>NC_047091.1:187393271-189793271 GCF_902459505.1 Geotrypetes seraphini | reverse complement strand
TATTTTTCAATGTGCGCTTTTTAAGTGTCGCACAGCGGGTGCAGGTGTCAGCCCGATGCTCCGGACCCAAGCACTGCAGGCACCAATTGTGCGGGTCGGTGAGAGAGATCGGGCGTGCACACCGCTGGCACTTCTTAAAGCCCGGTTGAGGGGGCATGAAGGGAAACACGGCCTCCGCAAAATTGAAGCCGGAGGCCTGTATGATGGCAACAGGCCCCGCCGGGGCCGGGCCTAAAAAAAATAAGAAAACTGGACGAGATTTTTTTTTTTTTAGAAACAAAAGCAAAGGAAAAAAACTAAAGAACAAGAAAAAATACACGAGCGGGAAGGCAGAAAATAGTTTTTCAACGGCCGTTGAAAACACATGCGTCTTCTTCGCTCCGCAGAAACAAAGAAACTGGGGACCACGCACTCCTCCGTCGGGTGGGAAGGCACTCGCGCATGCGCGGTGCGGCCAACTAGAACTTTCTAGTTAAAAAGTCCGTACCGGGGCTCCGTCGGTGATGTCACCCATACGTTAAGAATATGCTGCCTGCTTGTCCTGGGATAATGCGGATTATGACCCTAATAGAACCCTATATACTGTTGAAAGAGTCACAAGAAACAAGGTTCACAGACCACTGTAATTTGCAACCTGTAGCAGCGGCCGCCAGTCAGTACAAGATCTACAAGCCTGTGTACACTTCCTTTTTCCTGTTCTAAAGACCAGAAATAGGACAGAGCAAAGCATACATTCTCTCTGACCTTGCACTCAATACTGCTGCAGCTTTACCATTTTGGTTTAATGTAGGATGAATTATATCTACTGAGGTGAAAAGGCTTTGCTGCAGCACAGCTCCCAAACCCCAATTTCTCCTACTGATTAGCCAAAGGGAATAAATGAAATCATTTAGAAACTGATGCGTGTTTACTCAGGTTCCCTTTGTCTAATCAGAAACCATTTAGTGGGACATAAGCAATATGGGATATTGAAAGGGGGGCAAAAAATTTCAAATCACCGTAGGTGAGAGTGGATTGGCACTAATGAAAGATTAGGTTCTTACCTGGAAAATCTTCTTTCAATTAATCTACTGTAGAGTCCATACGTGTAGTGATTTATCCCTTCCCACAAACTGGCTTACAAAGAATGCTTACAGCTTTGAGCAACTGTCCTAAAGAGGTGGAGCCCAGTCCACACTTAAGTTTAGTAGTCTAAAGTAAAATCGAGCTCCACTGAAACAAAAGAGAAAGAAAGAGGATGGGAATAGGAGACTCCCACAAGAATAAGCAATTCTGGTCTGCTTTACAACTTAGAAAACAAGAATTAGAAGAATAGATCATAACAGAAATGCACTGTGTGCAACTGGCACTAACAGTAAGGGAGTCAGAGGCTGAGGAATACACTTACAGTATACTTACCGGGTTTCTTGGCGTTAAGCCATCTGGCAGACAGGAGAACTCCAGCCCTGGAACACAGAAATAGCCAAGGCAGAAAGAAGGCATTACAGGAAAGACAGAGGGCTGGCTATATGGAATCCATAGTAGATTAACTGAAAGAAGATTATCCAGGTAAGAATCTAATCTTTCACTCAGTTACATCTTCTTCAGATTCCGTATGTGTGGTGATGTACCCAAGCAGAAAAGCAACAACGAAGGACACCAGATGGTGCTCAATCCTTTTTAATTTATAACACTCGACACGATCGTGTTTCTGCCCAAGAAAGCCTGCCTCAGGAGTCTTGCTATTAAGTCAGCTTCCGACATGGTGTTTTTCAAGAGAACTCATTGCAATTATTGAGCATATGGATCAATATACATTTTCTATCATGACTTAACAGCAAGACTCCTGAGGCAGGCCTTCTTGGGACGAAACACAATCGTGTCGAGTCTGCTATAAAATAAAAAGGATTGAGCACCATCTGGTCTCTATTGTTGCTTTTGTGCTTCTCACTGATGTGAAGGCTGTTTCTCCTGTTTGTTTTCTGATGTACCAAAGCAGTCCATCTAGCAAGGGACAGAAGAGTCTGCCCACAAGACCAAGGACCCAAAAGTGGCATCCTTGCCCGAGTCGCTACATCCACTATGAAAAATCTGAAAAAGGTATGAAGAGTAGACCAAGTAGCTGCCCAACAGATCTCTGCAGGAGGAAATGCCCATGTCTCCGCCAAGGAAGAGGTGACGCCCCTGGACAAGTGCACCATGAGAGAGACTGGTGGCTGCTTCAAACAGGCAATGTATGTTGAAGAGATTGCCATCTAACAATACCCCATAGAGTTCCTATGAGCGTCGGGAGCAGCATGGGCCATTCAGCACAGCTCTGTGCACTAAAACCACTAGCACAGTTTAGTAGAAGAGGGGGATAGGAATTAAGTTCCACTGAAAAACATTGCTGAAAGAATCTTGGTGAAGCAAGCAGAGGGCGAATGAATTCCCACATCAAATTCCTGTGCCGGCCAAAAAATTAAACCAGCGACCGTCTAATTTTTGGGCCGGGACAGGAATTTGATGTGGGAGTTCATTCGCTCTCTGCTTGCTTCACCAAGATTCTTTCAGCAATGTTTTTCAGTGGGACTTAATTCCTATGTCTCAGCTCCTGATGAAATTTTAGAAACGGAGCTCTGTCGAGCCATGACAGGAACCCTCTGTGACTCAGATAAGTTTGCCTTTGGTGGATATTATTTGCAATTTTTATATCTGACTAGATGTACAGGGCAGGAATTATTGAGGTTTATTAACCTGGTACTGGTTGAAGTGACTTAGCACTGGTCACCCATAAGTTTCCTTCCTGGGGCTTCAAAAGTATTAGTATTTATTATTTAACTTTTTGGCCCGTACTGATTTGTCCTTTATTAATAATAATTTTTTGGTTATTGCCATGTTTGTTCTGAGAGGGGATTTGAAGTCCTTGCCAAATTTTTGTTTTGCACATAAGGATAAGACATCTGAGAGGACCTGTGATTATGAGTCAGAAAGCGAGAGGCCATCCATCTGCACCTTTAGAGAAACCACAGCAAGGCCTTTCTCCAGCCCGGCCTGATGGAAAGCCAGAATGTCTGAAATTGGAGCCAGACACAGCTCCATCTTGTCAATAGCATACCATCGCTGAAAAGCCCATCAGGCCTTTGTATAGGCTGCCAGGATAGACGGCTTCTTAGCCCGAAGCAGCTTGACAATAGCTACGTTGGAATACTTTAAATAAAGCAAAGTCTAAATCTTTTTCTTCAAGGAGATCTACTAAACAACCTTCTTCACAACACCTTCTGGTCCTGGGCAGCCTCTGAAAGAGTGACAAAAATGTGCTAGAGGCCTTGAATTGATTCAGTGGAACTTCATCATAATTCTGCCCAATTATTCTAGATCCATTGGAACTTGCCTTCACTATACCATCAACGTTGGTCTCTCACATCAAATGCAATTCCCCCCCCAAAAAAAAAACAACAAAAAAACAATCACCTCCTTTAGTTGGTCACGACACACATTCCATCTCAAGTTTCTTGATTTCTAGCAGTATTTATGGAAACATCAATCGCTCCTCCTAAACTTACTTGCTCCACTTCATCACTGACGCTGAAACCGTGGATTGAAGACAAAGTTTTATTTTATTTTTCTTTCCAGCTTATGATTTATCTTTAATCTTATCTATTGTTTTGCCTTTTGTCTTTGTTTTGTTCTATTTCTATCATTTAAATTTCTCCAGAATTCTACTGTTCAACGGCTCCCCCTTCTGCTTCTATTCCTTTCTCTCCTCTCTTCTACCTTCCAAAGTATTTAGATCAATGCTGTCTTGTTAAAATGTTTATTTTATTTTTATTTTTCCTCTAACTCTACTTTTCATTTCTCTATTACCCTCCAGGTACTTTAGTTAGATTGTGAGCCTTTGGGACAGTAAGGGAATTTTTCAAGTACCTTTCTTATTTCTAATCTTAATGTATATTTTCTGTAAACCGCTTAGAACCTAACGGATGTAGCGGTATATAAGAAATAAATTACATTACATTACATTTATACTTCATATTCCTATCAGATTGAATGCCCTGCACAAGAGCAACCATTCCCCCAGGTCCAGGAACCGTAGACTTAAAAAGTCAGCCCAAACATTTTCCACTCCAGCCATGTGGAACACTGAGTTTGACGTTGGACTTCCACCCACCAAAAGAGCATCTGAGCTTCCAGATGCAAGGGGGTACTACTTGTGCCCCACTGACTGTTCACGTACGCCACTACCATGGCGTTGTCGGAGAACACTGACAGCTTTTCACTTTAGGATGCATTCTAGAGCATGCAGAGATAAACAAATGGCTCCAAGCTCAAGACGATTTATGGACCACTTCTTTCAATAGGGAGTCCATGGGCCGTGAATCGACTGACCCCCGCAATGAGCCCCTCAGCCAAAGAGGCTAGCATTGTTTGTGAGAGTTATCGATGAGATCTGAAGAGGCATGTCCTTAAAAAAAGGGCGTATTCTGAAGCCATCAGCGGAAGCTAAATCTCGCAGTCCTGGCCCAAGGGAGCTATAGCTGAAAAGGATGTTTCTGCAGAGACCACTGGGACAGAAGAGAGAGTCCTTTAGAGGTTGAATATGGGCCCTGGCCTAGGAAAAACCTCCAGCGTGGCTGCCTTGGTGCCTAGCACCTGAAGGTTTTTCCAAGCAGTCGAAGATTGCATTTCCAAAAGAGACCAGATCTGGCTCTGGAGCTTCCATTTGCGTGGCTCTGGAAGAAATACTTGGGTCGCAAGCCACGTCGAAGAGAATGCCCAGATACTCCAGATGTCTCTTCCTGAAATTGACAATCCAGCCCAAATGCTGGAGCTGGTCCACTACTTGATGCACCACCAGCTCACACTCCTGTCTGGATGGGAACCCGATTAGCCAGTAAGGGATCCCCATGAGCCGGAGTTGAGTTACCACCACAGTCTGAACAAGAAAGCCACAAACTGGAAATACTGTTTAAGTACATGGAACTGCAGATATTTTCTGTGGTCTGAGAAGATGGGAATATGTAGATATGCTTCAATGAAGTCTAGAACATAAGAACATAAGAAGTTGCCTCCGCTGAGGCAGACCAGAGGTCCATCTTGCCCAGCGGTCCGCTCCTGCGGCGGCCCATCAGGCCTAATTGCCTGAACAGTGTCCCTGTCTAATTTTGTAACTGCCTCTAAACCTCTAAACCTATCCCTATATCCTACCTCTAATCCTATCCTTATAACCTACCTCTACTCCTATCTGTACCCCTCAATCCCTTTGTCCTCCAGGTACCTATCCAATCCTTCTTTGAAGCCTTGTAGTGTGCTCCTGCTTATCACATCCTCCGGTAGCGCATTCCATGTATCCACCACCCTCTGGGTGACAAAGAACTTCCTTGCGTTTGTTCTAAACCTACCCCCTTTCAATTTCTCTGAGTGCCCCCTTGTGCTTGTGGTTCCCCATAATTTAAAAATCTGTCCCTGTCTATTCTTTCTATGCCCTTCATGATCTTGAAGGTTTCTATCATGTCTCCTCTAAGTCTCCGCTTCTCCAGGGAGAAAAGCCCCAGCTTTTTCAGTCTGTCAGTATATGAGAGGTCCTCCATACCCTTTATTAGCTTAGTTGCTCTTCTCTGGACTCTCTCAAGTACCGCCATGTCCTTCTTGAGGTACGGTGACCAGTACTGGACACAGTACTCCAGGTGCGGGCGCACCATTGCACGATACAGTGGCAGGATGACTTCCTTCGTCCTGGTCGTGATACCCTTCTTAATGATTCCCAACATTCTGTTCGCCTTCCTTGAAGCTGTGGCGCACTGCGCCGACGCCTTCAATGATGTGTCTACCAACACTCCCAGGTCTCTTTCAAGGTTACTCACCCCTAGCGGTGAACCCCCCATTTTGTAAGTGAACATCGGGTTCTTTTTCCCTACGTGCATGACCTTGCATTTCCCTATGTTGAAGCTCATTTGCCACTTTTTGACCCACTCCTCCAGCGCTGTCAGATCCTTTTGGAGATCTTTGCAGTCCTCAGTGTTATCAACCCTGCTGTATAGTTTGGTGTCATCCGCAAATTTAATAACCTCACATTTTGTTCCTGCCTCCAGGTCGTTAATAAATATATTGAACAGGAGTGGTCCCAGCACCGACCCCTGCAGAACTCCGCTCGTGACCCATTGCCAGTCTGAGTAATGGCCCTTTATTCCAACCCTTTGTTTCCTGTCCTCCAGCCAGTTTTTGATCCATTGGTGGACCTCCCCTTGCACCCCGTGGTTCCATAGCTTCCTTAGCAGTCTTTCGTGTGGTACCTTGTCGAAGGCTTTTTGGAAGTCAAGGTAAATGATGTCTATAGATTCCCCTTTATCCACCTGGCTGTTTACCCCCTCAAAGAAGTATAGTAAGTTTGTGAGGCATGACCTGCCCTTGCAGAAGCCATGCTGGCTCGGCTTTAGCTGCCCAGTGTTTTCGATGTGTTCCCAGATGCTGTCTTTAATCAGTGCTTCCATCATCTTTCCCGGGACCGAGGTTAAGCTCACCGGCCTGTAGTTTCCTGGGTCTCCCCTTGAGCCTTTCTTGAAGATGGGCGTGACATTTGCTATTTTCCAGTCTTCCGGAATCTCTCCAGTTTTTAAGGATAGGTTGCATATTTGTCGAAGTGGCTCAGCTATTTCGTTCCTTAGTTCCTTGAGTACCCTTGGGTGGTTGCCGTCCGGACCTGGCGATTTGTCGCTCTTTAGCCTGTCTATCTGCCTGAGGACATCCGCCTTGCTCACCTCTAGTTGGACCAGATTTTCATCCTGGTCTCCTTTTACGATCTCCTCGGGTTCCGGAATGTTGGTTGTGTCCTCCTTCGTGAAAACTGAAGTGAAGAACTCGTTTAACCTGTCAGCTATCTCCTTTTCCTCTTTTACCACTCCCTTTCTGTCTCCATCATCCAAGGATCCCACTTCTTCCCTTGCAGGTTGCTTCCCCTTGACGTACCTGAAGAATGATTTGAAGTTTGTTGCTTCCCCTGCCAGTCTCTCTTCATATTCTCTTTTTGCTTTCCTAACCACTCGGTGACACTCCTTTTGGTGTTTTTTGTGCTCCTTTCGGTTGCCCTCCGATTGGTCCTTTTTCCATTTTTTGAATGATGCCTTCTTGTCACTTATTGCCTTTTTCACTGCATTTGTTATCCACACTGGGTTTTTTGTTCTATTTTTATTGCACCCTTTCCTGAACTTGGGGATGCACAGGTTTTGTGCTTCGTGCACCGTGGCCTTGAGTAAGGTCCAGGCTTTTTCTACGGATTCCATCTTCCTTGTGGTGTCCTTGAGTTTCTTTCCCACCATTTTCCTCATGGCATCATAATTCCCTTTTTTGAAGTTCAGTGCTGTCGTTGTAGTTCTTTTCACCTTGGATGATCCAATTTCTAGCCTGTACTGGATCGTGTTGTGGTCGCTGTTTCCTAGTTGGGCTAGTACCGCCACCTCCTTAGCGGGTCCCCCTAGTCCGGTGAAGATTAGGTCAAGAGTGGCATCTCCCCGTGTTGGTTCCGTGACCAGCTGTTCCATGAAACAGTCCCTCGTGACCTCCAGGAATTTGGTCTCCCTCATGCAGTTTGAGTGCCCGATACTCCAGTCTATTCCCGGGTAGTTGAAGTCCCCCATCACCACCACACTTCCAATTTTGCATACCTGCCCCAGTTCAGCCTCCAGATCTTGGTCGATTTCTTCCGTTTGTTTCGGTGGGCGATAGTACAGACCCAATTTTATGTCTGCTCCAGATCCTCCTGGAGACACAGCCGCAATGATCAAGCAAGCTGTCTCCATGTGGAAACGTGGGATCCTCAGAAACAATTTCACTGCCTTGAGATCCAAAATGGGCCTCCAGTCCTCTGTGTCCTTCTTTGACATGATGAAGTATCTGGAGTATCTGCCTGAGCCCGAGTCTGGGACAGGTTCTAGGGCCCGAATGTCTAAAAGTCTCTGGAGAGTGGTTCGGACCCTGAGCTCCTTTCTCCAACTCTCCTGCCGGATGACCAACGAACAGATCCATGGGAAAGTGATAAAACTCAACTTTGTAACCCTCTTGGATTTTGATATCCAGCACCCATTGGTCTGAGGAGATTTTCTCCCACTCTCCCAGAAACAACCGCCCCCTAATACAAAGGAGAAAGGCCGGTAACTGGGTCTTTTTAGAGGAGGGGTTGAAGCAGGACCCAGTGGTCTACTGGAGCCTGGAGCTGCTAAAACGCTGCAGGTAACCTTGGACAGGCCTCTGTGCCAATGAACTCTGGTAATACTGTTGAGAGAGAAAGTACCTCTACTCCTGCCAGGCAACTGGCAAGGCCTGTTCTCTAGTAGCGACTTGGGGCAGTGATCGACCACACTGGCTATAAGATCATCAAGGCCCTTACCAAAAGCATCTGCCCTGAAAGAGCAGTCTGCTCAAGATAGCTTTGGACGCCAAGTTGCCTGCCCACTGCCAGATCCTAAGCATCCTGTGAGCCAAAACTGCATAAGCAGACACAGTACAGTTACTTACTGTAACAGGTGTTATCCAGAGAGAGCAGGCAGATATTCTCACATAAGGGTGACATCATCCATGGAGCCTGGTACAGACAGCATGAAAAGTGTACTGTCACTAAGTTTTTAGAAACTTCGCAACTGCCTTCTTGCCCGACGCTCGCTCATGGTACCTCAGTTCCATAAGCAAGTTAAGAAGCCAACCAGGGGAGGTGGGTGGGTTGTGAGAATATCTGCCTGCTGTCTCGGATAACACCTGTTACGTAAGTAATTATCTAATCTAATCCTAGGACAAGCAGGCATCATATTCTCAGATATGGGATTCCCTAGATCAGTGATCAGCAAACTGCGGCTTGCGAGCCACATACGGCTCTTTAGCCACTTGAATGCGGCTCATCTAGAGCAGGGGTACCCAACCTGCTTCCCTTCCCTTCTCACTGCCCTCCCCCAAGCCAAAGGGGAACAGGCTGCCACCACAGCCATCGGGGAATAGGCTGCCACTGCCACCATCGGGGAACAGGCGGCACTGAGTTCCGAGCTCTCCCTGCTTCCCTTTCCAGTAAAAAGGACGCTGAAGCGCATGGCCGACCAACTCTCGCCACTCGACATCAATTCTGACGTCGGAGATTTAGATAATTGAGCATTTTTTGACAACAAACAATTAAGGTTAAACTATGCAAACTTATGTGCAAGCTGAAATTTAAGAGTTGGAGGGAAAAAATAATATATTTTTTTACTATTTTATCTCCTCTAGCCTCTCTTCTGCTGTTTGCTTTAAAGAGGAGACAGCTGTTTCCCCGGGTAGGGGTTTCTTTGAATCAAGTCCAATTCTTCACTGAACTACAGATGTGTTTATCAGTATGTATATAGCACCAGCCATTTTAAGAAACAAGGAAAAGACTGAAGCAAATGATACCTGTCACTTTTTTCATCCTACTCGACATTAGCTTAGCCATTGTTGCAGTATAAGCATGGATTAATGAAAGAAAAGTCAACATGGTTTTAGTCCAGGGAAATCTGACCTCACCAATCTACTGCATTTCTTTGAAGGGGTGAATGAACATGTGAATAAAGCTGGCTCTTAACACTGAGGACCCAAAGGTGGAGTCCTCCCTTGCCACCACATTCACCCTGTAAAATTTGGAAACAGTATGTTGAGTGGACCAAATCTCCTCGGAGACCACCTGAGCTTCTGCCCATGATGAAGTCATGCATCTAGTCAAATGCTCCTTTATGTTTTTACCTTTATTGTACTACCAATGGGAAAACCCCACCTAGGAACCTTGAACTAAGGACTAAAGAGGGGAATAGGGAACATAATTATGCAGGGGCTAGCTGTCTCCTGGAGTAAAACTGGATTATCCTTTTTTGCAGAGACTGTTTAGTGAGGTCAGTCTGGCAGCCCACATCTGTCCCTCTAAGGCTTGGGAGACTTGATCTTAAACCTTGGTCAGGTAAGAATACAGAGTTAAGTTACTAATTCTGTAGACCCTAATTGGGAAAGGGATGAAAGCTGCAGCAGTGAAATTGGCGAGCGCTATCTTTCTATCTGTATCACAAGATATTTCACTCACCCAGGGTTTTATCATAGTATTCAGCACCTAGGCACACAAGATCACAGTAATTGGGAACTATGTTGCCACTTGCCAATAGAAATACTAAGAGTTCAGTAATTTAAACATACTGAAAGGAAAGATAAAGGAAACCAGATAGTTGGAAGATATTGGCACCTAAATCATAAATTTAAACTCATTTCTCTTTATGACATAGTACATGAGAGGTTGGAGTTGGATATAAATGAAGTGTCTTCAATAAGACCTTCTCCCCAGATAGGCGGTATATAAAATCCTAATAAAACTTGAATTCTGTAAAGGTCTTCCAAATTCAGGATTGGGTATTCTTATATATTATAGTTAAGAAGCCATTAATCAAGTAATGTTAATTGACATTAATTTAAACTTACATGCGGTCTACCAACATGCTATTCTATAATGCTGCACATCCAATCCAAAAGAGGGCACAGTCAAGTCAAGCATTCCAACAATGTCAGTGTACTACAGAATACTGGTGTTATGCATCTGACTTACTTCTGCTAATACCTAGTGTAAACCTTGGCATGCAAGTCTTTGTGCTCAAAGTTGAGTGCAGAAATTCCCACTGAGCACCATTCTGTAAGGAGTCCTCAGCCTAGAGGGTCCTTATAGAATAGCGCTTAGGCAGCTGGAAAAATCCAACGTAACGTCCCGATGGACTGGAAGACAGCTAACGTCATCCCACTCCACAAGAAAGGCTCCAAGATGGAGATGGCAAATTACAGACCAGTGAGTCTCACATCGATAGTGAGCAAACTAATGGAAACCCTAATCAAACACCAATTGGATAGAATCATGGACGAGGAGAAACTAAGGGATCCCCGCCAGCATGGATTTACTAAGGGGAGATCCTGCCAATCCAACCTGATCAGCTTCTTTGACTGGGTAACGAGGAAGCTGGATGCTGGTGAGTCCCTGGACATTGTCTACCTAGATTTCAGCAAAGCATTTGATAGCGTACCACTCCGCAGGTTGCTAAGCAAGATGAGTTCTTTAGGTCTGGGCGACACATTGACAAATTGGGTTGGGAACTGGCTTGGAGGTAGGCTTCAGAGGGTAGTGGTGAATGGCACCCCCTCCGAAATGTCAGAGGTGATAAGTGGAGTGCCACAGGGCTCCGTCCTGGGCCCGATCTTGTTCAACATCTACATAGGAGACTTGACAGAAGGGCTCCGAGGAAGAATAACTTTATTCGCCGATGATGCCAAGCTAAGCAATGTAGTGAACAAGAGCACAACAGACAATAATTCAATGGCAGATGACATGATGCATGACCTACTTCTACTGGAGCACTGGTCTAGGTCCTGGCAGCTCAGTTTCAATGCCAAAAAATGCAAAGTCATGCACCTGGGAAGCCGAAATCCACGCAAACTTTACACCCTAAATGGCGAGATCTTGACAAAAACTGAAGCAGAAAGAGACTTAGGAGTGATTGTCAGGGAAGACATGAAGTCTGCAAATCAAGTTGAGCAAGCTTCATCCAAAGCAAGGCAAATCATAGGTTGCATACGCAGGAGTTTCGTCAGCCGTAAACCGGAAGTCATTATGCCACTGTATAGATCCATGGTGAGACCGCACCTGGAGTACTGTGTACAATTTTGGAATCCACATTACCGCAAGGATGTACTGAGACTGGAATCGGTCCAGAGAATGGCCACCAGGATGGTCTCGGGACTCAAGGAGCTCCCGTACGAGGAGCGGTTAGGGAAGTTGCAGCTCTACTCACTCGAGGAACGTAGAGAGAGGGGAGATATGATCGAGACATTCAAGTACCTCACGGGTCGCATCGAAGTAGAAGAGGATATCTTCTTTTTCAAGGGTCCCGCGGCAACAAGGGGACATCAGTGGAAAATCAGGGGCGGGAAACTGCACGGTGACACTAGGAAGTTCTTCTTCACAGAAAGGGTGGTTGATCGCTGGAATAGTCTTCCACTTCAGGTTATTGAGGCCAGAAGCGTGCAAGATTTTAAGGCCAAATGGGACAAACATGTGGGATCTATCCGCAAAGATAGATAGGGAGGGTCATTGGAGTGGGCAGACTTGATGGGCCGTGGCCCTTATCTGCCGTCTATTTCTATGTTTCTATGTTTCTATGAATTTGCCCTTGTACTCCTCCACTGTGTAGAACAATAAACGTTGCATTCAATTTACCTCTATTATGGATACCGGTAATTTGATTTTTACTTGCAGTTATTTTGGGTTTGCTTGTTAAATACCAGAGTGTCTGAGAAATGGACTTGTGTTAAAACTGCTCTGATTTCCAATACTCTTCCACAACTATTAAACTAAGCTGAGTGGCAGGCAGGGCTGGCTCAAGGGAATGTGGCATCCTAAGCCAACTTTTGCCTTGGTGTCCGCCTACCTGCTCCTCTGCTGCCAGACCACGAAGCAGTGGTTCAGGGCTCTGGTGGAAAAGGGAGCCAAAACACATAGGAGTCCACTTTTCAAAATTATTGGGGGAGCTAAACCCAACGGAAACAACTGCTCACTGGATATAATCAAGGAGTTAGCTCGACATCTCTCCCTTTTAGAGGATGAAGGAAATTTGGTACCCCAGGCCATGTGCTGAACTGACCCTGGTGACAGGGAATGCCTTAGCGTTTCAGTGTTGAGATGGAAGGAGACTGCAGAGCCTAGCCTAGAAGACCAGCAGAACCTTTGGTACCTAGTATCAAGAGGTGGCTATGGGATCAAAGGGGATATTTTACTAGGGTTACCAAATGGCTCTAGAGAAAAAAAAAAAAGGAGGACAGACCAAGACGTCTGATTTTACTTGCAATGAAAACAACAGGAGGGAGGAGGGGCAGAGCTAGACATCCAGCTTTTACTTGCACCAAAAGCAATGGGGGTGAGGAGGGCAGATCGAGACACCCGGCTTTTACTTGCTCCAAAAGCAAGGGAGGAGGGGGGCGCAGTGAAACATCCAGTTTTTACCTGCACCAAAAGCAAAAGGGGGGGAGGGGCAGAACGAGATGTCAGGCTTTTACCTGCACCAAAAGCAAAGGGGGGGTGGCACAGTGAAACATCCAGCTTTTACTTGCACCAAAAGCAAAGGGGGGATTGAGGAGAGCAGAACGAGACACCTGGCTTTTACTTGCACCAAAAGCAAGGGGGGGTCGCAGTGAAACATACGGCTTTTAACTGAAAAGGGGGAGGGGGGGCAGAACAAGATGTCCGGCTTCTACTTGCACCAAAAGCAATGGGGGGGAGGGAGCAGAACAAGATGTCCAGCTTTTACTTGCACCAAAAGCAAGGGGGGGGGTGAGGAGGGCAGAACGAGACGTCCGGCTTTTACTTGCAAGAAAAGCAATAGGGTGAGGAGGGCGGAGTGAGGTGTCTGGCTTTTACTTGCACCAAAAGCAAGGGGGGGTTAGGGAGGCAGAGCGAGACGCCCGGCTTTTACTTGCTCCAAAAGCAAGGGGGAAGGGGGGGGGGGCGCAGTGAAACGTCCAGCTTTTACTTGCACCAAAAGCAAGGGGGGGCGCAGTGAAACATCCGGCTTTTACCTGCACTAAAAACAAAGGAAAAGGGAAGGGAGGCCAGAACGAGATGTCTGGCTTTTACTTGAACCAAAAGCAAAGGGGGGAGGGGGGGTGCAGTGAAACGTCCAGCTTTTACTTGCACCAAAGGCAAAGGGGGGGGAGGGGGCAGAACAAGATGTCCAGCTTTTACTTGCACCAAAAGCAAGGGGGGGTGAGGAGGGCAGAACAAGACGTCCAGCTTTTACTTGCAAGGAAAGCAACAGGGTGAGGGCGGAGTGAGATGTCTGGCTTTTACTTGAACCAAAAGCAAGGGAGGAGGGGAGCGCAGTGAAACGTCCAGCTTTTACCTGCACCAAAAGCAAAGGGGGAGGGGGTGAAGGAACATCCAGCTTTTACTTGCACCAAAAGCAAGGGGGGGTGAGGTGGCATAACAAGATGTCCAGCTTTTATTTGCACAAAAGCAGGGGGGGGTTAGGAGGGCAGAACAAGACATCCAGCTTTTACTTGCAAGGAAAGCAACGGGGTGAGGAGGGCGGAGTGAGATGTTTGGCTTTTACCTGCACCAAAAGCAAAGGGGGGAAGGGGGGTGCAATGAAACGTCCAACTTTTACTTTTCACCAAAAGCAAGGGGGGGTGAGGTGGCATAACAAGATGTCCAGCTTTTACTTGCACCAAAGGCAAAGGGGGGAGGAGGCAGAACAAGATGTCCAGCTTTTACTTGCACCAAAGGCAAAGGGGGGAGGGGGCAGAACAAGATGTCCAGCTTTTACTTGCAAGGAAAGCAACGGCGGAGTGAGATGTCTGGCTTTTACTTGCACCAAAGGCAAAGGGGGGAGGGGGCAGAACAAGATGTCCAGCTTTTACTTGCACCAAAGGCAAAGGGGGGAGGGGGCAGAACAAGATGTCCAGCTTTTACTTGCACCAAAGGCAAAGGGGGGAGGGGGCAGAACAAGATGTCCAGCTTTTACTTGCACCAAAGGCAAAGGGGGGAGGGGGCAGAACAAGATGTCCAGCTTTTATTTGCACCAAAAGCAGGGGGGGGTTAGGAGGGCAGAACAAGACGTCCAGCTTTTACTTGCAAGGAAAGCAACGGCGGAGTGACATGTCTGGCTTTTACTTGCACCCGTCCTCCTGTCTTTGGAGCCATCTGGTAGCCCCAGAGGCTCCTCCCTTTAAGGCGGGCTGAGCGCGAGGCTGGAGCAGCGCGCGAGGCGACCCACCTTCGTCGGAGTCGCGGCCCCGTAGGCTGCGCTCGTCCTCGTCGTCGGCGCTCTCGAGCTCCTCTTCGTCGTAGTAGTCGGCGGCGGCGGCGGCCGGGGAGAGGAGGGCGGCCGAGGTCATGGCGGCGTCGGGAGGGGGAGG
Organism: Geotrypetes seraphini; assembly: GCF_902459505.1. Classification (NCBI taxonomy): domain Eukaryota; kingdom Metazoa; phylum Chordata; class Amphibia; order Gymnophiona; family Dermophiidae; genus Geotrypetes; species Geotrypetes seraphini. The sequence goes on along the minus strand of NC_047091.1, from coordinate 189,778,385 downwards.
CGGGCGACCGGGGCTGAGGCGGGGGGGCGCGGCCTCCAGCCCCCCTCCCTCCCCGGGGCGCGCGGTTAGAGCGAGCGCGGGCACTGCGGCGGGCAAAGGACGAGTCGGCTGCTGTTGCTGCAGCTGCAGCCAGAATTGCTCGCGCTCGCGCCGCTTCAACCGCCTCTCAGCAACGGGGCCCTTCCGCTCGAGCCACTTCCGGGAAAGGAGAGGGCTGCCCTCGGCGAACGCCTGACTGCGGGGGAGCGGCGCGGGTCTCGCTCTCGTCGGCCAGGGGGCTCCGGAGCTCTCTGGCGCTGAGGCATTCCCCCTTCCGGGCGGGGCCTCTTGCAACCAATCGCGCTTCCCGTTGACCTTCTGGGGCGGTGCCTGTGGCTTGCACGGGGACCCCAGTAGTATCTCCTCTGTCCCCCCATCCAAAGCAGCAATTACTTTTTTTTAAGGCTTAGTTTATTTCAACTAACCATAAACTACAATATAAACAAATAACAGTGAATTAGAATAGACATTTATTTATCTATCATTTATATCCTAAGTGGTTTTACATTCAGGTACTTTATCTGTCCTGGTGGGCTCAAACTTTATCTACTGTATCTGGGGCAATGGGGGATTAACTGACTTGCCCAGGGTCACAAAGAGCAGTGAGGGATTTGAACCCACCTCAGGGTGCTGAGACTGTAGCTATAACCACTGCACCACACACTCCCACCTGCAGGCCTACCCCCACAACCCCTCCTCTCGTCTTCCCTGACGAGCTCCAGCTGCATCTGGAGGGCCTGGAGCATGCGCAAATGTGTGTGATGCATGCTCGAAGGCCATCTAAGTGTGGCTGCGGCTTGTCGGGGCTTTCCAAAACCCAAACTGTCTGGTTTTGGAAAGTCCATCCGGGAACCCGGGCAGTCCTCTAAAAAGAGGACATGTCTGGGTTTACCTGGTTGTCTCGTAATCCTATGCATGTATGAGAGGGCATAGGATGAAGTTAAGAGATGATAGGCTCCGGAGCAATCTGAGGAAATACTGTTTTACGGAAAGGGTGGTAGATGCATGGAACAGTCTCTCAGAAGAGGTGGATTGAACCAGAGACTGTCTGAATTCAAAAGGGCTTGGGATAGGCACATGGGATCTCTGAGAGAGAAAAAGAGATAATGGTTGCTATGGATGGGCAGACTGGATGGGCCATTTGGCCTTTATCTGCCATCATGTTTCTATGCCATACCTTAGTGGGAATACTAGTAGGGACAGTTGGCCCTTTTGTCAGCTGGGAGCAGAGGTAAGCAGCAACAATCTTAAAATGACATGTTCAGCATTACATACAAGCCCGACTTAAGAACAACTTTAAAAACGTAACTCATTCTTAACGTGGGGACTGCCTGTATACTATATTTACATTGTCATACATAGGTTACATCTAAAACCTATATAGGTCCTAACATCTAAACCCTTATCTGAAATATGTTGAGTGGCATTTGCTTGACCTTGTTGTAATACTTTTGTATGGCAGAATCGGAGGCTGCTAGGAAGCTCGGAAAAGACCACAGTGAGCCATTCTGTTAATTGCGTGGTAAAATACTGCCACGGTAAACCAGCTGGAGCCAGTTTAGCAACCATCGTTAAAGGCACAGTAAGTTTTTAGAATCTGGCCCTCTCTCTTCATCAGGAAACATACAGGAAGCTTTGCACATGATAGCAACTCTATCATTAAGAGTCCAAGAACCATTTTTGAGAGCTACAGGGGAGCATAGAGATTAAGGCAGCCCCAGGAATTGGTGAGGCTGTTGAAAGTATCTTAGTCTGCTTTGGAGTTTGTCTGAGTGTGGAAGGAATGGATATTTTTGAAATATTTCCTGTAAATGTTCAATTTCATGAGAATGCTGAAAATTAAACTTACTTATAGTCTGTTTGGGTCAAGAACTTATCTGATACCTGCTGGTTCTCATGATTTATTGAGATTTCTAAATTAAAATTAGCGTTATATTTCAAAGGAAAAGTGATAAGAACTTTTAAAATGTGTTTCAGAGTTTAAACTGGATTTTTGTGACTCCTGTTGCTAAAGATTTGTAGTAAGTACTGGGGATGAATTGTAATCCCTTCACTGATTCAACTCAGATTGCCTAGTATTATTGATGTTTAAGGCAAATGTTCTGTATTTAATCTGGTGTTCAACTGTTTTTCTGCTGCAGTATTTTCTGATTACTAATCTGCTGAATCTTTGACCAGTGTACACAGTAATGTGAAATTTGGAGACTCTGAAACTATTTTTTTTTAAGCTTAATGTTCTTTTGAGAACTGAAGGTCTAAAACTAAGAGCAATCTCTTGTCTTGGAATTCTAGGAGGTTCTCTGGTGCAGACCTGTTTCCAGTCAGTATTCCTGATATGCAACACTATTAGGCTCTTTGTGAGGAAATTGTGAGATAATTACTGAGGAGTTTTAATAATTTCTGAATCAAAAATACTTGGTTTTGCTTCCTTTCATTTGTTTGTAGATAGAATAGTAGCAAACATTTGGATCTCCAGAGGAGCTGCTGGTTCCAGACAGCTGTCCACAACAGGAACATCAACGAGTTCCACAGAAAATCGAGGGAAAGTCAAAACAAAAGCAAAACTGTGGATGCGAAATACTTGATGTCAAAGTTTATTATAAAATTCTTCACAAATGTTCCAATGCTACAGGTGATATCAATCCATACAACATACATCAGCTATTCATTTATATCTTAATTTAATTTACCTTGTTTAAACAACATCTGATAACAACAACTTACTTAGTTTTCTTTCATTCTGAATTGTTAACTGTTTTGGGGTTTTTTTTAGTTGCAACAAATAAATACAAATATTTAAATGTTTAACCTCTGTGTTGGTGTGAATTGAAGGGGAAACCTATTGAAATATCTGACTGTGATTATAACATCATTTAAGCCACTTGTTCTAGTGCAAGTTTTGTTTAAACTTCATTTGTTGTGGAGATTGAGAGATTATCTTATGTTGGAAAATTTTCTGACAAGTTATTACTATGCTAATAACTCCAGTGTTGAACTATTGTAATTCACTATACCTTGTTCTACTTAAATATGTGATACACGCGCTACAAAATGCTGCAGCTCAAATTATTGTTTGAGCCTCTAAATATTACATTACATTAGAGATTTCTATTCCGCCATTACCTTGCGGTTCAAGAAGGATTACAAAAGAGTTATAAACGGTGGGTTACAATGGAAGATCATTTGTCATTTCTAGAGAGGTAAAGAGTAAATCAGGTAGTTTCAGTGTGGCGGTAAGAGGGGGGGGAAGGACGGTATATGTGATGTTACGACTGTTTCAGGAATTTCTTGAAGAGTATAGTTTTTATTTCTTTTCTAAACATCTTGTAGTCTAGGGTAGTTGTCAGTAGATTGGAGATCTGGTTATCTAGTTTTGCTGCTTGAGTGACTAGGAGGCCATCGTATAGTTTTTTCCATTTTACTTCTTTGATGGGGGGGGGTGAATGGGGGGTGTGTTTTTCTATGTCTGGTTGAGGTAGTTTGGATGAGGCGTTGTTCAGGTAGGTTGTGCTGTCTCCATTTAAGGTTTTAAATAGCATACAGAAGAATTTAAATAGTATTCTTTCTTGGATTGGTAGCCAGTGTGAGTTGATGTATGCTTCTGTGATATTGCCATGTTTCCTCAATGAGTAGATGAGTCTCAGAGTTGTATTTTGGATTGTTTGTAGTTGTTTAATCATAGTAGCAGGGCAGGGGAGGTAGAGGATGTTACAATAATCTAGTAGGCCTAGGATTAGGGATTGTACTATAAACTGGAATTGTGTTCTTTCGAAGAATTTCGGGACTTGTCTTAGGTTTCTCATAATTGCGAAGGATTTCTGTATTGTTGTATTTATTTGTGGTTGCATGGTGCAGCATTTGTCTATAGTCATTCCTAGTAGTTTTATGATGGTTTGGATGGGATAGTTGATTGAGTTGATTTCTATATTGGTTATGGTTGAGACTTTGTCATTTTTGAGGAGGATGAATTTAGTTTTGTCTGGGTTGAGTTTCAGTTTGTGATCTTTCATCCAGGTCGCTACTGTTTCTAGTGTTCGGTGTAGTGTGTTTGTCATGGCGGTCTTTGGCTGATCAAAAGGTATGAGAATGGTAATGTCATCTGCATTACTATAGGTGGTTATGCCTAGATTATCCAAGTATGTTCCAAGAGAGGCAGTGTATAGATTGAAGAGAGAAGGGGATAGTGGGGATCCTTGTGGTACGCCACAGGGGTTGGACCAAGGTTCAGATCTTTCTTTATCTGATTTTACTCTGTATGTTCTGGATTTTAGGAAGCCTTCAAACCAAGAGTATACTTTATCTGAGATACCTATTGCATCCAAAATTTACAGATGTTATGGTCTACTAGGTCAAATGTTGCGGTCAGGTCCAGTTGTACGAGGAGCATTTTTTTTCCTGTGCTAAGGTGTTGTCTGGCTGTGTCAGTAAGGGAGCCGAGTAATGTCTCTGTGCTGAAGTTGGTTCTGAAGCCAGATTGCATGGGGTGAAGTATGTTATGGTCTTTGTCAGCATAGCTATTGCTAGCAATTAGCATTTTTGGTTGCCCTAACCAATGTCAGCAAAGGCCTATGGGAAATTATATCAATCTGACTCTGGAACGTGGATGCAGATAGACCCTGAGTGCTCATGCACAGAATTCTCATACAGAAAGCATCCAGGCAGACTGTTTCAAACAGCCCTAATTAAATCATGCTTAAAAGGTAACAAATGAACTTGCAGCTAAGAGGTGCTAAGAAGATGTGTTAATGTCTTATGCTTAGGATGGACAGCTTAGGATATACAGTGGATCCAGGTGCACAGTTATTGTCAGAGGCATACTGGAAATTACATTTGACTCCAGTATATTCTTCTCCAGTCTAGCACACCTCACTTCCCTTCCTGGTCAGTGAAACTAACCATTGTTTCAGACAGTTGACTAAGGATGGGGATGCTTAACTTCAATAGATTCTATTGAAGTTCAATAGATTCTATATTTAGAATAAGATTCCAAGCTATAAAAGCCCCCTCGCAACATCACCCTTCCTCTTGCTATCTAGCTCCTCTTGCTCTATCTCGGGAACCCGAAGCTTAGACCAACACCCCCATCCCCCTTTTCTCTCTCTCTGTGCCTCTCCCTGGAACTTCACACTTCTCTCTGGACTCTATAAGGCAGGGAAACTGCTTTGTTCTTATGCCATCACTTCTGGCTGTGTTTGTTATTTGATCCTACTCCTGGTGAATCTTCTGTGAAGGTACTGAACTCGGGACCTGGCGTTTGTAAGGGTGCCTCACATAACCAACCTTACATTTGGGGGCTCGACCTTACACTGGAACCCATCAGTGCTGGCTGACTATTGTTGAACACTGCAACAAGATGCACTGGACATCGAGTACAAATGAAAATCAGTAGGAAAACACTTTTTGCTACAGCGAACTATCACAGTGTATCAGAAACTTTGTGCATTAAAACATGTTACAGTTAATTAAAGATACCATTGTGTTTCTCAAAATTCCTACGTGATACAGTCAGTGGGAAATGATATTTGTGTTTATTTTGAAGGGGTCTATCATAATCAACAATTTGTTTTAAGGAAACAAAGCTTTTGGAAAAATTTGTTGTCCAGTTTAAGACATATTACTCATAACGTGGCTATGACACCGTCAGTGAGATAGGTAGTTATACCTAGCAGAGTTGTCTCAGTATTATAATTTTGCTTAAAATTTATCTGGTTAGGATGACATACATGTATTTTAAGAAGAAAGTTCTAAAGATGAAAGTGAACAATGGATTCTGTAATTTTTGCAATAAATGGGATATTGGCAATAGGGCAGAAATTGTTACAGCCAGAAACTAGCTGGGTAGGATTTTTGATCCTGGGTCTTACAACAACAGTTTTACAAATATGAGAGAGATGTCCTTTGGAAGGATTCAAGTAATCTTAGACATTTTTTGACCCAATACAAAGCCTCAGGGTTGGCAGATACATCCTGCATAATAGAGAAGTAATTATGCACCAAAAAGTAAGATCAGCAACCAATAAAATTAATATATTGACAATAGTTATATTTGGGACTCTGATCTAGTACACAAACTTTATAATGGCCCCCAGGATATTTCACAATGTTTCCAACCTTTTGAAACCTCTGCCTTGATTTCCTTCTTAACATCCCTTTTTCCTCCTTATCATCAGCATTTAAGATAACTTGAGGATAGGACTGGAGATACATACATGCATGTATAGTTTATTTTTAACTGCTCCCTTCCCGTTATCTACGTCCTCCAACCTTTCCTCCCTAGAGTGTTGAGCAGGAGGCTGAGAACTAGAAGGCCAGGATCAAAGTTGTCTCCTCCAGAGACACTGCTGGAGACCTTTACAAACTATCACATCTGCTTTACTTTCCTGCAGAGCTGGGTTGTGCCTGAGGACCAACTTACTACTACAACAGTGCTGAAAGGCATATGCAACACTGTACATTTTAACATTTAATAGATGATCCCTACTTGGAAGAGCTTACAATCTAACTTGGACAAACACATGGCATATAGGGTTGGGGAATGCAGAACCCAAGGTGATAGTTGTTAGGAGTTGAAAGCAGTCTCGAGGGAAGGGGTAAAATGCGAACCTCGCGAATCTCAATCTTAATTTATTGACTGCTGAGGTTTCAGATTTCATATCTGCATTTTAGCCCTCATTCCACCACTGTAACTGTTGCTGTCTGTGACCCCACAGATCTGTGCTGACAGTCTTATTAATTACTAGTCTCTAAGCCCGTTACATTAACGGGTGCTAGAATAGATGTGTATGTCTGTCTTTCTTTCTCTCTCTCCTTAGCCGCTTTTTTTTAGCACAACCCTCCTCCTAAAGTAGCCCCCTTTCCCTCTCTCCCTGGCCCCCTGTTGTGCTATGCCTGTCTGCTCTGTAAAAGAACCCAGCAAACAACACTCAAAATGACTGAAGGATGACAGTTCCAACCCCTACCCTAAACCCACCAGCTCCCCAAAACCCAACCCACTCCATCCACCGCCAACCCAACCCCCCCTCTTACTCCCCAATACCAACTCTCGCCCCATCCCACCTAGGGAGATGGAGCGACGGAGTCACTAATGATGTGAGCAGGGCCCCCAGCTCCCCCCCCCCCCCATGAAACCACCCCCTGGCGCAAGATGAAAAAGTCCATCCATACTTCACCCAACCAAGCATTCCACATACTCATTCACAGTCAGCTGCATGTCTGTCCATCGGCAGGGAGAGAGAGGGAGGAGGAACTCCAAACCACTGAATATCCACAAAGGGCTACCAAATCCACCACCAACACACATCCCCTCCCCCAAATAACAAAATAACATGCTCACCCAAACAGGCACTCTCTCACACACTATATCACTTAGGCAAGAATGGACATTGTTGTGGAAAAGATGTCTCTCTTGGTATATGTAAAATAACAACAACAGAGGAAAGGCTGAAGGGGAAGTTCTGGAAGCAAAATTTTGGTTTTTAGATCGAAAATTGAAATCCAGTCCCTCCAGAATAGCATTCTCAGGAAGATTTAGCACGGCCGTTTCATCACTGAATTGACCACGTGCCACCAACTTCAGAACCCTCTATAAACCAGATTATCTGGACCGTAAGTTTGACCACTGGGGGGTCATCATTATGCAATGACTGACTGCCTCCCCGGTGGGGCTGTGAGTGCACTCTCTGCAGCTTCCCTAGCACCAGCTGAGCCAGGGAATAAAACACCTAACGTGGAAATCAAACAGAGTCCAACAGACCGGTCTCTCCTCTTCCGCTTCCCCAACTCCTTCTCAGTCCAGTGTGTCTCTCCCCGTCCCCTCCCTGTGCGTGCACGCTTGCTCTCAGGCCTCCCCATCCACCATCCTAATGTCAAACTCGTACCTGAGGCCGCCCACCACCACTTCCGCAGCTCACTCGCGCTTTGATATCCTGTCCCCTCTGATGCGGCCCGCCTCGGTGGAAACGGGAAGTGGGGGGGGGGGAGGGCTGGACACTGGATAATCGGGGGAAACAACGGTAAAGAGGAGGGAGGCTGTGGTGACAGGTAAGCTGATCAGGGACAATCTTCAGCGACTCGGAGCCCTCCTCCCGGCAGCCACCGCCAGCGCCACGAGAGGGAGCGGGGCCTGGGCGGGTTGGGCGCGGTGGGGGGAGGCCCCAGCTGAGTTGCCATGTGTGATGTAGGTAGTAAGTGCGCATGCGCCCTCATGCTGGCACATCCCGACAGAAAAGGGATCAGGGAACATGCGGCGCGAGTGCGCAAGCGCACTTAGCTTTTTATTATTATAGATAAGTTTGAGGAAACAGTTCCGCTAAGGGAGGTCTGCGTTTTACCCCCGAGCTGTGGCAGGAAAATATATTTTTGCTTGGTTCAACCCAAATCAGCTGCCCTAACCTAACTTTTCGTCTCAGCATAGGTCATGGCTCCGACGGATCCTAATGGCCTCTTTTACAAAGCCCTTTAAGTCTCTATGGGCTTTGGGGCCATTGTAAAAGTGTCAAAAGGTTATGATTTCACAAGCTAAGAAGGCAGCCTAGAGGTTAGGGCAGTTGTATTGGGCCAAGCCCAAACCCATTTTCCTGCCGCAGACCAGCTCGAGCGGTGGAATGAAGTCTGAGATCGGGGCGGGACGTATCTAGCAGGTGCATGTGAAGCCCCGCCCAGGCGCTGGCCGCGAGCGTCCAGCCGCAGGCCCTTCAATCGAACGCCTATCTCCCCGATCGTCCTTTGACAGCTAAGGGAGGGCTGCTCGGCGGGCGGCTGGAGAGAGGAAGCAGCGCGAGGCGAGGGCGGGCGACGCCCGCGTCGTCTCCGGTGGAGCGCCGTCACCCGCTGAAAGGACGCCGTCGACGACAGAGGTGAGGCGCGTCGCTGCCGCTCTAACGCTCTTTGCTCCCACGCCGACTTCCTGGAATTGTGCCTGGCCACAAGACCCCCCTTGAATTCCCTCCAACGACTCCCCTTGCCCGACCGCCCCAACCTCGCATCCTTCCCATCTGCTCCAGTGCAACTGGCCCCAAGGCCTTCAAACCTGCAGCGCTTAAGCCACGTCTCCAAAACCCCATGGCCCTGTCTCCCTTCTTCCGCTCCTGTCCAAGCCACTCGACCCAACACATCTAAGAGCCTTTACTCGGTCCTCATCCTTCTTGACCCCACCACTGCCTTTGACACGGCAAATGCAAGCAGTGTCTCACTTCCGGCTCACCACACAGTTGTTTCCCACCTACTCACCTTTATAGGACCCTCAGGGACCCCTGAAGAAGACTTTTTGTCTGTTGGGTCTTGTATCCCTAGCGGACTAGATCCTTTAAGGCTTTTATGTGGATGATTTCAGTGTACTTTTGGAACTTTGACACTTTCAAATAAAGTCCATTTAGGAACATCGTCACTCCACAGAGTTTTTTGGGGTTTTTTTTACCTGGATGTTCTGCCATCATCATGTCCAAGACTGAGCTGCTCCTCTTTCCTCCTAAACCCTAGTAACATAGTAACATAGTAGATGACGGCAGATAAAGACCCGAATGGTCCATCCAGTCTGCCCAACCTGATTCAATTTAAATTTTTTTTTTTTTCTTCTTAGCTATTTCTGGGCGAGAATCCAAAGCTTTTCCCAGTACTGTGCTTGGGTTCCAACTGCCGAAATCTCTGTTAAGACTTACTCCAGCCCATCTACACCCTCCCAGCCATTGAAGCCCTCCCCTGCCCATCCTCCACCAAACGGCCATGCACAGACACAGACCGTACAAGTCTGCCCAGTAACTGGCCTAGTTCAATCTTTAATATTATTTTCTGATTCTAAATCTTCTGTGTTCATCCCACGCTTCTTTGAACTCAGTCACAGTTTTACTCTCCACCACCTCTCTCGGGAGCGCATTCCAGGCATCCACCACCCTCTCCGTAAAGTAGAATTTCCTAACATTGCCCCTGAATCTACCACCCCTCAACCTCAAATTATGTCCTCTGGTTTTACCATTTTCCTTTCTCTGGAAAAGATTTTGTTCTACGTTAATACCCTTTAAGTATTTGAACGTCTGAATCATATCTCCCCTGTCTCTCCTTTCCTCTAGGGTATACATATTCAGGGCTTCCAGTCTCTCCTCATACGTCTTCTGGCGCAAGCCTCCTATCATTTTCGTCGCCCTCCTCTGGACCGCCTCAAGTCTTCTTATGTCTTTCGCCAGATACGGTCTCCAAAACTGAACACAATACTCCAAGTGGGGCCTCACCAATGACCTGTACAGGGGCATCAACACCTTCTTCCTTCTACTGACTACGCCTCTCTTTATACAGCCCAGAATCCTTCTGGCAGCAGCCACTGCCTTGTCACACTGTTTTTTTGCCTCTACTCTACTCTACCCTCTACTCCTCCTCCTTTGTCTTCCATCTCAGTAAATAATAGTCATTGTTCCAGTCTCCTCTGCTCGCAACCTCAGACTTGTCTTTGATTCTAACCTCTCATGTTCTACACACATCCAACAAACTGCTAAGTCCCATCTCTTCTATTTCTACAACATCACCAAAATTGAACCCTTCCTCTCTGAGCACACTACCCGGACCCTTGTTCACACTCTCGTAACCTCGCGCTTAAATTACTGCAATCTACTTCTAACTGGTCTCCTGCAGTGCTGCCTTTCCCCCATGCAAAACTCTGCTGCACAACTCATCTACCAACTTCACTACACTCGTGTCGCCCCTCTCCTTAAATCACTTCACTGGCTCCCTATCCGCCCTCACATACAGTTCAAGCTCCTATTGCTGCCCTCAATATCTCTCCTCTCTCCTTATACACCTCCCAGAGAACTCCATTCCTCAGATAAGCTGCTCTTAGCTATACCCTTCTCCTCCACTGTAATAATAGTAGTAATTCTTACTAAACTTCTCTAGGAGCTAGCTGATATTGAATATATCTGGTAAGGTAGGAATGAAAACAAAATATATTTGTTTGTTTATTACCATAAACCAAGGTAACCTCCCTCCCCCTCTCCCAAAAGAGGATAAAAGGTTGACTTGAATATAAATCAAACTCACGTCAGTCTTGTGAGGTTACTGTAAGAGTGAATGGCCTAGTGCTTAAAGCTACTACCTCAGCACCTTGAAGTTGTGAGTAGAGAATGACACAGGGACAGTTTTTTTTCCCCATCCTCGCAGTAACTCAATTTCCTTGTCCCGTACCAGCAAGTTTTGTCGCTCTCCCTTTCCCATTCCTGTAAGCTTTGTCTTAACCGCATAAGCCTTGAACACTTATGATTATAAAGTGTTTGAGGCTTGTACAGATGAGGACGGAGCTTAGGCATTGGTGGAATGAGACATTATGACATCACAATCTGAGCTCTAGAATGTTGCTACTTTGGATTTTAAAGCGTTTGAGGTTTGTGCAGATGAGGGCGGAGCTTAGGCATTGGTGACATCACAATCTGGTGGAATGAGACATTATGACATCACAATCTGGACAATACAATGTTGCCACTTAGGATTTTAAAGTGTTTGAGGCTTGTGCAGATGAGGACAGAGCTTGCAGGAATGGGGCAGGGACAGGAAAAGAACTCACGGGGATGGGAGGGGAAAATGTTTTCCCTGTGTCATTCTCTAGTTGTGAGTTCAATCCCATCCTGCTCCTTGTGATTCTGGACAATCCACTTAATCCCTCCATTATCCCAGGTACCACAGCTAGATTGTGAGCCTGCAGGGACAGAAAGGGAAAATACTTAAGAGTTTCTGATTACTATTTAATGTATTGTAATCAATTTGTGTAAATCTGTTCATGAAAAGTCGGTAAAAAACATAGCAACTACTATGGGAACTTGCGTCAGCCACTTTGAGTAGTAAGACTGCACGGATCAGGAGCCTAGGAGGATTGCTCTTACCCTGGCTCACCACTGGACCAGCAGGGCTTAAGGTAAGCCCAGGGAGAGGCCCTCAATGGGTCTGATAAGAGGGAAAGACTCAAATATAAACTGAGACCCATAAATCTAGGTTTATATTTGAGTATATATGTTTGTTCACTTGATATCCCGCTTATTGCAGAAGGTCAAAGCGGCTTACAGTATTTGTTCATTACAGTAGAGTCTTGGTTAACCTAGTCTCAGTTAAACTGAATTCTCTCACAACCAACAAAAAAAATAATCCGTGGAAAAAAAGTCTCCCGATGCACCAGTGGCAGTGTCCTGAGCCACAAATCCTTCCTCCTTCATCCAGGGCTGGCCGCAAGCAGCCTGTTTTGAGGCTGCCTCCGGCTGCACTAAGGTAAAGAAGGAGAGAGGGAGTTTGTGGCTCTGGACCACCACCTGCTTCTGCCACTTCAGGGCTTGAGAGAGGGAGGAGAGCTTTGCGGCTCGACTCCTGCTGCTCTGGTGCTTCGGGGTGGGATGGGGAGGGGAATTGAGTGTGTTAGACAAGGTTTCTAGCACACTCTCAGTTAACCAGAAAAAGTTATCCAGTATCTACCAATCCCTGTGGGTGCCGGATAACTGAGATTCTACTGCCCTATTTTCAACTTGGCCTTTGCTTTAGTTGTAGAAAGGCAGTATATGAAATCTATGACCTCAACCTCCTATCTCTGTAATCAGGATCCCTCATGACTAATGTGAGCATGCAGTAAACTCAAAAGGCTTTGAATGTTGGCTTGTAGAGACAGATTTGCAAATGAATACCTTGGATGCAAGTTCACAATGTGAAGAATTGACTGAAACATCAGCCTTAGGGATTAGTCTGTCCCAAATGAGCAGCTAATGCATCCTAAGTTTGCAGTTTAGCAATTTCAGTGATCATTACAGAGGTTGGAATCTTTAATTTCTTAGCTAATTAATAGCGTTAAATGACCATTCAACTCAGACACATTTACACCATGTAGATATTTAAATGTACGAGGGTCATTTCATAAATAATGCACACTATTTTTTTTTAATTTACATGTTTTATTTTATTTTTTATAAGTATTTCTTTATAATCCGTTAATATAGTTTCCCTGCTTTGCAATGACCGAGTCCCAACGTCTGGGAAGCTTCATTATTCCATCCAAGACACTGTTTTTGTTCAGTTGCCGAATGGCTCGGGTAACAGCAGAAGAAAGCTCTTCCAGAGATGCAAAACAATGTCCACACATAGGTTGTTTCAACTTTGGAAAAAGGTCGAAGTCTGGTGGACTCATGTTTGGCTGTAGGGAGCATGAGGTAATACCTACCAGCTGTATTCGTGTAGTTTTTCAATGACGATATTCCTTATGTGCAGGCGAGCATTGTCGTGAAGAATGAGTGGCCCAACCAAGAGCAACTGAGGTTGGATTTTGTGCATTTTTCTGCGGATTTTTGCAAAAAATCACAATAATTCACTACTGTGACACTTTTTCCACATGGAACTTTGTCTGTGATGATGATGCCTTCATGATCATAAGCAAAAAAATCATAATTTGTTTGACTTTTGATTGAGCTTGTTGAAATTTTTTTGGTCGTGGGGAAGATGGAGCTTTCTACTCATCATTGAAAAACTACGCAAATACGGCTGAGAGGTGTTACTTCATGCTCCCTACAGCCCAGACATGAGTCCACCAGACTTCGACCTTTTTCCAAAGTTGAAACAACCTATGTGTGGACATTGTTTTGCATCTCTGGAAGAGCTTTCTTATGCCAGTACCCGAGCCATTCGGCAACTGAACAAAAACGGTGTCTTGGATGGAATAATGAAACTTCCCGGATGTTGGGACTTGGTCATTGCAAAGCAGGGAGATTATATTGAAGGATTTTAAAGAAATACTTGGAAAAAAAAAAATAAAACATGTAAATAAAAAAAAATAGTATGCATTATTTGAAATGACCCTCATATCTATCCTCTCCCACCTTTCCTGCAAAGTATACATATTAAGATCTTTGTCTGTCCCCATACGTCTTATGAAGAACACACACTATTTTAGTAGCCTTCCTCTGGATCGATGCCATCCTTTTTACAAAGGTGCGGCCTCCAGAATTGTACACAATATTCTAAATGAGGTCTCACCAAGGGCATCAATACCTCCTTTTTCCTACCGGCCATACCTCTTCCTATGCACCCTAGCATCCAAGCTTTCACCGTCGCCTTTTCAAACTGTTTGGCCACTTTGGTCATCTCCAAATTATTATTGCAGCTCCCTCTCTTAAGGGCTCACTAATAAGCAACTAGATAAATCATATCTTGTGCTTTAAAACACTGCCATTTGAGTTTATTTGGTTGAAGGAAATTTGCCTATGTTGCTTCTCTCTTCTTAACCAACCTTTGGTTTCCTGTAGCCTATGGAGTCTCAACAAGCTTTTGGTAATAAGTCCTAGAGATGTCTCATTATTCTTATCTAATTTTCTCAAACCCTGTATGCTTCAAAGGACACCGTTGGTTATACCCTCTCTGTTAGCTCTGATTGGATACTATTAGATCCTCTTGTTTTTAGTGTTTTTTTCCAACTCTGTCAGGAATAGCCCATTCTGCGAAGAATTACAAAGGGACCTGAACAAACTAGGGGAGTGGGCGATGAGATGGCAGATGAAGTTCAATGTAGAGAAATGTAAAGTATTGCATGTAGGAAGCAGAAACCCGGGGTACAGCTATAAGATGGGAGGGATGTTATTGATTGAGAGTACCCAAGAAAGGGACTTGGGGGTAATGGTGGACAAGACAATGAAGCCGATGGCACAGTGTGCAGCGGCCGCTAAGAGAGCGAATAGAATGCTAGGTATAATCAAGAGGGGGTATTACAACCATAAGAACATAAGAGATGCCGCTGCTGGGTCAGACCAGTGGTCCATTGCGCCCAGCAGTCCGCTCATGCGGCAGCCCTTTTGGTCAAAGACCAGTGCCCTAACTGAGACTAGCCTTACTAGCGTACGTCCTTATTCAGTAGGAACTTATCTAACTTTGTCTTGAATTCCTGGAGGGTGTTTTCCCCTATGATAGCCTCCGGGAGAGCGTTCCAGTTTTCCACCACTCTCTGGGTGAAGAAGAACTTCCTTAGGTTTGAACGGAATCTATCCCCTTTCAACTTTAAAGAGTGCTCTCTCGTTCTCCCTACCTTGGAGAGGGTGAACAACCTGTCCTTATCTACTAAGTCTAAACCCTTCAGTATCTTGAATGTTTCGATCATGTCTCCTCTCAATCTCCTCTGTTTGAGGGAGAAGAGGCCCAGTTTCTTCACTGTAGGGCAACTCCTCCAGCCCCTTAACCATTTTAGTCGTTCTTCTCTGGACCCTTTAGGGTAGTATCATGTCCTTCTTCATGTACGGCGACCAGTGCTGGACACAGTATTCTAGGTGAGGGCACACCATGGCCCAGTACAACGGCATGATAACCATCTCCGACCTGTTTGTGATCCCCTTCTTAATCATTCCTAGCATTCTGTTCGCCCTTTTCGCCGCCGCAGCACATTGTGTGGACGGCTTCATCGACTTGTCAATCAGAACTCCCAAGTCCCTTTCCTGGGAGGTCTCTCCAAGTACTGCCCCGGACATCCTGTACTCTTGCCTGAGATTTTTCTTACCGACATGCATTACTTTACATTTATCCACGTTGAATCTCATCTGCCATATCGATGCCCATTCCTCGAGCCTGGTTATGTCACGTTATAGATCTTCACAATCCCCCTGCGTCTTCACTACTCTGAATAACTTCGTGTCATCCGCAAATTTAATCACCTCACTCGTCGTACCTATGTCCAGATCATTTATAAAGATGTTGAAGAGTATGGGTCCAAGCACCAAGCCCTGCGGCACCCCATTGGTGATGCTTTTTCAGTCTGAGTATTACCCATTCACCCCCACTCTCTGTTCCTTATGCTCCAGCCAGTTTTTAATCCACGTGAGTATTTCACCCTCGATTCCATGGCACGCAATTTTACGAAGTAGTCGTTCATGCGGAACCTTGTCGAACGCCTTCTGAAAGTCAACCGGGTCACCCTTATCTATCTGCCTGTTTACTCCCTCGAAGAAGTGCAGCAAGTTCGTCAAACAAGATCTGCCTTTGCTGAACCCGTGCTGGCTGGTCCTCATCAGACCGTGTCCATCAAGGTGATCAATGATGCGTTCCTTTATCAGCACCTCTACCATCTTTCCCGGTACCGAGGTCAGACTCACCGGTCTGTAGTTTCCCGGATCTCCCCTCGAACCTTTTTTGAAGATCGGTGTAACATTCGCCACCTTCCAGTCCTCCGGAATCTTTCCCATTTTGATCGACAGATTGGCTATTAGTTGAAGTAGTTCAGCTATGGTCCCTTTCAGTTCCTTGATGACCCTCGGATGGATGCCACCCGGTCCCGGGGATTTATCGCTCTTAAGCCTATCAATCTGGAAGCAGTGGCGAAGAGTGAAGGAGGAGGAGAGACAGCAGAGAAGCCAGGGGAGCCGGAGAGAGGAGCCAGGGGAGTCGGAGACCAACTAACAGCAGTGGCGAGGAGCGGGTAGCAGCGAGAGGAGGCTCCGCCCACCCCCACCGAGTCAGCAAGCGTCATCGCCTGGACTCCTCCTTAAAAGGAGGGGAGCCGCGGCGCGAAGGCTATCCCAGCCGCGTGGAAGAAGCAGCGAAGAGTGAAGGAGGAGGAGAGACAGCAGAGAAGCCAGGGGAGCCGGAGAGAGGAGCCAGGGGAGCCGGAGACCAGCTAACAGCAGCGGCGAGGAGCGGGTAGCGGCGAGAGGAGGCTCCGCCCATCCCCACCGAGTCAGCACAGCGTCATCGCCTGGACTTCTCCTTAAAAGGAGGGGAGCCAATGGCACTCAGCCGTTCGGCACGCGGCGAAGGCGCCTTTGCGAAGGGCCTTAAGAAGGGCCGGGTCTCTACATCCGAGGACCCCAAGAAAGGAAGACAGCAAGGTAAGGAAGTATACGCATACACGCGCACACACAAGCAAAAAAGGCAAAGGGGCAGCAAACAGAAGAGAAGGAAGGAGTAGGCCCAGGGGGGACCACACACCAAAGGAAACGACAGGCAAGGAAAGCACTGAAGAATGGAAACAGAGGCAGAAGTCATAGTAGAGGCAGGCCAAGAAGGTAGCACAAGCACACACATACACAAAGACAGCAACAAACACAGCAAGACAAAAAAAAGGCGGACTCAAGAGAGAACACAAAAATGCGAGCTAAAGGAGAAGTCAGGCACAGAGGGCAAACAACAGGCAAATAGCACACACGCACAAGCAAAGGGAAGCGGAAGACGAAGAAAGTAAGGAAGAGCCTGGCACAGGAGTGATCATACTAGCAAAGAGCACCAAGACTCCTAGAGGGCGGACAAGAATGGAAGCTGAAGGAAACCGGAGGATGAGCTTCCCAATGTACTGCACGGACTGCCACATGTATGACTACTTCCCCTCCAGGCAGCAGTCATATGTGTGCGGACGATGTCAGGGACTGAAGAGCTTGAAGAGCGAAGTCAGCCATCTGAAGCTCAGGATCCAGGAGCTGAAAGGACTCTACATCTCAGAAGACCCCTTCCAGACAGCTGAAGACCCCATGCGAGAGAGGTGCATAGAGGAACAAGTCAGGGAGCTCGAGAAGTTCATCGAAGATGCCTACAGGAGAGTGGAAGAACAGGAACATGAGAAGCGCAGGAATGAGGAAGACACGCAGAGCAGTGGACAAGAAACATCTGACACCAAGGTAAAGGATACCCGTGGAGGAACTATGCTGGAAGAAGAGGTGAATCACTATCAGTGCCTAGAGCGAGGAGAAACGGAGAACACCAAGGACACAGACCTGCGACCGAAATGGAGGCTGAAGAAAGGAAAATCTGCAATCCTGGTGGGAGACTCAATCCTAAGGCAAGTAGACACCTCATCCTCCCCCTGGACCCCGACTTGTGGTGTCCCACAAGGCTCACCTCTCTCCCCAATCCTCTTTAACATTTACATGTCCTCCCTGAAACTACTCCAACTATCCCCCCTTGAAACTCTTTACACTTACGCTGATGACATCCTCGTCCTCCTTGAGACCGACTCGAACCTCACTAACCTCTCCACGAACATATCCTCATGCATAAAGAACCTCCAATCCTGGGCATTCACAATGCATATGAAACTAAACGAGTCCAAAACAAAACTCCTTTGGCTTGGCCCAAAATTAGACCATCTACCTTCCTCCATCCCATTGTCCTCCGGCCCCCCATTACAGCTTGAGTTCTCAAGCAAAGTTCTGGGTGTCACCTTAGACTCTTCTCTATCCTTCAACGAACATCTCCAGTCCCTGGTGAAGAAATGCTTCTTCAGCCTTCACATGCTAAGGAAAGTCAGACCCTATTTTCACCAAAAACACTTCGCAGTCCTAGTACAATCCATCATCCTCTCCAGATTGGATTATTGCAATTCTATCTACCTCAGCCTAACCAAGAAAAGCCTCCACAGACTTCAGCGGATTCAGAACGCCGCAGCTAAGCTTGTTTTCGCGAAAAGCAAATTTGATCACGTCTCACCACTCCTGTCTAAGCTCCATTGGCTCCCAGTAATCCCCAGGATCCACTTCAAATGTGTGTGTCTGGCCTACAAGATCCTACATGGCATCCTTCCTGCCGTTATCCCTCTATCCTGGAACTCCCCAACCCCTACTTCCTCCAGATCCTCCCAAATTTTTAAACTATCCTTCCCTTCCATAAAAAGTATTTCCCATATAGGCAAACTTGGGTCATCCCTCCCCTTTAGAATCACTGAGATCTGGAATAACCTCACCTCCCCTCTCCGAACCTCAAGCTCCCTCCAACTCTTCCGCAAACACCTAAAAACCTGGCTATTCTCAAAACTGTAACACTTCCCCCCTCTTAGGCCTCTCACCTTCCCCCTTTACACCTAACTCTTTAATCTCTCCACTGTAGTTCCTCTCTCATCTTTCTTCCTGTAAACCGTGCCGAGCTCCGCATTCGTGGAGATGGTGCGGTATATAAACCCAAGGTTTAGTTTAGTTTAGTTTAGACAGTCACATAGCAGGAGGGAGAGAGGATTGGCTAGTGACCTGTCTCCCAGGAGCAAGAACGAAGGACATCGTCGACAAAATTGAAAGAATCCTAGAGGGAGCAGAGACGGAAGAGACAGCAGTGATAGTCCACGTCGGGACGAACGAAGTCACCAGGAGAGACTACAGCAAGAATGCACTGATTGAACAGTTCAAGGTCTTAGGGAGGAAACTGAAGATGAGGACACAGAGGATAGCCTTCTCAGAGATACTGCCTGTACCAAGGGCAGAAGCGAAGAGGCAGATGGAACTACAATCAATAAATGTATGGATGAGGAGATGGTGTGAGGAAGACGGATTTTTCTTCATGAGGAACTGGACAACATTCTGGGGCAAGAACAAGCTCTTCAAGAAGGATGGTGTACACCTGAGCACGGCAGGAACTAGACAACTAGCAAATAACGTCAGAAGAGCGATAGAGCAAGCTTTAAACTAAGCAGGAGGGGAAAGCCGACAGTCGACCTGGTATCGACGGTTCGGGAAACAGTATCCAGTGAGGGTACTGAGGGGGAAGATTGCTGGGAAGACACATGTGGCAAGCAAAAGGCTATGAAAAAACAAGGGAGAAAGAAGAAGCGAGAGGAAGACAGGATGAACATACTGCAAGGGGAAGTCAAAATGGAACTGGACGATGAGGAGGAACAAGAGGAGGACAATAGGAAAACACAAGGGGAAGGCAATGGGAACATACCACAAAGGGAAGACATAAGAGACAATATTCAGGAGTTGGTAGATCAGCAAGGGGACAAAATGAAGAATGAAACGCAAGGGAAAATAGCGAGGAAGGGAAAATGTCAGGACTTGAACTGCATGTACACTAATGCAAGGAGCCTAAAGAACAAAATGGGAGAATTAGAAGCTATGGCCAACAGTGAGAGACTAGACATCATAGGGATCACGGAAACATGGTGGAACGATGAAAACAAATGGGACATAGTACTGCCAGGGTACAAACTCTACCGAAAAGACAGGACTTACCAGAAAGGAGGAGGAATAGCACTATACGTAAGGGACACCATTCACTCGACCAGTGTGGACACAGCAGCAACAAATGACCTACTGGAGTCATTGTGGGTCAAAATACCAGGAAGAAACGGAACCGAGATAAAGATGGGAATGTTCTACCGTCCACCTGGGCAAACTGAAGCAGAAGATACAGAAATGGTAGCCGAACTGAGGAGGGAATGCAAGAACCCTAACACCATAGTTATGGGAGATTTCTGCTATCCTGGGATAGACTGGTGTCTTGGAAATTCAAAATGTAAGAGGGAAACGGAGTTCCTGAAAGCTGTTCAGGACTGCTTCATGGAACAACTTGTCAAGGCACCAACAAGAGGGTCAGCGATTCTAGATCTGATTCTCAACGGGCTGAACGGACCTGGAAGGGGAGTGGAAGTTGTGGGACTGTTAGGAAACAGTGACCACAACATGGTTCAGTTCAAAGTGGAAGTAGGATTACCCAAGGGAAAGAGAACCAAGGCAACAACGTTTAACTTCAAGAAAGGGAACTATGAAGCCATGAGACAAATGGTGAGGAAGAAGTTCAGAAACAGCTCCAAGGAAGCTCGGACTGTGGAGCAAGCCTGGTCCCTATTCAAGGACACGGTAAACGAGGCGCAAAACCTGTATATACCCAGATTTAGGGAAGATGGCCAAATCACTGATCAGGGAAGGTATCAATGAACATATAGAAAAAAATAATCTGATGAGAACAAGCCAGCATGGTTTCTGTAAAAGACGATCATGCCAGACGAATCTACTGCATTTCTTTGAGGGGATAAGTAAGCAATTGGACCAAGGTGACCCCATAGACATCGTATATCTGGATTTCCAGAAAGCCTTCGACGAGGTACCCCATGAACGCCTGCTGAGGAAACTGTGGAGCCATGGGATGGAAGGGGACGTACACAGATGGATCAAAAATTGGCTGGCAAACAGGAAGCAGAGGGTAGGAGTAAAGGGGCACTGCTCTGACTGGATAGGTGTCACGAGTGGTGTTCCGCAGGGGTCAGTGCTGGGACCGCTGCTGTTCAATATATTCATTAATGATTTGAAAACAGGGACGAAGTGCAAAGTTATCAAGTTCGCGGATGACACAAAACTCTCCAGCAGGGTCAAAACTGTTGAGGAATGCAAAGAACTGCAGAGCAACCTGGACAAACTGGGTGAGTGGGCTAAAAAAATGGCAGATGAGCTTCAATGTGGAGAAATGTAAGGTCTTGCACATAGGGAAGGGAAACCCAATGTACAGCTATACGATGGGAGGGAGGGTACTGGTGGAAGGCAACCTAGAAAAAGACCTGGGGGTATTTGTGGACAAATTAATGAAGCCGGCGGTGCAATGTGCAGCGGCCTCAAAGAAAGCGAACAGAATGTTGGGCATTATCAAGAAAAGTATCACTACCAGAACAAAGGAAGTCATCCTGCCACTGTATCGAGCAATGGTGTATCCTTATCTTTCCTTTTCTTCCCTCGTGTATAAAGTTGTGTCCTTGCTTCTGTGTTCTGTATGTCTGCTCCCTTACCCTCCTTAAAGAAATGTGAAAAACACATTTTTGCAATATAGTTAGTATAGCCAACAAAACTAAAATGTGAACTTACAGCTGATCAGGTACAGCATAATGTCTGCAACTACATTGGCTTAATAAGTAAATCATGCCAGTCTTTACATACATGATGATACCTGGTGGTTTATGTATTTTTTATAACTTGCATGATGGGTATCAGTTACAAGGAGGCAACAGTTTCAAGCTGACGTTTGATATGCCTTGGATGATCTTTGTTAGACCTTGATTTGAGTGGCAGTATCTTCAGTTGAGTTTGTAAATGGGGAAGAAATAGAATGTTTAATGTTGAGATGCTGCAGTATTTGGTGTGATTTAGAGAAGATTGAGGGATACCCAAGTCAATTGTGATTGAATATTTTATAGATGGGGAAAAGGTTTGAGTATAAAGTTGCTGCTTACCTTGAAATCTGTCTAATGCTCTTTTGATGACCTTGAACAGGGCGCTCTGGTCTGTGTATCGTTACAGATGAGTAATGTTTGGGATAGAAGAATTTTTCCAAATCCCTTACTGGTGAGGGTAATAGTTTCCTTTACTAGTTTTGCAGATGAATAAACTGTATTTGTACTGACATTGACACACAGCATGTTTCCATTACATTAGTGATTTTTATTCCGCCATCGCCTTGCGGTTCAAGGCGGATTACAGAAGAGGATTTCTGGACATGTCCAGAGGTGTTAGAGTAGAGCGGGTTGCTTCAGAGGATTGTAAAGTTTCATTCGGTGTTAGTTAGTAAATGGTAAGCGAAATGTGTGAAAGACCTCAAGGATGGACACACGGTTTTCTGCTACCAATGTTGTTGCTATTTATTTCTGTTGGCTAGAAATCTTGAGTCTAGTATTTCCAGAAAGAGACATCGGTTGTTTTCATTGAACTACTGTATCTGAGATGCATCCTTCCCCCTGTACATGTAAATAGCCAAGGATGGATAAATTAAGAATCTGTCCACCCCTATATATTCAAAATGTACAGCTTCTCTCTTCTAGCCAATCTTTGAGCTGAAAACAGACTTTCATATGTTTAACTCAAAAGGGGATGCAACTTTCAAGGTGTCTCTGTAGTAGAGGCATTGTATATTGTATAAATATATGCGAGTATATAAAATTCTAAAATGTGCATTTGGTAAGGGTGGATAGCCTGGGTGGGATTGGAATGGGGAACACTGTACACACATTATTTAGACTGTTTTCAGAAGAAAAAATGACATCAGGATTTTCACTTGCTACCTGGAGTGATGTCTAACTTTCCAAAAAGTGTTTTTATTGATGAGTAGCACCTTACTAGAAGGATTAGGGAGGGCTGCTCCCTTAATTCCACTTCCCCCCCCCAAAAAAAAAAAAAGTGAAACTGGCAAAGGACAGCTATTTATTAAACTAAACTATTCCACATAGAAGATGCACCTATTGACATTTTTACTGGTAAATATGGTGAGTGGCAAAGGGCCATAATTTTATCACACTAGACATTTTTTTTTTCTTTAGCCATGGTCTTGTGTTTTGAATTTCTTTTGGTCGGGTATGATGAAGCAGAGCAAAATTCCACATGATCATAGACTGAGGGGTGGGTACAGCAGCAGCATTTAACACAAGGAAAGCTTATCTAGACATACTCGGAAGGGTCTGCGGACTTTTCTGAAGCTTAACCCAACTCTTACCATCCCCTCCCTAACCCCAGATCCTACTTTTCCCTCTCTTGGAAACCTTCTCTGATCTAATGTTGTAACCTTTCTTCCATAACTCTTTTTGTAATCCGCTTTGAACCGAAAGGTAATGGCAGAATAGAAATCTGTAACGTAATGTAATGTAATGTGGAGCAAGTGTGAGCTGGCTTTGTGAAGTGCTGATTGTTGCCTATATGTGGCGACCGTATCCTGCTTGTACATGGAGAAAAAGAAGGTCCTCAAGTTCCAAGAAATAACAATTGAAACATAGTGTAGAATAAGACACTTTTGCACTGACATTTCTACTGGTAATAGTGTTCTTGTGCTTTTCTTCTTTTACTACGGTACTGTATCTGGTTTCCTTGCATCAAACCATTTTCTTTACTCGGGGCATTCTTATTCCTAGAGTCACACCACTGTTCTTTCAGGGTCATGATGCCAGTGTTTTTCTGGCTCGGCATCGTGTGAGTGTTTACACAGAACATCTCATCCATTGCAAGCTTCCTTATGCCTTTCTGTAGATACAGTTCTCTGACATCAGCTCGTCGCACCCAGCAATAAAATGTGACTATACTTCTGTGCTAACTGTGAACTCACAGAAGTATCTTGGTCCATCATCCAGTGTTGAAATTCATTCTCTCATCTTTATGTGAAAATTTCTCTCTCCAATCCTGTTAAATTTTTGATCTGCTTGTAGTTTTTGTAGTTTTATTTTTGCTACATCCATTGGGGGGGAGGTTCTTTGTTCTAGTTTCATTCTTCAGATAAAGTATATATTTTTGCTTATCTATGTGCCTATGTTTCTTTTCCTCAGTTTGCTGCTGGACTCGATTGTTCTGTTCACTGCAGTGCTTACCACATTTAAGGATTTAGTCTGACCTGGCTATTGAGCTCTCATGCTTAAGCACTTTTTGAGTATTTTTGGATTTTAAGGGCTATAATAGCTCTGTATAATCTATTTGTAAGACCACATCTCCCTTAGGGCTAGATTCACTAAGGGCACGGATCCGATCCGTGTCCGGGGAGCTGATTCACAAATTGCTCTCTTGCAAATGAGGGTGATCAGAATCACGCCCCCAACAGACTCGATCAGATCGCTGAACATCGATCCTTGAGCATGTGCAGACCATCTGTAGATGGTCTATGCGTGCGCTGGCCCTGTGTGTTCAGTAGAGCAGGGAAATTTTTCTTTTTTTTTTTTCTTCCCAAGCCCGTGGTTTTAACCCGCGTTAAGCCAGTGGGCTAAAACCACAAACTTGCACTGCGGGGAAGGGTGGAAGATTTTGGGCTGCAGGAGATTGGGGCAGAGAGCAGAAAAACAGGGCACAGAGCAGGGCGGCAGAAGGCAGGGCAGTCGAAAAGGACCTGAGCCACTGGTCCTCAGCAGTCGCTTGTTTGTGATCAGCCAGCCCAGTCGGTGTTGCATGTTTTTTTTTATTAGTGAATCGCTGGTTGCCATCATTTGAATGCCGTTCCCCCCTCATTTGCATGCGCGGATCGGAGAATTGTCGGGACACAGGTTAGTGAATCAGGTCAGAGGGAAATCGGATCACAAACCTATCGGTACACGATCGGTTTGCTTAGTGAATCTAGCCCTTAGACTCTTTGGCTAGATTCACTAAAGCCCCCCTTACCTGTCCAATCCGTTCCGATCCATTTACGAGTCTTGCTGGGTGACCCATTCACTAAAGGCTCCTAATTGGAAATGATCTAATTGGAAACATGCCCACAAGCGATCCATGGATCGCTGAAGACCGATCATAACGTATGCGTAGACCATCATTGATGGCTGTATATGCGATCATGTATGCGCTGCTCTCCTGCACCAGCGAGATCAAAACAAAGGGGGAGGGGTGGCGAAGTAATGGCAGGCAAAGGCAGACATGGTCGAGGGCTGAGCCGGGCTTGATCTTGTCTCCCGATGGGACTCGCTGCAGCCTCTTTTGAAAAAGCCGAGGGGGGAACTGTCCAGCTTACCTGTGGGGCAGTTAGACTACACGAAACCCGCCCCGACTCTCCTGCTCTCTGCTGCCCTTTCCCTGCAGTGCGAGCCTGTGGTTTTAACCTGCAGGTTTAAAGCGGAGCTGCACTGTGGGGAAGGGCAGGAGAGTCGGGGCAACACTTTTCCCCACAGACACAAAGGTTTAGCGGATGGAGAGGCAGGCTTGCTGCTTGAACACACGAGGTAGGCAGGGTGGCAGAGAGAAGGGTTTTTTTCAGGCCTGCAGGGCTGGTATTTCAGGGTGAGAGAGAGCAGGAAAGGAGTGAGCGACCGGTCCTCATCAGTCGCTTGGTTTTGGATCGGCCAGCCCAGTCGGTGTGCCTGAAAACTGTTAGTGAATCACTGCCTTCCTAGATTTTCATGCCATTTCCCTCATTTGCATGCGTGGATCGACCATAAGGTTAGTGAATCGGATCGGGGTCGCAAACCGATCGGTACACAATCGGTTTGCTTAGTGAATCTAGCCCTTTAAATGTAAAGTCTTGGCATCCACTCCCAGTGTAAGTCTTTCTGGCTTCGAGTCAGGCTGCTGAAAAGGTGGGTGAGAGGAATTTTGGAAGGAATGCTCACATTTTACTTTTCTTTCCTGATCACCTAGTTCATGTATTTGTATGTCCTTAAGTAGATCTTTTGTTTTAACTACTATAAATTATTTCTATAGTGCTACCAGACGCACGCAGCACTGTACAGAGTCACAAAGAAGAAGACAGTCGCTGCTCAAAAGAACTTACAATCTAAACAGACAAAACAAGCAGGATGTCATGGATACAGTTAAGGGGAATGGTTAGTCTGTTGGCTGGGTTGGTGAGCAGTGGGGAGTAGGATTATAGATTGAAGGCTATATCAAAAAGGTTAGGTTTTCAGTCTGCTTTTAAACAAGGGAAGGGACTTGTTGGACAAACTCAGGTAATTTATTCCAGGCCTTGGAGGCAGCTAGATGAAAGGAACAAAGTCTGGAATTGGCAGTGGAGGAGAAGGGTACAGATAAGAGCAGCTTATCTGAGGATCAGAGTTCTCTGGGAGGTGTATATAAGGAGAGAGAAGAGAGGAGAGATTTTGAGGGGCAGCAGATTGAACGCACTTGTAGGCCAGCAATAGGAGCTTGAACTGTATGTGAAGGTGGATAGGGAGCCAGTGAAGTGATTTTAAGGAGAGGGGCGACATGAGTGTAGTGAGGTTGGTAGAAAATGAGTTGTGCAGATTGCCTGTTTGGCTGACATTGCTGGACATCCATGCAGTCATTTAAAACTAAACATGTCCAAGACTGAGCTTCTCCTCTTTCCTCCTAAACCTTCTGATCCTCTCCCTACATTCTCAACCTCTCTAAATCAGGGGTGTCCAACCTGCGGCCCCATGAAGTATTTTGTGCAGCCCCGGTCAAGGGCAATGCAGTGTTTTCCTCTGCAGCCCCCTGGTGTTTACCGTCTTGCCGGCTCCCTCCTCTGTCTTGCTGCAGTGTTTGCGCAGCCCCAGAAACATTTTTTGGGGCCAGTACGGCCCAGGAAAGCCAAAAGGTTGGACACCCCTGCTCTAAATAATACAGTCATCATTCCAGTCTCCTCTGCTCGCAACCTTGAAGTCATCTTTGATTCCGACCTCTCATTTTCTACGCACATTCAACAAACTGCTAAGGCCTGTCATTTCTATCTCTAGAACACCACAAAATTTACCCCTTCCTTTCTGAACACACTACCCAGACTCTTGTCCACACTCTCATAACCTCACTTTTGTTTACTGCAATCTACTTCTAACTGGTCTCCCACAGTGCTGCCTGTGGGAGACCAGTCAGATAAGGTCCTTCAGCATCATCTCCATGGTTGTTTTCAACATGTCTAGCCATCTGATTGCAGGTCACCCTCTTTGCCTGGTTCCTTCAATCTTCCCAAACATGATTTCCTCCTCCAATGATCTTTCTCTTCTGACAGTATGACCAAAGTAAGACAGTTGTAACTCCATCATTTTGATTTTGAGTGATGTAGCAGGTTTGATCTTTTCCAGAATCGATTTGTTAGTTCTTCTGGTGGTCCTCGGCATACATAAAATCCTCAAAGCTCAAATGAGTCAATCTTCCATAGTCTTGTTTCCGTACTGTCCAACTTTCACATCCATGAGAAAATGAGTGCATGTGGACAAGTCTGATCTTCATTTGGATTGTTATTTCCTTGCCTTTGAATTCTTTGTCAAGAGTGTTAATTGAAGAACAACCAAGTGGTCTTCTGCAGAGTATTTCTTCCCTGTTAGTTACCTCTTTATTTACAAAATAAAGAGCCCAGGAGATTTAAATCCTTTACAACTTCTAGTTTGTC
Organism: Geotrypetes seraphini; assembly: GCF_902459505.1. Classification (NCBI taxonomy): domain Eukaryota; kingdom Metazoa; phylum Chordata; class Amphibia; order Gymnophiona; family Dermophiidae; genus Geotrypetes; species Geotrypetes seraphini. The sequence goes on along the minus strand of NC_047091.1, from coordinate 189,750,872 downwards.
AACTTCAAGCTCAAAATCTTAATTATTTTCTTTGTTCGTGATCTTCATCTTATCTTCAGTTCTAATCCCAGGTTATGGCTTTTGGCTTTGACTTTTCTCAGTAGATACAGCATGTCTCCTTTACTGCTGGTGATGAGCATTTTATCAGCTGCATAGTGCAGGTCATTTATATTTCTGCATAGACTTATGTTGCCTTTTTATATGCCTATAGTATTCACAGTACATCTTTGTTCTCTTCATATTTCTCTAGCATGTATGTAAATACTCACATAGAAACATAGAAGATGAAGATGACGGCAGGAAAGGGCTATAGCCCATCAAGTCTGCCCACCCTACTAACCCATCCTCTTAAGTCTATACCTAGCGACCGATATTCCAGTTCGACCCTCGTAGGGATCCCACATAGGTATCCCATTTATTCTTAAAGTCCAGCACGCTGCTGGCCTCGATCACCTGCGCTGGAAGCTCATTCCAACGGTCAACCACTCTTTCTGTGAAGAAATACTTCCTGATGTCGCTATGAAATTTCCCGCCTCTGAGTTTGAGCGCATGCCCTCTAGTGGCAGAGGGTCCCCTGAGAAAGAAGATATCATCTTCCACCTCAATACGTCCCGTGATGTATTTAAATGTCTCAATCATGTCTCCTCTCTCCCTACGTTCTTCTAGAGTGTAGAGCTGTAGTTTGTTTAGTCTCTCCTCGTACGAGAGACCCTTTAGCCCCGAGATCCTCCTGGTGGCCATCCGTTGAACCGATTCGATTCTAAGCACATCTTTACGGTAATGTGGCCTCCAGAATTGTACACAGTATTCCAGATGAGGTCTCACCATGGTTCTGTACAATGGCATTATGACTTCAGGCTTCTTGCTGACAAAGCTTCTACTGATACATCCCATCATCTGCCTTGCTTTAGATGAAGCCTTCTCCACTTGATTGGCAGTTTTCATGTCTGCACTGATGATTACTCCTAGGTCTCGTTCCGCCGAAGTACAAGTTAAAGTTTCTCCATTCAAGGTGTAATTTCTGCATGGATTACCGCTACCGAGGTGCATAACCTTACATTTCCCAGCGTTAAAGCCCAACTGCCAGGTCGAGGACCATCTTTCCAATGTAAGCAGGTCCTGTGCCATACTATCCTGTAAAGTACATTCCCTTACTATATTGCATAGTTTAGCGTCGTCGGCGAATAATGTTATTTTACCACATAGATACTATATGGTATATGTATATATATGAAGATACCACATAGATACTATAATTAGATTGTGAGTCCACTGGGACAGAGGGAAAATTTTCTAATGATTGAAAATGTAACCCTCAATTTTAATGTATTAGTATTGTAAACCGCTTAATACTCATGTACAAGTGGTATCAAATAGAATAAATCCAATCTAACAATGTGTAGTAGTGCGCTTGCTTTAGGCAGAGGGAGTGAAACCTATAGAAATTCACCCTTTTTTTTTTTTCAGAAAAAATTAAAGACCCTTTTATTTGGTAGATATTGACAGATAGATTAGACTTGCATTCTGTTGGTACTGTATTTTTCTTTTTATATTTTGTGAACTGCATTAAATTCTAGAAGTGGGATATAGCAGTAAATAAGAATCTGGTTGATATTGAAATGCTCAGAGTGAAGTTCACAGGTGATGTATCTGAGGTATAGCTCTAAATTGATTTAAGTGTTGGAAAGACTAGATGGGCAGACTAGATGGGCCGTGGCCCTTATCTGCCATCTATTTCTATGAAAGGCTTCAGCAATGGAAGAAATAGAAAATGTTGTTGTTTTCTGTGGTACCAGTGAACGGACTAAGTGAAATCTGTATTGGAACAATTGTCAAAGTAATTTGGCTTGCTAATTAGTGTGATGAGGAAAGCGAGGACCGGATTAAAAAGGAGAAATCCAACCTAGACTGTCCCCTGAGTACCCTCATCTGTATTTGCCTTATAACTGAGAACCTCAAAGGAGACTCATTAAATTCTGGGTGGAGCGCTGCCGCCTCTTAGAAAGGGGCCCAACAGAAGTCATCCGAGACATAAGTATGCGCCCGGGAAAGAGTCATTAAGGGAAGGGTATCCACGGGAAGAAAAGGAATTGGATAGCAGGGACCCAAATGACATGGAGGAAGAAATGTATTGGGAACTTCTGGTGGAATATTGCTACTCCTTGGGTTTAGGCCAGGTCTTAGTAACCTGGATTGGCCAACGTGAGAACGGACTACTGGGCTTGATGGACCATTGGTCTGACCCAGTGGGGCTATTCTTATGTTTTTAAGAGGACTTTGCCATGGAGACATGAGAAATGGGAAGTTCTGAACTGACTGGGGGATTTTCCAGTAAACCTGGTTCTTTAGAATTTTATGATATTTGAATAGCTCAGGGTGAATCTCTTGTGAAATTTTCATATTCTTCATCTGGGAACTAATGTACTAGTTCTGTTTTGACAGACTGTTTTGGTCGAGTTTGGTGGACAAGGAGAGCAAGACCTCTTGGTCTTGGAGTCCTCTTGGCCTGTACGACTCCAGAAAAAGCCTCCAAAATTATTGATAATTTTCTCACTGTGATAGTCAAAGGACTCTGATGGTCACCCTAAGGTTGCTGTGAGACTTAGAAGAACATAAAAATAGCCTTACTGGATCAGATCAATGGTCCATCTAGCCCAGGCCAATTCAACTCGTAAGTACCTGGCAAAAAAACAAATACAGTGGTACCTTGGTTTGCAAGCATAATTCGTTCCAGAAGCATGCTCGTAATCCAAAGCGCTCGTATATCAAAGCGAATTTCCCCATAAGAAGTAATGGAAACTCGGATGATTTGTTCCACATTACAAAAACTGGCTGGTGTGTGGGAGAAGTGTGTGTAAGATGTGCACATAGGTTCTGCACGTAAGTATACCATGCACTGGTTGGGAGACTGCATTTTGGCCTCAATATTGTGCGTGCATTATTCAGACTTCCCCCAGCTTTCATCCTTCTCTCTCTCTCCCAAACTGAGATTTTACTGCAGCTGCCGGCTTTAGGGGGAGGGGTCAGGGTGGGAAATCTGCTGAGCCGAGTCAAGACTGGGCAGGATCATGCTCATCGACGTGCATGCGTGATGCGCTTGTGATGTGCTTGTGCGTGACGCATGAGTTCAACCTCGTTTATCGAGACAACACTCATTTTGCGAGTTAAAAATTGCGGGACTGTTATGCTCGTCTTGCAAAACACTCGCAAACCACATTACTCGCAAACTGAGGTTTGACTGTTGTTGCAGCATTCCATACCACCGATCCAGTACAAACAGTGGCTTCTCACATGTGTCAGCAGCAGTTTGTGGACTTTTCCTCCAGGAACTTCTCCAAACCTTTTTAAAACCAGCTACATTAACCACCCTTACCACATCCTCTTGCAACGCATTCCAGAGCTTAACTATTCTCTGAGTTATTTCCCTGTAATTTTGAATGTCCCCTAGTCTTTGTAATTTTTGATGTAATGGAAAAATCCATTTGTACCCATTTTACTCCACTCAGGATTTTGTAGACTTCAATTATATCTCCCCTCAACTGTCTCTTTTTCAAGCTGAAGAGCCCTAACCTTTTTAGTCTTTCCTCATAGGAGAAGGAGTTCCATCCCCTTTATCATCTTGGTCGCTCTTCTTTGAACTTTCTCTAGTGCCGCTATATCTTTGTTGAGATAAGGAGACCAGAATTGAATGCAATACTCCAGGCGAGATCCCAGAGGATTGGAAGATAGCCAACGTCACGCCCATCTTTAAAAAGGGATCAAGAGGTAATCCGGGAAACTACAGACCGGTGAGTCTGACCTCGGTTCCAGGCAAAATGGCGGTAGCACTGATAAAAGAAAACATCGATGAACATTTTGAAAAAAATAAACTTCTGATAACCAGCCAACATGGATTCTGCAAGGGGAGATCGTGCATGACTAACTTATTGCACTTCTTCGAGGGAATTAACAAACAGAAGGATAGAGGAGACCCCATAGACATCATATACCTAGATTTCCAGAAAGCCTTTGATAAGGTGCCTCATGAACGTCTACTCCGGAAACTGAAGAACCATGGAGTAGACGGAGACGTGCATAGATGGATCAGGAACTGGTTAGAGGGTAGGAAACAGAGGGTAGGGGTGAAGGGCCACTACTCGGACTGGAGGAAGGTCACGAGTGGTGTTCCGCAGGGCTCGGTGCTAGGGCCGATGCTATTTAATATATTCATAAATGATCTAGATACAGGGACGAAGTGTGAGATAATAAAATTTGCAGATGGCACTAAACTATTTAATGGAGCTCGGACAAAGGAGGACTGCGAGTTATTGCAAAGGGACTTGGACAAACTAGGGGAATGGGCGACGAGATGGCAGATGAAGTTCAACGTTGAGAAGTGTAAAGTATTGCATGTAGGAAACAGAAACCCGAGGTTCAATTACACGATGGGAGGGATGTTATTGAATGAGAGTACCCAAGAAAGGGACTTGGGGGTAATGGTGGACATGACAATGAAGCCGACGGCACAGTGCGGAGCGGCTGCTAAGAGAGCGAATAGAATGCTAGGTATAATCAAGAAGGGTATTACAACCAGGACGAAAGAAGTCATCCTGCCGTTGTATCGGGCGATGGTGCGTCCGCACCTGGAGTACTGCATCCAATATTGGTCGCCATACCTTAAAAAGGACATGGCGTTACTCGAGAGAGTTCAGAGGAGAGCGACACGTCTGATTAATGGGATGGAAAACCTTTCTTACGCTGAGAGATTGGAGAAACTGGGTCTCTTTTCTCTGGAGAAGAGGAGACTTAGAGGGGATATGATAGAGACTTACAAAAACATCAAGGGCATAGAGAGAGTGGAGAGGGACAGATTCTTCAAACTTTCAAATAATAAAAGAACAAGAGGGCATTCAGAAAAATTGAAAGGGGACAGATTCAAAACGAATGCTAGGAAGTTCTTCTTTACCCAACGTGTGGTGGACACCTGGAATGCGCTTCCAGAGGATGTAATAGGGCAGATTACGGTACCGGGGTTTAAGAAAGGATTGGACAATTTCCTGCTGAAAAAGGGGATAGAAGGGTATAGATAGAGGATTACTACACAGGTCCTGGACCTGTTGGGCCGCCGCGTGAGCGGGCTGCTGGGCACGATGGACCCCAGGTCTGACCCAGTGGAGGCATTGCTTATGTTCTTATGTTCCAGGTGAGGTTGCACCATGGAGCGATACAGAGGCATTATAACATTCTTTATCTCATTAACCATCCCTTTTTAAATAATTCCTAGCATCTTGTTTGCCTTTTTGGCCGCTGCCGCACATTGGGTGGAAGGTTTCATCGTATTGTCTACAGTGACACCCAGATCTTTTTCTTGGGCACTAACCCCCAAATTGGACCTTAGCATCCTGTTGCACATTGGGAAGAATAACCCAAATCATAGTATCACTTTGCATTTGTCCACATGTAAATGTCATCTGCCACTTGGCGGCCCAGTCTTCCAATTTCCTAAGGTCTGGCTGTAATTTTTCACAATCTGCATGTGTTTTAACAACTTTGAACAGGTACTTGGGAACCTATAAGAGAACTTTTTTAAAAGGCTACGAGTGATACAAAATTCAGCAGTGCAGTTGATTTTTGGTTTGAAAAAATGGGAGCATATTAGTCCCTATTACCAAAAATTACATTGTTTGCTGATGGAGGTAAGAGTCCTGTTCAAATTTGCCTGTATTTGTTTTATATCAATATTTGGTATGTCTCCAGTCTACCTAGTTTCCCATTTTCTCCTGGATTGTTCCAACAAGTCCACACGTAGAGTTCATTTATTTACATATCCAACAGTAAAAGCCTGTCGAATTAAGAGATTTCTTGACAGAACTCTTGCCTTTAAATGAATGATTGGCTTGGTAGAATTATTCCATGTGTTTCATCTTACCACTCCTTCAGAAAATTAGTAAAGACACAGTTATTTGATTGATTTGTAACCTAAGTTTTTACTGTTCTAGCTTATTTGCTTATGTATTTCTTTTGATTTGTACATGTCGCTGACTTCAGTTTCTCTTACTGTAAACCACCTCAAACTATTGAGGTGTGGTGGTATCAATCAGTAGCATTAAGATCCTTGGGGTCATTTTCGACAGCAAGCTTACTTTCCACGAACATATTAGTAATATTGTTAGATCTACATTCTTTAGATTACGGCAAATTCGTTCTGTTTCCAAATTCCTATGCCCTAAATCTCTAAATATATTAATTCACTCGCTGGTGATTTCAAAAATTGATTATTGTAATGCTTTGTTCAAAGGAATTGCCTTAAAAGAAATCCGTCGTCTGCAGATCATACAAAATGCCTCAATTAAACTCATAAAGAACGCAAAAAAATTTGATCATGTGACTCCGTTACTCAAGGAAGCACATTGGCTTCCAGTTGCTCACCGAATAACTTACAAACTAAGTCTATCTCTTCTATATAAATCACCTTCTTTCATCTATAGAGTATTGATTCCCTATACTCCCCCTAGATCACTTAGATCTATTGATCAACATCTCATGACAGTCCCTTCTCTTAAAACTATAAATACACGGCGACACTCTATTTTTTCTGTCACAACCCCTCAAATGTGGAATTTACTCCCAATTCATGTACGAGAATAATTAAGTTTGGATAGATTTAAGAGCAAGCTAAAATGCTTTCTTTTTAAAGATGCATTTGACAGCCAATAAAACTAGAATGCAGGATTTGATTAGGGTTCTCTACTGAGCCCTGGGCTTTAAATTATCTATTCCTGTATTCCTATCAGGTGAGTGGAAGACTATTATTTCGACTGGAAGATTACCAGAAACATAGAATATGACGGCAGAAAAGGGCCTACGGCCCAACAAGTCTGCCCACTCAAATAACCCTCCCCTCTAAGTTCCTCTTTGAAGTGAGCCCACGTGTTGATCCCATTTGGTCTTAAAATCAGAGTGTGGTGACGTTATTTATCCTTTCCCCACCACCCAAGTAACGTGAAAGGAGCAATTCCCTAGTTGCTATGGTCCACCAGAATCATACTAACCAGCAGCTTCTGGGTGAGGAGGGGTGGAGGGCAGCATAGAAGAGCTGCAGTTAAAGCAAAATGATAGGTCCTGCCAATCTCATAAACTCAAATTACAGACTGTACTTCTACTATTGTTAGGCAGTTTTCAAGTAGTGATGAAATAGTATGGATTATGACAGAGAAAATACAGCAAGCCAAACAATCTGCCAACAACAACAGCAAAGTAGAACATAAAAATCTATACAAGTGGAGAAAGTCCTCAATGATGTTTCACAAGCAAAATTCACTGTACGCCTAAAACCAAAAATTCATACATAATGTGCAACATGTTTGCTTCACAAATCGCTCTTCAAACTTGGGGGTTTTCATGATACTACTTCTATATTTGCCCTACCTGATTTCACACTGCTCCTCTAGTAAGTTTGATGAAGCTACTAGGTAGATTTAAAATAAACCCAAGACACTATTTCTTCACACAATGTGTAATTAAATTCTGGAATTCATTGCCAGAGAATGTGGTGAAATCAGTTAGCTTAGCAGGTTTAATAAAGGCTTGGATAGAAATCCATAGATTATTATTGAGATGGCTTGGGGAAATCCACTACTTATTCCTAGGATCTGTTTTACTACTTGGGACCTGGGTTGGTCGTTGTTGGAAAAAGGATACTGGACTTGATGAACCTTTGCTGTGTCCCACCCAGTATGACAACTGGTTCCCTGGACTGGATAGAACCATTCAGAATTTCTCGGGCATGGCTAGATTTTTGAACAGAAAGTGAAGAAATTTCAGGGGAATTATGATTGGAGAATATGAGAAAGGTACTAACTTCTTAAGTTATAACCCTGACCACAGATGCAGCTTCATTTAGAATGAGTTGGCATGGATTTAGTTAAGGCAAGTCTTGCTTTACCATTTTATTATATTTTTTAAGGTGTAAACAAAAAGATAGATAACAATGAGCTGGTTTATATAGTGTATTTTGATGAAGTTCTTCATGAGACTTGAAACCTCACTTCTTCCCTTGATGCATACAAACATTTTTGGCAGAGAACTACAAATGCTTCCTAAGAAACGAACCCCTCGCCCACCCCCCACTTTTTAATTTTTTTCCCATCTTGATGTAATTTAACTACCTAGTGTTCCTTCCAACTTTTCATGTTTGATTTGTCTGTCCACTACCCCTTTTTTAAATATTTATTATTTTTGATCTTATAAGAATAGCCTCACTGGGTCAGACCAATGGTCCATCAAGCCCAGTAGCCTGTTCCCACGGTGGTCAATCCAGGTCACCAGTACTGGCCAAAACCCAAGGTGTAGCAATATTCCATGCTACAAATACAGGGCAAGCAGTGGCTTCCCCCGTGTCTTTCTCAATAACAGACTATGGACTCTTCCTCCAGGAACTTGTCCAAACCTTTCTTAAAACCAGCTACGCTATCCGCTCTTACCACATCCTCTGGCAACGCGTTCCAGAGATTAACTATTCTCTGAGTGAAAATAAATTTCCTCCTATATTAGTTTTAAAATTATTTCCCTGTTTCTTCATCAAGTGTCCCCTAGTCTTTGTAATTTTGGATGGAGTGATATATGGGTCCACTTGTACCTGTTCTACTCCACTCAGAATTTTGTAGACTATTTTTTTAAATCTAGCATTTCATGTTCTGCAATACATGGTCTGATGTTGCAAAAAAATGTATATTTCTAAATCAAGCATAAAATATATTTATTTTCTTTCCATAGATAAATAGATCAGCGTGTACAGAGAGTGCAAGCACAAGAAATGATCCTTTAACAATGGCTCTGAGCCATAGGTTATGGTTTGTGCCACACTTAAAGAGGTACTGTGTATATTTTGCAACATTTTACTGCACTTTCCTGACTATGCTGTAAAACTATTCTTTGTAAATCACTCAAATGAACTTGAAAATGTTAGATTTTAAAAAGTTTTTCCACTTCGCTGTTGAATATCTAGCAGCTGAAATTAGAAATACTTTTCCTAATTCTTTGAAGAATTCTTTTTTCTCTGAGACTTTAGAATTTTAATTGATGTACGAGCCCTCACCTTCATATTATTATGTTTTGTGACATCATAGAAATGTCTAATTATAAACCTTATGTAATCCACATTGAACTAATATTTGTAAAAGACCATCTACACTATGCTTCAACTACATCTCACAAGACCATATTTCCACCCACATCACTTTGCTCTGATCGTTCAGATGATGGTCTTGGACTATTGCAACTACTTTGGCATCAACACCACTCTTATCCACAAACTGCAGCTCATCCAGAACACAGCTGTTAGACTAATCTACAAATTAAAGAAATATGATGATTTAATCACAACTTTCATCAGGCAACTACACTGGCTCCCAATATCATCCCGAATAATTTTCAAAACTTCATGTATCCTACACCAGATTCTGTACGTAAAGTCAGCAGCCCCTCTTATCCAACTATTCTCTACTGGTTGGTCGACGTCAAGAAGAATCCTTAACAGAATTCAACTAAACTTGCCATCCACAAAATACCTCCACTACAAGCGAAGTTTTCACTCTATTCTAACTTATCTGGGGGTAAAAACTTGGAATGACCTCCCAGAAGAAATCAGAAAAGAGACAAATTACACCACATTCAGGAAAAACCTAAAGACCCACCTCTTTGACATTTAACTGTTTTCAGCTTCTAGGCCCCTCCCCTTGCTTCTCCATGCCCCCCCCCTCTACCTTCCTACTTCCTCTTTGATCTGTTGCCTTGAGCTTGCATAGGTTTGTGCGACTCACAAATGGAAGATTAGATTAGATAATAAGTCTTAAAAATTGGCCATATAATTTTGCTTGGTATTAAATCTAAATTTCTTTCAGAATTTTGTGGAAAAGACCAAAAAGTGTTTTATCTTGTAATCATGGGAGTTTTGTCATTGCTGTGGCTTTACTGTTTATTTGCATTTTATTTAATTTACGGTAAAATTTTATTTTTTTTTGTTTGATATGTATAATGTGTGCACTTTAGCTGCTCTCCTCTTGTCAACAAGCAAGACGAATCGGCCACATATATAACTGGATAATGTCATGAAGTGTGTCTGATGCAAATAGGTTTCTCAGTAATGTCCAAAAGCTGGGAAATGTGATATATTACTTGTTCAGCATTTGAGACTGTTTCAAGAATTTCTTCTTCAGCCTTTATGGCCTGAAGGTTTACCTTGTTTTGGGTTTCAGGAGTTACAGAAATGCTAAATTGGCTAGTGCCCCTGTACTGGTGACATTTTGTGAGGAGAAGGTCAAAGAAATGCATGTCGTAACTATAATGATTGAAAATGTTGTGTGATCGTGGCACCGAGGTACCCCCCTCTTCAAACCCTCTCGCCGGTATCTGAGATTCCGGGTGGGGAATCTCCATCTCCAGTAACATGTCCTTCCCTTTGGCCTGACGGCCTTTCTGAGGGTTTTCACGAAATGTCTTATTGTGGTAGCTGCAGCCCTGTGTCTCCGTGGCATGCAGGTGTTTCCCTACCTCGACAACTGGTTGATCAAAGCGTCCTGTTGCCACGAAGTTCTGCGAGCAACGAATCAAACAATCTTGCTCCTTCAGAGTCTCGGCTTCGAGGTGAACTTTCCCAAGTCTCACTTCTGCCCATCCCAGTCTCTCAAGTTCATCGGAGCAGTACTGGACACGGTTCGTCTACGCTCCTTCTTGCCTTGGCCTCGTTAGGAGGCCCTTGTCCGTTTGTGCCAGAGAGTGACCCATCTGTCCTCGACACCGGCTCGGCTTATGATGGTCCTCCTAGGTCATATGGCCTCCACAGTCCACGTGAATCCTTTTGCCAGACTTCACTTCAATGGACTCAGTGGACTCTGGCATCCCAATGGAACCAGGACTGTGATCCTGTCTCTCGACTCATTGTCGTGACTCCTTTGTTGTGGAGGCTCTCCGTTGGTGGGTGCTCTCTTCCAATCTTTCCAGAGGTTTTCTGTTTCATGCTCCTCCTCCGCAGAAGGTCCTCACGACAGACTCGTCGGCCTATGCTTGGAGGGCTCATCTGGACAGTCTGCGCACTCAGGGTCTTTGGTCCAGTGCCGACCGCTTTTGTCACATCAATCTGCTGGAGCTTCGAGCAATTTTCCTTGTTCTGAAAGCTTTTTGTCACCTGCTTCGCGACCGAGTGGTGCGGTTCGCACGAACAACCAGGTTGCCATGTATTATATCAACAAACAAGGGGGCACGGGGTCCTGGTCCCTGTGCAAAGTGGCGTTGCGGTTCTGGGATTGGCCCTTCCGCCACAACATATTCCTTTGGGCAGTCTACATTCAGAGCCAGCGCAATTGTCTGGCGGACAGGTTGAGTCGTCTTCTGCAGCCTCATGAGTGATCCCTCCATTCCTTGACCCTACGTCAGGTTTCTGCTCGTTGGGGGACTCCGGACGTCAATCTGTTCGCATCCCCCCCTCAATCACAAGTCACTTCTACTCCAGGGTTTACACCCCTCTCAGGATCGATGCGGATGCCTTCCTGCTGGATTGGACGAACCTGTTTCTGTATGCGTTCCCTCCATTCCCTCTGATTCTGAAGACTCTCGTCAGGCTTAAGTCCATGCGTGCCACCATGATTCTGATAGTTCCTCGGTGGCCCCCGACCGCCATGGTTCTCCCTTCTGTTGCAACTCAGTTCCAAGGAGCCTCTTCTTCTGCCTGTTTTTCTTTCTCTGCTTACGCAGAGTCAGGGTTCTCTACTTCATCCCAACCTACAGTCTCTGCACTTAACGGCTTGGTTCCTCGAGACTTAATGACCTCGTTCCAATTCTCCCAGCCTATGCTGGATGTCCTGGAGGCATCTCGGAAGGAATCCACTCACCAATGTTACCTTCAGAAGTGGACCCGCTTTTCTTCCTGGTGTGCTACTCGGCAGCAGGAGCCGCTATCTGCCTCCTTATCTGCTGTCCTGGATTATCTGTTACACTTGTTTATTTTCTTATTTTTCGCATCTATCCTCTATTTTATTTCTTCATTACTCTACTAATTGTCATTTTTCCAGGTACTTTAGTTAGATTGTGAGCCTTCGGGACAGTAAGGGAATTTCTAAGTACCTATTTTACTTATAATTTTAATGCACCCTATTGTCTATTTTTCTGTAAACCGCTTAGAATCCTAACGGAGTTTAGCGGTATATAAGAAATAAATTACATTACATTACATTACTTGTCTGGCGCTGGACTCAAATCCTCTTCGGTTCGCGTTCACCTTAGTGCCATTGCTGCTTTTCATCAGCCGATTGACGGGAAGCCTATCTCTGTTCATCCGCCCCTTAAACCTCCTGTGGGTTTGGGATCTTAACATGGTCCTTGCTCATTTGATGAAACCCCCGTTCGAGCTGCTTACGCGGGCTCACTTGAAGTTTCTTACTTGGAAGGTTGTGTTCTTATTGCTCTCACTTCTGCCCATTGGGTCAGTGAGCTTCAAGCCTTGGTTGCGGACCCACCTTTCACTGTCTTCCATCATGATAAGGTGGTTCTCCATACCCATCCTAAGTTCTTGCCTAAGGTTGTTTCTGAGTTTCACATCAACCAATCCATTGTTCTTCCGGTGTTTTTTCTGAAGCCCCATTCTCACCCTGGAGAAGTGGCTCTGCATTCTCTTGATTGTAAGCGTGTGTTGGCTTTCTACTTGAAGCGCACCGCTCCTCATCGTTCTGCTCCCCAGCTGTTCCTCTCTTTCGATCCTAATCGCTTGGGTCGCTCTGTTTCCAAGCGGACCATTTCTAACTGGTTGGCCGCTTGAATCTCTTTCTGTTATGCTCAGGCTGGTCTCTCCCTGCCGGGTCGAGTCACAGGCCACAAGGTCAGAGCGATGGCGGCGTCTGTTGCTTTCCTCCGCTCGACTCCGATTGAGGAAATCTGTAAGACTGCCACTTGGTCCTTGGTTCATACGTTTACCTCGTACTACTGTCTGGATACTTTCTCCAGGCATGATGGCCATTTTGGCCAGTCAGTTTTGCAAAATCTGTTCTCCTAAATTGCCAACTCTCCCTCCATCCCATTCTGGTTAGCTTGGAGGTCTCCCACATGTAAAGAATATGCTGCCTGCTTGTCCTGGGATAAAGCACAGTTACTTACCGTAACAGGTGTTATTCAGGGACAGCAAGCAGATATTCTCGCAACCCACCCACCTCCCCTTGGTTGGCTTCTTTGCTAGCTATCTGAACTGAGGACACGCTGAGAAGACGCATGCCCTAGACCGGATATGAGGGGCACGCGCACATGCGCGGGCCAATCGCAAGCTTGAAGGTCCTCAAGCAAGTCTGCTTGCGAAAACGTCCACTAGGGGGCTCTGTCAGTGACGTCACCCACATGTAGAGAATATCTGCCTGCTGTCCCTGGATAACACCTGTTACGGTAAGTAACTGTGCTTTGTTGCTTATCAGTGGGTCATGAACAACCATTGCTTACTTGTAACAAGTGTTCTTTATATATAGCCAAATTGATTGGATACCTCATTCCACCTCCTTGATAGTTGATTCTGAATTTTAAACGTACTAAGGGGGCTGCTGCATGTGGGCAGAGACAGGCCTACTCAAAACTTCTGCATTAGTTTTGAGCTCTGGGAGAGTTGTGTTTTCCACTCTATCTACTAGTCCTCCTTTCTGTGGAGAATATCTCGTACAGATAAACATCTAAATGGCAATGCCCCCAAAATTACAAGAGTGACTTTTAGGGAAGGAGGCTGGGGGTATGTTTTAACTATCTATACTTCCTGCTTTTGAGAGCTAGAGAGGAGATCCCACCCCCATCCCCATCTAACACTTTCTGTCTTAGCTGTGGCTTCTGCACTGTATGCCCAGGAAGTAAAATCCAAGCCCCTATATCCATTCTGTTCTCCTTGCTAAACAGATGCCTGCTTTTGCACTTTCCTCTTAGTGTCTGTGGAGGGATATCTGGACTTTATTCTCACTCTCTTCCTCATGCCTGTCGGCTAGGTAAGGAAACGATGGAAGTGATCGCCAGACCCATGTGTACCATGATCAGCCATCTTACTACAATGGTTTCAATGATCTTCCTCCCCATCATGCATGCTCACTTTATTTCTAATTTTTGTTTTTTTATCACGCACATTCTCTTGAAACTTCTATTTCTCAGCAGTTTACCACGTGTGCTGTGCTGCAGAAAGCACTGTTTCTAAGCACCCTCACAAACAGGGAGTTTTGTAGATTAATATAACTCTTAAGTCTCTCTACCAGAAAGAGGAAGTTACTGGAGGTCATGCTTCCCCCCTCCCCCTCCCCCAACCACCATTTCTTAGCAGAAATGAAGTAGTGTTTCTGACCATAACTCGAAGGCAACTGTAATTGCCTGGGAAAGGGGCTGATTAAAAATGCAAGATTAGACTATGCAAAGAACCTAGTGTACGTAAATAATAGCAGTGAAAAAGGAAGGATAGTCATACCCTGTGTGGCTGAAGTAGGTTGCTTCTATTACACAGTAATAAGGCAGGGAAAGCCTAAAAAAGTTTTTACTGTGTGTTTTTTGCTTCCAGCACAATCTTCTTTTTAAGATCTCTTCACCTTCCTTATTAGCGCTTTGCATTTGACTTGACATTGCTTGTGTTTACAATTATTTTCAGTCGAATCCTTCTTCCACTTTCTGAAGGATTCTCTTTTAGCTCTAAGCTTCTTTCACCTCACTCGTTAACCACGCCAGCTGCCATTTGGTCTAATTTCCTCCTTTTTTAATACATGCAGATGACACTAAACTGTTCAAAGTTGTTAAAACACATGCAGATTGTGAAACATTGAAGGCAGACCTTAGGAAATTGGCATCCAAGTGTAGATGAAATTTAATGTGGACAAATGCAAAGTGATGCACATTGGAAATAATGAGCCAAATCACAGCTACCGGATGCTAGGGTCCACCTTGGGGGTTAGTTCCCAAGAAAAAGATCTGGGTGTCATAGACAATACAATGAAACCTTCGCCCAATGTGTGGTGGTGGCCAAAAAAGCAAACAAGATGCTAGGAATTATTTAAAAAAGGGATGGTTAACAAGATTAAGAATGTTATTATGCCTCTGTATCATTCCATGGTGCGACCTCATCTGGAGTACTGTGTTCAATTCTGATCTCCTTATCTCAAGAAAGATATAGCAGCACTAGAAAAGGTTCAAAGAAGAGCAACCAAGATGATAAAGGTCAGCCTTCAATTTTTCACAATCTGTATGCGTTTTAACAACTTTGAACAGTTTAGTGTCATCTGCAAATTTAATCACCTCACTTGTCGTTCCAATTTCCAGATCATTTATAGATAAGTTAAATAGCACCGGTCCCAGTACAGACCCCTACGGCACTCCACTGTTTACTCTCCTCCATTGAGAAAAATGGCCATTTAACCCAACTCTCTGTTTTCTATCCGATAACCAATTCCTAATCCACAACTGAACTTTGCCACCTATCCCATGACTCTTTAATGTTGAGAACAGTTGGATTAGCTCCTCTGATGAGTGAGTGTTGTGAATGCAGACTATAATGCATGATGCCTTGAAGTAGATCCGAGAGGTCATAGGTAGCCAGTGGAGCTTGTGATAGTACTCCATTATAGAGTCAAATTTCTTGAGCCTGAATATCAGTCTAAATAATAATAATAACTTTATTTTTGTATACCGCAATACCAGAAGCAGTTCAGAGCGGTTTACAGAGGAAGAAACTACATAGACAGCAAAGTTACAGAGAGTATTGTCAATTACATTGGTAGAGTAAATCAATTACATTAGAGAGTCGAGAATGGTTAGGTAAGACTGGAAATGGGTCGGATATGCAATAAGTATATCAGCGGTACAATAAGGCAGGGGGGAGTCAGAGAAATTTGTCAAAGAGATAGGTTTTGATTGATTTCCTGAAGGCTTGGTAGGAGGGTGTATTTGAAATGAGGGTGGTTAGACATTTATTCCATTTGCCAGCTTGGAATGACAGTGTGGTAGACACTTGGATTGCGCTTCCAGAGGACGTAATAGGGCAGAGTACGGTACTGGGGTTCAAGAAAGGATTGGACAATTTCCTGCTGGAAAAGGGGATAGAGGGGTATAGATAGAGGATTACTGCACAGGTCCTGGACCTGTTGGGCCCCCACGTGAGCGGACTGCTGGGCACCATGGACCTCAGGTCTGACCCAGCGGAGGCATTGCTTATGTTCTTATGAATCTCTTGTAGATACAGCCCTTCAGGAAGGGGAAGGCAAACAGATAGGTATTACGTGTGCGGGAGGTGCCTGGAAATACAAAATGGTGTGACAGGTAGATCGGGGATGAACCTGTTATGGTTTTGAAGCAAAGGCAGGCAAACTTGAAGATGACCCTTGCCTCCATTGGTAACCAGTGAAGTTTACTGTAGAACGGGCTTACATGATCCGACTTTTTTTAGACCATAAATGAGACAGACATCAGTATTCTGTATGATTCTCAGACGTTTTATGGTTTTCTGGATGAGCTGTAGTCTGTATAGCTCTTTGGTGCTTAGGCCTGTGTATAACAAGTTGCAGTGGTCAAGCTCTTTCTGCTCACCCTATGGTTTCCAGATTTATGAAAGGACTTTTCAATGTCTAACCACCTCTTAGACCACCTCCAGTGGTTTGGGATATCAATGTTCTGGCTAAGTTGATGAAGCCTCCATTTGAACCAATGTCGAAGGCTCATCTGAAATATCTCACTTGGAAAGTTGTCTTTCTCATCGCTCTAACTTCTGCTCACAGAGTTAGCGAGCTACAAGCTTTAGTAGCGACCCACCTTTCACAGTATTCCATGATGACTGTGGTACTCTGCACTCATCCAAAATTCTTACCAAAAATTGTACTTCCGGTGTTCCAAGCTTCATTCTCACCATGGGGCATCGGTTCTTCATACTGTGGACTGCAAGCGTGCTTTGGCATTCTATTTGCAAAGGACTAAGCCACATAGATCTTCTCCTCAACTTTTGTCTCCTTTGATCCAAACAAGTTGGGACATCCAGTTTCCAAAAGAATAATCTCCAACTGGTTGGCTGCTTGCATCTCGTTTTGCTATGATCAGGCTGGTCTGCACCTAGGGGGTCGAGTTACAGCCCACAAAATTAGAGCTATTGCAGCTTCAGTAGCTTTCCTTAGATCTACTTCTATGGAGGAAATCTGCAAAGCTGCCACTTAGTCCTCGGTTCATACATTCACTTCAAGTTACTGTCTGGATTCTTTTTCCAGACAGGATGGCCATTTTGGCCAAACAGTATTACAAAATTTATTCTCCTAACGCCAAAACTCCCACCTTCCCATTCTGGTTAGCTTGGAGGTCACCCATATGTGAGAATATGCTGCCTGCTTGTCCTGGGATAAAGCACAGTTACTTACCATAACAGGTGTTACCCAGGGACAGCAGGCACATATTCTCACAACCCACCCACCTCCCCTAGTTGGCTTCTTAGCTAGCTACCTGAACTGAGGAGACGTGCCGCCCTACGTCGGATGGGAAGGCACTTGCACATGCACATGCACATGAAGTTTTCAAGCAAGATTGCTTGTGAAGCTGTCCGCATCGGGGCTCCATGGATGACGTCATCCATATGTGAGAATATCTGCCTGCTGTCCCTGGATAACACCTGTTACGGTAAGTAACAGTGCTTAGTAGGATTGCTTGTTTTCCTTTCCATAGAGGTTGCTTGTTAGTCATTAATGTGAGTAGTAATAATTTAGTTCTGTGATGGGCCCTGAATCTTTATTGTGTTGGGTGTAGACAGGGAAATAATTTTAAAACCAATTGGAGGAAATTTTTTTCACTCAGAGAATAGTTAAGCTCTGGAACGCATTGCCAGAGGTTGTGGTAAGAGCGGATAGTGTAGCTGGTTTTAAGAAAGGTTTGGTCAAGTTCCTGGAGGAAAAGTCCATAGTCTGTTATTGAGAAAGACATGGGGAAAATCACTGCTTGCCCTGTATTGGTAGCATTGCTACACCTTGGGTTTTGTCCAGGTACTAGTGACCTAGATTGGCCACCGTGAGAACGGGCTACTGGGCTTGATGGACCATTCGTCTGACCCAGTAAGGCTAGTCTTAGTCAATATGGGGATTCCTGCAAAAGGTCTCTAGTTGGATGGAGTGGAATGGGTTCTGGGGCCTGTTACTTTTCATATGCTTAACATAAAAATGCCTTTTAATCATGAAAATAAGAGCTGCTTTTAGAGGCCATTTAATCATTTTTGGATTACGTTTATGTCTGTGGGAGATAAAGTGAAGCAACAAGAGATGTCATTTGGAAAGCTCATTGTTCTAATCATTAGGCTTTGCTTAAAGTTAGGATTATATCTGTTCAAACAGATTTAAGAGCTTAATTTTAGGAGTGGCCACTTAAGTAAGTGTTTGAGGCTGGTGTCCATCTATCCTTTCCCTTCTAAAGTGGGCAAACCTAGAGGCTTAGTTACATCTGTTCTGCAGCAGACACAAATAAAAATGCCTATCTCCCATTTGTTAGCCTTACGAACTTAATTGCTACCCTTAATGTTCAATTGCGATTTTTTTGCAGCATCCTATCTGCGTGTCTTTAAGTGTATGTGTTCACAACTATAGGTGCCACTTGGTTAGTGGGATTGTTCTTTTAATAGTTTAGAAACTGAAATGGAAAGAGAGACATTTGCTGCTTAGGGAGATTTTATGATCACATGGTAACATTTTGAAGGCCACCATAATATGAGGAAATATATCTTTTTAGAAACAAGCATGCTTGAATTTCTGAAAATGTCTCTACATCTGATGCTGAATTTCACTTGCTTTCAGGTGCTGAACTTTAAGCCAGACATTTTTCGATGAGGGCCAAAACTGACTGGAAACTTAAAGAACAAGAAGGTTGTAATAGCATCAAACATGCGTAGAGGGGTGCCAAAAGACTCAGAAATAACGGACCTGTTCTGTAAGGAAGACCCTGAGGAGCTTTTTGTTGACTTACATGAAATTGGACATGGAAGTTTTGGAGCTGTCTATTTTGTAAGTGGGGCTTTTCTTAAAATTTCACCTGTTTATTTGAGCTTCCAGTTCATGGAGTCTGATCACTAGGTTTCTTTATTTAAATTAATTCGATATACTTTTCAAATTCGGATGTCTCTTCTACAAAGCTCTGTACGGTCTACTGCCCAACTACCTCACCAATCAGTTCATATGTTAGTATGTTAATAAATGTTTAATATAGTGCTTTAGTAAGATTGTGACCTTTTTGAACAGATAGGGAAGTTTTAAGCACCTAGTGTTAACTGCCTTGATCTGGCGGGGACGGGTTGAGAGCGGCCGCTCCCGCGCTGTAGTTCGTGTGGCCCCACTCCTCCCAGGAAGCGCTATAGGGGGAGAGCCAGGCTGGGGATACCGACGCAGGGTCCAAGCCAAGGCTGTGGTACCCTCTGTAGTTGGGATACTGGGCGGCACAGGGAGGGGTGCAGGGAGGGGTGGGGGCGCACAGAGCCGGGGGACATGCCGACGTCCATATGCTTCACCCCCTCATAAAAGGGTGGATCCAGAGGGTTTTTTGCCAATTCAAGCTAAGGATTATGCTATACTACAGTATATCTTCTCTTTGGTTGCCTTTCAGACTTACCTTGTCAAGGAGCACAAACTATGCAGTAGTGACTGCATTTCAACACTTTATTCAAATTTGAGCTGGCTTAAAAAGTCAGTAATCCTGTAGTCTTGAGAATAGAGCATTGTGACGCAGTGTAAGAGGCCCGGCGGTTCCTTGGGGGAAGATAACAGGAAGGGAGGCCTGCTGCTGGACAAGGGAAGTAGGGAAGAGGTGCTGTTAGACAGGGTGGGGAAAGTAAAAGGAAGGGAGAAGGCCTATTGCTAGACAGGGGGAGCAGGGAAAAGGTGCTGTTAGACAGGGGGGGAGGTAAAAGGAAGGGAGAAGGCCTATTGCTGGACAGGGGGAGCAGGGAAGAGGTGCTGTTAGATAATGGGGGGAGGTAAAAGGAAGGGAGAAGGTCTGCTACTGGACTGGGGAAGCAAGGAATGGGTGATGCTGGACACCAGGGGTGGTGGTGGACAGCCAAGGAAAGAGAGAGACAGAAAGAAAGACAGACAGACAGAAAGCGGCCAAGCAGAGAGAAAGAAAGAAAAACAGACTACACACATCTATTCTAGCACCCGTTAATGTAACGGGCTTAAATACTAGTATAAGTAAAGATTTATGTTTAAGGCAGCTCACAGTAAGAAACTTAACATCACCAAAACTGTCACAAAACAAGCATTAAAAATACATAAAATGAAGACACCGACTAGGGTTAGGGATAGCACAAGGGGATAGGGAGGAGTTGCACAATTGAGTAAACAAAAGACACACAAGGTAAATTTAGTTTCCAGTCCGTTGACTCTAATGTTAATAGCATTGCGACAGTCACATTAGTTCACATTATTATTCTCTGTAAATAATAATGATGTTGGCTATACGGATTTGGTTCCATTTAAATTGCCATATCGACGTATTTCACCTCATCTTTATACTCAGTTCAAACAACATGTCTTAGAACTAGTCAATAAAGGTATTTTGAAGAAGAGTAGAAGAGTCCCTGGGCATCACCTGCTGTTGTGTTAAGGAAAAAAGATGGAACTTGTTATGAGTCCTCTTGACTTAATTTTAGTGGGAGAGAACTCCATAGTGTAAGGGGCCATACTGCTAGAAACTGTTAGAAATATCAGGCTGTAATCTAGAGCAGGAAGGGTTTGGGTTGGCTGATGGGCAGCAGGTAAAGAGCCATTTCCAGTGCAATAGGTGAGACATTCGAGACAGAGTTATTTCCATTTCGTTGCATGGTTGTAGAAGGAATCCACGCCGGATTTTTCACTTGGCTTCTATCGTACTTCACCCTCTACAGTTTTTCCTTGTGCATGCATGGATGTAGTTCTGCGTGTTCTGCTCTCCCCATTTTATTGTTTCAATTCAATGTAAATTTGTCCCCTTTTTGGGTAAATTAGTGCTTAGAGCAATTTTAAAGCTCTGGCTGCTTGAAAATTCACAGACTTCGGTCTGTAGCCGACAGGCCAATCCCACTGGATACCTATTGACCAGACTGCATAGTTTTCTCTGGAGCTCAGGGCTGTCCCTGAGGTGATCTCACCTTCTGTTAATCAGGGGTCAAGCGCAGGCTGTTAAGCACCCTTAGGAGACTCGATGTCTCGCAGGGTGCCAGCTGCATCGTTGTGCCTCTCTGCCTTTTCCGGTGTGTATTCAATGGTCCGCAAAGGTGGAGGTATAGCCCGAAGATCAGCTTTGTTGGAGAATTCCCAGCATTTTGGCACTAATTATTCTCATCCAGCTACTGTGAGTGAGCTGAAAGCAGACTTGTATCACTTCTGATTCTCTCAGCTCACAACACGAGCTGACAGCCTGTGAGAGACATCAGGGGAGGTGTGAAAAGTGGGGTTTGAGTGTTTCTGATTGTCCCTCTATGTTCCCCCTCCTGAAAAATCCTAAAATCATCGTATTTTGAGTTTGGGAAATGTGAAAAATATCATGATTTTGGTGTGAATTTTATGACGGCGACCATCTTGGATTTTTAGTGATTTTATTTTCTAAAGTTCCTTTCTTCTTCAAAACTGCAAATTTTGCCTGGAAACTTGCTGGGATGGAGTCCTTGGGCTCTCCGCTTGTGGATTCTTGCTAGAATTGTGCAATTTTTATGCTTTTAAGAATGTTTTTGTGCCATGTGTCGAGTGGCGCAGCCTGGGGGGGGGGCTGCAGCATCCAGTTTAGCCTCTCCTCTGCTGAAGTAAGTGACCAAATGTTCAGCTAGCCAGCGGGGCGGCTTTCATGGGTTTCAGGGCTCAGCACAGCTGGTAATTTCTTCTGCCAGGCTGCGGACCCTGCGCAGCCTGAGAAAAGCTCAGTTTAGCTTCCTTCAAGTGACCTTTTCAACATTTTTGGAAATTTTTGTGCTCTGGATTTCAGACCACGGTGTTCTCCCCCTACACAATCCCAATCCGCCTACACGGTGTCTCTCATTGATGTTACTCCTTTGGACATTTCCTGGACTCACCCTGCCACTATGCTTGTGCTGCCGTACCCTGATCGGGGGGAACCGGATGCGGATGATTTACTTACTGACCCTTGTTATTTACAAGTACAGTGCTTTCTGGGACGGGAGATCGGACACTAGAGACTGTGTGTGCTGGATCTGTGGATCCCTCTGGGGTTTGGGGAATCTGCACCTATTTGAATTTGCCAGACCTTCCTAAATTTTTACAGGAGGCCTATTTGGTTACTCAGCTGGCTCTGGCCAATTCTTCCTCCTGGCTTTGTGGTGTATACTTCTACCTTCCCCTAGTACTCTGATATGTGCGTTCTGGTCTCGGAGCAGTTTAATTCTCCAGAGCGTGCTCTGACTTAGAGCTATGCCATGCTGGGATTTTATGGCTCGAGAGTGTCGTCAAATTTTGAATCAGCCCCACCCCTTTCATTTACCCTGTTTCGGTGCACTACTCTCTCCTCCCCTCCCCCCCCTCGCAGCTCCCAGGCTTTCAAAAAATGCTTGCTTTGGCAGCATATACAACCCCCTCCCCCCCCAATCGTCCTGGCTATTTTATGCCCTTTGTCAGGGGCTAATGCTGTAGTAAAGAACTAAGTAGGGAGTTTACCTTTAGGCAAACCCAGAGAGAATCAGGGATGCCAGAGCCCTGGGCCGAGGTTGGCTGAGGCAGTCAGACAGCTGCATGCATATGCCATGTAGAAGGGCATGCTCATGGCACATGCTCTGCGGCCTTCAGAGCCAGAATCTGAGCAGGGATAAATTATTTTTATAGTGTGTAAAAATTGACTCTTTCAGTCTGTCATGCAGCTACGCCCTTCCCCCCCACACACACACTTCTGCTCGAATGGATATATTTCGATCTTACAGACACATTGGCAGTTGGAATCCTCTCTTCTCTCTTAATACTCTGACTGGGAGGATAAATGCCTGTGACTGACTTTTTCATTCCTGTCCATACTGGGTCCCTCTGCAATGGAGTCCATAGGGGCCTGGTGGTTTCTTGGCTCTAGAGCTTGATCCAGATGGTTAAGCAGGCCCTATACAGGTCCTCTCTTGTGACTATGCCCTTACCTTTACCCTAACCTTCATCCTCTTGCCCTGAGCGCATTGAAAGGGGGCCCATTTTAGAGTCTCAACGCTGTAGAACAGATCTGGTCATTCCAGGGGGTCCAAGTTCTTTAGAGGGAGTGGAGGAGGACATGAATGTCCTCTTGGGCTCCCAATCACCTATGGACTTCGGTTCCAAGGACCATCCCTGTCAGGATGCTGTGAAGGAACAATCTCTTGGGTTCTGGCCCTTTTTCTCATGATTTGCTGTCTCAACTCGTAGACAAGGTCATGGGAGCCCCAAAGTTGGAGAATCATGGGAACCCCAAAGTATTTTTGACTCCAAAAGGCCCTCATCTGCTTGGATGGTTCTCTTGGATCACCAGGGCTCTTGCTCATCTCTGCCTTTGCTGAGGAGGAGAAGAACTGTTGGACCTTCTCAAAGGTGGACATTCTGGTTACCGTGTTTAGAAAAGTCACCATTGTACCTGTCCAAGCGGGCTCGGCCCTTAAGGGAGTACCATGAATAGTTTATGGAGCAGTAGTTCCACCTGGCCTATTCAGTGGAGGCCCCAGCTTTCAAGCTGCTATTTGTGACATTTCTGTAGCTCCACGTTGTTGGTTGCAAGAGTCCCTGAAGACAACTTGCCTGGTGTCCAGGTTGGGCCTTCTGGGCTGATGTCCTAAATGATCTGGTTCATCTGGCTTCCCGCTCAGTGGTGGCATGAGGGTCATCGTCGCTGGTTGTGGCTTCACCACTGGGGGAGGATGCAGCTTCCAAGATGTTTTTAGTCAGCTGTCTTTAGGGAGCCCCCTTACTCTTTGGTGGTGACTTGGAGAAGTTGGTGAAGGATATTAGGAAGCGTGGCTTTATCTCCCTGAAGTGCAGCAAGGATGCTTAGCGATCCTCAACCTCAAGGGTATTCCACTTCAGGTCTGCTTGATGCCATTCAACTTGGCAGAGTCCTCAAGTCAACTTAGTTCTATCCGTTCCTGTGCTCCTCCTAACAAGTTGACTTTTGAGGTCTCCTCTGCTGATGCAATGTGTGCAATCTGAGATTGGTTTATATACCAGAAAATCTCAGTTGCAGCTCCCATCACAGCTAATTATCCTCTACATCAAGCCCCTGGCAGACTGGATAGGAGAGAAACCGCTCTCCTTAAAGACTCCTGAAGCAGGCCGTTTATCCAAAACACGTTCATATTGAGTCTCTTGAATTTGAACAATAAAGCATCTTGTACTGATTCTTGTGGAGATGTTCCTCTTTTTGTGTTGGGATTACCCTATGGTTCAGCATACTCTCCCTATGTACTTGAAAAAATATTGTCAAGGTAAGAACATAATCTCTTTTTAAATTCTTAACTTTAGGAGCTCATCTTTTCTTTTGCCTGTTGGTCTCTTTACATTTAATTGGCAGTTGAATGGATTTCCCATTTCTAGTAGTGCTACTTTCAGGAATTGTTTTTAAAGAAAATTTGTTTGCATTTACTTTGATTTACTAAAACTGAGAATAAATGTGATGATGGCATGTTGATTGCTGGTTTTTCTCTTTCATAGGCTACAAATGCAAGCACTAATGAGGTTGTGGCGGTTAAGAAAATGTCTTATAATGGAAAGCAGACAAATGAGGTAGGACCCAAAAGGTTTCTGTTTTGTTTTTGCTCTCTCGATAATGGCTGATAGAGTATTTTCTCACTCATGACTTACCCATGGCAATAAAAATAAGTCAAATCAGAACTTAATTGATTGTTGCTGGAGGATGGAGCTTAAGGACATAAGAACAGCCACACTGGATCTGACCAAAGTTCCATCAAGCCAAGAATCCTGGTTCTTCTAATGGTGGTAATCCAATTAACAAACACCTGGCAGGATCTCAAAAAGTACTGACCCCCCAAATCTACCCCAGTAATGGTGTATGGACTTTCCTCCAGGAATGTTTCCAAAACTTTTTTTTTTAAACCCATTAATCCTACAATTTAGGATAATTCTTAAAACTTACCTCTATAATCAATCAATTAGTAGTATGTTTCATGTTTGTTTGTCAAACTGTTAGAATGCCACTACCGCTAATTGATATTAACATTTTTGTATTGGGGTTTAGAGAAGTTATTAGATATTCATTGTAATTTATTTCTCTTTTGCCATTAATGTTGACTGTAATTCTCCAAAATGTGCTGGTTTTCTTAATTGTGTTCTGCATAAAACCACAAGGTATTGCGGAATACAAGAATGATTATTATTTATTATACTGTTCTCTCAGGGGAGCTCAGAACGGTTTACATGCATTTATTCAGGTCCTCAAGCAGTTTTCCCTCTCACAATCTATCTAATGTATCTCGGGCAATGGGGGGATTAAGTGACTTGCCCAGGGTCACAAGGGTGCTGAGGCAGTAGCATTAACCACTGCGCCACACTCTCAACTGCTAGTCGTACTAAATCTACTGGCAGCGAGCTCCAGAACCTATTTTTTATGCTGAGTAAAAAAATATTTTCTCTGATTCTGTTTTACATGTACAATAACAAAACAAAAAGGCATTGACAGTACCCAGTATTTGATTCTCAAAGAACATTCACGGGACCAAAAGAGAATAATAAATTACTACTTCAACATACTCTATCTCCCCTGCCCCACAACCATGATAAAACAACTACAAACAGTTCAAAACACAGCGCTAAGACTTATCTATTCCCTGAGGAAACATGATCACATCACGGCAGCATACCTCAACTCACACTGGCTCCCAATACAAGCAAGAGTGCAATTCAAATTCTACTGCCTACTATTTAAAGCCATAAATGGAGATAGCCCAGCCTACCTAAACAACCGCCTAATCCAAACTACCTCAACCAGACACAGGAGAACACACAAACCTTTCACGCATCCCCCAGAGACGTCAAACGAAAAAAACCGTACGATGGCCTTCTAGCCACTCAAGCAGCAAAACTAGACTACCAACTCTACAATTTACTGATAACGACTCCAGACTACAAATCATTTAGAAAAGAAATAAAAACCATCCTATTCAAGACATCCTTGAAGACCAACTAACACCACAAGACTCATCCCAGTTCTCTGAAGCAATTCGCTCTTCTCTTCAATTCCTCTGGAAATGGCCAGATAACTTCTTTTGTAATCGGCCTTGAACCGCAAGGTATTGGCAGAATAGAAATCACTAATGTAATGTAATATAATTAATAAATGTGAGATACCTCAGTACGGGCCTAGGTGTTTATCAAGTGGCTTTTTGGCCCCAGGCCACTCATAGGTGACCGCACCAGGTTTTGAACCTAAATAAGCTCTGCCCGTACATCATTTGGTGTCAATTATCATAAATAATTGATATGCATAAACAGTCAGTGAAAAATTCTGAGAAAAAAATAAAGGGACAGAAAAAGCGGCTCACAAAGCCCTGCCCATAAAGTGCCTTTATCAAAAAGTGCAATGCAAAGTGCCAAGATGAAAGAAATATATATGTATATATAAAAAGTTATTTATCATTCAAAAATTCATCTGTAGAAAAATTATTGTATAAATGCCAATACTAAAAAATCCCAACTCACAGTTTATAGTTCATTCAATAAATTCATCTAAATCCCAACAGATGGTTGTCCCGATTCAAATTGCAATCCATTCAGTGTAATTCAGTGTCCTAACAATGATAATCATAATTCAGATCAAATCGCAATTCATTTTGTGAGACCTTTGTCACAGGAACTGAATGGGTCCATCCTAGCACGGGGAGGTCATACAAATTACATTCTCTTACTTCTTGCATTTCTACTTTTGTAATTTATGTAATCTCATGCCCCTGTAAGTTGATACATATGGGCTGCACGTCTCAGGCTATTAAGACAAGATTGAATACCACAGCTACCTAAAGACAGCCAAGCAAATAGCTTCTATGGTCTCGCATAACATTCAATACCATCATGGTTTTGGATGGTGTGTTCTAGAATAAATCTCCTTCCTTCAGTGGCAATAAAAATTCCCATTTCTTGAAGAGAGAAAATTTCTTGATTTTCTATCTCAAAGCTTATTCTCCTCTTGGTCTTAATGAAAATGTGGATAAGTGATTTTCTACTTAATAATTGCTTCTTCTTTTTCATTTTATATTTTCATTTTTGGCATTTGCCTTGTTGACGTCTTTAGGTCTTACAGTACGCTGCTCTCACGGGATTTTCAGGGCATCTGGAAAAGCCTCGGCCGCCATAGCTTCAGTAACAAAGTTTGGCGTTATTTTGCCGAAGGTTGGAGCCCTTGCTAATTCTGAAGATGTTCTTCCCAAGATGTGTTTCCGACTGGTATTTAACTGGATGTTTCAACTCCTGAAGAAGTATGTGAAACGGAGCTCTGTTGAGCCGAGACAACTACTCGTTGGGACTCAGTTTAGTCTATTAATTGTGATTATCATTGTTGGGACACTGAATTACGATTTGAATCGGGACAACCATCCGTTGGGATTTAGAGGAATTTATTGAATGAACTATAAACTGTGATTTGGGATTTTTTAGTATTGGCATTTAGACATAAATTTTTCTACAGATGAATTTTTGAATGATAAGTAACTTTTTATATATACACATATATTTCTTTCATCTTGGCACTTTGCACTTTTGATGAAGGCACTTTTTGAAGAAGGCGCTTTATGGGTGGGGCTTTGTGAGCTGCTTTTTCTGTTCCTTTATTTTTCACTGACCGTTTATGCATATTAATTATTTATGATAATTGAGACCAAATGATGTACGGGGCAAAGCTTATTTAGGTTCAAAATCTGGTGCTGGTCACCTATGAGTTTATGCCCGGGGTCACTCGATATACACCTAGGCCCGTACTGAGGTGTCTCACATTTATTAATTAATTTATTATTCTCTTCTGGTCCTGTGAATGTTCTTTGAGGATCAAATACTGGGTACTGTCAATGCCTTTTTGCTTTGTTATATGACATTTTGGCAGTTTTTTCTTAGAGTTTTTTTTGTTTAAATGTACAATGTTAGTAGCAACTTCATAGATTATTTCTGTAGTCATTTGACATTCCATGCCTCTCCTGATTTCAGGTATCTATCTCTTCTCTCTCTTTCTGGCTTTTGCCACAAGATGAGCGAAGCATTTCAATGTTTTAGACACACAGGTTCCATATTAGGAGTCGTTATCCAGGAAGAGGGTCTAACAGAGTGTAGCTATAGTTTGGATTGTTTTTTTCCTTCTGTATATAAGAGCAGTTGGCATCCTAGTGAAACATTAACTTGACAACTTCCCCCTTCAATAACTTTAAGACCACTGGTCTGCAGCCCCCAAGATTTTGTTAATTAAAATCAATGATTGTGTGTATGTGTGTGGGATAGTGAACATAAGAACATAAGCAATGCCTCCGCTGGGTCAGACCTGAGGTCTATCGTGCCCAGCAGTCTGCTCACGCGGTGGCCCAACAGGTCCAGGACCTGTGCAGTAATCTTCTATCTATACCCCTCTATCCCCTTTTCCAGTAGGAATTTGTCCAATCATTTCTTGAACCCCAGTACCGTACTCTGCCCTATTACGTCCTCTGGAAGCGCATTCCAGGTGTCCACCACACGTTGGGTAAAGAAGAACTTCCTAGCATTCATTTTGAATCTGTCCCCTTTCAACTTTTCCGGATGCCCTCTTGTTCTCTTATTTTTCGAAAGTTTGAAGAATCTGTCCCTCTCTACTCTCTCTGTGCCCTTCATGATCCTATAAGTCTCTATCATATCTCCTCTAAGTCTCCTCTTCTCCAGGGAAAAGAGACCCAGCTTCTCCAATCTCTCAGAATATGACAGGTTTTCCATACCTTTTATCAGACGTGTCGCTCTCCTCTGAACCCTCTCGACTAATGCCATATCCTTCTTAAGGTACGGCTACCAATATTAGACGCAGTACTCCAAATGCGGGCGCACCATCGCCCGATACAACGGCAGCATAACTTCTTTCGTTCTGGCTGTAATACCCTTTTTGATTATACCAAGCATTCTATTCGCTCTCTTAGCTGCCTGATTCAGGAAAAAATTTCCATTTGATTCATCCTATTGAATTTTTCGATTAAATTTTCCTGCCAAACTGGATGTTTGTTGTTTTGTTTTTTTTTCAAACATGCTGGTGGGTTTATTTTATACAGGAGAACAAGCAAAGCAGGAGAAGACATTTGCCTCAAAATACACAAATGCAAACAAACAAAATGAGGCAAATGAGATGTCGTAAATCAACCCAAGAGTTACTTTCTTAATACAAATCTTAAAAAGACAAGTCTATGGTTGACCAGTCTTTCTGAGAAAGTCACAAGTCTGTAATTGAGGATCTATCTTTATAAGAAAGGTCTTCTAAAATGTCCCACCTAGGTTCAGAGGATGCCTTCTTCAGGGGAGTGTGAGATCACTGACAAGAAAATAAACACAGTTCATAAAATAAGAACAATAATATTAAAAATAACCAATGAATAATGTGCAAAAACAATGTATAAAAATGGACAGAACATTAAAATACGTAAGATAAAATAACTGTAAAAATTGTGTAAATACATACTTAATGTGAAATGCATACACGATAGTTATTCATAAAAATAGTAATAAGCAACGAGGTATGAAATAGAATAAAAAGACTAATAAAGAGCTAAAGTAAAAAACAAATATAATTATAGAATGACTGTGAAAGTGGAATGAGAACCAAGGATAACATAAAATGGGCAATTAATAAAAACAAAGGTAAAACAAGTAATGCTTGTCATGTCAGAAATGATGATAAGAGGACTACATGGAAAGTAGATAGTTTATAACAAAATACAAAAGGGAGAACAACCAACTTAAATAAGATATGAGTAAAGCTGAAAAAAGACAAAGCAATGTGAATGTGGTAAAAACGGAATATGTGATATGTTGAAAAAGCCACAGAAATGTAAGTGGTAAAAGAGGACAATACTTAAGATATAATAAAAACCAAATGTTAAAACGTAGAATAGAAGTCACCATGATAAAACACAAGCCAGACGAAAAGTGCTGGAGCCCCGTACAGAAAAACCATGCAGATCATGCAGACACTCCAATTAGAGTACCTTAATGACAGAATGGACTGAATAATTTGTAATTATAACAGCAACTCAGCTGGAACTGTAAAACAAAGTAAAACACACTAAATCGGGAGTATATGAGTGGAGGAAGAGGTAGATCGACATGGGCAAAACCAGAGCTAAAAATAAGGATCAAAAAACTTTCCAGGATGGCGTCTTCCACAGTACAAAATCATGCCAAAAGGCTTAAGAACTGTGCCCGTGTCTAATGGACACTGAAATAGGAAGGGGAACGTAAGTGTGGGGGTAAAGGTGCGGGGTCAAAAGCGGTTGTGAATTTAAAGAGGCAGAAAGCCGAAAAATAAAAATTAAAGCTGAACAGTCTCTATGCCACAATAAACTGATGTAATGTAAACCTATCATATATCAGTCAGCATCAGCAAGATGTTATCTCACCGATTTGCCAAACTTCATTCCGTATTATTTAACAATTTTTTTCAGGTCCTCAGCGGGCCACCACACATTCAAACCATCTCATTGTGCGGGGCTTTATGCTGCCATTCGTCATCGGACCCAGTATACGTTCCACTGTGTATATATTATAAATATTTTTGTGAAATTTTTTAAATATATGCTAAAAGTACTTAGCTTGTAGATTCGACGCTAATCGGAAGGGTAGAAACACCGTTCACCAACATGTTTCGCCCGTATAATTCAAAGGGCTTTATCAAGGCTCCCTCTCCCTAAATAAATATAAAGCACATCTAAGTCTCCATAATATCATTATCTAACATATATTATATTAACATATTTTAAACATTTCTGCAGTAGTGCTCTAGATTACTCTTACCATTCAAACTGCTTTCTCCAACCATTGCGTCAGAAACGAAATGGCGGTCACGCTCTTAATCAGCTGATTTATACGTTCTCCAGACATCAACGTCCCAAACATACAGGGACATCAATGTCTGACGTCAGAACGAATGATAGAAACTTATTATATATATGTGATATATATGAATATATTTTATTTTATTTTAATTTCAAGGATGATAAAGATGGTTGGCCCCCGGAGCCAACTTCTATAGTAGTGAAGCCCACTCGAGCTCATTATTCAATCCATTCGGGACCACTGTATTCAAACGATAGGTCCAACGTTGCTCTGATACATTAAGTCTGCCCTCCCAATCACCTTCTAATTATTTTTGATTTATACAATCAATATCTCTCCATTTAAGATGTTGAATGCCATGACCCTTATCAATCCAATGTTGGACTATGGGGGCTTGTACAGCCCCGGTATTAATACGTGACTTGTGCTCATTTAGGCATATGTTAATAGCCCTCTTAGTTTGTCCCACATACACAAGATCACATGGGCAGACTATTATGTACACAACCCTAGCTGTCTTACAGGTAGTGTCCGCCCTAGCCCTCACCATATAACCTGATTGAGGGTCAGTCCATTGGGGGCCCTCCAGTGCTAGGCTACACCACTGACATTGATGGCATTTGGTATGACCAATAGATATATCTCTCTCCACTTTACTATCCGGTTTTCTTAGAGCCTGACCAATTGTCTTACCCCTACGATATGAAAATAAGGGAAGCTCTGAAAAACCCTCATGCAGGCTTAATATGTGCCAGTGTTGTTTCATCAGTGAAATCAAAACCCCTGAGGCTTTAGAGTAAGGCAAAACACATATCAACCGGCCTTCTTCCTGGACTCGGGGCTTATCGGTCAAAAAAATTGAAAAAAATTGTTAAATAATACGGAATGAAGTTTGGCAAATCGGTGAGATAACATCTTGCTGATGCTGACTGATATACAATAAACTGATGTGCATGAGTTGTGTTATAAACAGTATGGAGAGGAAGAAGTCAATAAACACTAAAATGTAATGAGAACACCGATTGTGTATGCATTAATGCCTGAAGTGAGGAGAGGAAAAGTAGCCAAGGGAGAGAGAAACAGAGTAAATGAAATCGATTAGGTATAGGCGATACTCTCTGCAGGCTGCCTAATTATATGCTAAACTGGTCCCTTGAGAGATGAATATCGGCATTTAAGTGGCTAAGTTGCCGACTCCACCCTGGAACACCCCCAACATAGCTAGCTGTGAATTCTAATCTAGGGCTAGATTCACGATCTGGGCAGGTCCGATGAATTCTCAAAGCAACAATATGCAGATGGGGGCGATCAGAGAAATGCCTCCATGTGCCTGCCCGGATCGCTCAACAGCGATCCCAGCACAAGCGCAGACCATCTGTAGATGCATGTGCTGGACCTCCGTGCCCGGCATAGATTTTTTGTTGTTTTTTTTTCCTTTTTTGAATAGGCGATCGTGAGGAAAATTTGTGTGATTTCGAAAAGTGGGATAGTTTGGAAAAGAAGCAAAGTGAAAATAACATGTGCACCATTTCCCAATGAATGGGAGACTTTTTGCAAATTATTATCCTCCCCCCCGGTTTATTTTTTTGGAATAACTATGTGTTCACATTTCCCAGCCTAATAATAACGGGGCTGTGCGCCAAAACCATAATTTGCTGGCTTGATTTCGGAGAGGCACGTCTCCAAAACCCACGCAGGCTGATCTGCCTCTGCCAAAAGCCGGGTCCCAGACTATGCTTCTCCTCTTTGCGGACAATTAAGTATACACAGAACTGAGGAAAGGGGCTGTGCAGTATGCGGGAGAAGCAATTCATTTAAGAAAGTGATAGCTGAAATGCGCTCTGAGCACTTTTTAAAATATATTTTTTTAACTTTTTAGCCCAGTGAGCCCGTGGTTTAAACCCGCGGGTTAAAACCATAGACTCACAGTGCGGGCAAGTGCAGGAGAGATTTGGGGAAGGGCAGGAGAAACCTGGGGACAAGCAGGGCTGCGGAGAGCAGGGCAGAGAGTAGGGCTTATGGAGCTGGAGAATCGGAAAGATATTTTCAACTGGTCTCCAGCAGTCGCTTCTTGGGTTGATCGGCCAGCCCAGTCAGCTTTAAATTTTTGGTTGATGATTCGTGTCGCTGTCCAATTTGCATGCGTTTCTCCTCATTTGCATGCACGGATTTGAAGCGGATCGCAGGAGAGGTAAGTGAATCAGGCCGGAGAGAAATTTGCTCATTAAGGGGTTGCAAACCGATCGGTACACGATCAGTTTGCTTTGTGAATCTAGCTCCTAATGGGTTAAGCTCCTTAATGATGGATGCCTCCACTCCTGGCTAAATGGAATTCAAAGGCATCTCCTGTACAACAAATAGACTACCACAGTAACTCAAATGCCACCAAAATAATACTTAAACAATCTTATTAAACACTCCAAGCATAACCAAACTGTACCACATACAAAATTCAAATGTTATTCCCAGTAAATCTTATCTGTGCTACCCACTGGAACCCAAACGTTGACCATCATCCATATACTCTCCTTTTTGTTATGTTTTGTCAGTACTGAGAATACTGCAAAATTAACGACACTATGCATGTTATGTTATATCAATACTGTGAAAGCTGCAATATTAATTAAGCTATGTCTGCCAAGTATGTACTTTTCACTCAAGCCATCCTGTCTATACTATGAATGTAATTTTGTAACCCATTCTGGGCTCCTTTGGGAGGAGGGGCTAAATAAATGAATGAATGAATCAATAAAGTACTGCTGAGTACTAGTGGGTAGTCTCGACCAAGTGATTTAATCAGTCAGCAGCCAGCTAAATTAGTCCCTCCACTGATGCACTTGCTCAAGATTACCACACTCCAGTCATTTTCTGCACCTCTGTCAGCCTCAATATCTCTGAGATCATCCAATCATGTTCCCTCTTCTCTTGGCCCCTCCTAGTTATCTTTTAGTTTGCCCTCACAGTCCTCACTTTTCAAAAGTTTATCAACTCTAAACACTACTACTTATTGTCTCTCAATTCCATCTCATTCATCTGACTGGCTATTTCTTCTGCCCCTCTCCAGTCCTCCGGTACCACTCCAAACTCTAGAGAAGCATTAAAAAAGTCAGCCAGCAGAGCCGCCAGAACTTCTCTAAACTCCTTCAGTACCTTTGGATGTAAGCCATCCAGCCCCATTACTTTGTCAATCTTTAATTTAACTAGCACCTCATAAACACAATCCTCTGCAAATCGATCAGGATCTACCACATCTCCAGCCCTATTTGCGTTTTGTGTTCTGTAGTCCCACTCCTGGCGCTTCAGATGTGAGCACAGAACAGAAATGTTTAAGCAATTCAGCTTTATTTTTATCAGATTCTATATAATTCTCCCCTTCACCTTTGAGTCTCACAATGCCACTTTTGTAGTTCTTCCCATCACTAATATAGCTAAAAAAATGTCTTGTCCTCTCCCATTTTACCATGTTCGCTATTTTTACTTCCATTTCCATCTTGCTTTCCTGACTGCTCAACTAGCCTCTCTTAACTTTTCCAGATAGTTTTGTCTGTCTTTCTTTCTTTGTGATCTTTTTTAATTAATGAGAGCTAACCTCTTTTTCTTTACCTTTTCAGCTACTATTTTTCAGAACCAAAGTGACCTTCTTTCCTTACAAAATGGCTTGTTGCCTTACAATAGTTCCTTTCAGTTTTGCCTACTTCAAGATGTTCCCATCCAGATAACAATTCCTTAGTCTAGGAATAAGCAGTGGATTTTCCCAAGTCCATCTTAAAAGTGGTTTACAGACTTTTCTTGTAGGAACTTATGTATCTCTCTTTTTTAACCTTAATAAGCTAACTGCTTTTATCATATTCTCTGATGAATTCCAGAGTTTAATTACCCATTGAAAAGTTATATGTATTTCTATTTTCTTGTTCAATAAAATTTATTATACATAATCTGTGGAATAAAAGATAACATTAAAATGTTAAAAATGTATCCTCTAGTCTTTGCTGTTGGAAATTTGAGTATATTGCTTGGTAGCATACAATATTTGAAGTAAATATGAAATATAATTTCATTTCTTCTTTGATTGCCAACAGAAATGGCAGGACATTATGAAAGAAGTGAAGTTTTTGCGTCAACTCAGACACCCTAATACCATAGAATTTAAGGGGTGCTACCTTAAAGAGCATACTGCCTGGGTAAGTAACAACCAGGGTCGTTTGCAAGGAAAATATAGCACAAAAATTGACATTGGTTTTCTTCACCTTCTTATGGAAGTTTGTGTCTGTGAAGTAGTATATATTTGAAGTATACAGAAACGTTGAATCAATGATCTCAAACAGTGTGTCAAAACAGTCATTGGAGTTGCAGCTTTGACTATAAGACGGGTATTATTCAAGTTTAGTAGCACAGAAGTAGTAATTAGGCCACAGAGAATATTCATCCTAGACTTGTTAGAAAGTTTTAAGTGTGAAATCTATCTAAAAAAATACAAAACATGCACTCTTGTGGTTCCAATACACTTGCTCAGCTACAGTGCTATGAAATACTTAACCTAAGTCCACCTGAATTTGGACCCACAAATAATGCAAAGGAGGACGACTACCTTGGTTTAATTTATTTTAAAAAGGGGGGTGGTCTGTTCACTCTCCTATTGGTGTTTTTTTAGTCTGTCAGTGCAATTTGTACTGAGAACACAGATATGTGCAAAGAGGGATGGGCTTATCTAGTCAGTGGGAGAGAGATAGAGATTATTGTAATAATCGTTTGTTTTTATGACTTGTTGCAGTTAGTGATGGAATACTGCTTAGGATCCGCTTCAGATTTATTAGAAGGTAAGAAATTGGTTTGATTTTGCATTGTTATTTTAAGGCCTTGAAGGGTTAATATTCAGATAGAGTTATACCCTGACTTAAATTTCTTGTGATTTTTTTTGCCAGTTGAATGTTAACCAAATAACACATTGACTAAAATTTAGCTGGGTTTAGTGAAGAAGAGGGAGGGAGATGCCAGCATGAGTATGGCTAAAGGTTATCTAGGCTTTGCCTATATTAATGCTCTCTGATCATCCACTTTTAACTGGTTCAGGATGGTCAAAATGCACCTCTCCTAAAGTTAACTTTAGCTTTAACCAGGCATTTTCAAACGGCCAGTCTTAACCAGTTATCTCTAACTATCTGCATAAGGATTAATTGAGTAAATTTGTTACCTAGATATGGCTGAGTAATCTGGCTGCACAGTTTCAATTTGTAGTTGCTGCTAGCACAGTTTTGCACAGTGGAATTAGAAATATGATTGATTCACATGTTTTTCTTTTTGTACTTCTCTAGATATATATAGTAGCCACGAAAGTTGTTTCTGCCTATGATGGTTGGGTGGTTTTTTCCCCTCCTGTATAACTGAGGCTTTTTCTTTTGTTGGCCTTCATATGGTATCAGCGTTCAGTGCTTATTGCAGGGTGTTCAGTTCTCTTTTGGAGAGATTATATAAACTGTATTTGGATTGAATATTAGTCTCTGCATTCTATAGTCCTGTCTGCGACATGTCTCGTCTTTTATTCCTACGTGCTGCACTCTTTACGCATGTGGACCTTGTAATGTCACATCTTTTATTATGTATGTAATGCTGTAAACTGCCTAAAAATTTACTGATAGAGCGGAATATAAATCCTTCAAATAAATTTGCAGTAAGTACAGTAGTAGGAATGTACAGCGCTTTAGAAATAAGTAGTTGTAGAGTAACTTGAACATTGTCCGCTATTTTTTTACTTGATTCTAATCATGAAAAATTTAAAATTTAATTTATTTAGATTTTATCTGGTTTAAATGTCAAAAAGTAGTTTTCTTCCTTCTGTACCCAGTTCTCAAGGGTATAGCATGAAAGACACTCACTTTGGCTGAATGCTTTGAAGGAAGAAAGGGTTCGGTTAACCATTTATCTGTCATCAGTATTTTTTTTTTCTTTTAAATCATTCTGGAATAGAATAATGGCAGACTATGTATATTTGTCCCATTTTCACTGCATAAATTGCATTTGCCTTGCAGAAAGTTTAGTTTATGGAGCAGTAATAATGATAAAATGTTTGGGATGCAGGAACCTACATAAGGTTTTGCTTCTATGTTGGTAAATGTGCAGTGCTTTGGTTATGTGGCAGACTTAACCATCCCAGTGCATCTAACCACTTAAAAATTTAGTAAAAATTGCCAAGAAGGGGGTGGGGAGAGAGTAGCACAGTGGTTAAAGCTAAAGCCTCAGTGCTCCAAGGTTGTGGGTTGGAACCCACGCTGCTCCTTGTGACCCTGGGCAAGTCACTTAATCCCCCCATTGCCCCAGATACATTAGATAGATTGTGAGCCCACCTGGACAAGCAGGGAAAAATGCTTCAGTACCTGAATAAATTCATGTAAACTATTCTGAGCTCCCTTTGGAGAAAGGTAAAGAAAATTGAATGAATAAATACTAAGAACTGAAATTCTAATTTTGTTTCATCACCCTTCTGGATAGAGTAATATAGTCAGAAGTGACTGAGTAAAACAATGCAATCGTACGAGGGAAGCTCTGAGATTCTATTGCTGAGGAGCTTGTGTCATTAACATCTGTAAATCTGGTTGCACTGGCTCAAATGTTTCCACACCCAGAACAGCTGCTTTTGTGTTGCTCTCTCAGTACACTTGAGTTGCATAGAGGGTGATCATCAGGTATGCATATAAAGGCATACTTTCCCTTTGAAACCTACCCCACAGGAAGGACATTCAGACATTTACACCTACAATTTTAATGGTTCATTTTCAGTCCATACATTGTATATTAAGGCCAGGATTCACTAACCTTCCGATCCGTATCCAATCCGTGTGCAATTGGAGGCAGGCTGACTGACTCGCCAACCATCTGCACGCAAATGGGGGCGATCGGAGGCACGCCCCTAATTGACTGCATGGATTGGATTGAGCCCTGACAGTAGTGACAAGAGAAGCCGCCTCCTGTCACTACTGTCAGGGCTCTGCCTGTTTTTTTTTTTTTAAATAGGCCACAAAATATCAGGCCTATTAAAAAAAAGAAAAAAGCCTCCCCTGTGCCGCGCACCTCCCACCCATGCTCATCCGAACCCGCACACACCCCACCCCTCCCTGACCAGCACAGCCCACCCGCCGGGCCCACTCGCTCCTCGTACCAATATCTTCGGGAGCAGGAGGGGTGCTCAGTCCCTCCTGCTCCAGGCCTCCTCCGAGGCCGGCCGGCCGGCTGACTGGGCAAGGCCCACCCCCTCCCTGTACCTTAGTAGATCGTTGGAAGCAGGAGTGCTCAGTCCCTCCTGCTCCACAAGTGCGGCCTTAGGCCACACCCCGATGCATCATCAGATGCATGGGGAGGGGCCTAAGGCCCTGATTGGCTGAAGTGCCTCGGGCTCCTCCCTTTGGAGGGACCTGGGACACCTCAACCAATCAGGGACTTCCTTAGGGAGGAGTCTAGGGAAGTCTCTGATTGGCCAAAACAATGAAGGGAGGTCGGCCCGGCCTGCCAACCGGTGAGGAGGAGGAGTTTCATGTGGCAGGAGGGAATTGTTGGCATCCCTCCTGCCTTTTGTGGGGCATTGGCATGTTGGGAGACATCGCGGGGGAGGGGGGCATCGGCGCGGGGGGGCATGCATGTGCTTTTTTTAAATTTTAACTTTTTTACATTTAGGCCAGGGAGCCCGTGGTTTTAACCTGTGGGTTAAAACCGTGGCTCGCAGTGCAGGGAAGGTCAGGAGAGATTCGGGGCAGCAGAGAGCAGAGCTTTTTAATGGAGCTGGAGAGTCGTAAAGACATTTTCGGCTGGTCCCCAGCCAGCCCAGTCGGATCGGTAAATTTGTTTAGTGAATTGCGTCCCTACCTACTTTGCATGCAGTTCCCCTCATTTGCATGCACGGATTGGCAGTGGATCGCAGGAGAGGTAAGTGAATCGGTTTGCTAGCAAGCCCCACCTCCAGCGACAACTCTGCTGAGGTCTAATACTCAATTTGATTTGGTCATGGAATACCTGTACATTATGTATATTTGGCTGAATAGTGATTTAAATTCAGTGTGATATATAGATAACCTTGATAGGCAGTATAGAAATACCATATTTTCAGTACAAGCACCCCAACTGTGGAACAATTTACCAATTTATCTACGTAACGAACCATCATTAGTTAAATTCAAACGCGGTCTGAAAAGCATTCTTTATAAAGATGCATTCAACACATAGATAGATAATTCCAATAAACACAGTACTTATTCCCCATAGAATCAAATGAGTAAGTGCTTTTATAATCTTAATCTTCTTATTTCTCTCTTCTTAACATTACCTCTTTCCTTGAAACATTTTAACATAATTAAAGCTTTTTCTATCAATTTATTTTCTTTATATTCTTTCTTAATTGACCCTATCCTTGTGTACAAACCTTCAATGTTCTTTTTTCTTTTTTTTTATTTTATTGTATAAATTGTATTTCTCCCCTTTACCTACTTGTTCCAGTTTGTATTAATAGAACATAATGATTAGTCTGTATAATTTTGTCTCATTTTTATTTGTCATCCCTGGCTTTTATTGTACATTACAGTTATGTAATACGCATTGAAATACTGGATATTGTGTAAAATCAAAATATAATAAACTTGAACTTGAAACTACCTATTGCAGTAAATTTAAAAAGTGTTTTAACATAGAAAGATATATAGAAGTATTTATAAATGGTTTGGATATAGGAGTCTCTATGAGGTCTTGTTCCTTTAGTGGATAAATGACACCTTTAAAATCCTTAGAAATGCTGCTGCTATTACTTATTCCTATTGCACTACTGGACAAAGACAACACGTAAGAAACAGTCCCTGCTCAGTCTGTTCAAGAAAACCAAGACATAGGATTAAAACACAAACAAGTAATGAATAGGTAAAAAGGGGGTTAAGACTTTAAAGGGGCAGCCTAGATTAATGTATGTGGATAGGAATGGCTAGTCCAGAAGCAGGAATGTGCGACTTATTGCTTGAGCTTTTTCCTCAGTTCATAAGAAACCTCTTCAGGAGCTGGAGATTGCGGCCATTACCCACGGTGCCTTGATGGGATTGGCTTACCTGCATTCTCACAATATGATTCATAGGTAAGAAACTGTCTACCTGCTGTATTTCTGGATACGTGTCTGTCTTTTCTTTTCAACTCTCTTTCTTTATTTTCCACAAAAGAATGTGAAAAGTGGCTTAGATGCATACCAACATTGCTTTTGAATGTACAATCCCTAACCACCCAAATGAAAAAAATAAAATTTCAGCACAGCACTGGAACGTAGTGGTTCTAAGCCTTTATTTCTTTTTTGTTTTATTTATAACAAATAGAAATATACAAAATAATACAGAACAATGGTAGATCCCAACCCGTTCCAAAATCGGGGAGGGTAATGTCAGCAAATCCAAAACATCTTATGCATAGCAGAACAGAGGCACAGCAAAAAAAAAAAAATCAAACCCTCCCGCTCCCATTCCCTGGCTTGATAACAGAATGTGAGCTGCTGAAGAAGTATGTCCGTCTTCTTTTCATTAATCTGACAATGCCAATTGGAAGAGCCTTCCCAGAGCTCAGCTTAAGTCAACATTCATAATAACTTCCTCAGTTTTGTTTATGCTTCTCTGAATGGATGCAAAAAAACAAAACTTCCCCGTTAGTGAGGAGTTTCTCCTCTTGCTTCTCTTAGAAATGGTTTTTTATTGTTTCAAGGAACTGGTAGTCTTGTCTAGCTGCTTTTAAAAAAAATGAAAACAAAGCTGCATATGAAGTCGGGGTTCTGACCCAGCCCACATTACATACACTCAAGATGGTTAAGTTTTTTGACACAGGCCATAACCATACTGAGTTAAGCCATGCAGAAAGATGTGTCTGAGCTCAGAAGGTCTGCTCAAAATCTTCCTTGAATGTTGACTCTATCTCCATGCGCAGTGGCCTTGAGGCAAGCTGTTCTTTCTGTTGTGTCAACAAATGAGAAGGTTGTTCTACCTTTGTCGATGTGGGGAAGCAGCACAAATTTGGGACTCTGGGACCTCTTGTCACTTACAAATTCAAGCCATTGACAATCCCAGGAAATTGGAACCAAGTAACAGATGAAGTCAGTAAAGTTGTTTCTCATGGGTTGTGTCTGGATCATTCTGGAGGTGAGATCATATTTAAATTCTCTTGCATTTTATAGAAGGTTCTAACTGGCGATTGCCCAGAATATCTTTTATCTCACTTGGAGTTCACAACCATTATCAAAAATAGAAGATGCTGTAATTGTCCTTTTATGTCTAAATCATCAGTGAAAGGCTTGAGAAACCTACAATTCATGATAGACTCTGCTTTTCAAGCTCCAAAGAACTAGAAAAACCTTGTTTTGATAATTATGCTTCTTTTAGAAAATATTTAAAAGCTATATTTAAGAAATATGTTTGAATCTGACTTTAGTTGAATGATGTAAATGTCAAGCAATGGTGTTGGTCTCTTGTTCT
Organism: Geotrypetes seraphini; assembly: GCF_902459505.1. Classification (NCBI taxonomy): domain Eukaryota; kingdom Metazoa; phylum Chordata; class Amphibia; order Gymnophiona; family Dermophiidae; genus Geotrypetes; species Geotrypetes seraphini. The sequence goes on along the minus strand of NC_047091.1, from coordinate 189,709,417 downwards.
GTAAACAGCTGCAAACTTGACTATATTAACGATATGTAAGTATTATTGGGTAATAACTCTCTTAAAAGTCCCAACAGGAAAAGATGTTCTAGTGCATAAGCTTTAGAGACCTTACAGAAAGGACATAACATAAGAATTGCCATACTGGGACTGACTGAAGGTCCATCAAGCCCAGTATCCTGTTTCCCACAGTGGCCCAACCTAGATCCCAGGACCTAACTACATCTAAAACTTATGTATTTGCAACATTATTTTTGTTTCTCTTTTTGCCCTTTTGAAGTCTCAAAATCCACAAAATTGTGTGAGGGGTTTTTATCCAGTTACCGATATGGCTCCTAGAAACATGCAATTTTTCAGACACTGATATAAATAAACAGCTTGCTTATTGATCGATATGGCCTGCTGATAGCATCAAGGAAAACTTGCATCCATTCCATCTCAGAACTTCTTTCCCCAATAAATTTCAGTGTAAAGATAGAGAACGTCTTAAACACAAGATGAAAATAAAATCTTATTCAACTTTGTTGCTAATCCATGTATTGGTTGCTATCGCTATAGGTTAATGTTTTATCAAAGCACTAGTCTTTAAGCCCGTTACATTAACGGGTGCTAGAATATATGTCTGTCTTTTTTTCTTTCTGTTTCTCTCCCTCCTGCTCCCCCTTTTTGTCTGTCTTTCTGTCCCTCTCCCTGCCCCTGTGTCTTTCTTTTTTTTTTTTTCTGTCTTCCTCCTTCCCATTGTCTGTCTGTCATTCTTTCCCTCAATTTCCCTGTGCAACAGCATTTCCCCCCCACCCCACTTCCCTGTGCAGCAGCAGCATTCCCTCCCCCTCCATTTCCCTGTGCAGAAGCAACAGCATTTCCCTCACCCCACTTCCCTGTGCAGCAGCTGCTGCAGCATTCCCTCCCCATCCATTTCCCTGTATAGCAACATTTCCTTCCCCCACTCTACTTCCCTGTGCAGCAGCAACAGCATTTCCCTCCCCCCACTTCTCTGTGCAGCAGCCGCAGCAGCATTCCCTCCAACTCCAGTTCCCTGCATCAGCATTTCCCTCCCCCCCCCACTTTCCTGTGCAGCAACAGCAGCAGTATTTCCCTCCCCCTCCACTTCTCTGTGCAGCAGCAGCGGTATTTCCCTTCCCATCCAGGTCCCTGTGCAGTAGTAGCAGCATTTTTCCCCACCCCCCTTCCCTTCTTTTCCCATGGTCTGGCCTGCTCCATTCGGTCCCTCCCCCTTCCCTTCCCTGCCCGCGGTCTAGCCTGCTCAGCTTTTTAAAAGGATTTCTGTCCAATGTGCCTGCTCCATTCGGCCCCTCCCCCTTCCCTTTCCTGCCTGCGTTCTGGCCCGCTCAGCTTTTTTTAAATGATTTCCGTTGAACGTGCCTGCTATTATTGGGGAGTTATTTTTAAGTTCCAAGTGGCGGCAGCACCTCTCTTGATCCCTTTCTGCATTGGAAGCTTTCTCCGACGCAGGTGCTACTCGAGAGAGTAGCTGCGGCGGTGATTTGAACTTAAAAATAAACTTCGCTGGTGAAGTGTAAGGGAGCCAGAGCTTGAACGTTGAAATAACCTTTGCCCGTGAAGGGTAAGGGAGCCAGAACTGGCAAGACCGCACATCACCTTGCGGTCTGCGAGAGAGGGAGCATTGGCCGCGGACCTACGGATCACGCAGGTAAGAGTGTGCATGCGTGCTTAGCATTTTATTATAGTAGATATATTGTACTGAAATTTGTAATTTCTGTGTTTTTTGTGTGTGTGTATGTTAGGGATATTAAGGCCGGCAATATTCTTCTGACAGAACCAGGACAGGTCAAATTAGCTGATTTTGGGTCTGCATCCATTGCATCACCTGCCAACTCCTTTGTGGGGACTCCTTACTGGTAAATAGTTCTTGAAACCCTACAGTACATATGACTTCAAAATTTTTATTTCCTGCTATGTGTGTGTGTATATAGATGCAAAATCTTCCTCTAGGCACATGTTTCTTTTATAATTTAAAAGGAAAAAGAAATAAAGCACCAAGATCCTTCAAGTGTTGGGCAGTCTTTCTATTTATTGATGGACCCGACATGGGCTGTAATTTGGTGCAACCGCCTGCATTGGGGGGTCAGTTGGTTGAAATTTTTGACACTTACATTGCAAGCAAACACCAAAAAGGGGGGTAAACCAATATTGTAAACTCAGGTGGAGAGCGTGTTGCGTCAAACGTTCACCAGTGTCCAAACCATGCCAAAGTAAAACCTTAAGCATGCGTATTGAATGTTTGATGTGCTGCACACCCGTGTTGGGTCCATCAATAAGTAGAAGGTTGATTGCCCATACTAGAAAACCCTTGTTGCTTTTTTTTCTTGTCCTTCATGTGGTTTGTACTTCAATTCTCTCTCTGCGGGAGACATGTTTCAAGTTTTATTTAAAATTTGATGAATTGCTTAATCTTAATTCAAAGCAATGAACAAAGCTAAAATAATATATTATGTTCAGGGAAATAGTACAAATAACGTAGACAAGACACATGGGACAGAGAGTACCATGGGGAAGGAAGGGATAGAAATACAATAATTGATAGGAAATGAGACAAGTAAGGGAATTAACAGACGGAAGGGGTAAAAGAGATCAGAGGCCAGAGTTTGAGTGTGCAATCATAACATTGGGGACGTATAAGTGATGGACTCGGAACCAGGGGAGCCAGGATTCAAAGCTGCTTCTAATCTTGGGCAAGTTATTTAATCTTCCTTCCATAACATCCCTCTAGACTGGCACAAATGGGTATTATGCATTCCTACCAGCAGATGGAAACTGAGAACCACTGAGCTTTGACTTAGCCTATAAATGGGCTGTGCAGTACCCAGGTCAGTCCATTCTCAGGCTCAGCAGATGCTAGAGTGGTTAAGACTGAGGTGTCTTTCTTTTGAGGTACTTTGAACTTCCTCTCCATTGTTTGGTATCATTTCCTTGGCTGTTGGACTGGAGCTTGAGGCCCCTGGGGTCTTCTCTGCTCTGGGGGTGTCGCACCTGGGAGGCTAGGTCCCTCCCCACTTCCCCCCCCCCTCATTGAGGGACTAGAATATATTGCGGAAAAAAAGATATTGGTTATTTATAGTCTCAGCTAGTGTGCTTAGTCTTTCAACAGAAGAGCAGTTCTAGAAGCCTTACTCAAGTAAAGTTTTGATGTGGTGGCTCTAGCGATGCAGGCAGCTATTTGTGGTGGTTTGGTAGCTAGGGCTGAATGGATTTTGGATAGGGAATCGGATGATTGAAGTTTGGTGGATTGGGAGGTAGCCAAGATAGAGATGGGTTCCTCTTACTTACCAGATGTTCTTTATGATCTCCTTCGTACTTCCTCTAAATCCAAGGGTCTTGCGATGTCAGCTAGACATTCGCTGTGGCTCAGAGGATGGTCAGCAGATGCAGCCTCCAAAGCCAAGTTTAGTAAGTTTCCTTTTAAGGGTTCTCTCCTGTTTGAGGAGTTGGACAAGCTAGTCAAAAGTCTGGGAGAAACAAATGTTCCCATGCTGCCAGAAGTCAGACTGCGGTTTCCAAATAGGGGTCTGGCTACTAGTGGCTAGTTCTGAGAAGCTAGACAGTCTTGTAGTCATTTTTTTCCAGTGGATGCAGTCCTTTCAGGATGGTCACCGAGGAGGCCAGGGTTTAGATCCCTCTGCAGCTGCCGCAAACCAGAAAGCATCGGACAGTGTGCAACAGCCTCAAAGAAAGCAAACAGAATGCTGGGTATCATTAAAAAGGGTATCACAACCAGGACGAAGGAAGTCATCATTCCGCTGTATCGTGCAATGGTGCGTCCACATCTGGAGTACTGTGTCCAGTACTGGTCGCCGTACCTCAAGAAGGACATGGCAGTACTTGAGGGGGTCCAGAGAAGAGCGACTAAACTGATAAAAGGTATGGGGAAAAAAAAAAAAAGGCAAGAAGAAGAGAAGATACCTCTAAACACGAGTGAAGGCATCACGAAATAAAAAAGTCTTCAGGCTTATCTTGAATTTATCTAGATGTTGTTCATCTCGAAGTTGCTGTTGCAGAGCATTCCACAACGTTGGGGCGACTACTGCAAAATTTATTTTCCGGGTGTAATAGAAATCTTTTATGGAAGGAATTAGCAAGAGTTTCTGATCTGTTGACCTCAGAGTATGTGAAGAACATTGAGGAATGAGAAGCTTATCAAGATATGAAGGCTGGCGAGAGAGTTTTATTTTGAAGGTCAGCAGGATGATTTTATAGGTGATACGATGTGTGATAGGGAGCCAATGTGCCTCTTTCAGAAGCGGGGTAACATGATCATATTTGCCTGTTTTGTAAATGAGTTTTATTGCTGTATTTTGTATTAATTGTAGGCGTCTGATTTCTTTTTGGGGGAGACCGTTGTAAAGGGAGTTACAATAATCTAAGTGGGAAATAACTAAGGAATGAACCAGAATTTTGATTGCATCAGTCCCTAGAATCGAAATTCGTGAACGAATAAGGCGAAGTTTGAAGAAACAGATTTTTACAACCGAACTAATATGATCATGAAAAGTAAGATCCTTATCGATAATGACTCCTAATAGTTTTATTTTTGTTTCCATTTGTATAGGAGTGGATTTGATAAAAATTTTTCCTGATAGAGATTCACTGTTTTTGATTGGGAGTAAAAGACCACAGGATTTATCAATATTGAGCGAAAGTTTATTTGTGTAGAGCCAGTCATTTATGGCATCCAGTTTATTGTTTATGTCTTTTATATCTGAAGTGTTTGAGGTGTTGACTGGGTGAAGTAGTTGTATGTCATCTGCATAGGCGAAGATCGTGAATCCAATAGATTGTGCTAGTGTAAGAAGAGGAGACAGAAAGATATTGAATAACAGTGGGGATAGAATCGAACCTTGCGGGACACCATAGGATTGTGATGTAGATGAAGAAATTTGGTTCTTTACATGGACTTTAAAGCTACGTTGGTTAAAGTATGAGGTGAACCATGAAAGAGCTGGACCTGTAATACCGCAGTCTTTAAGTTGGTTAATGAGGAGAGGGTGGTCAATAGTGTCGAAGGCTGCAGACAGGTCAAGAGAGATAAGAAGAACAGATTTTTGGTGATAATGATAGTAATGTATAGTTGAGATGAGGCCTAGCAGTGACAGTTCTGTGGAATGTGAAGAACAGAAGCCTGTTTGACATGGATGTAAAGCATGGGTGTTTTCGATAAATTCTGTGAGTTGGGTATGAATGATTTTTTTCAGTTAGTTTAGAGATTAAGGATAGATTAGCGATAAGGCGATAATTTGCCGGCAGAGAGGAATCTAAATTATTTTGTTTCAGCTTTGGAATAACAAGGGCTGTTTTCCATGCAGTAGGTACTAGGCTGTCAGAAAGAGATTTGGATACCATTTCCCAGATGAATGGGCCGAAAAAGGAGAAGAATTTTTTAAGGAGCAAAGGGGAAATACTCTCCATAAGATTATTGGAGGTATTTCAAGATTGTAAGATGAGGAGGAGATTTGGTAGTGAGGGCATTTTGAAGTTTGAACAGGAGCTGAACGATAGATGAATAGAGTCATCGGGAGTGTGAGGAGGAGAGGCAGTAGGGGAAGGTCCTAGATGTGATCTAATATCCTTGATTTTTGTATCAAAGAAAAGTGCTAGTTCATCGGCAGATGGCTGGGTGGTTAGGGGTAGAGGTTTTTTTTTTTTTTTAGAATATTTTGAGAGTGACTGAACTAGATTGAAGAGGGCAGAAGAATTACGGGTAGAAGTGATAAGTTTAGAGTAATATTCTTTCTTGGTTTGTTGAATAGCAGTTTTATAATAAGAGGCTTTTTCCTTAAACAGGATAAGAAGATTATTGCTACTATGAATTCAACCTACTTCAGATCAAATAGGTTTTAGAAGTGGTGCTCAACGGTTATGCTCTAGAGTTACCCTCTGACGGATGCCTTTTTAATTTCTTCTTTTTGGGCTCACTGGAAAATCAAGTGTTAAAGGATACTATGCAAAGACTTCTGGATTTGAAGGAAGTGATTCCAGTTCCACCAGAGTTGCAGGGTCTCAGTAGTTATTCCATCTATTTCATGTTTTCCAAACAGGAGGGTACTTTCTGTCTGATTTTAGACTCGAAAGTTGTCAGTCCTGCTCTTCGTGTTCTGTATTTTCACATGTAGACCTTGTGGCCAGTCATAGTTGCAGTACAAAGTTAAGGGAATTCCTTGCTTTTCTGGATCTGACAGAGGCCTATTTGGCAAACTCATCAAAAATTCCTTCATTTTGCATTTTCAGGTCAACATCAGTTTTGTGTTTCCCCTTTGGGCTGGCTATTGCCCCTCGTACCGTTTCCAAGGTAATGGTGGTGGCAGCTCTTCGCATGGAGGGCATTATGTGGACCCTTATCTGGACAACTGGCTTATACAGACCAAGTCGTTTCAGGAAAGTGCCAGAGCAACGGAAAGAGCGGAGCAGGTTCTGCAGTCATTAGGCTGGGTGGTCAATATCCAAGAGTTAAATTCAGCCATCGCAGTCTCTAGAATATTTGGGAGTGCTGTTTGACATATCCATGGTATGTATGTTTCTGCTGAAAGCACAGATTCACAAGTTTCATCTCCAGATTCGGTCCCTGCTTCAGTCACAGAACCCGCAGACAAGGGAGTATTTGCAGGTCCTGGGGTCCATGGCTGTGTTCCTGGAAATGGTGCAGTGGGCTAGACCTTACATGAGGTCGATCTCCTGTCCAGATGGTCTCCACACATGCAGAAGACTATCTGGACAGGAGACCACACATTAATTCCCCTTTGGAGCTTAGCCCGCCAAAATCTTCGGTGAATGGTGGAAAGTCATCTGTTGAGTGGGGTGAATTTACAACCCCCTTGCAGTAGATTCTGGTCACCATGGATACCAGTCTTTCTGGCTAGGGGGGCCCACTATGCAGAGAGAGTAGCTCAGGGAGGCTGGTCAGGCGAGGAGGCCAGCTTGTCAGTCAATGTGTTGGAGACCAGAGCAATACCCTTGGTGCTGCTCTCCTGCCTGGATGTGATTCAGGGAAAGGCAGTGAGTTGTTGTCGGACAATGCCACGGACATGGCCTAAGTGAATCTCAAGGGGGCATGAAGAGTCCTTTGGTGGCCAGGGAGGCAGTGCTCCTCATAGCTTGGGCAGAGGTTCATTTGTCAAACCTGTCCATGGTGCACATTGCAGGTGTGGACAACGTTCAAGTAGACTTTCTCAGCAGACATCATCTGAATTTGGAAGAACAGCATCTACTTATGGAGATCTTTGCCTGAATCATATACAAGTGGGGTTTGCCAATCATGGATCTCATGGCAGGTCCTTCAGCAGAAGAAAAGATTCTTGAATGGAAGAACTGGATGTGCTAGTTCAGCATTGTACCGAAAACTATAAACCATTAAATATACTGGTGGTTTTACAAATGAAGGGAAGATCCGGCCGTAGGAAACCCGTGTATCCCAACCAACGGGTACCCGTTTCGCCGTGCTTGAGCGGCTTCCTCAGGGAATTCGGGCTATGTGATTTAACCCGTTTGCCTTATATTACCCTGAGGAAGCCGCTCAAACGCGGCGAAACGAGTTCCTGTTGGTTGGGATACACGGGTTTCCTACGGCCAGATGAATGTGCCGTTTTTCTGATACATCATGTTTAACAGATAAGTGCCAGTCTTAAGGCCTCTTTCATGATGTTCTATCCTTGCTATTTTGCTATTTTGTACAGCATATTTAGATAAATAAGCTAGATTTGCACTAGTCACTTTAGGAAATATTTGCATTTTTGCACAAAAATTAAGAATAAAACCAAAGAAAAAAATATATAGGATAAATACTCCTTAAAGAATATAAGTAAATAGTTTAGAGTGGTAATATTTAATAATTAACAATTTTAAAGTGGATTAAAAAATAATTCAACTACTATAAATTAATAATGAAGGTTGATCAATGAAAGATACCACAAGCCACAATTCCCTTTTGGACAATAATAATATTATCCTGGGAGTGGCAACTCTGAGATCTTCCCTTCATTTGTAAAACCACCAGTATATTTAATGGTTTATAGTTTTCGGTAGATTGACTTTTTGGGGGGATCTTGTTAAATACTGGTCAATCTGTTCTCTTGTTCTATACTAGTTCAGCATTGGCCTTCTCAGGGGCTGTTGTATGTGTTTCCTCAGCGAATTGAGAGTCACGACAGTCTGGTAGTATTGGTGGTGCTCAATTAGCCGCACAGAACATGGTACAGGGATCTGGTACGTCTCCTAGTGAAGGATATTTTTCAGCTGCTGCTTCAGGAAGACCTGCTGACTCAGGGCCCGGTGTGGATGGAGGGTCAGGCTCAGTTCTCACTTATGGTTTGGCTCTTGAGAGGGTGTGGCTGAGTAAAAAGGGCTATTCTCCCGTGGTCATTGCTACCCTGTTGCGGTCCAGAAAAAGGTCTACTTTGCTTGCTTATGTGCCAACTGGCACTTGGTTCCTCTTAAGTCTTCTATCCCGGACATTCTGGAGTTTTTGCAGGATAGTTTGGATAAGGGATTGTCCTTGACGTCTCTGAAGGTTCAGTTGGCAGCCTTGTCCCGTTTTTGAGGCCTTATTCACGGGCATTCTATAGCTTCCTGTCAGGATCCTTATCCATCTCATTCAGCCTCCTATTTGTTCTTCCTTTCTACCTTGGGGACCTTAATTTGTCCCTGGAAGGCTTATAATCTACTGTACCCAAATGTAACTTACTTTGAATTACAGATAAAGGGGTAAGCTAAAAACTCAAAAGCCAACCCCCTCCCTCCAAACATCCCCAAATTGTAGAAACATGATGGCAGATAAAGGCCAAATGGCCTATTCACAGTAACCATTACCCATTCTGTCTACCTTTATCATATATGAGGAGCAGCTGTATGAAGAAGGAATAGTATGGAAGGAGAAAAATCTTAGAAGTTGAGTGGTGTAGGTCAGTGTTTCTCAATCTTTTCAAGCCAAGTACCCCCTAAGCCTAACAAATACCAACCGAGTACCCCCACCCAATCTCTACCCCAGACCTGCCCAAACTCCACCCCCATAATAATAGTACTAATTGTATTGCCATTTCTTCTATTTATTTTTATAAACAACCAATCTCAGTCAAGGTCTTGGGGAATGCTAATTAAACTTTTTTCATACAACATTAGATACATAAAAAGTACTTGTACTAATTAGTCACTGTGGGCAAGTTCTCTCCCACACATCCCCTCCCTTCCTCATTTCTGGTCCCCCTCCCAGTCCAATATTTTACCTTCTCACGTGCAGCATTTTTCACCACTGCCCACTGGCCCCTCTCCAGCACCATTCCACATCTCTCCCCCCATCACTTATGTCCAGTATTCCCCCACCTTGCATCCCCTTCAATCTGTCTCTCTGTTCCCTCTCCACCACCATATCCAACTCAATAAACAATTAATCCGTGGAATTTCTTCTCAGATTATCCACCCACGCCATGCCCCCTAACACAAAAGGCACTTAAACGACAGCAGAACCAGGTTGGATTTCCACTGTGGCTCCTTGTGACTTTGGGCAAGACATTTAACCCTCCCTTACCCCAGATGTAAAACTTGGATTGAAAATCCACTAACGACAGGAAGTACCTGTATGTAATTTAAATATACAAACCACTTCAGCTGCAATGTAACACAAATCTCTGTTTCTAGTAGTACTAAGTCAATTATGATCGAACCCCAAATGGTCGCAAAACATCATGCCCCCCTTACTTGTCTGAACTGCACTCGCTCCCCCAGCAGCACTCCCATAACCAGCAACCCACATGCTGCATGTGGCTGACCCAGAAGCCTTTGGGGGGAATAGAGAAATGACTAGTTGGCCCTAAAATACATTAATATCTGCTTATTGCAGTGCATTCTTATAGTTTCCACTCCCTTCTCCTTTTTATTGAAGGCAGCCTGTAGCTAGAGAGTTCCATGCTGTGAAGACTTACTCTTTTTAATTGAGACTGAATGTGTTCGGTGTTATCATTATTGTAGTTCTTTTTTCTTATATTTTATTTTGATTTTAGTGTTGTAAACTGCTGAGATCCATTGCTTAGAGTCTACTCTAGGCAGTATGTCAAATTTTAAATACCGTATTTTTTGCTCCATAAGACGCACTTTTCCCCCCCAAAAAGTGGGCAGAAATGAAGATGCGTTTTATGGAGCGAATATACCCCCCTCCTCCCCTCCCCCCGGTACTTTTTTAAAAAATTCTGGCGGTCCAGGCAGGCAGGCTTTTCTAAAGTCTAGTAGTCCTGCCCCTCCCTTGCTGGACGGCTGCCTCCATGCCTTGTGGCAGCGGCTGAATGAAGCACAATGCAGGCTCAAGCTTTTCAGCGAATGCTTGGTCCCACGATGCTCACTGAGCGTCGTGGGACCAGGCAGGTGGCGAAGCGAGTGAGGGGCAGGAGATACAGTGCTGGACTGCCGGAATTTAGAAAAAAAAGGGGGGGCGGCAAATGGTATACCTTGCCTGCCACTAGACCACCAGAGGAGGGACAGGGTACAGGGCAGGGCTAGTGGCAGGCAGGGTACACCATTTGCTTTAGAATTGTTTTTTTTTCTTGGTTTTTCCTCCTCTACACTAGGTGCGTCTTATGGAGAACTATAAGCTATTCTGCTTGACCTTGGGAAAACCAAGTTACTTACCTGTGACAGGAATTCTGTGCACAGTAGGATTTAAATGCTCACAAACCTATCTACCTCCCCCAAAGAGTTGTGTTCTACTCTTAATTAGAGAAGAAACTGAGGTGCTCCTGTGTGATAGTTGCAAGCAGGAAATGATGCATATGTAACTAAAAGCTTTTAAGCTGAATGTGAGCTCCAAGAGTGAAATATAGGTTAGTACTAAAACATATAAAAAAGTGAGGGATATAATATATACTTGCAGGAACTCTGCACTCTGCATCCCCCCCACCTCTGCCAAAAAAGCAACATCTAGTTCAGTGGTCTCAAACTCGCGGACCGGGGGCCACATGCGGCCCGCCAGGTACTATTTTGAGGCCCTCGGTATGTTTATCATAATCACAAAAGTAAAATAAAACAGTTTCTTGATCATATGTCTCTTTAGCTATAAATTGCAATATTATTATTAAGACTTAGCCAAAAGGAAAGATTTATAAACTATAAAGAGTTTTACCTCATGCAAAATTGTCATTTCTTTAATAAGACATTTAACTATTTTTCTGAGGCCCTCCAAGTACCTCCAAATCCAAAATGTGGCCCTGCAAAGCGTTTGAGTTTGAGACCACTGATCTAGTTCAAGCTCTTAAGGTGTATTTTGTTTTCAAGGACATATTTTGTTTTACAGGATGGCTCCAGAGGTAATCTTGGCTATGGATGAAGGGCAGTATGATGGGAAGGTGGATGTGTGGTCCCTGGGAATCACCTGCATAGAGTTAGGTGAGTAAAAAGGTGTGTATTAATGGAGTGTTATCCTCCCATACATTTCATTTATTCATCTATTTATGTATGAGGTCTGTTCAAAAAGTTCCTGGACAGTTTGAATTGCGCACCAACAGGAAGTTTCTTTGCAATGTTGAGTAGCTTGAAACCTCACGAGTAACCTCCTTTTTTCCATTTGCTGATATGTTTTTGTCTCCGAGCTACATAAGTTATTGTGAAAGTGTGTTTTTGTGATCGGCTATTTTTCATTATGTGTGACCTAAATGAGCAGCGCTACAGCGTGAAGTTCTGTTTTAAATTGGATAAGTCTGCTCCAGAAACTTATGAAATGTTAAAAGTGGCTTATAGGGGAGCATGTCATGAGTTATGAAAGGTGTTTTGAATAGTATTCACGCTTCAAAAGTAGTCATGAATCAGTGGAAAACGTTTCACAAATTGGAGACCATCAACGTCAATTGATGATGGTCATTTTGATCAAGTGAGGGCTCTTGGAGAACCCACCGCAGGGAGGCGACTAAACACTATAAGTATCTCAATTTTTTCAACACTAAAGCGATATAAAAGAAGTGTTTACAGCACCGCTGTATGGACTTTTGGAATTGTTTAAGTACACGTTTTAGATACCATAAGATAAGCTTCTAACTAACTCTGAATGAAACACAATTAAGGGCTTGTCCCTGTTTGTGATTTCTGTACCTCCAACGGTTCTGAGCTCCTTTGTTAGTTAGCAGAGATAAACTGAGTGCCCCTTTTTTTTGTTATGCGTTCAGTGGATTACCTTTTGGGATACTAATTTTGATCTTGTAATACCCAGTAGTGTGTTAGGGGGTAACTTGGAGAATTGGCAGAGGAATGTAACATCTCCATTGGTTCATGCCGCAACATTCTAACAGAGAACTTAGGGGTGTCTCATGTTGCGGCAAAGTTTATTCCACTGTTGATAATAGATGACCAGAAGAACAACTGTGTCATGATCTAACAGAATATTCTTGAGCAGGCAAATGATGATGAAACATTTATTGATAAAGTGATAACTGGTGAGGAGACATGGGTCTACAGTATGACATGGAAACCAAAGCTCAATCGTCTCGATGGAGAACCAAAACATTGTCAAAACCGAGAAAAGCTCGGCAAGTTAGATCGAATGTCAGTGATAAGTTTTATTTTGGTTTTATTTTTTTTACAGTCGTGGCGTTGTTCACTATGAATTTCTGCCACAAGAACAAACTGTCAACCAAAATTACTATCTGAAAGTGTTGAAACGATTCCGTGAGAGAATCAGAATCAGGAGGAATCGGCCCGAACTTTGGAGGGAGCATTCGTGGTTCCTGCATCACGACAATGCGCCTGCTCGTGCTGCCATCGAAATTCATGAATTTTGCACAAAAAAACCATGATGACAGTTCTTCCCCAGCCACCATACCCTCCTGACTTGGCCCCTGCTGACTTCTTTTTTTTCTAAACTTAAATCCACGCTGAAAGGAAAGTAATTTGACGCCATTGAAGACATAAAGCAAAATTTGATGCAGCAACTTTTGGCTTATCCTGAAGATGCGTTTAAGGACTGTTTCCAGACCTGGAAATGACGGAAGGGGACCTAATGGAATAAGTTGTAAGAGTGTGTGGCGCAGTGGTTAAAGCTACAGCCTCAGCACCCTGGGGTTGTGGGTTCAAACCCTGGGCAAGTCACTTAATCCCCCCATTGCCCCAGGTACATTAGATAGATTGAGAGCCCGCCGGGACAGACAGGGAGAACGGTATAGAAAAAATTGAATAAATAAAATTGTTTAATAAATTTTTATAAAATCAGTCCTGGAACTTTTTGAACAGACCTCATGTATTGATTTATGGTTTATTCAGATTTCTTGAATTTATTTATTCAATTTTCTATACCGTTCTCCCAGGGGCGCTCAGAATGGTTTACATGCATTTATTCAGGTACTCAAGCAGTTTTCCCTGTCTGTCCCGGCGGGCTCACAATCTATCTAATGTACCTGGGGCAATGCCTTTTACAAAATAATTCAAGGCAATGTACATTAAAATTAATCATAGGAAAGCAAAACAGTCATACAGCCTGGCAATGTACAGCACATATATGTTCCAAAAGGATGCACCTTCTATCAACTAAAAACCTCTCTACAAAGATAAGTTTTTGAGGCACATTTATTTAGCCATTTAATATTTGATTTTGTCTCCTGGCAATCCTTTGAGGCGAGTTACAATCCTCAATAAATCATAAACTCGTGAAACAAAGTCTCACCCAACCCTATACTTGCTTCTTTAATGAAATTGTTATAACCTAGTAAAAAGCTAAATCCATCTAAGAGATCAGCTTAAATTGATTTTATGGAAAGCTTATCAAAGTAATTTAATTTAAAATATTCATGTTTCTATGAACGGATAAAGACCATATGGCCTATCCAGTCTGCTTATCCATTCCATCTACTAATCTTTGTTCTGTGGATCAGAGATGGTATCTTCACCATCATCTAACACCAAAAACTGCTTGGATATCCTCTACGTCTGAGTTGGATTTCAAAACCAACTTTGTTAGGGTATGCCTTAGTGCAGGGGTGGCCATCCTGTAGCTTCACAATGAACTTTATGTGGTCCACAAGCAGTTTGCCCCTCTTTCTTCCAATCACATGGGACCAAACATATTCTTTCCATTAGAGATCCTCTGTGCATGTCCAGTCCTTTTTTGAATCTACGTAGTCATCTTCTCCATTATTTTCATTTGAAGGCCATTTCATACATCTACCACCCTTTTTCTAGAAAGTATTTCTTTAAATTAGATTCCCAAACCACTGATCTCAATTGTAATTGCCAGAATTTTAAAATATGTGTACCATTTCCAGAGGGGATTTGAGGAAGTCTGCCTAGACTCCTTTGGACTTTCAGGAAATGTCCTCAACTGGTTCCGAGACTTCCTGAAAACTCGCAGCTACCAAGTTCAGTTTGAAGATACACTATTCGACAAATGGGCTAGCAGCTGTGGTGTTCCACAAGGATCCCCACTGTTGCCCCTCCTCTTTAACGTCTACGTAGCTCTCTAGGTGAGTATCTAAGCAGTCTAAATATTGCTCACTACAGCTACACTGATGACAACACTATCGCCACTATGAGAAACCTAAGACAAGTTAGAAAATTATTCGACAGAAAACAATTCCAACTCGTAGTTCAATCACTAATCCTGGGCCTAATAGATTACTGCAACATACTACATCTTCCCTGCCCAGCAACAATGATAAAACAACTTCAAACAATACAAAACACAGCCCTAAGATTTATCTATTCATTGAAAAACTATGACCACATCACAGAGGCATACCACAACTCACACTGGCTCCCAATACAAGCCAGAATACACTTCAAATTCCATTGCCTACTATTCAAAGCTATAAATGGAAACAGCCCTACCTACTGGAACAATCGACTAACTCATTCCACCTCAAACATACACAGGAGAACCCACACAATATTCACACACCTGCCAACCAAAAATGTCAAACGAAAAAAAATATATGACAACCTACTGGCCACCAGAGCAGCAAAACTGGACCGACAACTCACCAAATCTGCTGACTTCGACCACAGACTACAAAACCTTCAAAAAAAAGAAAAAAAAAACCTACTCTTCAAAAAATTATAAAACCAATAATACACAATCAATAATGTTCTGAATCCCGCCTACATTACCAGCTACCCTTAGCAAATTAGAAAATGTTCAATCTATTCCTAATTACTTCTTCATATCTTTTCAATATGTACTTCTTAAGATCATAGCAATTCTTATGTAATCCGCCTTGAACCGCAAGGTAAAGGCGGAATAGAAATCACTAATGTAATGTAATTCTCCCTGTTACCGACCTGAAATACAGAGAATAAACTCAGTCTTGTCCACCATAGAAGACTGGATGGTCCACTCCAAGTTTAATACTAAATATTGAGAAAACAAAATTCTTCATAACTTCATCCACCAATTTCACTTTGGACTCCCTTAACCTGAGAGGAACCAACTTCCAGACTCCCCTACAATTAAAATCCTAGGAGTCCACCTAGACAGACAACTATCCAACTAAAAAGGGATGGTAAACAAGATGGTTTATAATGCCCCTTATCACTCCATGGTGCAACCTCATCTGGAGTACTGTGTTCAATTCTGGTCTCCTTATCTCAAGAAAGATATAGTGGCGCTGGAAAAGGTTCAAAGAAGAGCGACCCAAGATGGTAAAGGGGATGGAACTCCTCTCATATGAGGAAAGCCTAAAATGGTTAGGGCTCTTCAACTTGGAAAAAAGACAGCTGAGGGGAGATATAATTGAAGTCTTCAAAATCCTGAGTGGAGTAGAACGGGTACAAGTAGATCGATTTTTCATTCCGTCAAAAATTACAAAGACTAGGGGACACTCTATGAAGTTACAGAGAAATACTTTTAAAACCAATGGGAGGAAATATTTTTTTCACTCAGAGAATAGTTAAGCTCAGGAACGCATTGCCAGAGGATGTGGTAAGAGTGGATAATGTAGCTGGTTTTAAGAAAGGTTTGGACAAGTTCCTGGAGGAAAAACACATAGTCTGTTATTGAGAAAGACACAGGTGAAGTCACTGCTTGCCCTGTATCGTTAGCATGGAATATTGCTACACCGTGGGTTTTGGCCAGGTACTAGTAATCTGGATTGGCCACCGTGAGAACAGGCTACTGGGTTTGATGGACCATTGGTCTGACCCAGTAAGGCTTCTTATGCAAAGGCTTCAACACACTATGGAAACTTAGATCCATAAGGAAATACAGTGGTATCTAGGATTACGAGCATAATCCATTCCAGGAGCATGCTTGTAATCCAAAATGCTCGTTTATCAAAACGAACTTCCCCATAGACAATAGTGGCAATACCGACGATTCATTCCAGAATCCGGGGTCTGTACCTGTCGGGGCGAGTGCTGCAGCACTGTCTCCTCCATCTGCCTTCTCCGTCCGTCATCGGAATAAGAATCCAACAGTTCCGCTTCAGGGGGAATGCCAGCCTCCGGAGAACCTCGCAGTGCCTTCAGAGGGATGCCTCCTCCATCTGCCAGCCAGCCCTCCACGTCAGATGCCCCTCGCATGCTGGAGAGCCCCCACCCGAGCCCACGTAGCCGAGCGCCACCCCACCCGCACGCCACGCACAACGCCGATGATTGACGCTGTGCACGTCAATTGCAACGTACAGGAGGGACAGCACCTGGCTGCGCAGGCTCAGACAGAGGTCCTCCAACCTGCGGAAGGCACCCGATGTAGAAGGCTGGCCGGAAGACGGAAGAGGAATCCCCTGTAAGTGCTCGTTGATCGGTGCAGTGCTCGGTTTGCGAGTCAAAAGTTTGCTGAGTGTTTTGCTCGTGTTGCAAAACACTCGCAAACCGGGTTACTCGCAAACCGAGGTACTACTGTACTTTGAACTGGCATAGTCTTGAGCATCATAGACTACTGCTACATTGTATACTTAGCGGGATTATGCAGACACTTCCAGAAATTAAATGCCATCCAAAACACTGCTTTCAGGCTAATCTTCAACCTAAAAAAATTCGACCACATAACTTTGTTTTATCAAAAGCTGCACTGGCTGATTGAGGGACAAGTGCTCTTCAAATTCAGCTGCTTACCCAACTACCTTACTAATCAATTCATATTTGCCAGACCTGGTTGATCCACACTTCATCAATCATTCTTCACCTTCCCCTCAATTAAAGGCTGCACTCAGAAAAGATTCATCAGCAGAATACTATCATAACAAGCTGCCTCCAAAGACCCAGAACTGAACCAACTGGTCAAAGCATTTGCCTCCTACATGCACTTTAGAAAGCTCCTAAAAACACATCTTGAAATTTAGCAGCCCTTCTTAGATAACTTTGGGAAGCTACCTCAACTGCTAACCTCACTTGCCAAATATGACATAGCTCACTGATACTGATCAGCTCTACCTCCTTTGTAAATCTCAACTGCCTACCTCTATAAACCTTACTGTTTATTGCTGTTGCCAAATAATGTGGCAGCTCCATGTCATTAGTCATTTCTACCTCTTTGTAAATATATACTGCCAGCCACATTTGTATTTCTACTGCTAATCCCTTTACCAAGTCATGTTGTAGCTTGCTGACTTTGGTCAGTTTTGTGTCTTTTGTAAACCGCCTAGAACCGAAAAGCTTATGTGATATATAAATTAAAATTGTTATGTTAATAATCCAGTTTCCAATGTAAAAGTTCTTATCTTTTAGTCTGAGCCTTGCCAAGGTAACTTATTACAGCTTATTACAGGTAAACAATGATGCTATTAAACCTGGAAATCAAATTATAATGATGAGGAAAAGTTGTCTATATAAACAGTTTTGAGAATAGCAGGAATAGAGCAGTTCTGAGCAACTTTTTCCTTCTCGCCGACTTTATGGGCCATGACCTGGTGCCTCCAAGGATCAGATGAGAGGCATCCATGATCCACTCCAGCCCCTCCTGGATTAGAGCAATGGACTGGGAGAAACCAAGATTCAAATTCCACTAAGTTTATTTTGATATTAGGCAAGTCATTATTTCAGATACACAAAAACATAAAGTGACTGTTCATCCCCTAACTCAGTGCACAGCCCACCATTATCCAAAACTTTTGTATTAAAAAGAAACCTCAAAGCTCCAGGGTATAGCCTACAAGTGCCAGCCAATCCTATAAGGAGGCTGTTATCATCGGTTTAAAAATCAGTTTCTTTTTTTTTTTTCTTTTCTCCTTTTTATGATGATTTAAATTTGTTGCTTCTGTATGTAGTTTCTTTAGCTCTTGTTCATAGATTTTGTATTTTTTCTGTCTTGTCTTGGTTTTTTTTTTTATTATGTATGTAATTTTGGAACCCACTTAGCATTGTTGAATTTGCAGGATATAAATATTTTAAATAAATCAAAAAGATATGTAGAGAGGAAAATAACAAGGCAATAAACAAACTCCACCACTGTCACACTGTGGAGACAAAACTGCTATTAAAACCCCCTCATCTACTATGTTCTGGTTTAAATTTAGCAATAAGGTAAGAGATGTTTGAGAGTCCCAAAGAGGAAAAATACCAAATAGGTGCAGAAAACATTGAAATAAACTTACCTTGGTGATCTCTTAATTGAATCTATATACCGTGTATCAACAAGGGATCCAAGAGGAAAAAGAACAAGGAACCAGCATGGCTCGCTTTAGCAGTGAAGGAAACGATCAGAGACAAGACTTCGTTTAAGGAATGGAAAAGGTCAAAAACGGATGAAAACTGGAAAAATCACAAATAACATCAAAGCAGGTGTCATAAGGCGGTAAGAGGGGCCAAAAGAGACTCCGAGGAAAAAATAGCCAAGGAGGCAAAAAATCTCAAGCTGTTCTTTCGATGTATTACATTACATTACTTTATATTAAGGGAAATGAGCTGTGAAGGAAGCGGTGGGGCCGTTGGATGCCCATGGAATAAAGGGAGTGCTAAAGGAGGACAAAGCCATCGCCGACAAATTGAACACATTTTATGCGTTTGTATTTACTGAAGAGGATATACACAACATACCGGAAGCCAACAGGCTATACGCAGGAAACAAAGATGGGAAACTGACAGGGTTGACGGTCAGTTCAGAAGAGGTATGCAGGCAGATTGATAGGCTTAAAACGATAAATCCCCAGGACCAGATGGCATCCATCCCAGGGTAATCAAGGAACTAAAAGGGGCTATAGCTGAACTGCTTCAACTAATAGCCAATCTGTCGATCAAATCAGGAAGGATTATGGAAGACTGCAAAGTGGCGAATGTTACGCCAATCTTCAAGAAAGGTTCGAGGGGAGATCCGAGAAACTACAGACCGGTGAGTCTGACCTCGGTACCGGGAAAGATGGTATAGGCGCTGATAAAGGACTGCATCATTGATAACCTTGACAGACATAATCTGATGAGGACCAGCCAGCATGGCTTCAGCAATGGAAGATAATGCTTGACGAAATTTCTGCACTTCTTCAAGGGAGTAAACAGGCAGATAGACAAGGGCGACCCGGTCGACATTGTATATCTGGATTTTCAGAAGGTGTTTGACAAGGTCCCGCATGAATGACTACTTTGAAAAATTGCAAGCCATGGAATCAAGGGTGAAATACTCACGTGGATTAAAAACTGGCTGGTGGATAGGAAATAGAGAGTGTGGGGGTAAATAGACAATACTCTGACTGGAAAAGCATCATGAGTGGAGTGCCGCAGAGTTCGGTACTTGGACCCATGCTCTTCAACATATTTATAAATGACCTGGAAATTGCTACTACGAGTGAGGTGATTAAATTTGTAGACGATACGAAGTTATTCAGAGTGGTGAAGATGCAGGAGGATTGCAAAGACTTGCAACGTGACATAAACATACTCGAGAAATGGGCCGCGACATGGCAAATGAGTTTTAACGTGGATAAGTGTAAGGTGATGCATATCAGTAACAAAAATCTTATACATGAATACAGGATGTCTGGAGCAGTACTTGGAGAGACCCCCCAGGAAAGAGACTTGGGAGTACTGGTCGCCAAGTCAATGAAGTCATTCGCACAATGTGCGGTGGCGGCGAAAAGGGTGAACAGAATGCTAGGAATGATTAAGAAGAGGATCATGAACAGATCGGAGAAGGTTATCATGCCGCTGTAGCGGGCCATGGTACCCCTCACCTGGAATACTGCGTTCAGCACTGGTCGCCATACATGAAGAACGACACAGTACTACTCGAAAGGCTCCAGAGAAGAGCGACTAAAATGGTTAAGGGGCTGGAGGAGTTGCCGTACAGTGAGAGATTAGAGAAACTGGGCCTCTTCTCCCTTGAAAAGAGGGGACATGATCGAAACATTCAAGATAATGAAGGGAATAGACTTAGTAGATAAAGACAGGTTGTTCACCCTCTCCAAGGTAGAGAGAACGAGAGGGCACTCTGAAGTTAAAAAGGGATAGATTCCGTACAAACGTAAGGAAGTTCTTCTTCACCCAGAGAGTGGTAGGAAACTGGAACGCTCTTCCGGAGGCTGTTATGGTGGAAAACACTCTCCATGGATTCAAGACAAAGTTAGACAAGTTCCTGCTGAACCAGAATGTGTGCAGGTATGGCTAGTATCAGGGACTTTGTCTTTGACCTAAGGACTGCCGCGCGAGTGGACTGCTGGGCACGATGGACCACAGGTTTGACCCAGCAGCGGAAATTCTTACGTTCTTATGAATTCATATTCATCAAAGCATAAAATCCATCAATCTACTTCCCCTATCTACTTCTTTATCGAAGGCTGCGGAAGTTTCAGTACTGCTCTCATCCTTTTTACAGTGTCAGCAAACCTCAACAAGGACCACTTGTTTCACCATAGCTCCTTCAGGAGGGAGTGCAACCTCTGTGGAGCAAGGGTTTAGTGTACCTAAATTTACTAATGCTGTATGCCACTTTGAGCATCATTTCAATTAATGGAATAATAGAAGAGTTCATATGTAAGTAGTACTGTACTTGCATACTCTTCCATCAATTTTTCAGCATGCATAGAAGTTGATTCCCTTATCCATGCATTTTCAAAACACTTCCAGATTTGATAATAGCCTGTTTCAAATTGTTGAGAACCATCAGAAATCTGTGTATTTATAAGACAGATTAGGGGAGGCATGAGGGCAGGCCAAAGAAAATTATCTGGATGTTTAGTTTAGATCTGCAGTGAGTATTGCTGGCAAGGAGACCACTACCTAGATCAGGAATGCACAACCACAGGCCTTGAGGACCAAAACCCAGTTGGGTTTTCCAAATTTATACAGTGAATATGCATTAGATTTATTTGCAAACAACGGAAGCGCCACATACAGATCAGTCGCATGCTTACTTTTTGTAGAAATCTTGAAAATCCGACTGGGTTGTGGCCTTCGGATCATGGTTGCCCAACCCTTATATAGATCAAGTGTGGTAGTAAATAGAGCAACCACTCCCAAGGTAATGTTTCAAGTTAACATAAGAACATAAACATTGCCTCTGCCGGGTTAGACCAGGGGTCCATCGTGCCCAGCAGTCCGCTCCCGCGGCGGCCCCCCAGGTCCATGACCTGTAAGTGATCCTTTACCTAAACCTTTTATTCCCTAATCATTTAATATTCTGTATAGTAACCCTCTAACTATACCCTTCAATCCCCTTTTCCTTCATGAAATCATCTAATCCCATTTTGAAACCCAAAATCGTGCTCTGCCCTACCAGCTCCTCTGGAAGCGCATTCCAGGTGTCCACCACCCACTGAGTGAAGAAGAACTTCCTAGCATTTGTTCTGAATCTGTCTCCTTTCAATTTTTCTGAATGCCTTCTTGTTTTTGTTGTCCCCGCTAGTCTGAAGAATCTGTCCCTCTCCACCTTTTCTATGCCTTTCATGATTTTATAAGTCTCTATCATGTCCCCTATAAGTCTCCGCTTTTCCAGGGAAAAGAGCCCTAGCTTCTCTAGCCTTTCAGCATATGAAAGGTTTTCCATGCCTTTTATCATCCTTGTTGCTTTTTTCTGGACCCTCTCGAGCATCACCATATCCTTCTTAAGGTACGGCGACCAGTATTGGACGCAGTACTCCAGATGCGGGCGCATCATCGCCCGATATAGTGGCAGGATAACTTCCTTCGTTCTGGTAGTGATACCATTTTTGATAATGCCCAACATTCTGTTCGCCTTTGAGGCCGCTGCACATTGTACCGCTGGCTTCATTGTTTTATCCACCAAAACCCCCAAGTCCTTTTCTAGGTTGCCTTCCCCCAGTACCATCCCTCCCATCGTATAGTTATACATCGGGTTCCCTTTCCCTATGTGCAAGACTTTACATTTCTCTACATTGAAGCTCATCTGCCATTTATTTGCCCACTCACTCAGTTTGTTCAGGTCCCTTTGTAGTTCTTTGCATTCCTCAACAGTTCTAACCAATGTTCCCTCTAATTTTTCATAGGCTGTGTGCGCAAAAAATTTCATCTGTGCACATTTTAAAGAAAAACTAAATTTGTATGCGCTATAAAAATGATTGCCAGAGGGCCCGAAGTTCAGTTATGGGCATTTATGGTCAGGTCTTTGAGTTTAGTCTGAATTAACGAAAACACAATGTAATTTTAGTTATACTTTATGTTAGTTACACTTTATGTAACATAAAGTCTCATTTCAATGAACATAAATTATGTTTCATTGAAATATTTCATTGAGCGCTACCTATAAATAAGGTATCATTGTACTTTATACTTAAAATTTAGAAAATAACAGCAATTTAGTTTTCAAAGTTTTTCCCTGCGATCTTTCATATTTATCCAGTCCGAAAAAAAAAAACTTAGAAACAGCTCAAGGAAAACAGAAACTGTAGAGCAAGCCTGGTCTCTATTCAAGGGCACAGTGCAAGAAGCACAACATATGTACATCCCCATATTTAGAAAAGGGTGCAAAAAAAACCGAACAAAAGACCCCGCATGGATAAACAATGAGGTGAAGAAAGCGATAGGAGACAAAAAAAAATCATTCCGGAAATGGAAAAAGGACCAGACTGGGGAAAACTGGGATGAACACAGGAAAAGCCAAAGAGAATGTCACCAAGTGGTTAGGAGAGCGAAAAGAGAATACGAAGCGAGACTAGCCAGGGAGGCAAAAAACTTCAAATCATTCTTCAGATATGTTAAGGGGAAGAAACCGGCGAGGGAGGAAGTAGGACCGTTGGATGATGGAGATAAAAAGGGAGTGATAAAGGAGCAAAAAGAGGTAGCTGACAGGTTAAACAAATTCTTCTCGTCAGTCTTCACAAGCGAGGACACATCCAATGTACCGGAACCCGACGTGATCTTCCATGGTGATCAAGAAGAAAAACTGTCGGCAATAGAGGTGAGCCATGAGGATGTCCTCCAACAGATAGATAGATTGAAAAGCGACAAATCACCAGGCCCAGACGGAATCCATCCTAGGGTACTAAAAGAACTAAGAAATGAGATAGCGGAAATACTCCAACGAGTTTGCAACCTATCCTTGAAAACTGGAGAGATACCGGAGGACTGGAAGATAGCAAATGTTACACCTATCTTTAAAAAGGGGTCAAGAGGAGACCCGGGAAACTATAGGCCGGTAAGTTTGACATCGGTTCCAGGCAAGATGGTAGAAGCACTGATAAAGGACAGCATCTGTGAGCACATAGAAAAAAATGGGCTGATGAAAGCGAGCCAACATGGCTTCTGCAAGGGAAGATCGTGCCAAACAAACTTACTGCACTTCTTCGAGGGGGTAAACAGCCATTTGGACAAAGGGGAACCTGTAGACATCATCTACCTTGACTTCCAAAAGGCCTTTGACAAGGTACCCCATGAGCGGTTACTTAGGAAGCTGTGGAACCACGGGGTGGAAGGGGACGTACACAGATGGGTCAAACACTGGTTGGCAGGCAGGAGACAGAGGGTTGGAGTGAAGGGTCACTACTCGGGATGGAGAAAGGTCACGAGTGGAGTTCCGCAGGGGTCTGTACTTGGACCACTGCTGTTCAATGTATTTATTAATGACCTGGAAACGGGGACGAAATGTGAAGTTATAAAATTTGCGGATGACACTAAACTCTGTAGAAGGGTCAGAACTACAGAAGAGTGTGAGGCCCTACAAAGAGACCTAAGCAAACTGGAGGAGTGGGCAAATAAATGGCAGATGAAATTCAATGTAGGGAAATGCAAGGTCATGCATATAGGGAGAAAGAACCCGATGTTCAGCTACCAAATGGGGGGATTAGTATTAGAGGGAAGTAACCTTGAAAGAGATTTGGGTGTACTGGTGGATACAACAATGAAGTCAACGGCGCAATGCGCAGCAGCCGCGAAGAAGGCGAACAGAATGTTGGGTATTATTAAAAATGGTATTACGACCAGAACGAAAGAAGTCATCCTGCCGTTGTATCGGGCAATGGTGCGCCCGCACCTGGAGTACTGTGTTCAGTATTGGTCACCGCATCTTAAGAAGGATATGGCAATACTTGAGAGGGTCCAGAGGAGAGCGACACGAATGATTAAGGGCATGGAAAACCTTTCATACACTGAAAGATTGGAGAAGCTGGAGCTCTTCTCCCTGGAAAAGCGGAGACTCAGAGGAGACATGATAGAGACCTACAAGATCATGAAGGGCATGGAGAAAGTGGAGAGAGACAGATTCTTCAAACTTTCAAAACATAAGAGAACAAGAGGGCATTCGGAAAAATTAGAAGGGGATAGATTCAAAACAAATGCTAGGAAGTTTTTCTTTACTCAGCGGGTGGTGGACACCTGGAATGCGCTTCCAGAGGATGTAATAGGGCAGAGTACGGTACTGGGGTTTAAGAAAGGATTGGACAATTTCCTGTTGGAAAAGGGGATAGAGGGGTATAGATAGAGGATTATTACGCAGGTTCTGGACCTGTTGGGCCGCCGCGTGAGCGGACTGCTGGGCACGATGGACCTCAGGTCTGACCCGGCAGAGGCATTGCTTATGTGCTTATGTGCTTATGAATAAATTCTGTCAAGATCTGTTGATCCTCCATCTTGAAGGTGACTCTTAACACGCATCAGCATTTCCAAATGCTCTAAATCAGTGGTCTCAAACTCAAACCCTTTGCAGGGCCACATTTTGTATTTGTAGGTACTTTGGAGGGCCTCAGAAGAAATAGTTAATGTCGTATTAAAGAAATGACAATTTTGCATGAGGTAAAACTCTTTATAGTTTATAAATCTTTCCCTTTGGCTAAGTCTTAATAATAATATTGTAATTTATAGCTAAAGAGACATATGATCAAGAAACTGTTTTATGTGATTTATGATAAACATACCGAGGGCCTCAAAATAGTACCTGGCGGGCCGCATGTGGCCCCTGGGCTGCGAGTTTGAAACCACTGCTCTAAATGTAAACAATTCCTTTGTTTAGTCTTCAAATTGTTCATTAGACTAAAACCATGCTCACAATCTGAACTAGATGCTAAGAATGTGGCATCAATGTCCATCAATTTTGCTAAATCTGCAAATTGATCATTGTGAAATGCAAATTTCGTCATATCTGGAAAGCTGTTTATCAGATTGCTTTTGATTTTTTCTGCAACAAGGAATTTAAAGTCATTGTATTCCTGAATAATAACACTTTCCTCCGGAAGAAATTGTTTATACTTTAAACAAAGAGATCTGATATGCCCATTTCCGAAGTCAAAGTGGCATTGTGAAATTGTTGTATAGTCAAAAGCAGACCATTCCTCAACTTCATTTTCAGGAAATCTTTTACCCAGATGCAAACATAGGATGTTGATGAAGGTTAATATGGAATTAGTAGCCACTGAAACTTTTTCTCCAGACCTCATCCTGTTGTCAAGAAGACTGTTGACTTTATCACTCCACTTAACCTTGTCACCTAAGTATTGCATTCGAAGTTTGTCCAATTTACCCTGTGCAAGATGATAAGCTTCCAATGGTGTTAACCATGGTTAAGGAAGCCAGTTCTGATAAGACATCATTCAAAACTTCAAGTGTAATATGAAATTGTTCACTTTCAGCTTCTTATAGCAGTACTTTGTCTTCTTCAAAATATTTTAACAGGAGATCATAATTTTGAATAATTGCTTTAAGTGCAAAGTGTCTAGATAACCAGCGCACTTCATTCAGAGGTCTGAAAGCAATTGATTCACATTCAGATGCATCTGCTATTTCTTGAAATTTGCATCGTTTAGTAGAAGACCGACAGAACAAAGTATATACAGTTCTCATTACAGTTTCTACTTCTTTCATCAATTTTACTTCTTTCCATGAATCAGAAAGTCCCAAATCTTCCCGATGTGCAACACAATGTTGCTGCACTAAATATGGAATGTCTTTTCTCAGCTGTGCTGCAACACCATCTATTTTGCCCAACAAAAGAGGCACCATCAGAGGTGAACATAACCATTTTATTCAGGTCAAGTTCATGTTTCCTATAGAATTCCCTAATTGCTGTTACTATTGATGTAGCATCACATGCTTCCAACTGTAGCATCCCGCCAAATGATGTCCTGCACTCATTTGAATTGACTGGCTGATACTTAAAGTAGAATATTAAGTACTTGTCGACGAGATTCTCAGAGATCTCTGAGATTCTCAGCGAGAGGGAGAATTAGAAGGCCTTGAGCATGTGCAGATGCATGCTCAAGACCCGGCAGAGGCAGGAAGTTCTTCAAGCTGCACCGGCATGTCCTGTGGGCTACGTGCCAGTGCCAAACGGGGGGGTAAGTTTCAAGTTGTTCGGATGGGGGGTGCTGGTTCGAGCAGGGGGGGAGCGATGCCGGTTCTTGGGGGGGTGCTCGCAAATCGAGTCAACACTCAGTTTGCGAGACAAGGTTTGTGAGAATGTTTTGCTCATCTTGCAAAACACTCGCTAACCGGGTTACTTACAAACCGAGATTTGACTGTATTAAAAACTAGTAAATGGACATAATTACATAAAAGGAAAACTTTATACAGGAAACAGAATGGAAAGAGGGAAGGAAATACAATCTTTGTATAGGAAAGATAGGGATAAAAAGGAAAAAACAAAAGGAGCGGGGAAGAAGATGCATCATAGATCTGTATTTTAAAAATCCTAAGAGTTTTATAAGTATCTTTAAATAAAAATGTTTTAAGTTTTGATTTAATCTTGCTGTCTAAGCTGAATGGACAGATTATTTCATAGGGATGGTGCTATGATGGAGAAGATGGATTTCCAGGTAGTGTGATAAACAATATGTCTCATTGATGGAGCAGATAAAAAATTTTGATCAGTGGAGCATAGAGTTCTAGAAGTAGAGTAACATATTATCAATCTGTCAATGAAGACCGGTGAATGTGTTTGTTTCAAAGGGAGGTTGTTTAGTAGGAATATTATTTCCTATGTGAGCTGCATGAAATGTTTGAGGGCTAATGAGTAATGTTGAAGTTGAGTTCTTTCAAATCCTGGACACTTTTGAATTCTATACATTGTGCCTACTTCCTGTTAGATTGGTCTGGCCTGCAGTAAAATTTCACACATGCAGCTAGTGTGGCTCAGGTCAGGTGATCAGTAACTTGCTTTGAATTAGTGATCTAGAGATCAATGATTAGTTTATTTGACATGATGACACTAATGAGCTATTGATTTAGGAGCAACGGCCTGTTTATGCTCTTTTCTGCTTGTCTGATTTCCTTTTAAGCACTCACAACTTGCTCACTTCAAGATTCTGACTGACCTTTAATTGCTTTCAGGGGAACGGAAGCCCCCCCTTTTCAACATGAATGCGATGAGTGCCTTGTATCACATAGCCCAAAATGACTCCCCAACACTACAGTCAAATGAATGGTGAGTACCAGTAGCACTTACAATATATGATTTGCTGCAGGTGTTTTGTCAAGGAGGCACTC
Organism: Geotrypetes seraphini; assembly: GCF_902459505.1. Lineage (NCBI taxonomy): Eukaryota > Metazoa > Chordata > Amphibia > Gymnophiona > Dermophiidae > Geotrypetes > Geotrypetes seraphini. The sequence continues at coordinate 189,681,628 of NC_047091.1, read as the reverse complement.
GAGTAGCTCTTCTTTTAATTCAGTTGCACCATAGAAATACTGCCATTGAATATCCTTAAGACTGCAATGGGGTGGTGTGAGGGCGATCTCCAGAGTTATTTAGTCTGCTAACCATATAACTATCTGAATCGAGGTAGGACAGCAAAAATCCTGTCCTAATTTTTTGGACAATATCTAGATAGTGGATTGAATATTGTCGCTATCCCAAGAGCAATGACCGTGCTATCCAGATATTCATCTTTGACCACTATTCAGATACCAGGGCTGAATATATGGTTGTTTGGGGGTTGTTTTTTGTTTTATGCATACTTTACAATTTCTGTCATAACATAGAACAGTGATTCCCAAACTGGGTTCCACAGAATCCTACTTTCTTCAGGAATTTTGCAAGAAATTACAGTAAAATATTTTATGTTCAGTGGAATAGCCATGAGGGCGGGGCAGGGGCCTAGGCTTTAACCACTAAAATTGTGGCACTTGTGGGGGATGCCCAAACTGGATGACAGACAATTGTTTTCTTCATAATGCATTGTTTTTCTCGTATTCCAGTATTTCATCCAACTTTGGTTTAGTTTTGGTAACTTTCATTTTTTGGCTGTGAGCTACTCTGAGCCCCTTTTTCCTCCCAGGAGCATCAACCACTTTTTGCATCCTAGTTACTTTGACCTCCCCAAGCCATTGAGCCTTTTGACTTTTGACTTTGCATCAGCCAGTTTCCCAACCTTGTCAAAGAGGATAACGAGTGGTTTTAAGAAATGTTCTCATTTCAGGCTCTGACCACATAATTGATTTATCCAGTGTCTGGGTCCTGAACATCATGAAATTTACTGTCACCTCTGTCTCCATATGCAAAATAGGGCACTGAAAGCCTGAAAACTTAAGTTTGAGAAATTTTTCAGTACTGCATTTGCATCGCGTATGGCATGGAACTCAGAACCTGGGCATTGGGCTCCTTACAGAGGCAAGACCGTACATCATATTCATCTGTGCCTTGAGCATCGAGGGATACAGCACTTAAATGCTAAGAAGCACAAACATTCTTCTCCTTCTAGGCATAGCACTGTGTCCTCCCAAGCTTCAACTTCCTAGACATATAGTAAGTATCAACACACTGAGAACTGCTTTCCTTCCAACCAGCTGATTTCTCTTCATAGGCATATCTCAATATTGAGGTCTCCCACACCCAGACATCCAATACAGCAGACTGCTTCTATGCTGATGTCTCTTCTGCTATTGGCACCATCTTCATAGAGGAGATCTGGGCTATGTTTGGACAAGAGCTTTTGGGGCTACTTGCAGATGCAGTCTTCATAAGCGTTAATAGCTTCTATGCCTGCCTCAGCCCAAGGATACATCAAAGCATTGATCGAGCACAAAGTCATATACCTCTGCTCGATGTCTAGCATCAGAGTTGACCTCGCTTCTCGATGCACACTCCCTAATGCTCTTAGCAGCGAGTACTACAAGGAGTCTCTCGGATATCTCCAGCCATTCAGATGAGGATGTGCCAGTATACCTAGGTATACCTTCTGATCCTTGTCCTGCACTTCAGTGATGTAAGTCTCGCTTTGCAAGGCAGATGGGGCAGGTTTTTTCCATCAAAATGGAAATAATCTTGATCTGAGCTTTTTGACCTCCTTGACCATGGAGCACCACCAAATGAATGAATTAAAGTACCTCTGCATAAGGTCATGAAGGATACTTTATTTAAGAACTGGGAGAAACCCCTGTCAGTCCAGGTAGCTCCTAAAAAGATAGACACAATTTATAGAATTCAAGTGTGTCCAGGATTTGAAAGAACTCAACTTCAACATCATTCATTAGTTGTGGAATCTGCCCTCAAACATTTCATGCAGCTCACGATCTTATGCTTCTGCTCCTCCAGGCAGGGAAGCCAGGACATTAGACTCTTGGCAAACACATTTTCTAATCATCTATGCTCATCAGTAGAATTACGAACTACCAATTCTACATATCCATTGTGACCGGGTAAGACCTGGTCTGAAGTAGCCTGAGCCCTGACCTGGGTCATCCAAACCTCAGCCGAGCAGTTGAATGAGGCATGGAGGGGTAGAGGGATGTCTGCATCAAAATAAACAGGTCCAGGTGTTTAGTGTGAATTTTAAGATGACTTTATTTTCTGGTTTTATATTGTAGTGCAATTCCAAAAACATACAAGCAAAAAAAACTCTCATTGGTGGCTAAACAGCCTGTTAGCCCACCATGCTTTATTCACTACTAAAGTTCAAGCAAAACACAAAAATAACTTTTCAATTTCAAGTCCTGGAACCTGCTTGCACTACTTGGATAGGTTCCCCACAGTTCTCCTGTGATCATGTAAATTCAGAAGCAGTGATTCTTAACTCTTCTGTTACCCTTAATTACCATATTTTCACGTAGATAACGCGCACCCGTGTAAAACGCGCACACGGGTATAGCGCGCGGGAAACACAAATTTATGTAAAGAAATTTTTATATACCGCACTCACGGGTATACCGCGCATGCCGCCCCGACTCTCCTCTGGCTGCCCCGACTTTCCGTTCACTGCCCCGACTCTCCTCTGCCTGTCCCCCCTTGAAGTCCTGTCCCCCCTTGAAGGTCTGCTTGTCCCCCCTTGAAGGTCTGCCTGTCCCCCCTTGAAGTCCTGTCCCCATCCTGAAAGCCTGATGCCCCTCCCCGACGCCCTATTCATCATCCGGAAGGACCGCTCGCACCCCCACCGCTCACACTCCCACCCCGATGGACCGTTCGCACTCCCACCCGAAGAACCGCTCGCACCCCCACAGCCTCCCCCCCTCCCCCATGGAGAAGCTGTCTACCTTGTTTCCGGATGCCAGTGAGCCCAGCTGCTTCCTCTTCCGGCGGTCCTGCCCTTTCTCTGATGTCAGAGAAAGGGCGGGACCGCCGGAAGAGGAAGCAGCGCAGCAGGGCTCAGAGAAGGGGCAGGACCGCCGGCAGAGGAAGCAGCTGGGCTCACTGGCATCCGGAAACAAGGTAGACAGCTTCTCCATGGGGGAGGGGGGGAGGCTGTGGGGGTGCGAGCGGTTCTTCGGGTGGGAGTGCGAGCGGTCCATCGGGGTGGGAGTGCGAGCGGTGGGGGTGCGAGCGGTCCTTCCGGATGATGAGTCGGGCGGGGTGGGAACTATGTAAAAAAAATTTTATATAGTGCGCTCACGCGTATAACGTGCAAGGTTATGCACGGTTTGCAAAATCGTGTATAACGCGCGCGTTATATGCGTGAAAATACGGTACATCAGAAGCAGTAATTCCTGATCCTTCTGGTATTCTTAATTCAATCAGAGGCAGTACTTCTTAACTCTTCTGATATTCATAGTCTTGTGAGGCAACACCACCTTATCAGAAACAGCATTTTTACTTTCCCCAAACTTTACTCTGTAATCATGCTCTCAACCCAGCATGACTCCTCAGGTTCCATTTCCACTTCATTTGTAAACATTTCTTCTGGCATTTCTGTATCAAAATCACTATTACCTTCAGCAGAATGACTAGAAGTTTCAGTCCTGAGGTTTACTCCTTGCTTTCTGTGGGGAATGCTGGTTTCCGTCTTCTGAATCCTGGCTAGCACAGGTCTGCTTCTGTCCAAGGATTCAGGCATCCTGTAAGCTTGTGGCTGCCTCTCCCTCTGCCTAGAGAACACACCCTTTTCCCTAGCATGAGCTGATTGCCCCTCAAAACACCTGTGGTTCTCTGGTGCTTTGCTAATGAGCCTGGATAGCTTCCCTGCTCATTAACCCTGCCCCCAACAGAGCTGATTGCAGGAGCTAATCCCTTTGTGGGTTTTGCTATCACCTGCCTGGTCCATGCTGGTCCTTATAGTTCTTTGCTTTTAGCATTTCCTACATTAGAACTAGGCAAGTATAATCGGGTCCCTTTTAGGTTGCCTTTCACTGGAGATAAATTCTGCAGGGCAGTTTCCCTAACCTGCCTGCTTCTAGGAGTAGGTTTGGGAATAGTTTTAGAGCACTGCAGGGTTTCTTCCAGCATGACAGGACTCTCCCTGTCACAACATTTATTTTAGATCCATACTTAAACAACTGTCAATTTGAGGAATTCCTCCCTCCAGACAAACTACAACAGTTTCGACAATTATCTAAGAACTTGTTCAGTATGAGAAAGTATATAACTAAAAGAATTTGATGTCTCGAATATCTGTGGTTGCAATTGAAATGTGCAATTTAGCCTGGCTTAGAGTCTCTGATTTGGAAATGTAGGTTCAAGAACACTTTTTGAATGTTCCTCTTAAGGGAGACTGCCTTTTTCAAGATAAAATTGAAGATGTTGGACATAAGGTAATAAAAAACACAGATACTATGGCAACTTCATCTAAGCCACAAACCTCTCCATCTTCTTTATCATCTAGAAAATTGCAAAAGAGACAAAAACTCATAACAATTTTTTTAGGTACATCAGAAGTAGAAAACCTGTGAGGGAATTTGTTGGACCGTTGGATGATCAAGAAGCAAAAGCGGCACTCGGGGAGGATAAGGCTATAGCGGAGAGACTGAATGATTTCTTTGCTTCGGTCTTTACGGAAGAAGATGTAAGTGATCTACCTGAACCAGAAATGATTTTCAAGGGTGATGATGCGGAGGAACTGAAATAAATCTCGGTGAATTTAGATGTACTGAGCCAAATTGACAAGTTAAAAAGTGATAAATTGTCTGGTCCTGATGGTATAAATCCGTCCAATCTTCAGGTACTACAGACAATTTTTGTGACAGATTACAGATCACTGCACTCCTTGTACTGCAAGCAAGCATTGCCCTCTTACCTGGAGTGGACCTATAGACAGTCCATTCAGCTTATTTCATTTGATCCCAACAAGATGGGAGTTGCCATTGGTAAATGCATGCTTTCTAACTGGCTGGCAGACTGCATAAGAATATAGAAACATATAAGCATGATGGCAGATAAAGGCCAAATGGCCCATCTAGTCTGCCCTACTGGATCACACCAATGGATTTCCACAGTGGCCAATCCAGGTCACAATTACCTGGCAGGAACCCAAACAGTAACAATGCTCCATGCTACCGATTCCAGGGCAAGCAGTGGCTTCTCCCATGTCTGTCTCAATATCAGACTATGGACCTTTCCTCCAGGAACTTGTCCAAACCTTTTTTTAAATCCATCTATGTTAACTTCTGTTACACATCCTCTGGCAATGAGTTAGACTGACTCTAGTGGTTAAGTCAAGGCACAGAATGTCAAAGCCATGTCTGTGTCAGTAGCCCACTTGAGATTAGCTTCCATTGAAGAGTATTTCAATCAGCTGGTTTGGTCAGACAGTCCAACAGAATTTGTTTGGTGTCTAGAATCCAACTCCACCCTCTTAGGCCCATTTTATTCTGTTTCAGATTGCATCTTCACTACAGTGTATATATGCTTTTGGGTTAATTGATCTTCTTGGGGGCTATTGCAAGTCGCTATTATCCTACCGTTATTTTCAGGGAGTGTGGCACTAGGGATTCTCACATGTGGGAATCATTTGGCCTGTTTGTCCTCGGAGAATACCTGCTTTCTCTGAGGACAGTAGGTTGATATTATCACATACCCTCCCTCCTTCCCTTGGAATTGTATTTATAATTAACTATAACACTGTACTGCTGGTTTCACACTCAAAAATTTGGCAGGAAGGCACCGGTGCATGTGCTTTCAGAGCACTGCCTCAAATTCTTAAAGCTAACAGGACACTAGGCAGCTTTTTCACTCCAGGCTCCATGGATGTCACCTGCATATGAAAATATTGGCCTGCTGTCATTGGAGAATATCTGCTACAGGTAAGTACCTTTGCTTTTCCATAAGTCAATAACTACTGTAACAATTGAGTTTGGGTGATCTTTATTGAGGGTTCTTAGTATTTTGAAAACTTGATACAAAATCCTTGTGTAAAAAGTAACAGTGGACTTTGCAGATATTACATTACATTAGTGATTTCTATTCTGCCTTTACCTTGTGGTTCAAGGCAGATTACATAAGAATTGTTATGATCTTAAGAAGTACATATTAAGAAGTATTTAAGGAATAGTTTGCACATTTTCTAATTTGCTAAGGAGTAGATTGGTAATGCAGGAGGAATTTGGAACATTATTGGTTGTATTATATTGGTTTTATGTATTTTTTGAAGAGTAGGGTTTTTGTTCTTTTTTGAAAGTTTTGTAGTCTGTGGTCGAAGTCAGCAGATTGGTGAGTTGTCGGTCCAGTTTTGATGCTCTGGTGGCCAGTAGGTTGTCATATATTTTTTTTTTTTTTGACATTTTTGGTTGGCAGGTGTGTGAATATTGTGTGGGTTCTCCTGTGTCTATTTGAGGTGGAATGAGTTAGTCGATTGTTCCAGTAGGTAGGGCTGTTTCCATTTATAGCTTTGAATAGTAGGCAATGGAATTCGAAGTGTATTCTGGCTTGTATTGGGAGCCAGTGTGAGTTGTGGTATGCCTCTGTGATGTGGTTGAATTTTTTCAATGAATAGATAAGTCTTAGGGCTATGTTTTTTTTGTTTGAAGTTGTTTCATCTTTGTTGCTGGGCAGGGGAGATATAGTATGTTGCAGTAGTCTATTAGGCCTAGGATTAGTGATTGAACCACGAGTTGGAATTTTTTCTGTCAAAGAATTTTCTAACTTATCTTAGGTATCTCATAGTGGCGAATGATGTTTTTATAATTTTGTTGATTTGTGGTTGCATGGTACAACCTCTGTCTATCAGCACTCCGAGGATTTTTAGCATGGGGTGGATGGGGTATGAGATCGAGTTTATTTCTATGTTAGTCAAGGTTGGGGTTTTGCAGTTTTCAAGGAGGATGAAGTTTGTTTTGTCTGGGTTAAATTTTAGTTTGTGTTCTTTCATCCATGTTGCTATTTTTTCAAGTGCTCCATGTATTGTGCCTATCATGGAGGGCTCAGATTGGTCGAAGGGGAGGAGTATGGTGATATCTGCATAGCTGTAGGAGGTAATGCCTAGTTTGTCTAGGTAGGAGCTTAGGGAGGCAATGTATAGGTTGAAAAGTGTGGGAGACAGGGGTGATCCCAAGTGGCACTCCACATGGGTTGGACCAAGGTTCTGATTTTTCTTTGTTTGTTTTGACTCTAAGTTCTGGATTGTAGGAATCCTTTAAACCATGTTAGAACTTTTCCTGTAATTCCTATTGAATCTAGAGTTTGTAAGAGGATGTCGTGGTCTACTAGATCAAAGGCTGTGCAGAGATCTGGTTGTATGATCATCATTTTTTTTGCCTGTGCAGAGGTGTTGTCTTGCGATGTCCATGAGTGTTCCTAGTAGGGTCTCAGTGCTGTAGTTGGTTCTGAAGCCAGACTGTGTGGAGTGAAGTAAGTTATGGTTTTCTAGGTATACGTTTAGGGCTTTAGCTACTAGGCTTTCCATTAGTTTGACATACAGTGGTATTGAGGCTATTGGTCTGTAGTTGGATGGTTGGTCCATTGCTTCTTTGGGGTCTTTTAAGATTGGAGTTATGATGATTTCGCTGAGGTTTTGTGGGAACTGGCTGTCTGTGAGTAGGGTTTGTATCCATTGTAGGAGCAGAGTACAGAATAGCGTACTGGAGGTTTTCAATAGGTATGGTGGGCAGTGGTTAAGTTCACAGGCTACATGACTATATTTGTTGTATAGTTTGTTGAAGTGGGACCAGGTTCTGTCTGCTGCTATCAATTCTTTTTCTGTGGGAGAGGTTGGGATTTCTTCTAGGTGAGTGGGTGTTCCATTGAACGTAGCTCTGATATTTGCAATCTTATTTTTGAAGAATGTGGCTAATACGTTGACTGAGGGAGGGGGGAGATGTTATTGGTCAAATATGGTGTGGTGTCTGTGAGTTCTTTTAGTAACTGGAATAGCTTTTTTGTGTCTTGGGATCCTTCTCCTATTTGCTTTGTGTAGATATGCATGTGGTGTAGAAATTTCTGAAACAATTACAGTGGAACCTTGGTTTACGAGTATAATTCGTTCCAGAAGCATGCTCGTAAACCAAATTACTCGTATCTCAAAGCGAGTTTCCCCATAGGAAGTAAGGGAAACTCGCTTGATTGGTTCCATCTCCCCTCCCCCCCACCCCGGCCACCGGTGCGTCCACATCCCCCATTGAGCAAGGGACATCGACGCCTTTTTGAAAGCTTCGGTTTGAAAATAATAACACATGCAAAATGACACCAGCGCAAGGTTTTCAAAATTATAATTAAGATTTATTGAATTATTGTTTCTATTTTTCCATTATGAGATCAAAAGACTCAAGCATAATTGCTTAACAGTTGCGCTAATGGGGGCTCGTCATAGTTGCCAAATGCTGGCCTTCTCATAACAGTCTCGAACTCATATCTCTGGTCATTCTATTATATAACTTTTGGCTCAGTGACATCATCAAGTTTGACAACCAATAACAGTTCACCAAAGAGGTGGTCTTCAAAGTTGGACAAAGAAAAAAAAATCCCTCCATGTTTAAAAGTTAGACAGAGTTTTAGAACAGTACATTTGATTTCTGAATTAACATTATAACACATTCAAGAGAATCTACAATTATTAACATGGTGCTGAGAAGTTCTCAGCCCTAAAGGAAAAAAAAACTCTTCCTAAGCTGACAGGTTCAAACTGCATAGCCTTACACAGAAACCTTACTCTGGAGGAGGAGGGGGGGCAGGTCCCCCTCTCCTCCTAAGCTGACAGTCTCACACACAAGCATATATTTGATTTTCTTAACACTGCATTATTTTACACTTTATTAATTTAATTCTAGGTTACTATAAAAAAAACAAAAAACAAAAAAAAACACATTTGAGCATAGGGACCAATTAAGTTAGGTAATACTGAGGTTCTCTTTATTTTAGGGAAATTTAGGGATATCTAGAGTTCTATTTTTCTTTAGCTATACTTTCTTTACATTTTCTGACCTTTTTAACTTCAAAAGTACTGGAGTTTCATGAATACCTCTATGAATAAAACAACAGACACTAGTTTAGTCTCTGCTCTAGGACTGTACTTGCACCTAGAACAGACACTGTCTAACTACCACTGGAATGGTAAATTACCTGTATGGTATGGCTTAGGCAGCAACTTACATAAATGTACACTTGAATGGGTTTTATCTAGGATAGTGGATGGGATTTGCTTGCATTCTCACTAGAGAATTCAAGTAAGCTTTGGGTAAGATCTTCTAGGCACCTGCCTTTGCAGGCCTAGGTAGTACATTTTTCTGGCTTTTGCTATCTAATTGGCATTAAAAGAATATATTTGCACAGACACACACTGATCCATAAGAAGAACCGTACCCAGAGTAAACCCCACCCCTCGCAAACGCCACGCCCCCCCCCCACGAACTGACATCGCCCCCCCTCGCGAACGCCTGCCTGCCAAAACCGAAGCCTTACCCCCATCTGGCACCGGCACACAGCACCAACCCATAGGAGGTGCCAGTGCCCGAAAATTGTGCTGCTTGCCGGACTGGGCCTTGAGCATCTGCACATGCTCAAGGACTTCTGGTTCCCGCCTCTCTCCGAGATTCTCGGACAGAATGAGAGCCAGAAGGCCTTGAGCATGCACAGATGCTCAAGGCCCAATCCAGCAAGCAGCACGATCTTCGGGCACCGGCACCTCCTGTGGGTTGGTGCTGCGTGCCGGTGCCAGATGGGGGTAAGGCTTCAGTTTGGGTGGGCAGGGGGGACTCGCAAATCGAGTCAATACTCGGTTTGCGAGTCACTGTTTGCGAAAATGTTTTGTTCGTCTTGCAAAACACTCGCAAACCGCATTACTCGCAACCGAGGTTTGACTGTATTCTAATAATCTGAGAGAATTTACTATACATGACTGTAAGAGATATCTGTACGCCCTTTAGCACTACAGCAGTGTTAACTAGTAGTAGATCTTGAAGACCTCCTGTAGTAGTAATCTACAGAGAGAAAACTCTGTGTGTAAGTGAAAAGTTGCCATGGGAATTAACCTAGTACTTCAGTTTCTCATGTTCTACAAATTTATACCCAGAAGACAAATAAAAAATGCATCGTTAAGAAAATCCCAGAATTTATTACAAGTTGCAGGAGTTCATTAAGGTCCTTCTTTGTTTCCTTTTAATATATTTCCAAATACAGGACGGATGCATTTAGAGCATTTGTTGACTACTGCTTGCAGAAAATACCTCAGGATAGACCAACATCAGCAGAACTATTGCGGGTAAGTTTTTTTTCTTATTTATTTATTAAAAAATTTATATACCGCATACAACTGCGGTTTCCATGTCACATACATAAAATCTTGTTTCCCTACGATTGTCACATATAACATAGACATGTCTAAACAACATCATTAATCATCCCTGTTATAAACAGGGATAGAATGCAAATTCAATCAAATCAGAAATACAAGCAAGCTTTAAATCATACATTGCGGTTAAGAAAATTCTAAAAGGCGATTGATTATCAACTGAAATATATCTTAGCACAGAGGTGCCCACACTTTTTGGGCTTGCGAGCTACTTTTAAAATGACCAAGTCAAAATGATCTACCAACAATAAAATTAAAAAAAAACACAAAGCACACTGTACGCATAGAAAATGTTAATCATCATTCCTATTCCATGGTTTTTCAAAGAGGTCAAAGCAGATGACTCTATGCACTGTCACCTCACTAACAACCATACCCCCCTCCCTTTTTACTAAACCACGATAGCAGATTTTAGCGCAGGGAGCTGCGCTGAATGCTCAGCACTGCTCTCGACGCTCATAGGCTCCCTGCGCTAAAAACCTCTATTGCGGTTTAGTAAAATATATAAATTCAGATACATTTTGATCACTAAATTTAAAATAAAATCATTTTTCCTACCTTGGCTGGTGATTTCATGAGTCTCTGGTTGCACTTTCTTCTTCTGACTGTGCATCCAATCTTTCTTCCCTTCTTTTAGCCTGTATGCTTCCTCTCCTCCTGACCTCATTCCTCCCCCCCCAATGTTTTCTTCTTCTCTCCCTGCCCTCTCTTTCTTTCTCTCTTCATGCCCCCTTTCTTTTTTTCTGTTTCTCTTCTTTCCTTCTGTCTCCCTGCCTGCCCTCTTTCTCCCTCCCTGCCCTCCCCCAAGCCATTGCCACTGCCGCTGCCATCGGATAACAGGCCCCCAAAGCCGCCCGCCGCCGGCCAAGCTCTCCCTGCTTCGGGCCCACCAGCATTCCTCTCCCCAACGTTAATTCTGCCGTCGGAGAGGAAGTTCCGTTGGCCAGAACTTCCTCTCCGACGGCAGAATTGACGTCGGGGAGAGGAAGGCTGATTGGCCCAAGATCGACCTATTGGGAAAAATGCTGCCGGGTCCTGCCTTTGAGGAAACAGAAAGTAGGCAGGACCTGGCAGCAAGAAGAGCAAATCGCAAGCTTCACTGACCTGTCTCCCGCTTTAGCCCGCGAACGGGGCTCTAACATGTGCGTGCCGGCTTCCCTTCTCTCCCCCCCGACATAACGTCCGGTTTCAGAGGGAAGAGAAGGGAAGCCGGTACAAGCACACGTTAGCCCCCGGAGCATAAGTTCTCCAAGCCGTTTTTTTTTTTAAATGTTGAGCAGCAGCGGCAGCAGCAGAATTCAGGAGCGGGCCAGTCAAGAGGGGAAAAAAGAGAAGGGAAGAAGGGAACCCGCTCTGCGATCGACGTATTGGGCACCCCTGCCTTAGCATAAGAAGACATTGGCAAATAACTGAGTTTTCAGCATTTTCTTAAAATTCATCCCCACGCAAGGCATTCCATAGTTCTTCGCCAGCCACAGATATCGTTGAAGCTCTGATCCTAGCATGCATAGTCGACATTATCCCCTCCAAACTTAATGTCATCCCATTTACATCTCTAAGCTCTCTTCTCGGTTTATAGATCTCAAAAAATTCTTGTAATCTTGTCTGATGTATAATCGCAACAATCTTAAACTGCACTGTTTGTTGCATAGGTAACCAGAGGTGGTTTTGTGATCTGAGCCTCTCACAAACAGTTCGTATGACTTTGTTTCAAGCCAACATGGAAGATACTTTTAGAGCTTACTAGGAAAACTTTTTATGCATGACTTTACACATGTCAGACCCTGTGATCCTTCAGTTTCTCTGGTGCGGAGACAATATTCCAGAATCATTTTGCAGCCAGTTTAGCTTAAAGAAAACTTTCCAAAGTGAAAAAGATCTCGGTTGGTTATTTTGTTTTTTTTAGTTTGGCAGAACTTCTTCTCTTCGGTATCCTGGTTTAAAATTTTCAGCGCGTTTTAATTAATTTAGAAACATAGAAACATCAAGTTTTTTTATTTTAATTTTATTTATTTATTTTGTGACACTTTTATTAAAAATCTTTGTTCATTTTTAAAACTTATAATAAGTAATAAGTGTTTCAGCAAATAAAAACATTTTTAACTTAGATACAACACTTAATATTCTGCAATAATCCAGTTTAGAAGTTATCTCCCCCCTTCCCCCTATTCCATAACAATCTTTGAACACACAAAAACATATAATAATTCCCATCACCATATTCCTTACAATTTTTTATTAAAATTTTGATGGATCGTAATATCATAAATTCAAAGCGGTTTACAATTAAAAACAGGGTCACTAACTACAACTACACACAAACATTACAAACTTATACTTAGGGGAAGTGGGGAGAACTACAATAAGCATAGTAAAGTAAACAAGAAAGGTAAATACAATAGGGAGGGGTAAGAATTTTAAAAGTGTAATAATAGATTGTTCATATAAGATCCAAGATGGCTGCTGCCTGAGTGATTGGGGACAAGCCGCCGACTGAAGCGCTCCAGTTACCTGTTTTCTGGTTGGCGACTGCTATTTCCAGCTTGGTTGCACTCGTTCTTGGGATGCGATACCGAAGAGGAGAGGCAGGAGCATTGCTGGTGCCTCGTGGCGCTCCGAGGGGCTGTCTCTCGGCAACATTGAGGATCTGCTTTGGAGGATGCAGGGAGCTGCATTTGTGACTCCGGTTGCTAGCACTTTGAGGATCCCGGGTGCGAGCGAGACCGGCGGGATCTCTCTTGGGCCAGACACCACCCTTAGCCCGGAGATCAGAGCACCACCTCCTCCACCACAGTCGGCCAGTTCTCCCAGGGGCCAGGAAACCCCGAAAGAAGGGGTGGTACTATCCCCAGAGGCGGACGATTCAACATCGGGGAGCCTGGAAATGGAGATCCCGGTTTGGGTAATCTCCGGGAAAGATTCTGTGGGAATCATAAAAGCAGGAGGAGGACTGAACCAGAAGGAACAGAACCCAGGTTATCCTAAGGAAGGTGAGAGACTATGCACTTCAATACAAGCTTCCTTTTGGGATAGGCCTATTGAGGTGACCTTAGAAGCCCTTTGGGACCTGGTAGCAAATTTTGGGAAGGTAATTAGTCCCAACTTCCAACAGATTGAAAATAAACTTATTCACCATTCAGAAGAATTAGAAAAATTAAAATTGGACATGACTTCTTCTAATAATTTACTTCAAAAGACCCAGCAGGATATGGTTTCAGTAAAACAACTCCAGGAAACTTTAATTAAAGATAATATGAATCTAAGAAGAAAAGTAGAGTCATTAGAGAATCAGGCGCGTATTAACAATTTGAAACTGATAAACTTTCCAAGAATAACTATGGTTACACCTAGAGATATGCTTAGGAGATACTTATTAGAAATTTTAGAAGTTCCGGAAGGTAATCTTCCACCATTTTCTCAAGTGTACTATCTCCCTAGCAAAACTCCACACCGACAGCCTACTGAAGGACAAGCATTGATTATTACTGAGATTCTGGAGAAGTCGGATACGGAGGTGGTTACACCTGCAACATTAGTTGCTACATTGGCACTTTTAATTGATAAATCTTGGCTATTGAGACTATTTTTAAAGAACAAACAGAACAAATTTCTTGGTTGTAAAATTCAAATGTTCCCTGATGTTTCAAGGGAAATGTAAAAACGTAGACGTGATTTTCTTCTTTTAAAACCGGGGGTCACCTCACTAGGGGCTACATTCTATTTAAGAGACCCTTGTAAGTGCATTGTCCGTTATCACTCTACTAAATATGTTTCTTTGAGCCTCATCATTTGATCAATTTTGTGGCTATGTCCCGTCTGTACAAGGAGAAAATTCAATCTTGAGCTCTAAAAGAAAATAGTAACTCCGTTCCCGATCTATAGGAATAGCATTACTTCTTAATATTAGTTGTTTTTTCTTGTTTTTCTCACTACTAAAACTCTTGGATCTAAAGAGGACTTGAGCTAATTTCACCATAATAATTATTTTTGTAAATTGCTTAACATCTGTTAAGTATGGATTTATATGATTGTATATGCTTTGGTTAAATTTGCTTTCTGTACAAGTTACACTTGACATTATATTGAAATAAATAATAATAATTAAATAATAAAAAAAGAAAATTTAAAAAGGCCCATCTAGTCTGCCCATCTTTAGTAACAATTATCTCTTTCTCTCTCCGAGAGATCCCACATGCCTATCCCAGGCCGTTTTGAATTCAGACATAGTCTCTGTCTCTACCACCTCTTCCGGGAGACTGTTCCACGCAACTACCACCCTTTCTGTAAAAAAGTATTTCCTTAGATTACTCCTGAGCCTGTCGCCTCTTAACTTCATCCTATGCCCTCTCATTGCAGAGTTTCCCTTCAAAGTAAAGAGATTCGACTCATACGCATTTACATTACGTAGGTATTTAAACATCCCAGATTTGTTCACAGATGATAAAGTTTTTGTTGAACCCTGGAACAATATCCTGAACCAGTGTTCATTGGATTTAATGTTGTTGATAATTCAGACATCTCAAGACAAATTGAAAGAAGGGGAGATTATTAACAAAGAAATTGAAACACTAAAAAATTAATCAGATTTTCAACAATTCAAGAATTGCAAAATAAGGTTGATGAATTTAAAGAAGAATTGAAAATTAAAAAATATCAAAGGGATGAAAAAGATTATACAGATGGATTTGTATATAAATGGATGAGAGCAAATGATGAGGGCAATAAAATAAGGAGATGACTATAACTGACTCATCGGGAAGTAGTGATGATGTTAATAAAGCTACTGGGCTGAAGCCTTTTTTAGGAAAAAGAGGCCAATTCAGGAGAGGCCTCCGAAACAAGTGCCACTAGGAGGTCCGATAACTCGGTCAACCAGGATAGGGCAGATGGAATAATAAACTTGTCTGCCAGACAGTTGTCTGTGCAAGAAGAATCCTTATTGAATAAAGGCCTATCTTTCATTCCTTTGAAACAATATGATCTCTTTAGTCTACAAGCAGATCTTGAAAGATTTTTTCAAATTTTACAATTAAAATTTTTCTTTGCAGAATGTGAACCAAAAAGAGACCGTTTTGTAGTCCATGAGAAAAGTAAATGGGTTCCTCCCAGGAATGTAGACCCAGTATTAATGGGGTTTAAAGCTTTAGAATATGTAGAGCTATAAAAACTTGAAAGAGCGCATTATCCTCAAATTCAAAATTTGTCAATTGGGGAGCGAAAAATGTTGTTAAACCTCCAAAAAGATCCCTCCATTTTAATAAGGAGAGCAGATAAGGGAGGAGGCGTTGTAATTTGGGATAAAGGTGAATATTTCCGGGAAGCTTATTCTCAGCTTAATGACATTCAAGTGTATCAGCCTTTGCATAATGATCCTTTGGATGAGATTTTCTCGGAAATATTGAACATTGTTAATGAAGGGAGAAAATCTGGTTGTATTACGCAAGCTGAATACAAATTTTTGACATTCCAACAGTTTAAAGTTCCGGTAGTATATTTTCTCCCAAAAGTACACAAAGATCTATTACATCTCCCGGGGCGCCCGATTGTGTCGGCTAGGGGGTCCCTAATAGAACAAATTTGTAATACAAGCTTATAAAAACACTGCAATAAAGGATAGTGAATTGTTACACCGGAAAATAGAGAACATTGAAAATCACAACAGAAGGTTGAATGTGAGAGTTTTGAAACTTTCCTAACTCTCCAGGGATTTCTCCCTATGAAATGTTTAAAAAATATTTACAGGAAGTTTTGAAATATTCTCCAGAATTTATTCTTCCACTAAATAAGATTTATTACCTTCCATTATCTGCTAAAAAAAAATCCCAGGAGGCCTTGGAAGGAGAGAATATGCAATCTTCACAAATTGATGTTAAAAATATATCCGCTACCCTAGAGGAATCCATTTCTGATTCAACACTGAGAATAACACTACTAATATCCTTCGTATTTCAACAGGACTTAGACTTATTTATGAAATTATATTTTAAGTTTTCTAAAAATCTGTTTTATGGCAAGAGAATATGGGCATACTTAGATGTAACAAAGGTGACCCAAGAAAGAAGGAAACAATTTCTTTCCTTAAGACAAGAAGTAATATCCCTGGGAGCATCTTTCTTATTAGCATATCTTTGCAAGTGTATAGTGAAGTATGCCCAAATTAAGTATGTATTTTTTTCTTCCTGACCACTTAAAATCTTTTCTGGAGCTGAAAAAGATAGCCTGAAGTTGACGAAGTGAATTATAAGAAAGCAAACATGTTAAGCCTTTTTAAAAAAAAAATATTTTGCCTCAATGATTAAGAAATTTCTTCTCGTATATTCTGGCCTTAACTCCCCATTGTTAATTGTGGTCTAAGGCAGTACAGTCAAGCCTCGGTTTGCAAGTAACCCGGTTTGCGAGTGTTTTGCAAGACGAGCAAAACATTCTCGCAAATCTTGTCTCGCAAACCGAGTGTTACTCGATTTGCGAGCACTCCCCCGATAACCGGCATCGCTCCCCCTCTGCACACACAGGTCCCCTGTGTGAACTGCCCCCCGCGCGCGAACCAGCACCCCCCCACCCGAACAACTTCAAACTTACCTCCGTCTGGCACCGGCACGCAGCCCACAGAACGTGCTGGTGCCGCTTGAAGAAGTTCCTGCCTCTGCTGGGCCTTGAGCATGCATCTACGCATGCTCAAGGCCATCTAGTTCTCCCTCTCGTCGTTGATTTCCCTGACGCAGCCAGTACATAGCGAAACAAGAGCCTTGTTGGAAGTAACAGCTAGTTCCGGACTCTTCAGCTCAGCGTTAGAATTGCTATAGCAGGAAGATAGATTCGTTGAGTCTATAATGTACATCTATGAAGATAAGTGAACTATGTGTGGTTCTTTTTCTTTGTCCCTGTGCACAGTGGTGGCTTTTTCCTATTTTGAAAAACTACATTTGAAAAAGTAGTGGAGTTTTTTTGCCTATGATACATAGTAACATAGTAGATAACGGCAGATAAAGACCTGAATGGTCCATCCAGTCTGCCCAACCTGATTCAATTTACATTTTTTTTTTTATTTAAATTTTTTAATTTTTCTTCTTAGCTATTTCTGGGCAAGAATCCAAAGCTTTACCCGGTACTGTGCTTGGGGTCCAACTGCCAAAATCTCTGTTAAGACTTACTCCAGCCCATCTACACCCTTCCAGCCATTGAAGCCCTCCCCTGCCCATCCTCCACCAAACGGCCATACACAGACCAGGACTGGCTAAAAAACTCATTGGGTTGCCGTCCGTATATTGTTGATGGTGAGGCTTTTTCTCCACTGATTATAAATAGTTTTTCATATGATATTTCCACCATCTGGCTAATAACATTTTTGATCATATTTTGAATTTAAACGTCTCTTATCATATCTCCCCTCGTCTGCCTTTCCTTCAAAGTATAGAGATTGAGATCTATTAAGTCTGTCCCCATACACCTTATGATGAAGACCACGCACCATTTTAGTAGCTTTCCTCTGGACCAATTCCAACCTTTTTATATCTCTTTGAAGATGCGTCCTCCAGAATTATACACAATATTCTAAATGAAGTTTTACCAGAGTCTTATACAGGGGCATCAATACCTCCTTTTTCCTACTAGCCATACCTCTTCCTATGTAACCTAGCATCGTTCTAGCTTTCGCCGTCACCTTTTCAACCTGTTTGGCCATCTTAAGATCATCACATGCAATCACACCCAAGTCCCGCTCTTCTTTCGTTCACATAAGCTCTTCATTCCCTAATCTGTACCATTCCCTCAGGTTTTTGCAGCCCAAATGCATGACCTTGCATTTCTTAGCATTAGGCCATTCTTCAAGCTTCGCCAGGTCTTTCTTCATGTTATTCACACCATCCAGCGTGTCTACTCTATTTGCCTTCACTACCATTCCTTCTCAGCAAGGAATAATGCATCCTTCCTGTGAACCCAACATTAAGAGATTTTTCCATCTCATAATAATTATTCATTGTCTTTGTATCTTCTTGAGCAGTTACATCAATAAAAAGAGGTAAACATGCATGTAGTTTCCTGAAATATTGTGTTTATAGCATGCAAGTGTTAATATTTACAAAGGTTGCAGAAACTGGCATTTACAATGGAGATGCTAATGTTTGTGTATCTCATGGTGGCCATTTTTCAGCAAGCTGACAGGGACAGTAGCATATGAGGTTTGCTTCTGTCCAGATGAGCCACTGGACTACCATGGATATTCAAATAGGTCTAGGGAACCTGCTGGGATATCTGGAGAGGGGTGCTTCTTTTGGGGGAGGTCTTGAAAGTGGCCAACTTTTATGGGAAGCATTCAAAGGGATTCACTTGTGGCTGTGGGAGGTTAGGAGGAAGATCAGGGTATGATTGGGATGCTTCTTATGTTGGGAAGGGCTGGGTGATTAGGGGTGCTGCACTTGTTGAGGAGGGGAGAACAGTGCAATGATTCAAGCTACTTTCCAGAAGTCATGTTGAGTGCTGGTACTAGAGAATGACATGGTGGCTGTTAACCGCGGCTAGTTCTCCTCTGACGCAACCGGAAACAGGAAGTTGCGTCAAAGGAGAAGTTTCCGGCAGCTGCACACAACTTCAAGGCTCCGTCTACTTGTTGAAAGAAAATTAAAAATCACCACGAAGGTAAGGAGAAGGAAGGGAGGGAGATGTTCAGACCATGGCAAGCAGGAGGGAGGGGGCTGCTGGACCGTTCGAAGGGTGCTGAAGGGGGGTGGAGAGGAACAGACGCTGAAGGGAAATGGGGAAGAGAGAGTGGGGTGAAGATGCTGAAGGGAAATGGGGAAGAGAGAGAGGGGAGAAGACGCTGAAGGGAAATGGGAAAGAGAGAGTGGAGAAAACACTGAAGAGAAATGGGGAAGAGAGAGGGGAGAAGACGCTGGAGGGAAATGGGGAAGAGAGAGATGCAGAGGGAGAGATGGAAGGGAGAGTAACAGTAACGGAGCATATGGAAAAGGCAGAGAGAAGGCAGACAGTAGATGGAAGGAATTGAATGAGGAAAGCAGAAACCAGATAACGGGAACTTACGGCAGCTATTTTGATGATGACTCTGCATGGGGCAGGAGCGAGGAAGATCACTCCTGCCCCACGTCACTGCTAGATCACCAGGTAAGGTCTGGGGGATGTTTGGAGCAGCATTTCTGCATTAAAAAACAAGGGGCAAAACATTTGCGAATAACCGAATTCACGAGTGGGGAAACCGCAAATCAGGAGGGGGAGCTTTACAGCTTCTCCTTCATAAAGATACAAAACATGTATCGCCTCAAACTTGATGCGATACAAGTTCTGTATCTTTATGAAGTGTGACTTTTTTTTTTTTTTTAATTATTCTTATTATGGATTAAAATTCTTTAAAACCCCAGACTTTCATATGTCCCACTTTTTTGTTACGTTCAACATTTTCTCCTTTTTTGTGTCTTTATCAGCTGCTTTGAACATTGATGGTATGATGGAGAGTAGTAGTGGTACTAGTCCAAGTACTGACAGTTCAGGGGGAGAGTGTGGTGCAGTGGTTAGAGCTCCAGCCTCAGCACCCTGAGGTTGTGGGTTCAAAGCCACGCTGCTCCTTGTGACCCTGGGCAAGTTGCTTAATCCCTCCATTGCCCCAGGTACATCAGAGAGATTGTGAGCCCACCGGGACAGACAGGGAAAACTGCTTGAGTACCTGAATAAATTCATGTAAACCGTTCTGAGCTCTCCTGGGAGAATGGTAGAGAAAAATGAACAAATAAATAAATATTTATTGATATAGTTTTTGCTTTTTTGTGTGTTAGAATATTGTCTTTTGGATTGGAAATATGTTTGATTTTCTTCTGCTTAGAATGATAGAATGCAAATCCAGTAAGTAAATAATGAAATTGTGGAGGAAATAATGACTAACAGAAATTCCCTTTTTTCTAAGAAGATGGAGTATGGGAGGTTAGCGTGCCAGAGAGGCGGTTACAACTCTAATCACCTTGATGGGAGAACCATGACTGTGTTTTCCTTGTCTTCTTCTAAGTGCATGCTGGTTAAGAGCACACTGCAGTTATCCGCAGCCTACCACCAGAGTCCCGTTTTTTTTTACATTAAAGTCAATGGATGTAAACACTGGCTATTTGCAATTCTGATAAGCACACAATCCGTTTATGCGCACTGATGTCATAGGTTCATCCTCTATTCTTTCACGTTATGTTCACTCTGGTTAAATGCAATCACATTCTGACTGGGAATGGCTAGGCTTCACACAGCAGCTTAAGTGCAGGGACAGCTGGGAAAGTGAGTGCTCCGCTTCCACTCAAGCTGTAGGGCATAGCTTTCCTGTACTTTAGGCTCCAGCAGTCCACGCGCCATATTTAAACTGAGCCGGCTTAACTACACCCTCCCTCCCCCACTCCTATTAAGTGCACACGGAGACCCAGTCCGAAGAGCGTGCACTTAAGCAGAGTCGACTGTAGGTGTCTGAAAGCACATGTTAGAAAGATATCAGGTGGCTCCTTGCAGGCTAGTGGTAATTTGAATAGAAAGCTAAGTGTGTATAAATCATAAGATGCTTTATTCTGTACCTTTGTCTTTTTTAACTAGCATGAATTTGTTCGGCGAGACCGGCCAGCACGGGTGTTGATTGACCTCATCCAGAGGACAAAAGATGCTGTACGGGAGCTGGATAATCTTCAGTACAGGAAAATGAAGAAAATCCTTTTCCAGGAGGCACGAAATGGGCCTTTGACAGAGTCGCAGGAAGAGGAGGAGGTAGGAGTGTTGAAAATCTAAGGGAGCATGTTTGATGAGCAATGACCTATAAAACCTGTAGTTCTGATCTGACTGGTCTGATATTTAAGTCCATGTAATCAGTAGGATGCGGTGGTGAGGTTGAAGTGTCGCCCATCCCATAACCTTCATTCGTAATAGAGAATGACAGTGGATGTTACCCACGGCTAGCCATGGGTAACCTGCCAAAACGGTGGAGGGGGGAAAGGTGCTCACCGAAGGTACGGGGACAAGGCCATCCACCGCCCCGTGGAGCGGTGAATGGCTTTGTCCCCGCAGTTAAGGGAGGGAACGCGCACGGTCTCCCTCCCTCCTTCCTACCTTCCCGAATCTATCTATCTCCCTCTCTCCCCTTACCTTCACGGCGCGTTTTACAGTTTGAGAATTGCTGGAAGCCGCCGGAGCGTATGTGCAGTCGCGTGCGTGTGTGGACAGAAGCTTCTCCTCTGATGCAGCTTCCAGTTGCGGCAGAGGAGAAGCTTCCGCCCACACAAGCACGTGACTGCACGAACACTCCGGCAGCTTTCAACAAGCTATTCAAGCCTTAAAACGCACCATGAAGGTAAGGAGGAGGAAGGGAGATGCACGGACCGTGTGAGGGGTTCCGAAGGGCAGTGAGGTGGCGAGAGGGAAGGGTGGATGCTGCGGGGATGGGGCGGTGAAGGGGACGGCGGGGACAGGGCAATGAAGGGGATGGTGGTCTGGTGACGGGGACAGATTTTTTTCCCCCCGTGTCATTCTCTAATTTGTAACTTGGAGACTTTGTTCTCATCATATCAGTCTGTATCAATTGTTGCAATGATTCTTGTGTGTTTTCTTTTTGTCCTCTGCAATCTTCAGAGTTGATACGATTCTTATTTAACCCTTTATTTGACATAGTTGCTCAGAAGCAATATGTATCTTCTATGGCTCTTATGGGAGATCTGCATATGGAAGAAATGCAAATTACTTGGCACCGTTTCTCTCATTCAATATCAAGTTACGTGAAGTAGCCGTTTCATCATTTGCCAGTTAAAGGGTTAAGTAGCAGTACTAGCAAAAGAGGATATTGTTTAATTGCATTGACAATTTGGATTGAATTTGGCTTTTGTTCACACCTTTTCAATAGTAACCCAATGCAAGTTACGTCGATATTTTCCAATCCAAAGAGGGCTTATGATCTACTGAAGCAGTGGAGGCTTAAGTGTCTTTGCCCAAGATAGCAATCGGTGGCAGTGGGGTTTGAACCCAGGTGTCCTGCTTCTCACATACTCCATTCTGTGCAACTTATTCGATAAACCATTACATTCTTCCATTTGTTGTTCTATTAGGGTTCCTTATACTGTAGCTAAACTCACAGAAAGAATAGTATTTGATCAATTATCAGATTTTGTCGAATCAACTAATGCTCTACATCCAAGCCAGACAGGGTTTAGGAAAAACCATTCTACAGATACTCACTGATCGGTCTGACCACAAATATACTTTATTACCTAGATCAGGGGTGCCCAACGCGTCGATCGCGATCGACCAGTAGCTCAGGAAGGCAACGCGGGTCGATCGCGGAGCCCATTCTCGTGTTGCCGTCTTGATCTACGGGCCGATCAGCCTTCCTCTCCAATGTTCTCCCTAGGGCCTTTTAGCTGGGCGGTCCGCTCAGCTGTCATCTGCCGCTGCTGAACATAAAAAAAAACCCCAAAAAACCGGCTTGGAGATTTCAGCCCGTAGCGAACTTATGCTCCGGGCTCTAACGTGCTTCTCTTCTCTTCCCTCCTAAACCGGAAGTTATGTCCGGGGGGGGCGGGGGGAGAAGGGAAGCCGGCACGCACATGTTGAAAGCCCTGAAGCAAGCGTTCGCTAGGGGCTAATGCGGGAGACAGGTTAGTGAAGCATTTGTTCTTCTTCCTGCCGGGTCCTGCCTACTTTCTGTTTCCGCGAAGGCAGGACCCGGCAGCATTTCCCCCAATAGGTTGATCACGATCTTGGGCTGATCAGCCTTTCTCTTCCCGACGGCAGAATTGACGTCGGGGAGAGGAATGCTGGTTGGCCGAAGCAGGGAGAGCTTGGGGCCTGTTATTGGTGGCGTTTGGGTCCTGGTCCCCGATGGTAATGGCAGTGGCAGTGGCTTGGGGGAGGGCAGGGAGAAAGAAAGAAAAAGGGCAGGCAGGGAGACAGAAGGAAAGAAGAGAAACAGAAAAAAATGAAAGGGAGGCAGAGAGAAAGAAAGGGCAGGGAAGAGGAAGGAAAAGTTGGGGGAAGGAATGAGGTCTGGAGGAGAGGAAGCATACAGGCTAAAAGAAGGGAAGAAAGATTGTATGCACAGTCAGAAGAAGAAAGTGCAACCAGAGACTCATGAAATCACCAGACAAGGTAGGGAAAATGATTTTATTTTAAATTTAGTGATCAAAATGTGTCTGAATTTATATCTGCTGTCTATATTTTACACTGTGATCCCCTTTTACTAAACCGCAATAGCGGTTTTTAGCACAGGGAGCCTATGAGCGTCGAGAGCAGCGCTGGGCATTCAGCGCAGCTCCCTGCGCTAAAAACTGCTATCGTGGTTTAGTAAAAAGGGAGGGGGGTGGGTATTTGTCTATTTTTGTATGGTTGTTACTGAGGTGATAGTGCTTAGAGTCATCTGCTTTGACCTCTTTGAAAAACCCTGGAATAGGAATGATGATTAGCATTTTCTATGCGTACAGTGTGCTTTGTGTTTTTTTTTTTTTATTTTATTGTTGATAGATCATTTTGACTTGGTCATTTAAAAAGTAGCTCGCAAGCCCAAAAAGTGTGGGCACCCCTGACCTAGATCATCATAACTCTGTCATTCTCTTTTCCTTAGATTTGTCAGCAGCATTTGACACTATTGATCATGTATTACTTCTTGAGAGACTGAAGTCCATAGGTGTCTGTGACCAAATATTTGATTGGTTCAGCTCTTTTCTTTCTAATCATTCATCTATAGTTATCTTCAATAACACTGTCTCTAAACCTTATACTCTTAATTATGGTATTCTTCAAGGATCCATTCTATCTCCATTATTGTTTAATATTTTTCTGTCTCCTCTATTAAGTCTATAGGCTTCACCAC
Source organism: Geotrypetes seraphini (assembly GCF_902459505.1). Taxonomy (NCBI): domain Eukaryota; kingdom Metazoa; phylum Chordata; class Amphibia; order Gymnophiona; family Dermophiidae; genus Geotrypetes; species Geotrypetes seraphini. Next base: position 189,657,523 of record NC_047091.1, on the reverse strand, counting down.
CTTCTCATACGCCGATGATATTCAACTTTTACGCCCTCTAAATCCAGAAAATAAGGAGGAAATACTTGAGATTAATAAAAAACTAGAGAGGGTTAAACAGTGGCTTAGTTCCAACATGTTAGCTCTAAATATACAGAAAACAAAAGCTCTTCTTTTCTCATGGAATAAGGGAATAAACTTGAGTATCCCTTTCACCCTCGATAACATTCACCTGGAGTTGGTAATATCTAAAAATATTGGGTGCCATCATCGATGTTAAATTTTCTTACCACGAGCACATAAGTAATACCGTAAAATCTTGTTTTTATAGACTGAGAATGATTCGCTCGATCTCTAAGTTTCTAGAGCTAAAAATTCACTCTTTAATTATCGCTAAACTTGATTACTGTAATTCTTTATTAATAAATGTCAAGCAAAAAGAAAAGAAGCGTTTTCAGAGAATCCAGAACACTGCCGTTAAACTCGTTCATAACGATAAAAAATATGACCATGTCACTCCTTTTCTGACTAAATCTCACTGGCTTCCAATTAACCACCATCTTACTTTTAAAATTTTACTCCTAGTATTTAAAACCCTTTCCACTAATGAACCCCAATTTATTAATAAATTACTCTCCGGTCCACTAATCACAAGCTCGTAGACGTCCCCTCTCTGAAAATTATTGGAACTGGACGACATGATATGTTTTCAGTGATGGCTCCGCAACTTTGGAACACTTTACCTCAGCATGTGAGAGAGGAAAATAATTTGAGTCGTTTTAAAAGTAACTTAAAGAGTTCCCTTTTTAAAGATGCTTTTGATCTTTAAATTACGTTCAAAATTTACATTAGTTTCTTTCAGGTTTCCATTTTTCCCTCCCTAATGCTCTCTCTTTTGTACTTTAAAATATTGAATTGTAGTTTTGTATTGATTAGTCTGTAAGTCTGTCGGTCTAACACATTATTTTAAACGATATGTTGTATCTCGCTTAGTAAAACTAAATAAGCGATTCATCCGACTAAAATAAAACTCGAAACTTGATAATGTGTGTTTATTACTATTCTAATTAACACTGTAATGCTGGTGTGGTTTGTAGGACAGTGAGCATGGAGCAAGCCTGAATGTGAAGATGGACAGCCTGGGAAGTGATCACTCCATTCCTAGCATGTCCGTGAGCACAGGCAGTCAGAGCAGCAGCGTGAACAGCATACAGGAGGTTCTGGATGACAGCAGTTCTGACCTGGTCATGATGCCTGATGAGTGCCCGTTTAATTCCAGTTCCATCATGATTAAAAAGGTATATTCTGTTGAATGCTCAAATCCATTCTCTCCCACCTCCGCCCCACAAACTGGGTAATCTTTCTCCAGAGGTTTGCACTCCTTGAGGTTTTCTAGAGCGCCTTCATTTCTCTATCAAAGATTGTATTATAACCCTTGTGCTTCCTTATAGTGGCTCATTCCTTCACGTCTTTTTTGCCCTACTGAAGCCAGCTGTGTCTGAAGTGTATTTTAGCAAACCAGCTAATAGGCCTAGTTGAGATTCATTCAGTTTGGTTAGGAATAAAGTCAGATGTCTGGTGGCCATTTTCTGAAAGACAAGTAGTTCTTCTAGTTGCCTAGTCATATTATTGAATATTCGACGATGAAAGTTTAACGTTTTTATTTGCTCTTTTCTAGAAGCAGGATTTTAAATGCTTCTGCTTACAAATTAATTCCAGTATGTTATTCTTTAAAACGGATGATAAAAAATGACAAAATATTTCCGTTATCTTGCACACTAATAGATTGTACTGAATCAGGTCCTTTTCCAATAGATGTACATATTACTTGCCAACTTTCTGTATGAAAGGAACAAGTCCTAAAATCTCTAGAACATATTAATTTAAACACCTTTGAAGACTTTCATAAAATTCCTTGTGCGTTTCTGAATGTAAGATCGATTGGAAATAAAGCACAGATAGAGATTGGACAGAGGCCACTAAAACTGTACTTCTGTTTTGGGTTGAAACATGGTTATCATCAGTTAATGGCCCCATTATAGGAGATTTACTTCCCCAGGATTATAAGATCATTCCCTTTTGTAGAGAACATAATTGTTAATCCACCACCTTGTTTAATATTAAATGAGGATTTCAATTTTGCTATTTTAGATTCAAAGCAAACTAAAGATTTGGAAATTATCTCCTATAAATTGGAAAAAAAGGACTTTAATAATTCCTTAAACTGCATTTTATGTACCACCAGGTTGATGGGGTAAGGCAAGAGACGAATTCTAGGAATATGTGATGCTTAATTCAGCCTTTTCTGATTATAACCTATTACTTGGTGCTATCAATTTGCATTTGGAAAAAGAGAGATTCATCAGTGAAAGATGGTGAAGGCTTTTTTATTCTCTCTGGTTTATTGAATCCTTATCTTATCAATAACACACCAAAAGGGACATCATCTAGATCTAATATCTTTGTCGTCAAAGGACATTATTAAATATAGTCTCCATTTAAATTCAGGGGATTGGATCCCAGTGAAATGGTCAGATAACCTGATGTATAATTTTAATTTGAGCTGGCAGAAACTATACCATTTAAATACTAGAAATTTAAAGAACATAGTTAGTGTTAGAAGCCCAATTAATCCATCTAATTTTTGGTCTTGTTATGAATCATCATTTGAGGCAGACCAGAATGATCTTAATTTCCATCTTTATTGGGATAGTTTCAGCAAAAAATATATTGGATAGTATTGCTCCTGTCCATTCAGTTAAGAAAAAACAAAACCGTATGACTCAAAATTGGTATGATTGAGTTACTTGATATGAAACGCTCAGTTGATTAGAAAGATTATGGCATAAATCTGATAAGAAAAAGAGTCCTGGTGGCAGGTTATTCACAACATAAGAATAAACTTACTAGGTCAGACCAATGGTCCATAAAGCCCAGTAGCCCGTTCTCTGGTGGCCAGTCCAGATCCCTAGTACCTGGCCAAAACCCAAGGAGTAGCAACATTCCATGCTACTGATCCAGGGCAAGCAGTGGTTTCCCCCAAGATCAAAGAAAAGAGACATACCGTATATACGCAAATATAGGATGAGAATTTTGGGCCCAAAAATGGGGTTCTCGTTCTATATTTGGGTCATCACCCGACCCCCCCCCCCTCCCCAACTTGATGCAGGCCTCTGATAGGCCGGTACAGGAGGGATCCCTTCTGTCTCCCAGCCTGGCCGATACTAATAATTTTTTTTACTCCCTCCCACCATGTACTTTTTCTGTTAAACCCCCACCTTGTACCTTTTCTGTTACCCTCTCTGGGACCTGGCAGCAGCCATTCAGCGAGAGGTGCAGGGCCGCGCAGGAGCTTAAGAAGTTCGCTCCTGCGTTCCTGTGCGCTGCGAGCTCGGAAGGAGGAACGCGGTCCTGCCCATACACCACTAGACTACCAGGGATATCTGAAAAGGTACGCAGGGGGGGGAGTAACAGAAAAAAAAATAATTTGTATGGGATGGGAGACGGGAGGGATCTCTCCTGTCCCGGCCTACCACTAGACCACCAGAGATGGAAGAGGAGATGGGACAGGGTGCAGAGCCTGGCAGGGAGGGGGAAGACAGGGTGCAGTGCAGAGCCTGGCAAGTAGTGAGGGGGGCTGGCTGCATAGCCTGGCAGGGAAGTGGGCTGGCTGCATAGCCTGGTAGGGCAGGGAGGGAAGGGGGCTGGGTTCAGAATCTGGCAGGGAGGGGGGTTCAATGTAGAGCTTTGCAGGGGAGGGCGTGAGGGAGAGGACACTGGGTGTAGATCCAGCAGGGCATGGCACTTGAATATTAAGCCCCGTCTTATATTCGAGTCAACCATTTTTCCTCCGTTTGTGGGGAAAATGGGGGTCTCAACTTATATTCGAGTATATATGATACTTACTATTCTGCTAAAATAGTTGTTCAGATTAGTCAGTTCTATATTTCAAGTAAGCCATCTCAAATGATCACCACAAGAGGCCACACCATCGCCTAATGGCCTAGCCCATTATTTCAGTACAAAATTACCTGGAAATTGGTAAGACGAGCGAAGTGATTAAATTTGCGGACAGTACGAAGTTATTCAGATTGGTGAAAGATTGCGAAGACTTGCAATGTGACATAAACACACTTGAGAAATGGGCTGCGACATGGCAAATGAGGTTTAACATGGATAAGTGTATATGAGTATATGATGATGGGGGTGAAGTTAGCAAAATGCACACAAGAAAGGGATTTGGGGATACTGATTGACAGTACCCTTAAACCATCGGTACAATGTGCGGCGGCAGCGGCAAAGAAAGCTAACAGGATGTTGGGCATAATTAAGAAGGGGATTACGAGTAGTCATAATGCCACTTTACAGAACAATGGTCAGACCGCATTTAGAATACTGTGTTCAACACTGGTCTCCATGCCTTAAGAAAGATATAACTCTGCTGGAGAGAGTGCAGAGGCGAGCCACGAAACTAGTTAAAGGGATGGAGCATTTGGATTACAAAGATCGACTCAGGAAACTGGGACTGTTTACCCTCGAGAAGAGAAGACTGAGGGGGGATATGATAGAGACTTTTAAAATATTAAAAGGATTTGATAAAATGGACCAAGAATCAGCATTACTAACATTTTCAAATGTGACACGGACTAGAGGTCATAGCCTGAAACTGAGTGGCAGTAGGTTCAGGACAAATGTCGGGAAGTTCTGTTTCGCGCAACGCGTGGTGGGTGCTTGGAATGCACTCCCCGGGCAGGTTGTGGAGGAGACTACTGTACTGGGATTCAAGCGCAAGTTGGATGCACACCTACTTGCATATCATATTGAGGGATACGGTAATTATGGGTCTCCAAAAAGGAGTACTTAAATGGGCCGCCACGGGTGCGGATCGCTGGACTAGATGGACCTCGGTCTGATCCGGCGAAGGCATTTCTTATGTTCTTATGTGATGCGTGCCGATAACAGAAATCTTATACACAAATACAGGATGTCTGGTGCAATACTCGGAGAGACCCCCCCAGGAATGAGACCTGGGAGTACTGGTCGACAAGTTGATGAAGCTGTCCATGCAATGCGCGGTGGCTGTGAAAACGGCAAACAGTATGTTAGGAATGATTAAGAAGGGGATCATAAGCAGATCGGAGAAGGTTATCATGCCACTGTACCGGGACATGGTACGCCCTCACCTGGAATACTGCGTCCAGCACTGGTTGCCGTACATGAAGAAGGACACGGTACTACTCGAAAGGGTCCAGAGAAGAGTGACTAAAATGGTTAAGGGGCTGGAGGAGTTGCCGTACAGTGAGAGATTGGAGAAACTGGGCCTCTTCTCCCTTGAAAAGAGGAGACTGAGAGGAGACATGATCGAAACATTCAAAATACTGAAGGGAATAGACTTAGTATATAAAGACAGGTTGTTCACCCTCTCCAAGGTAGGAAGAATGAGCGGGCACTCTCTAAAGTTAAAAGGGGATAGATTCTGTACAAACATAAGGAAGTTCTTCACCCAGAGAGTGGTAGGAAACTGGAACGCTCTTCCGGAGGCTGTTATAGGGTAAAACACCCTCCAGGGTTTCAAGACAAAGTTAGACAAGTTCATGCTAAACTGGTGAGACTGGACTCATTTGGAGCACTGGTCTTGACCTTGGGGCCGCCGCGAGAGCGGACTGCTGGTCACGATGGACCACTGGTCTGACCTAGAAGTGACAATTCTTATGTTCTAACATGCATAGATTTGGAATCTAATGATCTTAAATAGTTTAGAAGGGAGCTGTCAATTTGGACAGAATTTAAAAATACTGATTGGGAAGAATTTGATAAATGTACTAACTATGCAAAATCATTCTGTCCTTTGGTTAACTGCCCGCCCCCCATTATCTTGAAATCTGCTCCATTAAAATTTAGGAAAGAAGTTTTTCACTGGATCACCTTATTATAAAATGGTACATTTCCTGTGGATTTGGGACATATTATAATTACACCAATCGATAAGAACACAAAAGAATCTTTTGTCTTATTAATAATTATAGACCAATAGCAACCATTCCCTTCCTTGTCGAATTGATGGAAAGATTAGTAAACATTGGTTTAGGGTTTTTTGGAACTATCAAACCTATGCTTCATCCTATTATTCTTTTAGAAAATTGGTAAAGACTTATCTTTTTGCTAAATTTGTCATTTGATACTTTTTTCCCCATCGTGCCTAGAACTGCGTGATGTATAAAAGAATAAAGTTCACAAGATTCTCCACTTTCTCCTGTGCTATTCAATCTTTATTTAGCTTCTTTAGGAAATAGGCTAGCTAGCCCCTTGAGATTGATAAAATAGAAACAGCAATAATTCTAACAGACTGTAGAACTAGGAATGAAAGATTTTAAATTGAAACTTAATACAGAAAAAAATTAATTTTTGTAGCCTCACCATATAATAAAATCAAGGAGGACACACTAAAACTGAATGGGACTATTTATCCCATTATTCCGGTTATTAAAATCTTAGGAATCCACTTAGATCGCAACTTAACATTTGATGAACAAATTACCGTAATGCTTTAGTAAAGAAAAGTTATTTTGTGTTATGGAAACTTCAGACAATCAAATCATATTTTAATTTTCCAGCTTTTAGATTACTGTAATATTGCCTATTTAGCTTCTTACAAAAGAATATTAATAGAATACAGCAGTTCGATTAATCTTTAATTTGAAAAAATCCGATCAGGTGACAAAAATATTACCGGATGTTATATTGACTCCCAATAGGAGCAAGGATACTTTTTCCAACTTACCTTGATCATTTCAGATTCTCAGATAGCCAACATTACGTAAAACTATTATATTTACATTTCCCACAAGTAAAAGGCTGTATTTAGAAATGATTTTTTTCACAGAATTTTAGCTTATCAGGTGGGTTCTTGGGACAAGAGTTTCAGTAAGTTGATATTAGGTTCTAGGTCTTATCAAGATGTTGAAAATGTATTTATTTGATAAATTTTCTAAATTCATTGTGCAAGTACAGTTCTTCTTAAATTTCCTTTAAAAGCTAGTTAGACCTGAAAGGTATTGAGGTATATAAATGGATTTTTATGTTTTATGTAATAGATGGGTGAATTCATCCAGTGGTGCTAACATGGATTACTTTTTTTTTCCAGAGCTCGAAGACCGTCCTTTTTGGCATGCATGATATTTCTGCAAAAGTGTGGGGTGCTTCAGTTTGTCTTTTTCATTGGAACTTGTTAGCTTCTTTAAAGCTGTGCTGTTTCTGCTCCCTACAGTACTTTTCAGCAGGTGCTTTTTATTTGTGTGTTAAATTCTTCTCTCCTTAAGAAGCAATTAGTATCGGTGTGTTCTTTTCCCTATCAATGTGTGTTTAGGTTTTTTAATGTTTAAAGCTGTCAATAGGACTGCCCTTCATAATGGTTCTGATGGGTCTTCTGATTTTGCTTCATCAGTTTTTTCTGACCATGGTTAAAAAAAAAAAATCCCCCACAACTTGTGGCTTCACATTTTTGCGCAGATGCTCACTACAAAACATTATAATAAGGGTGGCACGCAACACGTGTCAATTTGACTGCACTCAAGAGCATTGAGTGACTCGTCTACCGTATTATCCAGTCATATTCATCTCGCCATTGAACTGTGCACAGTCAGGTTCTATACCAGCATTAGGGTTTATTCAGGTAGCTTTTCAGATGAAAATGTCTCCAGATGGTCACTAAGGAGGAAATTCTGTAAACAGCCCCTACATCATCAGGTGGAAGAGGCCATTTTGCTGGGCGCCTGCCTACACTCCTCCCTTAACCATGTCTTACTTTTTGGGTAGGTACTGCACCAATATCTGCACACAATTTAGTGGTTTTCAATTTTTTTAAATTAGAATTTAATGGCATTTCCAATGAAAAGGCCAATTAAACTAATTTTTTAAAAAAAGTTGCACGTGGAAATCGTCTGGGCACCTTCAGTGTATGTGCTGTGTACATCATCTGCCATTTTTGATGTATGGAATATATTTTATCTAGGTTTCTAAATTGACTTTTGTAGATTTTTAACCCTGGTGGTAATCACTCTCAGGGTGGGGGCTCTTTAATTTCCTCATTTTGTTATAATCTCCCTTTTCAAAATTTAATGCTAAAGTAATTGATTTATTTAGCATCTTCATTCCAGTGATGACAAATTTGAGTGAATTGTGATCACTGTTGCCTAGTGGCTAAGAGTTCTGTATAGCATAAGGATAGATTCCAATTATCCCAGGACAAGCAGGCAGCATATTCTCAACATATGGGTGACGTCATCCATGGAGCCCCGATGCGGACAGCTTCACAAGCAAACTTGCTTGAAGATCTTTCAGAAAGTTCGCGACTGCCGCACCACGCATGCGCAAGTGCCTTCCCGTCCGACGTAGGGCGTGTGTCTCCTCAGTTCTAAGTTTTCTGCAGTGCTGAGAAGCCCTCATTTCAAGGCTCTGCGCAGAGTTAGTTCTACTCGTGCCTTCTGTCACCACGGCTCATATATTTTCTTCTTATTTACAGGGTCACTGTGTTACGCATGTTTAAAAAAAGTCTTTGTTTAATTTTTTCGGTCGTGTCATGGCGGGGCCTGTTACATGGCCTCAGCCTGCGGGCTTCAATTTAGTCGCAGCTGTATTTCATTCCATGTCCTGGTGGGTCACAGGGTTTAAGAAATATAGTCAGTATCAATGCGCAATCTCTATCACTGACCCACATAAGTGGTATGTGTGCAGTGTTTAGGACCTGATCATTGACCGGAGTCATGCACCTGCTGTGCTACACTTCAAAATCGAGCCCTTAAACGTCGTCAAATTCAGATTGAAAAAATCTTCAGGGGAATGGATATTTCTTCAACTAAAGCCTCAATCCCGATTGCGACCTGTCGAAGTCTTCTGTGGGGCCCAAAGCTTCAACCTCAATCTTGCTCAAGCCTTGATGGTAATCCTAGCCGAGAGGGAAGAACCATGGACAAGTTTGGCCGTTGTTTGTATCAAAATTCAATGCTGATAAATTGAATTTTAAACTATAACTTTGTCTTCACATCTTATCTGAAGCATTGGGTCAACACCATGCCTACTTTCTTCAAGTATCTTCCTCAACATTAACTTCCAGAGTTTCAACACATGCATCACACTCTGGGTCAACTTTACATGCATATGGTTCAGGCTGCAAATGATGCGTTTGAAATGCCTTCTAGAGTCACTGCGTTCTTGGTGGCGATGCGCCGTCTAGCCTGGCTCTGCACCGTAGATATGAATCCGAATCTGCAAGACTGACTGGCCAACATCCCATGTCAGGGGAATGAGTTGTTTGATGACTCTATTGAGGCAGCTACAAAGCGCTTGTCTGAACTTGAGAAATCGTTTGCCTCCATAGTCAGACCGAAGCCGAAGCCTTCCACCGCTAAGAGTTATAGGCCTCCTCCATTTTATCAGAGGCGCTATCCTCTGAATCTTATTCGAGGCCACCTCCTAAAAAACAGCAACAACAGCAGCAGCGCAAACCTCAGGCTCCTGCTGCGCCCAAGTCCACTCAACCTTTTTGACCATCTAACACAGATCATAACCTCCATTGTTATGCCTCTGTCTTCCCCTCTTCCCATTGGAGGTCGTCTCCATCATTTTTATCAACAACGGGAACTGATTACATCCAACCTCTGGGTACTCACCATAATCAGGGAGGGTTACTCTCTTCAATTCCTTCAGATTCCACCAGATCTCCCTCCAAGAGAGTTTCCTTCCAATTCGTCGCAGCTCACCCTTCTTCAGGAAGCTCAACCTCTGCTTCCGCTCCAGGCTATCAAGGAAGTTCCTCTGGAATAGCAGAGTACGGGGTTTTACTCTGTTCTGAAGAAGATGGGAGATCTACGACCTATTTTGGATCTCAGAGCTCGCAACAAATTTCTTGTCAAAGTAAAATTTTGGATGATGTCTGGCATCCTTATATCCCCTTCTGGATCACAACGACTGGTTATGCTCTCTAGATCTCAGAGGCGTACCCTCACATCCCCATTCATCTAGCATTTCGCAAGTTTCTCAGATTTCGGGTGGGAAATCATCATTTTCAATACAGAGTGTTACCTTTCAGCCTGGCATCATCTCCCAGAGTTTTCACCAAGTGCCTCCTGGTAGTAGCAGCAGCTCTGTGCAGCCATGGTCTTCAGGTTTTCCCATACCTGGACGACTAGCTTATCAAAGATTCAACATCTCAGGGGATTATTGTAGCGACCCAACAGACTATTTGGTTCCTCCAACGCTTGGGGTTCAAAATAAACTTTCCAAAATCCCAGCTACAACCCTCTCAAACTCTACAGTTCTTTGGAGCGGTACTGGACACTGTGCAACTCAGAGCATTCCTTCCTCAACAACGTCAGGATGCTCTCATTCAATTTTGCCACAAAGTGTTGCCCCTCACTTCACTCTCAGCGAGGCACATGATGGTTCTGCTAGGTCACATGGCCTCTACAGTTCACGTGACTCCTTTTGCCAGACTTCACCTCGGAATTCCTCAGTGGAACCTGGTTTCTCTTTCACCAATCTGAATCAGTGGGCGCAGACTTCCAGTCCTCTCTCTCAGTACATTACACTGACTCCTTCGTTCAAACAGTCTCTCCACTGGTGGATGCTTTCTTCCAATCTCTCCAGAGGTTTACTGTTTCAAACGCCCTCTCATCAGAAAGTCCTCATGACAGATTCCTCGATCTACGCTTGGGGGGCTCATCTCGATGGTCTCCGTACTCAAGGGCATTGGTCCATCGCAGATCGTCAGTGTCACACAAATCTGTTGGAACTCGGAGTGATTTTCAATGCTCTCAAAGCTTTTCAGCATCTTCTTCACGATCAAGTAGTCCTCATTCGTACAAACAATCAAGTAGCCATGTACTATGTCAACAAGCAGGGAGGAACAGGATCGCTTCCTCTGTGCGAAGAAACGAAGAAGGTTTGGAATTGGGCAATTTTTCACAACATCTTTCTGAAAGCCGTCTACATTCAAGGCGAGAAAAATTTCCTGGTGGACAAATTGAGTTGTCTTTTACAGCCTCACGAATGGACACTCAATTCATCGCCTCTCCATCACATTTTTTCTCAGTGGGGGACTCCCCAAGTAGATCTCTTTGCGTCTCCCTACAACAACAAACTGCCTCAGTTTTGCTCCAGGATATACTCTCCTCACTGCCTGGAGGCAGATGCCTTTCTCCAAGAATAGACGAACAAGTTTCTGTATGCGTTTCCTCCATTCCCTCTGATTCTCAAGACACTCGTCAGATTCACACGAACATGCCACCATGATTCTGATAGCTCCTCGGTGGCCCAGACAACCTTGGTTCTCCCTTCTACTTCAACTCAGCAGCAGGGAGCCTCTACTTCTACCAGTTTTTCCATCTCTGCTTACACAGTCAGGGTTCTCTGCTTCATCCCAACCTGCAGTCTCTACACCTGACAGCTTGGTACCTTTCAACGTAACTGCCAACCTACAATTCTCTCAATCTGTAGCAGACATTTTAGAAGCTTCCAGAAAACCTACCACTAGACAATGTTACAGCCAAAAGTGGACTCGGTTTTCTGCTTGGTGCACTCTTCATCACAAAGAGCCTCAGTCTTCCTTCTTGTCTTCAGTTTTGGATTACCTGTTTCACTTATCTCAATCAGGCCTCAAATCAACATCCATTAAGGTCCATCTCAGTGCAATTACTGCTTTCCATCAGCCACTGGAAGGGAAACCTCTATCTGCTCATCCTGTGATTTCCAGATTTATGAAAGGACTTTTCAATGTCAAACCACCTCTCAGACTGCCTCCAGTGGTTTGGGATCTTAATGTGGTTCTTGCTAAATTGATGAAGCCTCCATTTGAACCAATGTCTATGGCTCATCTGAAATATCTCACTTGGAAAGTGGTCTTTCTCCTTGCTCTCCCGTCTGCTCAAAGAGTCCGTAAGCTACAAGCTTTAGTAGCGGACTCACCTTTCATAGTATTCCATCATGACAAGGTGGTCCTCCCCTACTCACCCAAAATTCTTACCAAAAGTTGTTTCAGTATTTCATCTCAACCAATCCATTGTACTTCCAGTGTTTTTTCAAAATCCTCATTCTCACCCGGGAAAAACAGCTCTTCATACTCTGGACTGCAAACGTGCTTTGGCTTTCTACTTATAAAGGACTAAGCCACATAGATCTTCTCCTCAACTTTTAATCTCTTTCGATCCAAACAAGTTGGGACATCCAATGTCCATCTCCAACTGGTTGACTGCTTCCATCTCATTCTGCTATGCTCAGGCTGGACTGCATCTAGAGGGTCGAGTCATAGCCCATAAAGTTAGAGCCGTGGCGGCATCTGTAGCTTTCCTTACATCTACTCCTATTGAGAAAATCTGCAAAGCTGCTACCTGGTCCTTGGTTCATACATTCACCTCTCATTATTGTCTGGATTCTTTTTCCAGATGGAACAGCCACTTTGGCCAGACAGTTTTACAAAATTTATTTTCCTGAATTGCCAACACTCCCACCATTCCATTCTGGTTAGCTTGGAGGTCACCCATATGTTGAGAATATGCTGCCTGCTTTTCCTGGGATAAAGCACAGTTACTTACCGTAACAGGTGTTATCCAGGGACAACAGGCAGATATTCTCACAACCCACCCACCTCCCCTGGTTGGCATCTTAGCTAGCTATCTGAACTGAGGAGACGCACCCCCTACGTTGGCCGGGAAGGCACTCACGCATGCGCGGTGCGGCAGTCACAAACTTTCTGAAAGTTCTTCAAGCAAGTCTGCTTGTGAAGCTGTCCGCATCAGGGCTCTGTGGATGACGTCACCGATATGTTGAGAATATCTGCCTACTGTCCCTGGATAACACCTGTTACAGTAAGTAACTGTGCTTTACTTTCCCTTTTGGTTGGATCCTAGACTAATTGCCCCATGAAGAAATCATTTATGGTTTTTAGAAACTTCACCAAATAAGACATTTTAACCAATCAATGTGGGGGAATTAAGATCTCAACAATTCCATGTAATTAGAAATCAAAAGTGCTAGATATATGCAGTCACACTTGTTGATGAAGTCCTCTGACTGAGCCTGTGTGCCGATGCTCTCCCCTAGCTAGGTAAGCTTTTGGCTTACTGGGCATATATAGGAGTCCCTACACCTAGAGCCCCTCCCCTCTCCTGTCAGGGTTTTTTTTGACCATTCCTGTCAGGTCACAGTTCTCCCTTCTCTTCATAGATTAAAAAAATAAAAAGCATAAGATAAATAACATTTTTATTTAGGGTTAAGTTAGAAATCTTTATTAGTATTTCTTTTATTATTTTATTCCCTTTTTCCATTTGGAGTTTCAAAGGGGACAGAACAGTTTCCTCATTAAAAAAAAAAAAAAGAAAAGAAAAGGAGAAGAATAATGACAGGTAAAAAAAGAGCTGACCTGAGAGCAGGGGGCTAACACATTTTCTTTCAGCTTGGCAGGCCAACACAGCAGACCAGTGGGTCCTCAGCATTGTTTCTCAGGGGTACTTCCTCAATTTCCTTCATGACTCTGTACCCTCCCAGCCTCTGGCCTCTTCCTTGGTTCCACACCATCATATTCCGCAGTTTGCAGTGGAGATTTCCCTTCTGCTCCTCAACAGTGCCATTGAGCAGGTTCCAAATGCTTAAGAGAATTGAGAATTCTACTCCGTTTTTTCTTATCCCCAAGAACACACAAGGCCTTCGTCCCAGTCTTGACCTCAGGTCTCTCAATGCCTGCCTCAAGAAAGAGAAGTTCAGGATGATATCTCTTCCAGCAATTCTTCCTTTCTTACAGCAATACGCCTGGTTAACCGCCCTAGACCTCAAGGATGCATACACTCAAATTCCAATTCATCCTTCCCATTGGCACTTCCTTCGTTTCACATTTCTGAATCAACATTTTCAATACAAAGTCCTGCCCTTCAGCCTTTCGTCGGCACCGTGAGTATTCACAAAGTGCCTAGTGGAGGTAGCAGCTCATCTGCGAAAGCAACACCAAATTTGGCTCGTAGTAGCTCACTCAAAGAACCAGTTACTACTCTCTATTCAAGCCACAGTTCAAACACTCCAGTCGGTAGACCCTACATCAACTTCCAAAAGTCCAATCTGTCTCCAACTCGCTCCATTACATTTATCGGAGCTCTACTAGACACCAACAGTGCAAGGGCTTATCTTCCCCGAGACAGACATCAGTCCATCATCAATTTGGCAAACCACTTCAGGCAAACACATGGACTGATGCCCTACCAGCTTGCACCATTCTACTTCTCCTGGGTCACAAGGCAGCCTCGATATCCTTAGTGTTGAATGCAAGACTCCACGTGAGGCCTTTACAGTGGCACCTAAAGTTGCACTGGAATCAACGCCATCAGTATCTCGCCAAGTTGTTTCCACTTCCTTGATAGAGCCAGATTGACTTACGGTGCCTTTCGGAAAGTAATTAAGACTGCTCTGTTCAAAAGATTTATTTCCTAGTCAAAATACTCCCTCCTTTCAAAAACTATTACTCTTCATGCTGATTCTACGCTCCCTCGCCAATTGTATTCTGTACTCTCTGTCTGTTCAGTGTCTTCCTCTCCATTTGTATTCTGTAATTCGCTAGCCATCCAGCCCCTTCACTGTAACATGTTAATACTACATTGTAGTTCGCTGATTGTTAAGATTGTAATTCATTGGTCTTTAAGATTGTAATTCGCTGATTGTACAGCTCTCTTTATTGTGAACCGCCTAGAAGTCGTAAGATTATGGCGGTATAGAAAAATAAAGTTATTATTATTATTATAAAAATTCAGGATTCCCTTTGGTGGATTCACTCTTCGTCTCTCCAAGAGGGTTGTCCTTTTCAGCCTCCATCTCCTCTTATCACTATAACTATATCATTCAGGGCTGGGAGGGACGCACCTTGACCATTTGCACACTCAAGGTCAATGGTTGACAACCAAAAGATCCCTGCACATCAACCACTTAGAACTATATGCAGTGTATATAGGCTCTTCAAGCCTTCCATCCTTGGATCCACAACAAAAAGACGAACAGAATGCTAGGAATGATTATAAAGGGGATCATGAACAGATTAGAGAGGGTTATCATGCCGCTGTACCGGACCATGGTGTGCCCTCACCTGGGAATAGACTTAGTAGGTAAGGACAGATTGTTCACCCTCTCCAAGGTAAGGAGAACGAGAGGGCACTCTCTAAAGTTGAAAGGGGACAGATTCCGTACAAACGTAAGGAAATTCTTCTTCACACAGAGAGTGGTGAAAAACTGGAACATTCTTCCGGAGTCTGTTATAGGGGAAAACACCCTCCAGGGTTTCAAGACAAAGTTGGACAAGTTCCAGCTAAAATGGAATGTACGCAGGTGAGACTGGACTCATTTAGAGCACCAGTCTTTGACTTGAGGGTCGCCACATGAGTGGACTGCTGGGCAGGATGGACCACTGGTTTGACCCAGCAGCGGCAATTCTTATGTTCTTAAATGCATTCTCATTCAAACATACAATCAAGTAATGATGTTCTACATCAACAAGCAGAGAGGTTCGGGTTCCCTTTCCCTCTGCAGAGAAGCATATCGCCTGTGGACCTATGCTCTGAAACTACAGGTTAATTTACAAGCAGTATATATTCCAGGAGAACACAATATCCTTGCAGACTCTTTGAGCAGGAATCTCGACCCTCATGAGTGGGCTCTCCACCCTGCCAACGTGCAACAAATATTCCACCGCTGGGGGACTCCCACAGTGGATCTCTTCGCTTCCAAGGACAATGTGAAATGCGAAAATATTTGCTCACTTCGTCCAGCTCCCCAAGCAATAGCAAGGGACACTTTCTCCATGCACTGGGGTCAAAACCTTCTTTATGCCTTTCCACCTTTTCCACTGATTTCCAAGCTTCTTCAAATGTTAACTACAGGCAATGCTCACATCATACTCATTGCTCCTTGTTGGCCCAGACAAATATGGTACCTACTCTTGCTGGACCTTCTAGACGTTCCCCCTTTTCCATTGGGGATCCATCCAGCTCTTTTTTTCTCAGCAGAACGGTCAGTTATTACATCCCAATCTCCACAGTCTCAATCTGACAGCCTAGAAATGGAAAGTTCATTCCTAAGGCATCTGCCACATTCTCAACAAGTTAAAACAGTTATTTTAGCAGCTACAGCCTCAACACCCTGAGGTTGTGGATTCAAACCCATGCTGCTCCTTGTGACCCTGGGCAAGTCACTTAATTCCCCCATTGCCCCAGGTACATTAGATAGATTGTGAGCCCGCCGGGACAGACGAAAAATGCTTGAGTACCTGAATAAATTCATGTAAACCATTTTGAGCTCCCCTGGGAGAACGGTATAGAAAATTGAATGAATGAATAAATAAATTGGACACTTCTTCCATCTGGGCAAAAAAATCTCCCGCAAAACCCAATTGACTATATTTTATCATATCTACTGCACTTGTCTGACTCTGTCATATTTCATTTAGCATCTGTCTCAGCCTACCATTCCTTGATGCAGGATAAACCAGTTTCTCTGTAACATCGCTTTCTGTAATACTATTGCATCCCTGACACCAATGTAACTCTCTGTAACATCGCTGTCTATGCACAGTCTCTTCCTCTGTAAACCGCTCTGAACTGTTTGTGGTACTTGCGGTATACAAAAATAAAGTTATTATTATTATTATCCTTTGGTTTCTCATTTCATGAGAGCTCTTTCTAATCTTAGAGCCTACTCCAGTATGGAATCTGAATGTAGTTTTAAACCAATTAATGCAGCCCCCTTTCAAACCTTTGGGGTCTGCTTCCCTTACCTTTCTCATGTGGAAGACAACCGTTCTCACAGCTTTAACTTTAGCCAGAAGTGTTAGTGAACTTCCAAGTCTTAGTTACGTATTATCCTTACCTCCAATTTTTCCCTAATAGAGTGCAAGTCCAAACTCATCCCAAATTTCTTCCTAAAGTGGTCACGGATTTTCATCTGAACCAAACCATAACGTTACCATCGTTTTTTCCTCTCCACATTCCTCTACAGCAGAGCAATCTCTCCACATGCTAGACTGCAAAAGAGCATTACTCTTTTACCTCAAAGCAATTAATCAGTTCTGTCAAGCAACTCAACTCTTCATTTCCTGCAATCCGGCTATTTGGAGGAAGCTGGTATCAAAAAGAACTCTCGCCTCTTGGATAGCACACTGCATCAATTTTTGCTACAAAAGTGCACAAATTCAACCACCGGACTCAGTTGGAGCTCATAAAGTACAAGCTACAGCTTCTTCGATTGCAAGTTTAAGATCCATTCCCATTCAAGATATTTGCAAGGCTGCAACTTGGTCCTCAGTGCATACTTTTACAAAGCATTGCTGTCTGGATCAGAGTTTTGCACAGGATCTGCGTTTTGGTCAATCAGAACCTATTTGCATTGTAATTAGTTGTTTCACCACCCTTCTCAGTTTTTCAGCTTTGGGACACACCAACAAGTGTGCCTGCATATCCCTTGCTTGTCTCCAGAGAAAGCAAAGTTGCTTACCTGTAATGGGTGTTCTCTGTAAACAGCAGGGGAATGCAGCCACACTTGCCTGCCCTCCATCCCTTCGTCTCATTCATAGTAACATAGTAGATGACAGCAGATAAAAACCCGAATGGTCCATCCACTCTGTCCAACCTGATTCAATTTAAATTTTAAAATTTTTTTTCTTAGCTATTTCTGGGCCAGAATCCAAAGCTCTACACGGTACTGTGCTTGGGTTCCAATTGCCAAAATCTCCGTTAAAACCTACTCCAGCCCATCTACACCCTCCCAGCCATTGAAGCCCTCCCCTGCCCATCCTCCACCAAACAGCCATACACAGACACAGACCGTGCAAGTCTGCCCAGTAACTGGCCTAGTTCAATATTTAATATTATTTTCTGATTCTAAATCTTCTGTGTTCATCCCACGCTTCTTTGAACTCAGTCACAGTTTTACTCTCCACCACCTCTCTCGGGAGCGCATTCCAGGCATCCACTACCCTCTCCATAAAGTAAAATTTCCTAACATTGCCCCTGAATCTACCACCCCTCAACCTCAAATTATGTCCTCTGGTTTTACCATTTTCCTTTCTCTGGAAAAGATTTTGTTCTACGTTAATACCCTTCAAGTATTTGAACGTCTGAATCATATCTCCCCTGTCTCTCCTTTCCTCTAGGGTATACATATTCAGGGCTTCCAGTCTCTCCTCATATATCTTCTGGCGCAAGCCTCCTATCATTTTCGTCGCCCTCTGGACTGCTTCAAATCTTCTTACGTCTTTCGCCAGATACGGTCTCCAAAACTGAACACAATACTCCAAGTGGGGCCTTACCAATGACCTGTACAGGGGCATCAACACCTTCTTTCTTCTACTGACTACGCCTCTCTTTATACAGCCCAGCATCCTTCTGGCAGCAGCCACTGCCTTGTCACACTGTTTTTTTCCTTTAGATCTTCGGACACTATCATCCCAAGGTCCCTCTCCCCGTCCGTGCATATCAGCTTCTCACCTCCCAACATATACGGTTCCTTCCGATTATTAATCCCCAAATGCATTACTCTGCATTTCTTTGCATTGGATTTTAGTTGCCAGGCATTAGACCATTCCTCTAACTTTTGCAGATCCTTTTTCATATTTTTCACTCCCTCTTCGGTGTCTACTCTGTTACAAATCTTGGTATCATCTGCAAAAAGGCACACTTTTCCTTCTAACCCTTCAGCAATGTCACTCACAAACATATTGAACAGGATCGGCCCCAGAACCGAACCCTGAGGGACTCCACTACTCACCTTTCCTTCCTTTGAGCGACTTCCATTAACCACCACCCTCTAGCGTCTGACCAACAGCCAGTTTCTAACCCAGTTCACCACTTTGGGTCCTAACTTCAGCCCTTCAAGTTTGTTCAACAACCTCCTATGAGGAACTGTATCAAAGGCTTTGGTGAAATCCAAGTAAATTACATCTAGCATATGTCCTCGATCCAGCTCTCTGGTCACCCAATCAAAAAATTCAATCAGGTTCGTATGGCACGATTTACCTTTTGTAAAGCCATGTTGCCTCGGATCCTGTAACCCATTAGATTCAAGGAAATACACTATCCTTTCTTTCAGCAACACTTCCATTATTTTTCCAACAACTGAAGTGAGGCTCACCGGCCTGTAGTTTCCTGCTTCATCCCTGTGACCACTTTTATGAATAGGGACCACATCCGCTTTCCTCCAATCCCCAGGAATCACTCCCGTCTCCAGAGATTTGTTGAACAAGTCTTTAATAGGACTCGCCAGAACCTCTCTGAGCTCCCTTAGTATCCTGGGATGGATCCCGTCTGGTCCCATCGCTTTGTCCACCTTCAGTTTTTCAAGTTGCTCATAAACACCCTCCTCCGTGAACGGCGCAGAATCTACTCCATTTTCTCGTGTAACTTTGCCAGACAATCTCGGTCCTTCTCCAGGATTTTCTTCTGTGAACACAGAACAGAAGTATTTGTTTAGCACATTTGCTTTCTCCTCATCACTCTCCACATATTTGTTCCCAGCATCTTTTAGCCTAGCAATTCCATTTTTTATCTTCCTCCTTTCACTAATATATCTGAAAAAATTTTTATCTCCCTTTTTTACATTTTTAGCCATTTGTTCTTCCGCCTGTGCCTTCGCCAAACGTATCTCTCTCTTGGCTTCTTTCAGTTTCACCCTGTAGTCCTTTCTGTTCTCCTCTTCTTTGGTTTTTTATATTTCACGAACGCCAACTCTTTCGCCTTTATTTTCTCAGCCACTAGGTTGGAGAACCATATCGGCTTCCTTTTTCTCTTGTTTTTATTGATTTTCTTCACATAAAGGTCTGTAGCCATTTTTATTGCTCCTTTCAGCTTAGACCACTGTCTTTCCACTTCTCTTATGTCCTTCCATCCTAACAGCTCTGTTCATAGCTAGAGTCATACTGACAGGAGAGGAAAGTGCTCTAGGTATAGGGACTCCTGCACATGCCCAGTAAGCCAAAAGCTCACCTAGCTAGGGGAGACCACCGGCATGCAAGCTCAATCAGAGGACTTCACCAACAAGTGTGGCTGCATTCCCCTGCTGTCTGCGGAGAACACCTATTACAGGTAAGCAACTTTGCTTTCTGCTCTTCCAGCAGCTGTCTACACCTGTCTGCAGATCATTCTTATAGTACACTGTCAAATTCACCCCACAGGTCGCCCCTGGAAAGTCTTTCCTTTACAATGTTTTATCAGACAAATGGGGCAGGCATTCTCTATCAAAATGGAATCTGAAAACCAGCTGCGAGCAGAATACATAGATGCATTTGACTGCAAAGAGTAGCCTAAAGACTGCCTTTAGGTCCCACTCCACGACTTCATGAAAGAGGCCTTATTAAAAATCTGGGAATCTCCTTTTAACATCCAAGTAGTGCCATGCATGTTGGACAACCTATACAGAATCCAATGCTGTCCTGACTTGGATAGGTAATAATTACAACTCCAATCTTAGGTCGTAGAGTCTGCCTTGAAGATGGCATTCAGTACCAGGTCTTATGCTAGTAAACCCCTGGGAGAAATGGTAGAACTCTAGATAAATTTGTAAGCAAAATATTCCAAGTAACCATGCTGGCAAACAGAATTTTAAACTATTACTAGTAATATTTATTATTTCTTTAGCGCTGACAGGTATATGCAGCACTGTACATTTAACATGCAATATATGGTCCCTGCTCAGAAGAGCTTACAATCTAATTTGAACAGACAGGACATATAGGGTTCAGGGAGTTTCTTGCAGAGAAAATGATAGGATGTACATAAGTATCTTACAATGAATGGGAGTTAGGAGAACCTTGTAAAAGCAACCTTGTAAAAATGGGCTTTCAGCTTGGATTTTGAATACTGCTAGAGGTTGAGGTTGATGTATTGTGCCTGTTCCAGATATACAGCGCAGCAAGATAGAAGGGATGGAGTCTGGAACATAAGAATTGCTGCTGCTGAGTCAGACCAGTGGTCCATCGTGTCCAGCAGTCCGCTCACGTGGCGGCCTTTAGGGCAAAAACCCAGTGCCCTAACTGAGACTAGCCTTACCTGGAGTACAGATAAGAGGGACTTAACCAATGAACAGAGTTCATGGGGGGTGTAGCATGGGGATGCCTCAGGAACAGGTATTTTGATTAGTATTTTCTGAAGATATTTTACTTCAAATCACACAGTCCAGAGTAGCTCTCGACTTCCCCTAGGTTCTGCTGTATTTCCTTTTTTTATAAGTTACGCGTAATACCGGCAGTTCCATCCTGGTAATATTGAAACTCCTCCTTTCAGAATAGCCCCCCCACACCAGAATGTTACCCAGTTCCTAACAAATTTAAATTCCTCCTTCCTGCGTTACCTCATCTGTGCATTGAGACTCTGGAGCTCTGACATGGAACAGGGCCCATTTCTGAGGTGTCTGATGTCAACTTTCTACCAAAGAATCTTAAGTTTCACGCTTTCTTATGCATTGGTACCCACTTGTACCAGACAGCTGGCTCCTCCCTAGCCCTGTCTAAAATCTTATCTAGGTGACACACATTCAGTCAGTTGCTGCATCAGGCAGGCAAGTGACGAGCATTCCTTGCACTTCCCAAACACCTAGCCATCTACATACTTAGTAGTTCAATCTGTAACTAAGACAGCCCTACTAACCCATCCTTCCTGTTTAGAAGCCCCTAGAGAGACATCCTCTATGTGAGAGGATATCGTATCCCCTGGAAGGCAATAAGCAAAAGATCCATAAAAGGAAATCCAAGAAATCAAATCTTTGTTTTAGTCTTGGTGTTTTTATTGAAAATTATGCAAAGAAATTCAGTAGGATACAAAGAGCATACCTTAACAAAGGAGGTAAACGAGCAACAATTTAACATATGTAAAACATATAAATGGAACCTGTATAAAGACATGGGAGGTTTTACAAATGAGGAAATATAGTATATGAGAGATTACATATGGTTATGCAAAACTTACTAAAATGTATTCACAAGTGACTTGGGAAGATTATCCAAGTTAGTGGGGCGGCATGCTTCTCTGTCCAGTAATTCTTCAAAGTGATCCATTTATGATGAGATTTAACAGAAAGCAATTGTTTAAATAAATACATCTCATAAGTGAGGCTTACTAAATTCCACCACTTGATGTATTCTACATTGTTATAAATTCATGAGATGTTTAGATAATCTTTATTGCTAACATAATTAAGGGGTCTGTGCTTGGACCACCGCTTTTTAATATATTTATCAATGATCTAGAGATGGGAATAACTAGTGAGGTAGTTAAATTTGCTGATGACACCTATTTGTTCAAAGTTGTTAAATTGTGAGACTGGAAGACTGGGCATCAAAATGGCAGATGACGTTTAATGTGAGCAAGTGCAAAATGATGCATGTGAGAAAGAGGAACCCAAACTATAGTTATGTGATGAGTTCTGTGTTAGGAGTCACTGCCCAGGAAAAGGATCTAGGTGTCATTGTTGAGGATACGTTGAAACCCTCAGCTCAATGTGTGGCGGCTGCTAAGAAAGCAATAGAATGTTAGGAATTATCAGGAAAGGAATGGAAAACAAAGATGAAAATGTATCGCTCTATGGTACAGGTGCATTTTGAATACTGGTGGCTGTACCTCAAAAAATACATGGTGGAATTAGAAAAGGTACAAAGAAGGGCGACAAAAATGATAAAAGGGATGGGGCGACTTCCCTATGAGGAAAGGCTAAAGCGGCTAGGGTTCTTCAGCTTGGAAAAGAGACAGCTCAGGGAGAGAGATGATAGAAATGTATAAAATTCTGGGTGGAGTGGAACAGGTAGATGTGACTTGCTCAGTCACTCCATGGAGATCAGCAGACGAACTGATCTCGAGAAAATAATGCAAGTAATATACCTTTTCATAGGCTGTTGACTTTAATCTGAGAAAATGCTGCAGGGAACGATCATCTCATGCGTCCATACTGGAGAAAATCACATGATTTTACAAGAAATCAAATCTTTAATGCAATTTATCCCAAATGATCAGCACTTGTACTGAAAGTTAAGTCACTTGTGCTGCTAACAAGTGTCTACCAAAGAAAATTTAGATTTGTTCAATGCAAAATGTGATCCAAAATAGGCCATGTTTCATCTTTGGGGTTTTTCCCTATCACATTATGTAAAACAAATGAAAGGATTGCAAGAGTACTAATCTTGTGGCAGAGTATTGGCAACAATGAGCTTTTAGTATGCCTGTGAGGCCAACCTTCTCCTTTTTCTTGTTCATCCCTTGGAGAGCATCATCTTGGTGTGTAAGAACATAAGAAGTTGCCTCCGCTGGGTCAGACACGAGGTCCATCGTGCCCAGCAGTCCGCACCCGCGGCGGCCCATCAGGCCCATGACCTGTAATGTGATCCTTCTCTGATCCCTTTTATCCTTCTATCTATACTCTGTCTAAAACCTATCTTTACCCCTATTTGTATCCTTCAATCCCCCTATCATTCAGGAATTTATCCAAACCTTCCTTGAACCCCCGTAGTGTACTCTGTCCTATCACAACCTCCGGAAGCGTAT
Source organism: Geotrypetes seraphini (assembly GCF_902459505.1). Classification (NCBI taxonomy): domain Eukaryota; kingdom Metazoa; phylum Chordata; class Amphibia; order Gymnophiona; family Dermophiidae; genus Geotrypetes; species Geotrypetes seraphini. Next base: position 189,633,995 of record NC_047091.1, on the reverse strand, counting down.
TCCAGGTGTCCACCACCCTCTTTGTAAAGAAGAACTTCCTAGCATTGGTTCTAAAATTGTCCCCTTTCAGCTTCTCTGAGTGCCCCCTGGTGCTTGTGGTTCCCAATAATCTGAAGAATCTGTCCCTTTCCACCCTCTCTATGCCCTTCATGATCTTGAAAGTCTCTATCATGTCTCCTCTGAGTCTCCTCTTTTCAAGGGAGAAGAGCCCCAGCCTTCCCAACCTGTCTGTGTATGAAAGGTTTTCCATACCTGTTATCATTTTCGTCGCTCTTCTCTGGACCCTTTCAAGTATCGCCATGTCCTTCTTGAGGTACGGTGACCAGTACTGGACACAGTACTCCAGATGCGGACGAACCATCGCACGATACAGTGGCATGATGACTTCCTTCTTCCTGGTCGTAATGCCCTTCTTAATAATACCCAACATTCTGTTTGCTTTCTTGGAGGCCGCTGCACATTGTGCCGTTGGTTTCATTGTAGTATCTACCAGTACACCCAAGTCTTTTTCAAGATTACTATCCCCTAGCACTGACCCCCCCATTTTGTAGCTGAACATCAGGTTTTTTTTTCCTAAATGCATGACCTTGCATTTCTCTATATTAAAACGCATTTGCCATTTGCTTGCCCACTCCTCCAGTTTGTTTAGGTCCCTTTGTAGGTCTTCACATTCTTCCGTGGTTCTAACCCTGCTGCAGAGTTTGGTGTCATCCGTAAATTTTATAACTTCACACTTCGGCCCTGCTTCTAGGTCGTTTATGAATACATTAAACAACAGCGGTCCGAGCACCGACCCCTGGGGAACACCGCTGTACATAAGAATAGCTTTACTGGGTCAGACCAATGGTCCATCAAGCCCAGTAGCGTATTCTCATGGTGGCCAATCCAGGTCACTACCTGGCCAAAACCCAAGGAGTAACAATATTCCATGCTACCGATACAGGGCAAGCAGTGGCTTCCACAATGTCTTTCTCAATAACAGACTATGGACTTTTCCTCCAGGAACTTATCCAAACCTTTCTTAAAACCAACTATGCTATCCGCTCTTACCACATCCTCTGGCAATGTGTTCCAGAGCTTAACTATTCTCTGAGTGAAAAGAAATTTCCTCCTATTGGTTTTAAAAGTATTTCCTTGTAACTTCGAATGTCCCCTAGTCTTTGTAATTTTTGATGGAGTGAAAAATTGATCCACTTGTACCCGTTCTACTCCACTCAGGATTTAGTAGACTTCAATCATATCTAATCTAATCTTCAGTTTATATACTGGGTTATCTCCCGAGGAAGCGCAACTCGGTTCACAAATGATTAAGATCAGAGTAATTTAGAATATAAGCCTAAAAAAGAAAATGCTATTAATGCATCATTTCCAAGAAAACACTTGATAGTTAAGATTGAGATATAAAATTGAATAAAAGCTAAAAGAATAAAATATACTATTACTGAAGAGCCCTAATCGTTTTAGTCTTTCCGCATACGAGAGGAGTTCCATCCTCTTTATCATCTTGGTCGCTGTACTGGGTAAAGCTTTGGATTCTTGCCCAGAAATAGCTAAGAAGAAAAATTTTAAAAAAATAAAATAAAAAATTTAAATTGAATCAGGTTGGGCAGACTGGATGGACCATTCGGGTCTTTATCTGCCGTCATCTACTATGTTACTCTGTTTATGTCTTTTCTAGCGTCACTATATCCTTCTTGAGATAAGGAGACCAGAATTGAAAATAGTACTCCAGATGAGGTCGCACCATGGAGTGATACAGGGGCATTATAACATTCTTAGTCTTGTTAACTATCCCTTTTTTAATAATTCCTAGCATCCTATTGTGCATATTGTGCAGAATATTTCATCGTATTGTCTATGATGACACCCAGACCCTTTTCTTGAGCACTAATCCCCAAGGTGGACCCTAGCATCCGGTAACTGTAATTCAGGTTATTCTTCCCACATCACTTTGCATTTGTCCACATTAAATTTCATCTGCCATTTGGACACCCAGTCTTCCAATTTCCTAAGATCCGCCTGCAATTTTTTACAATCCGCATGCGTTTTAACAACTTTGAACAGTTTAGTGTCATCTGCAAATTTTATCACCTCACTCGTCGTTCTGATTTCTAGATCATTTATAAATAAGTTAAATGGCACCGGTCCCAGTTCAGACCCCTGCAGCTCTCCACTGTTTACTCTCCTCCATTGAGAAAAATGGCAATTTAACCCTATCCTTTGTTTTCTATCCAATATCCAATTCCTAATCCAAAACTGATTACCTGTACTCCTTCCACAGCAAGGTGATGCTCTCCTTCCAAATAACTTTATTTTCCAAGGCAGCACAGACTGAGGACATAAGTTACCATACTGGGACAGATGGAAGGTCCTCCAAGCCCACTAATCTATTTGCAACAGTGGCCAATTCAGGATCCCAAAAGAATAAAACTGATTTTATGCTGTTTATTCTATAATGTCTTATGGACGTCTCTTTTAGGAAATTATCCAAATCTTTTTCTTTTTTCTTTTTTTTTTTTAAATCCTACTTTTACCACATTCTCTGGCAACACATTTCAGAGTTTGCACATTGAGTAAAGAAATATTTTCTCCAAAATGTTCCAAATTTACTATTTGATGGTTTCATTGCATGCCTCCTAGTCCTTGTAGTTTTGGAAAGAGTAAGCAAGCAAGTCACGTCTACCTGTTCACTCTAGATCTCCGTCATAAATCCCCTGAGACTTTTCTCTAAGCTGAAGATTCCTAGGTTTCTCTATTGTGTCCCCAAAGGTCTCCTCTATATTCAAGTCTTCTCCTATAGCCTCTACAGTTCAGATCCATTCTCTGAGAGCTAGGAGGTTTTGCAGAGAGCACATGTGTAAGATCTTGCCATTTGAGAGATTACATATACATGTACGGATGGCACATAGCACAAAAGCCTGGAGTGCCCCTATATTGTTGCTGGACTACTGTCTACATCTTGGTATTGGTAAGTTTAGTTATTTGAAGTTGCTATGGGGGTAGAAATACCTAAATGAATCTAAAGAATCTTAAGATTATTTGGTATATTTTATGTTTTAATTTTTCTACAATTAATTCCCTGACTTCTGGATTTGAATTGGTAATTTCTGCTAGTTCACATGTTTCTTTTTTGGATTTGAATTTTGCTCCCATTTTAATCATTTTTCTAGGTGGATTAAAATGGAGTCCTCTGGACAAATGGAGTCCTCAGAGGACAAAATCCAAGGTTGTTAACATGAGGCAGTAGAAGGTGAAGTGGCTTGCTAAAGGTCACAAGTGGGAGAAGCAGGATTTAAACCCTGGCTTATTGGATTCTCAACTTGCTGCTCTGACCACTAGGCCACTTTGCCATTCAAAGTGGAAATGCCTAGAATTGAAATGGGGGCCTCTGTCTCTGAGCTATATCTCTTGCTTCTGAAAGACTTCTTGCTGGCCCAAAGTAAATGCCTACAGTTGGGTACTTTGAATAAACAGCAGAAGAGAATAGAAAACATGCTTTCCAAAATCTCCCAAACAAAGCCGCCATGAGGCAGTTTAGTGTCCTGAGCAGCAAACAAGCATATTTGCACCACCATTTTGGTCTCAGCTAGTCTCTCCTGCCACCTTCTCTCAACCCAACGAGCCTGAATAGCAGACTAATGAAATGCTGCCTGAATTTTAATCAGCTCTGAACCCATGCTTGATTTTTGTCCATTCCACCATCCCACCCCCCTTCACAGTACCACCACCGGTCTTTATACCCTTGGCTACTGTCCTCTTACCCACCACTAATTGTGTCCATGCCTTCAAATTACCCTTGGAAGAGTGTTTTATGGATTGCTAGTTTTAGAGGCTTCTGGCACCTTGCAGGACAGAATGGTACATTTCTTAATTTCATATAAAACAGGGTAATACCATACCGTCCTTGACATCAGAACCTTAAAACTACTCATTTAATAGATGTTTCATAGAAGGGAAGTTTACTTTGTCCTGGTGCCAGAAGGCCACCTAATAAGAAGCAGAGGTAAACTATGGCAGCTGGATCATTCCTATTAAGGGCTGATATACAGTAAATTGTGACTTTGCCATTTTCTCTAAATAGTACAGTGTTGGATGCTTGAGCCCTGTGGGATTTCACAGCAGTTACTTTTTGGTTTTCAAGAAAAGTTGGAGATTCAGAATCTATATCTGTGAGTTTTCGATATATTCCTGATGAACTTGGGAAACTACATAGAAAAAATGAAGACATATAAAGACCATATGGCCTATCTAGTCTGCCTAACCATGCCATTTAATATCCCTTCCTCGCCCTTAGAGATACAAGTACTTGTTCCAAGCTTTCTTGAATTCAGATACACTTTCTACCTCCAAACATTCACCACCCTTTCCATGAAAAAGTATTTTTGAGGTTACTTCACCTTTCTTATGCCCCCTCATTCCAGAGCTTCCTTTCAACTAAAAGAGACTCGCCTCATGAGGTTAAGGGCCTCTATCATTTTTTCCCTCTCCCACCTTTCTTTCAAAGTACATATATTGAGATCTTTAAGTCTGTCCCCATATACTTTATGACAAAGACTACGAACCATTTTAGTAGCCTTCCTCTGGACTAACTACATCCTTTTTATATCTTTTTGATGGTGCGGCCTCCAGAATTGTACATAATATTCTCTTTTTTTTAATAATTTTTATTGATAAAGCAGGTGGCAACAGGTATCAAGGGGCTTAAAACAATATTCTAAATGAGGTCTCGCCAGAATCTTATATGAGGGCATCAATATCTTCTTTTTTTCTACCGGCCATTCCTCTCCCTATGCACACTAGCATTCTTCTACAAGCTTTTACCTTTGTTTATTTCTAGGATAAGTAATACATAAGAATAGCCTTACTGGGTCAGACCAATGGCCCATCAAGCCCAGTAGCCCGTTCTCACGGTGGCCAATCCAGGTATCTAGTACCTGGCCAAATCCCAAGGAGTAGCAACATTCCATGCTACCGATCCAGGGCAAGCAGTGGCTTCCCCCATGTCTTTCTCAATAACAGACTATGGACTTTTTCTCCTGGAACTTGTCCAAACCTTTCTTAAAACCAGCTATGCTATATCCGCTCTTACCACATCCTCTGGCAATGTGTTCCAGAGCTTAATTATTGTCTTTTGGGATCTTGCCAGGCACTGGTGACATAGATTAACCACTGTTAGGGAAAAAGGATACTGGTCTTGATGGACCTTCAGTATGGCAACTGTGTCCACATGTACTTCATCTCAAGCTTACATTTCTAAAAGTGAGCAATTAAATCTAAAATCCAAATCCATTTGAAGATAACACCTTGAATGCTTGAAGTTCTTTCTCTAGTTTTAGCTAGGGTAGTAAACTGAGGAGCAACTGGTCTGGCAAGGAAGTTCTGCACAGACAGTCTGATGTACCTTCCAAGCCAGTATATGTCTGGGTCACCTAGGCTAGGGATAGGCAATTCCTGTCCTCGAGAGCCGGAGCCAGGTCAGGTTTTCAGGATCTCCACAATGAATATGCATGAGATAGATTTGCATCTCAAGGAGGCAGTGCATGCAAATCCATCTCATACATATTCATTGTGGAGATCCTGAAAACCTGGCCTGGCTCCAAGGACCGGAATTGCCTACCCCTGACCTAAGCTCATCTCTAACTTAGTGCACTGCTACTAAAAGAACAATAGTTACAGGAAAGTATGTATATTCAGATGCATATTTTGGCTTCTAAACTGTAAATTTAAAAGGCGACATCCTCCTTTATTAGGTAGGAACTAAATCTTACATTTAATAGTTGATTTTAAAAATAAATTATAAAACAACCGACAAGTGTAATTTACAAAGGCATTTAAGTGAAGCCCATTGTAACGTGAGGGGATGCATAATATCTTTTCCAGGTCTATAGAAAGTCAACATGAACTATTGTTATTCCTTTTAAGTGGCATTATGAATTAGGATTCTGAAGTTGAAAGTGGTAACTTAACTTGGATGTTCCTTCTAGACATGCCAAAAGACAGTAGTTTACCTAAAACAGATTGAATGTATAGTTGGCAAGTGATACATTTTGCTTGGAAAGTGCTAGAACAGTGTGTGATCATGACTAGAAAGCAGGATTCCTCACTGGCTGCTACTGAGTCTTGCTAACATGGGAATACTCGGGCCATGCAACTGTAACTCCTGCAGGATTTCCAAGCAGCACTGGGCATAGCTTCAGAATTAGAGCTCAAGGGGGAAAAAAAATTGATTTGAGAAGTGATCAATGTGAGGGAAAAAGCCTCTTAAGGATGCAGTATTTAAAAAATTAATCAGGACCTGTTTGTGTAATCATGTGTCTCCACATGTAAATCCTTTTTTTTTTTTTTTCTGTGTGTAATTCTGAAGATAAAAAGCTGCCAGGAATTTAGGAGGCATCTCACTAGTGATCAGCTGACACTGCTAACAGAGGGCTGCAATGTGCTGCTTATTCATTTTGTACTGTGGGAGCTGCAAGGACTGAGCGGAGAAGCTAAACTATGCATTTCAAAGTGCAGAGAGAGGCAGCCGGAGAGGGCAGAGCACAGCTGGACTTTCTCCTTGTTTTTATCCATTTCTGCAGGATCATGTATTCATAAGGGATGAGGTGGGTCACAGAGAACCCAGGCCTGAGCCGCGGCCTACCCCGTCAGTCCAGAATCGGGCCCTCCACTACCGGAACCGAGAGCGCTTCGCTACAATCAAATCAGCTTCTTTGGTAAGCAAACCTATCCCATCCCTCCCTATAAAATCCCCCTTTCTGTGCAAGGGGGATGGGTAAGCGGGGGAGCGGGGTGTTAATTTCTCTTTTATGTGGGTTTTTATCCCTCATGCTTTTATAGTTGTTGGCATAGCAACTAGATATTGCAATGAGGGGAATTTAATTCTGTGTATGGAATGCAAAAAATGTCTCTCTACTGTATCGTTTTCATGCATGCAGATCTGTGAGTATGCTTCTACGTGTGTATGTCTGTATTTAAGGTGAGATGTTTCCTGGACGACTTCTAGAAGCAATTTGTATGGGGAATGGTTAATTTAGGGGTATCTCGAATGTGTGTGGTCTTCATTGGAACAGTAAATTCAGACAGAGCTGACCACGACAAAGAGATTGATTGTTACTGCTTAATTGCAGCCTGTGATGTTTGCATTCATTTATTTCAGACTCTAGTCCTTGCCTTTGGTGGCTACAAGCTTTAGCTGATAAATGACTAGACTTAAAAAAAAAAAAAAAAAATGAACCAATTGTGAGAGAAGGGGGAGAGGTTTTGGACTACAAAATGGGGGTGGGGACACTTCAGCTTTTCCACTGTTGCAAATTCTAGTGATGGCTGGATGTCCTTGCAGCACAGAGGGGTGTGTGCTGGAAGTTTGCTTTATTACGTCCTCCACCAACATCCTTACCTCTGCAGACAATACAGCTTACATCATTTTATGTTCAGTCCATGTGGCCTGGATCCCTTTATGATTAATTGTTAAAACAGCAGTGTACTTTTGCTGCTAACCAGCTCTCAGCTTCATTTCATTTCTAGTCTCTTCCACAGTTGTAAAATATGCTAGCTTGTTCCTTTCACGGAAGCAAGCTGGCCTAGGGCAGAACGAGAGGGCAATTGTACGTGGTAAAGGCAGAGCTGTTTGTTTCCTAAATTATAAAATAGAAGCATAGAGGTTCACCGAAAAATTCATGCACGTGTTCTGAGGATCTTAAGTCCTTGAGTTTTTGCTTCAATATTCGTTCTTCTACGTAGATTTTAACTATTCAAGGCCTAGCATTATGAAACGGCAGAAATCGCATGTTGGCTCTATGGAGGACAGGTTTGAAATGTATGTGTGTGTTAATGGAAGACTTCTTTTGACCCTCTGAAGCCTTCATCAATGGAGTGACATAAGGTTAGCATGAGAGCTACTCGATTACAGAATTTTTATATGACACCTCTGGCCAATTTCTAAACCATTAGTTAAAGTAGAGGCCTGGAAAAATTAGGTAACCAGCTGTGGCAAATAGACTTGGGCCATTGTTTCTGTTTTTGTATGCATTTTCATCCTCCCCCTTGTGTCCAAATGCTGTGATATGGAGGAGTAATTAAAAAAAAACCCTGCAAGTTTTTATTGCTAAACCATTTAACTGTGGTCTGGATTGAGGACTCTGGGCCCCATGACTACAAGTTCCAGAGAGCACTGGAACATGACCCTCAGCCAAGGACCATCACTGCAGTGACTAAACTAAATGGATTTGCTTTATTTCATATGATATGATAAACCACCACTCACCAATGGTAGCCTGGCAATGTACAATAAAGCAGTCCGTTTGTAAATCAAAGCTAAATAAAAAACCCAAATCTCAATTTGAATATTGGCTTCATAAGAATGAAACTCCACATCCTAAATAAGTGGGTTTCAGACAGGGAAAGAGCTGTAATCGTCTCTACAATTATCAAAGCACCCATAGTAATACCTGTTGCTTAATATAGTTAGAACATAAGAATAGCTTTACAGGTTCAGACCAGTAGTCCATTTAGCCCAGTAGCCTGTCATCATGGTGGCCAATCCAGGTCACTAGTACCTGGCAAAAACCCAAAGAGTAGCAACATTCCATGTCTGTCTCAATAACAGACTATGGACTTTTCCTCCAGGAGCATGTCCAAAACTTTTTTTAAAAATCAGCTACATTAATCACTCTTACTACATCCTCTGGCAATGCATTCCAGAGAGTGAAAACAATATTTCCTCATGTTGGTTTTGAAAGTATTTTCCTGTGAGTGTCCCCAAGTCTTTGTAATTTTTGATGGAATAAAAAAATCAATCCACCTGTACCCATTGTACACCACAGAGATTGCAAAGTTTCTCTGACCATTTTACGCATGAACTGAGAACGAAATTAAAAATGTGGTACAACGGCAAGCCAGATCAAATCTCGCATTATTGAGGTGGTGTGATATGTACTCACACTGGCTGGTCACTAAAGAAGTAGTTCTATAAAAGGCACTAAAATTTGGGTACTAAAACATTGAGTACTGGACTCGTGTTCTGCAACGGAATCTGAGTGCCCAAATTCTGTTATAGAATACTAAAGTAAGTTGGCAGCAACTGCCCAAATGTCAGCCCTTATGGCCTAGATTCACTAAAGTCAGCGATTTAGCAACAATCACTGCTAACCGACCCGATCGGCCCATCGTGTGTTTTTTCCCCTCGATCACCCATTTTCTGATTCAGCCATGCAAATCAGCAAAACCCAGTTCAAAATAGCCAAGCGATCGATTCACTTACGTTGCTTAGCTATTTAGCATCGGGTTTTACCGATCTTAAAACCCGATTGCTGTAGACCTGTCAATAACTGTGTTACCGACAGGTCTTCCTGTTTTTTGACAGATCTGCCTGGTGTTTGTTTTTTTTCCACGGCACAGATATTTTGTGTGCATTACACATGCAAAATATCTTCCCCATAAAAAAAGAAAAAAATCCCCCACCGCTGCCAACGGCCCTCCCCCAACAACACCTGACAATCGCATGCAACCCCCCCCCTCCCGGAGCCACCGTTCCTCCCCCAAACCCAAAATAATGGCAGGAGGGAAGCCCACTTCCTTCTGCCAGGAAAGATCTTCCCCCTACCCTCCACCCCCCTGAAGTAAAAGGCAGGAGGGATGCCCTCCTGCCACGAAGGCTCCCACCCACCCGCCTGCTCCCATCCTCTTCCCTCGAAAAAACCTCAGGAGGGATGCCCACTCCCTCCTGCCACAAAGGCTCCCACCCACTTGCTCCCCCAAATAAAACAGCAGGAGGGATGCCTGCTTCCTCCTGCCATCGCAGTGCCCCCTCCCGGCCCCTGAGCCCGTATCTCAAAGTTGGGAGCAGGAGGTACCGAAAACACCTCCTGCTGCTCCTCTGATCACTACGCCACTGGGCCTTAGTCCCCTCCCTGGTGCATCATATGCTCCCAACTCTAAGGTACGGGCACCAGAGCCTGGAGGGGGAGGGGGCACTGTAGTGGCAGGAGGGAGTGGGCATCCTTCCTGCTGTTTTTGGGGGGGGAACAAGTGGGCATCCCTCCTGAGGTTTTTTTTCAGGGGAGTGGGCGGGCAGGAGCCTTCGTGGCAGGAGGGAGTGCGCATTCCTCCTGCTGTTTTTTGGGGTTCGGGAGTGCTAGTGCGGGTGAGGGCTTTTTTTAATGGGACAGATGTGCGTTTAAGTCGTGCAGAACATTTGTTCCGTTTAAAAAAAAAAAAAAAGCAGAAGCCCTGACAGCAGTTACAGGAGGCTGCTTCTCCTATCACTACTGTTAGGGCTCTGCGTATGTCGGTGGGTTTGCATGCAAATGATTTGCACCTCCTTGCAAATCATTTACATGCATACTTGATAGTGAATCAGTCGCTGTTGGAAAATTGACCAGAGAATCATCTAACAGCGATTGAGTTGCTATCTTTAGTGAATCAAGCCCTATAAGTCTTTCATGTAGCTAGCTGTGACCCACCCAAGACCCTTCTGTGTCAACACCCCCTTTGCAGTCCAGTTTCATTTTAAGTATATAGAATAGGGTCATATGTCAGCTACAGGTGTATCTGCAAATTAGTTCCAATCAATGCTTGTTAAAATCAATTATTGGTACTTATCACCAGTTGACTGTTAAATGTGTAATTGGTACGATTCTATCACTGGGCACCAATATTGAGTGAGGGGTGAGTTCCACCTGTTGCAGCTCATAACACTGGACTGTGGAAGATCCCACTAAACAGAATTGCAGTAGTCCAGTCTACTGATCACTGTTGACCAAACAAGTAAAACCAGATTTGTAAAGGTCAGCAGCAACCTCAGTTGATAATAGACCCTCATGGCTTTAATCTGAGACTGTTATCAGAAAAAGTCAAATTTAATACCTAAACTAATCATGTCTTCTATATAACATATCATAAAATCACATTTCTATACCGCAAAACCTTGCAGTTCTATGGGTTAACAAACTAAAGAGACTTAACAATCTCAGTGATGTACAAAATCAGTTCTCCCAAAATATCCCAAACAGTGTTGATTTCAAATAAACTAAAAGATTAAACAATCACAGAGATATGCAAATTAGTTTCCCAGAAATTTCACAAACAATGTTGATTTCAACAATTTCCTGAAATGCATGTAGGACAGGGGTGTCAAAGTCCCTCCTCAAGGGCCGCAATCCAATTGGGTTTTCAGGATTTCCACAATAAATATGCATGAGATCTATTAGCATACAATGTAAACAGTGCATGCAAATAGATCTCATGCATATTCATTGGGGAAATCCTGAAAACCCGACTGAATTATGGCCCTGATGTAGGTTGTGGAAACAGAACTCTTATACATACCACCATGGACAGAAAAAAAAACAAAGCAGTGGACGATCAGGATTAAAAAACGTAAATTGTTCCACTAAGTAATTGTAACATATGATTCCAAACTTAAACAGCACCCTTGCCTCACCTGGCAGCCAATGAACTTCTCTGTGATATGGTGTATTATGATCTGCTTTCTTTAAATTAAAGAGTTAACGCACAGCAGTATTTTGTATTATGCGTAACCTGTATAGATTTCTACGATATCCTGCCAGATGTACTAGATTACAGTAATCCAAAATACTCGGCACCAAAGATTATACCAGTAACCTAAATGAGGTGATATCAAAGTATGATCTGGTTGCACATAATATCTATAATGTGAAAAAACCTTTTTGAACCAAAACATCAATATAGACATTCATAGACAGATTCCTATCCAAATATACTTCCAAAGTTCTCTATATATTATAGCAGTTCAAGGAGAACCGAGGAGTAATGGGGAAGAGCGGAATTGAGGTTCCATGACTTTACTGGTATAACATTTGAGTTAAGTATGGGATTTAGTGATACTAGGTATATTGAGTAAATTGACAGAAAAGGTAGTTTTCAATCAAATTTCAGATTTTGTAGAAAAAACTAATGCTCTGCATCCTAACCAAACTGGTTTTAGACATCATCACAATACTGAACTTTCATTGATTGATATGACCACTTCTATTCAATACTTTTTAGATCACCATCAATCGACACTGTTAATCTCTATTGATCTTTCTGCAGCTTTCGATACGATCGATCATCAACTCCTTCTTGACAGACTCCAATCTATTGTTATCTCAGACCAAGCTCTTTCTTGATTTGTATCTTACCTAACAGACCGCATTTCTACTGTTTTCTTTAAAGACTCAATATCAAAATCTTCATCGACTACTTATGGGGTTCCTCAAGGGTCTATTCTTTCTCTGTTATTATTTAATATTTTTCTTGCCCCTCTAATTACCTTATGTCAATCCATGGGTTTTCAAGTTTTTGCATATGCAGATGATATCCAGCTCCTGCATCCTATAGATACTAATAAAATGTCTGATATTCAAGAGATTAGTGAGAAACTTGATCTAGTTCATCATTGGCTGAACACAAACAAACTGGCACTTAACATCAAAAAAACTAATGTGATGTTTTTCCTATGGAAAGAAAATCTCAATCTTATTGCTCCTATTAATATAAAAAATGTCCCCCTTCAAATAGTTAAAAATATAAAAATTTTAGGAGTTACTTTTGACAACAAACTGAATTTTCACGACCACCTCAGCAATATTGTTAAATCCACCTTCTATAGATTACGTAGGATTCGATCAATTTCAAAATTCTTATGTCCAAAATCACTAAATATTCTTATTCACTCTTTGGTGATTTCTGAAATAGACTAGTGCAATGCTCTCTTTAAAGGAATATCATTGAATTAAATTAAACGTCTCCAAATTATTCAAAATGTCTCCATTAAACTTATAACCAAATCTAGAAAATTTGACCACGTTACACCTCTTCTAAAAAATGCGCATTGGCTTCCAGTTATTCATCGGATAACATATAAACTTTGTCTGCTTACCTTTAAAACTCTTCTCAATAAAACTCCAGCATTTATATATAAATTCCATATCATCCATATCATCCAAACAGAACTTTAAGATCCAATGAACAAAATTTATTAACTATTCCTTCGCTTAAGATTATCAATACTAGACGGCAGCTTATTTTTTCGGTAACCGCCCCACAGACTTGGAACTCCCTCCCAATTTATTTGCGAAAGGAGCAGGATCTAGGAAAATTCAAAAGTAATCTAAAAACATTTCTTTTTAAAGATGCCTTTGGTGCTTAATTTACTAATCCTTAGGCCAAAGATTTTACTGTATTAAACTATGTTTTTACTTGTCTTCCTCTTGTACTTTTCCTTTGTATTGCTTTTCTATATTGAATTGTATTTCACAATCCCTTTTTACCTTGTGTTACCAAAATGATGTGTTAGTTTTTAACCCAATGTTATTATTTAAAGTGTGTACTGTATTGTTTTCTATTGAATGTATTTTAAATTGTTCATCGCTTTGAAGTATGATTAAGCGATTAATCAAGAGAATTATTAAACTTGAAACTTGTCTATAGTGTGTATCACAGAGACATGGTTCAGTGAATCTCATGGATGGGATGCAAACATACCATAACATAACATTATACTTATAAACCGCGTTACCAAAAAGTTCTATGCGGTTTACAGAAGATTATAAACATTAAACATAATCGTATATTTGAATGAGTCAGCTAGTCAGGTATTTGGAGAAAAAATTGTTTTTAGCTGTTTTCTTTCTAGGAAGGACAGAGATCCTCAAAAAAAGGAGGAGTAGCTCTCTATGTAAAGATCAATATCCAAGCGACCGAAATGCAAGGGACCTGAGGAGAGGAAGAAGCGATATGGATCGCTCTGAAAAGAGAAGATGGAACTTCTATCTACGTGGGTGTAGTCTACAGACCTCCGACTCAATCGCAGCAAATTGATAGGGATCTGATTGAGGATATCCAAAAGTTTGGAAGGGAAGAGAAGGTACTGCTATTGGGAGATTTCAGCCTGCCGGATGCGGACTGGAATGTTCCATCTGCAGAATCGGAAAGAAGTAGGGAGATTGTGGATGCCTTTCAAGAGGCTCTGCTCAGACAAATGGTGATGGAACCCACGAGGGAAAAAGCGATATTGGATCTGGTCCTCACAAATGGAGAGAGAATCTCTAATGTTAGAGTGGGTGCTCATCTGGGAAGTAGCGATAAACAGTTTGGTTTGATATAACGGCTAAAGTGGAGAGCAGTTGCACAATACTTAAAGTCCTAGATTTCAAACGTACGGACTTTAATAAAATGGGAGAGTACCTGAAGAAAAAGCTGTTAGGATGTGAGGACATAAGAGAAGTGGAAAAACAGTGATCTAAGCTGAAAGGAGCAATAAAAATGGCTACGGCCCTTTATGTGAAGAAAATAAATAAAAACAAGAGAAAAAGGAAACCGATATGGTTCTCCAAACTAGTAGCGGAGAAAATAAAGGCAAGAGAGTTAGTGTTCCTGCAATATTAAAAAACCCAAGAAGAGGAGTACAGAAAGGACTCCCGGGTGAAACTGAAAGAAGCCAAGAGAGAGATATGTCTGGCGAAAGCGCAGGCGGAAGAACGAATGGCTAAAAATGTAAAAAAGGGGGAGAAAAATTTTTTCAGATATATTAGTGAAAGGAGGAAGATGAAAAATGGAATTGCTAAACTAAAAGATGCTGGGAACTGATATGTGGAGAGTGATGAGGAAGAAGCAAACGTGCTAAACAAATACTTCTGTTCTGTGTTCATGGAAGAAAATCCTGGAGGACCGAGATTGTCTGGCAAAGTAACGCAAGAAAATGGAGTAGATTCTGCTCTGTTCATGGAGGAAAGTGTTTATGAACAACTTGAAAAACTGAAGGTGAACAAATCAATGGGACTGGACGGGATCCATCCCAGGATACTGAAGGAGCTCAGAAAGGTTCTGGCAGGTCCTATTAAAGTCTTATTCAACAAATCTCTGGAGACAGGAGTGGTTCCTGGGGATTGAAGGAGAGCGGCCCAGAGCTACCAACAAACGGCAAAGGGAGGAGGAGCTGGTTACCAGAGTGCAGCGAGCAATGAAACTAGAGTTCAAGATTCCTCAGAACAATTTGAAATAGGTACATTACCTTATATTTCACCGCTTAGCCCCTTGGTAAATCATGGAGGCTTTTTGGGGAGCTATAGAGAGTTTACATCAAGTATGCACCCACATTATTTCCTCTACACAGAATATGGCAGTTCGTGTTAAATCTTGTGAAGAAAAGATTCAACTCCAGACCGATAGAGTAGACCAAATTGAGAAGTTGGTCACAGATATATTACATTACATTAGTGTCTTCTATCCCGCCAATACCTCTAATCTTCAATCTAAGGATAAAAATTTATTAATAAGGAAAATTGAAAATTTTGGAAAACGCCAATAGAAATTTGAATTTGAGAATGATAACTTTTCCTGTTTCCAGATTGCAATCTCTTAAAGAATTATTTCATTTGTTTCTAACATCTATTTTAAAGTATCCTGAGACTAACATTCCACCTATTCAGAAGCTTTATTACTTAACTGTATTTAGAGAAGCAAAATATAAGGAAACAAATCAAGCCGGTGAATCTTAACGGAATATTGGAATCTTCACAAATTGAAATTTCCACAAGTGCTACTTTATTAATGACTTTAGTTTTTTTACAAGACAAAGAAGCTATTCTTCGTCTATTCTACAGTACTGAGAATGTGGAATTCTATGGTCACAAGATATTAATTTTTCTTGATGTCTTGAAGTGGACACAGTCAAGGTGGAAAAAATGTCTTACTTATCATCAATTAGTATTAAACTTGGGTGCTAATTTTCAACTTTACTTTCCTTATAAATGTTTTAAATTATCAAGCAAATAGATATATCTTTTATGATCCTAATCAATTGCAATATTTTTTGGAAGGCAAGGCAGCCTCAAGAGCTCCAGAAGCAACTTGTGCCATCAGTAGATCAGTTCTAGACTACTAATGGCTCATTTAATGTTAAGTTGTATGCACTTCCCAGGATTGTGCCCAAATTATGTTATCCAAGGGTATAAATATACTTATTTTTACTATTGCCCATACTGGCATTAGAGTGAATATCCTTACTCCATAGAATCTACACTTCAATAAATTCTCATATTCTAATCTTCTCTCAAAATCCCATGTTTATAATATGGTTTCCTTGCTCTTTTGATATCGGGACACTTAGATCAACAGAACAACATCTGCTGACTATCCCTTCTTTAAAAGTAATAGGTACTAGGAGATCTACTATCTTTTTAATTATAGCACCCCAGATCTGGAACAACTTGGTAAATCCTCACTAGAAAAATTTAAAAGCTCTTTAAAAAGTTACTTGTATAGGGACGCATTTGAGACATAGATAGCATAATTCTTCTATCATTAAAGCATATGCTCCAATACTTAATTTTAATCAGACTGTACGTATAGGTCGTAATCTCCTTTACCTCTTTTCCACGTTTAGCCATGCTTTCAAGATTAATTTCTATTACCCTCCAGTTGTGTTTTCCCTAAATTTATCTCTCTTTTCTTTAAAGATTGTAGTTCACCCTCCTTTCCTTTTGTACTGGTAATTATTTGTACATATACACTGTATGTTTATTTGTATAAAGTTGTTTTATTGTTTGTTTTCTAATTTTAAATTGTCATACGCATTGAAGTATTTGACGTTGCGTGTACAACAAATTTTTAATAAACTTGAAACTTGAGAACATAAGATTTGCCGCTGCTGGGTCAGACCAGTGATCCATCGTGCCCAGCAGTCCGCTCACGTATCTTGTTCTCTCCATTTTCTCTCCATTTTCTATCTCAATGATGCAACTTCTTGTGGGTGGGACAATCAGAGGAAAGGCTCCACTGGCCAGAGATGCTGCTTTCACCATGGCCTCTGCCAGCGACACACTGCAGCATTTGGACGGCCAGTGGGAGACTAGACAGTTGCTGGACCTAGGTACAGGGAGAGAGGGTGCAACTTCAAGTGACCTCTATCATCGGGCAGCCCTGATCACCGTTCCCGTCCCCCTGGATAACCACGGGAAACAAACCCATGTCATTCTTTAGTGTCTATCTCAAGCTCAATCCTTGTCTATCAGCATTCTTTAATGCAAGGCTTTGAGGGTCAGTGTTTGTGGCCATTCATACTCTGAATCTTCCCTTTCTCCTTAAATAATGACATGAAGATGGTTATGCGCGGGGACGGGAACGGTGATGAATTTTGGCACGGTGTCATTCTCTTCCCTGAGCATTTTGCCAACCTTGCTCAGTGATAGCTATGCCCCAGGCTTTGGGGACTTTGTGGCACAGGATGCTTCTAACTAAGCTAGGCTTGACCAAGAATCTGGCACTGAGTGCTTCCCCAAACTCTAGGGATAACTTAATTTTTTAGACTGAATGGCGCATTAAGTTCAAATGAAAAACGCACATTGTTGCTTAGCTTCTCATGGGCTGCACTTACCTCATACCCTGACGTACTACCGTTCATAGCATTAGCTGCAGAGTGTGTGTATCAGTAAGCAAACTAATTAGCAATTTATTTTAGGTTTGTTGCCTGTGAATGGTAGTCATGGAGACCTTCCTTGATGTACTTTTTCCTTGAAAACAAAAGGGCAGAGGAAGAACCTGTGTGTCAGACTGAGATCTGTTGATGGATCTTGTACTTCAACTTCTATGATGTTTTAATAGTTCATATAATATATAGGAGTTAATTTTTATGTTCTGTTAATTAGCCATTCTGGGGGCTTTATTTTAAGCATCTAGGACAGGGGTGTCCAATGTCGGTCCTCGAGGGCCGCAGTCCAGTCGGGTTTTCAGGATTTCCCTAATGAATATGCATTGAAAGCAGTGCATGCACATAGATCTCATGCATATTCATTGGGGAAATCCTGAAAACCCGACTGGACTGCGGCCCTCGAGGACCGACATTGGACACCCCTGATCTAGGATATGTGTGTGTGGTGATGTACAGTCTCTTCCATTGTACTCCTGACTCCCTTATCCCATCCCCAAAAATCTGACTAGTATTACACGATTTCACGTTCTACTTTGCATTCAAACAAATCACATTGCCCTGTTGGAAAATAAGCTTCAGTAGTTCCATTCCTCAAAACAGCATTTGTTTTCTGATAAGCAAGATGAATCTGCCCCACAAGTGGATGGCATGAACTGAAGGCAAAAAAAGTGGCATAGCCCTCTCAGAGCTTTGAATGTACATGACTAGAAAAGCTGAGTATATGCTGTAAGTCCCTATGGAGGTATTTTTCTGTTCAGTTATTCATTTTTCCTGCCCCTACCAAAAAGTTCCTTTTTGATTTGAGATCCAAGTCATAGAATTTAAGTTAGCTGGCCTACTGTTATACATATCAAAGGAAAACCCAGGTTTTAAAAGTTGTCCTATCTGCATTAGAAAAATGGGCTACAGGGATGGCCTTGAAATCTACCATTTTTATCTCAGATCAGCAAACTGTTAAAGATGGGCCAGAATATCACCAAAGGTCAATCTAATTTGCAGGCTTAAGCTTGCAAAGCACTTGACTGCACAAGAATTTGTTTCAAAGATAAAACAGAAATGTTTTTGAACCTGAGGAATTTTGTATTGCTGTCAAGAGAGCAAGAGTTTAGGGGGTGAAGAACTTATGTGCATGAGGGAAGAACGGGACTTGGGTGTGATTGTATGTGATGATCTTAAGGTGGCCAAACAGGTTGAAAAGGTGATAACGAAAGCTAGAAGGATGCTAGGGTGCATAGGAAGAAGTATGGCCACTAGGGAAAAGGAGGTATTGATGCCCCTGTATAAGACTCTGAGACCTCATTTAGAATATTGTGTACAATTCTGGAGACCACGTCTTCAAAAAGATATAAAAAGGATGGAGTTGGTCCAGAGGAAAGCTACTAAAATGGTGCGTGGTCTTCATCATAAGGCGTATGGGGACAGACTTAAATATATCTCTCTTTCTAATCTAATCTAATCTAATCTAATTCTTAGGTTTGTATACCGCATCATCTCCACATTCGTAGAGCTCGACGCGGTTTACAGTAGGAGAAATAGGAAGGAACTACAACAGAGGGTTAGAAGAAAGGTGGGAGAGGGGCGATATGATAGAGATGTTTAATACCTACATGGCATAAATGTGCACAAGTCGAGTCTCTTTCAATTGAAAGGAATCACTGGAATGAGAGGTCATAGGATGAAGTTAGAGGTGATAAGCTCCAGAGTAATCTTTTTTTTTTTTTTTAGTTCAATAAATTTTTATTGAGTATTTTGAAAAATACAGGGAGCAATTCAGATACATAAAATAATATAACTTTTTGTATATATATATGGTCTATAAATGTAAAATTAACTATAAAGGATTATAGTATTAAGAAAAGCTCAGAGTAATGAAGTTGTTTATGAAGACTGTATGAGACAAAGGTGAGAGAGAACAGAATAAAAATTAAAAGAGAAAAGAAAGAAAGAGAAAAAGTGAAGAAAAGAAAGGGAAGACAGGAGTGTCTACAAAGCAGAGTGTACATATGAATCTAAGAATGACCAGGGTGATTTCTTGCTTTTCAAATTCCTGGAGATTCGGAGTGTGAATTGATTCTCATATGCGTATGATTCAAATCTATGATACCTACATAGTGAGTTCCACCAAAACGTATAATCTAATAACGAAAATGATTTCCAATTTTTCAGAATGTGCATGAGAGCAGTCACAATCATGGTATCAATGAGTTTAGGAGGACATTTTGATTGCGCGAAGCAGGGATGTTGAGATCGAAGGATTATAATGTCCATAGAAATCTCTTCTGAGCAGTTAGTGATAGATTGTATGGTATTCCAAATTTGGGTCCAAAAAGAGTGGACTAAAGTACAATGAAAAAACATATGATCAAGAGTTCCCTCCTCTTTCAAACAGTTCCAGCAAACAGAGTCCACTTTATTTGTCTTGGTGGGGTAGGATAGCATCCATCAAAATGACCTTAGCACCCCAAATTAATTACATTCTCTCTATGCTTCCTCTTTTATGCCAGAAATCATTTTTCCATTGGCTAAATAGGAAACTATCTGAATTTATATGGAACAAGAAAAAACCTCGAATTGCTCTAGCCAAGCTGAAAGCCTCTAGAATTAACGGTGGTCTTAACTTCCCGGATTTCTACCATTATTATATTGCTTCATTAGCCAAATATGGAGCTTACTGGGTTAATGACTCCTTTTCTCAAGACCCTCCTACTTGGTTTGAAATGGAGTGTTTTCTATGCAAACCTCTACACATCTCCTGCTTACTAACGATATCAATACCTAGACATCTGAGAAAGTATTCTCTGTTGAATTCAACGCAGCATGCTCTCCATCATTTAGATAATATAGCTGAGATCTCAGTTAATGTTAGCCCACTCATGTCTCTTTGGAATAATCCCAAAATCCAAAACCAAGGCAAATCCCTTTCATGGAAACGGTGGCAGCGAGCGGGTATATGGTTTGCTCATCAATTATCTACCCTCACTAAATCAATTCCTTTTGATACACTCTGCTCCACATACCTATTGCCTTCCTCTGCTTATTCACAGTGGATCTCACTCATTGAAGTGCTGTCCTCTGTGAATATACGGTATGACTTCATGTCGTCCAAAAATACTATCTGCCATTGGTCTTTATGGTCTCTATCAAAAGGAAAAGCTATATCTTTTTTCTATAATATTCTGAGAGATCATTTCTTCACTTTTTCATATCAATCTATGAAACACTGGGATAATATACTCACCACTCCGCTTTCTGACATTGACTGGGAACTCTTTTGGTCTTCAACAAACCGCCCGCATTTATCTTCTAGAGTTTCACAATCAATGTTCTTTATTATGTGGAATGCAATATGGACCCCATTCCGCATGTGGAAAGCCAACCTAAAACTAGACTCTGTTTGCTGGAACTGTTTGAAAGAGGAGGGAGCTCCAGAGTAATCTAAGGAAATACTTTTTTACAGAAAGGGTGGTAGATGCTTGGAACAGTCTCCCGGAAGAAGTGGTGGAGACACACTGTGTCTGAATTCAAGAAGGCATGGGATAGTCACGTGGGATGTCTCAGCGAGAGAAAGAGATAATGGTTACTGCGGATGGGCAGACTAGATGGGCCATTTGGCCTTTATCTGCCAACATGTTTGTGTTTTTCTTCTATAGTGGCCTGGTTGGGAAGTTCAAATATCAGATGAAAATTAAGATAATTTGCAAACCTTGGTACAGTGCTGTACATCCATTGGTGGTCATTCAATCCATAAGTTCCTCGAGTATCAAGTGCTCAGAATTCCAAGGCTGGGATTTCTGCTGTGAAGCAATTGGCAGAGGACCCCTTACTTCTGAAAGGGCTCAGGTGGCCAATTGCAGTGTTTCCTTCTACTTCTCATTTAGACCTTGGTCTTTCACCAGTGGAGGCAAAGAAAATGTGCACTCTTTTTTTTTTTTTTTTTGGGGGGGGGGGTGGTACTAGCAATAGCAGAAGAATATCCTAATGGTTAGAGCAGCAGGCTGAGAACCAGGGAATGTTGGTTCAGATCCCATTAAGTCACCTCACCCTCCAGTGCCTCAGGTACAAAGTTAGACTGTGAGCCTTCCAGGGATAGAGAAAAATCTCAGGTACAGGAAGTAAAATCACCTTGAACTACAACTGAAAATGGTGTAAACAAAAAAACAAATCTTACCTCTTTTAAAATACTTGTCAGAAGCAGATGATTCATCTTCTTTAGCTTCCACGAGAACCATGTGAATTTCAACGATTTAGTATGAAGTTCAAAAGTGATGAACGGCAAAAGACTCCTTAGTGTAAAACTGACAGCAAAAATTTTACACTGAGGAGCAACTAACTAAGGAGCCTTTTGCTGTTCATCACTTTTGAACTTCATACTAAATCGTTGAAGTTCACATAGTTCTCAGTTTTTTGAGAGAGAACATCCTGGACCCCTGAGGAAGGAGTGTCATTTGAAACGCAGACTGTGTTGGATCCTGTTTATCACCCAAGTGAACCATCCTTGAAAAACGTTTTATTCTTAATAAAGTTCTTGTATCCTGTACATCATCTCTGCAGTCATTTTTTGTTTTCGTTCGACATTTACTGCAGACCGGTTGGATTCATCTTTGTTTTGCCCAATATAGCTACACTGACGACATTACTATTGTCCTCCCTGTCACATGCCTATCACCCACAGAGATTCAAAGAATATACTGTCTTATCCTTCCTAAAAGGGTGGATGTCGCACTTCAAGTTAAAACTAAGCATTGAAAAAAATACATTCTTTCTAGCCGTCTCTACTAACTGCACCTTGGATGCCCTAACTCTGAGAGGAAAGACCTTTCCCATCACCCCTTTGATTAGAATCCTGAGAGTTCACCTTGATAGACAGATATCTATGACAACTAAAGTAGACCAAGTCGTACACAAAAGCTTCAGCATGCTTTGGAAACTAAGATCCATAAGAAAATTATTTGAACTTGCACCTTTCTGATTACATTACATTACATTTGTGATTTCTATTCCGCCTGTGCTTTGCGGTTCTAAGCGGATTACAGTTAAAAGAGATCAGGACATTACCGAGAGAATTACATAACAACGATTCAAGTAAATTACATGTTGTGGTATAGAAATACAAGTATAAGATATCTGGATTTATCGATAGAATAACTTGACAGGGTTCAAGTAGTTACAAGGTTCAGTGGGGAAAACAATATAGGCAACTGAAGAAAGATACCTAACTTTGAAGGAATCAGTTAAGTGGATACCTAAGGGAGATGCTTATTTAGGAGAAGGTTAAATGGATACCTATGGGAGATGCTTATTTAGGAGTCTGGATATTTTTGGTAAATGAGGTTCGAGGGGATGACTAGTGTGTTATTTGCTGGGGAGAGTGCATGTGTGATTGGGGAGGGGAATATTAAGTAAGGACGTGTTTTTTTGAAAAGAAATGTTTTGATTTCTTTCCAAAACACTTTGATGTCTGTTGTTTTGATCATCAGTTTGGTGATGGTGGGGTCAATTTTTGCTGCCTGTGTTGCTAGAAGGCTGTCGTAAAGTTTCTTACGTCGGGTACCATTATGAGGGGGGAAGGTTCTGAGTTCTTCTTGATCTGGGTAATCGGTAGCGGTAAAGGCGGTTGTTCAGGTAATTGGGGGCCATACCATGGGTTACTTTGAAAAGTAAGCAGTAGAGTTTGAATTGAGTTCTTGCTTTTATCGGAAGCCAGTGAGAGTCTACATAGGTGGGGGTGACGTGGTCGAATTTGCTGAGTGAGTAGATGAGTCTGATAGCTGTGTTCTGAACGGTCTGTAGTTGTTTTATCATAGTGTTTGGGCAAGGTAGGTAGAGGCTGTTGCAGTAATCTAAGGAGCTGAGTATGAGGGATTGTACAATGATCTTGAAGTGTTCTTTGGAAAAGACTTTTCTTATTTTTCTTAGGTTTTGCATGGTGAAGAATGCTTTTTTTATGGTTTTGTGTATTTGTGTTTGCATTGTGCAGCCTCTGTCTAGGTGTGTTCCCAGAATTTTGAGAGTATTCTGTATTGGATATTTGATTGTGTTTACATCTAGTTTGTTAGGGATGGTTTTTGTTCCTTCTCTAGTAGTAGGAATTTGGTTTTCTCCGCATTCAGTTATAACTTGTGGTTCGTCATCCATTTTTCTACAGTTTCCAATGTTGTTTTCAGGCGTCCGTTGGAGATGGGGTCTTGGATGTCGAAGGGGAGAAGGATGGTTATGTCATCCGCGTAGCTGAAGGATGTAATGTTTAGGGCATCTAGGGCAGTGCCTAGGGATGCTATGAAGAGGTTGAAAAGTATGGGCGATAGAGGGGATCCTTGTGGAACTCCGCAGGGGTTTGACCATGGGTCGGATAAAAGATCATTTGACTTGACTCTGTATGATCTTGTTTTGAGGAATCCTTGGAACCAGTTGAGAACATTACCTGATATTCCTATGGCATCTAGTATCTGGAGTAGTATGGAATGGTCAACTAAGTCAAATGCTGCTGAAAGATCGAGTTGGATGATTAGTAACTTATTTCCTTTGCTGAGGTGCTGACGGGTTATGTCTAGTAGGGAAACCAGAAGTGTTTCAGTACTGTGATAGGCTCTTGAATCCGGATTGAGTAGGGTGTAGAATGTGGTGGTCTTCTAGGTAATTGGCGAGATATTGTGCTACTAGACCCTCTATGAGTTTGACGTATAGAGGTTTAGAAGCGATTGGTCTATAATTTGTTGGGCTGTCTATTGGGCCTTTGGGGTCTTTTAGTATTGGGGTGATTAAGATTTCGCTAAGTTCCGGAGGGAACTGACCTTCCCTGAGGGTGGTTTGCAGCCATAGCGTGAGACAAGCTATGAATTTAGAGGACGCTGTGGCTAGTAGGTAAGGGGGACAGTTGTTCAAATCACAAGAAGATTTGCTATATTTTTTGTACAGTCGGTCAAGGTCTGACCATTGTGTCGTTGGGAAGTTGGTCCAGATCCTATCTGTTGAAATGGCTTCATATATTGTGGGTTTTATTTGAATCTCTTCTATGATGTTTTGAGTGTTGTTGAATGTGGTTCTGAATGTGATTATTATTTTATGTTTGAAGTGGTCCACTAGTTGAGAAGCTGTTGGAGTCTGTGTTCCTTGGGTGACGAGGAAGGGTTTGGTGTCGGTGAGTGTTTTTACAATGCTGAAAAGTTTTTTGGTGTCCGGTTTTTCGGTGCCTATTAGTTTGGAGTAGTAGTCTTTTCGTTTTTCCTTCAGTTTGATTTTGTATTGCTTGATTTGGGATCTCCATTCTGTTTTGTTGTGGTCTTGTTTCTGTTTTTTCCATGTCCTTTCTAGTTGTCTGCATTGCCTTTTTAGGTGTAGGAGTTCGGCGTCAAACCATTTGTCTGATGGTCTGCATATTTTGTTTTTTGTGGTGCTAGTTTGTTCAAAGTGGATTCACTTAAGGTACGCCAGGTGTTATGAATTCTTTGGGGTTGTTTAAGTCTATTGCTGGGTCTACTGTGTCCCAGAATGTGGTAGGTTCGATTTTCTGTCTGGACTTGAAGCTTGTTATGCTTGGAGTAGGTTTGATGTTATTAAGCTCCCAGTTGATAGTGAAGGTGTACTTGTAGTGGTCAGACCATAAGGTAGGATGCCATGAACCGTTGGTAATGTGGATATTTTGTGTGTTGAGGTTGGGAGATGTGTAAGCAGCAATATCAAGTTGCTGGCCCTTTTCATGCGTGGGTTCAGGATTGAGTATCTGGTAAGAAAGTGTATTGAGGAATGAGAGAATATCCGCTACTTGTTTGGAGGTCTGATCTTCTAAGTGGAGATTAATGTCTCCTAAGATCAGGTTATGAGTGGAAGAGAGGGAGTTCTGGAAGATAAACTCTTCGAGATCTTGTTTGGAGGTGTTCCATTTCCCTGGTGTGACATAGCAGAGAAGGCAGTTCAGAGTTCCTGTGAGAGAGTTGTCCGAGAGTTGGCAGGCTAGGAGGTCAAGGTGAGGGGAGGAGTGCTTGGTTAGGACTTTAATGTTGAGGTTGTTTTTTACAATAATTGCAAGACCTCCACCTCTTCTGTTTTCTCTGCATACTAGCTCTAATTTGTATCCGTTTGGGCAGAGTTCAGTAATGCAGGGGTCTGTATCGGAAGTGAGCCAGGTTTCGGCTAGGAAGAGGCAGCCTAAATTATCTTTAGTCAGCCAGTCTTTGATTAATTCTGTCTTTGGGCTGATAGATCGTATATTCATGTATGCGCATGCTATTGATGTAAGTTTTGTGGGCGAGTGGGAGGTAAGTGTATTGATAAGTCCAATTGCTAGTGTTAAGCCCCCGGACTATTGCAACATTTCATACCTAACAGGATATTTCTGGAAACTAAGTATCATCCAAAACACTGCAGTAAGACTAATCTTTAAGCTGAAAAAATTTGACAATAGGCAACAGCAATAAAACAGTAATCTCTTTCCAACTACAGTGGTACCTTGGTTTACAAGCATAATTTGTTCCAGAAGAATGCTCATAATCCAAAGTACTCGTATATCAAAGCAACTTCCCCATAGGCCATAATGGCAACACTGACAATTCGTTCCACAAACCAAAAGGTGCCGAGGAAGTGTGAAGGTCATTCCAGAATCCTGAGCAATAATCTTTTTTAATTTCATTTTAAAAGATCATTGCTCAGGATTCTGGAATGACCTTTAACGTCCTGTAGAGACTCTTGAGTGGATTAGTCTGAGAGTGTGTGCTTTCTTTTTCTGGTTTTGTTTGTTTTTGGACTTTTATATTAAATTTTAATTATAATTTTGTATCCAGTAAATTTCTAAGGATCAGAAATCCATGCCCTTACCAATAAGCAAGCTGCATAGTAACATAGTAGATGTTGACAGAGAAAGACCAGTTTACCCAATATGATGAAATGTAACACATATGCTTGATCTGTCCTTGCCATTTTCAGGGCACGAACTGTAGAAGTCTGCCTGGCGTTGAAGTTCTAAACTACTGGATTTGTTGCTTAAGCACAGCTAAGTTGTTTTGATTCCCTTCTTTTCTCACATGGGAATCCTTTATCTCATAGAAACATAGAGTATGACTGCAGAAAAGGGCCATCGGCCCAACAAGTCTGCCCACTCAAAGAACCCTCCCTCAACAAGAACCCTCCTTCTAAGCATTTCCCCGGAGCGAATCCACATGTTTATCCCATCGTCCCTTGAAGTCGAGCGCGTTACTGACCTCAACTACCTGATGTGGAAGACCATTCCATTGATCATTACATTACATTAGTGATTTCTATTCCACCATTACCTTGCGGTTCAAGGCGGATTACATTATTACAGTTTACAGTATTACATATTACATATGAGGTATTAGGTCAATTGGAGATACATAAGAAGTAGTCTGGAAATTTACTAAGATGGAAGGATCAGGGAGTGTTGCAGGTGGTGAGCATTTGGTTGAGCTAGTTTAGTTTAATGTATTTTTTGAATAGTAGGGTTTTGTTTCTTTTTTGAAGATTTTGAAGTTTGTGGTCGTGATTAGTAAGTTGGAGAATTGGTGGTCTAGTTTTGCAGTTCTAGTAGCTAGGAGGTTGTCATATAGTTTCTTTCGTTTGATGTTTTTTGTCAGCGGGTACGTGAATGATGTGTGGGTTCTCCTGTGTCTGGTTGAGGAGGATTGATTTAGCCGATTATTCGGATTGGTTGAGGAGGATTGATTTAGCCGATTATTCGGTGAAGAAATATTTCCTGATGTCACCATGAAATCTCCCATCCTTGAGTTTGAGCGGATGCCCTCTTGTTGCTGTGGGACCCGTAAGGAAAAAGATATCTTCCTCCACCTCAATACAGCCCATAAGATATTTGAATGTCTCTATCATGTCACCCCTCTCTCTGCATTCTTCGAGAGAATATAACTGCAGCCTGCTTAGACGTTCTTCATATGGGAGATCCTTAAGTCCTGAGACCATCTTATTGGCCATTCACTGAACCAACTCCATTCTCTTCACATCTTTTTGATAATGTGGACTCCAAAACTGAACACAGTACTCCAGATGAGGTCTCACCATGGACGTGTACAATCTCATGCCATACTGGGACAGACCGAAGGTCCATCAAGCCCACTATCCTGTTTCCAGCCAACCCAGGTCCCAAGTAGTAAAATGGATTTTACACTGCTTATCCAAGCCATGTCAATAATGGTCTTTGGATTTCTCTTTTAGGAAATTATTCAAACCTTTTTTAAACTCTGCTAAGCTAACACATTCCCAGCAATGAATTCCAGAGTTTAATTACATTACATTACATTAGGGATTTCTATTCCGCCATTACCTTGCGGTTCAAGGCGGCTTACAAAAGATTAATAAACAGGGGTTACAATGGGAGAACGATTGATTTACTAGTTAAGTAAAGAGAACATAAGAACATAAGAACTGCCATCTCCGGATCAGACCCATGATGTAGTTTTAGTCACCCATATCCCTCTATGCCTCTCATAAGGAGATGTGTATCTAATTTGCCTTTGAATCCCAGCACAGTGGATTCCTTAATAACCTCCTTTGGGAGAGCATTCCAGGCGTCTACCACTCGCTGCGTAAAACAGTACTTCCTGACATTTGTCCTGGACTTGTCCCCCCTTAGCTTCAAACCATGTCCTCTTGTCCGTGTCGCGTTGGACAATGTAAATAATTTATTTTCCTGCTCTATTTTATCGATGCCTTTCAGCATTTTGAACGTCTCGATCATGTCCCCTCGCAGCCTCCTCTTCTCAAGGGAGAACAGTCCCAGTTTCTTGAGTCGTTCCTCATATTCCAAGTTCTCCATACCTCTTATTAACTTCGTTGCTCGTCTCTGCACCCTCTCCAACAGTTTTATATCCTTCTTTAGGTTGGGAGACCAATGTTGGACACAGTATTCCAAGTGTGGTCTGACCATTGCTCTATAAAGCGGCATTATGACTTTCTCCGATCTACTCGTGATTCCTTTCTTTATCATGCCTAACATTCTGTTTGCTTTCTTTGCCGCTGCCGCGCATTGTGCCGAGGGCTTCAGGGTCCTATCTATCAGTACACCCAGGTCCTTTTCTTGTTCGCTCTTACCCAGAGTTGCGCCTGACATTCTATACTCGTATTCCTTATTCTTACTACCTAAATGCATTACTTTGCATTTCTCCACGTTGAACTTCATCTGCCATTGCTCTGCCCATTTCTCTAACTGATACAAGTCGCTTTGGAGTTCCTCGCTATCCTCCTGCGATCTGATTGCCCGGGGCGGTGAATGGCCTTGTCCCCATCCCCGCAGAGACCACTATTTTTTCTTCCTCGTTTCGGCGGGTTACCCGTGGCTAGCCGCAGGTAACAACCACCGTGTCATTCTCTACCCCAACATAAAGGGTGGATTTACAAGAAAGAAAATTTGCCAGATCCGAGAGATCCCACGTGCCTATCCCAGGCCCTCTTGAATTCAGACACAGTCTCTGTCTCCACCACCTCTTCCGGGAGACTGTTCCACGCATCTACCACCCTTTCTGTAAAAAAGCATTTTCTTAGATGACTCCGGAGCCTATCACCTCTTAACTTCATCCTATGCCCGCTCATTGCAGAGTTTGAGACTCGACTCAAGTGCATTTACATTATATAGGTATTTAAACATCTCTCTAGAAACAATACTAACAATAACAATCTTAAATAAATTACTGCAGCAAAAAAATGTTGCAAAAATGTTATTAGCCAAGTGGTGGAACTATCCTTTGAAAAAACCATTTAAGTAAAGTGGAGAAAAAAGCCTCAACTAATTTTATATGCAGACGGCAACCCAATGAGTTTTTTTAGCCGTTCTTACTCTGTATCATAGGCAAAAAAACTCCACTACTTCTCTAAATGAAATCTTTCAAAATAGGAAAATATTTCACCACTGTGCACAGGGAACAGGAAAAGAACCTTCAGGAAGTTAACATTTCTGTTCACAGCTGTTGATGTAAGCCAGGATCGCAATCCAAAGACGCAACAATCTTACTGCAGACATATTTCCGGCATTGAAGTGAAGACAAGGAACCGATGTCCAGATCCAACAAGGCACTTGTTTCACCAATGAATGGCTGCTTCAGGGAATTCCCTCCTATTCCGTCCACTTTACTTAAATGGTTTTTCAAAGGATAGTTCCACCACTTGGCTTATAACATTTTTGGAACAATTTTTTTGCTGCAGTAATTTAAACATCTCTATCATATCTCCCCTCTCCTGCCTTTCTTCCAAAGTATACAGATTGAGATCTTTAAGTCTGTCCCATACGCCTTATCACGAAGTCTACACACCATTTTAGTAGCCTTCCTCTGGACCGACTCCATCCTTTTTATATCTTTTTGAAGGTGCGGCCTCCAGAATTGTACACAATATTCTATATGAGGTCTCACCAGAGTCTTATACAGAGGCATCAATACCTCCTTTTTCCTACTGGCCTACCTCTCCCTATGCAACCTAGCATCCTTCTAGCTTTCGCCGTCAAACTCTTATTTGAAGGAGGAAAGACTACTACTACTATCTATTTATTATTTCTAAAGCGCTGAAAGATGTATGCAGCGCTGCACATTTTAATATACAAGACAGTCCCTGCTCAGAAGAGCTTACAATCTAATTTAGACAGGACATTTTGGGGTTGGGGAGATTATGGTGGAGAAAATGATATAGTGGGTGTAGGTATCTGACAGCAGTGAGTGGGAGTCAGGAGTTGAAAACAAATTTTAAAAAATGGGCTTTTAGCTTGAATTTGAACGCTGCTAGGGAGGAGTATGACGTATTGATTCAGACCTCAGACTCCCTTCAAACTCTTTCAAAATAGGCAAAACAAGTCTGTTGAATGGGATATCTTCAAATCATCGGTCAGAGAAAAAAAAACATGAATATGTTATCAAAAAAAATTCGACATCTTAGAAGGTCCTATTCCTTCAAAATCCAAGTAGGAGTTTGAAGTCAGTATTGAATATAAGTATAGTTAAAATCTTATTGACATATTTGATATTGTTAGTACCTGACTTTTGTTGTTTGTTTGTCTAGTCCAGGGGTAGGCAATTCCGGTCCTCAAGTGCCACAGGCAGGTCATCCACAATAAATCTCAAGGAGGTAGTGCATGCAAATTCATCTCATACATATTCATTGTGCATATCCTGAAAACCTGTCCTGCCCATGGTTCTCAAGGACCAGAATTACCTACCCCTGGTCTCATCTATTTTATATATCCCGGTGTGTTCTTCTATCAGCATAAAAGTTCATCCAATAAAACCAGCACACTGTCTACCGCTGTCCCGACAGGAATCCTGCTTCGCAATCCACAATCGTTACCTCAGGGGAAGACCACAGCAACATCCTTAACAGCAATTCTGGCAACAGACATACTGGCTCCCAAGATGGCCTATAGCACTGGTTCCCAACCTTGTCCTAGAGGACCACCAGGCCAATCGGGTTTTCAGGCTAGCCCTAATGAATATGCATGAGAGAGATTTGCATATAATGAAAGTGAGAGGCATGCAAATGTGCTCCATGCATATTTATTAGGGCTATCCTGAAAACCTGATTGGCCTGTTATGGATTTTGCTTCGGCACAAAAGTTCAATGCACTGGGAAACTAAAGACACAACTTCTCAGCTCCGCAGAGAATGAAGACCTTTATGGCCTAGCAAACTGATGTTTGGCGGGAAGGCACTGGCACATACATGATAAGGGCACTGCCCCAAAATTTAAAATGACAGTGCGCTTGGTAGTGTCTGTACTGGGTTCCATGGATGAGAATATAATGCTTGCTTGTCCTCTGAGAACTCACAGTAACAACTTTTTCAGATACATCAGAAGCAGAAAGCCTGTGAGGGAATCCGTGGGACTACTGGATCATCAAGGAGCAAAAGGGGCACTTGGGGAGGATAAGACCATAGTAGAGAGAATGAATGAATTCTTTGCTTCTGTCTTTATGGAAAATGATGAAAGAGATCTACTTGAACCAGAAATGGTTTTCAAAGGTGGCTATGTGGAGGAACTGAAAAATCTTGGTGAACAAGGAAGATATACTGAACCACATCAACAAGTTAAAGAGTGATAAATAACCTGGAGAGGCTAGTATACACCCGAAGGAATGGAAAACTTAAACATGAAATTGCTGATCTGTTGCTAAAAGGGTCCATAGTATCTGAGGACTGGAGGGTGGCCAATGTTACACCGATTTTTTAAAAAAGGTTCCAGGGTGATCCAGGAAATTACAGACTGGTAGGCCTGACTTCAGTGTTGGGCAAAATAGTGGAAACTATTGTAAATAAAATGACAGAACACACAGACAAACATGATTTAATGGGACAGCATCAGCATGGGATCAACCAAAGGAAGTCTTGCCTCATCTATTTGCTTCATTTCTTTGAAGACATGAACAACCATGAGTATAAAAGTGAGTCAATTGATGTAGTGTATCTACATTTTCAGAAAGCTTTTGAAAAAGTTCCTCATGATAAAATTCCTGAGAAAATAAAAAAAAGTTGTGGCAATGCTCCGTTGTGGACTGGGAATTGGTTATTGCACAGAAAACAGAAGATAGGGTTAAATGGCTATTTTTATCAATGGAGGAGGGTAAATAGTGGAATACCACAGGGATCTGTACTGGGACCAGTGCTATATAACTTCTTTATAAAAAATCTGGAAACTGGAATGACAAGGGAGGTCATTTAATAGCTTTGTGTCATCTGCAAATTTAAAGTTGCCAAAACACATGCAGACTGCAAGAAAACCTTAAGAAACTGGAAGATTGGACATCCAAATGGCAGATGAAATATAACGTAGGCAAATATAGAGTGATGGGAAGAATAATCTAAATCATAGTTATTGATGGAAGGGTCCACCTTAGGAATCAGCACTTAAAAGAAAATGATCTGGCTGTCATTGTCGAAACTACACTGAAATCTTCTGCCTAATGTGTGGTGGCAGCCAAAAAAGCAAATTATTAGGAAAGGGATGGTATATAAGAGAAAGATTATTAAAATGCCTATGTATAACTCTATGGTGCAAGCTCACTCAGTTCTGGACGCTATTATCTCAAAAAAGAGATATCCAAATCCTACATGCAAAAACCACCAAACCACTTATAAAAACTTATTTGTCAGTTCCTGGTCAACATCAGCCAGAAAACTGGACTCACGTTCCTAACAAATTTAAATCCTTCATTCCTGCATCCCTCATTTTGGGGAATAGCAACTTGGAGGAAACAGCAGGCTTCCCTCCACTTGGAACATGAAAGGGTGAACTCATAAATACAAAGAGAGACGAGTATACAGAAATAGTAATTATAGTTTATGTATACAGTAGATGGTATAAATAGGTAAGATTCACATATATTTAGCTCATGCATTGTAACACCACTACTGAAGCTCATGCAAACCGCTCAGAATTGACTCCTCAATCATTAGTAGCAGTATAGAAGCTTCTAATAAACAATTATTGAAAATATTAGGTGTGATCATTTAAGAGGAGAAAACATTGTTAATTCTTTGAAATGTTTAGCATATTCTTACTCCATTTAGAAGTGCATATTTCCCTTCATCATTTTTAGTTTATATATAAAACAAAACAACATAACTTTTATAGGGTTAACTGAAGAAAGGAGAGAAACAAAGGAAAGAAACCATGAGAAAGAGAAGGCAAAAGGGAGATGCATGAAAATGATCTGCTGCACCCCAAAGTTTGTTGGGAAAAACACCTCGGTTCAGATTTCTCTTCAACTTCCAGAATTCCAAAGTTAAGGATTGATATACCTAAAAGCACTATCCCAGGAAATATTCAGTAGCAGGTGGGGGTGGGTGGGAGGAGGAGCATAGTATATGAAGTGGGGTGTTGGAAAATAAGAGATCATTAAGACAGACCAAAGCAGAAAGATAAGGATTTTGAACTCTTCTTGTGTTTTATATCTGTACTTAGTGTGATTGATGATATGAACGGAGGGTCTATAAATTAATATTGAGCCCTTGTGTTTCTTTTATGGAGAAAAATATTCACGGGGCAGAGCCGGCCCGCGAATATTGGAAATTCACGAATAACTTTTGGGCCAACTCTGACCCACCCCCGCCTTCTCCCTGGTATCCCGGACCTTACCTGGTGGTCTAGCAGCTGCCTTTTGGGGCAGGAGCGTTCTTCCTACGCTCCTGCCCCGTGCAGATCACTCATCCAAAATGGCTGCTGTGAGTTCCTGTCATAGTCTCTCAAAACTACAACGGGAACACACAGCAGCCATTTTGGATGAGTGATCTGCACAGGGCAGGAGCATAGGAAGATCGCTTCTACCCCGAAAGGCCACTAGACCACCAGGTAAGGTTTGGGGAGGTCCGGGAGGGAGCTGGGGGTGATTCCGATTTTAGGAAATCGTATTGGGATTCCTAAAACCACATCACTTCAAAAAACTTTTGAAGCATCATCTTTTTGGTCAAATGAAATATGCACTCTGTTTGGTGTTTGATTTGGTTTGAATCTGTAATGTATTTTAATTATGTATGTTGAACTGTAAACTGCTTTGAATAAAAATAAATAATAAAGTATAAATCATGTACATTGAATTCTATAGCCTTGATATTTTCTCATAATCCTGAAAGGTCAACAAAATATTTTGTGCTGCTCTTCATAAAATGACTTGTCTGTATTGTTTGGGTTTAGGTTACAAGGCAGATCCATGAGCATGAGCAGGAGAACGAGTTACGGGAACAGATGTCAGGTTATAAGCGGATGCGGCGCCAGCACCAGAAGCAGTTGATCGCCCTGGAGAACAAGCTGAAGGCCGAGATGGACGAGCACCGCCTTAAGCTGCAGAAGGAGGTAGAAACTCATGCCAACAACTCGTCCATTGAGCTGGAGAAGCTGGCCAAGAAGCAGATCATTGTCATGGAGAAGGAGGTAAGTTCTGAGCAGCGTTCTCAGTGGTCTTCCACTTGTCCATGTCATGCTATATCTGAGTAACTGAATTGATGATTCAGCCATAATGAAGACAGAAGCAAAGAATTAATTTAGTCTCCCCTATATGGCCTTGTCTTTCCTAAGTGCCCCGTTTTACCCCTTGGTTATCTAGCGATCCAGCTGATTCTTTTACTGGATTCTGACTTCTAATATACCTCACTTTTTAACTATGCTGGCTATCATTTGTCCTTCCTTCCTCCTTTGCAGCTACTCCTTCTTTGTATATGGTAGCCTTTCTGGTGCTATCTTTTTCCTTTATCCCAAGCTGGAGGAGTGAGAGAGGACACCACCTTCCTTAGTTCTTCATCATGTACTGGGAGGTAAACAATAAAGGGTAGCTGCCCTGCCTTTTCTTCCCTATCCTCCGTCTCTGCTTTCTACTTCTCCATCTCTGCTTTCTACTTCTCCCTTCCCCTCTAGCCACTGTCTCATCATCCACCTCATTCTTCCTCCCTTCCCTATGCAGAGGTAGGTAAATATATTTATATATCTGGGTGGGTATATATAATAGATAGATAATATAAAATACACACACTTTATTAGACCATATATATAAAACATGTGTACACAAGATATTCAGGAGCTGGTCTCTCACAAGCTTTTAATGGGTGGGCAATCAACCAGGCAACCACCTAAACAGCCAATGGCTCAGAATCCCAATGTTAATTTTTCTTCAAGCTGTAGGAAGGAAGAAATGCACAGACATAATCATACCACAGATGGGGAGTGTCTTTCGAACTGGCTGAACTTGCCTATCTTGAGTCACTCTTTTTCCTTCTCTCTCTAAGGCCAGTGCAGACAGAAGGTATGTACACGTAACTGGGTGCAGAATGCACAAAGGGTTTCAACATAGAAGGTAACTCACGTGGAATATTAAAAGGAATGGTCATAGAAACATGAGGGCAGATAAAGGCCAGATGGGCCATCCTCAGCATCAACTACTCGTATCCCTTCTATTATTGTAAACCGACCAGATACTTGTGATGATCGGTATTAGAGAATGACACGGTGGGTGTTACCCGCGGCTAGCCCCGTGGAGAGGTGAATGGACTTGTCTCCGCAGTGAGGCATTCGAGGATCGCGCAGTCCCCACCCGCCCGATCGCAGCGTTCCGCCATCTCCCTCCCTCCACCTCACCTTTGATGTAGAGCAGGGCCGGCAAGATAGACAGGCGCAAAAAAAAAAAAAAACGCCTCCTTCCTTTTCCCCTGCTCTTACCGCCATGCTGCAGCTACTAAAGCCGACAGGAAGTCTTTCTGACGTCGGAGAGGATGTTCTGGGCCAGCCAATCGCTGCCTGGCTGGCCCAGAACGTCCTCTCCAACTTTAGAATCGACGTCGGAAAGACTTCCTGTCGGCTTTAGCAGCTGCAGCATGGCGGTAAGAGCAGGGAAAAAGGAAGGAGGCTTTTTTTTTTTTGAGCGGCAGGGAGGCAGCAGGCTGGCTTTGGCTAGGGAGGGAGGGACAGAGGTAGACAGGCAGGCTTCAGGGGTGGGGGTGGGACAAAGTGTGGAAGGCAGTGAGAGGGACATAGGAAGGAGGCACTGGGGGCACTAAAGACATGGGAAGGATGCACTGGGGGCACTAAAGACAGGAAGGGGCACTAAGGACATGGAAAGGAGGTACTGGGGGCACTAAAGACATGGGAAGGAGGCACTGGGGGCACTAAAGACAGGAAGGGGCACTAAGGATATGTGAAAGAGGCACTGGAGGCACTAAAGACATGGGAAGGAGGCACCGGGGACACTAAGGACATAGGAAGGGAATAGAAAGGGACAATTCTTGGGCCTGAATGCAGAAAGAAAGAAATGAAAGAAAGGATACACAGACAGAAGGAAATGCAACCAGAGACTCATGAAATCAATCACCAGACAGCAAAGGTAGGAAAAATGATTTTATTTTCAATTTAGTGATCAAAACGTGTCAGTTTTGAGAATTTATATCTGCTGTCTATATTTTGCACTATATTTGTCTATTTTTCTATAGTTACTGAGGTGACCAAGCTCGCGGAGATAGGGCGGAAACGGGGTTTTTAAATTTTAGTCCTAGTAGTTTGCCAGTCCACAAAATAATTCTTTTATTTCTGCCGGACAACCGGTGTAAAAAGGTTGAAAAACACTGCCGGCTTTCTTTTTCGCCCAGCCGCACGCGCGCCTGCTCAAGTTGATCAATCTTCTCCTCTCCTGCAACTTCCTGTTTCCGGTTGCGTCAGAGGAGAATATTGAACAAATGAGCAGCTGCGCATACGCGGCTTTTTGAATGCGTGCGGCTGGGCGAAAAAGAAAGCCGGCATACTCTACATCTAAGGTGAGATGGAGGGAGGGAGATGGCGGATCGCTGCAATTGATCGGGTGTCTGCTGTTTTTGTATCACTGCCTGCCTGTGCTCACGTTCCAGATCCTCCTGTTGCTCATTGTACTGCAGCATCTGCATGATTATGTGCTCAGGTGGGCATTTTTAGTATGCACAATCGAGCTATAGGTGAACATGGGGGACTCGTCATTGCAAGGGAGGACAAGTCAATTGATTTATTTTATGTTCTGTTTTTACTACAGGGCAGAGGCACTGAAACAAATTCTCAGTGCAGTAGTAGTAGTGGCAGGACTCTCTTCTGTCTTCATGGTATTTCGCAGTACTGAGGCTTATATGAATGTTGCGGGGACGGTGACGAGGCGGTGAATGGGATGGCAGTGACGGTAATGGGGCGGTGAAGGGGATGACGGTGACGGGGTAGTGAAGGGAATGGCGGTGAAGGGGACGGTGAGCCGGGGACGGGGCGGTGACAGGGACAGATTTTTTCCCCGTGTCATTCTCTAGTCGGTATATCAAGCTATAAATAAACTTTAAATAAATAAATAAACTTTCCCTACACATTCCTGCCCCATGTTTTCTTAAATTCAGACAGAATGTCTCCAACACCTCTACTAGGAGACTGTTCCATGCGTCTACCCCCATTCTGTAAAAACATATTTCCTTAGATGACTCCTGAGCCCATCACCTCATCTTCATCCTTTTTCCTTCATTTGAAAAAGACTCACATCCTGTAAATTAAGGCGCAGAGATATTTAAACATAACATATATCCCCTCTCCTCCGCCTTTCTTCCAGATTATACATATTGAAGTTTCTATCTGTCCCTTTATGATTTATTACAAAGTCCACCATTTTGTAGCAGCCCTTTGGACCAACTCCATCCTATTTATATCTTTTTGAAGATGTGGTCTCTAGAATTGCACACAGTATTCCAAATGGGGCCTCACCAGAGATTTATAGATTTATTGATCATTGGAACAAGCTTCCAGTGCAGGTGATCGAGGCAAACAGCGTGCCAGACTTTAAGAATAAATGGGATACCCATGTGGGATCCCTACGAGGGTCAAGATAAGGAAATTGGGTCATTAGGGCATAGATAGGGGGTGGGTAAGCAGAGTGGGCAGACTTGATGGGCTGTAGCCCTTTTCTGCGTCATCTTCTATGTTTATCGCCTCCTTTTTCCTACTGGCCATTCCTGTCCCTATGCACCCGAGCTTCCTTTTGACTTTGCCATCTTTTCTACCTGTATTTTCTAAAAATTTTATTTTCTGTGACCATAGCAAGTACCTGCATGACAAAATGAGAGGTAATAGCTCTGTGTGTGTGTGTGTCTGAAGAAAGCAAAAGTACCGGTAAACAGCTGCGCATGACCTGGAGTCTTCTGTCCATAAATATTAGCCTCACAAAAAGTGTGATGGGAAAGAGAGGCTAATATTTATGTGCAGTTCATAAGCAGAGATGTGCGTGGATTTCTTCCAACATGCGCACAATGAAATCATCCTTACTACAGAACCTTTATGCGCATGGGTCCAGCAGGTGTTCCCTGATTTAGCACACAAGTTCTGCACACTTTGAATTTGCAGAATATTTTCTCATTAATCTCAATGTAGAAGCCACATGCTCAGCCATTGGCTTTTTATATTGAGTCCTCTGTCTTCAGGTTTTAAAACTAAGCTCAAGGTGAGTTACAATTATCCCCCCTCCCCCATTGCTGCTGCCTTCACAGTGTGCTGGATGCCTCTTACCTGCTGGCCCACCAGTCCAAGGATGACCATCCAGGCTCTGCTCACCTACACCTCCTTCCCACAGCTACTGTTCCAAACAAGTTGAAAAATCACCTGTGGTGGTACTTCTGAGGCTGACTATTCATCAAGGCAGAGCCTGCAAGAGAGCAGTAGAGCATGTTCAAAGCCTGCTGGGTCTCAGAGTCTCCAACAACAAATTAGAGAATTTAATTTTGAATGTTTAGATATATATTTATCTATT
The DNA here is from genome assembly GCF_902459505.1 of Geotrypetes seraphini. NCBI lineage: Eukaryota > Metazoa > Chordata > Amphibia > Gymnophiona > Dermophiidae > Geotrypetes > Geotrypetes seraphini. Next base: position 189,595,317 of record NC_047091.1, on the reverse strand, counting down.
CTTGACTTTTTTAGTACGATATTTCTTCTCAGACCCCACCTCAAGAGTGGGGGCCAGCTGGTAGAATGGACATTTTTTTCTTCCCTGGTACCTAGTGATCTGTACACTAGAGCATTTCAGTTCATTTATTCAAACTTGAATTTATCTGCTCTTCTCAACAGACACCCAGCGGCCAAGGCATAGAAACTCCTCCTGGCTTGCTTTTGAATCCATTTTCTGAAAATACTTCCAACTACCTGCAAACTGTAGAGGAGCTTGTGCTTTAGTTTGAGAAACGCTAAACTGAGAGGGACAGAGAAATAGTTAGGCTAAGGGTATTTCCTAAAACTGAAGACCTTTGGGCAGCATTTCTAGCACAATATACCATATCACAAGGACGATAAAGGGACATCCTGGTGGTGTTAAGGTGCACTGAAGAATATATACATGCTACTTGTTCCTTCTTTGTAGTCAAAGGCAGCTGCAGCAGATGAGAAGAAATTCCAGCAGCAGATCATGACTCAGCAGAAGAGAGACCTCACTAACTTCTTGGAAAGCCAGAAAAAACAATACAAGCTTTGCAAGGAGAAGATTAAAGAGGTATGCACCAAGAAATTTGCATCTCCTAGAGCCAGGGCCAGCTTAACTATTCCCTAGACAAAGTGGCCAAAAGCAGCAGAAATTAAAGCCAACCTGACTGCCACACTAGCTCAAAGAATCATCAAATACATGCTGTTAACATAAAGGATCAACAGTTTTCAATACTCAGGTAAATGGCTTTTGGAAATAGCCCTTGTTATGTGTATGCAAAACAAATAAAGTGAGGGCTGGAGCCCTTAAGAAGGGAAGGGGCCTGAATGTTTGAGGGATATGCAAAACTGAAGGTTCACCGATAGCATCTTGCACGGGCCCTGGCTAGGAGAATTGTATATTTATAAAACTGTTAACTTCTCACTATATGCTGGGACCTGTTATAGAGTTGGGAGTAGGAACAGATAACACAGTAAATGATGGCAGGTAAAGACCATCCATTCTGCCCAACAAGGTGGTTAGAGCTATGCCCATCACTCTGAGTGGGTCCCAGTCACCTATGCTTAAACGTTGGTTTTCAAGTCTCAACTATGCCAACCATATAGGCAGCCAAACATTAAATTTAAGATTCTTTGTCTAAATTTCAAAACCCTGAATCTAATCGAAAACTTATTAATCATACTATACCAAAAAGGTTCAAGGTGATTTAAAATCTAAGGGAAAATACATAAGGAGGTCATATAAAAAGTTTTCAAATTTTTACAAAACATTAAGTAATTGATATCAGTCCTAACGTAAACAAGTAGATTATTCCAAATTGTAATTGCAGCGTAAGCAAAAGAGGAGTTGAGCTGTCGTTTATACCATCCTCCTCTAATCTGTGGAAAATGTAGTAATAAAGTACCACAGAATCGGGTGGAAAAAATGAGAAAAAAGCAAAATTGGATTATCTGAAGTCAGTCTGTAACATACGATGAACTATGCAATCTGATTTAAACTTAATTCGCCTCTCAACTGATAACCAATGAAGATTCTTATACATTAGTGAAACACTTTCATATCTTTTTAGACAAAAAATTAATCTAACTGCAGTATTCTGGAGTAATTGCAATTTTTTGATCAGTTTTAATGTTTTAAAGTTTTAAAGTTAAGAATTACAGTAATCAAGTTGAGGTAACACCAACATCTGAACCAAGAGTGCAAAATGTTCAAAAAAGCATGACTTCACTACCCAAGTTTCCTCATAATATATAAAATCTTCCTCCATAAATTTGAAATTTGATTGTAAGAGAAGAGTCTAAAAGAATACCCAAAACTTTTAGATGTTTTTTTTCTACTTGCAGGGTAGTTAGTACCTGATTGTAGAGTAAGACATTAAAGAACAGAAGATACAGTGGTACCTTGGATTACGAGCATAATCCATTCCAGGAGCATGCTCGTTTATCAAAGCAAAGTTCCCCATAGAAAATAGTGGCAAACACCGACGATTCGTTCCAGAACACGGGGTCTGTCCTTTCGGGTGCTGGGTGCTGTAGCGCCGTCTCCTCTGTCCGCCTCCTCCATCCGTCATCCGAAGAAGAACCCCACAGTGCCGCTTCGAGGGGGGGGATGCCTGTAATGTCCGCCAGCCACCGGAGAACCCCGCAGTGCCACTTCAGAGGAATGCCTCCTCCATCCGCCGGCCAGCCCTCCATGTCAGATGCCCCCTGCATGCTGGAGAGACCCCACCCGAGCCCACGCAGCCGAGCACCGCCCCTCTCAACACACACAACGCCAATGATTGACGCTCTGCGTGTCACACGCAACGCGCAGGCGGGACGGCACCCAGCCACGCAGGCCCAGATAGAGGTCCTCCAACCTGCGGAAGGCACCCGACGTGGAAGGCTGGCCGGAAGACGGAAGAGGAATCCCCAGAAGCGGCGCTTCCTGGGCTGTAAGTGAAACATAGAAGATGACGGCAGAAAAGGGCTACAGCCCATCAAGTCTGCCCACTCTGCTTACCCACCCCCTGTCTATGCCCTAATGACCCAATTTCCTTATCTTGACCCTCGTAGGGATCCCACATGGGTATCCCATTTATTCTTAAAGTCTGGCACGCTGTCTGCCTCGATCACCTGCACTGGAAGCTTGTTCCAATGATGAACCACTCTCTCTGTGAAGAAATACTTTCTGGTGTCGCCATGAAATTTTCCACCCCTGAATTTGAGCGGGTGCCCTCTTGTGGCCGAGGGTCCCTTGAGAAAGAAAATATCATCTTCCACTTCTACACGTCCCATGAGGTACTTAAATGTTTCGATCATGTCTCCCCTCTCCCTACGTTCCTCGAGAGTGTAGAGCTGCAATTTGTTCAGTCTCTCTTCGTACGAGAGACCCTTGAGCCCCGAGATCATCCTGGTGGCCGTCCGCTGAACCGATTCAATTCTGCGCACATCTTTACTGTAATGTGGCCTCCAGAATTGCACACAGTACTCCAGATGAGGTCTCACCATAGCCCTGTACAACGGCATTATGACTTCAGGCTTTCGGCTGACGAAACTTCTATTGATACAACCCAATATCTGCCTTGCCTTAGATGAAGCCTTCTCCACTTGATTGGCAGTTTTCATGTCTGCACTGATGATTACTCCTAAATCTCGTTCTGCTGAAGTCCTAGTTAAAGTTTCTCCGTTCAAGAAGTACGTCCTGCATGGATTTCCGCTTCCGAGGTGCATGACCTTACATTTCTTAGCATTGAAGCCTAGCTGCCAGGTTGAGGTCCAACTTTCCAATGTAAGCAGGTCCTGCGCCATATAATTCTGTAAACTGCATTCACTTACTATATTACATAGTTTGGCGTCATCGGTGAATAGTGTTATTTTACCTTGAAGCCCTTGAGTCAGATCCCCTATGAATATGTTGAAAAGGAGTGGACCCAGGACCGAGCCCTGCGGCACTCCACTGGTCACCTCCGATGTTTTAGAGAGGGTACCATTAACCACCACCCTCTGAAGTCTGCCACTCAGCCAATCATTGACCCATGCAGTTAGTGTCTCTCCTAACCCCATCGATTCCATCTTGCTTAGCAGCCTGCGGTGTGGGACACTGTCAGAAGCTTTACTGAAGTCCAGGTACACGACGTCCAAAGACTCTCCCAAGTCCAACTTTCTTGTTACCCAGTCAAAGAAGCTGATGAGATTGGATTGGCAGGACCTACCCTTGGTGAATCCGTGCTGACTGGGATCCCGAAGATTCCCTTCATTCAAGATCGTGTCCAATTTGCTTTTAATTAGTGTTTCCATGAGTTTGCACACTATTGATGTGAGACTCACCGATCTATAATTCGCAGCCTCTGCCCTGCAACCCTTTTTATGCAGAGGAACGACATTAGCTAATTTCCAGTCCAGGGGAACTTTCCCCTTACTTAGGGAGAGATTGAATAGCTCAGCCAACGGTTTCGCCAGGACATCGCTCAATTCTCTGAGCACTCTTGGGTGCAAATTGTCTGGTCCCATGGCTTTGTTCACCTTGAGTCTTGCCAGTTCACTGTAAACTTCACCTGGTGTGAACTCAAAATTCTGAAACGGGTCTTCTGTGCTATGTGTTGCCTTCAACTGCGGACCGTGTTCCGGTGCTTCACAGGTGAAGACTGAGCAGAAGTATTCATTCAGTAGTTCGGCTTTATCGGAATCTGCTTCCACGTAACTTCCGTCCGGTCTTCTAAGGCGTACTATCCCACCTGTGTTCCTTTTTCTGTCACTAATATACCTGAAGAAGGATTTGTCCCCCTTTTTAATGTTTTTTGCCAGAATTTCTTTCATTCGAAGTTTTGCCTCCCTAACTGCCATTTTGACCGCTGTAGACCTGGTCCTATATTCTACCTTTGCCTCTCTTTTCTCCGTGCGCTTGTAGGTGCGAGATCTCCGTGGTGAACCATTGGGGTTTATTGTTTCTTTGTCGTTTATTTACTGATTTTATGAAGCGGCTAGTTGCTTCATGTATGGTTGATTTCAGTGTTAACCACTTAGCTTCTACATCATCGGTCTCCGCTTGGTCCTGCAGTGTCCGATGGACGAAATCTCCCATGCGTGCGAAGTCTGTGCCCTGGAAATTGAGTACCTTTGTTTTTGTGTTTGATCTAGGGAAGCCTTTCCTAAGGTTGAACCATACTATGTTGTGGTCGCTGGAGGCTAGCGTATCTCCTACTGAGACCTCTGAGACGCTTTCCCCATTGGTGAGTACCAGGTCGAGGATCGCCTGGGCCCTAGTGGGCTCCGTTGCCATTTGTTTGAGATGTGCTCCCTTTATGGAGGTTAAGAGCCTCCTGCTACCGCTGGTTGTCGCTGAAAATGAGTTCCAGTCTGCATCAGGCATATTGAAGTCCCCTAGCAGTACAGCTTCTCCTGCTCATTTATCGGGGCAGTCCTCGGTTTGCGAGTCAAAAGTTTGCTGAGTGTTTTGCTCATCTTGCAAAACACTCGCAAACCGGGTTACTCGCAAACCGAGGTTCCACTGTAAGTGAATTATGAAAAAAAAAGAGCCTTTGCCTTACTTGCATTCAATTTCAACTATTAGTAAAAGCCCAATCCCCAATTCTATTCATGCAATCAGTGATCTTTGCTGAAATGTCCTCTGTATTTGAACTTAATGGAATTATTTTAAAAAATCATCAGCATAGGATAACATACAAACTGGCTGACAAACGTACTTTTTGCAGAGTACTTAAAAGTATATTAAAAAGTATAGGAGAAATAGAAGAACCTTGTGGCCAAAGAAGCCCAGCTCCTAGAAAAGATTCTATCCGTCAGCATGCTATAATTCCTATTTACTAAAAAATCGTTAAACCAATTAAGATCCACCTATACCCAACTCACTCAGTTTGTTGATCTGCAAAATTTGATTGACTGAGTCAAAAGCTGCACTGATATGTTTATGCTATGATTGCCTCAACTTTGAATCTTTATCAACCAGCTAGAGCATTATAGTCAGCAGATGATGTTTTGCTTGAGATCCCATCCTTTAATTTAATTTGTTTAGACTGTAGGATCTCAATATCCCCGTCCTGTCCCCATGAGTTCTGTCCGTGCCCCATTCCTGCAAGCTGTGCTTTAACCGCACAAATCTCAAACCCTTATGATTTTAGGCTTGTGCAGATGAGGACAGAGCTTGCAGGAATGGGACAGGGACAGAGCTCATGGGGAAAGGACAGGAATTGGAGGTCTAAAGAAAACTTGATATCACTTGATAGACCGGTATAGTTCCTTTATAGATGGGTAATATGCCTCATTGCTACTGGCAGGTGGAGACCGAGATCAAACTTGTATATCAGTATAGCATGTCCCTCTTGCTACTCCAGTTTTCCTCAGCCACCGGTAGCAGGTGATAATGCTTTTCAGCTCCCCTCTTAGCACTGTTGGAACTTTGTTTATGGGCTCCTGGTTCCCCTTTTTGTGCCAGATAGAGCTTGGGCGGGTTCTGTTTGGGGATCCATCCGACCTCAGGGGTGTTAAACCCAGCGGGTCTCGTGCTGGGTCCCTCCCTCCACCTCCCCATATTTTTGTAGAGGGCCTCAGCAAGCAGCCTAGCCCCCTGGTTGGTCAGCCCTCCAGCTTCAAGAACCGTTGAATCTGTTCTGACTAAGTAAAAAGAAATAATAAAAAAATCCTGAGGTGTACCGGTTTAAAGGGCTCATTTCCCTTTAAAACTGCCTTTTTTTCTGTGTTTTTCTCAATTAACCGGCACTTTCTTTACAGCTAGGGCGTTTTTTAGCACAATGAGCTCTTTTAAAGGCAAAACCAAGCTGGGACCGATAATGTGGAGGCTATGTAGTCAACCTTGAAATCTACCCTACACGTAGCAACGAACCACTACATAAAGTCAGTAAGCAAACGGCAAAGAAACAATAGACCACAATGGTTCACCGCAGAGATCTCAGACCTCGTTAAAGAAAAGAAACGAGCATTCATTTCCTACAAACATTCGGAGACAAGGGAGGCTAAATTAGAATACATGGCCAAGTCTACAGCGGTCAAAGCGGCAGTCAGAGAGGCCAAGCATCGAGTTGAAGTAAACCTAGCAAGGAACATTAAGAAGGGGGACAAATCCTTCTTCAGGTATATTAGTGACAGAAAAAAAAAACAATGATGGGATAGTGCGCCTTAGGAAACCAGACGGGAATTATGTAGAATCAGATTCAGATAAAGCCGAACTACTAAATGAATACTTCTGCTCGGTCTTCACCTGCGAGGCACCGGGGTCCTGTCTGCAGTAGCAGGCAAAGCAGAGTTCGGAAGACCCATTTCGGAATTTTGAATTTACACCCGGTGACATCTACGACAAACTATCAAGACTCAAGGTGAACAAAGCCATGGGACCGGACAATCTACATCCCAGAGTGCTTAGTGAGCTCAGTGACGTCCTAGCGGAACCGTTATCCATACTCTTCAATTTCTCCCTGAGTACGGAGGAAGAGTCCCCTTGGACTGGAAAACATCTAATGTCGTTCCTCTGCACAAAAAGGGTTGCAGGGCAGAGGCTGCGAATTACAGGCCAGTGAGTCTCACATCAATAGTGAGTAAGTTCATGGAAACACTAATCAAACAAAAATTAGACACGATCCTAGACGAGGAGAATCTACACGATCCCCACCAACATGGATTCACCAAGGGTAGGTCCTGCCAATTCAATCTCATCAGCTTCTTTGACTGGGTAACAAGAAAACTGGATTTGGGAGAGTCCCTGGACGTCATGTACTTGGACTTCAGTAAAGCTTTTGATAGCGTCCCCCACCGCAGGTTATTGAGCAAGATGAAATCGATGGGATCAGGTGAAACACTAACTGCATGGGTCAACGATTGGCTGAGTGGTAGACTTCAGAGGGTGGTGGCTAATGGTACCCCCTCTAAAATGTCGGAGGTGACCAGTGGTGTGCCGCAGGGCTCGGTCTTGGGCCCGATCCTTTTCTCAACATATTCATAGGAGACATGACTCAGGGGCTTCAAGATAAAATAACATTATTCGCCGATGATGCCAAACTGTGTAATATAGTAGGTGAAAGCGATCTCACGGATGGTATGGCGCAGGATCTGATCAAGTTGGAAGACTGGTCTTCAACATGGCAGCTGGGCTTCAACGCAAAGAAGTGTAAGGTGATGCATCTCGGCAGCAGAAATCCATGCAGAACATACACCTTGAATGGAGAAACACTAGCTACGACCTCAGAAGAACGGGACTTGGGAGTAATCATCAGTGCAGACATGAAGGCTGCCAAACAAGTAGAGAAGGCCTCATCCAAGGCAAGGCAGATGTTGGGATGTATCAATAGAAGCTTCGTCAGCCGTAAACCTGAAGTCATAATGCCACTGTACAGAACCATGGTGAGACCTCATCTGGAGTACTGTGTGCAATTCTGGAGGCCACTTACCGTAAAGATGTACTTCGAGCTGAGTCAGTCCAGCGAATGGCCACTAGGATGGTCTCCAGACTCAAGGGTCTCTCATACGAGGAAAGACTGGGCAAGTTGCAGCTCTACTCTCTAGAGGAGCGCAGGGAGAGGGGTGACATGATTGAGACATTTAAGTACGTCACAGGTCGTGTCGAGGTGGAAAACGACATATTCTTTCCTAAGGGACCTTCAGTCACAAGGGGGCACCCGCTCAAACTCAGAGGAGGGAGATTTGGTGGTGACACCAGGAAGTATTTCTTTACAGAAAGGGTGGTGGATCACTGGAACAAACTACCGGTGCAAGTGATCAAGGCCACCAGCGTGCTTGACTTTAAGAATAAAAGGGACATCCACGTGGGATCTCTACGTGGGTCGAGCAGCACTCTGACTTAATGGGGTGGGACAGTATAGTGGGCAGACTTGATGGGCTATAGCCCTTTTCTGCCGTCATCTTTCTATGTTTCTATGATTCTGGCGGTTCAGCCGGGGGAGTTTCTGACCTCTCTAGATCTGACCAAGTCCTACTTACACATTCCTATTCGGGCCTCCCATCATTGCTTCCTGCACTTTGCGATCTTGGGGCTATATTATCAGTTCTGTGCACTTCCCTTTGATCTGGCCACGGCTTCGTGGACGTTCACGAAGGTGATGGTGGTCTTCGTGGTGGCGTTGCGCAAAGAGGGCATTCTTGTTCATCCTTATCTGGACGACTGATTGATTCTAGCCAAGTCATTCCAGGAGAGCACTCAGGTCACAGCTCGGGTGGTGTAGTTTCTGCATTTGCTGGGATGGGTAGTCAACCTTGCCAATAGCCGGTTGTCTCCATCTCAGCGCCTGGAATATCTTGGGGTCCTGTTCAACACCTCCTTGGGGAAGGTCTTCCTTCTAGAGGCACGGGTAAGCAAATTGCAATCTCAAATTTGCCTGCTTATGACATCCCGGTGTCCTCGGTGCAGGATTTCCTCCAAGTCTTGGGGTCGATGGCGGCCTCCCTCGATGTAGTGAGGTGGTCACCAGCCCATATGTATCCTCTTCAGTATGCTCGTCTTCAGAAGTGGTTGCCTCAGAGGCACAGTCTGGATCACCCTGTTCCGCTTCCAGGCTTAACTCGGGGCAGTTTTCGCTGGTGGCTTCAGACCCCCCATCTTGTACAAGAGGCGATTCTGGATCAGCCACAGTGGACGGTGCTGCTCACGGATACCAGTCTTCTCAGTTGGGGGGCTCAGTGTCTAGGTCACTCAGCTCAGGGCACCTGGTCCATGGAGGAGGCTTCTTGGTCGATCATTGTTTGGAGACGAGAGCCATCCATCTGGCGTTGCTAGCCTTCCAGTCCTTTCTGATGGGCAAGTCAGTCAAGATTCTGTTGGACAATGCCACGGCGGTGGCCTATGTCAATCATCAGGGGGGCACCAGGAGCACTTTGGTGGCTCAGGAGGCGACTTTGCTCATGGTCCGGGCAGAGTCGCACCTTCAAGAGATCTCAGCATCCCACATAGCTGGAGTGGAGAATGTTCAGACGGACTTCCTAAGTCGTCATGTGCTAGATCCTGGAGAGTGGTATCTAAGCTCCATGACCTTTCAGTTGATAGTGCAGTCTTGGGGTCAGCCTCTCATGGGCCTGATGTATATATGTGTATGTATATAGTCATGTGAAAGAATTAGGTCACCCCATGAAATATTCTGTTCTTTCTTAAGAAATGTTACATTACATTAGTGATTTCTATTCCGCCATTACCTTGCGGTTCAAGGCGGATTACATAAGAATTGTCATGATGTTACGAAATATATAAGGCAGATTACATAAGAATTGTTGTGAAATTAGATAATACATAATGGGTAATTTGAACATTTTAGATTTGATAAGGAGTAGATAGTATAGTAGGTGAAGCTTGGGATGGATCTGGTTGTGTTAAATAGGTTTTATGTATTTTTTGAAGAGTAGGGTTTTTGTTTCTTTTTTGAAGGTTTTGTAATCTGTGGTCGAAGACAGCAGATTGGTGAGTTGTCTGTCTAGTTTTACTGCTCTGGCGGCCATTAGATTGTCATAATGTTCACATATCGATATCAAATCTTTTTTATTTATTATTTATCTCTGAAAAAGAAAGTGATGTAACTGCAGGTAAACAACAAAACTTTTCCTTGATTTACTCATGAAACAAAAGATATCCACAAAAATATGTATTCTGAGAAATAAATTAGGATGCCCCCACATATCCTCCCACTTAAAATGGCTCAGATCATACACATGTGTATCATCAGGTGGAACATGATTAGAACATTATTACTCAGCATTTTGAAGGAGGTTTGCCCTACTTAAACCTCAGACATTTAGTTTGGTGTGCTCATGACTACTGCAATGAGAGTGAACACAATGGTGAGATCAAAATAGCTATTTGAGGCCTTCAGAACGAAGATTGTAGCAGCTTATAAGTCTGGTAAGGGATTTAAAAAGATCTCGAAAGAATTTGATATTAACCATTCATGGCCCAGAAAATAGTGTACAAGTGGAGGACTTTCCAAATAATTGCCAACATCTCAGGTCTAGCAGTCCAAGCAAATGGACCCCCAGAGCAGACTGCAAGATGCTAAAAGAAGTCTCCAAAAAACTTAAAATGTCATCACGGGACCTATAGCAGGTTCTTGCTACTGTTGATATGAAAGTGCATGCCTCTACAATCAGAAAGTGACTGCACAAATTTAACTTGCAAGGGAGGTGTGCAAGGAGGAAACCTTTGCTCTGTAAGAGAAATATCAAGGCCAGACTGAAGTTTGCCAGAGAGAACATAGACACACACCAGGATTTCTGGAATAGTGTTCTGTTGACAGATGAGTTTAAAATTGAATTATTTGGACACCAGAAAAGAGGACATGTTTGGCGTACACCAAATACAGCATTCCAGAAAAAGAACCTCATACCAACTATGAAGCATGGAGGTGAAAGTGTCATGGTTTGGAGATGCTATGCTGCAGCAGGATCTGGCCAGCTCACCATCATAGAATCTACCATGAATTCTACCATGTATCAGAGGTGGTTGAGGAACATGTGAAATCTGTAAGAAAATTAAAGCTGAAGCGTAACTTGACATTTCAACACGACAGTGACCCAAAACATACCAGGTACTTGGAGAGACCTCCCAGGAAAGAGACTTGGGAGTTATGATCGACAAGTCAATGAAGCCGTCCGCGCAATGTGCGGTGGCAGCGAAAAGGGCAAACAGAATGCTAGGAATGATAAAGAAGGGGATCACGAACAGATCGGAGAAGGTTATCATGCCGCTGTACCGGGCCATGGTGCGCCCTCACCTGGAGTACTGCGTCCAGCACTAGTCGCCGTACATAAAGCATGACACGGTACTACTCGAAAGGGTCCAGAGAAGAGCGACTAAGATGGTTAAGGGACTGGAGGAGTTGCAGTACAGTGAAAGATTAGAGAATCTGGGCCTTTTCTACCTCAGACAGAGGAGATTGAGAAGGGACATGATCGAAACATTCAAGATAATGAATGATAGATAAAGAATGGTAGATAAAGAGAAAACCAGAGGGCACTCGCTAAAGTTAAAAGAGAATAGATTCCGTGGTAGAAATCTGGAACGCTCTTCCGGAGTCTGTCATAGGAGATAACACACTCCAGGGATTCAAGACAAAGTTAGACAAGTTCATAATGAACAAGGACGTACGCTGGTAGGACTAGTCTCAGTTAGGGTGCTGGTCTTTGGCCAGAGGGCCGCCGTGTGAGCGGACTACTGGGCTTGATGTACCACTGGTCTGACCCAGCAGCGGCAATTCTTATGTTCTTATGTTCAGTAAATCCACCAAGGACTGGCTGAAAATGAAGAAATGGAGAGTCCTGGAGTGGCTGAGTCAAAGCCCTAATCTTAATCCCATTGAGATGCTGTGGGGTGATTTGAAACGGGCTGTACATGCAAGAAATCCCTCAAACATCTCACAGCTGAAAGAATTCTGCATTGTCAATTCTTTTTTAAGGCTGAGGTAAGTGGTCACCGTAATTCTAGGTCAGAGGAGAGCATACACAATTTCGGGTCTGGGGTAGGTTTACATTATAATCCTGGGCCACATTGTAATTCTGGGTCTAGAGGATATACACATTGTACTTCTGGATCTAGGAAGAGTACACATTGCAATTCTGGGTCAGGGGAGAGTACACATGGTAATTCCGGGAATATGGGCAGTACACATTGTAATCCTGGGTCCAGAGGGGGTACACACATCGCATATTGTACCAAAGGAGTTCAAGTAGCCCACGCGGGAACACCCCCAAAGGATACACACCCTTCCATATTTGGGATAGGTACACACTGTAACTCTGGATCTGGGGAGTCCAGGTTAAGTACACGATATAGTTCTGAGTCTAGGGAGAATACAAAATATGAGCATAATGCTAATAGTGTCCAAGAAGCTCAAGCGAGAAGTAACAAAAACACATGGAGGGCTATGTACGTTAATGCACACAGTTTGGGTAACAAGATCCTGGAACTGGAAACAGAAATAAGGAATGCCGACCTGGATGTGGTGGCAATATCTGAGACCTGGTTCACGGACACCCATGGGTGGGACATGGTCATACCGGGTTACAACTTGCTTCGCCGGGACAGGGAGGGCAGAATGGGAGGAGGTGTAGCATTATATACAAAAGATGACATTAAGGTCACAAGAATCACCGACGTCCAGTACACTGGGGAATCTCTTTGGGTCAATTTGGCCAGAGGAAAGGACAAATGCCTGTATCTTGGCGTAATTTACAGACCCCCAAGACAACAGGATGACCTAGATATGGAGTTAATAGGAGATATAGAGAATATCACCTTGCGTGGGGACACAGTACTGTTAGGCGACTTCAACATGCCTGATGTGGATTGGGACACACTTACCTCTGCTTCTGGCAGCAGTAGGAGGCTATTGAACTCTTTGAGGGGAGCACGTCTCAGGCAACTGGTGCTGGACCCAACAAGGGATCAGGCAATACTGGACCTGTTACTTACCAATGGGGAAAGTGTCACAGAAGTCTCGGTGGGAGAAACACTAGCCTCCAGCGACCACAACATGATATGGTTCAATCTTAGGAAAGGCTTCACTAAACCTACCACACTGACCAAGGTCCTCAAATTCAAGGACACAAACTTCCAGAACATGAGAGAATTTGTTCACCAGGTGCTACAAAGCCAAGCAGAAACCAATAGTGTAGAAGAAATGTGGTCGACTCTGAAAGCCACCATACAGGAAGCGACAAACCGCTATGTTAAATTAGTAAGTAAACGGCGTAGGAACAATAAGCCGCAGTGGTTCACTGCGGAGATCTCAGACCTCATCAAGAAGAAGAAAAAAGCATTCATCTCTTACAAACAATCAGGGAAACAAAACTCTAGAGTAGAATACCTGGCCAAGTCTAAAGCCGTCAAAACTGCAGTCAGGGAGGCTAAATTCCACATGGAAGAGTCTCTAGCAAAGAACATCCAGAAGGGAGATAAATCATTCTTCAGGTACATCAGTGACAGAAGAAAAAACTCGGGAGGGATAGTACGTCTTAGGAAACCAGACGGAGAATATGTGGAAAAAGACTCGGAAAAGGCACAACTATTAAATGAATATTTCTGCTCAGTCTTCACCCGAGAAGCGCCGGGGCAAGACCCCCAGCTACAGACAAGGGTTAGCTCGGCTGACCCATTTAGTAATTTCAAGTTTACACCTAGCAGTGTCTACGATGAACTGTCAAGGCTCAAGGTTAACAAGGCTATGGGGCCTGACAACCTACACCCCAGGGTGCTCAGGGAGTTGAGTGATGTCTTGGCGGAACCGCTGTCCGTGCTCTTCAACCTCTCCCTTAGTACAGGCAGCGTCCCATTGGACTGGAGGACAGCTAACGTCATTCCACTTCACAAGAAAGGCTCAAAAATTGAGGCAGCAAACTATAGACCGGTGAGTCTCACATCAGTATTGAGCAAACTAATGGAAACCTTAATCAAACACCAATTAGACACAATCCTTGATGAGAGGAACCTGCGGGATCCCCGTCAACATGGATTTACTAAGGGGAGATCCTGCCAATCCAACCTGATTGGCTTCTTTGACTGGGTGACGAGGAAGCTAGATGTTGGGGAGTCCCTGGACATCGTGTACCTGGACTTTAGCAAAGCATTCGATAGTGTACCACACCGCAGGTTGCTAAGTAAAATGAGTTCTATAGGATTGGGCGAGACATTGACAAAATGGGTTGGGAACTGGCTTGGAGGTAGGCTTCAAAGGGTAATGGTAAACGGCACCCCCTCTGAAATGACGGAGGTGATCAGTGGAGTGCCCCAAGGCTCGGTCTTGGGCCCGATCCTGTTCAATATCTTCATAAGTGACTTGACAGAAGGGCTCCGAGGTAAAATAACATTATTTGCCGATGACGCCAAGCTAAGCAATGTAGTGGGCAAAAGCACAACGGACAAAAACTCAATGCCCGACAACATGATGCACGATCTACTCCTACTGGAGCGCTGGTCTAGGACCTGGCAACTCAGTTTCAATGCCAAAAAATGCAAAGTTATGCACTTGGGTAGCCAAAACCCATGCAGGACTTATACCCTTAATGGTGAGATCCTAACAAGAACGGTAGCAGAGCGGGACTTAGGGGTGATTGTCGGTGAGGACATGAAGGCTGCCAATCAAGTGGAGAAAGCTTCATCTAAGGCAAGACAAATCATGGGTTGCATACGCAGGGGTTTCGTCAGCCGTAAGCCGGAGGTCATTATGCCATTGTATAGATCCATGGTGAGGCCCCACCTGGAGTACTGTGTGCAATTCTGGAGGCCGCATTATCGCAAGGACGTGCTGAGGTTGGAGTCGGTCCAGAGAATGGCCACTCGGATGGTCTCGGGACTCAAGGATCTCCCGTACGAGGAACGGTTGGAAAAGTTGCAGCTGTACTCGCTCGAGGAGCGCAGAGAGAGGGGAGACATGATCGAGACGTTCAAATATCTCACGGGCCGCGTCAAGACAGAGGAAGATATCTTCTTTTTCAAGGGTCCCACGGCAACAAGAGGGCATCCGTGGAAAATCAGAGGCGGGAAACTGCGAGGTGACACCAGGAAGTTCTTTTTTACTGAAAGGGTAGTTGATCGCTGGAATAGTCTTCCACTTCAGGTGATTGAGGCCAGCTGTGTGCCTGATTTTAAGGCCAAATGGGATCGACACGTGGGATCTATTCACAAGGTAAAGGTAGGGGAGGGTCATTAGAGTGGGCAGACTGGATGGGCCGCAGCCCTTATCTGCCGTCTATTTCTATGTTTCTATGAGGAGTGGGCCAAACTTTCCTCAGACCGATGTCAGAGACTGGTAGACAGTTATTTCAGCCAAAGGGGGGCAACACTAGCTATTAGGGTGTCCTAATTTATTCCTCAGTTAGAATATATATTTTTGTGGATATGTTTTGTTTTTTGAGTAAATCGAGGAAAATTTTTGTTGTTTACCTTCAATTACATCACTTTCTTTTCCAGAGATAAATAAAAGATTTGACATCGATATGTGAATATTTCATGGAGTGACCTAATTTTTTTACTTATGTGTGTGTGTAATAACATAACAATAGCCTTACTGGGTCAGACCAATGGTCCATCAAGCCCAGTAGCCCGTTCTCATAGTGGCCAATCCAGGTCACTACTACCTGGCTAAAACCCAAGGTGTAGCAATATTCCATGCTACCAATAGAGGGCAAGCAGTGGCTTCCCCCATGTTTTTTTCACTCCAGGAACTTGTCCAAACCTTTCTTAAAACCAGCTACGCTATCTGCTCTTACCACATCCTCTGGCAACGCGTTCCAGAACTTAACTATTCTCAGAGTGAAAAAAATTTCCTCCTATTGGTTTTAAAAGTACTTCCCTGTAACGTCATTGAGTGTCCCCTGGTTTTTTATAATTTTTTATGGAGTGAAAAATTGATCCACTTGTACCCATTCTAATCCACTCAGGATTTTGTAGACTTCAATCCTATCTCCCCTCAGCCATCTCTTTTCCAAGTCAGATCACTATAAATATACCTTTAACATCAACTGGCCTCAAAGCCTTAACAAGCAACCTCCAAAAAAAAACCTCCTTCAAAGCACGCCAAAAAATCGAACCCTCCACATTCTGGGATAAAGCAGACCACGCCATCAACAACCTAGCCCCCAACAAATTTACATCCCAATGGCGAACCATAAGCGAAACCATCCTGAATGAGCTAGCCCCAGAAAAACTAAAATGTAAAATATGCAGACCTTCTGATAAATGGTTCGACTCCGAACTTCTCCAAGAAAAAAAGCTCTGCAGACAACTTGAAAGAGACTGGAAAAAAAATAAGAGCTCAGAACACTCTAAAACAGCATGGAGAATTCAAATAAACCAATACAAAACCAAACTCAAGGAAAAACGGAAAACCTACTACTCCAAAATGATAGGCACCAAAACCCCAGACACAAAAAAGCTATTCAACCTAGTAAAGAACCTCACTGACACCAAACCTTACCTTGCCACTCAAGGAATCCACCCACCGACAGCAATCCACCTAGCAGACCATTTCAAAAACAAGATCACCAACATCAGAACCGCATTCATCAACACACACACCCATCTCGAAAAGATAACAACAAACCCATCAACAGGGGAAGCCATTGTTGCAGACAGAAGCTGGTCCAACTTCCCAATCCTTCTTTGGTCGGATATGAACCGACTATACAATAAATACAGCCATGCCTCTAGCGACCTAAATAATTGCCCCACCTACCTGTTATCAAACGCCTCCATCACATTCAAAACCAACTTCATGCTATGGATTCAAACCACATTGACAGAAGGCCAATTCCCACAAGACTTAGGAGAGATCTTAATCACCCCAATCATGAAAGATCACAAAGGCCCAATAGACAGCCCCGCCAACTACAGACCTATCGCTTCAATACCAATATACGTTAAAATAACAGAAGATCTAGTAGCTCAATACCTCACTAACTACCTGGAAAAACACAACTTACTCCACCCCACACAATCAGGATTTCGAACTAACCATAGTACAGAAACACTACTTGTCTCACTTCTAGATACAGCCCGGCAACACATCAGTAAGGGAAAAAAGATGATGTTAATACAACTTGACCTCTCCGCAGCATTTGACCTAGTTGACCACACCTTATTACTACAAATACTCGACACCATAGGGATCTCAGGCAAAGTCTATAATTGGTTTCAAGGGTTCCTCAAATCAAGAACCTACAGGGTAAAGTACAATGATATCAAATCAGAGCCATGGGCAAACCCCTGCGGAGTTCCACAAGGATCACCACTCTCACCTACACTCTTCAACCTCTTTCTCTCCTCCCTAGGAGCCACTCTAGATAACCTAAATGTCACATCCTTCAGCTACGCAGACGATATCACCATACTCCTCCCCTTCGACCCATCAGATACCACCACCACAACAAAGCTGGAAACAACCTTAGATACAGTAGAAAAATGGATGATGGATCACAAACTAAAACTAAACTCAGAAAAAACAAAATTCCTCTTGCTCGAACAGGCCAAAACGCCTACCATCGCAGAACTGAAAATCAAAAACACCAAATACCCAATACAACCTGAACTAAAACTCCTAGGAGTTACAATAGACAGATGTTGCACAATGCAGTCCCAAATCAACAAGACGACCCAGAAAGCTTTTCTAACCATGAGAAATCTACGTAAAATCAGAAAATTCTTCAACCCAGCACAATTCAGACTAATTGTCCAATCCCTAGTCTTAGGTCTGCTGGACTACTGTAACTCCCTCTATCTTCCTTGTCCAGCCACCATGATAAAAAGACTCCAGACCATACAAAACACCGCCCTCAGACTGATCTACTCACTCAGAAAATATGATCACATAACAACTGCCTTCTTAGACTCCCACTGGTTACCCATACAAGCACGAATTCAATTCAAATTCCACTGCCTACTATTCAAAGCGTTATACGGCTCCTCCCCTTCCTACCTAAACAACCGCTTAAACCAGATCTCCAACTCAAGACACAGAAGAACCCCAAACCCTTTTGCCTTTCCCCCACTCAAAGGCACACTACGCAAGAAAATGTTTGACAACCTTCTGGCAACACAAGCAGCAAAACTCAACCATTCCATCTCCAATCTGCTGACAACATCGGACGACTTCAAAACATTCCGAAAAGAAATCAAAACCCTGCTTTTCAAAAAATTCATCCAAATATCTTAACCCTTCTTCACCTACCTCAAGATATCACTTCCCCAAATAACCCACCTAAACACCTTCCAAGCAAACAGACCCCTAAAATAGATGGTAATCTTACCTACTCTAACTACATTCTCTTTGTCTATATCACACAGTTTGGCACTATCATTTTACTATCCAACCCCTAAATCCCCTTAGGAATCTATCCAGCTATCTCTCCTCTGACAAAAAAAAAAAACAAATTGTATCTTCACTGGAAAATGTCCAGTCAAATCCGCCTTGAACTGCAAGGTATAGGCGGAATAGAAATCCGTAATGTAATGTAAGCTGAAGAGCCCTAACCGTTTTAGTCTTTCCTCATATGAGAGGAGTTCCATCCCCTTTACCATCTTGGTCACTCTTCTTTGAACCTTTTCTAGCGCCACTATATCATTCTTGAGATAAGGAGACCAGAACTGAATGCAGTACTCCAGATGAGGTCGCACCATGGAGCAATACAGGGGCATTCTGACATTCTTAGTTTTGTTAACCAATTGTGTGTGTGTGTTTCTCTGAAAATAAGACAGTGCCTTATATTAATTTTGGGTCCAAAAAACACACTAGGGCTTATTTTCGGGGTAGGTCTTATTTTTTTCAAGTACAATGATCATCTCTCCCTTCCTCTTCTCTACCCCAATTCTTCCTCTTTCCTTTCTCTCCCCCACATGTGCAGCATCTTTCCTCCCCTCTCACCCATCTTCTTGTGCCTTCCCTCTATAGCATCTTTCTATTTCTCCCTCCAATCCCCCCCTGTGCAGAAAACCCTTGAGCAGCATCTTTCTATCCCTCCGTGCTGTAGAACCCCGCCGACCCTCCCACTGCAAGACCGACATACTTCCCTCCAAACAGCAGTGTCAGCAGCACTCTAAACAGTCTGCTTCACGGCCTTCTCCTGACCGGGCCTTTCCTGTGCTGTGTCACTGACATCAGCACAGAAAGCTTTTCGGGAGCTTGGTGAGGGCGTGAAACCTTTTGTAAAGGCTTTAGCTTTTTCTGAAATACTGCCTGCATATGGAAAGGGAGAGCAAAGAGTGAAAAACACAGAAGACTTTAATAGATGGCTCAAAGCCTGGTGTCATCAAGAAGGCTTCACGTACATAGGAGGATGGGGAAATACATGGAAGGACAAGAAGCTATATTGCACTGATGGCTACATATTACTACAGCAGGAAAAAGAAACCTTGCGGAGAAATTTAGACAATATTTTTCTAGGCATTTAAACTAGAAGGTGGGGGTGGTGTATGTACGAAGGACAATTATAGAGACCACCCCCGGCAAAAGAAAAGATGTGATAGTAGTAAAGACTGCAACATAGTAACATAGTAACATATTAGATGACGGCAGATAAAGACCCGAATGGTCCATCCAGTCTGCCCAACCTGATTCAATTTAAAATTTTGTTTTATTTATTTTATTTAATTTAATTTTTTTTTTTTTTTTAATTTTTCTTCTTAGCTATTTCTGGGCAAGAATCCAAAGCTTTACTCGGTACTGTGCTTGGGTTCCAACTGCCAAAATCTCTGTTAAGACTTACTCCAGCCCATCTACACCCTCCCAGCCATTGAAGCCCTCCCCTGCCCATCCTCCTCCAAACGGCCATATATAGACACAGACCGTGCAAGTCTGCCCAGAAACTGGCCTAGTTCAATATTTAATATTATTTTCTGATTCTAAATCTTCTGTGGTCATCCCACGCTTCTTTGAACTCAGTCACGGTTTTACTCTCCACCACCTCTCTCGGGAGCACATTCCAGGCATCCACCACCCTCTCCATAAAGTAGAATTTCCTAACATTGCCCCTGAATCTACCACCCCTCAACCTCAAATTATGTCCTCTGGTTTTACCATTTTCCTTTCTCTGGAAAAGATTTTGTTCTATGTTAATACCCTTCAAATATTTGAACGTCTGAATCATATCTCCCCTGTCTCTCCTTTCCTCTAGGGTATACATATTCAGGGCTTCCAGTCTCTCCTCATACGTCTTCTGGCGCAAGCCTCCTATCATTTTCGTCGCCCTCCTCTGGACTGCCTCAAGTCTTCTTACGTCTTTCGCCAGATACGGTCTCCAAAACTGAACACAATACTCCAAGTGGGGCCTCACCAATGACCTGTACAGGGGCATCAACACCTTCTACTGACTACGCCTCTCTTTATACAGCCCAGCATCCTTCTGGCAGCAGCCACTGCCTTGTCACACTGTTTTTTTCGCCTTTAGATCTTCGGACACTATCACCCCAAGGTCCCTCTCCCCGTCCGTGCAAATCAGCTTCTCTCCTCCCAGCATATACGGTTCCTTCCTATTATTAATCCCCAAATGCATTACTCTGCATTTCTTTGCATTGAATTTTAGTTGCCAGGCATTAGACCATTCCTCTAACTTTTGCAGATCATTTTTCATATTTTCCACTCCCTCTTCGGTGTCTACTCTGTTATAAATCTTGGTATCATCTGCAAAAAGGCACACTTTTCCTTCTAACCTTTCAGCAATGTCACTCACATACAACATATTGAACAGGATTGGCCCCAGCACCGAACCCTGAGGGACTCCACTAGTCACCTTTCCTTCCTTCGAGCTACTTCCATTAACCACCACCCTCTGGCGTCTGTCCGACAGCCAGTTTCTGACCCAGTTCACCACTTTGGGTCCTAACTTCAGCCCTTCAAGTTTGTTCAACAGCCTCCTATGAGGAACTGTATCAAAGGCTTTGCTGAAATCCAAGTAAATTACATCTAGCATATGACCTCGATCCAGCTCTCTGGTCACCCAATCGAAAAGTTCAATCAGGTTCGTTTGGCACGATTTACCTTTTGTAAAGCCATGTTGCCTCGGATCCTGTAACCCATTAGATTCAAGGAAGTACACTATCCTTTCTTTCAGCAACACTTCCATTATTTTTCCAACATAAGCAACATAAGCAATATCAGCAACTCATTTCTTAGTATTGCAGTGGAAAGTGAAACGACACAAAAATCCATACGAAAAAGGAGATTATCGCTGAAAAATAGCTGGAAAGCGATGACCACAAATGCTCACAGTCTAAGCAACAAAGTTCATGATCTGTAAGCCCTGATGTTAGAGGCAGATCTAGATATTGTCGCTATCACAGAGACATGGTTCACTGAATCACATGGATGGGATGCAAACATACCGGGATATAATCTTTTTAGGAAGGACAGAGATGGTCATAAAGGTGGAGGAGTAGCTCTCTATGTAAAGATCAATATCCAAGCGACCGAAATGCAAGGGACCTGGGGAGAGGAAGAAGCGATATGGATTGCTCTGAAAAGAGAAGATGGAACTTCTATCTACGTGGGTGTAGTCTACAGACCTCCGACTCAATCGCAGCAAATTGATAAGGAACTGATTGTGGATATCCAAAAGTTTGGAAGGAAAGAGGAGGTTCTGCTGTTGGGAGATTTCAACCTGCCGGATGCAGACTGGAATGTTCGGTCTGCGGAATCGGAAAGAAGTAGGGAGATAGTGGATGCCTTTCAAGAGGCTCTGCTCAGACAAATGGTGACGGAACCCACAAGGGAAAAAGCGATATTGGATCTGGTCCTCACAAATGGAGAGAGTATCTCTAATGTTCGATTGGGTGCTCACCTGGGAAGTAGCGATCATCAAACGGTTTGGTTTGATATAACGGTTAAAGTGGAGAGTGGCCGCACGATACTTAAAGTCCTAGATTTCAAACGTACGGACTTTAATGCAATGGGAAAGTACCTGAAGAAAGAGCTGTTAGGATGAGAGGACATAAGAGAAGTGGAAAGACAGTGGTCTAAGCTGAAAGGAGCGATAAAAATGGCGACGGACCTTTATGTGAAGAAAATCAATAAAAACAAGAGAAAAAGGAAGCAGATATGGTTCTCCAACCTAGTGGCTGAGAAAATAAAGGCAAAGGAGTTGGCGTTCATGAAGTATAAAAATACCCAAGAAGAGGAGAGCAGAAAGGACTACAGGGTGAAACTGAAAGAAGCCAAGAGAGAGATACGTTTGGCGAAGGCACAGGCAGAAGAACAAATGGCTAAAAATGTAAAACAGGGAGATAAAAATTTTTTCAGATATATTAGTGAAAGGAGGAAGATAAAAAATGGAATTGCTAGGCTAAAAGATGCTGGGAACCAATATGTGGAGAGTGAGGAGGAGAAAGCAAATGTGCTAAACAAATACTTCTGTTCTGTGTTCACAGAAGAAAATCCTGGAGAAGGACCGAGATTGTCTGGCAAAGTTACACGAGAAAATGGAGTAGATTCTGCGCCGTTCCCAGAGGAGAGTGTTTATGAGCAACTTGAAAAACTGAAGGTGGACAAAGCGATGGGACCAGACGGAATCCATCCCAGGATACTAAGGGAGCTCAGAGAGGTTCTGGCGAGTCCTATTAAAGACTTGTTCAACAAATCTCTGGAGACGGGAGTGATTCCTGGGGATTGGAGGAGAGCGGATGTGGTCCCTATTCATAAAAGTGGTCACAGGGATGAAGCAGGAAACTACAGGCCGGTGAGCCTCACTTCAGTTGTTGGAAAAATAATGGAAGTGTTGCTGAAAGAAAGGATAGTGTACTTCCTTGAATCTAATGGGTTACAGGATCCGAGGCAACATGGCTTTACAAAAGGTAAATCGTGCCAAACGAACCTGATTGAACTTTTCGATTGGGTGACCAGAGAGCTGGATCGAGGACATATGCTAGATGTAATTTACTTGGATTTCAGCAAAGCCTTTGATACAGTTCCTCATAGGAGGCTGTTGAACAAACTTGAAGGGCTGAAGTTAGGACCCAAAGTGGTGAACTGGGTCAGAAACTGACTGTTGGACAGATGCCAGAGGGTGGTGGTTAATGGAAGTCACTCGAAGGAAGGAAAGGTGACTAGTGGAGTCCCTCAGGGTTCGGTGCTGGGGCCAATCCTGTTCAATATGTTGTAAGTGACATTGCTGAAGGGTTAGAAGGAAAAGTGTGCCTTTTTGCAGATGATACCAAGATTTGTAACAGAGTAGACACCGAAGAGGGAGTGGAAAATATGAAAAATGATCTGCAAAAGTTAGAGGAATGGTCTAATGCCTGGCAACTAAAATTCAATGCAAAGAAATGCAGAGTAATGCATTTGGGGATTAATAATAGGAAGGAACCGTATATGCTGGGAGGAGAGAAGCTGATATGCACGGACAGGGAGAGGGATCTTGGGGTTATAGTGTCCGAAGATCTAAAGGCGAAAAAACAGTGTGACAAGGCAGTGGCTGCTGCCAGAAGGATGCTGGGCTGTATAAAGAGAGGGGTAGTTAGTAAAAGGAAGAAGGTGTTGATGCCCCTGTACAGGTCATTGGAAAGACCCCACTTGGAGTATTGTGTTCAGTTTTGGAGACCTTATCTGGCGAAAGACGTAAGAAGACTTGAGGCGGTCCAGAGGAGGGCGACGAAAATGATAGGAGGCTTGCGCCAGAAGACGTATGAGGAGAGACTGGAAGCCCTGAATATGTATACCCTAGAGGAAAGGAGAGACAGGGGAGATATGATTCAGACGTTCAAATACTTAAAGGGTATTAACGTAGAACAAAATCTTTTCCAGAGAAAGGAAAATGGTAAAACCAGAGGACATAATTTGAGGTTGAGGGGTGGTAGATTCAGGGGCAATGTTAGGAAATTCTACTTTACGGAGAGGGTGGTGGATGCCTGGATTGTGCTCCCGAAAGAGGTAGTGGAGAGGAAAACTGTGACTGAGTTCAAAGAAGTGTGGGATGAACACAGAAGATTTAGAATCAGAAAATAATATTAAAGATTGAACTAGGCCAGTTACTGGGCAGACTTGCACGGTCTGTGTCTATATATGGCCGTTTGGAGGAGGATGGGCAGGGGAGGGCTTCAATGGCTGGGAGGGTGTAGATGGGCTGGAGTAAGTCTTAACAGTGATTTCGGCAGTTGGAACCCAAGCACAGTACTGGGTAAAGCTTTGGATTCTTGCCCAGAAATAGCTAAGAAGAAAAAAATTTAAAAAAAAAATTTTACATTGAATTAGGTTGGGCAGACTGGATGGACCATTCGGGTCTTTATCTGCCGTCATCTACTATGTTACTATGATGTGGCAGAGGGTAGGATCCGGCTGAATCAGGCCCATAATACCAAAAGCCAATCAATGTGGGTAAAAGCACTCCACCTGTAGAAACCCCCCAAAAAAAGAAACCAACTTTTAGAAATTTGTCTCATTACAGTTTGTTACACTCAGTATAATAATAATTTATTTCTTGTATACCGCTATTCCAAAAGTTCGAAGCGGTTCACAGCAAAGGATACATATAGCCAATATTTAAAATACAGAATAAAATAATCAGTAAAAAGGATACATCAGATAAAATCAGTAAAAGTTAAGACAGTAGCTCAGTTGGTAAGTAGAAAGCTGTTAAAAATCATGATAGATTTGACAGTAACATAACTAGGAGGAAAAGATATCAAACAGGCGTGTTTTTAGTGATTTTCTAAAGTCAAAATAGGAAGTGGCCTCAAGTATTAATCTTCCAAGCCATGTATTCAGTTTAGTGGCTTGGAAGGATAAAATTCTGTCAAAGAACGTCTTATATTCACATGATTTAAAAGAAGGGTAATTAAATAGGTTTATTCTACGAGTCTATTCATGGAAAACTGGGAGGCAAGATAATCGGGTGGCATCCCCAAAACGGCTTTGTACCTAATGCAGGAAAGCTTGAACAGAACTCTAGACTCCACTGGCAACCAGTATACGATCAAAAACTTCACTGGTTGCCAGTTTTTGAATGTTTTTTTGCTTCTCATTGGTAAAGAAATTTTATATATATATATGTATTTATTTTAATATGAATCAGGCATTGCTCAACCAAACTGCATCAAGCAAAAAGTACTGATCTGAATTTGATTGGTTGAGCAGCTTCTGCCTGCTCAACCAGTCAAATTCAGAGCAGGGCCTTCAGGAAGTTGGGTGACTGCTGGCAACTCTACTGAATGTCTGGGTGAAACTGTCCATTGTAACTTCCTGGATAACTGACCCAACCTCTTGTAATGTAATTCAACCTTGAATTCTCTTCACTTTTTTGGCTGCCACCATACAGTAAGCAAAAGATTTCAACATATAGTCTACGATGACACCTAAATATTTTTCCTTAGTGGAACCTAGCATCAGTTATAATTTGGGTTTTCTTTGTTGTCTGGCTGCACCATTCTGTTCCTGGTCTCTGGCCTTACTCCCTGCTCTGCAGGTTCAACCTTTCTATTCAGCCTTGACCAAAAAGCTGCCCCACTGGGCAAAATGTGTGAGTCCCAATCTTCCACCCTTCGCAGCCTGTATACCTAATTTGGGTGTTCTCTTTCCTGGGCTTCCCTGCAACTCCAAAAACTAAAAAGCTTCCTGCTTTTAAAAAGCACAAGCCCACAGTAAATGATGGCAGAAGAAGACCCTCACGGTCCATCCAGTCTGCCCAACAAGGTGACCAAAGCCTCACCCACCACTCAGCCTGGCTCACCCATTTTTAATGCTGGTTGTGAAGTCGTCGCCATACCAAACATGATGGGGATGATATGTGCTGTATTGCTAACAGTATTCAATTTACTAGTCAAGATGCCTTCCCCTCCCTCAAAAACTGTAGTTCCCTCACTCACAGTATGTGATGATAAAATGATCAACACACTGGAGTTGTCAAGCTTTCCCCTGTCTCTCGCCACATGTGGAACACAGACTATACAAGTCGCACAAGCCGTGCAAGTCTGGATTTGGCCACCCTTCTTTGTTTCTTGCCACTTGGAGACAGACACACTACCACCACCACCACAGAAATGGCAGACATGCCAAAGCCCTGGGCTGAAGTTGGCCCGAGTCAGGAGATACAAAAACACAAGAATAGCCATACTGGGTCAGGCCAGTGATCCATTTATCCCAGTATTCTGTTTCCAGCAGTGGCCAAGCGAGAACACACATACCTGGCAGTAATCTACATAATAGCGTCATTCCAGAATCTCAGACACCATCAGCATTCTATGCCAAATCCCCAAAGAGTAGCAAGATTCCATGTTACCAATTCCAGGGCAAGCAGTGGCTTCCCCCATGTTTGTCTCAAAAGCAGACAATGGACTTTTCTTCCAGGATCTTGTCCAAACCTGTTTTAAACCCAGGCACAGGTATGGAACAAGGGCCGCAATCCAGTCAGGGTTTCAGGATTTTCCCAATGAATATGCATGAGATCTATTTGCATACAATGGAGGCAATGCATGCAGATAGATCTCATGCATATTCATTGGAGAAATCCTGAAATCTCTCTTTGTAGCAATTTATGAAAGGTTTTTTGGGGAATAATGGTATATTTTAGCATGGATGAACACTTACCTTCCACTTACCATATATTTTTATATCATTTGATGCTTATGTGTGCACAGGAAATGCATGAGGATCACAGCACACCCAAGAAGGAAAAACAAGAGCGTATATCCAAACATAAAGAGAACCTCCAGCACACCCAGGCTGAGGAGGAGGCCCATCTTCTCAGCCAGCAGCGACTGCACTATGACAAACACTGCCGAATCTTCAAGCGGGACATCATGATCAAGAGGCATGAGGTGGAACAGCAGCACATTCGAGAGGTAATGTTTATTCTCTTTCGTTCTGCACAAAATACTGTGACCAGCAATATCCAGTTACTGTCATTGACTTCCCCACCCAAGAAAAATGAAAGCAAAAATGATTCTCTTGTATAGTATTTTGAGTGCACTCTGTCAAATTTCTTATGCTAAAGTCCTCTCTTCACACCTTTTTAAGCTGCTATCCTGCAGAACTTCAGAAAACTGCTACTTGTTTGATCTGGGGCTTTTCTACACTTTCTTTGAACTTCCAGCTTCATCAGAACCAGTACTGAAATGATCCTTCATTCTGAACAATCAGAAGATTTTTTTCCCCTATCTTATTCTCCTCCTAAAACTCTGCACTCACAGGACCTGAATCTGGGCAATAACCCCTTCATACTATGACATGAGCCCCACACTCAGTTTATGTATTGAACGCCTTAAGTGCTAATATTCTATAATCTGAGTGCCCTGGTTATGGGCCCCAAAGTAACATAGTAAATGATGGCAGCTAAAGATCTATGTGGTCCATCCAGTCACATTCATTCTCAAGGCAACAAACCAGTAATTATTCATTTAACTTGCTAGGTTTCAGTAAAAGAGGTTTTTCACTCCTCCTCCCACTGAGATAGTTAAGACCTGTACTTGAACAATTTGAATGTAGTATAAAATGCATATAATTGCTCTTGATCCTTTTTGCCGCATATGGGACAGAGACCGTAAAAGTCTGTCCAGCATCAGATACACTGCTGGAATCATCATCGTAGCTAACTCCAGCCTCCCTCATCCCCCCACAATCCATCTTGCCATATACGGGACACAGACCATATAAGTAGAGAATGACATGGTGGTCTGACATCAGAGTGAAGGCTTGCATGTCAGCTACATGGAATGTGGAAGAGCTGCAGCCCGCATCCCTGAAAAGAACAAATGCGGCTGAAGGCAGGAAGGAGCAGCCCAGCTTGATGGCCCAGAAGGGAGCGAGTTCGGCCCTGAATGGAACAAGTAAGGGGGAGAGGGAATATGAACAAGGGAGAAGGGTGGAAGGGGCACAAATTTAGGACAAGGGCTGCAAGGCAGGGAGGGGGCACGAACTCAGGACACAGAAAGAAGGGATGGGCATGAACTTGGGACACAAGGGAGGGAGGAAGGGAATTGAAAGGGAGAATTGTTGGGTACGAATATGTGAGAGAGGGCGAGACGTTGCACATGGAGAAAGGAAGAAAGAGGAAAATTGTTGGGCAGAGAGAGGAATGAGGTTGCGATACATGGAGAAGAGAAGGAGAAAAGGGAGAAATGTTGGATATGGTGGTAGAGAGGGAACAGAGGGACAGATTGAAGGGGGATGCAAGGGGGAGGAATGTTGGACAAAGTGATGGAGGGAGAGGTGTGGCATGGTGCTGGAGAGGGGTGATAGAACGAGAAATGTTGGGCATGGAGCTGGTGGGCAGTGGTGAAAAATGCTGCACATGATCCTGGGGATGAGAGAGGAAGAAATATTGAATGTGGCAGTAGAGGGAGTGGGAGAGATGCACCCTGGATCTCTCTTTCCCTATCCCCTGTACACGGGGAGGAGATCATAGAATGGTGAGATGATGAAGGCAGGGAGATGCTGAACGCAGAGAACAATGCATACACAGAGATAGAAGAAATGTCAAATGGTCAGGAGACCTTGACAAGTGAGACCCTGAGCTTGTTCTTTTTAACATTTTTGTAAGTAATATTGCTGAAGGGCTGTCAGGTAAGATTTGCCTTTTTGCAGATGATACCAAAATATGAAATAGTGTAGACAACCCTGGATGGTGTGAATAACATGAAGAAAGACCTAGCGAAGCTTGCAGAATGGTCTGAAGTTTGGCAGCTAAGATTTAATGCTAAGAAATACAAGGTCTTGCATTTGGACTGCAAAAGTCTGAGGGAACGGTATAGTTTAGTGAGTGAAGAACTTTTGTGCACAAAAGAATAATGGGACTTGGGTGTGATTTGTATGTGATGATCTTAAGGTGGCCTAACAGGTTGAAAAGGTGATGTAAAAGCTAAAAGAGATGATAGGATGCACAGGGAGAGAGGTATGTCCAGTAGGAAAAAGGAGGTATCGATGCTCCTGAATAAGACTTTTGAGACCTCATTTAGAATATTGAATGCAGTTCTGGAGGCCACACATTCAAAAAGATATAAACAGGATGGAACAGGTCAGAGGAAGGCAACTAAAACTGGTTGATGGTCTGCATCATAAGGTGTATGGAGACAGACTTAAAGATCTCAGTATGTGTACTTTGGAGAATAGACGGGAGAGGGGAGACATGATAGAGACGTTTAAATACCTACGTGGCATAAATGAAAGGAAGCTCTGGAATGAGAGGGCATAGGATGAAGTTAAGAGGTGTTAAGCTCAAGAGTAACCTAAGGAAACATGTTTTTTTACAGAAAGGATGGTAGATGCATAGAATAGAGGTGGTTGAGACACTTTGAAATCAAGAAAGCGTGGGTCCAGGCTTGTGGGATCTCTTAGGGAGGATGGATGGACCATTTGGTCTTTATCTGCTGTCCTGTAAGTGCTAGTTGGGTGCTAAACAGTAGGGCATGGGTGTCTTCCCCAGGCATGCATATTATGGAATAGCGCCCTTTACAGCTAAAGTGTCGCAACTAGGCATACATGTTTACGCCTGCCATAGACCTAAATATTAGTGCAAAATTGCTGACTTAGGCTTAATATTCTATAAGAGAATCTGCTTTTCAAATCCTGCCCTGCATAGGTGATGTACAGATGTTTTTAATGCTAGGGTTGTTAAGTGATGTTGCTTTATAGCAGGGTCGTCCAACGTTGGTCCTCGAGAGCCGCAATCCAGTCTGGATTTCAGGATTTCTCCAATGAATTTGCATGAGATCTATTTGCTTGCAATGCTTCCTTTTTATGCAAATAGATCTCATGCATATTCATTTGGGAAATCTTAAAAACCCAACCTGGCGAGGGCTAAGGTTGGACACCCCTGCTTTACAGGATGGGCAAGAGGAATGGGAAAAAAAACTGGATAGCTATTTCACAACCAGCAGGATGTTCAGAGAAATCACTGATGTCGACAGATTCTACCTTCTGGGACACTTCTGAATTTCACATTCTGGTTTATTTTATTTTATTTTTTTGAATTTTGGGAAGTGACTTTTTATCACCACCACCACCACCCTTTTTTTTCCTTAAAGGCATTATTGGGTTAGATCGGTGGTCAATCTAGCTCGATATCTTGTTTCCAACGGTGACCAATCCTGGTCACAAGTACCTAACAGAGATGATAGTTGGGCTCCAGCATTGAACAGGGGTGGTGATCAATTACCTTCCAGTAGGGTCTGGTTAACTACCACCAAATATCTGTTCTACAGCTGTTCAATTTGATTTAACCAGACAGGAACCTCTCCTGCCCAGTTCAATAAATTCTGGCTAATATTTGGAGTGATTTAAGCAACTCTGTTGGAAACAGAATATTGGGTTTGGACCTTTGGTCTTTCCTAGTGTGGAAGCACTTGTGTTATGATGTTCGTAAGTCATTCCTCTGTTTGAAATTTGGGAAAGATTTGCCTGCCTTAGTGCTGTGTGACATAAGATGAATGGTTATCCTAATTAGTCCAAAAAATGCCGAGAGACATTCCATGCCTTTCAAGACGAAGAAGAAACACATACTTCATATTTGTTTCAATACAAAGAAAGGTTTATTATATGGCATTGAACGTCTGTGTGGGGTATTTCTGTTTTCTTCGCTGAAGATCAAACTTTTTGTAATGGTAAGTCATGGTTGAGGAGGGCACATTGTTTCTCTGTTTTTCAGATTTGTAGATTATCAAGTGGATCTAATTCAACACTTTCCAGAATGTCTTTCTTTCTACTAGAGAATGACACGGGGACAAATTTTTCCCCTTCTCCACAGGAACTCATTTTCCCGTCCCCACAAGTTTTTTTCTTATCCCTGTCCCATTCCTGCAAGCTCTGTCCTCATCTGCACAAGCCTCAAACACTTTAAAATCATAAGTGTTGGAGGCTTGTGCATTTAAGGCAGAGCTTACAGGAATGGAACGGGAACAGTGACAAAACTCATGGGGACGTGGAAATTGAGGTCCTGTGGGGCTGGGGACAAATTTGTCCCCGTGTCTTTCTCTACTTTCTACTGGTTGAGTCAATGACAGAAAGAATTGTTTCTTGAACCAGTTACTTGATCCTCAACTCCTTTTCCGTTAATACATTTATTTACAATTATAAATGCTAACATGTCTTTCAAATATAACATGAAGTCTAGACAATATTTTGAAAGATTTTCCCTTATAACAAAAAAAAAAAAAAAAAAAGGAGTGGTTTGAGTAAATTAGCAAATGTGAAAGTATTTGTGCATGCACTGCAGTTAGTTTTACTGCTTTTTTTCTGTATTTGGTAATGTTTCTGCATCCTTCAGGAACTAAATAAAAAGAAAACTCAAAAGGAGATGGAGCATGCAATGCTGATCCGGCACGATGAGTCCACACGGGAGCTTGAGTACAGGCAGCTGCACACCTTGCAGAAGCTGCGTATGGACCTGATCCGCCTGCAGCATCAGACGGAGCTGGAGAACCAGCTGGAGTACAACAAGCGGAGAGAGAGGGAGCTGCACCGCAAACATATCATGGAACTCCGGCAGCAGCCCAAGAACTTAAAGGTATACTGAAGCTCCGACAGTACATACCTGTCTGCTGGATACATCCATCCGTGTTCATTTATTATTTGTCATATTGCCCATCAGATTCCTTCCAAGTGGTTTATGGTAACTAAAAATAGGAAATGGAGAGAAGGGAACGCCAATCATATAGGAACTTAGCCTTCCCAGTGTTAAAATACAGTTGACTCCGCTTAAGTGCAAGGCCTCCGGACCGCCATGTGTGCTTAATTGGAGTACCACTTTTTAGTCATGAAAAATCACAGTACGCTGTAGTCAAATGCAATAAAACTTTTATCCTATATAATAAAAGGCTAACTCGCGCATGCGCATTACTATTTGCGTGTTCCGTGCGCTGTAGGTCTGTGGCCTAAGGAGTGCGCATGCGCGCTAATACGTCACCAGCCTATCGCCTCCACAAGCCGGACCGCAGCCAGACGACGTTCTCCGTTTCTCCTGCCGCCGCCGCCGATCTCCGTTTCTCCTTTGCCGCCCACCCCCTTCTTTTCCCGCGGGCCCGAATGGCGATTCCAGCAGCGTGTTCATCAGTCTCCACACGCTGCTTCGGGCCCTTCTACTGCCCTGATTTGCTCTGCCGCGTCTCTGATGATGTCATCAGGGACGTGCCAGAGTAAATCAGGGCAGTAGAAGGGCCCGAAGCAGCGTGTGGAGACTGATGCAAGCGCTGCTGGAATCACCACCTTTGTAGTCCGGCCCGCGGGAAGGGAAAGGGGGGGGGGTAGAGGAAACGCTAATGCTGCTGCACAGGGAACTGGTGGGGGGGGGAAATGGAGGGGAAGGGAATGCTGCTTTGGACGGACAGACAGACAGCGAGAGGAAGGGAAACACAAAGAAAATAAGAAAGACACAGGGGCAGGTGCACAGGGAACTGTTGTGGGGGGAGGGAAATGGAGGGGGATGGAATGCTGCTTTGGACAGACAGACAGAGGGAGGAAGGGAGACAGAAAGGAAAAAAGAAAGACACAGAGTCAGGGAGATACACAGAAAGACAGACAGGCAAAGGAGGCCAGGGACAGAGACAGACAGAAAGGACAGCGGGAGCCGCGTCAGGAGGGGTGTGGGATGCGGCAGTGGGAACTTTTCCAATGGGTGCAACTGGGCAGCTGTCGGGAACCTTTGATCAGGGGCAGAGCAAGGTAAGAGTATCATAGGGATAAGAAGGAGGAGGGAGGATAAAAAAGGAAGGGATGCCTACTGCTGGACAGGGGGAGAAGGAAAGAGATGCTGATGGACAGGGGAGGTGAAGAAAAAAGAACGGAGGACTAATGTTGGACAGGGGGAGAAGGAAAGAGGTGCTGCTGGACAGGGGGGAGGTAAAACAAAGGGAGAAGGGCTGCTGCTGCATAAGGAGAGCAGTGAAGGGGTGGTGGTGGACACAGTGGAGGTAAAAGGAAGGGAAAATGGACAGGGGGAGCAGGCAAGGGGTGGTGATGGACAGCCAAGGAAAAATAAAGGCAGAAAGAAAGAAAGCGGCTAAGGAGAGAGAGAGAAAAAAAGACAGACACACACACATATGTTCTAGCACCCGTTAATGTAACGGGCTTAAAGACTAGTTCAGTATAAAACACACCGAAAACAATTCAACACAGTTCAGTTTTAGAAACACACTGTTCTGTCTAATGCACTGTAAACCTTTTTATAAACCAACATTCTACTGAAATAATCAGTCATTGATTTCTGCACGCAGATTGCACGATTCAGGCTGTGATGCTGTAAAACTGTCCATAGTCGTGACATCCATTTATCTCCAGATAACAACGCAGCGTGTGTAGGGACTTCAGCGCGTCTGAGAAGGAAACAATCTCGGCAGGTGTTTCATTAGTATCTCCATCCTCATCAGACTCTTGGTTGTCTGCAGTGTCCTTTTTGACTGTTCAGATATCGGAATTAGTGCTGTCAGATGATGTGGGCACATCGTTGTCAACGGCGATATACAGCTCAAACTCTTGTGAGAGTCCAACTGGGAGTTCAATGGACGAAGTGTCAGCTTCAGTTGTCTCATCAGATGCGTGAACGAAGCTCGTCCGTCGATAGCAATTTGAAATTGTTGATGACGAGACTCGACTCCAAGTCTCCTGTACTATGTGAAGAGTCGAGCACCATCATTTTTCTCATGAGCAGCTTGGGGGTTGGATTCCGTGCTTGCATCAATCACTGCCATCACATATCTTAAGACGAGCAACCTGTAATGACATTTGAAGTTAGCGATTATCCCCTGATCCATCGGTTGGATCAAAGAGGTTGTGTTTGGTGGCTGCACAGTTATCACACAGCATTACAATGTGCCTCCTACGCCTTCTCATCAGATTGTCAAGCTTCTGCAATCATTCAATTCACAGTGTCGCCGTCATCCATGCGTTTTTGTTGCTTTCATATTGAACAGGCAGGCGTTTAATGTTTTTGAAGCACCAAGGATTTCGATTCTTCCCAGTCACCAGTGACTCGAGCTTTTCACTACCGTCCATATTGCAACTGAGAAGCAATGTCAATTATTCCTTTGGCACCTTGAAGCCAACAGTTTTGCTGCGTTTGAAAGCTAATGTTCCATCAGGGATGGCACACCAATACAGGTCCATCTCATCAGCGTTGCAAACCAGTGACTGATGGTAACACTTCCATGACGCATCTTTCTGCACCAAATTCATCTGCGTCTTGTTTTTCGCCATGCTGCTTCTTAAATTTTATGTCGTTACAAACTTTCCACCTCTCTAGCCATCCGTTTGTTGCTTTGAAGTCTTCTACGTCCAGTTCTTCGGATAGCTGTGCTGCTTTCTCCATCAGCAGAGGCCAACTGATTGGCAGTTGACGACTTCTAGCTTCAGCAAACCATCGCAGCAATGCCTGTTCAACGTCTCCAGCCTTCCCAATTCTTTTCCGTTTCCTGGTAGGATTGCTGCTATTTTGCCAGTCGGTGACGGGACAATCGCACACCAGACACCAGCGTGCCGACAATCGAGTGCTGACAATTCGGCACAAGACACAAGCGAAGCGCACCGTGGGAAAACTTAGTTTTAAAGAGCTCCAACAGGGGGGTGTGGGGGGAACCCCACCCACTTTACTACATACTGTTCACGCTGCCGTTGGGGGGAGGTATGGGGGGTGCAACCCCCCACATTATAGAGAAAACGGAACTTCCCCCCCAAATTGGAAAAAGTTCCATTTTCTCTATAATGGAGGGTTCCAAGCCCCCCCCCAACAGCAGCACGAACACTATGCAGTAAAGTGAGGGGGCTCCCCACTCACACCCCGCTTCGGAGCTATTTAAAACTAAGTTTTCCCGTGGCGCACTGGTGTCTTGCGCTGAATTGTCTGCCCTCCATTGTTGGTGCGCTGGTGTCTCGCGCACGACTGACTATGAACCTGCCAGTCTTTCAATATGGCTTGGTTTTTTTGGGAATCCGTGAAATCTGGCTAGGATGAACGCTGTAAAGTTTTGCAGTAGAGACCCGACTCTCCCGTTGGTCAAGTCTCTTTAAGACATCAACACGTTCAGCCAAAGACAATGACTTTTGTCCAGCATGGTAGACACGTTCAGACAAAGATTTTTCTCCACGAGACGCCAAGGTGCAGTTTCAAAAGTTCGAACACCTAACCAGGCCTAGACTGCTTATCCGAAACACGTGGCTCGTCAGTGTGAGAACGTGATTGCTTTTAACCGGAGTGAACGTAATGTGAATGAATAGAGGTGGGACCTATAACATCAGTGCGCATAAGCTTATCAGAATTGCAATTATCCGGAGTTTACATCTATTGACTTTAATGTAAAAAAAACGGGACCATGGTGGTAGGCTGCGGATAACCAAAGCGTGTGCTTAACCGACATGCACTTAGGTGGAGTCGACTGTATATCACATATCACTTAATCATGACTAATACACCAGCTTGCTATTTGCTACATGATTGTTGTAACCTTGTTCTTTGGGACCTTGCATTTATTTACAAATCTGTTTTCTTATTCTTCCTACATCTTACACATTCTCAGTTTTTTTAATCCACTGAAGTACTCGCCCTTACTTTCTCATTCTTTTTTCACTGTTACGGTTACTCAAGACGCATCAAAGGAGTTATGAGGATGAGATGTCAGTAATTCAACCACAGGTGTAAAGTTCACTTTATTGATAGTAGCACTGTGAGCACTTGAAGACTCGACACTGATAGTGTTTCGGCATCTATGCCTTTGTCAAGAGTCTTCGCTTTGGACCCCAGATATTTTCCTGCTCACTTCTGAATTTGACCTGTATTGAATGCTCTATTTATGTGATAGAACTACTGCTACTACTACTACTAATAATAACTTTATTTTTGTATGCCGCAATACCAGAAGCAGTTCAGAGTGGTTTACAGAGGAAGAGACTGTACACAGACAGAGAATATTGTCGATTACATTGGTAGAGTAGTTGGATATACAATAAGTATATCAGAGAATATCAAGGCAGGAGTCGGAGAAATTTGTCAGAGGTAGGTTTTGATTGATTTCCTGAAGGCTTGGTAGGAGGGTGTGTTAGCCATTGAGACTTGACAAAGATGCTGCTATCAATAAAGTGAACTTTGAACTTTACACCCGTGGCTGAATTATTGACATCTCATCCTCACGACTCCTTTGTTGTGCCTTGATTGTCTCATCATTGAGGACTCCTTGGGCTCCCTTTTTGGCGTCTTACAGTTACTCAAGAACCAGGCCTGGAAAAAAGATATTCGGGGTCATAGACACACCTCTAGCCTTGTACTTTTATTAGTGAAGTTCAGGACCCTGAAGCCCCCACCACCACCACACACACACACCCACTACCACCACCGATAAAATCAACAATCGTGATCACCTCTCCCAGAACTGACCTGTAAAAATGTAAAATGGGCATCATATATTAAATATGTAGCCATATTATCGTTTACTTCATTGGCTGCCTTTGGAGGCAAGAGTATTATTTATATTTTCCTTTATCTGCTTTAAGCTGATATCGGGATTGTCTCCAGCTTACCTTTTTCCTCATTTTGTGTTGCATAGACCATCAAGAGAAGCTTCTACTTATTTGCTTATCCAAAAATTAATGGGTGTAGCTATAAGACCTTCTTAGATAGGACCCTAGCAACAATCTTGATTAGGTAAATGTATTCAGCAAGCTATGTTATCCTATTGCAGTTTTCGGAAATTAATTAAGACCACTTTGTTCGATAAGTTTATTACTTAGTGAGTTTTATTACTGAAATTCTATTTTACAAATATTTGTATTTTTTACTGTATTATTGTGTTTTGCTGATTGTCCAGCTCTTTTTAGTGTAAACCGCCTAGAACTTTTGGTTATGGCGGTATAAAAGAATAAAGTTATTATTCACTATTATTTTTATATACATAATGACAATATCTGAAGCTGCTTACCTGGGAAAATGGTCAGTTTGGAAATTCCCATTATCCCTGTATATAAAACATAGATTGATGGTTCTTTCCAGTTTGTGTGGCTGTCGGGACTATTGCTTAGGAATGATTGTAGCTGTTTTTTGTCTCAGTCCTCTGCCCCCCCCCCACCCAAGAAGCTGCTGCCCTAGATCACCGCCTAGCCTTGCTTAATAGTTCAGTTGCACCTGCCAATAGCCTTATAAACTTCAGCATTTAGAAACTGCTGCTCCCTGGCAAAAGGGCAATCAATTTTGTTTTCCATAATAATAAGAATTGACTTTTACTATCAGGGCTGTCAAATAAACAACTGAGACTATAAGAATAGCATTACTGGGTCAGACCAATGGTCCATCTAGCTCAGTATCCCATCTTCACAGAGACCAAGCCAAGTCACAAGTACCTGGCAAAAGCCCAAATAGTACCAGCATTCCATGCCACCAATCCTGGGGTAAGCAGTGGCTACCCCCATGTATATCTCAACAGCAGACTATGGACGTTTCCTCCAGGGACCAGCTACATTAACCACTCTTACCACATCCTCTGGCAATGCGTTCCAGAGCTTAAATATTCTTGAGTGAAAAAATATTCCTTCCTATTTTAAAAGTATTTCCTTGTAACTTTGAGTGTCCCCTAGTCTTTTTGTAATTTTTTGATTGGACCTGTTCTACACCACTCGGGATTTTGTAGACTTCAATCATATCTCCCGTCATCTGTCTCTTTTCTAAGCTGAAGAGCCCTGACCTCTTTAGGGCTCCTTTTACTAAGTTGCAGTAGCGTTTTTAGCGCGTGCTGCAGATTAGCGCACGCGCTACGCGGAAAAACTAATGCCAGCTCAATGAAGGCATTAGCTAAAACCACTAGCGCAGCTTAGTGAAAGGAGCTCTTAGTCTTTCCATCCCCTTTATCTTCTCTGAACCTTTTCTAGTGCCGCTTTATCTTTTTTGAGATGAGACCAGAAGGTGAGGTCGCACCATGTAGCAACATTCTTAGTCTTGTTTAACATCCCTTTTCTAATAATTCCTAGCATCCTGTTTGCTTTTTTGGCCGCTGCCTCAGATTGGGCAGAAGGTTTCAGCTTATTGCCCACAATGACACCCAGATTTTTTTCTTGAGCACTAACCCCCAAGGTAGACCCTAGCATCCAGTAACTATGATTTGGATTATTCCCAATGTGCATCACTTTGAATTTGTCCACATTAAGAACATAAGAATAGCCTTACTGGGTCAGCCCAATGGTCCATCAATCCAGGTCACTAGTCTCTGGCCAAAACTCAAAAGAGGAGCAACATTCCATGCTACCTACTGATCCAGGGCAAGCAGAGGCTTCCCCCACGTCTTAATAATTCAATTTCATCTACTCTTTGGACACCCAGTCTTTCAATTTCCTAAGGTCTTCCTGCAGTTTTTCACAGTCCGCATTTGTTTTAACAGCTTTGAACAGTTAGTGTCCTCTGCAAATTTAATCACCTTGCTTGTCGTTCCCTAGCACTCTCTGATGTAACATTTATCCAGTCGAAATCAAAAATTAAATAATAGAAATGTGCTATGGTTCGATTGTAGAGGAGCCAATGATTTGATCATTTTGTAACCTTTTTATGGCTTATTGGTTAAGCTGGACTTTGTTCTCAGCTTGTTAGCTCTGAGGCTTATTTTGTTTCATGGTAAAAATTATGCTTCCCACACCAATATAAATATAGCCATCAAGCAAAGAGGGAAAATAAAAAGGTGGTGAAAAAAGACCTCGATTTTTCTTCATGGGTCTAAAAAAACCTCCATTGTTAATAGTTCTTAGTCTCCTCAACACCATTCCACTTTCATAATCATCGTAATACCATTCCACCACTAGTAACAGGACCACAGTTCCTAAATAGAAAAGAATTCAAGCTTCAGCAGTGACTGCAACATATACAAATGAGGACAAAATAACTTAGCTGCACTTTCAGATCTTCAGAGCTCCACTTCATTCATGGCTGCCATTCAGTCATGCTGCCAAGGCTCCCATGCCTGCTTGATTTGGTCCTTCTAATTTCTCTCCGATTTTTTGCAGCAAATGTGCCCATTCCCGACAGGGAGGTGGGACTTCTCTACAACGTTCCTGTAGGTCTCCTCTATGTGCCACTCTGTCTCCCTCAGCTCCTCCAAGTCTACAACTCTAGCCTCAAGGGAATGGGCTTGTTCTCTGAGAGCCAGGAGCTCTTTGCAGGGAAATAATCATACAAAAGGCTGGATAGCTCCCCTCTTGCTGCTGGACTACTGTCTGCATCTTATTATTGAGCTGCTTAATTAAATCTATGAAGCTGCTGGGTATGTTAGACTGTTATAGAGAGCCTTAAAATAATTTGTATGCTTTATTTAGTGTTTGAGTCTTAGCAAGTATTGAAATGTAATAAGAATATGTAATAACCTGTTCACCTGTTGTCCTAAGTAGGATAATTGACTATTTAAATTAAGAAAAGGAAATGAGCTGTGGGGTGGGCAGGAGGGAGTGCAGAAAGTTCACGTTTAAAAACTATAGCAGGCTTTTATTCTATGGAAACTAGATAAGTAAAGTTTGCTCTTTTAAGATCTATAACTATATAAAGGAATCTACAGTTTAGTTTTTATCCCCCCAAATTATCAAAGCTCAGAGCAAAATAATGTATATCCTGTCGCCTCTCCTCTATGAAAGATATGTTCTCCCCTTTCCTCTCAGAGAGAAATATGTCCTCTGTTCCTCTCCCCTTCCTCTCAGAAAGGGAGCAAACAAGAAGAGAGATCTGTCTTATTTACCCCACCAGCCTAGTTCAGAACCATTAGTTTGCGCTTGTCCAGCTGCAGATGCAGCTCTGGCTCAAATCCCATACTCATGCTGCTGCTACTACTACTATTTATCATTTCTATAGCGCTGAAAGGCATAGGCAGTGCTGTACATTTAACATTTAGTACACTGTCCCTGATCAGAAGAGCTTACAATCTAATTTGGACAGACAGAACATCACAGGGTTGGGGAGTTTCTAGCAGAAGGAGTGATTACGATGGGTAAAGGTATCTGACAGCAAGTGGAAATTAAGAGTTGAATGCAGTTTTCAAAGAAGTGGGCTTTTATGAGTAGCTTGGATTTGAATATTGCTAGAGATGGAGCATGACTTATTGACTGGCAGCCTGTTTCAGGCATATGACGCGGCAAGAAGAAACGGATAAAGTCTGGAGTTGGCAGTGGAGGAGAAGGGTACAGATAAGAGGGACTTACCCAATGAACGGAGTTTACGGGGGGGAAGGGAGATAAGTAAGAAGAGATATTGAAGTGAATGCACTTGTAAATCAGTAAGAGGAGTTTGAACTGTGTTTGGAGACAGATGGGAAGCTAATGAAGTGACTTGAGAGGGGTAATGTGAGTGTGGCAGCTCTTGCAGAATATGAGTTGTGCAGCAGGATTTTGAACAGATTGAAGGGGAGAGAGACGGTTGAGCGGAAGACCTGAGATACGTATGTTGCAGTAGTCTAAGTGAGAGGTGATTGATTGATTTATCTTAAACATTTGTATCCCACATATCCAAAATCTATGCTTGTGCTCGGAGAGGAGAAGTCAGAGTTTGGTAATATTATAGAGGAGGATGTGACGGGTTTTAGCGGTTTGTTGGATCTGAGCAGAGAAGGCGAGAGGAGTCAAAGATTACCCTGAGGTTGCGAGCTGACGGGGAGGAGGAGAGTGTTATCCACAGAAATTGAGAACAGTGGGAGAGGGGATGTGGGTTTAGATAGAAAGATAAGGAGTTCTATTTTAGTTTCCAAGTTTCCAAGTTTATTAATATTTGATTGATCGCTTATTACAAACTAAGCGATGAACAATTTATTTAAAATAAATAGAATTTTAGAAGTATTACAATAAGTTGGGTTCTAATACAAACAGACAAAACAGACTGACATGATACATAAGGGAGGAAAGAAAACGGGAGGGAATAGTTACAATATTTAATCTTTTTCATAATCTAAAGAGGAAGAAGAAGGGGCAGGAAAAAACATGCGGAAAGGGAATTTGAAAATATGATACAAAGTAATTTTTTTTTAAAAATAGAAAATTAAATATAATGCGTTTTTTTAAATGTTAAAAGCGTCTTTAAATAAAAAAGGTTTTAAAATGGTTTTGAATTTATTAAGATCTTTAACTTCTCTTATATATAGTGGTAAATTATTCCAAATTTGGGGGGCCATTACAGAAAATATGTCTAGTCGTCTGGTGCCAATTATCTTTAAGGATGGAATCATTAATTGTCCTTGCGATGAAGAGCGGAGGGATCGTATTGCATTGTAGGGAATAAGTAACCTATCTATGAATTGTGGTTCATGCGTAGTTAATGTTTTAAATACTAATAGGGAAATTTTGTAAATTATACGTTGGTTGATAGGCAACCAGTGTGAATCAATAAGGAAAGGAGTAACATGATCAAATTTTTTTCCATTGTGAATTATTTTAACTGCGGTGTTTTGTATTATTTGTAGTCGTTTCTTTTCCTTTTGGGTAATATTCAGCAGTAGTGAATTACAATAGTCGAGCTTGGCAATCACTAAAGAATGAATTAAAATATTTAACGATTTGGGTTCCAAGAATTTCGACACAGATCGAATCATGCGCAAGCGATAAAAACAACTTTTAACTATATTACTGATATGATCGTGGTATGTAAAATTATGATCAATTGTGACTCCGAGTATTTTTAATGATGATACAAGCTCTATAGAGACATTGTCAATGGAAAATGAAGTTATTGGTGTTAATCCTGATTTAATAGGAAAAAGTAATGCTTTGGTCTTAATTATGTTTAGAGCTAATCTGTTTTGAAAAAGCCAGTTTTTGATTTTTGAAAGTTTTTGATTGATTAAATGTATTTCAGTTGAATTTTCAGGGTTGAGGGGGTGGATCAATTGAATATCATCCGCGTAGGCATATGTAGTAAAGCCTATGGACTGAGCTAAACTTAGTAAAGGAGAAAGAAAGATATTAAAGAGTAAGGGAGACAAAATAGATCCTTGAGGGATACCAAAGTCATGTGAAAAAGAGTTAGAGACTGAGTTATTGAAATGAACAATAGATAATCGATTAGATAGGAACGAAGTGAACCATTCTAATGTTAGATCACATACCCCTATAGTTTTTAATCTGTTTAGGAGTAGTGAATGATCAATGGTATCAAATGCTGCAGAGAGATCGAGAGAGAAAAGTATGACAGAGTTGTGATGGTCCAAGTGATAATTAATGTTGGTTGTTAACCCTATTAATGAATATTCTGTGTTATGATTTTTTCTGAAACCTGTTTGATTGGGATGTAAAACGTTAGTAGACTCTACAAAATCGGATAGTTGATTAAACACTACTCTTTCTGCTATTTTTCCCATAAATGGGATATTGGCTATAGGACGGTAGTTCATAGGGTCGTCAGAATTTATTTTGTGGTCCTTTATTAGAGGATGAATGATTGCTGTTTTCCATATGGTGGGGAAAGTGCCTGATTTGAGACTTTTTAGTATTAAGGAATGTATAAATGGGCCAAAACAAGAAAAGTGTTTTTTTAATATTCAGTTTTAGATGACAGTGAGACATCCAAGTGGCAATGTTGGACAGGCAAGCGGAGATAAGGGCCTGAATTCCTGTAGAGATATCAGGTGTGGAGAGGAAGATCTGGGAGTTATCAGCATAGAGGTGATATTGAAAACCATGGGAGGAGATCAGTGTACCAAGAGAGTGGGTATATATGGAGAAGAAGGACCCAAGACAGAGCCTTGAGATACACCGTTAGACAGTGGTATAGCAGCAGAGGAGGATCCACCATAACATGCACTGAAAGTACGGTGGAAGAGAGAGAAGGAAAACCACCAGGAGAGAACAGAACCCTGGAATCCCAGTGAGGATAGCGTATCAAGGATTAGATGGTAATCAACAATATCAAAGGCACCTACTGGAGACTGAAAATAGACTGATCTCAAAGTAGCCTAGTTATACTACTCATACAGTTCAGTTTGTTCAGTCTCCATCTGCTGGCAGAGGAGCATAAACCTATCTGTCTGTGCCAGTCTGGAGAGATGCTAAAGAACAAACATTTTTCTAATTCTATTTCTCTAGAGGCAGGGGAGCCTCTGGCAGCTGGAGAGCCTTCTACTTCAGGGAGTCCAGGAGAATTTTTTCTTGTTTTTGTTCTTGTGCTCCATAAAGCTTGCTTAAAAACATAGAAACATAGAAAAAAGCAGCAGAAAAGGGCTATAGCCCACCAAGTCTGCCCATTCCAAGTATCCCCTCCCCTGAATTTACTCCCTTAAAGATCCCACGTGAGTATCCCATTTTCTCTTAAAATCCGTCACGCTGCTGGCCTTTATCACCTGGAGTGGGAGTCTGTTCCAATGATCCACTACTCTTTCGGTGAAGAAGTACTTCCTGGAGTCGCCATGAAACTTCCCTCCCCTGATTTTCAGCGGATGCCCTCTGGTGGTCGAGGGTCCATGAGCCAGAAGATATCATCTTCTGACTCGATGCGTCCCGTGATGTACTTATATGTTTCAATCATATCTCCCCGTTCTCTTCTTTCCTCAAGTGAGTACAGCCGCAATTTTTTAAATCTTTCTTCATACGTGAGATCCTTGAGCCCCAAGACCATCCTGGTGGCCGTTCGCTGAACCGACTCGATCCTCAGCACGTCCTTTCAGTAGTGTGGTCTCCAAAACTGAACACAGTACTCCAAGTGAGGCCTCACCATGGCTCTGTACAACGGCTTACTGAAATGTTTTCAAGGAGTGCAGTTTCTAATGAATGTTCAGACTGTACCTAGGATGCCTGAAGTTCCTTCTCACTCCACAAGACAGAGAATTGAGGAATTAGTTAAGTGGGAGTCTTCTTGTGTCAGGTCAAGGGTTTTATCAGAATGTAGTTTTGTTTTCAGATTCCTTCTCTCATTGATCCCCTGGAAGAAGGTGAGCTTTAGGTGGCAGAAAGCAATGATCCTACTGTAGATCATCTCTTCTATAGGGAGAAGTTAGAAGCACTTATTAAGACTCTGGAAACCTTATCTGTCTCCAAGACATCAGATTAAGGAGTGGAATACTCCAGAGATGGGGATCAGGGCTAGCAGAGAAGGAAAAGTTTAAACAGCTTAAGGTACATAAATGCCTTGGTGACTACTGTTCCAGTGGAAAAAAAAAAAAATAATAACAATTTATATACTGCAGGACCGTGAAGTTCTATGTGGTTTACAATGATTAAAGATGTTACAGATTGAGTGGAATAAACAAAGTACAGACTTAGTGATTAACAGTTCTAGAGATCGTTTATTGAGGACTAAGATTGTATAGGTTGGTTTCTTAAGTATTTCAGGATATGTTTTTAGGCGTTTCCTGAATTCCCTATAAGTAGTAGGCACGAGTAATTGTTCTAGATCTTTACCCCATAGTGCTGCTTGATGTGAGAAAAGATGTTGGTGATGACTTTTAAATTTACAATCTCTAACCGGTGGAAAAACAAAGTTCGGGTGTGAGCTTCGCCTATGTCTGTTGGTTGTGAAAGAGAAAAGGTCTGTTATATATTTAGGGGCTAAGCCATAAAGTACCTTGAAGCAAAAACAACCAAACTTGAATTTCACACATGCCTCCATCGGCAACCAGTGTAGAAGTCGATAGGAAGGTGTTACGATCAAACTTCTTCAGTCCACAAAGTAGTCTAACCGTTGCATTTTGTACCAGTTGCAGTCGCCGCATATTCTTCTGGGGGAGTGCCAAGTAGGCGATGTTATAATAATTGAGTTGACTCAGTATAAGGGATTGTACCAGAATTCGAAATGATGAGACATCGAAGTAAGCTCTGATGGACCGAAGCTTCCAGAGGGTGAGAGAGATTTTTCTAATCAAGGAGTTTACCTGGTCTTTCATGGTCAGGCTTTGGTCCAGTGTTACTCCCAAAACCTTCATAGTGGGTTGAATGGGATAACTAAGATTATTGATGCACATTGATGCTTTAGT
This sequence comes from Geotrypetes seraphini, assembly GCF_902459505.1. Taxonomy (NCBI): domain Eukaryota; kingdom Metazoa; phylum Chordata; class Amphibia; order Gymnophiona; family Dermophiidae; genus Geotrypetes; species Geotrypetes seraphini. Next base: position 189,550,491 of record NC_047091.1, on the reverse strand, counting down.
GTCAAGTGGGTGTTGCGATGCTATGAAAAATTTTGTTTTCTCTGAATTTAGTTTTAGTCTGAATTCAGTCATCCATTGCTCCATTCGATTTAGTACTTCTGTTGCTTTGGGGGTGACTTCTGAGACAGAGTTAGTGAATGGGATAATTATCGTGAAGTCGTCAGCGTAGCTAAATAGTTTTATCCCCAGCTGGGACAATTGTGCACCCAATGAGGACATGTAAACATTGAAGAGCAAAGGGGATAGTGGTGATCCCTGTGGCACGCCAGATGGATTGCTCCATATGTCAGAGAGATCGTGATTAAAACGGACTTGGTAGGTGCATGATATAAGGAAACCTCGAAACCAGTTCAGTACCTCTCCTCTGAATCCTGTTGCATCTAGGCATTGTAACAGTTTTCCATGGTCCACCAAGTCAAAGGCAGAGCTCATGTCAAATTGCATGATTAGGGCGTTGAGGCCCTTACTGAACAAGTGGAAGGTGGGACAGCTCTGAAAGAAATTCAAGATAATAAACTGGAGATGCTTTTGAAACAAGTATGTTAGGTTTCAGTTCTTGGGCTTCAGATGACTCTATACTGCCTACATTTCCATATCTTCTCTGTTGGATAATCAGAGAAGGACCTGTGTTTATAGGCTGGTATAGCTTCATATAGCAGATACCCTTTATGGTGTTATAAGGACTTCAACCAGAGGTTCAAGTTTATATAAAATAAAACAAATTCACATTTAGGCTATGGACATAACATGATACACATGGGCAGATGGGGAGGATACATTGCTTCAAATAAAAGAAAGGGGAGGTAAAAACCAAAAGGAATGAAGGGGATCTTTAATGTAGGGCCTGATGTCTGAGGCTTTTTGAATAAGAGATTAAGTATAAATCTCAAAAGCAGCTCTAAAAAGAAATGTTTTAAGATTAGATTTAAAGTTATTGAGATTCTTTTCTTGTCTCAGTGTCAGAGGTAAAGCGTTCCACAATGTGGAAGCGATTACAGAGAAGATTGGTTGTGTCATAAAATAATTGACGAACTGACGGGACCGCTAAAAGGTACTGTTGGAAGGAGCGTAGTGTCCTATATGAATCATAAGGGATTAGCAATCTATCTATAAATGATGGAATATGATTAGATTGGACTTTGAAGGCAAGAAGTAGTATTTTGAAAATAATCCTACGTGAAATAGGTAGCCAGTGGGCTTTTCTGAGGAAAGGGGTTACGTGATCAAATTTTTTAGCGTTAAAAAAGATTTTTACAGCAGCGTTTTGAATTGATCTCTTTTTAAGTGATGCCCTGGTAAAGTGAGTTACAATAATCTAAGGTTGAAATTACTAATGAATGGATGAGAATATTGATTGAATTGGGATTAAGTAGTGATTTGAGTGATGTGATCATTTTTAGTTTAAAGAAACATTTTTGTACCAGAGCTGATCTGAGATTTAAAGGATAGCGTGTTATCAAGGATCACTCCTAGAATTTTAATGTTTGGTACAAAGTGAATTGCCATTGAAGAGATACATATTGGGGATGCAAGGGTTTCATTTTGATCCTGCGAAAACAGCATACATTTGGTTTTTGAAATATTAAGAGCTAGAAGATTTTGGCAGAGCCAGTCATACTCTAGATGTAATTTTTGATTAATATCCATGATTTCTGCATGATTGTGGCTCTGGACTGGATGGATTAGTTGCATGTCATCCGCATAGGAATAAACTATGAATCCTACAGATTGGTCAACGGTTAACAACGTTTTTGTGGTTTTATAATTGGTTTGCAGACAACAGCCTCTTAGACTCAGCTTAGCAGGCTTCTCTTCAAAGAGAAGGATTTAGAAAAACTGATTAAGATCTCAGGGATTCTAAGCCTGAAAGTCCGCTGGAGGATAACCCAAAATTTTCATTTCATTTGTCTAGTTTAAAGTAAAGTTTTGGTTACTGTCAATGGCAAGTCTACTCAATCAATGAAGGAATGTGAGCCCATCCTGGCAGTTTGTCATGGTGTGGGCCCAAGTGACTTCTGATCAAACAGTGTCTTCAAACACGACTTCCTCACCTTCTCATAGATTTCTTTTGTGATTTTTCCCTGTCTCCTGCCACCAAAAAGGAGGAGCAGTGTATACCACATCCCAAAGGTTGCTGGAATTGTGAGCAGTTGTCCCTGTTCCACAGGAGAAGTGCAACACTGGAAAGTATTTTACTTTGTGGTTCCAAAGAGTTCTGATTGAATCTAATCAGAATTTCTTAATCGCTCTTTTCCAGTATAGGTTCAAGGCGATTTACAGGGTAAGAGGTCCATAGAACAGTTCATCATAAAAAGTGTTTGTTTTATAAATTGTAGCCAACATTCATAATGTGTACTGTACAGAAGAACCACAGTATATAGAAGAAAACCCAAAAGCCACACTTTTAACATCACTATATTCCCCCCAACCCATGCTCCCCATTATTCTTATTCCCCTGCATCACAGAGAATTTTTAAACTTTCTTAGATCCAAAAGAAGTATACCAGAGGTTCTTGAGGTTTGTCATTCTAGAGTACTACTTTCAATTTCAAACTCTATCCTGTCCCAGCCTCTTCTTGCTTCTTTTGGTACCACTTAACCTTGTAGTCGGCATACTTTCTATAGCTTAGACAAGTGGAAGGTGCTAGGAATTATATTTTAGACATCCAGAATAGTTCTGCATCTGAGCAAAGCTTGATGCCTTTGCTGGATCTAGGTGTACTATACTTTCCATATACAATACCATGTTTCCCTGAAAATAAGACCTAGCAAGATTTTCGGGGTAGGTATTAATATAAGCCCTACCCAAAAAATAAGCCCTAGTCCCAGGATTTGCCGGTAGTTTGCTTTCCCCCTCTCCCATTCCTTGTGCAGCAGAACCCTTGAGTGAGCAACCGCCCCACTGCGTAGCCGAATCCCCACCCTTCCCTCCCTTTCATCCGAACCCCACCAACTGTGAGCAAGCCCTAGTACATACCTCCCTAAGCAGCGTTACGCGGCAGAGTGAATTCACGGGTGGACGAGGCCGAAGCAGCCTGTTGGAGTGCTGCCGCCCCAATGCTGCTGAGGGAGGTATGTAGGGCTCACTCACGGTTGGCGGGATTTGGATGGGAGGGAAGGATGGAAGTTCAGCTGTGTGGATGGGGGTGCTCGTTCAAGGGTTCTGCTGCACAAGGGAAGGAGGGAGGGGAAGGAAGCTGGGCAAGGGTCCTGCTGCACGAGGGAGGGGAGGAAAGATGCTGCACATGTGGGGGAGAGAAAGGAAAAAGGAAGAATTGGTGTGAAGGAGAGGAAGGGAGAGATGATCATGTACATACCCTGAAAATAAGACCTAGTGCGTTTTTTGGGCCTAAAATTAATATAAGATACTATCTTATTTTCGGGGAAACATGGTAGAAAATCTGTTTGAAAATTATATTACATAATAACATAGTAGGTGACGGTCCATCCAGTCTGCCCAACCTGATTCAATTTAAACTTTTTTTAATTTTTTCTTCTTAGCTATTTCTGGGCGAGAATCCAAAGCTTTACCCGGTACTGTGCTTGGGTTCCAACTTCCGAAATCTCTGTTAAGACTTACTCCAGCCCATCTACACCCTCCCAGCCATTGAAGCCCTCCCCTGCCCATCCTCCACCAAACGGCCATACATAGACACAGACAGTACAAGTCTGCCCAGTAACTGGCCTAGTTCACTATTTAATATTATTTTCTGATTCTAAATCTTCTGTGTTCATCCCACGCTTCTTTGAACTCAGTCACAGTTTTACTCTCCACCACCTCTCTCGGGAGCGCATTCCAGGCATCCACCACCCTCTCCGTAAAGTAGAATTTCCTAACATTGCCCCTGAATCTACCACCCCTCAACCTCAAATTATGTCCTCTGGTTTTACCATTTTCCTTTCTCTGGAAAAGATTTTGTTCTACGTTAATACCCTTCAAGTATTTGAACATCTGAATCATATCTCCCCTGTCTCTCCTTTCCGCTAGGGTATACATATTCAGGGCTTCCAGTCTCTCCTCATACGTCTTCTGGCGCAAGCCTCCTATCATTTTCGTCGCCCTCCTCTTCAAGTCTTCTTATGTCCTTCGCCAGATACGGTCTCCAAAACTGAACACAATACACCAAGTGGGGCCTCACCAATGACCTGTACAGGGGCATCAACACCTTCTTCCTTCTACTGGCTACGCCTCTCTTTATACAGTCCAGCATTCTTCTGGCAGTAGCCACCGCCTTGTCATACTGTTTTTTCGCCTTTAGATCTTCGGACACTATCACCCCAAAGTCCCTCTCCCCCTTCGTGCATATCAGCTTCTCTCCTCCCAGCATATACGGTTCCTTCTGATTCTTAATCTCCAAATGCATTACTCTGCATTTCTTTGCATTGAATTTTACTTGCCAGGCATTAGACCATTCCTCTAACTTTTGCAGATCCTTTTTCATATTTTTCACTCCCTCTTCGGTGTCTACTCTGTTACAAATCTTGGTATCATCTGCAAAAAGGCACACTTTTCCTTCTAACCCTTCAGCAATGTCACTCACAAACATATTGAACAGGATAGGCCCCAGCACCGAACCCTGAGGGACTCCACTACTCACCTTTCCTTCCTCCGAGCAACTTCCATTAACGACCACCCTCTGACATCTGTCCGACAACCAATTTCTAACCCAGTTCACCACTTTGGGTCCTAACTTCAGCCCTTCAAGTTTGTTCAACAGCCTCCTATGAGGAACCATATCAAAGGCTTTGCTGAAATCTAAGTAAATTACATCTAGCATATGTCCTCGATCCATATTTGGACTAAATCTGGATTTAGACTAAATTTGGACTAAATCAATAATTGAGGGTGGAAGAGAGAATAGAGTTAGAAACATATAAACCACAGGTCTATCTTTTTGTACTGTGAAATGCCGATATGTACATTTTATTGGGAAGTAGAGAGAATTATAAACTTTGCTTACTATGCAATGTGTTCTCTCTGCAGGTCTTGGAAATGCAGATAAAGAAGCAGTTCCAGGACACATGCAAGGTGCAGACGAAACAGTACAAGGCGCTAAAGAATCACCAGCTTGAAATTTCTGTTAAGAGTGAGCACAAAAACATCCTGAAGTCGCTGAAAGATGAGCAGACGCGGAAGCTGGCCATCCTGGCTGAGCAGTACGAGCAGAGCATTAATGAGATGATGGCATCACAAGCGGTAAGGGAACCAGAATGGGCTTGTAAGGAGAGAGAGGGACATACCTAGTAACAGGGTAGATGGCGGGTCATCCAGTCTGCCCAGCGGTCACTCTGAGATGGCATTGGAATACTCTGCATGCACTTTGTTGCCCAAGGATTCTTGAGTCCCGCACAGCAGCTCTCCCTACTATTATATGATGTGAAAATTTTAGGAACTATCTGATCCCTATCTGGCAACCACTGTTTTGTCCTCATTCTGTCTAATGGTGTTATTTGAACCTTTGCAGCTGCGTCTGGATGAGGCTCAGGAAGCAGAGTGCCAAGCTCTGAGGTTGCAGCTGCAACAAGAGATGGAGCTGCTTAATGCCTACCAGAGCAAGATCAAGATGCAAACGGAAGCGCAACATGAACGCGAGATTCAAAAATTGGAACAGAGAGTGTCATTGCGAAGAGCTCATCTTGAACAAAAGGTATGTGAGAGACAGCTTAAATGCTCAGTATTAAATGGCGTATAGATTATAACGCTGTGAAAACAAGAGGCCCAGATAAGAAACAGTAGATTTTCTGCAAAGCTTAACGCAGTTTCTGTGTGGGTTTTTTATGTTCAGATTTTGTGAGCATCTTCAGAAATTGGCACTGATTTTGCTGCAGAGCTCATGATAATGAAGATATTAAATATTAAACCCAGATAGAAGGACATACATAAGCGACTCAAAGGCTGAGCAGAAAGGTGTTTTAGTCCCAGGGCTCTAACGACAGGTCTGAGTAGGAGTATATTTGTTTATTCAAGACTGGCTATACCTTCTTGACTGACTGGCAGACCCAGTTGGTTTGCAATCTAAAGCCCACAATTTAAAGCAAAAGAACTAAAACATCAGATAGGAATGGGTAATATTCATTCGAAGTTAATCTGAGCCAGGAAAAAGAAGGGAGAGCGGGATGTATGTTGGCAGAGCACTCTTTTGAAGAGACTCGCTTGGAACAAACAGGACAATGGGTTTTTTCCATTGTTGCCCCAAAAGAATGAAACCAGCAACCAGTAGGGCTGTCATTATTTCAGCACCTTTTTATTGTGCAGAGATGCATTTATTGGTAGCATTCTCTGTTTGTATGAAGTGATTATTTTGTGACTGCTTGGGACAGACTAGAGAATGATATAGGGAAAAAATTTGGCCCCCGTCCCCGCGGGCTTGCCCCCGTCACTGTCCCGTCCCCGTGAGTTCGGTCCCCATCACCGCTCTGTCCCTCAAACCTAGAGAGAAGATTGTTCTTTAAGTAGAAGGAGTTAACCAAAGTGGATGGGATTGGGGAAGGGAGTTGGGGAGGTAAGGAGAAAAGGCAGGGGAGATCGATAGGGAAGAGTCAAAAGGGAATAGCGATTGAAATATTCTTAATCTAGCCTCTTTCCCAGCGTCTTCTTCCCACTCTCTCTTCCCCATTTCCCATCATCTTCTCCCCTCTCTTTCTTCCCCAGTTCCGTTCAGGCTGCTTCAGTGTCTTCTTCTCTCCATCCCTCCCCCCAGCACCCTTCGCGCGGTCCAACAGCTTCCTCCCTCCCTTCCACTTACCTTCTCTTCGTGGCGATTTCTGTAAGGCTATGCGTTGTATTGCAGCTGAAGCCTTGAAGTCGTGTCCCGTTGGCTGCTGGAAAAGTCTCCTCCAATGCAACTGGAAACAGGAAGTTGCATCAGAGGAGACTTTTCCAGCAGCCACATGCAACGCGACTTCAAGGCTCTGGCTGCAATACAACGCATAGCCTTAAAGAAATCGCCACAAAGAGAAGGGAAGGGAGGGAGGGAGATGCACGGCTGGTGGGAGAGAGGGGGCTGCCAGACTGCGCACTCGTTCACCGTGCATGCTCACTCCTTTAACTGTGGAGACAAGACTATTCACCGCTCCACAGGGCGGTGAATGGCCTTGTCCCCATACTCATAGTGACCTTTTTTTTGTCACTGTTTTGGTGGGTTACCCACAGCTAGTCACGGGTAACAACCACTGTGTCATTCTCTAGGACAGACCAAAGGTCCATCAAGCCCAGTATCCTGTTTCCAACAGTGGCCACCCCAGGTACCAAGTAGTAATACAGATTTTATGTTTCTTATCCTAGGAATAAGCAGTGGATTTCCCCAAGTCATCTCAATAATGGCCTATGGACATCTCTTTTAGGAAATTATCCAAACCTTTTTTAAACCCTGCAAAGCTAACTGATTTCACCACATTTTCCAGAAATAAATTCCAGAGTTTAATTACACGTGGTGTAAACAAATATTTTATGTTTATGTTTATTCAGGTTTTTGATTGAACGCTTTTTCGAAACTACAAAGCGTTGTACAAAATATAAAATTAACATTTAAACAAAAATTTAACAAATAAAACTTACATTACTGTGATAACACATCTATTATTAATTGAATAATAATAAAAAAAACTACATGACCGACAACAAATACATACTAGGTAAAAAGGACCGAAAAGCCCCTGGACACGAATAGGAAGAGGGGGAGAAATACAATCGGTATAGAAAATGTGAGAAACATTTAAGGTAAACACAAAAGGGAATTGGGAAAATAAATGTAGGAAACAATATTAAGTTAATTACTAAAACACAGTTGATCAATTAAAAGCATCTTTAAAAGGAAAGCACTTTAAATTGCTTTTAAATTTTTGTAAGTTTTTTTCCATTTTTAAGTGTAAAGGAAGAGTATTCCAAATCATAGGGGCTGTCACAGAAAAGATTGAGGTACGACGAGTACCAATTATTTTTAAAGATGGGATGTTAAGATTATATTGTGAAATAGATCTTAAAGCTCTCGGAGGGTCATATGGGATCAAAAGTCTGTCTATAAATGCTGGTGTATTGGTCTGCAAAGTTTTAAATGTCAGAAGGGCGATTTTATAAGTTATCCTGTGTGGGACAGGCAACCAGTGGGCTTTTTGAAGCAAAGGAGTAACATAATCAAATTTCTTTGCGCCCGAGATTATCTTAATGGCTGTATTTTGGATCAACTGCAAACGTTTTAAGTCTTTATGATAAATCCCTTTTTGATATTACGAGTGCATGGATCAGTACGTTCAAGGAATTAGTGTCAAGTAGAGGGGCCAGCGATCTAATCATCCTTAATTTATAAAAACAATTTTTAACCAATGCACTAATTAGTGGTCGAAATGTTAACTTATTGTCTATAAGGACACCTAAGATTTTAGTAGTCGTGATTGGTAGAAGTGGGGTATTTTCAATGGTGACTGGAGAAATTAATTGTGCTCCCTCTTTCCCAGGGAAGAGGAGAGTATTAGTTTCTGAAATATTTAAAGAAAGCTTATTAGTATTCAACCAGTCATGAACTTTATTTAATTTTTGATTAATAGAAAGAATCTCATTTTAGCTAATGGGATCGATGGGGTGTAATAATTGAAGATCGTCAGCATAGGCGTAAGCGGTAAACCCAATTGATTGACCAAGGGTTAAGAGTGGAGCCAAGTAGAGGTGATAAAATGGACCCTTGTGGAATACCAAAATTGCATGTCCCCTAGTCCTAGTATTTTTGAAAAAGAGTGAAGACGCGATTCACATCTAATCTTTCCACTCAGTATTTTATCACTCCTGAGCCATCTTTTCTCCAAGCTGAAGAGCCTTAGCCTCTCCTCATAGGGAAGTTGTTCCATCCCTATCATTTTTTTGGTTGCCTTTCTCTGCCACAGTTCTTTTTGGTCTGACTGCATTGCTTGGTATGTGGAGATCTTCTCTTTCTCCACTCAGTGCACAGAGTTGTAGGCTTTTCTCTGCTAGGATTTCCTTACAAGCGGGATCATTGATTTATTTTTATTTTAATGGGGCAGTGGAACATTTTGTATTGCTGTCTTGCTGATGTGCCAGAAATCTTCATCCTTCCCTAACCAATTAATTTGTGCTTGCTACAGATTGAAGAGGAGCTGGCTGCTCTGCAGAAGGAACGCAGCGAGAGGATAAAGATCCTGTTTGAAAGGCAAGACCGGGAAATTGAGACTTTTGACATGGAGAGCCTCAGGATGGGATTTGGAAATCTAGTCACTTTAGAATATCCCAAGGAGGACTATAGATGAGACTTTATATATACATATATATAGACACACACTTGAACACACAAATCTGCCATTCAAAATAATAACAATCGAGAAACTTGCAGAATCACATTCCCCATGTAGTGGGTGTGCTCTCTCCCTCAATCTGACATGGTGTCGGACACTAGTGCCTCTCTTCTCTGTACTGTTCATCGGGAGCTCCTCTCAGCAAGGCCCCCGTGCTGGACCTGCTCCCGGAAACATCCAGGGCGGTGGGGGAGGGGGATTTCTCCTGTGGTACGTCACAGCTTCAGTTGATGGTCTGTGACTGGCTTCTGAGACTGTAGAGAAACGGTAACAATAATACTATAAAAGACCAGTACGGATGGTTGCTGTGAAGCAATCATTCCTTCTTTCCCAATTTGGGAAAGTACAAGCAAAAAAAAATTAAAATTATTTCTGTGTGAGAGAGAGAGAGAGATGGTAGCTGTGCAGCCTTCAATTAACCAGCTGCTGCGTTTTTTGGTATTTATTCATCAGGAATTCAAACTAAAATTTTATTAAGATTAAAACTTTGATACATTTTCCAGATTCTGATTGTGATGTATATATCAGTGGTGACATATTTACATTACAGGGGAGTGAAAATTTCTCATGTTTTTTTAAGAACTGTGCTGGCAAGAGTTGACTCTGTCCTCAGTGTCTGATTGTATCATAACGATTTTCTGCTGTAGCAGATGACGCTATTACAGTTCCCAGCAACTCCCAGAGTCCCAGTAGCACAAAAAATGGGCTTTGGAAAAAAAATTGTGTATTTTGTGTATAGAATGAATTTAAGGAGAGCTTTTACTTATTTTCTTATTGTATTTTAACTGTTTTGCGGATCAAGAAAATATTTTTTTCTCCCAGTTCAGTATTTACAATTTAAAAAGAAATTACCTGCCAATATCAGTGCAATCATTCAGGTCTCTTTGTTTTATTTGGTGGGGGAAAGGGGGTTTGTTTGCTTTCCTTCCCTGCCCCAATCTTGCTCTTTAAATATTGCATTCTTCACATTTTCAAGCTGTGTATTTTCTTACAATAAAGAAAACAATATGAAAAAGGCTTTACTTCTTTTGCATGCACATGAGAAAAAAAGAAAATCCAGGTTTCAGGTTTATTGAGAGAGCACAAGTTCCCTTGTTTAGCACTTTTAATTATATTTGACAATAAAAATTCATCTTGGGTGCTGCTGTTTTTATTTAAGCTAGACATTGTCTTTTAGCTGTGGAGCTTTTTCACCCTCTTACTTGGCACAGTTCCTTTGCAGGGCATGGGATGGGTGTTGATACCTGAGATGCTTCTGGCTAGCCTGTTTGCTTTCAGCAATGCAGCAAATTCTCCCATGTGTGGCAGTATAAGCTAAGGGATGCAATATAAGAAAAATCTTCCCCTGTTTGTTGTTGACACCTAGTGACTCGGGTCATTTTGGGGAGAACTATTTCATATCATTGTTGATATTTGCATTAATTATCATTTCTGAAGCACTTCCTCCCTTGCTAACTTGTATTCTAGATGTCTTGCTCACCTTCTCCAAATCTGAGTACAATCTAATTCCCCTCAGATAGACAAGTTATTTCCTACCAAGTGATCTCGAGCTATGAGTCACAAGGAGTGCCCATTCGAGAAGTGAGATTTGAACGCTGGTTTCCCTGGTTCATATCCTGCTTCTGTATCCACTATTATCCCAGGACAAGCAGGCATGATATTCTCACATGTGGGTGACGTCATCTACGGAGCCCCGATGCGGAAGCATTTTCAAGCAAACTTGATTGAAGATTTAAGTTTGCTCTGCTGCTCCACGCATGCGTGCCTTCCTGCTCCACTAGGGGGCGCATCCCCTCGTGGTCTCCAGTTCAAAATTTTCCGCTGAGCCTAGAAGTCGTGTTTTTTCAGGCTCTGCCCCAACTGCCTTCTAGCACCGTGATTTTCTTATTTTTTTCCTCGATTAAGTCGCTGTGCGCGAATTTTTTCTTGTTCAACTTGTTCCTGCTTCGTTTTTAAACCGACCCGATCGATCGTCCCGTGACAGTGACTCCTTCCTTGCAACAATCGCTCCGCTGGTGGGCCGACTCTTCAAATCTTTCCAAAGGTTTGCTCTTCCTCGCCCCTCCTCACAGCAAGGTACTCACCACAGACTCGTCGGAGTACGCTTGGGGAGCCCACCTGGACGGCCTGCGCACTCAGGGGATGTGGTCAGCAGAAGACCGCCGCTGTCACATCAACGTGCTAGAACTTCGGGCCATCTATCTCGCAGCTGTAGCTTTTCAACATCTGCTTCACGACCGGGTGGTTCTCATCCGAACCGACAACCAGGTAGCAATGTACTACGTAAACAAACAAGGGGGGACAGGATCTTGGCCCCTCTGTCGGGAAGCCATGCGCCTCTGGAAATGAGCAATCTCCAACAACACCTTCCTTCGAGCGGTGTACATACAAGGAGAACAAAACTGTCTGGCGGACAGACTCAGCCACCTCCTCCAGCCACACGAGTGCTCACTGCACTCTCAGACCCTACGACAGGTGTTCGAAAAGTGGGGGACGCCGCAAAAGATCTGTTCGCATCCCCCCACAATCACAAACTGCCCCTCTTCTGCTCCCGGATACACTCCCCGGACCGACTCGAGGCCGACGCCTTCCTCCTCGATTGGGAGGGAAGGTTTCTGTACGCGTTTCTGCCGTTCCCTCTGATCCTGCGGACGCTGGTCCACCTGAAAACGGTGAAAGCCACCCTGATCCTGATTGCCCCTTCGCTGGCCACGTCAGCCTTGGTTTTCCCTTCTACTTCAACTCAGTGTCAGAGATCCACTGCCTCTGCCTCGGTTTCCCTCTCTACTATCACAGAGTCAGGGTTCGCTGTTACATCCCAACCTTCAATCTCTTCATCTGAATGCTTGGTTTCTTTCCCCCTGACTTCTCTCCCCGTGTCTCAATCAGTCAAGGAGATATTGGAGGCCTCTAGAAAGACCTCGACGAGAACCTGCTATGCTCAAAAGTGGACAAGATTCTCAACCTGGTGCTCCTCTCACAGCCAGGACCCGCTGTCGGTCCCCGTCCCTCTGGTCCTTGACTATTTACTTCAATTATCTAACTCCGGCCTAAAGACCAACTCCATTCGAGTACACCTCAGTGCGATTGCGGCCTTTCATCAGCCCCTGGAAGGAAAAGCCCTCTCGCTCCACCCCTTAGTCTCTCGCTTCATGAAGGGTCTTCTGAATATCCACCCTCCTCTCAAACCCCCTCCAGTGGTTTGGGACCTTAACGTGGTTCTGGCTCAACTAATGAAACCTCCATTTGAGCCCCTAGACAAATGCCATCCTAAATTCCTCACGTGGAAGGTGATTTTCCTGCTTGCACTCACTTCCGCCCGGCGAGTTAGTGAGCTACAGGCTCTGGTAGCGGACCCACCCTTCACTGTTTTCCACCATGACAAGGTAGTACTCCGCACACATCCAAAGTTCCTGCCTAAAGTAGTGTCTGATTTTCACCTCAATCAGTCCATCGTCTTGCCTGTGTTTTTCCCCAAGCCCTACTCTCACCCCGGAGAGGTGGCGCTTCACACTCTTGACTGTAAGAGAGCGTTGGCCTTTTACCTCCAACGCACTCAACCACACTGGAAAGTCCCACAATTATTTTTGTCCTGCGACCCAAACCGGTTAGGCCACCCAGTTTCCAAGCGCACCTTGTCCAACTGGTTGGCCGATTGCATCACCTTTTGCTACGCTCAGGCTGGTCTCGCGCTGTATGGTCGAGTAACGGGACACAAGGTCCGAGCGATGGCAGCCTCCGTAGCGTTCCTCAGGTCCATACCTATTGAGGAAATCTGCAAGGCTGCCACGTGGTCTTCGGTTCATACCTTCACCTCCCACTACTGTCTGGACTCACTGTCCAGAAGCGATGGCCGGTTCGGCCAATCGGTACTACGAAATCTATTTGCTTAAATTGCCAACTTCCCTCCATCCCTTTTCAGTTAGCTTGGAGGTCACCCACATGTGAGAATATCATGCCTGCTTGTCCTGGGATAAAGCACAGTTACTTACCGTAACAGGTGCTATCCAGGGACAGCAGGCATATATTCTCACAACCCGCCCACCTCCCCGAGGTTGGCTTCTTTGCTAGTTAAGTGAACTGGAGACCACGAGGGGATGCGCCCCCTAGTGGAGCAGGAAGGCATGCATGCGTGGAGCAGCAGAGCAAACTTAAATCAAGTTTGCTTGAAAATGCTTCCGCATCGGGGCTCCGTAGATGACGTCACCCACATGTGAGAATATATGCCTGCTGTCCCTGGATAACACCTGTTATGGTAAGTAACTGTGCTATCTGTTCGTACTTACCTGTCAAAATGTGTGCCTGTATCGCTTGGTAGACTTGGTATCCGTACGAATGGGTAATATGCCTCACTGCTACCAGCAGGTGGAGACAGAGATCAAACTTGTATATCAGTTTAGCAAGTCCCTCTTGCTACTCCAGTTTTCTTCAGTCTCCGGTAGCAGGTGGTAAGGCTTTTCAGCTTCCCTCTTAGCACTGTTGGAACTTTGTTTGTGGACTCCTGGTTCCCCTTTTTGTGACAGATAGAGCTTGGGCGGGTTCTGTTTGGGGATCCGTCCAACCTCGGGGGTGTTAAACCTGGTGGGTCTCATGCTGGGTCTCTCTCCCCACCTTCCTACACCTCACCTTATTTTTGTAGTGGACCTCAGCAGGTGGTCAGCCCTCCAACTTTGAGAGCCGTCGAGTCTGTTCTGACTAAGTAAAAAGAAATAACAAAAAAAGCCTGGGGTGTGCCAGTCTAAAGGGCTCATTTTCCTTTATAACTGCCTTTTTTCTGTGTTTTTTCTCAACTAACTGGCACTTTCTGTACAGCTAGTGCGGTTTTCAGCACAATGAGCTCTTTTAAAGGGAAAAAAGTGCTCCAGGCACGAGGTACTTGTAGCCGGCCTGTGCAAGCGTTGTGCAGGCTGGAGCGGTAGAGAAGCCTCGTCAGCAGCAGGTGCCAGCGGCCAGGGCACCCCGCCACATGTGCTTCATGGTTTGGCTTCGGATCGTGGGGAAGCCCGGGCTTCCCCCGCCACCACCAGTCAGGGAACACAGGATTCCCTTATCGCCAGTTTGGCTGGGGATTCCCTTTTGGTATCAGGGATGAGGTGTTGAACTGGTTTCACGGCTTCCTTACTTCCCGTACCTATCAGGTACGTTTCAATTACGATCTTTCCGATATCTGGAGGAACTCATCCGGTGTGCCACAAGGGTCACCGCTATCCCCACTGCTTTTCAATGTCTACTTGTCCTCACTGGGTGTGCAATTGACCCAACTGGGAATAAAACTATTCAGTTACGCAGATGATTTCACGATCATCATCCTATTTGCTAACTCTATCTCGGAAACCATTCCCAAGGCATCAGAAGCCATAAATGTGATGGAACAATGGATGACAGATTTCAAGCTCAAACTCAACCCAGAAAAAACAAAATTCTTTGTTGCCTCTCCTCACCCACTTGACACCAAAACCCCACTATGCATCAAAGAACTTAGTTACCCTATTCAGTCCACCATGAAGATATTGGGTGTAACTCTAGATCAATGCCTGACCATGAAAGACCAGGTAGACTCCTTAATCAGAAAGGATTTCTTCACTCTCTGGAAACTTAGATCCGTCAAATCATATTTCGATATATCAGCATTCAGAATCCTAGTGCAATCCCTCGTACTAAGTCAGCTTGACTACTACAACATCGCCTACTTAGCAATCTCCCAAAAGAACATGCAACGTTTTCAAATAATGCAAAATGCAGCAGTCAGACTTATCTTCGGGCTAAAGAAATTCGATCATGTAACGCCCTACTACCGGCAGTTGCACTGGCTGCCGATGGAAGCACGCGTAAAGTTTAAATTCGCCTGCCTCTGTTTCAAAGTATTATATGGACTAGCCCCCAAATACATATCGGACCTTTTCTGCTTCTCTACCAACAAACACAAGAGAAGCACACATTCAAACATCGTTTCCCCTCCAGTTAGAGGTTGCAAACTGAAAAAACACCACGAACACCTCTCACACCAGGCGGCCCTATGGGGTAAAGACCTAGAGCAATTGCTCTCGCCCACTACTTACGAAGAATTTAGAAAGTGTCTAAAAACATACCTGTTCCTGAAATACCTAGACAACTGACCTGTTCTCCCCCCTTACTCACTCACTCTTTCCGCTCTCAAGTCCAATTATTCTGTACCTTCTTTAATCTTTTGTAAACCACATAGAACTTCACGGTATTGCGGTATATAAACTGTTATTATTATTATTTTCGCATCAGTCGGTTCCTTGGCCTCAGCGTCAGGAAAATACCAGGCTTTTCAGACATGACAGGCCACAGGAGCTCCGATTTTAGCGGTTTCAGGTCCAATTTCAGCAGAAACCTAATTTAATCTAATGTTTGATTTTATATACCGAGTCATCATTCAAGGAAAGCTTGACTCAGTTTACAATAGTTAAGTTATCGAATAAAAATCCAGAAAAGAATAAGACTAAGTTTGGTAAAGTTAATTTTCAAAGTGTTTAGCAAATAAAGTCATTTTTAAGGATTTGCAAAAAGGTTGAAGTGAGCCGGAACTCCTTAAAAGAAGTGGAAGGTCATTCCACAGTTGAGATAGCTTAAAAATCAAAGAGTGACTGAAAAACTTAACTCCCTTAATCCCTTTTTTGGAAGGAAGAGATAATTTGAATTGTTGATCACCTCTTGCAAAAGAAAATCTATAAACATTCCAAGATAGAGGAAGGAGAGGAGTAAAAATACCATGTCAAATTTTAAAAACACAGGCACACTTAAATTGAACTCTAAAACAAACTGGGAGCCAATGAAGACTCTGAAGCAATGGCGTCATGTGATCAAATTTACGATTCGCAGCAGTATTTTGAATTAATTGCAATCTGTAGAGACAAGTTTTTGTAACACCAAGGTAAATAATATTGCAATAGTCGAGATGAGATAAAATAATTGACTGAACTAAGGTAGAAAAGTGACATTGATGAAAGAGATGTCTAACCTTCCTCAGCATACGTAGATTAAAAAAACATTTCTTGACCACGGAGTTAATTTGATCTTTAAAAGAAAGAGAGAAGTCAAGAAAAACTCCCAATACCGTGTCAGAGAACTCAATTTGTAGAGAGGATCTAGAAACTAAAGCTACAGAAAGAGGAAGACAGTCCAATTTTGGGTCTAACCATAATAATTTGGTTTTTGTTGTATTAAGTTTCATCTGGACGAACTGAGCCCAGGCTTGAAGTTTTGAAATACAAAGATTTACTTTAGATGATAGGTCAGTAATGTCCGGATCTATTTCTATCAAAATAAAAATATCATCCGCATAAGTGAATAGAGTTTCCTCATTTATTTCAGTTACCTCAGGTGACCTTTTCCCTCTTATGGAAATACAGGGGCAAGGTATATCAGGGTCCCCTGCTGGGGCAGGGAGTCCTTGGGGCCGCCGGGGTCTTTCCCCCCTAAATTTATGTTAGCGCTTTGTAAAGCTTATGTGCTGGCGGCAGGAGGTTCCATGTCCACCCGGGGAGGGGGGTTACCCTCGACGTCTTCCCCGGTGTGGCCCCACAAAGCAGCGGTTTTGCCACCCTCTACTCCTCTCTCAACCAAACGCCTGAGGGTCTCTTGGCATGGGGATTTTTTTCCAGAGGAGCATGAGGTGATTGAGATCCTGAAACCTTGTGGAGAATTCCAAGATCCTCTTGGGGAGCTGGCTTCCGCTGGCGAGGGGTTTGAACACCCACCCCCAGCCGGCGAAGATGCGTCTGTGGTGTGCATTTTTCAGCGGGAAGAGCTCCATGAGTTAATTCTTCAGGTCTCCTCGGTTTTTCACTTTGAGGACCCCTGTGTCGGAGCTCCCATGTGCGGTGGACCCCTTGCTTAAGGGGATTCACTCTGCTTCCTGCTCTTTTCCTATGCATCAGGATATTCGGGACATCATGCTCGCACAGTGGCAAGTGCCGGAAACCCCTTTTCACTTTGCGCACTCCATGGCCCACCTGTATCCCATTCCGGAAGGGGATAGGGATACTCTGAAGTTACCTGTAGTGAATGCGGTGGTCTTGGCCTTCAAGGACCAGGAAGAGCGTAAGTTGGAGTCCCTCCTTAAACAGAGTTTTGATGTGACAGCTCTGTCGGTCCAGGCGACTATGTGTGGCGGGCTGGTGGCTCGGGCGTGTTTTCGTTGGGCCCAGCATGCACTTGATGATAAATCTGAGAATTGGTATTTGCTAAGGCAAGAAGTTGCCAAACTTGAATTGGGTGCTTCTTATCTTTCGGATGCCATGTATGACCTCTTGCAAGCTTCTGCCAAATCTCTGGCCTTAGGAGTAGCAGCACGCCTTACCTTGTGGCTTTGCGCTTAGTCGTCTGATTCGGCTTCCAAAGCTAAGTTGATGAAGTTTCCTTTTAAAGGATCTTTCTTGTTTGGTGAGGACCTGGACATGTTGGTTCAGACTCTCACTGATTCTACAGTGCCTCGTTTGCCTGAGGATAGGCCTAGGCCACTGGCTCGAGGCAGCGCTACTCGTGGGTGTGGCCGTGATATCCGCCGTTTCCGCTCTGGTCGAGGGGCTGTTTCTTTTCAGTCTCCTGGGCTCTCAAGAGGCAGGTTCTTCCAGCGCATGTAGTCCTTTCGTAGGGCTCGCCAGGGTGCAGGTAGCACCCCTGCCACCCGTCCTACACAATGACTCCTTGCTGGCGCTTGGTTGAGAGTCTTTTATCTAAAGTGGGCATTCTTGTTCATCCTTATCTGGCTGACTGGTTGATTCGAGCCAAGTCATTCCATGAGAGCACTTGGGTCAAGGCTCGGGTGGTGGAGTTTCTGCAGTCGCTGGGATGGGTAGTCAACCTTGCAAAGAGACGGTTGTCTCCATCTCAGCACCTGGAAAATCTTGGAGTCCTGTTTGACATCTCCTTGGGGCAGGTCTACCTTCCAGAGGCCTGGGGAAGCAAATTGCAATCTCAACTTCACCTGCTTATGGCGTCCTGGTGTCCTTGGGCACTGGATTTCCTCCAAGTCTTGGGGTCGATGGCAGCCTTCCTCGACGTAGTGAGGTGTGCCAAAACTGGCTTACAATCTACTTTTGCCTGAGGCGGGGAGGATAAAATCAAATTCTAAAGTCACAATCGGTGGGATTAGGGAAAGTACTTGTCTGGTTTGCAACTTAACCTCTAATGGCTAATTTAGTCAGTTGTGCAGAAAAACAGACCCTAGAGTAGGCAGAAGAAATTTTTTGTGGCAAGGCTATATGGAACCATACTACTGTACATTCCTAATTGTCTTTTTTAAATGAGTTTGGTTTGAGTAGTAAATAAGGTTTGATTCACTACAGTATAATACAGAGAGAGCTCTTATAAGGTTACATGTCAATCAAAAATGCGAAATAAAAATTTGGCACGTTACATCATTCTTGCTCTTCATGAGAGGTGGTCTATGTCTCTGCTGTTGAACAACTTAACCTACTTTGTCTGATTTTCATCCTGTTGAAGTACCTTATCTGGGGGAGGGGGGGGAGGAGATTAACTATCATCTTCCTGAGATCTGCCTTAAGCAACCTGTACAAGGGAAAATTGTGACATGGCTAAATCCCAGATGCTAAAGAAATCAAAATACTCTAACCTCAGAATCCACACTTTCAACAAGTATCCAACAATAAGGTTGAGTCGAGCATAACGGCAAGGTCCTTGGGTGTCTTGTTGATAGTGTGGATTCTGAGGTTAGAGTTACAGCAGAAGGAACCATGTGTACAACGTTGTGAGGAAGGTGGCTATGAGATCAAGCACTGTGTTGGTTGAGCACTACAATGTTGTGAAACCATAGAACTTTGGTTTCATCTGCGCTTAGTTTGAGTTTGTTGGATGTAGCCCAGGTCTGTATTTTGTCTATTCCATTTGATATTAGTATTGTGTTGTTAGTGTCACAATTAATTGGGACGAGTAGAAGGATGTCATCTGCATATGAGAATATGTATTTATTGTTGTTGAATTTGATTCAGTCTAGTGAGCTCATGAAAAGGTTCTAGAGAGGATCGGGGATAACTGTGAGCACTTGCCAGTTTTTTTTTTAAACATGTCATCTTTGTAGACAAAATATTGTTTGTTTTGCAGGAAGTCTTTGAATCAGTTCAGGATGGTTCTTACAATGCCTATTTTGTTGATCTTGGCTAGTAATAATTGCAATCTGTAGAGACAGGTTTTTGTAACACCAAGGTAAATAATATTGCAATAGTTGAGATGAGATAAAATAATTCTTGCACTCTGTAAACTTTATCTGACTGTTAATTGAAAATCAACACAAATACTAACCAGCAGAGGATTGAAGCAGTATCGATTGATGTTTGTTTTTTTCCAGCCTGGTACAGTTCTCTCCCACTCTAAAAACTTTATCTGACTGTTAGTTGAAAATCAGCACAGATACTGACGAGCAGAATAGTGAAGCTGAAGCCTGAACTAGATAGACGTCGGAGCCGCACCAAAACCAAAGGCAGGCAGCAGAATCAGCGGCTGGGACTTGGAAGCACTGCTCTGCCCCTCCCCTGATCCAGCAGGGGATAGCGGTGAGCACAAGGAGACGCCGGGACCGCGCCGAAACCAGCGGCAGACAGCAGAAGCAGTAGCGGAATACTTGAGAGCACAGCTCCGCCCCTCCCCCGATCCAGCAGGGGATAACGGTTTCTCTGCAAATTCTGAGCTTCCGCATGGAAGGCAAGAGAAGGAGTTGGCCATCGTGGGAGACCAACTCCGCCCCCAACAGCCCTTGCTGAGCCGTTCTTCAAATCTGAAATACTGCCATCTTTTCTGCTCAGCCCTTCTTCGGCTCCAGCCACCGCAAGGGAAGGAGTTGGCCGGCGTGGGAGACCAACTGCGCCCCCAACAGCCCTTGCTGAGCCTTTCTTCAAATCTGAAAAACTGCCATCTTTCCTGCTCAGCCCTTCTTCGACTCCAGCCACCGCAAGGGAAGGAGTTGGCCATCGTGGGAGACCAACTCCGCCCCCAACAGCCCTTGCTGAGCCGTTCTTCAAATCTGAAAAACTGCCATCTTTCCTGCTCAGTCCTTCTTCGGCTCCAACCACCGCAAGGGAAGGAGTTGGCTGGCGTGGGAGACCAACTCCGCCCCCAACAACCCTTGCTGAGCCGTTTCTTCAAATCTGAAAAACTACCATCTTTCCTGCTCAGCCCTTCTTCGGCTCCAGCCACCGCAAGGGAAAGAGTTGGCCGTCATGGGAGACCAACTCCGCCCCCAACAGCCCTTGCTGAGCCATTCTTCAAATCTGAAAAACTGCCATCTTTCCTGCTCAGCCCTTCTTCGGCTCCAGCCACCGCAAGGGAAAGAGTTGGCCGTCGTGGGAGACCAACTCCGCCCCCAACAGCCCTTGCTGAGCCGTTCTTCAAACCTGTAAAACTGCTATCTTTCCTGCTCAGCCCTTCTTCGGCTCCAGCCACCGCAAGGGAAAGAATTGGCTGACGTAGGAGACCAACTCCGCCCCCTACAGCCCCTGCTGAACAGTCCGCTGCCTCCACTCTGCCTGCCTGGCTTAAGTCTCCCATGTTCAAATTCCATCGTGATCTGTACAGTTTACTTGATTGCATTATAAAGGCTCTTACCCAATTAGCCATCGCTAAGCCCCTCCGCTGGAATTTGTCCAGTTACTAGTCTCTGCCCATTGCTAAGGCCCTTTTCTGACCAAAAAAAAAAAAAATAAACCACCATGAAGCCACCCCTTTGGGTCCTTATACTCCTGCTCTGCTCATCTCTCAACACCTCCCTCTGCCTGAACCCTCCCTCTCCCAACCTGCTCGACTCCTCAAATAGTCACAATTCTGGCCCTGGCACCAGAATCCCCACCCTGACGCGCCCCAGGAATCACCCCACCAGAAAAAACCCCCCGCAAAGTCAATCCCACCTCTCTAAAGCCTGTCCCCCATGCTAACCTCCCCTGCCATGCCTCTAACTCTCTCACCCCTGTCCCGACCCTTTACTGCAACGCCAGATCCGCATGCAATAAAATTCAAATTCTGAAGGACCTCCTTGAGGACCTTGATCCTGGATTCCTGTGCATCACAGAATCATGGATCTCAAAAGACGACCTCTTCACACAAAACGAACTCTGCACCCATGGCTACCAAGGCCTCTTTTCACCCAGAATCAACCGCAAAGGAGGTGGCCTGGCACTCCTCTACAAATCCTTCTTTGATGTCCAGCTCCTCGAGAGAGGCACCCACGCTTCATTAGAATATATGCTAGCCTCAATCAATGATGAGCTCCGTCCTCACCCACTGGGCATCCTGTTACTATACCGTCCACCTATCCCTTGGTCCAATTCCTCTAACCTTGTCTTCAAGACCATAACTAATGCCTTTCTCAAATTCCAAAGATTACTAATCATCGGAGACGTTAATCTCCACCTTGACGACTCCACCAGCAAGGACACGATAGAATTCAATGACTTCCTCATCTCCCTAGGTTTCTCCCCCCCAACATCCGCTCCTACCCATGAAAAAGGGCACACCCTAGACCTCATCCAGTTCCTCGACCTCACCGCTTATAAAACATCTGCCGAAGACACCCGTTGGGAACACATCCCGTGGTCAGACCATCTCCTAGGGGCCTTCTGCCTCCCCATCTTCATGTCTCATCTCGGATCCCCACCCCGATCCCCCAATTCTATTACCTTCCGGAAAAAAATTTCGAGCGATCTATTCTGGACCAAATTCCTCAACCTCCTCCCCTCCATTCCCAAGCTTGCAGACTCTGAAAACAATTGGCACAACTGGATCGCCCTTTCCAAGTCCACCTACCACTCCCTCGCCCCCCAAACCACTAAATCCATCACCTATCCCCATAAAGCCCCTTGGTACCTTCCACTCCATAGAGACCTGAAACAAAAATGTCGAGCCTTAGAGCGAAAATGGAAAAAATCCAAATCCTCATCTGACAGACAGGCCTGGAGAGTCAATATCAAACTCTACAACTCAATATTAAAAAAAGCAAGGAAGAACTTCTATGGAGACAAGATCTCCAAATCCAAAAACCAGAATGGCACATTGTTCAACATTTGGCGCTCCCTAACCACTAAAAATGACTCCACCCTTCTTCCCTCATCTCCTTCAGCCGAGGTCCTAGCAAAATTCTTCAATGATAAGATCTCTACCTTAAGGCGCTCCTTCCCGCCCGCAATCTCCTACAATTCTCTGGTGCCCCCCGAACCCAACCCCACCCTAGCTGCTCTCAACCACATCCCTGCCGACAGATCCTGGACTGTCTTCGAGCTCATATCTGATTCTCAGACCCTTAAACTCTGCCTCAAGTTAAAATCATACAACTGCATCCTGGACCCATTTCCCTCCTACCTATTTGAGAAAATCCCTGCACAGGCCATCACATCTCTTACCAAACTCATAAATTCTGCCCTATTATCAGGCCTATTCTCCACTGAAATGGGACACATCGCATTGACCCCTTTACTGAAAAAAGCTGACCTAGACCCCTCCATACCATCCAACTACCGTCCAATAGCAAATATCCCTCTCCTCACCAAACTGCTCGAGTCTATCATATCTACCCAGCTCTCTTCCTACTTAGAAAGATTCTCCATCCTCTTACCTTACCAATATGGCTTCAGACCCAACTTCTGTACTGAATCCCTATTGGCCTCTCTAATCTCTAAGGTTCAGCAACTGCATTCTCGTAACAAGTTTGCTGTCCTTCTACAATTCGACCTCTCCGCAGCTTTTGACGTTGTCCACCACGACATTCTAATTTTCCAACTCTCCGAGATAGGCATTAGCTCCATAGTTCTTGATTGGTTCTCCAAATTCTTGCGCTCCCGCTCTTACATGGTTAACATGAGCGGCACCTCATCCTCCCCCTGGACCCCGACTTGTGGTGTCCCACAAGGCTCACCCCTCTCCCCAATCCTCTTTAACATTTACATGTCCTCCCTGAAACTACTCCAACTATCCCCCCTTGAAACTCTTTACACTTACGCTGATGACATCCTCGTCCTCCTTGAGACCGACTCGAACCTCACTAACATATCCTCATGCATAAAGAACCTCCAATCCTGGGCATTCACAATGCATATGAAACTAAACGAGTCCAAAACAAAACTCCTTTGGCTCAGCCCAATATTAGACCATCTACCTTCCTCCATCCCATTGTCCTCCGGCCCCCCATTACAGCTCGAGTTCTCAAGCAAAGTTCTGGGTGTCACCTTAGACTCTTCTCTATCCTTCAACAAACATCTCCAATCCCTGGTGAAGAAATGCTTCTTCAGCCTTCACATGCTAAGGAAAGTCAGACCCTATTTTCACCAAAAACACTTCGCAGTCCTAGTACAATCCATCATCCTCTCCAGATTGGATTATTGCAATTCTATCTACCTCAGCCTAACCAAGAAAAGCCTCCACAGACTTCAGCGGATTCAGAACGCCGCAGCTAAGCTTGTTTTCGCGAAAAGCAAATTTGATCGCGTCTCACCACTCCTGTCTAACCTCCATTGGCTCCCAGTAATCCCCAGGATCCACTTCAAATGTGCGTGTCTGGCCTACAAGATCCTACATGGCATCCTTCCTGCCGTTATCCCTCTATCCTGAAACTCCCCAACCCCTACTTCCTCCAGATCCTCCCAAATTTTTAAACTATCCTTCCCTTCCATAAAAGGTATTTCCCATGCAGGCAAACTTGGGTCATCCCTCCCCTTTAGAATCACTGAGATCTGGAATAACCTCACCTCCCCACTCCGAACCTCAAGCTCCCTCCAACTCTTCCGCAAACACCTAAAAACCTGGCTATTCTCAAAACTGTCAGCTCAATATTAAATGGCAATAATCTTCAAATCCAGATGTTCATATAACTTCTCTCAATAAGTACTGGATTTGTAAAGTGTTAATATATTTTTTAGTTCAAAAAAACGCCTCAGCCCCACCTCTCCACCACTGTAATAATTTTATACTGTGGGAAGTTTGTTGTGGCACTTCATCATTGGCTGTCAATTTGGTTTCTTTTATGTTCATTTAGTTTTTCATTTTGTGCTGTTAATAAATATATTTCTTTTGCAATAAATACGTGTAAAAAAGCTGTTCAATACTTATCTCAGCCAAACCCGGGAGTCAGACCCGACATGTTTCGCACGAGAAGGTGCTTTATCAAGGGTCTCCCAAGGCTGCCGCTGTCATCCGACTCCAACTGAATTTGCCCACAAATTCACTTCAACAAAGTGTTTAAGGCGTTTCCTTTCTGACTTAAGCCGGTCCCCTCCAACCCCCGTAGAGTCCCATCGGGGATCCATAACTAAATTAAAAGCCCCTCCCACAAGCACCGAACCCTTCTTAACCTGCAGTACCTTGGCCAATACCTCATCGAAAAAAGAACCCTGTTTAGAATTCGGGGCATACAGATTCACCAGAGTGACTACTTCCCCATTTATCTGGCCCAACCAAATCACCCATCGCCCCCCCTCATCCCTCCATTCCCGTTCAGGCACTATTTTAAGATGTTTAGCAAACAAAATACCCACCTCTGCCTTCTTCCACTCTTTTCTATTGGAGGCCCAGACCCTTCCCGGATATTCTCTATATTGTACCAGCTTCTCCCTGGGTCGCACAAAATGAGTTTCCTGAACGAAGTTGATATCAATGCGCAGCCTCTTCAACTCCTTTAACAATAGTTGGCGTTTATGTGGCATATTGAGGCCCTTAACGTTAAAACTGCCCACTCTCAAAGAATCAGGTCCCATAACCCAAGACTCCTACCCCACACCATGCACCCCACTACCCCCTCCCCCCACTCCAGACCCACAAGCCCATGCTGTCACCTACCCCCCCCCCCAACCCCACCACCTCCCAACCCTGCCCATATCCATCTGCTCCTCAGCCCTCCCATGACTCCGGGTGACCCTACCCCAGCTCCCTTCAAGCGTCAATCCCCAATCACTCTCCCCTAGGCACCCCCATGCACTCCCCCCCCCCCCCGTTAAGTGACCCCTCACATCCAGCCCCACACACACTCCAACAAGCACAACAGCTCAGTCAAGGCATGTAAAGTCCCAACTGTCCAAGAGCAGCCAAGCAGAATCCGCCGTCGCGCACTCGCCAGCTCAAGTGGGTGGTCCAGATCCGCTTCTCCCAGATGGCTCCTCCACCTCTTGACCAGCACCCGGTTTTCGCGACCTGGCGTGCACGCTCCCTCCAGCGAAATTTCTCCAACTGCTTCAAATGCCCCACTCAGGTCTTGTACCACCTCCTCCTGCTCCCCCATTCTCCTTTCAGTCTCCTCAACTTTCCCCATGAGGTCTGCTATCTCTCTCTTGATCTCTTTCACTGTGTCCCGGATTTTCCCTTTGACACCAGCAACCTCCTGCTTAATATCGCAGACCCATTGCTGGAGGTCTGCCTTAGTCACTGCCGCGGAGGAGTCCATGCGCCGCAATCTCGGAGAGGCCCTCCTCTCCGACTCTTCATCGGACCCGCTCTCCCTGGACTCACGCTGGGATGCGCACGAGGCTCCACGCGACTGGCGAAGGCCGCTTTTCTCTAGCCGCTTCTCGTGCGGTCTCCCCTCATCTCCTTTCTTTTTAGACGGCATACTAGTGATCCATGCTGCTTCCTACACTCTGCCCACCGGGTGCCCAGCTCGCCACCACTGCGTGCACGCTCCGGATCAGGGGAACTTACACGCTGGGATCAGAGCTCTGGCTCTAACCCGCCATGCAAGGTGATGACGTCACCAGAAGTCCCTAACTCACTTTCTAAGATAGGAAGAGCATATGCTCAGAAAAGTGGATTTCTGCAACTCCAGGATTGTGGGAAAGGATTGAACACCTAGAGCAGGGGTAGGCAATTCTGGTCCTCGAGAGCCGGAACCAGGTCAGGTTTTCAGGATATCCACAATGAATATGTAGGAGATGGATTTGCATGTACTGCCTCCTTGAGATGCAAATCTATCTCATGCATATTTATTGTGGATATCCTGAAGGCCTGGCTCCGGTTCTCGAGGACCGGAATTACCTACCCCTGTCCTAGCCTGAGGCCTGAAATTTCTTCCTCCCTATTTTGTCTCAGGTTCCAGCTGCCTTTGTTTACTCTCTTACTCTAAATCCCACCTTTGGCCCCTGTAGTCTGGCATCATTTTCTCCCTCTCTCAACTGGCTAAGAATCTCTTCTTACCTTCCCTTTACCTTTCTAGTCTGTCATTCTCTCTTCCTCACCCCCACTTGTAGGTCCAGAATCCATGTCCCCTCACCCCATCCACCACCTTTCTTGCTTGCACCCTAAACCCCTTCCCTACTCCCTACCATCTGGCATATATTTCTCTATTGGTCAAGCATCTCTTCCTTTTCACCCACACAGCTTTTGGGCATGGATTTCCTCACCCCTTTTTCCCTCTATAAGTCCAGAATCCATATCCCCTTCCCCTGCAGTTCAAGCATCCATGTCATCTTCTCGCCCTACTTGCAGTGTGGCATCCATGACCCTACCCCTACCCCCAAATTGTAGGGCATATGTGTTCCCTCCCTCCCATTAGAGCAGACATACCTGTGGGCCTCCCAAAGAAGCAGCAGCCAGCCACACCGCTGTGAATTGGTTGGTTGTGTCTGGCCCTGCCAAGGCCTTCCCTCTGTCACATTACTTCCTGGCCATAGATGACAAAGCAGAGGGAAGGCCTTGGTAGGGTCAAACACAACCAACCAATTCACAGCAGTGGGGCTGGCTGCTGCTTCTTCGGGAGGCCCACAGGTATGTCTGCTCTCGGTGGGTGGGGGGGGGGGCAGCACCATAGAATTCCAAGAGTAGGATGTGTATCCTCTTCACTGTACCTTAGGTGAGTTCCTTCATAAAGATGGCCGCCATCTTGTTGGAATATTCATTTCTATCTCTATCTCTACCTCTGTCTTTATATTTTTATCTTTACTTTTCATAAATTGTTTCTTCAGATACTTTAGTTAGATTGTGAGCCTTTGGGACAGTTAGGGAATTTCCAAGTTGCTATCTTATTTATTGTATCTTTTAATGCATCATTTTTGTAAACCGCTTAGAAACCTCACGGTTATTAGCTGTATATAAGAATTAAATTAAAATTAATTAAATTAAATTAATAGATCCCAATAAATAAATAACATGTGGTAGAAGGTTATGCTCTCATGCACTGGTATAATTCATGTTGAAATGCCTATAAGTTAGAACCTCTTGAGTTTCGGTGATAGATGAATCTTACCAGTTGCTGAACTGAAGCCTGCTCCTTGCTCTAAATCTTATTGGTAACTTGCAGAGCAATTGCTTGATGTTGAGGTAGCAAGGCTCCTGTATATATGCTGACTGTTGAACTGACTGAAGCAGGAACTTTGGGTAATTGATTTCCACTGGTAGCCGCTCCAAGAGCCTAATGTGTCTAATGTATTAATCTCTGTCAATGCAAGGCTTAAAGGTGTATTAAATACCTAGGATCAAGGAAAAAGCCTGAACACCTCCCACGCCAACCTGAATAGGACAAAATGGGGACAATCAACAAGGGTGAGTTACAGTACTTCATCAGCATAAAGAAAAGGTGCTGGGGTAGCCCAAAAATAGAACACAGTTTGCCTTCAGCTCAGTGCACTCTCCCTGATTGGCAAGCCTTAGACCCCTCAAAGTGCATCCCAAGATGCACTGAGAGGGGAAGGGCTACATTGATGAGGTGGCCCTATCAGCAGAGGGCTCAGTGGGTAGGAGGAAAAAGAGAAATGCCAGTTTAGCTCATTACAGCAGGAGAATCCCCCATCAGCTAAGCCAGCAGAACTCCAAGGCCATTTTTGGGGAGGTCTTTTTTTTTTTTTCATGTACAATGATTATCTCTCTCCCCCCATCTCTTGTGCAGCAGAACCCTTGCAGCTTATATCCCTCCCACCCCCTCTCCCTGCTGACCCTGGCAGCACAGGGCCCATCACAGCTTTCTTGTGCCTGGGCGTTCCTCTGCTGTGATGGGGCCTGTACTGCCAACAATGTGGTTTGAGGTATTATATTTTAGTCTCACAGTTGGGGTTTGGATGGGAGGGGGGAACACTGATGCTGCTGCCGCTGGCCACAGTTTCAGGGTAGGGCTTATATAGCACAGTTACTTACCGTAACAGGTGTTATCCAGGGACAGCAGGCAGATATTCTCACATGTGGGTGACGTCATCCACGGAGCCCCAGCGCGGACAGCTTTTCAAGCAAACTTGATTGAAGTTTCAAGTTTGCACACTGCACCACGCATGTGTGTGCCTTCCTGATCCACTAGAGGGCGCATACCCTCCTCATGGTCCTCAGTTCAGATAGCTAGCAAAGAAGCCAACCTCGGGGAGGCGGGCGGGTTGTGAGAATATCTGCCTGCTGTCCCTGGATAACACCTGTTACGGTAAGTAACTGTGCTTTATCCCAGGACAAGCAGGCAGCATATTCTCACATGTGGGTGACCTCCAAGCTAACCAAAAAGGGACGGAGGGAAGTTGGCAATACAAGAAAACAGATTACGCAAAACCGACTGGCCAAACCGGCCGTCGCTCCTGGACAGAGTATCCAGGCAGTAGTGGGAGGTGAAAGTATGAACCGAAGACCAAGAGGCAGCCTTGCAAATCTCCTCGATAGGCGTCGACCTGAGGAAAGCTACAGAAGCCGCCATCGCTCGGACTTTATGTCCCGTGACTCGACATTGCAGCGCGAGACCAGCCTGAGCGTAGCAAAAGGAAAAACAAGCAGCCAACCAGTTGGACAAGGTGCGCTTGGAAACTGGGCGTCCCAACCAATTAGGGTCGAAGGACAAAAAGAATTGAGGAACCGTCCAAGGAGACTGAGTGCGTTGAAGACAAAAAGCCAACGCCCTCTGACAGTCAATTGTGTGAAGCGCCTCCTCGCTAGGAGGCGAGTGGGGCTTCGGAAAAAAGACCGGAAGAACAATGGAAAGATCGAAAGGAAAGTCCGAAACCACCCTGGACAAGAACTGGGGTTGAGTACGCAGGACCACCGTGTCATGATGAAATACAGGAAAAGACGGGTCCGCAACCAGAGCTTGCAGCTCACTGACTCTGCGAGCAGACGTGAGAGCAACCAGGAAACCCACCTGCCAGGTGAAGTAATTCAAAAGAGCTTCATCAATGGAATCAAATGGAGGTATCACCAATTGAGCCAGGAACACACAAAGATCCCAAACCACCGGAGGGATGTACAATGAAGAAATCCCTCATAAAACGGGAAACCATCTGGTGGACGGAGAGCAGCGTCCCATTTAGCGGCCGAAGAAAGGCAGCAAAAGCACAGAGGTGGACTCGAATAGATGTAGATTTGAGACCAGACCGAGACAAGTGCAACAGAAAATCCAGCACTGAAGGCAAGGAGGCAGAGAGCGAATCCATGCGGTGCTCAGCACACCACTCAGCAAATCAGGACCATATCTGGGAAAAGCATTGCCGAGTGGAGATCTTTCGAGAGGCCTCGAGAACACCCCCACCGACAGAGAAACAGAAGGAGGGAGGCACGTTGCGAGGAACCAAGCTGATAAGTGTAGAGACTGCAGATTGGAATGCAACAGAAACCGCAACACTGAGACAGCGGAGACGGGAACATAGGTAGAAGCTGAGTCTCCCTGACACGCTGGAGGAGCAGGGAGAACCATGGCCGCCAGGGCCACAGAGGATCCATCAAGATCCTGGCGGCGCAGACCGACAGGAGGTATATCAAAGACCCGAGAATCAGAGTAAAGGGAGGGAACGCATAGAGGAACCTGCCCATTCCATCGAGAAGGCAAGCATCCTCCTCGATGCGAACCCAGGAGAACATCCTCGAGCAATATCGAGGCAACCAGTGAGTGAGGGGCGAAGTGAACAGAACTACCTGTTGGGTTCCCCACCGAACAACCACATGCCGCAGAGTCCGAGAATGGAGCAACCATTCATGCAGTCGAAAAGGGCGACTCAACGTGTCCAACAGACAATGCTGCACGCCCTGGAAAAACACCGCCCGAAGAAAGAAGCAGTGGTGTAACGTCCCCTGCCAATGACGAAGGGCTTCCCTGCAAAGTAACAGGGAACCTGTACACCCTGGCTTGGTCACAGAAATAACGCCACCGAGATGTCGGGACGCACCAGGACCCCGCAATCTTGCAACCCATAACGAAAATCCACCACGGCATTGTAAATGGCCCGGAGCTCCATCAGATTGATGCGGCTGCGACAGTCTGCACCCGACCAAGGACCCTGAGTCCGAAGGCCGTCGAGGTGCACCCCTAAGCCCATGCCGAGGAGTCCATCGGCAGAACCTTCTGATGCGGGGATACGAAGTGGTGGCCCACCAACGAAACGAGCGTGTCCAGGAGGGAGGCACCACAATGTGCTGGGAAGCGGGATCCCGATCCTGCCATCACTGAGATGCTCGGGTCCAGCGGGGAACACGAAGATGAAACCAGACGAACAGCGGGACATCACCGTGGAGACCCCTGATCCAAAAAGGATCAGCAACAGCTCAGCCGAGGCTGAAGACCGCTGAGACACCAGCTGACTCAAGCGCCGACAGGCAGCCTGCCGAGGCAGAGGCAAAAAAGACCGGAGGCGGACCGAGGACAGAGGGGCCACCTTCCGGCCTAAACAAACAAGGGCCTCCCCCTGAGGCCGAGACAAGAAGGAGCGCAGACAAACTGGGTCCAGGTCCGCCCCGACGGACTCCCGAGACCGGGGTGGGCAGAGTCTGACCCACTCCCGTACTAGAAACTAGTGCAGGTCACGAAGGGCCAGGACTAGACGCAGAAGGGAGGATGGGAATGCCCAACCGACAGAAGAGAGGCAATACTCCCGGTGCGTAGACACAGAGACACCCCTCCCGAAGGGAGGGGAGGAATCCCCAGAAGGGGAGCAACCCAGAGGCTATGCGAGAATAGTCAAAAGGACGGCCAGGAGTCGCCGAAGCCGGCGGCTGAACCCTAACCCGGCGCTGCTGCAGCTATTGCGGCTGCTGCGAAGGAGGCCGAGATAACACAAGAAAGGTATCCAGAGGGCCCCTCCGGAGAAGGAGACCAACCCACCAAGGCAGACGGGATTTAGCTGGAGGCGTCCCGAGGGGCGAAGGACCGGTCGCGGTCTGAGAGGCGGTTAGTGGCCACCGCAAGAGAGGCCTGAAGAAGCGCAGAACTCACGCAAGTAAAAGCGGCGAGACGACCCTGGAGGTTCGGATCCTCAGCCACACTCTGCGCCAAGCGAGATGACGCATGGCGGGAGCAATAGAGCCGGAGCAGGGAGAGAGTCTCCTCCAGGAAACCAAACTCCGCACTACAAGATTCCGTCACGGCTGCCCGGAATGAACCGAAGAGAAAGCGGGGAAGCCTCTCAAACCGGAGCTGGAGACGCCGAGGCGCAAACCCACAGTCGACGCCGAGGCCCAATACCTCAGCCGCTGCCGAGGTAAAACGGCCCAAGTGACGTCAAGGCACAAAGCTTCCGTCGACGGCACGAAGCCTCGGCAACGACGAGGCACCGAGCTCCAGCCGACGATGAGGCCCTCAGCCTCAGTCGACGTCGAGGCACAAGCCTCAGGCGACGTCAAAGCACCAGCGTCAAATGACGCGGAGTACACGGCCGCAACCGACGTTGAAGGTACAAAGACACACAGCCTCAGTCGACATCGAGACCCCAAGCCCCAGTCGACATTGAGTCAGAAAATCAAAGCACAAAGCCTTAGACGACGTCGAGGCACCCAGCCGCATACTACGTCGAGGCACAAGGCCTCAGGCGGTGGTGAGGCACCAAGCCGCAGTCGACGTCGAGGCACAAGGCCTCAGGCGGTGGTGAGGCACCAAGCCGCAGTCGACGTCGAGGCACAAAGCCTCAGTCGAGGCACCAGGCCCCAGTCGACGTCGAGGCACCAAGCCCCCAGTCGACGTCGAGGCACGAAACCCTCGTCGACGTCGAGGTACGAAGCCTCCGTTGAGGCACGAAGCCTCAGTCGACGTCGAGGCACGAAACCTCCGTCGACGTCGAGGCACGAAACCTCCGTCGACGTCGAGGCACGAAACCTCCGTCGACGTCGAGGCACGAAACCTCCGTCGACGTCGAGGCACGAAACCTCCGTCGACGCACGAAGCCTCCGTCGAGGTCGAGGCACGAAGCCTCCGTCGAGGCACGAAGCCTCCGTCGAGGCACGAAGCCTCCGTCGAGGCACGAAACCTTCGTCGACGTCGAGGTACGAAGCCTCCGTTGAGGCACGAAGCCTCTGTCGACGTCGAGGCACGAAACCTCCGTCGACGTCGAGGCACGAAGCCTCCGTCGACGTCGAGGCACGAAGCCTCCGTCGACGTCGAGGCACGAAGCCTCCGTCGGGGCACCAAGCCTCCGTCGAGGCACCAAGCCTCCGTCGAGGCACGAAACCTTCGTCGACGTCGAGGCACGAAGCCTCCGTTGAGGCACGAAGCCTCCGTCGACGTCGAGGCACGAAGCCTCCGTCGACGTCGAGGCACGAAGCCTCCGTCGACGTCGAGGCACGAAGCCTCCGTCGGGGCACGAAGCCTCCGTCGGGGCACCAAGCCTCCGTCGGGGCACCAAGCCTCCGTCGAGGCACCAAGCCTCCGTCGAGGCACCAAGCCTCCGTCGAGGCACGCAGCCTCCGTCGAGGCACGCAGCCTCCGTCGAGGCACGCAGCCTCAGTCGACGCCGAGGCACGAAGCCTCAGTCGACGTCGAGGCACGAAACCCCCGTCGACGTCGAGGCACACAGCCTCCGTCGAGGCACGAAGCCTCCGTCGAGGCACCAAGCCTCCGTCGAGGCACCAAGCCTCAGTCGAGGCACGAAGCCTCCGTCGAGGCACCAAGCCTCCGTCGAGGCACCAAGCCTCTGTCGAGGCACCAAGCCTCCGTCGAGGCACGAAGCCTCCGTCGAGGCACCAAGCCTCCGTCGAGGCACGAAGCCTCCGTCGAGGCACCAAGCCTCCGTCGAGGCACGAAACCCCCGTCGACGTCGAGGCACACAGCCCCCGTCGAGGTACGAAGCCTCCGTCGAGGCACACAGCCCCCGTCGAGGCACGAAGCCTCCGTCGAGGCACACAGCCCCCGTCGAGGCACGAAGCCTCCGTCGAGGCACCAAACCTCCGTCGAGGCACCAAGCCTCAGTCGACGTCGAGGCACGAAGCCTCCGTCGAGGCACGAAGCCTCAGTCGACGTCGAGGGACGAAGCTCCAGTCGACGTCGAGGCACATCGAGTTTCAGAAGTCGGCACCGTACCAATGAAACTGGTAATAAAGGTGCAGCAGTGCACTCCATAAGGGCAACCTCGATATGAGTATTCCCATGAAAGGAGGCACGCTTTGAAGGTCTCGTAGAGGCGGGCACGATCGCACTCGATGCCTGGAATGCCTGAGACTCAGCCGGTGGCGTTACCGAGGTAACGCACCTAGAAGAAAGAAAGAAAGAAAAACTTACCGGGGATCGAAGCTGCACAGTCCGATTCCAACGAAGGAAAGAGGGTCCCGGCCATTCTGCTCACACGAGGTGAGCCCAGAGAGAGGCCAGGGAAGAAGAAAATACAGCTGCAGGCAAATGAGGCCTAGCCGCATGGCTGAGGCCCAAGAAGGGCCTGCCGGAGGAAAAACACAATAAAAAGTCTTTTTTTTTTTTTTTTTTTTTTGAAACAAAGAAATACACGATCAATTAACAAACGCACAGCGACTCCCTAACAAAATAAAGAAGCCGCGGTGCCAGAAAGGCACTTAGAAGAACGCAGAGAAGAGAGACAAGGTCTTTCTGGCTCAGCGGAAAACTAAGAACTGAGGACCATGAGGAGGGTATGCGCCCTCTAGTGGATCAGGAAGGCACACACATGCGTGGTGCAGTGTGCAAACTTGAAACTTCAATCAAGTTTGCTTGAAAAGCTGTCCGCGCTGGGGCTCCGTGGATGACGTCACCCACATGTGAGAATATGCTGCCTGCTTGTCCTGGGATAATAAGGCCTATCCCAAAAATCATGCTAGGTGTTATTTTCAGGGCAATGCGGTATATGCACAGTCACGTATTTTCTTAAATCATGGTGAGAAAGGGAAGCCTTCCTAAACTTTTCTTTGACCTCCAGTGGCAGATGAAGCCCTGCCACCCACAGAGCTCTTTTTGAGCTTCAAGGGTCCAAAAAGTTCTGATGAGCCAGACACCCCTTCTGTTCTTTTCTCCACTTGTAAGCCTCCACAGGGCTGATATCGCTACCCTGTTAAGGATACTACTGTCCTTGGAGAACGGCAAGCCTCTTAAGACATCTGAAAGCTATCACAAAAAAAAGTTAAAGCCAAGGAAATGCTAGGGGGCGGGGGCACCAACTTGGCCCACCTCCAGAAGTTAGCCTCCAATATTCAGTGGCAGTATTGGGTAGAGGCTAAACCAGCTGGCTTATTGCTCTGCAGAACTAGACTTCATCTGTTGAGAAATACCAGTAAGTAAGAATATCAACTCCCTGAAGGCAGAATTTTGAAATGCAGCACACTGGAGCATTACTATATAATCTAAAACGTGAGATGTGTTTTAACAGGCTTAGGCCATCCATTTCACACATTAAGCACCATTTATCACTTATTAAGAACATAAGAGCAAGAGTGGTTCAGATCAAAGGTCCATCTAGCCCAGTATCCTGTTTCCAACAGTGGCCAATCCAGGTCACAGCACCTGGCAGCAACCCAAGCGTAGCCTTAAACAGAAGGGATGTGACTTTGGCAGTTATCTTTCCAACAAACTGCTGTCACTAAGGTGTCCATTTACTGAATTGCAGCTAGTGCTTGTACCATCAGGCCAATTTATGTGCTGCACACTAAGCAGTTAGCCAAGGGCCCTTACCCCCTACTGGGCTCATGCAGTGTTGTTTTTAAATGGTTGTACATTAGTGGCAAAATTAAAAAGGGGGGGGATAGTCTATTTCTGGCTGCAGCAAAGACCGATGGTAGCACCACTTTTGCTGCAGCTTTAGTAAGAGGGCTGCTCACACTATCATCCACCTGTCCTAAGCAGATTACATAGACTACAAACAGAACCCCATGAAGTGCCAAAATCACAGATCTGTTTAATAGTCCCTTAAACCTGACTTCCATCTTACCAAACCTGCTCATCTATAGTCTTCGATCTTAATAGAGGCTCATAGTGATTCAGTATAAGATACTGATACTTATCAATCTACTACTAACCACTTCTATAGCGCTGAAAGGCATATGCAGCACTGTACATTTTGACATTTATAGATAGTCCCTGCTCAGAAGAACTTACAATATAACTTGGACAGAATCTAAAAAGATACTGGCAGCCAGTGAAGCAGCTTCAGGTCTGGGGTCATATGCATCCTACCAAAAGCCGTGCTGCAGCATTTTGAACCACTTGGAGTGCTTTTTCTCCCAGGTGCCTGTTATCCCTCAGAAAAAGACATTACATTACAACACCTGCCTAAAATCAGATGCCGATAGCACTGGCTTCAACCGATCTAGCAATTGAAGCTGGAAAACACAGATTGCAGAACCGCTGACACTTGTATTCAAGTGTGGGGAGTTATATTAGATCATAGGCTTACTATGCAGAATTTCTCCCTTTAACTCCACAGCCAACCTCAGACTCCGGCCACCATTCATGCACCTGTCTTCTAACAAGTTTAAACTGCACTGTGTCAACACAGCCAAACATCCATTTTTGCCAGAGAAGTCAAACATCCTCAGCCTTAAACAGGAAAAGAGAACTGGACGTAGTCACCGCAGAGACAGTAACTCCCATGTTCCCAAAAAACAATGCAACGGCCTAATAGTCATTAACAAATGCCAAAAGCACTGACCCCCTGGGGCACCCTTCTAGTCATGAGCTGGTGAAAAAACCGTCCAATCCTTACCTGCATTGATAACTAAAATATGATGCAAACCGTGCCTGCACTTTATGCCCACCCTCTTAAAAACAGAGACAATATCCCAAAGACACCACAATGTCTGAATGCCATCCAAACCAACCTGCAGCTTGTTCACCATAGATGAGCAGCGTCTACACTGTAGCCTGATCTAAAATCATGCTGACCTGCATCCAAAATTTGCTTCTGATTTACAAACACCAGCAAATGCCAATGCTGCTCACTCAATTACCTTAGATTAAATTTTTTTTAAAAACCCACAACAAAACCTCATCCAATATATCTTTCTTAAACACAAACTTAATAGTAGCTCTCTTCAAGGATGCGGGCAACAAACCTGATTCCAAGGAAGCCACCACCTTACACCAGGGCTACATCTAAGCCCAGATGACTTACTACCCCAGCTGAACAAGGGTCATTCAATGCCTTAGTAGGGCGTAAGGATTTATCAATAGAGCAGTTCCTGCTCCTCCAACAAACTGAAATCCAACCACTGTGGTTGTCTTAACCACATCACTAGACACTTCCCTGACTAGACCCATCTCCTCTCATCCAACCCACACATCTGCTGTTGGAGGTATTCAGCAAACTCACCCATCACCAACTGCTGTATGTTGTTATACAACTCTAGGTCTTTTCCAAGCCTCCTTTGGTTTAAAAAAAAACAAAACCTCATTCTACATGACATTGCTAAGAGCAACATATTCCACAAGCCTCACTCAGCCTGTATTTATCAAGTCTTCCCCATCCAAGGACTTCCTCCATATGTACTCAGACCACCACAACACCCATCTCACCTTCTTCAATGCTTCTGTCCGCCACCCATCCCAGATCTTTACCTCCCACCTAGGAGCCAACTCATCCAACATTTTCTCTAAACTCAAAATGCCATCAACCAGCCATCTCCTCTACAAAGAATCATACGTCTTTCAATTCACTGATGTCAAAGTGCAGCTGCATCTGTTCCATCCAAGTCCAAAAGCCAAAATACCAAAGAAACCACAGCACAATCAGGCCAACCAACAAAGTCAGTCGTCAGGGGTTGGCACATCACCTCCTGCCATCCATAAGACAAAACGGCAATCAGACAGGATTTATGATCACATTTTATAGATAGTTGCTATCATTAGTTTGACATTCTAAATGTTTTGTGGTTCTGGTTATTGAAGTTTTCCTTCTTTTTAGATATATGCATGGCTAAAAAACAGGTTAAGGGATTATTACAGACCTAGGAGATACAAGTGAAGGACAGGACCACCTAAATTAGAAGCAAAAAGCACTAGTCCTCAAATTAAGGTAAAATAAAGGGCAAACACATGCTGTTTAACTGAACCTTTATTGATACACGAGTACACTGTCAAGCACCAGTATCTGTACACTTCAAAACATGCTTTGCTGCTTCAAGGCAAAACAATGAACACTAACGCTGAAAGAAAATACTGTACTAACAAGTTAAAAAGTTTACTGCGTGCTAGACTCAAGGCTGTAGCCCAAAGTGCTGCTCCCATCTTGCTCAGATGATTCTTAACCTCATCTTGCCCTTCAAATGTAAAATGGACACTTGTCACATAAGCCATGCTGATTAAGAACTTAAGTGCTGCTCTGACTGGGGGGAGACAGAAAACAGACTAAGCATTAACTTCAACAGGAACAGAGACATCTCTCGCCCACTCCCAGGTTAGGATTCCACAACTGCACGTCATCTGGCCATTACAATTAGTCAAAAGATAGCAAAACATCTGACAACTTCAGTCTTAGGCTTAAGACACTAATTCTCTGTATTGACTGGGCCATTCCATCAAGCTACATGCACTTCAGTTCTACAAAGCTTTGCAGTCTAGGTATTTAACTACACACAAAAAAGTGAAATACCAGACCTAACCTTCCCCTCTTCTGAAGACACTTAGCATCCTTTGGACTGGCAGAAGAAAAGCCTTTAGCCCTTTTGTCACTGCCAGGTGTAGTTCATTCCAAAGAGCCTTACAAGAGGATATTTGGGCTCAATAGCAAAAGAAAGTCACTACATTAATCTGGATCTAGCTTTTCACACTAAGTGCTAAGAAGTGTAAGCTGGTGCCAGTTCTGTCTGACTTCTATTTTCCAGACAGCTGTTCATAAAGCTTTGGGACATAATCATCCCACTCAGCCTGCCAACAAGTGCCTGCCAGCGGCGCTTCCAGCTTGTACTTCTTACGGAAGTCTACCAGCCGGAACTTCCCTCGATGTTCGCCAGAGCGGTTGGACAGGATAGGCTCATCACATTTCAATGGTCCTGTTTGTTTGTATACCAGCCAGATGTAGCGGTGCAGCCCTGGAGGAAGAAGTACAAGTTTAGCGGGGTAAAGCTGAGGCTTATTCTATATACTATTACTCCTGCTGCAATTCTGTGCTATGCAAAGTTCCTCAGGGACATGTAATTACCAGAGGTCTGTGCAGAATTTGGTATCAGGCAGCACTCTTCAAATCGCTACCAGCCACAACTTCAGGCAGCCGGTGTGGACTCTACAGGCGTCCCACCCTCAATGATGTCACCTACGTTTTTTCGGCATGACTAGTAGAGGGAGGCCTGCAGAGCCGCAGCAGGCTGTCACTGACTAGAATCAGCATCACTGAGGTAGTGGACAATGGGGAAACAGATGTTGACTGGGTGTGGAGGTGGGAGCAGGGGGTGAAAAGTTCAGTTCAATTTATGTGATAAATCACCAATATAAAACCAAAGTTAAAATTTAAGCAGTATACAATAAAAATTGGGGTGGGGGAACTAAAAACATTTAAATTAACTAAAAGGAAAAAAAAGCATATTGAGCAACACTGGAGATATAAGGAACGAGGCAAAAGGGTAAAATTACAATATTTGAAGAGGTTAAAGGAAAAAACAAGGGGAACGGAATAAAGTTATCAGATATGCTGGCTGGGGGACACAGGGGGAGAGAGATATGCTGGCTAAGGGGGGTGAGAGATGCTGGCTAAGGTGGGGACAGGAGGGGTGAGAAGGTAAAAGATGTTGGCTGGGGATGGGATAGGGGAGAGAGAGCGATATGCAGATTTGAGGGGAGAGAGGCTGGTTAAGGGGTGGAAGACACTGAACAGAGAGAGGCAAAGTAAGAGAAGAGATCCTAGATGGAGACTAAGCACAGAGACAGGGACATTGAAGCAATGCTCAGCACAGAGAAGAACAGACATGGTAAAGAATGCTTGATGGGGGCATTGTTTGAAAAGAGGCGATTGATGGAGGCAAGGGAATGGGGAGAAGCTCAGGATAGAGACAAGAGGACAGATGTTGGACAGGACACAGGGACAAAATGTAAAATGGACAGGTGATCCTGGGAAGACTTATGAAAAAACAAAGGAAAGCAGAAAAGGGGACTGAGAAAAAATGGAAAAATAAACTGCTCAGGCAAGAAAAGATAGAAAAAAGTGTTTAATTCGGAATGTTAGCTTTCACAAATGGTTTTCAACAAAGGCAAAGTGAAGTATAGTAGAATATCAGTTGATCTGGAACCCACGGGGATTGGTGGATACCAGATAACAGCACGGCAATGGTCTTGAGCCACAAACCCCCTCGCTACCTCCTTCTCGTGCCTCCTGCTGACCACCGCACTTCGGATAAAGAAGAGAGGGAGGGAGGGGGTAAGGGAGTTCGCTGCTCAGGAGTGCCGCTGCTTCTGCCACTCAGGGGTTTGAGCGAGGGGGCTTTGTGGCTCAGGACCACTGCCACACTTGTGTTTTGGGGCAGGAGGGAGGGGAGTTCATAGCTGCTTCGAGGCTTAAGGTAGGGAGGATTTGCGGCTCAGGCCGCTGCCACGCTTCGGGGGACTTTTTTTTCCACCAGCGATTTTTTTGCCAGTTGTGCGAGTCCCGGTTAACCAAGACTCTAATGTACTAAGGTGGGCTTTCACAAAGGTGTGCTGCTAGAAGTCACTAAGCAAGAAAAACTTGAACATAAGACTGACATTTTCTCTACTATAATTTCATGAAAATACTGAAATTCTGGATAATATTGTTTAAACTGTCAAAAAACCAGGGAGTGATGTCGAGCTGCTAAGCAGAGAGCTCTCTATAGAGCACACAAGCAGGGCTCCCATGATGATGGTGCACGGCAGAAAACAGTGTTTTAGCCTTTTGGTTTAAGCCTCTGGGTGGGTGGTTAATCTGCTCACACAGAGGGCCCTGCTTTCACCATTTTAATTATATTTAATTATTCTCTCTCTCTTGTTTATATGTTCAGCATTTGGATTTTCTTCATGGTGCTGCAGTACTGACCTGTTCCTTTAGGTGGGCCAGCACCCACGTAGTCCACAAGCACATGTCCACTACTGATGTCACTTCCTTTCATATTTACCACTAAGAAGTGGTTCCATTCCCTACAGGAAAGAACAGACGAGCTTAAGCATTAGAAAATTAGAGACATGGCTGCATTTTCACCACTATAAAAAAATTCCCTCAGGAGTAAATACTAAACAATGAAAAGAGTGGAAAGGGTAGATGTGAATCGCTTGTTCACTCTTTCCAAAAATAGTGGCATGGGGGCATGAGATGAATAGGAGGCATGAGATGAAGAAACTAAGATTTAAGTTTGATAAGGTTACACTAAGGACTGCGATAGTGTTTTTAGCACGCACTAAACCCGCGCTACACAGCTAGAACTAACACCAGCATGCAGCAATTCTGCACACGCTAAGCAAGCACTAAAACTGCTATCGTAGCTTAGTAAAAGGAGCCCTAAGTTACCTTCAACTTCACTGGTTGCCAATAGACTCTAGAATTCATTTGACAATATTTTCTCTTGCTCTATTATTGCTAAAACAATACACTAATTATGGAACTCAAAATAATTGAAAACTAACATTTCTATCATGCAAAGGCCCACATACTGGGCTCCCAAATCATGAAATGCATCACTATTACATATTACTAAGATAAATTATAATAGTTTTTTCTGCTATCAAGACTATGCTGTTTAAGAAAGGGTGGTAGTTGCATGGAATAGTCTCCCAGTAGAGGTGGTGGAGACAAACACTGTATCTGAGTTCAAGAACGCATGGGACAGGTATGTGGGATCTGTTGCAGAGAGGAGGAGATGCTATCTGGCCTTTATCTGCTCTTATGTTTCTATAACTAAATCCTCAATTTTTGTGATAACATTTTATTGAAGGAATCAAATAAATATACAATAAGAACATAAGCAATGCCTCTGCTGGGTCAGACCTGAGGTCCATTGTGCCCAGCAGTCCGCTCACGTAGCAGCCAAACAGGTCCAGGACCTGTGCAGTAAAGCACAGTTACTTACCGTAACAGGTGTTATCCAGA
This sequence comes from Geotrypetes seraphini, assembly GCF_902459505.1. NCBI lineage: Eukaryota > Metazoa > Chordata > Amphibia > Gymnophiona > Dermophiidae > Geotrypetes > Geotrypetes seraphini. Next base: position 189,509,047 of record NC_047091.1, on the reverse strand, counting down.
GACTGGGAGGCCAAGGTCCACTGAGGAAGCCTCAGGTGCAAGCGGGCGAACGGTGTGACATGCACTGTCGACGCCATATGGCCGAGTAGAACCATAAGACCCTGTGCCGACACCGAAGTCTGCAGCGAAATCTGGGAACTCAGGCAAAGCAGGGCCTCCAACCGCGGAGGCGGGAGGAACGCCCGTAGGCAAACCGTGTCCAGCACGGCCCCGATAAACTGAAGGGATTGAGCCGGGCACAACTGAGACTTGGGAAAGTTCACTTCAAACCCCAGACGTTGAAGGAAGATGATAGTCTGTCGGGTCGCTGAGATAACCCCCTCCCTGGAAGAGGCCTTGATCAGCCAATTGTCCAGGTAGGGAAAGACCTGCAGACCCTGAGACCGCTGCGACAACTACCATACACTTCGTGAAGACTCGAGGGGACGAAGCCAGCCCAAAGGGGAGGACCCGATACTGAAGGTGCAACTCCCCCACCTGGAATCGAAGAAACTTGCAGAAGGCGGGATGCACCGGAACATGGGTGTAAGCCTCCTTCAGGTCCAGGGAGCACATCCAGTCCCCTGCTTCCAACAGCGGGTACAGGACCGGAAGCGACAACATACAGAACTTCTCTCGGACCAGGAACTTGTTGAGCTTCCAGAGGTCCAAAATGGGGCGCAAGTCCCCGGTCTTCTTTGGGACCAAAAAATAACGGGAGTAAACCCCCCGTCCCCGTTGCGTGGGGGGTACCGGCTCCACTGCCCGAAGTCTCAACAAGGCCCTGGCTTCCGAGAGGAGGAGAGGGAGCTGGTGTCGACTGGAAGGAGCCGCATCTGGCGGGTTTTCCGGCGGCGGCGTCAAGAAGTTGAGAGAGTAACCCTCCGAGATGACACGGAGTACCCAAGCGTCTGAAGTTATCCGAGCCCAGACTGAATGAAAGGCTCGCAATCGGCCCCCGATGGGAAGCGGGCTCGGCAACAGTGCGGAGGGGACCAGCCCCCATCTGCGCAGCACGTCAAAAAGACAGCGCGGGCTTAGACGCCCCTTGCGCCTGAGGCTTCTGGTTGGGCGCTCTGCTCTGCTGAGGGGGACGCCGAGGTGGAGGCCTGGAAAACGCCGGCGTCGACTTCTGTGGGTAGCGGCGTGGTGGCGGTCTGAACGGTTTCGGAGTCGCCACCCGGGGTTTGGGACGGACTAAAGAGGCGATGGAGCGCTCATGTTCCGACAGGCATTTGGTCGCCGCCTCAAGAGATTCATCAAACAATTCAGAGCCTACACATGGCAAATTGGCCAGGCGCTCCTGCAAATTCGGGTCCATATCAACCGTGCGGAGCCACGCGAGACGGCGCATGGCCACCGCAAATGCAGTGACCCGGGAGGACAACTCAAAGGCGTCATAAACAGCATGGAAAAGGTACAGACGCAGTTGAGACAAGGAGTCCATAAATTTGCCAAAGTCCCTCTTATGGGAATCCGGCATGACCCCGTGATAACGAGGCATCGCCTTCACCATGTGCCGCAAATAGGATGAAAAGGTGAAGGCATAATTAAGGACCCTGGTTGCCATCATCGAGTTGTGGTAGAGGCGACGACCAAACTTGTCCAGGGTCCGCCCCTCCCACCCAGGCGGGACTGCTGCAGAGACCCGAGAAGGCTGCGATTTTTTCAACGCCGACTCGACCAACAAAGATTGGTGGGACAACTGCACCTTCTCGAACCCCTTACAGGGGACAGTACGGTATTTCGACTCCATTTTGAAAGGAACCGCCGTGATGGTCAGAGGGGAATCCAAGTTCTTCAGAAACGTCTGGTGAAGCACCTTGTTCAAAGGCAGACACGGAGACTCTCACGGAGGAGAAGGTAGATCTTGTTCCTCCAAAAATTCCTTAGTGTATTGAGAGCCCGACAAAAGGTCGAGATCCAATGCCCTCCCCATGTCCAAAACAAATTTCGAAAAGGAGGAGGGCCTGGAAGGCGGGGAAGGAGAACGAGAGGCCCGCTCCGCCAAAAAGGAAGGAGAAGCCTCACGGGAATACCAGGGTCTACCCGTGCCAGACTCCGAGCCCCAGGAAGCCACACCCAAGGACTTGGTTGGGGTCGGAGACCTCCGATGCCCCGAGGACCCCCTGAGGGAAGTCCCCAGGGTACGAGGCACCAAGGCAAGCTCCCTCCCCTTCGGCGAGGGGTCGCTCGATAACCCACCCTCAGAAGAACGGAAAAGCCTCGGATTATCGAGGCGGAGCTCCGAGACGCGCAGGGTCTCCGTCCCGGTCGGCGAGGAGCAACCGCGTCGTCGAGGAGAGCCCCGAAGACGTTTGGGCTTCCTCGCCCGACGCTTCGCCCGAGGCCGACACGAGGGCGATGTGCCCCGGGAGGACCTCGACGAGGAAGAGGTGGAGGAAATCCGGCGAACCCTACGCACCTTATCCCGAGGCCGCACACTCCGCTCAGGCTGGTCTACTACCGAGGTCGAGGGCAAGGACGGGTTCGAGGGCGACCTCGGTCTCGAGTATTCCCGTGGGGCACCCGCCTTCGACGCTCGGGGCGGGGCCGAGGACGACCCACCCGCCCCCGTCGAAGAGCCCGAGGATGGCTTCTTGGATGACCCTGGAACAGAAGAAGGAAGTGAGGACTTACCCACTGTTGACTTCAGGGTCGAGGACGCCGGCTTCGACGAGGAAGGTTGACGTGGCGAGGTCGAGGGAGTCGAGGCCGAGGTCAAGGCCGGGGCCGAAGCCGAGGCTGACGTCGAGCCCTTCCCCGCCGCGGGGTCCACAGCAAAGAGGTCTGCCATTCGAGCGCGACGGCGGCGGAGAGCTCTCGGCTGAAAAGTAGAGCACCGAGTGCAGGAGTCAGTTGGATGCTCGGGACCCAGGCAAAGCAAGCACCACCGGTGGGGATCAGTTATGGAAAGCAACCGATCACACCGGGTGCATTTTTTAAAGCCCGTCAAGGGACGGGACATGAATCAAAAAACTGGCCGGGAACGAACGAGGTCCCGCGGCCGCGGCTCCCGGGAGCCCCCGGAGCCGAACGAAAAAACTCTTTTTTTATTTTATTTTTTTTACAATACGCACACGCGAACGAAGAATATAAACAAAAAACAAGCACAGCGACCTAGAAAAAACAATCAGTCGTGGTGGCAGAAGGCCAAAATGCACGGAGCACAAAACGAACAGGGCTTCTGGCTCCGCGGAAAAAACAGAACTGAGGACCACGAGGTGGGGATGCGCCCTCTAGTGGGCAAGAAGGCATGCACATGCGTGGTGCAGCATAGCAAACTTGAAACTTCAATCAAGTTTGCTTGAAAAGCTGTTCGCGCTGGGGCTCCGTAGATGACGTCACCCACATGTGACAATATCATGCCTGCTTGTCCTGGGATAATCCTCTATCTATACCCTTCTATCCCCTTTTCCAGCAGGAAATTGTCCAATCCTTTCTTGAATCCCAGTACCGTACTCTGCCCTATTACGCAATCTGGAAGTGCATTCCAGGTGTCCACCACACGTTGGGTAAAGAAGAACTTCCTAGCATTCGTTTTGAATCTGTCCCCTTTCAACTTTTCCAAATGCCCTCTTGGTTTTTTATTATTTGAAAGTTTGAATAATCTGTCCTTCTATACTCTCTCTATGCCCTTCATGATCTTGTAAGTCTCTATCATATCCCCCCTAAGTCTCCTCTTCTCCAGGGAAAAGAGTCCCAGTTTCTCCAATCTCAGCGTATGAAAAGTTTTCCATCCCTTTTATCAGACGTGTCGCTCTCCTCTGAACCCTCTCGAGTAACGCCATGTCCTTCTTAAGGTACGGCGACCAATATTGGACGCAGTACTCCAGATGTGGACACACCATTGCCCGATACAATGGCAGGATAACTTCTTTCGTTCTGGGTGTAATACCCTTCTTGATTATACCTAGCATTCTATTTGCTTTCTTAGCGGCCGCTGCGCACTGTGCCATCGGCTTCATTGTCATGTCCACCATTACCCCCAAGTCCCTTTCTTGGGTACTCTCATTCAATAACAAAGAAATATTCATTACAATTAAATTCATAATAAAACATTTGCATACATATTTTATCATTCCTCCAAAATATATTTCTATATACCTAATCTATTTTTCCTATATCCCCCTTACCCCCCTTCATTCTATTTATTTCATTTATACTTTAGATTTTTTTTTAATATTATTATATTATAATAAATGAATTAAACAGAAATACATTTCAAGAAATTTAACATATATTAAAATCATCATTCCTATTTCTCTCCATACCCTAGAATGAAAGGTGACATGAAATACCAAATAAATAATACTAAAAACATTTACTTAAATTTAATATAAAGTATTAAGAATCATACTTCTTGCTTTCGAGGATAATTTTGTATATAAGGGTCCCAGATTTTTAAAAATAAACGTGTTTTTAGGAAATTTACGAACCTCCAAAACCTCAAATAAAATTAAACAAAGGAATTTTTTATATTTCAGTTATGAATGATTGTATCCAGCTTCTTATTTTATAAACCTCTCTGAACTACAACCGGTATGAATGATATAAAAATACTGGATAAAAGTAATGTAATGATATGGTCTCATTATATTCTGACTTTGATACAGAGGGTTTAGCAGAGGGATGCTGAGAGCATGACGTGAGCCTTTGAAAACTATCTTTCAGGTTGCAGAGCCTGTTCCCCCCCACTCCCAAAGATCTGTGCAGATAGGGAAAAATGCTTGAGTACCTGAATAATTTGTAATCTGCATAGACCTGTAGGCTATGTGGAATATAAATAATTAAAATATCTTCAGAGTAACTGTTCAAACCACTTCAAGTCCAAATGACATGCAACTAGCATGGCAAATCTCTCTCAAAATTTAAGAGACTAAAAATCCTCAGTTTAGTTATCAAAGTTATTTTTCTATCGATTCCTTGATTTTAAGATGTTCTACAAGTACGGATCCCAACCTCTCTGACTCACTTACATATCAAATTCGTCCAAATTCATCCAGTCCTTAAACACTGTAAGAACAGCTATCTGGGAGTTCAGATTCCACCATTTCATTCGAAATTGGTAGCAGTGGTATTTTTCATTATTCCCTTTATAACTTTACTTTGTAGCGTTACTCTTATTTATATCTAAATTTATTCAATTTTATTTATATTCAAGATAACTTATTGTTCAATTAAACTTAGCTTTTATCATTGCAGGTTCCCCTTCCCCTACAAGTACGGAAGCAGAATGGATGATTTCCTAAAAGAAAGACAAGCTCTGTCCACAGGCAACCAGCTACCTTTGAAATATTGCTTACTTCCACCCCCCTCACCTGTATTTGGGGTTCTTTCTGCTGGGGGCATCTGGGTCAACCAATGCCAAAGTGTAATAGCTGTTTGGATCAGCACCATCCCATGAAATGCTTGTTGGTCTGCTCTGAGCCTGCAGCAATTGGAAAAATTGTTAATGCAATTTATTTGTATTTAGTGCATCAAAAACGGAGCCAATTGTCAAGAAGCCATCAGTGGAATGAATTACAATGCCCAAGGGTTAACAAATTTTACTTCTTTCAACTGTCAGTTTTGACAGGTCAACCCAAAATGATTTGCAAAAGGAGACATTCGATCTCATTTGCTAGTTCTTGTCTTTCAGCCCACCCCATGTACACTCCAGCAAAGTTTGCAGTATGTAAAAGAGAAGGGGTTAAGGGTGACAATGTCAAGGACAGGTAAGAGCTGGCAGTATCTGACCGTGGCACCCTGCCTTGGCTTCTGCCCAAAGTGGGCACCTGGGCTCAGGAGTTGGTTGCAAGCGGCTTCTGGGCTACTCCAGAGGAGCAAGAGGCCACCCTGGACCCCAGCAGCAGCTTCTCCAACCTCTCTTCTTGCAGCCTCTGGCTGGGGTCCAGATATTCCCCTGGCCTAGAGGAGCCCTCCCCCCAACTCTTGCCCCTCTCCTCACTCCTGCCCCCACTCCTCCCCCCTGCCCCCACTCCTCCCCCTCTCCCCACTCTTGCCCCTCTCCTTACTCCTGCCCCCACTCCCCACTCTTGCCCCTCTCCTCACTCCTGCTCCCACTCCTCCCCCTCTCCTCCCCCTCTCCCCACTCTTGCCCCTCTCCTCACTCCTGCCCCCACTCCCCACTCTTGCCCCTCTCCTCACTCCTGCCCCCACTCCTGCCCCCACTCCCCACTCTTGCCCCTCTCCTCCCCCTCTCCCCACTCTTGCCCCTCTCCTCACTCCTGCCCCCACTCCCCACTCCTGCCCCCACTCCCCACTCTTGCCCCTCTCCTCACTCCTGCCCCCACTCCCCACTCTTGCCCCTCTCCTCACTCCTGCCCCCACTCCCCACTCTTGCCCCTCTCCTCACTCCTCCCCCCTCCTCCCCCCTCTCCCCACTCTTGCTCCTCTCCTCATTCCTGCCCCCTCCTCCCCTGCCCCCCACTCCTGACCCTCTTCCCCTCCTGCCTCCCCCGCTCCTCTCCTCCTGACCCCACTCCTGACCCTCTCCCCCACCCTCTGTGAAGCGAGGCCGTGCGCAGGCCAAAGGAAGGCGGTACCTGCGTGGGAGTGAGCACTTTGCCCAGCTCGTCTACCTCCACCGAGCCATAGTGGACCCGCAGCGGGTGGGCCGGCTTCTCCTCCACCTCGTGCAGACTCAGCGGCCCCTCCCACAGCCCCACGTCTACCGGCATAGCCGCCCCCTCACGAGAGAAAACGAAAAAGAAAACGGACAAACGCCCGACGAAACAACAAGCCTCTCTCGCGACGCCAAGAAACGAACTAGCGGCGCGCGCCCCCATGCAGCCATTTAAAAGGAGCGGGGGCGGGGCTTCGGCTTCCACGCGCGCACATTCCGGCTTCCTCGGGCGCCAAAGAAACCTCTAGAAAATGGAGGCGGAGCGCCCGAGTCACCAAGGACGGGGCAGCGGCCACGTCCCCTCTGAGACCGCGAGGCCAACGAGGATGTCGACCTGTAGGGGAGCTGCTCTTTGGACGAGAGCGTGCGCCGGAGTAACTAGGGGAGGGGCTGGGCCGCGGCCACGCCCCTTCTGAGACCGCGAGGCCAGCGAGGATTTCGACCTCTAGGGGAGTTGCTCTTTGGACGAGCGCGTGCGCCGGAGTAACTAGGGGAGGGGCTGGGCCGCGGCCACGCCCCTTCTGAGACCGCGAGGCCAGCGAGGAATTCGACCTCTAGGGAAGCTGCTCTTTGGACGAGAGCGTGCGCCGCAGTAACTAGGGGAGGGGCTGGGCCGCGGCCACGCCCTCTCTGAGACCGCGAGGGTTTCGACCCCGAGGGGAGCTGCTCTTTGGACGAGAACATGCGCCGGAGTAACCAAGGGAGGGGCTGGGCCGTGGCCACGCCCCCTCAGACCGTAAGACCAGGGAGGATTTAACCCGACGGAGCAGTGACTGGCTGCGACCACAAGGGGAGAGCGAGGGACGGACGCGATTCTTTTCAAGGCTTCCCAGCATCTCCCGCCCTGCTCTTGTGCGCATGTCAATCTCCCCCGTGCTGAATTCTGGCACCGTTTTCGACGGTTTTAGTCAAGGGCAATCTTGCCTCACCAGTCTACTGCGTTTCTTTGAAGGGGTAAATGAGCAGGTGGATCAGGGGCATAGTAAGGGGGGGGCCACCTGCCCCAGGGGTGGTCTTTCTAAGGGGCACAGGCACCTGTCCTCTTTCCCCACACCCCTGCCGCGTGCGTGTGCCCCTTCCATTTTCTCAGCAAGCACTTGGAACATGAAGGAGGTATGGGGTAGGGGAAGGGGGTGCCACTGCCCGAGACGCCACTCATCTGGATAAAGGTGAACCGGTTGATATTGTGGATTTGGATTTTCATGAAAGACTTTTGAAGAAATTAGAAACTAATGTCCTTTTATGTCAAGAAGTTGTTCATCACCCAGAGAGTGGTAGAAATCTGGAACGCTCTTCCGGAGTCTGTTATAAGGGAAAACACCCTCCAGAGATTCAAGACAAAGTTAGACAAGTTCCTGCTAAACTGGAACGTACGCAGGTAAGGCTAATCTCAGGGCACTGGTCTTTGACCTAAGGGCCACCGCGGTCTGACCCAGCAGCGGCAATTCTTATGTTCCCGCATGTCTTTCTCAATAACAGACTATGGACTTTTCCTCCAGGAACTTGTCCAAACCTTTCTTAAAACCAGCTTGCTATCCTCTGGCAACACTCCTACCACATCTTCTGGCGTTCCAGAGCTTAACTATTCTCCGAGTGAAAAAAAATTTCCTCCAATTGGTTTTAAAAGTATTTCCCCGTAACTTTATTGAGTGTCCCCTAGTCTTTGTAATTTTTGATGGAGTGAAAAATCGATCCCTTGAGAAAAGGAGACTGCAACGGGATATGATCAAGATTTTCAAAATACTGAAAGGAATCGACAAAATAGAGCAGGAAAAAAAATTATTTACAATGTCCAATGTGACACAGACAAGAGGACATGGACTGAAGCTAAGGGGGGACAAGTCCAGGACAAATATCAGGAAGTTCTGCTTCATGCAACGAGTGGTGGACACCTGGAATGCTCTCCCAGAGGAGGTTATTGCGGAATCCACCGTTCTAGGATTTAAAAGCAAACTAGATGCACATCTCTTTACAAGGGGCATAGAGGGATATGGGTGACTAAAATTATGCCAGGTGTACACCTGGCTGGGCCTCTGTGAGTGCAGATCGCCAGACTTGGACCGAAGGTCTGATCCGGAGATGGCAGTTCTTATGATCCACTTGTACCCGTTCTACTCCACTCAGAATTTTGTAGACTTCAATCATATCTCCCCTCAGCCATCTCTTTTCCAAGCTGAAGAGCCCTAACCAATTTAGTCTTTCCTCATACGAGAAGAGTTCCATCCCTTTTACCATCTTGGTCGCTCTTCTTTGAACCTTTTCTAGCGCCACTATATCTTTCTTAAGATAAGAAGACAAGAAATGAATGCAGTACTCCAACTTGAGATTGCACCATGGAGCGATACAGGGGCATTATAACATTCTTAGTTTTGTTAACCATCCCTTTTTTTATAGAAAAACTTTTTATTGGTCAAAAGCACAGTCAAAACCAACAGAATAATAATACAGCATAGACCAAATTTTCCAAATCATAAAAACTACTCCCTCTCCCCACCCAAAAAATAAAGAAATAAATAAAAATTATACAAGAAAATAAAAGGCATGGAGCAGCAAAAGAGCAAATGTCAAAGACAATTCAAGAAAAAACTACACAGTCAAATATTCAATACATGGCTACGAGCATACCCGGTCACAGAGGCCCAAAAAGGCTCCCAAGTAAGTTGTAATTGATGACCCTTAACAGAGTCCATCTCAGGAATGTCGCAACGTTCCATCTTCAATTGATGAATCATCAAGGATCACCAATGTGCCAAGGTAGGAGGATGTGCATCCAGCCAATGTACTAGAATAGCTTTCTTTCCAAACAGTAAGGCACGCTTCAAAAAAGAGCGTAGGCCTCTCGGAACAGGATGAGCCAAGGCTGAAATAGTGAAAAGCATCTTGGGATGAGGCAAGCAACGTGTTTTCCAAAGCTGAGCAATATGATGAAGAATCTTCCAAAATCGCAAAACAACTGGACAAGAATAAAACATATGTAACCATCCCTTTTTTTAATAATTCCCAGCATCCATTTGCTTTTTTGGCCACTGCCACACATTGGGCGGAAGGTTTCATCATATTAATTTAATTAATTTTTTATTTTTATTTCTTATATACCGCTATACCGTGAAGTTCAAAGTGGTTTACAATCAAGATACATTTTGTCAGTACATGGGATACAAGGTGGAAAGAGAGTATAAGTTAGTCTCAAATCTTGAATTGGGATGGTGGCGAGGTAGAGAAGAGGGCTGTAGAGAGCATGAGGTGGGTTGGGAATTTAGAATTTGTTAAACAATCGAGTTTTCAGGGATTTTCTAAAGTCAGCGTATGTAGTGGCCTTAAGTATGGGTTTTCCAAGCCTTGTGTTCAGCCTAGCTGCCTGGAATGATAACATTCTATCTAGAAACTTTTTGTATTGGTAAGATTTCAGGGAGGGGTAATTAAATAGGTTTGTTCTGCGAGTCCTCTTGTAGGAACCGTTGAGAGAGAACTGGGAGACTAGGTAAGCTGGAAGAATCCCAAAGAGAGCTTTGTAACAAATACAAGCAAACTTGTCTACAATGACACCCAGATCCTTTTCTTGGGCACTAACCCCCAAGGTGGACCCTAGCATCCGATAACTGTGATTCAGGTTATTCTTCCCAATGTGCATCACTTTCCATTTGTCCACATTAAATTTCATCTGCCACTTGGACTCCCAGTCTTCCAATTTCCTATGGTCCGCCTGTAATTTTGCACAACCTGCATGCGTTTTAACGACTTTGAACAGTTTAGTGTCATCTGCAAATTTAATCACCTCACTTGTTCCAATTTCCAGATCATCCATAAATAAGTTAAATAGCACCGGTCCCTGTGGCACTCCACTGTTTACTCTCCTCCATTGAGAAAAATGACCATTTAACCCTACCCTTTGTTTTCTATCCGATAACCAATTCCTAATCCACAACTGAACTTCGCCACCTATCCCATGACTCTTTAATTTTCTCAGGATCCTCTCGTGAGGAACTATCAAAAGCTTTCTGAAAATCTAGAAACACTATATCAAATTTATCAACATGTTTATTCACATCTTCAAAGAAGTCAAGCAAATTTGTGAGGCAAGATCTCCATCGGCTGAACCCATGCTGACTCCGTCTCATTAAATCATGTTTGTCTACATGTTCCACAATTTTATTTTTTATAATCGTTTCTACCATTTTGCCTGGCACCAAAGTGAGGCTTACCATTGTGTAGTTTTCCAGATCTCTCCTGGAGCCCTTTTTAAAAATCGGCGTAACATTGGCCACCCTCCAATCTTCAGGTACTAAAGACGATTTTAGCAACAGGTTACATATCACTAACAGCAGGTCAGTAATTTCATGTTTCAGTTCTTTTAGTACCCTGGAGTGTATACCATCCAGTCCTGGCGATTTATCATTTTTTAACATATCAATTTGTCTCAGTACATCTTCCAGATGCACTGAGATTTCTTTCAGTTCCTCCGCATCATCACCCTTGAAAACCATTTCTGGTTCAGGTAGATCTCTTACATCTTCTTCCATAAAAACCGAAGCAAAGAATTAATTCAGTCTTTCCGTTATGGCCTTATCCTCCGTGAGCACCCCTTTCGCTCCTTGGTCATCCAACGGTCCCACAGATTCCCTCACAGGTTTTCTGCTTCCGATGTACCTAAAAAAATTGCTATGAGTTTTTGCCTCTTTTGCAACTTTCTCTTCATGTTCTTTCTTAGCTGTCTTTATCAATGCTTTGCATCTAACTTGCCAGTGCGGATCCTTTTTCCATTCTTTAAAGGGTGAGTTTTTGGCTCTAATAGCTTCTTTCACTTCACCTTTTAACCATGCCGGCTCTCGTTTCCTCTTCTTTCCACCTTTGCTGATACGTGGAATGCATCTGGTCTGGGTTTCCACAACGGTATTTTTAAATAACATCCACGCCTGGTTTACAGTCCTAACCTTTGCAACCGAACCTTTTAGCTTCTTTTTAATCATTTTCCTCATTTTATCATAGTCGCCCTTTCGAAAATTAAACGCCTCTACAGTAGATTTCTTTTGTGACATTACTCCCGGTATCAGCTCAAGTTCGATCACGTTGTGATCAATGTTTCCCTGCGGACCCAACACAGTTAACTCCCGTACTATGTCTTGCATTCCACTAAGGACCAAATCTAAAATAGTACCCCCTCTTGTCGGTTCCTGGACCAGTTGCTCCAAGAAGCAGTCATTTATGACATCTAAGAATTTTACCTCCCTAGCACTCCCCGATATAACATTTAACCAGTCAATGTTGGGGTAATTGAAATAAAAAACCAAAAATTATGCTTGACACAATGTTGGTGCTCACTCCACTGACCACTGTGCACTACAATACAGGATATGGGCAAGTCACAGTCTATTGCTCTCAGCGGAACACAGCATAAATATATGTTGAGAATAAAGCCTCAGTTAATGCTTCATGGGCTCAAACAAAACCCCCACAGTAGTATATTCTGCCAACTTGTCACATTGTCCACATATATTATATGCACAGGATCAGTCAGCATCTGATTGTTTCAGCTACCATGCCCCTGACGCAGCTGATTTTGTCAGGAACTTTTGTTTGAATCCTGGGAGTATATTTAATAAAGACTGTTTCTTCATGTAGGGGATAATGTTGCGCAGAGGTCAAAGCTACAGCCTCTGCACCCTAAGGTTGTGGGTTCAATCCCATGCTGCTCCTTGTGACCCTGGGCAAGTCACTTAATCCCCCATTGCCCCAGGTACGTTAGATAGATTGTGAGCCCACCGTGACATATAGGGAAAAATACTTACCGTATTTCTTGCTCCATTAGATGCACCTGATCATAAGACGCACCCTAGATTTAGAGGAGGAAAACAAGAAAAAAACCATTCTGAATCAAATTATCCCTGCCAGGCTCTGCACCCAACCCCACACTCCTTGTCAAGCTCTGCACCCTGTCCCCCCTCCCTGCCTGGCTCTATACCCTATCCCCCTCTGGTGGTCTAGTGGTAAGCCGGGACAGGGCAGGCAGGGACAGGGTAGGCAGGCCTAGTGGCAGGCAGGCAGGTAGGGACAGGGTAGGTAGGTAGGCACGCAGGCCTCTTTCCCCCCCCTGGCAGGCAGCAGGAAAGCTCCGGCCTCTCCCTCCTCACCCCAGGCAGGCGGCAAGCAGCAGGCAGGCCCCGGTCCTATTCTTCCTTCCCCCCCCCCCCCCCCCCCGCGCATAACTTTTTTTTAAACTTCTGGTGCCTGACTCGCTGAGAGCAGCGCACAAGGGTTGCTGGCTGCCTGGTCCCCACCGAGAACGGCAGACATGGCTACCTCTTCTGATCTCTTGCGGCATAGCAGCACACCAGGTTGCCTGCGGGAAGCAGCACAGGACCAGGTAGGCAGCTTGGTGCACCGCTATGAGAGAACAGAAGAGGAGGCTGCCATATCTGCCATCCATTCTCGGGGAAACGGTGGGGACCAGGCAGCCAGCAACCCTTGTGCACCACTCCCAGCGAATGAGGCACCAGAAGTTAATAAAAAAAGGGGAAAGGGGGGAGGAAGAGGGCCGGCAAGCAAGGGAGGGTTGCAGCATTAAAATAAGTTAATGGTAGGGGGTGCTTTGGGTATTCTCTCCATAAGATGCACCCTTATTTCCACCCACTTTTTGGGGGAAAAAGTGCGTCTAATGGAGGAAAAAATATGATAAGTACCTGAATAAATTAATGTAAATCATTCTGAGCTCCTCTGGGAGAATAGTATAGAAAATTTAATAAATATTATTATTAGGTTTTTTTTATATACCGCCTATTAAGGTTATCTAAGCGGTTTAACAATCAGGTACTCAAGCATTTTCCCTCTCTGTCCCGGTGGGCTCACAATCTATCTAACGTACCTGGGGCTATGGAGGACTAAGTGACTTGCCCAGAGTCACAAGGAGCAGCGCGGGGTTTGAACCCACAACCCCAGAGTGCTGAGGCTGTAGATCCAACCACTGCGCCACACACTCCATGTTTTGGAGCCATGAAACTTACAAGTTATTCCACATTTTTCATTTCAATGAGGCAAATCCATCTTGCAAATGGGCTCAAGTAGAGGGAAACCAAGCCATTGTGACATCATCAATAAGGTTGGCTTTTAGGCATTGGTGGAATGAGGCATTATGACATCACAATACAAGGAGCCACTGAAAAGTTCTCAGCCCAACCAAAAAGAGAATGGGGAGATTGTGGCACGGTGGTAGCAAGCAGGAGTTTTACTCTGCAAATCGATAGTCTTGAGCGCTGGTGTCACAGCCCTGAAGCAGTGGCTTAAAAGCCACAAAATGATCATCGGCCTGGCTCTTTTCTAACTAGCCTGTTTTTCTAGTTAGTTTTGACTATTTTCAGGCTCCTACCTGCCGTTTTTGCCAGTGATGCTTGGATGGAAGAGAGTGGGAACACCTCTCCATGTCTGAGACTTTTCTTTTGCTTTAAAATACTTTTTCTTGTGTTGGTGTGTACTAGAGAATGACATGGTGGTTGTTACCCGCAGCTAGCTGCAGGTAACCTGCCAAAACGGTGACAAAAAAAAGGTCACCGCGAGTACGGGGTCAAGGCTATTCACCGCCCCATGGAGTGGTGAATGGTCTTGTCTGCATAGTTAAAGGAGTGAGCATGCGTGGTGAACGAGTACGCAGTCCGGCAGCCCCCTCTCTCCCGCCGGCTGGCTTTGTATCTCACTCCCTCCCTTTTCCTTACCTTCTCTTCGTGGCGATTTCTTTAAGGCTATGCATTGTATTGCAACCGGAGTCTTGAAGTCGCTTCGCGTGTGGCTGCTGGAAAAGTCTCCTCTGAAGCAACTTCCTGTTTCCGGTTACATCGGAGGAGACTTTTCCAGCAGTTAACGCGACGCAACTTAAGGCTCCGGCTACAATACAATACATAGCTTTATAGAAATCGCCACAAAGAGAAGGTAAGGGGAAGGGAGGGAGGGAGATGCACGGCCAGCGGGAGGGAGCTGTTGGACCGTGCAAAGGGTGCTGGGGGGGGAGTGGAGAGGAGAAAACGCTGAAGCAGCCTGAAGGGAACTGGTGAAGAAAGAGAGGGGAGAATACACTGGGAAATGGGGAAGCAAGTGTAGGGGGAAGACGCTGGGAAATGGGGAAGAGAGAGTGGGGAGGAGACACTGGGAAATGGGGAAGAGAGAGTAGGGAGAAGACGCTGGAAAATGGGGAAGAGAGAGTAGGGAGAAAATGCTGGGAAATGGGGAAGAAAGAGTGGGGAGAAGACACTGGGAAATGGGGAAGAGAGAGTAGGGAGAAGATGCTGGGAAATGGGGAAGAGAGAGTGGGGAGAAGACGCTGTGAAATGGAGAAGAGAGAGTAGGGAGAAAACGCTGGGAAATGAAGAGACTGTGGGGAGAAGATGCTGGGAAATGGGGAAGAGAGAGTGGGGAGAAGACGCTTGGAAATGGGGAAGAAAGAGGGAGAAGATGCTGGGAAATGGGGAAGAGAGAGTGGGAAAACGACGCTGGGAAAGAGGCTAGATTAAGAATATTTGAATTGCTATCCCCTTTTGACTCTTCCCTATCAATCTCCCCTGCCTTTTCTCCTTACCTCCCCACCTCCCTTCCCCAATCCCATCCACTTTGGTTAACTCCTTCTACTTAAAGAACAATCTTCTCTCTAGGTTTGCGGGGACGGGGTGGTGATGGGGACCGAGCTCGCAGGGACGGGACGGTGACCAAGCCTACGGGGACGGTATGGTGACGGGGGTGAGCTCATGGGGACGGGGCAGAGGCGGGGACAAATTTTTTCCCCGTGTCATTCTCTAGTAGTGTGTACTGACCTAATGGAGTGATTGTTTTCTAGTATATTTTACATTTTCCCTCCATTCCTCTTTTTTGCTATTTGTGTTCCACAGTGGTTAAAGCTACAGCCTCAGCACCCTAAGGTTGTGGGTTCAAACCTAGCTCTGCTTCTTGTGACCCTGAGCAAGTTACTTAATCCCCCCATTGCTACAGGTATATTAGAGAGATTGTGAGCCCCCAGGACAGACAAGGAAAAATGCTTTGAGTACCTGAATAAATTCATGTAAAATGTCCTGAGCTCTTCTGGGAGAACAGTAGAGAAAATGTCTGCTTCTCATCTGTTCTCCACATTGGATCTAGTGGACCAGCTCATGAGAATGAGTACATAGGCCAGGGGTAGAGAACTCCGGTCCTCAAGAGCCGTATTCCAGTCGGGTTTTCAGGATTTCCCCAATGAATATGCATGAGATCTATTTGCATGCACTGCTTTCAATGCATATTCATTGGGGAAATCTTGAAAACCCGACTGGAATACGGCTCTCAAGGACCGGAGTTCCCTACCCCTGACATAGGCTGTCAGCAGCACAGGTGGTTTTTTATTCATTTATTTAAAACTTTTTTATACCATTTACAAAAATACTAAACAGTTTACATCAATTAAAACATACATAAGCTAGAAGCAAACCATTTCAAAATCTGCTAATGCCAACTAATAAACCACAAAAATGCAGTTAACAAACAGAGAGGTTCATTAAAATCTATGGACACATTAGCATTTCGTACATGCTGACTTAGCAAGCACGCCTTAGTAAAAGAGGTGGCATGTTTTAACTGTTTCTTAAATTGAAACCAGATTTCACACAGTCACAAGTTATTCCACACTTGAAGAAGACCAAGGCAGTTCTCTGAGGTAGGTATTTCTCCATGGAAGCTTCCCTCGAGCAGGAGGTGATTATGGGCAAACTGGGTAGGCCCTTGTGATCTTTATATAGGAGGGAGAAGAAATTCTAAACCACCTTGGTTTGTTTGAATAAATTACGGTAAAACTTTGGGCAGGCAAGCAGGAGGCAGGAAAGGAGGAGAGAAAAGCAGAAGGGAAGAAAGAGCAAGAGAAAGCAGGAGAGAGCAAGGGGCATTGGCGAGAGGTAACTCCGCCCACCCCAATGTCATCCACTGGAGCTCCTCCTTAAAAGGGGAGGGGCCAATGGAGCTCAGTTAAACAGGCTTGGGCAGGCAAGCAGGAGGCGAGAACAGGAGAGGGGAAGAAGGAGCAAGAAAAGGCAGGAGAGAGCAAGGGGCATTGGCGAGAGGTAGCTCCGCCCACCCCACCCCAATGTCATCCACTGGAGCTCCTCTTTAAAAGGGGAAAGGCCAATGGAGCTCAGTTAAACAGGCTTGGGCAGGCAAGCAGGAGGCAAGAAAGGAGAAAGAGAGGAGAGAACAGGAGAGGGGAAGAAGGAGCAAGAGAAGGCAGGAGAGAGCAAGGGACATCGGTGAGAGGTAGCTCCGCCCATCCCTCAACATCATCCACTGGAGCTACTCCTTAAAGGGGAGGGGCCAAGGAGCTCAACCGTTCGGCACACATCAAAGGCGAACATTAAAGGCGCTCGCCTTAGCGAGAACGCCTTTGTGAAGGGCCTTAATCTTTTCCTATCTTGTGTCCCGGATGACAGGACATTCCAAAAATGTCGTTGCCATCGTATGTCCCATACTAATAAAGAGCCAGGAACACAAAATATTTGAATTTACAGACTTATGACTTATTTACATTATGTTTACAATAGCCGTAAATTATAACGGTGAATAATACAAAACTTTGCTAAAATAATTATGATTGGAACCAGAGTAATGTAAAATTTATTACGATAGGAAAAGATTAAGAAGGGACGAACAAAGAAGAAACACTAAGGAAGGACACCAACACAGGCAAATACAACAAGGGCAACAGGACAGACAAGCAGTAGATAAACAAACACAGTAGTAGCAGAGGGCAATCACAGCAGACACAGAGGACACACACAAGCAACAGGGGTAGCAGGTTTAAAATCAAGAAAAGGATTTCACAGTAACACCGAGGATGCTACACAGATTCCTACACAAGAAGAAGCCACTTCAGATGACAGACCGGTAAGTGAACAGCAATGGATGCAGCAGACAGAAGCAGGATGTTAGGCTACCCAGTTTTCTGCACCGTTTGCCACATATATTACTACCTCCCCTCTGGGAGACGGTCTTATGCATGCACTTGATGCGAGGAATTGGAGGGCCTGAAGAAGCAAGTCAGACTCCTGGAGGGCAGAATACTGGAATTAGAAGCACTTCGAGCAGTGGAAGAGGAGAACAGAGAGGCAGAAAACTTCATGACATAGGAAACCATTAAGGAAGAAGTGAGGGAGTTAGAGAAGTTCATCAGGGAGGCCGTGGAAAATCACCAACAACAGTGGAGCTGCCAAGATACACCTACAGTGAATGAGGACCAGGATACACCTACAGTGAGCGAGGACCACCTGGAGGACAACCACAAGGAAGATGAGTCCGGTGCAAGCCAACGCCAGGATGAGGGAAGATGGAAGTGCATAGAGTACACGGACCTACGGCTGAAGAGATGGTCATACACCAGGGACATGGACCTGTGGCTAGAGAAGATAGAGAGGACAGCAATCGTCATGGGGGACTCCATCATCAGACAAGTCGACAGCCACATAGTGGGAGGAAGACAGGATTGGCTGGTGACCTGCCTACTGGGAGCCAAGGTAGAAGATATAGTGAGTCGCATCAACAGGATCATCGACAGCGTGGAGGAGGAAGATATGACGGTGGTGATCCACGTGGGGACAAACAACGTGAGCAATAGGAACTACTGCAGGGAAGGACTGAAGAACCTGTTCCAGATGCTAGGAGGGAAGCTGAAGACCAGAACACCAAGGGTAGTGTTCTTGGAGTTCCTGCCAGTGCCCAGGGCCGACGAGAAGAAGCAGACGGAGCTGCAAGCAGTCAACGCATGGATAAGGCACTGGTGTGAGGAAGAAGGATTCCACTTCTTGCACAACTAGACGACGTTCTGGGGGAAGAGCAAGGTGCCTCATGAACGTCTACTCCGAAAACTGAAGAACCATGGGGTGGACGGAGATGTACATAGATGGATCAGAAACTGGTTAGCGGGTAGGAAACAGAGGGTAGGGGTGAAGGGCCACTACTCGGACTGGAGGAAGGTCACGAGTGGTGTTCCGCAGGGCTCGGTGCTCGGGCCGCTGCTATTTAATATATTCATAAATGATCTAGAAACAGGGACGAAGTGTGAGATAATAAAATTTGCGGATGACACCAAACTATTTAGTGGAGCTCGGACAAAGGAGGACTGCGAAGAATTGCAAAGGGACTTGAACAAACTAGGGGAATGGGCAATGAGATGGCAGATGAAGTTCAACGTTGAGAAGTGTAAAGTATTGCATGTGGGAAGCAGAAACCCAAGGTACAACTATACAATGGGAGGGATGTTATTGAATGAGAGTGCCCAAGAAAGGGACTTGGGGGTAATGGTGGACATTACAATGAAGCAGACGGCACAGTGCGCAGCGGCCGCTAAGAGAGCGAATAGAATGCTAGGTATAATCAAGAAGGGTATTACAACCAGAACAAAATAAGTTATCCTGCCATTGTATCGGGTGATGGTGCGTCCGCATCTGGAGTACTGCGTCCAGTATTGGTCGCCGTACCTTAAGAAGGATATGGCGTTACTCAAGAGGGTTCAGAGGAGAGCGACACGTCTGATAAAGGGATGGAAAACCTTTCATATGCTGAGAGATTGGAGAAACTGGGTCTCTTTTCCCTGGAGAACAGGAGACTTAGAGGGGATATGATAGAGACTTACAAGATCATGAAGGGCATAGAGAGAGTAGAGAGGGACAGATTCTTCAAACTTTCAAAAAAATAAAAGAACAAGAGGGCATTCAGAAAAGTTGAAAGGGGACAGATTCAAAACAAATGCTAGGAAGTTCTTCTTTACCCAACGTGTGGTGGACACCTGGAATGCGCTTCCAGAGAAAGTAATAGGGCAGAGTACAGTACTGGGGTTTAAGAAAGGATTGGACAATTTCCTGCTGGAAAAGGGGATAGAAGGGTATAGATAGAGGATTACTGCACAGGTCCTGGACCTGTTGGGACGCCGCGTGAGCGGGCTGCTGGGCACGATGGACCTCAGGTCTGACCAAGCGGAGGCATTGCTTATGTTCTTATGTCCTCAGCGGAGATGGAATGAGACTACTTGCAAGCAACATCAAGAGAGTTTTTAAATTAGGAAGAAGGGGAAAGCCGACAGTCAACCAAGAGTCAATGGTTCTGGAACTGGTATACCCAGAGGATACCGTGCAGAAAGATAGCCGGGAAGACTCACCGGATAGGAAACAGAGAGTGGGGGTAAATGGACAATGCTCAGACTGGAAAAGCATCACGAGTGGAGTGCCGCAGGGTTTAGTGCTTGGACCTGTGCTCTTCAAAATATTTATAAATGACCTGGAAATTGGAACAATGAGTGAGGTGATTAAATTTGCAGACAATACAAAGTTATTCAGAGTAGTGAAGACGCAGGATTGTGAAGACCTGCAACGTGATATAAACACGCTCGAGAAATGGGCCGCAACATGGCAAATGAGGTCTAACATGGATAAGTGTAAGGTGATGCATGTCAGTAACAAAAATCTTATACACGAATACAGGATGTCTAGTTCAGTACTTGGAGAGACCCCCCAGGAAAGAGACTTGGGAGTACTGGTCGACAGGTCAATGAAGCTGTCCGTGCAATGTGCAGTGGCGGCGGCGTAAAGGGCAAACAGAATGCTGGGAATGATTAAGAAGGGAATCACGAACAGATTGGAGAAGGTTATCATGCCACTGTACTGGGCCATGGTAAGCCCTCACCTGGAATACTGCATCCAGCACTGGTCGCCGTACATGAAGGGTCCAGAGAAGAGCGACTAAAATGGTTAAGGGGTGAGAGATTAGAGAAACTGGGCCTCTTGTCCCTTGAAAAGAGGAGATTGAGAGGGGACATGATCGAAACATTCAAGATAATGAAGGGAATAGACTTGGTAGATAGAGACAAGTTGTTCACCCTCTCCAAGGTAGAGAGAACGAGAGGGCATTCTCTAAAGTTAAAAGGGGATAGATTCCATACAAATGTAAGGAAGTTCTTCACCCAGAGAGTGGTGAAGAACTTCCGGGGGTTGTTATAGGGGAAAACACCCTCCAGGGTTTCAAGACGAAGTGGTCCTGCTGAACCAGAACATATGCAGGTAAGGCTAGACTCAGGGCACTGGTCTTTGATCTAAGGGCCGCTGCGGAAGCGGAGTACTGGGCACGATGGACCACTGGTCTGACCCAGCAGCGGCAGTTCTTATGATAGAAGATCAGGTATTAGAGAAATGAGCCAGAGCCAGAACCTGATTCCTTTCCACGGGGTGGGGGGTGGGGGGCAATGTGGAAAATGTGATACCTCCCCAGAGGTAGAATGACATACCAGCTCCAGAAAATTCCTGGGAGACACAAAGGCTGTAGCCGGAGAGACATCAGTATTTCTGCTGCTTCAACTCTGCTATCAGCTGGAGATATTTCAAATACTTGGCTAAAAAGCAAAGTTCAGCAGGCAGCAGAGGCACATTTCCTCTTTTTTTTTGTTTTCAAATACTGTGAGATAGTTTAAGGGGAACTGAAAAATATAGTGGCTGGAGGAGAGTGAAGCAAATGTTCCAGTTGTGAGATGCTCTGCTTCACATGCCAAGGAGGAGAGGTGTTTTCCAGTACAGTACTGCAAAGGGTTGCCTGCCTCACCTGGGCTTGGAGGGAGTGGCCACTCCTGGCTGATGACTAAGAAACCCGGAAGGAGCAGAGTGTGCAGAGACTAGAGCAGCCTAGGCCAACCTTGCTGCAGACCTTCATGGCAGCTGCCCCGCTCACCCCCTGCCTCATGCCGTCACCCTCTCTAGCAAGGCAGAGCAGGGCAGCCCTGTGAGCTCTCTGTTCTGGCAGGGAGAGCTGAAGCATGTGGACTATGGCAGGAGTTGCTTTCACTGTGTGCTGGGTCTGGCAGTTGCTGTCCTGGGTAGTAGCAGGTAAGAACTTCTCGATTCTGGGCTTTACAGAGCCTGAGCTCAGATACCGATGCGCCTGTAGCTGGTTTCTTTTTCTGCATCTGATAATCCTGCTATGAAATTTCTGACTCTTTCCCATCCTTCCTTCTCATCTAAGCTCTTCCTCCTTTGAACTGGCATCATGTGCTCTTCCTCGGACTCTATTTATTTCCCCACTGTCATTCAAGCTCCTAATCATATTTTCTGGTTTTCCCTTCTACCAGACAGGCTGGTTTGGTGCCCTGAGCCAACTCTGGCATTTGCACCTCCACCCCGGCTTCGGATCACTTTTGTAGTATGAGGGGTAAATCTTCAGCCAGTGTAAGTTAACTGCTGGGGCCAACATTTATCTTAATCCATGTAAGACTGCCAGGTAGCAGCGGAATATGTGGATAATGCAGTAACTGTCTGGTTAGTTTTAAACGCTATTCAGCAGGTCTAATCTAAATATATACCTAGGGTTACCAGATGTCCGAAAAAAACTCTTTTTAGAGGACTGTCTGCCCGGAGGGATTTCCAAAACCTGGCAGTTTGTCTGGGTTTTGGAAGGCCCCAAGCTTGGGGCCGTGTCTGGACAGCCTCTGCATATGCATAGATGTCAATGTGATGATGTCACAAGCATGCACGTGATGTCATCAGGTTGACGTCCAGAGGCCGCTCCCAAGCTCGGACAAGGAGACACGAGGTCTATGTGGGGGCAGGGCTGATGGGCGGAACAGGGCAGAGCCAGATAGCCTCTTTTTTTAAATAGGAAATCTGGTAACTCGAAACATATCCCCAAATTCTATAAAAATCAAGCATACAATTTATTTTACAAATTTATTTTATTTTTATATTTGTTTTCCGCACTATCCAAAGTTATAGGTGGATAAATAAAGGACACTCATGGTAACAATTTAACAATGGACATTGAACAATCAGTGAGGATAACAGTAATGAAAACGGACAGTGAGTGATCACTGATATGATGATAATTACAGATCTAGGCAAGCAATAGGAGGATACTCAGAGTGATCATTTTGAATTGGACATTTAACAATAGGTGATAAGAACATAAGAATAGCCTTAGTGGGTCAGACCAATGGTCCATCAAGCCCAGTAGCCTGTTCCCACGGTGGCCAATCCACATCCCCAGTACTTGGCCAAATTAAAAGAGTAGCAACTTTCCATGCTTCTGATCCAGGGCAAGCAGTGGCTTCCCCCATGTCTTTCTCAAAAATAGACTATGGACTTTTCCTCCAGGAACTTGTCCAAACCTTTCTTAAAACCAGCTATGCTATCTGCTCGTACCACAACCTCTGGCAACGTGTTCCAGAGCTTAACTATTCTCTGAGTGGAAAAAAAATTCCTCCTATTGGTTTTAAAAGTATTTCCCTGTAACTTCATCGAATGTCCCCTAGTCTTTGTAATTTTGGACAGAGTGAAAAATCGATCCACTTGTACCCGTCCTACTCCACTCAGGATTTTGTAGAATTCAACCATATCTCCCCGTAGCCGTCTCTTTTCCAAGCTGAAGAGCCCTAACCGTTTTAGTCTTTCCTCATACGAGAGGCGTTCCATCCCCTTTATCATTTTGGTCATTCTTCTTTGAACCTTTTCTAACGCCACTATATCTTTCTTGAGATAAGGAGACCAGAATTGAACGCAATACTCCAGAACATAAATGTAAACATGATGTTGCACCATGGAGTGATACAGGGGCATTATAACATTGTTAGACTTGTTAACCATCCCTTTTTTAATAATTCCTAGCATCCTATTTGCTTTTTTGGCCACTGCTGCACATTGGGCGGAAGGTTTCATCATATTGTCTACGATGACATCCACATTCATTTCTTGGGCGCTAACCCCCAAGGTGGACCCTAGCATCCGGTAACTGTGATTTGGGTTATTCTTAATGTGACACAATTAAAAGTTTAGAAACAGACTCTTAACAGTTACTGCAATAAAGACATAGCTGGTACTTGCACACTAGCTCCTAGTATTTGTAAGATCAGTTCTCAATAGGGACTGTGGAGGGAGGGGATGAGCTGCGATTCTGAATAGAGATCTTCTGTAGGGTTCTAGTCATACTTTCTGGAGAGATGGAACTAATTGACTAAGCATCGCTTGATTTGTAATTTATATATTTAATTTATTAGATTTACTATTCTAATTTTTGAAATGTAACCTTTATTTCATTCTTCCTGGTTACTTTGGGTTCTGTCTTGCTATTGGGTTGCAAATATGATGATTTCTCTGGGGATTCTTCTCCTTTCAATTTTATTTTTTATATAAGTGATGTTCTTTTCTCAAGCACTTTAGTTTAGATTGTTTCAAATCCGGGATATACTGGTATAAAACCTCTAAAATGTAAATATGACAAGGGGGTGTGGTTTGGAGGAGACTAGGGCAAGCGGAAAAACTAAACTCAGAAGGGAAATGCACGACTCTGTCATCCGTGATGTCTAGGTTTCAGAGAAGTGTTCCGATTGGTTCATAGACAACGGCGCGAAAGACAAAAGTGCGCGCCGACAATTGAGCGCAGCGCGCGCTGCTGCGCCGCTCTAAATTACAGTTTTTAGGGGCTCCGACGGGGGGTTTTGTTGGGGAACCCCCCCAGTTTACTTAATAGACATCGCGCCGGCGTTATGGGGGGTTGTAACCCTCCACATTTTACTGTAAACTGAACTTTTTCCCTAAAAACAGGGAAAAAGTGAAGTTTTCAGTAAAATGTGGGGGGTTACAACCCCCCAAACCCCCCACAACGCCCCCACAACACAACACGTCAGAGCCCTAAAAACAGTAATTTAGAGCGGCACGGCAGCGTGCGCTGCGCTCAATTGTCTGGGCGCGCCTTTGTCCCGGCGCGCTTTTGACCTGACACCGTTCCGATTGAACATTAATCCCGCAAACTCCACTGGCATACAGGAAATAAACTCTAAACTGGATAAAATCAGTGATTGGCTATGAACAAACAAACTTTCTCTTAATATAAACAAACCTCCTGGCTTTTACTTTACTTTATCTTCCTAGCTCCTTTCCTATAACCCTTCATTGTAGCTCCTTTTCAACCTAACCCTGTAAACCGTGCCGAGCTCTACGCTTGTGGAGATGGCGCGGTATACAAACCTAAGGTTTAGTTTAGTTTAAGAACATAAGAACATAAGAAGTTGCCTCCGCTGAGGCAGACCAGAGGTCCATCTCGCCCAGCGGTCCGCTCCCGCGGCAGCCCATCAGGCCCACTGCCTGAGTAGTGGTCTAAACCTATCTATACCCCTCAATCCCTTTGTCTTCTAGGAATCTATCCAAACCTTCTTTGAAGCCATTTAACGTGCTCCTGTCTACCACAGCCTCTGGAAGCGCGTTCCATGTATCCACCACCTTCTGAGTGAAAAAGAACTTCCTAGTGTTTGTTCTAAACCTGTCCCCTTTCAATTTCTCCGAGTGACCCCTAGTACTTGTGGTTCCCCACAGTCTGAAGAATCTGTCCCTGTCTACTTTCTCTATGCCCTTCAGGATCTTGAAGGTTTCTATCATGTCTCCTCTAAGTCTCCACTTCTCCATCAAATCTTGCTCAATACAAATGGAATCTAAATTAAAGCTACTAGGAGTCATCCTAGACAAAGACTTAACTTACCACGATCAAATAAGCTCCGTCATAAAAAGTTGCTTCTACAAACTTCGTCTTATCTGCTCCTTAACTTCTATTCTCGAAACCGCTTCTAAGGAAACTTTAATCCACTCATTAGTCATCTCTCATCTTGACTTTTGCAACTCCTTATATAAAGGAATCACGTCGTCTTCACCTTATCCAAAACACAGCAATGAAACTCATATACAAAGCAGTAAAATATGACCATGTCACTCCTCTTCTATGAGGTTACCCATCTCACATCACACTCGCTTTTAAAATTAAACATACGCGCTCACCAGCTTTTCTCGATAAACTCATTATTTCCCACTTCTCACCATGGACCCTTAGATAAGTAGACCAGAATTTATTGACTGTCCCCCCAATCAAGGAACTTTATTACATTGTAACATAGTAACATAGTAGATGACGGCAGATAAAGACCCGAATGGTCCATCCAGTCTGCCCAACCTGATTCAATTTAAATTTTTAAATTTTTTCTTCTTAGCTTTACCCAGTACTGTGCTTGGATTCCAACTGCCGAAATCTCTGTTAAGACTTGCTCCAGCCCATCTACACCCTCCCAGCCATTGAAGCCCTCCCCAGCCCATCCTCCACCAAACGGCCATACACAGACACAGACCGTGCAAGTCTGCCCAGTACTGGCCTTAGTTCAATATTTAATATTATTTTCTGATTCTAAATCTTCTGTGTTCATCCCACGCTTCTTTGAACTCAGTCACAGTTTTACTCTCCACCACCTCTCTCGGGAGCGCATTCCAGGCATCCACCACCCTCTCCGTAAAGTAGAATTTCCTAACATTGCCTTTGAATCTACCACCCCTCAACCTCAAATTATGTCCTCTGGGTTTACCATTTTCCTTTCTCTGAAAAAGATTTTGTTCTATTTTAATACCCTTTAAGTATTTGAACGTCTGAAATACAAACTGGAAATACAAACTTTTCCGTTACGGCCCCAACTCTTTGGAATGCCTTGCCATTTCACCTTCGCCAAGAAAATTCTCTTGATAAATTCAAAACTAAACTCAAAACTTTCTTATTTCAAGATGCATTCCATAGCGCTTAACAATATCCCTTTTCAATAGTAATTCACTCCACAAAAAGAACCACTTCTATGAAGCAACACCCTTCCCTGATGTTATTTCCCCTCCTCTCGTACCTTTATTTTATTTACTTTTATTTTTATAATGTAATTATAAACTTTCCTTTCCCACTTCCTCTAAGTCCATATACGTCATTGTCTTCGTCTACTTATTGTTTTACCCATTTCTTTTTTACCCTGTTTTTTTATTTTTATTTTTTAAAATTGCTATTATGTTTTTAGCTTTGTAAACTGGCCAGATACACGTTGATGGTCGGTATATTAAAATGTAAATAAACTTGGATCACC
Organism: Geotrypetes seraphini; assembly: GCF_902459505.1. Taxonomy (NCBI): domain Eukaryota; kingdom Metazoa; phylum Chordata; class Amphibia; order Gymnophiona; family Dermophiidae; genus Geotrypetes; species Geotrypetes seraphini. The sequence continues at coordinate 189,482,537 of NC_047091.1, read as the reverse complement.
CCCTTAATCCCCCAGTGGTTGATGTCCCCCACCCCATCTCAAAAATGAAACTGGCAAGAGATGGGCTCGGTGACAGTCGGGAAAAATGAACATTTGCAGTATGTTTTCAAAATGAGTGTCATAAATGTTTTATGTTCTGCAGAGGTCAGCCACATGCATGTGGCTGAAGCTCTCTAGGCCCCAACCTTTTAATCTCTCTGCCAACCCCAAGGTCCTCCCCCCCAAGACTACTGAGGGACCTGATGGTCCAGCGGCAGGAGCGCGGCCCTCTCGTTCCTGCCTCCTCGCGGCTGCCTTCTAAAATAGCTGCCCCGACCTCTTGCGGAGTTTCCTGTAGTACATGAGAGATTGGGGCAGCCAGTTTAGAAGGCACCTGCAAGGAGGGAGGCGCTAGAGCACAGGTGTCAAAGTCGGTCCTCGAGGGCCAGAATCCAGTCGGGTTTTCAGGATTTCCCCAATGAATCTGCATGAGATCTATTTGCATGCACTGCTTTCAATGCATATTCATTGGGGAAATCCAGAAAACCCGACTGGATTCCGGCCCTCGAGGAGGGACTTTGACACCCCTGCGCTAGAGGGTCACGCTGCTGCCACAAAGACTTCTGCTGGACCGCCAGGTACCTCGGTAGGCCCGGGAGAGGGGAATCATGGGGTTGGGAGGGAGATTAAAAGGGTCAGGGGCCTGGAAAGGGGAGAGAACCTTGGCCATGGGTTGGAGGAGGGGCAGGGGAGATATTGAGGGGCAGCTGAGTGAGTGCATTTGTAGGTCAACGAGAGGAGTTTGAAAGCAGATGAGATGATGATAAAGTGGAATAAATTACAGAAATTATTCCCCAAGTTGATGATAAAGTGGAATAAACAGGTCTCTGAAATTTAAATGGGTGGGTAACATAATGATTCGAGACAGATATGTATGAAGCAATACAGATAGGGAGCAAGAACCCTGTTGACCACCTGTTTACGGTTATAAAGTTAATGTTGAATCCACTATTTTATTATAATACGTAATACAGTACAGTGAAAGAAGGAAGCTCCAGTTACAGAGCTGATAGGTACGATTATTTATCATGGCAAATTCCCATATTTCTGCTCTACTCTCTGAAGAAGAAACCGTCAAAAGACTCACATGTTCTAATTCCCCTTGGTAGGAGCGGAGGTCACTGTCATTGGTGAAGTGAACGGAAGCATCGTCTTATCATGCAATAACATGACAGAGAGTGTGGAAAACATGGCGTGGTTTAAATCTGGGACCCTCAGCCCCATTCTTTCCGAGGGAGACTTGCGGCTTTCTCTGGTGAACAAGAGCTCTCTGCAAATAAACGGGTTGCGTCTGCAGGATGAAGGGAATTATACCTGCAAGGGAAACCTGACCGCCACCGACCACAATCCGCAGGTCCAGCTCCTGATTGCCAGTAAGTTGGTTAATTAATGGGTAACTTGGGGGTCTACAAACAGGTAAAATTGAAAGAATGAACTTGTGTTCAACAGATCACGATTGATGCATGAGATTCATTCTTGTCATGATATGTACAAAACAAACTCATTTGTAGGCTCTATCCTGAAAGGGTATTATTATAAGAACATAAGAATTGCCGACTATCCTGTTTCCAACAGTGGCCACCCTAGGTCCCAAGTAGTAAAACAGATTTTCTGCTGTTTATCCTAGGAATAAGCAGTGGATTTCCCCAAGCCATCTCAAGAATGGCCTATGGACTTCTCTTTTAGGAAATTATCCAAGCCTTTTTTAAAACCCCGCTAAGCTAACTGATTTCACCACATTCTCCGGCAATGAATTTCAGAGTTTGATTACACATTCTGTGAAGAAATATTTTCTCCATTTTTTTTTTAATCTACTACTTAGGGCTCCTTTTACGAAGCCGTGTTAATTGGTAGCATGGAATGTTGCTACTCTTTGGAGTTCCGGAATCTTGCTATTATTTAGGGTTCTGGCAGGTTCTTGTGACCTGGATTGGCCACTGTTGGAAACAGGATACTAGGCTTCAGTGGGGTAGGTAGGGGGAGAACTGCCAGGGGAGGTGGCACCTCCTGCCGCGTGCCCCTTCGCATTCCCCGTACCTTTTCAACTTCTCCGACACGAGCAGCATGCCCTTGTTGGTGTCGGCTCACCCTTTGACATCACTTCCTAGACACAGGACCCGGAAGTGGCGGCAGAGAGAGCGTCGATGCTGACGCGGGCAGCAATGTTGCTCATGCCGGAGAAGTCAAAAAGGTACGGGGAAGGCAAGGGGTGCGGAGAGGTGCCAGCGCCCAGTGCGGACCGCTCTCCGCCCATCCCTTCCTAGGTTAGATGGACCTTTGATCTGACCCAGTATGGTGAGTCTTCCATTCTCCTGTTGATGCTTAGGCTGACTGCCATCTCCTTTCATGGCCTCCCCGACCTCTCTCACTTATTGACTTGCAGGGTCACCTCTGCAGAAACGCAGGCATGCAATCTACAGATGCCGTTCTGCAGGGCGTGTCTGAGATCCCATCTGCCCCGCCACTGTACGCTTTCAAGATTTCAGAAATATCGATGGCATTGAAGTTGTTACGGAACTGAAGACCGGCCCGAATCCACCTCACATATCCCCAGATCCAGTTGGTGTGATCATGCACACCCCAATCCATGCATGGCCGTGGCTGGGGATTCAGAGAAGTGACAGGGATACCACCGTTTCTTTTTGGGGGTGGGAAGGCACAAGGGTCGGAGCTTCGGGGCACCTGACACTTTTCTGGATTTACGCCTTAGTTTCTCCCCTGTACGCCAGCTCTAAGGGAATGGCTCAAGTCACTGTTACAGTTTGCAGGTTAGGAAGCAATGCTAGCTCGCATCTTGAAATGTTACTGCCCAGTGCCTTGTGCTTTTTTTAGCTTCTTTTTAAGGTCACTTGTTCATAACGAGCATAGAGCTGGCTGATAAAACTGCCTATTTGTGCCAAGTGATGCGTACACTGAAGATTTCTTTTGGACAATGTTACAAAGATATATAAAAACATAAGACTAGCCTTACTGGGTCAGACCAATGGCCCATCTAGTCCAGCATCCTGTTTTCTCAGTGGCCAACCCAGGTCCCAAGTACCTGGCAGAAACGGAAAAAGTATCAACATTCCATACTGGAAGCCCAAATGGTACCAACATTCCATGCGGAATCCCCAAAGAGTATCAACATTCCATACTGAATCCCCAGAGAGTAGCAACATTCCAAAATCTCAGAGTAAGCAAGATTCCGGAAGCCCAAATAGTACCAACATTTATTCAGAATCCCCAGAAAATAGCAACATTCCATGTTACTGATCCCAGGGTAAGCAGTGGCTTCCCCCTTGTCTGTCTCAAGAACATAAGAATAACCTTACTGGGTCAGACCAATGGCCCATCTAGCCCAGTATCCCGTCTTCACAGAAGCCAATCCAAGTCACAAGGACCTGGCAAAAAACCAAATAATTGCTTCATTCCATGCCACTGATCCATGTCTGTCTCAACAGCAGACCATGGACTTTTCCTCCAAGAACTTGTCCAAACTTTTTTAAAAAACCAGTTCAGTATTCAGTAGTACTTTCTAGCAAATGAATATTTTCTTATTAAGGATCGTAACAGTCCTTATAAGTCAGTCTATGGAAATTGTACTCACAGCCACATTGCTTTGTAGTGCTTTGGAGGCTTGACTAGCTGTTTCAGGCTCTTAGGTCTCTCTGAACGAGAACTCAGGGTTAAAGGTCCTGGTCCAGTTCTGTTCAGGAGCTGCATTTTATTCAGCTACTGGGAGCTAAAGAGAGCTTGTCATGTTCATATTTGTGAAGGTTCTTTAGCCAGTTTTACTGTCATGAATGTAAATAGACTGAAGCTGTGTTTATATGAAATAGGGTCTTTCTGCTTCCTCACACCCCCATCCCCTCAGCAAATACCTCCAAACACCCTGACCTCAGGAGACACTCTTAAATCCACCCACAAAGACTCCCCATCCCTTGTAGGTTTCCTCCAGTTCCATGTCAGCCAAACCCTGGTGGCTTAGTGGAACAGGGTAGGTTCCGTCACCAGTTGCTCCTGCCCTGTGAGGCTCTAGATTCAAGAGACACCATTGTGAACCTGGAAATACACAAGGTAGGAGTGATTGGGGGGGTCACTTCTGCCCTGTTCCACAAGCACACCCAAGATTAACTCAAGTAGGCCCCGGGGGCATTGATTCGGTGGATGAGGAAGATGAACTCTGGAATTTCAATCTTGAATGGTGTAGAACAGCTAAAAGTGAATTCATTTTTTTACCATTTCATAAAGTACAAAGACTAGTGGGACACTCAATGAAATGACATAGAAATACTTTTAAATCAGATAAAAGGAACTATTTTTTTTTTTTCACTCAACAAATAGTGAAGCTCTAGAACCAATTGCCAGAGGATGTGTTTCTGGGTTTAAAAGAAGTTTGGACAAGTTCCTGGAGCCAAAGTTCATAGTTTGCTATTGAGACAGACATGGGAGAAGCCAATGTTTACCCTGGATCGGTAGCAAGGGATGTTGCTACTCTTTGGGTTTCTGCCAAGTGCTTGTGTCCTCTTGGAAGCTAGATGGACCCTTGGTCTGACCCAATTTGGCTATTCTTATGTCCTAAAAGGGAACGCAGGGGAGAATTTGGGATGTGTTGGAGAAAAGTCCAAAAGTCCAGTAGAGAAGACGGTTTTCAAACCAGAAAAAGGTCCATCTTTTTTTCTTCCAAATGGCCATTTCCTAGATATTTTTCAGCTCAGTGTATTTATCTCTTTGAACCATTTAAAAAAAAAAAAAGTCCCAATTCAAAACACGCTGGTAGTGTAGGCCAGAGTTTTAAAGGCACCTTGGTTTGTTGTAGAATTGCGCTTCCCACCTGCTTTACTAATGCGCAGCGCGGGTTTTAGCGCCAGAAGCAGCGGTAACTGCTCTGACACGTTAGTAAAGGACGGGCTTAGTGATGCCTAAGGTCAGCTCTGCCCTTAAACACGCCTACTTAGGAGCGTGGCATCACTAAGTCCCGGAAGGTGTCTGGTTGTTTTAGAATCGGCTTTAAGGCACTTAAACTAAGGAAGGTCCCCTTTTATGACGCCGTGTTAGGCTTTTTAATCTATAAGCGTCAGAGCTTTTACCGCTGCGGCTGGCAATAAGAGAGCCTAACACGGCGTCATAAAAGGGGGAGTTACAGAACAGGGGTAGGCCAGAATCCAGTCGGGTTTTCAGAATTTCCCCAATGAATATGCATTGAAAGCAGTGCATGCAAATAGATCTCATGCATATTCATTGGGGAAATCCTGAAAACCCGCCTGGATTACGGCCCTCGAGGGCCGGAGTTGCCCACCCCTGAGCTAGAATAGGAGTCCAAAATGTCTGTCTGTCTGTTCGGCTTAATTTCCACCATGATAGATACATATTCCCTATTTTAGGTGGTCCCCACAGCATCAACGCCAGCATTTCCCCATCCAGGTCTCTGCCCAATGGCACTCTGATTGTAACCAAAGGTTCCAACCTGGATTTCAGCTGCACCAGCCAGTCACAGCCGACTCCCAGCATGAAGTGGGTGTTTAAAACGGAGAGCACCAATTCTGACGAAGCCCTCTGGGAAGGAAACACCACCTCCATCAGCTTCAGCATCAGCAACATACCTGCTGATTACCTGGGAAACCACTCGTGTACGGCACAAAACTGGTTAAGCGGAAGGAAACAGACATCTACCCTCCAAGTTCTGGTCTACTGTGAGTATCTCATGAGTAACCTGTACGTGTTCAGCTGATGAGTAGAAGGCAGAAAGGGGAGGGGATATTACATTACATTACATTAGGGATTTCTATTCCGCCATTACCTTGCGGTTCAAGGCGGCTTACAAAAGATTTATAAACAGGGTTACAATGGGATAACAATAGAATTGCTAGAGTGGTAGAGAGTAGATCTTTTGACATTTCTTTGGTAGTTAAGAACAGGGAGGCTTAACAGAAGATTTATAAACTACAATTGTCCTTGCTATGATAGTAAAGGGTAGATCCTTTGTCTATTATTAGTGTTGTTGAGAGTATGTGAGGTTAGGGCTGTTTCAGGAATTTCTTTAAAAGTATGGTTTTTAATTCTTTTCTGAATGTCTTGTAGTCTGGGGTGGTCATCAGAAGGTTGGAGATCTGGTTGTCCAGTCTTGCTGCTTGAGTGGCTAGGAGACCGTTGTGTAGTTTTGATCGTTTTACTTCTTTGATTGGGGGGGAATGAATGGGGAGTGTGTTTTTCTGTGTCTGGTTGTGGATACTGGGATGAGGCGGTTGTTCAGGTAAGACGGGCTGTCTCCGTTAAGAGTTTTAAATAACATGCAGTAGAATTTGAATTGTATTCTTTCTTGGATTGGTAGCCAATGTGAGTTGATGTAGGCTTCAGTGATATGGTCATGTTTTCTCAATGAGTAGATGATTCTCAAAGCTGTATTTTGGATTGTTTGTAGTTGTTTGGTCATAAAGGTTGGGCATGGGAGGTAGAGGATGTTGCAATAGTCCAGTAGTCCTAGGATTAGGGATTGTACTATAAGCTGGAATTGTGTTCTTTCAAAGAATTTCCGAATTTGTCTGAGGTTTCTCATGATAGTGAAGGATTTCTGTATTGTGTTGTTTATTTGCGGTTGCATGGTACAGCATCTATCTATGGTTATTCCTAGTAGTTTTATGGTGGTGTGGATGGGGTAGTTGATTGAGTTGAGTTCTAGGTTGGCTATGGTTTGGATTTTGTCATTTTCAAAGAGAATGAATTTGGTTTTATCTGGATTGAGTTTAAGTTTAAGATATAAAGATATGAACGATCCATCTAGCCTGCTCAATGGTTTCATGCTTTATAAATTCATAATTCAATTCTCATATTTCTGGGCCATAGACCAAAGAAGTCTGTCTGGTACAGAACGGTATACATGAATTTATTTAGGTGCTCAAGCATTTTCCCGTCTGTCCTGGTGGGCTCTCAATCTATCTTATGTACCTGGGGCAATATTATATGTGTATTGGTGAACTGGGGGCTGGTGGAAGTGATTTGCAGGAAGTAAGGTTAAAGTTTAGGCTGCTTTCATTGTAATCCACCTTGTACACTTTTTGTCATGATCGGTAGCATGGAATGTTGCTACTCTTTGAGATTCTAGAATCTTGTTACTCTCTGGGATTCCGAAATCTTGCTATTCTTTGAGATTCTACATGGAATCTTGATACTCTTTGAGGTTATAGAATCTTTTGTTACTCTTTGGGATTCTGGAATGTTACTACTCTGGGGATTCCACATAGAATGTTGCCACTCTTTGGGGTTCCAGAATCTTGCTATTCTTTGAGATTCTACATGGAATCTTGATACTCTTTGAGGTTCTAGAATCTTTTGTTACTCTTTGGGATTCTGGAATGTTGCTACTCTGGGGATTCCGCATAGAATGTTGCCACTCTTTGGGGTTCCAGAATCTTGCTATTCTTTGAGATTCTACATGGAATCTTGTTACTCTTTGGGGTTGTGGAATCTTTTGTTACTTTTTGGGGTTCTGGAATGTTGCTACTCTTTGAGTTTTGGCCAGGCACTAGTGACCTGAATTGGTCATCGTGAGAGCGGGCTACTAGGCTTGATGGACCCAGTAAGGCTATTCTTATGTTCTTAAAATAAATATTAAATAAAATTTCTCTTTTGGTGGGAGTGAGAATCTATAAACAGGTGACGTTTTCTCCGTTACAGCCTGATTTTTATTAATTCCGGAAGGGTCTAAAGCCTTTTGACAATTCTGCTACTTATCATTTCTATAGACGTAGGCGTCTCTGTATACTACACATATAAGAGACAGTGCCTGCTCTACAGCTAATAAAAGCCAGCTTTGCAAAATTAAATGCAAACCATGTCATATAATTTGCATACTAATGAGTTGTTTTGCATGAATTTACCTATTTTGTATCTCATTATTATTTAGGTCACATTGTGAAAAAAAGCATTAATGCACATTATTAAAACCCTCTCCCCCCCAATTTTACAAAACCGTAGCGCAGTTTTTAGCACCAAATACGGCAGCTATCGGCCTCTTTTACAAAGCTGTGCTAGCGGCTGCCCTGCGCTAACGGCCCCGATGCCCATAGAGATTTAAAGGCCTTTGGGACTGTTGCCGCGTGGCAGCCACTAGTGTGGCTTTGTAAAAGAGGCAGTACACTTCCCTATCCCTATTCGCGGTTTCGATTATCTGCAGGTTTTTCCCCAGCCCCCCTCCCTCAGAATCGCTCATTGGCATCGAAAAAACAGCCCCAGGACTTGGAGGGAGGCGATCAGAATTGGCAGGGAGGCGATTGGAGGCAGAGGGAGGCAATCACAGGCGGCAGGGGGGTGATTGGAGGCAGAGGGAGGCAATGAAAGGCAGTGGGGGCGATCAGAGGCGGCAGGGGGGCTATTGGAGGCAGAGGAAGGTGATCAGAAGTGGCGGGGAGGCGATCATAGGCAAAGGGAGGTGATCAGAGGCGGCAGGGGGGCGATTGGAGGCAGAGGCAGGCAATCAGAGGCGGCGGGGAGGCGATTGAGGGCGACATGGGGGGCGATCGGAGGTGGCATGGGGGCGATCGGAGCATGGACCTTACCTATTGGTCTAGCAGTGACGTAGGGCAGTAGCGATCTTCCTACACTCCTGCCTCATGCAGAGCTCTGCTATAAGTTCCCGTGGTCTCACGAGACTACAACAAGAGTTCCTGTTGTAGTCTCGTGAGACCACGGGAATCAGCAGCACGGTTCTGCACGGGGCAGGAGTGTAGGAAGATTACTCCTGCCCCACGTCATTGCTAGACCACCAGGTAAGGTCCGGGGGTGGGTCAAAGCCGGCCAAAAGTTATTCGAGATTTTTCCCTATTCACGAGCTGGCTCTGCCCCTAATCCCCGCGAATAGGGAGGGAGAAGTGTATATTTTTCTTGAGATAAGGAGACCTGAATTGAACGCAATACTCAAGACTGTTGTTGAATGTTCTAAAGCAGTGGTCTCAAACTCAAACCCTTTGCAGGGCCACATTTTGGATTTGTAGGTACTTGGAGGGCCTCAGAATAAAATAGTTAATGTCTTCTTAAAGAAATTACAATTTTGCATGAGGTAAAACTCTTTATAGTTTATAAAACTTTTCTTTTGGCTAAATCTTAATAATATTGTAATTTATAGCTAAAGAAACATATTATTAAGAAACGGTTTTATTTTACTTTTGTGATTATGATAAACACTAGTTTTATAGCCCATTACATAAACGGATGCTAGAATAGATATGTAGACTTGGGCATTTCTTTCTTTCTTTCTGTCTGTCTGTCTTTCTTTCTCTCTCCCTGGCCACCCTGTCTGTCTGTTTTTCCTGCCTGCTGTCTGTCTGTATTTATTTATTTATTTCTGTCTCTCCCCCTGTCCAGTAGGAACCCTTCCCTACTCCCCCCTGTCCAGCAGTAGCCCTTCTCCCTTCCTTGTAGCTCCCCCCTGTCCAGCAGCACCCCCTTCCCTGCCCCCCTGTCCAGCAGTAGCCCTTTTCCCTTCCTTGTAGCTCCCCCCTGTCCAGCAGTAGCCTTTCTCCCTTCCTTTTACCTCTCCCCTGTGCAACAGCAACATTTCTTTCCCCCCCCTTCCCTGGTCTTCCTTCTCCCTCATTCCCTCTGTCTCCCCAAAAGGGTGCTACTGCAACATTCCCCCCGCGGACCCACACAGCTGTCGGCAGCACAGCATTCACAACTCGCTACTCCTGCTTGCTTTGGTCCTTCGTCGCTGCCGGGTCTCACCTACTTTGTTTTCATGAAAGCAGGACCCGGCAGCAAGGAAGGCCCGAATCAAACAGGAGCAGCAAGTTGAAGCCTCCCTCCCTGCCCTATCTTCCTTCAATGCCGCCCTAGCCAGGAATTGACTAGGGCCATGCTAACACTGTGCTTGCTGGCTTCGCTACTCCTCCCTCTCCCCATCTCCGGTTTCGGAGGAACAGGGTCGGGAAGCCGGCAAGCACAGCGTAGTCAGAAGTCAGCTGGCGTCAGAGATCAGGAAATCAGCTGAAGCAGACACTGCGAATGCGTGGGCACGGCGCCATAGATCACGGACCCACCAACTTTGAAGTGCGCGCTAAGGGTAGTTGAGGCCAGCAATGTGCTCGATTTTAAGAAAAAATGGGATAAACATGTGGGTTCGCTTTGAGGAAGTGCTTAGGGGGGAGGGTTCTTCGAGTGGGCAGACTTGTTGGGCCAATGGCCCTTTTTTGCTGTCATACTCTATGTTTCTATGTAAGGGAATTATTATAGTGGATACCGAGGGCCGCGAGTTTGAGTGCACTGTTCTGGCGCTGTCTACATAGCACTGGCTGCATATTGGTGGACAGGGGCAGAGCTGTATTATAGCTGCTGCCGTACAGAGACTTTGTGGTCATTTCTAGGTGTGCACCAGGCTAAGGTCACATTACTTTTCCGGATAATGGTCATGTGGACAGCTGGAAGGTTAGATCTTTGGCAGGGGTTGGAGCTTTATGCAGAGAGATAATAAAAACTAGTGAACTCTAATCCACGGGGTTTTCCGCAGTCATGTGCACCTTTCTTTTCATTATCATCCTTTTTATGGGGTAAGTTTTGCAAAGAAAACCAGCACAGTTGATTTGGAAAAACTGAAAGTAATGCATTGTATTGACTTGTCCTAATTCTATGTAGTTCAACATACTCAAGTTGCTGGTATAAGCATGGTGAGAGGGCAAAATTCCAACGAGCCTTTTATCCATGGAAATGCCTTTTGTTACTGCTCTCCCCAAACCCCCATCCAAGAGGCTACCTGTTCTCAGTAGCATTACAGCAGCTCTGCACGTCAATGGTCTTTATTGTAGAAGCCTCAATCACAATCAATGGGACAAGTCTATTCAATCCAGAGATCAACTGTATACCAGACTTGAGTTACTCGGAAATAATTGTTAGCCAATCTCTACTGAACTCTCAGATGCCTGCTCTGGTGAATCATCAAAGAATAGCAGGAGAAGGTATCATTCATTGAGAACAGTAGAAAAATTTTTTTTGTGCTTCAGTAACAAACTATAAATAAATAAATAGTGTAGAATACCCAAACAACACACTTATCTTTGGTTTTCAAGTGTCGGTATTGCATTCACTGCCGGGTGTCAGCACCATTTTGTCTCGCTAATCCAGCTAAGCTGCACAGTAAGTAACATGCACTTTAGAACTGAGTTAAACTACACAGTATAGTTTTCTATTTTCTATTTTTTAGATTTTTAGACTTTAAGGTTCTTTGTATTTTTTCATTGTAGATTTTTGACCCCTGATGAAGCCAGAGATGGTGAAACGGGTCCCCGTAGGGTTATTTACATTACAATGAATGCAATACCGACACTTGAAAACCAAAGATAAGTGTGACGTTTGGGTATTCTACACTATTTATTTATTTATAGTGTGTTACTGAAGCACAAAAAAAACTTTTCTACTATTCTCAATGAATGATACCTTCTCCTGCTATTCTTTGATGATTCACCAGAGCAGGCATCTGAGAGTTCAGTAGAGATTGGCTAACAATTATTTTCGAGTAACTCAAGTCTGGTATACAGTTGATCTCTTTATTGTAGAAGCCACATTTTCAATTTGCATATAAAAATATCAATATTTAAACTCATGTATCAAATAAACATTCAAAATCCAGGTTTAGCAAGCTGGGATTTACAGGTGAAAATCCACAACACAGACATAAGACAAACAAAACAATTTTGATTGCGAGTCCACTGGTGACAAAGAAAGTATAGTCAAACCTTGGTTTGCGAGCATAATTCGTTCCAGAAGCATGCTTGTAATCCAAAGCACTCGTATATCAAAGTGAATTTCCCCATAGGGAATCATGGAAACTCAGACGATTCATTCCACAACCCAAAAACTTTAATACAAAATACTATACGTACTCGTTTAGAACAGTCACTACACTCCTGCGGCGTCAGAGAGAGAGGACTATGCTATATATTATATGTACGTGCATATAATTTGTACAGCTCTGCATATGTCTCATAGCGCTAGAGAAATTATGATTAGTACCGTATTTTCACGCATATAACACGCGCGTTATACACGATTTTACAAACCGAATATAACCATGCGCGTTATATTCGTGAGCGCGTTGTACAAATTTTTTTTACATAGTTCCCCCCCCCCGACATCCGATTCACCCCGCAGGACCGCTCGCACCCCCACCCCAAAGGACCGCTCGCATTCGCACCCCTTCGGGTGCGAGTGCGAGCGGTCCTTCGGGGTGGGGGTGCGAGCGATCCTGCGGGGGGGGTGAATCGGACGTCGGGGGGGGCATCAGGCTTTCAGGGTGGGGACAGGACTTCAAGGGGGGACAGGACTTCAAGGGGGAGAGGAGAGTTGGGGCGGGCGAAAGGAGAGTCGGGCGGCAACGGGAGAGTCGGGGCGGCATGCGCAGTATACGGGTGTGTGCGCTATATAAAAATTTCTTTACATAAATTACAGTTTCCCGCGCGCTATACCCGTGTGCGCGTTTTACATATATATATGAGTATAATATATAATATATAATAATATATATTATAATATATATAATATATAATATATAATATATAATAATATATGAGTGAAAATACGGTAGTAGTGGTTGGAGCTTATTTTTCCCCAAAGGGGGGGAGGGGGAAAAGATTGATTCAAATAGAAACTGAATTCACGGCAGTCTCGCGAGAGTACTGTGGATTGGAGGGGGTGGTTAAAGCTGCTGCCTCCGCACCCTGAGGTTGTGGTTTCACTCCCAGCATGGGATGTCACTCAACACTCCATTGTCCCAGATGCCTCAGTTACATTGTGAGCCTGCCAGGATCGATAGGGAGAATACTTACGAGTACCTGATTACTATTCAATGTATTGTAAACCACTTTGGATGAATCTCTTTGTGAAAAGGCCGTTAATAAAACCAAAGAAATAAATAAACTTGTGTCTGCCATTTTGAATAGTGAGACTGCACAGGGCAGGAGCATAGGAGGATCGCTCTTGCCCTGGTTCATGACTGCACCAGCGGGGCTTAAGGTAGGCCTTGGGAGAAGCTTTCAATGGGTCGGACTCAAATATAAACTGAGACCCCCATTTGGGGGCTGAAAAATCTAGGCCTATATTTGAAGGAGGAAATAAGCGACACATTTTGTTGAGGAGCTCAATCAATAAGATGGTGAATAAGGGACAGAATGTCCACTAAATGGAGAGATTTAAAGGAAAGACATTTCCTAGCCTTTGTGTGTACTTCCAGCTCCCTTTTAACCTTGCCTTCTAGATCAACCGAAATCAGATCCAGTGTGCTGGGCAGAGAACTTGCTAGAGGAGAACGTGCTCCACCTCATCTGTAAGTGGCCTGGTGGATACCCAGCTCCCCATTTGCAGTGGATTGAGGAGCACGGAGGTTTTAAGCCCATCGTCAACGCCACAACACCCACAGATGTCATAACGGCGACACTGGACAAATCGCTTCTGCAAGATGGGCAGAGATTTAAGTGCTTGGGGAGCCATGACACAAGGGAAGAGAGAGAGAAGGCGGCATGCACGCTGGAGATTAGTAAGTCTCGAGTCCCAGTCCCTTGTCTGTATCAAAATTGTAGCTGGAGCAGCAGGGTGGCATCAGCACCAGCGCTCTGCAGATAGATCACAAAGTAGTGTTACCAACTAGCTCTATTGCTTCCAGCCCAGCTGAACTAGTGCAGGCTTCTACCCAGTGTGGGCATTAACAGGGTTGTTCTTTTCTAAGGTAAATGGACTATATTTAATGTAGCTCCCACAGATTATTAAATCTTGAACATAAGAATTGCCACTGCTGGGTCAAACCAGTGGTCCATCCTGCCCAGCAGTCTGCTCATGCGGCGGCCCTCAGGTCAAAGACCAGTGCTCTAAATGAGTCCAGCCTCACCTGCGTATGTTCCAGTTTAGCAGGAACTTGACCAACTTTGCTTTGAATCCCTGGAGGGTGTTTTCCCCTTATAACAGCCTCCAGAAGACTGTTCCAGTTTTCCACCACTCTCTGGTTGAAGAAGAACTTCCTTACGTTTGTACAGAATCTATCCCCTTTTAACTGTAGAGAGTGCTCTCTCGTTCTCCCTACCTTGGAGAGTGTGAACAGTCTGTCTTTATCTACTAAGTCTATTCCCTTCAGTATTTTGAACATTTTGAACAAGTCCCCTCTCGGTCTCCTTTTTTCAAGGGAGAAGAGGCCCAGTTTCTCCAATCTCTCACTATACGGCAACTCCTCCAGCCCCTTAACTATTTTAGTCGCTCTTCTCTGGACCCTTTCGAGTTGTACCGTGTCTTTCTTCAAGTCCGGTCTTCTAATTCGATGTATTCTTACTTTGCATTTACTTCTATTCTTTTTACATTTTAAAGTTTATCTTCTTTAAAAACACTTTTACAAGTTCTTATCTGTCAGTAGACTTTTCAATAGCACAATTCTTATACTATAAGAACATAAGAGTAGCCAAACTGGGTCAGACCAGTGGTCCATCCTGTTTCCACAGTGGCCAATCCAAGTCCCAAGTACCTGGCAAAAACCCAAATAGTATCAGCATTCCATGCTAGTGACCACAGGGCAAGCAGTGGACATGGGACAGACAGGGGGATAGATAGTGGCACTTATTCCGTGGCAGCCTCCGGGCACTCAAGATTCCGTTATAGAATATTAGAGCAACCAACTATCGATGCTTCACATTAGAGCTGGCACAGGTGAGGCTGTTCTGTAAGATGTGTGTGCGGCTGGGAACCCCCACCCATACTTGCCCCAATATATGCCCCCCTTGCATTTGTGCCACTATAGAGTAGAATGTGGGCAAGATGCAAGTAAATATAACTCATAAATCATTCAGTGGAACTTATTTATTAAAAATGGGGAAGCCAACTGATCAACTACCTCCAGAAATCTATTTGCTGGGTATAGTGCCACTATTTGCCAGAGAATTGAACAGTGAACTTAAGTATATGATAAAGGGGAAAACGCCTCAGAAGCTATGGGGCAAAAGCTTTGCACCGGAGCTATGAAGGGGAGCTATGTCTTCTCAACGGCTCCCCCCACCATGCTTCTATCATTGGCTGAAAAAAACCCTTTCATAAGCATTGTCTAGTTCACATATATTGGCTAATCAATGAAGCAGTAAACTAGCAGCTTAAAATGCAATAAAGAAGAAAAAGCAAATGTGTCTTATCTTTTTAATGCTCAGCTGGATACTGCTTGTGTTCAGTGGAGACTGTGTACGTAGCTCTCCTGTGCCCACGAAGGCCGTTTCATGATAAGATTCATTTCATTGGGGCTCTGCAGTTCTGCAACGTTAGAGACGCTCAAACTCTGAAGGGTCTATACCAGTGTATCTCAAACTGTGTGCCTCCTGAGAGTTCAAGTGTGCCACGGCACACTGAGGAGGAAGAGAGGCGCTTCCAGCTAACTTCCCTATGCGGTATGGCGCCAGCGTTGCTCGATTCGCCAAAGGCCTGCATGTTTCCCCCTTCTCTCTAGCATCTTCCGGCTTCCCCCCTGGCCTCCCGGTCTTACCTTTTAAAGCTAATTACAGCAGCCTGCAGACAATTTTATTTTCAATATAGTGATTAAAATAGTTTTGAGAACTTATATCTGCTGTGTATGTGAAAAATTAATGGAAAAAATTGGATTACAGTTAGTAAAGGGGGTGGGATCTGGGGAGGAGCTTGGGTGGGCCTAGGGAGGTCTCTGGCTGGGGTACTCAGTTGATATTTGTTAGACTTAGGGGGTGCTTAGCTTGAAGTAGTTGAGAAACACTTCTGTAGGCAATCAGCTGGCACCAGTTCCTCTCCTTCTCTCCGGCCCTCTTCCCTGCTGGCATCCACACTGGCATCTCAGGGCGCATCTGGAGAGCCTCTGCACGTACGCAAACGTCGATGTGATGATGTCACGCATATGCGTGATGTCATCACGGTGACATCCGCACACTTCTGGGTGCCTCAAGCCGTGGCCACTAGCTTTAGTGTGCCCCGGCTCAAGAAAGTGTGAAAGACACTAGTCTATACAGTACATATGACAGGGTTTTTTTCAGCCAATGATAGAAGCATGGTGGGGGGAGCCGTTGAGAAGGCATAGCTCCCCTTCATAGCTCCGGTGCAAAGTTTTTGCCCCATGCCCCTTTATCATATACCTAAGTTCACGGTTGAATTCTCTGGCAAATATTGGCACTATACCCAGCAAATAGATTTCTGGAGGTAGTTGATCTGTAGATTCTTCAGACTAATGGGGCCCACAAGTACAAGGGGGCACTCGGAGAAGCTGAAAGGGGACAGGTTTAGAACCAATGCTAGGAAGTTCTTTTTCACTCAGAGGGTGGTGGACACATGGAACACACTGCCGGAGGCTGTGATAGGACAGAGTACACTCCAGGGTTTTAAAGAAGGATTAGATAAATTCCTGAAAGATAGGGGGATTGAGGGATACAGATAGAGGTAGAGATGGGATATAGAGAGAGTTTAGATAGAGACCAAGGGGATTTAAGGGTTCAGACAATGATCACCGTACAGGTCATGGGCCTGATGGGCCACCGCGGGTGCGCACTGCTGGGCGCGATGGACCTCTGGTCTGACTCAGCAGAGGCAACTTCTTATGTTCTTATGTTGAAAAATTTATATTCTGCATATCCAACGATTCTATTCAGATTACAAAATAACATACATAATAAAATCACAAAAAAGAACCCATAACAAAGACAATAACCACATCAGCACAACAACACATCACACATTTCAGCAATTTTCGAAACCACCATCTGTCCCGCAGATAGGTTAAATACAATAAGGGAAAAACCCCACAGGCACTCGCTCTAGTCCTCAAGGGCTGCCAACAGGTCATGTTTTCAGACTATCCCGAATGAATATGCATTAGAGAGATTTGTATACAATGGATGTAGTAGGCAAATCTCTCATGCATATTCATTAGGGATATCCTGAAAACCTGGCTCATGGTTGGCCCTCAAAGACTGGGAGTAAATAGTAAGGCG
This sequence comes from Geotrypetes seraphini, assembly GCF_902459505.1. Lineage (NCBI taxonomy): Eukaryota > Metazoa > Chordata > Amphibia > Gymnophiona > Dermophiidae > Geotrypetes > Geotrypetes seraphini. The sequence continues at coordinate 189,465,555 of NC_047091.1, read as the reverse complement.
GTAGGGTGAAGTCATCATTTGACATTAGTGCGAGGTAGGGGAAATCATCTTTCAGTGTTCCCAAAGGGTAAGGGGAAGTCATTAGTCAGCATTAATTTGGGGGTGGGGGAAATCATTCAGCATTAGGGCAGAGTAAGGGGAAATCATCTTTCAGTGTTCCCAAAGGGTAAGGGGAAGTCATTAGTCAGCATTAATGTGGGATGGGGAAATCATTCAGCATTAGGGCAGAGTAAGGGGAAATCATCTTTATGTTCCCGAAGGGTAAGGGGATGTCATTAGTCAGCATTAATTTGGGGGTGGGGAAATCATTCAGCATTAGGGCAGAGTAAGGGGAAATCATCTTTCAGTGTTCCCGAAGGGTAAGGGGAAGTCATTAGTCAGCATTAATTTGGGGGGGGGGGAAATCATTCAGCATTAGGGCAGAGTAAGGGGAAATCATCTTTCAGTGTTCCCGAAGGGTAAGGGGAAGTCATTAGTCAGCATTAATTTGGGGGTGGGGGAAATCATTCAGCATTAGGGCAGAGTAAGGGGAAATCATCTTTCAGTGTTCCCGAAGGGTAAGGGGAAGTCATTAGTCAGCATTAACGTGGGATGGGGGAAATCATTCAGCATTAGGGCAGAGTAAGGGGAAATCATCTTTATGTTCCCGAAGGGTAAGGGGATGTCATTAGTCAGCATTAATTTGGGGGTGGGGAAATCATTCAGCATTAGGGCAGAGTAAGGGGAAATCATCTTTCAGTGTTCCCGAAGGGTAAGGGGAAGTCATTAGTCAGCATTAATTTGGGGGTGGGGGAAATCATTCAGCATTAGGGCAGAGTAAGGGGAAATCATCTTTCAGTGTTCCCGAAGGGTAAGGGGAAGTCATTAGTCAGCATTAACGTGGGATGGGGGAAATCATTCAGCATTAGGGCAGAGTAAGGGGAAATCATCTTTCAGTGTTCCCAAAGGGTAAGGGGAAGTCATTAGTCAGCATTAATGTGGGATGGGGGAATCATTCAGCATTAGGGCAGAGTAAGGGGAAATCAACTTTGTGTTCCTGAAGGGTAAGGGTAAGTCATTAGTCAGCATTAACGTGGGATGGGGGAAATCATTCAGCATTAGGGCAGAGTAAGGGGAAATCATCTTTATGTTCCCGAAGGGTAAGGGGATGTCATTAGTCAGCATTAATTTGGGGGTGGGGAAATCATTCAGCATTAGGGCAGAGTAAGGGGAAATCATCTTTCAGTGTTCCCGAAGGGTAAGGGGAAGTCATTAGTCAGCATTAATTTGGGGGTGGGGGAAATCATTCAGCATTAGGGCAGAGTAAGGGGAAATCATCTTTCAGTGTTCCCGAAGGGTAAGGGGAAGTCATTAGTCAGCATTAATTTGGGGGGGGGGGAAATCATTCAGCATTAGGGCAGAGTAAGGGGAAATCATCTTTCAGTGTTCCCGAAGGGTAAGGGGAAGTCATTAGTCAGCATTAACGTGGGATGGGGGAAATCATTCAGCATTAGGGCAGAGTAAGGGGAAATCATCTTTATGTTCCCGAAGGGTAAGGGGATGTCATTAGTCAGCATTAATTTGGGGGTGGGGAAATCATTCAGCATTAGGGCAGAGTAAGGGGAAATCATCTTTCAGTGTTCCCGAAGGGTAAGGGGAAGTCATTAGTCAGCATTAATTTGGGGGTGGGGGAAATCATTCAGCATTAGGGCAGAGTAAGGGGAAATCATCTTTCAGTGTTCCCGAAGGGTAAGGGGAAGTCATTAGTCAGCATTAACGTGGGATGGGGGAAATCATTCAGCATTAGGGCAGAGTAAGGGGAAATCATCTTTCAGTGTTCCCAAAGGGTAAGGGGAAGTCATTAGTCAGCATTAATGTGGGATGGGGGAATCATTCAGCATTAGGGCAGAGTAAGGGGAAATCAACTTTGTGTTCCTGAAGGGTAAGGGTAAGTCATTAGTCAGCATTAACGTGGGATGGGGGAAATCATTCAGCATTAGGGCAGAGTAAGGGGAAATCATCTTTATGTTCCCGAAGGGTAAGGGGATGTCATTAGTCAGCATTAATTTGGGGGTGGGGAAATCATTCAGCATTAGGGCAGAGTAAGGGGAAATCATCTTTCAGTGTTCCCGAAGGGTAAGGGGAAGTCATTAGTCAGCATTAATTTGGGGGGGGGGGAAATCATTCAGCATTAGGGCAGAGTAAGGGGAAATCATCTTTCAGTGTTCCCGAAGGGTAAGGGGAAGTCATTAGTCAGCATTAATTTGGGGGTGGGGGAAATCATTCAGCATTAGGGCAGAGTAAGGGGAAATCATCTTTCAGTGTTCCCGAAGGGTAAGGGGAAGTCATTAGTCAGCATTAACGTGGGATGGGGGAAATCATTCAGCATTAGGGCAGAGTAAGGGGAAATCATCTTTATGTTCCCGAAGGGTAAGGGGATGTCATTAGTCAGCATTAATTTGGGGGTGGGGAAATCATTCAGCATTAGGGCAGAGTAAGGGGAAATCATCTTTCAGTGTTCCCGAAGGGTAAGGGGAAGTCATAGTTAGCATTAATTTGGGGGTGGGGGAAATCATTCAGCATTAGGGCAGAGTAAGGGGAAATCATCTTTCAGTGTTCCCGAAGGGTAAGGGGAAGTCATTAGTCAGCATTAACGTGGGATGGGGGAAATCATTCAGCATTAGGGCAGAGTAAGGGGAAATCATCTTTCAGTGTTCCCAAAGGGTAAGGGGAAGTCATTAGTCAGCATTAATGTGGGATGGGGGAATCATTCAGCATTAGGGCAGAGTAAGGGGAAATCAACTTTGTGTTCCTGAAGGGTAAGGGTAAGTCATTAGTCAGCATTAACGTGGGATGGGGGAAATCATTCAGCATTAGGGCAGAGTAAGGGGAAATCATCTTTATGTTCCCGAAGGGTAAGGGGATGTCATTAGTCAGCATTAATTTGGGGGTGGGGAAATCATTCAGCATTAGGGCAGAGTAAGGGGAAATCAACTTTGTGTTCCTGAAGGGTAAGGGTAAGTCATTAGTCAGCATTAACGTGGGATGGGGGAAATCATTCAGCATTAGGGCAGAGTAAGGGGAAATCATCTTTATGTTCCCGAAGGGTAAGGGGATGTCATTAGTCAGCATTAATTTGGGGGTGGGGAAATCATTCAGCATTAGGGCAGAGTAAGGGGAAATCATCTTTCAGTGTTCCCGAAGGGTAAGGGGAAGTCATTAGTCAGCATTAATTTGGGGGTGGGGGAAATCATTCAGCATTAGGGCAGAGTAAGGGGAAATCATCTTTCAGTGTTCCCGAAGGGTAAGGGGAAGTCATTAGTCAGCATTAATTTGGGGGTGGGGGAAATCATTCAGCATTAGGGCAGAGTAAGGGGAAATCATCTTTCAGTGTTCCCGAAGGGTAAGGGGAAGTCATTAGTCAGCATTAATTTGGGGGTGGGGGAAATCATTCAGCATTAGAGCAGAGTAAGGGGAAATCAACTTTGTGTTCCTCAAGGGTAGGGGAAAGTCTTTCTTTTGCGTTACAGGAGAATCATTTTAATTTTTTCCCTCTAATTGTAGAGCTTCCTGTGCTTGAATCTCTGCCACTCAGGACATGTTTTGTGGGTGAAAATGTGACCCTCATGTGCAAGGTGTCAAAGGCAGATCCTCCGGCGGATCTAAGATGGCTGAGAAACAGCAGCCGGACAGAAGAGATCCAGCCTGGCGTGAAATACGAAATTGTTCAGAATGCTTCTGTGTCATTCCTGACTATACGGAACTGCTCCCGGGACACGGATGAAGGCTACTTCGTCTGTAAAGCAGAGAACGCCATCGGTGTGAAAGAACTGAACATCTGGCTGACCGTGATGAGTAAGGCTTCAAATTTCAGTACAGCTGCTTCTTGTGTTTAGGGCCATTGAACTTCCAACCCTTTTCCTCTCTCAGGCCAAGATTCTCAAAAGTTTTAACGCCGTCACTACGACGGTTTAGCTTGTACGCAGTTTAGGGGCGGATTATCTCCCAGTATAGCGAGGTTCCTAGCAGTCTCCGACACTGACATGCAATTGAAATTAGCCCTACGGTGGATTCTTTAAAAAGTGGCATCGGCTTTTGGCGACAAAAATAAGCAACTGGTCTAGTTACTACCACCACTTATCATTTCTGTAGCGCTGCCAGATGTACGCAGCATTATACATTAACATATAGGGGACAGTGCCTGCTCAGTAGAGCTTACAATCTAATTAAAACAGACAAATAGGGGTTAAGGAATTTCTCACAGACAGACATGGATGCTTTACAAACCAAATTAAAAAAGTGTAACTGAATTGACAAGGGGTTATGGTTTGGAAATGGCAAAAAGCAAGCAGAGTTAATACGCTATCTTCACGAGAAATCGCTTCATCCCAACAAAATCCCAATAGACAAAACAATGGCATTAGAGCTGCCTAAGGTCTTCCTGATTCCCCCTTCCCCCCTTTTCTAGTCTTCAGACCTGAGCTTGCCTGGGGCAGGACCAACACAGCTGTGCCAGCGTACACTCAATATGGCTGCCAAAACTTTTGTGTTAAAAAAGAGCCTATCTATAGTCCAATATAGGAGTTTGATCATTGTAATTCTATACTTCTTTTATATTCAGGTACTTTAAGTACGGTTGCCTTATCTGTTCTGCTAGGCTCACAATCTACAGCCCCTGGGACAATGGGCACAAAGCTCAAGCCAGCAATCTCAGGGTGCTGAGGCAGTGGTTCGGTCACTCCATCATCTCCAGTACCTAGATACGTCTGAATAGCATCCCATTGAATCTAATCACATGCTGTCTCCTACCATACCATGTCTGAGAGTGTGACGCAGGGGTTGGAGCTGTAGCCTCGGCACCCTGGGGTTGTGGGTTCTGACATGTGCTGCTCCTTGTGATTCTGGGCAGGTCACTTGGTCCCCCAATGCCCCAGGTATATTAGACAGATTGTGAGCCCACCGGGACAGACAGGGAAAAAAATGCTTCAATACCTGAATAAATCCATGTAAACCACTCTGAGCTCCCCTGGGTGGGGAGAAAGTATAGAAAAGGGAATGGATAGTGTGAAAAGTTTCAGCCTCTGATAACCAGAGCTGAGATTGTGACATCATAATGCCTCATTCTACCAGTAAGAGCCAACCTCATCAGTGATGTCACAATGACTCGATTGTCCTATACTCGGATCACTTTTACTACAGTTTAATTTTTAGAGTGGCGCAGTGGTTAAAGCTACAGCCTCAGCACTCTAAGGTTGTGGGTTCAAATCCACTCTGCTCCTTGTGACCCTGGGTAAGTCATTTAATCCCTCCATTGCCCTAGGACAGGGGTCCCCAAAGTCCCTCCTTGAGGGACGAATCCAGTCGGGTTTTCAGGATTTCCCCAATGAATATGCATTGAAAGCAGTGCATGCACATAGATCTCATGAAATCCTGAAAACCCGACTGAGGACCCCTGCCCTAGGACATGGGTAGGCAATTCCGGTCCTCGAGAGCCGGAGCCAGGTCAGGTTTTCAGGATATCCACAAGGAATATGTATGAGATGGATTTGCATGCACTGCCTCCTTGAGATGCAAATCTATCTCATGCATATTGATTGTGGATATCCTGAAAACCTGACATGGCTCCGGCTCTCAAGGACCGAAATTGCCTACTCCTGCCCTAGGAGGTACATTAGATAGATTGTGAGCCCGTCAGGGAAAAATGCTTGAATACCTGAATAAATTCATGTAAACCATTTTGAGCTCCCCTGGGAGAACAGTATAGAAAACTGAATAAATAAATAAGAAGACACTAAGAGGACCTGGGGAAAAGCACATTTACCGGTAACTGTTTTATAATTTACAGTCCACACAAAACTTGCAATAGGGGAAATAAATCTTAAATAATCATGATATAATATATAACTTAAATAGGTGTATATATATGAAGTGTTCAGAAGCCACATTACCTGCAACAGAGCCACAAAAGAGTCAACTAGTGACCATCGCCACCCTCCAAAGTCCCTCTATTGATTCTAGCTTCGCATTAACACTTTTATTACTGAATTCAAGAAGGCCTGGGCTAGGCAGGTGGGATCTCTGAGAGAGAGAAAGAGATGATGGTTACTGGGGATGGGCAGACTGAATGGGCCATTTGGCCTTTATCTGCCATCATGTTTCTATAACCATAAAGCCCTGTGACATCACAATGCAGGTGTAAAGAGCTTTAGCCTATAGGAAGAGGAGATGCAAATGTTAAGAGCCTTAGCCAATAGGGAGAGGAGGAGACAGTGGATGCTGTGGATGGGCCATTTGGCCTTTATCTGCCATCATGTTTCTATAACCATAAAGCCCTGTGACATCACAATGCAGGTGTAAAGAGCTTTAGCCTATAGGAAGAGGAGATGCAAATGTTAAGAGCCTTAGCCAATAGGGAGAGGAGGAGACAGTGGATGCTGTGGATGGGCCATTTGGCCTTTATCTGCCATCATGTTTCTATAACCATAAAGCCCTGTGACATCACAATGCAGGTGTAAAGAGCTTTAGCCTATAGGAAGAGGAGATGCAAATGTTAAGAGCCTTAGCCAATAGGGAGAGGAGGAGTTAGTGGATGCTGTGGATGGGCCATTTGGCCTTTATCTGCCATCATGTTTCTATAACCATAAAGCTCTGTGACCTCACAATACAGGTGTAAAGAGCCTTAGCCTATAGGAAGAGGAGATGCAAATGTTAAGAGCCTTAGCCAATAGGGAGAGGAGGAGATAGTGGATGCTCTGGATGGGGCATTTGGCCTTTATCTGCCATCATGTTTCTATAACCATAAAGCTCTATGACATCACAATGCAGGTGTAAAGAGCTTTAGCCTATAGGAAGAGGAGATGCAAATGTTAAGAGCCTTAGCCAATAGGGAGAGGAGGAGATAGTGGATGCTCTGGATGGGGCATTTGGCCTTTATCTGCCATCATGTTTCTATAACCATAAAGCTCTATGACATCACAATGCAGGTGTAAAGAGCTTTAGCCTATAGGAAGAGGAGATGCAAATGTTAAGAGCCTTAGCCAATAGGGAGAGGAGGAGATAGTGGATGCTCTGGATGGGGCATTTGGCCTTTATCTGCCATCATGTTTCTATAACCATAAAGCTCTATGACATCACAATGCAGGTGTAAAGAGCTTTAGCCTATAGGAAGAGGAGATGCAAATGTTAAGAGCCTTAGCCAATAGGGAGAGGAGGAGATAGTGGATGCTCTGGATGGGGCATTTGGCCTTTATCTGCCATCATGTTTCTATAACCATAAAGCTCTATGACATCACAATGCAGGTGTAAAGAGCTTTAGCCTATAGGAAGAGGAGATGCAAATGTTAAGAGCCTTAGCCAATAGGGAGAGGAGGAGTTAGTGGATGCTGTGGATGGGCCATTTGGCCTTTATCTGCCATCATGTTGCTATAACCATAAAGCTCTGTGACCTCACAATACAGGTGTAAAGAGCCTTAGCCTATAGGAAGAGGAGATGCAAATGTTAAGAGCCTTAGCCAATAGGGAGAGGAGGAGATAGTGGATGCTCTGGATGGGGCATTTGGCCTTTATCTGCTATCATGTTTCTATAACCATAAAGCTCTATGACATCACAATGCAGGTGTAAAGAGCTTTAGCCTATAGGAAGAGGAGATGCAAATGTTAAGAGCCTTAGCCAATAGGGAGAGGAGGAGATAGTGGATGCTGTGGATGGGCCATTTGGCCTTTGCCTGCCATCATGTTTCTATGTTTATCTGCAAAATGTTGTTATGGGTTGCTCCAATTCCAGGAAAAACTCCCTTCAGTGCACACCACGGGCATAATCAACAGAGCAATCTGAAATATCTTCCCTCATTTGCTCCCCTCTACCCAGACTTGAGTTTCGCCAAGTGAGTGTCTTCAGGAGGGGTAGCCAAATATTCCCCCTCCTTTACAAAGCCACGCTAGCGTTTTTAGCGCAAGTCACAGTGGTAACAGCTCGGATGCTCATAGGAATTCTATGAGAATTGGAGCTGTTGCTGGAGGAAAAGTTCATAGTCTGTTATTAAGACATGGGGGAAGCAACTGCTTGCCCTGGATCGGTAGCATAGAATGTTGCTACTCTTTGAGAATTCCGCATGGAATGTTACACTCATAAGAACGTAAGAATTGCCGCTGCTGGGTCAGACCAGTGGTCCATCATGCCCAGCAGTCCGCTCACGCGGTGGCCCTTTGGTTAAAGACCAGCACCCTAACCGAAACTAGCCTTACCAGCATACGTCATTGTTCATTATGAACTTGTCTAACTTTGTCTTGTATCCCTGGAGGTTGTTTTCCTCTATAACATACTCCGGGAGAGCGTCCCAGTTTTCCACCACTCTCTGGGCGAAGAAGAACTTCCTTATGCTTGTACGGAATCTATCCCCTTTTAACTTTAGAGAGTTCCCTCTCGTTCTCCCTACCTTGGAGAGGGTGAACCAACCTGTCTATAACTACTTTGTCTTGAATCCCTGGAGGGTGTTTCCCCCTATGACAGACTCCGGAAGAGCGTTCCAGTTTTCCACCACTCTCTGGGCGAAGAAGAACTTCCTTATGCTTGTACGGAATCTATCCCCTTTTAACTTTAGAGAGTTCCCTCTCGTTCTCCCTACCTTGGAGAGGGTGAACCAACCTGTCTTTAACTACTTTGTCTTGAATCCCTGGAGGGTGTTTCCCCCTATGACAGACTCCGGAAGAGCGTTCCAGTTTTCCACCACTCTCTGGGCGAAGAAGAACTTCCTTATGCTTGTACGGAATCTATCCCCTTTTAACTTTAGAGAGTTCCCTCTCGTTCTCCCTACCTTGGAGAGGGTGAACCAACCTGTCTTTAACTACTTTGTCTTGAATCCCTGGAGGGTGTTTCCCCCTATGACAGACTCCGGAAGAGCGTTCCAGTTTTCCACCACTCTCTGGGCGAAGAAGAACTTCCTTATGCTTGTACGGAATCTATCCCCTTTTAACTTTAGAGAGTTCCCTCTCGTTCTCCCTACCTTGGAGAGGGTGAACCAACCTGTCTTTAACTACTTTGTCTTGAATCCCTGGAGGGTGTTTCCCCCTATGACAGACTCCGGAAGAGCGTTCCAGTTTTCCACCACTCTCTGGGCGAAGAAGAACTTCCTTATGCTTGTACGGAATCTATCCCCTTTTAACTTTAGAGAGTTCCCTCTCGTTCTCCCTACCTTGGAGAGGGTGAACCAACCTGTCTTTAACTACTTTGTCTTGAATCCCTGGAGGGTGTTTCCCCCTATGACAGACTCCGGAAGAGCGTTCCAGTTTTCCACCACTCTCTGGGCGAAGAAGAACTTCCTTATGCTTGTACGGAATCTATCCCCTTTTAACTTTAGAGAGTTCCCTCTCGTTCTCCCTACCTTGGAGAGGGTGAACCAACCTGTCTTTAACTACTTTGTCTTGAATCCCTGGAGGGTGTTTCCCCCTATGACAGACTCCGGAAGAGCGTTCCAGTTTTCCACCACTCTCTGGATGAAGAAGAACTTCCTTACGTTTGTACGGAATCTATCCCCTTTTAACTTTAGAGAGTTCCCTCTCGTTCTCCCTACCTTGGAGAGGGTGAACAACCTGTCCTTATCTACCAAGTCTATTCCCTTCAGTATCTTGAATGTTTCGATCATGTCCCCTCTCAATCTCCTCTGTTTGAGGGAGAAAAGGCCCAGTTTCTCTAATCTTTCGCTGTATGGCAGCTCCTCCAACCCCTTAACCAACTCTGTGAGGTTCCAGAATCTTGCTTACTTTGAGATAATGGGATGTTGCTACTCCTTGGGTACTAGTGACCTGGATTGGCCACCGTGAGAACAGGCTACTGGGCTTGATGGTCTGACCCAGTAAGGCTATTCTTATGTTCTTATATATGTAAGCACTTACTTTATGTCACCAACCTTGAAAGGTGTAACTTCTATGCATTCATATGAACTGTCAAGGCAGCCATTTACATCTACTAGATCAACCCCTCCCAATAAAAAAATCATAAGCAGGCAGTGGTGTAGTGAGTGTGAGAGGCGCCCCTCCCCTCCTTGTCTCTGCCCCCCTCACGCTTGCTGCGTGCGCCCCATTTCCTTCCCTTTCCCCACACCTCTAGTTGAAGTTGTTGCTCGCGACGGTCAACAGCGTGCTCCTCGCGAGCCCGTTGGCTTTCCCTCTGATGTCATTTCCTATATGCAGCACCCGGAAGTGATGTCAGCGGGAGAGCCGACGGGATCATGAAGAGCACGTTGTTGACCGCCGTGAGCAACAACTTCAAGTATAGCATTGGGGTAAGGGAAGCAAGGTATATGGAATGGAAAGAGGCGGGAGGGCGGGGAGTAGCAGGGGTGCCAGCGCCCTCCCCCCCCTTACTACAGCACTGGCTCCAGGGATAAATGTCCCTGAGAAGTGAATGAACCAGTGTTCTTTGCGGAGCAGCCCTACCATGACTAAAATAGGCCTTCATTCTAATACAGCTGAGATGTTCCGCCATCCAGTTGTATTGCAATCTGTATGACTCAATCATTTGAAATATCGACCAGCATTTGGGATTACAACTTCCGGAGTCTGAATAGCTAACACACAATGTTGACAGTGACCATATGCAAAATGTCCCTGTTTGCTGCTCCATTTGACACTTCTGAGGATTTCCCTGGTGTACATTTAAAACAGGCTAATACATATAAATAATGTTTCTAATCCCATGAGACTCCTGAGAATGTGGAAGAACACAAACTAGTGTTTTTTTAGATTTTTCATCCCGCGATGTTAATAACTAGTTCCGATGACGTTTATATGCTTCCTTTACAATCTTACTACAAAACATTCACTCATCAACCTAACTTGATATTTAAAACCATCAAAATTGGAACATAACCGTCGGGCTCTTAGAAATTGTCCTATGAGGATGCTATTGTGCAACGTTTTAAGATGGTGACTTGAATAGTACAACAAGGTGTTTCTGTCAGAGCTTTTACAATGTACCAAAGTTTATCCCAGGACAAGCAGGCAGCTATTCTTGACTGATGGGTGACGGCACCGACGGAGCCCCGGTACGGACAATTTTAGAGTGATTGCACTCTAAGAACTTAGAAAGTTCTGGTAGGCCGCACCGCGCACGCGCGAGTGCCTTCCCGCCCGACAGAGGCGCGCGGTCCCTAGTTTCTTAGTTTCCGCGGAGCTAAGAAGACGCGTCTCTCTCAACGGCTGTTGTGAAAGGATTTTTTGTAACTTCCCGCTCGCGAAAACTTTTTGAGGAAATCTTATTTCCTTTCCTTTTTTCTTTATTTTCTTTCTTAAAAAAAAAAAAAAAAACATTTTGTTTTTTTGCCTGTTTTTCGGTTTTGCCCCGGTGGGGCCTTTAGCCACCATCGAGGCCTCGGCCTTCGATTTGGCTGAAGCCGTTTTTACATTCATGCCCCCCCAACCCGGCTTCAAAAAGTGCCAGCGGTGTGCACGACCAATTTCACTAACTGATCCTCATAATTGGTGTCTCCAGTGTCTTGGTCCCGACCATCGAGCGTCAACCTGCACCCGCTGTGCAACTTTAAAAAAGAGAACTCTTAAAAATCGAGAGATTCAACAAAAATTATTGTTTGGTGCCGAAATGCCTGATTCTACACCGGCACCGACATCGGCACCGGCGCAGTCGGCACCCACATCATCGACACCACGCGATACCGCGGCGGTGTCGACTCCAGGTAAGCCGGCTAAGAAGCCTTCCCCGTTGGAGCGTCCTCCGGTCTCGATGGCAGCGAGTCCAATCCTGCCGACCTCGAGGCGCCCACGGAAGCGCTCCGCTCCAATAGAGGTGAGTCCCTCGACATCGGGATCCTCATCCTCGGAGCGTAGAGCGGCACCGCAGGTACCATTAAAGAAAAAGACGGTACCGGTGCCTTCCCTTGAGGAGCGTATAGCTGCTGTTCTGAAGGCACAACTTAAAGAACAGCTACAGCACCTCCTACCTCCAGCCCTGGCATCGAATTTACCGGTACCAGTCCGGTCTGAGCCACCGGTACCGATAGTGGACCGTCCTATTTTATCGACGTCCACTCTATCGGTACCGGTACAGTCGGTTTCCTCGGTCTCCATGCTGATTCTGGCGCCGGAGCCGAGAGCTCACCATCAAGCTGTACAAACTTCGGCTCCGGTGCGTACTGTGACATCTCCCGGTACCGAATCAGGCAGGTCGGGGAAGTCTCTTCGCAAGTCCCGGCATTTAGAGCCTTCCACTCCAGAGTCTCGAGACCGGAGTTTTCAGGTTCGAGACCCTGACTTATGGGGTGACTCGGAGGATCCTATTCTTTCGGAGGGAGAATGTTCTTCTGGTGATGAGGACCCGTCTGTTTTAGGAGCCTCCTCAAGACCAGAAGTGTCTTCTTTTTCTTCATTTTTGAAGGAAATGTGTGACTCTCTCTCCATTCCTTTGGAGGCTGAGTCAAAGAAATCCAAGGCTTTCCTTGATGCCTTGGACTTTGACCAGCCTCCAAAGGAATACCTTAAGTTACCTCTCCATGATATTTTGAGAGAGACATTTTATAAGAATCTGGAATCCCCTTTAACTATTCCTGGAGCTCCTAGAAAGTTGGATTCCTTGTATAAGGTCATTCCTATCCCTGGGTTTGACAAGCCCCAACTACCTCATGAGTCCCTTTTAGTTGAGTCCACTTTAAAAAAGTCCAAAGGGGCTAGTGTATATGCCTCAGTCCCTCCTGGCAGAGAGGGCAAATCTATGGACAAGTTTGGTAAAAGGCTATACCAAAATGCTATGTTAGCAAATCGATCAGGAAATTATGCATTCCATTTCTCTTTCTATCTTAAGCAGCTAATACAAACTCTCACTGCTTTTGAGAAATATCTTCCTGATCGGAAAAAGTCTGCTTTTCACCACACTTGTACATCTCTTTTACAGCTCAGAAAATTCATGGTAAGATCCATCTATGATACTTTCGAGCTGACCTCCAGAGCCACAGCCATGTCAGTGGCCATGCGAAGGCTAGCCTGGCTTCGTGTTTCAGAACTGGACGTTAATCACCAGGATAGGCTAGCCAATGCACCTTGCTTAGGGGATGAGCTGTTTGGAGATTCCATGGACTCCACTACTCAGAAACTATCGGCTCATGAGACCAGATGGGACACGCTTCTTAAAACTAAGAAACCTCCACCAACCAGGCCCTTTCGTCCACAATCAACCTACCAACGTAGATTTGTGGCTCGTCCTCTGCCTCAAACTGCACAACAACCTAGACGTCAGAGGCAACAGCGACCAGCTGCTAGACAACCTCAGCAACAACAGCAGGTAAAACCTACCCCTGCACAAAAGTCTACACAACCCTTTTGACTTGGTTCTCCAGAACATAGCCAGTCTTCTTCCTTCTACCCAACTTCCACAGCCTATAGGAGGACGCCTTTCTTATTTCATAAGCCGTTGGGAACTTATCACGTCAGATCAGTGGGTTCTGAACATCATCCACCACGGCTACTCTCTCAACTTTCAGACTCTACCTCCTCCAAGTCAACCAAAAGAGTCTGCTTCGCACACTCAGTCTTTCCTTCTTCTCCAGGAGGTTCAATCCCTTCTACTTTTGAACGCCATAGAGGAGGTTCCTCTAGATCAAAAGGGACAGGGATTCTACTCCCGTTACTTTTTAGTCCCCAAAAAAACAGGAGATCTCAGACCCATTCTAGATCTCCGCGATCTCAACAAATGTTTGGTCAAAGAAAAGTTCAAAATGCTTTCTCTAGCCACTCTTTATCCTCTTCTAAATCAAGGCGACTGGCTATGTTCTCTCGATCTCAAAGAAGCATACACTCATATTCCGGTCAATCTGACCTCCAGACAATACCTACGCTTCATGATCAATCGTTGTCATTACCAATACAAGGTGCTACCCTTCGGTCTTGCCTCCTCTCCGAGAGTATTCACCAAATGTCTGATTGTGGTGGCTGCCTTTCTACGCTCTCACCACCTTCAGGTCTTTCTTTACCTGGACGACTGGTTAATCAAGGCCAATACATCTCAGACTGTTCTCCTGGCCACCAACCAAACCATCAGGTTTCTTCAACTTTTGGGGTTCGAGATCAATCTACCCAAATCTCATCTCATCCCCACTCAAAGACTTCAATTCATAGGAGCTGTCTTGGACACAATCCTCATGAGAGCGTTCCTGCCGTCCAACCGTCTTCAAACGCTTCAATCTCTATGTCAGCAGGTGCTTCCACAGCGTTCCATCACAGCAAAGCAAATGATGATTCTCTTGGGTCACATGGCCTCCACAGTTCATGTCACACCCCTTGCACGTCTTCATCTGCGCACTCCTCAATGGACACTAGCTACCCAGTGGTCCCAAGCGACGGATCCTTGCTCACGTCACATATCTGTGACATCATCTCTTCGTCAGTCTCTACAATGGTGGTTGGTATCCTCAAATCTATCCAGAGGTCTTCTGTTCCATCAACCTCCTCATCAACTCGTCATCACCACCGATGCATCTCCTTATGCATGGGGAGCTCATTTGAACGAGTTCCAAACTCAAGGACTTTGGACTGCCCAGGAAAAGAAGCGTCACATCAATTTCCTGGAACTCAGAGCGATGTTTTATGCCCTCAAGGCCTTCCAGCATCTTCTCTTTCCTCAAGTTGTCCTGTTGTGCACGGACAATCAAGTTGCGATGTACTACATCAACAAGCAGGGTGGGACGGGCTCTCGCCTCTTATGCCAGGAAGCCCAGAAGATCTGGACTTGGGCCATAAATCACCATCTATTCCTGAAGGCTATTTACATTCAGGGAGAGGAGAATTCCTTAGCGGACAAGCTCAGCAGAATTCTCCAGCCTCACGAATGGACAATCGATCCTGTAACTCTACAATCCATCTTCGCTCAGTGGGGCACTCCTCAGATAGACCTCTTTGCAGCTCCTCACAATCATCAGCTGCCCCTATTCTGCTCCAGACTCTCCTCTCCTCACCGTCTGGCAGCGGATGCTTTTCTCCTCGATTGGTCCAATCTGTTCCTGTACGCTTTCCCTCCTCTGCCTCTCATGTTGAGAACCTTATTCAAACTCAAGAGGGATCAAGCAACCATGATTCTGATTGCTCCGAGGTGGCCCAGGCAACATTGGTTCTCCCTTCTACTTCAACTCAGTTCCAGGGAACCTTTTCTTCTGCCTCTGTATCCTTCTCTGCTTACTCAGCATCAGGAAACCCTTCTACATCCCAACCTACAGTCTCTACACCTGACAGCTTGGTATCTCTCGGGCTGACTTCTCATGATACACTCTTGTCTCAGCCTGTTCGTTCAATTCTGGATGCCTCCAGGAAACCGGCCACTCTTCAATGTTACCATCAGAAGTGGACACGGTTTTCTTCATGGTGTCTTCGTCATCATTATGATCCCACTTCCCTTGCAGTGGAGACCTTGTTGGATTATCTCCTTTCTTTGTCAGACTCTGGCCTCAAGTCCACGTCAATCAGAGTCCATCTTAGTGCTATAGCAGCTTTTCATGAGCCAGTCCATGGAAAACTCCTCTCAGCTCATCCCTTGGTGTCCAGGTTCATGCGGGGTCTTTTTAATCTGAAACCACCTCTTAAAGCCCCTCCTGTTGTCTGGGATCTTAATGTAGTTCTTTCCGCTTTAATGAAGCCTCCATTTGAACCCTTGGCTACTGCTTCTTTCAAGTTTCTCACTTGGAAGGTGCTTTTCCTTATTGCTCTAACCTCTGCCAGGAGGGTCAGTGAGCTACATGCACTAGTGTCGGATCCACCTTTTACGGTCTTTCATCATGACAAGGTAGTTCTGCGTACACATCCAAAGTTTCTCCCGAAGGTTGTCTCTGAATTCCATCTCAACCAATCCATAGTTCTGCCTGTCTTTTTTCCGAAACCTCACTCTCATTCTGGAGAACAGGCTCTACATACTTTGGACTGTAAGAGGGCTCTGGCTTACTATTTAGACCGTACTAAGCCCCATAGATCATTCCCTCAACTCTTTCTGTCCTTTGATCCGAATAAATTGGGACGTCCTGTTTCTAAACGTACGTTGTCTAATTGGCTGGCAGCGTGCATTTCATTCTGTTATGCTCAGACCGGTCTGACCCTGGAAGGTTCTGTCACAGCCCATAAAGTCCGAGCTATGGCAGCATCTGTAGCTTTCCTCCGGTCCACGCCCATTGAGGAAATCTGCAAAGCTGCCACTTGGTCCTCAGTTCATACTTTTACATCTCATTATTGTCTGGACACATTTTCCAGACGGGATGGACACTTCGGCCAATCTGTTTTGCAAAATTTGTTTTCATAATGGCCAACCTTCCCTCCATCCCTCTTTTTGTTAGCTTGGAGGTCACCCATCAGTCAAGAATAGCTGCCTGCTTGTCCTGGGATAAAGCACAGTTACTTACCGTAACAGGTGTTATCCAGGGACAGCAGGCAGATATTCTTGCGTCCCTCCCACCTCCCTGGGTTGGCTTCTTAGCTGGCTTATCATAACTGGGGACCGCGCGCCTCTGTCGGGCGGGAAGGCACGTGCGCGGTGCGGCCTACCAGAACTTTCTAAGTTCTTAGAGTGCAATCACTCTAAAATTGTCCGTACCGGGGCTCCGTCGGTGCCGTCACCCATCAGTCAAGAATATCTGCCTGCTGTCCCTGGATAACACCTGTTACGGTAAGTAACTGTGCTTTCCAAACCATCTCCATTTTTCACTAGACCAATGTCCAGAAATGAAATTTCATCTTGTTCGGTTCTATAGGCAATTTGGATGTTAGAATCAAATCCATTAAGTTCTGACAGAAACAACTGCCATCTGTCTCTTGGACCCCTCAAGATCTTAACATCAATAAACCTTCCATACAACCACGTGATGAAAATGCTGAGATAAATATAGATATTTCTATTCAAATAAAGTCATATGCAGGCAAGCAACGGAGAGGGCCACAGTGGCCCCCATTGGCACTCCCTTAATTTGAAGGAAAATGTCACCCTTAAACTGAAATAATTGTTTTAGTATGAATGATTGTTTCTCAGTGGACAGATCTACATGGCCAGTCAAGTAATGAACAATGACATCTAGGACACCCTGTTGAGGTATTTTAGCGTATAAAGATACTACATCAATCGTAACCATGAAGACATCTTTCAGACTATCACAACTGATGTCCTGGAATAGTTGTATAAAATGGGACACATCTCTAATAAATGATCTTGCCACATTAACACATGGTTTTAAAAAATAATTAACATACTGTGATAAGGGGTTCAACAGCAAGCCCCTTCCTGATACAACAGGGCACCCTGGAGGCCTATTCAAAAACTTGTGAATCTTGGGGATAAAATATATGCAAGGTGTCTCTGTTTATAGTCCTTATGTGAGATAACACCATCATACTTGGCTGAAGATAACAAGTCATCCACTGCCCGCTGTAAACTATTAATAATAATTTAATAATTTTTTTTTCTTATATACCGCTATACCCTAAGTTCGAAGCGGTTTACAGTGAAGTCGTGTCTATAGAGAGTACAGTGTTAACAGAAGGATACAGGATAATACAAAGTGATCAGGTACTGGGTGATACAATAAGGTACGAAATATTAACACGATAAACAGTTACAGTATGTTAGCAAGGTACTGGGGTGTTTACAAAAGGTACAAGATATTAACATGAGAACAGTTACAGGATGTTTGCAATCAGATACAGGATGTTATACTAAGTTATAGGATGATACAATATGAACAGTTACTAGGGATCAGAGCTGTTTACAGCTAGATATATATGATGGGCGTAAGAGAGGTACAGCACTAGACATTGGAGGAGGGGAAAAGGAAGGGGAGGGCTTTTGAGGCAGTTTATAATTGGTAGGAGGAGAGTTTAGGTGGTGTTGAAGAGGCGGGTCATGGTCTATTTGTCTATAAAACTCCTCGTTAGACAACTGGAGCATAGCTTCTTGATGGTAATCCTCATCGTTAAGAACCACAATACCCCCTCCCTTGACGGCCCAACTAATGACTATATTAACATCATTCTTCAATGACATTACGATCTCTTGTTGATGATTTGTCAAATTAGAATGTTTTTTGAAACTTTGTTTTTCAAGAATGGATAAGTCATGGAGTAAAGCTCTATCAAAAGCCTGTACAGAAGAGTCAGGAGGGCCGAGGGGGGGAGTTCTATATTTATCATACACAAATGATTTATCTTTATTAATTATATCTTGCTGAAAATGCACTTTCAAATGCAAGCACCTGAATAACCATTGTAATTTAACCAGAGTATCATAACTATCATATCTGGTTGATGGTACAAAAGACATACCCAATCGGAGCACCTCGTCTTCCTCTTGAGATAAATGGAGAGATGATCAATTAAAATCCCAGTCATTTGCAAGCATTTTTCTTGATTCATGTGGATCTGGTTTCCTGTGTAGGATCTTTCGCTATTGCCACCTGTTGTTGAGGCAGACGTCTCAGAATTCTACGTTCTACTGGCGCAAAACTTCGGATTAAATCTTCTGTTATTATTATTTAAGATTTATTTCTCATATTGCATGTTTTGTGTGGTTTATCAAAAATACATATGGCACTTTTATAGCATATACTCCTGTGCATTTTTGGGTTATAATATACAGCCCCATAAAAACATTTTGGTATAACCTAACCTTTACTGAAGCAAATATCTTTCAAATAACCACATTTTTTTTGAACTCTCAGCATCTTTGACCTAAGGGCCGCCGCGTGAGCGGACTGCTGGGCACGGTGGACCACTTGGTCTGATCCAGCAGCGGCAAATCTTATGTTCTAAAATACCTAAATTCCACTTGGTTATTCCACATTTTTGTTGCTGCAAAAACAAAAAAAAAACCTGAAGAATCTCTCAAGGAGTCATACCATGTAATATCTTGAAAATGGTAACACAGATTCGGGCCTCGATGGGCCTTAATCAGCAGTGGTATTACGCAACCAAGCAGCCCCATTTTGCCGTGTTCGCAGCTTCTTTAAAAGTGTGTCAGTACATCTCACAAATGTCTCTCTTCCATTCAGAATCCTCCACTAGGATTACGTACATGGAGGGGCTGACATCGCTCCCCCCCCTCCCCCGCTCTAGCCTCGCCTTAGCTGCCTGTGTGTGAAGATTGAAATGTTGAAGTACATTGAACTCCACCCTTAAAGCTATAAACTCCTTAGTTCCTCCTGATTCCAGCTGCCACAAAAACCTCAACCCAAAACTCTCCCATTGCTGGAAAAAAAGGGATTCTAAGGGGTCCTTTTATTAAGGTGCATTAACCGATTTAGCGCATGCTAAGATGCCCCAAGGAATATATTGGATGTCTTAGCATTTATTTATTTAAAAAATTTTCTATACCAAAATGGTTAACAAAGTGTACATACATAATCTTAAAACATACAGTATTAAAAGACATCCAAAAAGTCTTAAAATTCATATTTAAAAAATGCTAACGTAGCTTTACATAAAAGACAAATCTTAAAACAAGTAAACATTAATATTGTGTCATGGATCCTGATTAATATCGTAACTGCAGAAAACAAACAGCTCATCAAATTTATCAAATAAAGGAACATGAGTAAAAGAAAGCGTCAAGAAATAACGGTGTTTTGCGTAATTTTCTAAATCTACCCCTCTCACAACCGTTCCGTATCTGTCCTACCAGAGAATTCCAAATCTTACCTCCTGCCTTTTTGCCAGTATTAAACAACCTTGGATTCAGGGTCGTCTTCTCCGAATGCAAGGATCAGTTTGGAATATAACTAAATGTGTTATTTTTCATCAAGATGGACAAACCGAGAAACCCAATGTGCACTAGAATAAAGTTACGTCTCAGAATTCTACGTACTACTGACGCAAAACTTAGGGTTAAATGCACTATAATGTGTGCTGCCATTATTAAAGTACAGCGAGCAGTACTAGACCGTTCAGGGGATGTAGTCCTTAGATTATGGGCTTTGCGAGGACAGGGAAGTCCCTTCTGTACTGAATGAAACTTGCCTGTGAAAAGATGTTCGCCAAATCTAAGTAATGTGTGACGCTCCCTCCAGTTTCTGCACGCCAAACCTACCACTCGGCATTTTTTTGTTTTACAGTGAATCTTAGCTGCCAACCATTTCACTACTCGAATGGGTTTTTTTAAAATCCTGTCTGCTCCTAAGGGATGTCCACTATGTTGCGAATCTTATATCTTCAGCAATAAGGCAAACCTTTCCTCCTAACCCTTCCACTAAATCATTGAGAATGATATGCCACGGGACCAAAATTTTTCCCCATCCCCACGGGAACTCATTTCCCTGTCTCGTCCCCGCAAATTCTTTTCCTGCCCTTGCCCCATTCCTGCAAGCTCCGTCCTCATCTGCACAAGCCTCAAACCCTTTAAAATCCTAAGTAGTAACATTCTAGAGCTCAGATTGTGATGTCATAATGCCTCATTCCACCGATGCCTAAGCTCCGTCCTCATCTGCACAACCTCAAACGCTTTAAAATCCTAAGTAGCAACATTCTAGAGCTGAGATTGTGATGTCATAATGCCTCATTCCACCGATGCCTAAGCTCTGTCCTCATCTGCACAAGCCTCAGACACTTTAAAATCCTAAGTAGCAACATTCTAGAGCTCAGATTGTGATGTCATAATGCCTCATTCCACCAATGCCTAAGCTCCGTCCTCATCTGCACAAGCCTCAAACACTTTAAAATCCTAAGTAGCAACATTCTAGAGCTCAGATTGTGATGTCATAATGCCGCATTCCACCAATGCCTAAGCTCCGTCCTCATCTGCACAACCTCAAACGCTTTAAAATCCTAAGTAGCAACATTCTAGAGCTGAGATTGTGATGTCATAATGCCTCATTCCACCGATGCCTAAGCTCTGTCCTCATCTGCACAAGCCTCAGACACTTTAAAATCCTAAGTAGCAACATTCTAGAGCTGAGATTGTGATGTCATAATGCCTCATTCCACCGATGCCTAAGCTCCGTCCTCATCTGCACAACCTCAAACGCTTTAAAATCCTAAGTAGCAACATTCTAGAGCTGAGATTGTGATGTCATAATGCCTCATTCCACCAATGCCTAAGCTCCGCCCTCATCCGCACAAGCCTCAAACACTTGAAAATCCTAAGTAGCAACATTCTAGAACTCAGATTGTGATGACATAATGCCTCATTCCACCAATGCCTAAGCTCCGTCCTCATCTGCACAAGCCTCAACGCTTTAAAATCCTAAGTGGCAACATTCTAGAGCTCAGATTGTGATGTCATAATGCCTCATTCCACCAATGCCTAAGCTCCGTCCTCATCTGCACAAGCCTCAAACGCTTTAACATCCTAAGTAGCAACATTCTAGAGCTCAGATTGTGATGTCATAATGCCTCATTTCACCAATGCCTAAGCTCCGCCCTCATCCGCACAAGCCTCAAACACTTTCAAATCCTAAGTAGCAACATTCTAGAGCTCAGATTGTGATGTCATAATGCCTCATTCCACCAATGCCTAAGCTCCGCCCTCATCCGCACAAGCCTCAAACACTTGAAAATCCTAAGTAGCAACATTCTAGAACTCAGATTGTGATGACATAATGCCTCATTCCACCAATGCCTAAACTCCGTCCTCATCTGCACAAGCCTTGAACACTTTAAAATCATAAGTGTCCGAGGCTTGTGCAGTTAAGGCAGAGCTTACAGGAATGAGGCAGGGACAAAAACAGCCACAAAACTGACAGGAACGGGATGGGAAATTGAGTTCTTGCGGGGACGGAAAAAAAATGGGTCCCCATATCATTCTCTAATAAGGAACAGAGCTGGCCTCAGGTCCAATCTCGGAGTTACTCCATTCACAGCCATGTTCTGTGTTCCAGCCTTCACTCTGAGTAGGTCAGGGTTTTTCGGTGCAAGCATAAAATATTTGCTGTCGCACACTCTGGCTTTTATTCTTGTGTAACTGACCCTGCACAGCCCGAGACAGCATTTGGGTGAAGTGAAAATGCATGGAAAAAAAATCAACCTTTTTGTGACTTTCTTGTATTTCAGAGCCATCAAACATCGTGGGCCTGATTGTCGGGCTGGTGTTGCTGTTTCTGCTGGCTGTGGGGCTGGTCACAGCGGCTATTTTGTACTATAACCCACAGCTCTTTTTGAAAGGTAAGATGAAGAAGAGGGAAGAAACTGCACCATAGTGGGGAGCGTCCAATTGGATTGGCTCCTGTCAGGTCACTTAAACTGGTCTAGCGCACGTGAAATAATCAGTAGAGAAATGTATTTGTTAATTCTTTATTGTGCTTTGCCTACAACTGAGACCTGTTTGTGATCTTGAGAGTAATTTCACAACCACGGTACTCGAGGCGTGTCAGTCTTTCTGTCCCTCTCCCCACAGCCAATGTCTATCTGTCCACGTCCCAATTGGTTCCCATTTGCTGGGTGCTGCTGTCCCTCCACAGCTCCACCTCTCTTCCTCCTGGTAAGCAAGTGAACACAGGTTCACAATCCGAATAAAATACAATATTACCGTATTTGTATACCGCCAATACCTCCATGAAGTACACAGCGGTTTACATGAGTAATTATGGTGATACAAATGAAAAACCAGTATTACAATATTTAGGAATCATTTGTAACAAATTCTTGAAAAAGACAAGTCTTTAGGTCTTTTTTGAAACATTTAAAATTAGTTTTGCTGCTTGATAAGCCCAAGTGGAGTTAAAAGTTCTATTGCATCTAATGACTGGATGCCGAAAAATATCATTGTTTCTTAGGTTCAAGAGATGGGTTATTAGAAAATTTAATGAGATGTGGGTTATAATCAGGAGTTTCTTCAAACCATATTTTCAATAGAATTTCCCTTCTATTGGTAGAAAATATAATTCACGTCAATCTAGTGTTATCTTATCGCTTTTATCAATCTGAAGATTAATCTAATGGCTGTATTCTGAAGCATTTGTAGTTTTTTTAATTATAAATTTAGGGCAATGTTGAAAGGTGACATTGCAATAGTCCAGTTGAGACAAAACTAAAGATTGTACTAATAGGGGGAATTGATCATTATCTAAGTACTTTCTAATCCTATCAGTTGGGTCATGATTGGCTATGCAACCCCCTGATACTGTTCAGTGAAAGTACAAGCTCTAGAGTAGTCGAGATGTTTGGCAGAAGGAAGGGTTGTCAGATTTCCTCTTTATAAAAGAGAACACTTATGGGAGCCATGGTGAGTACTGGTGGGGCGGGGGAGAGAGTACCACTGGGGGGAGAGGGAGGGGAGGTGGGAGGGTTTTGACTGGTTTTAGGCTTTTTTTTTATTTATTTATTTATTTATTTATAAGATTTTCCATTTTAAATACAAGCATTACTTTTATACAATGCAACAGATCCAGTAATAACATTCAATGACACTTTTAAAGAAAAGTACCGTATTTTCGCGGATATAACGCACACCCGTGTAAAACGCACACACGGGTATAGCGCGCAGAAACCACACTTGTATGTACGGAAACTTTTGTATACAGCGCTCATGGGTATACCGCGCATGCTGCCCGACTCTCCTCTGGCCACCCCGACTCTCCTTTCGCTCTCCCCGACTCTCCTCTGGCCACCCCGACTCTCCTTTCGCCCTCCCCGACTCTCCTCTGGTTGCCCCGACTCTCCGTTCACCTGCCATGACTTTCCGTGCACTGCCCCGCTTCTCCGTGCGCTGTCCCGACCCGGAGTTTTCTCAGCAGAATTTCCCAGACCACCTCTTCCTCTCAACATTCT
Organism: Geotrypetes seraphini; assembly: GCF_902459505.1. Classification (NCBI taxonomy): domain Eukaryota; kingdom Metazoa; phylum Chordata; class Amphibia; order Gymnophiona; family Dermophiidae; genus Geotrypetes; species Geotrypetes seraphini. Next base: position 189,441,849 of record NC_047091.1, on the reverse strand, counting down.
AGTGGGTTTATTTTATAGCTTTTTCACTCCCTTCGGTCTGCCTGTCCCCCTTGAAGTCCTGTCCCCCCTTGAAGGTCTGCCTATCCCCCTTGAAGGTCTGCCTGTCCCCCTTGAAGTCCTGTCCCCCCTTGAAGGTCTGCCTGTCCCCCTTGAAGGTCTGCCTGTCCCCCCTTGAAGTCCTGTCCCCCCTTGAAGGTCTGTCCCCATCCTGAAAGCCTGATGCCCCCCCTCGACGTCCGATTCTTCTCCCCCCTCGGCAGGACCACTCGCACCCCCACCCCGAAGGACCGCCGACTCCCCGACAATATCAGGCCAGGAGGGAGCCCAAATCCTCCTGGCCACGGCGACCCCCTAACCCCACCCCGCACTACATTACGGGCAGGAGGGATCCCAGGCCCTCCTGCCCTCGACGCAAACCCCCCTCCCCCCCAACGACCGCCCCCCCCAAGAACCTCCGACCGCCCCCCCAGCCGACCCGCGATCCCCCTGGCGACCCCCACGACCCCCCAACCCCCTTCCCCGTACCTTTGGTAGTTGGCCGGACAGACGGGAGCCAAACCCACCTGTCCGGCAGGCAGCCAACGAAGGAATGAGGCCGGATTGGCCCATCCATCCTAAAGCTCCGCCTACTGGTGGGGCCTAAGGCGCATGGGCCAATCAAAATAGGCCCTGGAGCCTTAGGTCCCACCTGGGGGCGTGGCCTGAGGCACATGGTCGGGTTGGGCCCATGTGCCTCAGGCCGCGCCCCCAGGTGGGACCTAAGGCTCCAGGGCCTATTCTGATTGGCCCACGCGCCTTAGGCCCCACCAGTAGGTGGAGCTTTAGGATGGATGGGCCAATCCGGCCTCATTCCTTCGTTGGCTGCCTGCCGGACAGGCGGGTTTGGCTCCCGTCTGTCCGGCCAACTACCAAAGGTACGGGGAAGGGGGGTGGGGGGGTCGTGGGGGTCGCGGGTCGGCTGGGGGGGCGGTCGGAGGTTCTTGGGGGGGGCGGTCGTTGGGGGAGGGAGGTTTGCGTCGAGGGCAGGAGGGCCTAGGATCCCTCCTGCCCGTAACGTAGTGCGAGGTGGGGGTAGGGGGTCGCCGTGGCCAGGAGGGTTTGGGCTCCCTCCTGGCCCGATATTGTCGGGGAGTCGGCGGTCCTTCGGGGTGGGGGTGCGAGCGGTGGGGGTGCGAGCGTCCTTCCGGATGATGAATCGGGCGTCGGGCGGGGTGTGAAATATGTAAAAAAAATTTTGTATACCGCGCTCAGGCATATAACGCGCGAAGGGTATGCGCGGTACGTAAAAACGCGTATAACGCGTGCGTTATATCCGTGAAAATACGGTAATAATGTCTTATTTAGTCCACAATTTAAAGATCAAGAAAAGAAATAAACTTCTAAATAATAGTAACAAGTTAACTAATTAAGGTCATGGCATTAGATTCCCGAATTACGAGGTCTAAGTTTTATTCTCCCTGGCTCCCTTTGGAATTACTTGTTTGTAAGAATATTACCTGGTTTCAAAATGCCGAAGAGGAGAGGACGAAGCGCTGGTGTAGCCTCACAGCGCTCCAGGACAGCCGTCTTCGGCAATATTGAGGAGAATATTGAGGAGAATGCAGGAAACGCCGACACCATCGGGGAGTTCCCTGCAGGAGACGCGCAGTGGTGGCGAATCTGTGCCGTTCTCCATAGGGCTGGAAACATCGTTAAGCCCCGACGTGAGAGCACCTCCCCCACGCCCTCAGTCCACCAGTTCCCCGCGAGTGGAGGTACGCCCGGATGTAGGAGTTTACCTCCACCCGGAGGCTAAGGAGATCGAAGGGGGAACTGTGTTGCCGGGGTCCTTGTTGCTACAGGGAAGCCCGAATGTTGAGACTGAGGAGGAAGCGAAGGGAGAAGCAGGAGCCCAACAGGACGTTGGAAGAGTTGGATTGCCAGTGGGTGAGCTAAGTAAATTTAATTCACACCTATTTCAGATAGAGAAGCCCCGGGAGGTAACACTAGACTCTCTGTGGGATCTTGTGGCTAATTTGGCAAAGTCCATAAACCCACAATTGCAACAACTTGAAAATAAATTTAATCATCATGAGACTGAGATTAAAAACTTGAAGATTGGGATTGAGGACTGTAAGACCTCAATACAAACTGTTTACCAAGAATTAAAGGTTTCTAAACAAATTACTGAGACATTAATTAAAGATAACACTAAGTTAAGAAGGAAGATGGAGGCAATGGAAAATTTGTCCCGGAATAACAACCTTAGACTGATCAACTTTCCCAGGGTGTCTATGATAGCCCCTAGAGAAATGATAAAACACTATTTGATGGAAATATTGGAGCTTACAGAAGAAACATTACCTCCATTTACACAGGTTTATTATCTTCCAAATAAGACACAGGATCAACAACAGCAGAATTTGGGACATGACTTAATGAATATTTCTACAGATTGGCCGAAGTGTCCATCCCGTCTGGAGAATGCATCCAGACAATAATGAGATGTAAAAGTATGAACTGAGGACCAAGTAGCAGCCTTGCAGATTTCCTCAATAGGAGTGGAACGGAGGAAAGCTACAGACGCTGCCATAGCTCTAATTTTGTGGCCTGTGACAGAACCTTCCAGTGTCAGGCCTGACTGAGCATAACAAAAAGAAACGCAAGCAGCAAGCCAATTGGATAGAGTGCGTTTAGAGACAGGATGACCCAACTTGTTAGGATCAAATGACAAGAATAGTTGAGGAGATGATCTGTGAGGTTTGGTGCGATCAAGATAGTAAGCCAGAGCACGTTTACAATCCAAGGTATGCAGAGCCTGTTCACCTGGAGTAGAATGAGGCTTTGGGAAAAAAACAGGTAGAACTATGGATTGGTTAAGATGAAATTCAGACACAACCTTAGGAAGGAATTTGGGATGTGTGCGGAGGACGACCTTATCATGGTGAAAAACCGTGAAAGGTGGATCCGCCACCAGCGCATGAAGCTCACTGACCCTCCTGGCAGAAGTGAGAGCTATTAGAAAGACCACTTTCCAAGTGAGAAATTTAAAATGCGTTGAGGCCAACGGCTCGAAAGGAGGCTTCATCAACGCAGAAAGAACCACATTGAGATCCCAAACAACAGGAGGGGCTTTAAGAGGTGGTTTCACATTGAAGAGGCCCTTCATGAACCTTGAAACTAAGGGATGAGCTGAGAGGGGTTTCCCATGAATCGGCTCATGAAAAGCTGCAATGGCACTAAGGTGGACCCTTATCGAAGAGGATTTCAGACCAGAGTCAGATAAGGACAATAAATAGTCCAACACCAGTCCCACTGCTGTAGATATGGGATTGTGGTGATGTAACCGGCACCAGGAAGAAAAGCGAGACCACTTTTGTTGGTAACATTGAAGAGTGGACGGTTTCCTGGAGGCATCAATAATAGAACGAACAGGCTGAGACAGGAGAGCATGAGCTGGAGTCAGCCCGAGAGATACCAAGCTGTCAGGTGCAGAGACTGTAAGTTGGGATGAAGCAGTGTTTGCTGATGCTGTGTAAGCAGTGAAGGAAACAGAGGAAGAGGTATGGGTTCCCTGGAACTGAGTTGAAGTAGAAGGGAAAACCAATGCTGTCTGGGCCACCGTGGAGCGATGAGAATCATGGTGGCTTGTTCCCTCTTGAGCTTGAATAAGGTGCGCAGCATGAGCGGAAGAGGAGGGAATGCATAAAGGAAGAGATTGGTCCAATCTAGGAGAAATGCATCGGGTTCCAGACGGTGAGGAGAGTAAAGTCTGGAGCAAAACAGGGGCAGTTGATGGTTGTGGGGAGCTGCAAAAAGATCCACTTGAGGTGTGCCCCATTGAGAGAAAATGGACTGGAGAGTCGAAGGGTCGAGAGTCCATTCGTGAGGTTGAAGAATTCTGCTGAGATTGTCTGCTAAGCAATTCTGTTCCCCTTGAATGTAGACTGCCTTCAGGAATAAGTGACGAGCAGTCGCCCAGGTCCAAATCCTTTGAGCCTCCTGACATAAGGGACGGGATCCCGTCCCTCCCTGTTTGTTGATGTAATACATTGCAACTTGGTTGTCTGTGCAAATGAGAAGAACCTGAGGAAAAAGGAGATGTTGGAAAGCTTTGAGAGCGTAAAATATCGCTCTGAGTTCCAGGAAATTGATGTGGTGTTTCTTTTCCTGGGTGGTCCAAAACCCCTGAGTTTGAAACTCGTTCAAGTGAGCTCCCCATGCATAGGGGGAGGAATCCGTGGTGATGACCAGTTGATGAGGAGGTAGATGGAACAGTAGACCTCTGGATAGATTTGATGATTTCAACCACCAAAGAAGCGACTGTCGAAGAGACGAGGTCACAGATATGTGTTGTGAACAAGGATCCGTCGCTTGTGACCACTGAGTCGCTAGGGACCATTGAGGAGTACGCAGGTGGAGACGTGCGAAGGGAGTGACATGTACTGTGGAGGCCATGTGTCCCAAGAGCACCATCATGTGATTCGCAGAGATGGAAGGTTGCTGGAACACCTGCTGACAGAGATGAAGGATGGTGTGAAGGCGGTTTAGAGGAAGAAAAGCCCTCATCTGAACAGTATCCAGAATGGCTCCAATGAATTGAAGCCGCTGAGTCGGAATGAGGTGCGACTTGGGTAGATTGATTTCGAACCCCAACAGTCGAAGGAAGTAAATGGTCTGATCCGTGGCTTTGTGAACGGACTGAGGAGAAGGAGCCTTGATGAGCCAGTCGTCCAGGTAAGGGAAGACTTGAAAGTTGTGGGAGCGGAGATAAGCTGCGACCACAATCAGACATTTGGTGAATACCCTGGGCGAGGAGGCTAGGACGAAGGGTAGCACCTTGTATTGGTAATGATGTTGATTGACAAGAAAGCGCAGATATTGTCTGGACATCAGATGAATTGGAATGTGAGTATACGCCTCCTTGAGATCGAGGGAACATAGCCAGTCTTCCTGAGAAAGAAGAGGATATAGGGTGGCAAGAGATAACATCTTGAACTTCTCCTTGACCAGACATTTGTTGAGATCTCTGAGATCTAATATTGGTCTGAGATCTCCGGTCTTTTTGGGTACAAGAAAGTACCGGGAGTAAAATCCCAGGCCTTGCTGGTCCAGAGGAACCGGTTCGATGGCATTGAGAAGAAGGAGGGAGTGAACCTCCTGAGCGAGGAGGAGGGATTGAGCCTTGTTGGAAGCAGACTCTTTTGGCAGACTTAGAGGTGGAGGAGTCTGAAAATTTAGGGAGTAGCCGTGGGCGATGATAGCAAGTACCCACTGGTCGGAGGTGATTGCTTCCCAGCGAGATAGAAAAACTTGTAGTCGACCTCCTATGGGCTGAGGTAGAGGACACGAGGGAGGAAGACTGGCAATGTCCTGGAGAAAGGAGTCAAAAGGGCTGTGTCGACTTAGGTTGAATAGCTGGTTTGACAGCAGGCTGCTGTTGTTGACGAGTCTGTTGTTGCTGCTGACGCTGCCTGCGAGGTTGAGGAGGATGGGACTGCGCCGGTCGAGCAGAAAACCTCCTTTGATATGAAGGTTGTTGCCTGAATGGACGAGGAGGAGGAGGTTTCTTCTTGTTTTTCAACAAGGTGTCCCACCTAGTTTCATGGGCGGAGAGCTTTTGTGTGGTGGTATCCATGGACTCCCCAAACAGCTCATCCCCTAGGCAAGGAGCATTGGCAATCCGGTCCTGATGGTTTACGTCCAGTTCTGAGGTCCGTAGCCATGCCAATCTTCTCATTGCTACAGAGATAGCAGTAGCACGAGACGTCAGTTCAAAAGTATCATAAATAGAACGGACCATAAACTTCCTGAGTTGCAGAAGACTAGAGGTACATTGCTGAAAAGCAGGAAGTTTACGGTCCGGAATATACTTTTGAAAAGAGGTTACCTGTTGAATGAGGTGCTTCAGGTAAAACGAGAAGTGGAAAGCGTAATTACTTGAACGGTTGGCCAGCATTGCATTTTGGTAAAGACGCTTTCCAAATTTGTCCAAATTTGTCCATGGCCTTTCCTTCCCTACCAGGAGGGACAGAGGCATACATACTGGCTCCTGTAGTCTTCTTTAGGGTTGACTCTACCAACAGGGATTCATGAGGAAGTTGGGGTTTGTCAAATCCAGGTATTGGAATCACTTTATATAGAGATTCTAGTTTTCTTGGGGCTCCTGGGATTGTCAAAGGAGTTTCCAGATTCTTATAAAAAGTTTCCCTCAAGATGTCATGGAGGGGTAACTTTAAAAACTCTTTAGGAGGTTGGTCAAAATCCAAGGCATCCAAAAATGCCTTGGATTTTTTAGAGTCAGACTCTAAAGGAATAGACAGGGTGTCTGACATCTCCTTTAAAAATTTTGTGAAGGAGGAGTGCTCTGGCTTAGCAGTAGTATCCTGCACCGACGGTTCCTCCTCATCAGATGTGTAATCCTCCTCGGTACCGAGGGGATCATCTGAATCGTCCCACAAGTCAGGGTCCCGTACCGATTGTAAACGACCCTGGGAAAGTGGAGTCGATGTATCAGTATGTTTAGTCTTGTGTACCGATTTACCAGACCGAGTGGAGACGGTACCTGGGGAATGTAGTACGGTACGGGGTTCAGAGACCAGTACCGGTTCCGACACCGTAGGAGTAGCACGCCGTTTTGGTTCTGCTGATAGAACAGGCATGGACAAAGATTTTTGCGGTGCCGAAACAGTCGATGCCGATAACAGAGGCTGTTCGACAGACGGCACCGAAGGCTCAGTCGGTACCGACACTGGAAGGTTCGGAGACAATAGAGCCGGGAGCAACTGTTGTAGTTGCTGCTTAAGCTGGACCTGGAGGATAGAGGCAATGCGCTCATCCAACGTTGGTCCCGATGGCACCGGTACCGGTTTTTTCTTGCTCGGTACCTTCGGTGCCGCTCGACGCTCGGGTGAAGTCGATGCCGATGACGATGCAGAGACTTCAATGGGAGCGGAGCGTTTACGGGGCCGGCGCTCAGTCTGCAGGACTTGGCTCACTGCATGCTCGACTGGCGGGCCTAGAACAGTAGGGGAAGGCTTCTTAGCCGGCTTACCTACAGGAGTCGACACCGACGATGGATCTGGCGGTGCCGAGGTAGTCGGAGTCGACTTGGAGGAAGTCGTCGACGTCGATACCAGTGCAACTTCCATAGCGGTACCGAAAAGGATCCGCTGCTGAATTTGTCGATTTTTTAAAGTTCTTTTTTGTAAAGAACTACAGCGGGTGCAGGTTTCAGCCCTATGGTCCGGACCCAGACACTGGAGGCACCACTTGTGTGGGTCGGAAAGGGAGATAGGGCGCGCACACCGCTGACACTTTTTGAAACCCGGTGACGGGGGCATGAAGGGAAATACTGCTGTAGCAAAATCGAAGCCCGAGGCTTCGATGGTGCCAACAGGCCCCGCCGGGTCAGATTCGATAAAAAAATGAAAAATAATAATTTTTTTTTTTTTTTTTACACAAAGGGTAAAAAAGAAAGAAAGAAATAAAATATGAAGAAAAAAATACGCGCGAGCGGGAAGGCAAGTGAAATAGAAAAAAACTTCCAACAGCCGTTGGAAACACGCGTCTTCTTAGCTCCGCGGAATTAAGAAAACTGGGGACCGCGCGCCTCTGTCGGGCGGGAAGGCACTCGCGCACGCGCGGTGCGGCCTAGCTAGAACTTTCTAAAGTTCTTAGAGTGCAATCACTCTAAAATTGTCCGTACCGGGGCTCCGTCGGTGCCGTCACCCATCAGTCAAGAATATCTGCCTGCTGTCCCTGGATAACACCTGTTACGGTAAGTAACTGTGCTTAATGAATATTTCTAATATTCTGGAAACATCGGATAAAGAACTAGCGGTTCCAGCAACTTTACTTTTAACAGTAGCTCTCGCACCAGATAAAAACTGGTTGCTGAGACTTTTCTTTAAAAATAAACAAAAATAATTTTTAGGTTGTAAAATACAGATGTTTCCAGATTTGGCTAAGGAGACTCAGCGAAGGAGACGTGAATTCTTACTAAGGAAACCTGGTGTTATAGCTCTAGGGGCTACATTTTACTTGCGACATCCATGTAAATGTGTAATTAATTATCGTTCACATAAATTTGTTTTCTTTGAGCCATCCCAACTGACAACCTTTCTCTCAACTTCGTGTTTGGAGAAAGATGGAACATGAGTGCTAAGTTTAAGAAAGGGTGTACTGACCTTAGTCTACTAGTATATTTTTGTAATTTAAATTTTCTTTATATATTTCGCCTATCATCCAACTTGGATCTTATTTGAGGACTTGAGTAGAAATTTAAGCTTTTATTTGATGTTTGATGTATTATAATGTTTTTCTTGCTAAGTTTATTTTCTTGCTGAATTTCCTTTCTGTACAAGTTATACTTGATTATATTGAAAATTCAATAAATATATATAAACATAGATTCCCGAATTACAACCAGCTGGCAGGTCATACATCACTAGACATGGTTACCAATCTCTCTTTTGATCCAATAAATTCCAAAAGTTGTTTGGGCTCAAAGAAAAGAAAATTCTTATCTTGAAAAGATACATAACACTTTGCAGGAAATTTAACAAGAAATGTAGCCCCCAGAGCCAGGGTTCTTGACCTCAAGGACAAGAACTCCTTCCTACGTCTCTGGGTCCTCTGAGCTAAATCTGGGAAAACTCGAACATTAGAGCCCAAAAACTTATCATTTATATGACGAAAATACATATGAAGAATAAATTCCCTATCACTCTCCAAGGCTAGGGTCAACAACATGGTAGTTCTTTGGGTGACAACCTCAAGGGAGTTTTCCAGAAATGAAGACAAATTCATATCCACTACTTTATCCACTGGGGTTTCTATAGGTGTGGATTCCCCTTGTGTTGTCTTTATATTCAAATAGTAAGCTCTAACAATTGGAGGTAGATTTTCTGGTGAAATGGCTAAAGTCTCATGGAAATATTTCCTAGCCATCTCAACTGGTGAAATAATAGGACACTTTGGAAAATTCAAAAATCTTAAATTATTTTTCTTTAGTTGATTTTCAAAATTTTCCATCTTGCGGGAAACATAAGATCTCTCCTTAACCAATTCCACTTGTACCTTCTTTACTTCATTAAAATTATTTTCCTGTTTCTCCAACCTTTCATTCACATTAGTAAGAAGTACCCCTTGTTGTTCCACCTTGGAAAAAACAGTTCCATAATCTGTTTTAATTGTAGATAAAGTCAATTTGAGATAGCGCTTCCATATCTATCTTGTCTGGTTTTTTCATCTCCCCAAAACTGATAATATTCCCTCCCGAGGCACCTCTCACCTCTTCTTCCAAAATGCAGGGAGATTCTTGATAGTTCCCATCTCCTCCTTCTATTGAAAGGCTTGATAGGGATGTCCCTCCTATGCTGGAATCACACTCTCCCTCTTGGGGCCGTCGACTTCCAGACATTCCCTGCACTTGTGCACTTCCGGGCTGGGGAGGAACCAGCCTCTGGTCAGGACTCAAAGTAGTCCGACTTTCTGTGCTGAGGTTCCCCGAAGGTTCCGGGTTCCCTCCCGAAGTGATTCGGGACAGCTCACCTGTGCGAGCAAAGATGCTCGTTAACGTAGACTGTATCAGCCGTTGAGGGGGTTCGACCGCCGGAGGGGCTAAGCGGGAAACTCCCTTCCTCTTCCCCATATCGCCACCGGGGAAGAGACACCCAACGCGAAAACAGATACTAACGAGCACAGAGCTCGCTCAGGCGTCCGCTCCCGACGCCATCTTGATCCCCTGGTTTTAGGCACTTAGTTACGGATTGCTCTGTGGGGTTCGGTAGGGGGAGGAGGTGGTGTGGCATCTTCAGTGCTCATCAGAGTCCAGGGCCTTGGAGTGCCTTTCCACCCCCCCCCCCCCCCCTGGTCTCGCTTGCCCCATATAGATTAGAACGGAGGGGGGGAGAGTTTGGTTGTTACTTTTCTTCTATAACTGCTTGTTATAATGTTGTATACGATGCATTATTATCAATGTTTGAACCTAGAAAGAGAACACTTGGTACCGCCCTGTTCCGCCCCCAGCTGAACCTCCTGTCTCCTTCCCTGAGGTCTGGAGACCCTCTACGCACATCCATGCATGCGTGTGTGTCTGTAGGATGTCATCACGCCAACATCCGAGCTCAGGAACTTCCAAAACCCAGACAAACTGCCAGGACATATCCAGGCTTTCCCTAACCATGATCAGTCTCCTCTTCCCAAATGAGCTTGTGGATAGGGATGGGCTTTCGTTTGGGGAATGTGAGCCCTATTGTCCATGTTATTTCATGTTGTGTTTTCCCCAAAATGACAGGGGAAAAACCCTAAAATCATCTTTAACAGTGCACAAAGTGCAGTTGCGTAACAAGGCCCCCTCCCAACCCTCTTCTCCACCCCCACCCCCTCCTGCCACGTGCCCCTTCCCTTCTCTTTAATGTTCCCAGCGCAAGCAGCAACCAACCTGCTGCTCACGCCAGTGCTGGCTCTTCCTCTGATGCCACTTCCTAGGAGTGGGTCCAGGAAGTGACATCAGAGGAAGAGCAGATGCTGCTCATGTCATGAATGTTAAAGAGGTGCAAGGGAGGTGGCAGGGAAGGAGCTGGGGGATGAGGAGGAGGATGGCTTCTGGCGCCCCCACCAAGACAGCGCCATTGATAAAGACTATATTGCTTTGGTTTGGCCATTATAACTCTCTTCCTTGTACTGAATTATTGTTGATGACAGGAGAGAACATCAAAAGTCTAGCCCCCCTCTTTGATGAAACTGCAATAGCGGTTTCTAGAGCGGGGACCGCGCTGAATGGTCGGTGAGCGTCGGGAGCAGTGCAGGCCATTCAACGCGGCTCTGAGCGCTACAAACTGCTAACGCAGTTTAATAGAAGAGGGGGTAAGTGTTAGTATAGATTCTGGTCTTAACTTCGCTGATCCAATTAAGACATTTTTTAAGAGCACTAAGATCATCCTTAAACCAGGTTAGCTTAAGGACTGTTGTTCAGGCTGTTGGATTGCTGTCACTCCCTTCAATGTGGTTTAACAGAGAAAGAGCTTTCGAAATTTAGACTTACTCCAAAATACTGCGGCCAGATTCATTTTTCGATTAAATCAATTGGAAAGGGCTAGCCCACTTTTAGGCTACCTTTGAAAAAGAGAATGACATTTAAATCGCTTGTAAGCTTTATAGGGATTCAATTTCAGGGGCTTAATTTCTGATATTCATGTTATGAGATCTTTTTTTTTATGTTTAAATATATTTATTGAGATTTTTCAACAAAGTGCCAGCAAATAATAGAGAAAATAATAACAGAATTCTCACATATGTGCACATAATATACCCTTTCCCAAACTTCCCCCCTCCACCCCCCCCCATCCCACAAACCCACACATCATCTGCATTTCAACAGCAAAGAAAAGAGAGAAGAGGAAAATCGTAAATTCAAAAGTCTACTGCGGGCATGAGGAGTAAGGTCCATCCAAAAATGTTTCCAAATTGAACAAAAACGACGGCCAGGGCTGGAATCAAGGTCACCAATGTTAAGAGATCTTTTAATAATTCAAGATTAATGCATCATTTCAACCTTAATTTTCCTTCTCCTTTGAATATTCACCCAAAACATCCATATGAATAAACTTTTGAAGTCAAATTGAGTCACATGTTAAAAGACTCATCTCATTTCCATTCATCTTTCTTGACTATTTGCTTAATTTGTGGGACCTAATTTTGAGGAAATCTGTGCTGTAAACTGCATTGAATCCTTGTTGAAATTTTGCAGGGTATAAGAAACTGGATGGGATAGTAAACGTGAACACTCTTCCTTGATAAACCATACACACCGTTATACTCAATGTACACCTGTGAAACAGTGCACACTTTTCACAATAGAAACAAAGAGAGATGATGGCAGATAAAGGGCAAATAGCCCATCTGCAGCATCCACTGTCTCCTCCTCTCCCTATTGGCTAAAGCTCTTAACATTTGCATCTCCTCTTCCTATAGGCTAAGGCTCTTTACACCTGCATTGTGAGGTCATAGAGCTTTATGGTTATAGAAACATAATGGCAGGTAAAGACCAATTGGCCCATCCGCAGCATCCACTATCTCCTCCTCTCCCTATTGGCTAAGGCTCTTAACATTTGCATCTCCTCTTCCTTTAGGCTAAGGCTCTTTACTCCTGCATTGTGAGGTCATAGAGCTTTATGGTTAGAGAAACAGAGAAACATGATTACATTACATTACATTAGTGATTTCTATTCCGCCATTACCTTGTGGTTCAAGGCGGATTACATAAGGAGTTATCTGGACATTTCCCATGGTATTATGGAGTGGAGCGGGTTGCTATTGGGGTTTGAGATGATTCTTGCTGTGTTAGTTTGTCTTTAAGGATTTTTTGAATAACAGGGTTTTTATTGCTTTTCTGAAGGTTTTGTAGTCTGGGGTCGTGATCAGTAAATTGGAGAACTGGTAGTCTAGTTTTGCTGCTTGAGTGGCTAGAAGGCCATCGTACATTTTTTTTCGTTTGACGTTTCTAATTGGAGGGTGTGTGAATGGAGTGTGGGTTCTCCTACGTCTGGTTGTGGTTGTTTGGATTAGTCAGTTGTTGAAGTAGGCTGGGCAGTCTCCATTTATGATCTTAAATAGTAGTCAGTAGAATTTGAATAGTATTCTTGCTTGTATTGGGAGCCAATGTGAATCGAGGTAAGCCAATGTGAATCGAGGTGTAGTGTGTCTATCATGGAGGGCGCTGATTGATCAAAAGGAAGGAGAAAGGTGATGTCATCTGCTTAGCTATAGGAGGTTAGGCCTAATTTGTCTAGGCAGGTGCCAAGGGATGCAATGCAGAGGTTGAAGAGTGTGGGAGATAAAGGTGATCCTTGGGGTACGCCGCAGGGGTTGGACCATGGTTCTGATTTTTCGTTGTTTGTCTTTACTCTGTAAGTCCTGGATTGTAGGAATCCTTGAAACCATGTGTGTACTTTGCCTGCGATTCCTATTGTATCTAGTATTTGTAGCAGGATGTCATGGTCTACCAGGTCAAAAGCTGCGGTGAGATCTAATTGTATAATCAGCATTTTTCTGCCTGTGCTGAGGTGTTGTCTAGCTGTGTCCAGGAGGGATCACAATAGTGTCTCTGTGCTGTAATTGGTTCTGAAACCAAACTGTAGTGTGGAGTAAGTTGTGGTTTTCTAGGTAGTTGGCGAGGAGTTTAGCTACGAGGCCTTCCATTAGCATGACATAAAGTGGTGTTGAGGCTATGGGTCTGTAGTTGGATGGTTGATCTGCTGCTCCTTTGGGGTCTTTTAGGATCAGGGTGACAATGATTTTGCTGAGGTCTTGTGGGAAAAGGCCGTCTGTGAGCAAGGTTTGTATCCATTGTAAGAGGAGGGCGCGGAATAAAGTACTGGAGGTTTTTAACAGGTATGGTGGGCAGTAGATGAGGTCACAGGCCGCATGACTGTATTTTTTATAAAGTTTGTTAAGGTCTGACCATTATATAGTGGAGAAGTGGGACCAGGTTCTGTCTGCTGCAACTGATTCTTTTTTCGGGAGGGGGGGGGGCAATGTGATCTCTTCTAGGTGAATAGGGGTTCCAGTGAAGGTAGTCCCGGCAGTTGTGATTTTGTTTTTGAAGTATTCAGCTAAAAGGGTGTCTGAGGGTGGAGGTGTGTCGTTATTGGCCAGGTAGGGTTTGGTGTCTGAGAGTTCTTTCAGTAATTGGAATAGTTTTTTAGAGTCTTGGGATTCTCTGCCTATTTGGTTAGAGTAGTGTGTCTGTCTTTTTTCTTTCAGTTTCAGTTTTAGTTTGTATTGTTAGTTTAGTTTTCTCCATGCTGTTTTCGTGGACTCTTGATTACTTTTTCTCCATTTTCTTTCTAGTCATCTGCATTGTCTTTTGAGTAGGAGTAGTTCATTGTCGAACCACTTGTCTGATCTTCTGCTGATTCTGGTTTTTGTTTGTATTGGGGCTAGCTCATCCAGGGTAGCTGTACTTAGACTGCACCATTGTGAGATAAAGTCCTTGGGGTTACAATCTTGGATTATTGCGTCTGTTTTATTCCAGAATTTGGAGGGGTCGATGTATTTACATGAGTTGTAGGTTGTTGTTTGAGTTTTTGGTTTGGTTTTGGCCCAGTTGATATTGAAGGAGTATGTGTAATGGTCTGACCAGAGGGATCGGGACCATTTTCCATTTGAGGTTTGAATCTCTGGTTGAATGGGCTGTTGGGTCATGAAGGCTGCGATGTCAAGTTGGTGACCTTTCTCATGTGTGGATTGTTGGTCTAAGATCTTGTATGTTAAGGCTTCGAAGTATGATAGTAAATTTTCTACTTGTTTGGTCTTTGAGATGGAGGTTTAGATCTCCTAGGATTAGGTTGTATGTTGCCATTAGTGAGTGGCAGATAAAGGCCAAATGGCCCATCCGTAACATCCACTATCTCCTCCTCTGCCTATTGGCTCTTAGCATTTTCATCTCCTTTTCCTATAGACTAAGGCTCTTTACACCTGCATTGTGAGGTCATAGAAACATGATGGCAGATAAAAGCCAAATGGCCCATCCTCAGCATCCACTATCACCTCCTCTCCCTATTGGCTCAGCATTTTCATCTCCTCTTCCTATAGGCTAAGGCTCTTAACACTTACATTGTGAGGTCATAGAGCTTTATGGTTATAAGCTAAGGTTCTTAACACTTGCATTCCCCCTACCCCCCCCCCCCTCCTTTTTGACCCACCTCCACCTGCACTTGCTGCACTTGAATGACGTCAGGCCAAAAAGGTTCTGCACTGGCCACATGGCACAAAATAATCAGGTTTGAGATAGGCGCTAACTGGATATTTTCAGTGACACGAACCAGTTCAGTAGCACCAAAACTGACCGGTAATTCATGTGGCTAGGAGCTGTTCCTGTCTAGTAAAGTCACTGTGAACGGGGGTGAATTAGTGGCGCCTTACACTCACTCCTCTCTTTTTTTCTCCTCCAGGGAACATCTTTAGGTGAGTATGAAATTGTACCACATCCCGGGGGGCCTTCTCTGTGGGACTTTGACCCTTTCCTTGCAGTGTGGTCCCGACTGTTCTTATCTATACTGGGGTGAGGGGTGGAACGGACCAAAAAGCAGATCTCATGAAACACTTAGATCAATCGTGGTCTGTTTAGAGTGAGGAAGAGCTCAGTTAATTGCAGGTACTGACATGTGCAATACTGCACACGAAGCATAAAATCATGCACCCAAGTTTATAAAATTAGGGAGACTAAGTCCATTTACTAAAAAAAATAGCTTGGAAACTGATGCTCTTTACAGATGGGTGAGCTCTGTAGTAGAGAATGACACGGGGACAAATTTTTCCCCATCCCGCAGGAACTCAATTTCCCTGTCCCATCCCCATGAGTTTTGTCGCTGTCTCTGCTCCATTCCTGTAAGCTCTGCCTTAACCGCACAAGCCTCAAACACTTATGATTTTAAAGTGTTTGAGGCTTGTGCAGATGAGGACGGAGCTTAGGCATTGGTAGAATGAGGCATTATGACATCACAGTCTGAGCTCTAGAATGTTGCTACTTATGATTTTAAAGGGTTTGAGGCTTGTGCGAATGAGGACAGAGCTTAGGCATTGGTGGAACGAGGCATTATGACATCACAGTCTGAGCTCTAGAATGTTGCTACTTATGATTTTAAAGTGTTTGAAGCTTGTGCAGATGAGGGCGGAGCTTAGGCATTGGTGGAATGAAGCATTATGACATCACAATCTAAGCTCTAGAATGTTGCTACTTAGGATATTAAAGTGTTTGAAGCTTGTGCAGATGAGGAGAGAGCTTATGCATTGGTGGAATGAGGCATTATGACATCACAATCTGAGCTCTAGAATGTTGCTACTTAGGATGTTAAGTGTTTGAGCTTTGTGCAGATGAAGACAGAGCTTAGGCATTATGACATCACAGTCTGAGCTCTAGAATGTTGCTACTTAAGATTTTAAAGGGGTTGAGGCTTGTGCAAATAAGGACGGAGCTTAGGCATTGGTGAAACGAGGTATTATGACATCACAGTCTGAGCTCTAGAATGTTGCTACTTAGGATTTTAAAGGGTTTGAGGCTTGTGCGAATGAGGACAGAGCTTAGGCATTGGTGGAACGAGGCATTATGACATCACAGTCTGAGCTCTAGAATGTTGCTACTTATGATTTTAAAGTGTTTGAAGCTTGTGCAGATGAGGGCGGAGCTTAGGCATTGGTGGAATGAAGCATTATGACATCACAATCTAAGCTCTAGAATGTTGCTACTTAGGATATTAAAGTGTTTGAAGCTTGTGCAGATGAGGAGAGAGCTTATGCATTGGTGGAATGAGGCATTATGACATCACAATCTGAGCTCTAGAATGTTGCTACTTAGGATGTTAAGTGTTTGAGCTTTGTGCAGATGAAGACAGAGCTTAGGCATTATGACATCACAGTCTGAGCTCTAGAATGTTGCTACTTAAGATTTTAAAGGGGTTGAGGCTTGTGCAAATAAGGACGGAGCTTAGGCATTGGTGAAACGAGGTATTATGACATCACAGTCTGAGCTCTAGAATGTTGCTACTTAGGATTTTAAAGTGTTTGAGACTTGTGCAGATGAAGACGGAGCTTAGGCATTGGTGGAGTGAGGCATTATGACATCACAATCTCAGCTCTAGAATGTTGCTACTTAGGATTTTAAAGGGTTTGAGGCTTGTGTGAATGAGGACAGAGCTTAGGACAGGAAAAGAACTTGACGGGATGGGAAAATGAGTTCCTTCATGGACGAGGAAAAATTGTCCCCGTGTCATTCTCTACTCTGTACTTTACACTTTTTAAGATGAGAACGTTTGAGGTCACTGAGCTGAATGTCTTTGGCATCGTATGCATGGATTAGTTTCTCTTTTCTCCTCTGTCCCTCTTGAACACAGGCCGGGCGCCGTGGACATGTTAGTGCTGGTGGATTCAGAGGACGAGGAGGAGATGGAAGAAATGTCTGCCACTGCTGGCCAGGAAATGACTGATACCGTCAGGGCAGAGAACGGAATCATCTCGCACACGACTTTGTACCACTGTGCTCCAGAGGGTAAGTCCTTCACATCAGCTCCAGGAACACCAGAGTCTCCTCAGAAGGATGCTGAAGTCCAGTTATGTCTCCTTCCTTTCTGGTCCTGAACCACAAGCTTTTATAGCCTCGTGATGGCTGTGGTTTATGTCTCCAGATTTCCCCGAGGACATGTCCGGGGGTCTGGATGGCTTTTCAAAACCCGGCACTTTGTCAGGATTTTGAAAAGCTTTCTCAAAATTGTGTCAGGCAGGAAGCCGGGGCGGGGGGAGGGGCTAGGGCGGGATTGGAGTGTAATGGGGTGCAGTAGGTGGGTCTAGGGGGTTCGGATTTTACTAACATAAAATCTGGTAACCCTACTTCTGGGTCTGGTTCTGTCGTCACAGCCCTGTTCCATGGGCTAGGAGATGGGCCTTTCATTGGGAGGGACTGCCCTGTTCACCAGAATTGCCACATTGGGTCAGACCAGCGTCAAGTCACTAACAGCGGCACAGCCAGGTCCCCAAAACAGCAACAATCCATGCTACTGACCCCCAGGAATAAGCAGTGGCTTTTCCCAGGTCTACCTTTTATAGACTTTTCCTCTAGGAATTTGTTCAAACCTTTATAAAATCTAGTTTCACTAATTGCTTTTACAATATCATCCAGCAATGAGATGCAGAGCTCAACTAGAGTAAGTGTTGAGTGGAAAAGTATTTATAGAGAAAGACATGGGGGAAGCCCTGCAACGGTAGCATGGAATGTTGCTACTCTTTGGGATTCTAGAATCTTGTCACTCTTTGGGATTCCGGAATGTTGCTACTCTTTGGAATTTTAGAATCTTGTCACTCTTTGGGATTCCGGAATGTTGCTACTCTTTGGAATTTTAGAATCTTGTCACTCTTTGGGATTCCGGAATGTTGCTACTCTTTGGAATTTTAGAATCTTGTCACTCTTTGGGATTCCAGAATGTTGCTACTCTTTGGAATTTTAGAATCTTGTCACTCTTTGGGATTCCGGAATGTTGCTACTCTTTGGAATTTTAGAATCTTGTCACTCTTTGGGATTCCGGAATGTTGCTACTCTTTGGAATTTTAGAATCTTGTCACTCTTTGGGATTCCGGAATGTTGCTACTCTTTGGAATTTTAGAATCTTGTCAATCTTTGGGATTCCGGAATGTTGCTACTTTTTGGGATTCTAGAATCTTGTCACTCTCTGGGATTCCGGAATATTGCTACTCTTTGGGATTCTAGAATCTTGTCACTCTCTGGGATTCCGGAATCTTGCTGTTCTTTCAGATTCTGTATGTATGACCTGGGCTACTGGGCTTGATGGATCATTGGTCTGACCCAGTAAGGCTGTTCTTATGTTCTCCCATTTATTTTACACGCGCTGCTATGTAACTTCATAACGTTTCCTTTACTCTTTGTGCCTTTTGAAAGAGTAACCAATTGACTGGCGTTCACTTGTCCCATGCCACGACCGAAGGAGAGATGACAGAGGCCTAATGACCTCTTTAGCCTTTTTCTTCAACTTTATTTTTAATTCCACAATTTGAAAATCCCCACCCCTTTTTTACAAAGCTCCCGACACTCATAGAGTGGGGGTAAATTATTCAGAAGCAAAATGTATAAGAGGGAGAAGAACAAGGCCGCAATA
The DNA here is from genome assembly GCF_902459505.1 of Geotrypetes seraphini. NCBI lineage: Eukaryota > Metazoa > Chordata > Amphibia > Gymnophiona > Dermophiidae > Geotrypetes > Geotrypetes seraphini. The sequence continues at coordinate 189,423,199 of NC_047091.1, read as the reverse complement.
GAAACATTAAGAGAGACTCCCAGAAATCAAATATCTTCTCTCCCCATCTAAAAACAAGAAATAAAGGGAAGATACAGCCACATAACTAATTCTTACAAGATTCAAGAAAAGATTTTAACTGCACAGGGTCTTAAAACCATAATGAACATTTCACAGGAAAATGTAAGAAAAATATACCATTAACTTACCCCCCCCCCCTTTTTACTAAGGTTTCTGCCTTGGCCCAAGGTAGAAACGTCTACTGTGGCTTAGTAAAAGAGGGCCTTAAATAACACATGAGGGCGTAGCCAGAAAAAAGCTTTTGCCTCTCCTTACATCCATCCAGGAAACACTGGGGCCAATATTCAGAGCATGGGAGTCAGCCAGACTGATTCCCATGGTCAGTGGCCAACTCAGATCAAGTTTACGAGAGTGGGGTGCAGTGGTCAAAAGTTACAGCCTTAGCACCCTGTGGTTGGGGGTTCAACCCACGCTGCTTCTTGTGACCCTGGGCAAGTCACTTAACCTCCCCTCCCCATTGTCCCAGGTACATTAGCTAGTGTGAGCCCAACAGGACAGATGGGGAAAAATGCTTGAGTAACTGATTAAATTAATGTAAATGGTTCTGCGCTCCCCTGGGAGAACAGTCTAGAATATTGAATAAATAAATATACCATTTTTAAGACCAAACTCATTCAGCGGTGTACGTAATAAAACTGGTTAAACAAAAAAAAAATCCCCCGATAGGAACTACATAAATAAAAGAACAGACCCTGTCCCAAGCCCCCCCAGTCATGTGAAAAAATTAGGACACCCCATGAAATATTCCGTTCTTTCTTAAGAAATGTTCACATATCGATGTCAAATCTTTTTTTTAAGTTATCTTTGGAAAAGAAAGTGATGTAATTGCGGGTAAATAACAAATATTTTCCTTGATTTACTCAAGAAACAAAAGATATCCCCAAAACGGTGTATTCTAACTGAGGAATAAATTAGGACACCCTAATAGCTACTGTTACCCCCTTTGGCTGACATAATTTCAGTGAGATGCTTCTTGTAGCCATCTGCCAGCATCTGACATCGGTCTGAGGAAAGACTGGCCACTCTTCAATGCAGAATTCTTTCAGCTGTGAGATGTTTGAGGGGTTTCTTGCATGTAGTGAGGACACAGAAGGATTGTGAAGACCTACAATGAGACATAAACACACTCAAGGAATAGGCTGCGAAATGGCAAATGAGGTTCAGCGTGGATAAGTGTAAGGTGATGCATGTCGGTAACAAAAATCATATGTATGAATACAGGATGTCCGGTGTGCAGTACTCAGAGAGAGCCCCCAGGGAAGAGACTTGGGAGTACTTGTAGACAAGTCAATGAAATTGTCCGTGCAATTTATGGCGGCGGCAAAGAGGGCAAACAGAATGCTAGGAATGATTAAGAAGGGGATCATGAACAGATTGGAGAAGGTTATCATACCGCTCCTGTTCAATATATTCATTAACGACCTGGAGGCGGGAACAAAATGTGAGGTCATTAAATTTGCGGATGACACCAAACTATACAGCAGGGTTAAAACCACGGCAGACTGCGAAGATCTCCAAAAGGATCTGACGACACTGGAAGAGTGGGCCAAAAAGTGGCAAATGAGCTTCAACATAGGGAAATGCAAGGTCATGCATGTAGGGAAAAAGAACCCGATGTTCACTTACAAAATGGGGGGATCACTGCTAGGGGTAAGTAACCTTGAAAGAGACCTGGGAGTGATGGAAGACACAACATTGAAGGCGTCGGCACAGTGCGCCACAGCCTCAAGGAAAGCAAACAAAATGTTGGGTATCATTAAAAAGGGTATCACGACCAGGACGAAGGAAGTCATCTTGCCACTGTATCGTGCAATGGTGCGCCCGCATCTGGAATACTGTGTCTAGTACTGGTCACCGTACCTCAAGAAGGACATGGCAGTACTTGAGGGAGTCCAGAGAAGAGCAACTAAGCTGATAAAGGGTATGGAAAATCTCTCATATACTGACAGACTAAAAAAGTTGGGGCTGTTCTCCCTGGAGAAGCGGAGACTTAGAGGAGACATGATAGAAACCTTCAAGATCCTGAAGGGCATAGAAAAAGTAGACAGGGACAGATTTTTCAAATTATGGGGAACCACAAGTACAAGGGGGCACTCGGAGAAATTGAAAGGGGACAGGTTTAGAACAAATGCTAGGAAGTTCTTTTTCACCCAGAGGGTGGTGGATACATGGAATGCGCTTCTGGAGGCTGTGGTAGGCAGGAGCACGTTACAGGGCTTCAAAGAAGGTTTGGATAGGTTCCTAGAGGACAAAGGGATTGAGCGGTACAGAAAGGAGTAGAGTTAGGTTATAGGGATAGGAGTAGAGGTAGGTTATAGAAATAGTCAGGGACCACTTCTCAGGCAATAGGCCTGATGGGCCGCCGTGGGAGCGGACCGCTGGGTGAGATGGACCTCTGGTCTGCCTCAGCGGAGGCAACTTCTTATGTTCTTATGTTCATTGTACCGGGCCATGGTTCGCCCCCACCTGGAATATTGCATCCAACACTGGTCACCGTACATGAAGAAGGACATAGTACTATTCGAAAGGGTACAGAGAAGAGCGACTAAGATGGTTAAGGGGCTCGAGGAGTTGCGGTACAGTGAGATATTAGAGAAACTGGGCCTCTTCTCCCTTGAAAAGTGGAGACTGAGAGGGGACATGATCAAAACGTTCAAGATAATGAAGGAAATAGATTTAGTAGATAGAGACAGGTTGTTCACCCTTTCCAAGGTGAAGAGAACAGGAGGGCACTCGCTAAAGTTAAAAGAGAATAGATTCTGTACAAACTTAAGGAAGTTCTTCTTCACCCAGAGAGTGGTAGAAGTCTGGAACGCTCTTCCGGAGGCTATTATAGGGGAAAACACCTTCCAGGGATTCAAGAAAAGGTTGGATAAGTTCCTGTTGGAACAGAACATACGCAGGTAAGGCTAGACTCAAATAGGGCACTGGTCTTTGACCTAAGGGCTGCCGTGTGAGCAGACTGCTAGGCACAATGGACCTCTGGTCTGACCCAGCAGTGGCAAATCTTATGTTTCAAGTCATCCCACAGCATCTCAATGGGATTAAGATCAGGGATTTGACTCGGCCACTCCAGGACTCTCCATTTCTTCGTTTTCAGCCTGTCCTTAGTGGATTTACTGGTATGTTTGGGGTCATTGTCATGTTGCAGACCTGGGCATGTTGGCAGTTGTTTGGAACATCCTCCACTTGTATACTATTTTGCAGACTGTGGAATGGCTAATGTCAAATTCTTATGAGATCTTTTTAAATCCCTTACCAGACTTATAATCTGCTACAATCTTCTTTCTGAAGGTCTCAGACAGCTCTTTTGATCTCACCATGGTGTTCACTCATGCAATCATGAGCACACCAAACTAAATATCTGAGGTTTAAGTAGGGCAAACCTCCTTCAAAATGCTGAGTAACAATGATAAGGGGCATGGAAAACCTTCCATATGCTGAGAGACTGGAGAAACTGAGGCTCTTTTCCCTGGAAAAACGGAGACTTACAGGGGACATGATAGAAACTTACAAGATCAAAAAGGGTATAGAGAAGGTAGAGAGGGACAGACTCTTCAGACTGATGGGGGAAACAAGAACAAGAGGGCACTCAAGAAAATTGAAGGGAGACAGATTCAGAACGAATGCTAGGAAGTTCTTCTTCATGCAGAGGGTGGTGGATACCTGGAATGCACTTCCAGAGGAGATGGTAGAGCAGAGTATGATTTTGGGTTTCAAAAAAGGGTTGGACAAGTTCCTGAAGGAAAAGGGGATTGAAGGGTATAGTTAGAGGGGTACTACACAGGACAAAATGTCTTAAATAAAGGATCACTTACGCCAAAGAGGGTACATGTGATGGGGATTAGTTCCGGACACTGTTGCGGGAAGTGTGCTAGTCCTATGGCATCGTTTGGACACATGTTCTGGTCTTGCCCCCTGATATCTTCCTTTTGGATACAATTGGTGTCATTGGTGGCACGACTCTGGAATTGCTCTTGGAGACTACACCCCAGTTTTCTCTTCACTATGCAGATTCGATTTCACCCACCTAAACCAGGCTGTGCAGCCTTCATCAGGAAAACGATCTTGTTGGGACGGAAATGCATCTTATTGCAGTGGCTTTCGCCACAACCTCCAACCATTCCTCAATGGAGAGCATTAATGCTGCATCAAATGCTCTTGGAACGATGTGACGTTGTGGATCTGTCGACCAAAGCTGGACGATTGTTTGCTCAATGTTGGTACCCCTTTAGTTTGACTTTTACTCCTTATGTTCAGAAACAAATTTGGAAAACCTAATTGATTTCCTTCTTTAATGCCTTAAATCATTCACTAAGTAACCGCTGCTGCCAGGGTAGGGGGGAGGGTGGGAGGGTGGTTGGTTGGGGGGGTGGGGATTGGCTTTGTGTTCTATTTTGAAACTATGCTTGTTATACGCAATGTTGTTCTTGTGTTAATCCCTAATAAAAACATTTAAACATAAATAAAGGATCACTTACAGGTCACTGACCTGGGGGGCCGCCGCGGGAGCAGACTGCTGGGTGCGATGGACCTGTGGTCTGACTCAGCAGAGGCGATGCTTATGTTCACCTGATGTGATTCACCTGTGTGTGATTTGAGCCACTTTAAGTGGGAGGATATGTAATGTAATGTAATGTAATTTATTTCTTATATACCGCTACATCCGTTAGGTTCAAAGTGGTTACAGAAAATATACATTAAAAATTATGAGCAAGAAAGGCACTTTGAAATTCCCTCACTGTCCCGAAGGCTCACAATCTAACTAAAGTGCCTAGAGATTAGTAAAGAAGTGAAGAGTTCAGAAAAATATGTGGGGGCGTCCTAATTTATTCCTCAGAATACACATTTTTGTGGATATCTTTTGTTTCATGAGTAAATCAAGGAAAAGTTTTGTTGTTTACCTGCAATTACATCACTTTCTTTTCCAGAGATAAATAAAAAAAAGATTTGACATCAAAATATGAACATTTCTTAAGAAAGAACTGAATATTTCATGGGATGTCCTAATTTTTTCACATGACTGTATACCCTAAGATAAAAAGTACAATCAACAAAAATATAAGTATTCTCTACCTCTTACAGGTTCTACCATTCTGCTCTATCCCCCTATCATTTTTTCCTGTAATTCATCCCTGAAAGAGATTTCAATACTAGTTTTTCCTTATCTACATTCAATTTCATCTGACATTTCAATGCCCAATCTTCCAATCTCATAAGATCCTCCTGCAATTTCTCATTTTCAATAATTTTATGTCATCTGCAAATCTGATCATCTCAGTTGTTGTTCCTGTTTCCAGATCATTTATGAAATATGTTGAAAAGCAGCAGTCCCAGTGCAGATCCCTTTGGCATACCACTATCCACCCTCCTCCACTAAGAGTATTATCACATGGTTGGTTGGTTGATAATCATGGGCTGGTGGCTTTTGTCTTGTTTCTTGCAGGTTACAGTGCTGAGCTGCAAAGTGATGTCTCAATGGAAGAAGAGAGACCAAAGCCTGACAATGAGAGCGAGGCATGCTCTTTCTCCTCAGAATGCTGACCACTTGTTTCCTCATCTTATACTCCCCCCCTTTCTTTTTGGGATTCCTTCTCTCATTTCTCCTCTTTTGTTTCTCTCTCTCTCTGCCCCTGTGACAGAACATTTCTCAGGGTTGTCTTTGTTCATGATATGAACTTCATGAGCAGGCAGAAGATTAAGAAAAGGTTATATTATTCCTGTACTCAGGGTAAGATTTAAAATGTTGGCATTAAACTTGGAGCCCCCAGCCTCTTTGGCCTACTTCTCCTTCCATGGCTCCTCCCTAAGCCCACCCCCTCTTACATTTTTGCCCCTTCCCCACTACGGTTCCATGCTGGATGTTCTCCCCACTCCCCCCGATATTCTCTTATTTAACCACCTTCCATGGCAGCTTTCCCATCCTCTTCATCCCCCTGTCTCTCATCTCTTTTGATAGTCTTGGATCCGCAAAAGGAGAGAGAGGCTACAAACTAGTGCTGCCCGATTCACGATTCGAATCGGTTCACCGATTCACTTTGGGTAAATCGATTCGAATCGATTTAAATTTAAAAAAAATCGGCTTCCCAATTTGGACCCTCTCCCCTCGCCCCCTAAAGCAGGAGTGGCAGCGCTGCTCTTGCTGGCTGGCCGCTGCCGCACCAGTTTTAGAGGGCAAGGAGGGAGGGTCAGTCGGGAAGTGCTGCAGTCCGGCTTCCCTCCTGGCCTCCCCGAAGGACTGCCCCCCCCCCCAAAAGACTGCCCCCACCATGACTGCGCACCCTCTCCCCCCGGGAAGGCCTCCGTGTTACTCCTGGCCTCCCCGAACCGTTTACCTTATTGCTGGAGCCTGCAACTGAAGATCGTGGTTACAGTGTCTTTGTGCTCTGAGCTGCGATCTTGCCTCTGAAGTCAGAGGAGGGGTGGGACTGCAGCAGAGGAAACAGCTCAGAGCACAAAGACGCTGTAACCATGATCTTCAGCTGCAGGCTCCAGCAATAAGGTAAACGGTTCGGGGAGGCCAGGAGCAACACGGAGGCCTTCCCGGGGGGGGGGGGTGAGCAGTGTTTCGGGGGGGGCAGTCCTTCAGGGGGTGGAAAAGGCCTTGGGGGGAACAGGCCTTTAAAGGGGGGGGGATAGGCCTTCAAAGGGGGGACAGGTAGACCTTCGGGGGGGACAGGCCTTCAGGGGGTGGGACAGGCCTTGGGGGGGGGGTGCAGGCCTTCAAGGGGAGAACAGGCTTTTAAGGGGGGGTACAGGCCTTCAAAAGGGGACAGGCCAGGGATGGTGGCATAGGCCTTCAGGGGGAACAGGCAGGCCTTCAAGGGGGGGCACAGGCCTTCAGGGGAGGGGGGCCCTGGTGTAGAAGTACACAAGGGAGGGAAGGGGGTTCAAAGAGACGTGCATATGCTGGACTTTGGGGGAAGAAATAATGGGTCTAAAAATAGAGGAAAGGAAGAGAGATGATGGACAATGGGATTTAGGGAGGGAAGGAACAGAAAGGGAGAGAAGTTGGACACAAGGGATGGTGTGGAGGGGGGATAGAGATACTGGATAGGAGGGCAGTAGCCAAGGAAGTCCAGCCAGATACCCACTTGCTGCTTAAACAGCTTTTGGTCAGCCTGTCCTGTGCCCCTCGTGCTGCTTCAAAGCAAGTTCTTCCCAACTGGCTTCGTGCCTCATTCCTGCTTTACCTTTGGTTCCTCACTTCTGAAAACGGCTCCATGTCTGGTTCCTGATCCTGTCTTGCTAAGCTCTGCCCTTGGCCTAGCCTTTCTAGCTCATGATTTTGTCCTGGGGAAGCCCTGACATCATCTAAACAAATGCTTTGACCCTTCTGGACTCTCGGATTGTTACCTTTATGTGGCCAATCAAAGTGGCAAGATTACGAGTTCATCAGTAGTGGGTAATCCTTTTGGTCCATCCCGGTGCCGTCTTTTTTCCTCACTTTTTTTGTAATTTTTGCATTTGACAGAGCAATTCCATGAACTAGCAAAGCGCAGGTACCAACAGTAACACATCGATGAGCACACATACTGTGGAATGGCCCGTAGGTGCTGGTTAACTGACAGTCTTCTGTAAAATTAAATGTAATCTCCACACCCAAATCCAAGGAAGAAGCCCGGAGCAGCCCAGAGCTGTCGGTGAAGTCCAAGCCAGCAGGGAGAGGTGCAGCCAGCCTGGGATTTAGCCATGCTCCTGGCTTTTGCTATGCAGACTGTAGGATTCACTTCCCAGGGATCTTAGAGCAAAAACACTAGTGTCTCAGTCAGTGCTGGCAGCTCTGCAAAACAGCATGAAGCGACAGCAGTATTTGAAAGTTATTTCTGTTGTATATAGGACCTGTTAATAGTATGTTTATTTTTACTTACTTTTAAATGTAATTAAAACTTTATTAAAGGAGTAGACTTTCTTTTTATTGAAAAGTATCTGTTATAGAGTGTCAGGATGTTGCATAATTTAAAAACAAACAAACCCCAAGCTGAAACATTTATTTGGAATAATGCATCAAAAGGCATTAAGTTTATTTTTCATTTGCTATACCAACCATCAGCGAAGCCATTTAGGCAGTTTACAAACGAAATATGTATTTTCTATTTAAAGCATGAAATTATAGGAAAGAATATTGATCACTGTGAGATTGCAGTGGCCATCATCACCCACAACCAAAATTAAAGCGTCAAGTAGGCAAGAAAAATTATATGGGGTTGATATTTATAAGAACATAAGAGCTGCTGTACTGGGACAGACTGAAGGTCCATCAAGCCCAGTATCCTGTTTCCAGCATTAGCCAACCCAGGTCCCAAGTACCAGACAGAAACCCGAAGAGTAGCAACATTCCAGAGCTGAGATTGTGATGTCATAATGCCTCATTCCACCAATACCTAAGAACCACCTCATCAGTGATGTCACAATGGCTCGACTGTCCTATATTTGGCTTACATAAGAACATAAGAGTTGCCATCCTGGGACAGATCGAAGGTCATCAAACCCAGTATCCTGTTTCCAACAGTGGCCAACCCAGGTCCAAGTACCAGACAGAAACCCAAAGAGTAGCAACATTCCAGAGCTGAGATTATGTGATGTCATAATGCCTCATTCCATCAATGTCTAAAAGTCACCTCATCAGTGATGTCACAATGGCTTGATTGTCCTATAATTGGCTCACATAAGAACATAAGAAAAGTCATACTGGGTCAGACCAGTTTCATGTTTCCAACAGTGACCAACCCAGGTCCCAAGTACCACACAGAAGCCCGAAGAGTAGCAACATTCCAGAGCTGTGATTGTGATGTCATAATGCCTCATTCTACCAATGTCTAAGAGCCACCTCATCAGTGATGTCACAATGGTTGGACTGTCCTATAATTGGCTCACACAAGGACATAAGAATAGTCATACTGGGTCAGACCAATGCTCCATCAAGCCCAGGATCCTGTTTCCCAAGTACCAGACAGAAGCCCAAAGAGTAGCAACATTCCAGAGCTGAGATTGTGATGTTATAATGCCTCATTCCACCAATGCCTAAGAGCCACCTCATCAGTGATGTCACAATGGCTTGATTGTCCTATAATTGGCTCACACAAGAACATAAGAAAAGTCATACTGGGTCAGACCAGTTTCATGTTTCCAACAGTGACCAACCCAGGTCACAAGATACCAAAGTGTAAAAAAGATTTATGCTGCTTAACTTACAAATAACTAGCCAGAAACAGTTCCTGGACAGGTGTTTGGGTCTATCCACTGATACTTGGCAGCACTAAGCGGTCAGTGCCACTAAATATCACTTGAAAGTGAAATCCAGGGGCAGAGTTGGCATGTGTGGTTAAGTGTCGATAGTCAGCACTTAACTGCTTACGTTATGCAACTAGATTGGAGTACATAAAAGTCAGTCCTATCTTTAGGGGTGTCAAAAGATGCACGCAGGATCCCCATCCAACTTGCATGCCAAGATTTACAACACATTTCAGCTGGTGCAAGTCCTCACGCCCAAGGTTGGGCAGGGCAATCCCCGCTAGGTGCTATTCCATACAGACCGCTCATCCCAGAGTGCCCTGGAATGCTGATTTTTCCCACCACCATTTACTGAATCTGGCCCTTTATGTATAACAGATTTATACAATTACCTCCATCGTATACATCTATCACATAAATATTCTTTTTGGATATCTTGCAATCCAGACCAGCTGGTTTCCCCCAGTATTGACTGGGTCAATGGTACATCAGGACATTCTTGATGAAATAAACGCCTGCTTTAGGGCCAATTGGTCCAACAGTGACGACAACAAGAGCAATTTTAGACCTAGGGCTAGATTCTCAAAACTTCGCAGTAAAAACCGATGGGCCACTGTCGCAGCTGTTATGGTAGCGATTTCAAAAAGGTGAGTCATTCTCAAAAGACTGCATGCAAATGAGGTTGGCGGAGAGTAATAATAATAATTATTTATTTGTATGCCGCCATACCGGAGATGTTCTAAGCGGCTCACAACACAAGATAGAATACATACAATTCCATCAAAATACGACAAAGAGCTACATGCATTTCAATAATACATCAGAATAAAAGACATGCCATATAGATAGAAATGCAAGTGATAAAAAACATAATGAAGTTAAGAAAAAAATGTTAACAATTTCCTAAAATCTAAATAAGAAGCAGCTTCTAACATCATTTTACCGAGCCATGTATTCAATTTGGCGGCCTGAAAAAAAAAGGTTCTATCAAGGAACTTCTTGTAATGGCAAGATTTTACAGAGGGATATATATGTAAATAACTGCATTCTCCGTGTGTTTTTATTAGAATGACTCCAAGAAAAGTGAGAAAGTAAGAAACCTGGTGACAGACCGAACGCTAGTAGTGAAGGTTCGCTAAATTGACATGAGATGAGTCGCTGGTGATAGTATCGCGTACTTTGAGCGTAATACATGCTCACGTCATAGGCATGTGCCATTGGGCATTCGTGTCGCAAAAACAGATAAAAAGTACTATAATTAATGTAAATCTTGTAATTTGTTTTTAATGTCAAATTTTATCATGAACCACAGCCAGAAACACATAAGTTGGCTATAATACACGCGCTCAATAAGCATGCTTTTGTCCCACCCCACCAAAGACTATATGTGAATCATGTAATTTTTGTTTCATTAGTCACTGTCAAAACACACAGCACCCCCGGACCAGTAGCTGATTTTTGCTCGCCAAAAGCCAATGCCACGCTTGGAGAATCACTCGGTGATGTTGAAAAATCCACTAGAGTGCTCATTTAAATATTGATGAGCCAATTTGCATGGCAGAAGCGGAGACTGCTAGGAAGCTTGGAAAAGAGCCGTTTTGAGAATCCGCCACTGTAATACATGCACACTACACCGGCTGCAACCGTTTTGAAATTGCTTTGTGAAGGAGCCCGCTTTGCTCGCCCAGTTACACACTCAATTGGTAGTTTCAGTTATCCACATGGAACCTTAGTATGTGACATTCTCTAGGACCCCTGAGGAAGGATTGTTTCTTCGAAACACAGACCCAGTTCATCCACTTCTTGGACCCTATGTTGGATACAAACTGTTTTTTTGCTCATATTTGTTTAAGACTTGGCATCTTGTACACCATTCCTGCAGGGGTTTTTTTTTTCCTTTTTTTCGCTGTTTGACACCTCACTGCAGTTCCAGATGTAAATGACAGACAAAAAGGTAAAAACTATTACAACGAACAACATTACCAAAGACAGTCATGGTTTAATGGGTAAAAACTATTACAACGAACAACATTACCAAAGACAGTCATGGTTTAATGGGACAACTCCAACATGAATTTAGCTGAGAAAGGCCTCGCCTCAGAAGTTTGCAATATTTTTTGAAGGCCCAAATAAAGAGAAAGGGGAACCAGTAGGTGGATTTTCAGAAAGGCGTTTGACAAGGTTTTTGAGGAAACGAAACAGTCATGGGATAGGATGCAATTTCCTACTGTGGATTGGGAACTGGTTAAAACAGGGATGTGGATAGGGGTGCATGGCAGCATGGGAAGTGGTTGGCTGCAGGGGTAGGGTTACCAGATGTCTGGGAAAATCCGGACATGTCCTTTATTTACAGGTCCAGGCACTTTTTAATTGGGGAGTCTGTCCGGCCTTAGCCGATTCTCCTGACTCCCCCACTTCCCTCGTCCCTGGGCCCAGTCACTGTAATTTAATCTTCGGACAGCAATTAACAACAATGAGGTGAGGCTGCTGCGGCCCACCTGCCCTGGAAGCCACCTCTCTGCAGAACCCGCCTAGGTGAGAGACTTCTGGGTTAGCAGCAGGCAGCGTGTAGGAATTGCTGCCGATATTGCGACCCAAAGATGCTGACACGGTCAAGATTCTGCGTGGGAAAAGGAATTCTGCAGAAATTCAGCACTGCGCAGTCGGGCAGAATTCCGCCAGGAGTAAACTTGTAGTACTGAAATGCCTGCAGGGTTGAGTCTTTCCTTAAATAATACCGAGTTCTCATTTATAATAAAACAAATCTCGTTTGGCAACATCTCACTTTTTTGTTCTCAGGTATAAATAGCAGCATTTAGACAGACCAAGGAGGACTCAAGCACACTTTACCCACCCCTCAATCAAAGGCATGCAAAGCAAAAAAATATATGACGGTCTACAAGCCACCAGAGCAGTGAAAATTAGTGCTGCCCAATTCACGATGCGAAGCGGTTCACCGATTCACTTCTGGTGAATTGATTCGAATCAATTTAAAACAAAAAATTGGCCTCCCGATTCGGTAACTGACCCTCCCCCCTCACCCCCTAAAGCAGGAGCGGCAGCGTTGCCTCTTGCTGGCCGGCAGCATCTGCTTTAGAGGGCGAGGGCGTAGGGTCAGTCGGGAAGTGCTGGTGTCCAGCTTTTCCCCTAGTCTCCCGCTGGTGTCCGGCTTCCCCTCTGGCCTCCCGCTGGTGTCTGACTTCCTCCCTGGACTCCCGTGCACCATTTACCTACTAGCAGCGGCCTGCAGAGAAGATTGCTGGGGCTAGTGATCTCTGCAAACTGCTATAGGTCATCGGAGCAGTTTCCTCTGCTGCGGTCACGCCCCTCCTCTGACGTCGATCTTCTCTGCAGGCTGCTACTAGTAGGAAAATGGTGCGCGGAGGGCCAGGGGGAACATGCAGGCCTTCCGGGAAGGGGGTGCACGCAGTTCTTCGGGGGTTGTGGGACAGGTCTTCAGGGGCTACAAGCAAGCCTTCAGGGGTGGGATGCAGTCCTTCAGCGGAGGACAGGCCTTCAAAGGGAGGGAGCAGGCCTTCAGGGGGGATGCCGGTCTTCAGGGGGTACAGGCCTTCAGGGGAGTCAGGCAGGCCTTCAGGGGTGGGTGGGACAGGCAGGCCTTCAGGGGTAGGATGCAGGGCTTCAGGGGGTGGGATGGGCCTTCAGGGGGTGGGATGCAGGGCTTCAGGGGGTGGCCTTCAGGGGGGGACAGATGTTCAGGAGAGGGGGGCCCTGGTGTAGAAGTACAAGGAGGGAGGAAAGGAAGGGGGGTTCAAACAGACATGCATATGCCGGAATTTTTTTTGGGGGGGGAAGAAATAATGGATTTAAAAACAGAAGAGAGGGAGAGAGATGGTGAACAATAGGATTTAGGGAGGGAAGGAACAGAAAGGGAGAGAAGATGGAGACAAGGGATGGTGTGGAGGGGGGATAGCGATACTGGATAGGAGGGTAGTTGAGAAAAGAAAGGGAGAGATGCTGAATGAAAGGGTAGTTAAGAAAAGGTGGATCTGTGGAGGGAGATGAAAAAAAAGAAAGATGCCAGACCTCCTGGGGAGGGAAGGGGAGGACAGAGATGGCAGATGGATGGTTAGCACGGAGAAAGAAGGAGACCCTGTCAAGCAAGTTATCAGAAGACAACCAGAGCCTGGGACCAACAAGATTTGAATAATGACCAGACAAGGAAAGGTAGAAAAACTAATTTTATTTTCTGTTTTGTGATTACAATATGTCAGATTTGAAATGTGTATCCTGCCAGAGCTGGTGTTAGATGCAAACGTGAGCTAAGATTTAACAGAGAATAAAAGTCTTTTTTGCTTCTTTATTTAGTTTACACCACAGCTCCAGTGTGGTTAGGAGAAGGCAAAGAGGGTGAAGAGTCTATAAAATAAACCCACCAGGATGTTTGAAAAAAAAAACAAAAAACAAAAACAAAACACCCAATTGGGCAGGAAAATCAAATCGAATCGAATTTTTTTTCCTGAATCGGGCAGCACTAGAGAAAATAGACCACAAACAAGGCCCAGCTCCGAAAAGCATCCTATTGAAGCAATTTGTCAAATAATCGAAGCAAAGCCTCTCCCTAGGAATAGCCTAGAACTGAAGACATCAATGGAACGGTCGCACTCATTTGCATGTCTCCTAGGAGACAGACGCTATGCCATTTAGGCCACCCTTTGCTCTGCCCTTTAAACGCTCAGCAGCACGTGCACGCGCTGCGGCCTCGCGACTCTGGGTTTGTCTTCTGATCAGCAGGGGGCGCGCGCCACGCACGCGACGCACGCTCAGCCGCGTCGCCTCCCACACTCGGCTCTGCCTCACGTGACCGGAAGAAGCCGATGGACATTTCCTGCAGCTGCCGGGAGACGCAGGGAACCGGCTCCGGTGTTATGAAGAGACGGGAAGGGTCCGCGCAATGCAGTCGGAGTGCGGACGGGGTGGCTCGGGCGCGTCGGGATCTCTAAGCGCCGCGGCGGCCGTAACCGGAGCCGCCCACTGCATGGAGCCGCTGGAGGGTGAGTGCCAGGCCGCCCCTCCCCCTCCCTAACAAGGTCCCTATACACAGCCCCCGCTGTCCCACATACAGAGCTCAGACGCCCTTACGATCACTCACTGTCCCAGATACAGAGCCCAGACGCCCTTACGATCACTCACTGTCCCGGATACAGAGCCCAGACGCCCTTACGATCACTCACTGTCCCAGATACAGAGCCCAGACGCGTTTACGATCACTCACTGTCCCAGATACAGAGCCCCGATTCCCTTACGCTCACTGTCCCAGATACAGAGCCCAGACGCCCTTACGATCACTCACTGTCCCAGATACAGAGCCCAGACGCCCTTACGATCACTCACTGTCCCAGATACAGAGCCCAGACGCCCTTACGATCACTCACTGTCCCAGATACAGAGCCCAGACGCCCTTACGATCACTCACTGTCCCGGATACAGAGCCCAGACGCCCTTACGATCACTCACTGTCCCAGATACAGAGCCCCGATTACCTTACACTCATTCAGTGTCCCAGATACAGAGCCCAGACGCCCTTACGATCACTCACTGTCCCAGATACAGAGCCCAGACACCCTTACGATCACTCACTGTCCCAGATACAGAGCCCTGACTCTTCGTGTCTCGGATACAGAGCCCCGATTCCCTTACGCTCACTGTCTCAGATACAGAGCCCAGACACCCTTACGATCACTCACTGTCCCAGATACAGAGCCCAGACCCCTTACGATCACTCACTGTCCCAGATACAGAGCCCAGACGCCCTTACGATCACTCACTGTCCCGGATACAGAGCCCAGACGCCCTTACGATCACTCACTGTCCCGGATACAGAGCTCAGACGCCCTTACGATCACTCACTGTCCCAGATACAGAGCCCAGACGCCCTTACGATCACTCACTGTCCCAGATACAGAGCCCAGACGCCCTTACGATCACTCACTGTCCCAGATACAGAGCCCAGACGCCCTTACGATCACTCACTGTCCCGGATACAGAGCCCAGACGCCCTTACGATCACTCACTGTCCCGGATACAGAGCCCAGACACCCTTACGATCACTCACTGTCCCAGATACAGAGCCCCGATTCCCTTACACTCATTCAGTGTCCCAGATACAGAGCCCAGACGCCCTTACGATCACTCACTGTCCCAGATACAGAGCCCAGACACCCTTACGATCACTCACTGTCCCAGATACAGAGCCCTGACTCTTCGTGTCTCGGATACAGAGCCCCGATTCCCTTACGCTCACTGTCTCAGATACAGAGCCCAGACACCCTTACGATCACTCACTGTCCCAGATACAGAGCCCAGACGCCCTTACGATCACTCACTGTCCCAGATACAGAGCCCAGACGCCCTTACGATCACTCACTGTCCCAGATACAAAGCCCAGACGCCCTTACGATCACTCACTGTCCCAGATACAGAGCCCAGACGCCCTTACGATCACTCACTGTCCCGGATACAGAGCCCAGACGCCCTTACGATCACTCACTGTCCCAGATACAGAGCCCAGACGCGTTTACGATCACTCACTGTCCCAGATACAGAGCCCCGATTCCCTTACGCTCACTGTCCCAGATACAGAGCCCAGACGCCCTTACGATCACTCACTGTCCCAGATACAGAGCCCAGACGCCCTTACGATCACTCACTGTCCCAGATACAGAGCCCAGACGCCCTTACGATCACTCACTGTCCCAGATACAGAGCCCAGACGCCCTTACGATCACTCACTGTCCCAGATACAGAGCCCAGACGCCCTTACGATCACTCACTGTCCCAGATACAGAGCCCAGACGCCCTTACGATCACTCACTGTCCCAGATACAGAGCCCCGATTCCCTTACACTCATTCAGTGTCCCAGATACAGAGCCCAGACGCCCTTACGATCACTCACTGTCCCAGATACAGAGCCCAGACACCCTTACGATCACTCACTGTCCCAGATACAGAGCCCTGACTCTTCGTGTCTCGGATACAGAGCCCCGATTCCCTTACGCTCACTGTCTCAGATACAGAGCCCAGACACCCTTACGATCACTCACTGTCCCAGATACAGAGCCCAGACGCCCTTACGATCACTCACTGTCCCAGATACAGAGCCCAGACGCCCTTACGATCACTCACTGTCCCAGATACAGAGCCCAGACGCCCTTACGATCACTCACTGTCCCGGATACAGAGCCCAGACGCCCTTACGATCACTCACTGTCCCGGATACAGAGCTCAGACGCCCTTACGATCACTCACTGTCCCAGATACAGAGCCCAGACGCCCTTACGATCACTCACTGTCCCAGATACAGAGCCCCGACGCCCTTACGATCACTCACTGTCCCAGATACAGAGCCCAGACGCCCTTACGATCACTCACTGTCCCGGATACAGAGCCCAGACGCCCTTACGATCACTCACTGTCCCGGATACAGAGCCCAGACACCCTTACGATCACTCACTGTCCCAGATACAGAGCCCCGATTCCCTTACACTCATTCAGTGTCCCAGATACAGAGCCCCGACGCCCTTACGATCACTCACTGTCCCAGATACAGAGCCCAGACACCCTTACGATCACTCACTGTCCCAGATACAGAGCCCTGACTCTTCGTGTCTCGGATACAGAGCCCCGATTCCCTTACGCTCACTGTCTCAGATACAGAGCCCAGACACCCTTACGATCACTCACTGTCCCAGATACAGAGCCCAGACGCCCTTACGATCACTCACTGTCCCAGATACAGAGCCCAGACGCCCTTACGATCACTCACTGTCCCAGATACAGAGCCCAGACGCCCTTACGATCACTCACTGTCCCAGATACAGAGCCCAGACGCCCTTACGATCACTCACTGTCCCGGATACAGAGCTCAGACGCCCTTACGATCACTCACTGTCCCAGATACAGAGCCCAGACGCCCTTACGATCACTCACTGTCCCAGATACAGAGCTCAGACGCCCTTACGATCACTCACTGTCCCAGATACAGAGCCCAGACGCCCTTACGATCACTCACTGTCCCAGATACAGAGCCCAGACGCCCTTACGATCACTCACTGTCCCGGATACAGAGCCCAGACACCCTTACGATCACTCACTGTCCCAGATACAGAGCCCCGATTCCCTTACACTCATTCAGTGTCCCAGATACAGAGCCCAGACGCCCTTACGATCACTCACTGTCCCAGATACAGAGCCCAGACACCCTTACGATCACTCACTGTCCCAGATACAGAGCCCTGACTCTTCGTGTCTCGGATACAGAGCCCCGATTCCCTTACGCTCACTGTCTCAGATACAGAGCCCAGACACCCTTACGATCACTCACTGTCCCAGATACAGAGCCCAGACGCCCTTACGATCACTCACTGTCCCGGATACAGAGCCCAGACGCCCTTACGATCACTCACTGTCCCGGATACAGAGCCCAGACGCCCTTACGATCACTCACTGTCCCGGATACAGAGCCCAGACGCCCTTACGATCACTCACTGTCCCGGATACAGAGCCCAGACGCCCTTACGATCACTCACTGTCCCGGATACAGAGCCCAGACGCCCTTACGATCACTCACTGTCCCGGATACAGAGCCCAGACGCCCTTACGATCACTCACTGTCCCGGATACAGAGCCCAGACGCCCTTACGATCACTCACTGTCCCTGATACAGAGCCCAGACGCCCTTACGATCACTCACTGTCCCAGATACAGCGCCCAGACGCCCTTACGATCACTCACTGTCCCAGATACAGAGCCCAGACGCCCTTACGATCACTCACTGTCCCAGATACAGAGCCCAGACGCCCTTACGATCACTCACTATCCCATATACAGAGCCCAGACGCCCTTACGATCACTCACTGTCCCGGAAACAGAGCCCAGACGCCCTTACGATCACTCACTGTCCCGGATACAGAGCCCAGACGCCCTTACGATCACTCACTGTCCCGGATACAGAGCCCAGACGCCCTTACGATCACTCACTGTCCCGGATACAGAGCCCAGACGCCCTTACGATCACTCACTGTCCCGGATACAGAGCCCAGACGCCCTTACGATCTCTCACTGTCCCGGATACAGAGCCCAGACGCCCTTACGATCTCTCACTGTCCCAGATACAGAGCCCAGACGCCCTTACGATCACTCACTGTCCCGGATACAGAGCCCAGACGCCCTTACGATCACTCACTGTCCCGGATACAGAGCCCAGACGCCCTTACGATCACTCACTGTCCCAGATACAGAGCCCAGACGCCCTTACGATCACTCACTGTCCCAGATACAGAGCCCAGACGCCCTTACGATCACTCACTGTCCCAGATACAGAGTCCAGACGCCCTTACGATCACTCACTGTCCCAGATACAGAGCCCAGACGCCCTTACGATCACTCACTGTCCCGGATACAGAGCCCAGACGCCCTTACGATCACTCACTGTCCCAGATACAGAGCCCAGACGCGTTTACGATCACTCACTGTCCCAGATACAGAGCCCCGATTCCCTTACGCTCACTGTCCCAGATACAGAGCCCAGACGCCCTTACGATCACTCACTGTCCCAGATACAGAGCCCAGACGCCCTTACGATCACTCACTGTCCCAGATACAGAGCCCAGACGCCCTTACGATCACTCACTGTCCCAGATACAGAGCCCAGACGCCCTTACGATCACTCACTGTCCCAGATACAGAGCCCAGACGCCCTTACGATCACTCACTGTCCCGGATACAGAGCCCAGACACCCTTACGATCACTCACTGTCCCAGATACAGAGCCCTGACTCTTCGTGTCTCGGATACAGAGCCCCGATTCCCTTACGCTCACTGTCTCAGATACAGAGCCCAGACACCCTTACGATCACTCACTGTCCCAGATACAGAGCCCAGACGCCCTTACGATCACTCACTGTCCCAGATACAGAGCCCAGACGCCCTTACGATCACTCACTGTCCCAGATACAGAGCCCAGACGCCCTTACGATCACTCACTGTCCCGGATACAGAGCCCAGACGCCCTTACGATCACTCACTGTCCCGGATACAGAGCTCAGACGCCCTTACGATCACTCACTGTCCCAGATACAGAGCCCAGACGCCCTTACGATCACTCACTGTCCCAGATACAGAGCCCAGACGCCCTTACGATCACTCACTGTCCCAGATACAGAGCCCAGACGCCCTTACGATCACTCACTGTCCCGGATACAGAGCCCAGACGCCCTTACGATCACTCACTGTCCCGGATACAGAGCCCAGACACCCTTACGATCACTCACTGTCCCAGATACAGAGCCCCGATTCCCTTACACTCATTCAGTGTCCCAGATACAGAGCCCAGACGCCCTTACGATCACTCACTGTCCCAGATACAGAGCCCAGACACCCTTACGATCACTCACTGTCCCAGATACAGAGCCCTGACTCTTCGTGTCTCGGATACAGAGCCCCGATTCCCTTACGCTCACTGTCCCAGATACAGAGCCCAGACACCCTTACGATCACTCACTGTCCCAGATACAGAGCCCAGACGCCCTTACGATCACTCACTGTCCCAGATACAGAGCCCAGACGCCCTTACGATCACTCACTGTCCCAGATACAGAGCCCAGACGCCCTTACGATCACTCACTGTCCCAGATACAGAGCCCAGACGCCCTTACGATCACTCACTGTCCCGGATACAGAGCTCAGACGCCCTTACGATCACTCACTGTCCCAGATACAGAGCCCAGACGCCCTTACGATCACTCACTGTCCCAGATACAGAGCTCAGACGCCCTTACGATCACTCACTGTCCCAGATACAGAGCCCAGACGCCCTTACGATCACTCACTGTCCCAGATACAGAGCCCAGACGCCCTTACGATCACTCACTGTCCCAGATACAGAGCCCAGACACCCTTACGATCACTCACTGTCCCAGATACAGAGCCCCGATTCCCTTACACTCATTCAGTGTCCCAGATACAGAGCCCAGACGCCCTTACGATCACTCACTGTCCCAGATACAGAGCCCAGACACCCTTACGATCACTCACTGTCCCAGATACAGAGCCCTGACTCTTCGTGTCTCGGATACAGAGCCCCGATTCCCTTACGCTCACTGTCTCAGATACAGAGCCCAGACACCCTTACGATCACTCACTGTCCCAGATACAGAGCCCAGACGCCCTTACGATCACTCACTGTCCCGGATACAGAGCCCAGACGCCCTTACGATCACTCACTGTCCCGGATACAGAGCCCAGACGCCCTTACGATCACTCACTGTCCCGGATACAGAGCCCAGACGCCCTTACGATCACTCACTGTCCCGGATACAGAGCCCAGACGCCCTTACGATCACTCACTGTCCCGGATACAGAGCCCAGACGCCCTTACGATCACTCACTGTCCCAGATACAGAGCCCAGACGCCCTTACGATCACTCACTGTCCCGGATACAGAGCCCAGACGCCCTTACGATCACTCACTGTCCCGGATACAGAGCCCAGACGCCCTTACGATCACTCACTGTCCCTGATACAGAGCCCAGACGCCCTTACGATCACTCACTGTCCCAGATACAGAGCCCAGACGCCCTTACGATCACTCACTGTCCCAGATACAGAGCCCAGACGCCCTTACGATCACTCACTGTCCCAGATACAGAGCCCAGACGCCCTTACGATCACTCACTTTCCCATATACAGAGCCCAGACGCCCTTACGATCACTCACTGTCCCGGAAACAGAGCCCAGACGCCCTTACGATCACTCACTGTCCCGGATACAGAGCCCAGACGCCCTTACGATCACTCACTGTCCCGGATACAGAGCCCAGACGCCCTTACGATCACTCACTGTCCCGGATACAGAGCCCAGACGCCCTTACGATCACTCACTGTCCCGGATACAGAGCCCAGACGCCCTTACGATCTCTCACTGTCCCGGATACAGAGCCCAGACGCCCTTACGATCTCTCACTGTCCCAGATACAGAGCCCAGACGCCCTTACGATCACTCACTGTCCCAGATACAGAGCCCAGACGCCCTTACGATCACTCACTGTCCCAGATACAGAGCCCAGACGCCCTTACGATCACTCACTGTCCCACATACAGAGCCCAGACGCCCTTACGATCACTCACTGTCCCAGATACAGAGCCCAGATGCCCTTACGATCACTCACTGTCCCGGATACAGAGCCCCGATTCCCTTACGCTCATTCAGTGTCCCAGATACAGAGCCCAGACGCCCTTACGATCACTCACTGTCCCGGATACAGAGCCCCGATTCCCTTACGCTCATTCAGTGTCCCAGATACAGAGCCCTGACTCCTAGTGTCCCGGATACAGAGCCCCGATTCCCTTACACTCATTCAGTGTCCCAGATACAGACCCCAGACGCCCTTACGATCACTCACTGTCCCGGATACAGAGCCCAGACGCCCTTACGATCACTCACTGTCCCGGATACAGAGCCCTGATTCCCTTACGCTCATTCAGTGTCCCAGATACAGAGCCCTGACTCCTAGTGTCCCGGATACAGAGCCCCGATTCCCTTACACTCATTCAGTGTCCCAGATACAGACCCCAGACGCCCTTACGATCACTCACTGTCCCGGATACAGAGCCCAGACGCCCTTACGATCACTCACTGTCCCAGATACAGAGCCCAGACGCCCTTACGATCACTCACTGTCCCAGATACAGAGCCCAGACGCCCTTACGATCACTCACTGTCCCGGATACAGAGCCTAGACGCCCTTACGATCACTCACTATCCCAGATACAGAGCCCAGACGCCCTTACGATCACTCACTGTCCCAGATACAGAGCCCAGACGCCCTTACGATCACTCACTATCCCAGATACAGAGCCCAGACGCCCTTACGATCACTCACTGTCCCGGATACAGAGCCCCGATTCCCTTACGCTCATTCAGTGTCCCAGATACAGAGCCCAGACGCCCTTACGATCACTCACTGTCCCGGATACAGAGCCCTGATTCCCTTACGCTCATTCAGTGTCCCAGATACAGAGCCCAGACGCCCTTACGATCACTCACTGTCCCAGATACAGAGCCCAGACGCCCTTACGATCACTCACTGTTCCAGATACAGAGCCCAGACGCCCTTACGATCACTCACTGTCCCGGATACAGAGCCCAGACGCCCTTACGATCACTCACTGTCCCGGATACAGAGCCCAGACGCCCTTACGATCACTCACTGTCCCAGATACAGAGCCCAGACGCCCTTACGATCACTCACTGTCCCGGATACAGAGCCCCGATTCCCTTACGCTCATTCAGTGTCCCAGATACAGAGCCCTGACTCCTAGTGTCCCGGATACAGAGCCCCGATTCCCTTACGCTCATTCAGTGTCCCAGATACAGAGCCCTGACTCCTAGTGTCCCGGATACAGAGCCCAGACGCCCTTACGATCACTCACTGTCCCGGATACAGAGCCCAGACGCCCTTACGATCACTCACTGTCCCAGATACAGAGCCCTGACTCCTCGTGTCCAGGATACAGAGCCGCGATTCCCTTACGCTCATTCAGTGTCCCGGACACAGAGCCCTGACTCCTAATGTCCCAGATACAGAGCCCTGACTCCTAATGTCCCTATTGTTTCTATATTGTTTGTTTTTGAAATATTGAAATATTTTTTGTCTATGTAATAATTTACCTATGTTTTTATATATTTGTACTATTTTGTATATCGCCTAGAATATAGATTAGGCGATTAATCAAGTTGTATAATAAACTTGGAAACTTGGATACAGAGCCCCGATTCCCTAACACTCATTCAGTGTCCCAGATACAGAGCCCTGACTCCTGGTGTCCCAGATACAGAGCCCCGATTCCCTTATGCTCATTCACTGTCCCAGATACAGAGCCGTGATTCCCTCACATTCATTCAGTGTCCCAGATACAGAGCCCAGACTCCTCGTGTCCCAGATACAGAGCCCCGACTCCTCATGTCCTGGATACAGAGCCCTGATTCCCTCACGCTCATTCACTGTCCCAGATAGAGCTCTGATTCCCTTACACTCATTCACTCATGCTTATTCAGTGTCCCAGATACAGAGCCCTGACTCCTGGTGTCCCAGATACAGAGCCCAGACGCCCTTACTCTCACTCACTGTCCCAGATACAGATCCCTGATTCCTGGTGTCCCAGATACAGAGCCCCGATTCCCTTACACCATTCATTGTCCCAGATACAGAGCCCAGACACCCTTACGATCACTCACTGTCCCAGATACAGACCTGACTCCAGGGCTGGTGTCCCAGATACAGAGCCCCGATTCCCTTACACTCATTCACAGTCCCAGATACAGAACCCTGACTCCTCGTGTCCCAGATACAGAGCCCCAACTCCTCGTGTCCCGGATACAGAGCCCCGACTCCTCGTGTCCCACATACAGAGTCCCAACTCTCTTACACTCAATCACTGTCCCAGATACAGAGCCCCAACTCCCTTACACTCACTCACTGTCCCAGATACAGAGCCCTGACTCCTTGTGTCCCAGATACAGAGCTGTGATTCCATAATGCTCACTCAGTGTCCCAGATACAGAGCCCTGACTCCTCGTTTCCCAGATACAGAGCCTAGACTCCCTTACGCTCACTCACTGTCCCAGATCAGATCCCTGACTCCTCATGTCCCGGACACAGAGCCCCAATTCCCTTATGCTCATTCACTGTCCCAGATCCCCCAGCCCTGCTTGTCACCCCTTTGCTTTTACATAGTCACCTAGCAGTGCACCTTTTAACCTTGCTTCATACTCCCTGTTTGACCCCTTCAGCCCCTCAATCTGATTGTACCTGCCTTAAAAATAGAAATATACAAGCGGTGAATGTGAAGACATATAAAGACCAGAAGGGAAGGGCATGGGATGGGACTGTCTGTTTACCTATTATATATAGGTATTTGAATTCCCAGAGACATTAGGGGGTGCAGTGGGAATCGAACCGAGCTCTCAGACCACTGCACTAACCACTCTCCTTGGCAGATCCTTTCCTCTTGTTCTGAGCTTTCTTGAATTCTGCTTTCTCTTCAGTGCTTACCACGTTCCTAACACCCTCTTATCATATACTGCATTAATCATTACTGTGTGCTCCCCCCCCATTTGCCCCACACGTCTGCTGAATCACATCATAGTTCCCCACCCCCTTTGCGCTCTCTATACGTTCCTAGGAGTCAGTGGGATCTGGTGTTGTGTATAGGCCTGTTTCCTTCTGGCACTGGTCTAGCAGTAAAGAGAATGTGGGAGTGCTTGTGGTCTTCAGTCTCTGCCACACCTCCTGTCTGTTTATTTATACTGGCGTTAGCAGGAAGAGCTTGAGCAGGGTAGGACTGGGAACCTGAACTCTGTTCTCACCCTGCCCATGCTTTGTAATGTCACTCCGCACAGAGCTCTTCTGGCAGCCACTTACTCTCACAGTCATCGTTTCACTAAAACAGGAAGTCACTGGTCCCTGCAACTTTCTCCAGAGGGATTGGATAGGGTCAACTAGTAGCTTAGTGGTTAGAGCATCTGCTCAGCAGCCTGAGGTTGTGAGTTCAACTCCTTGTGACTCTGGGCAAGTCACTTAACACTCCAGGTACAAAATGTATTTATTTTCTTTTTAAAATTTATATACCGTTTTATTCCAAAACGGTTTACAAATCGTTACCTACATAAAATCTTATAAAATTCAGAACAAGGTTAGAACAAAACAAAGAGATTCAATCCTTGCATTTTCCAAAATGAGCTCTTAGCTCCACATTTTCGGATTTGACCAACCAGGCTATTCCCTGCACATGTAAAAGTCACGGGTTAGCCTTCGGTTTCAGCATTGCTGAACTTTCTGAGCCTTAAAAAATTCAGGGATCGTACCATATCAAATTGGTGACATATCATAATTGCTTTGTATTGGATTCTGAATGCAACTGGCAGCCAATGCAATTGTCGGAGATAGGAGTAATATGCAGACAGAAAAAGCGGTAGTTCAGGTCCCATCCCCCTTTACCCCTATAATCAATCATAGATTTCAACTTATCATTCTGCTTTAAAGATGTATGCATGCTGTTCAGAAAATACTTTTCTATCTCGAATGCTGTAGAAAACCTAATATTTTAGAAGTGAAAAAGAGACGTCTGTATAGAGCGGCTTTTGATTTCCTAGTGGGGAACCTGAAGCCCATGAAGGAGGTGGTTCTGTCCTGTTGTCATATTCCCTTCCGATTTTGAGCCAACACCCCAGTGTGTGTTGCTATGATGAAATCTTCTGCTGTTTTGACAGACAGTCTTTGTTGTGAGCTGTGGCTGGTATTTTTCCCTGACTCTGAGGGTCAGTTTTTATGCTGTGGGATGTTTCTCTTAATGGACATTGCAGCCTTAATGTCTTGGGAGCTTCCCTTTGAGTCCTATTATGGATTAAGAACTAGTTGAAAGACAGAAAAGAGAGAGTGGGTTGAAATGGTCAATATTCTCAATGGAGAAGGGTAAAGAGTGGGGTTCCCCAGGGGTCTGTGCTGGGACCGCTGCTTTTTGACACATTTATCAATGATCTAGAGATGAAAATGACTAGTGAGATAATTAAATTTGCTGATGACACAAAGCTGTTCAAAGTTGTTAAATCGCAAGAGACTGGGCGTCAAAATGGCAGATGACGTTTAATGTGAGCAAGTGCAAAGTGATGCATGTGGGAAAGAGGAACCCGAACTATAGCTATGAGATGCTGGGTTGTGTGTGAGGAGTCACTGCCCAGGAAAAGGATCTAGGTGCATTAAAACCCTCAGCTCAACGTGTGGCGGTGGCTGAGAAAGCAAATAGAATGCTAGGAATGGAAAACAAAGATGAAAATGTTATATAGTGCCCTTGTATCGCTCTATGGTACGGCTGCACTTTGAATACTGTGTTCAGTTCTGGTGGCCGTATCTCAAAAAATATCTTGTGGAATTAGAAAAGGTCCAGACAAGGGCAACAAAAATGATGCAAGAAATGGGATGAGGAAAGGCTTAAGCAGCTAGGTCTCTTCAGCTTGGAGAAGAGACGGCTCAGGGGTGATATGATAGAGGCCTATAAAATACTGAGTGGAGTTGAAAGGGTAGATGTGAATCGCTTGTTCACTCTTACTAGGACTAGGGGGGCATGCGATGAAGCTCCTAAAAGAAACAAGAGAAAATAGTTCTTCATACAAAGTCTGGAATTCATTTCCAGAGAATGTGGTGAAAGCAGTTAGCTTAGCAGGGTTTCGAAAAGGTTTGGATAATTTCCTAAGAGAAGTCCTTAGGCCATTATTGAGCTGGCTTGGGGGAACTATCTAAAATAGTATACAGCAGAAGGAATTGTCCTTGATCTCTACTATTAATAGTTCTAGTGGGGAGAGACGTAGAGATTCTAATAGGTGGGTGATTTTGGAGTCTTAGGTTGTCTTGCGTTGGTATCCATATTTCAGTTAAGAATAGGATGATTTTGGTCTTGTTGACCACTGATCGCGCATTAATGATGCATGTGATGGGGATTCTTTATAATGTTGTCTGGGTTTGGGCTGCTGGTGTCATTGTGGCATGGCTTTCGATGTCTAGGGAGGCTCCTACAAGCGTTGGGGTTGCTTGTTGCACAGTTTTTTAGAGGACAGCTCCATGATGGGGCTCCGTGTCTGCTATTAGATAGGCTTTGCTATGCCTAGTGGTAATTAGTAGACAGAGTTATTACAATATACCCAACTCACTTTTGATTAATTCTCTACAGCATGTAGGTTTGGTTGAGTATAGGCTATAGTTTGTTTTTTTTCTTCTATCTTAGCAATATGTAATAGTGATGCGTTTCATGATTTGGGAGCCCAGTATGTGGGCCTTTGCATGATAGAAATGTTAGTTTTCAATTATTTTGAGTTCCATAATTAGTGTATTGTTTTAGCCAGGCCTACCATGTATAATAGAACAAGAGAAAATGTTGTCAAATGAATTCTAGAGTCTATTGGCAACCAGTGAAGTTGAAGGTAACCTCCCCCCAACTTAAGGTTCCCCCTCCCCGAGCATACAGTACATTATTCTGCTGTTGATAAAAAACAGAAGGTCTGAGGAATTAATTAGCTCTAGACAAATCCACTCATTCCTTGGTGTTCCAGCCTAGTTAGAGGCAGTAGATGACGTCCCATGTATGAAGGAGGAGCTCCCTCCTTTCCCCTTTTGTGACTGTTTGCTGGGGTTCAGCGTTCCTCCTGCTGTTAGATTCTTTGTAATGCCTAGGATTTCGATAGTGTTTGGGTTCCGTTGTTGTCCAGTGCTCTAAGCAAAATGCTGTGCAACAAAGCATGCCTTAGGGGTGTTCAGTGTCAGCATTTGGGGGAGGTGACAGAGCGACTCTCCATGGCAGCCCCCAGGGCAGGATTAACCAATAGGCCAAGTAGGCACGTGCCTAGGGCCCGAAATGGTCAGGGGGGCCCGATGAAGGAGGGCATCAACAATGTTTTTTCCAAACGGTGATGGACCCCTTCAGCATCAATCAGCAACGCAGGCCCCTCCCCCCCCCCATCGACAGAAAGTTAGACAAACAAGCAACGCGGATAAAAAAGGCAATGGGAACTGTAATTGTGCAAGCAGTGCTGCTTGCCCAAAGCTTCCCTCTGACACAGCTTGGGTGCATGGTGGGGTGAGGCAGGGGGCCCAGTGTACTTGTGTGCCGAGGGGCCCTCGACAAATTAATCCTGCCCTGGCAGCCCCTACTCTCTCTCTGCTCTTCCATACCTAGGATCACAGCAGCCTTGCAGATCTGCAGTAGGGCAGCTCTCTGGTGACTATGAAAAGACTCTCCATGCCAGCCCCAACTCTCCACTCCTCCACGCCTGGACCGCTGCGACCTTGCAGATCTCCAGCCTTGCAGAACCACTGTAAGAACCCTGCAACCCTGTCCTAAATGGTTACCATTATTGATATATTGTCTTTCCTGTGCAGATATCAAAGTGATTTACTATTGAATAGTAAACAGGTATTCTAAGTAGTTTCCTTAGTCACTTCCCTCTGTATAAGTTAATATTGCCTCCACGTTAGCTTGGGGGACAGAAGACCTGATCCAAGAGGTAAACAGGTCCTCCACATAGCTGAGCCATTATGCAGATTCTTATTGACATGGTAGTATAGTGAAGGATTCTCGTGTAGTTTGGCGTGACCGTGGGAGGAGTGCTAGAACTCTGACTTGATTTCCCATTTTCTTTTGCAGATGCTCCTCTCCTGTTGGCGGAGCTGAGGCCAGGCCAGACACAGCAGTTTGATTGGAAGTCCTGCTGTGAGACATGGAGCGTGGCTTTCTCTCCAGATGGCGTATGGTTTGCCTGGTCACAGGGGCACTGCATTGTGAAGCTGATCCCATGGCCATTAGGGAACACCAAACTGTGAGTGACTTATGTATGTTGGAAGGGACGGGTCCACATGTCCCCTTCCTCCACACGCTCTTGGCACTTTTGGATAGCATTAAGCAGCTGCATGAGGGCAGACAGCAGAAGGATGAGAAGGGAGTAGGGCGATAACTCTGCAGCTGTTTCTGACACAGGCCCAATGTCCACTTTAATGATGTCCTGAGACATGTACAACATTGGGCCTTTAATGACATCAGCAGGAACTGCAGTCAAACTCCAGTAAATGTATATATAGAAGGCTGTTACAGTAAGAAGCAGGCTGAATGAAGAGTTCTTTGGGGCTATAGTTTGCCTACTCTTGCCTTCAATCATGTATTGGTCTGATCAGATATTGTCCTTTTACCACTGGGCCAGCTTATTTGCAGCATGGATTCAGCCAAGGCATGAAGAAACGTGGATAAAGGGGAACCAGTTGATGTAGTATATCGAGATTTTCAGAAAACATTTGACAGTCACTCGTGAGAGACTCCTGTGAAAATTAAAAAGCCAAGAGCTGGTTAATGGATTAAAAAAAACAAAACAGGGGGTAGTGTTAAATGGGCAATTCTTTCAATGGAGGAAGGTAAATAGTGGAGTGCCTCAGGGGTTTCTACTGGGACCGGTGCTATTTAACATATTTATAAATGATCTAGAAATGGGAATGACGAGCAAGATGATTAAATTGGCAGATGATACAAAATGATTTAAAGTTGTTAAAGTGCATGCGGACTGTGAGAAATTGCTGGAGAAAGGGGTTGAGAAAGTGAAGGAGAAGGGGGGAGAGAAAGTGACCCAGAAAGAAGGGAAGAATAGATGCTGGACCTTCAAGTGGGGGTGGGAGGAGGGAAGGAGTGAGAGAGATGTTCGCTGCGGGGAGGGGGACAGGCTGTTGGTTTTCTCGACTATAAATGAAAATACTGGATTGTAATGAAATTCTGCACTGTGAACCAAAACTAAATCCAGCCCCCTGTTATGGTCAGCATAACATCTACAAAACTGGTCAAATATCAATCATTCTTGGTATAGAGAAATCTAACTGTATACTGAATAGTTTTAATCTTGGGGGCAGTAAATGGTTTCCATGGGACCAGTTCTTTGATAGCTTGGACATTCTGGGCCATTTGAATGGCTCTTGGGCTCCTGCTACCTACCAGCCTTCTGATCAGTTGAACCTGATTGTCTAAAAGGTTTCAAAAAGTTGTCCAAAGTGCATTTCTTCCAGTCTTTGATCTGTTTTGTAGAACACTGACCATAAGAACATAAGAATTGCCAGTGGTCCATCATGCCCAGCAGTCCGCACACGCGGCAGCCCTCTGGTCAAAGACCAGCGCCCTAATTGAGACTAGCCCTACCTGCATACGCTCTTGTTCACCAGGAACTTGTCTAACTTTGTCTTGAATCCCTGGAGGGTGTTTCCTCCTATGACATACTCAGGAAGCGCATTCCAGTTTTCTACCATTCTCTGGGTGAAGAAGAACTTCCTTACTTTCGTACGGAATCTATCCCCTTCCAACTTTAGACAATGCCCTCTCATTCTCCCTATCTTGGAGAGGGTGAACAACCTGTCTTTATCCACTTGTTTTGATCATGTCCCCTTAAATGTTTTGATCATGTCCCCTTTCAATCTCCTCTGTTCGAGGGAGAAGAGGCCCAGTTTCTCTAATCTTTCGCTGTACGGCAGCACCTCCAACCCCTTAACCATCTTACTCGCTCTTCTCTGGACCCTTTCGAGTAGTACCGTGTCTTTCTTCATGTACGGCGACCAGTGCTGGCCTGATACAGTGGCATGATAACCTTTTCCGATCTGTTTGTGATCCCCTTCTTTATCATTCCTAGCATTCTGTTCGCCCTTTTCACCGCTGCTACACATTGTGTGGATGGCTTTATCGCCTTGTCGATCAGAACTCCCAAGTCCCTTTCCTGGGAGGTCTCTCCAAGTACCGCCCCGGACATCCTGTATTCGTGCATGAGATTTTTGTTACCGACATGCATCACTTTACATTTATTCACGTTGAACCTCATCTGCCATGTCGATGCCCATTCCTCGAGCCTGATTATGCAGATCTTTGCAATCCCCTTGCATCTTCACTACTCTGAATAACTTCATATCATCCGCAAATTTGATCACCTCGCTCGTCATATCTATGTCCAGATCGTTTATAAAGATGTTGAAGAGCACGGGTCCAAGCACCGTGCCCCGTGGCTCCCTACTAGTGACGCTCTTCCAGTCCGAGTATTGTCCATTTACCCCCACTTTCTGTTTCCTATGCTCCAGCCAGTTTTTAATCCACGTGAGTATTTCACCCTCGATTCCATGGCTTGCAATTTTCCAAAGTAGTCGTTCATGCGGAACCTTGTCGAACGCCTTCTGAAAATCCAGATATACATTGTCGACCGGGTCGCCCTTGTCTATCTGCCTGTTTACTCCCTCAAAGAAGTGCAGCAAGTTTGTCAAACAAGATCTGCCTTTGCTGAAACCATGCTGGCTGGTCCTCATCAGACCGTGTCCGTCAAGGTGATCAATGATGCGGTCCTTTATCCGCGCCTCTACCATCTTTCCCAGTACCGAGGTCAGATTTACCGGTCTGTAGTTTCCTGGGTCTTCCCTCGAACCTTTTTTGAAGATCGGCGTAACATTCGCCACCTTCCAGTCCTCCGGAATCTTTCCCGATTGGCTATTAGTTGAAGCAGTTCAGCTATGGTCCTTTTCAGTTCCTTGATGACCCTCGTATGGATGCCATCCGGTCCCGGGGATTTATCACTCTTAAGCCTATCAATCTGCCTGCAAACCTCTTCTAGACTGACCATTAACCCTGTTGGTTTCCCGTTTTCACTTCCAGCATATAGCCTGATGGGTTCTGGTATGCTGTGTATATCCTCTTCGGTAAATACAGATGCAAAAAATGTGTTCAGGTATCTGTGATTTTTGGGGGGAGTTCATAATGTAGCCTGGTGTTCAGTTGTATAAATGTCGTCTCCAACTCCAGAGATGCGGAGAGAAGTTTTACACTGTTCAACTTGATACCTTCTGCTAGAAGAAAGTCACTAATGTCACAGTAAAATCCATTGGTCTGCTGTTGCAGCCATTATTGTAGCAATTTTAAAAAGGCGAGTCATTCTCCAAAAACCTCACGTGCAAATGAGGTTGGTGCAGAGTAGAAAAGATTTGCTAAATTTGCACGTGCCCATTGCTGGTGATAGCGATGGGCACATCGCAAAAATTAAAAAAACAAATCGAAGATTGGCAGGTGGGATGCCCACTCTCTCCCGCTGCCAAAGTCAAGTACCTCCCCCCGTGACAGTGGAAGAGATATCTACTCCCTCCCACCGCCAAGCAACACACCTCTCCCAACACACCCCATGCCTCCAATAATCCCCCGTTCCCTTCCCCTTACCTTATTTACAATGGCTGGCCAGAGGGAGATGGAGTGGCCTTAACCTGGGCCAATCAGAGCCTTATGCCTTTCCCCAGAGCATCCCAGGATGCACCAGGGAGGGGAAGGCCCACCATGTTTAAGAGGAGGGCCTGCTGGCCGGAAGGACGAGGCATTCCTCTGGCCAGCCATTGTAAACAAGGTAAGGGGGAGAGAGGAAAGGAGGTCGTAGGCGGGAGGGAGTGGGCATCTCTCTTGCTGCCGAGGAAGGGTGTCGGGGAGGTGGTGTTGCTTGGCAGTGGGAGGGAAGTGGGCATCTTTCCCACTGCCATGGGGGAGTGCTTCACTTCGGTGGCAGGAGGGAGTGGATATCTCTCCTGCTGCTGGGGGGGGGTGGGTGGGTGGGAGGAAGTTAGCACTGTCGCGCGATTGTGCGATGCGGCAGAAGAGAGTGGGCATCTCTCCTGCCGATCTTCAATTTGGAGGGTATTTTAATTTACGTTGCGGGGGGTGGTCTGAGCTGTCAAACCTTACTTTTCTGTTAGTGCCTGACCCAATCAGCGCTCAGGCAATGACAGCTCACACCTGTCAGCAAATTTTGGATCTCACTGCATGCAGAAATGCGCTAAAGTGTCTTCTTATAAAGGCAGCCCAAGAAAAATCTTGTGTGATCTGGAACCACAGCTGATCAGCCTGTAATGCGAATTCCAAAGGCCCATGCCCCTTTTGTGCACAGGGAATGAGATAGTCTTAAGGGAAAGTTTATAAGCCTGCAGGAGGTCTGGGAAACTTGGGATCCCATTAAGCTTTCCCTCGCTAGTCCACTAATGTGTTGCTCCGTCTCTCTGGTCTTTTCATAGAATTTCCAAGGCATTTGATCACCGAAGCTGCTACCTGAAGCCTGCTGAGGTGAGGTCACGAGGTAGCAACCTGAAGGAGAAGACGCTGGACTGCAGGCAAATTGTGTGGGGTTTGTCCTTCAGCTTTTCGTCTTTGCTGAACCGGAAGAGGTTCTGGGCAACCAGTGAAGCGCAAGAACCTTGCCTGATCCTTGCCACAGGGCTCAATGATGGACACATCAAAGTCTGGGAAGTAGAGACAGGTAGCACGAGTCGTATTCCCTTCCACTGTCTGTGATCAAGGATCACAAGCTCAGGATCACATGTTTCCACTTCTCTGAGACACTCAAAAGGACTTTTTTCCCCTCAAAGAAAA
Source organism: Geotrypetes seraphini (assembly GCF_902459505.1). Classification (NCBI taxonomy): domain Eukaryota; kingdom Metazoa; phylum Chordata; class Amphibia; order Gymnophiona; family Dermophiidae; genus Geotrypetes; species Geotrypetes seraphini. Next base: position 189,389,926 of record NC_047091.1, on the reverse strand, counting down.
CCAATTAACAAAAGATATAACTCTTCAAATTATGAGGAGTGATGATAAAATAATGGGTGAAATGCTGTTCTATATCAGAATAGCCTTCCTGGGCCAGAGCAGTGGTCCATCAAGCCCCAGTGGCCGAACCAGGTCCCAGAAGAGTAAAATAAGTGGGAGTGGGGCTTCATTTGATCTGGCATTTGGCAGCTCAGTTGGACGTTAGAGGTGGAGAGGACTTTGCACATGTGTTAAGGGGGATTTGCCCCTCTCCCCTTGATTAGTTGCTTTCATGAGGGAAACGTGGGGGTGGGGCATGAGTTCCAATGGCATTGTACTCAGTAGCCTAGTGAAGGGGGGCGGTCCGTCCCGTGCATCATGTTGGGGGTCGCGGGCACCCCTACTCATCTCTGCTCCCCCTCCCCCTTCCCTTTCCCCTGTACCTCTAGTCGTTCACTGCCCTGAGCAACAACTGTAACGTGCGCCTGGAGACCACGTTATCTTGTCCTGCATGTCTAGGTGCCGCACAAAGCAAGTGACAACAGAGGGAGTGCCGACGGGGTCGTGAGGAGCACATTGCAGTTGTTGCTCGTGGTGAGGGTGCATGTTCAGCGGGTAGGGGAGGGGCGCCACTGATTACGCTGCTGCTCATTCCTCTGCTCCTACTGATGTACAAGTTGTGGAGAAATGGAAACACAGCAGGGTTTAGGGTGAATTGTGATAGATCAGAAGTCCTGAACTTTGGGGGAAGGTAGTAAGAAATATTTGGGGGTACAAAGTTAAATAATGTGAACGATCCTTCCCTTTCAGGAAACTGGAGATAGATATGAGGAATTGGAGACAGACATACAGACGCATTACTCGTAGAAATCCCACAGGTGGACTTGCAAAGGAGTCAACACCATAGAAACATAGAAACATAGAAATAGACGGCAGATAAGGGCCCACGGCCCATCTAGTCTGCCCACCTTAATGTCCCTCCCCTACCTTTGCCCTGTGAATAGATCCCATGTGCCGATCCCATTTGGCCTTAAAATCAGGCACGCTGCTGGCCTCAATCACCTGTAGTGGAAGACTATTCCAGCGATCAATAGATTTATTCCACCAGATCAATAGATTTATTTAGGATGCAAATTTCTTCCATCTGTCACCTAAGGGTAGGTGGTTCCGCCCCATTGCTTTCACTATAATGTGGAAGCTGAACTGAAACAGGATTTAGAGGGAAATGACTAGGAATTTGCCCGCCACATCAGGAATCGCAACCAGGAATCGCAAAAGAATAAGGCTGTGAGTTGTATAACCAAACGTAAGGATTGGGCCTGATGTTGTATGTTCAAATCGAATGCAGATAAAGAGCAAACTTCAGGAGTCATTGCCATCAATAATTCGGATTGTAGAAAAGTCAACTAAGGTTCTTTCCCAACATATATAACATTTAAAACTCAGATACAACACTTAATATTCTGTTAAAATCCATAGCAGAATTCTTGGGACACCAGGCCGCACAGTGGTATAAACTGATAAACGGATTTGTAAATAAAAAGCCTAAAAATGGACTTAGGGATATTTGGAGCATTGAGATTAAGCATCAAATTTCTGCGTCTCAATGGCCATGAATTTGGTCTTGGAGGATGAGATCTACGGTGTCTGCATCTATGAGACAAACTTGGTTTTTCCTTTTACATAGAGCATTTTGGACCCCAGTTAGATTACAAAAGTTAGATAGCTCTAAGTCTAATAGATGCTGGCATTGTAACCTTGAAGCAGGGACTCTGGATCATTTAATAATCTATTGTCCCTTTATCTTGACCTTTTGGAAATCAATTTGGACCCAAATAAATTGTTTATTGGAGAGCCAAATTTCATCAAACAATAATAAGCTTTTATTGATTATGACACATATCGCAAGTAATTGGAAGAATTGCAGCAGACTCAATTACAGTCTTTGGTGGAATTCGTTATGTCACATTTATAAAATGGAAAGAACAATAGCCATACAAAAGGGGAATTATAAGAAATTTAAAGAGATTTGGAGGCCATTGACAAATTATTGTAATGAATAGATACCATTTTTCCATTATAAGTACAATGTAAATGTGGGAGAGGGAGGGATTTTAGAATTTTATTAGATGTTTAGATCAATAAGAAAGAAAATTGTGTATGATATACGTGATTGCATAGGTTATGGGAGGGATTTAATGTTAAACATGATAGAGATTCAAGTGATGTATTCAATTACAGTTGTCATTTATTGATACACTTGTTGTAAGATGTAAAAATGAATAAAGATTAAAAAAGAAAAAAATGTATCCCCCACCCCCCTAATCAATAACGTTTTTTAAATTCAAGAAAAACTATCATAAACCCCATTCCTATATAACTTACTTTAATAATCAAACCCAAAAAACCTTCCCTCCCTCCCCCCACCTTGGACATGCATATTTAAGGGGAAAAATAATATTCAATCATTACAATATTTTGTTAATGGCTCCCAAATCTCCTGAAATTTTCCAAAATTCCCCTAATGTGTGGCTGTTGTCCTTTCCATTTTATAAATGTGACATAAAGAAACTGTAATTAAGTCTCTGCCAGTTTTTCCAATTACTCGTAATCTGTTGTATGGCAACCCCTGTCCTAATAAGTAGAAGCCTGTTATTCTTGGCCCACAGTATCATACGATAATGCCACTGGATTTTCCAACAAACAATTGATTTGACCCCAAGAATCGATGGACAATAGAATAACAAATGATCTAATGTCCCAGTTTCAACTAAGCTTCTTGCTATAATCTTTGACTCCCTCAAGTCCAACCATCTGGGGTTTTTTTAGACTCAAACAATTTATTTAAAATATTTATTTCCCAAATCTATGCACGTTACGGTATAACACACATAATAATTTATAGCATTTCTATTCCGCACGATCAGTCAGTTTGTGAGCGGATTACAGATCTACATACATAATTCACGAGACAACACAATATCGTCTAAAATTAAACGTACATTATTCCACACTCTTATAAACCTGCTCAAAACTTTGAAATAAATTTGCCTTCAATTGCTGATGAAACAGCACAAGTCAAGTTGTTTGATGACTCAAGTCTGATAAGGCATTGCGTAACTGTGGCCCGACAACCAGAAATGCGACCTTATTGACACCTAACGCATCTGACGTGTTGAAGGTACCACAAAGACTGATCACAGGGTCCCGCCCTGTACACAAACAGCAAAAGTTTAAAGCTAATGGAACTGGGGAGATGTGAGCTGTTCCTGGCAAATTCCCAATAACGTGATCCAGAGTCAATACAACTACAAAATAGAGTTCAATTATTATAAAACATAAGTGTCTATTTTAATAGTAGAATCAAGTCAATTTGATCATGTTAAAATGACATTGGCTTCCATTTAAAGCCCGCTTCTTATTCAAAGCACCTGGTTACAAATACAAAATATTCTTATTTTCTGCAATTACCTAATAGTTCAATACAGATTCCAATTTTAAGCACTGAGAATTACAAATAATATTACAATATAACCCCCCCCCCTTTTTTTTACAAACCCGTGATAGTGTTTTTTAGCTCAGGCTGGTCCTGATGAGTGTCGAGAGCAGCGCAGAGCATTCCACGCATCGACCTGCACTAAAAACCGCTATTGTCGTGTTTCTCACGAGAGTTCCTCGCCTGATTCTCTTCCATTTTTGCAGAATTATTTCCACCCTATTGGTTCTTTGCAAACTTTGAGGAAGAAGTGCTTTTTGAAATACAGACCATGTTGGGTCTAGCACACCTCGCAACAAGAACCAGCTCTTGGATATAACTCAATTATTATTTTTATTGATGCTAATATATCTATTTTTTATGACTTTTAATTGAATAAATTCCTGCACCTTGTACATGTACTGCAATTTTGTTTTGGGTTTTTTCCTTCAATAGATGAGACCAACAGGTGTCAGATGCTAATTTAAGAACATAAGAACAGCCTTACTGGGTCAGACCAATGGTCTAGCAAGCCCATTCCCACGTTGGCCAATCTAGGTCCCTAGTACCTGGTCAAAACCCAAGGAGTAGCAATATTCCATGCTACCGATCCAGGGCAAGCAATGGCTTCCCCCACGTCTTAATAACAGACTATGGACTTTTCCTCCAGGAACTTGTCCAAACCTTTCTTAAAACAAGCGACGCTATCCACTCTTACCACAACCTCTGGCAACGCATTCCAGAGCTTAACTATTCTCTGAGTGAAAAAAAAAATTCCTCCTATTGGTTTTAAAAGTATTTCCCTGTAACTTCATTGAATGTCCCCTAGTCTTTTTGTGATTTTTGACAGAGTGAAAAATCGATCCACTTATGCCCCATTCTAATCCACTCAGGATTTTGTAGACTTCAATCCTATCTCCCCTCAGCCGTCTCTTTTCCAAGCTGAAGAGCCCTAACCGTTTTAGTCTTTCCTCATACGAGAGGAGTTCCAACCCCTTTACCATCTTGGTCTCTCCTCTTTGAACCTTTTCTAGCGCCGCTATATCTTTCTTGAGATAAGGAGACCAGAACTGAACGCAGTACTCCTAATGAGTTCACACCATGGAGCAACACAGGGGCATTATGACATTCTTAGTCTTGTTAACCATCCTTTTTAAAATAATTCCTAGCATCCTATTTGCTTTTTTGGCCGTTGCTGCACATTGGGTGGAAGATTTCATCATATTGTCTACGATGACACCCAGATCCATTTCTTGGGCGCTAATTCCCAAGGTGGACCTAAGCATCCGGTAACTGATTCGGGTTATTCTTCCCAATGTGCATCACTTTGCATTTGTGCACATTAAATTTCATCTGCCATTTAGAATATAATTCCAAATTTATGATAAATTTAATAAACTGCCCAATGGATAACTACCTTCTAGGCAGTTTACGATACTAATGAGGGAAAGGGCTAGGGGCTGCATGCATGTTGGCAAAGAGGGTAGAACTACAGTGGGACCTTGGTTTACGAGCATAATTTGTTCCAGAAGCATGCTCGTAAACCAAAGTGCTCGTATATCAAAGCGAGTTTCCCCATAGGAAGTAAGGGAAACTCGCTTGATTCGTTCCCCCCCCCCCCCCGTGGCCACCGGCGCTACTCTACCTCACCCCCCCTCAAGAACCGGCATCATCCCCCCTCCCCGTTTGCGAATGCCCCTTCCCCCCGACTGCCCAGACACAAGCCCTTACCCCGATTTGGCACCAGCATGCAGCACCAACCCACAGGACGTGCCGGTGCCCGAAGATCCTGCCTCTTACCTGGGCTATGCCTTGAGCATCTGCGCATGCTAAAGGCCTTCTGGATCCTGCCTCTCTAAGATGAAAAGGGCTATGAGGTGGAAGTTTGTCATTCCTTGCATTGGGGACCTGGAGAGAGGAGGAAGAATGAGCCACTGTGGCCTGGATGGGTATGATAGTGGGGATAAGGGATAGGGACTTATATACCGCCTTTCAAAGTGGTTTACGTTCCGGTACACGAGCATTTTCCCTGAGCTGAAACCTACATTACTTGTCTGCAGGATGCCTTCTCTTTAATCTTTCTGGACACTTGGATGTTGTGAGAGACCTCAGCTTTGCTCCCAATGGAAGTTTGATCCTCGTCTCTGCCTCCAGGGACAAGACTCTTCGTATCTGGGATCTGAAGAAAGATGGTAGGTAAAGTACAGTGAAGGGGATGGTACTTCATATACAGTAAATTCTCAGTTATCCGGCACCCATGGGATTGATAGATGCCAGATAACTGTAGTTTCTGGTTGCTTGAGAGTTACTATTAAAATAGTTTTGTCTCCCTTCCCACCTCACCTTTCTGGTCTGAGTCTCTCTTCCTCTCTCTATCATCCCCCACCCCCACTTGTAGGTCCAGCATCTGTTCCTCCTTTCTGGTTTGGGTCACTTTCTCTCCCCGCTTCCCCTACATCCAGCCATCTCCCCTCCCCTGCCATTTCCATGTCCCTTCTTCCCCCCACCATATTTTGGTCCATCTCTCCCTGGGTCTGGCCTCCATTAGACCCTCCCCCTTCATCACTTACCTGCAGCTCTCCCAAAGCAGTAGTGTCAGCCGGTCAGCAAAGGCAGTGCTGTAAAGCCCCGGCATGGCCTTTCCTCTGGAGGGAGGGGCAGGGTTCGGCTCAGGACTGGCTGCTGCTGCTGTTTCGGGTGCTGGAGGGAGGATGATATATTTTTTTTTCTGGCGATTTTTATTTTTGCCGTTTGGTTGAGTACTGGTTAACTGGGATTCTACTGTACCACCTTTTCTGTATGGTTACAATCCGAAGTGGCTTCTATATTTTAGACAGGTCCTTATTTTGTCCTTGGGGGGGCAATGAAGTGTTAAGTGACTTGCCCAGCTGCTCTAACCACTAGGTCACTCCAGTATGCTAACATCCTTCTGGAAACAGCGAAACTGACCAGGATAGATTTACAACAGTGGTCTCTAACTTATGGCCCGGGGTCTATACTAGAGGTCCGCAGGGATCCTGCGGGGATGCCCCCTGACCCACGGGACTCCCAAGGGGATGCCTCCCCGGCCCGCGGGACTCCCACGGGGATGGAAACAGGATTCCATTTACTGAGGCCTACCTAAATTCTGGCGATGCAGCTGAGAGACAAGTCCGGCGCCGCAGCGAAAACAGCCATACTGAGCAGTGAGCTCAGCACATACACAGCTGAAAGCCTTGCTTGCTGATTGGTCCTGCGGCACGGCGGAGTGGGATCAGCAAGCAAGGCTCTCAGCTATGTACGTGCTGCCTGTTTGCTCTATGGCTGCAGGTCTCCTTTCTCTGGGGCACCACACCTCCCTCACACAAAGGCTGGGAATGCAGACTAGAGTTGGTTCCGTTCTCAGTAGTGGATGCCTCGGTAGGCTGTACTGCATCACGGCACCGGCTCACCGCTCAGCCACTAGGAACCCAGATTCGGTCTTGTTCTGGGGGGAGGGGAGGGGGGCTTGATTAAGCCATCGTGCTGGCTCACCACTCTGCCGGCAAAAGCACGGAGTCTGTCCCATTCTAGGGGGAGAAAACCTAGCAGGGACCTGGCTGCACCACAATACTGGCTTCTAGAAGGCACAATGGACTGTGTGTGTGGGTGGGGGGAGGGGGGGTCTAGCCGTGTGTGGCACCATTTGGACTCATGTAGACTTGCGCAACCATTCTGATGCTGACCTGAGGTCCCTTTCTCTCCAGCATCTTCCCTCTCTTCCATTTCCATCCAGCATATGCCCTCTCTCTCTTTCTCCTTTCCACCCACCATCTACCCCTCTCTCTCCTCCCAGCATCTGATCTGTCTCTTTTCTTCCCCCTCTGTCATCCCTTCCATCTGCATCCTCCCCCTCTCCTCCCTTCCATTCAATGTCTTCCTTTTTTCTTTACATCCATCATCTGTCTTTTTCTCTCTTCCCCAGGCATTCCAGCTTGTCTGTTATCTTTCCCCTTTCATCCAGTGTGTCTGATCCTCCCCCTTCTACAGTCTGTCTCCTCTCACCTCCTATATCCAGTATCTACCCCCTCCCACCTGACACCTCAGCTGCCGCCAAACTGACACGAAGCCTTCCCTCCGACGTCAGCTCTGACTTCAGGGGAAGACTTTTTGTGGCTAGTAGGGAACCCCAAGCACCGCTAGCAGAGGACCTCCTCTAGAGACGGCCAGAACTCCCCTCCACCAAGCACAGCAGTCACTGGCAGCATTCATGAGCCACTGAGGTGCCAGCATCTGTGACTCAGGGACGCTACTGCTGCCATCCAAGCTTGGCAAAAGGGACCCCCGGCCAACTGCAGAGGCCAACTGACATCTTGAGGGTCCTCATCAGCTAAGTATTTCTATTTTATATTTACATTAGAGGCTCTGGTAGAAACCTGCTTACAAAGCATGTATTCTTCCCAATTAATATTTCCAAATTAATAAAGTGTCTTTGCTTATTTGTAAATGGGTCTCTTCCAGAGCCTTTAATTCAGTAGCATAATTAAATGAAATAACCATTTCTGAAGTTTATAGGGACAGGCGGGGATGGAGGGGATTCCTCGTGGGGACGGGTGGGATTTTGGCAGGGACGGGTGGGATTTCTGTCCCTGTGCAACTCTCTAGTCTGTACTTGTGCTGTCTATACTAGTGCTGCCCGTTTTTTGCAGCATCCTTTGGCTTCCCCCCTGGCCTCCTGCTCTTACCTTCATATAATTACTGCAGCCTGCAGAGAGGATTGTCGGTGCTGTAGCTATCCTTGCAGGCTGACGTTGTCCTAAGCAGCACGTTCCCTCTGCTGCAATCCTGCCCCTGACGTCAGAGGAGGGGTGGGACTGCGGCAGAGGGAACGTGCTGCGGAGGCTGATGGCAGCCTACAAGGAATGCTACAGCACTGGCGATCCTTGCTGCAGGCTGCGGTAATTAGTTGAAACTAAGACCGGGAGGCCAGGGGGGAAGCTGGAGGATGCTGCAATGAAGGGGGGAACTTGCAGGCCTTCGGGGGGGGTGAGGGGGGAAGATTTATAAACTATTTTACCTCATGCAAAATTGTCATTTCTTTAATAAAACATTAACTATTTTTTCTGCGGCCCTCCATGTACCCACAAATCCAAAATGTGGCCCTGCAAAGGGTTTGTTTGAGACACTGATTTACAAGAAGCACTGAATGCTCATCAAAAGAGGAACCACTACCTACCGCCCTCTGCTGTATAAAGAGCATATCGCAGCCCTGTGCTCATAGACTATCTTGGACACTCATTTCAACCATTGCAACTTAAGAGGGTTTCTTGGACTGATTCTGAAGTAGTTTTGGTTTCTGCATTTGGTTTTGCCCCTTTATTCAGCAGAGTTTGATAAACCTGGATATTACAATCAAAGCCGGACTCGCCAGAAAGTGAGAATGTCAGTCCCTTCCTTCTCTTTGGTTTCTTAGATCAAGTTTTATGATGGATAATTTTTCAGCTCTTTAGAATGACATAGGCAGCTGAAGTATCCTGTTATACTGGCAAACCTCTGATTGTAAGAAAGTTAATATTTGGACATAACCTGGACTAGGCGTTCTCAGCTCTGGATCCCAAGGTCTGCAGATAAATCTTTTAGGGATGCCCACTGTGAATTAGAGGCCGATCAAACCTGCTCTTTTCAGTTTCAACTGAAACTGCTACCAAGATTGTCTGAGGCTGAAACCAAAAAGTAAAGTTTGGTTGTGCAAATGCGAGCCAATGAAGTCCCACTGGGGCTTGTCAGCCCTCTGCTAAACCCACAGGAGATTCCCCTCCTGTGCCAAGACCTTCTCAAGCCTGGCTTGTTTGTTTCCAAGTCAATGCAGGTAAAGTTAAGTCAATTCTAAAAGCAACTTTGTGAGAACTTTATTTTTTTTAAAATCACAATTCCCAGCTTTATTTTCTTACCTAAACTGTGCACAAGTAACATAAGAACAGCCTTACTGGGTCAGACCAATGGTCGATCAAACCCAGTAGCCCGTTCTCATGGTGGCCAATCTAGGTCACTAGTACCTGGCCAAAACCCAAGGAATAGCAAGAGGCAAGCAGATATTTCCCATTTTATTTTTAACTAATTAAGGACATGAAATAGTTTCTTACTAAAACAGGGTCAAAATCTAGTCACTGGTCTAAACTAGAGAGCTGCACGGGGACGATGGGAATCCCGTGGGATACACGGGGATCCCGCAGATTCCCCCTTTGGGTCACGGGGATCTCGTAGGGACGCCTCCTAGGGTTGCGGGGATCCTCCGGGGTTGGATGCAAACTTGTCTTCTTTTTCCTACCTGCCCTGCCGCAGCACACAGCCAACCGGAAGTCTTCCACGATGTCAGCGCTGATGTCGGTGGGAGGGCATAAGCAAAGCCCTCCCTCCCTCCGACGTCAGCGCTGACATCAGCAAGACCTCTGGTCGGCTGTGTACTGTGGCAGGGCAGGTAGGAAAAATTCAAGGGTTCTCATGTTTATTTGGAATGTGTTTTTATTGAAATGAGTTTATGTATGCTCAAATTGTAACCCATAAACATTTTTAAAACATCTGAAAAGATCCATCCAGCCATCATTTGCATAATTTCATTTTCTTTTTTGAATCACCATTTCCCTCTAATAAGGGACTCAAAGCAATTTACATTTATATTTTGTTTTTAACAGTACAACACAATACATTAATATAAATAAAATCCCAATACAAGCTTTCCTCTTTCCTGCCCTAATTAGGGAAATAGTAAGCAGTAATTCTAAGTCATTTTATTCAAGAAATGAATATAAAGCCATGCTATTGCCAGATTGGTCCTCTTTGATTTGTAAAAACCAAAATAAAAATTTGACAAGTTAAGAAGAAGTAAACTTAATGAATAAGGCAGTGGGCTGAGTATCTATTTCCATTGTATATTTACATTAGACGCTCTGGTAGAAACCCGTTTACAAAGTATGTATTCTTCCCAATTAATATTTCCAAATTAATAAAGTCTCTTTGCTTATTTGTAAATGGGTTTCTACCAGAGCCTTTAATTCAGTAGCATAATTAAATGAAATAACTATTTCTGAAGTTTATAGGGACGGGTGGGGATGGAGGGATTCCTTGCGGGGACGGGTGGGATTTTGGTGGGGATGGAGGGATTCCTCGTGGGGACGGGTGGGATTCCTCTTGGGGACGGGTGGGATTTTGGCGGGGACGGGTGGGATTTCTGTCCCCGTGCAGCTCTCTAGTCTAAACTAGTGCTGCCCGATTCAGTGATTTCGCTTTGTAAACAAATTGGACTCACAAGGTCTCCTAAAGCAGCAGCGGTGACAGTGGCCAGCAGAAAGAGGCAGTGCTCGAAATAGGCTGCTCCTGGCCTGCCCTGCTGGGGCCTTCCCTCTGCTGTGTCACTTTTGGGTGGAAAAAAAGTGCGTCTTGTAGAGCGAAAAATACGGTAAGTTTCATTGCCTTAGATGGGCTTAGAAGACTTTGCCCAGTATTTGAAGAGAACCATTTTTCTCTCTTAGTTCAAGCTCTTGTTCTTTCCAAACTCGATTGTTGCCGATTATTCAGTTTGATGGGACTTCATTGGCTGCCAGTTAAGGCTTGCTTCATTTTCAAACTATCCTGCTGGGTGTGTAAGATGTTTGCAGGGATTTCTTTGTTTTCTTTTCCTTTGTCGTCATTGGCTAGAGATTCTCGTTGGGTTAATTTTTCATCTTTTTGCTAAGGTTGAATATAAAAATCTATTTCTGCATCATTTCAATATCAAGCAGTCACTGCCAACTGAATTGAGAATGATTTAATCTTATCTGTTATTTGGTGAAAAAAAGGGAAACTTATTTAAAACGTTTTTTCTCTTAGGTTTTTATCATTTTGTTCAGTTTGTGAACCTGGCTTCAGGGAGTTGACGGGCGTCATTACCATCTGATACAGTAGAGCAGCGTTTCTCAACTCGGTCCTGGAGTCCCCCCTTGCCAGTCAGGTTTTCAGGATATCCACAATGAATATGTATGCTTCAACTTGATTTGCATACACTGCCTCCATTATATGCAAATCTCTTTCATGCATATTCATTGTGGATACACCAACAACAATATAATCCCCTAATGGGAAACTGTGTCACAATATTAATATATAATATATTCCCATATATCTGAAAAAGTGTATCCTATTTTACTTAAAAGTATAACAAGGAGGAGGCCTCAGTAACAGAGCCCACGCTCAGTCGTATTCACAGACTGGAAATTTCGGCGTGGTTATACTGCTCTTTAGCTCTAATCATTGGCCAGCTCCTATATTTAACTGGCCAATGATTAGAGCTAAAGAGCAGTATAACCACGCCGAAATTTCCAGTCTGTGAATACGACTGAGCGTGGGCTCTGTTACTGAGGCCTCCTCCTTGTTATACTTTTAAGTAAAATAGGATACACTTTTTCAGATATATGGGAATATATTATATATTAATATTATTCATTGTGGATAGCCTGAAAACCTGACCGGCAAGGGGGGACGCCAGGACTGAGTAGAGGAACGATATCGTAATTTTCCTCCATCGCACTGGAAGAAGGGCTGAGAGCTGCAATGGCTGGCATTGGAGTTATAGGAGCTACCTGAAGTGTTTGTTTGGAGACGCCAGCAGCTGGCATGCGTTTAGCATCTTGCTTGCCAAGTGGATTTGGACCTGCTACTGTTGGTTTCTCTCCCACTGGTCCTGATGTTGTGCACTTGGGCACTCAGTTGGTGCCCGGAGGGGTTCCAGCATTGGCACCAGGCATTCTTTCTTCATTTTTATTGATTTATTGCAAAGACAGGAGCTAACATCAATCGGCCAGGGAGAAAAGACTGAGGAGAGGGAGAGGCATGTCGGCACTTGCTCGGGGGAGCCTTCCAAAGACTTCTCTGGCTATGGTGGAGCAGAGTTGTAAAGATGGCACTGTCCATCCGTCCTCCCTCATGACGGAGGATGTAGTGAGCCATATGGGGTAGAGACTTTAGTCCTGAGAGCAGGGGTTAATGGAGAAGGAAGTAGTGGAAGTTTGTTCTGTGATCCTCTGACTACGGAGCCCCAGCTCCAAGTTTCCAAGTTTTATTAGTGCTTGATAAATCGCTTATTAAATACCTAAGCGATGTACAATTCAAGTAAAATAGAAATACAAATACACTGACCTTTAAATTAAAAAAAAACATACTGGGTTAACACACATGAAGCAAGAGGGCAGAGGGGGAAAGTTACAATATATTTGTAGAGGAAAATATACATTTAAGGGAAAAATAACTCAGGGAAGGGAAAAAAGCAAAATGATGGGCTATTAAACCTAGCTCACCTGTTGCACTTTTATATTCTCAGGTAAGCAGATTCGGGTGCTGTCTGGACACAAGCAATGGATTTATTGCTGCTCCATCTCCCCTGATTGCAGCATGTTGTGCTCCACAGCAGGCGAGAACACGGTAAGTGAATAGGCCTGTGGTGCATCCAGGAGAGAAGCCTCTCTGTCATAGACATGAGAAACAGATGCAGTTGGGGGAGACTCAAGGGAGAACTTCTTTGATCATTCTTATTGCTTTGGAAGAATGCGTTTTAATAAGGACTTGACTGTGACTCCTGTCAGGTAGAGAATGACACGGGCGCCAATTTGTCCCCTCAAGAACTCAATTTCCCGTCGCGTCCCTGTGAGTTTTGTCGCTGTCTCTGCCCCATTCCTTTAAGCTCTGCCTTAACCGGACAAGCCTCGAACATTTATGATTTTAAAGTGTTTGAGGCTTCTGCAGGAATGGGTCAGGGATAGGAAAAGAACTCGCCGGGACGGGAAAATGAGTTCCCACGGGGACTGGGAAAAATTTGGTCCGTGTCATTCTCTACTTTCAGTGCTGCACTTGGGAGGGAAGAGGAGAGGTTCAACCTGAAGAGAAGGCAGGGGGTTCAGACCCAGATGCACTAAACTCATTTGCCGACCGGATGTACAGAATGGCTCGACATGTGCTTTAAATCTACCGATGGCTGCTAAGGGCCTGAGATAACTTTTTCTTTTTTGTTTGATGGGTTCAGATGTGTGTTTGTGTGTTACACATGCGCAATATCTGCCCCCATTAAAACAAAAAAATTGTGCCAGTTCTGCCCTCCCAGCAATGCTTCTGAACCAAAAAAGAGTGCCCACGCCTTCCTGCCTCAACCACCCTCCCAATCCGACCCCTCCATGCTCAATGATCGCACTTCCTGGATCCTCCCACACACTTGACCCTCCCCCTACAAACATCGCAACCACCCAGACACCCTACTCCCCACCTGTGAAGATTGTGGCCCCCTGACACACTCCCACCACGAAGATCCTTGGCTTTAGGCCCCTCCCAGTGGATCCCAGAATGCAACAGGAAGGCCCACCATTTTGGAGAGGTGGATCTGATGCAAAAGGGACTGGACAGCTCTCCTGCTCTTTGTCCAAATAAGGTACGGGGTTGGGGTGTGGTGGGAGCTGAGTGGCAGAGGCAGGAGGGAATGAGCATCCCTTCTGCCAGAGATCTTTGCGAGGGGTGTGTGTCGAAGGGCAGTGATCTTTGGGGGGAGGGAGAAGGATGACCAGATGGTTGCAATGTTCGGAGGGGAGGATTCCAGGTGGCATGGTCCTCATAGGGGTGGGGGTCGGTCGGGAGTGTGGAAGGGTCCAGGTGGCACGATGTGAGGGAGAGAGATTGAGAATGTGGAGGGGTCCGGGTGGCTGAGGCAGGAGGGAGTGGACATCCTCATGCCTCTTTTTTGATTTGGGGGCTTCATCGTGAGGGGGGGGGAGAAGCACAATTTTTTTTTTTTTTAAATGGGGACAGATATTGTGCTTGGTTAACACACGCACGATATCTGTTCCCATTTAAACATTTCCTGCCAAGAACAGCTGAGTGGCAGGAGGCTGCTTTGGGGCTTCCCCTACTTGCTCTGCATATGTGTCAATCGGTTTTCCAATGACTGGTGGGGTGGGATTATGGCAGACCTCTGCAAAACTCATTTGCTTGGGAAGCCGTTTGAGTATCGATCGCTGTTTGGAAATCGGAGAAAAAAATCAGCCTACAGCGACCCCATGATCTTAACGACTACTTTTAGTTCATCCAGCCCTCAGTCTGCTAAAGACAAAGACTAGCCTCCTCTCCCCATCAACACACATTCCTTGCTTGACAGATGGAGGGATCAACTGCAGTTGTGTTATCACACGTGGAGATCCTTCCTGGTCTTATGACACTGTCTCCACTCTGTATCATATACTGTGTTAAATCTGAAGAGTCCTGAACACAAAGAACAACTAAAAGTTGAGAGATAGGAGAAGCTGAATTCTGAGCGTCCTTATGTGAAGAAAACTTTGGTATTGTACATTTTTGTTTTTCTGTTTAATGACTGAAGGATTTTGATGAAAGTGACTAGTCCTGTAATGTGATGCATTTTGTGCTGTGGCCAATGATTACTTCTACTGCATATTCTGCATGACAATAAACAGGACTTCAGGAAAATAATAATAATCATAGCTTTATTTATATCCCGTCTTATCTTTTCAGTTCAAGAGGGTGCAGTGAGGTAACATCTATTAGATTTGGGAGGGGGTAGATTGACAGTTATGTGGTGGGGCGACGTAGGGTAGGAGGAAGGAACATGAAAGGCAAGATAGGTGTTGAGCAGACTTGAAGGGTCAGATAAATTTTTCAAATAAGTGGGTTTTTAGATTACTTAAGGCTCCTGTATAATGTACATGGGCAGAGCTGTAGGAACAGTTGGGGGCATTGCAGCATAAATGTGCATTCTGAGGCACTGGGGACTTGCACAGTTGCTTCCTGCTTTTAGGTTTTGAGGAAGAATTTTGACCCTATTTTTCTAACACTGAATGAATTCTTTCCCTTTCTGGCCCAGGTTCTGTTGTGGAGCATGCGTTCTTACACGTTAATCCGAAAGCTAGAGGGACACCAGAGCACAGTGGTTTCCTGTGACTTCTCACCAGACTCTGCCCTGCTTGCCACCGCCTCCTATGATACCTGTGTGATCATGTGGGATCCCTACACGGGAGACAAACTCCGAGAATTCTGGTATGAAGATGTTAATGAGTTGTAGTTGGAAGCCTGATCAGGAGCTCTTTGATAAGTTGGTGTCTGTGAAAGGAAGGGACAGAAAGGAGTGTGACCCAACCATCTATTGAATTTGTGAAAGCGTCTGTGAAAGCCCTACAGAGCCAGAAAGGGACCAAAGTGACCCAAACTCTTAGCTGAGCTGAATTTGGAAACTTAGAAGTTCAGATTTTGGTTTTTAAAGAGATTTTGATTAGACAGCACTAGGGGATAGCATTACATTCATAATGCATTCTAGCCAGGGCTGTGGAGTCAGAGTCGTGGGTACCAGAAACTGAGGAGTCGCAGTCGAAGGATTTATCTACTGACTCCACAGCCCTGAAAGAGAATTTGAATTGTAACTTGCTTTGCTTAAGAGAATGTAAACAATCTACATATGCTAGAAATGGGTTTCAAGGATGACACTATGGAAGAACTAAAACATATCTCAGTGAACTGGAAGATGTCTTGAGACAAATTGACAAGTTAAAGAGCAGTAAATTACCGGAACCGGGTGGTACTTGTACGCTCCAGGGTACTGAAAGAACATGAGATTGCTGATTGGTACCTGAAAATAGGGAGTGGCCAATGTGACACCAGTATTTAAAAATGGTTTCAGAGGTTATCCAGTAAATTACAGACCTGTAATCATGATATCAATGAGAGTCAGGGGTTTGGGGTTTGATATACAGGTAGTCCCCGGGTTGAGAACGAGCTACGTATTAAAAGCTGTTCTTAAGTTGGATTTGTATATAACTCAGAACTTGTAGATTTTCAGATTCTGCTCCCAGCTGACAAAGGAGCTAACTGCCCAGCCAGTGTTCCCTCTAAGGTACAGTATGCACAACCACACACTGTTCTTAATGTGGCCATGCATCATTCCTGAATCTGCTATAGGAGAAGTGTAGGAGTCTCTGCCACTGGAAATACTGCTCAGTGCAATCAAATGAAACCACAACTTCGTTCTTAAGTACATGTAGTACTGAAGTCAAATTTCTGTAACTCAGGGACTGCCTGTACTTGACTCGCATAAGAACATAAGAGTTGCCATACTGGGACAGACTGAAGATCCCTCAAGCCCAGTATCCTGTTTCTAATAGTGGCTAACCCAGGTCACAAGTGGCAAGATCCCAAAGAGTAGCAACATTCCAGAGCTGAGATTGTGATGTCATAATGTCTCATTCCACCAATGCCTAAGAGCCAAATTTACAGTGATGTCACAATTAAGAACATAAGAGCTGCCGCTGCTGGGTCAGACCAGTGGTCCATCATGCCCAGCAGTCCGCTCATGCAGCAGCCCTTTTGGTCAAAGACCAGCGCTCTAACTGAGACCAGCTCTACCAGCATACGTCCTTGTTCAGTAGGAACTTGTCTAACTTTGTCTTGAATCCCTGGAGGGTGTTTTCCTCTATAACGGACTCTGGAAGAGCGTTCCAGTTTTCCACCACTCTCTGGGTGAAGAAGAACTTCCTTGTATTTGTAGGGAATCTATCCCCTTTCAACTTTAAAGAGTGCCCTCTCGTTCTCCCTATCTTGGAGAGGGTGAACAACCTGTCCTTATCTACTAAGTCTATTCCCTTCAGTACCTTGAATGTTTCGATCATGTCCCCTCTCAATCTCCTCTGTTCGAGGGAGAATAGGCACAGTTTCTTTAATCTTTCACTGTACGGCAGCTCCTCCAACCCCTTAACCATCTAACTCGCTCTTCTCTGGACCCTTTTGAGTAGTACCTTGTCTTTCTTCATGTACAGCAACCAGTGCTGGACGCAGTACTCCAGGTGATGGTGCACCATGGCCCGGTACAGCGGCATGATAACCCTCTCCGATCTGTTCGTGATCGTGCATGGACAGCTTCATCAACTTGAGGTCCATAAGCCACTATTGAGATAGCTTGGGGAAATCCACTGCTTATTCCTAGGATAAGCAGCATAAAATCTGTTTTACTGCTTGGGATCTAGCTAGGTACTTGGGACCTGGGTTGGCCACTGTTGAAAACAGAATACTGGGCTTGATGGACCTTCGATCTGTCCTAGTATGGCAGCTCTTATGGGAGCCAAGTATAGGACAATCAAGCCATTCTGACATCACTGCTGAGGTTGGCTCTTAGGCATTGGTGGAATGAGGCATTATGACATCACAATCTCAGCTCTGGAATGTTGCTACTCTTTGGGTTTCTATCTGGTACTTGGGACCTGAGTTGGCCACTGTTGGAAACAGGATACTGGACTTGATGGACCTTCTGTCTGTCCCAGTATGGCAATTCTTATGTTCTTATGTGAGCCAAGTGTAGGACAATCAAGCCATTGTGACATCACTGCTGAGGTTGGCTCTTAGGCATTGGTGGAATGAGGCATTATGACATCACAATCTCAGCTCTGGAATGTTGCTATTCTTTAGGTTTCTATCTGGTACTTGGGAAACAGGATCCTGGGCTTGATGGAGCACTGGCCTGATCCAGTATGACTATTCTTATGTCCTTGTGTGAGCCAATTATAGGACAGTCCAACCATTGTGACATCACTGATGAGGTGGCTCTTAGACCTGGGTTGGCCACTTTTGGAAACATGATACTGGGCTTTCTGGACCTTCGGTCTGTCCCAGTATGGCAACTCTTAGGTTCTTATCTAGAATTGACTTGGATTGTTGGCTGAATCTCAGACACGTTAAGATTTAAGTTCACGATGCAGCGTAGTGAAAAAGAGATCTCTTTCCTAGATGGATAATTTATGCACCGCTGTTTTTCGCAGGAAGACAGATCGTAGCACTTTCTTACATTTTGACAGTTTTCATCCATCTCACCTCAAGCAGAGCCTGTCTGTCTCTCAATCAAAGCGGGAAGAGTGTGGTACAAGCTACAGTTCTGTCTGTAAAATTGGAACAAGGTCATTTACAAAAGAGCTCTGTATCGCAAATCGGGGCCTATTATGCTCTGCTTCCATAAATGACACTAAGGATAATGCAGTGATAACGTGTTTTGAATTTTGACATGAGACTTTATCAAGTAAGCTCATTGGGACTTGGTCACTGCGATGGCAGCATTTGCAGGACAACAATTGAGAGTTGTTTATAGATGCGGACCTGACCTCAAAGAAATGTTGAGTCCAGTTGTGTTGAGGAACTCAGATTTGGTAGCTAACAGCAACAATGGAGGCCATAGCCTTTGTGGTAAATATGTTAATTATGATATCATAGTAATTCTATCTAAATGTATTAATCCAATTGACCAGAAAAAATACACTTTGCGACACGGACGTGTTATATTTTATGTCTGTGTAAGAAATTGTATATACCTTCAAGAAGTTGACATTAGTTGACATCGAAGTGCAGGCTCCGTTTGTGTGACATTGCAATCTGTTTTCACACAATATTTCTTAGCGTCAATGTTTTGCAGTAGATCATATTGCAATGAAACCACGAGGGGGTAATTGGAGATTGTTTTGGATTTTTACTTTAAATTCTTTATAACCCACTGGCTTAAATGCAGCTATTGTTGCGTTTATCTTTTTAAAAAAACTTTGGTCCCTTTAACAGATTTTTCAGCCTTTCATTTAGTTTCAGTTGGCCAAGCTGTCAGTCCCAACTGTCCGATCAGGATGGGGAGGGGTTTTAAACGCTGAAGCGCCATGCTGAAACACAGAGCATGGAGGAAACCATGAGTATCATGTTTTTGCCATGTTTGCTGAAACAGACACCTTCATATCAATTGTGTTTTGTTTGATACGGTCCTAATGCCCTGATGAAGGATCATAAGCCACAAAACACTGGCCATCGTATCAAGAATAGATTTAGTTGGGATTTGAAGTTACTATATTCTGCAATTTGTTTAAAAGGTTTTTTTATGCCAGTGATATGTAAGGTAGAGCTATTTTTCTGGGCTTACCAATATCTGAGACTTTTTCCTTCTTTGCCATTAGAGTGTATGTTATATGGACGCTGATAGCGGTAGTGTAGAGATGTTAAAACCAAACATTTATTGGTTTGTGTCCTCCGCCCTTTGCATCTGTATTTGTCAATTGCAAAGTGATGCATTTTGGAAAGAATAATCCATGCACCAGATTGGTTATATTTGGAATGGCGCCTTATGTTTCCCCTAAATTTAGTTCATTTACCAAGTATTAATATACCTAAAAGATACAGAGAAAATAACATAATAATGGATACTTGGAAAACATTGAGATTTATTGATAAATTAACACCCATCCCAATATATAAATCAACTAATCAATCCATATGGATAAACTCCAAGATCAAAATTGGCGGAGCTCAAATCCTTTGGAAGAACTGGATTATTGCAGGAATTAGATCTCTAGATGATATTATTTCAGAAGGTAAACTGCTGGATTTTTCACAATTGCAACATAGATTTGGTCTTAATAAAACACAAAGTTTTAAATGGTTGCAATTGAGGCAGGCCATTCAGGTTGGGTTCCCTGAATGGAAATCATTAAACAATCAATATAGTTTAAAGTTCTTATGCTTTAAAGCAGACTTCCTAGGACATCAAGCCGCATTGTGGTATAAATTAATATCTGAATATTTGAATAAAAAACCAAAAAATGGTCTAAGAGACATTTGGAGCATTGAGATTGGACATCAAATTAATGCATCTCAATGGCCACTAATTTGGTCTTGGAGAATGGGATGTACAGTGTCAGCATCTATGAGACAAACATGGTTCTTTTTATTACATAGAGCTTTTTGGACCCCTACTCGTTTACAAAAACTAGATAGTTCTAAGTCTAATAGATGTTGGCACTGTAATCTAGAACCAGGGACATTAGATCATTTATTATATTACTGTCCTTATATTAAAATATTTTGGAATTCAATTTGGCCACAAATTAATAAATTAATGGAAAATCATATTGCAATATCATATGATACAATTTTATTTGGAACAATGATGAGAAAAAAAAGTCAAATTTCACCAGAAAACAATAAACTTTTATTAATTATGACAGGGGTTGCCATTCAACATATAACTAACAATTGGAAAAATTACAACAACCTAAACTACACATTTTGGTGGAATACAATATGCCATGTTTTTAAAATGGAAAGAACAATATCAATACAAAAGGGGACATATGATAAATTTATAAAAATATGGGGGCCATTGACAAAATACTGTAATGATTAAATAATAGAATACTTTTTCTTCCTTTCTTCTTTTAGAGATTTTCTTATGACACACATATAGGGGGGGTAAGGAAAACAATTTATATATAGTATATTATAATATATTATACAAAATGTAACAAATGATTAAGGGATAATAGAAGGGTGGGGGGAGGGAAAATGAATAAAATTTATCCAAAATATATTGTATTAGATATAAATATGTTTATTGAACAATTGTATTCCAATATGTTATATACTTTTATAAAATTTGAAAATATTATATTAAAATGGTGAAGGGGTGGGGGGAGGGTGAAGGGGAAAATCAAATTCAGCCATACATTGTGTTAGATATAAAAGTGATACCATGCATGTATCAAATGTATTTTATTATTGTTTACACTTTTTGTGAAATTTGAAAATAAAAATATAATGAAAAAAAAAAAAAAAAAAAAGGAAAGAATAATCCAAATCATATTTACTAGATGCTGGGGTCCACCTTGGCAGCCAGCACCCAAGAAAAAGATCTGGACATCATTGTAGACATATGCTGGAAGCGGCCAAAAAAGCAAACGCAATTGTTAGAAAAGAGAGAGAAAATAAGACAAAAATTATTATAACTCTTCTGTATTGGTCTGTGTTGCAACCTCACTTTAAGTATTGTGGGCAATTCTGGTTACTATATCTCAGAAAAGAAATAGCAGAATTAGAAAAAATTCCAGGAAGGAAAACCCAAATGATTAAGGGCTCTTCAGCTTGCAGAAGAGAGTTGAAGGGGAATACAAAATCCTGACTGGAATAGAACAAGTAAGCATGAATCAAATTGTTTACTCTTGCAAAAAGTACAGGGATGAGAGAACACTTTTTTTTTTTTTTTTTTTTTTAATGAATAGGGGAAAATGTATTATTTTTTCAGCCCACAAATAGTTAAGCTCTGGAACTAACTGTTGGGGGATGTGGTTACAGCAGTTAGCTTATCTGGGTTTAAAAAGAAGGTTTTGACAAGTTCCTGAAAGAAAAGTCCATAATCTACTAATTTCCTGCCTTCTTGAGTTTGTTGGACCAACAAATTTTCCTACCTTCCAGAATAATAATAAAGAAACCTGCTCCAGTGAAACTGTTCACCTAAAAGCACAACCAATCAGGTTTGATAAGCCACTATATAAAGCCAAAATGTAGAGCTCACAGTTACTTGGACATGGCAAGACTTGGAGAACTGTAACCAGAGTCCACTTTAACATCTGGCCCTCAAAATTCATGCCTCAATGGGTTGGTTAGTCTATAGTGTGCCACCTGCCAAATCTGTGATGGCATTTTCCAAAATATTTTACTCTTTATCAATTCACCAAATCATCTAATATATTGCTTCCACAGGTGATAATGTACTTAACTAGACATACGTCAATGCTCAGGTATCCAGGGATTTTCAGACAGCCACCCGAGTAGCTTAGCTCATGGTGGTAAAATCCTCATTACTCCCAGCCTAGCATTTAGGACGTTTTAACAACTTTTTTTCCTCTTTTTACTTATTTCTTCTATGTAGTATTCAATAAATAATTTATATCGTACTTTATGTATATAAAGCCAATTTAGCTTTTATATATATGATTTCTGTTCCCTTAGCCGACACGTTTCGCTATCACTTCATCAGGACGGGGAAATCTACAAAACATAAAAATAGAACATTTAAATACTTAGCATTCCCTCCCAGTTTCAATAGAATATCAGGGGAAACGCTCCAATTCTAAACACATACCTTGTTTCATAATGCTTACATGCTTCACATAGTCTCTGGCAGCTTAAAATGGCCGCAGCGTTCTCTATCACTCTGAAATAGGGCAACTCCGATGACGTCAGCCCCAAACAGGGCCAAATCAAAAAGAGGCCAAAAGCAAACCCAGGCATACATACCCAAAGGCAAGAGCCCAACTTCAGAATAAGAGAGCCGAAAACCCGGCCTGGACTCAGACTAAGTCCTAAAGGGAAAGCTTTTTTCTTTTTTCAAAAATCTACTTGAGCCTTTTGGGTTACATGAAACATCGGACTGGATGGCTCAAGTAGATTTTTTTTTTTTAAATTCTTTATTCATTTTCATATTTTACATCAAGTGCACAAAATATTAAATTACAACAAATTATTACACAATATCATTTTTATATCTACTACATAAAATTCTAATAATATTTTTACCCCCTCCCCCACCACCCACCCTTCAACTGCTTTCCAATCACCATATACACATTATATAACATATTATAACATATTATGTAATATTATTTCCATTACCCACCCCTCCTGATGTGCCATAAAGAAGAAAAAGAAAAGAAGAAGAGAAAAACTGATGGTCATTCACTACAATATTTTGTCAATGGCCCCCATATTTTTATACATTTAGGATATGTCCCTCTTTGTATTGCTATTACTCTTTCCATTTTGAATATATGACATATTGTATTCCACCAAAATGTATAACTAAGGTTACTATGATTCTTCCAGTTGTTGGTTATATGCTGAATGGCAACCCCTGTCATGACTAGTAAAAGCTTGTTATTCTCTGGTGAAATTTGACTTTCTTTCCTCATCATCATTCCAAATAATACGGTATCATATGAGAGTGCTACATGATTTTCCAACAATGCATTAATTTGAGGCCAAATAGCATTCCAAAAAAGTAGATTTTTGAAAAAAGAAAAAAGCTTTCCCTTTAGGACTTAGTCTGAGTCCAGGCCGGGTTTTCGGCTCTCTTATTCTGAAGTTGGGCTCTTGCCTTTGGGTATGTATGCCTGGGTTTGCTTTTGGCCTCTTTTTGATTTGGCCCTGTTTGGGGCTGACGTCATCGGAGTTGCCCTATTTCAGAGTGATAGAGAACGCTGCGGCCATTTTAAGCTGCCAGAGACTATGTGAAGCATGTAAGCATTATGAAACAAGGTATGTGTTTAGAATTGGAGCGTTTCCCCTGATATTATATTGAAACTGGGAGGTAATGCTAAGTATTTAAATGTTCTATTGTTATGTTTTGTAGATTTCCCCGTCCTGATGAAGTGATAGCGAAACGTGTCGGCTAAGGGAACAGAAATCATATATATAAAAGCTAAATTGGCTTTATATATATAAAGTACGATATAAATTATTTATTGAATACTACATAGAAGAAATAAGTAAAAAGAGAAAAAAAAGTTGTTAAAACGTCCTAAATGCTAGGCTGGGAGTAATGAGGATTTTACCACCATGAGCTAAGCTACTCGGGTGGCTGTCTTAAAATCCCTGGATACCTGAGCATTGACGTATGTCTAGTTAAGTACATTATAAGACTAGTTCTTTATCACCTGTGGAAGCAATATATTAGGAAATCTGTGATGGAACATTTTAACAGTAAGAGGAGTTTTTGAAATGGAAAAACATTTTAAATAACATAATCCAGTATCTGGTGTTAGTACTTCAGAGAGAAAATGACCCGGTGACAAAATTTATTACCATTTCCGTCCCCGCAGCTAACTGCAGGAAACCATCCCGTGCCATTCGTTAGTGTCTCTCTCAACCGGAGTCCTGCTTTCTTCAACGCAAGGCTTGAGGGTCCATGGCTGGGCCCATTTCCTCTCTCCTTAAAGAAAGAACACAGGGATGGTTTCCCATGGTTAAGCACAGGGACGGGAACAAATTCTGTCTCCGCGTCATTCTCTGTGTAAGCTGTGTCCTTCCTTTTTGCCTACACGTATACCACTTGGATGTCTCTTGCTGTTTTATTCTAGCCATATTTCTCTCCTCCATACCATGGATTATGGCACCAGTGATGACCTGCTAAGGACCCTGAGGTCCCTCTGCTTCTCCCCGGAAGGGTTGTACCTTGCAACGGTGGCAGACGATGGGTAATGATGAGAAAAGCTGAAATAACCTCTAGCGGGGCAGGGGCATTTTCATAGCCCTGTTACTTCTTTCTTCTCATCTCTGCTAACTTGTGACTCTGGTATGGAAAGAACCTGAGCTCAGTGTGGGGCTGTTGTGTTCTGGTTCTTGGTATTACTGAGGTTTATTTCAAGTCCTTTAAAACGGACAGTGATGCTCTCTTGCAGGGAGCTGTTTTCACATAGTAACATAGTAAATGACGGCAGATAAAGACCTGAATGGCCAATCCAGTCTGCCCAACCATACATGCCCCATAAATTAATTATTTAGTTTAAATGGCCCTTTTTATTAGATACTTCTGGGCCAGAAACCCAGAGCCCTGCCCGGCAGTGTGCTTAGCTTCCATCTACTGGAGTCCCCATCAAAGCTCACTCCAGCCCATCTTAACCATCCCAGCCCTCGAAGCCTCCCCAGCCTGTCAACTGAATGTCCATATACGGGACTCAGGCCGTGGAAGTCTGTCCAGTACTGGCCTTAGTTCTGTCAATGAAAACCCATTATTTTCTGATTAGAGATCCTCTGTGTTCATCCCACGCTTCTTTGAACTCTGTCACTGTTTTCTTCACCACCACCTCCCTCGGGTGCGCATTGAACTTTATCTGAGTCAGATGCATGGGGACATGGGATATAGAGCCAGAATGTTGCAAATTTTTCATCCCGTCTTATCTCCATCCAGGTTCCTGAGGATCTGGGCATTGGAGCTTAAAGCTCCAGTTGCATTTGCACCTGTAACCAATGGCCTTTGCTGCACTTACTTTCCACGAGGCGGTATCATTGCAACAGGGTGAGTATCTACCACCGTCAACCCTTCTCCCCACCTCACGCTAAGCAGCCTGTAGAAGTTTCTGCTGCTGGCATCGTGGGGGGATCTTTCTGGGAGATTAGTCATGAGTGGCATAGAAAAAGTTGTCAGGAAATAGGTATTTACTTTTTGGTAGTAGTACTAGGACTAAAGGATACTGTATGAAGCTAAATAGAAAATCTTGTTTTAGTTAATGGCATTTGATGCCCGAGAACGTGGCAAGGCTAACCATATTTAACCAGATGGTCTTAAATGTCTCCATGTAAGTAAGCAGCTTTCTTATTTGGAATCTGATAGGTGTCCAGATGACCCAGCCTGGCCATTGTTAGAGACAGGACTATTGGCCTACCCAACTTGACACGTCTTATGCTTTTTGTTATCAGGGAAAAATGAACCAAACATCTTTCTTTTTTCTCCCATTTTGCTAATTCTGGCTTCGGTTTCTCTTTGAATGCTGTGAGCCTTTATATTCAGAAAGTGGGCTCATTAACAATCAATATTGCCCATTTTGAGAGCCTCTTTTGACTGGTGGAATACCAGTGAGGAGAACACAGACAGGACTAAGGCCTTTTATTGTGCATTGACTTTAATATAATTGGAGGACACACCCTGGGCATTGTTGGTGCAATTCTGGGCACTTATTAATGCTTAGTCAGAATCTAGTTACATTTCAGCACTCCAATGCCTCTTCCTGTCTGGCTGTTATCAGGGAGCCTCTTTTTCTCATTTTCCATATGGTCACTTGGAGCTGAAGAAAGACTAAAGAGATTTGGTGAGGGGGTGATATGATAGAGGTCTACAATAGAGAATGACAAGGGGACAAATTTTTCCCTGTCCCCACGGGAACTCATTTTCCCATCCCGTCCCTGCCCCATTCCTGCAAGCTCTGTCCTCATCTGCACAAGCCTCAAACACTTTAAAATCATAAGTGTCCGAGGCTTGTGCGGTTAAGGCAGATCTTTCAGGAATGGGACAGTGACAGCGACAAAACTCGCGGGGACGGGATGGGGTAATTGAGTTCCTGCAGGGAAGGGGACAAATTTGCCCCTATATCATTCTCTAGTCTACAACACTCTGAAGAAGAATGGGTAAATGTGAAATGAAATGATTCTTTATTTCTTTTGAAAAAGTGCTAAGTCTGGGGAACACTCAATACTTTTAAAATGAGTAACAACATAAAATGTTATTTGTATACCATGATACACCGTGGAGTTTGATGCAGGTAACAAGAATCAACTAAAGATGGTACAGAAGTGGTGAGAGCACAAATGCAAGCAGCCTAAGAGCAAGTTTCAAGTTCATTATAAATTTGATTGATCGCTTATTCAAAATTCTATCAGTAAAATTCCAAAATTAAGGGGGCAACCAAACAAATAAAGAACTAAACCTTACCAAACATATTGAAGACTAACTTTACAAACATATTAAAACAAGAGGAAATGATGGGAAAAGAAACATAAATTGTTGATAGAAAAGAAGACAATTATGGTAAAAAACAATAGGAAGGGAGAGAACGATGAATCTCAGAGAAGTCATGGAGTTGGAATGAAACTCCTAGTCAGCGTCAGATACACGGTCAATTCATACATAGTAATTATTAGATGCATCTGTGCATGGAGCATTTACAGTCTTTTGGGGAACCCATCTGGACAAGTTCCTGGAGGAAACGTCCGTAATCTGGGGAAAGCCATTGCTTACACTTGGGAGCTTGGTACTTCTGACCTGATTGGCTGCTGTTGCAAGCAAAGAACTGGGCTAGATGGACCATTGCTCTGACCCTGTATGGCAACTTTTAGGCATTTATGTCTTCAAAGCTATGGCCAGGGCAGATATTTGGTCCGAAAAAAAATTTTCTTAAAAAAATATTTATATGCTGCGTTTCACAATGAATACCTGGTTCCTTTCAAGCTCTATTGATAGGGTTAGCAAACATTTTGTCTTAGTTATGCCACTTCTGTATAATGCAGCACCTACATGTCTGAACGAATCCATTTTAAGATTCCCTTGGATACTGTTCATTGATCAAAGCGGGTTTTGTTCTGGTGTTCTGACTAATGCTCTGCTTCTTGTAGGACAAGAGATGGTCATGTCCAGTTCTGGACGGCCCCCCGCGTCCTGTCCTCCCTGAAGCACCAATGCCGCCAAGCACTGCGACGTTTTCTGACCACCTACCAAATCTTAGCACTTCCCATCCCCAGGAAGATGCAGGAGTTCCTCACTTATCGGACTTTTTAACTTAGGTGCACAGACAGCAAAGGCATGCTAAACACATGAATGTAGGCTTCGTGCCCACAGTGGAACCGGAGAGTCACAGGGACCAGCATTGGCTAAATTGAGCTGATTTATTTAAATCCTGTAAGATGACCATTCTGTGGTCTCCTTGCTTTAAAAAGAAAAACATACATGCAGAATTCTGTATTTATTGGGGGGCTCTGAATATGAGGGAAGAAAAAG
This sequence comes from Geotrypetes seraphini, assembly GCF_902459505.1. NCBI lineage: Eukaryota > Metazoa > Chordata > Amphibia > Gymnophiona > Dermophiidae > Geotrypetes > Geotrypetes seraphini. The sequence continues at coordinate 189,362,156 of NC_047091.1, read as the reverse complement.
CTCCTGTTTTAATTGACCAAATGAACCGATGGACCTGGGTGGACTGATTTTCAAATAGCACTTGTTATGCAGGTGGGATTTCCTACCCTTGAAGGACTGAGTGCCTCCAAGTGGAGAACAGCCTTCTTCTGTCACCATGGAACAGGATCTCCTCTTTGCCCAGCTCTTGGAAGAGTCGGTCTTCTGGCTCTTGAGTCTTCAGGGGGCACAGATTGAAGCCATTAGTCACTACAGCAAGAATCCAAAAATTGCCAGAACAATGTTGCTTATTAGGCTACCAGGACAGTGTATTTTTAAAACACATAAGATAAATGAGGACCTGTAGTCGTGAACATACCTTGTATGTTAAAACCCTTTTTGATTTTCTAGCTGGGCAGATTCTCAGAAAAAGCCCTTGGGCCTTGTCCTTATTGTTTATTGATGAGATGTGTCTGAGAGTAACCTGTGAAATTAGTGATACAATTGGTCACTTTTCAACTGTGAGTCAAGGAAAAGCTTTTTAATTGTTCCAGAAATTCTTCAGAATTAGTTTTTTGCAATCAGTGTTTGATTCTTGACTTTATTTTTGCTCTGGGCATTGATCTGCTTTATAATGTTTACTAGTACAGTATATTTGGATTTATGGTGTGCATGGATCCTTTTGTACCACATTCATCATGTCTATATAATCTTCCTTCTCCCCAAGTGTTCATGTACTGTGCTGTAACCTGGCTTTGAGCATGATTGCTCACATTTGCTTCTCTTGTAGTAAGGGGGAGGATTAAAGTTTCATACTGTAGAGACAGGAGCAGACTATAAGAGACCAAAACAGGCCACTTTAAAAAAAAAATTATTCTAAAAATATTTATCATATTTTTCGCTCCATAAGACGCACCATAGATTTAGAGGAGGAAAACAAGAAAAAAACCATTCTGAACCAAGTTCTCCCTGCCAGGCTCTGCACCCAACCCAATTTTTATGGCCGTGTTTTGTATTAATTATAAAAAACATCAGACGTTTACAATTAATACAAAACACGGCCATAAAAATTATAACCAACAAGAGAAAATTTCACCATGTCACTCCTTTGCTGAAAGGTGCACACTGGTTGCCAATCCATCATTGCATTATTTATAAAATTGCCTTAATCTCCTTTAAAACTATGGACTCCAAGGAACCTTCTTTTATTCTTAAGTTCCTCATGATCCTCCAAGAACTCTACGATCTGCCTCTCAGCACCTTCTTTATGTCCCATCCTTAAATATTGTCAGTACACACAGGGCAACTTCATTTGCCACAATAGCTCCTACAATATGGAATTTGTTACCACTGAGAAAAATCTTGATAAATTTAAAGGCGGTCTTAAAAATTTCCTATTTAAAGACGCTTATGATTGTTCAATGATTCCAGGGTCCTTCCTTGCCAAATGCTGCTTATTTTTATTTAACACTGATATGATCCCTCTGTTTCCTATTGTTTTTACCCTTAATTGTTCTCTTTTCTTTTAAAAATTGTATTTCTCCCTACAATCCCGTTGTTTCCATGCAGGTATTGTCGTGTCTTTAATAAGTTTGTTAATTATTCCCCATCTAAAATTTATTAACTGTAAAATGCTTAGAATGTATGATTAGCGTTTCATCAAATTTTAATAAAACTTGGAAATATTCCTTGCCAAGCTCTGCACCCTGTCCCCCCTCTGGTGCTCTAGTGGTAGGCCGGGACAGGGCACAGGGCAGGTAGGGCCCCCCCGTACCTTTTAAAATTCCCGTCAGGGCCCCCCCCCCAGTACTTTTTTGTACTCCCAGTCCAGTGCTGTATTAGCAGGCATTCCTGGATGGCTGCATTTCTAGCTAGCAAACTGATTCTATGAGATTAATTTTTTTAAAAAGAAAAAAAACCCAACTGACGGATGCCTTGGAACCGGCAACCTGCACAGGAAGAGGAGGTGTTTGGGTATTTTTTTGTGGGGTTCGGGAGGGGAGGGGAGGGGGCAAACACTAAGAGGCAGTTTCTGTTCCCCGACCAGACAAAACTCCAAAGAAGGAGGAGGAAGAGGGGGGGGCGCTCCTCCCTCCCCTTCTCTCATACAACTTACTCTGCAGCTCTCCGCAGCCACGCCTGCTTTCCTTCTGGCTGCACCTACCAGGTCTGATTGGGCCACTCAGAGCATGGTCAAGACCAATTCAGCGGACACAATTGGTCGGGCGAGCCGCCACTTAGACGCAACAATTGTGAAAAGCTTGGTGGTGGCATGCGTGCCACCGCACTCGTCTTTGAACTGAAATTTACAAGAAGGGAGCGATGGGGTGCACGACGCCCGCAATTGGTCGGGCAAGCTGCCGCTTAAATGTGATGGTTCTGAAAAGCTTGGAGGCACGCGTGCTGCTCGCGCCCCCCTGGTCATCTTTGAACTGGAATTCGCGGGAAGGGAGCAATGGGGTGCACACTCACGAGAACTGATGGCAGCGGCATGGGACCAAGGGGGGGGAAGGGTTTGTGGAATTCGCTCCATAAGACGCATCCTTATTTCCACCCATTTTTTTGGGGAAAAGTGCATCTTATGGAGCAAAAAAATATGGTGCTTTACTTAAAATAATACGATAAGCATCACTCTTATGAAATCCCATACAGCAGAGATTACAGAGAAAAGTGGTAAGCAATGTTAATTCCATGAAAGGAAGTAAAAAGTGGAAATTTGGACTTGCTTGTTAATTTCCTTTTCTAGAGTCCTGTCAGATCAGTCTAGAGGAGTGGCTTATGTCCTCTGCCAGCAGATGGAGCTAGAGGAACAAACAAACCAAAAAAAAAAGCTAAGAGCTGACCACTCTCCTTACAGGGGGCTGGTACTGACTTCAGCTGTCTTAGCTTTGATAGAGGGTAAAGGCAATTCTTATGTTGTTGGTTTCCAGTTCATCTGCAAAGTCAAACCTGATGCCGTCAAAACATTTCATAGCCACTAACTCGGGAAAGAATTGCACGCAACGAGTGGACTGCGATGTACTCGTGATTAATTTTCTGAACTAGTTGGAATGAAGATCCTTGACTGGCTTTCATGGATGTTTTGAATTGGTCTGGCAGGACTCAAGGAAAGGAAATCAGCACATAAATCAAAATCTCCCTTTCTTTATTGGTCACGCCAGCCCAGATTTAGTGGGATATGTAGCTAAACTCTACCCAGACTAGGCAGGAATAATGGTGAACCTTGGGTATACCAAAAAGAGCCTAGCTGCGGCATTCATCATCAGTTGTAGTAGAGGTTGTACAGTAATCAAAGGAAGAGCCAAATTTAAGGAACTACAGTAATCAAGTGTAGTTGAAATTATACTCAGAAAAACCAATTGGAAAGCCTCCTCTGGTACCACTGGTTTTAATCATGTACAAGTGAGCTAATTTGTGGTTTAAACAAAAGTGTAAAGTCCAAAATAACTCCTGCACTATGACTTGATGAAGGGATAGACAGGTTTTTGAAATATTAATATCTGAACAGGCAGTGAGGGACCAGTTCATAGCTCCTTTGTCATTAAACTGTCAAGATATTGAACTTGGACATTTTGCATGTCTTTCTAGGGAAAGATACTGACCTGGTACACAAAATGGACTCATTCAGCCATACAAGCAGTTGCTAGCCAGAGTGGTAGCAAAGAAGACATTCCATGAATGGGGAACATATGATGGGTATTTTCATTTCCCCATTTGATAAGGGATATGGCAAACTAGACTTAGATGCTTTCTCCGTAATTTTGAAATTGTCCCTTATGTAATGAGTTTACAATCTAAGTGGGTGCTTGAGGCAGTGTGAGATAGTGACTTGCCCAAAATCACAAGAACTGTTGGTGTAGCTTCCCTAGTTCTCAACCCATTACTTTAACCACTAGATCACTTCCTCTCCTGTGGAACTTAACAAGGAATTAGTCAGGTTCAGGAATTTCCCTAACCCCACTCGTACTGGTACAGCCCAGCTGTTCAGAAGGTAAGGTGCAGACTAGTCCTAAATCTGACATCCATCTTGTATTCTGTTAGCTTCACTAGACTGTCTTATTGTTTTAAATTGAAGAAGGGATTGAGGATTTAGCTCAAACTATTTGCAATGGTAGTTCAAGGTGAATAAAATCTAGGTACAGTAGGCATTTCCCTGCCCTGGAGGGCTTATACTCTAAGTGGACCAGGGTTCTCAATCAAGTCCTTGGGATGGACCCAGCCAGTCAGGTTTTCATGAGACCCATAATGAATATGCTTTTGGGGATTTGATATATAACCTTTCTGTAGTGCATGGAAAATGATCTCATGCATATTCATTTTGGGAATATTGAAAAACTGAGGACTAGGTTGAGAATCCCTGCACTAGACTCCACACATCCCAAGGCAGTTGGCATTTATCACCACCATATAGAAAGTTAACCCAGCTCTATAGTTACTGTGGATGGACAAACTAGATGGGCCATTTGGCCTTTATCTGCCATCATGTTCCTATAAAGCAGGGCTTGCTTCTATTGAAACTTTCCATTGAGTTACCCATGCTGACTGTATTGAGATCTTAACATAGGTGCTAGGACTTCTGTGAACTGATGTTGATCTTGGAAGGCTTTGTTTTTGATGCCTTAGCTACGTTGGCATTCAGGCGTTTCACTTGTAGGAAAACTAGGTTCTTCACTCCCTTTCAGAATCACTCAGCTCTGGAACAACCTTACCTCCCCTCTTAGGAATCTGAGCTCCCTCCAACTCTTCCGTAAACATCTGAAAACCTGGTTATTCTCAAAAATGTAACGCCTCCTCCCTCTCTGGTTATTCTAGTCTTCCAAATTTTCTCTTCATTTTGCCTCTTCCCTCCACTGGAGTTCCTCTCTACCCTAACTCTTGTTAACCGTGTCGAGCTTTACGAATGTAGAGATGATGCGGTATACAAACCTAAGGTTTAGATTAGATTAGATTAGCTCTCAGTAGCTTATCTGCCTATACTGTAATTTTTGATAATAGGATGGTTCTTTGCACACATCCGTCCCCAAGGGGAGATATGATTGAAGTCTACAAAATCCTGGGTGGAGTAGAACGGGTACAAGTGGATTGATTTTTCACTGTCAAAAATTGCAAAGACTAGGGGACACTTGATGAAGTTACAGGGAAATACTTTTAAAACCAAAAGGAGGAAATATTTTTTCACTCAGAGAATAGTTAAGCTCTGGAACACATTGACAGAGGTTTGTTGTAACAGCAGATAGCGTAGCTGGTTTTAAGAAAGGTTTGGACGATTTCCTGGAGGAAAAGTCCATAGTCTTTGATTGAGAAAGACATGGGGGAAGCCACTGCTTGCCCTGTATTGGTAGCATGGAACATTTCTACTTCTTGGGTTTTGGCCAGGTACTAGCGACCTGGATTGGCCACCGTGAGAACGGGCTACTGGCCATTGGTCTGATCCAGTTAGCCTAGTCTTATGTTCTTATTAAAGGACCTTGGCTTTCTACCTAAAGCACTTAAAGTGCACCCAGTTTTTAAAATGTTAACCCCAATAGAGTTATTGCTAAACCCACACAATATAATTCGATATAATAATCTATGCCCAAGCAGGTTTTGAACCTCGTTCTACCAGAGCATGTAAGTGGCCCAATTTTTATTTTTTAATGTAATTATTTATCTACCACTTATATCCTAAGTGGTTTACATTCAGGTACTTTATTATATTTCCCTATCTGTCCTGGTGGGCTCAAACTCTATGTAATGTACCTGGGGCAATGAGGGGATTAAGTGATTTGCCCAAGGTCACAAGGCCAGTGAGGGATTTGAACCCACAACCTCGGAGTGCTAAGGCTATAGTTCTAACCGCTGTGCCATACACTCCCAACCTTCAACCACAGTCCAAACAGGATACAAATCCAAAAAACGCCGTCAGCAGCTGAAATCCCCAGCATACTTATTAATTCAATAAGAGAATCCTTGTTTCGCTATCAGGTTGCTACATCAGGAAAACTGACCTCTCTGTAACAACTGCACATAGTGTGAGGAAGGCAGAACGTCAAAAAGTCAGCCAGAATGACATCATGAATAGCGCAAAAATTCAAAGAAAGGGCCTGATGTAGCTTTGATGAGTGTTCTAGGAAGTCTGATTTTTGTTGGCAGGCTAGTTTGTCTATTACTTTAGATACCGACAGTTGGTTGGCTACTGGTCTGTTGATCTTCTAGGTCTTTTTCTTTGTTCTTCACAGTGGGCTTGATGACTCAGTTTCCATTTGAGTGGGACTTCTCATGACTCTAATGAATTTTTAGATAAGGTTTCAAGTTTCAAGTTTATTAGGATTTTATCTACCGCCTATCAAGGTTATCTAAGCGGTTTTTACAATCAGGTACTCAAGCATTTTTCCCTCTCTGTCCCGGTGGGCTCACAATCTATCTAACGTACCTGGGGGTATGGAGGATTAAGTGACTTGCCCAGGGTCACAAGGAGCAGCACAGGGTTTGAACCCACAACCCTAGGGTGCTGAGGCTGTAGATCCAACCACTGCGCCACACACTCCTGCATCTGTGAGGTAGGCGAGTCCTGGGCTTTCAAGCTCTCATTTAAAGTATCGGGCATGTGGAGTAGAACGGGTACAAGTGGATCAATTTTTCACTCTGTCAAAAATTACAGACTAGGGAACACTCAATGAAGTTACAAGGAAATACAGGGTACTCACAAAAACACTCGATTTTAAATGGCTACAAAACCAAAATTTATTGGAATATTCTTTCACCTTTGAGGCTTCAGTTTCATCAACTCAAAGTTTCATATGATATGTCGATTACATTCGAGAGACAACGGGAACTCCCAGCAGCCATTTCCTCATGGCGATCTGCACGGGGCAGGAGTGTAGGAAGATCGCTCCTGCCCCGAAAGCCCTCTAGACCACCAGGTAAGGCCGGGAAGGCGGCAGGGAGGAAAAAAAGATGGATTTTTTTAGCATTAAGACTGTTTTTATTTTCCCCCCACCCCAGAAAAAATCATGATTATATGAAACCGCGAGTGCAGGAACCGCGAATGGGGAGGGGGAAGTGTATATGATTTGAGTAGTCTAGTATGCAATTCTTTTTTCTGTGCTAGAGAGTTATGGTTATGCTAATATAGATGATGTGCCACTCCTTTTTCCAAGGTAATCCAAAGTACAATTTTCTTAGCACAGCAGCAGCAGATGAACCCAGAGATCAGTGGGATATCACACATTGACCAGCAGGTGGAGATAGAGAAACTGAGGTCCTATAGGTTTGCATTCCTCCTGTATATCCAGTATGCTTTATCTCCCAGCAGGGGTTGGTCGCTATCCATCTAGCTCCTGAATTCTGGCTGTGCCTAGTGAAATTCTGAGGAATATTAATTTCTTCTGTTGAGATTATTTCTCTTCAGGTAGAAAGGGGTGACTGGCTGAGCGGTGCCAGCTTTGGGAGTTACACCTGGGCCCCCTCCCCAGGTCCTTGCTCCACCCTCCCCTACAGTGGATTGACGGGGTTTATTTTGGGCTCTTAATTTTCTTCTTTCCTTGGTTATAAAAAAAAAAAAGAGAGCCTCACAGTATAGAGCTGTGCTGTACTTTATTGTCAGCTTACAACTGCCAGCCGTATCTTCTCTCCTGTTGAGTCGGGTAGGAGTGTTATGAGTAGGCTGTTCTTTCTCGGGTGTCTGGTGCTGCTTGAGGTGGTTTCTGACAGTGTAGGGTGCGACGTGTTGTTCGTTGGGCTTTCTCCCGCATGGTGTTTTGCCTTTGAAAAAAAAAATGGCGGCTGAGGCAGTTAAGCAATGTTCATGCTGTGGGAAGCGCCAAACACCGTTGGGGCTGTGTTCTGCCGGGTGTGCAGATGCTACGGCCGAGGATTTGAGTTTGCCAGCTAGCGAGTTTGTGTTTTCCGTCGAATTCCTCTTCACTCACGGTTGGGCCTACCACGCTACAGTGCACGTCAGCGTCTTGGGGGAGTTCTGTGGCTGTCGGCGCTTCTCGGGAGCTGGTGGATGACGCGGTGTATCTGCAGAAAACGGTGCAGGCCGGCTTGGCAGGGTTTGGTCAGGGCACCTTTTCGCCGGAGTTTGTGATGTTGATGCACCGTGCCTTTTTATTGCAGAGCTCTCAGCCTGCACAAACCCTGGATTTCAACGTTTCTTTGCTCCCTTCTACCTTTACTCTTCTGGTGCAGTCTCAGGCGGCTAAACATCATAGGCTGGCTACCGCAGATGAGGAGGACCCTGCCTCAGTCTCCCACTTGTCTCTGACTCTTCCCAAGTCTTTGGAAGAGGGAGAGGTGACGGAATTGGAAACGGAGGAGGCACTAGGTAGGGACATAGATGATCCTAACGTGCTCCATCTGTTTCACAGGGAAGAACTTTACTCGTTGATCTCTAAGGCGTTGCAAGGGTTGAACATCTCTCAGGATGATCGACTCATATCTGGATCTGCTAACCCTCTTATGGTGGGAACGCGAAAGCTGCCTAGAGCTTTTCCGGTTCATGAGGCCATGCAGGAGCTTATTGCGGCTCAATGGGACATGCCGGAGGCAGGTCTACGGGTGACGAAAGCCAAGCAGCAGTTGTACCCACTTGCTCAGAATGAGCTGGAGAAGCTTAAGCTCCCTAATGTGGACGCATTTGTGGCTGCGGTCACCAAGAAGACTACCTTGCCTGTTGAGGGAGGTATTGCTCTGAAGGATGTCCAGGATAGGAAGTTAGAATCTTTGCTTAAGATGTCATTTGAAGTTGCAGCGGTTACCTTGCAAGCGGCGGTGTGCAGTTCCTATGCGGCGCAGGCGTGTCTTCAATTGTCTCAACAGATGGCAGATAGAATGATGGAGTTAGGGTTTGCTGTTCCGTCCGAGTTGGCAGATGTGGAATCGGGTTTAGCGGATGCCTTATATGATATTATTCAAGCTTCTGCAAAACAGATGTTGCTTTCAGTAGTTTCTCGCAGATCTTTGTAGCTCCGTAACTGGGCGGCGGATTCGGCGTCCAAGCTTAAGCTCGTGAAGCTTCCTTTTAAAGGTCGGCTGTTATTTGGTGAGGATTTGGATAAGCTGGTAAAAGAATTTGGTGATACCAAAATGCAGCGGTTACCAGAAGATAGGCCTAAACCGCCTTTAAAAACTTCATCTGCCAGACCTTGCTTCCGGGATGTTAAGCGATATAGGCCGGGAAAGCTGTCATTTCAGCCGTCTTACGGTTCTTTCTACAATTCTAGACCTAGATTTCCGCGAAAGAATTCCTTTCGTGCTGCAAAACCCCCGACTATTCAGCCAGCCCGTGCTCCAGCAGTTCGCAATCAACAATGACAGGATCTTGGCTCCCTCCGACATTTCTTTGGGAGGACGGCTGTCTTCCTTTCTGGCGGAGTGGGCCAAGATAACGTCCGATCAGTGGGTATTTTGGACATTATTCGAGAAGGTTACAAATTAGAATTTTCCTCTCCCATCGCCGATTCTTTCTTGATATCCCCCTGTAATGGGGCAACCAAGAGAGACTCGGTACAGCTCACCCTTCAATTGCTTCTGGATCTGGGGGCTGTGGTTCCAGTTCCCCCAGCAGAGGTGGGCCTCGGCAGATATTCCATTTACTTCGTGGTGCCCAAGAAGCAAGAGTCGGTCAGACCAGTGCTGGATCTCAAACGGGCCAACAAATTTCTCAAGGTCAGACATTTCCGTATGGAGACGGTGCGCTCCGTCATTGCAGCGGTTCAACCAGGGGAGTTCCTTACGTCCCTCGATCTCAAGGAGGCTTACTTGCATATTCCGATATGGCCTCCGCATCAGAGATTTCTTCGGTTTGCGATCCTAGGCCAGCATTTTCAGTTTTGGGCCATGCCTTTTGGTCTCACCATGGCACCACGCACCTTTTAGAAGGTGATGGTAGTTGTGGTGGCGTTTCTTCGCAAAGAGGGGATTCGGTGCGTCTTCCAGGCAGGAGAGTGTGTCAGTGACCCAGAGTGTGATATCTCTTCTTCAGTCTTTGGGGTGGATCATCAACTTTCCAAAGAGCTCTCTTACCCTGTCCCAATCATTGGAGAATCTGGGAGTGCGGTTTGATACTTGTCTGGGGAAGGTGTTTCTACCCAAGGACCGGGGAGAGAAGTTGCAGTCTCAGATTCGCCTACTTCTATAGTCGCTCAGATCGAGAGCTTGGGATTATGTGCAAGTTCTGGGATCAATGGTGGCGGCTCTGGAGGTGGTGCCATGGGCTCGCTTCCACATGAGACTATTGCAAAAGTCTCTTCTGTCATGGTGGTCCCCGTTGTCTCAGGACTACGATCGACATCTTCAGTGGAATTCTCGAGCTTCCCTCAGCATGCATTGGTGGCTCAGCGAGGTCAATCTGTTCAAGGGCATGCCTCTTGCGACAACGGATTGGGTCATGGTTACGACGGATGCCAGTCTTCTGGGATGGGGAGCTCAGTGCTTTCAATCCTCAGCACAGGGAGGAGGAGGCTCAGTGGTCGATCAATATGCTGGAGTTGAAGGTGATCAGACTTGCGCTGCTAGCATTTCAGTCAATGATTTAGGACCGACCGACGAGTCTTTTCGGACAGTGTCACGGCGGTGGCCTATATCAATCGGCAGGCTGGTACACAAAGTCCTCAATTAGCCAGCGAAGCACTGGTCCTGTTTCAATGGGCGGAAGCTCATATTCCTCTTCTCTCGGCAGCGCACATTGCGGGTCAGGCAAATGTTCAGGCAGACTTCCTCAACAAGGAAAAACCAAACAAAAACTGCAGGCTTATGTACAAGATGCAGGCAATGTTTATTATACCAATGATAAAATGCAGTAAATATACGACTGCATTTTATCATTGGTAAAATAAGGTCGTATATTTACTGCATTTTATCATTGGTATAATAAACATTGCCTGCATCTTGTACATAGCCTGCAGTTTTTGTTTGGTTTTTCCTTGTTGTTTGATACACTGCAGTCTATGTTGGATTCTTTTTTTTGTTGCAGGCAGACTTCCTCAGCAGAAATCTTCTAGATCCCGGAGAATGGGAACTTTCCCCTCAGGCATTCGACCTGCTAGTTCAGAAGTGGGGTCTTCCGGAGATGGAGCTCATGGCCTCATCTCGAAATGCAAAGCTTCCTCGGTTTTTCAGCAGACGCAGAGAGGGGGAGTCCGAGGGGGTAGACGCTTTGGCTCTTCCATGGCCTCTGGATTGTCTTCTTTATGTGTTTCCTCCTTGGCCGATGATAGGTCGGGTTTTACATCGCATATCTCTCTTTCCGGGCAGAGTGATCCTGGTAGCTCCAGATTGGCCGCGTTGTCCTTGGTATGCGGACCTGATCCAGCTGTCGATGGCAATTGGTTGACATTTCCGGTGTCTCCAGACTTACTCAGGGTCTGATCAACATGGAAAATCCGTCCCACTTTGGTCTTACGGCCTGGCTCTTGAAAGGTCACGGCTGAGGCGTAGGGGATATTCCGAACAGGTCATTTCCACTCTTCTTCAGGCCAAAAAGAGGTCTACCTCTGCCTCATATGCTAGAGTCTGGCGGGTTTTCGAGTCTTGGTGTGCTGCTCAGGGTCTTTCGCCCTTCAAGGCTTCTCTGTCTGATATTCTTTCCTTTTTTCAGGACCTTAAGGTTCAGGTGGCGGCCATTGCTTGTTACAGGGGCCGGGTATCTCATTCGCCGCTGGCGTCTCAACCTGATGTAGTTTGTTTCCTAAAAGGGGTACACCATATTTGGCCACCTGTGAAGAAGATCTGTCCAGAGTGGAGCCTTAAGATTGTCCTTGGGGGTTACATAAGGCCCCGTTCGAACCATTATCTAATGCAACTCTAAAGGATGTCACGTTGAAAGCGGTGCTTTTGGTTGCAATGGTGTCTGCCCACTGCCCAAAGGGTTTTGGAGTGCAGGCATTGTCGTACAGGGATCCTTTTTTGCGCATCTCGGATGCTGGAGTGTCTATTCGGATGGTTCCCTCATTTCTTCCTAAGGTGGTGTCTTCCTTTCATGTGAACCAATATCTCTTCCTTCCTGCTTTTCGGCAGGAGGATTGGGGGAGCGCTTCTCTTCATTGTATTTCTTTGATGTGCACAGGATTCTTCTCCATTGTTTACAGGTCACTAACGGCTTTCGTCATTCAGACCACCTCTTTGTGTTGTTCGCGGGACGCAACAAAGGTATGGCAGCGTCCAAGGTTTCTATCGCTAATTGGGTCGAGACCAATGCTTCAGCTTACTTGATGGCCGGGAAGCGGTTGTCGGAATAGCTTCGTGCACATTCAACACGAGCGATGGCTACATCTTGGGCCGAGTCCAGGGGTCTTTCCTTGGAAGAGGTTTGTCGTGCGGCTACTTGGTCTTCTAAGAATACTTTTTCTAAGCATTACTGGTTGGATGTGGCAGCCCGTGCGGATGCTGACTTTGGCACTTCAGTTCTTGCGGAGGCGGCGTTTGCTTCCCACCCAGTTTGAGGTTTGCTTTGCTACATCCTACTGGTCTCTGGATTCATCTGCTGCTGTGCTAAGGAAAGAAAATTAACATGTAAGAACATAATTTTTCCATCCTTTCCCTATGCCTATAACATATTTAATGTATAAGTCTGAAATTTTACTTCCTAGACCACAGCTATTTATGCTCATAGCCTTCTCGGTGTCACTGTTTCTTCTCTGTCCCGTGTGTTCTTTACTGGTTCCTTTGCAAGATGGTACCAGCTTCCTTCTGCTGTCCGTGTGTTATCTGATTCTGTCTCAGACAGATGGAGGCCATTTCAATGACAGTCTTATCTCATCCCCTAAGATCCAAAACCCTCAAGTACAGCAGTTCGTCAGCAGCCCAGTTTATCTGAGCTTTTAATAAACAATCTTCCCTCATATTGTATATATGAACTGCCTGTGAAATTCCTACTCTACCTACTTCCAGCCCAAAACAATTCTCATTCCACCTCCTCCATTATGCTAAATTTATTTGCTCTTTTCCAATAATCTACTCTAAACAATACATCAACTCCTCTTTACCAACAGTTCATATCTGGTTAGCCAAGAACATACTCATATGTTCATCTTGTCTTGCTCAATGATTTTCCCATCTTTTTAGCAATTTTTATAAATGACCTGCTCTTCTTTTGGGTTTGTCGCTGCTTACACCCCCCCTCCAAACGCTAGGGTTACCAGATGGCTCCAGAAAAAGGAGAGATTGAGACATCTGGCCTTTATTTCCATTTTCTGGCAAAGGGATACTCCAGACCAGAGTTGAGAAACACTGGATTAGGGCCCTTCAGCCTGGAGAAATGGTAACTGAGGGATGCGGTTGTTTATGACTGGCTGAAGACACTCCCTGAAACTAATACCCATCAGACTGAAATAGATCTGCTGGGAACTTGCAACAAGGACTGGCCACTACTGGGTTTAAAGGACCTTAGTCCGACTCAGCACAGCTTTTCTTATTCAACTGTCTCCTTCTCAGATACTTGGGAGTTCTGTATTATCATATGGGAGAACTGGCTCTGATTTGCAGGTTTTATCAGAATCTATAGGTTCTTGGTGGAGAAATAGCATGCAGCAACCATGATCAAAGTAGATTTACTCCCCACCTGATCATCTGATCCACTACATGCATCCAAATTTCCCACCGATTTATCTCACTCTCTACAACTTCAGAAGGGATTAAAGCTTCATTAGACAGATGACATTCCTAAGTGTTTAAATACCTCTCTGGACAGGAAAATTATTTAGATTCTTTAATTAGCTTTTCCTTAAAATCAATTTGTCCTTAAGCAATGGTATAGGAAAAATAAATAAGCTTTGCAGGATCAATGGGCTCCTCCTTCCAGGAAGATGCTACTGCTCCAGTCAAATGATGGAAAGTTTGCATGTGTACCACAACAGGGTCTGAACGATACTTTCACACATTGACCAAAGTAAAGAAAGGACAGCCATGTGCACATAGCGAAGAAAGAAAGCTGGACATTCAGTTGCATCTTATTTAAAGAGGGCTATTTTAGAGCCAAACAACTAGCTTGGGTGGTTGGTTTTTTTAAAGCAAGTGCCCCAAATGCAGCTGCTTATAAAGTTCACTGCATCAGAAATGAAAAAATAAAATGCAATTACATTAATGTTAGTAGTACCATTAGTCATTAATTTAGAGGTGGGAAAAGGTTATATATTTTGCATTATTGAAATTATATCAAAACCAATACAAGTAAAATAGCAATAGCCTACTCAGAAACTTTCAATCCAGTGCATGTAGGGGTAGCTATTATCTTGTGATGCCATTATTTTCCCTTTTCTAAAATATATATATATAGCCACTTTAGGTTTTCCACCATTCAAAAACAAACAAGCAGCCACCCCCAGGTTAATTTTCCTTAGAGATGTTCTTCAGGATGTATGTAAGCAGCCAGACAGAGAAGAATTGCAAAAAATCATTTAACAAATGTTAACACAGTGGAAGATGGAGAGAGGGTTTAAAAAAAAAAAAAGTCTTATGTATCCTAGAATGTGCTATTTCTTGAGGATCTTATGACTCCACATATTTGGAGTAGTTTAGGCTAAGCATATCACTTCTCTCTAAGCAATCTGCTTGGGACCTGGGTTGGCCACTGTTGGAAACAAGATACTGGGTTTGATGGACCTTCGGTCTGACCCAACAGGGCAATTCTCATCCATGAAAACACAAGGAGCGCTTCTGTACAGTACCTAGATCTTGGTTACCAAAGGGGCAACTAAGCCCTATTCTGCAACAATCCCCACTTACAAAACATTACACTTCATACATCCCTACCATGTTTAGGTTCTAGGTCTGCTACCTATATGTTCGGCACACTGATATCATGTTATGCATATCCTGAGAGCCTAAATACCGTAAATGGAGGCACCAAGCTATAGCATTTCCTCCCTCCCACCTGTATAAGGAAGGCTTATTAATAGGTATACTAGTGTTTAAGCCCGTTACATTAACGGGTGCTAGAGTACATGTCTGTCTGGTTTTTTTTAAATTTGTCTCTCTCTTTGGATGCTGTCTGTCTGTCATTCTTTCTGTCTATCTTTATTTCTAACTCTATCTTCCCTCAATCCTGCATGTGCCCTTTTTTTTTCTCTTCCCCACTTCCTTCCAACATCTGCTCCCCCTGTCCCTCTCTCTCTACCCCTTCTATCTACTGTTCACCCTCTGTCTTGCCCCTTCCATTCACTGCCCTCTCTTCTCTTTCCATCCAGTGTCCGCCCTCTCTCTCTGTTCCATATGACATCTCCTCCTTCCTTTCCCCCTTTCTTTTCCCTTGGTCTGGCATACATTCCTCCTTCCCTCCATGCCCTGCCATCTCTTTTTTCCTCCAAGCCATTCTCTTCCCCTCTGCTCCCTTTCCTCCTTGAACTTCATCGGACAGCAGCATTCACAATTCATTGCTGTTGCCGGCTTCAGGTCTTCCTTTCTGTCGGGTCGTCTTCCTGAAACAGAAAGTAGGCAGGACCCGCCAGAGAGGAAGGCCTGAAGCCGGCAACAGCAGCGAATTGTAAACGCTGCTGCTGTCCGAAGAAGCCAGGCCTTGAAAAACCCAAGGCAGACCGCTTCTCTTCCCTCCCAGCCCAACCCCTGCTGACTCGGCTCCCTTACCCTGCGTTGCGGAAACGTGAAGACTGAACGTCGGCAATCGGGGTGGCGAGGACACGGCTCAGGAGACTGTGAGGTGTTGGCGTGTGGCAGTGCTCCACGAAGCTCTCCTCCAGGTAGCTGCCGCCAGCACTAATCGGGACCAAGCTTGCCTGTGCTTCCTCCAGCGGTTGGTGAGTGAGGGCGGGAGGAGGGGAGTGGCTAGAGTGATCCCTGCCTCCACGTTCTAAAATGGAACGCGGCCACGGATCAGAAATCACAGCGGCAGGGATCACGAAATTTCAAGAGCGCATGCGCGCTCTAGGGTTTTATTATATAGGATAAGCATGTATGGACTCATCAGAAAACTTAGATGGTCTCTTTTCATTACATGATCCAGTTTTTCTATTCCAGCCACACTAACACTAGTTGGGACAGATTACATAATAAAAAACTAGAAACAATCATTCATTATAGGAATTACAAAACTAAGTTTAAAAAATGCATTTATAAATATCTCAAACAAAGCACATATTCAGTTACTTAGATTACATTAAGAAACGTCTTAATAAAAGTTCAAAAAGCAGCATCGTTGACCATCTCAGACTAAATATATTCTACAACTTAACTACTTGATAACAAAGTAGCAGAAAATATGCTACTGGATTTTATGCCCTTACATGAAAGAAATGCAGTCTAGTTAATTTTGTGTTCCATATTTTAGAATAGAAAGTTTTGATCAAGCCTAACAGTAGGATTGAGCAATTTCTTCAATTATCAATACAATTTGAAGTGGATTCTGGCTTCCTCTAACATTTCTTTTGAGCAGCTTTTACCTTTTAAGGGTACAGTGGTGTGTGTAGGTTGTGGGGAGCATTCAAGATGTAGACACATCTATTTGGATCCTTTAGTTCAGGTATGTCCAACCTGCGGCCCCGGTCGAAGGCGATGCAGTGTTTTCCTCTGCTGACCCCGGGTGTTTACCGTCTTGCCGGCTCCCTCCTCTGTCTTGCTGCAGCATTTGCATGGCCCCAGAAATATTTTTTCAGCCAATGTGGCCCAGGGAAGCCAAAAGGTTGGACACCCCTGCTTTAGTTAAAAGGACAAGTAGGTCGACTGATAGTTGCAGTGCGTCCAGCTAGCTCTGCTCAAATATCACTAAATGACCAAAAAAATAATAACAAAGACTAGAAAAATATAGGCTAGGCAAAGGAAATATTAGATGAATGGTGAAAAAACCTTGACCGTCTTCTTATAGCTGGAGCTTAATGCTTGCCTACCACCTTTTCTGTAAAATGACTTACTGTGGAAACATATGAAGTTAAATAATTTGATGGGTTAACACGTTTTCTGCTGTGGTCCAAGATCTCAAAACACTCAACACTAACTGAACTGAAGAATCTGGTGGTATTTGCACAGAAAAATAAGTAGAGTTTATTTTTGTAGAATGGTATATTAATTCAGTATCTGGTTTTAATCTTTTTATTGTAAAGTTAATATATTTTCTTTAGTAATTTCTCTTACTCTTGTTATCTGATCAGTTTAACATGTACTTTATTTAAATCTAAATTAAAAACGGCTTCAGAATAGAATATATTTTCAGAAGCCCAGATTATGTGGTAACATTTTCAGTATTGTTTCCATCTATCCTTGTATATTTCTAGTTAGCCAGTCTTTGTGTTTCTTAAATAAATTGTTCAACAGATTTTTTTTATCCAAAATTTTCATACACAATCCAAAATTCTCCAATACTAATAATAATACATTTACATTTGCTTACAGGCTGCTGTAGTTCTGTACATTATCCATATTCAAAGTTATCCTGAGCTTAGCATAGTCTCTCCCTCCCTGTCATCCCCCCTCAAATCTGTCCCTTCTCTTAGTGGGACTTGCCTCCCTCCCTTTCCTCCTCTCCCAGCAGTCTACAACAAATATAGAAATAAACTAAACTATACATCCTGTTCTCATTTCTCTCCTGCTGCTATTCCAAAAGGGGATAAATATCCAAGTGGGAAAATTCCACTGCAAAGTGTATCAACTGTGAGAGGGTGCCGAAAGTTCTCAGTCCAACCAACCAATTTCCTAAATTCTAAGTGTGTATTTCATTAAGAGCCAATTTGCAGAAACAAAATTCTGTTTTCACATTGTTTCCGATCATTGACTGAACCATATCCACATCATTTCAGCACCCCCTCCTAGCTGAGATTGTGATGTCAATGCCTCATTCCACCAATAAGAGCCAACCTCATCAGTGATGTCGTAATGGCTTGATTGTCCTAGTCTTAGCTCAGTTTTATTACATACCAGGAGGTGTTGAAAAGTTCTCAGTCCAACCAACCAACTTCCTAAATTCTGAGCATTATTTTGCCACTGTAGCTGAAAAGAGCCAATTTGCAGAAACAAAATTCTGTTTTGACATTGTTTCAGATCATTAATTGAGCCATATCCATATCATTTTCTTTTGGTTGGAATGAGAACTTTTCAGCAATCACTCCTAGCTGAGACTGTGATGTCATAAAGCACAGTTACTTACTGTAACAGGTGTTATCCAGGGACAGCAGGCAGATATTCTCACATGTGGATAATGTCATCCACGGAGCCCCAGTACGGACAGCTTTAAAAGTGTATTGCCACTAAGTTTTTAGAAACTTGGCAACTGCCCGCACTGCACATGATTGCCTTCCTGCCTCTGACGTACCTCAGTTCCGTAAGCAAGCTAAGAAGCCAACTAAGGAAGGTGGGTGCTTTATCTGAGGACAAGCAGGCAGCATATTCTCCCTAGCTTACTAAAATGGGATGGAGTGTTGGCCATTAAGAAAATAAATTTTGCAATACTGCTTGACTGAAGTGACCATCCCATCTAGAATAAGATTCCAGACAGTGATGAGATGTGAATGTATGAACTGAGGACCAAGTTGCAGCTTTACAGATCTCATCAATAGGAGTGGAACGTAAGAAAGCATCAGAAGCTACCATAGCTCAAACTTTGTGTGCTGTTACACGACCCCGGAGTTGCAGCCCAGCCTAAGCATAACAGAAGGCAATACAGGCCACCAACCATGTGGAAATAGTTCTCTTGGACACAGGCCATCCCAACCTGTTTTCAAAGGAGATGAACAGTTGAGGAGATGTGCTATGTGGCTGAGTTCGCTGTAAGTAATAAGCCAAGGTTCATTTGCAGTCCAAAGTATGAAGAGCCATTTCTCCAGGGTGAGAATGAGGCTTGGGAAAGAACACTGGAAGCACAATCGATTGAGATGAAATTCAGTGACTGCCTTTGGGAGGAACTTTGGATGGGTGTGAAGCACTATTTTGTCATGGTGGAACACTGTAAAAGGCGGGTCTGCCACCAGTGCTTGAAGCTTGCTCACTCGAGCAGAAGTAATGGAGATGAGAAATACTACTTTCCAAGTAAGATATTTGAGATGAGCTGAAGACATTGGTTCAAAGGGAAGATTCATGAGTCTAGAGCAGATATGGGCAACTCTGGTCCTCGAGGGCTGGAATCCAATCTGGTTTTCAGGATTTCTCCAATGAATATGCATGAGATCTATTTGCATGTACTGCTTCAATGCATATTCATTGGGGAAATTTGGAAAACCTGATTGGATTTTGTCCCTCGAGGACTGGAGTTGCCCATGTCTGGTCTAGAGAGAACAACATTAAGATCCCAAACCACTGGAGATTCATGAAACAAGGCGGTCTCTTGTTTCATGAATCTGGAAACAAGAGGATGAGCATTCAGAGGTTTACCATTGACTGATCCTTGAAAAGCATTGATAGCACTAAGACGGGTCTCAAAGTCCCTCCCTGAGGGCCACAATCCAGTCGGGTTTTCAGGATTTCCCCAATGAATATGCATGAGATCTATGTGCATGCACTGCTTTCAATGCATATTCATTGGGGAAATCCTGAAAACCTGACTGGATTGCGGCCCTCAAGGAGGAACTTTGAGATCCCTGCACTAAGATGAACCCTAACTGAAATTGTTTAAAGACTCGAGTTGGATAAATGGAGAAGATATTCCAATAATGAAGATATAGAGGAGGATGAAACATCATGATGATGAAGAGTACACCATGTAGAGCAGTGGTTCCCAACCCTATCCTGGAGGACCCCCTAGGCCAATCAGGTTTTCAGGCTAGCCCTAATGAATATGCATGAGAGAGATTTCCATATAATAGAAGTGACAGGCATGTAAATCTGCTCCATGCATATTCATAAGGGCTAACCTGACAATCTAGTTGGCCTGGGGGTCCTCCAGGACAGGGTTTGGAAACATTGATGTAGAAAACCATGTCCACTTCTGTTGGTAGAACTGCTGTGTTGAACAGGGGTAGGGAACTCCGATCCTCGAGAGTCATATTCCAGTTGGGTTTTCAGGATTTCCCCAATGAATATGCATGAGATCTATTTGCATGAACTGCTTTCAATGCATATTCATTGGGGAAATCCTGAAAACCCAACTGGAATACAGCTCTCGAGGACCGGAGTTCCCTACCCCTGGTGTAGAAGGTTTTCTGGCTGCATCCAACATGAGCCAGACAGGATCAGAGTCAGCTGAGGTCATCTCAAGAGGTACCACACTGTCAGGTGTAAGGACTCGAGACTGGGATGTAAAAGAGATCCTTGACTCAGTGTGAGAAGAGATGGAAAGATCTGCAGGGGTATTGGTTTCTTGAGAAATTGAGCTGAAGTAGAAGGGAGAACCATGGTTGTCTGGGCCACCGAGGGGCTATGAGGCTCATGATGGCTGATTCTTTAAGCTTGACTAGTGTCTTGAGAATGAGAGGAATTGGTGGAAACGCATAAAGCAGGGGTGTCCAATGTCGGTCCTCGAGGGCCGCAATCCAGTCGGGTTTTCAGGATGTCCCCAATGAATATGCATGAGATCTATGTGCATGCACTGCTTTCAATGCATATTCATTGGGGAAATCCTGAAAACCTGACTGGATTGTGGCCCTCGAGGACCGACATTGGACACCCCTGGCATAAAGGAATTTGTGTGTCCAATTCTGAAGAAAAGCATCTGCCTCTAGATGTCATGGAGAATATTGTCTAGAGCAGAATTGAGGTAGCTTGTTTCTGGGGGGAGTTTGGGGGTGGGGGGGGAGACGAAAACAGGTCTATGTGAGGAGTTCCCAAAGAGAGAATATCTAATGCAAGACTATGGAGTTGAGTGTCCACTTGTGCAGCCGGAGAAATCTGCCGAGTTTGTTGGTGAGAAAATTCTTCTCTCCCCAAATATAGATCGCTTTGAGGAACATGTTGTGAGCAATAGCCCAGTGCCAAATCTTCTTGACCTTCTGACAAAGAAGGAGAGAACCTGTTCCTTCTTGCTTGTTTATGTAATATATTGCCACCTGATTGTCTGTGCATATTAGGACTTGATTAGCTATAAAGTTCAGAAAAGTTTTGAGAGCATTGCGAATAGTCCTGAGTTCCAAGAGATTGATGGAATTGTTGCATTTGGGTGGACCAGTGATCCTGTGTATGAAGACCATCCAGATGAGCTCCCCAAGCATACTTGCACAAGTCTGTGGTCAGAGCTTTCTGATGTGGAGGGATCTGAAACAAAAACCCTCTCAAAAGATTTGAAGAGTTCATCCACCACTGCAGAGATTGACGAAGTGAAGATGTAACTGTAATCTCCTGTGAGAGTGGATCAAGAGCTTGAGCCCATTGAGATGGTAGAGACCAATGAGGTGTCTTGCATAGGGGATAACATGGACCGTGGACACCATGTGGCCCAGTAATAATAATAATTTTATTTTTTGTATACCGCCATACCCAGGGAGTTCTAGGCGGTTCACAGCAGTTAAATGTAATACAAACAATGCAGTTGAAATTGAAGAACATAACAAAGCAATCATAGTCAAACAAGTTATACGTCTACAATTTAAGTGAAGGAAAAAAAGTATGTGCAAGCCAATAGGGGGGAACAACAATCTTAAAGAATGGGAAGGGATAATGATGGAGAACATTAAGGATTTGGTCTGTTGAAAAGTTGAGTTTTAATTTGTTTTCTAAAATTGAGATAAGAAGAGGCATCAAGCGTAGTAATACCATCATCTGCCTGGAGATGAAGGGAAGGTGATAAACCTGGTTGCAAAGCTAAATAAAATTGTCTTGGCTTTGCTGAGGGAGAAACGCCCTGAGTTGAATGGTGTCAAACAGGGTTCCTATGAATTGTAGAGTTTGAGAGGGTTGAAGTTGAGATTTTGGAAAGTTAACTTCGAACCCAAACTGCTGAAGCAAGAGAATTGTTGACTGTGTTGCTGAGAGCACCCCTTGAGGAGTGGCATATCTTTTATTAGCCAATCGTCAAGATAAGGAAAAACCTGAAGACCTTGAGCCCTTAAAGCCACTACTACCAGGTACCAGGTGAATACACTGGGTGAGGATGCCCTCCAAATGGCAGAACCTTGTACTGAAAGTGTTGATGAGCTACTTGAAATATGAGGAATTTCCTGTGGGCAGGATGAGTTGGAACGTGGGTATAAGCTTCTTTTAGATCCAGAGAGCATAGTCAATCGTTCTGATCTAAGAGGGGATATAGAGTTGCCAAGGACAACATGCAAAACTTTTCCTTTACTAAGAATTTGTTCAGGCCCCTGAGGTCTAAAATTGACGTACACCTCCCATCTTCTTTGGGATAAGAAAATACCTTGAGTAAAAACCCTGATTCTTTTGAGCAGGAAGGACAGTATCTATGGCATTCAGAAGAAGCAGAGATTCTATCTCCCAAAGAAAATGGGATGTTTGCTGAGAGTTTAAATAAGATTCTCTTGGAGGATGATCTGGAGGTTTAGTGATGAAATGAAGCGAATAACCCTCCTGAATGACTTTGAGAACCCAGAGGTCTGTTTTTATCAGCGCCCAACGTGGATGGTATAATTGGAGCCAACCTCCGACTGGCTGAGGGAGAGGCTGAGAAAGAAAAATAGTGGCTATGCTCTCCATGAGCCAATCAGAGTAGATTTTTGAGGAGCTGCTGGTTGAGACTTTTGAGGTTGTTGTTGCTTTTGCTTCTGCTGAGGCGGACAAGAGTCAGAAGGTTTGGCAGAAAAATGCCTCTGGTATGAAGAAGGTTTAGATGACTGAGAAGTCGCGGGAGGCTTAGACTTGGTTTTAACCAAAGCATTTCAATTCTTTTCATGGTCAGTTAGCTTTTGTGTGGCCACCTCAATGGAGTCACCAAAAAGCTCTTCTCTCAAACAGAGAAAATTAGCTAATCTGTCTTAAAGGTTGATATCCATATCCAAGACTCTCAATCATGCCAGGCATCTCATCGCCACTGACATAGCCGAAGCTCTAGATGATAAATCAAAGGCATCATAAGCAGATCTCGCCAAATATTTTCTGGTTTAGGAAATAGTGCGAAAGATGTGAAATTCCTGAAGATGCTGTGCAGGAATATATTTATCAAAAGACAGTAGTTTACGTACAAGATATTTCATGTAACAGGATATGTATAATTTGTAATGAAGGACCCTGTTCGCCAACATGGAATTTTGATAAAGGCAATGACCAAACTTGTCCATAGTTTGGCCTTCATGCCCTGGTGGTACTAAGGCATAGACTTTCAAAACAAAGGACTTTTTTAAAGTTGATTCCACAACTAATGATTGATGCTGAAGCTGTGGTTTACTAAACCCTGGAGAAGAAATGATTCTATAAATAGAATCCAGCTTTATGGGAGCCACTGTAATAGTCAAGAGCGTTTCCCAATTCTTGTGAAGAGTCTATCTGAGAATACCATGCAATGGTAATTTAAGGAGTTCTCTGGGAGGTTCATCATAGTCCAAAGCCTTTAAATATTCAGCATTGAAGGAAAAGTAGGTCTTTGTCTAACTGCCTAATTTAGTAAAAGACAGTCTTTCAGTAGGAAATCTTGACTTTGGCGGAGATTTCTGAGGAGAGGGTTCTGAAGGGGTATCATAAGTCTCAGTTACAGATCAGTGTTTGTTTCAGCTGTAAATCAGAGTCATAAAGAAGCTTTGGAGATGGTGTGCATCGAGGGGTACTGATCTGAGGAAGAAGTACGACATGAAGCTCTCTTTCGTTTTGAAATACGCGATGGAGATCAGTGCTTCCTTGACTTTGAAAGTCGAGTGGAAGACTAGTGTCGATGTCTCGAAGTTGATTGATGCACCGATGGAAAACTTGATCGTTGATATGATGATCAATGTCTAGGAGTAGAGCGTTGAGAGGATTGATGGTGACTGGATGAAGATCTATGCCAACGTTCTGCCTAAGAGCTGACTTAAGTACCATGGGGCCTTGAGGCAGTATGCTTAGACTGGGCTGGTACCGAGGGAGTTGATACTGGTGCATGAATTTTGAAAATATCACCGAGCTCCTTTTGGAAAAACTCAGCTTTTCCCAGAAAGAAAGCACCAGTACCATCGGTTCCGCAGCTTGCCTTGAACAGGAGAGAGGACACACACCTCGAAGGAGACAAGCCATAAAAGTGAGCGACGCTGCTTGGTCTGCATCAAGGGACTCGATGTGGTGCGACCTGCGACGCTTGTTGGGAAGCTGGCAACTTCTTAGCTGCAAGATATCCTAATGTTGATATCTATGCAGGAGTGTTCGATGTCGATGGTTGCGAGGTCTTATCGATGTCCATGGTAGCCCCAAACAATTTCTCCTGCTAAAGCCTATGGTTTTTAATTGAGTGCTTCTGCAAGATAGAATGCCAGCCACGAGTTTCCACCCGGTGTTCAGGCCCAAGACATTGCAAGCACCAACTACGTGGGTTGGTGAGGGAAATAGCTACGTGGGTTGGTGAGGGAAATAGGCCTCTGACACCTGCAGCACTTGTTAAAACCCATTAATGGTCTAGACACCTCAGCAAGATTCAACTCAACTGCTAAAGAGAAAACGAACTTTGAAGGGTGAAGCTCACAAGGAAAAAGAGATAAAGTAAGTCTCTTTTTTTTCTTTTACACTGGCAATAAAGTAAAAAGAAAAGGAAATAAGAGGAAAAATTACATGAAGCGGAGAGGCAAGGCAAGGCAAAAAAATTGAACAGAGTTCAGAAAACACGATTTCGCTCTGCGGAAAATGAAGAACTGAGGTACCGTGAGTCTACGTCGGGCGGGAAGGCAGTCACGCATATGCAGTGAGGGAAGCTGCGAAGTTTCTAATAAACTAAAAGTGGTGATACATTTTTAAAGCTGTCCGTACCAGGGCTCTGTGGATGACATCATCCACATGAGAATATGCTGACTGCTCCACGTGAGAATATGCAGCCTGGTTGTCCTGGGATAATGGCTTGATTGTCCTATACTTGGCTCACTTTTGTTACATACTAGGAGGTGCTGAAAAGTTTTCAGCCCAACCAAACAAAATCCTAAATTTTGAGCGTTATTTTGCCACTGTAACTGAAGAGTGTTCTTATTTTGTTAGGTGCCAATTTATTTTTATTTAGTTTTCTATACCGTTCTCCTAGGGGAGCTCAAAACGGTTTACGTGGATTTATTCAGGTACTCGAGCATTTTTCCCTGTCTGTGGATCACAATCTATCTACTGTACCTGGGGCAATGGAGGGATTAAGTGACTTGCCCAGGATCACAAGGAGCAGCGTGGGTTTGAACCCAGAACCTCAGGGTGCTGAGGCTTTAGCTTTAACCACTGCGCCACACTCTCCCCACAATTTGCAGGTACTTTTGGTATGCACTTTAGTTGAAAATGAGTGGGACTCTAAAACTATGTCCACATCCAAAAAATGAATTTTCTCAGTAGATTAATTCATTGTAAACTGAATTTTTGGATCGCATGTTCCTAACCATATATAAAAAGAATCAAGGTCAGACATAGTTCCTCCCCATAGCATAAAGATGTCATCTATGAACCTATGCCAGCTGAAAATCTTATCAGCAAAGGGTGAGTGTTCAATCCACTCTTTTTCAAAGTTGATCATATATAAATTAGCGATAGATGGGGCAAAAGTTGCCCCCGTCGCAACACCTGAAATTTGTAAATACAACTTCCCTTCAAACATGAAAAAAATTTTCTGTTATTGCTAGCCTTGTTAAGCTTGTCAAAACTTCTGGAGGAATTAAATAAGGTCTAGGCAGATCTTCAACTACTCATTTTACTATCTGTATTGCAGCATCTTGCGGGATGGATGTATAGAGAGAAACAACATCTAACGTTACCATGATACAAGAGGGATGATTAGGTAAAGATGTATCCAAGATTCTCAAAAAATGTACTGTGTCTTTTATATAAGATTTACTGCTCATAACTGTATCTTGCAGGAAGAAATCCACAAATTTATCCAGAGGTTCCAACACAGAGTTTCTAGAAGAGATGATGGGATGTCCAGGCAGATGTAGAGAATCCTTATGAATTTTAGGCAAAAAATATAAGATGGGAATAATAGGATGATAATTGGTAAGAAATCTTACTTCCCTTTTTGTCAAAAATCCATCTCTATTGCCTATATCAAGCAATTTTTTAATTAAACTTTTCAGTCTTTTGGTAGGATCTAATTTGATATTTTTATAAATAGTTGAGTCATCCAATTGTCTAAAAGCTTCACTCAAATAATCATCTTTGTTCATTAAAACTTTTGCTCCACCTTTGTCAGCCTTGCGAATAATGATGGAATCATCATTCGCTAAATCTTTAAGAGCCCTCCTACTTTCTTGATTCAAATTATTAAATCCATTGAGATCTTCATTTGGCTCAATTCAATATCTTTCAGCACTTTATCTTTAAAAATGCTTAAGATGTTATCTAAACGGCCAGGTGGATACCAGTTGGAATGGGGAGACATTATAGATCGATTACTGTTACTATCATTACTATGAAAAAAGATTTTAATTTGAAGCTTCCTGGTAAATTTTTCAAGATCTAAATTAAATTGAAATGTCAAAATTTTTTGATGGTACAAAGGATAACCCACAATTTAAAAGGCTTTCTTCTTGTACAGATAGAAGTCTATTTGACAAATTCACTACCACAGAATCTTGTCTTATTGTTGAAATTGCTGTTGTTGATGTTGCTGGGACCTGGTTTGTGGTCGCCCTCTTTGATTCCGTTTGGTTCTTGTGTTGCCTCTTCTTCCTCGATTGATCCTTTGGGGTAAAAAACTCCCAGAACTTCTGTTGGAGGATGATCGACTACCAGAGCTCAAATTACTGATGTTCATAGGAGTTGAAGTAGAGGTTTTCTCTGAAGAAGTCATAGACCAAGCATATACACGATATTCTTTATAATCTTTTTCATCCTGTTGAAATTTACGTAACTTATTCCTCGTCAATTGTTCTTTAAATGTATCTATATTATCCTGTAACTGCTTCACTTGAAGATCGTACTCAGTATGGTCTATCTTATTTTTCATTTTTGCAAGTTCTTCCTCTATTTCAGTATTCAATTCAACTACTACACTCCTGCTTTTTTCTATAATTAATGACATAATGTCCAAAGAGCATTTATTATGGATCATCATCCACTTATTGGTAAAATCTTTATCATCTTTAAATATTTGAGGGCTAGTGTTAACCCGTAGACCCCTCGGGATTCTTCCAGCCTTACAGTATTCAATCAGAAAAGCGCTATTCATGTTGATTCTAGTTAAATTTCTCTTTAAATTCATTTTTGGCCTCCATTTAGGCTATATATCAATTAGTATCAACTTGTTGTGGCATTTAATAGACTGGCCACACAGACATGCCAACAGAGCAGTGGGGCACTGCTGTGAACTTCAAATAAAGGGTACCAGGTACACATTTCACCATAACTCCCTTATAGGGTATAGGGAGCCCTCCAAAAACTCCCCCAAAACCTACTAGACCCATTAGTCTCCCACCTTAATAGCCCTTATGGCTGCAGGCATCACCTATATGGCAATACAGTAGGTTTTGGGGGGCTCACACTTTCCACTATAAATATAGAGTAGGGTGGAATATAGGCTTTGATCCCCCCTATGGATTACACAACCACCCACCAGACTACTCCAGAGATCTGCTTGCTGCTCTACTAGTAATTCCCATATCTGCAGCTGTCATATGAGAGACTGGAATGTACTGTTTTTTTTCACATCTTTTAGGGAGGTGGGGGAGGAGTTGAGGGGGGTCAGTGACTACTGGGGGGGTATGGGGAGGGACAAGCTTACATCTGTCCAATGGTCAGTTTGGGTATCTTTTAGGCCTTTATGCGATTTTAAAATGTCTAACTCTGCACGTCCAAATGACAGCCTGGACATTTTCAAAAATGAAAGATAAAGTTCTTACCTGGATAATCTTCTTTCTATTAATACACACAGGAGTCTGTACGTAAGGTTATCAAGCCGTGCTTGTGAATTGCTTGAAGAAGGATATCAATCACATCTTTCAGATCCTCCTTCTCCACCAGTGGAGTATAATGCCCTCTTCAGTTTGTAACAAAGCAATCAGTTTCCACTGTAACAGAAGAAGAGGAGGGGCATGAGAAACTCCCCGGAGATATCATACATTTCTGTTCTGTTCTGTAACTCATCAAAAAGGACAATATCATGAACTTGCAACATAGATGCTTCTATCACTGAACCAACCTGCTGTGTGCAACTAGTACTAACACATAAGAAGCTCCAAAACTCAACAAACTCAATACTTTATTAGTAATTTATTCATACGTTCATCCACCTAACAGGAGAAGAACTCCAGTTCAGGTACTATAGAGTTGTCCGAGGCAGAGAGCAGGCAAATTGCAGAACTCACAGGGCCAGCTGTACATACTCTTATGTGTATTAACAAAAAGAAAATTATCCAGGTAAGATCCTAATCTTTCAGTGTTACATAAACACAGGAGTCTGTACGTTAGATGATGTACCAAAGCAGTGTTGGGCATCTAGGGTGGGACAGATGAGCCTGTCCGCAAATCGAGGACTCAAAAGCAGTATCCTCTCGAGCCACCACATCCACTTTGTAGAATCTTGTAAAGGTATGGAGAGTAGACCAAATAGCTGCTCCTCAGATCTCCTCAAGTAGACCCCATCCGTACTTCTAGATGAATGAACTTTGAAAGAAATAGGTGGCTGTTTGCCACAGCCAATGTACTTCGATGGCAATAGAAGCCTTGGATGTTGGTCTGCCTCATCTTAACTGACTGGTTAGAACAAAAAGATGGTCGGAAAGCCAAGAACAATTGGTCCTTTCCAGGGAGTGGAGTAAATCTCTTTGCACATTCAGCCTCTGCAATATCTTGTCTTGCTTAGGTGAACGCAAAGGCTGAAAAGAGGGCAAACAAACCTCTTAGTTGATGTGAAAAAAGGCACTCTACAGAGTGAAATCCCAGCTTCTGTGATCCTGAGGAAGGCTCTCTGCAGGAAAGAGCCTGCAATTCTGAGATCTGTGTCCCTAAGACTACTGCCACCATAAATACTGTTTTCAACATGAGATCCAGAAGGGACACCTCTTGAAGATGCTCATACGAAGGCTTAGAAAGGCCCTTCAAGATGATATTAAGATTCCAGGATGGAAAAGGCCGGTACTGTGCCTGTTTCAGTTGAAAAACACAGCTGGGGAATGAAGAAGACTTCTGCCTCAGACAAGTGTGTAAAAATAATCCAGATGCTTGTTCTTCAGGCTGCCAGTCAGACCCTAAGAGAGCCTGAGACCCCAAACCCCCACAGCTCCTCATGCGTCTTCTGGCAGAGGGTAGGAATGTAGCCAGCACCCGCTAGAGCCCTCAGGACCAACACAGGGCCACACAGCCTGCACTCAAGCTCTGGTACCAACCAGGAGCATACCTTGCTACCAGGGAAACAGCCCCCAAGCCACTAAGGCCTAGATGAACTAAGAGAATCGGTAAGACCGTGTAGGTCTGCATCAATTCAATTTTTTGGCTGGTTCAGAAAGAACTATTGATGCACGAAAAAGTCTGCATGCAAATGATTCACATGGATGTTTGTTGATCACTGTGAAAGCGACTCACTCACATGTGTAGATCTGACAGGGGAAGCCCAAACAGCTGAGAGGTAGGGGAAGCCCTAAACAGCAGCATCATTCCACTCAACTGAGGCAGGAAACCTTTTTATTTTCTTTTTAATGGGCACAGATGCTGTGCGTGTTACACATGCACAATATGTCCTATTAAAGAAAAAAAAAAGCACCCCTTCCCCCCACTGATAACAGTTCTCCCCAATGAACTGGCACCATGAGCCACCCCCCCCATGCCAGCAAAAACGGCAGGAGGAATGCCCACTTCCTCTTGCCATGCTGAACCCATCCCCATGAAAGAAAATTGTCAGGAGGGATGCCCACTCCTTCCTGCCATGCTGACCACCCTCCCCTCCCATGGCAGGAAAACAGCAGGAGGAATGCCCTCTCCAGTACCAGGCACCCCCCCCAAACATCCTCTACCCTGCTCCTTCTCATCCCTGAAAAAAAAAAGGCAGGCAGGATGCCCACTCCCTCCTGCCACTAGAGGTCCCCCAAAACCCCATCCCCACTCTCCGAAACCCACCCCGTACTTTTTTAGAGAAGTTGGAGCAGGAGAGAAGTTCAGTCCATCCCGCTCATAGGCCCAACCTCAAGGCAGCGTCTGCATCCAAAGACAGGCCCAAAGAGACCGGAGCTCAGACTCTGCACCAGCAGAACATGCACTAAGACTCAAAAGAGATCATAAAAGGCACCCAGCACCACAGCCACACCAACCCACACCAGCGGAGAACAGACATGCACCATCACAGAGAACGCATTGCGCAGGCTGGAATGACAGGCAAGCGCCAGAAATGAAGTGGCTACCGCCATTCTACTAGAAAAGAATATTTTGCATCATAACAGCCTCCTGCAATCCTGTGACCTGAATCTTCATTCCCCATCACTAGGAAGGGGTGTGCGCTAGAAATCTGCACCATGGCAGAATCTACCTCAGGCTGTTCAGACCTGCCAACAAGCAGGATTCATGAGATAAAGCAGAGACATAGCTGTAGCAGATCATAAAACACTGTTCAGGGATCACATTGTTCTGATACCTGTCCTAGGATCTGTGGATGAAATGGAAAAAGCACAGAATGGACCAGGACCAAAGCCTGGAAAGTGAAAAATCCAAATGTCCCTGCATAGAGAGGGTAGATAAGGACAGATTCTTCAGACTGTGGGGAACCACAAGTACTAGGGGTCACTCGGAGAAATTGAAAGGGGACAGGTTTAGAACAAATGCTAGGAAGTTCTTTTTTACCCAGAGGGTGGTGGACACATGGAACGCACTTCCAGAGGTTGTGATAGGCCAGAGCACAGTACAGGGGTTCAAGGAAGGTTTAGATAGGTTCCTAAAGGATAAGGGGATTGAGGGGTACAGATAGAAGCAGAGGTAAGTTATAGAAATGGTCAGGAACCACTTCACAGGTCATAGACCTGATGGGCCCCACGGGAGCGGACCGCTGGGCGCGATGGACCTCTGGTCTGACCCAGTGGCGGCAACTTCTTATGTTCTTAAGTGGAGCTCTTTTAAAACATCAGCCATAAAGAGGCAGACAAACCCACTAAAAATGCGAAGAAAGATCAGAATTTCCAAATCCAGATGCTCAGGAAGGCTGAGGAGACCAGTCTCATCAAAGGCATCAGCTGGATCCAAATTAAATATAGTGGCAGGAAACAGAAAATATGCATGGCAACTACTGCAATAAAAATCTGGCATGGCCAGACAAAAGAGCTCCCAAAAGGAAGCTTCTCCACAGATGCCATAGACTGAAAAATCCCTGATGCGCCCACCAGTTGCATCAAACGAGCAGGGTCTGAGGAAATGCCGTTCAGAGGACCCGAATAAAATCCGGTGATAAGGCCCATTCTACAACCATGGCAGGGCACTGTTGAGACACATGTGGTTGATCAAGAGTCCTCAGACTCGGAATGCAGGCGAACTGCGCCAAACTCCAGAATGGCTCCCGGGCGAGATTTTCTTTGGAAAGCACGGGCCCAAGCTGGCTCCCTAGCCCAACATGACACAGAGGAGGCAAAGTCCAAAGTTCCTACCCTCTCCCCGGAACACGTTTCAAATTCGCTGATCCAGTGCAATCAATGTCTAAATCCAATAGCCCATCCCAATCTATTTTGAGTCAAATTGAGGGGTTTTTGAGGCAAAATTTAAAGTTAGAAAAGATTGATTTTAAAATCCAAGATGGCCGTCATCACGAATTTGTGCCAAAAACAGCAAAAAATAAAATCTGAAAATAAAAAATAGTGATTTGGGGTCTGGGGAGGTGGGGGACCTGAACCCTACCTACAGAAACTGTGAAAAATTGAGTTTAAATTGATTTACAAGTTACCGCCGAAGTTCCCATAGGAAATAATGG
Source organism: Geotrypetes seraphini (assembly GCF_902459505.1). Classification (NCBI taxonomy): domain Eukaryota; kingdom Metazoa; phylum Chordata; class Amphibia; order Gymnophiona; family Dermophiidae; genus Geotrypetes; species Geotrypetes seraphini. The sequence continues at coordinate 189,330,367 of NC_047091.1, read as the reverse complement.
AGGTACTCACAGTGTCTGTAGTGCCTTTGTCAATGTTTTTAAAACAGCTCAGTGGAGAAAGAGGCCTTTTTGCCTCAGAAATGGCTCTGAATTCACTGGAATTGAAGATCTTCAGACCGCTAGTGGGCCGGAGTCCAACTACACCCTCTGCCCCCACTGATCCTCTGCCACGTGGTTGAGGGCGGGAAAGGCAGCCTGCGCCTTGAAACCTGGGTGGGTTTCTGTCCAGACACGCTCAGCCTGTGCTAGAAACCTGTGACTGTGGGGTTACCGGCCAGCAAACTCCACGGGAGGGACCCTGGGTACTTCCAGAAGTTGGCACATAGCAGGCTGGCTTCACAGATCCACCAGTTTCTCTGTGAAGCTGCAGTCCAGCTCTGCAGGCCTGTGTATTTCTCTGACAGTGGACCACCAGTGGGAGGGGTCTCAAGGCACTGAAGTCAGAAAAACAAAGTTTAAGTGAAAAAATAAGAAACAGAAGCAGAGCAACAGCAAAAGAATTCTGCTCAGACTGCTTGCAGAAATTGAAACTGATTCTACTAGGGGGAGGAGTACAGCATGTATTCTGAAAAGATTTAGATTTCTGCAACACCTGGACTGCGGGTTGGGATTGAACATCTAGCTTATGGAATCTGGAAGGGACGTAACAGAAAGACACCTTCTAACTCATGTGTAGAAGGGAAAAAAACGGAGGAGCAAGAGCGCTACCCAATAGTGCTGCCTGATTCAGGAAAATAAATTTTGATTCGATTCAGCCTATTGAATTGGTTTTTCGATTCGATTTTCCTGCCCAATTGGGTGTTTTTTTCAAACATCCCGGTGGGTTTATTTTATAGCCTCTTCACCACCTTTGCCTTCTCCTAACCACACTGGCGCTGTGGTGTAAACAAAATAAACAAACAAAAAAGACTTTTCCTCTCTCTGTTAAATCCTTGCTCACGTTTGCGGTCTAACACCAGCTCTGGCAGGATAAACATTTCAAATCTGACATATTGTAATCACAAAACAGAAAATAAAATTAGTTTTTCTACCTTTTGTTGTCTGGTCATTATTCAAATCTTGTTGGTCCCAGGCTCTGGTTGTCTTCTGATAACTTGCTTGCCAGGGTCGCCTTCTTTCTTCTTTCACCGTGCTAACCATCCATCTGCCATCTCTGTCCTCCCCTTCCCTCCCCAGAAGGTCTGGCATCTTTCCTTTTTTTTGTCTCCCTCCACAGATCCACCTTTTCTTAACTACCCTTTTGTCCAGCATCTCTCCCTCCTTCCCCACCACCCCAGGGTCCACCATCTCTCCCTTTCTTTTCCCAACTACCCTCCTATCCAGTATCTCTATCCCCCCTCCCCACCATCCCTTGTCCAACTTCTCTCCCTTTCCTCCCTAAATACCATTGCTCATCATCTCTCTCCCTCTACTCTATTTTCAGACCAATTATTTGTTCCCCCCAAAGTCCGGCATATGCACGTCTCTTTGAACCCCCCCTTCCCTCCCTCCGTGTACTTCTACATCAGAGCCCTCCTCCCCTGAAGGTCTGTTCCCCTCTGAAGGCCTGCACCCCACCCCTAAATAATAATTTTATTTTATATACTGCCAAAGACATGAAAAGTTCGAGGCAGTTTACAAGAAGCCCTGGACAATCGGCGAAGAGGTCAACAATTTAAAGACATCTATACAATCTTATATAATGGAAGAAGTAGAAAGCTATATAGTTCTTAAGGTTAATGGTTGAATTTGCAGTGCTATAAAATTCTTAGTTTATAAATCGATTTAACAAAAGGCCTGTGCCACCATCCCTGAAGGCCTGTTTCCCCCCTGAGCAATTCTTCAATGGAAATCAAGCAGAAAAATTAACATCCGTGGAAATGAGCCTTGAAGATGTGTGCAGGCAGATAGAAAAACTAAAAACTGACAAATCCCTGGGTCCGGATGGAATCCATCCAAGGGTCCTGAAGGAATTAAAGGAGGAGATAGCAGGACTACTGCAGCAAATTTGCAACCTATCCCTGAAAACAGGTGTGAGCCTGGAGGATTGGAAGATAGCCAACGTTATGCCTATCTTTAAAAAGGGATCAAGAGGTGATCCGGGAAACTACAGACTGGTGAATCTGACCTTGGTTCCGGGGAAAATGGCGGAAGCACTGATAAAAGAAAATATCGATGAACATTTTGAAAGAAACGAACTTCTGATAACCAGCCAACATGGTTTCTACAAGGGGAGATCGTGCCTAACTTATTGCACTTTTTTGAAGGAATTTACAAACGGATGGACAGAGGAGACCCCCATAGACATCATATACCTAGATTTCCAAAAAGCATTTGACAGAGTAGACACCGAAGAGGGAGTGGAAAATATGAAAAAGGATCTGCAAAAGTTAGAGGAATGGTCTAATGCCTGGCAACTAAAATTCAATGCAAAGAAATGCAGAGTAATGCATTTGGGGATTAATAATAGGAAGGAACCGTATATGCTGGGAGGAGAGAAGCTGATTTGCACGGACGGGGAGAGGGACCTTGGGGTGATAGTGTCCGAAGATCTAAAGGCGAAAAAACAGTGTGACAAGGCAGTGGCTGCTGCCAGAAGGATTCTGGGCTGTATAAAGAGAGGCGTAGTCAGTAGAAGAAAGAAGGTGTTGATGCCCCTGTACAGGTCATTGGTGAGGCCCCACTTGGAGTATTGTGTTCAGTTTTGGAGACCGTACCTGGCGAAAGACGTAAGAAGACTTGAGGCGGTCCAGAGGAGGGCGACGAAAATGATAGGAGGCTTGCACCAGAAGACATATGAGGAGAGACTGGAAGCCCTGAATATGTATACCCTAGAGGAAAGGAGAGACAGGGGAGATATGATTCAGACGTTCAAATACTTAAAGGGTATTAACGTAGAACAAAATATTTTCCAGAGAAAGGAAAATGGTAAAACCAGAGGACATAATTTGAGATTGAGGGGTGGTAGATTCAGGGGCAATGTTAGGAAATTCTACTTTACGGAGAGGGTGGTGGATGCCTGGAATGCGCTCCCGAGAGAGGTGGTGGAGAGTAAAACTGTGACTGAGTTCAAAGAAGCGTGGGATGAACACAGAAGATTTAGAATCAGAAAATAATATTAAAGATTGAACTAGGCCAGTTACTGGGCAGACTTGTACGGTCTGTGTCTGTGTATGGCCGTTTGGAGGAGGATGGGCAGGGGAGGGCTTCAATGGCTGGGAGGGTGTAGATGGGCTGGAGTAAGTCTTAACAGAGATTTCGGCAGTTGGAACCCAAGCACAGTACCGGGTAAAGCTTTGGATTCTCGCCCAGAAATAGCTAAGAAGAAAAAAAAAAAAAAAAAAAATTTTAAATTGAATCAGGTTGGGCAGACTGGATGGACCATTCGGGTCTTTATCTGCCGTCATCTACTATGTTACTATGTTACAAGGTGCCTCATGAATGTCTACTCCGGAAACTGAAGAACCATGGGATGGAAGGAGACGTACATAGATGGATCAGAAACTGGTTGGCGGGTAGGAAACAGAGGGTAGGGGTGAAGGGCCACTACTCAGACTGGAGGAGGGTCACGAGTGGTGTTCCGCAGGGCTCGGTGCTTGGGCCACTGCTATTTAATATATTCATAAATGATCTAGAAACAGGGACGAAGTGTGAGATAATAAAATTTGTGGACGATACCAAACTAGTGGAGCTCGGACTAAAGAGGACTGCAAAGAATTGCAAAGGGTCTTGAACAAACTAGGGGAATGGGTGATGAGATGGCAGATGAAGTTCAACATTGAGAAATGTAAAGTATTACATGTGGGAAGCAGAAACCTGAGGTACAACTATACGATGGGAAGGATGTTACAGAATGAGAATACCCAAGAAAGGGACTTGGGAGTAATGGTGGACATGACAATGAAGCCAATGGCACAATGCACAATGGCCGCTAAGAGAGCGAATAGAATGCTAGGCATAATCAAAAAGGGTATTACAACCAGAACGAAAGAAGTTATCCTGCTGTTGTATCAGGCGATGGTGCATCCGCATTTGGAGTACTGCGTCCAGTATTGGTCGCCGTACCTTAAGAAAGATATGGCGTTATTTGAGAGGGTTCAGAGGAGAGCGACACGTCTGATAAAAGGGATAGAAAACCTTTCATACGCTGAGAGATTGGAGAAACTGGGTCTCTTTTCCCTGGAGAAGAGGAGACTTAGAGGGGATATGATAGAGACTTACAAGATCATGAAAGGCATAGAGAGAGTAGAGAGGGACAGATTCTTCAAACTTTCAAAGAATAAAAGAACAAGAGGGCATTCGGAAAAGTTGAAAGGGGACAGATTCAAAACGAATGCTAGGAAGTTCTTCTTTACCCAACGTGTGTTGGATACCTGGAATGCATTTCCAGAGGATGTAATAGGGCAGAGTATGGTACTGGGGTTTAAGAAAGGATTGGACAATTTCCTGCTGGAAAAGGGGATAGAGGGGTATAGACAGAGGATTACTGCACAGGTCCTGGACCTGTTGGGCCGCTGCGTGAGCGGACTGCTGGGCATGATGGACCTCAGGTCTGACCCAGCGGAGGCATTGCTTATTGCACTGCATGAAGAGCCTCCTATTTTTCTTTTTAAATAGACACCTAAACCACACTTTTAGTAGACCTCTTTCATAAAATTGATCTCAATGTTATGCTCATCATATCAAAATATTCTGTACTAGTGTTTAAGCCCGTTACATTAACGGGTGCTAGAGTAGACGACTGTCTGTTTTTTTTTCCTTTCTCTCTCTGTGCTTGGATGCTGTCTGTCTGTCTGTCATTCTTTCTGTCTGTGTCTCTCCCTTGCCCCCCTGCCTGCCTGTATTTCTCTGTTGCGCCATGCCTGCCTATCTCTCCGTGGCCCCCTTCTCTTCCCCCCCATGATTGCTGACTGCCCCCAGCACACCCCTCCCCCCAAAGCAGCCCCCTTTCCCTCTCCCCGTCGTGCCATGCCTGCCTGCTCCTTGGCCCCCATCTGTTCCCATGATTGGTGTGCCAGCACACCCCTCCCCCCAAAGCAGCCCCGTTTCCCTCTGCCCCTGCCCCTTGTGCCATGCCTGCCTGCTCCATGGTCCCCGCCCATGATTGCTGTGCCCCCAGCACACCCCTCCCTCCAAAGCAGCCCCCTTTCCCTCTCCCCATTGTGCCATGCCTGCCTGCTCCGTGGCCCCCATCTGTTTCCCCCCATGACTGCTGTCTGCCCCCAGCACACCCCTCCCCCAAAGCAGCCCCCTTTCCCTCCCCTGCCTGCCTGCTCCCTGTGCATTTCCCTCCCTCTCCCCTGTTCCTTTGTAGCAGCATGCAGATAAAATGGTTCCCTTAGTTCTTTGCTGGATTTTTTTTTTAAGTTTAAAGATGCCGAAGCAGCTCCTCTCACGATCCCGGCCTGCGTCAGAAGCCTTCTCCGACGCAGGCCGAGATCATGAGAGGAGCCACGGCGGCAGCTTTAAACTTAAAAATAACTCGGCAAAGAACTAAGGGAGCCGTTTTCAAAGCCGCCGCGGCTCCTCTCATGAGCTGCACTTGTGTCGGAAGATGAGAGAGGAGCCGCGGCGGCGGCTTTCATATTAAAATAACTTCGGCCAGGGAGTTTAAGGGACATTACCTTGGCATCCCGAGCGTGGGTCCGTAGTCTGAACTGGCTCGAGCCGATGCACTTGTGCAGCTTAGAGGGACTGAAGGGGACGGAGAAAAACAAAACAGTAGTTTGCGGGTGCTGGGAAGTAAGGCTGGGGAGTTGCGCATGCGCACTCCTGCGGCCACAGACCTACAGCTCATGGAAGCACGCAGATAGGAGTGCGCATGCGCGGCTAGGGTTTTATTATATAGGATTCCTCCAATTTCCCAAAAATACGGAAATGGAAACAGCAGCTAAGGCGTAACCATTCCTTTTTGGCTTGATATACCTTCATCATTCTAGTATCTAGCTCAAAGGTAAGAGGTGGAGAATAAAAATGATCTATGGAAAACTTTTTATTAAAATACTGACCAGATTTAAACATTGTTTGTTGTTGGGCATGCATGATGCTTCTTTAGCTTTACAGGGCCTATGAAGAGCAGAATACTGATAACATTATTTATTTGTTCCATTATTTAGTTTGTCCTCCTGATAATGCCCAGAACAGGCTACAAAATTAATGAATGCTTGTTGATTGTTGCAATTTTCTTGGTCTTGCTATGTCTGGGTAGGTAGAACTGATGTTTCTACCTACCCAGATGTGGCGAGACCCAGAAAACTGAAACAATCGTGACACCAGCTGTGGAAACCTAAGAAAACTTCAGAAAGGCTCTCCATCACTCACTTAGTAAATACAGCTTAAGGACCTGCATGTGCTCCTTCTGTAATAGATGAGATTCAATTGGTCTTTGTTCTAGCTGATCCCTATTCAGTGCTGATACCTGGGGGAGGGGGGGAATTAAATCATGTACTACACAGTGAAAATGGACTAGAAAAGCCTACAATTATTTTTATAGTGGATATTAACATAGGACAGCAGTAGGGAGGGCCTTTAATAATTTAGGAACGACAGTAAATGAAGAGGAGAAAATACCTATGTTCTACCTATCTGCCAAATTTGCCTGAACCTAAAAAAATAGTACAAGGAGTTAGAATTAGTTTTAATGAATGGAAATCCCTACTGAATACAAAAAAAATGCTGTCCTCAATAGTAAAGGTAGTGCTCTCAAATCATTAAAGGGTAGAAGTAGCACTACTGTCCTTCTGTGCCAGTGGTTCCACAGCAAAGCAAGTTTTCAAGCTATGGTGAACTGGCTGGGAAGTTGCTGCTCTGGAAAGCCCTGATACAGAATGAAAAATCCTACTTACATGACATCCTAATGTGGAACAGAGTGTCTGGTGCTAAATGTTTTCTATGGAAATTGAACTTAGGTAGTACTAAGTCTTCATGTGACTCATTGCACGTGGAGGTCCTGCACTTAACAGTTCATACAAGAGTGTCCTGCGTTCTCTTAACCTTTATCTCTTCTGCCAGTAGCATAATGTCCTTTTCACCCTATGTACAGAAGATAAGTGAAGCCACTACAGCTGCCAGTTTCCATGTTCATCATCTACACTCAAGGTCAGCTCTTTAACCTTGATGCTGGGATCCTTTTTGGAAACAATTTAAGCTTCTGCTGCAATCATATCTCGGGTGACCTGAAACGCAGCAATAAGGGAGCTCAATTGAATCTTCTCACTTGTCCCCGAGGCCAGTCTATACCTGGAAAAAAGAGGAATAAAAACAAAAAATAGCAAAGATTCTTACACAGTCTTTCATTTCTAGAATCCTAGGCCCACAACTGGCTCAGGGTGTTATGTTATGTGCAAGCTGATATCCTACTGAATTCTCATTAATTAGAGTTCTAGGTGGGTTAAAGGCAACATATTGTTATGTAGAATTTTGAATGAAGTTAAATATATATATATTTATTCAATTTTCTCTACCATTCTCCCAGGGGAGCTCAGAATGGTTTACATGAATTTATTCAGGTACTCAAGCATTTTTCCTTGTCTGTCCCAGTGGGCTCATAATCTCTCTAATGTACCTGGGGCAGTAAGGGGGATTAAGTGACTTGGCCAGGGTGCTGAGGCTGTTGCTTTAACCACTGTACCACACTCTCCCACATGCTACATAAAGTTATCAAATGATACATATAGTCTAAGGCAGGGATCTCAAAGTCCCTCCTTGAGGGCCGCAATCCAGTCGGGTTTTCAGGATTTCCCCAATGAATATGCATTGAAAGCAGCGCATGCATATTCATTGGGGAAATCCAGAAAACCCGACTGGATTGCGGCCCTCAAGGAGGGACTTTGAAACCCCTAGTCTAAGGCAATATATCATAAATAGCAGCTGACCATTAACACCGTCTTTGTTTCAGGTGACTTGTATTATTAGTCTGAGCCTCTTTGGACCCTTGGTAGGGATTTCTTTAATGATGAAGATCATATAGCTTTCTATAAGCCATTTAACATGGTTAAGAATAAAATGGTTTGGGAGTTTTGGGTGAAGAGGTGCTCATATCACAAAAATGCACTGTCACAACTGTCACCACAGACAGCACAGAGAATGGGAATATGAGATGCTCCGAAGATAATGGAATAAATGTCTTTCATAGAAAGATGTCTTAAGTTTACGTAGAGTAACATGCACAAGTCAAAACAACTTGACTTGCATTGCAAGTTTAATGGTACCAAAAAGCACAAAGGCAGGGAATGCAGAATGTTGGGTTGGGTTTTCTTTTTTGCTTGGGGGAGGGGAGGGTGCAAGCTGCACCCCTAACCCCAGCAACTTCCCTTATCATCCCATAGCCCCATCCATGTAATCCAACATCTCTATCCTTCCCTACCACTCAAATACCTCCTCCCCATAGTGTACATCATTCTTCTGTATCTCAAACCCCTCTCCATCCCCATAATTTATTTCCTTTTCTACTTCTCAAACTTATCTCCATCACAGATGGCTGGTGGCTCAGCTGTTTGGGGAGGCTACAGTAACGAAGCCCAAGTCTAAATATGCATCAAATGCCAAAGAATAAATTGGCAAGAAAATTTAAACAGTGTAAACTACAATATGTATATTCAGTATACATACATATATATATATATATATATATATATATATATATATATATACTAGTTTTTAAGCCCGTTACATTAACGGGTGCTAGAACATATGTCTGTTTGTTTTTCTTTCTGTCTGTCTCTCCCTCTCCATGCAGCGTTGTCTCTGCTTTCTTCTTCATTTTGCTCTCCAGCTGTAACATTACTGCCTCGCTTTTTCTCCTGCAAGCATGTCTGCTCTCTTTCTCATCCCCAATCTCTTTGCTCTTTTTCTCTTCTTGCAAGGGTCTCTGCTCTCTATGTGTTCCTCATTCCTGCAAACCTCTATGCTCTATTGTTTTCTCTGTATGCTCCTGATCTTGTGTTTCCCTGTAGGTATTTATCCCTATTTTTTTTTCCTTCTTCAGTCTCAGCTCTTCTTTCTCTGAACATTTCCTTTCTCAGTCTCTCCAATTTTCTTTCTATTTTTTTTCCTTCTTCCGTCTCAGCCCTTCTTTCTCTGAATATTTCCTTCCTCAGTCTCTCCAATTTTCTTTCAAATTGGCGGATTCAAAATCGTATGGAAGCATTGGATTATTGCAGGTATACGGACTATAGGTGATGTTATTTTAAATGGTAAACTGCTTGATTTTTCACAGTTGCAACATAAATATGGTCTTAACAAATCACAGTTTTAAATGGTTGCAGCTGAAGCAGGCTATTCAGGAAGGGTTCCCTGAATGGAAAAATCTTAATAATCAGTATAGTCTGGAGTTCTTATGCTTTCAGGTGGATTTCTTGGGACACCAGGCTGCGCAGTAGTATAAACTGATAAATGGATTTATGAATAAAAAAACAAAGACAGGTCTTAAAGACATTTGGAGCATCGAGATTAAGCATCAAATGCGTCTCAATGGCCACGAATTTGGTCTTGTTGAATGAGATGTACAGTGTCTGCATCTATGAGACAAACTTGGTTCTTTTTGCTACATAGAGCATTCTGGAGCCCAGTTAGATTACAAAATAGATTATTAGCTCTATGTCTAATAGCTCTATGTCTATTAGCTCTATGTCTAATAGATGCTGGCACTGTAATCTAGAAGCAGGGACTTTGGATCACTTAATATTAACAGTCACACGCACAATCAGTGCATTCGGTCACAGCTTTTCAAACAGCTGTGACCGAATGCACTGATTGTGCGTGTGACTGTTAATGTCCCGGTGGCCCTGACGCAGCGGATTCCCGTGAAACGCTGGCCGCGTCGGCAGACGGACATGAACTAACTGAGGTTTTAAAATAAGACTCCCACAGTGAAGACTATTCAACAAAAAGATAAGTTGTGTGGTCTAGTTTTTCAAATTTGGACAATATGCACAGTATTCGCTGAAGATTTTTTGAAAACGCATTATTTCTTCAGTAGTGATTGGTGAAGGGTTTATATTAGCTCTAAGATAAACACTATATTTAAAAAAATAGCACAAAAAAGTAAAAAAAGTATTTATTGGCCAATGATTGGAGCAGGAGTATCACACCTACGCGGATCATCTCAGCTTGTGATTGTATTGCTGTGCGTAGGCTCCATCTCTGAGGCCGCATAGTAAGCCCTACAGTGTAAGGGACTAACAATACTGATGCGTATTGTTCTATATAAGTGGTATTTTACAGCATTTTTGTGATTGTGATATATACCGCTGGGTTGTATGATTTTACAATTCTATTCGGGACATCAATGAGAATAAAAAGTCAAATTTCATCAAGCAATAACAAACTTTTATTGATAATGACAGGAGTCGCCTTTCAACATATCACCAAGAATTGGAAAAATTATACTAGACTTAATTATACCTTCTGGTGGAATTCATTGTGCCATATATACAAAATGGAAAGAACAATTGCCTACAAAAAGGAAATTATAATAATTTTAAAAAGATTTGGGGACCATTGATAACTTATTGTAATGATTAGACGCCTTTTTACATTGAAAGTACATTTATAATTAGGGGAAGGGGGTGGTATTTAGTTATATATGAATGTAATGTTTTTATGATATTTTTGATTACAATATCTGTGGGAAGGGTGGGTGGTGAAGGGAATAAATTTATGTATTTAAGATGATAATAGGAAGAAATTCAAGTGATGTGTATAAGTTCAATTGATGTAATATTGTGTACTTGATATATGATGAAAAAACAAATAAAGAATTGGAAAAAAAAAATTCTTTCTATTTTTTTTCCCTTCTTCAGTCTCAACCCTTCTTTCTCTGAACATTTCCTACCTCTGTCTCTCCAATTGCAGCTCTCTTGCTCTCTAAGCCCCTGCTGCAAGTGACTGTGCATGTCTTCTCTCCTGCTGCCCTTTCACTGACCCTTGCCTAGGGGGTCTTGGTCTCCCCTCCACTTTCTCTGTAGGCTCCAGACTCTCACAACAAAAGCTAAACTGTAAATCTGTGGATAATTTCAGAAAAGGGCCATGCAAACTTCACGGCTGGGTTTCCATGACAACCCTGATCGCTAATGTCCTGAACTCGAGCTTAGTTTTCACTGACAGTGATCGTGGTCTCCTTGCTCCGCCTTTTCGTTGTCAACTGGGAGCCTGGACTCTGAGGTGAGAAGCAAGAGGAATCGTCGAATCTGCCATGTTTTTGACGACGACGCTGCTGCTGCTGCTGTGTGCGAGTGTAGGTAGGTGCTGGGAAGTGCTTAAGTAAGGCTGACAAACCCGAGCTCCGGCACTGTCTGCAGAAGCTGCAAACGCTTCCCCACACCTCCCTTCAAATCAGTGATGAAACGTGAACGCTTAACCCTGCAATTGCCACAGCACTTTTGCAGAAGACAGTCCTGGGGACTTGTGCATGCGCACTCCTGCCGGCCATGGACATACGGATCAGGGAACACACAGGTAGGAGTGCGCATGCACGCTTAGCGTTTTATTATATTAGATATATATATTCAAATAATTTTTATTATAAAATTAGTAAAGCACACCAGTACAAACAGCTTAGGCTTTTGTTATGAAACAGAACAACTATCACCCTTCCTCCCCCCCCCCATATCCCTTTCCACCCCAGGAGTCCAGTACTACAACAAAAATGGAGAGCAAGAGTCAAACTTAGAGGTTCAATAATCTGCTGCGGGCATGCGGAGTAAGATCCTGCCAGAAACATTCCCAAGTCAGATTGAATCTACGACCAAGGCCACGATCCAAGGCTCCCACCATTCTGCGTTCCAGTGTCGCATGGGTTATCATCAGGGATCGCCACTGTGCATAAGATGGGGGATCGCGGGACAGCCAGTTGGTAAGTATTGCTTTTTTCCCCATCAAAAGCGCTCTAGTAAGGAAAGCCGACATGCCTTTGGGTTTAGGCGTGGCTATATTGTAAAATCCGAATAGTGCTCTTGGTTGTGGAAGCCATCGCCTCCCCCATAGTGTCGTAATGTAGTGTCCCAAATATCTCCAAAACTGTAAAATTTTAGGGCAAGTCCAGAGCATATGGCCTAAAGAAGCGTGATCCTGATCACATTTCGGGCAGGAGTGAGATGCAGTAATCCCCATCTTAGCTGCTCGTTCCGGCGGGATGTAGAGTCGCAATACTATCTTCAATTGCATTTCCCAATGCGTAATGTTGGGAGAGACCTTCTGAATATTTTTCAAAACCCGCTGCAACTGCTGGTCTGTTAAAGTACATTGCAAGTCCTCTGCCCATGTCATCGCCAAGATGGCCAAATTAGTGCCCGATTGACAGTCCCGGACTCCCACAATGTGAAAACGAAGCGGAACCCTCTGTTGTGCAGAAAGACTGAAAAGTTCCGAGAGGGCCTCCCGGGTAGCTTCAGTTAGGTGTTCCCCAGGTAGAGACTGTGCATAATGTCAGATTTGATAATAAGCAAAAAGGTCAGTTGGCTGTAAATCAAATGTCTGACGTAATTCCGCAAAGGTGGCTATTCTCCCCTCCTCCAGAAACAGATGGAAAAGATATTGTAATCCCAGTGTACTCCACCTCTGGAAGGATGTATTTTGCAGTCCAGGCAGAAAGGCTCCATTGCCCTGGATGGGTAAATAGCAGGAAACCTCAGAAGACAACTTTGCTGTTTTACATACCCACTTCCATGTTCGCCGCGCCGGCGCAAATATCGGGTAGGGAGACACCAAATGACGTAGCTGCGGGTCCGCTACATGCAAGAAATAGCTTACATGGTACGGAGCCAACAAAGATAATTCCAAAGGAGTAGCAGAGAAATCCGATGTCCCCCTAAACCAATATATATATAAGGTCTCTTAGGCAACTGAATTAAAGCAAATTGAAAAAAATAGCATTCACAGATGATGTCTAGCATCTCTTCTCTGTCTCCCTATCCCTCTCCTACCCCCCTCCCCACATTCTTGGGCCATTACTTTGGTGAAGGTGTGAGGTGCAGTTGCCAACTGAAAGGCAGGACTGAGAACTTTTTTTTTTTTAAATCTTTATTCATTTTTAATGCTTTCAATAAGTGAAAACAGTATAAAAAACATTTTAAACTTTAAACATCACTTAATATTTTTGCAAGACTCAAACAGATCAATACCCCTCCCCCCGCCCTACCCAACAATTATTATTAAAGTATCTATTAAATTTTCATAACTTATAAAAATGCGCTATACATGTCTTAACCATAAATTTAGCATTTATAAACATTCAGAAACTGTTTATCAAATCCCCAAAAATATCCTCCCTCCCAATACCCTCAGGAAAGATAAGAAATTCATTTAAAACTTATATTTCACCCTCCCCCCCCGGATGTGCAATATGTCAACAAAAATGAAAACTATAATAATTCTACAAAAGACAAATCAGCATTCATTTTCTCCTATTTATATATTAAACATAAATTTGCCCACCAGAATGCAAAGACTGAGAACTAAAAATGGCTCTCTAGCACATGGAACCTAAGAAACCTCTTGTGATCTGGGAATATGGAAATAGGCAAGTAAGCCTGTGTCAGATCCAGTGACCGCGCTCCCAGCTTCCTTCCGAAAACTGGGAAATTTCAATGCTGCACTGACTGCCTTGAGATCTAGGATTGGCCTCCAATCACTCTTCTGATAGATCTCTTTGCGTCTCCCCACTACCACTGCCTCAGTTCTGCTCTGAGATATACTCTCCTCACCAACTACAGTCAGATACTTTCTTGCGGGAATGGATGCTTCAGTTCCTCTATGCGTTTCCTCCATTCCTTCTTATGACATTTGTCGCATTCAACCAGGGACGTGCCAACCTCATTCTAATAGCTCCTCGGTGGCCCAGGTACCTTTGGTTCTCCCTTCTCCTTCAACTCAGTAGCAGGGAGCCTTTTCTTCTACCTGTTTTTTCCTCTGTTTTCACGGAGTCAAGTGCAGTCTATGCACTTTAATATCCTACTGTCAGAAACGTACTTGCTTTCTGTTTGATCTACCTCTCATCACAAGGAGCTTCAGTCTACCTCCTTGTGTTCACTTTTGGATCATTTCTTCCACGGCTCTGCCTCAGGCCTCAACTCTTTCATTCGAGTCCATCTCAGTGCGATTGCTGCCTTTCATCAGCCTATTGAAGGGAAACCCCTTTCGCCCCTTTCTTGGCCACGATGAAGTATACAGAGTATCTCCCTGAGCCTTAGTCTGTGAAATCAGTTAGCTTAGCATGGTTTAAAAAGGTTTGGATAATTTCCTAAAAGAGATGTCCATAGGCCATTATTGAGATGGCTTGGGGAATCCACTGCTTATTCCTAGGATAAGCAGCATAAAATCTGTTTTAGTACTTGGGATCTAGCTAGGTAGCTGGTGGAGTGTGTGGCGCAGTGGTTAGAGCTACAGCCTTAGCACCCTGAGGTTGTGGGTTCAAATCCCTCGCTGCTCCTTGTGACCCTGGGCAAGTCCCTTAATCCCTTTATTGCCCCAGATACACTGGATAAGAGTTTGAGCCCGCTGGGACAGATAGGGAAATATGATAAAGTACCTGAATGTAAAAAACCACTTAGAATATAAGTGGTATATAAATAATAAAATAAATAAACTTTTGGAGGTCAATATGGGGACAGATTAATACCATACTGGAGTCGATTCCATTGACATATGATGTAGTCATATGTGGGATGATATTGCATCTTAAACCCCATTGGCCTGGGATAGCCATGCAAATGGTTACTCGTAATTAGAAAAATTGGGATCACCTTAGTTTTTTGTTTTAAGTTGTTTTATTCATTTTTCTTATAACAACAAGTGTACAATCTAAATTCATACAAATTCATTAAATATACACTTGACATTCTTTCATACCTTACTGTAAATATAACATTTCATTATATACTCTTTTACTATAATTTTTAAACAGCATTTAATACTTAATAAGTAATAAGTATGTCAACTATTACTCAATTATAACCCCCTCCCTCCCCTTACTTTGGGAAATGCATACAATAAAACAAAATATAATGTTAAATTATTTATATTTTATGATGATCACCTTAGTTTTACTTTTTGGTGGGCGAATTTATGCTTATAAGTATGAGAAGTTGAACGCTGAAATGCTGGGGTATAATAAGTTATTCAAATTAGTTTGGGGTCCATTGATGACTTTTGTGGCTTTGTTATAGTTGTCTTTTATCTTTATTTTCTGTTGTTTTAGCACACACATCCAGGAGAGGGGGAATCTCTTTTGTTTGGTTTTATTCCCTGATTGAAAATGCTGGAAGGGAGAGGGGGTTTTATTCTTTCTGTATTGTTACTGATTGATTATAAGTGTTTATTATGATTATGTATATTGTATGTATATTGTTTTGCACTATATTTGTATTGTATATTGTATGTATGTATATTGTTTTGCACTTTTTGTTAGCTTTGAAAACTTAATAAAGATTAAAAAAAAAATTTATAAAATACTTGGGACCTGGGTTGGCCACTGTTGGAAACAGGATACTGGGCTTGATGGACTTTTGGTCTGTCCCAGTACGGCAATTCTTATGTTCTTATGTGTCTGGAACTGGTTCTATGGTTCCAATCTGTATCAATCTTTGCACCATTTCTCTGACCTCGGCAGCCTTCTCTACTCTTCCCATCGGAGAATCCAAGAAGAGGTCCTTGAGCTTATAGCCCTCTCAAGTTATGTCCAGCACCCACTGGTCTGAAGAAATTTGCGCCCAAGTTTCGACTCAGAAATAGATGCTGGCACTGTCATCTAGACATAGGAACTTTAGATCATTTACTGTTTTATTGCCCTAAGATACTGATTTTCTGGAAATCAATTTGGGGACATATTAATAATATTTTAGAAACTGAGATTCTGTTAACTTACGAAATAGCAATTTGTGGTACCATTTTACATATCAAGGATCCCCTAGATAAATATAAAAGACATCTCTTATTAATTATGACTAGTACAGCTATACAAATGATTACACAAAACTGGAAAAACTGGGATCGTCTCAACTTTACATTCTGGTGGGCAAGTTTATGTCTAATTTACAAATATGAGAAAATGAACGCTGATTTGTTAGGGAATACAAAAAACTTTAAATTAATTTGGGGCCCATTGTCATCTTTTGTAGAATTATTATAGTTATGATTTTTGTTGTTAGATAAAATGCACATCCAGGGGAGGGGGGGGGAGGATTATAAGGTCTTTTAATTGATTATTTATACAGATGATAATAGGAGGAAAGGGTGGTATTTTTGAGGTTTGATAAATAAGTCTGATTGATTATATTTATAACTTATGTTTAAAATATGTATAATATATCTCTGAATCTATGATAAAATTTTATAATTACTTTAATGATAAAGATAAGGAAGGGGGGGAGGGTAATGATCTGTATGAATCTTGTAAAAATGTAAGTGATGTCTAAAGTATTAAAAGTATAATCTATGTTGTTTCCACTTATTGAAAGTGTTTTAAAATGAATAAAGATTATTAAAAAAAAAGAAAGTCTCCCTCCTATGCGGGGGAGCTCAGAGGCCAACTTTGGGTCTTCTTAGAATTGGCTGCTGAGCACGATCCAGCTGACTGAGCGTTCCTGGAGCTACCAGACCTTTGTCTAGATCAGTGGTTCCCAAACCCTGTCCTGGGGGACCCCCAGCCAGTCGGGTTTTCAAGATATCCTTAATGAATATGCATGAGAGAGATTTGCATACCTGTCGCTTCCATTATATGCAAATCTCTCTCATGCATATTCATTAGGGATATCTTGAAAACCCGACTGGCTAGGGTTTGGGAACCACTGGTCTAGATCCTTTATAGGACCTTTATGATGAGGATCCCTAAGATCTATAACATGGTCTTCTGCAGCTATGAAAGAAACCACAACTGGAACCACCTGATCCTTGTGGTTTACTCTCTGGCAAGGATTACTCTCTGGCAAGGATTACTCTCTGGCAAGGTCCATTACTCTTGTCATGAGGTCATCCGGTCCTTTGCCAAAGAGCATTTGCCACTTATAGGGGAGTCTACTCAAAGTATCTTTAGACGCTGAATCTCCTGCCCATTGCCTGATCCAGAGCTTATACAATCTCTGCCTGCAGAATGCTAAGACTTTATTCATAATTCTGACATATTGTATATAGCATCAGCCTCATAATCCACCCCTGCCAGACAACAGGGGAAGACACATCACCTTCTCCGTGCCAGGTAACCATGGTGTTACCCCATAGATTTCTTGGTGAACAATCACCAAAATGGTTGCTGTGGCAGCGATTCTGGTGCCAAAAATGGCCCAGAGGAGCAAAACAAACTCCAAAAATTGTCAAAATAGGATTTTCGAGGTGGAGGACCCTTGGGGCAACCTTATAAACTCTTAGTTTTGCTTAATTCAGTCCCACCTTGAGTTTCCCATAGACAGTAATGAGCGTACTCATAGAACTGCCATGGGTTGTCTGCATCAGCTTCTCACTACAGCTGGAAATAGAGAAGGAATTTCTGCCTCAGATAAGCAATGGTGGCTCCAGCAGCTTGTCTCTCCAATACAGAGGGAAGGTCAACTGAGACTGCAGACAAAATGGAGATGCTTCCCGCCAAAATAGAAGCAAGGCCCACCGAAAAAAAAGCCCCTGAAGCCTGTAGTAGCTGAGAGGCCTGAACCGCCCCAGCCACTAAAGCAGGCATCAGCTGTAAGGGAGTCCCCAGCACCATCGGCGGCAAGGGAAACCTTACTTCTCTTACCGTCGGTGGCTTGGGGAATCCCTGTATGAGCAGTGAGGGAAGCTACTGGCGTGCGAGGCACTCGCGAAGCAGATCCCTGGACACCGGCACCCAAAGCCAACAAGGATTCTCTTTCGTGGCTGCTGGCACACCACCATAGGCCAGCCTCATCGACCTCGCATCTGGAGCACAATGAGCAGTTTTTCCCTTTAAAAGTGCTCATTGCGCAATATGTGACCTAGCTAAGGGAAAAAAGTGCCAGTTAGCAATAAAAATGAACTGAAGGCTCCCTTCAGACTGGCACAGCCTCAGGATTTTTTTTTTCAGAACAGACTCCTTGGCTTACAGCTGAGGCACCCTCTATAAAAATTTTGGAGATGTGGAAGAAATGGGGGGAGGGACTCAACTCTTGACCCATAGAGTGTGACACCCCTGAGGTCAGATGGAACCCCAAGCTCAGTCCGGCACCAGATGGGGACAAGGAACACTACACAAATTCCAACAGCCCTACACTGACCAAGGGAAGACTGGCACACCTTACCACACTTGCTGGAGACTGAGCACAGACTGGTTATATAGAGGGAAGCAGCCATTAGTATTACAGCCCAAACTTTTGTCTCAGTCTCCACCTGCAGGTCATTACCCATCAGTGAACTGTAGTCTGGAGAAGCGCTAAAGAAAAGACTGCTCAGTGGCTTAACCCAAGATAAGCCAATGTTTACTTACTCAATATCCGCCATCTTCCTCAGTAAATGGATTCGAACTGAAGGTGGAAAATCAACTAGGAAGAGAAAAAAAAAGACATAGAATATATGAGGTATGACTGAACTACTGAACTGTGACATCTTTTCATAATTATCATGTATAGTACCCTGGCCAGCTTGTATTTATCATACAGCAGTACAAGTTTCCTCCTATATTCGCGGATTTAGGATTCACAAATTCAGTTATTTGTAAGTCTCTAAACCACCCTGCCATCCTCCATACCTTACCTTTAAAGCCTGGTGGTCTAGCAGTGAAGCAGGGCAGGAGTGATCTTCCTATGCTCCAGCCCCGTGCTGAGCTGTGATAAAAAATGGCTGACATGTGTTCCCGTGGTCTCGCCTGCCTCTGGACTAAATCAGACCTGCCCCCAGGTGATGTCACTGGGGTGAGCGGTCACTTTAAACAGTCAGAAGCAATGCCAGAGAGGAAATTGGCGGCTTTAGAGTAAAAATCCACTGCTCTCCAGAGTCTGCCAGCTGAATCATCGCCATACCAACTGCCTGCCCCTGCACATAACAGTGCCCCTTGGTGAGCCTCTTGGACAGCCATTGCAGCGTTATTGGACTTTATTTAGGATGCTCCTTTGCGTGGACTTTGGGGAATTATAAGAAGGTCCTGTTACCATTAGACTCTCAGGATCTCCTCCTGTCAGAACCAGAAGTGCCAACATTGCCGGACCTCAAGCTTCGCCCACCTGCTCCAACCGATGTCCCACAGCCCTTTCTTTAAAAGGCTGACACCTAGGTGCACCTCTCCCGCCAGCGGGCCCTATTTGTGCAGCCTGTCAGCCGATATTGCTAGCTGTCAGCATTTTCTGTTGGCCTATGGGAGATTATATTAAACAGATCTGACCCTGGTAATATCAGTGCAGTCATTCAGTAATGACTTCTAAATTATCGGTGCTTAAGGTTCACAAAGTACATACCACTGGCACAGTTCTGGGAGGATTCTCCACAGCCCTGAGTTTCAATAGATGTGCTAAGGTCTGGTGCTTAAGATAAAGAATAGCCCCAGCTGCATGTTCTTAAAGACAGAAACTGTTTTTGGAATCTGGTAATAGAGCGGGGAAATTGTTGGCTCATCGTCTACGCCTGCAACAGACGCAATCTAATATCATGGCTATTAAGGATAGTTCGGGTCAGACGTTGACGTCTGAGGAAGCTATCCACACTCGATTTTGTGAATTCTATCAGCAGCTTTATACGCCAGAGTCAGGGGTCGGAGGAGGAGCTTGGCAATTATCTTTGGGACTTGGGTTTGGCGCAAGGGATGGATGCAGATATCACTATGGAGGAGGTGCATAATGTGATTAGACAGCTGAAACCGGGGAAATCCCCGGGGTTAGATGGGTTCACGGGGTTATTTTATAAGAAGCTGTCTACCTTGGTGGCACCATTGTTAGTGCGCTTATATAATGATATGAGAGACGGAGCTCAATTGCCTTTCTTTATGCGGTTGGCAGGGATCCCGATTTTACCAAAGCCTAGGAAGGATGCCACTCAGTGGCCGATCTCCCTGTTGGGTATTGATACCAAAATTCTTGCCTGGGTGTTGGCTGATCGCTTGTCGGTCCATATGCCGACACTTATCCACCCAGACCAGGTGGGGTTCATAGGGGGACGGCAGGCGGCAGATGGGATCCGTAAAGTTTTGAATTTGGTATGGCAGGCCTGACGTAGTGGTGGCTCCTGGGTAGCTGTGGCGGTGGATACCAAGAAGGCGTTTGTTCTGCAAATTGACTGCCTGTACTGTTCTTGTATTGTACTGCTGTGGTGGTCTGAGGTTCTGTTATAAATAAACAATTACAAAAAAAAAAAGGGTACTTAACCACAATAGATTCTATTTTTAGGACAAGATTCCAACCAATAAAAGCCTCCTCTCTTGATCACCCCCTCTCTCTTGCTTCCTCTTGCTAAATTCTCTCTTTGCCTCTTTCTCCCTGTTTACACCTATACACCCAGTATTCAGGCCTAAGGCACAAACACATTTATGCAGGTAAATAAACCACAGTCTCTCTCTGTTCTGGAAAAGCCATATATTTTCCTCCACACACACAGTTTAGCTCTCTTACAAAATATCTTTCTGTACATTAGTAACCAACCATATGTTTGATACATCTGTCTTCTAAAGATTGTATATCTGTAATATTAAGTCTATTTCTACATAATATATTTTATACAATCACTCTTGGCTGCCATTGTCATTAATTTCACTTCTCACTGGTCCATCTGAGGATAATGGACCCAGGGCAGTTCACACACCCACAACAGACTAGCAATTATGGGGCCATATCCAAAGATTAGGTTCTAACCTCTGGCAAATTTTCTTTCTTGTAAATCCACCCTTTATGTTGGGGTAGAGAATGACACGGTGGTTGTTACCTGCGGCTAGCCACGGGTAACCCGCCGAAACGAGGAAGAAAAAATAGTGGTCTCTGCGGGGATGGGGACAAGGCCATTCACCGCCCCGTGGAGCGGTGAATGGACTTGTCTCCGCAGTGAGGCATTCAAGGATCGCTCGGTCTCCACCCGATCGCAGCATTCCGCCATCTTCCTCCCTCCACCTCACCTTTGATGTAGAGCAGGACCGGTAGGATGAACAGGCGCAAAAAAAAAAAAAAAAAAGCTTCCTTCTTTTTCCCTGCTCTTACCGCCATGCTGCAGCTACTAAAGTCGACAGGAAGTCTTTCCGACGTCAATTCTGCATCAGAGAGGACTTCAGAATTGACGTCGGAAAGAATTCCTGTCGGCTTTAGCAGCTGCAGCATGGCGTTAAGAGCAGGGGAAAAGGAAGGAGGCTTTTTTTTTTTTGAGCGGCAGGGAGGCAGCAGGCTGGCTTTGGCTAGGGAGGGAAAGGTAGACAGGCAGGCAGGCTTCAGGGGTGGGGGTGGGACAAAGTGTGGAAGGCAGTGAGAGGGACATAGGAAGGAGGCACTAGGGGCACTAAAGACAGGAAGGGGCACTAAGGATATGGGAAGGAGGCACTGGGGGCACTAAAGACATGGGAAGGAGGCACTGGGGGCACTAAAGATAGGAAGGGGCACTACAGACATGGGAAGGAGGCACTGGGGGCACTAAAGATAGGAAGGGGCACTACAGACATGGGAAGGAGGCACTGGGGGCACTAAAGACATGGGAAGGAGGCACTGGGGGCACTAAAGACAGGAAGGGGCACTAAGGACATGGGAAGGAGGCACTGGGGGCACTAAAGACATGGGAAGGAGGCACTGGAGGCACTAAAGACAGGAAGGGGCACTAAGGACATGGGAAGGAGGCACTGGGGGCACTAAAGACATGGGAAGGAGGCACTAAAGACAGGAAGGGGCACAAAGGACATGGGAAGGAAAGAGGGAGGGAATAGAAAGGGACAATTCTTGGGCCTGAGTGCAGAAAGAAAGAAATGAAAGAAAGGATACACAGACAGAAGGAAACGTAACCAGAGACTCATGAAATCAATCACCAGACAGCAAAGGTAGGAAAAATGATTTTATTTTCAATTTAATGATCAAAACGTGTCAGTTTTGAGAATTTATATCTGCTGTCTATATTTTGCACTATATTTGTCTATTTTTCTATAGTTACTGAGGTGACTGAGCTCGCGGAGATAGGGTGGAAACGGGGTTTTTAAATTTTAGTCCTAGTAGTTTGCCAGTCCACAAAATAATTCTTTTATTTCTGCCGGTCCACGGGTGTAAAAAGGTTGAAAAACACTGCCTGCTTTCTTTTTCGCCCAGCCGCACATGCGCCTGCTCGAGCTGATCAATCTTCTCCTCTCCTGCAACTTCCTGTTTCCGGTTGCGTCAGAGGAGAATATTGAACAAATGAGCAGCCGCGCATACGCGGCTTTTTGAATGCGTGCGGCTGGGTGAAAAAGAAAGCCGGAATACTCTACATCTAAGGTGAGATGGAGGGAGGGAGATGGCGGATCGCTGCAATTGATCGG
Source organism: Geotrypetes seraphini (assembly GCF_902459505.1). Taxonomy (NCBI): domain Eukaryota; kingdom Metazoa; phylum Chordata; class Amphibia; order Gymnophiona; family Dermophiidae; genus Geotrypetes; species Geotrypetes seraphini. The sequence continues at coordinate 189,307,980 of NC_047091.1, read as the reverse complement.
GTGTCTGCTGTTTTTGTATCACTGCCTGCCTGTGCTCACATTCCAGATCCTCCTGTTGCTCATTGTACTGCAGCATCTGCATGATTATGTGCTCAGGTGGGCATTTTTAGTATGCACAATCGAGCTATAGGTGAACATGGGGGACTCGTCATTGCAAGGGAGGACAAGTCAATTGATTTATTTTATGTTCTGTTTTTACTACAGGGCAGAGGCACTGAAACAGATTCTCAGTGCAGTAGTAGTAGTGGCAGGACTCTCTTCTGTCTTCATGGTGTTTCGCAGTACTGAGGCTTATATGGATGCTGCGGGGACGGTGACGGGGGTGAATGGGATGGAAGTGTTCTTGGCGGTTGCCATGAGGTCAAACATTGGATGACCCCACTGATGCACTATAACGCTCTCTGGGATAGAGACCACTCTCTGGGATCCAGAGTCTGTTGACTGAGAAAATCCGCTTGCACGTTTTCTACACCTGTCATGTGAGCCGCGGACAGGGCCACAAGGTGTCATTCCGCCCAGGAAAAGAGCAGCCGAGCTTCCATGCTCAGAAGAGGACTCCTGGTGCCTCCCTGTCTGTTGATATAGGCTACCACCGTTGCATTGTCAACTAGATGATGGAGACACTTCTGGAAATGCAGCAAGGCTAGGCAAATCGCCCTCAGCTTCAGGCGACTGATCGACAATCTGCTCTCTGAGGGAGACCACAGGCTTTGAATCAGAACAGACATACAGACTGCGCCCAAACTGGAGAGACTCGTGAGAGTCACCCAATCCGAAATCAGAAGTGGCAGGCCTTTGGATAGAGTCATAGAATTCAGCCACCACTGCATGCTGCTGTGCACCGCCGCCATCCAAGGCAGTGGTATCGTTAACAAGTCCCGTTGCGGGCTCCACCTGGACAACAGCAACTCCTGAAGGGGACACAGCTGGGCCCTGGCCCATTGAATCATATCGATCGCTGCCACCATGAGTCCCAGTACCTGAAGATATTGCCAGGCCGTCAGGGCTGGAACAGCTAACATGACTCGAATGGTCTGCTGAATCTTCTCTTTCCGAGACTCTGGAAAAAAACACCTTGTTCTGGGACGTGTGGAACCGGACTCCCAGGTACTCTCCTTTGTCAGTTCGAGGTGGCTTTTTCTCAAGTTATCACCCAACCCAGGTGCTGCAGCAGATGGACCACTTGCTGCACTGCCCAGTTCCCCTCCTCCAGGAAGGGAGATCTGATCAGCCAGTCATCTAGATATGGATGAACTAGGATACCCTGAGAGTGAAGGTGGGCTGCAATCACCACCATTATCTTGGTGAGGGTTCTGGGCACCATTGCCAGGCTAAACGGAAGAGCCACAAACAAAGTGTTGATCCAGAACATGGAACCACAGGAATTTCCTGTGACCCAGAAATATGGGGATATGAAGATATGCCTCCGTGAGATCCAGGGAGGCCAGAAACTCCCCTGGCACCACTGCCGCAATGACTGATCTTACAGTTTCCATTCTGAAGCGCAGGGCCTTCAGTGCCGCATTGACAGCTTTTAGATCCAGAATCGCTCTCCAATCTTTGGAGCCTTTCTTTGGAATGATGAAGTATATCGAGTATCTCCGAGCCTAAGTCGTCCTTTGGCATGGGTTCGATAGCCACAATATCCAGCAGTCTGAGAACCGTGGCCTGCACTTGGAGCACCTTTTTGGGATGCCCTTCAGGCAAATCCAGAAAGAAATCTGACAGAGGTCAGTAAAACTCCAACTTGAGTTAATTGCGCAGAACGTCTGTCTGAGGACTGCTGATGGGCAGGGCCCCCAAAGCGGGGTCTAGATGAAGAGTTGAATCTTTGACCTGATGCCGGAGGATTGGCATACTGATGAGGGCGCCGGAAGGGACAATAATTAGGAAGCACCAAACTCCTAGCGGGGCGAGGCTGGTTTCCCGGCAGAACATTAGGCTTACGGTCCTGTACACTGGCCATAATGTCATCCAGGCCCTGGCTAAACAAGATTAGTCCTTTGAAGGGCAACCTACTCAAAGTGGCCTTAAAGGATGAATCCCCAGACCACTGTCGTAATCCACAGCATTCTCCTGGTGGGCACAGAAAAAGCTCCCAGTTTGGCAAAGACATTCATCATGTCATATAAGGCGTCTGCCAGATAATCCACTCCAGAAATCAAGATCCCTTAGTATCAAAACATCAGGGTCATGGTGAAGCTTGGAATGGCACACTTGTGCTACAAATGACATGGCTGCTTTCGCTCTGACCCCGGCCGCAGAATCAAAAAGGCGTTTAAGGATAAAATCCACCCGCCTGTCTTGAACATCTTTCAGAATCACCATCGGATGTTAGGGAGGTACACTTGGGTGACCTGAGCCACAGCTGAATCTATCTTTGGGGAAAGCACTTGGAAAACTCTGGAGTCATGGGGTAAAATCTTGCCATGGCTCTAGCGCATTTCAGGGAACCCTCTGGGTTATCCCAAACTTCCGAAAGAATCCGGACTAGATCTGGATTAACAGGAAAGGAGGCAGAGAGTGGTCTTTGATCACTCATCAAAGAACATTCCGCCTGGACAGGCTGATCAGACTGCAGGTTTAATTCCTACATGGATTCCGAAATGAGATCCTCACGATGATTTGGCTTGAAAAACCTGCACACAAACGGCTCATCCGCCAGATCTTGAGACCCATACAAAACTTGATCACGAATGTCAGCTAGGTTAGCCATATCAGCGGACGCCGCTGAGGTGCCCTGAGGCAACAGAGGAATGGAAAGAGATGCAGACACGATGGCAGACATCGCCCGCCTGCGCTCTAGGGTCCCCATCTGTGAACACAGAGACAGACTGGAACCAGTGGAGGAGAAGAACTCACATGCTGGGTTGGATTCTGAGGGGGAGCCACAAGCTGGAATTTTTAACCAAATATGCCTGGAACATCATGTTTACAAATTCTGGAGGGAAAAAAATCCCTCGTGACCAGTGCCGCTCTATGCACCTCAGATTTTGAGTGCTTAGATTTATGAGGCTTGACCCCAGAACTGTGATGCCAGCACCCATCTGAGAGTCTCCTGGTGCGATTTTTCTGGCGTTTACAGCAGGAGATCCAAGAAGTACCTTTTCAGAGGTGGCACTGAATCCATGCACACCTTGCCCTCCTCGCAGGCCGCGGCGCACTTGGAACATGGCTGCGGATCTGATGTTTGGGTTTTCTTAGCTTATTTTTTACCGGCTTGCTGATTTTTTTTATTCTTTTGCAGCTTTTTCTGTCCCCGACCCTGAAGAAATTTTTGAAACGCGTCGGTGGGGAACAAGGCAGATCTGGTCAAAAGCTAAGTTACTATCATGCATTGAATAATATTTATTACGTTTTATAAATAAGCACAGACACTTTATAAATTATCAAAATGCAAATAGTTGCATATTCGTTCAAAATATCACACTATAAAAAGTTCCAGTGAGGACGGCTACCACACACCTTATCGTGTGGCATTCTAAGGAACAAGTGTGATTTGAACATTCACGCAGTGGTGGGTTATTCATGATTATTGGATATGCGGATCCGATAGCCATCCGCTGTAAACAAGGCATGAATCAATGCCATCATGTCCTGAGGAAGCCATCTGAGAAGTTTGGAGCAAAAACAAAGCTCCTAAGTCCAAAAAATATACTTGGACAGGAAGTTCTTCTTCACCCAGAGAGTGGTAGAAAATTGGAACGCTCTTCTGGAGGCTGTTATAGGGAAAAACACCCTCCAGGGATTCAAGACAAAGTTAGACAACGGGAACTTACGCAGGTAGGGCTGGTCTCAGTCAGGGCACTGGTCTTTGACCTAGGGGCTGCCGTGGGAGTGGAATGCTGGGCATAATGGACCACTGGTCTGACCCAGCAGCGGCAATTCTTATGTTATTGAAAAAAATCCAATATGGCTGCTGTGGGTGCTGATTTTGCCCTAAAATAGCCTGTGAAAAACACAGGAATCCCTGGAAAATGGCAATTTTAGAGGAGGGGAGGGCATGCAGGGAAACTACCCAGAAACCCCTTTTAAGGTCCCCCCCCCAAATCGCTAAACCAGGCAAGCAAGCAGCTACTCACTGTGGTCTGTGCTGTAAGAGCCAATCACTGTAGTCTGTGCTGTAAGAGAGAAATGGCAGGCAGTACTGAAACAGCATGCAGGGAGATCTCAAGCCTCAAGAAGCAGGAAAACTGGATTTCAAATCTTCTGAATGCCTCACCTGCCCAGCCACCTCGGTCAGTGACTTCCAACACCTCTGGATTGTTCACGGAAGGTATGCAGTACGGTCCCAATCCCGGGCATGCCTCCACGGAACCACGCAGCCTAAGCTCCACCCATTAGCGGATGAACCTGGGGCGAACTAGCTTCTGATCCCGGAGCTCCGATTTGATGTGCAAGCTGTCCGGGGGTCTTATTGATGTGCAGGCAGTCCAGGGGTCTTACTGCAGTGGCAGGTAACCCCCCAGAGGCAGACTTTACTCCAAAGTCTATGATCTCACACCGAAAGGTATTTCCACAGCACAAGGGCAAACCCATGAAAAAAAGAATAAAATAATGTGCTAAATTTAAGAAATGAAACACGAGCAGAAGAGATAAGCTCCTACAGCTTGGCCTGTAGGAATATAAATCTGATGTCCAGGGAGCATACCCAGCAGTAGAGAGATGATGGGTAGAGCTGAAAACTTCTAACAAGTGAAGTTCCTACAGACCTTGGCTGCACAACTACATAACACCCATCTGTCCCCAGCACAAAGAGGGATTGCACAAGAACTTATATTTTGGGGGCTTCGTCCTGGTCCCTTTGGAAGATTTTCAGCTGGGTAGGTAGAATTTAATTTTTCATGTTTGCACTGTGCACTCACTAGTTATGATGTAGGTTTTGTTTTTTTTACACAGACAAGGTGACAGATTGTATTTTACATTCAAATATCCTTGTGCAGTTTTGATTGAAAATTTGATACAGATAAGAATACAGTAGAAATCAATAGACCTTGTGAACCCCTTAACAATAGTGAACAATCTGTGCCTAGGCAGGGTGACGCTAGTGGATTTTTTAGACTGATGAGATTTTCCTTATCAAAAGTCTCTGTATTAATCCTTGATTTTTATTTTCACCTGTGCCTGATGCAAGAATTTCATGTTAGTCTCAGTCTTGATGCAAGCATCAATGCATGATGGGCTGTAACTGACAGCCGACAACTTTGCTCTTCTAATACCTTTCTTATATTTTCCCTGCTAAACTTCTGGCTGCTTTAGGTAGTAACATTTTTGCTCAAAGTGGGGGCATAGGCGTGGGAATGAGTAGGTATGCAGCTGGCTTACGATAAAGTCCTCAGGACTGACACGGACCCACACAGCCTGCGCTTAAGCTCTGGAAACAACCAGGAGTGAGCCTAGCTACCAGGAGAATAGTCCCCGAGCCACCAAAAGTGTTCATGCAGGCTGGCCAGGTAGGTGCCCTGTAAAAGGGTTGCCCTCCCAGCTACAAATTTCTGACCCAGAGGGTCTGTATCTTCTCCCAGGCACACTGGGGACCCCTGAAGCACTGAGAAGCCTCAAAATTTTTATTTATTTTATTTTAAAAATTTCTATACCGTTTAAAACTAAATCTGAATAAAAACCAGAAAACAATAAATCAAAATCAGAGCAGTAAAAAGTGAGGATACACAGCACACCCCAGCCCAGATATACAGGAAGCGGAGTCAAAAAATGTAAATTATGCCTTCTACACCAGTGTTCTTCAACCTTTTTACACCCGTGGACCGGCAGAAAAAAAAGAATTATTTTGTGGACCGGCAAACTACTAGGACTAAAATTTAAAAACCCCATTTCCGCCCCATCTCTGCGAACTCGGTCCCCACAAATCATCTGATCCCATCCACACAAGCCTCAGTTATGATTTTATATTGAATGTATTCCACTCCACAAGAAAGGCTCCAAGACAGAAGCGGCAAACTACAGACCAGTGAGTCTCACATCAATAGTGAGCAAACTAATGGAAACTCTTATCAAACACCAATTAGTTACGATCCTGAATGAAGAGAACCTACGGGATCCCGTCAACATGGATTTACTAAGGGGAGATCCTGCCAATCCAACCTGATCAGCTTCTTTGACTGGGTGACGGGGAAGCTAGATGTTGGAGAGTCCCTGGACATCGTATACCTGGACTTTAGCAAGGCATTCGATAGCATACCTCATCGCAGGTTGCTAAGCAAGATGAATTCCATAGGTTTGGGCGACACATTGACTAAGTGGGTTGGGAACTGGCTTGGAGGTAGGGTTCAAAGGGTGATGGTGAACGGCACCCCATCTGCAATGGCGGAGGTGATCAGCGGGGTGCCCCAGGGCTCTGTCTTGGGCCCGATACTATTCAATATCTTTATAAGGGACTTGGCAGAAGGGCTCCGAGGTAAGATAACATTATTTGCCGATGACGCCAAACTAAGCAATGTAGTGGGCAAAAGTACAATAGAAAAAAATTCAATGCCCGACAATATGATGCACGATCTACTCTTACTAGAGACCTGATCTAAGACATGGCAGCTCAGCTTCAATGCCAAAAAATGCAAAGTTATGCACCTGGGTACCCAAAATCCATGCAGGACTTATACCCTTAATGGCGAGATCCTAACAAGAACGGTAGCAGAAAGGGACTTAGGGGTGATCGTCAGTGAGGACATGAAGGCTGCCAATCAAGTGGAGCAAGCTTCTTCCAAGGCAAGACAAATCATAGGTTGCATACGCAGGGGTTTCGTCAGCCGTAAGCCTGAAGTCATTATGCGTCTGTATAGATCCATGGTGAGACCCCACCTGGAATACTGTGTGCAATTCTGGAGGCCGCATTACTGAGGCTGGAGTCGGTCCAGAGAATGGCCACCCGGATGGTCTCGGGACTGAAGGATCTCCCGTACGAAGAACGGTTAGATAAATTACAGCTATACTCGCTCGAGGAGCACAGAGAGAGGGGAGACATGATCGAGACGTTCAAGTATCTCACGGGCCGCATCGATGCAGAGGAGGATATCTTCTTTTTCAAGGGTCCCACGGCAAGAAGAGGACATCCGTGGAAAATCAGAGGCGGGAAACTGCGTGGTGACACCAGGAAATTCTTTTTCACCGAAAGAGTGGTTGATCGCTGGAATGGTCTTCCACTTCAGGTGATTGAGGCCAGCAGCGTGCCTGATTTTAAGGCCAAATGGGATCGACAGTGGGATCTATTCGCAAAGTAAAGGCAGGGGAGGGTCATTAGGGTGGGCAGACTGGATGGGCCGTGGCCCTTATCTGCTGTCAATTTCTATGTTTCTATGTATTTTATTAAAGTATAAAAAGAAACAATATTCTGTAGAATTGTCATTTTATAAATACAAATAATTCAGAGCAAGGATCAACAAAACCCCTGTCTCCCCTCCCCTTCACATATATCCCCTCTACTATCAAGAAAACTGAACAAGCCAAATTATTACAGAATGCTACACAGAAATATCATGCTAACAGAATACTGAAGTCACACATGACAGGAATAGTTTTAGGGGAGTGCAACTAGGGCAACTGCCCCCTGGTCAGAGAGCACCCTAAGCCAGCTGGAAGCTAAAGAAGCACTGCCTGGGTTTTACAGTCCCCAGTTATGTCTAACACCAGCTCTAGCAGGATATATATTTCAAATCTGATATATTCTAATCACAAAATAGAAATAAAATTATTTTTTTCTACCTTTTGTCGTCTTTGGTTTCTGCTTTCAATCTTCTTTTCACTCTCTTCTTTCCAGCGTCTGCCCTTTCTGTCTCTTCAATCCAGCATCTGCCCCTTCCATCCACTGTCTGTCCTCTCCCACTTCCATATGGTATCTGTCTTCTTTCTATGCCCCTCTCCCCTTTCCATCCAGCTTGTGCCCCCTCTCTCCTTTTTACATGATTCATTCCAGCTTCACTGCTCTCTTCATTTTTATCTCTCCTACAGCAGATCTATCATCGTTGTCCCTCTCTGCTTATTTTTCTGCTGACCCCTTCCTATCATCAATCTCTCTACTCTCTCATGCCTGTGTCTCCCCTTCCCCTCCTCTAATCTCTCTGCCAGCTGTTTCCTTCCTTTTTTCATTCTCCCTTCCCTCCTCCTCCTGTCCAACAGTAACTCTCTTCCCTTCCTTCCCTCCCAGCAGCATCTCTCCTTCTCCCTCTCCAGTAGCAGCTGTCCTTTTTTTCCTTGCCCAGCAGCTTCCCAGATTCCTTTCCCTCCTCCCCTCCCAGAAGCATCTCTCCTTCTCCTTCTCCAGTAGCAGCTGTCCCTTTTTTTTCCTTGCCCAGCAGCTTCCCAGATTCCTTTCCCTCCTCCCCTCCCAGAAGCATCTCTCCTTCTCCTTCTCCAGTAGCAGCTGTCCCTTTTTTTCCTTGCCCAGCAGCTTCCCAGATTCCTTTCCCTCCTCCCCTCCCAGAAGCATCTCTCCTTCTCCTTCTCTCTTTCCAGTAGCAGCTGTCCCTTTTTTTTCCTTGCCCAGCAGCTTCCCAGATTCCTTTCCATCCTCCCCTCCCAGAAGCATCTCTCCTTCTCCAGTAGCAGCTGTCCCTTTTTTTTCCTTGCCCAGCAGCTTCCCAGATTCCTTTCCCTCCTCCCCTCCCAGAAGCATCTCTTCTTCTCCTTCTCCCTCTCCAGTAGCAGCTGTCCCTTTTTTTCCTTGCCCAGCAGCTTCCCAGATTCCTTTCCCTCCTCCCCTCCCAGAAGCATCTCTCCTTCTCCTTCTACCTCTCCAGTAGCAGCTGTCCCTTTTTTTCCCTTGCCCAGCAGCTTCTGATAATGGCTTTCTCCCCTGCCAGCAGCTCTTCTTACTTCCCAGCGCAGCGATTCAGGAAGGCAGCCTCGGGTCCTTTGTTGGGTCACGCCGCCTCTGAGGAAAGAGGAAGTTGCATCATCAGAGACAGCCGCGACTCAGCAAAAGCCCCGAGGCTGCCTTCGTGAATCGCTGCGCTGGGAAGTAAAGGAGAGCTGCAGAGAGGGGAGAAAGCCACTGTCAGAGGCTCCCCAAGATATCTCCGGCCCAGCGCACGCTTCAGATGTTGCGCGGACCGGCAGGAAGTTGAAGTGAATCAATCTTGCCGGCCCTGCGCAGACCGGCAAAAATTTCCTGCGGACCGGCAGTTGAAGAACTGTGTTCTACACAACTCACTGGTTCAAGACTCATATGCTTTTTACACTAGAATACTGAATCAACAGGAGCCTTATAAGGCTGAGTTCAGTTCTGCATTCATCTCTACTTCCTAGTAGATGGTCATAAACCACATTTTTCTGGATAAATCTGCTCTTATGCTAATGAATCTACCATTAGGGGAAACATGATTAAAAGCCCATCAGAAGCAACAGAAGTTAGCTAGACCACTGAATTTGTACCTCCCTTCTTCTACATTATACACATTTAGATACCGTAAGAAGCAGTGTTACCTCTGTGTACAAACAGGTGAACTTCTGTCAAAATGTCATGCAAGGCCAGCCCCTTCAGGGTCTTCAAATTCAAGATATCTGAGGATGACAGTCAAAGAAGCATTCTCTGCAGGGATTTCAATGTAAGACCAACTGGTTACAGACCACATTCCCCATTATTCCTCATTTATTTGAATTTCATTTTAATATCTAAAAGGATAAAAGGTTAAGGGTCATGGATTTGATATATTACCTCTCTGTGGTACAACCAAAGCAGTTTATATTTAATATAGATAGGTACTTTCTTTAGCTGCCATGTTTTCTTTGTGTTGAGGTAATGGAAGGTTAAATGACTTGCCCAGGATCACAATAGGAATCAAATCCAGTTGGTTGGGTTCTCAACCCACTGCAGTAACCATTAGGCTATATACCTCCACTCTATCGAGTCTCATTTTAGCTATTGTGTATGCCATGGTTTATATACTGCTCTACCCTAAGTACTAAGGGGTTTAAATAAAAACATTCAGAAGTCTACCTAACAAGATCAGACAAAACATATATAAAACACAAATCTTCTCAATAAATCATTCTAGAGCCAGTAGCAATTCAAAACAGCAGAGCAGCCCAATCTAAAAGGCTTGTTGGAATAAAGGAGAAATTAGGTTCTTACCTGCTAATTTTCTTTCTTTTAGACTCTCCAGACTGGCCCAGTTCACTGATGAGTAATTGCTCACCATGACCAGCAGGTGGAAACTGAGACAAAACCTTTTGGCTGTAATACAAGTAGCTGTGCTTCCCCCTAATATATTCAGTCTGCCGAATAGCCAAGCAAAACTAAAAAGTTTTAAATATAACAGTAACAACACTCCAAACAGGAGTAACAACCAACAAAGAACAAGACTGTTGGAAATTGCAGCCCCTTCAGCTAATGTCCCCATAGCTCGCCAGCTGAGCCAAAGCTGCTGTTCTTTTTAATCTCCCTGACCCTACAAAAATACTAGAATCCGCAGAAAAAAAACACACTCTACACGTGAATACCGAAGAACAACAGACAGACAGGGTGGGGACTGGTCTGGTCTGGAGAGTCTAAAAGAAAGAAAATTAGCAGGTAAAAACCCAATTTCTCCTTCTTTAGCAACTCTCCAGATCAGCACAGTTCACTGATGGGAAGTACCAAAGCAGTACCCAGAGGGCGTAATAGGGCAGGGTACAGTACAGGGGTTTAAGAAAGGATTGGACAATTTCCTGCTGGAAAAGGGGATAGAGGGGTATAAATAGAGGATTACTGCACAGGTCCTGGACCTGTTGGGCCGCCGCATGAGCGGACTGCTGGGCATGATGGACCTCAGGTCTGACCCAGCGGAGGCATTGCTTATGTTCTTATGGATGGGACCCCCGGAGTTCCGCCACCAGAACACACTCAATGAACACCACAGCCAGACGCGCCTGAACATCCACACTATAGTGTCGCACAAAGGAATGGAGAGAAGACCAAACCGCAGCTTTACAGATATTCACTGGGGGCACAAGAGAAGACTCAGCCCAAGAAGCTGCCTAACCCTGAGTGGAATTAGCCTTGAGAAATTCTGAAACAGGCTTCTTCTGAAGAAGGTATGTGGAAGCGATAGTCTCCTTGATCCAGCATGCAATGGTAGCCTTGGAAGCACCTCCCCCTTACAAGCACCCGCTAAAAGGACAGAAAAACAATCCGATTTCTGAACATAAGAGCGAAGAACCCAACAAACATCCAACTTGCGTAACTGCCTCTGCTCTGAAGAGCCCTCCCGACTACCCAAGACCGGGAAGACCATGGACTGATTGACATGAAAAGGCTAGACCACCTTTGGCAGAAAGGAAGGAACAGGCTGGAGCACAACATGCTCCCTAGAAAACTCCAGGAAGGGAGGCCTACAAGAGAAAGCCTGCAACTCAGAAACGCGTCTCGCAGAAGTAATGGCCACCAGGAAAACCGCCTTGAGAGTAAAGTCCTTCAATGAGCAGGAACACAGGGGCTCAAAGGGAGGGCGCATGAGCATGGACAGAACCAGATTGAGATCCCAGGCCGGAACTGAAGATTGCACTGGAGGCCGAAGCAATTTGGCCGCCCTCAAAAAATGAATCACTCCGGATAAGAAACCGAATGATTATCCTGCAGCAAAAAGCAAGTTGTACCCGGAGAGAAGACCAGGCCAGGCCCTTGTACAGGCCATCCTGCAAGAACACCAAGATGTGAGGCAGAGACAAGAAAGGAAACCACTCCACGCGCAGCACACCACTCCTCAAAAATACTCCAAACATGCATATAAGCTCGAGAAGTGGAAAGCCTCTGGGACCCCAAGAGAGTGGAGATCATTTTATTCGAACAACCTTCTTTACCTAGGTGCTCCCTCTCAAGAGCCAAGCCGTAAGACAAAAGGGACCTGGATCGAACATTGGAATGGGGGCCTGAGTCAGAAGATCGGACGAGAGAGATCTGCCACAAGATGATGAACCCGATCTGTGTACCACTACTACTACTACTATTTATTATTTCTATAGCATTGAAAGGCGTATGCAGCGCTATACATTTTAACATATAATAGACAGTCCCTGCTCAGAAGAGCTTACAATCTAATTTAGACAGGACATTTCAAGGTTGGGGAGATTATGCTAGGTATAGGTATCTGACAGCAGTGAGTGGGAGTTAAGAGTTGAAAGCAGTTTCCAAAAAGTGGGCCTTTGGCTTGAATTTGAACACTGCCAGGGATGAAGCATGACGTATTGATTCAGGCAGCCTGTTTCAGGCATACGGTGCCGCAAGAAGGAAGGGTCTGAGTCTGGAGTTGGCAGTGGAAAAGAAGAGTACAGATAAGAGGGACTTGCCTGATGAACGGAGATCACGGTGGGGGGAAGGATAGGGGAGATAAGTGAGGAGAGATATCAGGGGGGGGGGGCTTCAGAGCTAATGCACTTGTAAGTCAGCAAGAGGAGTTTAAACTGGATTAGGGTGCTTGGGCCAGTCCAAAGCCATCAGGATCACGTGGCCGGGGTGCCAAGCAATGCAAAGAACAACTCTGCTCACCATCGGCCACGGAGGAAAAGCCCTCCACCAGCCAAAGCTGTACCAGAGCATCCAGCCCTCGGAATAAACATCCCAGCGCTGACTGAACAATTGGGGCGCTTTGGCTTTGACATTCGTGGCCATCAGGTCCAGGACCGGGTGACACCAAATCTGCACAATCAACTCGAAGACTGCGGAACAGAAACACCACTCTCCAGGATCTAGCACTTGACGACTGAGGAAGTCCGCTTGGATATTCTCCACTCCCGCTATATGAGAAGCTGAGATGTCCAGAAGATGAGTCTCTGCTCAAACCATGAGAAGAGCAGCCTCGCCACCACTGTGGCATTGTCTGAGAGAACCTGGACAGACTTGCTCATCAATAGCGGCTGAAACACTAGCAATGCCAATCGGATGGCTCTGGTCTCCAGAACATTGATAGACCAAGACGTCTCCTCCAGCGACCAGCTGCCCTGAGCCGAGCGACCAAGACACTGAGCTCCCCAGCCGAGGAGACTGGCGTCTGTGAGAGCACGATCCAGAGGCTGATCCAGACTCATTCCCTGCATCAGATTGGAAGAATGGAGCCATAAACGGAGACTGTGACAAACCAACCCCTGCAGAGGAACGGGAGAGTCCATATTGTGCAACTGGGGTGATCACCGACATCGACCCCAAGACCTGGAGAAAATCCTGCGCCCGAGGACACCAGGAAGCCAATCAGAAGACGAATCTGCAACTGCAACTTGCCCACTCGGGCTTCAGGCAGGAGGACCTTCCCAAGCTGGTGTCAAAGAGGTACTCTAGTCGCTCTTGGACAGGTTGATTATCCACCCCTGCGACTGCAGGAACTCCACAAGCTGAGCCGTAACCCAGGAGCTCTCCTGAAAAGGCTTTGCTCGGATCAACCAGTCGTCCAGATAGGGGTGAAACAGAATGCCCTCTCTGCACAACGCCACTGCCATGACCACCATAATCTTGGTGAACGTCCATGGAGCCAGATCAAAAGAAACTGCACAAAACTGATAGTGCCGTCCCAAGATTGCAAAGCGTAGGAACTGCTAATGGGAGGCGCGAATCAGAACATGCAAGTAGGCCTTCGTCAGATCGAGAAAGGTCAGGAATTCCCCTGGCGGAACTGCCACACTGACAGATCTCAGGGTCTCCATGCGAAAAGACAGAACTTGGAGAGTCCTGTTGACCCCCTTCAGATAATAACTTTATTTTATCCAAGATTGGCCAAAAAGTCCCCTCTTTCTTGGGCATCACGAAGTAAATGAAGTACCGGCTGGTGCAAAGCTCCTGAGGAGGTACTGGAACTACAGCTTTGAGATTGAGCAGCCTTTGAAATGTCTGGCGAAAAGCCCCCTTCTTCCATGTCGCCTGGCAAAGAAAGGCAAGAAAGTGATCTGGCAAGATGCGAGAAAACTCCAGAGCATAACTGCCCCAAATCATTTCCAGGACCCACTGATCCATTGTGATCTTGGCCTACCCCTGGTAAAAAATCCCGTAACCGGACACCAACCAACACCAGGGGAGGCACCGTCAAGGAGTCACTGGGCAGGGGAACCGGTGGAGGGATCATGCCCTCCCCAACAGGCCCTCCCCATGCGCTGAAAGAAACAGCCCCAGAGAGACCCGGCGGCAGGAAAGGAAGCTGCTCCTCGACCAGTGCAGTATCTGCAAAAATCACGCAAATGCCTCCGAGCCACGCCATTTGGCGCAGGCAGGCATGGTCTTCAGAAAGACAGGGCACCTTAGAGTCCTTTAAGGTTTGAACCAACTTGTTCAAATCCTCGCCAAATAAGAAAGACCCCCTAAAGAGAAATTTCATTAGCTTTCACCTTAGATGCTGCATTCGCTGACCAAGCCCGGAGCCACAGGGTATGATGAGTGACCACCCCGAGAGCCATGGACTTGACTGATTCCTGCAACAGATCATACATGGCATCTGAGAGATAAGAAGCACCCATCTCAATTTTGGCTACTTCCTGTTCCACCAAAGACCAGTCATCAGACTCCCGGTCAAGGACACGCTAGGCCCACTGAAAACAAGTCAGAGCCATCAGACCGCCACACATCGCTGCCTGGACTGCTAGGGCAGTGACATAAAAAATCTGTTTAAGAAGAAACTTAAACCTATGCTCCTCAGAGTCCTTCAAAGCTGAACTGCCCTCAATTGACACTGTATGCTGTTTCACGATGGCTGAAACCACCGCGTCCACTAGAGGCGACTTCAAGGTATCCCTATCCCCCTCCAGGACGGGATACAAGCGATCCATAGAGCGCGCTAAACAAAAGGGCGACTCATGCCTTCCACTGCTCAAGCACAATATCCCAAATGCATAGGAAAAGAGTGGGAGGCTGAGTAGATCCCCTCCAAAGCAGGGGGTCCACAACATGCGGGGCTCCTTCGCATCTTCCTCAAAGCGCAACAATAAGGAAACCTAAAGAATAAGCTCCTGGAGCTCTTCCTGCTGAAAGATGCACACCACCAAAGCATCTTTGCCAGCTGGCGGAACTGAAAAACCTCCACAAGCGGAATCCATCCCCCTGAGAGGATCCTGGAGGTCCTCATCAACAAAAACTGCTCCCCGTACAAAAATATCATCAACCCAAGAGACCCTCGGTCGCTTGGACAAAAGGGGAGAAGATAGGGACGAAACTGGCGCTGAGGGAGATGAGCCGGAGTGAACCCCCCTCTCCCTAAGAACCTCTGGGTGGAAGCAGGACCCCCGGCTGCCTGAAGATAAGCCTTGCACAAGGCTAAAATAAAATCAGGGGAAAAACTCCCTGGTGGCCCAATGGGACTCACTGCCAAAGAAGTGGACCCAGCAGAAACCTGCCCGTCTTTCCAATAAAGGGGGAAGGTTACCTGATGCTGCAGACAAAATGGAGGTACTTCCAGCCAAAATCGGAGCAAAGCCTGCCGAGAAAAACACCCCCGAGGCCTACAGTGACTGAGAAGCCTGAACTGTCCCAGCTGCTGAAGCAGGCAAGCCGGATGTCAATTTTCAGCTCCGCCTCCTTTCTTCAATTCGTATCAAAGCAGTAGTAAGGGAGTCCCCAGTTGCATCGGCAGCAAAGTAAACCTTATTTTCCTGACTGGGGGAATCCCTGTGTAGGTAGCGAGGAAAGCCCAGGCTTACCCGCTGTCAGCGTGTGAGGCACTCTTAAAGGGCATCCCTGGACGCTGGCACCCAAAGCAGACAAGGACTCCCCTTTGCGGCAACCGGCACACCGTGAGCACAGGCTGGCCGCACTGGCTTCATGTCTGGTGCACAATGAGCACTTTTTCCCTTTAAAAATGCTCACTGTACAATACACGACCTAGTTACAAGAAAAATGTCAGTTAACAATAAAAAATCAATTGCAGACAATTGAAGGCTCCCTTCAGACCGGCACTGCCTCAGGATTTTTTTTTCTGTCAGAACAGACTTCACTGGCTCTCTAAGCCATATGCCTTACCGGTATCGGTGTCAAGGCTTATAGCTGAGGCACCTCTAGAAAACTTTGGGGAGGTGGTGGAAATGGGGGGAGGGACTCAACTCGTGACCTGTCTAGTGTGACACCCGTGAGGTCAGACGGACCCCCCAAAAGTCCTCCCAAGCTCAGTCCAGCACTAGACAGGGACATGAAGGCCACTAAACAACTTCCAACAGGCCTACGCTAGCCAAGGAAAGACTGACAACGTCTTACCACACCTGCTGAGACTGAGAACAGGCTGGTTATATTAGGGGAAAGCACAGCTATTTGTCAAACAGCCAAAAGGTTTTGTCTCAGTCTTCACCTGCTAGTCATGGTAAGTTATTACCCATCAGTGAAATGTACTGGTCTGGAGAGGCGCTAACAAAAAAGGTTTAAGACAAATTTCTGGGAAAAATATCCACAAACCTTTAAAGTAGAGCTGGGGAAAGCCATTGCTTATCTCTGTGGGTTCACAGAAACAATCCACCTATTTTTTTGGGATCCTATTAGCTATTTGTGACATGGTCTGAAACCGTATGGCAATTTCTATGGTGATGTGCCTTGGGGGGGTCTAAACCCATAGTTTGGGAACTACTGTTTTATACACTGGATCCTTTCCAAGAAAAAGATACTTTTATAGGCAGTGGTGAAGTCTTTGTTCAGCATCCAATCAAGAATGTTGGCAATGTCAGCCTTCAGGGGATGCCCTGTGCAGGTGTACACTGTCTCTTCAGTCACTTTCCCATATGCCATGTTTGTACTCTGTGAGAAAAAAACAAAACAAAGGAAGTGAGTGGCGGTAATAAAAGCTGGATGACTAATGTACAAACAAGTTTCTCTCATGAAAATGAGATGTACTTATTTGTAATCTGAAAAAAATATTGCATATATGCATATATCTATCTATATCTATGAAACAACACTACAAATCCCAGGCCTGCTACACTATTCTTTATTCTTGACAGTATGTAAATTAAGAACATAAGAATTGCCGCTGCTGGATCAGACCAGTAGTCCATCGTACCCAGCAGTCTGCTCCCGCGGCAGTCAAAGACCAGAGCCCTAACTGAGTCTAGCCTTACCTGCGTACGTTCTGGTTCAGCAGGACAAGCAGGCATGATATTCTCACATGTGGGTGACCTCCAAGCTAACTGAAAAGGGATGGAGGGAAGTTGGCAATTTAAGCAAATAGATTTCGCAATATCGATTGGCTGAACCAGCCATCGCTTCTGGACAGTGAGTCCAGACAATAGTGGGAGGTGAAGGTATGAACCGAAGACCACGTGGCAGCTTTGTAGATTTCCTCAATAGGTGTGGACCTGAGGAACGCTACGGAGGCTGCCATCGCTCGGACCTTGTGTCCCGTTACTCGACCATGCAGCACGAGACCAGCCTGAGCGTAGCAAAAGGTGATGCAATCGGCCAACCAGTTGGACAAGGTGCGCTTGGAAACTGGGTGGCCTAAACGATTTGGGTTGAAGGACAAAAACAATTGTGGGACTTTCCGGTGTGGTTGAGTGCGTTGGAGGTAAAAGGCCAACGCTCTCTTGCAGTCAAGAGTGTGGAGCGCCACCTCTCCGGGGTGAGAGTGGGGCTTGGGAAAAAACACGGGCAAGACGATGGATTGATTGAGGTGAAAATCAGACACTACTTTAGGCAAGAACTTTGGATGTGTGCGGAGTACCACCTTGTCATGGTGGAAAACCGTGAAGGGTGGGTCCGCTACCAGAGCCTGTAGCTCACTAACTCGCCGGGCGGAAGTGAGTGCAAGCAGGAAAATCACCTTCCATGTGAGCAATTTAGGATGGCATTTGTCTAGGGGCTCAAATGGAGGTTTCATTAGTTGAGCCAGAACCACGTTAAGGTCCCAAACCACTGGAGGGGGTTTGAGGGGAGGGTGGACATTCAGAAGACCCTTCATGAAGCGAGAGACTAAGGGGTGGAGCGAGAGGGCTTTTCCTTCCAGGGGCTGATGAAAGGCCGCAATCGCACAGAGATGTACTCGAATGGAGTTGGTCTTTAGGCCGGAGTGAGATAATTAACATAGAAACATAGAAACATAGAAATAGACGGCAGATAAGGGCCCACGGCCCATCTAGTCTGCCCACCTTAATGTCCCTCCCCTACCTTTGCCCTGTGAATAGATCCCATGTGCCGATCCCATTTGGCCTTAAAATCAGGCACGCTGCTGGCCTCAATCACCTGTAGTGGAAGACTATTCCAACGATCAACCACTCTTTCAGTGAAAAAGAATTTCCTGGTGTCACCTCGTAGTTTCCCGCCCCTGATTTTCAACGGATGCCCTCTTGTTGTCGTGGGACCCTTGAAAAAGAAGATATCTTCCTCCGCCTCGATGCGGCCCGTAAGATACTTGAACGTCTCAATCATGTCTCCCCTCTCTCTGCGCTCCTCGAGCGAGTATAGCTGTAATTTGTCAAGCCGTTTTTCGTATGGTAGATCCTTGAGTCCCGAGACCATCCGGGTGGCCATTCTTTGCACCGATTCCAGTCTCAGCACATCCTTGCGATAATGCGGCCTCCAGAATTGCACACAGTATTCCAGGTGGGGCCTCACCATGGATCTATACAATGGCATAATGACTTCCGCCTTACGACTGACGAAACCCCTTCGTATGCAGCCCATGATTTGTCTTGCCTTGGACGAAGCCTGCTCCACTTGATTGGCAGACTTCATGTCCTCACTGACGATTACCCCCAAGTCTCGTTCTGCTACCGTTTTTGCTAGGATCTCGCCATTAAGGGTATAAGACTTGCATGGATTCTGGCTGCCCAGGTGCATAACTTTGCATTTTTTGGCATTGAAGTTGAGTTGCCATGTCCTAGACCATCGCTCCAGTAGGAGTAGGTCGTGCATCATGTTGTCGGGCATTGAATCTTCGTCTGTTGTGCATTTGCCCACTACATTACTCAGTTTGGCGTCATCGGCGAATAATGTTATTTTACCTCGAAGCCCTTCTGCCAGGTCTCTTATAAAGATGTTGAATAGGATTGGGCCCAAGACTGAGCCCTGTGGTACTCCACTAATCACCTCCGTCATTTCGGAGGGGGTGCCGTTCACCACCACCCTTTGGAGCCTACCTCCAAGCCAGCTCCCAACCCATTTCGTCAATGTGTTACCTAATCCTATAGAACTCATCTTGCTCAGTAACCTGCGGTGTGGTACGCTATCGAATGCTTTGCTAAAGTCCAGGTACACGATGTCCAGGGACTCCCCAATATCCAGCTTCCCTGTCACCCAATCAAAGAAGCTGATCAGGTTGGATTGGCAGGATCTCCCCTTAGTAAATCCATGTTGTCGGGGATCCCGTAGATTCTCCTCATCCAGGATCTTATCTAATTGGTGTAAATTGAAGTAAATAGTCAAGGATCAGAGGGACGGGGACCGATACCGGGTCCTGGCTGTGAGAGGAGCACCAGGCTGAGAATCTGGTCCACTTTTGAGAATAGCAGGTTCTCGTCGAGGTCTTTCTAGAGGCCTCCAATATCTCCTTGACTGATTGAGACACGGGGAGAGAAGTCAGGGGGAAAGAAACCAAGCATTCAGATGAAGAGATTGAAGATTGGGATGTAACAGCGAACCCTGACTCTGTGATAGTAGAGAGGGAAACCGAGGCAGAGGCAGTGGATCTCTGACACTGAGTTGAAGTAGAAGGGAAAACCAAGGCTGGCGTGGCCAGCAAGGAGCGATCAGGATCAGGGTGGCTTTCACCGTTTTCAGGTGGACCAGCGTCCGCAGGATCAGAGGAAACGGCGGAAACGCGTACAGAAACCTTCCCTCCCAGTCGAGGAGGAAGGCGTCGGCCTCGAGTCGGTCCGGGGAGTGTATCCTGGAGCAGAAGAGGGGCAGTTTGTGGTTGTGGGGGGATGCGAACAGATCTATTTGAGGCGTCTCCCACTTTTCGAACACCTGTCGTAGGGTCTGAGAGTGTTGCGACCACTCGTGTGGCTGGAGGAGGCGGCTGAGTCTGTCCGCCAGACAGTTTTGTTCTCCTTGTATGTACACCGCTTGAAGGAAGGTGTTGTTGGAGATTGCCCATTTCCAGAGGCGCAAGGCTTCCCGACAGAGGGACCAAGACCCTGTCCCCCCTTGTTTGTTTACGTAGTACATTGCTTACCTGGTTGTCGGTTCGGATGAGGACCACCCGGTCGTGAAGCAGATGTTGAAAAGCTACAGCTGCGAGGTAGATGGCCCGGAGCTCTAGCACGTTGATGTGACAGCGGCGGTCTTCTGCTGACCACATCCCCTGAGTGCGGAGGCCGTCCAGGTGGGCTCCCCAAGCGTACTCCGACGAGTCTGTGGTGAGTACCTTGCTGTGAGGAGGGGCGAGGAAGAGCAAACCTTTGGAAAGATTTGAAGAGTCGGCCCACCAGCGGAGCGATCGTTGCAAGGAAGGAGTCACTGTCACGGGGCGATCGATCAGGTCCCGGTCTTGACGCCATTGAGATGCCAGGGTCCATTGAGGGATTCTCAGATGGAGACGGGCGAAGGGTGTGACATGGACGGTGGAGGCCATGTGGCCCAGGAGAGTCATCATCTGTTGGGCTGATACCGAGGTCAGCAGTGAGATCCTTCGGCTCAGACTTACTAACGCCTCTAGACGCGGAGGGGGGAGGAAGGAACGGAGGCGAACCGTGTCCAGGGTTGCCCCGATGAATTGTAGGGACTACGAGGGGCGTAGTTGGGATTTTGGGAAGTTTATCTCGAACCCCAGACTCTGTAGGTAGATAATAGTCTGTTGGGTCGCTGAGATAACCCCTTCCCTGGACGGGGCTTTGATCAGCCAGTCATCCAGGTAGGGGAATACCTGAAGACCTTGGGAGCGTAAGGCAGCTGCGACCACCACGAGGCACTTGGTGAAGACCCGGGGTGACGATGCTAGGCCGAAGGGGAGGACTCGGTATTGCAGGTGTAGGTCTCCCACCTGAAAACGCAAGAACTTGCGGTGAGCGGGGTGCACTGGAACATGTGTGTACGCCTCCTTCAGATCGAAGGAGCAGAGCCAGTCGCCCTCGTCGATCAGGGGGTAGAGGGTCGGTAGGGAAAGCATCCAAAATTTTTCCCGTACCAGAAATTTGATGAGGCGTCTCAAGTCTAGTATTGGGCGAAGGTCTCCCGTTTTTTTCGGTACCAGGAAGTAACGGGAGTAGAAGCCCTTCCCCCGTTGGCCGGGGGGAACCTCCTCTACTGCTCTCAGGTGAAGCAGATCTCGAGCTTCGGAGAGGAGTAGGGGTAGTTGTGTCCGGTTGGGATGGCAATTCCTTGGGGGGTTGTCTGGAGGAATGGCCCGAAAGTTGAGAGAGTATCCTGATGAGATCACGCCAAGGACCCATGCGTCCGACGTGACTTGTTCCCAGCGAGGGTAAAAGAGTTTGAAGCGACCCCCGATGGGAAGGAGGCCTGGGACTATGGCGGAGGGGGCCCGCCCCCTTCCGCGTATCCCGTCAAAAGGACGGGGATGGTTTGGTAGTCGCAGGCGGTTGGGACTTGGGCAGGGTCCGATGGTGAGCTTGCGGACGCCTGGGCGGAGGACGCGAGAAGGCAGGAGTGGATTTTTGTGGGAAGCGGCGCGGAGGGGCCCTGAACGACCTGGACACGGGCGGTTTAGGCTTTTGCCGCACGAGGGAGGCAAACGAGCGTTCGTGTTCGGAGAGGCGTTTTGTAGCCGCCTCGATAGTGTCATCTAACAGTTCTTTACCCACGCAGGGGAGGTTAGCCAACCGGTCCTGTAAGTTGGGGTCCATGTCGACCAGGCGCAGCCAAGATAGGCGGCACATGGCGATAGCAAAGGCTGACTCTCTGGAGGAGAGTTCGAATCCATCGTAGGCCGCGTGGAATAGATGGAGGCGTAGGTTGGAGAGGGACTCTGAAAGCAGGTTAAACGCTCCCTGGCGGGAGGCCGGTAAGTCAGTCTCAAAGGCTCTCAGTAGTCCAATGAGATGTTTGAGATAGGATGTGAAGGTGAAAGTGTAGCTTTGCACCCTAGAGGCCATTATCGCATTTTGATATAGTCTCCTGCCGAACTTGTCTAGGGTTCGGCCTTCTCGGCCTGGGGGGACCGCCGCTGAGACCCTGGAGGGGTGAGCCTTTTTCAAGGAGGATTCTACTAACAGCGACTGGTGGGAGAGCTGTGGCTGTTCAAATCCCGGGAAGGGTACAGTACGGCCTCCATTTTGGAGGGTACTGCTGTGACCATATAGGGGGTCTCCAGGTTCCTGAAGAAGGCCTGTTGGAGTACCGGGTTAGGTGGTAAGTGAAGGGACTCTCTTGGCAGTGATGGCATATCCAGCTCCGCTAGGTACTCCTTAGAGTATCTGGAGTCGGACTGGAGGTCCAAGTCCAAAGCGTGGCCCATGTCCTGGACAAAGCGAGAGAAGGATGGGCAGGATGTTCCCGTGGCCCCATGCGGGGTCGGTGAACGAGACCTCCGTCGAGTGGAGAAGGATGGGGAGGCTTCCCTCGAGTATCGAGGTTCCTGCTCCGATTCACGCTCTGAGACCTGGGAAGTACTGTGAAAGTGTTCCGGGGTCGTGGATCTCCGACGTCTCGAGGAGCCCCTCGGAGACGATGCCGGGGTTCGGGGTACCGATCGATGTTGAGTCGGTGACCTCGACCCGGACTCCCTCGGTGAAAGCCTAAAACCTCGGATCGGAGCCCCGGTCCGAGGGGGAGTTCGGAGGATGCGCGGGTTGGAGAGTGATAGCTCCGCCACCCTCAGCGGTCCTGTACGAGGTGTAGGTGAGCGGCCTCGTGGAGTGGGGGAACCCCGGGCCTTCTTGGAGGTACGGCGGTTCGAGGTTTCTGTCGTTTTAGCACGACGTTTCGCCCCGCGGCGGTCTGTGAGGGAGAGCGCCTCGGCGAGGAGTCCGAGGAGGATGGGATGCGGCGAAGCTTGCGCGCTTTTCCCCGAGGTGGCTCGACGCGCGGCTCAGGCTGGTCTGGCACATGCGGGGTCGAGGTTGAGGCCGGTTGTAGATGGGCCATTGCAGCGGACAGCTCCGATGAGATCATCGCTCGGAGTAGGTCCTGGAAAACGGGCACGGACAGCATCAAGGGCATGTCCACTGCCTCGGTGCGCTCCACCGGGGGCGACCTCGTATCAGAGTATTCCCGTGTGGTGGAGGCACGGCCCGAAGGCTTGGAGGGTTTCGCCGGGGCTGTAAGCATGGGACTTCTGCCATGCGTCGCCGGTGTCCCCGAGGCTGGCTTCTTCGCTTTTACGGGACCTGAAGAGGGAAGAGGGGACTTACCCGGAGCCGGGGCTTTCTGTTGTCCCGAGGACTTCGGATTCGAGTCTCGAGGCGATGCCGAGGTCAAGGCCGGGGCCGACCTCGAGGCCGAGGTAGAAGGTTGGTCGGCGGCAAAGAGATCCGCCATGTGGGCTTTTCTTCGGCAGAGGGCCCGGTTCTGGAAAGTAGCACACTGGGGGCAGGAGTCGGTTGGATGAGCGGCCCCCAGGCAGAGGATGCACCGGCGATGCGGGTCTGTGATGGAAAGAAGCCGCTCGCACCGGGTGCACTTTTTAAAGCCGGTCAAAGGCCGGGACATAGAATTGAAACTGGCCGCGGCTCGAGTAGCCACGCGGCCACGGGGACCCCGAAGCCTCCGGGTCGGTCAAAACAAAGCAGGAACAAGTTGAAACAAGAAAAAATTTGCGCACAGCGACAATCGTGAAAAATAAGAAAAAATCATGGTGCTAGAAGGCAGTTGGGGCAGAGCCTGAAAAAACACGACTTCTAGGCTCAGCGGAAAATTTTAAACTGGAGACCACGAGGGGATGCGCCCTCTAGTGGAGCAGGAAGGCACGCATGCGTGGAGCAGCAGAGCAAACTTAAATCTTCAATCAAGTTTGCTTGAAAATGCTTCCGCATCGGGGCTCCGTAGATGACGTCACCCACATGTGAGAATATCATGCATGCTTGTCCTGGGATAATGCAATTTACAGAGGGTTTCAAGGTTTATTAAATATTTGATGAATCGCTATATCTTTATACAAAGCGATGTACATAATAATAAGATAATTTAAGTTAAAAAACATACAATATATATAAACATTAGAAGTCAGACAAGACAAACAACAATTGGAAGGAAAGGAGGAGAAAAGTTACATCTGTTATATTAAGAAAGACAATTAAGGGAAAAAATCGAGGAGCAGGGGGATTCTTAAAAACAGAATTCGTAAAATAAAATAAAATTTAAATATTAAAAGCCTCTTTAAAAAGGAATGTTTTCAGGGATTTTTTGAAGGAAGAAATGTCTTTTTCAATTTTTATGTATTGGGGCAATGAATTCCACCATTGGGGACCCACTATGGAGAACATATCTGGTCTTCGAGTGCCTATTATTTTTAAAGAGGGAACAACTAATAAATTTTGAGAAGATGATCTAAGTGCACGTGTAGAACAATGGGGAATTAACATTTTTGATATGCACTGAGGTTCCTTATATATCAAAGTTTTAAATATAAGTAATAAGACCTTAAACTGTATGCGCTGGTTGATAGGAAGCCAATGAGCGTCAATGAAAAATGGAGTTACATGATCGAATTTCCTTGCATCATAGATTAATTTAATAGCAGTGTTTTGAATGATTTGCAATCGTCGTTTTTCTTTTTGAGTAATATTGAGCAACAAAGAATTACAATAGTCTAATTTCGCTATTACTAGTGAATGAATTAATATATTGCGAGATTTGGGTTCAAGGAATTTGGATATAGATCGAATCAAGCGTAATTTATAGAAACAGACTTTAACTATGTTGTTAATATGCTCTTTAAATTCTAATTTTTCATCAATTATAACTCCTAAGATTTTTAATTTGGGAACAATTTCAATTGGCGTGTTATTAAGGATGAAAGGCGAGTTTAATCTGATGTCTCTTTTCCTCTGATCAATGTGCTAGTGGTAAACTCCAGTCAGGATCACCTATTATTGTACCTGTAAAATATTCAGAGCTCTGCGCATGTCTCCGTTAGAAAGTGTTACCAAAGCCTTCATGCCATCAGCACTGATGTCAACACTGCAAGAAATAGGAAGCATCAATCCAAAGAGTTGCCACATATCCTTAGAAACACCACTTGAGCATTTATTTATTTATTTTTATTTAAAAATTTATATACCGTATATTAACTATACGGTTTACAAAGATTACAATCATAACAAGTTAAACACCAAATACCGACATGATTGCAAACAGCTCTCATAAAAAAGGAAAAAAAACTAACACGTAATCAAGGTAAATATGCATGCACTGTAGATATTCATGTTGAGGATGGGTTATTTAAAAAAAAAAAAAAAAAACCTTACAGGGATTAAAAATAAAAATTGCCCTGTGACCTGGTCTTGCACTCACCTTTCCTGTTCCACAACATACTCCAGCCTTGGTACCATAAGCTCTGGGTTCAGCGGGCCAAAGCGGAACCGTGTGCACCGGGACTGCAATGCAGGGATAATCTTTGATAAATAATTGCAGATCAGGCAGAACCTGGTATTTTCCGTGAATTTCTCTATCACTGGATAAGAAAGCAAAAAGCACAGTTACTTACCGTAACAGGTGTTATCCAGGGACAGCAGGCAGATATTCTTTACGCATGGGTGACGTCACCGACGGAGCCCTCGGTACGGACCTTTTTAACTAGAAAGTTCTAGTTGGCCGCACCGCGCGTGTGCGAGTGCCTTCCCGCCCGACGGAGGAGTGCGTGGTCCCCAGTTAAGATAAGCCAGCTAAGAAGCCAACCCGGGGAGGAGGGTGGGACGTAAGAATATCTGCCTGCTGTCCCTGGATAACACCTGTTACGGTAAGTAACTGTGCTTTATCCCAGGACAAGCAGGCAGCATATTCTTTACGCATGGGTGACCTCCAAGCTAACAAAGAGGGAGGAGGGATGGTTGGCCATTAGGAAAATAAATTCTGAAGTACAGATTGGCCGAAGTGCCCATCCCGTCTGGAGAAAGTATCCAGACAGTAGTGAGTAGTGAATGTGTGAACTGAGGACCAGGTGGCAGCTTTGCAGATTTCCTCAATGGGTGTGGAACGGAGGAAAGCAACAGAAGCGGCCATAGCTCTTACCCTGTGGGCAGTGACAGCACCGTCTAGTGACAGACCGGCCCGAGCATAACAGAACGCGATGCAAGCTGCAAGCCAGTTGGATAGCGTCCGTTTAGAGACCGGTTGACCTAGACGATTAGGGTCGAAGGTCAGGAAGAGCTGAGGGGACAAGCGGTGAGCCCTTGTACGATCAAGATAGTAAGCCAGGGCACGCTTGCAATCAAGACTGTGCAATGCCTGTTCCCCAGGATGTGAATGAGGTTTCGGGAAAAAGACAGGCAACACAATGGACTGGTTGAGGTGAAAAGCCGAGACTACCTTGGGAAGGAATTTTGGATGGGTACGCAGAACCACCTTGTCATGGTGAAAAACAGTGAACGGTGGATCGGCGACCAGTGCATGCATCTCACTAACCCTCCTGGCAGAGGTGATGGCAATGAGGAAAAGCACCTTCCATGTTAGAAGTTTGAGCGAAGTTGTGGCAAGAGGCTCAAAAGGAGGTTTCATGAGGGCTGATAAAACCACATTCAGGTCCCACACGACCGGAGGAGGCTTCAGAGGTGGTTTGACATTGAAGAGGCCCCTCATGAATCGGGAAACCAGAGGATGAGCCGTGAGAGGTTTTCCGAGGATAGGCTCATGAAACGCAGTGATGGCACTGAGGTGGACTCTGATTGAGGTAGACTTGAGGCCCGCATTGGACAGAGAGAGCAAGTAGTCCAGGACAGTTTCCACCGCTAAAGAGGTGGGGTTGTGATGATGACGGAGGCACCAAGAGGAGAACCTGGTCCACTTCTGATGGTAACATTGGAGGGTGGCCGGTTTCCTGGAGGCGTCCAAAATGAGACGGACAGGCTGAGATAGATTTCCTGGGGAGGTCAGCCCGAGAGAAACCAAGCTGTCAGGTGGAGCGAAGACAGATTGGGATGCAGTAGAGACTGACGTTGTTGCGTAAGTAGAGTAGGAAACACAGGAAGAGGAATGGGCTCCCTGACGCTGAGCTGAAGCAGGAGAGGAAACCAGTGTTGGCGAGGCCACCGAGGAGCGATGAGAATCATGGTGGCCCCGTCCCTGCGGAGTTTGGCTAAAGTCCGCAACATCAGAGGTAGTGGAGGAAAGGCATAGAGGAACCGATCCGTCCAGTTGAGCAGAAATGCATCCGGGGCCAGACGGTGAGGAGAGAAGAGTCTGGAGCAGAACTGGGGCAGCTGATGGTTGTGAGGAGCTGCAAATAGGTCCACCTGCGGAGTGCCCCAGCGAGCAAAGATGGAGTGGAGCGTGGGAGGATCCAAAGTCCACTCGTGAGGTTGAAGGATGCGGCTGAGATTGTCGGCCAGGGAGTTCTGTTCGCCCTGGATATAGACAGCCTTGAGGAAGAGACTGCGGGCCGTGGCCCAAGTCCAAATGCGGAGAGCCTCCTGACAAAGGAGGTGGGATCCGGTGCCGCCTTGCTTGTTTATGTAGTACATGGCGACTTGATTGTCTGTGAACAGGAGAAGAACCTGAGGGCAGAGAAGGTGCTGGAAGGCCTTGAGAGCGTAGAACATGGCTCTCAGTTCTAGGAAATTGATGTGATGTAGACGCTCCTGCGTGGTCCAAAGACCTTGGGTGCGTAGATCTCCCAGGTGAGCACCCCATGCATAAGGGGAGGCATCCGTGGTGATGATCATGGAATGAGGGGGCAGATGAAAAAGAAGGCCCCTGGAAAGATTTGAGGAGTTCAACCACCATTGTAGAGATTGCTGAAGAGACGATGTCACAGAGATGGGATGAGAAAGAAGATTCGAGGTCTGTGACCACTGGTTGGCCAGAGTCCATTGAGGTGTCCTGAGGTGGAGTCGCGCCAGGGGAAGCACATGCACCGTCGAGGCCATGTGGCCGAGGAGGACCATCATCTGTCTGGCCGAAATGGAGTGATGAAGGAGCACCTGACGACAAAGGTGGAGCAGAGTCCGTTGACGGTCTGAGGGGAGAAACGCCCTCATTAGTGTGGTGTCGAGAACTGCTCCAATGAACTGAAGGCGCTGTGTGGGAAGCAGATGCGACTTGGGGTAGTTGATCTCGAACCCTAGGAGATGGAGGAGAGAGATGGTATGATGAGTGGCTTGTAGCACAAGTGGAGACGTAGGTGCTTTCACTAACCAATCGTCCAAGTAGGGAAACACCTGGAGGTTGTGAGACCTGAGGAAGGCCGCCACCACAATGAGGCATTTGGTGAACACCCTGGGTGATGAAGCGAGGCCAAAAGGTAGCACTTTGTACTGATAATGGCGGTGGTGCACCTGGAATCGCAGGTAGCGACGAGAAGTCGGATTGATTGGAATGTGAGTGTAGGCCTCTTTGAGGTCCAGGGAACATAGCCAGTCGTGCTGAGAGAGAAGAGGGTAAAGCGTGGCAAGGGAGAGCATTCTGAATTTCTCCCTGACTAGACACTTGTTGAGGTCCCTGAGATCGAGAATGGGACGGAGGTCTCCTGTCTTCTTGGGAACTAGGAAGTAGCAGGAGTAGAATCCCCGACCTCTTTGTTCCGGAGGTACTTCTTCGATGGCATTGAGAAGAAGGAGGGATTGGACCTCCCTCAGGAGGAGGGGGGTTTGAGTTG
This sequence comes from Geotrypetes seraphini, assembly GCF_902459505.1. Taxonomy (NCBI): domain Eukaryota; kingdom Metazoa; phylum Chordata; class Amphibia; order Gymnophiona; family Dermophiidae; genus Geotrypetes; species Geotrypetes seraphini. Next base: position 189,279,391 of record NC_047091.1, on the reverse strand, counting down.
AATGAGAAGCAGACTCTACGGGAGGATTGTCTGGTGGAAGAGTCTGGAAGTTGAGAGAGTAGCCGTGGCGGATGATGTTGAGGACCCACTGGTCCGATGTGATGACCTCCCAACGGCTGAGGAAGATGTGGAGCCTGCCCCCGATTGGCTGAGGGAGAGGCAATGAAGGTGGAAGACTGGCTAAGCCCTGGAGAGAAGAGTCAAAAGGGCTGAGATGGTTTGGCAGGAGGAAGAGGCTTGGCAGGTTGATTTGACTGGGCACGAGCCTGGGTGTGCTGGTGTTGACAGGGCCGTCTAGGTTGCTGTGAAGGTGGATTGAGCGGCCTAGCGGAGAACCTGCGCTGATATGAGGCCTGTGGTCTGTAAGGACGAGCAGGTGGAGCCTTTTTCTTAGGTTTTATGAGAGTGTCCCATCTGGTCTCATGGGCTGAGAGTTTCTGCGTGGTGGTATCCAGGGACTCTCCAAATAATTCATCCCCAAGACAGGGAGCGTTGGCTAGTCGGTCTTGATGGTTGATGTCCAAATCAGAGACCCTTAGCCAGGCCAGGCGGCGCATAGCCACAGCAATGGCAGATGCACGGGAGGTGAGCTCAAAAGAATCATATATGGAGCGCACCATAAATTTTCTAAGTTGGAGCAGGCTGGAGATATGCTGCTGGAATAGTGGAACCTTGTGTTCCGGCAGGTACTTCTGCATGGCGGAGAGTTGGAGGACCAGATGTTTCAAATAGAATGAAAAATGAAATGAGTAGTTGTTTGCCCTGTTGGCAAGCATGGCGTTCTGGTAGAGTCGCTTGCCAAACTTGTCCATTGTTTTGCCCTCTCTGCCAGGAGGGATGGAGGCATAAACACTAGAGCCCTGAGTCTTTTTTAAGGTGGACTCCACCAGGAGAGATTCATGGGGCAGCTGGGGTTTATCAAATCCCGGGATTGGTATAACCCTGTAAAGGCTATCCAGTTTACGGGGGGCCCCAGGGACAGTAAGTGGGTTCTCCCAATTTTTATAAAAAGTTTCCCGTAGGATGTCATGTACGGGCAACTTTAGGAACTCTTTGGGAGGTTGATCAAAATCTAATGCCTCCAGGAAAGCTTGTGACTTCTTAGAGTCAGACTTTAGAGGCAAAGATAAAGCCCCCGACAACTCTCTGAGGAATTTAGAAAAAGAAGATTGCTCAGGTTTAGATGTGGTATCGGGGGCCGAAGGCTCTTCGTCCGACGACGATGCGTCCTCCTCGGTACCGGGAGGGGATTCTTCCCATAGGTCCGGGTCTCTGACATCAGTGTGCGCGTGTCGAGAGACCGGAGTCGAAGGCTCGGTATGGTGAGTTTTAGACAGAGACTTGCCCGAGCGTACCGAGACGGTACCGGGGGATGAGGACCTGTGTCTGTCTCGGTCCCGGGAAGAACGGTGCCGGTCAGGGTCACGGGAAGACCGGTGCCCTGTCCGGTCCCGAGGAGGATCGACCGTCGCCAAGGCGTGACTCTCGGCATGAGGATGGAGATGCGACGCCGAAAGAATAGGCATGGACGAGTCCAAAGGTACCGATGGAGTGGATACCGGTTGGGCGGTGCGGGGCTCGGGCCGGTCTGGTACCGAAAGCAGCGGTGCCAAGATAGAGGGCAAGAGCTGCTGAAGTTGCTGTTGGAGTTGTTCCTGCAACTTGTCTTGGAGGATGGCCGCGATGCGGTCATCCAGGGGTGGCACCGGAACCACTTTTTTCTGTTTTGGTTCCATGGGTGCCGCTCTACGCCCCGGCGATGAGGAGGCCGATGACGAGGCACTCACCGATATCGGGGCGGAGCGTTTTTTGGGTCGGCGTGGAGCCGAAAGGACCGGTGTCGCCACCGAGGTGGGAGGGCGCTCAAGGGTGGAAGGCTTCTTAGCCGGCTTACCTGGCGCCGGTGGCGCCGATGACGGATCAGGCGGTGTCGAAGTGGCCGGTGCCGATTTTGACGGTGCCGCAGGTGAAGAAGTCGAATCCATAGCCGGGCCGGTGCCGAAAAGTAGATTTTGCTGGATTTGACGATTCTTCAAAGTGCGTTTTTTAAGAGTGGCACAGCGGGTGCAGGAGTCCGCCCGATGCTCCGGTCCCAAACACTGTAAACACCAATTGTGTGGGTCAGTGAGGGAGATCGGGCGTGCACACCGCTGGCACTTCTTAAAACCCGGCTGCGGGGGCATGAATGGGAACACGGCCTCCGCAAAATCGAACCCCGAGGCCTGGATAGTGACAACAGGCCCCGCCGGGGCAGGAACAAAAAATAAGGGAAAAAAATAAAGTTTTTTTTTTTTTAAACTGAAAGAAAAAAGCACCCAAAGGTGAATAAACGAAAAAATAACGCGAGCGGGAAGGCAAAAAGAGAATTTCAACGGAGTTGAATATGCTGCCTGCTTGTCCTGGGATAACAGTAGCTACAAGTATCAAGGAACGAAATCACACAAGATCATGAAGTGAACATTCTAGTAAAAAACAATCTCAACCTTAAAGTGCTACACAAACAATCAACCCCTCACTTAGACCTTCTGGCATGCCAACTATCCGACAACACACTCACAGGCACCTTGAACTGTCTACTATGCTACATCACTCCAGGAAAATGGAACACCTCAAAACACGATCTTGAAGAATTCTTATTCCAGAACTCTCTATCCTCCTCATACAACTTGCTCCTAGGAGACATTAATCTCCACCTCGAAGACCACACATCCAAACAAGCAAACGAAATACTCTCATACCTCGATGCCCTATCCTTCCAGGTCCTCAATCCGGAACCCACGCACAATAAAGGCCACCAACTTGACATAGCAGCATTCACACCTCACAACCTACACTCCCCAAATATTCACATCACCAACGGTACATGGCATCCCTCTCTATGGTCAGACCACCATAAATACACCTTCACTATCAACTGGCCTCAAAATAACACAAAATCTATGCCCCCAAAAACAACCTTCAAATCTAGACAGAAAATTGAACCAGCCACATTCTGGGACAAAGTGGACCCAGCACTTGACCCCATAGACCCTTCAGACTTCGCAAAACACTGGCGCTCCCTAAGCGAAACAACCTTGAATGAGCTAGCCCCAGAAAAAACCAAACACAGAACCTGCAGACCATCAGACAAGTGGTTCGACTCAGAACTCCACCTACTAAAAAGGCATTGCAGACAACTTGAAAGATCTTGGAGAAAAAAGAGAAATGACCAAACCAAATCCGCTTGGAGAACCCAAATCAAACTATATAACAACAAACTTAAGGAAAAGCGCAAAACTTACTACACTAAACTAATTGGCACAAACAACCCCGACACAAAAACACTCTTCAACTTAGTAAAAAAACTTACAGACACAAACCCATACCTTGCCACTCAAGGCAACAAAACCCCAACAGCTTCCCAACTAGCTGACCATTTCAAACTCAAGATCATCAAAATCAGAACTACCTTCAATAACTCAACTACCATACTCAACGAGTTAATAACTACCCCCACAACAGAAGAAGCCATAACAGCAGATAGAACATGGACCACCTTCCCAACTCTACAATGGCCTGAACTGAACCGACTATATAAAAAATACAGCCACACCTCATGCGAATTGAACAACTGCCCATCGTATCTACTCACAAATGCCTCCCCTAAATTCAAAACCAGCCTCATGCAGTGGATACAAAGCACTCTCATAGAAGGCCAATTCCCACAAGATCTAGGAGAGATCATAATCACACCCATATTGAAAGACCAAAAAGGCCCTGTAGACACACCTACCAACTACAGACCGATCGCTTCAATCCCACTCTATGTCAAGCTGATTGAAGGACTCGTGGCTCAATACCTCTCTAACTACCTAGCAGACCACAATATACTTCACTCATCCCAATCAGGATTTAGATCTTACCACAGCACGGAAACTCTACTAGCAACACTACTGGACATAGCCCGACAACACCTCAGTAAAAGTCACAGGATCCTAATTATCCAACTAGATCTTTCCGCAGCCTTTGATCTAGTTGATCATACCATACTACTCCAGATACTTGACGCAATAGGGATCTCAGGGGTGGTGTACAACTGGTTCCAAGGATACCTTAAAACAAGAACTTACAGAGTTAAGATAAACGACACGAAATCCAACACATGGTCTAATCCATGTGGAGTCCCTCAGGGCTCTCCACTTTCGCCCATTCTATTCAACCTCTACATCTCTTCCCTTGGTACCACTCTAGACAACCTAAACGTAACATCCTTCAGTTACGCAGACGACATAACTATCCTCCTCCCCTTCGAAACCCAAGACAACTCCGCTACTGGACACTTGGAAACAATACTGGACGAAGTAGAAAAATGGATGACAAACCACAAATTAAAACTAAACTCGGATAAAACCAAATTCTTAATGCTTGAAATGGACAAAATCCCATCCATATCAGACCTGGAAATCAAAACTACCAAATACCCAATCCAGACCTCCCTCAAAATCCTGGGAGTGCTGATAGATAGATGCTGCACTATGCAGACTCAAATCAACAAAACTACCCAAAAAGCATTCTTCACAATGCGCAACTTACGAAAAATAAGGAAATTCTTCGACAAAGAACACTACAGGATCATTGTTCAATCCCTGGTACTAGGACTTGTGGACTACTGCAATATCCTATATCTACCATGTCCTACAAAAATGATCAAAAAACTACAGACCATTCAGAACACGGCTCTCAGACTAATCTATTCCCTCGGAAAATATGACCACATAACTAACGCCTACCTAGACTCACATTGGCTACCGATCAGAGCCAGAATCCAATTCAAACTATACTGTCTAATCTTCAAAGTACTCAACGGTACAGCACCTGCCTATCTAATCGATCGCCTACACCGGAACCTTCCACCCAGAATAAGAAGAACACTGACACCATTCTCATACCCACCACTCAACGGCACTCATCGTAAAAAGCTTTACGATAACCTCATAGCAACGCATGCAGCAAAACTCGAACCCTCCATAACCAGATTATTAACCTCAATATCTGACTTCAAAGCATTCCGCAAAGAACTCAAAACGCTACTTTTCAAAAAGCATATTCATAACACCTAATCTCCTCTTCCACATACACCGACCAGGTTACCCACTCCCTGACACCAAATCCACAACCGACCAAAAACCGGAAAAAGATTTGATATGTAATGTAATATAACTGCTCTCATCCAATGTTACCAAGTCTATACTCATTCTGTAACTATGTCTTACCCTAAATGTCATGTACCCTCCTGGAAATGTCCAGCTTCTTCTTATGTAATCCGCTTTGAACCGCAAGGTACAAGCGGAATAGAAATCACTAATGTAATGTAATGTAACATAGGCTGGGAACCTGAAGCACTCGGAATCAAGATCAGAGAATAAAAAGTGCAGCTAGGAAAACCTCTCTCTACTACAGCGGTTCTCAACCTATGTTTCATGACACTAATGTATCATCCAGGAGGTGTGTCACAGAGCCATTTCACAGAACAGCATTTCTGTTTCAAATACAGATTGCAGATCCAACACTTCTTGCCCTCCCCCAGTGCCCCTACCTCTTTTTCAATGGCAGTGGCAGCCATAATAGGCTGCTTGAGCCAACCTGGTGCTTTTCCTCTGCCATTCCCAACCTCGCATAAACAGGAAATTGAATCAGAAGCAGAGAAAAGTGCTGGGTCAGCAGAAGCAGCCACAGAAGTGAGTTTAACAGACTGGGGGGGGTGGAGTAGGCCTGAGAGAAGAACAGGGAGAGGTGCTTGTCCTGTGAGGAGGAGTGGGAAATGCCAGACCATGGAGGGAGAACCTGGAACGGGGGTGGGGGAGTAGAGAGAACAGAGGAAGAGTGGTGTTGTATCCAAAGGATATGTGGCTACAGAAACCTCGATGCCATGCTCCTTCCTGAGATGTGTAAGATATAAACGGTACTTAGTAGGCTTCACTTCCAGTGTGCAGTTTACAGCTTACACAACCTAGAAAAGAGCACAGAATTTAGATTCATGTATCTGAGTCTTCTGCTGCTAGACTGGGTTTATTATGGTCATTCTCCCCTCTAAGCCACTGCCCTGTTGAATACTGAAAGGGGGGGGGGAAGAAGAAGAAGGAAAAGAGAGGGAACAGGGAAATGGATTAAAAAGGGTAGAAGAGAGAGAGGAGGACAGGGAGATGCTTAGCACTGTGGAACCATGTGAGAGAAAGACCATAGGAGTTCTTAAGGACATGAATATGAAGAGAATGGAGAAAGGGTAAAAGACAAGGTAATAGGAGACCAGGAAAGGAATGAAATGGTAGAGGAAGTTGATAGGTGAGTGAAATATAAGTGAAGGACAGAAAAGAGAGAAAGATGTCACAGGTGGATGAAGGGAGGAAATGGAAAAAGAAAGAAGGAAAGTGGAGAAAGAACAAAATGGGCAGGACGAGAAATGGGAAATTGGGATCAACCTGCTTGGAAAAATAAAATTCCCAGACAAAGGTAGAAAAACATGTTCAATGGGAACTCCATTAATATGGAACATGAGGATGTTGTTGCTGGCCAGACTTTACGGTAGATATCCTGCAAACAACGGGATGGCTGGATAGGCTGAAGTGAGATTGGACGGCAACTTCAGCATTTGGAATCTAGGACAAGACCAGAAGTATCAAAGAAGAGACAAGTTAATCTAATCATGGATTTTTTAAATGAGTATCACTAATGGGCTGCTGTCATTTACTATGTTACTATTTAGGTATCCATCTCTCTTTATTCCTCCTCCCAAATCTGTTAAATACCCAGGAAATTTAAGTACAGTGTATTGTTTTTGTCAGAATATGTGCATCTGTAACCTGTCTTGAGCATTAGACATTGCAAGCTATAAATCATTTTAATAATACAGATACCAATTTCCTGTATGGAAATTCCCTGCTGCACATTTTTCATTTGTGCATCCACTACAAAATGCAGCCCCTTCAATACCCACTGCTCCAAACAGCACTAGCCACCAGGGAAGTTCTGCAGTCACAAAAAAATTCTCTGTGCCTGCCAACTCAAGTCTTCCTTACCTCTTCTCAGTGCATTCTGGGCATCCTGGGTCATAGCATCTGCTTCATCCAAGATCACAAGTTTAAAACCTTTTCTGATCACGGAACAAAAAAAGGGCAAATAGAATGGTCTCAACATCCATCCAGAAAAACTGGCGTACAATTAACAGGCTACAAAAGAGTAAACGCCTCATCCGAGTGCACACAGCAGGCCAATTACTAATATCACAAGTTCCTTGACAGCCCATACTAGGTGTGTATGCCAGATCCAATGACGAAATTAGATCTTGCTGCTAATTTTCATTCCTTGAGTCTCTTTGAGACCATTCCCAGCAGGTGGGCTTATGCCCTCCTAGCAGCAGATGAGAGACCAAGAACTACAGGGAGATGTCAAACACCTGCGCAGCCCAGAGCCCGCTACTATTTCTGACAAAGCAACATGGTAAAGAACAGATCCCTAAATCAGTGTTTCTCAAGTCAGTCATGTTTTGAGGATATACACAATGAATATGCATAAACTTGATTTGCATACACTACCTCCATTATATGCAAATTTCTTTCAAGCATATTCATTATGGATATCTTGAAAACATGACATGAGTTCAGAAACATTGCCCTAAATAATCCAGGAGGAGGAGGAGGAAACAACCATCAGAAATCCAAAGTGTTCTGACTAAGTAGTAGCCGATTCTCTCCCGCTGACAATCAACAACCCCCCCCCCCCCACAGCAGGAGAGATGCCCAATCTCTCCTGCCACAAATAGCTGAATAAAGGTTGTACATGCAAAAACAGAGCAGCATTTAAAACAAACCCACCTACCCAACAAATGGGAAGTACAAAAGCAGCACTTAACAAGGCAGAACATAATCACTGAAGCTGCAGAAAGATGCCTCCTGTCTTAACGTCCAACCAATGAAGGTTATACCAGGTCATCAGTCTGCCAATATCTTCAGAAACAACCAAAAAGGCATCTGAGCTCTTGTAGAATGTGCCTTTTAGGCTTCCAATTGCCATCAATCTCTGACCCACCTTCAAGGATGCTTCTTCTTTTGTCCTTCAACCAGTATAAAAAGCCTGTCCGACTTCCAAAATTCTGACATCCAAATGATGAATAACATCCTGACCATCCTCCCTGAGAAAAAAACTGGAAGAGTAATCACTTAAGACAGAAGTTGAGAAACAACCTTCAGCAGGAGGCAGCTGTAGAACCACCGTTGGGGGGAGGGGGACAGTTCACAACAGCCATACTGAGTCAGATCAATGGGCCATCTAGCCCAATAATTTCCACAGTGGTCAATCCAGTTCACAAGACCCTGGCAGGAACCCAACTAGTAGCAACATTCCATGCTACTGATCCCAAGCAAGCAGTGGCATTCCCCAAGACTGTCTCAATAGCACGCTATATGGACATTTGCTCCAGGAACTTGTTCAACCTTTCTTAGGTTTACTGCAAATCATTTTTATTCATTCAAATATCGTATCTTTCACACTATAAGACGCATCTGACCATAAGATACACCCTAGATTTAGAGGAGGAAAACAAGAAAAAAACCATTCTGAACCAAATTGTATACTAATATATAGCAAGCTCTTCACCCAGTCCCCCTCACTCCCTGGCAGGCTCTGCATCCAACCCCATACTGCTTGCCAGACTCTGTACCCCCTCTGGTGGTCTAGAGGTAGGCCAGGACAGGGTACAGGGCAGGTCTAAGTGGTAGGCAGTCCCAGCCCCTCTAAAACTCTGGTGGTCAAGTGGATCGGCAGGAGCGAGTCTTCCGCGCTTCTGCCCCTCCTTCACTGGACGGCTGCCACCTCATTATCTCGGGGCCAGTGGCACACAAGGCAGGAGCGAGCCCTTCGCGCTCCAGCCTAGGCCTGCACCGCTCCCTGAATGGCTGCCATCAGTTCTCGCAGATTCCCTCCACCCAGCTGGCCCGCATCTTCCAAAATGGGACTTTCCCTCCCCGGTGCATCCATGTCCCTCAAGTCAGATATCTACTTGGAGGTAAGGGGACCCATCGGAGGCAAGGGGGGTGTTGTATAGCAGTGGGAGAGAGTGGGTATCACTCCTGCTGCAGGGGGAGGTTGTTGGTTGGCAGTGGGAATCGGGATCTCTCCCACTGCAAGGGGGGGTGTCACCATCGCTGCTGGGGAGGGGTGTTGAGATGCAAGGGGAGAGAATGAGCATCTCTCTCGCTGTATCACAAAACAACTTTTTAGCAGTGTTTTGACACTGCCATGCTGAGGTTTAAAAAAGTGCAGTCACTGTACCGGCACCCTGGATCAGTTGCTTATTTTTGTAGCTAAAAGTTGACGCCACTTTTAGAAAATGGCTTGGCAATTTTTAAGAATCCACAGGAGGGCTCATTTCAATGTTGAAGAGCCCATTTGCACATCATTAAGAACATAAGAATAGCCTTACTGGGTCAGACCAATGGTCCATCAAGACCAGTAGCCCGTTCTCAGGGTGGCCAATCCAGGTCACTAGTACCTGGCCAAAACCCAAGGTGTAGCAATATTCCATGCTACCAATACAGGACAAGCATTTTCGGAGACTGCAAGAAACCTCGCTAAAGACAGAGATAATCTGTTTTGATAATCCGCTGCTAAAATGAGTGCAGGCTAAACCGTCGGAAAACAGTTTAGTGAGGGTGTTAAAGTTTTGAGAATCTGGGCCTGAGAAATACTGGTGGGCTCAGGGCTACACAGGTGTTTATATTATAACATCGCTCAATAGTTCTGTCTCCCATCTGCTGGTAGGAGAGCATATTAGTAGTGATCTAGAATGATAAGAGGGTATTGTCTCAATAAATATCTCCCATATGAATTACTGTTTGATTTTATTAAGTCTCTTAGAAGCATTGATGGCTTTCACCTTGTCAATGACATAAGATAAAGGTTTCCAAACTGCAGCCCATAAAGTTCATTGTTTGGCCTATGATACTTTTCCAAAGAGAAACTGTTATTTATTTTTCCATGTGCACCAGACGCAAAGGCAACAAACGCCATTAAAGACAATGGTAGAAAAGCATACCAACAAACTAGAGGAAGAACACTGGACCTGCTCAGCAGATTTCAGTGGAGATAGCACAGTTACTTACCGTAACAGGTGTTATCCAGGGACAGCAGGCAGATATTCTTAACGCATGGGTGACGTCACCGACGGAGCCCCGGTACGGATCTTTTTAACTAGAAAGTTCCAGTTGGCCGCATCGCGCATGCGCGAGTGCCTTCCCGCCCGAAGGAGGAGAGCGTGGTCCCCAGTTAAGATAAGCCAGCTAAGAAGCCAACCCGGGGAGGAGGGTGGGATGTAAGAATATCTGCCTGCTGTCCCTGGATAACACCTGTTACGGTAAGTAACTGTGCTTTATCCCAGGACAAGCAGGCAGCATATTCTTAACGCATGGGTGACCTCCAAGCTAACAGAGAGAGAGGAGGGATGGTTGGCCATTAGGAAAATAAATTTTGTAACACAGATTGGCCGAAGTGTCCATCCCGTCTGGAGAAGGCATCCAGACAGTAGTGAGTAGTGAACGTGTGAACTGAGGACCAAGTGGCAGCCTTGCAGATTTCCTCGATGGGCGTGGAACGGAGGAAAGCCACAGAAGCAGCCATAGCTCTGACCCTGTGGGCCGTGACAGCACCTTCCAGTGAGAGACCGGCCCGAGCATAACAGAACGCGATACAGGCAGCAAGCCAGTTGGAAAGCGTCCGTTTAGAGACAGGACGACCTAGACGGTTAGGATCGAAGGTCAGAAAGAGCTGAGGGGACGAGCGGTGAGCCCTGGTATGGTCAAGGTAGTATGCAAGGGCACGCTTACAATCCAGCATGTGCAACGCCTGTTCCCCAGGATGAGAATGGGGTTTAGGGAAAAAGACAGGCAACACAATGGACTGGTTGAGGTGAAAAGCCGAGACCACCTTGGGAAGGAATTTAGGATGGGTACGCAGAACCACCTTGTCATGGTGAAAAACAGTGAACGGTGGATCGGCGACCAGTGCATGCATCTCACTAACCCTCCTGGCAGAGGTGATGGCAATGAGGAAAAGCACCTTCCAGGTTAGAAGTTTGAGCGAAGATGTGGCAAGAGGCTCAAAAGGGGGTTTCATGAGGGCTGATAAAACCACATTCAGGTCCCAGACGACAGGAGGAGACTTCAGAGGTGGTTTGACATTGAAGAGGCCTCTCATGAACCGGGAAACCAGTGGATGAGCCGTGAGAGGTTTTCCGAGGATAGGCTCATGAAACGCAGTGATGGCACTGAGGTGGACTCTGATTGAGGTAGACTTGAGGCCAGCATCGGACAGAGAGAGCAAATAGTCCAGTACAGTTTCCACCGCTAATGAGGTGGGATCGTGATGATGCAGTAGACACCAAGAGGAGAATCTGGTCCACTTCTGATGGTAACATTGGAGGGTGGCCAGTTTCCTGGATGCGACGGACAGGCTGAGACAGATTCTCTGGAGAGGTCAGCCTGAGAGAAACCAAGCTGTCAGGTGGAGCGAAGACAGATTGGGATGCAGTAGAGACTGACGTTGCTGCGTAAGTAGAGTAGGAAACACAGGAAGAGGAATGGGCTCCCTGGAGCTGAGCTGAAGCAGGAGGGAGAACCAGTGTTGGCGAGGCCACCGAGGAGCGATGAGAATCATGGTGGCCCTGTCCCTGCGGAGTTTGGATAACGTCCGCAACATCAGAGGTAGTGGAGGAAAGGCATAGAGGAACCGATCCGTCCAGTCGAGCAGGAATGCATCTGGGGTCAGACGATGAGGAGAGAAGAGTCTGGAACAGAACTGGGGCAGCTGATGGTTGTGAGGTGCTGCAAAGAGGTCCACCTGCGGAGTGCCCCAGCGAGCAAAGATGGAGTGGAGTGTTGAAGGGTCCAGAGTCCACTCGTGAGGTTGAAGGATGCGGCTGAGATTGTCGGCCAGGGAGTTCTGTTCACCCTGGATATAGACAGCCTTGAGGAAGAGATTGCGGGCCGTGGCCCAGGTCCAGATGCGGAGAGCCTCCTGACAAAGGAGGCGAGATCCGGTGCCGCCTTGCTTGTTTATGAAGTACATGGCGACTTGATTGTCTGTGCACAGGAGAAGAACCTGAGGGCAGAGAAGTTGCTGGAAGGCCTTGAGAGCATAGAACATGGCTCTGAGTTCCAGGAAATTGATGTGATGTTGACGCTACTGAGGGGTCCAGAGTCCCTGGGTGCGTAGATCTCCCAGGTGAGCTCCCCACGCATAGGGGGAGGCATCCGTGGTTACGATCATGGAGTGAGGGGGTAGATGAAAGAGTAGACCCCTGGAAAGATTTGAGGAGTTCAACCACCATTGAAGAGATTGCTGAAGAGACGATGTCACAGAGATGGGATGAGAAAGAAGATCCGTGGTCTGTGACCATTGGTTGGCAAGAGTCCATTGAGGTGTCCTGAGGTGGAGTCACGCCAGAGGAAGCACATGGACCGTCAAGGCCATGTGGCCCAGGAGGACCATCATCTGTCGGGCAGGAATGGAGTGATGAAGGAGCACCTGACGACAGAGGTGGAGCAGGCTCCGTTGACGGTCGGAGGGGAGAAACGCCCTCATTAGTGTGGTGTCGAGAACTGCTCCAATGAACTGAAGTCGCTGTGTGGGAAGCAGATGCGACTTGGGGTAGTTGATCTCGAACCCCAGGTGTGATGAGTGGCTTGTAGCACAAGTGGAGACGTAGGTGCTTTCACCAACCAATCGTCCAAGTAGGGGAACACCTGGAGGTTGTGAGACCTGAGGAAGGCCGCCACCACAATAAGGCACTTGGTGAACACCCTGGGCGATGAAGCGAGGCCAAAAGGTAGCACTTTGTACTGATAGTGACGGTGCTGTATCTGAAACCGTAGGTAGCGACGTGAAGTCGGATTGATTGGGATGTGAGTATAGGCCTCTTTGAGGTCCAGGGAACATAGCCAGTCGTGTTGAGAGAGAAGAGGGTAAAGCGTGGCAAGGGAGAGCATTCTGAACTTCTCCTTGACCAGACACTTGTTGAGGTCCCTGAGATCGAGGATGGGACGAAGGTCTCCTGTCTTCTTGGGAACCAGGAAGTAGCGGGAGTAGAATCCCTGACCCCTTTGGGCCGGAGGCACCTCTTCGATGGCATTGAGAAGAAGGAGGGATTGGACCTCCCTCAGGAGGAGGGGGGTTTGGGAGGAGTGAGAAGCAGACTCTACGGGAGGATTATCTGGTGGAAGAGTCTGGAAGTTGAGAGAGTAGCCGTGGCGAATGATGTTGAGGACCCATTGGTCTGATGTGATGACCTCCCAACGGCTGAGGAAGATGTGGAGGCGACCTCCGATAGGCTGAGGAAGAGGCAATGATGATGGGAGACTGGCTATGCCCTGGAGGAAAAAGTCAAAAGGGCTGAGATGGTTTTGACGGAGGGAGAGGCTTGGCAGGTTGGTGAGACTGTGAGCGAGCCTGAGATTGATGCTGTTGACGAGGTCGGCGAGGCTGCTGTTGAGGCGGGTTGAGAGGTCTGGCCGAGAACCTGCGCTGGTAGGAAGACTGCTGTCTGTAGGTGCGAGCAGGTGGAGTCTTCTTTTTAGGTTTAATCAGAGTGTCCCACCTGGTCTCATGTGCTGAGAGTTTCTAGGTTGTTGAGTCCAGGGACTCTCCGAAGAGTTCATCACCCAGACAAGGTGCGTTAGCCAGGCGGTCCTGGTGGTTAATGTCCAGGTCAGAGACTCTCAGCCATGCCGCATGGCCACCGCCATGGCAGATGCACGAGAGGTCAGCTCAAATGAGTCGTAGATGGAGCGAACCATGAATTTCCTGAGTTGGAGGAAGCTGGAAATATGTTGCTGGAAAAGAGGGACCTTACGTTCAGGAAGGTATTTCTGTAAGGAGGAGAGCTGTTGCACCAGATGCTTCATGTAGAAGGAGAAGTGGAAGGTATAGTTGTTGGCTCTATTGGCTAACATGGCATTTTGGAAAAGGCGCTTACCAAATTTATCCATGGTTTTTCCCTCTCTGCCAGGAGGGGTGGAGGCATATACACTGGAACCCTGAGATTTTTTCAAAGTAGATTCCACCAGGAGGGACTCGTGGGGCAATTGAGGCTTATCAAATCCTGGGATTGGAATAACCCGGTACAAGCTATCCAATTTACGAGGGGCTCCAGGAACCGTGAGGGGAGCTTCCCAGTTTTTATAGAAAGTTTCCCGTAAGATGTCGTGGACGGGCAACTTCAGAAATTCTTTGGGAGGTTGCTCAAAGTCTAGGGCATCGAGGAAAGCCTGAGACTTTTTAGAGTCGGACTCTAAGGGAATGGAAAGAGCTGCTGACATCTCCCTAAGGAATTTGGAGAAAGAGGATTGCTCTGGTTTGGAGACGGTGTCGGTCATGGAGGGTTCTTCGTCGGTTGACGAAGCGTCCTCCTCGGTACCGTGAGGGGAGTCTTCCCATAAATCTGGGTCCCTAACATCGGGGTGCGTACGTTTGGACATCGGTGTGGAGGGCTCGGCATGGCGGGTCTTTGAAGGAGATTTGCCTGAGCGCACCGAGGCTGTACCGGGTGAGGAAGACCGATGTCGTTCCTGGGACCGGACAGGGTCGGCAGCATCATGGATATGTACTGCAGGTGTTTCTGCCAAAAGCACCGGCATGGACGTATTAATCGGTACCGAGGGGGTCGACACCGATGGGACAGTGTGAGGCTCGGACCGGTCCCGTACCGGAAGGTGCGGTGCCAGCAACGCCGGCAACAGTTGTTGGAGCTGTTGTTGCAGCTGCTCCTGTAACTATGTTTGGAGTATGGCCGCGATGCGGTCGTCCAGGGGAGGCACCGGTACCGCTTTTTTCTTCTTCGGTACCATAGGTGCCGCTCTACGCTCCGGCGATGAGGAGGCCGATGATGAGGCACTCACCGAGATCGGAGCGGAGCGTTTGCGGGGCCGGTGTGGTGCCGGGAGGGCCGGTGTCGCAACCGTGGCAGGAGGGCGCTCAAGGGAAGTGGGAGGCTTCTTAGCCAGCTTACCTGGGCCCAACGACCCCGAGGAAGGGTCCGGTGGTTTCGATGTCGTCGGTGCCGACTTTTGTGGTGCCGTCGACGTCGCAGCCGGTTCCATGGCAGATCCGGTACCAAACAAAATATTTTGTTGGATCTGCCGATTTTTCAAAGTACGCTTTTTAAGCGTAGCACAGCGGGTGCAGGTGTCAGCCCGATGCTCTGGACCCAAGCACTGGAGGCACCAATTGTGTGGGTCGGTGAGGGAGATCGGGTGTGCACACCGCTGGCACTTCTTAAAACCCGGTTGAGGGGCATGAATGGAAACACGGCCTCCGCAAAATCGAACCCGGAGGCCTGTATGGTGGCAACAGGCCCCGCCGGGGCCGGCCTGAAAAAATAAAGAAAACTTGACGAGTTGTTTTTTTTTTTTTTGAAAACAAAAATAAAGGGAATTCAATAAGAAAAAAGGAAAAAAAGTGAAGAAATACGCGAGCGGGAAGGCAAAAATTAGTTTTTCAACGGCCGTTGAAAACACATGCGTCTTCTTCGCTCCGCGGAAACGAAGAAACTGGGGACCACGCTCTCCTCCATCGGGCGGGAAGGCACTCGCGCATGCGCGGTGCGGCCAACTGGAACTTTCTAGTTAAAAAGGTCCGTACCGGGGCTCCGTCGGTGACGTCATCCATGCGTTAAGAATATGCTGCCTGCTTGTCCTGGGATAATACCATTAACCATTTTGGTAAACAGAAACCCTGATGCTCAAAAGTCCCTGTTAAAATCCCATATGCCATTGTACTGCTGGTAAATTTTCAGATTTTTAAACGACTAGCAATGTTCAAAAAACCTTGCATACAAATGAGGTTCACAGAAATTCCATTAGATCAGTCTTTGGAGAAAGTGACTGACACATGACAGAAAGAGGCATAAATGTGTGCAATGCATCAGGAAAAGCTACATCGTAGGCACGCATGAGCGTCAATCAATGCCATTGAGGGAGGTGAGGGAAGAGGGCAAAGAATGCAAGATATATATGCTTTTTTCTACACGCCTTTGGCAGGACACATGCAATCGGCAGCCCCAGACCTGCTGGTATACACTTTTAACAAATGCGCTTTTAAAACACATGTAAGTTATATGGTGCCCCCCAACCCTATGAAACGTATGATGAAAATATCTTAGTTTTTAGTTGTTTTTTTACTTCCACCTCTCATGCAATCAGAAACCAGACCTGCCGATACGCTTTTAACAAACGTGCATGAGACGCACTTTTAACACACGTGTATATTGTGTTCAACAAAATCAGCACTCCAGACCTACTATTAATTTGAAACGTTAAAGGTCGGCACTTCATTTTGTGCATCACCCTGCAATGTCTGGGCATCGCCCAGAGTGTTCATTTTAATATAAATGACCATAGCATTCTTGGAGGCTGCTACAAGGTATGGAAAAGACCACACAGAGCCATTTTGTGCATTGGAAGCTAAAATGCTTGCATGCTAAACCTGTTAGAACTGGTGAAAGTTAAAGGAAAGGTAAGTTTTGAGCATTGGGCCCTAAGTGTCCTACATGGCTCTTCTCGCAAAGGTTTTAATAAAGTAAATAATAATAATTTTATTCTTATATACCGCCTAAGTCATGAAAGTTTGAGGCGGTTCACAGTAAGAGGTGCTGGACAATCAGCGGAATAGTTACAATATAAAGTAGTCAAGTACATGTAGACCGAGTTCTTAGGTTTTAGGGATTCTTAGAGTAAAGAAGTTTCAACAATACATCTTTTGTCCAAAATGGAGAAGCACATTGCTTGTAGCATCTGAAGTTTTATGGTAATGGATCCTCGGCAGTAGCTGCCCTACCGTTACCTAACTTAATTGGTTTAATTGCCTTTAATCGATGTGATAATTGATTGCATTGTTTAAAAGCAATTAAACTTTCATTAAAAAAAAAGAGATGACGCCTCCTCAAACGGCACCCCTGAGTTTCAACAGATGCCCTCTTGTTGATGTGGGATCTTTGAGAAAGAAGATGTCCTCTTCCACCTCTCACGGGCCTTATCGAGGTGGAAGAGGACATCTTCTTTCAACAAGAGGGCATCCGTTGAAACTCAGGGGTGGGAAATTTCATGGTGACACCAGAAAATATTTCTTCACCGAAAGGGTGGTTGATCGCTGGAATAATCTTCCACTACAGGTAATTGAGGCCAGCAGCGTACCAGATTTTAAGACAAAATGGGATTGGTACGTGGGATCTCTACATAGGGGAAGATAGGGGTGGGTCATTAGTGTGGGCAGACTGGATGGGCCGTGGCCCTTTTCTGCCGTCAGTTTCTATGTACTGATGCCTAAGGGTTCATGCCAGAAGTACCTTTACGTGTTGGTAGGCACCTCTGTAGTCATGATTCTCATCACAGATAGGCGCTGGAAATGTAGGCCTTGAAAACCCTGACCTACATTTCTGGCAGCTATCTGTGACATGGCTGCGATTCTATAAATGGCACTGTTGTGTGATTGATACATGATCGGTGCTGCTTTTTGGGGTAGCTGCTGATTCTGGCACCGTTTATAGAATATGGGCCTAAGTGATCTACGTTTAAAGTCCAAAAATTGTGCAATTTTAAAATTCTGTGTTATAAAACTTATTTTTTTTTTTTTTTAAACCCCAACCCATGTGTCTTTATAAACTAGATTTTCAAAACCAGTCCAATAGTGAATAAATCAAAATGCACAAATTTATATCAGATCTGAAAGTGGTGTAAATGCATGTACCTGCACACTTTATAAAATATAGATGCACATCACAACTCTGATTAAATTACACTCCAAAACACCCCCCCATGTGCAGTGCACACTTGTGTCTGTGTGTGACTAGACATACAATTTCTAAAACATTTTCCACATGTAAAACTGGCTTTACACACACGAGAAACTTTTACAAAATTATCCCCATGAAAACCAAATGGTCTATCTTGTCCTCCCAGTAAGGTGTGAAGAGTATGCTTTTATGAAAGAATAATGCAGTTATTTTATGCTGTTTTAGCTTGTACTTGTACTCTTAATTAACAGCACTTACTTAAATATGGTCCTTGTGCTGGCAAAGCTAAGTATGGGTCCTCGGACAATGTCTATTCCTCTGTCATCAGAAGCATTCAACTGAAATAAATACAGAAGGTGTGAAGGGAGGGAGGATACAGTTAGAACAATGTTTCAGCCATGGAGACTAGTTCAGTCCATCCAGATAACATAAGTAGCATTTCTCTCCTCCTTTTGTTTCCTTTAATGGAATATACAAAATATTTCTGAGGAATATTTTTTAAGCAGTTCTATTGTCAAGAGTTTCCTACCATCAGATCTGTTTACATCCTACTAACTGAAAGCATAGTGTTGGAAGATTAAGTTCTTACCTTTGTTACTCTTCTCTGGAGTTCATATGTTTGGTGTTTAATCCAAACCCGCGAATCATTCCAGAAATGTGATACTCACAGCTTTCAGCACCTCTCACATTGCCAGTGGAGTATATTGCCCCCTTCAGTTTTGTCCCAAAGCAATCAATCACCACTGGAATAAAACACAAAGAAAAAGGGGTACGGGAAATTTCCCTGCCAACATTAAACAGTGCTATTCTGCTCTGCAGCTTATAAGAGAACAAATACTTAGAAATAAAACTTGAAAACATGCAAAAAAAACAAAAACCCATAAGCAGAAATAATAACCAACCTGCTATGTACAAAAGGCACCAACATCAAAGGAGCCAGAGTCTGAATAATGCACTGATTTTCCACGGATGCCCCTTGGAAAATCAGGGGCGGGAAACTGCTCGGGGGGACACCAGGAAATTCTTTTTCACTGAAAGGGTGGTTGATCGCTGGAATAGTCTTCCACTTCAGGTTATTGAGGCCAGCAGCGTGCCTGATTTTAAGGCCAAATGGGATAGACACGTGGGATCTATTCACAGAGAAAGGTAGGGGAGGGTCATTGGGGTGGGCAGACTAGATGGGCCGTGGCCCTTATCTGCCGTCTATTTCTATGTTTCTATGATTCCAGAGGAGATGTAACAGAATGGAAGATTAGGTTCTTACCTTTGTTAATCTTCTTTCTGTTACTCTTCTCTGGAGTCCGTATGGCCCGTGCTCTTTTTCCTCAGTACCGCCTGCTTTTCTGCCTCGGATATTTCGGAAAAATGTTTGAAGTACCTGTATGTAAACTGCTTTGAGTGTGGCTGTAAAACTACAAAAATGCAGTTAACAAGTTCCAATCCCTTTTACTTTCATTTCCAGGCCTGAAAGTATGGTGACATACCAGAGCAATAGCAATGTTTAGGGTGGAACAAAAGAGCACGCCTGCAATACCGAGGCCTCAAAGGTGGTATCCTCTTGAGCCACCACATCCACTCTGTAAAACCTCGTAAAGGTATGAAGAGAAGACCAAGTAGTCGCCCTACAAATTTCAGCTGGAGGTGAATATTTTCTCCTCCTGCTATGTGGGCAGCAGAAAGAGCTTGAAGTTGCACTTCTGCTCACCGGAATAGCATCTGTGCTTCCAGACACAAGGGAGCACTTCTGGTGCCCCCCTGCCGGTTCACATATGCTCCTGCTGTTGCATTGTTGGAAAACACTCGTACCGCTTTTCCCTCCAGGGCCTTTCCTCCAGAGTTTGTAGTGCTAGCCTGATGGCTCAAAGCTCTGCACAGTTTATAGACCACCCCCTTTGATGGAGAGTCCACAAGTCCCAGATGGAATGATCTCCGCAATGGACTCCCCAGCCAAAAAGACTAGCATCAGTCGTGAGAATCACCCACTCCGTGATTCAGAGAGGAATACCTTCAACAAGGAATCCCCTTGAAGCCACCAGTATAAGCTGCTCCTCGCAGCCCCTGCATCTAAAGAGCTGCATCTAAACAGAATGATGCTGAGGGGACCACCGAGACAGAAGAGTCTCCTGTAGGGGCTACCTGTGCGCCCTGGCCTAGGGGACAACCTCCAGGGAGGCTGCCATGGAGCTCAACACCTAAAGGTAATGCTAGGCTGTGGGGGATGGAAGTGCTAAGAGATCCAAGATTTGTTTCTGGAGCTTCTGTTTGTATGGCTCAGGAAGAAAAATGCAGCCCTAGGCCGTGTCAGACTGAATATCCAGATATTCCAAGCTCTGAGTTGGTTCTAGTTGGTTCTTCCTGAACTTGACAATCCAGCCTAGCCTTTGCAGGTCTGCCACAATCTTCCACACTGCCTACTCGCATTCCGGCTTGGACAGAACTCTGATGAGGCAATCATCCAGATAGGAGTGTACATGGACCCCATTTTGCAGAGATGAGCCACCACCACCACTACTTTGATGAAAGTGCAGGGAAGAGCTGCAAATTGGAAATGCTCCTGGAGAACAAGAAATCTCAAATATTTCCTGTGTCCCGGGAAGATGGGAAATAAGATGGGAAGATAAGCTTCTGCTAAATCCAGAGACGCCAGGAATTCTGGAGCTACCATTACAATGACCAATTGGACTGTTTCCATTTAGAATCGTAGAATCTTCAGAAATGTACCTATTGCCTTGAGATCCAGGATGGACCTCCAGTCCGCTATAACTTTCTTGGGCACGATGAAGTATAAGGAGTATCTGCCTGAGCCCGATTCGTCTTCAAGACTGGTTCTATGGTGTGAATATCTAAGAGCCCCTGAAGCATGGCTCTGATCCCGGCCTCTTTTTCCAGCCTCCCGGCTGGAGAATCTAAAAACAAATCTGGAGGGGGATGAAAAACCTCTATCTTATGCCCATCTCGCATGATATCCAGCACCCACTAGTCTGAGGAAATCTGTTCCCACTCCCTCCGAAACACCAATAACCACCCCCCAATATGTGCAGGTGCAGTTCCAAGTTTGGCGTCATTGGGACTTTTGAGAGGACGGGTTGACGTGAGACCCAGAGGTTTGCTGGCATCTGGGATTGTTATAGTGCTGTCCGTACCCTTGGAAAGATCTCTGGGCAGAGGAGCTTGAGTTATTCTGGTGAGACCGGCGGAAGGGATAAAAATTACTTCGACTCCCCTCAGGGAGGCAGTAAAGTTTGTTCTCCGGGAACAACTTAGGGTGGCCATCTGCTACTCTGGCCAAGAGTTCGTCTAAGCCCTTGCCAAAAAGCATCTGGCCTTTGAAGGGCAACCTGCTTAAAGTTGCTTTAGAAGCTGAGTTACCAAAGTTTTGCCCTATGAACCTGTGTCCTTTCCCAGGCAGATCCCTCCTAAATAAGGGGGTCTCAGGGCACCAAAGCCATAAAAAAAAACCCAAACTTTCCATGGGGATAAAAATAAAGCAGAGCTGATCAGAAACACCTCTGCACAGTTCACTTGCAGAAGGAAAAACTGGAGGGGGAACTATACTCCACTGGCAATGTGGGAGGTGCACGTATCACACTTCTGCAAGGCCCGGTTCATGGGTTTGGATTGAACATCATATGTACGGACTCCAGAGGAGATGTAACACAGTAAGAGTTAATTGTGTGCTGCTGATGGATAAAAGCTTTATAGCAGGAAGCACAGCACAATGCAGATTCTCTTCCTATCTCTCCTAAGCAGAAGGAACAATCAGGGAAAAGGAGGAAAAAACATGTCTCACTCACTAGAGACAGTCAAATACTTATGCTCTACAAAAATGCACTGAATCTTCAGTTTTGGGAGTTATACCAATCTGATAAAGCACTACTCACACTCCTTTCACAATGTATGAGGAAAACAGATCATCAATACATAATGTGCAAAAATCATTGAATTTATGGTAGCATATCAAACACACTAAATCTAACTTCAAAGCCTAATATGCATATTGGAGCTGAATGTGTGTGTTCCTCCTCCCTTAGCAGACCGCTGCCCATTTTCCTTTGTGCTCCCTTACCTCCAGTACCATGGAGCTGAATTCCTTGTCTTTGTAAAGCTGCTTTGCACAAGCTAGGATAGTGGAGGTCTTCCCAGTGCCAGGAGGGCCATAGAAGAGTAGGTGAGGCAGCTTGTCTTCACTAATGAACCTCTGAACTGAGGAGGAGAAAGAAAATAAAACAGTGCTAGGGTCCTCTAAATATAGCCATCTTCACAATCCAGTTTAGGAATAGATACAGAAGGCTAAAATATCAAAGCAGTACTTATTTGCCGACAGTTTTCAGCAGTCAGCTCATCACATAGAACAAGTGTCAAGATTATACCCATTACTACAAGTACACACTGTGTCCCAAACTGCTTTCTATTTTCACAGTACCAGTAGAACATAACTAGTCCCTTCTACCCTGTTGCGCCGTATGCAGGGAACAAGCTGCCTGAATCCCTATGGTGGGCTCCGTCTCTGGCAGTATTCAAGGCCCGGTTAAAAGCCTTCTACTCCTAACTCCTCTCACCTTTGAGTTCTGCATCTTTATATATGTAATGTCTGTCCGTCCAAGTTAGATTGTAAGGTTTTCTGAGCAGGGACCATCTATTAAATGTCAAAATGTACAGCACTGCATATATCTTTCAGCGCTATATAAGTGATAAAGAGTAGCTGAAGTAGTAACTGCATAGTGCATATGATGAAGTCTAGGCCACAGGACTTGGACTCACCATCATACTGATCCTAGTAATAAAATCCTAAATTAGGTGCTATTTCCTCTTAATGGGTCAGATGGTACAATTCTATTAATTAACTTCTAAAATTTTCAAAGAAATGATGCAGTGTTTCAGGCAAAGTTCAGCCTCCTTCACCTCCCCATCCTCTCTGCCCTGGTTGACCCAGCACAATAAACCAAGAATTGTAGAAGCCAGATCCAGGAATGAAATTCCTATCTCCTCAGCAGCAGACAAAGCTAACCTCCTGGCTATGCATGCTTATCCATGTCATTAGATGGATAAGAATAGCCATACTGGATCAGACTAATGGTCTATCTAGTCCTTATCATATTTCCATTGTGGCCAACCCAGGTCACAAGTACCTGGCAAAAACCCAAATAGTAGCAACATTCCATGCTACCGATCCCAGGGCAAGCAGTGGCGTCCCCCATGTCTGTCTTAGTAGCAGACTATGGACCTTTTTTAAACTCATCAAGTTTCAAGTTTTATTTATTCTTGATTAAACGCTTAATTAAAGTTTTTCTAAGCGAATTACAATAAATAAAATAACATGTAATTTTAACAAAGTATTAAAAATATGTAATTTAACAAAATATTAAAACATAAAACAAAACAGGCAAACAAAATAAAAAAACTAAATAAAAAAATGCATAAAAGAACAATAGATAATATCAAGGAGAAAGTTAAAGGAAAAAGGTCTAAAGAAGCAATTTACAGGTTAAAAGCATCTGTGAATAAAAAGCTCTTTAAGTTCTTTTTAAAACTGTCAAGATTACTTTCATCTCTCAGTTGTAAAGGTAAGGAATTCCAAAGTTGTGGAGCTGTTACTGAAAATATATCTTGCTGACGGGTTCCAATGATTTTTAAAGATGGAATTACTAGTAATTTTTGATTAGTTGAACGGAGGGAACGTGAAGTATTATATGGGATAAGAACTTTACTAATGAATAGAGCTGCGATGGCGAACCTATGGCACGCGTGCCAGCTGTGGCATGCGAAGGCCTTGCAGCTGGCACGCGGGAAGGTCCGCAATTAAGATATGCGGCGCGGCGGGAGGCGAGTGTGCCGGTGTCTGCTTTGCAGCTCACCTGGCAACAGGGCCGGACTGGCCTTTGGGAGGACTGGGAATTGTCCCGGTGGACCGCGGCCCATCCTCCTGTGCTGGCTGCAGTCCTGTGAGTGGATGTTTAGCCTGCCTGTCTTCCCCTTAGTATCCTATGAGCCAGGCAGTGTGTGAGGGGGAAGTGGGGGGTGGAAGAGAAGCTTCACACTGAGTCTGTCACAGGAACTCAGTGAGGCTGTAATGTGACTCCACATGTGACATCTGTAATCAGGAACAGTTCCTAGTGCTCCCATGCTAGAGAGGTGAGGATATGGGGGGATGTTAATGTGTCTAATAATGTGCTCCTCTGTAAAAATCTCTGTATCTTCCATGGGGGACATGCTAAATTCGAGGAAATAAAAAAGCTGTTTATGATGATTGCATAGAGAAGTACAGTAAGCTTTCAAGATCATTCACGGAATCCTGCCTCCTCTTATCCCACTGTCTTTCAACTCCTCCAGTCCCGACTCCTCCAGAACTGCCCAAAGGCTTAAGCTAGCCTTCCCCTCTCCACGCGGCATCCACTATTCAGGCAAACTGGGAAAATCCCTTCTCTTCAAAATCACAGGTCTTTGGAACGACCTCACCACCCCGCTGCGGAACCTGAGCTCCCTTCAGTTATTCCGCAAACAACTGAAAACCTGGCTTTTCAGCAAATTGTAGCTCTATCCTTCCCCCCTTTCTCTCCCCCCTTCTACACATAAGTTCATGTAATCCTTTTTCTTCTTCTCTACCCACTATTTTAAGTTCTTGTAAACCGTGTCGAGCTCCATTCTCTTGGAGATGATGCGGTATATAAACTTAAGGTTTAGATTAGATTAGATTAGGAGAGCTGGGCTCTCTGTGAACAACCAACACACTAATCCTCTGCGCTGTACCTTATGGAAAACTCAATATAGCAAAAAACAGTAAAGTGTATATGTGGCCCTTCACAGTGCTTTTGTAAACATCATAATAAAATAACAAAGGCTCCAATAATGAAAAATAAAAGTCCTTTTCCCATATACTCAGGTCACCTCTTAATTAGTTGTTATTGTGATGAATCCAATGTTGTATAGTTATTAATGCGATTAATCCAGTTTGCAGGTCATTTTATTTGGGGAATCGCAGTCACTTCTTATTAGTGGCTGGCCGTGCCTCTCAAGTGTGCTTCTGCATTTTAGCCCTGCCCCTGGACTTCAATGGGCGGGGCCTGCGTGAGGTCATGTGATTGGGCTGCTCAACCTAAAATGCCCGGGCCTATTTTTTGTCCCAGTCCGGCCCTGCCTGGCAATGTGTTCCTCGCGGCTGCCTGAACCGCCGCGGGGCTGTGAGACAGTATATTTTTTTACCAAAACGGATGTCTACAATTAGTAAAATTCCCCAATCACATATTTTTTTATGGGGACGGATTTGTATACAGCACTTCATTAGATTTTTTTTATTATACAAATTTTATCTTTTTGTAGACTTGAAGTCTTGAACAAAGAAAATGAGTACAGCAAAAAAAGCAAAAACAGATAGTGGAAGACCATTCCAAGAGGCCTGGACATATGGAGACATATGGAGTGATTGAGCGCAGTGGGAAAGCATTGTGTATTATGTGTAATGAAAGTGTTGTGTCTCGCACATCAAGTGTCAAACGTCACTTTGAGACCAACCATAACAGTGTTGCTGAACTTGGTTTAGCTTAAAGAAAAGAGTTCCTTGTAGGAAAATTAAAGAAATATCACTCCCAGTCTCTTAGTTTTAGCAACTATCTTTCAAAAACTAATCATCTTACAGTTGCCAGCTTTCAAATTTCACTGTGCATGGCAAAACATGGTAAGCCCCTCTCTGATGGAGATTTTAACAAAAAGGCAATTTTGGCTGGGAGTAATTCACTCTTCCATGATTTCCAAAACAAGGATAAAATTGTGCAGCGCATCTCTGAGATGCCGCTAAGCAGAAATACTGCAAAAGATAGGGTTCTGCGAATGGCTGCTGATGTTAGTCAATAGCTTACTTGCGACTTACAAAAAGCACCCTTCTACACCATGTGCTTGGATGAAAGTACAGATATTACTAACCATGCAAGACTAGCGCTCATTTTGCGTTATGCTACTGGTGACATCATGAGAGAAGAGCTGGTAAAACTGCTGTCTTTGTCTGGAAGAACACAAGGGATAGATATCCACAATGCTGTGATGGAGGCTTTTTCATCACTAGACATAAGTCCAGAAAAAGTGGTTTCAGTTACTAGCGATGGAGCACCTAGCATGGTGGGGACAACATCAGGATTCATTCATTTCTTTGCTAAGGAAGCAAAACATCCACTGATTCAATTTCACTGCATAATACATCAAGAGGCTCTCTGCGCCAAAGAAAGCAGCAAAAAACTTGACGATGTCCTCAAAGATGTAACAAAAATGGTGAACTTCATCATGGCGCGTGTTCTTAATTTTCAACAATTTCAAGCCCTTCTTGATGAGGTTCAGGCACAATATAACACTTTACTGATGTACAATAATGTCCGGTGGCTGAGCAGAGGACGAGTGTTAGAGAGATTTGTGGCCTGCTTGGAAGAAGTTAGGCTATTTATGAACGAAAAGGGGGAAGACTATCCTCAACTCACCAACATGGCCTGGCTTACCAACCTCATGTTCTTTACAGATTTTACTAACCACTTTAATGTACTAAACAAAAAATTACAAGGCATGGGAAAAACAGCAGAAAGCATGTTTAGTGACATCAAAGCTTTTGAGAGAAAATTGCATGTTTTTGAAAAAGACCTTGAGAGTGGACAGCTAAAATATTTTCCCAACCTAAAAATACATTTGGATAATTCTACAACATTTGTGGACAGTCATAAAAAACACCAGGAAATCCACAAAGCATATTCCACCATTGTAGCCAAAGCAAAGGAGAATTTTAGTAAAAGATTTTCTCAGTTCCGTAAGATGGAGACAACCCTTTCATTTATAACTTCCCCAGAAAAGTCCACATTTGAAGATCTTGATCTTTCCTGCTTACAGTGGTTGGATATTCAAAATTTGGAAATGAAGCTACTGGAATTTCAAGAAAACTCTATCTGGAAAAGTAAATTCAATGACCTGCGTGCGGCTCTTGAACGTATTGAGTGTGAAAGGGTGACAAATGAAATCACTGCTAGCAGTTCTGAAAATGAAATCCTAAAAGCATGGAATTCTTTGCCAGACAATTTTAAGTCCATGAAAGCACTTGGGATTGCTCTTCTTACTTTGTTTGGGTCATCCTATGCTTGTGAGCAGCTGTTTTCGGCTTTGAATCATATAAAATCTGATGCTAGAAACAGATTAACGGATGACATGAGTGCTGCATGTGTTGCTCTGAAATTAACGCACTATGAGCCAAGGATTGACAAGTTATCAGCATGCATGCAACAACAAAAATCACATTAATTTTTTTCAGAGCATGCCCAATGCATATGTTTACATGAAGCAGTGTTTTCAGTTTGCAGTTAAGACACTTCCTAAGTTATTTAAATATTATTTAAAGATGTTATTTAAAAAAGGGACTTTACATGGCCCTGTTGTATTCCAATCTGGAATTTCCAATAAAAACGGTTGGTTTAATTGAAAGCTCTTTTGTTTTCTTTACATCATATTATTAGAAATGCCCCTCGCAAAGAATCTTCTTCTTGGAGACTAAACAATGCTTTACTCTTAGACTCAGAAATAGCTGACAAAATTCAATCTTTCACTGCTGAATTCTTCGAACTTAACTCCAAAGATCCAGAAATTTGCCCATCCATTGTCTGGGAGGCTTATAAAGTCTCCCTTAGGGGTGAACTTATCAATCTTGCCTCTTGGAAAAAGAAACAATCCATGAAAAAAGAGAAAGAATTAGAATCTTCTATCAAAGAGTTAGAACTACAACATATGTCTGCCCACTTACATAATTCATCCATTTTTCAACGTATACAAAATCTTAAATACGAATTTAACACTTTAGTTTCCAGTACTGCTAGACGAGATATTTTTATCTCAACCTCTGGACATTATATGGGAGACAACCTTATGGGACGCCCTTTGGCTAGATATCTTAAAACTAAATCCAAACGTCTTCATATCACAGCCATTCAAAACCCATTGGGACAGATGGTTAAAACCCGGTCTCTGATCTCTTCTCAGTTTGAAAACTTCTATACTAATTTATATAAATCTGATTTTTCTGCTTCAGAATCGGAGATAGACTCTTTTCTTGCTTCTTTGATTCATCCGACCTTATCGGACTCTGTGAAATTAAAACTGGACTCTCCCATTACTGTATCTGAAATAGAAGCCGCAATATCATCTATACCTACCGGCAAAGCCCCAGGTCCTGACGGGTTTACCAATGAATTTTTTAAGCAGTTTCGTAATCTCCTGGCTCCTCATCTTCTTTCTTACTATGAATTCCTCCACTCTGATCCAGACAAACAATTCAACTTCACTGAGGCCACTATAGTAGTTATTCCCAAACCTGACAGAGACCCTACCTTGGTTAAAAACTTTCGCCCCATTTCTCTTCTTAATTTAGACTACAAGATCATGGCAAAACTTCTTGCACTGAGACTCAACAAAGTGATCCCCTCTCTTATTCACAAAGATCAAACGGGGTTTATTAAACAAAGGTTTATAGGAGACAATATACGCCTTTTTCATCATATTAATGCCCATGCTAAAACACTCTCAGATCCCGTAATCGGCTTGGCCATAGATGCCGAAAAGGCCTTTGACAGAGTTGAATGGCCTTTTCTATTCCAAATTTTAAAGTGGTACAACTTTGGCCCGTTCTATACAAACTGGATTAAAACTTTATATCATCAACCCACAGCTCGCATTTTAATTAATAACTCTCTCTCCAATAAATTCTCCCTACATAGAGGTACTCGCCAGGGCTGCCCTCTGTCGCCGCTGCTATTTAACTTAGCGTTGGAACCTCTCCTCTCTGCTATCCGACAATGCCCAACAATAACAGGAATTGAAACTACTTATTGTCATATCAAATTAGCAGCATACGCTGATGATGTCCTTCTCTTTATCCGAGATCCTGTTGCTTCCCTTCCCTCACTCGTTAATATTGTCTCTCATTACTCCAAGCTTTCTGGATACTTAGTTAACTGGGAAAAATCAGAAATTTTCCCTCTTAATGATCTCATTTACCCCTCAGACCTCGCCCAATTTCCCTTCACATGGTCACAAGGAGCTGTAAAATACTTGGGAGTGTTAATACATAAAGATCCGACTCAAACTCAAGATCTAAACATATCTAAAATTAAAAGCTTAGTTCTTAACACCCTGTCTCGTTGGTCTCCACTCTTTCTTTCATGGTGGGGCAGAATAGCTTCTATCAAAATGACCCTTACTCCTCAGATAAACTATACCCTCTCAATGCTTCCCTCCTTATGCAAGAAGAAATTTTTTCACTGGTTGAATAAGAAAATATCTGACTTTGTGTGGAATAACAAAAAACCTCGTATTGCTCTCGACAAACTGAAAGCCTCTAAAATTAATGGGGGTCTGAATGTACCTGATTTTCATTTTTATTATATCGCATCATTGGCCAAATATGGAGCCTACTGGATTACTAACCCTAGTACCCAAGACTCACCAACCTGGTTTGACCTGGAACGATTTTTATGTGCACCACTACATGTTTCATGCTTGTTGACGGTGCCAGTACCCAAACTCTTGAGAAAATACTCCTTATTGAGTGCAACGCAGCATGCCCTTCATATACTAGACACAATCGCAGAGATTTCAATTAAAGACAGTCCACTCTTGTCCATTTGGAATAACCCCAAAATCCAAATCAATAGTAAATCTCTTTCATGGAAGAGGTGGCAGCGGGCTGGTTTGTGGTCTCTCCATCAGATAACCACTCTCACTTCGTTTGTTCCCTTTGTCACAATTTGCTCTACTTACTCGTTGTCTCCTTCTGCTTACTCACAGTGGCTTTCTCTTACTGAGATGTTATCTTCTATGTCTATACGCTTTGACTATATGACATCCACTCACACTTTGTATCACTGGTCCACATTGGCTATATCAAAAGGTAAAGCGATATCTCTCTTTTATAGTATTCTAAGAGATCACTCTTTTACATTTTCCTCTCATTCCATGAAACATTGGGAATCTATGCTGACAACCTCACTTTCTGATGTTGACTGGGAACTCTTTTGGTCCTCGACAAACCGACCTCTTTTATCATCCAGAGTCTCACAATCAATGTTCTTCATTATGTGGAATGCGGTATGGACACCTTTTCGGATGTGGAAAGCTAACCTAAAACAAGACTCTATATGTTGGAACTGTATGAAAGAAGCTGGGACTCTTGATCACATGCTTTTCCATTGTGCTCAAGTTCGTTCCTTTTGGACGTGCATTTGGGACACCATAAAGTCTATTACCAATTGTTCAGAAGAAATTTCCTTTGACATGATAATTCTCCGATCTCAACACCCTTGTTTTACACAGTCTAACTGTCCTCCTAAACTCATTGATGCAATGTTTGTGACTGCCCTTATGCACATCTTGAAAAATTGGAAGTCCTCTTCATTACTAAACTATACCTTCTGGTGGAATTCTTTGAGCATGTATCATAAATTTGAATCATATGCTTATGAAAAGAAAAATATAATTCGACTTTCCAAAAATTTGATACAATGTAAATCACCCTGGAAATTCCTGGACTCATATGTTCAATCTATTTCATAGACACTCCTCTCTTCTTCTTCTTCCTCTTCTTTTTCTTTACCTTCACCTTTTTTCCCAATTTTTTTTTTTTTCTTCTTCCTTCAATTTCTCTTTCCTCTTATCTTTTCTTTTACTAATTTTTCATGAACAGTCCTAGTACTTTAGATCTTTTAAAACGATTCAATTCTACATTGCACAATGTAACTGAATATTTGTTATACTAAATGTTTTGTTTTATATTTTGATACCATGTACTTGAACTGTTTCTTATATTTCTTCAAAAAAATCAATAAAAAATATTGAACTAAAAAAAAAAGAAATGTAATGATTTAACTATTTTCTAATTTGATTGTAAATTTTACAAAAAAACATATATAGACTCTTTGGGAATACACACCGAGTCTTTTTTTTTTTTTTTTTTTTAATTATTTATTTATAAAGTTTTAAAATTTTAACAAGCATACCATCTTGTACAGAAAAGTGCAATCAAGAAAACATATCTTTGATTATTCTCAAAATGAAAATAAACCAAAATTACATAAAAGGTAGTAATTCCAACTTAATCGTACACTAGTCCTCAATAATGGATTCAAGATTCAGGAATTAGGAGTGAGTTTAGTACAATAGCAAAATTAACCAAAACACGTCATCTGTGCTGAAAGAGAGCTTAATAATTAAGACACCGATGTTACTCTTTTTCAAGGCGCTTCATGGAGAGGAAAGCAGTCAAATGAGACGGTTCAAAGAAAATATATTTGAGGGAATTATACCTTATTACACACTTACAAGGGTATCTAAGAAAAAATAATCCCCCCATCTGAGTCACACCTGGTTTTAACAATAAAAATTCCCTCCTTCTTTTCTGAGTTTCTCTTGAAACATCAGGAAAAACAGTCGCTGTTACTGCAATCACAATATGAACCTGAAGCCAGCTCACTGGTTTGTGTGATACCCTACTCCATCCACGCTTTTCAAATAAAGAAGATCATTAAACGACATTGGTCCATTTTACAGTACCATGAAGCCTTCCAAGAAGTTCCCAGATTTGCCTTTTCCAAATCTTCTAATTTAAAACAACGTGTCACGCATTCACAATTTTTGAATCCAGAGACTTCTAGCTTCATCAGAGGTCAGCATCTACCATGTGGACATTGTAAATATTGTCAGTTTAGTGTTACTATTTCACAAATGCCATTACCTTCCCGATGCAAGTATACTCAGCATGCGACTAACTGCAATACTCATCATGTTAGTTATGCTATATCATGCCCGTGCCAGCTTGTATATGTGGGGAACACCACCCGCAGTATAAAGCATCGAATTGGAGAACACATGAGCCGCATACGCACCGCAGTGCAAGAGGCCCCCCTGGTGCAGCATTGGCAGAAAAACAACCACGCTATTACAGACTTGAGATTTACAGTCCTGGATTGTTACAGCAACACCAGGGGAGGTGATACAGCTCGTATACTGTGGAGAAAGGAACAAAAATGGATCTATGATCTCAATACCCTTCACCCCTATGGCCTCAATAATGAAATCGAGTGGGTGGCGTTCCGCTGATCATGTCTGGTTCCAGCGATGTATTTCTGAAGTTTTTTTGCATTGTAATCATTTCTCAGTGCTATAGTGATGTCATCACGCTTGCTACGTCCGTTTTCCCGCCTCTCTCCGGTTCAAATACCGCTGCGGGGGCGGGGGTTTTGTGTAGCACAAAAATTTTTTTCATTTGCTGAACGGTACGTATACTCTTGTGCTCCTGTCCTTTAGGCTAATCGTAAGCCTTATTAAGTTATGCATGGGTTTGTGGCTATTAGAATGAATTAGCCCATTTCTATTGCACTTTGACATTATGTTTTTTGCATTTCAGAACTTACATTCAACTGTTTCATGGTTGTCAATCCTTAGTAAAAGCTAATCAGCCAGACGGGGTCTCCTGAAGTAGACACCGAAACGGGGCCGCGTCGGGACCCTGATAAGTATTTTTTGAGAACTTACCGTATGAATGCAAAGTTTTTCAGTGCTTACCTGAATGCAAAAAATCTTGCTTATTTTTGAAAGCTCTTTGAATGCATAATGCATCATTATTGAGATATATACAGTTATAATCACTTATACCTTTGAGTTGGACTCGTTTGTTACATTATGAAGCAATGATTAGAAGATAAACTCTTTTCCTAAGAGGGGGTCACCTCTTCCTCTTTAGAGTTTTTACATCTCTGAGCTTAACTTTTGTACAACGGGTCCTCCTCTTGGGTTGAGTTACTATTATAGAGTCGGTCTGTTTTGTTTACAATATAGTGATTTTTCTGACTCTTGGTTACATTGTCCCTGCTGATAGTGGAAACAATGTTCCCCACCAACTGCAGCTTTGCTGGACTGCCAGGCTTCTTCTGGAAGACAATCCACTGACAGAGCAATCAAAGCATCCCAAGCCTCCTCCGAAGTTTTCACCTTCTTACTGACGGTACTAACCGTCAACTGTAACACAAATGGGTATTGCCACCTGTATTTCTAGCCTTCTTGCCGCAAAAATTTTATGACCCCCTGGACTCCTTCCTTTCCTCAACATAACCGCTGCCAAGTACTGATATACTGCAGCATGTATGCCATTCCACTGGTAATTGGTATGTCACTGTGCTACTTGCAAAATAGATTCTTTCACAGTAAAAGAGGTCAGATATATAACTACCGTATTTTCGCGGATATAACGCGCACCCGTGTAAAACGCGCACACGGGTATAGCGCGCAGAAACCACAATGTTATGTATAAAAACTTTTGTATACCGCGCTCACGCGTATAACGCGCAAGGGGTATGCGCGGTAGGTAAAAACGCGTATAACGCGCGCGTTATATCCGCGAAAATACGGTATATCTCTCAGCAAGTTGCTCTGTGGGTACCTTAGTGCTTTATGTGCACATTCTATTCTGACTTTTCAACAACGAGCATTTTCCCTAGTGGTCAACTGTAACAGTTCCTCACAAATAGCTTGGGCCACCTGCTGCACATCCTTATATCTTTCTTCTTCAGGGACCCCCCTGCAGGCATAAGTTGCAACGCCTGGTGCAATTTTCCAGGTCTTCCAATTTCTCCCAGATCTCAGTCTTATTGGCCTGGAGGATCGCCAGATCCGAATGGATGTCCATCATATCCTCCACCACCTCATCCACTCGGGCCTTCAGCTCCTCACAACACTTTGAGACCTCCTGTAACTCTTGTTTTATATTCAAAACTGCCTGGTGAATATCTGAGCAAATGGTATGTCTGCTCTCAGTCCAGCAATTAAGTCTGCAAAATCGTTGTCATCCTGTTGCCTGCAATCACCATTAGTTACTGCAACTCCATCCGCAACTAGTGTTATGCGGTGCTCCAGATAAACAACCTCCACCAACTTTGATGTACTTGGGGAGCCAACGGTTTTCTCAATAGCTGCTCCTGATCTATTCCCAGCAAATCATTATGCATCTATCTTTCGTCGTATGGTCATAGTGCCTTCACCGAGCAGGAGGATGAAAAATTGAGGGAAAAAATCGGACTGCATTCGGTCTTATTAGCATAATACACCGCAGCCCCTACAGAGTTTCATTCCTTCGTGTCCTGCCATATTGGTGACGTCACTTCTTCCCTTAAAATACGTTTTTAAACAAATTATTACGATTGGCTTGGTAATTTACACTGCTTATTTCTGATAGACATCATAAAATCTGTTTTACTCTTTTAGGGTCTTGCCAGGTATTTATGGTCTGGATTGAACTAGGCTTGATAGACCTTTAGTCTGTCCCAGTATGGCAATGCTCATGTTCTTGTCAGAATGGTGCACAAAAAAAGTGTCTTTCAACTCATCTGATAGATTCAAATGCCTTTATTCATCCAAGTTGTACGGATTCATACAGTGACTCAATGACTCGACATGTAAACGTTTCGGCCTACCCGGCCTGCATCAGGAGTCTATAAGTTATGTATATAAACATGAACAAATCAATAGACATATAAAACATAAAAACAATTTTGGAAAACAGCAAAGACTAGATTAATAACCTTTAATAAAAATGTCATGCTATTCCCAACCTATGAATAAAGTTATGTAGTACATATGGTATATACATCATTGCTAGGAATGCATTTTATGCAATAAAACCACCTAAAGCAGGTATAAAATGTATCTATCTTCAAAATAATTAAACAATATAAAACAATATAAAAATAATTCCAATTAATCAATAATAGACAGTCACAAAGATCATTTAATGAGCAATTGATAAATGCTCCAATAAAATTATACGAATAAGTAATATATACATTAAAACCAATAAAGTAAAGTATGTAAGACACTAAAAACAATATATAATTTATAGATTCCTTTGAGCAATGATGTAAAAGTAGAAGTATATCTAAAATACTAAATTCATCCATAAAATCTATGAACATATAAAAAACTTTATCAGATACATAGATATCCATCAACAATGCTTAGTTCATTAAAGAAACTTCAAGTAGCAATCAGTATATAAAGCCCATTGAACAAAATTAATGGCTATTAGAAATTAAAAAAACAAATCCTCTTTACATATAATTACATAAAACATATTGAAATGATGTAATGAAGCATCTAAGAAACTGTGATATTAAAAAGCATATAAACCAGAACCAATCCGATACCCCAGAGAAGGACAAAGTTAATACATAAGAACATATGTTTTTGAAATTCTAAAAAATGCAATATAAAAATACCTTAGGAGTCTTTGGGTGTGCAATGAAGTGACCAAGAACTATTGAAAACCAACCAAAATGTTGTTTCTGCACTAATGAAAAATTAAAACAAAAAAGAGAGTAAGTAATACTAAATAGTGCCACAAAAATAGTAAAGCATGTAAGAAAACGGCCAAAAAGACTAAAAGGTGACGATGAGATTAGGTGGGCCCAAGGAAAAACACCAGAAAAAAGCACCCAAAGTGACTCGTTAAAAACGCCATTACAACTGAAAAAAGAAAACTGCATAAAAACCAAGATCTAAAACCAATAACCACCAAGAGAACAAAGTGAAAGGAGGCCATAAAGTAAAAATAACTCACAAAATGCAATACGAAAGAAAATAAAAAATAAAAGAAAGCTGCAAAATTGCATATAGACCAAGATCCATAAAAAAATAATCACCAAAGGAACAAAGCGAAGGAAAATGA
This sequence comes from Geotrypetes seraphini, assembly GCF_902459505.1. NCBI lineage: Eukaryota > Metazoa > Chordata > Amphibia > Gymnophiona > Dermophiidae > Geotrypetes > Geotrypetes seraphini. The sequence continues at coordinate 189,243,848 of NC_047091.1, read as the reverse complement.
AAAATAAAAAAATAAAAGAACGAGGCAACAGAAACAAGAAAAAGGTTTACCGAAACTTTGAAGCACTGCGAAACGACGCAGCCTTACTGCAAGTAAAAACTAGGTCGGAAAATCACGGAGTTAATAAAGAGGCCACGTGTGAGCGTGCTGACGTCATTGGGACGAAAACGAGGGGTGAAACACGGAAGTACAAGTAGCCATCATGCCGTATGAATATTAACCTTGCTGAATGAACTATGTGAAAAGAAAAAGAAGATAATAAGAACATATAATAAATCAAGAAAAGGGTTGATAAAAAATAGCAGTAAGATAAAAAATATGTTGGTTTTAAAAAACTGGGTCAGTTCAAAAATTAAATTATGAAAAGTGTATGGAAATCCAATGGATAAAGTGGGGGGGAAACAGAGGCTCGGGGTTGTCATCAAAATAGACTCCTGATGCAGGCCAGGTAGGCCGAAACGTGTACATGTCGAGTCAATGAGTCACTGTATGAATCCGTACAACTTTGGATGAATAAAGGCATTTGGATCTATCAGATGAGTTGAAAGACACTTTTTTTGTGCACCATTCTGATTGGACAATTCCACTTTGGTTTTGCTCTTTTGAGTTTTGTGGTTTTGTTTCCCCTGTTCTTTAATGCTCATGTTCTTAACATTGTGAAAATCTAATGTATTAGAATAACAACCAACTAGGTCTATCAGCGACTGGAAGGCTTGCCATGTTTACATTTTCTCACTGAAAACTTACTTGTGTTCAGGATGTCCTGATGAGAGATCAAATCATTCAGTGTCTTTGGTCGATATTTCTCCACCCTAAAACAAAATATTTGCATGGGTGCATGTACATTAAACAACACTAAAGAAGTTATTATATAAAATTTAATTCATTATTAAAGCATATAAGGCATGCTAGGTGCCATCTAAGAGCCCACTGTTCTCTCTGATTAAAAGCAAAGAAGAGATAAGGCAGACAAATAATCTAATTTGAGATTTGAGTCGCATCATGCCTAAATAGGTTCAAAGCAACTTACAATGCAATTTAAATACATACAGTTTAGTATAGACAGGATGCTATTAGTAGTACATTAGTAATGTATAAGGATGCCAAAGAAGGTACATTGATTGATTCTATGAGGATAGATTGTCTATTATAGTCCAACGTCAGGTGGTTGACCGTGCATGTTTGTTTGTTTATTTCTCACCCACACTTATCCAGGGCGAATTACATATTTACATACAAAATAAAAGATTTGCATTTATCATACAAAACACTTCCAGAGACATACTATAACAAATTACATACTTACATATCAAATTAGATATAACATAAACATCACATTAATGACGAATTTCAATTTAAGGCCAAAACTGGCCAAACCCACACATGCCTCAATCTAATGGGCAGACTGGATGGACCGTTCAGGTCTTTATCTACCGTCATTTACTATGTTACTATACATCAAAATATACAATTCCATAAGTCATACAAGACGCCTGAATAACAGAAATTAATAAAACAAATAAAACAAATCAGACCATCGAACACCTCCGTGACCAGCACTCAGCACTCAAGAGTCATCACTCCTTCACCCCCAACCAAACTCAGACCCTATATTTCATTTTACAGAACAGATGTCTTTTCAGCAGTTTCCTAAAGCTCTGAACATTTTGCTGTTGGCATGTGGTGCAATAGAGGTTGAAGGGTACAACTCATTGGTACCTTTTCCCTTCTTATAGAACTACTGCATATTGCTTTCCTTGGGTGATGGATTGTAAGACTAGGGTTACCAAACATCCGGGAAAACCCAGCCATGTCCTCTTTTTAGAGGACTATGCAGATGCGCAGAGGGATTTTCAAAACCTGGCAGTTTATCTGGGTTCTGGAAGCCCCCAAGCTCGGGGCTATGTCAGGAGACCCTGTGTGCATGCAAGAATGTCAATGCAACGACATCATATGCACGTGATGTCCGCACATGTGCAGAGGCCCTCCAGACCTCAGGGAAGGAGACAGGTGGAGTTAGGGGTGGAATGGGAAATCTGGCAACCCTAAGTAAGACTATGGGCTAGATTCACTAAACCTTCCGATCCTGTATCAACAATCGCAGTACCAGTATTACTGGTTTTGCGATTGTTCCCTGACCCGATTCACTAAACTGCTGTTCTATCAATCTGCGATCCAATCCTGCCATGCAAATGAGTAAAATCCCATGCAAAATAGGCAAGCGATTGCTTCACTGACAATTGCTTGGCTATTTTGAATCGGGTTTTACTATAGTAAAAACCGACTGCTTCAGACCTATCAGTAACTGTGTTACCGACAGGTCTGCTTGGTTATTTTTTCTTTTAAGGGCACTGATATTTTGCATGTATTACCAATCAGGAACTTCCTTAGGTACTCACTAAGGAAGTTCCTGATTGGCTCAGGCCCCTCCCAAGGGAGGAGCCTGAGGCACCTAATCAGGGCCTCTGGCCCCTCCCCGTGTATTACATGATGCACCGGGGCTGGCCTAAGGCCCAGATGCATCAGGGGAGGCTATGGAGGAGGGACTGAGCACCCCTCCTGTTCTCAACTTTTACAGGGAATGGGGGGAGGAAACAGGGCATCGAGTGGCAGGAGGGAGTCTGCATTAGAAGTCTGCATGGGAATGGTTATCGTGGGAATCCTGCGGGTCCTTTGGGGCTCCTGCAGGAATCCCCCTTAACCCATGGGACTCCCATGGGGACCCTCCTCTAGCCAACGGGACTCCCACGGGGATGGAAGGCTTTGGAAGCAGGGTTCGTCCATATAATATAATGGACACATCAGCCTTAGTAAAAGAGGGGGTTTATAAGTTAATTACCTGAACAGAAAACTAAAAAAAAGGTTCCACCAAAGAGATTCCACAAGGAAAGCAGCAGCATAAACACAAAAGAAACTGAGGAATTGATGATCCTGTCAGAAGTAATTGCTTCTTTTTATGGGGACGGGCAGGGATGGAGGTAATTCCTTGCGGGGATGGAGAGGATCCTGGCAGGGACGGGAGGGGATGAAGAGGATCCTGACAGGGATGGGTGGGGACGGAGAGGATCCTGGCGGGTATGGGAGGGGATATTGAGGATCCTGACAGGGATGGGTGGGGACAGAGAGGATCCTGGCGGGGATGGGAGGGGGATGGAGAGGATCCTGAAATGGGATGGGCGGGGACGGGACGGAGAGGATCCTGGCGGGGATAGGTGGGGATGGAGAGGATCCTGACAGGGACGTGTGGGAACGGAGAGATCCTGGTGGGGATGGGTGGGGATGGAGAGGATCCTGACAGGGACATGTGGGGACGGAGAGGATCCTGGCGGGGATGGGTGGGGATGGAGAGGATCCTGACAGGGACGGGTGGGGACGGAGAGGATCCTGGCAGGGTTGGGAGGGGACGGAGAGGATCCCGGCGGGGATGGGTGGGGATGGAGAGGATCCTGACGGGGACGGGTGGGGACGGAGAGGATTCTGGCAGGGTTGGGAGGGGACGGAGAGGATCCTGGCGGGGATGGGTGGGGATGGAGAGGATCCTGACAGGAACGTGTGGGGACGGAGAGGATCCTGGCGGGGATGGGTGGGGATGGAGAGGATCCTGGCAGGGTTGGGAGGGGATGGAGAGGATCCTGGCAGGGTTGGGAGGGGATGGAGAGGATCCTGGCAGGGTTGGGAGGGGATGGAGAGGATCCTGGTGGGGATGGAGAGGATCCTGACGGGGACGGGTGGGGACGGAGAGGATCCTGGCAGGGTTGGGAGGGGACGGAGAGGATCCTGGCGGGGATGGGTGGGGATGGAGAGGATCCTGACAGGAACGTGTGGGGACGGAGAGGATCCTGGCGGGGATGGGTGGGGATGGAGAGGATCCTGACAGGGACATGTGGGGACGGAGAGGATCCTGGCGGGGATGGGTGGGGACGGAGAGGATCCTGGCGGGGATGGAGAGGATCCTGACAGGGACATGTGGGGACGGAGAGGATCCTGGCGGGGATGGAGAGGATCCTGACGGGGACGGGTGGGGACGGAGAGGATCCTGACGGGGATGGGAGGGAATGTTGAGGATTCTGACAGGGACATGTGGGGACGGAGAGGATCCTGGCGGGGATGGGAGGGGATGTTGAGGATCCTGACAGGGACGTGTGGGAACGGAGAGGATCCTGGCGGGGATGGGTGGGGACGGAGAGGATCCTGACGGGGACGGGTGGGGACGGAGAGGATCCTGACGGGGATGGGAGGGGATGTTGAGGATCCTGACAGGGACGTGTGGGAACGGAGAGGATCCTGACGGGGATGGGTGGGGACGGAGAGGATCCTGACGGGGATGGGTGGGGACGGAGAGGATCCTGACGGGGAGGGGAGGGGATGTTGAGGATCCTGACAGGGACGTGTGGGAACGGAGAGGATCCTGACGGGGATGGGTGGGTACGGAGAGGATCCTGACGGGGATGGGTGGGGACGGAGAGGATCCTGACGGGGATGGGAGGGGATGTTGAGGATCCTGACAGGGACGTGTGGGAACGGAGAGGATCCTGGCGGGGATGGGTGGGGACGGAGAGGATCCTGACGGGGATGGGTGGGGACGGAGAGGATCCTGACGGGGATGGGAGGGGATGTTGAGGATCCTGACAGGGACGTGTGGGAACGGAGAGGATCCTGGCGGGGATGGGTGGGGACGGAGAGGATCCTGACGGGGATGGGTGGGGACGGAGAGGATCCTGACGGGGATGGGAGGGGATGTTGAGGATCCTGACAGGGACGTGTGGGAACGGAGAGGATCCTGACGGGGATGGGTGGGGACGGAGAGGATCCTGACGGGGATGGGTGGGGACGGAGAGGATCCTGACGGGGATGGGAGGGGATGTTGAGGATCCTGACAGGGACGTGTGGGAACGGAGAGGATCCTGGCGGGGATGGGTGGGGACGGAGAGGATCCTGACGGGGATGGGTGGGGACGGAGAGGATCCTGACGGGGATGGGAGGGGATGTTGAGGATCCTGACAGGGACGTGTGGGGACGGAGAGGATCCTGGCGGGGATGGGTGGGGACGGAGAGGATCCTGACGGGGATGGGTGGGGACGGAGAGGATCCTGACGGGGATGGGAGGGGATGTTGAGGATCCTGACAGGGACGTGTGGGAACGGAGAGGATCCTGGCGGGGATGGGTGGGGACGGAGAGGATCCTGACGGGGATGGGTGGGGACGGAGAGGATCCTGACGGGGATGGGAGGGGATGTTGAGGATCCTGACAGGGACGTGTGGGAACGGAGAGGATCCTGGCGGGGATGGGTGGGGACGGAGAGGATCCTGACGGGGATGGGTGGGGACGGAGAGGATCCTGACGGGGACGTGTGGGAACGGAGAGGATCCTGACGGGGATGGGTGGGGACGGAGAGGATCCTGACGGGGACGTGTGGGAACGGAGAGGATCCTGACGGGGATGGGTGGGGACGGAGAGGATCCTGACGGGGACGTGTGGGAACGGAGAGGATCCTGGCAGGGTTGGGAGGGGATGGAGAGGATGCTGGTGGGGATGGGTGGGATTTCTGTCCCTGTGCAACTCTCTAGTCAGCATCCCTCCTGTGTTTTTTTTTTTTTTTGGGTGGGTGGGTGGAGGAGGAGAGTCGGCCCGATGACAGGAGAGAGTGCGAATGTCTCTTGTCATAATTGTGAAGTGGCAGGTGGCGGCATTTTTTTCATTGGGCTGATATTTTGCAAAACAAGGCAGGAGGTTGCTTCTCTGTCAGTGCAACCAAGGCCAAGAGCCGCCGAAGCTGGGCCTATGGACCCGGCCGTTGCGGCTGGGGCTGGGAAGGGGAAGGGAGTCCCGGGCCCCACCAGCCTCCATCGCAGCCCGTGGAACCGAAAGCTAGTGGAGAATCCCCAGGCTGCGTCGGCTGCCAACCAGGGGCCTCCCTCTTACCAGGGTAGGTTGCGGCGCTGCAGGGCCGCTCGGCTCGTGGACGCCATGGCGAGCGCCTTCCCTGGCACTTTAGGTCCGGAGCTCTCGCGAGAAGGCCCGAGACGGTCGCGCGCCTCCCGCCAAACCCAGCGAAACGCCGAAGCGCGTCGCCATGGAAACCTACCTGGGAAAAAGGGCGGCAAGAGACGGCGGCGAATGAAGTCAATCATGATAAAAACGCTTTTAGCTACCACATAACTTGAAAGGGAGGGAGCAAGGAAAAACCAACCAACAACCGTGCTTGATTCGGTCCTAGGCCGAGTACACATGAAGACCCCAGAGGCACCAAGGCAACCTTCACCACTTCTCATCAATAGCCACTGAAGAAAAATACGCTATGCTATTTCTAGGCAGATACCACAAGAAGACCACCAGGCTGCTAACGCTGCAACCATGCAAGAATTGGCGGGGGAGCTAAATTATTTCTTTATTTAAAAATTTATAGACCACATACAGCTATGCGCTTTCCATATCACATCTGGAGGGGCATAATCGAAAGGGACGTCTAAGTCCGTTTACGTCCAACTCGCAAGCCGTCCAAAGTAAAAAAAAAAAACAGCTTAAGACACATTTTTGAAAAATACGTCCAAATTTTTTTTCGTTTCGAAAATCGTCTAATTATACGTCCTGCTGATCTGATCGTCCAAGCCGCTAAATCATCTATCTTTATACCACATTTTCGTCCAACTTTTCATCCAAGTCCAAAACACCTAGAACAAGCCATGTTGGACCTAAATAGTGGGGTACCTTACAGGGCACCGCTATGAACTGCACAAAAAAGGTGCCATGGCTTTTCACTACGGTGAGCCCCCCCAAACCACCTCCAGAATCCCCTAGACCCACTTATCTACCACCCCAATAGCCCTTATAGCTGCAGGAGCCACTTATATGCCAGTAAAAAAGGGTTTTGGGGGTGTATAGGGGAGAGTGCACTTGTTTAAGTATCAATGCAGTGATTACAGGGGCTTATGGGCATGGGTCCTCCTCTCCATGAGTCCCTAACCCATCCCCAAGACAGATTAAGCCGCCTCTGTGCTGAACGACTAGGCTTTCCTATGCCAGGTGATGATGGTCTGTAGGCTGAATTTTAAAGGTGTGATTAATATTTTTATGGGGGTGTGGGGGAGGAGTCGGGAATAACTGGGGTAGTGTGTGTGGGTCTGTTTTATGTGTTTTCAGTGCTTATCTGCTGACTTTAGGTAGGTTTTTGTGACTTAGACCATGTTTTACATGGTTTAAGTCACAACGTCCAAGTTCCGTCAATCATGGGCTGTATAACTTTCGGTTATACATGCTGTACAACTAAGTCTAAGCCGGCCCACGTCCCGCCCAACTCCCACCCTCGACACTCCTCCCGAAACACCCCATTTAGCTTTGGTCGTTCAGCGGCACTATGTAGGCCTAGGTCGTTTAGAAATATGTCTAAAACCCGTTTTTATTATCGGCACTTGGACGTATTTGGGAAATGTTCATCCAAGTGCCAACTTAGGCCGGTTTTTGGACTTTTTCTCTTTTGATTATGAGCCCCATAACGTCCAAATCCAATTTTGGATGATTTGCAAGAAACCTCCAAAAATCCAGTGTCAAACATGACTAGATGTTTTCTTGCTCAGTTCTTCTTTCCTTAAGGGTCATTTTCAAACCAAAAAAATCCTTCAAGGGAAAAGCACACAAGCCATTGGGATGTCTGTGGACCAGCAGTCATAATAGGCTGCCCACAACCAGGGTTGCCAGATGAAAAAAAAAAATTTCCAGCCCAACTCATGGCAAAATGTTGCCCAATTTGTGTCAGAGTAGCCCAAACAATTGCTGCTGGAAACGCCTCTGATTTATCAAACAAATACGTCATACAAATGCAAACTGTTTATACACTGCACATATCCCAAACAGTCCATAATGGTGTACAAAAGACCAAAACTCAAATACAAAACATTCAGGAAAAACACAATAAAAACAAGCACTTAATGTAAAAGTCCTTCCCCAAATTAAAAACTCTTCAAATTTCTGGACATAACAGGCCGGATTCTATATAGGACACCCAGTCTCAAAAACCGCTTAAGCGGCATTAGAGAATAGCACACTGACATCCTATATAGAATCATGTCTCTCCTCACGGTCAGATGCCTAAGCCTGCCTAACCACCACAATTCTCTAATTGGCGTCCATGTCACAGGCGCCGGTTAGAGGATCAGGTCGCTGAGCTGATCGCAGCAAGGGAATATCCCTACCGCAAACAGTTTAGCGGCCACAGCAAGGATCTCGTCCCCCCCACGTGATAGAAGGAGGGAAGCCCAGTCTCTCCTGCCGGAACCCCCAAAAGCCCCCTCCCTTCCCCTGAATGTCCACGGCAGGAATGTCCTATTCCTCCTGCCCATCCCCAGACAATCTCTCCCTGTATATTTTGCGTTCCTTTAGTCCAGTGTCTCGCAAAGTTTTTTGAGCTGGGGCACACTAAACCGTCCCCAGCTTGAGACACCCAGAAGTGCGCTGGAGTCGGTGTGTTGACATCACGTGCATATGCAAAGGCCCTTCAAACGGGTCTTGCTCCGATAGAAGGGCCGGCAAAGAGAAGAGGTGCCGGCGTCAGGAGATTGCTTACAGGACGTGCCTCTCTTCGCGAGAGGCATGTCCTATAGACAGTCATCTAGTGTCAGCAACTCTCCTCTTCCTCAGTGTACCGAGGCACACACTTTGCGATACACTGCTCTAGTCTCTCTTTTTAGTTCTTATTTCTGATTCAAATCCGTCCCTCATGCCCCCTCCATATTGCCAGTTAAGATACAAAAGCGACTCAGGGGAGCAGAGGCCAGGGATGAGCTGTACCTCCATGGCACTGACACCTCATTGAATCACTTCCATCCATTCCTCATCCCCTCCCCTCCTCCAAGCAGGTGCAGAAAAAAAAGAAAGAATGCTGATTTATCTGTTTCCCACTGCTCACCTTCACATGGCCGTGGCTGTTCCGGTGCTGTTCATTTGCAGTTTTTTAGCTGGGGCACAAAGGCCAATCACAAATGACCTCAGAGTTCCTCAGGTCGTTTCTGATTGGCCCGTTGTGCTGCAGCTGAACCAATGAAGAAAAAATCTGCAATTACTCTGGAGGAGTTACCTGCCCCAAATAGTCCATTGAAAAGTAGCCCAAAAACCTGCTACCACCCAAGACCTTTATTTCCCACCGTGGGTTTTAAAAAGTAGCCCAATTGGGCGGGAAAACCACCCATCTGGCAACACTAGCCCACACAGACATCCCACCAGTGAACTTCATATAAAAAGGCTCAGCTTATGTTCTTATGTTCTTAGGTACACATCTCACCATAATCCCCTTTTCTAGTGCAATAGGTGTGCCATTTTGGACAGTTGGGTATTCTCCTCATGCTCGCAAGCCATGCAGAAGTAATCCATTCCAGGCTCTCAACTCCTCCTTCTCCAGAGGGCTCTGCTGCCCTCTTCAGGTTTTCTTCTACACAGGAGCCAGAAGGTGTCTTTCTGATGTACTCTGTATATTTCTTTATTTTCTGTTCGGTTTTTTTCCCCCACGTTATTTGCGGATTTCAGTGCACTAGAGCTCCCCAGTGCTGGGGTAAGGTCTGCTTTTTTGGAGACTCTGCAGCTGGCAGGTTAATCCCTTGGGGACCTGTTTGGCCAGCCTGCAGAAATCTTTATGGAGCTTGGGGTCTGTATCCCTAGTAGCTTAGCTTGCCTACTTAATTGCACTGGCTTGAGCACGGGCTGTTAGGCTCCCACAGGGGGCTTAGCAGGGCTCTTCAGTGTGCTCCCAGGGCGCATCCATCCCAGTTACAGAGACTGGCTAGGATCCCATGGATCTTTCTGATAGAGACTTTGAAAATGAGGGCTCAAACTGTATGCCTTCCTCTCACAGAGCGAGTCTCTCGTACCTGATTGTAAAACACTTAATATACCTTGCCCAACCGGTATATCAAATCCCAATACCCTTTTTTTCAACGCAGCCAAATGTGAAGAAATTAATTTTCCTAACCCCGACTCCTGTACCCTCTGCACCTCTGATTCATGCTTATGGTCTCTCCTTTTGCAAATCTGTGAAAATTCTGGGTGTTTACCTTCAAGATACAAATTGATTCAGTTTTGAAATCCTCTTTCTTCACCTTACAGAGGCATTTAGTGAAACTATTTCTATTCTTGCTTAATGTTTGAATGTTACCGTGTTTTCCCAAAAATAAGACATACTGTACCTCCGAGGCCTCCAAAAACAGCAGCGGAGGCGGTGCTCTGAATGTGGCATTCAGTCTGCCCATCCACAACATCCATTATCTCCTCCTCTCCCTAAGAGATCCCACATGCCTGCCCCATGCTATCTTGAATTCACATACAGTCTTTATCTCCACCACCTCCATTGGGAAACTATTCCACGTATCTACCACCCTTTCTACACATAAATATTTTCTTATATTACTCCTGAGCCTGTCATCTCTTAACTTTTTCCTATGCTGTCACCTAATCAATTTTGTTGCAGCTCTCTGGATTGAGTCCATCCTATTTATATCTTTTTGAAGGTGCGGTTTCCAAAATTGCACACTATATTCCAAATAGGGCATCACCAGAGACTTATACAATGGCATTATCACCTCCCTTTTCCTACTGGCCATTACTCTCCTTATGTACCCAAGTATCTTCCTGGCTTTGACCATCACCTTTTGTACCTGCTTTGCCACTCTGAGATCATCAGACACAGTTCAAACTTCTTACCTTGGTACACAAAAGTCGCATTCCATCTGCTCTTAATTATATCTCAAATCTTCGGATCTTCTACTTCATACCTGTACAACAAATTCCCTTTACCTTCAGGCTTGCACTTAGATACTACACGTCAAAACAGCTTTCAGTTATGCCAGGACAAGGCTGTGGAATTCCTTACCGTTAATGATTAGAATAGAATCCTCTTATTCCAGATTTAACCCCCCCTCCCCCCCCTGATAAAAATCTGGCCATTTCAACATACCTTCAAAACTCCAGTTTGTCTCATTTGTAATATTAATAAAATTTCCAGTGTAATAGGAATTACATTACATTACATTAGAGATTTCTATTCCGCCATTACCTTGAGGTTCAAGAATTATAAACGGTGGATTACAATGGTATTTTGAACCATAGAGTTGTCCATGCCCGCTCGCGAGCATTCTGCAGATGTCAATCACAGCTTTTCAGCTCCTCCTTCCTGGTCTTTGCTGCCTTCTTCCGTTCTTCTTTCTAGATTGAAGGTATTGTTCTTATCTATTCCCTTTATTTCTTAATTTTTGCATTGTTTTTTCAGTCTTTTTGGTTCATGGGTTTTACTCGGCTCCAGGATTGGCTGTGCCTGCTTGGAGAGCAGTAGATTCTGTCTGCTAGTTGGCAGGTGTATCCTTTGGGGACCTTTTCAGCCAGCCTGCTGAATATTTGTGGAGCTCAGGGTTCCAGGCCCTCAGCACTTGCTCGTTTCCTTGACTGAGGTCTGACTGGCAGCCTGAAGAACTTGGCATGACAGCTGACTGGTGGAATGAGGCAGAAAATCCCTCCAGTTCCAGCTACTCTCTCAAGGAACTGAGGCAGGCTGCAGCACCTTTTCCCCTGCACATGATCTGTGAGTACAGGCTGTGACAACCTATGGGGGGAAGGGGGGGGGGCTGAAAAACTGTGTTTTGACTGATTTTACATGATGGCAGATAAAGACCCAAATGGTCCATCCAGTCTGCCTAACTTGATTCAAATTAAATTTTTTACATTTTTTCTTCTTAGCTATTTCTGGGCAAGAATCCAAAGCTCTACCTGGTACTGTGCTTGGGTTCCAACTGCCGAAATCTCCATCAAAACCGACTCCAGCCCATCTACACCCTCCCAGCCATTGAAGCCCTCCCCAGCCCATCCTCTCCCAAATGGCCATATACAGACAAACACAGACCATGCAAGTCTGCCCAGTACTGGCCTTAGTTCAATATTTACTATTATTTTCTGATTCTAGATCCTCTGTGTTCATCCCACACTTCTTTGAACTCCGTCACCGTTTTCCTCTCCACCACCTCTCTCGGGAGCACATTCCAGGCATCCACCCCCTCTTCGTAAAGTAGAATTTCTAATATTGCTCTTGGATCTACCACCCCTCAACCTCAAATTATGTCCTCTGGTTTTACCTATTTCCTTTCTCTGGAAAAGATTTTGTTCTACGTGTTTGAACGTCTAAATCATATCTCTCCTGTCCCTCCTTTCCTCTATTCAGGGCTTCCAGTATCTCCTCATACGTCTTCTGGCGCAAGACTCCTATCATTTACATTGCCTTCCTCTGGACCGCTTCAAGTCTTCTTACGTCCTTCGCCATATACAGTCTCCAAAACTGAACACAATACTCCAAGTGGGGCCTCCCCAATGACCTGTACAGGGGCATCAACACTTCTTTCTTCTACTGGCTACACCTATCTTTATACAGCCCAGCATCCTTCTGGCAGCAGCCACCGCCTTGTCACACTGTTTTTTCGCCTTTAGATCTTCAGACACTATCACCCCAAGGTCCCGCTCCCCATCCGTGCATATCAGCTTCTTAGCTCCCGATTATTAATCCCCAAATGCATTACTCTGCATTTCTTTGCATTGAATTTTAGTTGCCAGGCATTAGACCATTCCTCTAACTTTTGCAGGTCCTTTTACATATTTTCCACTCCCTCTTCGGTGTCTACTCTGTTACAAATCTTGGTATCATCTGCAAAAAGGCACACTTTTCCTTCTAACCCTTCAGCAATGTCATTCACAAACACATTGAACAGGATCGGCCCCAGCACTGAACCCTGAGGGACTCAACCACTCACCTTTCCTTCCTCCGAGTGACTTCCATTAATCACCACCCTCTGGGGTCTGTCCCACAGCCAGTTTCTAACCCAGTTCACCACTTTGGGTCCTAACTTCAGCCCTTCAAGTTTGTTCAACAGCCTCCTATGAGGAGCTGTATCAAAGGCTTTGCTGAAATCCAAGTAAATTACATCTAGCATATGTCCTCGATCCAGCTCTCTGGTCACCCAATCAAAAAATTCAATCAGGTTCGTTTGGCACGATTTACCTTTTGTAAAGCCATGTTGCCTCGGATCCTGTAACCCATTAGATTCAAGGAAGTACACTATCCTTTCTTTCAGCAACACTTCCATTATTTTTCCAACAACCGAAGTGAGGCTCACCAGCCTGTAGTTTCCCGCTTCATCCCTGTAACCACTTTTGTGAATAGGGACCACATCCACTCTCCTCCAATCCCCAGAAACCACTCCCGTCCAGGGCAAGATTAACGAATAGGCCCAGTAAGCACGTGCCTAGGGCCCGATGAAGGAGGGTATTTATTTATTTTCAAATGGCGATGGGCCCCCCCCCCAGCATCGATCGGCAATGCGGTCCTTCGGCAACAGACCCCCCTCCTCCATCAACGGAAAGTAAGATGAGTAAGGCAACACCAACTGTAATTTTCCAAGCGGTGCTGCTTGCCCAAAGCTTCCCTCCTGTTTCCGGGGCGGGTCAGAACGGGGAAGGGGACCCAGTGTACTTGTGTGCCTAGGGGCCTTCGAAGAATTAATCCTGCCGTGCTCCCGTCTCCAGAGATTTGTTGAACAAGTCTTTAATAGGATTTGCCAGAACCTCTCTGAGCTCCATCAGTATCCTGGGATGGATCTCATCCGGTCCCATCGCTTTGTCCACCTTCAGTTTTTCAAGTTGCTCATAAACACTCTCCTCCGTGAACGGTGCAGAATCTACTCCATTTTCTCCTGTTACTTTGCCAGACAATCTCAGTCCTTCTCCAGGATTTTCTTCTGTGAACGCAGAACAGAAGTATTTGTTTAGCACGTTTGCTTTTTCCTCATCACTCTCCACATATTGCTTCCCAGCATCTTTTAGTTTAGCAATTCCACTTTTCATTTTCTTCATTTCACTAATATATCTGAAAAAAATTTTATCTCCCTTTTTTTACATTTTTAACCATTTGTTCTTCCACCTGTGCTTTCGCCAGACATATCTCTCTCTTGGCTTCTTTCAGTTTCACCCTGTAGTCCTTTCTGCACTCCTATTCTTGGGTATTTTTATATTTCACGAACGCCAACTCTTTCGCCTTTATTTTCTCCGCCACTAGTTTGGAGAACCATATCGGTTTCCTTTTACTCTTATTTTTATTTATTTTAATCACATAAAGGTCCGTAAGCATTTTTATTGCTCCTTTCAGCTTAGACCACTGTCTTTCCACTTCTCTTTTGTTCTTCTATCCTAACAGCTCTTTCTTCAGGTACTCTTCCATTTCATTAAAGTCCTTAGGTTTGAAATCTAGGACTTTAAGTATCGTGCAGCCACTCTCCACTTTAGCCGTTATATTAAACCAAACCGTTTGATGATCACTACTTCCCAGGTGAGCACCCACTCGAACATTAGAGATACTCTCTCCATTTGTGAGGACCAGATCCAATATCACTTTTTCCCTTGTGGGTTCCTTCACCATTTGTCTGAGCAGAGCCTCTTGAAAGGCATCCATAATCTCCCTACTTTCTGATTCCGTAGATGGAACATTCCAGTCCGCATCCAGCAGGTTGAAATCTCCCAACAGCAGCACCTCCTTTTTCCTTCCAAACTTTTGGATATCCACAATCGGATCCTTATCAATTTTTTGCGATTGAGTCGGAGGTCTGAAGACTACACCCACGTAGATAGAAGTTCCATCTTCTCCTTTCAGAACAATCCATATCGCTTCTTCCTCTCCCCAGATCCCTTGCATTTCAGTTGCTTAGATATTGATCTTTATATAGAGTGCTGCTCCTCCACCTTTTTGACCATCTCTGTCCTTCCTAAAAAGATTATATCCCGGTATGTTTACATCCCATCCAAGGGATTCACTGAACCACGTCTCTGTGATAGCGATAATATCCAGATCTGCCTCTAACATCAGGGCTTGCAGATCATGAACTTTGTTGCTTAGACTGTGAGCATTTGTGGTCATCGCTTTCCAGCTATTTTTCACGGTAATCACCTTTTTCATATAGATTTTTGTTTTGTTTCTTTTTCCATTGCAATGCTAAGAAGTGAGTTGCTGATATTGTTTATGTTGCAATCTTTACTACCATCACATCTTTTCTTTTGCCGGGGGTGGTCTCTATAATTGTCCCAATATAAACGACTGGGTAAGGTCAAAAAAGACTAGTTCCAAAAAACAGGATAACTGTGAAAAGTTATTTTGAAGCACTTAATAAGATAAATAATACTGTATAGCTTGCACTCTTTCAAATGGCTTGTAGAAATTTGGTAATTCAAAGGTTAAATGACTTAGCTGAAGATTGCTGCTAGCGTTAGTTTGGCTGGGTCCTGACGCGTTTCGCCTCACTGGCTTCCTCAGAGAACCCGCAAACAATCTTGTATTTGTTATTTGTCCTGGATTTAAATCAGTAATTTTTCTATTTCCTGTGACGTCCAGGACAAATAACAAATACAAGATTGTTTGCGGGTTCTCTGAGGAAGCCAGTGAGGCGAAACGCGTCAGGACCCAGCCAAACTAACGCTAGCAGCAATTTTCAGCTAAGTCATTTAACCTTTGAATTACCAAATTTCTACACGCCATTTGAAAGAGTGCAAGCTATACAGTATTATTTATCTTATTAAGTGCTTCAAAATAACTTTTCACAGTAACCATGGTGCAATGATAGATACCATAAGAGTTCTGGTTGGGGTTGATTCCCCACTTTGAGTTCTTCAATTCCATCTTGGATTCTGAGCACCGTTAAAAGTGGAAAGTAATTTTTGAAATTATTTCTAGTTCCTTTTTCTGTTTATTAGTAGCTCTATAATTGTCCTACATACATACACCACCCCCACCTTCTAGTTTAAATGCCTAGAAACATATTGTCTAAATTTCTCCGCAAGGTTTCTTTTTCCTGCTGTAGTAATATGTAGCCCATCAGTGCAATATAGCTTCTTGTCCTTCCATGTATTTCCCCATCCTCCTATGTACCTAAAGCCTTCTTGATGACACCAGGCTTTGAGCCATCTATTAAAGTCCTCTGTGTTTTTTTACTCTTTGCAGATAGAGGCTTGTTTCTCCGTCTCTAAAATTATATTTTTGTTGAATTTTGATCAGCCCTGAAGCATTTTAAAGCCATTTGTTTGGCACCAGAATTGCCACGGTGGCCATTTTGGATTTCCTGGATCGGTAACATGGAATATTGCTTTTCCTTGGGCTACTGGGCTTGATGGACCATTGCTGTGACCCAGTAAGGCTATTCTTATGTTCTTAATTCTCAAACTTTCTTAAAACACCTTATTTTGCCTCAAAATTGATAGGGATGGAGTCATCAGACTCTAATACCCCTTTATCATGCCTTATTTGTTCTGGATGGAAGGCTGAAGAGGGCTGTGTACCGCATGGCACACGGAGGGGCTGGAGCTTTAGGCTTAGCTCCTATGCAGGCCTCTAGGATTGGAGAAAGATTGATGGATCAGACAGGTGGAGTGAAACAACTTCTAAGTCCCGGGACAGCACCTCTGCGCACTGTAAGGGCTTAGAAGTTTTGTAGCCCAAGAAAAGGGGTGTCATGCTCCGGAGCTTCTACAGCCTTCCTATCTCCCTCTCCCTTCTACCTGATTCCGGCCACACCCCCTGCTCCGTGGCTCTCTTCGGCAACTCAGCAGCAGCGATCGACACAAGCTTCTGACATCGGGGCCTACCCTCTGCGAGTCCCGCTTGTTTCAACTTCCTTTTTCCACAAAGGCGGGACTCGTAGAGGGAAGGCCTCGATGTCGGCAGCTTGTCTTGATCACCGCTGCTGACGAGTTGCTTAAGAGAGCCGCGGAGCAGGGTGGTGTTGCCAGGTGCAGGTAGAAGGGAGAGGGCCAGATGCAGGACTCGTGGGTGAGGGAGGAGAAGAGAGAGAGAAAGAGAGAGGGGAGGAAACAAAAGGAAATATTTCATACTGGGCTGGGCCGGAGTGGAGGGAGGGTGGAAAGATTCTGGCTACAGGGTGCAGTAACAAAGGAAAAGGGGGGAAAGCTGAAAATGGAGATAGTGACACAAAGAAGAGAAAGGGTAAGCAGGACGTACTGAATAAGGATAGAGATACAGAGGGGACATGAAGAGGAGGTGAAATAGAGACATAGAAGTAATGCTGAAAAAGTGGGGGGGGGGGAGATAAAGACATTGAAAGGGCAAATGGTGAACATGGGGTAAAGACAAGGACAGAGACAAATGAAGATTCTGAAAAAGTGGTGAGATAGGGTTATAGGTGAGATGGACACAAAGAAGGGTGATGCTGGAAAATAGGTGGAATGGTAATTCTGACAGACACAGAAGGGAAATGCTGGATCAAGGAGAGATGGGGCTCAGGCTGGATGAAATGAGGAGAAATGCCTTGTTAAGAACATAAGAACATAAGCAGTGCCTCCGCTGGGTCAGACCACAGGTCCATCTTGCCCAGCAGTCCGCTCCCGCGGCGGCCCGAACAGGTCACGGCCTGTCTTAGTCACCAGAAGGGGCCCCCTTGCCACCTTGGTTTCCCATTGAGTCTTATCTTCCCATCGAAGTCCTAACCCTCCGGTCTTGCACATGCACGATCTGGTTGGATTTCTATACTTATTACTTGGTTTGCTTTCTATACCTGTGTTACATCCCAGCACCTCTCTCAGTATCCCACGATCCCCCTATCCCTCAGGAATCCGTCCAATCCCTGTTTGAATCCCTGTACCGTACTCTGCCTGATCACTTCCTCCGGTAGCGCATTCCAAGTGTCCACGACCCTTTGGGTGAAGAAAAACTTCCTTGCATTTGTTCTGAACCTATCTCCCTTCAGTTTCTCCGAATGCCCCCTCGTGCCTGTTGACCCCTTCAGCCTGAAGAATCTGTCCCTATCCACCCTCTCTATGCCCCTCATGATCTTGAAGGTCTCTATCATATCTCCCCTGAGCCTCCTTTTTTCCAGAGAGAAGAGCCCCAGCCTATCCAACCTCTCGGCGTATGGGCAGTGTTCCAGCCCTCTTACCAGTTTCGTTGCTCTCCTTTGGACTCTCTCAAGCACTGCCATGTCCTTCTTGAGGTACGGCGACCAATATTGAACGCAGTATTCCAGATGTGGACGCACCATAGCTCGATACAATGGCATGATGACTTCCTGCGTCCTGGTTGTTATGCCCCTCTTTATGATGCCCAGCATCCTGTTGGCTTTTTTCGAGGCTGCTGCGCACTGTGCAGATGGCTTCAGTGATGCATCCACCAGCACACCCAAGTCTCTCTCAAGACTGCTGTCTCCCAATAATGCCCCCCCCCAATTTGTATTTGAACAACGGGTTCTTTTTCCCTATATGCATGACCTTGCATTTTTCCACGTTAAAGCGCATTTGCCATTTGTTTGCCCAGTCTTCCAGCTTGTCCAGGTCCCTTTGCAGGTTCTCACACTCCTCCCTAGACCTAACTCTGCCGCACAGTTTGGTATCGTCTGCAAATTTTATAACCTCGCACTTTGCCTCTTTTTCCAGGTCATTGATAAATATGTTGAAGAGTAACGGCCCCAGCACCGATCCCTGTGGCACACCGCTTGTGACTCCCCGCCAGTCAGAGTATTGTCCCTTTACTCCGACCCTCTGCAGTCTACCCGACAACCAGTGCTCGATCCATCTGTGCACATCCCCTCCCACCCCGTGGTTCCACAGTTTCCTAAGCAGCCTTTCATGTGGCACCTTGTCAAAAGCCTTTTGAAAATCAAGGTAAATGATGTCTATAGGTTCCCCATTGTCCACCCGACTGCTTATTCCCTCAAAGAAGTACAGAAGGTTCGTTAAGCATGACCTTCCCTTACAGAATCCATGCTGGCTTGTTCTCAGTAGGCCATATCTCTCGATATGCTCGCAAATACCATCCTTGATCATAGCTTCCACCATCTTCCCTATAATTGAACTCAGGCTCACCGGCCTGTAGTTTCCGGGGTCACCCCTCGATCCCTTCTTGAAGATAGGTGTGACATTCGCCAATTTCCAGTCCTCTGGTACCTCTCCAGTTTTCAAGGATAGGTTGCAAACATGCTGGATTGTGCCCGCTATTTCTTGTCTTAGTTCTTTCAGAACCCTTGGGTGGATCCCGTCCGGGCCTGGCGATTTGCCGCATTTTAACCTGTCTATCTGCTTTAGGACATCCTCCTTACTTACCTCTATGTGTTCTAATTTTTTAGCCTGTTCCCCACTCATGAGCTCCTCTGAGTCCGGTATATTAGATGTGTCTTCTCTCATGAAAACCGACGAGAAGAACGTGTTCAACCTCTCAGCTACCTCTTTATCCTCCTTGATCACTCCCTTCCTATCCCCATCGTCCAACGGCCCCACCTCCTCTCTCGCTGGTCGCTTCCCCTTTACGTAACTGAAGAATGCCTTGAAGTTTTTCGCCTCCCTGGCCAGCCCCTTTTCATATTTCCCTTTTGCTTTTCTAACCTCTCGGTGGCATTCCTTTTGGCATTTCCTGTGCGCCTGGTGATTTTCCTCCGTTGGGTCCTTTTTCCATCTCCGGAAGGACACTTTCTTGTCGTTTATTGCCCTCTTTACTTCTGTTGAGATCCAAACCGGGTCCTTTTACCGCTTGTTCTTGCCGCCTTTCCTGAAACTTGGGACGTACATTCTTTGTGCTTCCTGCAGGGTGTCCCTGAATAGGGTCCAGGCGCTTCCTACAGTCTCCATCCTAAGGATGTTTTTGAGCTTCCTCACCACCATTTCCCTCATAGCAACATAGTTCCCTTTCCTGAAGTTGAGCGCAGTTGTTGCGGTCCTCTTTACTGTGGGTGTCCCCCTTTCTAATGTGAATCGGATCGCGTTGTGGTCACTGTTGCCTAGTGGTCCTCCCACTTCTACCCCTCTTGCAGGCCCCCCTAATCCGTTTAAGATGAGGTCAAGAGTAGCACTCCCTCACGTCGGTTCCTTGACTAGTTGCTCCATGAAGCAGTCCCTCACAGCTTCTACAAATCCTGTTTCCTTAGTGCAGTTGGAGTGACCCGTACTCCAGTCAATCCCCGGGTAGTTGAAGTCCCCCATCACTGTTACACTTCCAGTCCTGCATTCTTGTCTCAGTTCAGCTTCCAAGTCGTGTCCGATTTCTTCCGGCGTACCAGGTGGGCGATAGTACAGCCCCAGTTTTATGCCTGTACCCTTGTTTCCCGGCAATTTGACCCATAGCGATTCCAGCCCCTCTGCCTTCTTTGCCATATCCATCCCGACCGAGTAGATAGAGTCCTTTATATATAGTGCTATGCCTCCCCCCTTCTTGTGGGTCCTGTCCCTCCTGTAGAGCTTGTACCCTGGCAGCGCCACATCCCATTGATTCTCCTCTGTCCACCATGTTTCTGTAATTCCAATTATATCCAGGTCCTCCCCCTTGGCTACGACCTCTAGTTCACCCATCTTGGCCATGAGGCTTCTTGCATTGGCGTATAAGCACCGCAGGTCCCGTCGTTTTTCCTCCACCTCCGTATTTACCTGGGCCGCATCCCCTTGAATTTCGGGCAGTTCTCCTGTTCCCTGTGCTTCTGCTTTGCCCTTAGCCTTTACTCTCGCAGCTTTCGGTTTCCCCACATTTCCGCCACCCCTCTCCCCAGCTTCTCCTCTGGGTTTTCTAGCCCTACCGGTCTCCTCCTGGGCTATCATCCCTTGAGGCTCTGTTTGATCCCCCTCGCCTTGTGGCACCCCTATATTGCCCTCAGTTTTCGCCCTCGTGCCACCCAGTCCCCCTGTGTCTCTATGCCCCTTAGTCTCCTCCCAGAAAGCTCCCTTTACCTGGTGTTTCCCTCGCTGTCTGATCATAAGATTCACCGGTCTCTCTACTTCCTCCTTGCAGTCAGCCCGTTCAGCATCTGTTCTGGATACTGTTGTCCGAAGCGTCAACATCAGATCAGCTGTCGGCTTTCCCCCTCTCCTCAGTTTAAAGCCCTCTCGATCTCCTTCCTCACATTTGCTGCCAGTAGTCTAGTTCCCGCTGTGCTCAGGTGCAGGCCGTCTCGCCGGTAGAGCTTGCTCTTTCCCCAGAAGGACGTCCAGTTCCTCACAAAGTGGAAGCCCTCCTCCTGGCACCATCTCCTCAACCATGCATTCACAGCCTGGAGGTCTGCCTGCCTCTTTGCATCTGCTCTCGGTACAGGCAGGATCTCTGAGAATGCTATCCTCCGGGTACTCCGCTTCAGCTTTCGTCCCAGGGCCCTGAACTGGTCAGTCAGTGTGGCCATGCTGAAGTTCCTCCGGCTCACATCATTCGTTCCGATGTGGATTATCACCGCAGTCTCCTCTGTCTCTGCTCCGTCCAGGATCCTCTCGATCCTATCAGTGACATCTCGTGTCTTGGCCCCTGGGAGACAAGTCACTAGCCGGTCCTCCCTTCCTCCAGCTACGTGACTATCTACCTCTCTCAAGATCGAGTCTCCCACCACAATAGCAGACTTCCCTTTCCTCAGCAACCTCCTCTGTCTCAGGTCTGTGTCCTCAGTGTAATGTGGTGTCTCTCCCTCGGGGTCCCGGTGGGTCACGGTTGTTGGCCCAGAACTTCCTCTCCTACGTCAGAATTGACGTCAGGGAGCGTAATGCTGGTCAGTGCGACGCTTCTGCAGGGAAAGTTTGGGACAGCGGTGGCTTGGGGGCTGTTCCCTGATGGCGGTGGCAGCAAACCGAGTGGCTTGGGGGAGGGCACGGAGAAAGAAAGAAAGGGGGCAGACAGGAAGACAGAAAGAAGGGGGAACAGGGAGACAGAAAGAAAAAGTTGGGGGAGAGAATGAGGTCTGGAGGAGAGAAAACATACAGGAGGTTGAAAGAAAGGAAGAAAGATTGGATGCACAGTCAGAAGAAGAAAGTGCAACCAGAGACTCATGAAATCATCAAACAGCAAAGGTAGGAAAAATGATTTTATTTTCAATTTAGTGATCAAAATGTGTCGGTTTTGAGAATTTATATCTGCTGTCTATATTTTGCACTATGGCTCCCTTTTACTACACCGCAATAGCGTTTTTTAGCGCAGGGAGCCTATGAGCATTGAGAGCAGCGCGAGGCATTCAGCGTAACTCCCTGTGCTAAAACCTACTATTGTGGTTTAGTAAAAAGGGAGGGGGTGTATTTGTCTATTTTTGTATTTTGTTACTGAGGTGACATTGCATAGAGTCATCTGCCGTGACCTCTTTGAAAACCCCCAGAATATGAATAATTAACATTTTCTCTGCCTTTCAGTGTGCTTTGTGTTTTTTTTAAATTTTATTGTTGGTAGATCATTTTGACTTAGTCGTTATAAAAGTAGCTCACAAGCCCATAAAGTGTGGGCACCCCTGCTCTAGACTAAGAAGCCAGAGCCTGATGGACTCTAAGCCCCTACCTCAGCTTTTCCTGGCAGAAATAGACTACATCGTAATGTCCTTTATGACATTATCAGAGCCTTAGCCTTTTTGATCACCACCTGTCGTATGCTTTTCATCAGACAATGGGTGGGTGATTTGACCTCTAAAGCAACTCTGAGCAGGCTCCCTTTTAGAAGGCAGATGCTATTTTGCAAAGATATAGATGGTCTCATAGCCATGTACAGGATCGCTGGTCCAAATCCTTACCAGACAGCAGACCCCAAGCGCCTAAAGCCAGAGCCGGGGTCCTTTCATGACTTTCAGCACTCTCATCAATATGCCACAGGAGCCTACACTCAACCTTTCCAGGTTCCAGACAGAGACTTTCTGGGTATAGGATGAACCAAGGTTCAAGTTCCTGCTCTGCAGTGCCAACCAAAAAGCCACAATGACGCCAATTCTCAAGACACTCCTCTGAAGATTGTAGGTTGACTCTTGGAATTTGTGGAGGTTGGGGAATGCATAATGTCCAACTGCTGTGTCCTGGACATTATCAAAGAGGGTTACAAGATAGTTTGCCCACCCTTTCTCCAATTGGTTTATGGATTTGCCAGCAGGCCAGCCAGAGAAAGCAAACAGAATCAGAGCAATGCTGCATAGATTGCTAAATATCCAAGACATAGAACCAGTTCTTCCAGATGACTTGGACTCTGGCAGATACTTCATATACTTTGTTGTGCCAAAGAAAGGCTCAGAGGAGTAGAGACCCATTCTGGTCCTCAAGCATGTCAACTCGGTACTGAGAGTTCCTTGGTTTCAGATGGAAACCGTTCACACAGTTATTGCAGTGGTACAATCAGGAGAATATCTAGCTGTTTTAAATTTGATGGAAGCTTACCTTCACATTCCCATTTTCCCAGAACACAGGAAATTCCTCAGATTCCATATGCTGGAAAATCACTATCAATTCTCATCACTTCCCTTTGGGTTAGCAACAGGGCCCCGAACATTCACCAAGCTAATTGCCGCAAAGCAGGTTGTCAGGTATACCTGTGTACTTGGACCACTGGCTCATCAGAGCACCATCCTACCCAGAGGGAGAAAAGGCAGTTGCAGCAGTTGTCAAGATGCCCAGTCTGGGATGGACTGTGAACTTTCAAAAGAGCCACCTGATGCAACACAGTCCCTGGAATATCTGGGAATCTTATTCAGCATGGCAAAAGGCAAAGTTTTTCTTCCAGAAGAAATCAAACAGAAGCTTTATGCTCAGATTGCAGCCTTGTTAACCATGCCAGAGCATACTGCATGGAATTATCTGCAAGACCTGGGGTCCATGGCAGCCACCATAGGTAGTGCCATGGGCAAAGGCACACATCCACCCCTCCAGGATGCATGCTATCTCACTGGTCTCCTCAAAGAGACTCCCTACAACTTTTGCTCCCATGAACAGCGGTGGCTTCAGATCGATTCCTGGGTCACCCTAACAGCAGATGCCAACTTATTCGGCTGGGGGCTCATTGCAACAGTCATGGACCATAAGAACACTTTACCAGAAATACCAATAGCATCCAAATAATTAAGCAATATTTTATGATCAACAAGATCAAAGACACTACTTAAATCATATTGTAAAATCAAAGCTCCTAAGCCTCTACTAAACAAAGCATTCAGATGATTCAGGAGTGAGGCAATAACTGTCTCAGTGCTATAGAGTGGACAAAATCATGATTGGGATACATGAAAAAGTGGAAACTGATCTAAATAAACGAGAAAACAAAAACAAAACTGCAGACAGTATGTACAAGATGCAGGCTATGTTTATTATTTCAAATATAAATGCGGTTAATATTACCACCCTTTGAAGACAAACCTAAGGACCTGACATGTTCCATGTTTTGGTAAACACGCCTTCTTTATGGGTCCAGGGTTGGTAAGGTTTGAGATGAACCGCAATTTGAATTGATAATAAACAGAATCCTGTATGAATGTAGAATTGATCGCACACCAATGTATTCGGCAAGAACTTGCAAACAGAGCAGGTTTTTTTGGGTTTTTTTTGCTCTGTTTGCAAGTTCTTGCTGAATGCATTGGTGTGCAATCAATTCTAGAAAGCAAATAGAATGTTAGCATGATAAAGAAAGGAATTACGAGTAGATTGGAGAAAGTTATAATGCTGCTTTATAGGGCAAAGGTCCACACTTGGAATACTGTGTCCAACATTGGTCTTCCAACCTAAAGAAGGATATAAAACTGCTGGAGAGGGTGCAGAGATGAGCAACGAAGCTAATAAAAGGTATGGAGAACTTGGAATACGAGGAACGACTTAAGAGACTGAGATTGTTCTCCCTTGAGAAAAGGAGACTGCGAGGGGATATGATCGAGACTTTCAAAATACTGAAAGGAATCGACAAAATAGAGCAGGAAAAAAATTATTTACAATGTCCAATGTGACATGGACAAGAGGACATGGACTGAAGCTAAGGGGGGACAAGTCCAGGACAAATATCAGGACGTTCTGCTTCACGCAACGAGTGGTGGACACCTGGAATGCTCTCCCAGAGGAGGTTATTGCGGAATCCACCATTCTAGGATTTAAAAGCAAAGTAGATGCACATCTTACAAGAGGCATAGAGGGATATGGGTGACGAAAATTATGCCAGGTGTACATCTGGTTGGGCCTCCGTGTGTGCAGATTGCTGGACTTGATGGACCGAAGGTCTGATCCGGAGATGGCAGTTCTTATGTTCTTACAGAAACCTATGGTGTAGATGGCCTGCCTCAGGATGTTTCTTTTTTAAACGTGCGGTCCAATTGGCTGATTTGACAGCAGTAGGACGCCTACCGCCGCCTACAATCAGGATGCCTTATATAGAATATGCCCCTAAGTGTTCAGACCATATGTTTGGATTCCAAGTGCCTTGTGCTAAATAGTTATTAGGTAGAACTATATCCTTAGAAGAAAAAGTTACTATATCAAGGTGATGACTCTGTTGACAAGTGTTTGTAGGCTCTGGAATTATATAGTTCAAGGCAGACAGAAATTCTCTTAAATCTCTCACTGCATTTTCATCCTCAAATTCTAAATACAAATTAATATCTTCTAATAATAGAATTATATACTGTAAAAGAAATTCATAAAAATCATCCCTAGCTTTAGTCCATCTACAAGGTAGAATATAAATCAGATAATCTTTTAAATTACAATTACTCAGTTGACTCAATTGACTAGCTAAAATCTCCAAATACTTAGTCTGCCTTGAATCTAAAGCTCTGAATTCAAAATGATCTTTAAAAATAATTGCCAAGCCTCCCCCACGCTTATGTTCTCTGCATAAGGCAGGGGTGTCCAATGTCGGTCCTCGAGGGCCGCAATCCAGTCGGGTTTTCAGGATTTCCCCAATGAATATGCATTGAAAGCAGTGCATGCAAATAGATCTCATGCATATTCATTGGGGAAATCCTGAAAACCCGACTGGATTGCGGCCCTCGAGGACCGACATTGGACACCCCTGGCATAAGGGGATGATTCTATAACCAGTAGGCAAAATATCACCAATGATCAGATCATTGGATGATGAAAGCCAAGCCTCAATTAAAAATAAACATTTCAAATATCTTAGTATTAACTTACCTTCAAATCCTAGCTCTTTGTACCGAGTTAACATACCTGTTTTGCTTCAAATTACTAAACAGAAATTAACTAAATGGCAGACTTTACCTTTATCATTGGGGGGCCATATTGCTCTCTTTAATATGGTGTTATTCCATAAATGGCACTATACCTTTCAATTACTCCCCTTGTGGTTAACTAATAGAAATTGTGCAGTCTGCAGAGAGAACTTGTATAATTTTGTTGGGTAGGGAAGCCAAAACTGAAGTTTGATAGTCTGTTGGGGCCTGGACACAGGAGAGATATGGGACTCCCAGATCTCAGATTGTGTATTTGGGCTTGTTCACTTCAACATTCACGAGATTGGATTCTTGAGGATGCTGCTTTTACTCCCCTGCCTTCTGAGCAGGCATTGTTCATCCCCACCATCTCCTGTATTTACACCATGTGCCTCGCCACCGGTTACCATTTCAGACCCATCATAGCTCCATTTTGAGTTATATGTGGATGGCCTGGGGTTGCTTGATGAAAGCAATGAATTATAACTCTAGAATAATGGATTTATTGCCTATACAAGGTAATGGTGACTTTGAGCCCGGTTTGACATATACTATTTTTCATAGTTGAGGTGCCCAAGGTAATCGCTTCATTGTACAAGTGTTGGATGCGAGTGGAACTGTCCAATCATTTCTAATTTTCTCTAATGCGATAGATGTGGGGCCTGGAGATTTATATGGTTACATTCAATTGACACACTGTGGCTACATTTCGGCAGTTGGACCTTTCTGTAGGAGTCCATGATAGGTTATACACTTTTTTTGAACAGGATGAGGGCATCCCACTATCAGTTTCTTACTTACACAAATTGCTTTGGGAACTCTTGCTACCACGCCTTTATACAGATCTAGCTCAAAAATGGAGTGTAGAACTAGGGATACCAATTCGGGCACTGGATATTAGTTAATCAATACATCGGTTACTTCATTTTATCAATGGCTCCATTTGGAGAAAGTGCACCTATAGAATTCTTCACAGGGTCTATTTTACACAGGTGCAGGCTTGGTTGCCTCCTCTTCCTGTGCCAAATGTACTCAGGCATAAGAACATAAGAACATAAGAAATGCCATCTCCGGATCAGACCTTCGGTCCATCAAGTCCGGCGATCCGCACACGCGGAGGCCCTGCCAGGTGTACACCTGTCGTAATTTATAGTCCACCATATCCTTACATGCCTCTCTTAAGGAGATATGCATCTAGTTTGCTCTTGAAGCCTAGGAAGGTCGATTCCGCAATAATCTCATCTGGGAGGGCATTCCAGGTGTCAACCACTCTCTGAGTGAAGCAGAACTTCCTGACATTAGTCCTGAACTTGTCCCCCCTTAGCTTCATTACATGTCCTCTAGTCCGTGTCAAATTGGACAACGTAAATAATCTTCTCTGCTCTATTTTGTCGATTCCTTTCAGTATTTTGAAGGTCTCGATCATATCCCCACGCAGTCTCCTTTTCTCAAGGGAGAATAATCCTAGTGTTATAAGTCTGTCCTCGTATTCCAGTTTTTCCATACCCTTCACCAGTTTTGTTGCTCGTCTCTGCACCCTCTCCAGCAGTTTTATATCCTTCTTTAGGTAGGGAGACCAATGTTGGACGCAGTATTCCAAGTGTGGTCTGACCTTTGCCCTATAAAGCGGCATTATAACTTTCTCCGATCTACTCGAGATTCCTTTCTTTATCATGCCCAACATTCTATTTGCCTTCTTTGCCGCTGCCGCGCATTGTGCCGACGGCTTCAGGGTCCTATCTATCAGTACACCCAGGTCCTTTTCTTGTTCACTCTTCCCCAGAGTTGCACCTGACATTGTATACTCGTATTCCTTATTCTTATTTCCTAAATGCATTACCTTGCATTTCTCCACATTGAACTTCATCTGCCATTTCTCCGCCCATGTTTCTAACCGACACAAGTCGCTCTGGAGTTTCTCTCTATCCTCATGCGATCTGATCGCCCGGCATAGTTTTGTATCGTCTGCAAACTTGATGATCTCACTGGATGTTCCTTCCTCCAGATCATTGATATAAATATTAAAAAGGATCGGCCCAAGTACCGAGCCCTGGGGTACACCACTAGTCACTTTCTCCCAGTCGGAGAACTTCCCATTTATGCCCACTCTCTACTTTCGGTTTTCCAGCCATTTGCCTATCCATCTTTGTATATCCCCCTCTATGCCATGGCTTTGTAGTTTCCTGAGAAGTCTTTCATGTGGAACTTTGTCGAACGCTTTCTGGAAGTCCAAGTATATTATGTCCACCGGCTTCCCACTATCAATTTGCTCGTTCACGGTCTCAAAAAATTGGAGTAAATTCGTCAAACATGATTTCCCTTTCCTGAATCCGTGTTGACTGGGTTTCATCAAGTCGTGTGCGTCCAAGTGCCGGACCATGCTATCCTTGATCAGTGCTTCAACCATCTTGCCGGGGACAGACGTAAGACTCACAGGTCTATAGTTGCCCGGTTCCCCTCTTGATCCTTTTTTGAAAATTGGGGTGACGTTCGCTATCCTCCAGTCGTCCGGTATCTGTCCAGTTCTGATTGTCAGGTTTGCAAGTTTTTGCAATAACTCTCCGATTTCAACCTTCAATTCCTTTAAGACTCTCGGGTGAATTCCATCCGGTCCAGGGGATTTGTCACTTTTAAGTTTGTCGATCTGATAGTATATCTGGTCTAAGTCCACTTCAACTGTGGTGAGGCTGTCTTCTATTTCTCCTGCAAACACTTTCTCCGCTTCAGGTATTGTTGAGGTGTCCTCCTTCGTAAAGACGGACGCAAAGAAGGAATTTAGTTTGTCTGCGATTTGTTTATCTTCCTTGATGTACCCTTTTCTTCCCTGGTCGTCCAAGGGTCCGACTGCCTCTTTTGCAGGTTTTTTCCCTTTCACGTATCTAAAGAAGGGCTTGAAGTTTTTGGCCTCCTGGGCTATTTTTTCCTCATATTCCTGTTTTGCATCCCTCACCGCCTTTTGGCATTGTCTTAAAATTCAATATTTCAGGAACTGTATTTTTCCCTATTTGGGTACCTTATAGGGCACTCAGGTACTGGGTTTCCCCCTGGGTGCTTTGTTCGGTAATGCGGCTTCCTGTGGGGTCTTTGGGAAGGGCCGACGCTTTTTGTTTCAAAAGGCATGTATGGTGGGTCATAAATACATTATGCAGTCTTGGGTGCAAGATGCTCCTTCAAGTTTTTGGCACTGGAGAAATCAGTTACACCGCTTACTGCTTCTTGAGATTTGGGACGCCCGTAAAATCCTAAACATCAACAAGTCTTTCTGCAGATTTGGGAGCCTCACCGTTACTCTTTACTACTTAGGAGATGTATGTGGGGGAGGGGTTTTTCTTGCTTTTTTAAAAATAAAGTTTGATGGAATTGTATTGTATTCGATACCTTTCATTATGGAGTGGAGCCACAAGAGTTAGAGGATTCTGCTCGTTGGCTTTGGATCTTTTCTGGGTTTTTTTGATAATTTCTCCTTTTTATTGTTTTTGTTTCTGGTCCATCAATAAAATAGATTTGAACACAAAAGTTTGGGAACAAGATCTGGAAATTACTGATCAAACTCTAGACTAGGAATACTTTTGCTATAAAGTCAATAGACCTACAAAATCAGTTAGTCTATCTCAATCTCTAAGGGGGTCTTTTACTAAGGAGCGCTAGCCGATTTAGCGTGCGCTAAATGCTAACACTTCCATTATATTCTATGGACGTGTTAGCATTTAGCGTGCGCTAAATCGGCTAGCATGCCTTAATAAAAGACCCCCAGATTACAGAACTCATTTCGGAAAGCTGTAAAGACCCTCCTCTTCAACTAAAATTCCAACTGCAATCAACCCCCATCGCCCCTTTAAATTTCCCCTTCCTTTCTGCACTCACTTCTCCATTCTTAACCTATACTTAAGTTGCTGGATAGTCCTTTGTACTGTGAATGTTTGCTTGTAACCCTTTCTGAGCTACTGGGAGGATGGGATAGAAATCGAATAAAATAAATAAAAATATTTCCTAGCCCACAGGGCAATATGAACTCTGGTTAAAAAGTGGAGAGCAAACATTGCCAATACCAAATTTTGCTGGCATTGTAATCAAAATGATGGCACTTTAGCACATATGATCTTCAAATGCCCATGTGTTAATACTTTCTGGCAAAAGATATGGTCAACTATCCAAAAAATTCTGAAAATCAATAATTCGATTTCACTATCCATCATCATCTTACGTTCAACACATCTTTCTTTACAATTAGATGATACACAGCAATCTTTATTTGACATATTAATAGCACTTGCAATTGGCTGTTGGAAGACTGCCACAAATCTGAATGATATCTTTTGGTGGCATACAATTTGTCTTATCTATAAATATGAACTTAAGGATGCAGAAAAAACAGTAGATACCATAAAATTTGTAAGATTTGGAAACCTTTTCAAACTTATCTTTCACGGATTTAATATACTGTACTTTCTCATCAGTGGATATTGTGATTGTGTTTCTGTTAATTATAAACTGGTAATTGTATTTCTTCCCTTTTAACAATGACCATATTACTATGGTTACTTTGTATATTATATTTTATATAATTCTCAGTTGTATTTTGCCTGTTATAAAAATTTAATAAAATGTTTGAACTAAAAAAAAAAAAAAAACTTTGCTGAAATCTAAGTCAATTATATCTAGCACACTTCCTTGATCTAATTCTCTGGTCACCTAGTCAAAGAATTCAATCAGATTCGTCTGGCATGATTTACGTAAAGTTTGTAATATAGGATCTATTGGACCCATCGAGTTCCAAGAAGATGATTCTTTAACTACTGTTTCAGTACAATAGATGAGACATTCTAGACAAGTGGGTTGTATCCTAATGGCTCTCTAGCGCCACTTCAATTTTTCCCTTCTGCATTTGTGCCAATAGAAGTGTGTTTGTTCTGCTCCCTCCTTTTTATTATTTTATTCAGTGTTTTTCATCCCTTTATTCGGGATTTCTTGTGTTCAGAGCAATTATTCAGCTCTGCGTTGAAAATATACAGACTTCGGTCTGCAGCTGACAGGCCAATCCCAGTGGGTACCTGTCAGCTAGCCTGCATCTGCTTCTAAGGAGTTTGGGCCATCCCTGCTTCTCTTACTGCCGATGAAGTTTGGCACAGGCTGTTGGGAATACATAGGAAACTTGGCGGTGCCTTGCAGGGTGCCGGCTGCGTTCCACGCCTCTCCCTGTTCCTGAGCACTTCCTTTGGATTGCGGGGGTGGAGGTGCAGTCAGGCATGGAGTCTTACTGGCAGCCCAAAGATCAGTATCAAGGAGGCATTCTCAGCATGAGGCAGTGGTTCTCGGATTCCAGCTACTGTGGCAGGCTGCAGCACATTCCAGCACAGGTCACAGTGAGTAATTTTTTTTTGGGGGGGGAGGAGGGGGGTCTGAATTTCACAGTTCTGAAGGTTTTTGCATGTTCCGCTGTGTTTCCCCACCTGAAAAATCCTAAAATCGCCGATTTTGCTCGTTGCTATATGTGAAAAATATGATTTTGGCACAAATTTCTTAGTAGTGGCCATCTTGGATTTTTTTGCGATTTTTTTTTTTTTTCCAAAAAGCTCCCTGCGTCTCCAAAACTGCAATTTTTGCCTCAAAACCTGTTGGGACGGAGTCCTTGGGCTCTCCTAATGTGACGTCTTGCCAGGATTGCACAATTTAGGCAACTTTGGGGCGATTATTCACCATGTGTCACGTTGGAAGTAATAGCAGCTCAAAGCTTAGCCTCTCCCCTGATTAAGCAGGCTTGGCTAGCCCGGCAAGGTGGCCTATTTTGTTTTCAGGGCTTGGCACACCTACTGGTTCCGTTTGCATGGCTGCAGACCCTCCGCAGCCTAAGACCGCATGCTTCAGTCATCTTGAGGTGACTCTGCACCCCAGGAGCCAGAGGCCTTCTCAGACTTTATGGCATATTTGTAGAATGAGTTTCGCAGCAGGTGTTCTTCCTCTGCTCAGTCCCGCTCTGCCTCTGATCTGTCTCTAAGCGGTGTTGCTTCTATAGGCACTTCTTCCTCTCAGTCTGCCACTTTTCCAGTGCTGCCTGAGCCTGATATGGGTGATGATTCAGATGATGACCAGCTCACTGGCCCTTTGTTCTCCAACACAGCACTTCCAGGCACAGGAGATCAGGGACTGGCTCTTTGGAGTCCTTAGAAGCTGCTTTGCCGGATCTTAAGTCTGAGTGCAGGAGTTGAATTTGGTCACTGAGCCGGCTCCGTCCACTTTTTCCTCCTGATTTTGTGAAGTGTGCTCCCAGTCTTCTGCCTTTCCCTGGCACCCTGATATGAACATTTTAATTTCAGAGCAATATGACTATCCGGAAGGTACTCTTATGATAGCGAGGACCATGTCTCAAGTGTACCCTCTGGCACAGGAGGAGTGGCAGCAGCTTCTGGGTCAGCCTCAGGTGGATTCTTTGGTTCCGCAGGTGACTAAACATGCCTCTCTTCCCAGGGAAGATGGTGTGGTGCTTAAAGATATGCAGGGTCACCGTGTGGATGTTGTCCTCTGGATGCTTTTTGATGTAGCAGCTTTGGGCATACAGGCTTCTTCAGTGGCATCCTTTGTCAAGGTTAGGGCTCTTCAGCTTGGAAAAGAGACTACTGAGGGGAGATATGATTGAAGTCTACAAAATCCTGAGAGGAGTAGAACGGGTACAAGTGGATCGATTTTTCTCTCTGTCAAAAATTACAAAGTCTAGGGGACACTCAATGAAGTTACAGGGAAATATTTTTAAAACCAATAGGAGGAAATTTTTTTCACTCAGGAGAATAGTTAACATAAGAACATAAGCTCTGGAATGCATTGCCAGAGGTTGTGGTAAGAGCGGATAGATTTTAAGAAAGGTTTGGACAATTTCCTGGAGGAAAAGTCCATAGTCTGTTATTGAGAAAGACATGGGGGAAGCCACTGCTTTCCCTGGATCAGTAGCATGGAATGTTGCTACTCCTTGAGTTTTGGACAGGTACTAGGGACCTGGATTGGCCATCGTGAGAATGGGCTACTGGGCTTGATGGACCATTGGTCTGACCCAGTAAGACTATTCTTATGGTCATTAGTCTAAGCGTGAGGTTATGAGGGTGTGGATAAGGGTACTCAGAAAGGAAGGACCAAATTTGATGATGTAGAGATAGAAGTGACAGTTTAGCAGTTTAATGGGACAGAGTTAGCATGGTTTAGCCAAGGGAGGTCTTGCCTCGCCAATTTACTGCATTTCTTTGAAGGCTTGAATAAGCATGTAGGATAAAGCAGAGCTGGTTGACATAGTATGTCTAGATTTTCAGAAAGCTTTTGACAAAGTACTTCATGTGAGGCTCCTGAGAAAATTAAAGAGTCATGGGACAGGAGACAATGTTTTGTCGTGGATTAGGAACTGTTATTGGACTGAAAACAGAAGGTAGGTCTAAATGGCCATTTTTCTCAATGAAGGAGGGCAAATAATGGAGTGCCACAGGGATAAGTACTGTGACCGGTGCTATTTAACATATTTATAAATGATCTGGAAATTGAAATGACAAGTGAGGTAATTAAATTTCCAGATGATGCTAAACTGTTCAAAGTTGTTAAAACGCATGCAGACTGTGAAATATTACAGGAAGGCCTTAGGAAATTGTAAGACTGGGCATCCAAATGGCAGATGAAATTTACCCCCTCCTTTGCAAAGCCATGCTAGCATTTTTAGTGCTGGCTGCTGAGGTTACAGCTCCAATTCTTATAGAATTCCGAGCTGTTACCGCCAAGGTCAGCACTAGAAACGCTAGAGTGGCTTTGTAAAGGAGGGGGTTAATGTGGAATTAGAGGACATGAAATCAGTGCAAACTGTTTTTCAGCCTTCTCCTGACCCTGCAACCTCTACAATCAAAGGAATAAGACGAGACTCAGACGTGGGAAAGCACTCCACCCCCCCCCAGAAACTCAAGTCTGAACACTTCCTGTCTTCTTTGAACCTCAACCTTCTTCCATCGATGGACCGAGACGGGACCCGGGCGTGGAAGAGCACTCCGCCCATCCCCACCACCACTAGTTGCGGAGCCAGTTGGAAGGCTCAATGACTCAATTTGAACCTTCCTGCCTCGCCTGACCTTACCACCTCCTCCCATCAACTGACCGAGACGGGACTCGGGCGTGGGAGAGCACTCCACTCCTCCCTAGCAATCCAAGTTTGAACACTTCCTGCCCTATTCTGACCCTGCAACCCTCTTCCATTGACGGACCGAGACGGGATTCGGGCTTGGGAGAGTACTCCGCCTCTCACCACCACCACTAGTTGCGGAGCCAATTGGAAGACTCAGCGACTCAATTTTGACCACTAGTTGCGGAGCCAGTTGGAAGACTCAG
Organism: Geotrypetes seraphini; assembly: GCF_902459505.1. Lineage (NCBI taxonomy): Eukaryota > Metazoa > Chordata > Amphibia > Gymnophiona > Dermophiidae > Geotrypetes > Geotrypetes seraphini. Next base: position 189,209,564 of record NC_047091.1, on the reverse strand, counting down.
CAACTCAATTTTGACCCTTCCTGCCTATACTGACCCTGCCACCATCTCCCATCGTCAAACCGAGACAGGACTCGGGCATGGGAGAGCACTCCTCAGCATCCCAAGTTTGAACATGTCCTACACTCCTGACCCTACAACCCTCTTCCACCGACGGACCGAGATGGTACTCGGGCATGGGAGAGCACTTCGCCCCTCCCCACCACCACTAGTTGTGGGGCTAGTTGGAAGGCTTGAACACTTCCTGCCTTCCCCTGACCCTGCATCCCTCTTCCATCGATGGACCAAGACAGGACTCGGGCGTGAGAAAGTACTCCATCCCCAGGAGCATGAGAGTACTCCATCCCTCCTCACCACTGCTAGTCACTAAGTCTTCTCTGAACCCCTCAACATGCGTCTATCGACGGACTGAGACAGGTCTCTCCTCTATCCACGACTACAATAGTCGCCACACTTAGCACCACCATGAGACACACCACAAAAAACCCACAAGCAATCCTACTAATAACCCTGCTCCTAACCAACTGGAAAGCAACTGCAAACAAAAACCAAAAGAAATTGACCCCAAAATATCAACTGCAAACCACATCTCTCCAATACCAACTATAGCAAATTCCAGGGAAATCACCCAACCAACCTGGCATCCCACAACAGACAGAAACTCAAACCATCAGACTTACACATACCAATCCACCCCACAATCAACAAGAAAACTGACAAGCCCATATAAGACCAAAAAACAACCCCACCAAAGATTACTCATATACTCCAAAACAGCTCACAACACACCAACAGACTACACCACTCTCAAATGTGCATATGTGAACATCAGAGCCATAGGCCCCAAAACAGAATGCATAAAAAACTGAATAGAAGAAGATAACCTAGACTGCCTTTTCCTCACAGAGACCTGGCTCTCCTTGGACTCGGACCCCAGAATAACTGAAATTTGCCCAAAGAGCCATAGGTTAACAATGGTCTGCAGAGAAAATAAAAGAGGAGGATGAATTGCCATCATAATCAGAAACACCATAAACTTAAAAATACAAGACAAAACAACCAAACCCATACATGGATTTATTAGCCTGTCAACTTTCAAGCACATAACTCAAAGGAACACTAACATGCATACTCTGCTACATAACCACTAATAATTGGATCACAGCAAAACCAATATTTGAAGAATTTATATATCGAAACTCATTAACGGCAACATACAACCTAATCCTAGGAGACCTCAACCTCCACCTCAAAAACCAATCCTACAAACATGTAGGAACTTTACTATCATATCTCAAGGCTTTAGCCTATAAAATCCTAGATCCTCAAACCACACACAAAAAAGGACACCAACTTGACATTGCAGCCTACATGTCCCAACAACCCATTCAAGCAGAGATCCAAACGGAAAATGGAACCGTTCCCTCTGGTCCGATCACTACACATACTCCTTCAAAATCACTCCAATTCCTCAAAAAATAACGTATAACTCACACAAACACATTGATCCCACCATATTCTGGACAAAAGCAGACACCATAATCCAATACTACATACCCAAAGACTTCATCTCACAATGGAAACATCTAAGTACTGCAACCCTGGACGAACTAGCCCCAGAAAAACCCAAAACCAAAATCCACAGAAAATCAGACAAGTGGTTAAACAACGAACTACTCAACTCAAAAGTCAATGCAGACAACTAGAAAGAAAATGGAGAAAAAGCAGCCAAGAACCCACAAAAACAGCATGGAGAATAATAAACCAAAAATACAAACAAAAACTGTAAGAAAAAAGAAAGACATATTACTCAAAGCAAATAGGAGAAGGACCCCAAGATACTAAAAAAGCTATTCCAGCTACTAAAAGATCTCACAGACACCACACCCTACCTAGCCAACAGCAACTCCCCCTCTCCCTCAGCCACTCTCTTAGCCACGTACTTTAAAAACAAGATTGCAAACATCAAAGACACGTTCAATGGAATTCCCACTCATAGAAGAGACCTCATTTCCCCTCACAGAAAAAGAATCAGTTGCAGCAGACAGAACCTGATCCCACTTCTCACCTATACAATGGTCAGACTTCAACAAACTATATAATAAATACAGCCATGCAACCTGTGACCTCAACCACTGCCCCCCATACTTACTGAAAGCCTCAAGCACAGTATTCCGCTCCCTGCTCCTACAATGGATACAATCTCTGTTCATAGAAGGACATTTCCCACAAGACCTCAGCGAAATCATCATAACTCTGATACTAAAAGACCCCAAAGGAACAACAGACCAACCATCCAACTACAGACCCATAGCCTCAATCCCACTGTACGTCAAGCTGATGGAAGGCCTCGTAGCCAAAACCTTAACCTCATACCTAGAAAACCACAACTTACTCCATCCCACACAGTCTTGTTTCAGATCCAACTACAGCACTGAGACCCTACTAGGAACACTGATGGACACAGCTCGACAACATTTCTGTACAGGCAAGAAAATCATGCTCATACAACTAGACTCCATAGGAATCTCAGGCAAGGTTCTCTCATGGTTTAAAGGCTTTCTACAATCCAGAACATACAGGGTTAAAACAAATAAAGAAGAATCAGATCCTTGGTCCAACCCCTGCGGAGTTCCCCAGGGATCACCTCTATCTCCCACACTATTCAACCTATACATAGCCTCCCTCAGCTCCTGCCTTGATGAACATGGCATAACCTCATTTAGCTATGCAGATGACATCATCATTCTCCTCCCCTTCGACCACCCAGAACCCACCATGACAGGCACTATACACAGAACACTTGAAACAGTAGCAACATGGATGACTGAACACAAACTAAAACTTAATCCTGACAAAACAAATTTCATCCTCCTAGAAAACAGCAAAACTCCAAGCTTAACAAACCTTGTAATAAACTCAATCTCTCACCCCATTCAACCCATACTAAAACTTCTTGGAGTACTAATTGACAGAAGCTGTACCATGCAACCTCAAAGCAACAAAATTATAAAAGCATCATTCATGACTATGAGAAACCTAAGATAAATCTGAAAATTCTTCGACAGGAAACAATTCCAACTTTTGGTACAATCTTTTATCCTTGGACTAATAGACTACTGCAACATACTATACCTCCCTTGCCATGCGACCATGATAAAGCAATTACAAACAATACAAAATACAGCCTTAAGACTCATTTACTCATTAAAAAAAATATGACCACATCACAGAAGCATACCACGACACACACTGGCTACCAATTCAAGCAAGAGTACACTTCAAATTCTACTGCCTACTATTCAAAGCGATTAATGGAGAAAGCCCATCCTACTGGAACAACCGACTAACTCAATCCACCTCAACCAGACACAGGAGAACCCACTCACTATTCACACACCCACCAACCAAAAATGTCAAATGAAGAAAACTATATGACAATCTAATAGCCACCAAAGCAGCAAAACTAGACAGATAAATCACCAATCTGCTATCTTCGACCACAGACTACAAAACCTTCAAGAAATAAACTAAAACCCTACTCTTCAAAAAATACATAAAACCTATATAACAAGACCAGTTCCATCCCAAATTCCACCACCTCACTCTCTAACCCTTTTCAAATCTAAAAAGTTTTTAACTACCCAACATGTATATCACCTCAAGTTCCAATTTCTTAGGTAATTCATATGTAATCCCTATGACAATTCTCATGTAAAGCTACAATTCTTGTAACCTATGATAACTCTTATGTAAAGCTACAATTCTTGTAACCTATGACAATTCTTATGTAAAGTTACAATTCTTGGTTTTTTTTTTATTTATGCAAATTTTACAATTACTAATATCAAATGATACCAAAGAAAAAGGATTATTTCACAAAGTTTAGCAGTAATTATACATATAATACACAATTCCTTTTCAAGCCCACAAAGGTTACAATTCTTGTAACCTCCTGGTAAATCTTATGTAATCCGCCTTGAACCTTAAGGTAATGGCGGAATAGAAATCACTAATGTAATGTAATGAATGTTGTACTGTTTACTGTTATTGTGAATGTGAGTTTGTAAGCTGCTTAGGTCATTAAGCGGATTATAAATATTTAAAATAAAATAAATAAATAAATGCAAAGTGATGCACCTTGGAAAAAAAATGATCCAAATCATAGTTACCAGATGTTAAGTTCCACCTCTCGTATGAAGAAAGACTAAAAAACTCATGGCTCTTCAGCTTGGAAAAGAGACAGCTGAGGGGAGATATGATCGAAGTCTACAAAATCCTGAGTGGAGTAGAATGGGTACAAGTGGATCGATTTTTCATTCTGTCAAAAATTACAAAGACTAGGAACACTTGATGAAGTTACAGGGAAATACTTTTAAAACCAATAGGAGGATTTTTTTTTTTTTACTCAGAGAATAGTTAAGCTCTGAATGCATTGCCAGAGTTCTGGTAAGAGCGTGTAGTGTAGCTGGTTTAAAAAAAGATTTGGACAATTTCCTGGAGGAAAAGTCCATAGTCTGTTATTGAGAAAGACATGAGGGAAGCCACTGTTTGCCCTGGATCTTAGCATGGAATATTGCTACTCCTTGGGTTTTGGCCAGGTACTGGGGACCTGGATTGGCCACCATGGGAACAGGCTACTGGGCTTGAAGAACCATTGGTCTGACACAGTAAGGCTATTCTTATGTTTTTACCTTAGGGGTCATTGTCCAAGAAAAAGATCTATGTATAGTGGTTAATGTACAGTGGTGGTCAATAAAACAAACAAGATGCTAGGAATTATTAGAAAAGGGATGGTAAAAAAGACTAAAACTGAAAGCAGCCATTCAAGGAGCGACGTGGGGCCAGGCAGGAGTGCAAATAACTCGCTCCTGCCTTATGTGCTGCTTGCCGTAAGAGATATGGATGCAGCTGTCCAGAGAGGGAGGGGCACGAGCGTAGAAAGCTCCTGCCGATACAGCGCTGGACCACTGGAATTAAAAAAGGTATCGGGGGTGGGGGTGCTGCCTGCCTGCCTACCAACCTACCTACCACTAGACCTGCCCTATGCCCTGTACCCTGTCCTAGCCTATCACTAGACCACCAGGAGGGGGACAGGGTACAGAGCCTGGCAGGGAGAGGGGTTGGCTGCATAGCCTAGTAGGGCAGGGAACGAAGGGGGCTTGGTACAGAGCCTGGTAGGGAAGGGTGGACAGGGTACAGAGCCTGGCAGGGAGGGGGAACAGTATGCAGAGCCTGGCAGGAAGTGAGGGGGCTGGGTGCAGAGCCTGGTATATTTTATTAAGTAGTGCACAATTTGGTTCAGAATGTTTTGTTTTTTTCTTTCCTCCTCTAAACCTAGGTGCGTCTTATAGTGTGAACAATACAGTATATTCTCTGGTTTACCATTTTCCTTTCTCTGGAAAAGATTTTGTTCCACATGCACGTGATATCATCATTCCAACCTCCTGTCTCCTCAGGGGAGGAGACAGGAGGTTTGGCTGGGGCGGAATAGGGTGAGGCCAGGTATCTTCTTTTTTAAAAGAGGAAATCTATCAACCCTAGGCCTTTGAGCTAGAGTAGGTTTTATTCAGTTTGGCAACTGTCAGGGTATGTTTGAAGTGATGGGCGAAAGGTGGAGTTAATTTGTTTCTGGTTGAATTTGTTGTAAATTTTATGTGTTATTTTTGTATTTGCTTTTGTTTTACGTTTTTATTTTTAATACTAGTCTGTCTTTCTTTCTTTCTGTCTCTTTCTTCTTGGCCGCTTTCTGTCTGTCTGTCTTTTTTTCTTTGTCTCTCTCTCTTTATCTGCTGTCTCTCTGGCCCCCTGTCTGTAATTCTTTCTGTCTGTGTCTCTCCCTGGCCCCCTGTCTGTCTATATTTCTTTCTTTCTCACTCCTTGGCTGCTGTCTGTCTCTCTCTTTTTGTCTCTCTGGCCCCCCTGTCTGTTTGCCATTCTTTCTTTCTGTGTCTCTCCCTGGCCCCTTGTCTTTCTTCCTGCCTATCTCTCTCTGGCCCCCCCGAACAAACCAAGATTGCTGCCTGCCCCCCAGCACACCCCTCCCCCCCAAAGCAGCCCCTTTTTCCTCTCCCCCTCCACTTCTTTCTGTCTGTCTCTCTCCCTGTCCCCCTGTCTTTCTTTCTGTCTGTCTCTCTTCCTGGCCCCCTGCCTACCTGTAGTTCTCTGTTTCTTCGTGGCACCCTTCTGTCTTCCCCCCAGAGCAAAGCATGATTGCTGTCTGCCCCCCAGCACACCCCTCCCCCCAAAGCAGTCCCTTTCCCTCTCCCCCTCCACTTTCTTGAGCAGTAGCAGAATTTTTACCAGCATGGCAATTTTTACCTTGTAGCACCTGCAAGACACCCTCCTGCCGTTCCTCTAGGCACCAGCTAACAGGAGACAAACCACCACTGCCGTTGAAATCGCTGCACGCATCACAAGCTGGCGCACACGCCTCAAGCCGCTGCACGTGCCGCAAATAGAATATGAACTATAAGAAAAAACAGACTGACTCAATACCTGCAGGAAGCACAGAGAATGTACGTCCCCAATTTCAGGAAAGGCTGCAAGAACAAGCGATCAAAGGACCCGGTTTGGATGTCAATAGAAATAAAGAGGGCGATAAAGGACAAAAAAGTATCTTTCCGGAGATGGAAAAAGGACCCAACAGAGGAAAATCACCAGGTGCACAGGAAATGCCAAAAGGAATGCCACCGGGAGGTTAGAAAAGCAAAAGGGAAATACGAAGAGGGGCTGGCCAAGGAGGCGAAAAACTTCAAGGCATTCTTCAGTTACGTTAAGGGGAAGCGACCAGCGAGAGAGGAAGTAGGGCCGTTGGACGATGGGGACAGGAAGGGAGTGATTAAGGAGGACAAAGAGGTAGCTGAGAGGTTGAACACTTTCTTCTCGTCGGTTTTCACAAGCGAAGACAAATCTAATATACCAGACTCAGAGGAGCTCATGAGTGGGGAACAGACTGAAAAATTAGAGCACATAGAGGTAAGTAGGGAGGATGTCCTCAAACAGATAGACAGGTTAAAATGCGGCAAATCACCGGGCCCGGACGGGATCCATCCAAGGGTTCTGAAGGAACTAAGACAGGAAATAGCGAGCACAATACAACATGTTTGCAACCTATCCTTGAAAATTGGTGAGGTGCCGGAGGACTGGAAATTGGCAAATGTCACACCCATCTTCAAGAAGGGATCGAGGGGTGACCCCGGGAACTACAGGCCGGTGAGCCTGACTTCAATTATAGGGAAAATTGTGGAAGCTATGATCAAGGACGGCATTTGCGAGCACATCGAGAGGAATGGCCTACTGAGAACAAGCCAGCACGGATTCTGTAAGGGAAGGTCGTGCCTAACGAACCTTCTGTACTTCTTTGAGGGAATAAGCAGTCGGGTGGACAATGGGGAGCCCATAGACATCATTTACCTCGACTTTCAAAAGGCTTTTGACAAGGTGCCACATGAAAGGCTATTTAAGAAGCTGTGGAACCACGGGATGGGAGGGGATGTGCACAGATGGATCAAGCACTGGTTGTTGGGAAGACTGCAGAGGGTTGGAGTAAAGGGTCAATATTCTGACTGGCGGGGAGTCACGAGCGGTGTGCCACAGGGATCGGTGCTGGGGCCTTTACTCTTTAACATATTCATCAATGACCTGGAAAAGGAGGCAAAGTGTGAGGTTATAAAATTCGCAGACGATACCAAACTGTGCGGCAGAGTTACGACCAGGGAGGAGTGCGAGGACCTACAAAGGGACCTGGACAAGCTGGAAGACTGGGCAAACAAATGGCAAATGCGCTTCAACGTGGACAAATGCAAGGTCATGCATATAGGGAAAAAGAACCCGTTGTTCAGCTACAAATTAGGGGGGGTATTGTTGGGAGATAGCAGACTCGAGAGAGACTTGGGTGTGCTGGTGGATGCATCACTGAAGCCATCTGCACAGTGCGCAGCAGCCTCGAAAAAAGCCAACAGGATGCTGGGCATCATAAAGAAGGGCATAGCAACCAGAACACGGGAAGTCATCATGCCATTGTATCGAGCGATGGTGCGTCCACATCTGGAATACTGCGTTCAGTATTGGTCACCGCACCTCAAGAAGGACATGGCGGTACTTGAGAGAGTCCAAAGGAGAGCAACGAAATTGGTAAGAGGGCTGGAACACTGCTCATACGCCGAGAGGCTGGATAGGCTGGGGCTCTTCTCTCTGGAGAAAAGGAGGCTCAGGGGAGATATGATAGAGACCTTCAAGATCATGAGGGGCATAGAGAAGGTGGATAGGGACAGATTCTTTAGACTGAAGGGGACAGCAAATACGAGGGGGCATTCTGAGAAACTGAAGGGAGACAGGTTCAAAACAAATGCAAGGAAGTTTTTTTTCACCCAAAGGGTCGTGGACACTTGGAATGCGCTACCGGAGGAAGTGATCAGGCAGAATACGGTACAAGGATTCAAACAGGGATTGGATGGATTCCTGAGGGATAAAGGGATCGTGGGATACTGAGGGAGGAGCTGGGATGTAACACAAGTATAGGAAGTAAATCAGGTAATGAGTATAAACTAACCTGGTCGTGCATGTGCAAGACCGGAGGGCTAGGACTTCGATAGGAAGGCAGGACTTAAATGGGAAACCAAGGTGGCAAGGGAGCCCCTTGTGATGATTCAGACAGGTCTTGACCTGTTTTGGGCCGCCGCGGGAGCGGACTGCTGGGCGGGATGGACCTGTGGTCTGACCTGGCGGAGGCACTGCTTATGTTCTTATGTTCTTAATAATATACACAGCCTAAGAGGAGGGCTCGCTATACAAAAACTTAGCTCAGAGAAATAAAACTCTGAAGAGGGAGAGGTTACCCCCTCTTGGGAAAAGAGTTTGTCTTCCAATCATTGCTTAATCAATGTTACAAGCGAGACCAGCTCAAAGGTGTAAAAGTGTATCAACTAAGTTTGTAACACTTAATTACTTAATTGAAACTATTGTATGCAAATAGGTCAAAAGAAACTTTCTTGCAATTCAGGTTGCCACTAATACTTTCAACTTAGCTTAAGAGCTTGACTTGATTCAAATAGCAAAAGCTATGTGGGGTCCCGACGCGGCCCCGTTTCGGTGTCTGCTTCAGGAGACCCCGCCAGAAAAAGGAACTTGATTCTGAAGACAGGTAATAACCATAGCACTGCTCAAAAAATCTGAAATGCAAAAAAATATATAAATGTCAAAAGAGCTATAGATATGGGCTAAAAGCTTCATAAAACCACAAACCCAAGCTAAAATAAAATGCTTTACAACTACCATAAAGGAAGGAGCACAACAATTTACATACCGTGCAAAATGTAGAAAAGTATTTCATGCAACAGAGGACGCCGGCATCCACTCCGGCTTATAAACTGGAGGGGGGAGGCGACCGGACTTAATGAACATGATGACATCATGAAAAAACCTCTGACATAAGCACAAAAACTCTGACATAAGCAAAAGATTCCTGACATAAGCAAAACTTCAAAAATGTAAAGCAAAACAAAAACTGGACAAGCCAGACTGGACTAGAGGAAAGCAACCCATTCAATCTCATTGTTGAGGCCATTTGGGTGGAGAGTGTTCAAATTAAAAATCCACTTCTGCTCTCTCCTCCACAGCATTCGTGCTATATCGCCACCCCTATTGGTACAGTAACGGTCTAATACTGTAAACCTAAGATCAGACAGGGCATGTTTCTTACTGTGCCAGTGATGAACCAGGGGGGCTTCATGTACAACAGTGCGTATGCGGCTCATATGTTCACTGATGCGAAGCTTCAAAGGACGGGTCGTACTTTCCACATAAACCAGCTGGCAAGGGCACGAGATAGCATAAACTACATGATGAGAATCACAGTTAGTCTCATGTTGAGTGTATTTAAATCGTGAGGACAATGACATTTGATGAGTGGTGACGCTTAACGGGCACACTTTGCAATGTCCACAAGGGGAATGTTGACCCCTCACAGGGTTAAAAACCCCTGATCTCAAAAACTGGGAATGTGTCAATTGCAATCTGAGGTTAGGAGATTTAGAAAAGGCAAATCTGGGGGGTTCTTGAAAAGCTTCATGATACTGCATAATAGACCAATGTTTCTTGATGATTTTCTTGATTTGAAAGGCATGGATGGAATAAGGTAACACACAGACCAATGACCTGGTTTCTGATTCATGCTGCGCTTGTAATAACAGAGAGCGATTAGCATATACGGTAAGCCGCGTTTGTAAGCTTTCTTGAGCACTGTAGGAGGATAGCCCTTGATTAAAAATCTTTGAGTGACTTCATCAGCTCTCTGGACATATTCTTCCACGGTAGAACAGAGTCTTCTCAAACGCAAAAATTGTTCAGTAGGTCTATTGTTCCTAAGATGTTTGGGGTGGAAGCTGTCATACTGTAGCAAATTGTTCCTATCAGTAGGCTTACGATAAATAGTAGTATGAAAACAGCCATTGGTCAGCGTAATATTAATGTCCAAAAAAGAGACCCGAAAAGGGTCCGTAGTCATGGTAAACTGTAAATTGGGATCACAAGAGTTGAGCCAATCAAAAAAACGGGTCAGATTCTCAGAAGTACCAATCCAAACAGCCAATACATCATCTATATATGGCCATGGAGGCACACATCACGGCGGCAGAGATCACGCCGTTTCAACAGCACATGCGCGGGTAAGGGTCTTATTAGATTAGATTGTTCCATTTACCATCTTCATGTGTATTCTTGAAATGTTCTTAATCAAATTTGAATAAAGATAGCATAGAGGAATTACATATTATGGGCCCCTTTTTACAAAACCGTGTCAGCAATGCTGCCACAGTAAATGCACCAAAGCCCATTCAATTCCTATGGACTTCAGTGCATTTATCGCAGTAGCATTGCTACTGTGGCTTTGTAAAAAGAGCCCTATAATTAGCTTTTCTTATAATATTCATGGTAGTGTATTTTATTGGGTATATTATTGTTTGAATTTATGTATTTGATGTCTTTTTAATATTGTACTTTGTTTTGAGCTATTTTTGGAAAAGCAATTGACAACACAACACGACTGGCTTCTCATCTCTACTCTTTTTGTCCCAGTTTCTCCAGACCTGCCTTGTTACCTATTCCAGGAGGGAAATTTTTGGTTTGCCCTGAATTTAAAACTTACATCCCAAAGTAATTTGAGTATATGTAGTCCATGATTCTAACCATTGAAATCAGTGCTGCAGGTTTCATAATGCACCAGAATGAGGCTGGCAGAAATATAGGACTCCCTCCTGGAATGGGTAACTTGGCAGCTCGGCCTTCTCCCGTCCTTTCTATACATTATCCCCCTTTTTGTTCCAACTGGTCATGGGAATGACCTATTTATTTCATTTAACCAGAAAAATAGGCAGCCCTGAAGAATAGGTGGAGGTGCGTAGAAGACTAGGTCTGACAGCAAACAGGATGCTGGGAATACCCCTGTATTGCTCCATGGTGTGACCTCAGCTGGAGTATTGCGTTCAATTCTGGTCTCCTTATCTCAAGAAAGATATAGTGGCGCTAGAAAGGTTTAAAAGAAGAGCGACCAAGATGGTAAAGGGGATGGAATTCCTCTCGTTTGAGGAAACACTAAACGGTTAGGGCTCTTCAGCTTGGAAAATAGATGGCTGAGGGGAGTCTACAAAATCCTGAGTGGAGTAGAACGGGTACAAGTGGATTGATTTTTCGCTCCGTCAAGCATTACAAAGACTAGGGGATGCTCGATGAGGTTACAGGAAAATACTCTTAAAACCAATAGGAGGAAATTTATTTCACTCAGGGAATAGTTAAGGGCTGGAACGCATTGCCAGAAGATGTGGTAAGAGCAGATAGTGTAGCTGGTTTTAAGAAAGGTTTGGACAAGTTCCTGGAGGAAAAGTCCATATAGTCTGTTATTGAGAAAGACACTGGGAAAGCCGCTGCTTGCCCTGGATCGGTAGCATGGAATGTTGCTACTCTTTGGGATTCTAGAATCTTGTCACTCTCTGGGATTCTGGAATCTTGCTATTCTTTGAGATTCTGAATGGAATGTTGCTACTCCTTGGGATTCCAGAATCTTGTTACTCTCTGGGATTCTGGAATCTTACTATTCTTTGAGATTCTGTATGGAATGTTGCTACTCTTTGGGATTCCAGAATCTTGTTACTCTCTGGGATTCTGGAATCTTGTGGTTCTTTGATATTCTGTATGGAATGTTGCTACTCCTTGGGATTTTAGAAGCATGTTATTGTCTGGGATTCCAGAATCTTGCTATTCTTTGAGATTTTGTATGGAATGTTGCTACTCTTTGGGATTCCAAAATCTTGTCACTCTCTGGGATTCTAGAATCTTGCTATTCTTTGAGATTCTGTATGGAATGTTGCTATTCTTTGGGATTCCAGAATCATTCTATTCTTTGAGATTCTGTATGGAATGTTGCTACTCTTTGTGATTCCAGAATCTTGCTATTCTTTGAGATTCTGTATGGAATGTTGCTACTCTTTGGGATTTCAGAATCTTGTCACTCTCTGGGATTCCGGAATCTTGCTATTCTTTGAGATTCTGTATGGAATGTTGCTACTCCTTGGGATTCTAGAATCTTGTTACTTTCTGGGATTCCGGAATCTTGCTATTCTTTGAGATTCTGTATGGAATGTTGCTACTCTCTGGGATTCTAGAATCTTGTCACTCTCTGGGATTCTAGAATCTTGCTATTCTTTGAGGTTCTATATGGAATGTTGCTACTCTCTGGGATTCCAGAATCTTGCTATTCTTTGAGATTCTGTATAAAATGTTGCTATTCTTTGAGATTCTGTATGGAATGTTGCTACTCTCTGGGATTCTGGAATCTTGCTATTCTTTGAGATTCTGTATGGAATGTTGCTACTCTCTGGGATTCTGGAATCTTACTATTCTTTGAGATTCTGTATGGAATGTTGCTACTCTTTGGGATTCCAGAATCTTGTCACTCTCTGGGATTCTGGAATGTTGCTATTCTTTGAGATTCTGTATGGAATGTTGCTACTCTTTGTGATTCTGGAATGTTGCTATTCTTAAGATTCTGTATGGAATGTTGCTATTCTTTGAGATTCTGTATGGAATGTTGCTAGTCTCTGGGATTCTGGAATCTTGCTATTCTTTGAGATTCTGTATGGAATGTTGCTACTGCTTGGGATTCTGTATGGAATGTTGCTATTCTTTGGGATTCTGGAATCTTGCTATTTTTTGAGGTTCTGTATGGAATGTTGCAAATCTCTGGGATTCTGGAATCTTGCTATTCTTTTAGATTCTGTATGGAATCCTGCTATTCTTTGAGATTCTGTATGGAATGTTGCTACTCCTTTGGATTCCGGAATCTTGCTATTCTTTGAGATTCTGTGTGGAATGTTGCTTCTCTTTGGGATTCCAGAATCTTGTCACTCTCTGGGATTCTGGAATGTTGCTATTCTTTAAGATTCTGTATGGAATGTTGCCACTCTTTGGGATTCTGGAATGTTTCTTTTCTTTGAGATTCTGTATGGAATGTTGCTACTCTCTGGGATTCTGGAATCTTGCTATTCTTTGAAATTCTGTATGGAATGTTGCTACTCTTTGGGATTCCAGAATCTTGTCGCTCTCTGGGATTCTGGAATGTTATTCTTTGAGATTCTGTATGGAATGTTGCTACTCTTTGGGATTCTGGAATGTTGCTATTCTTGAGATTCTGTATGAAATCTTGCTATTCTTTGAGATTCTGTATGGAATGTTGCTAGTTTCTGGGATTGTGGAATCTTGCTATTCTTTGAGATTCTGTATGGAATGTTGCTACTCTTTGGGATTCCCGAATCTTGCTATTCTTTGAGATTCTGTATGGAATGTTGCTACTCTTTGGGATTCCCGAATCTTGCTATTCTTTGAGATTCTGTATGGAATGTTGCTACTGCTTGGGATTCTGTATGGAATGTTGCTATTCTTTGGGATTCTGGAATCTTACTATTTTTTGAGGTTCTGTATGGAATGTTAATATTCTCTGGGATTCTGGAATCTTGCTATTCTTTGAGATTCTGTATGGAATGTTGTACTCTTTGGGATTCCAGAATCTTGCTATTCTTTGAGATTCTGCATGGAATGTTGCTACTCTTTGGAATTCTGGAATCTTGCTATTCTTTGAGATTCTGTATGGAATGTTGCTACTCTTTGTGGTTATGGAATCTTGCTATTCTTTGAGATTCTGTATGGAATGTTGCTACAATTTGGGATTATGGAATCTTGCTATTCTTTGAGATTCTGTATGGAATGTTGCTATTCTTTGAGATTCTGTATGGAATGTTGCTACTCCTTTGGATTCCGGAATCTTGCTATTCATTGAGATTCTGTATAAAATGTTGCTATTCTTTGAGATTCTGTATGGAATGTTGCTACTCTCTGGGATTCTGGAATCTTGCAATTCTTTGAGATTCTGTATGGAATGTTGCTACTCTCTGGGATTCTGGAATCTTGCTATTCTTTGAGATTCTGTATGGAATGTTGCTACTCTTTGGGATTATGGAATCTTGGTATTCTTTGAGATTCTGTATGAAATGTTGCTGTTCTTTGAGATTCTGTATGAAATGTTGCTACTCCTTTGGATTCTGGAATCTTGCTATTCTTTGAGATTCTGTGTGGAATGTTGCTTCTCTTTGGGATTCCAGAATCTTGTCACTCTCTGGGATTCTGGAATGTTGCTATTCTTTGAGATTCTGTATGGAATGTTGCCACTCTTTGGGATTCTGGAATGTTGCTTTTCTTTGAGATATTGTATGGAATGTTGCTACTCTCTGGGATTCTGGAATGTTGCTATTCTTTGAGATTCTGTATGGAATGTTGCCACTCTTTGGGATTCTGGAATGTTGCTTTTCTTTGAGATTCTGTATGGAATGTTGCTACTCTCTGGGATTCTGGAATCTTGCTATTATTTGAAATTCTTTATGGAATGTTGCTACTCTTTGGGATTCCAGAATCTTGTCGCTCTCTGGGATTCTGGAATGTTGTTATTCTTTGAGATTCTGTATGGAATGTTGCTACTCTTTGGGATTCTGGAATGTTGCTATTCTTGAGATTCTGTATGAAATCTTGCTATTCTTTGAGATTCTGTATGGAATGTTGCTACTCTTTGGGATTCCCGAATCTTGCTATTCTTTGAGATTCTGTATGGAATGTTGCTACTCTTTGGGATTCCCGAATCTTGCTATTCTTTGAGATTCTGTATGGAATGTTGCTACTGCTTGGGATTCTGTTTGGAATGTTGCTATTCTTTGGGATTCTAGAATCTTGTCACTCTCTGGGATTCCGGAATCTTGCTATTCTTTGAGATTCTGTATGAAATGTTGCTATTCTTTGAGATTCTGTATGGAATGTTGCTACTCTTTGGGATTCTAGAATCTTGTCACTCTCTGGGATTCCGGAATCTTGCTATTCTTTGAGATTCTGTATGAAATGTTGCTATTCTTTGAGATTCTGTGTGGAATATTGCTATTCTTTGAAATTCTGTCTGGAATGTTGCTATCCTTTGAGATTCTGTATGGAATGTTGCTACTCTTTGGGATTCTAGAATCTTGTCACTCTGGGATTCCGGAATCTTGCTATTCTTTGAGATTCTGTATGAAATGTTGCTATCCTTTGAGATTCTGTATGGAATGTTGCTACTCTTTGGGATTCTAGAATCTTGTTACTCTCTGGGAATCCGGAATCTTGCTATTCTTTGAGATTCTGTATGAAATGTTGCTATTCTTTGAGATTCTGTATGGAATGTTGCTACTCTTTGTGGTTATGGAATCTTGCTATTCTTTGAGATTCTGTATGGAATGTTGCTACAATTTGGGATTATGGAATCTTGCTATTCTTTGAGATTCTGTATGGAATGTTGCTATTCTTTGAGATTCTGTATGGAATGTTGCTACTCCTTTGGATTCCGGAATCTTGCTATTCATTGAGATTCTGTATAAAATGTTGCTATTCTTTGAGATTCTGTATGGAATGTTGCTACTCTCTGGGATTCTGGAATCTTGCAATTCTTTGAGATTCTGTATGGAATGTTGCTACTCTCTGGGATTCTGGAATCTTGCTATTCTTTGAGATTCTGTATGGAATGTTGCTACTCTTTGGGATTATGGAATCTTGGTATTCTTTGAGATTCTGTATGAAATGTTGCTGTTCTTTGAGATTCTGTATGAAATGTTGCTACTCCTTTGGATTCTGGAATCTTGCTATTCTTTGAGATTCTGTGTGGAATGTTGCTTCTCTTTGGGATTCCAGAATCTTGTCACTCTCTGGGATTCTGGAATGTTGCTATTCTTTGAGATTCTGTATGGAATGTTGCCACTCTTTGGGATTCTGGAATGTTGCTTTTCTTTGAGATATTGTATGGAATGTTGCTACTCTCTGGGATTCTGGAATGTTGCTATTCTTTGAGATTCTGTATGGAATGTTGCCACTCTTTGGGATTCTGGAATGTTGCTTTTCTTTGAGATTCTGTATGGAATGTTGCTACTCTCTGGGATTCTGGAATCTTGCTATTATTTGAAATTCTTTATGGAATGTTGCTACTCTTTGGGATTCCAGAATCTTGTCGCTCTCTGGGATTCTGGAATGTTGTTATTCTTTGAGATTCTGTATGGAATGTTGCTACTCTTTGGGATTCTGGAATGTTGCTATTCTTGAGATTCTGTATGAAATCTTGCTATTCTTTGAGATTCTGTATGGAATGTTGCTACTCTTTGGGATTCCCGAATCTTGCTATTCTTTGAGATTCTGTATGGAATATTGCTACTCTTTGGGATTCCCGAATCTTGCTATTCTTTGAGATTCTGTATGGAATGTTGCTACTGCTTGGGATTCTGTTTGGAATGTTGCTATTCTTTGGGATTCTAGAATCTTGTCACTCTCTGGGATTCCGGAATCTTGCTATTCTTTGAGATTCTGTATGAAATGTTGCTATTCTTTGAGATTCTGTATGGAATGTTGCTACTCTTTGGGATTCTAGAATCTTGTCACTCTCTGGGATTCCGGAATCTTGCTATTCTTTGAGATTCTGTATGAAATGTTGCTATTCTTTGAGATTCTGTGTGGAATATTGCTATTCTTTGAAATTCTGTCTGGAATGTTGCTATCCTTTGAGATTCTGTATGG
Source organism: Geotrypetes seraphini (assembly GCF_902459505.1). Classification (NCBI taxonomy): domain Eukaryota; kingdom Metazoa; phylum Chordata; class Amphibia; order Gymnophiona; family Dermophiidae; genus Geotrypetes; species Geotrypetes seraphini. The sequence continues at coordinate 189,192,440 of NC_047091.1, read as the reverse complement.
AATGTTGCTACTCTTTGGGATTCTAGAATCTTGTCACTCTGGGATTCCGGAATCTTGCTATTCTTTGAGATTCTGTATGAAATGTTGCTATCCTTTGAGATTCTGTATGGAATGTTGCTACTCTTTGGGATTCTAGAATCTTGTTACTCTCTGGGAATCCGGAATCTTGCTATTCTTTGAGATTCTGTATGAAATGTTGCTATTCTTTGAGATTCTGTATGGAATGTTGCTACTCTTTGGGATTCTGTCTGCAATGTTGCTATCCTTTGAGATTCTGTATGGAATGTTGCTATTCTTTGAGATTCTGTATGGAATGTTGCTACTCTTTGGGATTCTAGAATCTTGTCACTCTCTGGGATTCTGGAATGTTGCTATTCTTTGAGATTCTGTATGGAATGTTGCTACTCTTTGAGATTCTGTCTGGAATGTTGCTATCCTTTGAGATTCTGTATGGAATATTGCTATTCTTTGAGATTCTTTATGGAATGTTGCTACTCCTTGGGATTCTGGAATCTTGCTATTCTTTGAGATTCTGTATGGAATGTTGCTACTGTTTGGGATTCCGGAATCTTGCTATTCTTTGAGATTCTGTCTGGAATGTTGCTACTCTTTGGGATTCTTATGGAATGTTGCTACTGTTTGGGATTCCGGAATCTTGATATTCTTTGAGATTCTGTATGGAATGTTGCTACTGTTTGGGATTCCGGAATCTTGCTATTCTTTGAGATTCTGTATGGAATGTTGCTACTCTTTGGGATTCTGTATGGAATGTTGCTACTGTTTGGGATTCCGGAATCTTGCTATTCTTTGAGATTCTGTATGGAATGTTGCTACTCTTTGAGATTCTGATTGGAATGTTGCTACTCTTTGGGATTCTGTATGGAATGTTGCTACTCCTTTGGATTCCGGAATCTTGCTATTCATTGAGATTCTGTATAAAATGTTGCTATTCTTTGAGATTCTGTATGGAATGTTGCTATTCTTTGAGATTCTGTATGGAATGTTGCTAGTCTCTGGGATTCTGGAATCTTGCTATTCTTTGAGATTCTGTATGGAATGTTGCTACTGCTTGGGATTCTGTATGGAATGTTGCTAGTCTCTGGGATTCTGGAATCTTGCTATTCTTTGAGATTCTGTATGGAATGTTGCTAATGTTTGGGATTCTGTATGGAATGTTGCTATTCTTTGGGATTCTGGAATCTTGCTATTTTTTGAGGTTCTGTATGGAATGTTGCTATTCTCTGGGATTCTGGTATCTTGCTATTCTTTTAGATTCTGTATGGAATCCTGCTATTCTTTGAGATTCTGTATGGAATGTTGCTACTCTTTGGGATTATGGAATCTTGGTATTCTTTGAGATTCTGTATGGAATGTTGCTGTTCTTTGAGATTCTGTATGAAATGTTGCTACTCCTTTGGATTCTGGAATCTTGCTATTCTTTGAGATTCTGTGTGGAATGTTGCTTCTCTTTGGGATTCCAGAATCTTGTCACTCTTTGGGATTCTGGAATGTTGCTTTTCTTTGAGATTCTGTATGGAATGTTGCTACTCTCTGGGATTCTGGAATCTTGCTATTCTTTGAAATTCTTTATGGAATGTTGCTACTCTTTGGGATTCCAGAATCTTGTCGCTCTCTGGGATTCTGGAATGTTGTTATTCTTTGAGATTCTGTATGGAATGTTGCTACTCTTTGGGATTCTGGAATGTTGCTATTCTTGAGATTCTGTATGAAATCTTGCTATTCTTTGAGATTCTGTATGGAATGTTGCTACTCTTTGGGATTCCCGAATCTTGCTATTCTTTGAGATTCTGTATGGAATGTTGCTACTCTTTGGGATTCCCGAATCTTGCTATTCTTTGAGATTCTGTATGGAATGTTGCTACTGCTTGGGATTCTGTTTGGAATGTTGCTATTCTTTGGGATTCTAGAATCTTGTCACTCTCTGGGATTCCGGAATCTTGCTATTCTTTGAGATTCTGTATGAAATGTTGCTATTCTTTGAGATTTTGTATGGAATGTTGCTACTCTTTGGGATTGTAGAATCTTGTCACTTTCTGGGATTCCGGAATCTTGCTATTCTTTGAGATTCTGTATGAAATGTTGCTATTCTTTGAGATTCTGTGTGGAATATTGCTATTCTTTGAAATTCTGTCTGGAATGTTGCTATCCTTTGAGATTCTGTATGGAATGTTGCTACTCTTTGGGATTCTAGAATCTTGTCACTCTGGGATTCCGGAATCTTGCTATTCTTTGAGATTCTGTATGAAATGTTGCTATCCTTTGAGATTCTGTATGGAATATTGCTACTCTTTGTGATTCTAGAATCTTGTTACTCTCTGGGATTCCGGAATCTTGCTATTCTTTGAGATTCTGTATGAAATGTTGCTATTCTTTGAGATTCTGTATGGAATGTTGCTACTCTTTGGGATTCTGTCTGCAATGTTGCTATCCTTTGAGATTCTGTATGGAATGTTGCTATTCTTTGAGATTCTGTATGGAATGTTGCTACTCTTTGGGATTCTAGAATCTTGTCACTCTCTGGGATTCTGGAATGTTGCTATTCTTTGAGATTCTGTATGGAATGTTGCTACTCTTTGGGATTCTGTCTGGAATGTTGCTATCCTTTGAGATTCTGTATGGAATGTTGCTATTCTTTGAGATTCTGTATGGAATGTTGCTACTCCTTGGGATTCTGGAATCTTGCTATTCTTTGAGATTCTGTATGGAATGTTGCTACTGTTTGGGATTCCGGAATCTTGCTATTCTTTGAGATTCTGTATGGAATGTTGCTACTCTTTGGGATTCTGTATGGAATGTTGCTACTGTTTGGGATTCTGTCTGGAATGTTGCTATTCTTTGAGATTCTGTACGGAATGTTGCTATTCTTTGAGATTCTGTATGGAATGTTGCTACTCCTTGGGATTCTGGAATCTTGCTATTCTTTGAGATTCTGTATGGAATGTTGCTACTGTTTGGGATTCCGGAATCTTGCTATTCTTTGAGATTCTGTATGGAATGTTGCTACTCTTTGGGATTCTGTATGGAATGTTGCTACTGTTTGGGATTCCGAAATCTTGCTATTCTTTGAGATTCTGTATGGAATGTTGCTACTCTTTGGGATTCTGTCTGGAATGTTGCTATTCTTTGAGATTCTGTATGGAATTTTGCTATTCTTTGAGATTCTGTATGGAATGTTGCTACTCCTTGGGATTCTGGAATCTTGCTATTCTTTGAGATTCTGTATGGAATGTTGCTACTGTTTGGGATTCCGGAATCTTACTATTCTTTGAGATTCTGTATGGAATGTTGCTACTCTTTGGGATTCTGTATGGAATGTTGCTACTGTTTGGGATTCCGGAATCTTGCTATTCTTTGAGATTCTGTATGGAATGTTGCTACTCTTTGAGATTCTGTATGGTATGTTGCTACTCTTTGGGATTCTGTCTGGAATGTTGCTATTCTTTGAGATTCTGTATGGAATTTTGCTATTCTTTGAGATTCTGTATGGAATGTTGCTACTCCTTTGGATTTTGGAATCTTGCTATTCTTTGAGATTCTGTATGGAATGTTGCTACTGTTTGGAATTCCGGAATCTTGCTATTCTTTGAGATTCTGTATGGAATGTTGCTACTCTTTGGGATTCTGTATGGAATGTTGCTACTGTTTGGGATTCCGGAATCTTGCTATTCTTTGAGATTCTGTATGGAATGTTGCTACTCTTTGAGATTCTGTATGGAATGTTGCTACTCTTTGGGATTCTGTATGGAATGTTGCTACTGTTTGGGATTCCGGAATCTTGCTATTCTTTGAGATTCTGTATGGAATGTTGCTACTCTTTGGGATTCTGTCTGGAATGTTGCTATTCTTTGAGATTCTGTATGGAATTTTGCTATACTTTGAGATTCTGTATGGAATGTTGCTACTCCTTGGGATTCTGGAATCTTGCTATTCTTTGAGATTCTGTATGGAATGTTGCTACTGTTTGGGATTCCGGATTCTTGCTATTCTTTGAGATTCTGTATGGAATGTTGCTACTCTTTGGGATTCTGTATGGAATGTTGCTACTGTTTGGGATTCCGGAATCTTGCTATTCTTTGAGATTCTGTATGGAATGTTGCTACTCTTTGGGATTTTGTCTGGAATGTTGCTATTCTTTGAGATTCTGTATGGAATTTTGCTATTCTTTGAGATTATGTATGGAATGTTGCTACTCCTTGGGATACTGGAATCTTGCTATTCTTTGAGATTCTGTATGGAATGTTGCTACTGTTTGGGATTCCGGAATCTTGCTATTCTTTGAGATTCTGTATGGAATGTTGCTACTCTTTGGGATTCTGTATGGAATCTTGCTATTCTTTGAGATTCTGTATGGAATGTTGCTACTCTTTGGGATTCTGTATGGAATCTTGCTATTCTTTGGGATTCTGTATGGAATGTTGCTACTCCTTGGGATTCTGGAATCTTGCTATTCTTTGAGATTCTGTATGGAATGTTGCTACTGTTTGGGATTCCGGAATCTTGCTATTCTTTGAGATTCTGTATGGAATGTTGCTACTCTTTGGGATTCTCTATGGAATGTTGCTACTGTTTGGGATTCCGGAATCTTGCTATTCTTTGGGATTCTGTATGGAATGTTGCTACTGTTTGGGATTCCGGAATCTTGCTATTCTTTGGGATTCTGTATGGAATGTTGCTATTCTTTGAGATTCTCTATGGAATGTTGCTACTCCTCGGGGTTTGACCTGGATTGGCCACCGTGAGAACGGGCTTGTGGGCTTGGTGTGTCTTGCAGCACTGACCGTCGCACATGCTCACCTGCTTCCTCCTTCGTCTATGCGGCCGAGCTAGCGCGCTCCGCCCCTCCTTCCAATCGTCTGGCGTGCACCCGCGCGCGCTCTGAGCCCTGCTCTTGCGGTTGCAGCAGGCGCGCGCTTGATTGACAGGCAAGATGTCGGGCTGGCGAGAGGATGCAGCAGCTGCTGGCCCCAGAGCCGGCAGCATCTTGAAGGCGCTCGGGAGGGCAAAGAGCGAGGCGGGCGCTTCACGCTGAGCGGCACCTGCTCTGCCTCTGAGCCAGCCCTTGTCACCTCGAGGCGAGGCGAAAAGCGCGCAATGGATGAGCAAAAGCTGACGAAAGGCGACGAGCAGCAGCTGAGTTTGCAGAAAGCTTTGCAGCACTGCGAGCTGCTTCAGAACATGATCGACATCAGCATCTCGAACCTGGAAGGGCTGCGGACCAAATGTGCCACCTCCAACGACCTGACTCGGAAGGAAATCCGCACCCTCGAGGTACGTGAGCGCTGCGCTGGGAAATTAGGTGCTGGCAGGACGGAGGGTAGAAAAGTTCCTCCCACCTGCTCCAGGGCCTGTTTTCAAGTTTGACTCCATGTACCAAAGGTTGGGTTATTTTTTCCTATTTTGTATCTTGACTCTTTAGGGCAGGGGTGTCAAAGTCCATCCTCGAGGGCCGCAATCCAATCGGGTTTTCAGGATTTCCCCAGTGAATATGCATGAGATCTATTAGCATACAATGAAAACAGTGCATGCAAATAGATCTCATGCATATTCATTGGGGAAATCCTGAAAACCCGACTGGATTGCGGCCCTCGAGGAGGGACTTTGACACCCCTGCTTTAGGGCCTCATTCATTAAGCATCATTTGTGGGTCATTCCCATGTGATAAGGCCAATTTTTTGAATGTAGTGTGTGCCCATTAACACCGGTTTTGTAAACACTAGGGACTAATAATTAGCATGGCAGTGTAACTGCGCTAACTGATTGGCAGAGAACACGCCTACTCTCCACCCCAGATGTGCCTTCTGCCCCCCCCCCCCAAATAATATATTTTTTAACATATGGAAAATTATCATGGGATGCCTCAGCACACCCCACAGTACCCCATGTTGGTGCTTATTGCAAAGGAACCCCTTAGTGAATCAAGAACTTTAGAATAGAATATTGTTCCTAAATACATTTTTATTTGTTTTGTTTTAAATCCAAAATGTCTGTCATCATTTGTATTTCTAATATTCATAAGATTTCCAAAGTCTTACATATATTACTTTTAATTTTATTTATGTAGGAGCCCTTCTACTAAACTGAGGTCATTTCTTTTTGTACACTTACTTTACAGGTAGCACAAAGATTACCAAGCTGTGGGTACAGGGGAAATGTTACATGCAGCTTCTGTGCTATCCGGAATGTAAGGCAGCCCAGTCAGAACCCACTTCCCATTGGCTCCCCACTAAGCCCCCTAGCCCTGGCACAATAAGTATTTTTCCCCGAGTCACAACCTCAACCCTCCAAGCAGTAGCACAGCCAGATGTCAGTTTTTGGGTATGCTTGACCTATGCATTTCCTCTCTGTCCCTCCCCTCCCTTCCTTGGCTGGGAGTCCCCTAAACAGACTTACTCCTGCAACAATCAGTATTGCATTTCCAGCCACTGGCACTGCCCCTGCCCCATCCATTCCTCCGTGCATGCTCCAGCATCTCCTGTCCACACACGTGTGAGATGCCAATTGAACTGAATATGCATGGTAAGTGTGGGGCAGCGAGCTGGCATTGACAGCTGGAAACGCACTGCTGACTGCCGCAGTGGTGAGACTGCTTGGGGGATTCTTCAGCTGGTAAAGCCCAGGGATCCCCGCTAGCTGAAGTAAAACTGGATGGGCTCCTGCCCATAAGAACATAAGAATTGCCGCTGCTGGATCAGACCAGTGGTCCATCATGCCCAGCAGTCCACTCACGCGGCGGCCTTCTGGTCAAAGACCAGCGCCCTAACTGAAACTAGCCCTACCTGTGTACGTTCCGGTTCAGCAGGAACTTGTCTAACTTTGTCTTGAATCCTTGGAGGGTGTTTTCCCCTATGACAGACTCCAGAAGAGCCCACCCACGTCTATGCCACTGCCTCCAACATAATACCCACCTTCCTCACTTAATCATCTCAACCCTCCCTTACAAATTCAGAGCCCCAAAACCCTTGATATCAGTCCCCTGAACATTCCAATCTGACTTTGCAAGGAAAGCACTGCTTAGAAACTCAGCCCCTTATCACATAAACCTGCCCCTTTCCTTACCCTCTCTCATACCCTAATCCCTCTGTGCCCTACCTGGAGGTACGCTGAGGTATGAGATTTGTTGGTCCCCAAGTGAGGTCCAGGGACCACAGTGGGGACCCCAAGACCTGTCTTGTCTCCAATACTGGAAAAGTTAAAGTAGGCCAACTGTGATATTAAACTATTCCCATATCTGTCGTTACAGATCATCCATAGAGACTTAGAAAATGACAGCAAATAAATACATGAATGGTCCAGCCAGTTTGCCTATTAGTTACATGCCTTTATAAATTAATTTTTAATTGTCTTTTTTATCTTTGATATTTATGGACCATAGATCATAAAGCCCAGTGTCAGTTCCTCCTTCAAAATGACACCTGAGTCATAGTGGTTGTCTAATAGTACTACGGAAGTATTTTGGTGATAAAATGAGACAATGGCTAGGGGTCAGGCACCATTTTAGGAGGAAGTGCCAACCTATGTGGCAGCAGAGAGGGACTACTGCCGCCACTGATGATCTTTTACCTTAATGGATCCTTAGGTAAGGCACATGGAAGGTGGGAGGATAGGGAAGGGTGGCAAGTTTGTATGATAGGAGGGCAGAATCTCTGAGCAACAGGATGAAGTTTTCTTGGCAAGGGGCAAAGTTGAACTGGGAGGTTCAGAGGACTGTTGCTGGGGGCTCAGAAGCTTCAAATTTGTATGGGAGACTGAAGTGATTGAGTGGTGGGTAGGCATAAGATCTCTTAGAGAGAGGAGGTGATAGTGTATGCTGTGGATGGGCAGACTGGATGGGCCATTTGGCCTTTATCTGCCATCATGTTTCTATAACCATAAAGCCCTGTGATATCACAATGCAGGTGTAAAGAGCCTTAGCCTATAGGAAGAAAAGATGTAAATGTTAAGAGCCTTAGCCAATAGGGAGAGGAGGAGACAGTGGATGCTGCGGATGGGCCATTTGGCCTTTATCTGCCATCATGTTTCTATAACCATAAAGCTCTATGACCTCACAATGCAGGTGTAAAGAGCCTTAGCCTATAGGAAGAGGAGATGCAAATGTTAAGAGCCTTAGCCAATAGGGAGAGGAGGAGACAGTGGATGCTGCGGATGGGCCATTTGGCCTTTATCTGCCATCATGTTTCTATAACCATAATGCTCTCTGACCTCACAATACAGGTGTAAGTTTCAGCAGTCGCCTAAGAAGCAGCTGAGAATCACACACCGGTGTCATACAGAATCGTGTCTACCCTAACAGACAGATGCCTAACCCTGCCTATCCCCCCCCCCCCACCCGATTCTCTAACCGGCACCCATTTCACAGGCGTCAGTTACAAAATCGAGCCTGCCTGATTGAGGGATCTCTTATCAACTGAAAGCGGCAAGGGAATCCCAGATCAGTTGATCAGGGGGAAATACCCCTGCTGCATCAGCTGAGTGGCTGTGGCAGGGCCCCTCACAAGTACTCCCAAAATCGACAGGAAGGATGCCTACTCCCTCCTGCGCTGCCATCACACACCCCCAACCCCCTCATTGTATCCCGGCAGAAGGCATGTCCACTCCCTCCTGCCGCCACCCTCCTGAAGCCCTTGACACCCCTTGGCATCCCACCAAACATCTAGTCCCCCACCCCACACTCTTAAGACCACCCTATCACCCCAAACCCCTTATCCCTATACCTTTAACAAAGAAAGGCCAGCTGGAGGGATGCTTATACCCTTTGGCTGACAGGCCTGTCTCTGAAAAATGGTGGGCCTTCCCCTTCCTGGTGCATCCTGGGATGCACTGGGGAAGGGCCTAAGGCCCTTCCCAAAAGAGGGGCCTTAGGCCTCCTTCCTGGTACATCCTGAGATGGAAGGGGTATGGCCTAAGACTAATTGACCCAGGGGTGGGAGGTGGAGGGGTGTTGGGGGTGGTCTTAGGGGTATGGCATGTGGGGCTAGAGGTTTTGAGGGGTGCCGGAGGATCTGAGGGGGTTTTGGGGGTTCCAAGGTGGGGGGGATGGCAAGAGGGAGTGGGCATCCCTCATGCTGGAATACTTCGGGGGGCTTTGGGGGTTCTGGAGGGGTGGTGATTTTGGGGGTACTTGTAGGGGGGTTACCTACCACAGCTGCTCAGCTGATCAAGGCAGGGGTATTCCCCCCCCCCATCTACTCAGCTGGTAGCCCTCCCTGAAGCCACGGCTTCTGGGAGGCCTGCTGGCTCAGCTGATTGGAGATTCCCTTACTTTGATCTGCTCAGCCGGCCGCATCTAATTTTAGCTTTTGAAATGTATGCTGGTATTTTGCTGGCCTACATTTCAGGAGATGCCTAGAAGCTCGCCCAAGACCACTTGCAGATGAAACCAAGCCCACACCCAGCCTTGGCGAGCTTAAGTGCTCCTAGGCGTCTCTCTGCACCCATGACAAATGCCTACAGTGTAGGTGGCCTGCTTCAGGATTTTTTTTAAAAACATGCCTCCTGATTGGCTGCTAGGATAGGACGCCTATCACCGCCTACAGTTGGGACACTGTTTATAGAATCTGTCCCTAAAAACCTGAACTACTGTTCTAGATCAGAATACCGCTGCAAAGTTGATTTATGGGAAAAGCAAATTCGACCATGTGACTTCTTTGCTTTTGAGCCTTCATTGGCTCCCGATTCATCTCAGGATTCAATTTAAATGTGTATGCATTACTTCAAAAATTTTATATGGTATTTTTATTCCTCTGCTATGAAATGTTTATAGATTTTCCTATGCTAGAGGTATTCAACAATTTAAATTGTCCCTTTCTTCTAGGAAAGGTATTAAAGGAGTCAAGAGCTGTAGCCTTTCTTTGGCTTTTAAATTTTCTCAATTATAAACTCCCTTTAACTTTGAGATGCCCTAGTCCTTTCCAATTCTTCCGCAAATCATTAAAAACTTTTTTATTTGCTAAACATTTTGAAAATTAATCTCCTTGCAATTTTAGCATTGTTTTAAATTATTGTTAACTGAGTCGAGCTTCCTTTGGTTGATGACCCGGTATATAAAGCTAAGCTTTAGTTTAGTTTAGATCTTAATTTCCTAAACACCCACATTTTATAGTAGATCTGCCCAACAAGCTGAGAAATTTGGCAAGCTGCAATCCCCTCATCCTCCAAAATAACCCCCAATTCTTTTAACAGACACCTGGTGTAATTTGTTCATTCCTGACCTTTAATTCTAAGAATGTAATTTCCCAAAGCAGCAGATTTGTTAATATTCAAAAACAACAGCCGCCTCCTCTTGAGGTGCACTAGCTATCACAACTGGCCACACCTCTGCCCATCTCTGTCACACGCACACCTGCATTGGGTAGCTGATGTGGTATTTTTAACCCCCAAGCTCCTGTTTTAGCATTTTTGACATTAGCATTAGCTGCTTAGTAGAAGGGCCCTAAATGAAGATTAATAATTCAACAGTCTTTATGTTAAAAGTGTTTGGCTTTTAATTTAGTTATTTTGATCTTTATTTTACCAGATAAATAGTCATTTTTGGAGCATTCTTTTGCCCACATAGCAAAATATTTAGGTTATCTTGTGCTGATATTTAGATCTGTTCCCGTATCTCATGTTTGGAAAACTTTTAAATTTCTCAGAATAGGAAGACCTTTGTGATAATTTTTCAGTCATAGTATGGAGATGTTTTTCAGACTTTTTCAATAAATCTTGTAATTGTAAATAACAGTCAAAATATTCTTTTAACTTTAACCTTTTATCTTATACTCCCATTAAGATGTGATAATGTTTTATGAAAACAGAGAGACATGATTTCAGATAAAGGCCAAATAGCCTATCTAGTCTGCCCATCCGTAGTAACCATTATCCCAGGACAAGCAGGCAGCATATTCTTGACTGATGGGTGACGGCACCGACGGAGCCCCGGTACGGACAATTTTAGAGTGATTGTACTCTAAGAACTTGGAAAGTTCTAGTAGGCCGCACCGCGCACGCGCGAGTGCCTTCCCGCCCGACGGAGGCGCGCGGTCCCCAGTTTCTTAGTTTCCGCGGAGCTAAGAAGACGCACTTTTCAACGGCTGTTGAAAAGATTTTTCCTGATCGCCTTCCCGCTCGCAAAATCTTCTTCGGAAATTGTATTTCCTTTTTTCTTTTATTATTTTTCTTATTTAAACAAAAAAAAAAAAAAAGAAGTTTTTTTTTTTCTTTTCTTTCGTCGGTTTTGCCCCGGCAGGGCCTGCTGCCACCATCGAGGCCTCGGCCTTCGATTTGGCAGAAGCTGTTTTTACTTTCATGCCCCCCCAGCCAGGGTTTAAGAAGTGCCAGCGGTGTGCACGGCCTATTTCTCTCATGGACCCGCACAACTGGTGCTTACAGTGCCTGGGTCCCGAGCATCAGGCTTCCACCTGCATCCACTGTGCCACATTGAAAAAACGAACATTGAAAAACAGTCAAATTCAGCAACGGTTGCTTTTCGGTGCCGATATGTCTGACCCTGCGGCATTGACACCGGCATCGGCCCCATCTAAGTCAGCACCCACTTCGTCGACACTGTGCCGGCGTCGCAACACCCAGGTAAGCCGGCTAAGAAGCCTTCCCCGCTGGAGCGTCCTCCGGTCTCGATAGCAGCGAGCCCAGTCCTGCCGACCACGAGGCGCCCACAGAAGCGCTCCGCCCCTATTGAGGTGAATCCCTCGACCTCGGGCTCCTCATCCTCGAGGCGTCGAGCGGCACCGCAGGTACCGCAGAAGAAAAAGGCGGTACCGGTGCCTTCTCTGGACAAGCGCATTGCAGCCGTCCTACAGGTGCAGCTCAAAGAGCAGTTACAACAGCTCCTTCCTGCTCTATTGGCACCGAGCCTTCCGGTCCGGTCTGAGCCACTGGTACCGACAGTGGAGCAGCCTCTTTTGTCCGTGTCCACTTTGTCGGTACCGGTCCACTCTGCTTCATCGGTTTCCATGCCAGTCCTCGCACCGGAACCGAGAGTTCAACACCAGGCTGTTCAGACTTCGGCACCGATGCAGCCTGTAACATCTCCCGGTACCGTGTCTATGAGGTCAGGTAAGTCGGCACGCAAATCCCGACACCTGGAACCCTCCACACCGGAGTCTCGAGACCGTAGCTCCCACATTAGGGATCCTGATCTGTGGGGTGACTCTGAAGAGCCTTTTCTTTCTGAGGGTGAGTGTTCATCGGATGAGGATGAACCTGCTGTTCCTGATCCATCCTCCAGACCAGATTCTACATCTTTCACTTCCTTTCTGAAAGACATGTATGAATCTCTTTCTATTCCTTTGGAGGCTGAGTCTAAAAAATCCAAAGCCTTCCTTGATGCACTGGATTTTGACCAGCCTCCAAAGGAATTTCTCAAATTACCCCTCCATGATATCTTGAGGGAAACCTTTTATAAGAATCTGGAGACTCCTTTGACCATTCCAGGAGCCCCTCGTAAATTAGATTCTTTGTATAAAGTGATACCTATCCCTGGATTTGATAAGCCGCAGCTTCCACATGAATCTCTTCTAGTGGAATCTATGCTTAAAGTCTACCTTTGACTCTCCAGTCCATTTTCGCTCAATGGGGCACTCCTCAGATAGACCTCTTTGCAGCTCCTCACAATCATCAGCTGCCCCACTTCTGCTCCAGACTCTCCTCTCCTCATCGTCTGGCAGCGGATGCGTTTCTTCTGGATTGGTCCAATCTGTTCCTGTATGCTTTCCCTCCTCTGCGTCTCATGTTACGAACCTTGTTCAAGCTCAAGAGGGAACAAGCCACCATGATTCTCATTGCTCCACGGTGGCCCAGGCAACATTGGTTCTCTCTTCTACTTCAACTCAGCTCCAGGGAACCTATTCTACTTCCTCTGTTTCCTTCTCTGCTTACACAGCATCAGGAGACCCTTCTGCATCCCAACCTCCAGTCTCTGCACCTGACAGCTTGGTATCTCTCGGGCTGAATTCAACTGATCATCTTCTGTCTCAGCCCGTTCGTTCTATTCTGGATGCTTCCAGGAAACCGGCCACTCTGCAATGTTACCATCAGAAGTGGACACGGTTTTCTTCTTGGTGTCTTCGTCATCATCTTGATCCCACTTGCCTTGCAGTGGAGACCTTGTTAGACTATCTTCTTTCTTTGTCTGACTCTGGTCTCAAGTCTACTTCCGTCAGAGTCCACCTCAGTGCTATTGCTGCTTTTCATGAGCCAGTTCATGGGAAACTTCTCTCAGCTCATCCTTTGGTTTCCAGATTCATGCGGGGTCTTTTCAATGTCAAACCACCTCTTAAGGCTCCTCCTGTAGTCTGGGATCTCAATGTGGTTCTCTCTGCCTTGATGAAGCCTCCGTTCGAACCTTTGGCTACAGTTCCTTTCAAGTTCCTCACTTGGAAGGTGCTTTTCCTTATTGCTCTTACCTCTGCCAGGAGGGTCAGTGAACTACATGCACTAGTTGCGGATCCACCTTTTACTGTCTTTCATCATGACAAGGTGGTTCTGCGTACACATCCAAAGTTTCTCCCTACGGTTGTCTCTGAATTCCATCTCAACCAATCCATTGTTTTGCCTGTCTTCTTTCCGAAACCTCACTCTCATTCTGGAGAACAGGCTCTCCATACTTTGGACTGTAAGCGGGCTTTAGCTTACTATTTAGACCGTACTAAGCCCCACAGATCATCTCCTCAACTATTTTTGTCCTTTGATCCAAATAAATTGGGACGTCCTGTTTCTAAACGTACGCTGTCTAATTGGCTTGCAGCGTGCATCTCATTCTGTTATGCTCAGTCCGGACTGACACTGGAAGGTTCTGTCACGGCCCATAGAGTTAGAGCTATGGCAGCATCTGTAGCTTTCCTCCGTTCCACTCCTATTGAGGAAATCTGCAAGGCTGCTACTTGGTCCTCAGTTCATACTTTTACATCTCATTATTGTCTGGATGCTTTCTCCAGACGGGATGGACACTTCGGCCAATCTGTTTTGCAAAATTTGTTTTCCTAATGGCCAACCTTCCCTCCATCCCTCTTTTTGTTAGCTTGGAGGTCACCCAACAGTCAAGAATATGCTGCCTGCTTGTCCTGGGATAAAGCACAGTTACTTACCGTAACAGGTGTTATCCAGGGACAGCAGGCAGATATTCTTGCATCCCACCCACCTCCCCGGGTTGGCTTCTTAGCTGGCTTATCTTAACTGGGGACCGCGTGCCTCCATCGGGCGGGAAGGCACTCGCGCGTGCGTGGTGCGGCCTACTAGAACTTTCCAAGTTCTTAGAGTGCAATCACTCTAAAATTGTCCGTACCGGGGCTCCGTCGGTGCCGTCACCCATCAGTCAAGAATATCTGCCTGCTGTCCCTGGATAACACCTGTTACGGTAAGTAACTGTGCTTTATCTTTTTCTCTCTCCGAGAGATCCCACATGCCTATCCCAGGCTTTCTTGAATTCAGACACTGACTCTGTGCCCACCACCTCTTCCAGGAGACTGTTCCACGCATCTACCACCCTTTCTGTAAAAAAAGTATTTTCTTAGATTACTCCTGAGCCTAACACCTCTTAACTTCATCCTATGTCCTCTCATTCCAGAGCTTCCTTTCAAATGAAAGAGACTCGACTCGTGTGCATTTACATCACATAGGTATTTAAACATCTTTATCATATCTCCCCTCGCCCACCTTTCCTCCAAAGTATATAGATTTAAGTCTGTCCCCATACACCTTATCACAAAGACCATCAACCATTTTAATAGCCTTCCTCTGGACTGACACATAAGAACATAAGAATTGGATGACTGGATCCAAGATGGCCGTGGTACAGATGTGTTGAGAGCGACGCTCCAGACTGCTGCAGACATCTTACCTTTTTTTCCTGATTCGGTGGCTTTGAGGCCCGATTTCCCCTTAAGATGCCGAAGAGAAGGAGCAGGAGTGCGGCTGGTGCCTCACGGTGCTCTGATATGCCCTCCCTTGGCAGAATCGATGAACTGTTGTGGCGGATGCAGGGGGCAGCGTTATCCATGTCGGAAAGTAGTCCGCTGAGAGCACCCGGACAAAGCGAGGCTGGGGTTGTCTCTCCTGGGCATGAAACTACCCTAAGCTCCGACGTGAGAGCTCCACCTCCACGACCTCGGTCTACCAGTTCTCCAGGGGTAGTGGAAACCCCGGAGAAGAGGGAGGTACTTTCCCCTGAGGCAGTAAGAGCAACATTGGAGACTGTGGAAGCAGTGCTCTCTTACCAGGGAGCAACTGTAGAAGAAACTGAGGTAGGACAAGCAGTCGGAGGTGGATTCCAGCCAGAATCAAACCAGGAAATCTTTTCTTCTCGGGACGGTGAGCATTTCTACACCCAGCAAAGGTTTCCAATATGGGAGAAACCAGTACAAGTGACTTTAGATTCATTATGGGACCTGATTGCAAATTTTACCAAAACTATCAGTCCCAATTTCCAATATATAGAGGGGAAATTGATTCAACATACTAGAAAGCTGAAAGATTTAACAGCTGATTTGACTGTCTCAAAGACTTCGATTCAAAAGCTTGATCAGGATATGCTTACAGTCAAACAAGTACAAGAGTCCCTAATTAAAGATAATATTAATCTCAGGAAGAAATTGGAAACACTTGAAAATAATTCCCGGAATAATAATTTGAGATTTATTAATTTTCCTAGATTAACTACGGTTACTCCTAGGGAAATGCTTAGGAGATACCTGATTGAAATATTGCAAGTTTCTGAGGAAACTTTACCACTATTCACTCAAGTGTATTACTTGCCAAATAAAGACGGGGCTCAATTGCAGTCTAAAATATCGAATCAAACACCATTGAATGTTTTTGAAAACAAAACCTGAAAAATGGGAGATGAAGCAATACTCAAACAGAAAAAGTCTCCCAAAACCCCAAGAAAAGGAACTGGATGAGAGGGAGAGACTGAAATCTTAGAAACATCAAATAGAGAGATAGCTGTACCTATAGATAAAGTATGGTTATTGAGACTTTTCTTCAAAAACAAACAAAAAGAGTTTCTTGGATGTAAAATACAAATGTTTCCTGACTTTTCTAGAGAAACTCAGAAGCACCGTAGATAATTTTTACTTTTGAAACCTGGAGTCACTTCACTGGGAGCGACGTTTTACTTAAGATATCCTTGCAAGTGTATTATTTGTTACCGTTCAGTCAAATATGTTTTTTTTTTTTACCTCATCAGTTAACCGCTTTTCTGGCTTTGTCTGGACTGAATAAAGAGGAATCAACAATAGCTCAATAGTTTATATAAGCTGTTCATCACATCACATCTCGGTTCTGTTTGTAATTTGTCCCTTTATAACAATAGTTTTTTTTTTTCCTCGCATAACGTAATCTTGGATATATTTTTTGAAGACTTGAGTTGGGTTAGTTGAAAGAATTTTCCTTATTAATTTTTATTTAATATGTTGATTGTGATTTATATTGGTTATAAGTCATATCTTTACTAACTTGATATGTAAATTTAAAATCTATAAATAAATAAATAATAATAATAATAATAAAAAAAGAACATAAAAATTGCCGCTGCTGGGTTAGTCCAGTGGTCTATTGTGCCTGGCAGTCTGCTCATGCGGCAGCCCTCTGGTCAAAGAACAGTACCCTAACTGAGACTAGCCCTCCAGAATTGTACACAATATTCTAAATGAGGTCTCGTCAGAGTCTTATACAGGGGCATCAATATCTCCTTTTTCTTACTGGCCATACCTCTCCCTATGCACCCTAGCATCCTTATAGCTTTCGCCGTCACCATTTTAAACCTGTTTGGTCACCTTAAGATCACATACAATCGCACCTAAGTCCCGCTCTTCTGTCGTGCACATAAGTTCTTCACCCCCTAAACTGTACTGTTCCCTCTGGTTTTTGCAGCCCAAATGCATGACTTTGCATTTCTTAGCATTAAATTTTAGCTGCCAAATTTCAGACTATTCTTCAAGCTTCGCCAGGTCTTTCTTCATGTTATTCACATCATCCTTGGTATCTACTCTATTGCAGATTTTGATATGATCCACAAAGAGGCACATTAGAAGAGGCACACTAGAAGCCCTTGCCTTCACGATCAACCCCAAAAGAGAAATCATCCTCATTCTGCTTTACAGAGGACCCCATTCCCCAGCAGTTGCTCTGGAAACCCTCCTCAACTTCATCACCAAACTTTTCCTATCCCACAGATGCCTGGTCATCTTACGTGACTTCAACTTCCCAGACTACACCAACACCACTGGCATAAGCAATGACTTTGTCTCTTCTCTGGCTGACCTAGGACTTGTCCAGATTATATCCACCCCTACACCCATCTCTTCAATTGAATAGTGCTAACGGACAATCTCCTCCCTCTTTCTCACCTCCCTCTCTCCTGTTCCCTGCTCCCCTTTCTTTAAATCCTTGCTCCTCTCCCACTCCCCCATCTCTACCCTTCTCTTCCCTCTTCCCTGCCCATGCTCCCATTGCTCCCCTTCTCTCTATATATCTTCTCACCTGTCTATTCTTTCAATGCCTATATTTTTATTGTCCTGTAATTTTATTGTGAATATCAATTGTAACCTGTTCTGAGCTCCCGGAAGAATGGGATCTAAATCTAAACAAATAAATAAATAAAATAAATAAATCTTAGCCAACAACCCTGCAGCAATAGCATGTATAAAAATGTTAAAAAGAACAGGCCCAAGAATAGAACCTTGAGGCACACTGGTAACATCCCTTTCCTCAGAGCAATCTCCATTGATCGCTCCCCTCTGTCTCCCTCCACTCAACCAGTTCTTGACCCAGCCCATCACTTTGAGACCCATCCCAAGGGCACTCAGTTTATTTATTAGACGTCTGTGTGGAACACTGTCAAAGGATTTGCTAAAATCTAAATACACCACATCTAGCGCACTCCCCCTATCCAATTCTCTGGTCAAACAATTAAAGAAATTGATCAGATTTGTCTGACAAGATCTACCTCTAGTGAATCCATGTTGCCTCCGGTCCTATAATCCACAGGATTCCAGAAACTTCACCATTTTCTGTTTTAAAAGCGTTTCCATTAATTTGCTTACAATAGAAGTCAGACTTACTGGCCTGTAATTCCTTACTTCTCCTTACTTCCACTTTTGTGGAGAGGGACCACATTCGTCCTTCTCCAGTCCTCCGGTACCATTTCCGACTCTACAGACTCATTGAAAAAGTCATTCAGCAGAGTCACCAGAACTTCCCTAAGTTCCTTCAGCACCCGTGGATGTACACCATCCGGCCCCATCGCTTTGTCTACTTTTATTTTAGCTAACTCCTCACGAACACAACCATCTGAAAATCGATCAGGGTCTACCACTCCTCCATCCCCATTCACATTTGTCTTCTGCGGTTCTGCTCCCGGCGCTTCAGCCATGAACACAGAACAGAAATATTTGTTAAGCAAGTCAGCCTTTTCTTTATCAGCTTCTACATATTTCTCCCCTTCACCTTTAGTGCCACCTTTGCACTTCTTCCTATCACTAATATATCTAAAAATGTCTTGTCTCCCCGTTTTACCATTTCAGCTATTTTTTCTTCCATTTACCTGGCTTCCTCTTTTGTAGTTTATGAAAGCTAACCTCTCATTCCTTTCCTTCTCAGCTACTGCGTTTGAGAACCAAAGCTGCTTTCTTTTCCTCTTACTTATACTTACTTGCCTCGCAAAAAGGTTTGTCGCTCTTACAATTACTTCTTTCAGTTTTGCCCACTGCATTTCCACTCCTTCCAGACGTTCCCATCCAGATAACAATTCCTTGACCCAATCCGAACAAAGTTTTTTAAAAGTCTAGAACCTTTGCTTTTGAATGAGCCGTCTCTATACCCATCTTAATAGTGATGTAACATCAGAAACACTTTCCCCGTTTGTAAGCACTAAGTTCAGTATGTCCACTTCCCACGTGGGTTCCATTACCAATTGCTGGAATAGTTCTTGTAGAGAACCCAGGATGTCCCTACTTCTAGAAGACCCTGCAATAGGGACACCCCAATCAACATCCAGCATGTTAAAATCACCTGTTAGTAATACTTCCCCTTTTACAGCTATATTCTGAATGTTTACTACTAAATCTCTGTCCACTTCTTCCGTTTGTTTAAGAGGCCTGTATATCAAGCCAATGTAAATATATTCACCATTCCCTCTTTCCAAATTGATCCACAATGCCTCTTCCGTGCCCTGCAGATTCTGCAATTGTGTGGCTTAATATGATCTTTATATAACACTACTCCCCCTCCTTTTCTTGCTACCCTGTCTTTTTTGAACAGATTATAGCCATGGTTCTATTTCTGGCTTGGGGAGTCCACTGTTCATCTCTGGAGAGAGAGAGGGAGAGATGGACAGGGAGGGCGGAAAGGAGGGAAGGAGAAATGCCACATTGAGGGGAAGGGGGAGAGGGCAGAGAGTAAAAAATTGGACTCATGGAGGGAGAGAAAGAGAGATGTTGGTTGGGGGAGGGAATGAGGACTGGAGGAGAGGAAGTGTGCAGGAGGCAGAGAGAGAAATGTTGGACTGGTGGAAAGAAGGGAGAAATGTTGGATGTGGCAGTAGAGGGAGTTGGAGAAATGTACCCTGCTCTGTCTTTCCTCACTCCCTTTGCAGCAAGGGAGGGAATGAGAGAAGGACAGTGAGAGAGAGAGAGAGAGACATGTTGCTAATTGGGGTGGAGGAGAGAGGAAGAAAAGTTGGACTCATGGAGGGACAGAGAGCGATGTTGGTTGGGGAAGGGAATGAGGTCCAGAGGAGAGGAAGCGTGCAGGAGGCAGAAAGAAATAATTATTGGATGCACAGTCAAAAGGAAGTGTAACCAGAGACTCATGAAATCACCAGCCAACAAAGGTAGGAAAAATGATTTTATTTTCAATTAAGTGATCAAAATATGTTAGTTTTGAGAATTTATATATGCTGTCTATATTTTACACTTTATTTGTCTATTTTTCTATAGTTGTTACTGAGGTGACATTACATATTTTAAAGTCATCTGCCTTGACCTCTTTGAAAAAAACTCAAATATAAATGATAATTAACATTTTCTCTCTGTACAGTGTGCTTTGTGTTTTTATAATTTTGTGGTTACCATTATGTATTAATAAGATTACAGTGGAACCTTGGTTTACGAGCATAATTCATTCCAGAAGCATGCTCGTAAACCAAAATACTCATATATCAAAGCGGAAATAATGGAAACTTGCTTTGATACGTTCCCACCCCCCTTCCGAGGCCAGCGGCGCTGCTGTCCCCCCGCTCACAAAGGCCCCTCCCTGCACGAACTGGCAACCCCGCCCGAACAACTTGAACTTACCCCCCCTCCCCCGTCTGGCACTGGCACGCAGCCCACAGGACGTGCCAGTGCCGCTTGAAGATCTTCCTGCCTCTGCCGGGCCTTCTAATTCTCCCTCTCGCCGAGAATCTCAGGGGGTGCCGGTTCGAGCGGGGGGGAGCGATGCTGGTTCTCGGGGGGGGGGGGGTGCGACAAGTTTTACGAGAATGTTTTGCTCGTCTGGCAAAACACTCGTAAACCAGGTTACTTGGAAACCAAGGTTTGACTGTATATTGTGCGTATATGAAAAATGGATGGAAGAAATTGCATTACAATTAGTACTATTATTATGGGGGTGGGGTCTGGGGAAGAGCTTGGGCAGGGGTACTCGGATTGAAGAAGTTGAGAAACTCTGATCTAGATAGTGCTGAAGTGGTGCATGGAACTGCTGTCCTAACTTTATCTGGTTAGTTTTCTAGATGTAATCCATTTACTGATGCTCAAACTCTGTGTTTGTGTTTTATTTAGCCACTGCAACCAGTGTTTAAAACAGCACTGACTGTGGTGGCTGACTATTAACTGAAAATGACTTGCTCAGAAAGCCTGGAGCAGGGCAGCGATTTGAATGTGTCTGAAAAATTCTTCCAGGTTGTTGAATACTAAGCTGGCACCATTGGATAAAATTTTTGTTTGCTAATATTGAGTGTGGGAAGAAAACATACCAACCTTTGAGCTTTACTGATTTTATTTGTAATCACTGCACACATGAGTTGTAGTTCACTCAGTTGCACGGATACTGTGAAGCTCTATGTATCTGTGTGCTTCCTGAGAATAGAAATAAGTTCTCTATTTTCACATGCATTCATATTTTTTTAGGAATTCCCAGGGCTACAGAAGTTCCTTCCTTCTGGCTTGCACTTACCTGCTGACTGCAGGTCTCTTGTAAATCTTGAGCCAACTTTGGTGCTGAGGTGGTGGCTTAATAGACAGATGATGGATGTTGGTGCTTGTGGGAAAGAGAGTTTGTTGCTTCTTTGACTGTGGGGGTGAAGACTTGAGGTTCTCTCACAGCAAGAGAGCCTGCTCAGTATTACAGGGCAAAAAGCAAACAGTCTGAAGGAGCAAAAGGATGCAAACCATTTGGAATGGTGTAAAATATGCTAGATGACTTAAGAGGGAATTCATCAATGGGTGCCACTACGTTGGCATGTACGCTAAAGGAATATAATGGGCATCCTTAGTGTTTAGCACGTGAACACTGATCAATTCTATCCTTTAATACCAGTTGAAATGTGTGCCTATGTTATGTTATTTGTGGTCTTAATATCCCACCAAGTCCTCCAAAGTGAAATTTGAGGTGGGTTACAACAGTAATCAGTGCAGCATGAACATCAAAACAGCAATCCAGCCACAGAAGAAGGCTGATACCTGTATTGCCTTATGATAAAAAATAGAGAAACATAGAAAAAAGAAGGCAGATAAAGGCCAAATGACCCATCCACAGTAACCATTATCTCTTTCTCTCTCAGAGATCCCACATGCCTATCCCAGGCCCTCTTGAATTCAGACACAGTCTCTGTCTCCACCACCTCTTCTGGGAGACTGTTCCACGCATCTACCACCCTTTCTGTAAAAAAATATTTCCTTAGATTACTCCGGAGCCTATCACCTCTTAACTTCATCCTGTGCCCTCTCATTGCAGAGTTTCCTTTCAAATGAAAACGATTCGGTTCATGCACATTTACACCATGTACGTATTTAAATGTCTCTTATATCTCCCCTCTCCCGTCTTTCCTCCAAAGTAATAATAATAAAACTTTATTCTTCTATACCACCACAATCTTGCGACTTCTAGCGGTTTACTTTCAAGAGAGCTGGACATTCGGCGAGTTACAATATGCAGATAGTCAGAGGAAATACAGAGTACAGAAACTTTAAGAAAGCGAAAAATAAAATATACAGTTTGCTAAGAAATTTCTGAGAGGACCTGTTTGGAAAAGGTCGCAAAATTACAAAGGGGACATATTAGATGAAAGGTCCCGAATTACAAAATACAGTTTGAAATAGGATTTCAGAGGGGGCATATTGGGAGAACAGGAAAAGAAAAAAGTGTTCGGTGAAGATTCTGTTTAGGTGATATATCTATCGAATAAGGCAGTTTTTATGAGTTTTCTAAAAGCGTTTTAGGTCAGTCTAGCTTTATTAATGTAGTTGTCTAGCCAATGTTGTTGTTTGTTTGCTTGGTACGCGAATGTTCTATCCAGAAAGGTTTTGTATTTACAATTGGTAATGCTTGGGTATGCAAAAAGATAGCAGTTTCTGTATACAGATTGAGATCTTTAAGTCTGTACCCATATGCGTCATGACGAAGGCCATGCACCATTTCAGTAGCCTTCCTCTGGTCCGACTCCATCCTAGAGAATTTGTGTTTTACCTGGTAAATGCTCCCTTTCTTCCTGGCAAAGGTTTGAAGGAAACATTTAAGTGAGGAGGGGTGAGGAAAATGATAGAACAGGATTCCCATAATAAAGCCACAGAAATGCTCTGTTAGAATCACACTTGCATTTGAATGAGATGCAAGAGCTCTATCTAGTGGCAGAAATGGTTAACTACACCTGTCTTAAATACAATGGAACTTTTAGGACTCTATTTCAACTTTGGGAAAACTACCAAATCAAAATCCAAAGGCACAATAAAGATATCTTTATCCTGAGATTATCAAAAGTATCCCCACTATTCCCAGGATCTTGAAACCCCAATCTTTAAAGAACAAAGTTAAGACCACATACTTCAAACCACTCTTACCAAACAAACTAATAAATATTTTTAATTCAAAATTTCAGAGGTGTTACTCAAGGCTCAGCTTTCCTCTCATTGCCAAGAGATTTACACACCAACCTCCTCATAAGTTTTGAAAAAACTTTCTTTTAGTTCTAATAAATAGTGATTTTATATAAATTTCTTTATGAATTTTTACCTCAAACCCCCTTATTCATCTTTAAAAGGGTGAACAGAGACTAATTACTAGGTTCTTTTTATAAGCACCTAGGTATATGATATTACAGTAATCTAGAGTGCTTAAGATGGATTGTACTAGTAAACGGAAGGACTTTTCGTCAAAGAATTTTTTAATAGTGCGAAGTTTCCATAGAACCTCTTACTGCTCTCCAGATTCATGAAAGGTCTTTTCAATGTGAAACCACCTCTCAAACCTCCAATGGTCTGGTACCTTAATGTGGTTCAATGTAGCCTCCATTTGAACTGTAACCCATGGCGGCTCATCTCAAGTTTCTCACCTGGAAAGTTGTATTTCTCATTTATTTCATCTCTGCCAGGAGGGTCAGTGAGTTGCAAGCGTTGGTGGCAGATCCACCCTTCTACGCATATATCCTAAGTTTCTACCGAAAGTGGTCACGAAATTTCATCTCAATCAGTCCATTATTCTTCCAGTTTTATTCCCTAAACCTTATTCTCATGCTGGAGAACCAGCACTGCACACTCTAGAGCAGGGGTGCCCAACGCGTCGATCGCGATCGACAGGTCGTTCGCTCAGGCGACCCCAGTCGATCGCACAGCAGGTTCCCTTCTTCCCTTCTCTTTTTTTCCCCTCCTGACTGGCCCGCCTCTTAAAGAACGCTGGCCAATCAGAGTGCTGGAAGGGCGGGGTGAAGGTCGGTGGGGGACGGAGCTCAGCGCATCACAAGAAATAGAAGCGCCTGTAATGATTGAGGTAAGAGCGAGGCCTAATGCTGCCCGATATACAATTAAAAAACCCCCAAAATCGGCCTCCCAATCAGTGGCGTACCGAGGTGGGGCGGTCCGCCCCCGCCCCGGGTGCACGGCTTGGAGGGATGCACAGCTGTCCGGGTCCTCCTGCCCTTCCTTTCCACCGGTCTGCGCACGGGGCTCGCACCCGCCGCCCAAATGGTGCTGTTGGTTATCACGAGACTCGCGGGAGTTGATGGCACCATTCGAGCGTCGGCGCGGGACCAGGCAGGCGCAAGCCCCGAGCGCGGACCGGGGGAAAAGAAAGGCAGGATGACCCGGACCTGGCCGGCTGTGCACCCCTCCAAGCCGTGCACCCGGGCGGATCTTCCCCCTTCTAAATCCATTGTACTTGTCTTTTATTCAGTTCCACTAATGAGCATTGTGACAGGCAGTTCTTATGGGGCAGTTCTTGGAAGTATTTCTTTGTTTTTCTGTGCCTAAGTATTCTATTAATTTAACTTCCTTATTCCTGTGAGGATCTCCAAAGGGGACGAATGGGAGACGGCCGGTGGCAGGTGGTACTTTAGCAATTCTTACAGGTTGCCATAGGCCTCAGGAGCTGTCTTCCCTCTGCCGTGGTCCTGCCCCTCCTTTAAGTCAGAGACAGGCTTGGGGCAGAGGGAAGACAGCTCCTGAGGCCTATGGCAACCTGCAAGGATCGCTAAAGTACCAGCGGTCCTCTCTGCAGACTGCTCCCTGCTGGAATTAGGTAAATGGATGTGGGGAGGGTAGGCCTTCGGGGGGGGGGGAGTGCAGTCCTTCAAGGGGTAGTGCAGGCCTTCAGGGGGGGAGTCAACCTTTGAGGGGGAATGTGCAGACCTTCAGGGGGGGGTCAGGCCTTCGGGGGAGGGGGGCTGTATAATAAAAAAATATTTGAACATAAATACAAAGTACACTCGGTGTGTATATATATATATATATATATATATATATATATAAAAATAAATAAATATATATATGTTTAGCATTTTTATTGTTGGTAGATCATTTTGACTTGGTCATTTTAAAAGTAGCTCGCAAGCCCAAAAAGTGTGGGCACCCCTGCTCTAGACTGTAAACGTGCTTTTGGCATATTACATCGACGGGACAAAGCCACATAGAACATCTCCTCAACTTTTTGTCTCATTTGATCCTAATAAGTTGGGGCATTCTGTTTCCAAGAGAACAACTTCCAACTGGGAAGCGGCCTGTATATCATTCTGCTATGCTGAGACTGGACTGGCACTGGAAAGTCATGTCACAGCTCACAAAGTCCAAGCTATGGCAGCTTCTGTAGCTTTCCTTAGATCTATTCCTATTGAGGCAATCTATAAAGCTGCCACCTGGTCCTCATTTCATACATTCACCTTGCATTATTGTCTGGAGTCTTTCTCCAGACAGGATGGGCACTTCAGCCAGTCAGTGTTACAAACTTTATTTTCTTAAAGGCCAACTCTCCCACCATCCCATTCTAGTTAGCTTGGAGGTCACCCATGTGTGAGAATATGCTGCCTGCCTGTCCTGGGATAAAGCACAGTTACTTACCGTAACAGGTGTTATCCATGGACAGCAGGCAGATATTCTCATAACCCACCTACCTCCCCGGGATGGCTTCTTAGCTGGCTTATCTTAACTGAGAGACCGCACACCTACGTCGGGTGGGAAGGCACTCGTGCATGCACGGTGTGGGCTGATCGCGAACTTTCTAAAACTTAAAATTGCGATTCACTTTTCAAGTGTCTGTACCGGGGCTCTGTTGTTGACTTCACCCATGTGTGAAAATATCTGCCTGATGTCCCTGAATAACACATGTGCCTCAAAGTTCTGTTCTTGGGCCTGTTCGTTTTAACATTTTTATAAACGATATTGCTGAAGGGCTGTCAGGTAAGATTTGCCTCTTTGCGGATAATACCAAAATCTGCAAGAATATTAGGATACATAGAGAGAGGTATGGCCAGTAGGAAAAAGGAGGTATTGATGCCTCTGTATGTGAGACCTCATTTAGAATATTGTATACAATTCTAGAGGCCACACCTTCAAAAAGATATAAAAAGGATGGAGTCGGTCCAGAGGAAGGCTACTAAAATGGTGCGTGGTCTTCGTCATAAGGCATATGGGGTCAGACTTAAAGATCTCAATCTGTATATCATGTTTCTATGTTTCTAGAACTTGGTTAATTCTTATGAAATTTAATGCGTCATATCCTGAATGAAGTTGATGTACTAACATAGTAAATGGTGGCAGATAAAGACCTGAATGGTCCATCCAGTCTGCCCAAAAGTGACACTCATTTAAAAAAATACATAATTTGATTAACTTGTCTCTTCTTTGATATTTCTGGGTCATCCTAGGTTCGAAATGCTGAAGTTGCTGTCCAAGCTCACTCTAGCCTATCCAACCATTCTGTTTGCAGGATATCTACTATAAAGTCTGGCCAGTAACATCCTCATGTTCCAAGTTAATGGAGTTTCCATTGATGCCCTCCCCACCCAATCCTATAACAAATCATCACGTATGGGACACAGATCATGCAAGTCTGTTCAGTACAGGCCTTAGCTCTTTAATTTACATTCTTCGTTTTCTAATTAGAGATCCTCTATGTTTATCCCACGCTTGTTTGAATTCCATCACCATTTTCCTCTCCACCACTTCCCTCGGGAGGGCAGTCCAGGCATCTACCACCCTCTCTGTGAAAAAGAATTTCCTAACATTGCTCCTGAGTCTTCCTCCCCTCAACCTCAAATTATGCCCTCTAGTTTTACTATTTTCTCTTCTCCGGGAAAGATTTGGTTCTATATTAATACCTTTCAAGTATTTAAACATCTGGATCCTTCAGAGTATACATATTTAAGTCTTCCTGTCTCTTCTCAAACTTCTTTTGGTTCAAACCCCTTACCATTTTCATCACCTTCCTCTGGACCACTTCAAGTCTTTTTATATCCTTCACCAGATAAGGCTTCCAAAACTGAACACAATACTCCAAGTGCGGCCTCACCAACGACTTATACAGGGCATCAACACCTCTCTTCTTCTGCTGGTTATTCCTCTTTCTATACAGCCTTGCATCCTTCTGGCTACACCCATCGCCTTATCACACTGTTCAGATGTCTTTAGATTGTCAGACACAATCACACCAAGGTCCCTCTTTCCATCAGTGCTTATCAGCCTATCACCTCTCAGCTTATAGATTCTCCTATGCAAGAGGCACCCAACAATTCAAACTCTCCCTTCCTTCAGTGAAAGGAATCAAGAATTTCAGTCAATCCTTGGTTTTCAAATGTTCTCAACTATGGAACGAACTTCCTCTTATTTTATGGGGTCCTGGTCCTTTTCAACTTTTTTGTAAATCTTTAAAAACTATTTTATTTGCCAAACACTTTGGAAACTAGTCATTAATATTTTCTGATTGTTACTTTTTAAAGTATTTTTTTAGTTACTGTTAACCGAGTCAAGCTCCTTTCTGGCTGAAGACCCGGTATATAAAGCTAAGTTTTAGTTTAGTTTAGCATATACGGTTCCCTCGGATTTATACCCCCCAAATGCATCACTCTGCACTTCTTCGCATTGAATTTTAGTTACCAGACGTTAGACCATTCTTCTAACTTTTGCAGATTCTTTTTCATGTTTTCTACTCCCTCCAGGGTGTCTACCTTGTTACAAATCTTGGTATCATCCGCAAAAAGGCTAACCTTACCTTCTAACCCTTCAGCAATGTCGTTCACAAACATATTAGAATTGATCCCAGCACTGATCCCTGAGGCACTCCACTAGTCACCTTTCCCTCCGAGCGAATTCCATTAACCACCACCCTCTGTCATCTGTCCATCAACCAGCTTCTATCCAGTTCACGACTTTGGGCCCTAACTTCAGCCCATGGAGTTTAAGACCCTCCTATGAGGAACCGTGTCAAAGGCTTTGTAAATATTTCCTCTGGAGGCTTCACCATAGGGTCTTGCATCTATTCTAGCCTTGGCTGCAGAACTTACAAATAAATCCATCCCCGTCTCCTAGGTCACCTCTCTGGACACTACCCTCCCAGCTCAGTTTGTTTCTGCAGCCTAGCTGCTGACTTATAGCTTCTTCTGTTTGTAAATTTTTTAATCAATTTCTAGTCTTTTATTTTCTTCCATGCCGCGGGTATTGCCCAAGTGCTATGGATTCACTCTGGGAGAGTGATCCTTTCGTGGGAGATTGCAGACGTTTACTTAAAAATTGTCTGCTTTTGGGAGTGCCCTGTTAGCAGAACCTGCAGTTAAGCCCTTTAGACAGCTTGCAGATCAGATCGGGTCTCCAGATCGGAAGCCATCTCTCCCTGGGTTCGTCCGCTAAGGGGTAGAGTGTAAGCTGCTGCGGTTCCGTGAAGATATGCATGGGATCGTAACCAGACTGCGTATCTTCCCTAAATCCCCTGAGAGGTCCTGGTGGTCGTAATCTGAGGTGACAGGGAAGGTGAGGTAGTCAGAAGACCTGAAAATACAGTTTATCAGCTCCTGAGGTACTGATCTCCTGTGCTTGTCTGTGTATAACTGGCTGGCATTGAAATGCATTGCAGCACATGTCTCTGAGGTAGGTGTCTGTGTGCCTCTGAGTCTGGCGATTTTTGGGGGTGCTGAAATCGGGGGGGGAGGGGGGGTGTTAGGTGGTTTCCCTGCATGCCCTGGTCCCCCCTACCTGAAAATCAGAAAATTGCCGTTTTCCCGGTTCTCCGTGTTTTTTTCTGGTCAGTTTTAAGGCAAATTTGGCATCTCTGGCGACCATCTTGGATTTTCATTAACGTTTTCAAAAGTGTATTTTTTGGACTTAGCTTCATTTTTGCTCCGAACTTCACACATGGCCTCTTCAGGACAGGATGGCATAAATTCATGCCGTAAATGTGGCAGATGGCTGGCGGATTTGCAGCCGTGTATCATGTGCACCACGGCAGCGAGGCATGTGAACCGTGTGTGGATCCTGCACGTCACTGCTCCGGAGAGGCCCTACCTTCCTCCGATTCCACCGGACCTGTGAGTCTTACGTCTGTCCCTGGAAAGATGGTTGAAGCACTGATCAAGGATAGCATAGTCCGGCACCTAGATACACACGACTTGATGAAACCCAGTCAACATGGGTTCAGGAAAGGGAAATCATGTTTGACGAATTTACTTCAATTTTTCGAGACCGTGAACAAGCAAATTGATAGTGGAATGCCGGTGGACATAATATATTTGGACTTCCAGAAAGCATTCGACAAAGTTCCACATGAAAGGCTTCTCAGGAAACTACAAAGCCATGGTATAGAGGGAGATATACAAAGGTGGATAGGCAAATGGTTGGAAAACAGAAAGCAGAGAGTGGGCATAAATGGAAAGTTCTCAGACTGGGAGAAAGTGACTAGTGGTGTGCCCCAGGGCTCCGTGCTTGGGCCGATCCTATTTAATATTTATATCAATGACCTGGAAGACGGAATATCCAGTGAGATCATTAAGTTTGCAAACGACACAAAGCTATGCCGGGCAATCAGATCGCAGGAGGATAGCGAGGAACTCCAGAGCGACTTGTATCAGTTAGAGAAATGGGCAGATCAATGGCAGATGAAGTTCAACGTGGAGAAATGCAAAGTAATGCATTTAGGTAGTAAGAATAAGGAATACGAGTATAGAATGTCAGGCGCAACTCTGGGTAAGAGCGAACAAGAAAAGGACCTGGGTGTACTGATAGATAGGACCCTGAAGCCGTCGGCACAATGCGCGGCAGCGGCAAAGAAAGCAAACAGAATGTTAGGCATGATAAAGAAAGGAATCACGAGTAGATCGGAGAAAGTCATAATACCGCTTTATAGAGCAATGGTCAGACCACACTTGGAATACTGTGTCCAACATTGGTCTCCCAACCTAAAGAAGGATATAAAACTGTTAGAGAGGGTGCAGAGACGAGCAACGAAGTTAATAAGAGGTATGGAGAACTTGGAATATGAGGAACGACTCAAGAAACTAGGACTGTTCTCCCTTGAGAAGAGAAGGCTGCGAGGGGACATGATCGAGACGTTCAAAATGCTGAAAGGCATCGATAAAATAGAGCAGGAAAATAAATTATTTACATTGTCCAACACGACACGGACAAGAGGACATGGTTTGAAGCTAAGGGGGGACAAGTCCAGGACAAATGTCAGGAAGTTCTGTTTTACGCAGCGAGTGGTAGACGCCTGGAATGCTCTCCCAAAGGAGGTTATCAAGGAATCCACTGTGCTGGGATTCAAAGGCAAATTAGATGCACATCTCCTTATGAGAGGCATAGAGGGATATGGGTGACTAAAACTACATCAGGTGTATACCTGACTGGGCCTCCGCGTGTGCGGATCGCCGGACTTGATGGACCATGGGTCTGATCCGGAGATGGCAGTTCTTATGTTCTTATGTTCTTATGTTCTTATGCTGCATCTGGGACACCTAAATTGGGTGCGGAGGGCGCTTCCGCTAAATGCAAGCGCAGTTCCGGGGAAAAGTCTCATAAATCTTTTAAGCATTCCAAATCCGAGTTCCGCAGAGCAGCTCTTGCCGCCGGTGACTATTTTCCTCCGGAATTTGTGAATATAATATATCAGGCTTTTATGAGAAAAAGGGCTATACCTGACTCTCCCACTTAGACTCCAGTGCAACAGTCTGTTCTGCCTTTGGAGTCCAGCATGTCAATTTGTTCCTTTGCTGGGGCACCAGAAAGCTGGCAGCAGGTGCCCGCCATTGCTTCTATTTCTGCTTCTATTTCTGCTGTCGCATGTTTCCTTGGCAGCCTCCGCGGACGTGGCAAACTTAGCGGATCTCGGAGATACCCAGAACTGTGGATTCTGGGACTCGGGGGATGACCAGGCAGTGCGCAGGCTCTTCAAGTCTAGCTGCCTACCCAACCTTATTTCAGAGTTGCTGCAGACACTGAAACTTGATTCAGACCGAGCGGTTCAGGCAGAATGCTCAGTCATGACTTTTAAGCCCCCGCTATCTGCTGCATTTCTGGACAATGTGGATTTGGCAGAAATGCTCTTGGAAGTCTGGGAGTCCCCGGAGAGTCCCCTGAAGTGTGCTAGGGCCATGGCAAAGTTATATGCCATGGCGTTGGAGTTTTCCAAGTGCTTAGTCCCGCTGAAGGTGGATTCAGCTGTGGCTCAGGTCACTAAGCGTACCTCTTTACCCTTGGACGAAAGGGTTGTCCTGAAGGGATGTTCACGACAGAAGAGTGGATATTGTTCTCAAGCATCTTTTTGATTCTGCTGTGGTGGAAGTACGAGCTGCAGCGGCCACTTCCTTTGTGGCCCGGGCTTGTCACACCAAGCTCTGCCAGGATCCCGAGGAGGTTGTCCTTTGTGATCTCGACTTCCTGGTTTCCGGGGTAAATTATTTGGCAGATGCACTCTATGACATCTTGAAAGTTTTTGCTAAGCTGGGAGCTTATTCTGTGCCCACCCGGCGAATGCTATGGTTTCGCCAGTGGTTGGGTGATTCTTCCTTTAAGGCTACACTGAGCAGGTTACCTTTTAAAGGTTCGCTCTTGTTTAGCCAGGGTCTGGATGACCCTATAGCCAGTGTTCAGGACCGAAAGCCTAAGGTGCTCCCTGGCTGTAAGCCTCGTCTGACCAGAGGTACGGGATGGCTAAAGTTTCATCCCTACCAGCGCACTTCACAATACTCCAGGCCCCCACGATGGGACAGCGTTACGGAGCTCCCTCCAGACCTCGCATTGGAGGTGCAGCTTGCCAACAGTCATCCAACTCCCGTCCTCCTGTTCCTCCCAAGAGAAAATTATGATGACAGGACTCTAGTGGGCCCCTCCCCCCACATCAGGGGGGTGACTTTCGGCCCTCCTTCTGGAATGGCAGAAGATGACTTTGGACCAGTGGGTCCTCGAGGTGTTCAGGGAGGGTCTTCGACTGCAGTTTTTCCAACATCTGGATTTCTTCCTGTCTTCTCCGGTTGGAAATCCGGACAGAGCCAGCAAGGTGTGAGCCAAGGTGCACAGGTTGCTGGATCTGGTGGCCATAGAACACGTTCCAAGCGGAGACATGGGCTCCAGAAGATACTCAATATTCTTCATTGTGCAAAGAAAGAATCTGAAGATTGCAGACCAATACTGGACCTAAAGGCAGTGAACGCCTTCCTGCGGATTCCGCGTTTCCGGGTGGAAACAGTGTGTTCCATTGTGGCGGCAGTGGCGCCTGGGGAGTTTTTGGCTTCCTTAGATTTCACAGAAGTATACCTCCACATCCCGATCTTTCCGAACCTCAGGAGGTTCCTGAGATTCCACATTCTGGGAAGACACTTCCAATTTGCGGCGCTGCCCTTTGGGCTGGTGTTGGCGCCCAGATCCTTCACCAAAGTCATGATGATGGTAGATGCCCATCTGCGCTCCTTGGGGATGCTAGTTCATCCGTACCTCAACAACTGGCTGATCAGGGTTCCCATGCTGGAGGAATGCCGCAAGGCGGTTCTCCAGGTGTGCATTTACTGGAAAGTCTCAGCTGGATGGTCAATCTCAAGAAGAGTCATCTCGAGCCAATGCAGGACTTGGAGTACCTGGGAGTCCGGTTCCACATGGGCAGGATCCAGGTGTTCCTACTGGAACCCAGGAAGCTCAAGCTTTGGAGTGCCATTTGGGACATGTTAGTGGTTTCAGCCCCGACGGCCTGGCAGTATCTGTAGGTTTTGGGTCTCATGGTGGTGACCATAGATAAGAACATAATAATAGCCTTACTTGGTCAGACCAATGGTCCATCAAGCCCAGTAGCCCGTTCTCACGGTGGCTAATCCAGGCCACTAGTACCTGGCCAAAACCAGAGGTGTAGCAATATTCCATGCTACCGATATAGGGCAAACAGTGGCTTCCCCCGTGTCTTTCTCAATAATAGACTATTTGCTTTTCCTCCAGGTACTTGTCCAAACCTTTCTTAAAACCAGTTACGCTATCCGCTCTTACCACAACTTCTGGCAACACGTTCCAGAGTTTAACTATTCTCTGAGTGAAAAAATTTTTCCTCCAATTGGTTTTAAAAGTATTTCCCTGTAATTTCGAGTGTCCCCCTAGTCTTTGTAATTTATGACGAAGTGAAAAATCAATCCACTTGTACCCGTTCTACTCCACTAAGGATTTTGAAGACTTTGATCATATCTCCCTTTAGCTGTCTCTTTTCCAAGCTGAAGAGCCCTAACCGTTTTAGTCTTTCCTTATACGAGAGGAATTCCATTCCCTTTACCATCTTGGTTGTCCTTCTTGAAACCTTTTTTAGCGCCACTATATCTTTCTTCAGATAAGGAGACCAGATAACTGTGATTCAGGTTATTCTTGCCAATTTGCACCACTTTGCATTTTTCCACATTAAATTTCATCTGCCATTTGGACACCCAGTCTTCCAATTTCCTAAGGTCCGCCTGCAATTTTTCACAATCCGCATGCGTTTTAACAACTTTAAACAGTTTAGTGTCATTTGCAAATTTAATCACCTCTTTCGTCATTCCAATTTCCAGATCATTTATAAATAAGTTAAATAGCGCTGGTCCCGGGACAGACTCCTGCGGCACTCCACTGTTTACTCTCTTCCATAGAGAAAAATGTTCATTTAACCCTACACTCTTGTTTTCTATCCGATAACCAATTCCTAATCTACAACTGAACTTTGCCACCTATCCCATGACACTTTAATTTTCTCAGGAGCCTCTCGTGAGGAACTACAGTGGTACCTTGGTTTACGAGCATAATTCGTTCTAGAAGCATGCTCGTAAACCAAAATACTCATCAAAGCGAGTTTCCCCATAGGAACTAAGGGAAACTCGCTTGATACGTTCCCACCCATCCCCACTCCCCGAGGCCAGCGGCGCTGCTCTATCCCCCCCCGAGAACCAGCATTGCTCCCCCCGAAGGCCACCCCGCGTGATCCGGCACCCTTCCTGCCGCGATCTGAAATCCCCCAGACCCACCCGAACACGCTTCTTACTTCCATCTGGCCACCGGCATGTCCTGTGCGTTGGTGCCGGTGGCACCGAAAGTTGCCGACGTGGCCAGCGTTTGGCAGCTTTCAACGGAACTATGCCTGCATGCTTTTGCCTATGGCCCTGAAGCAGTGAACCGAGTGATATGTCCACGAAACGCTGGCCACGTCGGCAACTTTCAGCAATTTACAGGCAACATTTGAATTAATTATGACAACGTTCAAGATAAGTACTTAGTTGTCAAATTCTTTGCAAACTAATAGAGAGATGTACCTATAGTTTACCAATAGGTTATAGTTTACATAAAGTTCTTAAAAAAAAGTTTAAAAAAAAGTAAAAAATTATATTTATTTAAACTTGAAGTAAACTATATAGAATATATCCTCAGGTTTTTTGGGCCAGTGATTGGAGCAAGGAGCAGTTACGCTGAAGTTTCAGTCCATGATAGGACTTTGCGTAAGCTCCTATTCTGAGGCCTTTTCCTGAGCAGTTATAACCATTATAGAATTAATTTTGGATACATACTCTCTAGAAGTGGTATTTGGTATCATTTTTGTATATTGTGTTTTGAACCACTTCGGGTGAATATATCTTGAAGTTAACAAGCAAGGAGGCACAGGTTTGTACAGGAGGCTGTCAGAATATGGTATTGGGCCTCCATTCAAGGCATGGTATTAAGGGCATTATGCCTGGTTGGGAAGGACAACAGCCTGGCAGACAGACTGAGCAAGGAAATACAACCACATGAGTGGTCTCTGAACATGGGTGTGGCTCGACAGATCATCCAAGAGTGGTACCTCCTTTGCTACTGTCTCAACAACAAAGTTCCTAGTTCTGTGCTAGCCTGAGATCACCTGGCAAATTAGCATCAGTCATCATCCTAATCCATTGGAAGAAGAGTCTTCTTTATGGATATCCTCCAATTACTTAAACCCTAACCCAAAGTTTTCACAACAAACCTGTGTCAATCTCCCATCAGCACAAGCTCTTGCTAATTTCTTTCTAACGAAAATTGAAAACATCAAAAAACAAATTATTTCCACAGCCAATTCCAAATCCAACACGTGCATCCCTGATCATTCCTGTTTGGCTGATAAATACCTTTCATGGCTAGGTGCTTTACTTTCAAACTTCCAACTCTTTCAGAGATTCAAAACTGTTCCAATGCATTAATATTAAGGGTTCAAATATAGAAGTAATTCCCCTGCTTGGGTTCAAATATAGAAGTAATTCCCCTGCTTGTCCTAAAGAAATGTTTCGCACAATTTGGAGGCTTTATCCAAACACTTATAACTAATAGTCTCAAGACTGGCATTCGACCCCAAAACTGGAAAACCTCTATTATTCATCCTATCATCAAAGACCAGAAAGGGAGCAACCTCAACGAGGCAAGCTATCGGCCAATCGCAAAAATTACTTTTCTGACAAAATTAACTGAGAAAATAGTATTTAATCAGATTTCAGAATTTGTAGAATCCACAAACATTCTCCACCCTAATCAAACTGGCTTTAGGACTAATCATTTGGCTGAACACTCCCTATTAGGGATGACAAACCACTATTCTTTATCACTTAGATCATCATAAGTCCATAGTTCCTATCGCCCTTGATCTGTCTGCCGCTTTTGATGTGGTGGACCACTCTCTCCTCATTCAAAGATTAGAATCTATTGGGATAACAGCAGGTATTAAATTGGTTCATATCATATTTCTCTAATCGGCAATCCAAAGTCACATTCAATAACACTTCTTCAGACCTTTTCACTATCCCGTGGGGTCCCTCAAGGTTCTATCCTTTCCCCCCATTATTCAATAGTTTTCTGTCTCCACTTCTAACAGTTGCTCAGTCTATTGGATTCTCTGTCTTTGCTTATGCAGATGACATTCAGTTACTGTACCCTCTTAACCCAGCAAACACCAACAAAATCACCAAGATCAATAACAAACTAGAACAAATAAGGCAGTGGATCAACGACAACATGCTGGCATTAAACAATAGTAAAACAAAAAACATCTTCAAGCCCCAATCCTGCTTGACAGCTGACCTCTGGACAATGTCTTTTCAATAAAAATTCTGGGGATTGTCTTTGACAAAAAACTAACTTTTCACGAACACATTAGTACCATAGTTAAATCTTGTTTCTTTAAACTGAAGATGATCCATTCCATCTCCAAATTCCTAGAGCCAAAATCTTTGAGCGTACTAGTCCATTCTCTAATTATCTCAAAAATAGACTATTGTAACAGTCTTTTTAAAAAATTTTATTTATAGATTTCAAATTAATAATTCAAGTATCCACTTGTAAAGAAAGTTGAAGAAAAACAAACAACTAAAACACAACTAGCACGCCTGAAACACCTGCCGCACTGTTGTTTCAAATACAAATTTATATAAGGAAAATAAAGACTTAGCTTAACATCAACTCAAGTCCTCAAATTTGATCCAAGATTAAATTGCGAGTATAAACAAAGTAGTACAAAACATCATAAAGAAAATAAGATCGCTCGACTGAGAGAGGATGTCCCTTAATATTGAAATTGCACTCAAACTTCCCCTTTATCCATTCGAGTTCCAGCCAAGAAGGCTGTCAGCTGAAGAGGTTCAAAGCAAACATATTTTTTCAAACGATAATGTATTATGCATTTACATGGGTGACGAAGAAAAAAGGTCCCTCCAAGAGAGATAACCCCTGGCTTTAACATAAGAAATTCACGTCTCCTCTTCTGTGTATCCCTTGCCAGATCCGGAAACATCAATTTTTATGACCAAGAAAATCTTTCTGTTTATTCTTAAACAAAAGCCAAAGCAACCAGTTTTTGTCTGGTGCAAGGGCTACTGTAATAAGTAATGTGGCCGCCTCGGCGGCCTCTTGGTCAGAATGTTCCAGCATTGCTGATACATTGAGGGGTTGATTATCATCTTGTGGTTGCAATTGCTGTTCCTTAATTTTTGATGGCAAATAATAAACATGGGTAAATGGTGGAATCATATATTCAGAGATTTCCAAAATCTCTGTCATATAACGTTTTAACATATCCATAAGAACATAAGAGGTGCCATCTCCGGATCAGACCTTCGGTCCATCAAGTCCGGCAATCCGCACATGCGGAGGCCCAGCCAGGTGTACACCTGGTGTAATTTTTAGTCACACAAGAATTCAAATCGCAATAACAAAGTATAAATACAATCAGTAGTCACCCATATCCCTCTATGCCTTTCGTAAGGAGATGTGCATCTAGTTTGCTTTTAAATCCTAGGACGGTCGATTCCATAATAACCTCCTCCGGGAGAGCATTCTAGGTGTCAACCACTCTTTGTGTGAAGCAGAACTTCCTGATATTTGTCCTGGACTTGTCCCCCCTTAGCTTCAGTCTATGTCCTCTTGTCCGTGTCACATTGGACATTGTAAATAATTTTTTTTCCTGCTCTATTTTGTCGATTCCTTTCAGTAATTTGAAGGTCTCGATCATATCCCCTCGCAGTCTCCTTTTCTCAAGGGAGAACAATCTCAGTCTCTTAAGTCATTCCTTGTATTCCAGTTTCTCCATACCTTTTACTAACTTCGTTGCTCGTCTCCGAACTCTCTCCAGCAGTTTTATATCCTTCTTTAGGTTGGGAGACCAATGTTGGACACAGTATTCCAAGTGTGATCTGACCATTGCTCTATAAAGTGGCATTATAACCCCTCTGATCTACTCGTGATTACCTTCTTTATCATGACTAACATTCTATTTGCTTTCTTTGCCGCCGCCGCACATTGTGCCGACGGTTTCAGGGTCCAGTACG
The DNA here is from genome assembly GCF_902459505.1 of Geotrypetes seraphini. Taxonomy (NCBI): domain Eukaryota; kingdom Metazoa; phylum Chordata; class Amphibia; order Gymnophiona; family Dermophiidae; genus Geotrypetes; species Geotrypetes seraphini. The sequence goes on along the minus strand of NC_047091.1, from coordinate 189,154,690 downwards.
CCCAGGTCCTTTTCTTGTTCGCTCTTACCCAGAGTTGCTCCTGACATTCTATACTCGTGTTCCTTGTTCTTTCTGCCTAAATGCATTACTTTGCACGTTTCCACTTATCCCTAGGAGGCACAACTGCTATCCTAGGGAAATTAATCAATCGCAAGTTGTTAGTACGTGAAAAGTTTTCCAAGGATTCCAGTTTTTTATGTAGATTTAAATTATCTTTTACTAATGTTTCACTAAGTTGTTTTGAAACTTTTAATTCTTGTTGAATATTCACTATAGAGTTCTTTGAATCCTCCATTTCAGCCCTCAAATTCTTAACATCAGTTTCTTGATTTTGCAATTTACTTTCCAGCATAGCCAACTGAGGTTTTACGGATGTAGCCAGATCAGCCAGAAGGTCCCAGATAGAATCTAGAGTTACCTCTCTGGGCTTTTCAATAATACAGGTAGCTTTAGCAACTTGGATAGTCTCAACAGCTGAGAGCAATTCCCGGTTGTCCCTCTCCTGGACTCGGTTTCCCACCAAAGTTGTTAGGTCCCCGGGCTCTCCTGGAAATACAGGGAGTCCATCTCTCTGCTCCCCTCTATGCTCTTCCTGGCCTCTGAGTTGGGGGGGGGGAGGGGTGCAAGTCACACTTCCATTAAATTCACTATGTCTTATAACACTACTAAAATTAGTTTTTTAGATGTTCAAATTCAGTGGAAAGATGAAACATTGACCACTATGGTTCATCACAAAGATACTGATAGAAATACATTGCTGAGATTTGATAGTATGCACCCCATACATTTAAAAACAAGTATCCCTTTTGCTCAATTTCTCAGATACCGTCAAGTGTGTAATACTAAAGAAAATTTTCTTCAGGAAGCCAAGGTTTTGGAAAAAAGATTAATTTTACGTAATTATCCCAGTTCTACAATTAAGCCAAAAAAACGGGTTTTGAACAACCCTAGAGAAGCTCTCTTGGAATATACCCAAGACGATAAAGAGATGATTCCTTGTGTACTGAAACAAACACAAATTTCACATAGAGTGATTAAAAAATATAAAAAACCACTTGCCATTACTGAGGACATTACCATGCTTTACAGATAAGAAATTTATTTTTTCACAATCAAGGAATAAAAATTTAGGAGATATGCTATGTCATACCTCTAAGGAGAAGTTCGAAGATTTGATAGAAACTACCTTTAATAGTCATACGTCTTGTGGACATTGTTCTAACTGTAATATTATGGTTACCATCTCTAGTTTTATTAATCCAACGGATGGGCGAAGTTATGTATTAAGACATAATTCTAATTGTCAATCACAGAATGTCATTTACGCTATCCAATGCCCTTGTGAATTTCTTTATATAGGGCAGACGTTGAGAGCTTTGACAATTAGATTAACAGAACATAAAAGTTGCTTAAACACACGCAAAATGTCAGCTCCAATGGTAACACATTGTATAGAACAACAACATCATTTCAATAATTTACGTTGCTGGATAATTGAAAACTTACACCTTCCCTACGACGGGGAGATATTAGAAGACTGCTATGGCAGAAAGAACAACAATGGATCAATTGTCTCCAAACCTTGGCCCCTTTAGGTTTAAATACAACTTTTGAATGTCAGCCGTTTTATTAAAGGACAATACTTATTGGCTGCCTTTTTTCAACATCTAAAGTCAGGTGAGTTATATTGGCACTGTAGTTTCCTTTTCTTGTCACGATGGGATCTTTGGTTGAATGTTAAGTAAAAGTAATAAAAAGAATTAAAAAGAACATAAATATAAGAGTTCCACTAGAAAAGTAAATAAAATATGTAAAGTTATACTGACAGTCCACTAAGTGTTTGTTCTCTATAAGTACATAAGTAGTCGCCTCCGCCGGGGTAGACCAGAGGTCCATCCTGCCCAGCGGTCCGCTCACGCGGCGGCCCATCAGGCATATTGCCTGAGCAGCAGTCCCTGACTAATTTTATGCCTACCTCTACACTTATCTCTAAACCTTCCACTGCTATTATCTGTACCCCTCAATCCCTTTGTCCTCCAGGAACCTATCCAGGTCTTCCTTGAAACCCTGTACTGTGCTATTTCCTATCACGGCTTCCGGAAGGGTGTTCCATGTGTCCACCACCCTCTATGTTTGTTGTTTTGATTGTGTGATTAGGAAAACTCCAATAAGATCTGATTTTTCTTTGAAGGCTAGTGTCTGTTATATCACACATTACGTTTGTGATGGCGTCATGACGCCCAGCTCTTCTGAAGAAGCCGGGCGCATCTCTCAGTTCCGCAGCCATTTTGAGGTGTCAGTCAAGTTGGTTTACTACACGAACGTGTTTGGATATCTAGATGTGGCAAGATGAAATGAATTTCCCCTGATGTACCCTGGAACAAGACGAAACAGAGGTACTTTCTGTCGGGAAGGGAAGCAGCAGTTTTGAAAAAGAAAAAGGAGCTGACTGCAAGAGCGTCTAAGAAATGTCCGAAGATAAGTTTGCCTTATTTATTCACATCACGTGTTATTAGACCTATCTATAAGAACTGAAACTAGTTTTGCCTCCAGGCTGTTGCCATTGTTGCTACATTTTGCCTGATTTAACCCTACATTCCTTAGACATAATTTACAGAAAATGAACTTTGAGATTTATATGAAAGAATGAAATGAAGAATGAAATACTGATGATATATATGTATGGAGTTTTTTCAGACCAGTGATGATACGGACGGCTTAGAGTACGGTGTAGTTCCGGCTGTCTGTGTATGAGGTCTGCTTTCTCCATTTTTTTGTACTCATTTATTTTCTGTCTGGTTTGATTTATTTTTGAAGATATAATGTGAATGAGGTTCTTCTGCTGAATTTCTCATACAGTATGTACAAGTCCAAAGTTTTTTCCAAAAGTTGTCACTTTTCATCTCAGTCAGTCAATTGTTCTGCTTGTGTTTTTTCCTAATCCTCATTCTCATGCTGGAAACACTGCTTTGTATACTTGGGACTGTACGCGGGCTTTGGCTTACTACATTGACCGGACAAAGCCACAGCGAACTTCTCCCCAACTTTTCAGTTCTTTTGATCCAAACAAGTTAGGGCACCCTGTATTCAAGCGAATGATTTCCAACTGGCTGGCTGCCTGCATCTCGTTCTGCTATACTCATACTGGACTGGCACTGGAAAGTCGTGTCACAGCCCATAGAAACATATAAATAGACGGCAGATAAGGGCCATGGCCCATCTAGTCTGCCCACCCCAATGACCCTCCCCTACCTTTCTCTGTGAATAGATCCCACGTGTCTATCCCATTTGGCCTTAAAATCAGACACGCTGCTGGCCTCAATAACCTGAAGTGGAAGACTATTCCAGCGATCAACCACCCTTTCAGTGAAAAAGAATTTCCTGGTGTCCCTGTGCAGTTTCCCGCCCCTGATTTTCCACGGATGCCCCCTTGTTGGCCCGGGACCCTTGAAAAAGAAGATATCTTCTTCCACCTCGATGCGGCCCGTGAGATACTTGAATGTCTCGATCATGTCACCCCTCTCTCTGTGTTCCTCGAGTGAGTACAGCTGCAACTTATCCAGCCGTTCCTCGTACGGGAGATCCTTGAGTCCCAAGACCATCCGGGTGGCCATTCTCTGGACCGACTCCAGTCTCAGCACATCCTTACGGTAATGCGGCCTCCAGAATTGCACACAGTATTCCAGGTGGGGCCTCACCATGGATCATATACAATGGCATAATGACTTCAGGCTTACGGCTGACGAAACTCCTGCGTATGCAACCTATGATTTGCCTTGCCTTGGATGAAGCTTGCTCCACTTGATTGGCAGTCTTCATGTTCTCACTGACGATCACCCCTAAGTCTCTGGCAACTTTTATTGCTTTGCTTAGATCTACTCCATTGAGGAAATCTGTACAGCTGCCACCTAGTCCTCATTTCATACCTTCACTTCTCACTACTGTCTGGCTTCTTTCTCCAGACGGGATGGGCACTTCGGGTATTTCAAAATTAATTTTCTTGGGCCAACACTCCCACCATCCCATCTCGGTTAGCTTGGAGGTCACCCATACGTGAGAATATGCTGCCTACTTGTCCTGGGATAAAACACAGTTACTTATCGTAACAGGTGTTATCCAGGGACAGCAGGCAGATATTCTCACAACCCACCAACCTCCCTGGGTTGGCTTCTTAGCTAGCTTATCTTAAATGAGGGACCGCACGCCCTGGATCGGGCGGGAAGGCACTCGTGCATGTGCGGTTCGGGCTATCGCGAACTTTCTAAACTCTTAAAGTGGCGATGCATTTTTAAAGTGGTCCATACCGGGGCTCCGTCGGTGATGTCACCCATACATAATAATAATAATAATAATAATAATAACTTTATTCTTATATACCGCCAACAATCTTGCGACTTCTAGGCGGTTTACAATGAAGAGAAACTGTACAGACAGCGAATTACAGAGTAACATAGTAGATGACGGCAGATAAAGACCCGAATGGTCCATCCAGTCTGCCCAACCTGATTCAATTTGAATTTTTTTTTTTTTTTTTAATTTTTTCTTCTTAGCTATTTCTGGGCAAGAATCCAAAGCTTTACCCGGTACTGTGCTTGGGTTCCAACTGCCAAAATCTCTGTTAAGACTTACTCCAGCCCATCTACACCCTCCCAGCCATTGAAGCCCTCCCCTGCCCATCCTCCACCAAACGGCCATGCACAGACACAGACCGTACAAGTCTGCCCAGTAACTGGCCTAGTTCAATCTTTAATATTATTTTCTGATTCTAAATCTTCTGTGTTCATCCCACGCTTCTTTGAACTCAGTCACAGTTTTACTCTCCACCACCTCTCTCGGGAGCGCATTCCAGGCATCCACTACCCTCTCCGTAAAGTAGAATTTCCTAACATTGCCCCTGAATCTACCACCCCTCAACCTCAAATTATGTCCTCTGGTTTTACCATTTTCCTTTCTCTGGAAAAGATTTTGTTCTACGTTAATACCCTTCAAGTATTTGTACGTCTGAATCATATCTCCCCTGTCTCTCCTTTCCTCTAGGGTATACATATTTAGGGCTTCCATTCTCTCCTCATACGTCTTCTGGCACAAGCCTCCTATCATTTTCGTCGCCCTCCTCTGGACCGCCTCAAGTCTTCTTACGTCTTTTGCCAGATACGGTCTCCAAAACTGAACACAATACTCCAAGTGGGGCCTCACCAATGACCTGTACAGGGGCATCAACACCTTCTTCCTTCTACTGACTACGCCTCTCTTTATACAGCCTAGCATCCTTCTGGCAGCAGCCACTGCCTTGTCACACTGTTTTTTCGCCTTTAGATCTTCGGACACTATCACCCCAAGGTCCCTCTCCCCGTCCGTGCATATCAGCTTCTCTCCTCCCAGCATATACGGTTCCTTCCTATTATTAATCCCCAAATGCATTACTCTGCATTTCTTTGCATTGAATTTTAGTTGCCAGGCATTAGACCATTCCTCTAACTTTTGCAGATCCTTTTTCATATTTTCCACTCCCTCTTCGGTGTCTACTCTGTTACAAATCTTGGTATCATCTGCAAAAAGGCACACTTTTCCTTCTAACCCTTCAGCAATGTCACTCACATACATATTGAACAGGATTGGCCCCAGCACCGAACCCTGAGGAACTCCACTAGTCACCTTTCCTTCCTTCGAGCGACTTCCATTAACCACCACCCTCTGGCGTCTGTCCGACAGCCAGTTTCTGATCCAGTTCACCACTTTGGGTCCTAACTTCAGCCCTTCAAGATTGTTCAACAGCCTCCTATGAGGAACTGTATCAAAGGCTTTGCTGAAATCCAAGTAAATTACATCTAGCATATGTCCTTGATCCAGCTCTCTGGTCACCCAATCAAAAAATTCAATCAGGTTCGTTTGGCATGATTTACCTTTTGTAAAGCCATGTTGCCTCGGATCCTGTAACCCATTAGATTCAAGGAAGTACACTATCCTTTCTTTTAGCAACACTTCCATTATTTTTCCAACAACTGAAGTGAGGCTCACCGGCCTGTAGTTTCCTGCTTCATCCCTGTGACCACTTTTATGAATAGGGACCACATCCGCTCTCCTCCAATCCCCAGGAATCACTCCCGTCTCCAGAGATTTGTTGAACAAGTCTTTAATAGGACTCGCCAGAACCTCTCTGAGCTCCCTTAGTATCCTGGGATGGATCCCGTCTGGTCCCATCGCTTTGTCCACCTTCAGTTTTTCAAGTTGCTCATAAACACCCTCCTCCGTGAACGGCGCAGAATCTACTCCATTTTCTCGTGTAACTTTGCCAGACAATCTCGGTCCTTCTCCAGGATTTTCTTCTGTGAACACAGAACAGAAGTATTTGTTTAGCACATTTGCTTTCTCCTCATCACTCTCCACATATTTGTTCCCAGCATCTTTTAGCCTAGCAATTCCATTTTTTATCTTCCTCCTTTCACTAATATATCAGAAAAAATTTTTATCTCCCTTTTTTACATTTTTAGCCATTTGTTCTTCCGCCTGTGCCTTCGCCAAACGTATCTCTCTCTTGGCTTCTTTCAGTTTCACCCTGTAGTCCTTTCTGCTCTCCTCTTCTTGGGTTTTTTTATATTTCACGAACGCCAACTCTTTCGCCTTTATTTTCTCAGCCACTAGGTTGGAGAACCATATCGGCTTCCTTTTTCTCTTGTTTTTATTGATTTTCTTCACATAAAGGTCCGTAGCCATTTTTATCGCTCCTTTCAGCTTAGACCACTGTCTTTCCACTTCTCTTATGTCCTCCCATCCTAACAGCTCTTTCTTCAGGTACTTTCCCATTGCATTAAAGTCCGTACGTTTGAAATCTAGGACTTTAAGTATCGTGCGGCCGCTCTCCACTTTAGCCGTTATATCAAACCAAACCGTTTGATGATCGCTACTACCCAGGTGAGCACCCACTTGAACATTAGAGATACTCTCTCCATTTGTGAGGACCAGATCCAATATCGCTTTTTCCCTTGTGGGTTCCATCACCATTTGTCTGAGCAGAGCCTCTTGAAAGGCATCCACAATCTCCCTACTTCTTTCCGATTCCGCAGACGGAACATTCCAGTCCGCATCCGGCAGGTTGAAATCTCCCAACAGCAGAACCTCCTCTTTCCTTCCAAACTTTTGGATATCCACAATCAGATCCTTATCAATTTGCTGCGATTGAGTCGGAGGTCTGTAGACTACACCCACGTAGATAGAAGTTCCATCTTCTCTTTTCAGAGCAATCCATATCGCTTCTTCCTCTCCCCAGGTCCCTATAGAATTGAACATCTAGTGATAGTGTTACAGGGTCTGTGTATTACGCGGTTTCACAATGAGTAGCATTATACAGTCAACGATATTCAGAGCATAAGTAGGAGAAGAGAAAGGAGATTGCGCTTTGAGTTACAAAGGTGCAAGACTGCGAAGGTGAAAAAGATAACATAAGATGTTGATGAGAAGTAAGTTGTTAACTTGGTACATTTGAACGAAGGACGGGCACCAGTGGGAAAAACTGGTAACAATTAAAGATAAAAATTTTGGCAGAAGAGGGTAGACGGACTCCTTGGGATGGGGGGAGGCTCCGATTTTAGGGGAGAAGTCTGGTTAGGTTATAAATCTCTTAAACAAGGTGGTTTTTAGTTCTTTCCTAAAGATACTATATGATTCTCTGGCGGCATCAGTGAAGTAGCCTGTCCAAGTTTGCAGTCTACCTGCTTGGAATTTGAATGTTCTATCAAAGAAGGTGCGATATCTACAGCCTATGATATTTGGGTATGTAAAGAGGTTACGGTTTCTGGTAGGCCTAATAGAGGAGTGGAATTCGAAGTGAGGTAGTAGGTAGCTGGGGGCCAGTCCCCAGATTAGTTTATAGCAGAGGCAGGAGAATTTGAATAGAATTCGTGCTTCAATTGGTAACCAATGAAGGAGTTTGTAGAATGGACTAACATGATCGCTCTTCTTTAGTCCGAATATTAGACGGATGGCCGTATTTTGAACTATTCTCAGTTTTCTCACATTTTTTTTAGATATTCCCAAGTAGACAATGTTACAGTAGTCCAGGGTGGATAAAATCAATGATTGTACCAATATTCTGAAGGATAGCGGGTCGAAGTATTTTTTTATGGTTTTCAGTTTCCAAAGGATGAAGAAGCATTTTTTAGTCACTGAGTTTATGTGCTCGGTCAGGGTCAGGTGGGTATCCAGGGTGACTCCCAGTATTTTTATGGTTTTTAGTATTGGGTGATCATGGCCGTTTACATATATTGTAGTTGCGGAGATTTTCTCGTTTGGGCTAGCAAGGAAAATCTTTGTCTTTTCTGAGTTTAATTTCAGTTTGAAGTTTAAAGTCCATTTTTCTATTTCGAGCATGATGGAGGAGATATGTTTTGAGTTGGTTGAGGTCACATTTGTTATTGGTATTAGTATGGAGATGTCATCTACGTATATATAATAAGTTAGGTTAAGCTTTTGTAAAAGGTGGCCTAGAGAAGAGATGTATATATTGAACAAGGTGGGAGATAGGGGGGATCCTTGTGGGACTCCCGAGGGGCTTTTCCAGGGTTCAGAGTAATTTCCTTCATGGACCACTTGATAAGATCGTTTGGTTAGGAAACCTTGGAACCAGGTCCACACTCTTCCTGATATTCCCATTTCGTCGAGGCACCTAAGCATAGTTTTGTGGTCCACGAGATCGAAGGCACTGCTGAAGTCTAACTGTAGGATCAAGGCGCTGGAACCTTGATTGAAAAGGTCGTATAGGTGGTTAAGGAGAGAGCCTAGGACTGTCTCGGTGCTGAATCCTTTTCTGAATCCAGATTGGTGGTCATTTAGGAGAGAGTACTTATCTAAGTGATTTACTAATTCCAAGTTGACCAGCCCTTCCAGCATTTTGGTGAAAAAGGGGGTGCTCGCTATGGGTCTGTAGTTGGACGCCAGTGTGAGCGAGATCTTCTGGTCTTTGGGTATGGGTGTGATTAGGATGTGTCCCATATTTTCCAGGTAGGTTCCGTTTTTGAGAGAGTAAGTTGCCCAGTTAAATAGGTCCCTCTTAAATTCTGGTATTGCATCTTGCATGATCTTAGGCGGACATTCATCTAGTAGACAATTTGATTTGGAGTATTTGTTGAAGAGTGCAAGGAAGTTATTCCAATCTGGGGGCTCGAAGTGGTTCCAGCTCATATCGCCTTTGGATTCACTACTCTGCGTTTTGAGGTTGAATTCAAGATTGGGTGGAGGAGGGGATATTGAGGCTCTGAGGTCGGTGATTTTTTTCCTAAAGTGGTTGGCTAGGGTGGAGACCTCTGGGATTTGATCATGATGGTTCTGTAGTATCTGTGTGGTGTCTGTTATTTTGCTTACTAGTTTGAATAGTTCTCTACTGTTTGTATTGGTTGTTCCTATTTTCTGTGCATAACAGTTATAACGCTTTTCTTTGATACGATTCTTGTAATTTTTCATTTTTTGTTTCTATTTAATTTTATCTTCCGCTTTGTCTGTTTTTTGCCATACTCTTTCCAGTTTTCTGAGAATATCTGCCTGCTGTCCCTGGATAACACCTGTTATGGTAAGTAACTTTGCTTTAGCGAGCGTGAGCTAGGACCTAACAGAGAGAGGAAAAGTCACTTTTGTGTTGTTTACACCACAGCACCGGTGTGGGGTTGGAAAGAGCAAAGGGGGGTGGGTGGGCAAAGAGGCTACAAAAATAAACCCACTAGGCCGTTTTAAAAAAATGCCCAATTGGGCAGGAAAAGTGAATCGAATAGAAAAATCAATTCAATAGGTAAATCGAATCAAAATTTTTTCCCTGAATTGGGCAGCACTAGTCTAAAAAGGCTGGGGGCAGCCATCAATAAACACAGTTTATTCAGTTGGATAGCAGATTGCATCTCTTTCACTTATGCCTAGGCTGGGCTGTTTCTGGAGGATCTTGTCACAGCTCACAATGTCAGAGCCATAGCTGCATTGGCCGTCCACTTGAGATTTGCCTCCATTGAAGAGACTTGCTAGGCTGCAGCATGGTCTTCAGGTGACATATTCATTCACATCTCTGCTGTCTGGAACAGGATTCTCAACGTGACGGTTCAATTAGACTGTTTTGCAGAATTTGTTTGGAGTCTAGAATCCAATTTTTATTACACTCCAGGCTGCATCCTCACAGCATTATATATAGGTTCTAGGTTAATTGGTTCATGGCTGGTCTTACTTGTTGCAGGCCCCTATTGTCCCTCTGTTGTTGTTGTTTTCGGTGAGCCTGATAGCTAGGGATTCTCATTGTGAGAAAATCATGTCCTGCTTGTCCTTGGAGAAAGTGAAGTTATTCACCTGTAGCAGATGTTCTCCATGGACTGCAAAACATATATTCTCACATCGCCTCCTACCTCTCCTAGGTACTCTACTCTTTCATCTTTTTTTTCGTATACTGCTGGTCCTGTATGCTTATGTTGGAGGGAGAAGCCAAAGGCTTTGAGAATCTTTTTGGGCTCCATTGGATGACATCACCCAAATATGAGAGTATATGTCTTGGAGAACCTCTGCTATAGGTGAGTAACTTTGCTTTACTGCCAATTAACTTGCTAACTCCAACAACTGTTAGTGCTTACTAATTAGTTTACTTGCAGATTTGGGCAACTCATACAAAATCGGGGGGGGGGGGGGGGAAGAGAAATACTTTGAGATCATTGCTAGTTCTTAAATTAGTACAACTGGCCAAATATCCATAGCAATTGTTGCAGAGGACTTCTTTGTTTGTTTCTCTGTGGATACTCAAATGTTAAACTAAAGCCTGGTGAATTTCAGTTTTGATGAGGTGTTCAATAAATATGTTTTCTGAAAATACATTTCAAATTGTGCTGAGGACACTAGTATGTGGGTAGGTTTCTGGCTTTGTTTGAATTTTTAATCTCCAAATTGAAGATACTTAATAAAACTCCTCTCTTTACTCAGGCTTCTCGCCTATGTTTTATTTTACGAATTTGTAACTTAGGCTACCCTTCTCCTTTTTATTATATTTTATTCATTTCCTTATTGATTTTAATAATTGTAAACCATTTAGCTGTTATGATTTGAAGTTCATTAAATAAAAGTGAATTTCTCAGAGGACAAGCAGGCATAATAATATTCTCACAGATGTGTGACGTCATCCATGGAACCCAGTACAGACACTACCAAGTGCGCTGTCACTTTAAATCTTTAGGCAGTGCCCATATCACACATGTGTTGGTGTCTTCCTACCCAAAATCGGCTTGTGGGACCATCAGTTCTTCATTTTCCATGGAGCTGAGAAGCTGTGTCTTCAGTGCGTTAAAATTTTTTCTAATTTTTTGTGCTGTCCCATCCTTTTTTTTCTTCATTATTTTTATTGTGTTCCAGTATTTTATTTATTTCATTTCTTAGCCCATCCTCCCAAAAGAGCTCAGAACGGGTTACAAATCAGGTACTCAAGCATTTTGCCTATCTATGCCGGTTGGCTCACACTATCTAATGTACCTGGGGTAATGGGGTTTAAGTGACTTGCCCAGGTGCAGGGTGCTGAGGTGGTAGCTCTAACCAGTACATCACACGCTCCTCATCTGACGTTGGTTAATTTTTGTCAACTTTTTTAATTTTTGGCCTTTGGGCCACCTCGAGCCCATTTTTTCCTCCCGGGAGCATTGATTGTTTTTCGGGTCCCTTTTCACTCAAGCTCCCCAGGCCATTGATTCCTTTCACTTTGTGCTTGCTGTTTTCTCCTCCATGGCTTTAAGAAGTGTTCTTGATGTAATCGGACCATTTCAGTCTCTGGTGTGTACAGTGTCTGGGTCCCGAACATTGGGACATTAGCTGTGCTCTATCTTCCTATGCAATGGCATGCTGGATCTGTGTGTGTGTAGGGGAGCAGGGGGTCTGTGTGGTAGGGTGTAAGTGAAAGAGGGAAAAGTATGTATGTGGGCTACTTGACATGATGAACCATCATTCTGACTCAGTAAGGCTATTCTTATGTTCTGAGATTGACTTTTAGTTGAGTGTATATGGTATAATATGCTTTCTTGACTGAATGACCAGATATACAAATAATTATATATTTTCTGCAATTTCCTATTGGTCCGTGTGATATTCCCCATGTAGAGGTTATTTTTAACAGGCCCATGAGCTGTGAAGTCACAGAGATTCATATGTTGTGCCTGCTTGATAAGGACAAACCCTATATATGTAAGTCAATAAACCACATATCTTCACACCTCATTCGTATCTTATTTTAAAGAACAGCTTCAACTCAATCCTCAGCAAGGCCACCTTCCCACTCAGTAATCACTCATAGTGGGCGGCTTTATGCCTCAAATCGTCATCGGATCATTCGTTCTTTTTTTGGTTTTTATCTTTATAAATTTTTTTCTTTCCGTTTTCATTTTGCTTTTTATCTTTAATATTTATACATTATTATATCAGCCTTAAATGGTTATACTAACATCTGGTCTTAATTCAAGAAGGGGGAGATTAACGACATGTTTCACCCATGTGTTACCAGCGGTTTTCTCAAGGCTATCACTCCCTCACAGTTAACACTCCATTCTGAACAGACCATTACGCTCCCCCTTCTTGAATTAAGACCAGAAGCTAAGTATAACCATGTGGTTTATTGACTAACATATATAGGGTTTGTGATATATCATTGCCTCTTTCTTGGAGATTTAAATAAGTTTAGTGCCCTAGCATAAATTGCTTGATAAGGACAACATATGGGCCCATATGCCTTTATTTATTTATTTGGCTTTATAAAATGACCCCACTGGAAAGGAGGTATGTGCTCTTATACCTGCCTGAAGCAGTCATAACTTCTGCCTAAGTGTATTTTATACCATAACTCATATCTTGTAATCCCCTCCCTGCTCCACCCAACTTCTGACCAGTCCCAGAAATGGTATCTCTTACTTTTGTGTGTCTCTGCTCCGAGCAATTTTATAAGCACCCATTTCTCAGCACAAAACATTGTTTTACACACGAAAAGGATGATAAGAGTTATCTCAAAATGTCTGCCCCCAAGTTTTCCAACTGTTTTATTAAAATGAAATTCTTGGGAGAAGAAGGAACTTGATTAAAAATGAAACAAATTTTGTGGATACTTAGTTGCATTATACTTCACAATAAGGTACAATATTCATAATGCAGATTCCAAATATTCTCCAGTGTTTAGCCACATTGGAATAAAGGGTCTCATTCTTGTACATCTCCTTTATTTCAGAGCAAACTGGTGAGATACTTCAACCGTCAGCTGTCCTGCAAAGAGAAGGTGGCCCTGCAGGAACGGAGCACTGAGCTAGAAGGGTTCCCCCAGCTCACAGACTGGCTCCGTATTGTGGATATGCGCAAAGAGGTCTTAGAGGTGAGAAATTAAATAGAGTGTGTGTAGTAGTTAGAGCTACAGCCTCTGCACCCTGAGGTGGTGGATTGAAACCTCAGACATCCCTTTATTCCAGGACAAGCAGGCAGCATATTCTCACATGTGGGTGATGTCATCCACAGACACTTTAAAAGTGCATTGCAGTAGTCCGCACCACACCGCGTATGCACGAGTACCTTCCCGCCCAATGTAGGTGTGCAGCTCCTCAGTTTTTTTTTTTCCGCGGAACTAGAAGTCATGTTGTTCAAACGTTCTTCGTTTTGCCTTGCCTTCCCACTCATGCGTTATTTTATTCTTTTTATTATTTAGTCAATTTCTCTCTCAGTAAAAAAAAAAAAAAATGTTTCGAGAGTCCAAATTCACTTTGTCAGCCGTCCGGCATTTTGATTGGCGGGTCCTTTGTCATGCTTCAGCCATCGAGTTTAATTTGGCTGAGGCAAACTTCCATTGATGTCATGCCCGGTGACGGGTTTTAAAAAGTACAACCGGTGTTCTCGAAGTATTTCAATGACAGACTCTCACAACTGGTGTTTACAGTGTCTGGGTCCAGAGCACTGGGTTCAATCCTGCACACGTTGTTCAACTCTACAAAAGTACACCATTCAAAGCTGCATTTTACAGCATGAAAAGTTGTTCGGTGTCGGCATGGAGGGAGATTTGTCATCGACATCATCTACATTGAAAGCCGCGATGATGAAGACATCAACACTGCCCATTGCAACATTGACCCTGGTGTCGCAGGTCATCGCTCCATCTGGTAAGCCAGCTAAAAAGCCTACAGCTTCCTAGATGGGGTCGCAGGTCACTAAGGCAGAGAGTCTATTCATGCCAACTAAGCGGAAACCCCTTATGTGACTTGTTCCAACATCGAGAGGTTCATCATCATCTGAGTCATCCTCTCTGGAACGAGTCGCAGCACCATTGGTACTGGCGACTAAGCCAAAGGTACCAGTGCTTTCTTTTCAACAGAAGCTCAGTGCTGTGTTTCGTGAGGAGTTTGGGGATAAATTCAATCTTTTGACCCCCGACACCAACTTCTCTGGTACCAGCCCAGCCTGAGCCTAACATTGCAAGGTCTTCTGGTACCGTCGATGCTCCATCGATGCAGTGCCATGGATCTTGACACCGCTCAGGTCCATCTAGTCCTGCATTGAAGCATTGTTCCTCCAGACACCGTTCCATCTCCTCGAAGCATCATTCTTCTTCTTCGAGACAATCTAGCAGGAGTTCCTCCAAATCCAAGCTTGTTTCTCGTAAACATAAACATTCTAATGAATCCTCGACACTTGACCGGCACTGGTCCAAGCATAATTCTCGTTCTGTCCTTGTTGATTTTGACATACAGGATGACTCAAATCTGGATCTTTCTCCTTCAGCTACTGAAGCAGATGACTCTCCTGAATTGAAGTCTCCTAAGCACTCTCCAGTTAGAGCTTCTTCTTCTACAGTTGGGAAAGGATCTCTTTGTGAAGCTGGAGGCAGATTCCAAATACAGAGCTGAATTTTTGGAAACTTTGGACTATGAGCAGCCTCCTAAGGAGCTACTAAAATTTCCTTTACATGGAATCTTGAGAGAAACCCTCAACAAAAATTGGGAGTCTCCTTTCTCTGTTCTTGTTGCTCCCAGGAAATTGAATTCTCTCTTTAAGATTATTTCAGTTCCAAGGTTTGACAAACCTCAATTGCTTCATCAATTCTTGGTTTTAGAGTCCACTTCAAAGAAATCCACTCCATCCAAGGTCTATGCTTCAGTCCCCCAAGGTCGGAAGGGACGGACTATGGCCAGATTTGGTCGACAGCTCTACCGAAATTCTATGTTAGCCAATTGAGTCCTCAATTACAATTTCAATTTTTCTTGCTATTTGAAATATCTTGTGAAGCAATTTCCTGGATTTCAAAAATATCTTTCTTCTCATAAACTGAAAGATTTTCAACGCCTTGTTAGCACTGTCACTCAGTTGAGGAGGTATATTGTTCGCTCAGCTTATAATAATAATAATTTTTTATTCTATATACTGCCAAACCATCAGTTCAAGGCAGTTCACAACAAGAAGATGCTGTACAGTGAATTACATACATGAGCATCAAATGTTTCTCAGAAAATACAAATTTCAATTAAGTCACATATTTATCAAACAGGTAAGTTTTCAGAATTTTTCTAAATAGATAATAAAGACTGAGCTTGGGGAATAAGAGCATTCCAACATGAATTCATTGCACTAGCCTGAAATACAAAAGTTTTTCCTAAGAATCTCTTGCTGCGACATGCTTTTGCTGATAGGAACATAAACTAACAGGTTTTTCGTGTATTGTTTGAATTATAAAATTCAAAGTGGGAAGAGAGGGAGGCTGGAGTCAATCCAAATAAAACTTTAAAACAGATACAGCCAAATTTAAACAAAACTCTAGCCTCGAATGGCAACCAGTGAAGCTTTAGATAATAAGGGGTACATGATCATAATTTTTAAGGCCAAAAATCAAACAGACTGCTATATTCTGTATTATTCTGAGTCTTATGATGTTTTCGAATTCACTTCCAGGGCCTTTTCTTTGTCTGTGGCCATGAGAAGATTGGCATGGCTCAGGGTTTCAGATATGGATGTTAACTCAGAACACCAGCCTAATAATGGTTCTTTTAGGCTACATGGCCTCCACAGTCCATGTGATTCCTTTTGCAAGGCTTCATCTCAGGATGCCTCAATGGTCTCTAACTTCACAGTGGTCTCAAGTAACTGACCCCCCTCTCACAGCACATTTCTGTCACCTCATCTCTTCAACGGTCGTTTCAGTGGTGGATGAATTCTTCCAATCTGCCCAGAGATCTTCTGTTTCACATGCCTCCTCATCAGAAAGTTCTGACTATGATGTGTCCACTTATGCTTGGGGGGCTCATCTAGATGACCTTCAAACTCAGGGTCATTGGTCATCCAGAGAACAATAGTTTCACATCAATCTCCTGGAACTCAGAGCAATTTATTATGCCCACAAAGCTTTTCAGCATTTAATAGTTAACCATGTCCTCCTGCTTTGCTCGGGCAATCATGTAGTCATGTATTATATAAACAACCAAGGAGGTTCTCTCCTTCTCTGTCAGGAGATTCAGAAGATCTGGCTTTGGGCGATTGCTCACAACATCTTTCTCAAAACTGTTTACAGAATTTCTTGGCAGACAAACTCAGAATTCTTCAACCTCACGAATGGATGTTCAACTCTGCAGCTCTCCATACCAATTTTCTCAATGGGGGACTTCTCAAGTGGATTTGTTTGTGTCTCCCCACAACAACAAGTTGCTCCAAACTGTACTCTCCTCATCGTCTGGAGGCAGATGCTTTTCTTTTGGATTGGATGCACGAGTTCCTCTATGCATTTCCACCCATTCCTCTCATTCTCAAGATACTTGTCAAAGCCATGCAGGAGTTGGCCATCATGATACTCATAGCTCCTCTGTGACTCAGGCAGCCTTGGTTCTCCTTTCTACTTCAACTCAGTATAAAGGAACCAATACCTCTGCCAATTTTTCCATCTCTTCTTATGCAGAGTCAAAGTTTGCTTCTACATCTCAACCTTCAGTCTTTACACCTGACAGCTTGGTATCTCTCGGGCAGAATCAAACTGATCTTCATCTTTCTCAGCCTGTCAGACTCATTTTGGAAGTTTCTAGAAAACCAGCCACTCAGCAGTGTTACCAGCAAAAGTGGACACATTTTTCTTCCTGGTGTCTCCTTCATCACCAGGATAGGAAACCCATCTCTGTTGCAATAATTTTGGATTATCTTCTTCATTTATCTGACTTTGGTCTCAAGTCTATATCTATTAGAGTCCATCTCAGTGCTATCACTGCCTTTCATCAACCAGTGGATGGTAAATCTCTTACTGCTCATCCTCTGATCTCCAGATTCATGAAAGGACTTTTTAATGTGAAATCACCTCTCAAACCCCCTCCAGTGGTTTGGGACCTCAATATGATTCTTGCTAAGTTGATGAAGCCTCCATCTGAACCAATGCCTACAGCTCATCTCGAGTATCTTACTTGGAAAGTGTTTTTTCTCATTTCTGCCAGAAGAGTGAGCGAGCTTCAAGCGCTAATGGCAGACCCACTTTTTACAATGTTCCACCATGACAAAGTTGTGCTTCACATGCATCCAAAGTTCTTATCAAAAGTTGTCACTGAATTTCATCTCAATCAATCGATTGTGCTTTCAGTTTTTTTTCCCAAGCCTCATTCTCATCCAGAAAAAACGGCTCTTTACACTCTGGATTCATGCGAGCTTTGGCCTATTATCTTAACAGAATAAAGCCGCATAGAACATCCTCAACTTTTTGTCTCCTTTGATCCTAACAAGTTGGGGCATCCTATTTCCAAGAGAACGATTTCCAACTGGTTGGCTTCCTGCATATAGTTCTGTTATGCTCAGGCTGGGCTGCAATTGGCGAGTCGGGTAACAGCCCATAAAGTTTGAGCTATGGCAGCATCAGTAGCTTTTCTTCGATCTACTCCTATTGATGAAATCTACAAAGCTGCTGCTTGGTCCTTGGTTCATACATTCACCTCACATTATTGTCTACAATCTGGCAGTGCACTTTTAAAGTGTCTGTACCGGGGCTCTTTGGATGACATCACCCACTTGTGAGAATATCTGCCTGCTGTCCCTGGATAACACATGTTATGGTAAGTAACTGTGCTTTACATTCCACTGATCCACATTATCTGCTTAATGAGAGGAAAAGGATCTCAGAAACCTTAGTAGCAAAATAGAATCAAATGTTTACAGGTTCCATGTTTCTATCATAGGTCCCAAAAAACCTCTCTCTATATCTATCCACTTTTTTTAAAAGTTTTAAATGTTTTAATTTTTTTAACTTATATTTAACAGCCCACATATATCTTATATGTGGTAGGCAGCCTTCGCCTGATGGGACCCGTTTTGCCGGCTGCATCGGCTTCTTCAGAGGGTCACTAATGGCTGCTAGTGATCTGTACTATAATCTGCAAAATAATGCAGCAAACTATGTGAGCTCATATCATTAAAATACTAAGCCCAGTGTGACAAATGGTTAGCTCCGTGCTCTAATTTCTGAGTTAAACTTTTATTGAAAAGTTAGTGTTCACTTAAACCTCACTCTTTTTTTTTTCTCAATATTTTTATTCGTTTTAATAGAAAACAATAATGGAAAATATACATAACAAATATAGATAGATATGACTACTTGAAACAGGGAAAGATGAGTACATAGGTACATAAGGCATAGAGATAAATATGACCCAATAGCAGTATCATACATCTATAGTAGAGATATATACATATTTCACTGGAACAAAGTATTATATAGGATACTTGTATATCAAATGTTCAAAACTAGTAACAATCAAGTAGATCCTATATCCAAGATAAGGCAAAGCGTATTAAGTGCAAAATTAGTCGGGGTGGGGGGGGGGAAATAGTTGAGATAATGGAGAGGTCAGTTGGGATTTACAGTGAGAAATTAATTAGTGCTTCCCATATTTGCATAAATTTGTGAAAGCTGTGCATTTTGTTTTGCTGTGATTCCTTCGTATTGTTCTGTAGTACAGACAGTATTTCACCATGTTGCATAAGATAGTTTGTAAGGGTGTTTCCAGCCATTTAGGATGGATTTGATTGTGATCATAATTAGGGATTGATATAATTTTGTTTGATTCTCAGTCAGACTTGAGGTCAAAGCAAATTCTCCAAAGAGAATTTTCGCTAAGGAGATAGGTTCATTGATATTCAGAATTTGAGATAGAAATTTCCAGATTAGGGACCAATATTTATTTATTATAGGGCAGTGAAAAAGCATGTGGTCTAAAGTCCCAACATCTAGGTTGCAGGACCAACATCTGTTATGCTCCACATGGGGCAATTTAGAGAGTTTATATGGTGTCTAGAATGCCCTATGTAATAGGAAGTAGCAAAATTGAGTAATAGCTGAGGAGTGGCTAAGTTTGAAAGTGTGGAGCCATATGATATGCCATTGTTCTTTTATCAAAATTGATCCCTATTTCTTTACACCAAATGTCTTGGACTCCAAGTGTACCAGGTTCCAAGGATACTGAGTGTAGGATTTGATACCATTTAGCAGCTTTGTCATCCTTCTTAATGTGTTTCACACTGAGGTCTAAAATGGAAGACCACATGGTTTTTAGAGTATTCTGTTATGCAGTGCTTCAGTTGGAGCCAGGAAAAATATTGAGTCATTGGTATCTTGTACTGAGTGGAGAAGGGAATTCAAGACCCCTTATCAATGTGTTTGAGAGTCCAAATATTTGCTTTTTTCCAAAGAGGCCAATTAATGGATCAACCCTGTATTAGGAACTGAGTGAAGCCAAATAGGTGTAAGAGTAGTGAGTATCTAATTTGTTGTCCATGTAGCGAATAGCATGTGAGGTATCACGGAGATGTAAATGGGTAGCAGATTCAGAATTTTTATCTAGAAATGGTAAAAGCGATAGCGAAGCATTGGTTAAAAGAGTTTGTTCTATGTTGAGCCAGGTAGGGCCTACATCATCAAATGATGGCGGCACTAGCCAGCGAGAGGCCCTGCCGTAGAAGGAAGGCAATGTGATATGTTTTGAAACAGCGGAAGTTCACTCCACCTTCTATTTTTGATCTTTTAAGTTTCTTGAGACCGATTCTCGGGTTTTATTGTTCCATATAAATTTTGTTAAGATAGATTCTAATTTGGTGTATGTAGTTTTGAAAAGGTAGAAAGGGAGCTTACCCAGAATATAGTTGATTACTGGGGTAATCATCATACGAACTGTCTCTACTCTCCCTCACCACAATAATTTCAGTGGCGACCATTTGGAAGCAAGCTTACTAGTTAGTTCTAAAAGTAGGTCAGAATTATGTTTCTGCATTTCATCCACAGTAGCAGCAACTTGTATCACTAGGTATTTTATTTGGGAGGTGGAGCAATGAAGGCCATGAGTTTTAATAATGTGAATAGCATCTGGGCAATTTAATGGGAGGGCTTCCATTTTAAAAGACGTTTAGTTTGTATCCCGAGGCTTTAGAGAATTTAATTATATCTTGTAGAATAAGTGGGATGGAACTAGGGGAGGAATATAGTAACACGTCGTCAGCATATGCTGACAGTTTAATTTCTAGGGAACCAAATTTCACACCAGTTATCAAAGGGTTGGACCGAAACTGTATAAGGAGAGGTTCTACAGCTAGGTTGAAAAGTAAAGGGGAGAGTGGACATCCCTGCCTAGTGCCACGTTTCAGGTGAAATGGGTCTGAAAGTAAGCCATTAACTAAAACTTTTGTAGTGGGATTGGAGTATAAAATTTTAACCATATCTATGAAAGCAGTTGGGAAAGAGAACCAACGAAGTACAGAAAATAAGTAAGGCCACTCTATGCGGTCAAACGCTTTCTCTGTGTCTAGAGCAATGGCCACTATGGGGGTACAGGAGAGAGATTCTTGAGAAATTACATTGATTAATACCAGGGAATTGTCACTAGGAAGATGACCTTTTGATCAGCAGAAATAAGGGATGGCATGACCAGTTGTATTCTAGAGGCCAATAACTTTGCGTAGATTTTCGCATCATTATTTATAGAAACATAGAAGATGACGGTAGATAAGGGCCATAGCCCATCAGGTCTGCCCACTCTACTGACCCACCCCCAAGTCTACTATCCTAGGGATCCCACTTCCGGTGACGGGTTCCCTTGGCTTAACCCTCTAAGGGATCCCACATGGGCATCCCATTTGCTCTTAAATTCTTGCACGCTGTTGCCTCGATCACCTGCACTGGGAGCTCGTTCCAAGGATCAACTACTCTCTTGGTGAAGAAATATTTCCTGGTGTCGCCATGAAATTTCCCACCCCTGAGTTTGAGCGGATGCCCTCTTGTGGCTGAGGGCACAGAGAATCTCTTCTTCCATCTCGATATGGCCGGTAATATACTTAAACGTCTCGATCATGTCTCCTCTCTCCCTACTTTCCTCGAGTGAGTACAGCTGCAAATTTTTCAGCCTTTCCTCGTACGATAGATCCTTGAGTCCCGAGACCATCCTGGTGGCCATCTGTTGCACCGACTCTACTCAGTGATAATGATCTATAACTTGATGTTGAGAGGGAGTCTTTGCTAGGTTTTAAGAGAACTATTGTTGTTGCCTCTGTAAAGGTGCCAGTGGTTTGACCAGTACTTATCATATGTGAGAAAAATTGGAGAAGATAAGGAGCAAGGATGTGGGCAAAAGCTGCTTAAAATTCTGTACTTAATCCATCTTGTCCGGGGGCTTTATTTTGTTTCATGGTTTTAATAGAGTCTAGTATTTCTGAGATGGAGATATCAGAGCTTAATGGTTCATGTTGGGCCAGGGAGACAATAGGGTGAGGCAGATTAGAAAGAAAGCTATCAGGATTTGAGGTGGAGTCGAGTTCTGAGGTGTATAGGTGACTATAAAAGAGTTGGAATTGCTTAAGTATATCTGTATGGTCTAACAGGGTATTTCCAGAGTGATCTCTAATCCCAGGTATGGTGGTCTTTTCTGTTTTACCTTTTAGATAGGAAGCTAGTTGGTGACCGCATTTGTTTTTTTCAGAATAATACTTTGCATTTTGTATATAGATTTGGCACACAGTGGAACGGGATAACACAGAATTGTAGGTAAATTTTATGGATTGTATTTGCTTTAGAATTTTCATGTTGGGATCTGCTTGATGTAGAGATTCCAGTCTTTTAAGTTCAGTGGCTAATCTTGTCGCCTCTTGGGAATTTTTCTTGGAGAGGGACGCTGCAAAGGAAATTATAGCTCCTCAAACTGACGCCTTAAAGGCATCCCATAAGATAAACCAGTTTGTGTTTCGAGGTGTGTTGAAAGAGAAATATTCCTCAATATGTCTGGTAATATAAGGGAGAAAACCAGGCTCTTGGAGTAGAGTGGAATTGAACCTCCAGGTTTTCTGTTGGGGAGGTTTGCACATATTGCTAAATTGGAGAAGGATAGGTGCATGATCAGAGATAGCGATTTCTTTGATTTGTGTTGAGGCAATATGAGGAGCCAGTGTATTGCTAATAAGGAAGAAACCTATTCTCGAGTATGAGGAGTGTGGGGAAGAGAAAGAAGTGTAGTCTTTATCTTGTGGGTAAGCAAATCTCCATGGATCTACTAACTTGAATGATTAAATCTTGTAATTTCAGCCAAGATTTAGTTTTCTTAAATGGAGTTGTTGATTTCCTATCTAGGAGAGGATCTAATATCAAATTGAAACCCCCCCCCATTATACTCGATTTCCCCATGTCAGAATTCAAGGATTTCGCTAATTCTTCAAAAAATGCTGATTCATCCATATTCGGACCATAAATGTTGGTAATTGCAATAGGGAGGCCATTGATCTCTAATTGTACTTTAAGCCATCTTCCTTGGGAGTCTATAGAATGTGATAGTAATTGGTTATCAGCCCTCTTCCTAATCAAAGTTATCACACCATTACGTTTACCTAGAGTTGGAGAGAATAGAGGTGGCAGGGCCCATGGAGTTGTAATTTTACAGGCTTCAGTGGCTGAAAGATGTGTCTCTTGAAATAGAACAATATCGGGGTTTAATTTGGAAACATAGTCAAGTATTTTCTTTTGTTTGATTGGGTTATTAAATCCTTAGACATTCAGTGACATGAGAAGGATAAAATAATAGCAGAAGATACCTTAATCGTGTACCATATATACCAACATGAGCATGTAATTAATATTGCCTGAAGGAAGGATAGGGCTGTTCAAATACAACAAACAAGAGTAACAAGAGTCGGAGGGTCCGCAGGAATGACTAGCATCCTGGAGCCACTCTAAGAAAAACATGTAGGTAAAAACTTCATATAACATTGCAAATATAGCAAAGAAGAATTAGGCAGGAAAGCTACCAATGCAAAGTATGCATTTTATATTATAGGAGAGACTGCAGGTACATCTGAATTCAAGAGGAAAATGAGTAGGAAAGCAGTATGCAAAACATAATAGCAACAAACAGGTGTATAGTAGTAGTGATTACATAAAGCCAAAGTTTAACATCTGAAATTAAAGCATATATAAACATGGTTATTAAAAGGTATATCTGGCATAACAGATAGTGAGACCTTGAAATAGAGCTAGTATGAGAGTGAGCATGGTATGAGATTGGTGATGAGTTCAAAGGCTCTGGAATAATTTCCAGGAGCAGAATTGAGAGCTAGTAGATAGGTTACATCATATATTATATGTATAGGGAGTCATACGAATTAAACTCAATCCTGGAGTTGTAAGTGGAGGCAAATTATTAATAAGTGTAATTAAAGTCAGAATAGATGGCATTGTTGAAAGCAGTAATACAGCATACAACAGTAGATGAAAGAAACTGCCTATTGAAAGAGTGTCATTTAAAGTCAAAAGCTGAAACATGCAGTAATGGGCCTCATATCCAGAATCTCATAAGAACAGCCTGAGGAAGAATAAACATATGTATTTTTAACCATATTAAGTATCTTTCTAAGAATGAAAGATGAGATTATGCATTGATCACATGCAGTCTGTTCTTAAGGAAAATATAAGATCTTTCGACCTCTTCACTGATTCCAGCGGGCAGGCAGGAATCGAGGCAGGAGCCTGATCCTGCAGGGGCGTTGAGCCGTTTCCGCCCCCCCCTCGAGTCCAGTGGGGGCCTACTCCATAAAAACGAGCAGCGCCAACGGCGCTCAGCCATTCGGCGCGCCGGCGAAGGCGCACGGCAAAGGCGCCTGCGCCTTAGTGCGCGCCTTTGTGAAGCGACACTAGCTGAAGCGACAAAACGTTGAATCTTCAAAATAACCTGTATACCCTGATAAGTTGTTAGTAATGTTTTTCTCCAAAATAACTTGTATAGCTTGATAAGTTAATAGTACTGTCTATCTCCAAAATAACCTGTAGAGCCTGATAAGTTAATAGTACTGTCTATCTCCAAAATAACCTGTATAGCCTGATAAGTTAATAGTACTGTCTATCTCCAAAATAACCTGTATAGCCTGATAAGTTAATAGTACTGTCTATCTCCAAAATAACCTGTAGAGCCTGATAAGTTAATAGTACTGTCTATCTCCAAAATAACCTGTATAGCCTGATAACTTGAAAGTACTGTTTATCTCCAAAAGCACCTATACTTCTTCCATATAGCCAGAGAAATTGATAATACTGTCTATCTCCAAAATAACCTGTATAGCCTGATAAGTTAATAGCCTGATAAGTTAATAGTATTGTCTATCTCAGTGTTTTTCAACCGCTGTTCCGCGGCACACTAGTGTGCCACGAGATGTTGCCTGGTGTGCCGCAGGGCCGCCATCAGGGCAGTACTACCAGTCCTGCATTCAGGGGCCTGGAGCTGACAGGGGGCCCGAGGCAGGGGCGCCAGTAGCTCGCCAAGGCAAAGTGAGTCGATCACCCAGGACTCACTTTGTCTTGGCGATCTAATCTATCGAGCCGATAAGTCTTCTTCTCCCCAACGTCAATTCTGCAGTCGGAGAGGAAGTTCGGGCCTGCCAATCGCTGCCTGGCTGGGCGGAACTTCCTCTCCGATTGCAGAATTGACGTCAGGGAGAGCATGCGTCGGCGTCGGCTTTGGGGCCTGTTATCCATTGGTGGGTCCTGTTCCCCGATGGCAGCGGCAGTGGCAGTGGCTTGGGGAACGGCAGGGAGAAAGAAAGAAAGGGGGCAGGCAGGGAAACAGAAGGAAAGAAGAGAAACAGAAAAAAAGAAAGAAAGGTCAGGGAGAGAGGAAGAAAAAGTTGGGGGAGGGAATGAGGTGTGGAGGAGAGAAAGCATACAGGCTGATAGAAGGGAAGAAAGATTGGATGCACAGTCAGAAGAAGAAAGTGCAACCAGAAATCACCAGACAAGGTAGGAAAAATGATTTTATTTTAAATTTAGCAAAGTGGAGGCAGTATTAAGTCTAGATCTCTTATAATTTGTAATCCGCCTAGAACCGCAAGGCACAGGCGGAATAGAAATCACTAATGTAATGTAATGTAATGTATTACCACAGTTTTCAAAGGAATTTGCCCAAATAACTTAATAGTTAACTGGGTAAATTCCCAGAGATGAAAACTTCCCTTCACTTACTATGCACAGTTCTGAATTTATATCTGCTGTCTATATTTTACAATATGGTCACCTTTTACTAAACCGCAATAGTGGTTTTTAGCGCAGGGAGCCTATGAGCGTCAAGAGCAGTGCTGGGCATTCAGCGCAGCTCCCTGCGCTAAAAACTGCTATTGTGGTTTAATAAAAAGGATGGAGGGTATATTTGTCTATTTTTGTATGCTATAAAAACCAAATACAGAGAGAGACTGAGAGCTGTTGACGAAGCTGTGTGTCTTTCTTCGATTCCAGCCAGAATATCAGCTTTGTGTTCAGCCAAACAGGCCCAGGTTTCGCACTGAATAAAGTATTTTATAATTTTTCACTATTCTGTTTACTTAATATTTCATAATAAAGTAATTATAAAATACTTTCTTTGTGTTTATTTGATTCCTATTCAAGAGAATTACTTTATATATAGTCAATATAGGCACAGAGTTAAATTTTTTAACATTTTCTAATGGTGGTGTACCTCGTGATTTTTTTCATGAAACAAGTGTGCCTTTGCCCAAAAAAGGTTGAAAAACACTGGTCTATCTCCTAAATAACCTGACTAGCATAGACAAACTGCTATAGCTGACACTCTTATATCCCATTATTAGTTCTCCTCATTCCTACATAACTCTGACAGCACTCCCCCGAACCAGCAGGGTCCCTCACAATTCAAATAAGAGCTCCACATCTCACAACAGTGGGAAGAAAAACCTACCCATCTCTGAACTCACTACTGAGGATCACAGACGCTACAGAACAAAGGGGAAGAAAACCCCCCGTCCCCCCTAACCTCCCTACACCACTCAGAACCTTGCACCTCACACCAGTTACCAAACTATAGATTCTCCTGCACACTACAAAAAAATCACTATGCCTCCCAACTTTTCCACAAGCGTACTCCTACATCTACTACTCTTCCTACTCCTAACCAACAGAAAAACAGAAGGATATCATACATCCTCCATCCCAACCTTAACAGAATCCCATAGGTTCCCTCTACCTACCAGAAAACCATATTCGCCCAGAAACTTAATAGACTGCTCCTCACTCAACCACATCAGCATACCAACCAGCTGGGGAAAAAGACCACCCCCAAAACCAAAATCAGAAAACCACAACCATCATCCACAAAATAAAGAAAATCTCATCCACCCAAACTGCTCACCCACTCCCCAAACTCTCAACACCTCATTATCCTGCGCATATATGAACATCAGATCAATAAGCACAAAAGCAGACCTTATTAAGGACTGGATAGTTAAAAAACAACTAAGCTGCTTATTTCTTTCCGAAACCTGGCTAACCTCGGAATCTGATCCCACCATCACAGAAATATGCCCAACAGGTTACAAAATAGAACTGATCTGCAGGAAAAAAAAACGTGGTGGAGGTCTAGCCATCATACTCAAAAACAACATCAATATAAAGACCCTAGACAACACTCCACCCCCCACCTAGATCTCCTAGCCTGTCAACTATCCGATGATTCTCTCATTGGAACTCTAACATGCATCCTCTGTTACTCAACACCAGGAAAATGGAATGATAACAAACAAGATATCGAAGAATTTATTTACCAGAACTCCCTAATATCACCTCATAATCTAATCCTAGGAGACATAAACCTCCATCTAGAAGATCACACCTCTAAACAAGTAGTAAATTTAATCGCATACCTCAAAGCACTGAACTACCAGATCCTTAACCCCCAACCCACACCCGAAAAAGGCCACCAACTAGATGTCGCTGCCTACATGACCCAACACCCTCACAAACCCGTAATCCATATCTCAAATGGGGCCTGGCACCCCTCACTCTGGTCAGATCACTATAAATACACCTTTAACATCAACTGGCCTCAAAGCATTAACAAACAACCTCCAAAAAAAACCTCCTTCAAAACACGCCAAAAAATCGAACCCTCCACATTCTGGGATAAAGCAGACCACGCCATCACCAACATAGCCCACAACGAATTCATATCCCAATGGCGAACCATAAGCGAAACCATTCTGAATGAACTAGCCCCAGAAAAACTAAAATCTAAAATATGTAGACCTTCTGATAAATGGTTCGACTCCGAACTTCTCCAATCAAAAAAGCTCTGCAGACAACTAGAAAGAGACTGGAAAAAAAATAAGAGCTTAGAACACACTAAAACAGCTAAAACAGCACGGAGAAATCAAATTAACCAATACAAAACCAAACTCAAGGAAAAACGGAAAGCCTACTACTCCAAAATTATAGGCACAAAAATCCCAGACGCAAAAAAGCTATTCAACCTGGTAAAGAACCTCACTGATACTAAACCTTACCTTGCCACTCAAGGAACCCACCCACCAACAGCCATCCACCTAGCAGACCACTTCAAAAACAAGATCACCAATATCAGAACTGCATTCATCAACACACCCACCCGTCTCGAAAAGATAACAACTAACCCAACAATAGGTGAAGCCATCATAGCAGACAGAAGCTGGTCCAACTTCCCAATCCTACTTTGGTCGGATATGAACTGACTCTACAATAAATACAGCCATGCTTCCAGCGAACTAAATAATTGCCCCACCTACCTGTTATCAAACTCCTCCACCACATTCAAAACCAACCTCATGCTATGGATTCAATCCACATTAACAGAAGGCCAATTCCTACAGGACCTAGGAGAGATCTTAATCACCCCAATCTTGAAAGATCACAAAGGCCCAATAGATAGCCCCTCCAACTATAGACCCATCGCTTCAATTCCAATATACGTCAAAATAATAGAAGGCCTAGTTACACAATACCTCACAAACTATCTGGAAAAACATAACCTACTCTACCCCTCACAATCAGGATTTCGAACTAACCATAGTACAGAAATACTACTGGTCTCACTTCTTGATACAGCACGGCAACACATCAGTAAAGGAAAAAAGATGATACTAATACAACTCAACCTCTCTGCAGCATTTGACCTTGTTGACCACACCTTATTACTACAGATACTCAACGCCATAGGGATCTCAGGCAAAGTCTACAATTGGTTTCAAGGGTTCCTCAAATCAAGAACCTATAAAGTAAAATACAATGATATCAAATCAGAACCATGGGCAAATCCCTGCGGAGTTCCACAAGGATCACCTCTCTCACCTACGCTCTTCAACCTCTTTATCTCCTCCCTTGGAGCCACCTTAGATAACCTAAA
Organism: Geotrypetes seraphini; assembly: GCF_902459505.1. Classification (NCBI taxonomy): domain Eukaryota; kingdom Metazoa; phylum Chordata; class Amphibia; order Gymnophiona; family Dermophiidae; genus Geotrypetes; species Geotrypetes seraphini. Next base: position 189,126,017 of record NC_047091.1, on the reverse strand, counting down.
TGTCACATCCTTTAGCTACGCAGACGACATCACCATACTCATCCCCTTCGACCCATCAGAGCCTTCCACCACAGCAAAGCTGGAAACTACCCTAGATTCTGTAGAAAAATGGATGATAGATCACAAACTAAAACTAAACTCTGAAAAAACAAAATTCCTTTTGCTCGAAAAGGCCAAAACTCCTACCATCACAGAACTGTTAATCAAAAATACCAAATACCCAATACAACCCGAATTAAAACTCCTAGGAGTTACCATAGACAGATGTTGCACAATGCAGTCTCAAATCAACAAGACGACCCAGAAAGCTTTTCTCACCATGAGAAACCTACGTAAAATCAGAAAATTCTTCAACCAAACACAATTCAGACTAATTGTACAATCCCTAGTCTTAGGTCTGCTGGACTATTGCAACTCCCTATATCTTCCTTGTCCAGCCATTATGATAAAGCAACTCCAGACTATACAAAACACCGCCCTCAGACTGATCTACTCACTTAGAAAATATGATCACATAACAACTGCCTTCTTAGACTCCCACTGGCTACCCATACAAGCACGAATTCAATTCAAATTCCACTGCCTATTATTCAAAGCAGTACACGGCTCTTCCCCCTCCTACATAAACAACCGCTTAAACCAGATCTCCACCTCAAGACACAGAAGAACTCCGAACCCTTTTGCCTTCCCCCCACTCAAAGGTACACAACGCAAGAAAATGTTTGACAACCTTCTGGCAACACAAGCAGCAAAACTCAACCATTCCATCTCCAACTTACTGACAACTTCAAAACATTTCGTAAAGAAATCAAAACCCTGCTTTTCAAAAAATTCATCCAAATATCTTAAACCCTCTACACCTACCTCCAACTAATTCACCTACCGCCAGATAACTCTCCCCAAATACCCCACTTAAACACATTTCAAGTAAACAGACCCCTAAAATAGATTGTAATCTTGCCTACTCTAACTGTATTCCATTTGCTAATTCACCCAGTTCGGCACAGTCAGTTTACTATCCAACCCGTAAGGTCCCCTAGAATTCTACCCCCTTATAAAAAAAAAAAAAATGTATCTTCACTGGAAAATGTCCAGTCAAATCTTCTGTAATGTGATCCTCACTGGAAATGTCCAGTCAAATCTTTTGTAATCCGCCTTGAACTGCAAGGTATAGGCGGAATAGAAATCCGTAATGTAATGTAATGTAATAATGAGGCAGGAGGTGAAAAAATATCTCACCCAGAAGGTCGAGAATAGTCTAAGATAATATCATAGGTAAGTAGGCATTGGTATATTTGCAAGTTAAAGGCAGGAGTATTCCGGATATAAGAAAAGTGTAGCCTGATACATCTCAGGCCAACAAGCAGAGAAAAAAAATTCAGCAGTCCAGAGCAGAGCAGGTAGAAAATGGAGTTGAACTGCATCAGTGGAAGCCATGAGGTGCGGAAGTGGGAATCTTCTAATGACATGAAGAAAAATATTCACACGCTTTCAATGGTAGATGGAGAGATCTGTTCCAAATATTCAGCCAGAGTCGCTGGGTTGGTAAAGTCCGTGGTCACATTATTATAGGTGCTTTAGCTTGGCACAGTATTTCAATAGCATCTTGTGAGCCTTAGCAGTTTGTTTAGACAGATCAGGTACAGATAGGATGGTGGAGCCTTCATATCTTATTGGTGCTAAGGATCTGGCTTGCATGATTTCTAATACTTGGTTGTAGCGCAGTAAATGGATCACAACAGGTCTGGGGTATTTGTTCCCCGGTGTTGGTTCTGTTGAGGGTACTCGATGAGCATGGTCGATTTCAAAGTCTTGTTTAAAGGTAATGTTCAAGACTTTGGGAATCAGTGTAGATAAGAAGCCTAGCAGGTCCCGGCCTTCCCGGCCTTCAGGTAGGTCGAGGAGCCTAAAGTTATTTTTGCATGCACGATTTTTGTAGTCCTCGAGATCTGCTTCAAGTGTTGCAATTTACTTAGTCAGACGGAGTAGATTGGTGATGTTAGTTTCAGCCACAGTAATTTTCTTTTCAGTCATGTCGACTCTGGTAGTTAGGGAGGCTAATTCTGTTTTTAAGGTAGAAATTTCTGCCTTGATGCCCTCCGTATCTTGTTTTGTTTCTTCGAGCAGGTCCCACATGCCACGAAACTCGTCATGAGTTGCTGCAGGCAGTCATCATCAGTCTTTTCAGCAGCCGATTTCTGAGGCGAAATAGGCTCCAAGCTCCTTCGTTTGCCAGTTTTACTAGAGGCCATGATGTTGTACACTTGTTGGGAGCGAAAAAATGAGTAAAAATATCCAAAAATGCAATATTATTCGATGCTGTAGAGTGTGCTCTGGGAGCTGAAAGATTATGCTGCCATTAGCTGCGCGGCTCACTAGCGCCCCCCTAAACCTCACTCTTTTATTTATTTATTTTATTATATATATATGCAAATATACAAAAGATAACTCAAACATGAAACAGACTAATTGTACATATCACAGTTAATAAGTGGGGAGATAGTATTAATTATAAGCCAATACAACCAGTGTCTCATGTCAACCAAATCCATCAGGGCCAGTACATATAATTTCAGCTGAGAGTATACGTGTAAATCATAGAAGAGAGTTCCCAATGAGTATCATACTGAGCATCCCAAGCGACTTAATTAACTGACAAGAAGTGACTCTCTCTATATTTTATAAATATTACATTGAGATAATTTATTTCAAAGGTCCAAGTCACAATAAAGTTGAACAAGTCTCCATTTTTTGAGAAAAGAACTAATAGAATGATGTTTTTCAGCTATTACACTTTCAAATTTGTTGGTCATGCATACCGTGTTCCACCATACGATGTATTCTACCTTAGATAAGTCCTTCCAACAGTGCAAGATGTTTTTAATCGCAACAATGAGAGGAAAGTAGTCAATTGGAAAGGTTCAAAGAAGACATACTTTTGTGATGATTAATGAACCACACATTTACATGGGTAACGTAGAAAAAAAGTCACCCCCCCCAATGCAAGAACCCCAGGTTTTAATAAAAGAAATTATTTTCGGTGTCTTTGGGTATCCCTAGCTAGATCTGGATACATTTGTACTTTTAAACCTAGAAATTCTTTCTGCATGTGTTTAAAGAAATTTTTCATAAGCCAATTTTTATCTGGGGCCATAGCCACCATCAGTAGTAATGTAGCAGGTGTAACTGATTCTGTATCTGAGAGTTCGAGTAAAGCAGTTACATTCATATCAGGAGCAATTACTTGCTGCTGAGTTTGTAATTTTCCCGGTAGGTAATAAACTTGAGATATAGGAGGTAGTAACTCCTCTGAAATTTCCAATACTTCAAGAAAGTATCTCTTCAGCAATTCCCTTGGGATGTACAAAGCACTCCTAGGGAAATTGATCAACCTAATGTTTTTATTCCTAATATAATAATTTTACCGCTTTTACTTAAATTTTTATTGTCTTTTTAGTTAATATGCTGTATTCTCATTTTAATATTGTACTTCGCTGATTGTCCAGTTTTTCTCTCTTGTGTAAACTGCCTAGAATTCTTTTGATTGTGGCGGTATACAAAAATAAAATTATAGAGAAACATAGAGTTATGACGGCAGAAAAGGGCCAGCGGCCCAACAAGTCTGCCCACTCAAGAACCTTCCCTCCTTTGAGAATCCATCTTTTAAGTATAACTCTGCAGCAACCCACCTGTTTGTCCCATTGTCTCTTGAAGTCGAGCAGGTTACTGGCTTCGACTACCTGGCGTGGAAGACCATTCCATCGATGAAGAAGTATTTCCTGGTGTCACCATGAAATCTTCCCCCCTTAAGTTTTAGTGGATGCCCTCTTGTTGCTGTAGGACCCGTAAGAAAAAAGATTTCTTCCTCTACCTCAATGAGGCCCGTGATATATTTGAATGTTTCTATCATGTCCCCCCTTTCTCTGCGCTCTTCGAGAGAGTACAAGCGCAGTCTGCTCAGACATTCTTCATAAGGGAGATCTTTAAGTCCCGAGACCATCCTAGTGGCCATTCTCTGGATCGACTCCATTCTCTTTACATCCTTTTGATAGTGTGGTCTCCAAAACTGGACACAGTACTCCAGGAGAGGTCTCACCAAGGATCGGTATAACGGCAGTATGACTTCAGGCTTTTGGTTGATAAAGCTCCTTCTGATGCATCCCAGCATTTGTCTAGCCTTGGCTGAAGCTTTCTCCACCTAATTGGCAGCTTTCATATCCTCCCGGATGATTACTCCCAAGTCCCTTTCTGCAACAGTTCTTGTTAAGTTCTCCCCGTTCAAGGTGTATGTTCTGCATGGATTTCCGCTACCAAGATGCATTACCTTACATTTTTTGGCATTAAAATTTAGTTAACAGCAAAACCCTGAGAGACCAAAGGATGAAAAAAGAGGGGCTAAATTAATACAACAAATGCAGACACCCCTCTCAAAATCAAATTGAACATATAGATTGGTAAAGAAAGGCAAATCTTAGAATTACTCAAATAAAACAGAAAGTACCTAAATGTATCACAAACTTTATTAGTATCATAGCATTAATAAATAGCAAAAACATTTAAAAAGCATTAGCATAAATATATAGACATACCAAACAAACATACAAGCAACAATAACAATCACAACAGCAACGGCAATCAGGAGATCGTGTGGAAAAAGAAATACACTATTACCCTGAAAGCAGCATGAAAAACAGCTTATAAAAAAGATCTTTAAGAGAACAAACATCAGCTAAAGCACACTCAAAAAATCCCAAATAGTGAACAACCCCGCTAAAGGGTCCAAAGTTCAAGGTTCAATGTGCAAAAAACGCACAATGTGCAAAATCACAAATAAGTCCAAATATCCCCCCCAAAAAACAGGTGACACCAAGCTGGAAAAGCCAGAAAAAAAACAAAAAAATCAAAAAAACAGAAAAAGCAAATGCAAAAGCAGATCCAGGGAAATACACCACATGGGTCCTCACACGATCACGATCACCATCACAGGGCCAACGAAGCCAAAAGGCCAAGTAAATTCCATTCAATTCTTCTGTCCTCCTTAACACAGGCCGTGTTTCAAAACTTTCTTTCTCTTCCTTTTGAGAAAGAAAGTTTTGAAACAGGCATATTGAAGTCTCCCAACAACACTGTATCTCCACGCAATGTGATGGTCTCCGTTTCTTCAATTAGTTAATCGTCTGCATCCTCCCTTTGTCTTGGTGGTCTGTATACAACACCAAAGTACAAGCATTTGTTATTGCCCCTAGCAAGGTTTACCCAGAGGGATTCTCTCTTATACTTGATGTCTGTGATTTTAGTAACTTTGATGTCTTCTCTAATGTCTTCTCCTGATTTGCCTTCTCTGTTGCGACGGAGTAAGTTATATCCTGGTTTGACCATATCCCATCCGTGAGAGTCCGAGAACCACGTTTCTGATATCGCCACTACATCAAGGTCGGCGTTCCTCATTTCCGCTTCTAGTTCCAGAATTTTATTGCCTAAGCTACGGGCATTAGCATACATGGCTGTCCATTCTTTCTGTTTGTATGGAGTGTTTTTTTGTCCGAGATAGTTTCTCCCCTTTAACCTTGCCTTTGTCGCCCTTATTATTGTCTTTGTTTCCTTCAGTATTCTCCCCCACTTTATTGACTTGATTACTTACCACTGACTCCCCTGGCTCCAAGATGGAGTCTCTGTCTCCCCCTCTGCCCCCCACTTTATCGATTCGAATACTTACCCCAGTTACTAAGTCTCTGTCTCTCGATCTGGCTCCCTGTGAATTGGCGCGAGATAATTTGCTTTCCTCGATCTTCCTCTGTCCCCTTTAGTATTCATGCGATTACTTACCTCAGGCTCCAAGATGGAGTTACTTACCCTACCGGTGTGAGAGTGGGTCCCCTCCCCCGGCTCACCTAGTTTAAAGCCTTCCGGAGCAGGTGAGCCAGGTGTCGTCCCAGTGGTTAGGTGTAGCCCATCTGGTCCCTGCAGTCCCTGAAGTACCTCTCCATGGTCCAGGAAGCCGAAGTTCATTTCTTTGCACCATCCCCTTAGCCATTCGTTAGTCCTCTGGATCTGTTCTTCTCTGGCTCTCCCCTTGTTTCTTAGCATTAAGTCTTAGCTGTCCAATTTCAGACCATTCTTCAGGCTTCTCTAGGTCCTTCCTCATCTATTCACACCATCAGGTGTGTCTTCTGTAATACAGATTTTGGTATTGTCCATAAAGAGGTAAATCTTACCTGATAGCCCTTCAGCAATATCGCTTACATAAATGTTAGAACAGGCCCAAGAACTGAACCTTGAGACACATCACTGGTAACGCCCCCTTTTCTCAGAGCATAAGAATTATCATATTGGGACAGACCAAAGGTCTGTCAAGCCCAGGATCCTGTTTCTACCAGTGGTCAACCCAGGTCACAAGTATCTAGCTAGATCTCAAGTAGTAAAACAGATTTTATGCCGCTTATCCTAGGAATAAGCAGTGGTTTTCCCCTCCCTCGAAGCACCAGCATGGCAGTGGTTCAGAGCCGCAAAGCTCTCCTCCCTCCCTCTAGTCCCAAAGTGGCAGAAGCAGGCAATCGTCCTGAGCCACGAACCCCCTCGCTTCCTCCCTCTCTCTGTTCCTTACCTGAAGTGCAGCGGTCAACAAGAAGCCCTGCTGGGGCTGGTTGCTGCCTCCTGCTGACCGCTGTGCTTCAGGTAAGGAAGAGAGAGAGGAAGGAAGGATGCGAGGGAGTTCATGACTCAGGCCCACCGTCTGCTTCTGTCACTAAGGGGATTGAGGGATGGAGGAGGGATTTGCGGCTTAGGACCACTGGTGCTTTAGGGTGGGAGGGGTGTTTATAGCTGCTTTGGGGCTTGAGGGAAGGAGGATTTGCGGTTCAGGATGCTACCACGCTGGTGCTTTGGATTGGGAGGGAGATGGTTTGTGGCTCAGGACTGCTGCTGCTTGCAGTTGGAGCTTGAGGGAGGGAGGGGGGGATTGTGGCTCAGGACCGCTGCCAGTGATGCTTTGGGGGACTTTTTTTTCCACCTGTGATTTTTTTTTTTTGCTGGTTGTGTGAGAGTCCCAGTTAACTGAGACCTGGTTGACTGAGACTTCACTGTACAACCATATCTAGTGCACTCCCTCTATCCAATTCTCTGGTCACCCAGTCAAAGAAACTGATCAGATGTGACATGTTGCCTCGGGTTCTGCAATCCATTGGATTCCAAAAACATCACTATTCTTTGTTTTAAAAGCATTTCCATTAATTTACTTACCACAGAAGGAATTCTAACTGGTCTGTAGTTTCCTAGCTGTCTTTAGTCAATAGTCTACAAATTGTATGTGCAAAATGCATAGTACACAACTGCAAATGGGACATGAACCCGAGAGGGGCATTGGTGAGTCAGGGCATGTCTAATTCACATGGATTCTAGAATATTAGCAGTTATGTGTCTGAGAACATTTAGGACATACTAGTATTCTACAATTGCTATTGTACAAGTAATTGTCGTTATAGAATTTGCATGCAGCATCCTGGTGCCTAAGTTTGATGACCTGTAGAGAATTACCCCCTTAAGTGGTTAGTACTCCCTTCCTCAAATGAGGACACTTTGAACTTGAGAAGTTTGTATGCCAGTGCTATGCAAACATTATCCGGCTCGACCCCATCATCATGGCCAAGGCAGTGCCTGCAACCCCAGCAAAGCATGCCATAATGACACACCTATGTTATGCCTGCCCAGGTCATTATCTCAAATGCAGCATGGGAAGCTCTGCCATATTACCTTTCACAGAATTTACTGTCAGGCTGTCAGATGTATTTCTGTAACTGGTCCACAAGATGGCAGTATCATTATATAGATATAGATGTTAATCATTAATCCTTGTGTGAGAAATTCATAGAGTGTAAAATATGCCAGAGTTCTGAGAATTTGAAAAAAGGAATTTCCAAAGATATTTAAACATATTACTTTGTATTCTTCTATTAATACATTTAATTAACCCTTTAATTGGCAGATGGTGAACGAGAGCAACAGTCAAATAAACAGGCATTTGGTTATGCAGATCTCCCATAAGAGCCATAGAAGGTACATGTTGCTTTTGAGCAAGAATGCCAAATAAAGGGTTAATGCACCGAGGAGAGATATTTTAGCAGGTACCAGAACTATAGGGCAGACTAGTGCCTCCTGTCCCATATTACTGTTAGTAAGAGAGTTTCAGATGAAGGGATTCTGAAAGAGCATCAGAAACACTGTAGCGGAGCATCCAGACCTGTTCTGGTAATCCCATAGCTAGCCAGGATTTCAGAATATCCAGAATAAATATGCACAAGATCAATTTTCTACTTTTTAACTCATACATGTCCCCTGTGGATGTCCTAAAAACTCAGCTAGCTGTAGATTCACAAGCAAGGGTTGAGGTTTTCTCCTCCTGATGAGATATGCAACAGGCTCCTGATAACCCAGATGGGATCAATCTCTAGTAGCTCAGGTTAGATGCCTAACCACCTGCATTCATGGATGGTTCCTAGATCTAGAGTGGACACATATTTCAAAAGGCATTTACTTGGATAGAAAGTTAAGCAGCAAAAGAGAAATCCAACAAAGTCTGCAGTACAGGAGCAACAAGCGAAAAACAAGAAAAAACTGCAGACAATATGTACACAATGCAGGCTGTGTTTATTATATCAGATATTAAATGCAGTCACTAATACCACCTTTTTACAAACCAAGGGACTCGACACGGTGTTTCGGTAAACACGCCTTCCTCAGGGGTCCATGGTTGATAAGGTTTTAAGACAAACCGCAATTTAAATTGATAATGAACAAAAGCCTACATATACAGTGATCACTAGCCGACAATTCCAACGCAAAATGGATACCGGAACCAAACTGTTTGATGGACAGATGACAGAGGGTGGTGGTTAATGGAATTTGCTTAGAGGAAGGTAAGGTGAGCAGTGGAGTCTCTCAAGGATAGGTGCTGAGGCTGAACCTGTTCAATATATTTGAGAGCGACATTGCCAAAAGGTTAGAAGGAAAGGTTTGCCTTTTTGCGGTTAATACCAAGATCTGTAACAGAGTAGACACCAAGGAGGGAGTGGAAAACATGAAAAAGGATCTGCAAAAGTTAGAGAAATGGTCTAATATCTGTCAACTAAAATCAATGCAAAGAAGTACAGAGTAATACATTTGGGGATTAGCAATTGGAAGGAGGAAGATACCATCGGAGGAATAAGATGGCGGACGGACGCTGACGGCATTCTGTAAGCTCTGAGTTTTTCTTTCGAAAATCTTTCAGCGTTATCTGTTTTTCTGCTTTCTGAAATGCTGCACTCGAAAAGGAAAGGATTTGTGAGAGCTGCAGTACACCGGTGCTCTCATCCTCCCTGATTCAACCAACATTACTTCAGTTTTTAGAGCAGCAGTCTGCTGCCAGCCCTCGGCCTGAGAATTGGTGGTCAGAATCCACGGCGGAGATGAGCGAGGGAGTGCTCGACTCACTGGATCAGATTTCAGTCTCGCCCCTGATGTTAGCCGCATCTCCTTGTTCAACTGAGAAAAAGAGTGCAGAGTTGAACCCCAGATGTGAAGAGGAAGAAACTCCGGAGCCTGATTCAGGCGGAGACTCATCTGAGGAAGGAATACTGGCTGGGAAGAGCGCCGAGAAGGTTGGAAAGCCGGTGGTAAAACCAGTAATCACACTGGAGACCCTTTTAGAAGCCATAAAAACTTGAAGGTTGGAAAAACAGCAAAGGATATGGAGTTACTTGTTATTAAAGTTGATGCTTTTTCTTTAAACATAGAAAAAGTCAAGCAAGAATGTATGCAAAAAATTCAGTCTGAATCAGGAATACCGAAAGAATCTACATCAACAATTATTAAAGATCAGAATTTGCTTCAAAGAAAAATTGAACAGATAGAGAACTTTAATAGATGTTTAAAACTGAGGATTTTGAATTGTCCAAAGATTGTGGCTATGCCTCTCCAATTTAAATTTTTAAGAAAAAGCCTTTGATCGAGTTGATTGGACTTTCATGTATCAAGCATTAGATTGGTTTGGTATAGGTTTGGGATTTATATAAATGATTCAGACATTGTATAGCTCCCCTGCTGCAAGATTGTATATTAATAATAATTTATCAGAGTGTTTTAATTTGTAGAGGGGGGGTTAGACAAGGCTGTCCATTATCTCCTTTGCTTTTTGATATTGTATTAGAACCTTTGTTATTAGCCATTCAACAAGCGAAGGGGATACAGGGTATTCCTCGTATAGATTGGGAATGTAAAGTCTCTGCATATGCAGATGATATACTGCTTTATTTGAGAAATCCAGAAACTACCATTCCATGTTTGCTGGAGTTGATAATAATAATAATAACAGTTTATATACTGCAATACCGTTAAGTTTTCTATGCGGTTTACAATAGATTAAGCGAGGTACAAATTGATTGAATTTAAGAGGGAGGAAGAGGAGAGTTAATAGGACCGGAAATGCGTTGTTGAGGAGAAAGAGATTAATAGGACAGAGGAATCACTATGGAGGAGAAAGAAGATGAGTGGGTCAGTTTTCTAGATACTTTAGGAACAGTTGATAGAGAAATTTGGAAAATTTTCAAGGTATAAGATAAACTGGAGCAAGTCATAAATTCTTCCACTTAATGTGCATTGTACCAAAGGCTTATTTGATTCATTTTCATTTGTATGGAAGGAAGATGGACTAAAGGATTTAGGTATTAGGATAAAAAATACACTGGAAGACACAATGAAATAGAATGAAAATTTTTTATTAAAAAAAGTAACAGAAATGTATAAGCAATGGAATCCTTTACATCTTTCTTGGTAGGGGAGAGTCCAAACTATTAAAATGATGATATTGCCTGTGGTTTGTTATCAAATGAGTATGATACCAGTTTTTTTTCAAGGGTCCTTTTATAAAAAGTTAAATGGTATTCTTACAAAATTTGTTTGGCTAGGTAAAATGCCTAGAATTGCTTTAGTATCTTTACAAAAAACAATTGCGGAGGATGAGGTAAATTTTCCAAACTTTTATAGGTATCATCAAGCCTATATTTTACGCCAGGGTATGTATTGGGTCCTCCCAGAGCTCATGGAAAATACCCCAGATTGATTGTATTTGGAATGGCGACTCATGTTTCCTTTACATTTATCTCATGTTCTCAGTGTAAAGATGCCTAGAATATATAAAGAGAACAGAATATTGATGGATACATGGAAAACATAGCGTTATGTCAGTAATTTAACACCTAACCCAATATACAAATCAAAAAATCGATCTATATGGCTAAACTCCAAGATTCAAATTGGTGGATTTAAAATCGTATGGAAGCATTGGATTATTGCAGGTATACGGATTTTAGATGATGTTATTTCAAATGGTAAACTGTTTGATTTTAGGATACTTTAGGATTTTAGATACTTTAGGAACAGTTGATAGAGAAATTTGGAAAATTTTCAAGGTATAAGATAAACTGGAGCAAGTCATAAATTCTTCCACTTAATGTGCATTGCACCAAAGGCTTATTTGATTCATTTTCATTTGTATGGAAGGAAGATGGACTAAAGGATTTAGGTATTAGGATAAAAAATACACTGGAAGACACAATGAAAGAGAATGAAAATTTTTTATTAAAAAAAGTAACAGAAATGTATGAGCAATGGAATCCTTTACATCTTTCTTGGTAGGGGAGAGTCCAAACTATTAAAATGATGATATTGCCTGTGGTTTGTTATCAAATGAGTATGATACCAGTTTTTTTTCAAGGGTCCTTTTATAAAAAGTTAAATGGTATTCTTACAAAATTTGTTTGGCTAGGTAAAATGCCTAGAATTGCTTTAGTATCTTTACAAAAAACAATTGCGGAGGATGAGGTAAATTTTCCAAACTTTTATAGGTATCATCAAGCCTATATTTTACGCCAGGGTATGTATTGGGTCCTCCCAGAGCTCATGGAAAATACCCCAGATTGATTGTATTTGGAATGGCGACTCATGTTTCCTTTACATTTATCTCATGTTCTCAGTGTAAAGATGCCTAGAATATATAAAGAGAACAGAATATTGATGGATACATGGAAAACATAGCGTTATGTCAGTAATTTAACACCTAACCCAATATACAAATCAAAAAATCGATCTATATGGCTAAACTCCAAGATTCAAATTGGTGGATTTAAAATCGTATGGAAGCATTGGATTATTGCAGGTATATGGATTTTAGATGATATTTCAAATGGTAAACTGTTTGATTTTTCACAGTTGCAACATAAATATGGTCTTAATAAATCACAAAGCTTTAGATGGTTGCAACTGAAGCAGGCTATTCAGGAGGGGTTCCCTGAATGGAAAAATCTTAATAATCAGTATAGTCTGGAATTTTATGCTTTCAGGCAGATTTCTTGGGACACCAAGCCACACAGTGGTATTAATTGATATCTGGATTTATGAATAAAAAAACAAAGACTGGTCTTAGAGACATTTGGAGCATTGAGATTAAGCATCAAATTTCTGCGTCTCAATGGCCACGAATTTGGTCTTGGAGAATGAGATCTACGGTGTCTGCATCTATGAGACAAACTTGTTTTTTTCTTTTACATAGAGCTCTTTGGACCCCAGTTAGATTACAAAAGTTAGATAGCTCTAAGTCTAATAGATGCTGGCATTGTAATCTGGAAGCAGGGACTCTGGATCATTTAATATTCTATTGTTCCTGTATGGCCTTTTGGAAATCAATTTGGTCTCAAATTAATTGTTTACTAGAAATCCATGTAGCATTATCATATGATACAATTCTGTTCGGGGTGTCAATGAGAGCAAAAAATCAAATTTCATGCAAGGTCCTTGGTATCACTATCGATTCCTCTCTCTCCCTCAATGACCACCTCAACTCCTTGGCAAAATCATGCTTTTTCAGCCTTCACATGCTGAGGAAAGCTAGATCCTACTTCAGCCAACAACACTTTGCCATCCTTGTCCAATCCATCATCCTCTCCAAACTAGATTACTGCAACGCCATCTACTTAAATCTATCAAAAAAAAGTATTCTAAGACTCCAGCTAATCCAGAATACTGCAGCCAAACTGATCTTCTCAAAACGCAAGTCTGACCATGCCTCCCCACTCCTTGCCAAACTTCATTGGCTCCCAATAATCTCCAGAATCCATTTCAAATGTTCCTGCCTGGCTTTCAAGATCATTCACGGAATCCTGCCTCCTCTTATCCCACTGTCTTTCAACTCCTCCAGTCCCGACTCCTCCAGAACTGCCCAAAGGCTTAAACTAGCCTTCCCCTCTCCACGCGGCATCCACTATTCAGGCAAACTGGGAAAATCCCTTCTCTTCAAAATCACAGGTCTTTGGAACGACCTCACCACCCCGCTGCGGAACCTGAGCTCCCTTCAGTTATTCCGCAAACAACTGAAAACCTGGCTTTTCAGCAAATTGTAGCTCTATCCTTCCCCCCTTTCTCTCCCCCCTTCTACACATAAGTTCATGTAATCCTTTTTCTTCTTCTCTACCCACTATTTTAAGTTCTTATAAACCGTGTCGAGCTCCATTCTCATGGAGATGATGCGGTATATAAACTTAAGGTTTAGATTAGATTAGATTAGATCAAGTAATAATAAATTTTTATTGATTGACAGGAGTCGCCATGCAACATATCACCAGTAATTGGAAAAATTACAGTAGACTTAGCTATACATTCTGGTGGAATTCGTTGTGCCACATTTACAAAATGGAAAGAACAATTGCCATACAAAAAGGGAATTATAATAATTTTAAAAAGATTGACAAATTATTGCAATGATTAGACACTATTTTCCACTGAAAGTACATTATAAATAGGGGGAGGGGGGATGGTATAAAGTTCTATTAAAGGTTTAATCAATAGATAATAATATAATATTTATACGATATTTTTGATTAAAATATTTGTGGGAAGGGTGGGTGGAAAGGGTATAAATTTATGTATTTAAGATGATATTAGAAAGAAATTCAAGTGATGTATACAAGTTTTAATTGATGTAATATTGTGTACTTGATGTACTTGATGTAAGATGGGGGGTGGAGGAATGGGAATGGAAATGGTATTGATATAGGAATTTATGAATAGTTTCATGAAGATTTTAATATATTTGTATTGGGTAGGAGGGAAGGGATAAAAATAATAGAGCATTAATGTTATATATTTGTTGTGCTTGGTTTGTAATACCCATATTTGTGATTCATTTGTTGCACAATTGTAGCTTGAAAAATCAATAAAGATTTATAAAGGCTTATTTTTTACCAACTGTTAAAGAAAAAAAAAGTTTTCTTGAAAGTGCCTTAATGATTCAAAATGGTGTTGGCGGAGGACAATTACAAGATTTAACAGGGATTTTGAAAGATTCCGTTTCTGAAGTTAAAGAGCGAGGTATTTTGATAGTAAGTTTTGTTATGAAAAAAATCTTGCATCTGTTATGAGAATTTACTTTAAGAAGGTAGTAATTCCTTTTTGTGGACAGAGAATTTGGGTTTATCCAGATGTAACAGAGAATGGTGAAGTTTCTGGAATCTGGTGGATTACAGGACTGAAGGCAACATGAATTCACTAGAGAGGTAGGTCTTGTCAGAGAAATCTGATCAATTTCTTTGACCTGGTGACCAGAGAATTGGATAGAAGATGTGCGCTAGATGTTGTGTATTTACATTTTAGCAAAGCCTTTGACAGTGTTCCACACAGACATCTGATAAATAAATTGAGTGTCCTTGGGATGGTCCCCAAAATGACGGGCTGGGCCAGAAACTGGTTAAGTGGAAGACGACGGAGCATAGCGGTCAATGTAGATTGCTCTGAGGAAAGGAAAGGTTCGGTTTTGGGCTGTATTCTTTTCAAGTGATATTGCTGAAGGGCTGTTGTGTAAGATTTGCCTCTTTGCAGATGATACCAAAATCCGCAGTAGAGTAGACACCCCTGATGATGTGAATAACATGAGGAAGGACCTAGCGAAGCTTGAAGAATGGTCTGAAATTTGGCAGTTAAGATTTAATACTAAGAAAGGCAGGTCATGCATTAGTGCTGCAAAATCTGAAGGAATGGTACAGTTTAGGGGTGAAGAACTTATGTGCATGACAGGAGCGGACTTGGGTGTGATGATATGTGATGATGTTAAGGTTGCCAAACAGGGTGACAAGGTGACGGCAAAAACTAGAAGGATGGTAGGGTGCATAGGGAGAGATATGGCCAGTAAGAAAAAGGAGGTATATAAGACTCTGGTGAGACCTCATTTAGAATATAATGTACAATTCTGGAGACTGCACCTTTAAAAAGATATAAAAAGGATGGAGTCGGTCCAGAGGAAGGCTACTAAAATGGTGTGTGGTCTTCATAAGGTGTATGGGAACAGACTTAAAGATCTCAATATGTATACTTTGAAGGAAAGGTGAGAAAGGGGAGATATGATAGAAACGTTTAAGTACCTATGCAATGCTTGTCATGCTGTGTCATACTGTGCCTTGTTTGTCATGTTATATTTTAAAAGGCTTTGAGGGGCATAATCAAAAAAAACGTCTAAGTCCCCTTTTGGCCTAAGGCCTTAAACGTTGAAAGTAGAAGCAGGAAAAATGTCCATAATAAAAAAAAACGTCCAAAAGGAGGTTTTCTTTGATAATGGCCTGCCTCTACGTTCAGCTGTTTAAAAGCACAGACCACCACACTACGTCTAAACTTATACCCCATAATGAACCTAAAAAACGCCTAAGCCCAAAACGTCCAACACAAGGGCTTTTAGGTGAAGGAGGAGACAGTCCTTCGCCTAAAAGCTGGATTCTGTAATCGCTGTCTGTCAAAACCAACACCGGTTACAGAATCCACCTCCCCTCCACGACATCGGGGCAAGAGGGGGCCCAAGCCCTCTTGCCCCGCGGCACCCCCGAACCCCCAATGAAGATCGGGGCAAGAGGGAGCCCAAGCCCTCCTGCCCCGCGCCCACCCCCCCGATTACGTTCGGGGCAGGAGGGAGCCCAAGCCCTCCTGCCCCGCGATCTGTAATCCCCCCCGAGTCCGATGGGGCCAGGAGGGAGCCCAAGTCTTCCTGGCCTCTCGCCCCCCACCCCTTACAAGATCGGGCAGGAGGGGGCCCAACCCCTCCTGCCCAGGTGGACCCCCCACTACAATACAGGCTGGACACAACTCCCTCCCCCGCCGACCCACGACCCAACGACCCCCCCACCCCCAAACCCACCCCCTATACCTGTTAAATGTTGGCCGGATGGACGGGTGCCAAGCCCGCCTGTCCGGCAGGCCAGCCGGCTCCTGAATGGGGCTGGATTAAAAGACTGCCGCATAACTGACTCTGCTCTCTCTTGGTTCATATCTTATTTTCATGAACGCAGCTCTATAGTCTGCGTAAAAAATGAAACTTCCTCAGCCATATCACAAACTTTCGGAGTACCACAAGGTTCTATACTATCTCCTTTATTATTCAATGTATTTCTCTCTCCCCTCCTTACACTAGCCCAATCCATCGGATTCACCATTTTCGCCTACGCCGACGATATTCAACTCCTCCACCCTATCAATACTACTAATATTTCAGATACAAAAGACATAAATAATAAACTGGATAACATACAAGATTGGCTATATACAAACAAACTCGCACTCAACATAAATAAATCTCGTGTACTTCTACTTCCCATCAAAAAATCAGAATCATTACTCGGAACTATTTCTATAAAATCCACCCCATTACAAATGGAAACAAAAATTAAATTACTCGGCGTCATCATCGATAGCAATCTCACCTTTCATGAGCATATCAGCTCTGTAGTAAAAGTATGTTTTTTTAAACTCCGCATTATCAGATCTTTAACATCCATTCTGAACACTGACTCTATCACTATCTTGACCCACTCTCTGGTAATCTCTCACCTAGATTACTGCAATTCCCTTCTTAACGGCCTCTCACAAAAAGAACTACGACGCCTCCAGCTAATACAAAATACCGCTATAAAACTTATCTATAAAAAAAGCAAATATGACCACGTCACCCCTCTTTTAAAGGAAGCTCATTGGCTTCCCATCTCTTACCGTATTACTTACAAAATCATTCTTCTCACTTTCAAAATCAAACTTCTACATCAACCAACTTTTCTTGATAAGCTTCTTATACCTCAAAGTTCCCCGCGCACTTTGAGATCTTCAGACCAAAAGCTCCTTTTTATACCGTCCCTAAAAGACTATTATTATACTCGTAAAACCAATTTCGCTGTTACCGCCCCAACATTGTGGAACGCACTGCCACAACATCTCCGTGATGAACAACAACTTGCTAAATTTAAAATAAATCTAAAGACATTCTTATTTCAGGATGCGTTTAACCAAACCTAAAAAAAAAAAAAAAATGCTCTTTTTCATTCATTAGACAAGTATCCATTATTCAATACATTAACGTTCCCCCCTCCTCTTGTTCATCCCCTCCCCACTTTCTCCATTTCTTCTATATAATGTAACTTTCTTTTCCCTTCCCCCACAATTTCCTCACATTCAAGTATGTCAAGTCTTTGTCATTTATGTTTAATTTAAGATATTTCCATTCACATCCAATTACTATTAATTCTTTTTTTTTAAGCTGATTGTTAACCGGCCAGACATTTGTTTGATGGTCGGGATATTAAAAACCAATAAACTTGGAAACTTGGAAACTTGGATTGGCCCAGGTGGCTGAAACCCCGCCTACAGGTGGGGCCTAAGGCGCCTGGGCCAACCAGAATAGGCCCGGGAGTCTTAGGCCCCTCCTGTGGGCAGGGCCTTAGGCACATGGGCAGTTCAGGTAGAGGAGTGATGGCATCGAGGTAGGGGAGATGAAGCATCTCTCCTGCCGCGATCATTGCTGTAGGGGATAGGCAGGTTGCTGGGGCCGCTGAGTTGATCGCAGCAGCCATGATCAGCTCAGTGGCCCCTTTTTCGGCACTTAGACCTGTTTTGACTTCGTCTAAGTCAAAACGTATAAGTGCTGACTAGGCAACCTGCCTAACGTTTTGATTATACCTGCTGCATGCCTAGGTCTAGGTCGGCCCACTGCCTGCCCTTTTCCCTCCTCTAAAAATGCCTCTTTTCTCTCTGTGTGTTTAGAGGCAGGGGAAAGGCCTAAGCTGGTTTTAGATACGTCTAAAACCAGCTTTGATTATGGGTACTTGGACGATGAGGGTTTTTGATCGTCCAAGTAGCCATTTAGGCCACTTTTTAGACTTTTTTTTTTTTTTTTTAATTATGAACCCCTTTGTTATGTATATAAACTTATAACCTGTTCTGAGCTCTCTTGGGAGAATGGGATATAAAACCAAATAAATAAATAAGTGGCATAAATGCATATGAGGTGAGTCTCTTTCATTTGAAAGGAAGCTCCAGAATGAGAGGGCATAGGCTTAGCAATAATCTATGGAAATTTTTCTTACAGAAAAGGGTGGTAGATGCATGGAACAGACTCCCAGAAGAGGTGGTAGAGAAAGAGACTAGCATGGGACAGGCACATGGGATGTCTTAGGAATAGGAGGAGATAATGGATGCTGCAGAGTGGCAGACTGGATGGGCCATTTGGCCTTTATCTGCCGTCTTGTCTCTATTATGTTTCTAAAATCATTTTTTTCCCAGGATGCTTAAGTTCAGCCTGGCTGTGCTTGGAATCTAAAACATATGTGTGTGAAAGTTCTGGATCTTTCTTTCATAATCTGGGCCTGGTGTGAAGTTAGGCTTAGGCTGAGCTATGATGCTTGAGAAGCCAAGAAAATAAACCAAAATGAAGTTGCTTTTTATTCTTTTTCTTGGTTTTAAAACTTTGACCAAAGATGATAGAAAATTGATGACTAGGGAGGGCTTTGTCTTCACATCCATTCAACAGATGGGAAAACATGACTGAGATCAGTTTGTGTGGGAAGTGTTGCATATGCTCAGAATGTTACTCTAGTTCTTCTGCCCTGTGCAATGATATCACCCACTTGCATGCCTGATTATATCCTGCCTTTCCATGCAAAAATTCTGCAGTTCGCTGTTGGTTTCCTTTTGCTGGATAGAATATTTCAAAGCAAAGACTGAACTATGAGCACTAAGCTGCTGTTTATAAGTTTGGGGATTAAGCTCTGAAAAAGGACAGATCAGGGAATGGATATAAAAGAACTGCAGGTCCTTGAACATCTCTTGAAGCATGGTCAAAACAATTATTAAATGGAAGTGTGTATGATACCACCAAGACCTGCTTAGGGAGGGAATGGGACGATTTAGCATGGCCGTTTCAGCGCGGACAGTTCATCATGGCTCTTTCAGCGTGGGCTGTTTCATCTCTTAATATTAAGACACCCTCTCAAAGTCATCTTTTTATCCCGGAAGTCTTCCCTCTGGACAACCTTATGGTGTGCCTGATTGATCTGTGAATGTGACCCCCTTTCAAACCTTGAAGTTACCAGATGATATGAAGGTAAGAGAAGACCATGGGTGGATGAGGGGAAAGGAAAGAAGCACCAGTAAGGGGGCGGGGGGCAAACGGAGCTATGCCTCCCCTTTCAAACCTTGAAGTTACCAGATGATATGAAGGTAAGAGAAGACCATGGGTGGATGAGGGGAAAGGAAAGAAGCACCAGTAAGGGGGCGGGGGGCAAACGGAGCAATGCCTCCCCTTTCAAACCTTGAAGTTACCAGATGATATGAAGGTAAGAGAAGACCATGGGTGGATGAGGGGAAAGGAAAGAAGCACCAGTAAGGGGGCGGGGGGCAAACGGAGCTATGCCTCCCCTTTCAAACCTTGAAGTTACCAGATGATATGAAGGTAAGAGAAGACCATGGGTGGATGAGGGGAAAGGAAAGAAGCACCAGTAAGGGGGCGGGGGGCAAACGGAGCTATGCCTCCCCTTTCAAACCTTGAAGTTACCAGATGATATGAAGGTAAGAGAAGACCATGGGTGGATGAGGGGAAAGGAAAGAAGCACCAGTAAGGGGGCGGGGGGCAAATGGAGCTATGCCTCCCCTTTCAAACCTTGAAGTTACCAGATGATATGAAGGTAAGAGAAGACCATGGGTGGATGAGGGGAAAGGAAAGAAGCACCAGTAAGGGGGCGGGGGGCAAACGGAGCTATGCCTCCCCTTTCAAACCTTGAAGTTACCAGATGATATGAAGGTAAGAGAAGACCATGGGTGGATGAGGGGAAAGGAAAGAAGCACCAGTAAGGGGGCGGGGGCAAACGGAGCTATGCCTCCCCTTTCAAACCTTGAAGTTACCAGATGATATGAAGGTAAGAGAAGACCATGGGTGGATGAGGGGAAAGGAAAGAAGCACCAGTAAGGGGGCGGGGGCAAACGGAGCTATGCCTCCCCTTTCAAACCTTGAAGTTACCAGATGATATGAAGGTAAGAGAAGACCATGGGTGGATGAGGGGAAAGGAAAGAAGCACCAGTAAGGGGGCGGGGGGCAAACGGAGCTATGCCTCCCCTTTCAAACCTTGAAGTTACCAGATGATATGAAGGTAAGAGAAGACCATGGGTGGATGAGGGGAAAGGAAAGAAGCACCAGTAAGGGGGCGGGGGGCAAACGGAGCTATGCCTCCCCTTTCAAACCTTGAAGTTACCAGATGATATGAAGGTAAGAGAAGACCATGGGTGGATGAGGGGAAAGGAAAGAAGCACCAGTAAGGGGGCGGGGGGCAAACGGAGCTATGCCTCCCCTTTCAAACCTTGAAGTTACCAGATGATATGAAGGTAAGAGAAGACCATGGGTGGATGAGGGGAAAGGAAAGAAGCACCAGTAAGGGGGCGGGGGGCAAACGGAGCTATGCCTCTCCTTTCAAACCTTGAAGTTACCAGATGATATGAAGGTAAGAGAAGACCATGGGTGGATGAGGGGAAAGGAAAGAAGCACCAGTAAGGGGGCGGGGGGCAAACGGAGCTATGCCTCCCCTTTCAAACCTTGAAGTTACCAGATGATATGAAGGTAAGAGAAGACCATGGGTGGATGAGGGGAAAGGAAAGAAGCACCAGTAAGGGGGCGGGGGGCAAACGGAGCTATGCCTCCCCTTTCAAACCTTGAAGTTACCAGATGATATGAAGGTAAGAGAAGACCATGGGTGGATGAGGGGAAAGGAAAGAAGCACCAGTAAGGGAGCGGGGGGCAAACGGAGCTATGCCTCCCCTTTCAAACCTTGAAGTTACCAGATGATATGAAGGTAAGAGAAGACCATGGGTGGATGAGGGGAAAGGAAAGGAAAGAAGCACCAGTAAGGGGGCGGGGGGCAAACGGAGCTATGCCTCCCCTTTCAAACCTTGAAGTCACCAGATGATATGAAGGTAAGAGAAGACCATGGGTGGATGAGGGGAAAGGAAAGAAGCACCAGTAAGGGGGCGGGGGGCAAACGGAGCTATGCCTCCCCTTTCAAACCTTGAAGTTACCAGATGATATGAAGGTAAGAGAAGACCATGGGTGGATGAGGGGAAAGGAAAGAAGCACCAGTAAGGGGGCGGGGGGCAAACGGAGCTATGCCTCCCCTTTCAAACCTTGAAGTTACCAGATGATATGAAGGTAAGAGAAGACCATGGGTGGATGAGGGGAAAGGAAAGAAGCACCAGTAAGGGGGCGGGGGGGCAAACAGAGCTATGCCTCCCCTTTCAAACCTTGAAGTTACCAGATGATATGAAGGTAAGAGAAGACCATGGGTGGATGAGGGGAAAGGAAAGAAGCACCAGTAAGGGGGCGGGGGGCAAACGTAGCTATGCCTCCCCTTTCAAACCTTGAAGTTACCAGATGATATGAAGGTAAGAGAAGACCATGGGTGGATGAGGGGAAAGGAAAGAAGCACCAGTAAGGGGGCGGGGGGCAAACGGAGCTATGCCTCCCCTTTCAAACCTTGAAGTTACCAGATGATATGAAGGTAAGAGAAGACCATGGGTGGATGAGGGGAAAGGAAAGAAGCACCAGTAAGGGGGCGGGGGGCAAACGGAGCTATGCCTCCCCTTTCAAACCTTGAAGTTACCAGATGATATGAAGGTAAGAGAAGACCATGGGTGGATGAAGGGAAAGGAGAGAAGCACCAGTAAGGGGGCGGGGGGCAAACGGAGCTATGCCTCCCCTTTCAAACCTTGAAGTCACCTGATGATGCAGAGGCAGGAGAAGATGACCTTAGGTGGATGAAGCGAAAGAAGAGAAGCACCAGTGGGATGAGGGGGGCTATTCCCCTCCTCTTTTTGAAACTTCACAGTTTCAGCAAGGTAAATGCTCGCCATTGCAACAGCTGCCATGAAACAGCCGTGGTTTAGCGGCCATGCTGAACTGACTGTACTGAATCATCCTAGACTCTTCCAGAGATGCCCTAGACCAGATGGGGAGAGGGGTGTCTATTTTTTTTTCCTCCTCCTGTTAATGAATGGGCCAATCAAAATTCAGTATAACCCCTCCCCCCCCCGAAACATTCACCCGATACAGAAAACAGTGGCATGTTACAGCAATGATTTGCACTATTTGTTCAGCTAATTCACATTTTTTTCACGCTGCACAAATTTGCTTCCCATTAGTTTACTGCATTGGAAGTCAAGATTTTTTCCATATGGGCATCAGAACACTCTCTACCTGATATTCAGCTGGCTGGGAATGGCTCCTGGCCAGCTAAATAGAACTAAGCCTGCAATAGCCAGCTATTTCCCACTGAATATCCCTGTCATCGGCTATGTCGTGGGACATAGCTGTTTAGCGCCAATATTGATTAGCTGACCGGCTAACTCTAGCAGCCAGAAAGACCTGTATAAAACGCAGGACTTTCTTTGGCTACTATGACTTAGCCAGCTATGTCAAATGTGGCTGAACTTAATCTGGAAATTCAATGCTGGTGGCCGGATATGTCCCTTGCAGTGGTGTAGCTACCATTAAGTGAGCCTGGCAAAATGCTGCCTGCAGTTGACCCCTCTCTTCCACATGCCAAAGTCTGGCACCTCCATGCCCCCAGTGCTTAGCTACTTACCTGCCCGTGTGGCCCTCCATAGCTACCACACTGATGCAACTTCCTGTGGGGATGATGTGGCAGAAGAAAGGTCCCACTAGCCAAAGACGTAGCCTTTAACACTTTTTCTGATGCTGTAGTTGGGAGGGGAACCTTTTGGGCTTCCTGCTCAGGGCCCACTTATTCCCAGCTATACCACTATGCCCCAGCATTGAATTTATGGGCTCACGCCAACCAGCTTATTATATTGGCCCCTGTTTTGCAAAGCCCATATGCAATGGCGTAGTAAGGGGGAGGTGGCGCAGGAACCTCTCTGCTCTGCCCTGCCACACCATGTCCCGCTTGCGCCATCCCTCCCCCCATACCTCTATAGATCTTTGCTAGCATGAACAACTTTTCCTTCCTGTTGCTTGCACTAGCCTGGTTCCTCTCTGAATCACTTCCGGGTCACAGGGCCAGGAAGTGACATCAGAGGGACATCCAAAGCTGGCATGAGGAGCATACCGGAGAAGCCATTCATGCTGGTAAAGATTTAGAGGTACTGGTGGGGGTGGGGTGGGTGGATGAAGGGAGAGCACGAGTATGGAGTGGGGGTCAGGAAGGAGCGGGGGGGTGCAGAAGGAGTGGGAGCATGGAGAGGAGGGCATGGGGGTGCCTCCTACCCTTACTTCGTCAGTGCCCATATGGTGCAGTGTCTCTCAGCCCTAAACCTTTCAGCATGCTCAGGGCTGGCCTTACCAATTGTGGGGCCTTGTGCTGACCAGTTTGGTGGCCCCACAGCAATCTGGTATGTTCACCTGTCTCTTGCCCCCCTCCCTAATTTAAAACGTGTTTCTCCACAGAGGGTTCAGGTCAGCAGCAGTTATTTGCATAGACCATTTCTGACCTCGGAACCTGCTTCCTGCTGTGTCCCACCCATGTCAGAAGTGGACAGGACAAAGCTGTGGTAGCAAACAGCCTATGCGAGTCCCTGCTGCTGCTGCCCTGAACCCTCTATAGAGAAATGCACATTTTGAGGTAAGGTGGGCGATTCGGAGACGTGGATATTCTGGGGTACAGCCGCTCCTGTCATCTCTTTAAGGTTGGCCCTGAACATGCTAGACTGTCTATGTGTATATATGCTTTTAGAGAAAAAAAAGGAACTATACTGTTAATTTTCTGAAAACTTATCAAGTTTTTATTCTGATATGAACTCCAATTACAGTTACAGAGAGGCCATCCAGCCCTATAAAAAACACCTTTCTGCGTGCTCAGTTTTTTTAGCCTTTTTCTTTGCTTTCTTGCAGGAAGTTGACTCTGGCCAGCTAACACTGGAAGAGCTACTAGAAATGGGAGAGGAGCAGGTGTGTCAGACAGTGATGAAGTTTGGTGCAACCAGCGAGGAGTGTGCACGATTAAATGCCTCCCTCTCTTGCCTGAGGAGTGTTCACAAGTCAGGTGAGCTAAAGCATGTCTGTCTATTATCTGATATTCAGAAGTTTAAAAAAATACTTAAAACTGCACTATTTTTAGAAGCTTTTCACTAAACGATTTGTTTAATACTGGCTTCGAGATGAACTGTTTAATGACGGCTCCCTAAAATGTAATTATTCCTTTGTAATTTAAGATGTCTGTATATGTCTTGCCTGTTTTATTCTGTGTACGTTACTTTTGTAATGCTGCCTAGGAACAGGCGGTTGATAAATAAATATTAATATCCTTCTAGCCTGGCCAGTCTAGTTTTTAAGGAATGTAGAATGAATAAGCATGAGATAGTATATGCAAATCTGTCTCGAGCATATTTATTCTGGATAACATAAAAATTAGGCTAAAGGATACTCTGGCACCCACTTGGGAAACACTGGTACCAGACTTGGGCTGTGAATAACTGTAGGTGTGGAGAAAAGCTGTAAAAATGTTTAATTTCATGTAGTTGATACATGACCTTTAACAATAACAATTGCATCAATTTACACACTAAAACCAATATGCTCCCTCTTTCCATGAAATTAGGGTGATTGTTTAAGTTAGTAGGGTACCAAAACATCTGCAGCTATCATGTGACTCAAAAGCAAAATTATAGATAGGTGAACTACAAATAAATTAAGTGCATGTTTCTAAACTTGTATCCTATACATGAAAGCGCATGAATCTCACGCACACACAATGGTGAGAAAATTAAATGGGGGAGGGCATTGGGGTAGGAAGGAGGTAGTGGAAAAGGCTGCCTTGCCAACCTTGCAACATAGACTTAGTGTGCCAGTCTTTTTAGCAGCCCTTACCTCCCTTTTGCCTAATACCACAAGGCTACTCGGATGTTGATTTTCTACCACTGTGACAGAATAACAAGCTTACTTGGACCCAACCCCCAAACTACCTATCTCCCCTCTCAACAAGACTGCCCAGAGCTCCCAAAGGCCCACCTGAGTACCAGGACTCCCCTGACCCCTGTACTCCTCTGTATGAATAAGGAGAACTACTTACCTTCCATTCCATTCTGCATCACACTCATGATATGTAGATTAACGTGTGAAATACTGAGACTTTGCCATTTTGATAGCTATGGACAAAGGCACAGGGAAAAACTTGAGCTCTGGAAATGCATGTTAGGGGTGGGGAGTTGTCTAAGTGTCTCCTGCCAGGCTCTGCACTCAGCCCCCCTCACTCCCTGCCAGGCTCTCCACTCTGTCCCCCTTTCTTCCCTGCCCTGTACCCTGATGTCTCTCCCGATGTCCTGCAGGTCTTCACTGGGCCTGCCATATGACATGGTGGGCCGGATACCTCCAGTTTCTGTCCTGGCCAACTCTGCCAATTTTTTTTACCTCACTCCCGCCTCCCCTCTCCCCCACGTACCTTTTTGAATCTCTGGTGGTCTAGCAGTGTACCAGGCATGAGAGAGCTTTCCTCGCTCCTGCCTGGGGCTAAGCTGCTCGCTAAATGGCTGCCGTGAGTTATCATGAGTCCTGCGAGAACTCTTGGCAGCCATTCAACGAGTGTCTCAGCACTGGCCAGGAGCGATGAAAGTTCTCTCATGCCCGGCACACTGCTGGGCTGAGAGAACTCAAGGCGGCCATTCAGGGAGGGGCTCAGCGCGGGGCAGGAGCGTGGAAAGCTTGCTCCTACCTGGTACACCACTGGACCACCAGGGATTCAAAAAGGTATGTGGGGGAGGCAGGAGGGAGGTAAAAAAATTGGCAGTTGGCTGGGACAGGAGATGGGAGGGATCCTTCCTGTGTCAGCCAACCCCACCAGGCCATAAGGCAGGCCTAGTGGAGGCCTGCAACAAATCTGGGAGGGGGGTGGGTGGGCGATGACCCAAATATAAGATGAGACCCCCATTTTTAGTTTTTTGACCCAAAATTCTCGGTTTATATTTGAGTATATACGGTAGTTATAGAAATGGTGCATTGTGATCCAATGCAGTGGACAAGTCTGGAGAAGCTGTCTCACACAGTCTTGATGAGGGTTCTTAATATTTTGCATAAAGAGTTCTTAGCCCAGTAGACTCAAAAGGCTAAAGACCTTACCTATGGCAATGAGAAAATTCAGGCTTATCAGGACTTTGGTCCAGCCGTTGACTGGAAGAAACAACAATATAGCAAAGTTAAGTGCCAATTCTTTACCCATAAAATGCCACATGCTGTGCTGTACCCTGCAAAACCAGTAGATCCAGTAGAATGGACAGCATGTTTCCTTTTCCTAAATTAAGGAGGCAGAATACATTTTGCTTCTCTAGTACCCCGAGATTCCAGCTCTTGCCAAGTAAGTGTCCAGAAAGGGTGAGTATCCTAAGTCCTTATTAGTCTTTGAAAATGCATGCCTCTTGAAACTTGAAACCAGAGGTCCATCATGTCCAGCAGTCCGCTCACACGGTGGCCCATTTGGTCCAGGACCTGCATATTAATCCTCTGTCTATACCCTTCAATCCCCTTTTCCTTCAGGAAAACATCTAATCCTTTCTTGAAACCCAATACCGTACTCTGTCCTACCACGCCCTCTGGAAGCGCATTCCAGGTGTCCACCACCCTCTGGGTGAAGAAAAACTTCCTAGCATTGGTTCTGAATCTCCTCTTAATTTATCCGAATGCCCTCTCGTTCTCATAGTCTTCGAAAGTTTGATTAATCTGTCCCTCTCCACTTTCTCTATGCTCTTCATGATCTTGTAAGTCTCTCTCATGTCCCCTCTAAGCCTCCACTTTTCCAGGGAAAAGAGCCCCAGTTTCTCCAGTCTTTCAGCATATGAAAGGTTTTCCATACCTTTTATCAATCTCGTCGCTCTTTTCTGAACCCTCTCGAGTATCGCCATATCCTCTTAAGGTACGGCGACCAGTATTGGACGCAGGAGTCCAGATGCGGGCACACCATCGCCCGATACAACGGCAGGATAACTTCTTTCGTTCTGGCTGTAATACCTTTCTTGATAAGGCCGCTGCGCACAGTGCCGACGGTTTCATTGTCTTCATTGTCCTCAAGTCTTTCTCTAGGCTACTTTCTCCCATTACCAGCCCTCCCATCGTGTAGTTGTACCTCGGATTTCTGTTTCCTACATGCAAGACTTTACATTTTTCTACATTGAACTTCATCTGCCATCTTGTCGCCCACTCCCCTAGTTTGTTCAGGTCCCTTTGTAAATCTTCGCAGTCCTCTTTAATCCTAGCCCCATTAAATAGTTTGGTGTCGTCTGTGAATTTTATTACTTTGCATTTTGTCCCTGTTTCTAGATCATTTATAAATATATTGAATAGCAGCGGTCTAAGCACTGACCCCTGCAGAACACCACTCGTGACCCTCCTCCAGTCCGAGTAGTTACCCTTCACTCCTACCCTCTGCTTCCTACCTGCCAATCAATTCCTAATCCATTGTGTACGTCTCCTTCCACCCCATGGTTCTTCAGTTTCCGAAGTAGGCGTTCATGGGGTACCTTGTCAAAGGCTTTTTGGAAGTCTAAGTATATGATGTCTATGGGGTCCCCTTTGTCCATCTGTTTGTTAATTCCTTTGAAGAAGTGCAATAAGTTCGTCAGGCATGATCTTCCATTGCAGAAGCCATGTTGGCTTGTTGTCATAAGTTTATTCCTTTCTGGATGCTCCTCGATGCTATCTTTTATCAGTGCTTCCACCATTTTTACTGGAACCGAGGTTAGATTTACCGGTCTGTAGTTCCCCAGGTCAACTCTTGATCCCTTTTTAAAGATGGGCATAACATTGGCTATCTTCCAATCCTTCCAGGGATCACGCCTGTTTTCAGGGATAGATTATAGACTTGCTGTAGTATTTCCGCTATTTCCTCCTTTAGTTCTTTCAGTACCCTAGGATAGATTCCATCCGGGCCTGGTGATTTGTCAGTTTTTAATTTTTCTATCTGCCTGTGTATGTCTTCAAGGCTTACTTCCATGGATGTTAATTTTTCTGCCTGGTCTCCTTTGAAGATTTGTTTAGGTTCTGGTATATTGGATGTGTCCTCTTATGTAAATACTGACGAAAAAAACATGTTTAGTGTTTCCGCCACTTCTTTCTCCTCCTAAAGAGGCTGGTCCTATGGAGAGCTATAATAACACATTGGGGTTAGAGTTTAACATGCTGGGGTTATCGTTTGGTCCTTAATGAAGGGCTACATCTGTGTGTTTTTGTTTTTGAATAATCTTTATTTGTGTATAATCCCACTTTATTCCAGGACCAGTGGGTTATTTCCATCTACCCGCCAGGACTTTGTAGGAAGCCTCAAAATTTCAGAGACTTAAACCCCTCCCCCTCATACCTCATCACTGTGCAAATGCCTCAGTGTGGAGGCTCAGCTTTTTTTCTGGTGGACAGAGATAGATCTTGTGGTGCTGTCAGCGGCACATGTAGCAAGAGTGGACAGCGTTCATGCAGACTTTTTCAGTCGTCAAATGTTGGACTTTGTAGAGTGTGCTCTGTTCCAAAGAGCATTTGTACATAGTGGATCAGTGGGGTTCAACCTCATGACGACTGCAGCCATCAAGAAAGATGATAGATTCTTCAGTTGTCATCATGAGACCGGCAGCGAAGGCCTGGACACTGTAGTTCAGCCCTAGCCTTGGGAGGATCTCCTCTGTCTTTCCTCTGTGGTCCATGATAGGGCATCTGTTGAGGCGGATCGCAGCTCATGCAGGTCCGGTGATTCTGGTTGGTCAAGGCAGCTGTGGTATGCCGACCTGGTTTGGCTTCAGCAGGATCCGTGACTCTGGTTGCTTTGTCATTCTCATCTTCTCACACAGGGTGAGGGATCCGGACCATTTTGGTCTTATGGCATGGCTCTTGAGCATGCAACCTTGACTAGCCAGGGCTATTTTTTGCAGGTGATTGCCACATTGCTTCACAGCAAACAGATTTCCACAGAGCAAAGGCTTGGAGGTGTTACCAGGCCTGATGTGCCCTGAGACAGGGTCTTCAGGTCCTGGAGTTTCTGCAGGATGGCCTTAAGAAAGGTCTAGCGGTAGCTTTGCAATGAGTACAGATTGCAGGTCTTTTGTGTATGGGCCCCCCTTCTGAGAGGCTCATTGGCAGTTCATCTTGATGTGGTTCATTATTTGTGGGGTGCTCTGTGATTTAGGCCTCCCTTGCACCGCCCCTGTCCGACCTGGAATCTTAATATGGTTCTTTGCTCTCTGGTTCGTCCGCCATATGAGCCTCTGGATGGGTCATCTCTTATTGATTTCATGATCAAGATGATCTTCCTGGTGGCTATTACTTCAGCCCATAGGGTTTCAAAGCTTCAGGCCCTCTCCTGCAAGGATCCTTTTCTGCATATTATGAATTCTGCTGTGATGCTGCATACTGTTGCTTCTTTTCTTCCAAAATCGGTTTCCGCTTTCCATGTGAATCAGAAAGTCCAGCTTCCTGCTTTTGCTTCCTATGGTTTGAGGGCGTAGGACCGAGTGTTGCAGTCCTTGGACGTACGCAGAATTTTATTGTGGTATTTGGAGGTCACCAACTAGTTTTGCCTCTCCGTCTACCTGTTTGTTCAGGCGAGTCCTGCCCACAAAGAAAGGCCGGCTTCTAAGTTCACCATTTCCAGGTGGATTTGCATGGCCATTTCCTTGGCTTACGTGATGGCCAGAAAGAAGCCCCTCCTCGCTGTGCAGGCTCATTCAACCAGAGGTGTTTTGTCCTCTTGGGAAGAGTAGTCGGCTGTTTCTCTGGATGATATTTGCAGGGCTGCTACCAATCCTCCTTACATACATTCACCAAGTTCTACAGGATTAATGTGACGACCAAGCAGGATGCTGCTTTTAGTGCCTCTGTTCTATTATGTCCCACTGGTCCCGGAATAAAGTGGGATTGTACAAGAATGAAAGATTAGGTTCTTACCTTTGCTAATCTTCTTTTTTGTAAATCCACACTTTATTCCGGGAACCCACCTCATTCTTTGCTGACTTGCTGATTGTCTGCCTTTACAAGTACTGGTAAGCTGGATTTCTGTTTTCTGACTAGCCTTTATAAAAGTGCCATCAGAATGGGTTTAGCACTTAGTTTGAGAGGATCCCTGTTTTCAGGCACCCTGTTCTGACAGTGCAAGCTGTGTCTCCCTATAGCACTATTTTGTCATTTAGGTTTCTAATGTTTCCTAACCTGTTCTCTCATTTTTCATTGTTGCTGTTTTGCATTTATTGATATGAGCAAAATTGATATCCTTGTCAGAGAGTTCTCCCTGTTCCCCTCTCTCTTGTTGTCCTCTACAGATGTTACTGGCTGCTTTTAGATTGATTGAGGAATTGAGGCATGACGAGGTATGAGGTGGAGGGGTTCAAGTCTCTGAAATTTTGAGGCTTCCTGGGTAAATGTAAATAACCTACTGATGATCCCAGAATAAAGTGTGGATTTACAAGAAAGAAGATTGGCAAAGGTAAGAACTTAATCTTTTGTTAGGAATAACTCAACTTTACTTTGGTCACCCTCTAATCTTCTGGTACTATTGGCCAGCTTTAGGTGGGGGGAGGGCGGCAAACAGGGCAGCTGCTCAGGGCCCCACAGCTCCACGGGGCCCCACGGACTGGGCAACACCAGCGCTAACTCAAGTGATGAAGAGCCTTCCTTCTTTTGCTGCCCTCACGTTGCCTGCCACAAGGGCCGTACAAGGCCCGGCACCAGCGCTAACTTAAATGATGAAGAGCCTTCAAGCCTATTTGCTCGTGAGGCCCTGTTGGTACTGCCCATCTGATTCATATTTGTCAAAGGGAGTGGATTCTCCAATCAGCGCCCATGTCAGTGGCTTGCTTAATAATGGCTGCCGATCGCCTGTCAATCATGTGACAATGCCAGTTAGAGAATTGCGCCTGATTGTGAAGCAGCCCTGGTAAAAGAGGGAGGAACTGTGCGTAGCATCTGCTCAGAAAAGCAATCACTAGGCACAGCTCCTCCCCTCAATCTGGGAGGGGAAGCCCCAGACAGCTGAGCTGGCAGGGGAAGTCCAGCTCTTAATATATGTGAACAATTTAAATACTGTAGCTGGCATTTAAAACGAATGCAACCATGATGTCTGAAAATTGACCCATACATAGGTTAAATCAATGAACAAGAGACGGCATGAGTAGAGGAATCACCTAACGGTTAGTACAGTGGGCTGGTTCAAGTCCCACTGCAGCTCCTTTTGATGCTGGACAAGTCACCTAGCCATCCATTGCCTGTATATATGTAATACCACAGAAAGGTGGTATATCAAATCCTGCCCCCTTTCCCATGAGAAATAATCACATTCAGTTCCTGGTACATATTCTCTGATTTGAGAAAGTTACTGTACATAGAAATAGCCTTTTGATCTCAGGAAATCTTTTTATCATCCTTGATCAAGCTGCAGTTTTTCTAGGAGTGGTATAGTAAACTGTGTGCTGCAATTTGCACATTATCCCGAACCTTTCCTTCTTTCTGCCAGTAGAGGGCAGCAATAGTCCCTAGAAAAGATCTCTAAGGAATTTACTGCATTTTGATGCTTTCCAACCTCCTTACTGAGATAAAGATTTTAAACTACATTCACCAGTCTTCCAGGGTTTCTGAGTCTCTAGAGAACAATATGCATGAGATAAATTTGCATACAGTGGAAGGAGTGTATGCAGATATATCTCATGAATATTCACTGTGGCTATCTTGAAAACCAGACTAGCTTGAGCTTTTATGTTTCATTTTATTAAACATTTTTTCTTCTCTTTTTAAAAACTGTATATATTCTCTGCATCATTGTGGAGTGTTATACTATTGTAATTGTATTAACATAGTAACATAGTAAATGATGTCAGATAAAGACCTGAACGGTCCATCCAGTTTGCCCATAAGTTATATCTATTAAAAAATCCATGATTAGATTAACTTGTCTCTTCTTAGATACTTCTGGGTCGTAGACTGTAAAGTCTGGTATTGTCCTAGGTTCCAAATGCTGAAGTTGCCATCTAAGCTCACTCCAGCCTATCCAACCATCCCGTTGTTTGCAGGATATCTACCATAAAGTCTGGCTAGTAACATCCTTATGTTCCATATTAGTTTGCTTATTTTGTTGTTAATAAAATATGTGAACAATTTTACAATTTAGTGTAGCAGCAGAACATTGTAATTTGATTGTTCTCTAAGAAAACCTGGATTGAACTTTGAACGTGCTTTATTAAACCATGCCACAGCTCCAGCATTATGAAACTCATTACCTTTAGCCATTTGTAGTGAGTCTTCCCTGAAAGTAATTCAAAATTGCAGTAAAGACATGGTTATTTGAGCAAGCCTTCTGGGACTGATGTGATCCCAGGAATCTTTGCTTCAATTCCTCTTTCCCCTTTTGTCTGTTATGTTGCTAGTATCCCGTGTATACATAGTACGACTGATTCTATTCTATCAAGATTTGTAGTTCCTTTCCAGTATTTTAAGTTGTAGATTGTGCACAGCCTTGCTGTACTACTAGTATCATAACTAAACCAAACAAGTGCTATATAAAAACATCATAATAGGGTTAAACAGATTTCAAAGTACACAAACTCCTCCTCTTGAAGCAGCACCTTTCCCAAGTTACATCTTTGTCAGGAACAAGCATCTTTGTCAATGTTATCCTGAGTGCTAGCCATAACTAGGCTAATATTTTTAGACAGTGAGATATTGACTTCATAAGCCTCAGAGTCATTGGAGACCTGGCAAAAGACAAGCTGACAATTGGGTAACGATTCCACAAACTCACAGCTTGCTTGCTATGGAGTGAAACATTCAGGCTCAAAGATGACATTGTAGGCCTCCCAAGAAACACTCAAACTTTACGAAGGAACAGATTACCATCTCATTGCACACCCTTCTTCTCCGCTGCTATACTTGTACTGTTTCCATTCCATTTTCAACTACCATTTTATTCCGCTTAATGGAAATCCAAGCAAATCCCACATTGTGTTTCCATCTTGATGTTCCTTATTTCTCTCCCACTTGACATACATCTCATAGAGGTTTTCCTTGTAGGCAACCTAGTTTTTGCCGAAGTTCTGCTGCCTTTATATTTATAATGTGAGGGCATTGTAAGATTACCTGCTGGATAACTCCATGGCAATTTATATCAAAGGTCATCATATACCATCCCAACAGCAACGTCAGTGTTCTCAATCTATCTGAAAAAGTTATCTGATTTTTGATACGGCTGATACTCCTTTGACATCTGACAACAGAAACGACAACAACTCCTAATGTAGTTTCTTATCCATGGAGCTTTTAGCGGCATTGTTAACGGGCTCGTTTCTTTCCCCACTGTCATTGACTCAACAACCACCAGGTCTAAAATTTGAGATGTCATCAGATCTCTCCTCGTGCCCGCGCAAACACTGACACACCACAGTCTCCCCGCTCCAGCACACAAGCTGAAGTGTGCTTATAGCCGTTCAAATCAATTAGAGAACATTGTTCAATGCAGCCATAATATACATGCATTCCAAAACAGAAGCCTGACCTTGTTCCTCTATCAGCATCATACTCTGCAGGAGCTGACATTCTGCACTTCAAATTCTTGTTTAGTGATTCGTTAAACTTTCAAAAATTTCAAAAATAGCCAGTTTACTCCTTCCAATTAAATAATAAATGTTATACATTCATATATAATTTCCCTATTCTGTATATATTTTGTCTGTATGACATATCCATGTTATCTTAAAAACAACTTAAAATATAAAAGAACATTAATCAATAATTCTTATCTCGCCATATAACCAGAAAAGCCTTATGATAGCATTGGTTGTTCAGTCTGTTGTAAAAATTCTTGTAACTTCTCTGGTTCTTGAAAATTTAATGTTCTATTGCCATAAGTAACCCTCATGATTGCCGGGTATATTAACCCGTATTTAGCCCCTATGCTTCTCAGCTGTGGTCTCAGATCTAAAAATCTCTTCCTTTAGCAGCAGTTGCTTTCGCAAAGTCAGGCACGATATGTATGCGTGCATCTTGATACTTTAAGTTTTTGTTCTCCTTTGCCAGTCGAAAAATTTCCATAACCTGCTGATATCGTAAAAGCTTAAAAATTAAGGGACGCGGACCCACTTGTTTCTCTGATCTTTTCATGGGAACCCTATGTGCTCGCTCAATTTCGAGGGGGAACTTTGTTTTAAGTGGCAATAATTTAGGGAGGAGATTTTTTAAAAAGGAAATCGGGTTGTTTTTTTCCACCCCTTCCGGCAATCCTAGGACCCGTAAATTACTTCGCCTCTCTCTGTTACAGCAATCTTCCAGGTCCCTGGTAAATATTTCTATTTTTTTCCGATCCATTTTACATTGAAATGCTTCTTCAGAGATTTCAATTTTTTTTTCCAGTTGATCCGTTTTTAGTTCCACCTTCTCCATTCTTTTAGTTAGAGTAGACATTTCTTCTTTAAACTCTTGTATTTTCCTCGAATTATCTAAGACAATTTCTTTAACTTCTCTTAGCTCAAACATAATATCGCTGACACTTTCAATTTCCTTTGGCAGCGGCTGTCTTGACGGGGTTGCCAGTTCCAGCTTCGATTGTTTTACACTCCCTGTTGAGAAAGCCGAATCAGCCTTTGCCTGCTTCGCTGAAGCCATAATACCTTTGTATTACACTTTTAAAGCCAGAGAAAAGAAAATTTTGTAACTTATTAATCTTCAAAAGTCTGTTGGTACGGAGCTACTTGTTTACCCGACCATTCACATGAGCCTCCAAGCCACGCCCCTCCGATAACCAATTCCTAATCCACAACTGAACTATGCCACCTATCCCATGACACTTTAATTTTTCTCAGGAGCCTCTCGTGAGGAACTTTATCAAAAGCTTTTTGAAAATCTAGATACACTATATCAACCGGCTCACCTTTATCCACATGTTTATTCACACCTTCAAAGAAGTCAAGCAAATTAGTGAGGCAAGATCTCTCTTAGCTGAACCCATGCTAACTCTGTCTCATTAAATCATGTTTGTCTACGTGTTCCACAATTTTATTTTTTATAATTGTTTCTACCATTTTTCCTGGCACTGAAGTGAGGCTTACCAGTCTGTAATTTCCCGGATTTCACTTGGAGCCCTTTTTAAAAATCAGCGTAACATTGGCTACCCTCCAATCTTCAGGTAACATAGAAACATAGAAACATAGAAATAGACGGCAGATAAGGGCCACGGCCCATCAAGTCTGCCCACTCCAATGACCCTCCCTATCTATCTTTGCGGATAGATCCCACATGTTTGTCCCATTTGGCCTTAAAATCTGGCACGCTTCTGGCCTCAATAACCTGAAGTGGAAGACTATTCCAGCGATCAACCACCCTTTCGGTGAAGAAGAACTTCCTAGTGTCACCGTGCAGTTTCCCGCCCCTGATTTTCCACTGATGTCCCCTTGTTGCTGCGGGACCCTTGAAAAAGAAGATATCCTCTTCCACTTCGATGCGACCCGTGAGGTACTTGAATGTCTCGATCATATCTCCCCTCTCTCTACGTTCCTCGAGTGAGTAGAGCTGCAACTTCCCTAACCGCTCCTCGTATGGGAGCTCCTTGAGTCCCGAGACCATCCTGCTGGCCATTCTCTGGACCGATTCCAGTCTCAGTACATCCTTGCGGTAATGTGGCTTCCAAAATTGCACACAGTACTCCAGGTGCGGTCTCACCATGGATCTATATAGTGGCATAATGACTTCAGGTTTACGGCTGACGAAACTCCTGCGTATGCAACCTATGATTTGCCTTGCTTTGGATGAAGCTTGCTCAACTTGGTTTGCAGACTTCATGTCATCCCTGACAATCACCCCTAAGTCTCTTTCTGCTTCAGTTTTTGTCAAGATCTCGCCATGGATTTCGGCTTCCCAGGTGCATGACTTTGCATTTTTTGGCATTGAAACTGAGTTGCCAGGACCTAGACCAGCGCTCCAGTAGAAGTAGGTCATGCATCATATCATCTGCCATCGAATTATTGTCTGTTGTGCTCTTGTTCACTACATTGCTTAGCTTGGCATCATCGGTGAATAATGTTATTCTTCCTCGGAGCCCTTCTGTCAAGTCTCTTATGTAGATGTTGAACAAGATTGGGCCCAGGACGGAGCCCTGTGGCACTCCACTTATCACCTCCGACATTTCGGAGGGGGTGCCGTTCACCACCACCCTCTGAAGCCTACCTCCAAGCCAGTTCCCAACCCAATTTGTCAATGTGTCGCCCAAACCTAAAGAACTCATCTTGCTTAGCAACCTGCGGTGTGGTACGCTATCAAATGCCTTGCTGAAATCTAGGTAGACAATGTCCAGGGACTCACCAGCATCCAGCTTCCTCGTCACCCAGTCAAAGAAGCTGATCAGGTTGGATTGGCAGGATCTCCCCTTAGTAAATCCATGTTGGCGGGGATCCCGTAGTTTCTCCTCGTCCATGATTGGATAGAATCATGGACGAGGAGAAACTACGGGATCCCCGCCAACATGGATTTACTAAGGGGAGATCCTGCCAATCCAACCTGATCAGCTTCTTTGACTGGGTGACGAGGAAGCTGGATGCTGGTGAGTCCCTGGACATTGTCTACCTAGATTTCAGCAAGGCATTTGATAGCGTACCACACCGCAGGTTGCTAAGGTACTACAACAATTTTAGCGACAGGTTACAGATCACTAACAGCAGGTTAGCTACTAGATGTTACTACAACCCTAGACAATCAGCTACGTCTTTTAAATAGTGCTACACTGTACTACCAACGTCCTCCTGGACTCCAACACAAAAGCGACGTAGAAACCAAAGTTTCCAAAAATCTTAGGCTTCATCTCAACAAATGGCAGCTCAGTCCTTTTGACGTGCTTCTAGAGAGTCTGGCCACTGTTCTGCCTTCTAATCTTCTACCCTATCCCGCTGCCTTCTAATCTTCCACCCTACCCCACCAATGTTGATCTCTTATCACTACTGATGCCTGGATTTTATGCGTAGTGAAGGAAGGGTACCTTCTTAATCTGCGAGAAATCCCTCCAAACAAACCACCAAGAGAGTCCTCTTTCAATTCTCAGCAGACTTTACTCCTTAGGAACTCCCAGCCTTTCTGCAACTCAGTGCCATTGAACTAATATCTCTTTAGTAGAAGGGCTAGGGGTTCTACTCCAAGTACTTTCTCATACTAAAGGAAATGGGAAGTTTTCAACCGATTCTCAACCTCCATGCTCTGAACAAATATTTAGTCAAGGAAAAATTATGCATTCTCTTCCTAGGAACCTTGCATCCACTCCTAGAAAAGAATGACTGGCTATGCTCTCTGGATCTCAAGAAAGCATACACATATATTCCCATTCTTCCAGCCCACAGACAATAGTGTCACCTGCAGTACAAGGTGCTCCCCTTTAGTCTTGCATCAGCGCCTAGAGTGTTCACAAAGTGTTTAGTTATAGTGGCTGCAATACTCCGCTCTTACGGCTTTTATGTTCCCCTATCTGGACAACTGGTTGATAAAAACATCATTACATCAAGCAGTTCAATTAGCTACCAACTCAACAATACATCTCTTGGAACTTCTGGGGTTTGCAGTCAATTACCAAAAGTCCCATCTCCAACTAACCTAGAATCTGGAATTCATCTGGATACCATTCAGGCTCATGCTTACCTCTCTCAACAGAGGTTGGACGCTCTCCTTTACTTTTGCAAACATGTCTCTGTTCTCCAAACCATAGTAGCATGACAGATGATGCGGCTGTTGGGACACATGGCATCAACCATCCATTTAAGCCCATTTGCACAGCTACATCTCAGAACTGCTCAATGGACAGATGCATGGGACATGGGAACTCACCTGAACAGTCTCCACACAGGGTTCATGGAGTCCTCAAGAAAGATCGCTTCATATCAATCTTCTAGAGCTCCAAGCGATTCACAATGCTCTTCACACCTTTCAAGATCATCTTCTGAACCACATAATACTAGTCAGGATGGATAATCAAGTAGCCATGTACTATATAAACAAACAAGGAGGGACAGGGTCTCATTCTCTCTGCCAGGAGACAATACAGGTCTGGTCTTGGGGAAATTTCATGCAAAATCTATCTCAAAGT
Organism: Geotrypetes seraphini; assembly: GCF_902459505.1. Taxonomy (NCBI): domain Eukaryota; kingdom Metazoa; phylum Chordata; class Amphibia; order Gymnophiona; family Dermophiidae; genus Geotrypetes; species Geotrypetes seraphini. The sequence goes on along the minus strand of NC_047091.1, from coordinate 189,087,612 downwards.
TGTGTATCTAGCAGGTGAACAGAATGCTCTGGCAGACAGACTGAGCAGATTTCTTCAACCTCATGAGTGGTCACTCAGTTCAACTATATTGCATCAAGTCTTCTTGACTTGGGGTATCCCAGCAATCACAAACTTCCACATTTCTTCTCCAAACTGTACTCTCCTCATCGCCTAGTCAGACACCTTTCTTCTGGATTGGGCAGACAAATTCTTATATGCATTCCCTCTAATCCCTCTAATAGGAAAGATGCTCTTAAATTCAGGCAAGAAACAGCCACCATGATCCTTATAACTCCATGGTGGCTGAAACAGTCCTCTTCTCCTTCAATACAGTGTCAGGGAACCAATTTCACTACAAATCTTTCCAACTCTGTCTATATTCTCTACATCTCACATCCTGATTCCTCTCTCCCAATGAGTAGATGACTTCCATCTCTCTGCTTCAGTGTTGACCATCATAGATGCCTCCAGAAAACCCTCCACATAGCGATGTTACTGCTTCAAGTGGACACGTTTTACCTGCTGGGAGCAGTGGTTAAAGCTATAGCTTCAGCACCCTGGGGTTATGGGTTCAAACTCATACTGCTCCTTTTGACCCAAGACAAGTCACTTAATTCCCCCATTGCCTCAGGTGTATTAGATAGATTGTGAGCTCGCTAGGACAGATAGGGAAAAATGCTTCATTAACTGAATATGTTCATGTAAACCATTCTGAGCTCCCCTCCACACACACGTTCTCTGTCGTCAGTGCTGTCACACATCTCTCTGACACTGGCCTAAAAACAACAAACCTCTGGCTACACACATGTTGATTTCTAGGTTCATGAAAGGACTCATGAATTAAAAACCTCCAATCAAACTTCCTGCAGTTGCTCGGGACCTCAATGTTGTTCTCACCACTTTGATGAAACCTTCATTTGAGCCACTTGTGATATAACTCCTTAAATATCTCACTTGGAAAGTTAGTCTTTTAAATTTTTATTACTTCTGCACACTGAGTTAGTGAGCTGCAAGCAGTAGCGTGTGATCCACTTTATACGACTTTTTATCATGAGAGAGTTGTTCTTTTCTTACCAAATGTAGTCTTGGAATTTCATCTCAATTAGTCTATAGTACTACTTGTCTTCTTCCCCAAACCACATTCCCACCCTGGTGAAGCAGCGCTCTACACATTGGACTGTAAACATGCCTTAGGCCTTAGCTTACTGTTGGGATTGAACAAAGCCTCACAGAGCTATCACTCGCCTGTTCCTGTCCTTTGATCCCAACAGGCAAGGAGATCCTGTTACTAAGAGAACAATATCTGCAAACTGAAAAATCTCTGAAGTCATTTAAGTCTCACTTGAAGGCTAATAGTTCCTAATAGTTTGTCAATTTGCTAGTTTTGCCATGACTTGTGACTAAGGAGTCTTTATCTCTGCAATATCTTCTCAATAATTTTGACTGGGTAGTTAATTTCCTTGCAACTTTTGCATATTACTTGTGATTAGGTAGTCTCCATCTTACACTTATCTTTTCTTTTCTTTCTGCATCCCCTGTTTTTCCCTTAAGATATTGTAAACCTTTCCTGCCCTTTTTGTCCTCTTGTGTCTAGTTTGGTTAATTTGACTGTGTACACTCCCCTTGTTATGCTTTTATTTTAAATATTGCCTATTGTTTTTATTTATTGTACACCACTTTGATATCAAATAAAATCACTGTAATTGTACATGGTTAGTGGACTGCATCTCGTTTTGCTGCGCTCAGGCTGGGCTGCTACTGGAAGGTCATGTCACTTCAGTAGCTTACCTGCGTTCCACTCCCATTGAGGACATTTGTAAAGTGACCACCTGGTCCTCATTTCATAGTTTTACATCCCGTTACTGTCTGGAGCAGTTCTACAAAATGTATTCTCTGTTTAGATGCCATCTTCCCTCCATCCCTTACATATCAGTTAGGGAGTCCCACATGTGAGAATATGCTGCCTGCTTGTCCTGTAACAGATGTTGTCTAGGGACAGTAGGCAGATATTCGCACAACCCTCCCACCTCCCCTAATTAGCATCGTAGTCGAGTTGGAAAGCACTCACACATGCTCAGTACGGGTGGTCTTGAGAATTCTAAGAAGTAACACTACACTTTTGCACTGTTCATACTGCGCTCCTTGGATAATGTCACCTGCATGTGAATATCTGCCTGCAGTCCCTGGATAACACATGTTACAAGTGAGCCTTGAAGATGTGCGCAGGCAGATAGAAAAACTAAAAACTGACAAATCCCCAGGTCTGGACGGAATCCATCCAAGGGTTCTGAAAGAATTAAAGGAGGAGATAGCGGAACTACTGCAGCAAATTTGCAACCTATCCCTGAAAATAGGTGTGATCCCTGAGGATTGGAAGATAGCCAACGTCACGCCCATCTTTAAAAAGGGATCAAGAGGTGACCCGGGAAACTACAAACCAGTGAGTCTGACATCCGTTCCGGGGAAAATGGCGGAAGCACTGATAAAAGAAAACATCGATGAACATTTGGAAAGAAACGAACTTCTGAAAACAAGTCAACATGGTTTCTGCAGGGGGAGATCGTGCCTAACTAACTTATTGCATTTCTTCGAAGGAATTAACAAATGGATGGACAAAGGAGACCCCATAGACATCATATACCTAGATTTCCAAAAAGCCTCTGACAAGGTGCCTCACGAGCGTTTACTCCGGAAACTGAAGAACCATGGGGTAGACGGAGACATACATAGATGGGTCAGAAACTGGTTGGCGGGTAGGAAACAGAGGGTAGGGGTGAAAGGCCACTACTCGGACTGGAGAAGGGTCACGAGTGGTGTTCCGCAGGGCTTGGTGTTCGGGCCGCTGCTATTTAATATATTTATAAATGATCTAGAAACAGGGACGAAGTGTGAGATAATAAAATTTGCGGACGACACCAAACTATTTAGTGGAGCTTGGAATAAAGAAGACTGCGAAGAATTGCAAAGGGACTTGAACAAACTAGGGGAATGGGAGACGAGATGGCAGATGAAGTTCAACGTTGAGAAATGTAAAGTATCGCATGTGGAAAGCAGAAATCCGAGGTACACCTATATGATGGGAGGGATGTTATTGAATGAGAGTACCCAAGAAAGGGACCTGGGGGTAATGGTGGACATGACAATGAAGCTGACGGCACAGTGCGCAGCGGCTGCTAAGAGAACGAATAGAATACTAGGTATAATCAAGAAGGGTATTACTACCAGAATGAAAGAAGTTATCCTGCCATTGTATCGGGCGATGGTGCGCCCGCATCTGGAATACTGCGTTCAGTATTGGTCGCCGTATCTTAAGAAGGACATGGCGTTACTCGAGAGGGTTCAGAGGAGAGTGACACGTCTGATAAAAGGGATGGAAAACCTTTCCAACGCTGAGAGATTGGAGAAACTGGGTCTCTTTTCCCTGGAGAAGAGGAACTTAGAGGGGATATGATAGAGATTTATAAGATCATGAGGGGCATAGAGAGAATAGAGAGGGACAGATTATTCAAACTTTCAAGAACAAGAGGGCATCTGGAAAAGTTGAAAGGAGACAGGTTCAAAACAAATGCTAGGAAGTTCTTCTTTACCCAACGTGTGGTGGACACCTGGAATGTGCTTCCAGAGGCCGTAATAGGGTAGAGTATGGTACTGGGGTTTAAGAAAGGATTGGACAATTTCCTACTGGAAAAGGGGATAGAGGGGTATAAATAGAGGATTACTGCACAGGTCCTGGACCTGTTGGGCCGCCGTGTGAGCGGACTGCTGGACACGATGGACCTCAGGTCTGACCCATCAGAGGCATTGCTTATGTTCTTATGTTCTTTGCAATGGCAATATATTGATGTTTTACAAAATACAGACAACATTACATAGACAGCTCATTTGGACCAGCGGTTTGCAGAAGTGATCGCGGGAGCAACTGTGTTTACGTTTCTAGTGTTTAAAACTACCTGTGAAAAGCAAAATGTGCAAGTGATTTGGTCATTAGATTTTGTTTAGGGATGCTTATTAATCTCTTGGCCAGCAGAAGGCGTCCTATGATAAGAAATCAAGATAAGATCATGAAGAGCTTAGGGGAAAAAAGTACCACACTGCACCTTCTATGCTGTGCGAGAAATTGAACCTGCAGGTGAGCACCATTTGTGTGCTGCAGTGACGGGAACAAAATAACTGATTACAGCTGCTTATAGAGATTCAGTTTCTCTTTGTTTCAAAGTTTATATGTTTCTATCTTGCTTTCTAGCGCTACACCCCTGTCATTAGATCAAATTAAGATCCATATGAGGATCCTTTCTTTAGATATAACGTATGGGTTGACACAGAGTCTTGGTACTGTTAGTTTTGTCTTCAAAGTAACAAACATTGATTTCACAATCAGAGGAATTAAGTCACCCACATTTTTGTTTATATTCATAGCAGTGTCGTAAATTGTATGCAATCATATTGTTTTAAAAGGACAGCAAAAAATATTTCTGACTTGTTTTTGAGAACTGTGAGCGTTTCTTTTTCTTTTTTTTTTTTTTTTGCCACCGATGTTATTCTCTGATATTTAATGCTGGGCCATGTCTGGGCACTGGCAGTGAATATTTGAGTTTATGTGGCCAGATATCTCTTATGTGGTTAAGTGTCTAAGCAACACTGCATAAAATAGGACTGACTTTAAATTGATGGAGTTCCTTTCTTTGAATCTTCGGTTTATTCCAGGACAAGCAGGCAGGTATTCTCACATATGGGTGACGTCATCCGACGGAGCCCCGATGCGGACGCCTCACAAGCAGACTTGCTTGAAGAAACTAGAAGTTTCGAGTTGCCCGCACCGCGCATGTGCGAGTGCCTTCTCACCCAGTGCACAGGGCGCGTCTCCTCAGTTCTTAGTTTTCCGTGGAGCTGAGAAGTCCATCTTTTTGGCTCTCTCCGGTTACTTCGTCGTTCGTGCCTTCTCTCACCGCGGTTTGTGTTTTATTTTTCTCACGAATCGCTGTATTGTTACTTTTCTTTCTTTAAAAAAAAAAAAAAAAATTTTATTTCCATCCGGTACAGGCCGCTTGGCCGCAGCCTGCGGGCTTCGACTTTGCGTCGGCTGTATTTTTGTCTATGCCCCGGCCTGTCACCGGTTTCAAATGGTGTAGCAGGTGCAAGCGCACGATATCTCTTATGGACCCTCACGGACGCTGCCTCAAGTGCCTTGGGCTGAAGCATCATCCTACCTCGTGCCTGCCTTGCCAAACACTTAAGCCTCGTGCTTTTAAGCGTCGTTGCATCCTGGTGGATAGCCTCTTCGAGATGGAGTCTACTAATCCCTCAACATCAAAGGTGTCTTCGGCTTCGACCCCCATCGAAGCCTCTGCCTCTACTGCTTCCACCTCGAGCCTTATCAGACCTTCATCGTTTGGTGCGGCTCTTGCTTCGACATCCTCTGCTGCGATATCTTCTCCTGTCTCCTCAGGTCAGATAGCTCAGTACTCGGTTCCGCCAGTGGTGATTAAAGTGTCGAAGCCTCCTAAGTCGAAACACTCTCACACCACTGTGTGGGACCCTTCAGCCAAGGCAGGTGGGCTGGTTTCAAACGCGGTACCCTCCTTGCCGGCTTCGTCCCAGACATCTTTGGAGGAGCAGATTATTAAGGTCCTCACTAACATGGGACCCACACTGCTCACTCTTCTCCAGCCTGGGTATGCAGCAGTCTCCCGCGAGGTCGAGCCGCCTTTGCCCCGGTCTCATCCTCCACATTCGATGCAGGGAGCGGAGTCTCTGCGAGTGTCTGGTCTGGCTTCCAAGCATGAAATGCATGGAGTAGATTCTTTGCATCGACAGGATACCTCACACTCTACTTCTTCTGCTTCCGAGGTGACCTCTGCTCGGTCCTCGAGATCCAGTTCGAGACAGTTTTCGACACCACTCGAGGCCTGCTTCGAGGCATTCTTCCAGACATCATTCCTCGAAGCCTCGATCCCCTCCGGCCTCGACAAGACCACCAACTCCTCGTTCCAGGTCTCTGATGCCGGCCCTTGAGGATATTCCGATTTCCAGTGCCTCGTTCAAGTCTCCAGGTTCCTTCGCACCATGGTTTCCAGCTGAGGCTTCTACTTCTTCGACTCCAGCTGCCTCGACGTCCTCGAGTCCTTCTCGAGGCTGTGCAACTGCAGATCAGTTATCTTTCTCCTCTTTTTTGAGACAGATGGCTGTGGACTTGAGCGTTCCATTGGACACTGGCTCTAAATATTCTAAAGAATACTTTGAGGTCATGCATCTTCCTCAACCTCCGGCTAAATCTCTTAAGCTTCTACTTCATAAGCTTCTCGATCAAACTTTTACTAGATGCATGGAGACTCCTTTTTCCATTCCAGCAGTTCCAGGAAAGTTGGACGTCAGATATAAAACGGTACATCATAAAGGCTTCGACAACTCCCAGTTGTCTCATCAATCCCTGCTTGTAGAATCTTCTTTAAAGAGATCCCATCCTTCCAGGGTTTATGCCACAGTTCCTCCTGGCAGGGAAGGAAAAACCATGGATAAATTTGGACGTCGCATCTACCAGAATGCCATGATGTCTTCTAGGGTCCTTAATTATAATTTTTATTTTATCACTTATTTTAATCTAATCTAATCTAATCTTTAGGTTTGTATACCGCATCATCTCCACGTTCATAGAGCTCGATGCGATTTACAATAGGAGAAATAGGAAGGAACTACAACAGAGGGTTAGAGGTAGAAGTGTGAAGAAAATTTAGAGGACTTGGGATGCCAAGATATAAGAGTTTCCTTGATTCCTAAGTTGGAGGGAGACTTACATTTTTTGAGAAAAGCCAGGTTTTCAGATGTTTGCGGAAAACTTGGAGAGAGCTCAAGTTCCAAAGAGGGGAGGTAAGGTTGTTCCAGAGCTCAGTGATTTTGAAGTGGAGGGAGGGCCCTAGCTTTCCTGTGTGGGAAATGCCTTTTAGCGAGGGGAAGGATAGTTTTAATTTGTGGGAGGATCTGGTGGTATTAGGGTTTGAGGAATTCCAAGAAAGAGAGATAAAGGGAGGGAGGATACCATATAGGATTTTGAAAGTTAAACAGGCGCATTTATAGTGGACCCTGGTGATTATCGGAAGCCAGTGGAGCTTAGCCAGGAGCGGGGAGACATGGTCAAATTTACTTTTAGCGAAGATGAGCTTGGCCGCGGCATTCTGAATCCGTTGGAGTCTGTGGAGGTTTTTCTTAGTTTGAATTTCTTTTGTCTCTTTTGCCAAAATTTTTGAGTTACTTGGATGACAACATTCATTTTGAGTTTCAAGAAGTCATTGCTTCTTTCTCTCAGTTACGTCTTCATCTTCTGCAATCATCTTATGATGCCTTTGAGCTCTCTGCCCGAGCAGCAGCTTGCTCTGTGGCCATGCATCGTCTAGCCTGGCTTCGCACCATTGACATGGACTCTAATCTTCAGGACCGCCTGGTGAACATTCCTTGTGAGGGCAATGACCTTTTCGATGAATCCATCGAGGCAGCCACCAAAAAATTGTCTGACCATGCTAAATGCTTTGCCTCCATAGTCAGACCTAAACCTAAGCCAGCTCTTTCTAGGCCTACACGCCCTCCTGTTATCTACCAGAGGCGTTTTCCTCCAAAGTTGGCGCCTTACACTCGCCCTCCTTTGAAGAAACAGCCACCTCAGAAACAGCAGAAACCTCAACCTTCTGCTCCACCTAAGGCTTCTCAGCCTTTTTGACTGTTTACAACAGAGCATAACCTCCACCGTTCTGTCTCTGACTCCCTTTCCACCTATAGGAGGTTGTCTCCATCATTTTTACAACAGATGGACGGTCATTACATCCGACCTCTGGGTACTTACCATCATAAGGGAAGGATACTCCCTTCATTTCACTCAGGTTCCACCAGAGCTTCCTTCCAATCCATCCCAGACCGCCCTTCTTTTTCAGGAAGCTCAAGCTCTGCTACGTCTCCATGCCATCGAACCAGTTCCCTTGGAACAGCAGAACAGGGGGTTTTACTCCCGTTACTTCCTTGTTCCGAAGAAGACGGGCAATCTGCGACCTATTTTGGATCTCAGGGCTCTCAACAAATTTATGGTCAAAGAAAAGTTTTGAATGTTGTCCATGGCATCTCTCTATCCACTTCTCGAACAGAACGACTGGTTATGCTCGCTGGATCTCAAGGAGGCCTATACTCGTATCCCCATTCATCTGGCCTCCCGTAAATATCTCAGATTTCGGGTGGGGAAGCTGCATTTTCAATACAGAGTTCTACCCTTCGGCCTGGCCTCGTCTCCCAGAGTGTTCACCAAGTGCCTGGTTGTGGTAGCGGCAGCTCTCAGGAACCATGGCCTCCCTACCTCAACGACTGGCTCATCAAAGATTCCACATCTCAAGGAATTATTGTAGCGACCCAACAGACTACCTGGTTCCTACAAAGTTTGGGATTCGAAATCAACTTTCCCAAATCTCAACTTCAGCCCTCACAGAATCTTCAATTCACTGGAGCTGTTCTAGACACTGTCCAACTCAGAGCATTCCTTCCACAACAACGTCTGGAAGCTCTTCTTCAACTCTGTCATACAGTGTCTTCCCGATCTTCCATCTCAGCGAGACACATGATGCTACTTCTGGGTCACATGGCCTCCACAGTACACGTGACTCCTTTTGCCAGACCTCAGAATTCCTCAGTGGACCCTGGCATCTCAATGGACGCAGGCTTGCGATCCTCTTTTCCAACACATCACACTCACTCCTTCTTTCAAGAAGTCTTTCCGTTGGTGGATGCTCTCTTCCAATCTTTCCAGAGGCTTCCTTTTTCAGAAGGTCCTCACGACAGACTCGTCGACCTACACCTGGGGCGCTCATATCGATGGTCTCCATACTCAAGGCCTCTGGACCAGTACAGATCGTCAGTGTCATATCAATCAGTTGGAACTCAGAGCGATCCTCAAAGCTCTACATGCTTTTCAACATCTCCTTCACGACACAGTAGTCCTCGTCCGCACGGACAACCAAGTTGCCATGTCAACAAACAGGGAGGGACGGGATTGGCCTCCCTCTGTCAAGAAGCTCTGGAGATTTGGGACTGGGCTATCCGTCACAATACGTTCCTCAAAGCTGTCTACATTCAAGGGGCTCAGAATTGCTTGGCGGACAACTTGAGTCGTCTCCTCCAACCTCATGAATGGACTCTCCATTCCTCGTCTCTTCATCACATTTTCTCATAGTGGGGAACACCTCAGATAGACCTCTTTGCAGCTCTCCACAACTTCAAACTGCCTCAGTTCTGCTCCAGGATATACTCTCCTCACCACCTCGAGGCAGATGCTTTTCTTCTGGAATGGACAAATCTGTTCCTCTACGCATTTCCTCCATTCCCTCTCATTCTCAAAACTCTAGTCAAATTGAAGAACGATCATGCCACCATGATTCTAATTGCTCCTCGGTGGCCGAGACAACCATGGTACTCCATTCTACTTCAACTCAGCAGCAGGGAGCTATACCTTCTACCAGTTTTTCCTTCTCTGTTTGCACAGAGTCAAGGATCTCTGCTTCATCCCAACCTGCAGTCTCTACACCTGACAGCCTGGTACCTTTCAGCATAATCCCTCTTCAATTTTCTCAATCTGTCAGAGATGTTTTAGAAGCTTCTAGAAAGCTTACAACTAGACAATGCTATCACCAAAAATGGACTAGATTTTCTACATGGTGTTTCTCTCATCATAAGGAGCCTCAACATTCCTCCTTATCATCTGTTTTAGATTATCTTTTGCACCTATCCAACTCTGGACTCGAGTCTACATCCATACGAGTCCATCTCAGTGCAATTGCAGCTTTTCATCAGCCTATTGAAGGGAAACCTCTCTCTGCTCATCCGGTAGTTTCCAGATTCATGAAAGGACTTTTCAATGTTAATCCTCCTCTCAAACCACTCCTGTGGTTTGGGACCTCAATGTTGTCCTTTCTCAACTCATGAAACCTCCATTTGAACCAATTGATAAGGCTCATATGAAGTATCTCACTTGGAAAGTGGTGTTCCTCATTGCCCTCACTTCTGCTTGACGAGTCAGTGAGCTACAAGCTTTGGTTACTGATTCACTGTGTTCCATCATGACAAGGTGGTTTTTCGTACTCATCCAAAATTCCTACCCAAAGTGGTCTCAGAATTTCATCTCAACCAATCTATTGTCCTTCCATTGTTTTTTCCAAAGCCTCATTCTCACCCTGGAGAATCAGCTCTTCATACTCTGGACTGTAAACATGCTTTGGCCTTCTACTTGGAATGCACCAAACCACACTGGACTGCTCCTCAACTTTTTGTCTCTTTCGATCCAAATAAGTTGTGACATCCAATTTCTAAACGCACCATCTCCAATTGGATGGCGGCTTGTATCTCTTTCTGCTATGCCCAGGCTGGATTACCACTTCACAGTAAAATCACAGCCCATAAAGTCAGGGCAATGGCAGCTTCTGTAGCTTTCCTCAGATCTACACCTATTGAGGAGATTTGCAAGGCTGCTACTTGGTCCTCGGTTCATACCTTCACTTCTCACTATTGTCTGGATACTTTCTCCGGATGGGATGGACAGTTTGGCTAAACAGTATTACAAAATTTATTCTCCTAAATTGCCAACACTCCCACCATCCCATTCTGGTTAGCTTGGAGGTCACCTATATGTGAGAATACCTGCCTGCTTGTCCTGGGATAAAGCACAGTTACTTACCGTAACAGATGTTATCCAGGGACAGCAGGCAGCTATTCTCACAACCCACCCACCTCCCCTGATTGGCTTCTCTGCTAGCTATCTGAATTGAGGAGATGCGCCCTGTGCACTGGGCGTGAAGGCACTCGCGCATGCGCGGTGCGGGTGACTTGAAACTTCTAGTTTCTTCAAGCAAGTCTGCTGGTGAGGCGTTCGCATTGGGGCTCCGTCGGATGACGTCACCCATATGTGAGAATAGCTGCCTGCTGTCCCTGGATAACACCTGTTACGGTAAGTAACTGTGCTTTGTAAACCGCTTTGCACATTTACTTGTAAAGCGGTCTATCAAGCATACAGTAAACAACAAACAATGCAATCTAATTTAACTCTAGGTGGGTAAGTGCTTAACTATATTAGTGCCAACTCTGCCTCCGGACCGTCCACAAAATAGCTAGCTTTAAATTTAGCAGTCTGTAATGATAGAAAAACTGACTATTTCACCTTCACCTAGCCAGTTCAAGGATGAATACCTAGATAAGTAATGCTGAATCTCAGTGGATAGCCCCAAACTCATTGCAAGAGGATGTGTTAACAGCATTTAACATAGCTGGTTAGAAAAAATTAAATTGCGAGCCATGGAATCGAGGTGAAATATACTCATGTGGATTAAAAACTGGTTGGAGCATAGGTAACAAAGAGTGGGGGTAAATGGACATTACTCGGACTGGAAAAGCGTCACCAGTGGGGTGCCGCAGGGCTCGGTACTTGGACCCGTGCTCTTCAACATCTTTATAAATGATCTAGACATAGGTACAACGAGCGAAGTGATTAAATTTGCAGATGATACAAAGTTATTCAGAATAGTGAAGACGCAGGTGGATTGTGAAGATCTGCAACGTGATATAATTAGGCTCGAGGAATGGGCATCGACATGTCAGATGAGGTTCAATGTGGACAAGTGTAAAGTGATGCATGTCGGTAACAAAAATCTCATGCACAAATACAGGATGTCCGGGGCGATACTTGGAGGGACCTCCCAGGAAAGGGACTTAGGAGTTCTGATCGACAAGTCAATGAAGCCATCCATGCAATGTGTGGCGGCGGCGAAAAGGGCGAACAGAATGCTAGGAGGGGATCGCGAACAGATCGGAGAGGGTTATCATGCCGCTGTACTGGGCAATGGTGCGCCCTCACCTGGAGTACTGCGTCCAGCACTGGTCGCCGTACATGAAGAAGGACATGGTACTACTCGAAAGGGTCCAGAGAAGAGCGACTAAGATGGTTAAGGGGTTGGAGAAGCTGCCGTACAGTGAAAGATTACAGAAACTGGGCCTCTTCTCCCTCGAACAGAGGAGATTGAGAGGGGACATGATTGAAACATTCAAGGTACCGAAGGGGATAGATTTAGTAGATAAAGACAGGTTGTTCACCCTTTCCAAGGTGGGGAGAGCGAGAGGGCACTCTCTAAAGTTGGAAGGGGATAGATTCCATGCAAACGTAAGGAAGTTCTTCTTCACCCAGAGAGTCGTGGAAAACTGGAACGCTCTTCCGGAGTCTGTCATAAGGGAAAACACCCTCCAGGGATTCAAGACAAAGTTAGACAAGTTCCTGCTGAACAAGGACGTACGCTGATAGGGATAGTCTCAGTCAGGGCGCTGGTCTTTGACCAGAGTGCCATCGCATGAGCGGACTGCTGGGCATGATGGACCGCTGGTCTGACCCAGTAGTGGCAGTTCTTATGTTCTTATAAGATTTGCCGCTGCTGGGTCAGATCAGTGGTCCATCATGCCCAGCAGTTCGTTCACACGGCAGCCCTTAGGTCAAAGTCTAGTGCCCTATTTGAGTCTAGCCTTACCTGCATACGTTCTGGTCCAGCAGGAATTTATCTAATCTTTTCTTGAATCCCTGAAGGGTGCTTTCCCCTATAATAGCCTCTGGAAGAGCATTCTAGTTTTCTACCTCTCTCTGGGTGAAGAAGAACTTCCTTATGTTTGTACGGAATCTATACCCTTTTAACTTTAGCGAGTGACCTCTTATTCTCTTCACTTTGGAGAGGGTGAACAATCTATCTTTCTCTACTAAGTAAATTCCCTTCAATATCTTGAATGTTTCAATCATGTCCCCTCTCAATCTCCTCTGTTCGAGGGAGAAGAGGCCCAGTTTCTCTAGACTCTCATTGTAAGGCAACTCCTCCAGTCCCTTAACCATTTTTGTCGCTCTTCTCTGAACCCTTTCGAGTAGTACTATGTCCTTTTTCATGTACGGTGACCAGTGTTGGACGCAGTATTCCAAGTGGGGGCGTACCATGGCCTGGTGCAGCAGCATGATAACCTTCTCAGATCTGTTTGTGATCCCCTTCTTAATCATTCCTAGCATTCTGTTTGCCCTTTCGCCGCTGCCGTGCATTTCTCAGTCGGTTTCATTGACTTCTCTATAAGTACTCCCAAGTCTCTTTCCTGGGGGCTCTCTTCCAGTATAGCACCGGACATCTTGTATTCATGCATGTGATTTTTGTTACCGACATGCATCACCTTTCACTTATCCATGTTGAACCTCATTTGCTATTTCGTGGCCCATTCCTCGAGTGTGTTTATGTTTTGTTGTAGGTCTTCGCAATGCTTTTGTTTCCTCACTACTCTGAATAACTTGGTATCATCTGCAAATTTAATCACCTCACTCGTGCCAGTTTATAAATATGTTGAAGAGCACAGGCCCGAGCACCGAACCTTGTGGCACTCCACTCGTGACGCTTTTCCAGTCCGAGTATTGTCCATTTACCCCCACTCTCTGTTTCCTATCCGCCAAACAGTTTTTAATTCAAGTGAGTATATCACCCTCGATTCCATGGCTCGCAATTTTTCGAAGTAGAAGTTCATGCGGGACCTTGTTGAACGCCTTCTGAAAATCTAGATATACGATGTCAACTGGGTCTTCCTTGTCTATCTGCCTATTTACTCCCTCGAAGAAGTGCAGTAAGTTTGTCAAGCAAGATCTTCCTTTGCTGAAGCCATGCTGGCTGGTCCTCATCAGTTTGTGTCTGTTAAGGTGATCGATGATGCGGTCCTTTATCAGCGCCTCTACCATCTATCCCGGTACTGAAGTCAGAGTCGCTGGTCTGTAGTTTCCCGGATCTCTCCTCGAACCTTTCTTCAAGATTGGCGTAACATTTGCCACTTTCCAGTCTTCTGGAATCCTTCCTGATTTGATTGACAGATTGGCTATTAGCATTCTCGGAGATCCTGTTGGTACCCAGGGCTGATGAGAAGAGGCAGATGGAGCTGCAAGCAGTCAACGTGTGGATGCGGCGCTGGTGTGAGGAAGAAGGATTCCACTTCGTGAGCAACTGGACGATGTTCTGAGGGAAAAGTTGAAAGGGGACAGTTTCAAAACAAATGCTAGGAAGTTCTTCTTCACCCATCGTGTGGTGGACACCTGGAATGAGCTTCCGGAGGGTGTGATAGGTTAGAGTACGGTATTGGGGTTCAAGAAGGGATTGGACAATTTTATGCTAGAAAAGGGGATAGAGGGGTATAGATAGAAGATTATTACAAAGGTCCTGGACCTGTTGAGCCGCCGCGTGAGCGGACTGCTGGGCACGATGGACCTCGGGTCTGACCCAGCAGAGGCACTGCTTATGTTCTTATGTTCTTATGATGGACTCCACCTCAGCAGAGATGGAACAAGGCTATTTGCAAGCAACATCAAGAGAGAAGTTGAGAAGTTTTTAAACTAGGTAGAAGGGGAAAGCCGACAGTCGACTGAGAGAGAGAGAGAGTTGATGGTTTGGGAACCGTTATACCCAGAAGATGCCGTGCAAGAAGTTAGAGGGAAAGACTCACTGGATCACAGGCAAGACAGATCGAAAAGGACACACAAGGGAAGGAAATGCAAGAAAGGAACAGGTCGCAAACTCAAGTGTATATACACGAACGCAAGGAGCCTTAGGAATAAGATGGGTGAATTAGAAGCTATGGCACAAAAAGATAACATTGACATCATAGGCATCACAGACTAAAGAAAACGTTTGGGACACTGTGCTACCGGGATGCAAATTATACCACAGAGACAGAGTGGCTCAAAAAGGTGGGTGCATTGCCATGTACGTCAAAGAGGGAATTGAGTCTACTGGAGAGAACATGCCACGATTGACGGATAAGTTAGAGTCTCTATAGATCAAAATTCCGGGAACAAATGGCCTGGAAATGAAGATCGGCATCTACTACTGACCCCCAGGGCAGTCCGAAGAAATTGACGGAGAAATCACGGACGAGATTAAACATAACTGCAAGGGAGGCAACGCAGTTAATATGGGTGACTTCAACTATCTGGGAATAGACTGGAACCTAGGCACCTCCGGCTGCATTAGGGAGACCAAGTTCTTGGATGCTGTAGGCGATTGCTGGAACAACTTGTCAAGGAAAATACTAGAGCAAATGCAATTCTGGACTTAATTCTAAATGGCCTGCAAGGACCGGCACAAGATGTAGAAGTAGAAGGGACGCTGGGAAACAGCAATTACAATATGATCCGCTTCGATCTGGACACAGGGGAGAAACAATGGTTCAAAATAAGAGCCACGGCACTGAACTTCTGAAAAGGAATTACGAAGGGATGAGACTCATGGTAAGGAAGAAGATTAAGAAGAGGATAAGCACTGTAAAAACGCTAGAGCAAGCTTTGTCTCTTTCTAAGGACATGGTCACTGAGGCGCAATATCTATATATACCGTGCATCAACAAGGGATCCAAGAGGAAAAAGAACAAAGAACCGGCGTGGCTCACTCTAGAGGTTAAGGAAGCAATCAGAGACAAGAAAACTTTGTTTAAGGAATGGAAAAGATAAAAAACGGACTAAAACTGGATTAAGCACAAACAACATCAATGCAGGTGCCATAAGGCGGAAAAGGGGCCAAAAGAGACTATAAGGAAAAAATAGGCAAGGAGGCGAAGAACTTCATGCCATTCTTTCAATATATGAATATCCACTATCTCTATTCTCCTTAAAATAATATACAGAATCAGGCCCAAAATGTTTATATGCAATACCCATAAAATTGCATAAAATCATCTTTCTGCTTTGAGTGGGGAAATGCAGGGAAGAAAATTAAGACTGCAGGGATGGTGAGGGGACAGGGATAAGAACATAAGAACATAAGCGTTGCCTCTGCCGGGTCAGACCAGGGGTCCATCGCGCCCGGCAGTCCGCTCCCGCGGCGGCCCCCCAGGTCCATGACCTGAAAGTGTTCCCTACCTAACTTAAAATACCCATGTTCTTCATTGTGGGGAAAATGCAGGTACAGGGATGAATCTTTGTCTCCGCATTACTCTCTACGGCACATGTATGTGATTTTCCACAATCTATGTTGAGCTGAATAGAAATTTTCCCACTGTACTCTGCATAGAGGTTAAGGTTACTCTATTTTCAACTTGTTTTTCTCATTGTTGTCCTAGTTAGGTTATTCATAGACTTTCAAGTCTTCTTTAATTCTTGCATGAATGCCAGCAACCCAAACTAGAGAATGACACAGGGACCAGTTTTTCCCCATCCCCATGGGAACTCATTTTCTGTCCCGTCCCCACGAGTTCTTTTCCTGTCCCTGCCCCATTCCTGCAAGCTCCGTCAGTGGCCTACCTAGCATTTGTGACACCCGGAGCCCATCATTTTTTGGCACCCCCCCATCTGTACGAAAAACATGATTTTTAGTAAAAAGCCACACGTCACACATGAGTACCTAGGAAAAGGCAGCATCTTACATATTGCAGTGAGCAGTACATCAATACACCCATTGTAAAACTAAACAAGCCAGACTAGTACAGATCAATCCTATACCGTCAATCGTAACAGAAAACCATGTCTTTCGAACACACAGAACACAGAAAACACCTTTGCCTAGTATGGAATATGTCATCACAAACTAACCCCGCCCCCTTTTACAAAACTGTAGTGTGGATTTTAGCCATGGTGGTAACAGCTCTGACGCTTATAGAATTCTGAGCATCAGAGCTGCTACCACCACGGCTGGTGCTAAAAAACACTCCACATATTTGTAAAAGGGGGGATAAAATAGAAATACATAGACAAAGGTTAAATTGAACCAGCAAGAAGCTGGACTCTGCATAAAATGCAACACCACAGAAACAGTAACACATAGTCTCCTAAAGCAATAAATAAATAGAAAATTTTTGTTCTACCTTTGTCTTCTTTGGTTTCTACTTTCCTCATCTTCTTGTTACTCTCTTCCTTCCATCCACTGTCTGCCATCTCTCTGCCCCTATATGGCATCTTCTCTCCTTCTATGCCCCTTCCAGAAACTGTATGCCTTCCCCTTCCATCTCTCCTTTCACCCCCATTGGTCTGGCATCTCATTCCTCTCCTTCCCTCTCCCACACCTCTCTTCTGCAATCCCTTTCTTCCCTCATTTTCCTTTTCAATTTATTTTCTGCATCCATCTAGATTACGTTCTTACTACCCTCTCATCAATTTCCTTTTTTACTGTCTACCTAAAGCTCGCCACCTCTTTCCCTCAACCCCTCCAGTATTTCCCTAACTCAATCCTTTTCCCCCATCAGCTGCCCTCTTCTCTCTCCCTACTTCCATCATCTGCCCCTTCTCCCTACTTCCATCATCTGCCCTCTTCTCTCTCCCCTTTCTCCCCACTTCCATCATCTGCCCCCTTCTCTCAATCTCTCCATCTACCACAGGCCCATCTTTGTCCCTTCCTCACCTTTCCGATTTTGGCAACAAAATCTGCAACCCCCCCCACGATGACACTTAAGATCAGCAACGGGCCTCCTTCTACCCCTGGCATCAACAGAACTTCAGATCGGCAACGCGGTGCTCAGTCAAAAGCGGAAACAGGAAGCTGAGTCAGAGGGAAGCTTTTGACGACACAGGGAAAAAAATCTGTCCCCGTCACTGCACTGTCCCTTTCACCGCCATCCCATTCACCGCCCCGTCCCTGTCCCCGCAGCATCCATACAAGCCTCAGTATTGCAATATTTAGCTTATTCTTTCCTTATAAATCAAAGTTCTGGCTGCTGAACTGAAGAAAGAGATGTTCAGCAGGCAGGGCTTTGTTTATAAATTTTTATCAACACAACTAATATACTACTTTATCCTGAAGCAAAAAAAAAAAGAAATAGAATTTTTTTCTACCTTTGTTGTCTGGTTTCTGCTTTCCTCATGTTCTCATTCATTTCCTTCCATCCACTGTCTCTCTTCTCTCTGCGTCTTCCATTTGCTGTTACTGTGCCTTTCCCTTTCTCCCCCCTTCCAAATTGGTCTGGCACCCATCTTCTTCCCTCCGCTCCCTCCATAGTCTGGCATCTCTGTCTTCTTCCCTGCCAGCGTCTTCTCCCCACTCTCTCTTCCCCATTTTCCCTTCAGCATCCTTCTCCCCCCCCGTCTTCCCCGTGTCCTGTCGGCGTCCTTCTCCCCCCTCTATCTTTCCCATGTCCTTTCAGCGTCCTTCTCCCCCCGTCTTCCCCATGTCCTTTCAGCGTCCTTCTCCACTCCTCTGTCTTCCCCATGTGCTTTCAGCGTCCTTCTCCCCCTCTGTCTTCCCCATGTGCTTTCAGCGTTCTTCTTCCCCCTCTGTTTTACCCATTTCCCTTAAGCGTCTTTTCCTCTCCACTCCACCTTTCCTCCCTTTCTCCCTCCCTGCCCCTTATCTTCGTGGTGCTTCTCCCCCCCACTGCCCGCCTGCCCGACCGACAACAACAGGCCCGGTCCGACAAACCTCTGTGCCCTGTGGCTGCGAGTCTAAATTACCTTCTTACAGCAGCCGGAGCATTGTATTTGCATATGGCTGCCATAAAGGTTGTCTCTGATGCAACTTTCGGTTGCGTCAGAGATGACCTTTACGGCAGCCACACTCAGCTTCAATGCTCCAGCTGCTGTAAGAAAGTAATTTAGACTCGCGGCCACAGGGCAGGGAGGTTTGTCGGACCGGGCCTGTTGGTCGGTTGGGCAGGTGGGCGGGCGGGGGGGAGGGGGGGGAAGTGCCACGAAGGTAAGGGGACCTGGCCGGCTGTGCACCCCCCTAAGGCTGCACCCAGGGTGGATTGCCCCCCCCCCTTGGTACGCCACTGAGCTCCGTTCTTATCTGTACAAGCCTCAAACACTTTAAAATCATAAGTGTTCAAGGCTTGTACTGTTAAGGCAGAGCTCATACGAGTGGGAACAGGGAAAAATTTGTGTCCGTGTCATTCTCTAACCCAAACCTATGCCAAAGTGCCTCTCTCAGAGGAATTGTTATGACATGATGATTTTGTGTGTTGATTTTTGATCGCCTCCTACTGTGTCATGCCTTTGAGAGAGGAGCCTGTCCTTCACTTTGGAGGCAACATGAACAGTGGGCTACTGTGTATGTGTAATAAAGCCATAAAAAATACAGAAGTAAGAAAAATTGTCAAATTAAAAAAATCTGGTCACTCATTTTCTAATCTTTGTTTGCTTTGCAGAGGATCAGACCTTGGAAAATGCTGATTCCGTGTGTTTTCCATCATTAATAACAGGTATGGAACAGATGTGTCATGGAGGGCACAGGATTTGGGTCTTACTTAGGCTCTTGTATTTCATGATTGGCATCTGCTCAGTATTTCAAAGGTGAAGGTTCAGCTTTGAAAGTGAAGCAGTGAATTCCAGTTTGAGGGTAATTTTATAATAGGGGATCAAGTTTCAAGTTTATTCATGGCTTGATATACTGACCATCATATGTATCTGGACGGTTTACAATATTAAAAATTAGAAAGGTCTAATATAATTTTTGATTTTGGTGCACCAGTTTTGAGGCCTTTTATAAAGACAAATAGGCACCGATGTATTTTTCTAAGATAGCTACACAAGTCCTGCCAGAATCTCTGCTAAATTGCATATTTACACATTTACACCTAGTCAGGACTTGCATACGTGTTTGCTGCTGAAGTACATATGTAAGTGCGTATTTTATAACCTACATGCATATTTTGTGATCATGCCTGCATTCCTCTCAGACTATACCACTGACAATATCTTCATATAGCTCACACAAAAGAGTGTTTACATGCTTAGACTGGGGGGTAGTTTTATAAGGAGGGAAAGAAGATGGGAGCGCTTAGAGAAGAGCAGACCATATATCAAAAGAAACGGGAGTTGCATTGTTTGCAATTGCAATGTCTCCAAGGTTACTTCATGATGCAAATCATTCACTTTTTTTTGTGCCCTCTTATTCCACTCAGGGGTCTGTGGTTCTGTATTTCTTAGAGCAAATTAAGACCCAGAGCACAGAGGTATTAGGCCTGGAAAGTGACCATGAGTAAAAATGTGCTGGGGGTGTGTTAATGGTCAAAAGCATCTAGCATAAGTGGGATTAAAAGAAATTTGGACAAGTTCCTAGAGGAAAGCGCTATAAATAATTATTAGTTGCATAGATGTGTGAAAGCCACTGCTAGTCCTTAGGAATGAGAAGCATGAAATACATTAATATGGGATAAAGTCTCTAAATAGGTTAATTTGCAACAAGTCAGGGACAAGGTTGCTGGCTCCTCCATAGGAGCTCAGCTCGATGTAGTGTGTATGTTGCAGGCAGTTAAGCTCATTTGTCCAGGAGAGGTCTGCATGCAGTACACACAGCCAGGACACACTTTGCACATAAACAAAAGAAGTTTTACTGCTTGATCCTGTTTAGGGTTACCAGATGTCCGGATTTCTCCACATATGTCCTCTTTTTGGGAACTCCAGTGGATGTCCAGGTGGCTTTTCTAATTTGCTGCTGTAGTCCGGATTTTGCTATTTTGTGGGGGGGTGGGGGCTATGGGGGGAGGGTGTGGTAGAAGCCTTAAAAGGAAATCAACCCAGCTGGGGTCGGTGTTATGCTCCAGAGATTCTTCCTCCTGTGACAGCCTTCCCATCTGTCCCTTTCCCTTCCATCTGTACCCGCACCCCCTTCCCCGTGGCCCTCTTCGGTGACTCAAGCCAGACTGCCTACATCGGGGTCTTCCCTCTGTGAGTCCCACCTATTTGTTTCAACGTCCTGTTTCCACACAGGCATGACTTGCAGAGAGAAGGCCCCGACATCGGCAGTCTGTCATGATTGCTGCCACTGCAGTGACCTGATAGCTAGTGATATTGTAATGGGTGGGGAGCAAACCTTCTCTGAGCGCTGGTACCTCTCCACCCCCCTCCCCCCTACATCACACTCACCCCTCCCTCTTCCCGGTACCTCTTCAAATCTTCATCAGCATGAGCAATTTCTCTGGTCTGCTCTTTGTGCCGGCCTGGCTTCTTTTTTAAATCACTTCCTGGTTGCAGGGCAAGGAAGTGACATCAGAGGGAAAGCCAGCACAAGCAATAGGCACTGGCAAAGATTTACAGAGGTACAGGGTGGAAGAAGCGGGGGGTTGGAAAGGAAGGTGTGATGGGGTGCTACTGCCCTGGTCACCTTCTACTGCAAATAGCTGACACCGTCCAAGATTCTGTGTGGAAAAGGAATTTAGCGTGACTGTGCAATTATGGTAAAATTTCATTCCACAGTTGCTCAGAATTATCCTTTTTTATCCCGCTGCAGTGGCACTAGCTTATCAATTAGCTTGTCTACACAACACTTATTGCACCTGATGCAGGTCCTAAAGGCTGCAACCTCCAAATTTACATAGTAAAAGTAGCAGAGCACAGCAAAGCAACCAGTATCAAGAAGAAATATGTGCAGTCTTTTTCTCTTAAGATGGCATTTCACTTCTTGGAAGGATATATGAATATTCACTATCTCTATTCTCCTTAAAATAATACGGGCAGTAGTATTAATATATTTTAAAGAGAGTTGTCATTTACAATCTTTGTAATCAGGGGCTCAGAGGCTCTAATAGCAGGCTTGATCCTGATAGCATGTGTAATGGATCCTCAGTGAACTGTGGAGATAAATGTTTTAAGTTCATTTCTCCAACTAAGATGATGTTCCTGGACCATCAGCAGATGGAAAGAGACCAGATCACCCTGTTGAAATCATAGTAACATAGTAACATAGTAGATGACGGCAGATATGTCCTCTCCAGAATGGATTACTGTAACTCCCTATTTAATGGACTAACCAAAAATAATCTCAAACGCCTCCAACGGGTCCAAAATGCAGCTATCCGCCTCCTACACAACCTCAACTACCATGATCCCATATCCCCAGCACTCCGTGCTGAACACTGGCTCCCAATTAGCCAACGCTGTGCTTTCAAGGCCCTGGCAATAGCCCACAAGAGAATTTACTCCACCACCCCCTCCTACATAAAATCCAAGCTTCCCATCTACACCCCGACTCGCACCCTCTGCTCAAAATCGGAGATACGCCTATGCACCCCCCCCCCCCCCCCCGGGAAGGTCCCTCCTCTCAGAAACTGCCCGCAAACGATCCTACAGCCACTTCATTCCACATCTCTGGAACCAACTCCCCTTTCAACTCAGACAACAGAACTCATTATTAACATTCCGTAAAATGGTAAAGACCCTCCTCTTCAGCTAAAGATCACACTCAGTCTACTCCCCCCCTTAAGCCCACCTCTCTCCTCTCTCCCCTGTCTATCTTCTCCCTAAATTTCAGTATAGTCCTCTCTTAGTCTATACTCTGACAAATTGTATCTAAACTCAAATAACTTGTACTTAAACTAAACTACTTATTCTTAAACTCTGCTCTTAATTTGCTGTATACTCCCTGTATTTAAATTATGTATGTAAATCTCGTATGTCCAAACACTTAAACCTATTGTACTTCTTATATGTCTAATTACTCTCCATTGTGTATGTTCACTTGTAGACCGTTCTGAGCTACTGGGAGGACGGGATAAAAATCTAAATAAATAAATAAATAAAGACCCGAATGGTCCATCCAGTCTGCCCAACCTGATTCAATTTTTTTTATTTTTATTTTTTTCTTCTTAGCTATTTCTGGGCAAGAATCCAAAGCTTTACCCGGTACTGTGCTTGGGTTCCAACTGCCGAAATCTCTGTTAAGACTTACTCCAGCCCATCTACACCCTCCCAGCCATTGAAGCCCTCCCCAGCCCATCCTCCACCAAACGGCCATACACAGACACAGAACGTGCAAGTCTGCCCATTACTGGCCTAGTTCAATATTTAATATTATTTTCTGATTCTAAATCTTCTGTGTTCATCCCACGCTTCTTTGAACTCAGTCACAGTTTTACTCTCCACCACCTCTCTCAGGAGCGCATTCCAGGCATCCACTACCCTCTCCGTAAAGTAGAATTTCCTAACATTGCCCCTGAATCTACCACCCCTCAACCTCAAATTATGTCCTCTGGTTTTACCATTTTCCTTTCTCTGGAAAAGATTTTGTTCTACGTTAATACCCTTCAAGTATTTGAATGTCTGAATCATATCTCCCCTGTCTCTCCTTTCCTCTAGGGTATACATATTCAGGGCTTCCATTCTCTACTCATACGTCTTCTGGCACAAGCCTCCTATCATTTTCGTTGCCCTCCTCTGGACCGCCTCACGTCTATCACCAGATACGGTCTCCAAAACTGAACACAATACTCCAAGTGGGGCTTTACCAATGACCTGTACAGGGGCATCAACACCTTCTTCCTTCTACTAACTACCCCTCTCTTTATACAGCCCAGCATCCTTCTGGCATCAGCCACTGCCTTGTCACACTGTTTTTTCGCCTTTAGATCTTCGGACACTATAACCCCAAGGTCCCTCTCCCCGTCCGTGCATATCAGCTTCTCTCCTCCCAGCATATACGGTTCCTTCCTATTATTAATCCCCAAATGCATTACTCTGCATTTCTTTGCATTGAATTTTAGTTGTCAGGCATTCCTCTAACTTTTGCAGATCCTTTTTCATATTTTCCACTTCCTCTTCGGTGTCTACTCTGTTACAAATCTTGGTATCATCTGCAAAAAGGCACACTTTTCCTTCTAACCCTTCAGCAATGTCACAATCATATTGAACAGGATTGGCCCCAGCACCGAACCCTGAGGGACTCCACTAGTCACCTTTCCTTCCTTTGAGCGACTTCCATTAACCACTACCCTCTGGCGTCTGTCCGACAGCCAGTTTCTGACCCAGTTCACCACTTTGGGTCCTAACTTCAGCCCTTCAAGTTTCTTCAACAGCCTCCTATGAGGAACTGTATCAAAGGCTTTGCTGAAATCCAAGTAAATTACATTTAGCATATGTCCTCGATCCAGCTCTCTGGTCACCCAATCAAAAAATTCAATCATGTTCATTTGGCACGATTTGTAAAGCCATGTTGCCTCGGATCCTGTAACCCATTAGATTCAAGGAAGTACACTATCCTTTCTTTCAGTAACACTTCCATTATTTTTCCAACAACTGAAGTGAGGCTCACCGGCCTGTAGTTTCCTGCTTCATCCCTGTGACCACTTTTATGAATAGGGACCACATCCACTCTCCTCCAATCCTCAGGAATCACTCCCGTCTCCAGAGATTTGTTGAATAAGTCTTTAATAGGAGTCGCCAGAACCTCTCTGAACTCCCTTAGTGTCCTGGGATGGATCCCATCTGGTCCCATCGCTTTGTCCACCTTCAGTTTTTCAAGTTGCTCATAAATACCCTCCTCCGTGAACGGCGCAGAATCTACTCCATTTTCTCGTGTAACTTTGCCAGACAATCTCGGTCCTTCTCCAGGATTTTCTTCTGTGAACACAGAACAGAAGTATTTGTTTAGCACATTTGCTTTCTCCTCATCACTCTCCACATATTGGTTCCCAGCATCTTTTAGCCTAGCAATTCCATTTTTTATCCTCCTCCTTTCACTAATATATCTGAAAAAAATTTTATCTCCCTTTTTTACATTTTTAGCCATTTGTTCTTCTGCCTGTGCCTTCGCCAAACGTATCTCTCTCTTGGCTTCTTTCAGTTTCACCCTGTAGTCCTTTCTGCTCTCCTCTTCTTGGGTTTTTTTTATATTTCATGAACGCCAACTCTTTTGCCTTTATTTTCTCAGCCACTAGGTTGGAAAACCATATCGGCTTCCTTTTTCTCTTGTTTTTTTGATTTTCTTCACATAAAGGTCCGTAGCCATTTTTATCGCTCCTTTCAGCTTATACCACTGTCTTTCCACTTCTCTTATGTCCTCCCATCCTAACAGCTCTTTCTTCAGGTACTTTCCCATTGAATTAAAGTCTGTACGTTTGAAATTTAGGACTTTAAGTATCGTGCGGCCGCTCTCCACTTTAGCCGTTATATCAAACCAAACCGTTTGATGATCGCTACTTCCCAGGTGAGCACCCACTCGAACATTAGAGATACTCTCTCCATTTGTGAGGACCAGATCCAATATCGCTTTACTTCTTTCCGATTCCGCAGACGGAACATTCCAGTCCGCATCCGGCAGGTTGAAATCTCCCAACAGAGAAACTCCTCTTTCCTTCCAAACTTTTGGATATCCACAATCAGATCCTTATCAATTTGCTGTGATTGAGTAGGAGGTCTGTAGACTACACCCACGTAGATAGAAGTTCCATCTTCTCTTTTCAGAGCAATCCATATCGCTTCTTCCTCTCCCCAGGTCCCTTACATTTCGGTCGCTTGGATATTGATCTTTACATAGAGAGCTACTCCTCCACCTTTATGACCATCTCTGTCCTTCCTAAAAAGATTATATCCCGGTATGTTTGCATCCCATCCATGTGATTCACTGAACCATGTCTCTGTGAAAGCAACAATATCTAGATCTGCCTCTAATATCAGGGCTTTCAGATCATGAACTTTGTTGCTTAGACTGTGAGCATTTTTGGTCATCGCTTTCCAGCTATTTTTCAGTGATAATCTCCTTTTTCGTATGGATTTTTGTGTCGTTTCACTTTCCGTTGCAATACTAAGAAATGAGTTGCTGATATTGCTTATGTTGCAGTCTTTATTACTATCACATCTTTTCTTTTGCCGGGGGTGGTCTCTATAATTGTCCTTCGTACATACACCACCCCCACCCTCTAGTTTAAATGCCTAGAAAAATATTGTCTAAATTTCTCTGCAAGGTTTCTTTTTCCTGCTGTAGTAATATGTAGCCCATCAGTGCAATATAGCTTCTTGTCCTTCCATGTATTTCCCCATCCTCCTATGTACCTGAAGCCTTCTTGATGACACCAGGCTCTGAGCCATCTATTAAAGTCCTCTGTGGTTTTCACTCTTTGCTCTCCTTTTCCATATGCAGGCAGTATTTCAGAAAAAGCTAAAGTCTTTACAAAAGGTTTCACGCCCTCACCAAGCTCCCGAAAAGCTTTCTGTGCTGCAAGTGTGGAGTTGTTGGCCAGGTCATTTGTTCCCAGATGGATAACAACATCAGTGTTAAAATCCTTAGTTTTTTCCTTAATTATAGTCAGTATTTGCCTGGAACTCCTGGTAGCTGAGGATCCTGGAAGACATTTCACTATTTTGGTCTCCTTGCCCTGTGTTCCAAGGTTAATGCCTCTGATGATGGAATCCCCCAACAGTAATAGTTTTCTGTTTTTGACTTTTTTATTTGTGCTTAGGGTGCGGTTGTTCTCTTGAGTTACCTTCATTGGTTGCAGTCCCACCTCCCTTCTGTTTTCTTGAGTATTGCAGTGCACTAGTGGAGCAAAGGAATTCTGTAGAGGTGGATGTTTCTGTGTTACATGTCGCAGTCTTCCTGAGCCTACTGTGACCCATTTATTCCTGGGCTGTTTTATTCTTTGAGGTAGAGGTGGTAAGTTGGTATGGTTTTGTGGAGTGATGGAAGTTGCTTTAATTGTATTCAATTCCTGTTTAAGTTTGCAGAGCTCCTCCTTAATACTAGCAAGTTGAAGACAGATGGGGCAAGCCTTAAGCCTCCAAATAGTATGTCTTGGAATTAAAGCACCACAGTGATTGCATAGAATAAAGGTCATCTTGATTGGTTGTGAAGTGACTTGATATGAGTAGTCCTGATTATATGGGTCTCTATATATGAATAGTGGTCCCTGGGATTGGTGGGAATATAAGTCTTACCCTTATTCCTATGAAGGAAAAGGGAAAGAGGAAATAAGATTTAACAGAGGAAAGAGAAGGGTTTATTTTTTTGTGCTTTTTTTTTTTTTTTTTTTAAAGTAAGAAACATGGATGAGAAGAGAAATTAAGCAGATATAATGCTGAAAACCAGTGAAAAGAGCAGAATATGAAATGCAGAGCAACTTATCTTATTGAAGTTCACAGGGCAGCCTTGTTCACAGCAATGTCCCAAAGATAATGCAGTTAACCTTAGAAGTAAAACAGAGCCCCTCCCTTCTCCACCTAATCAGCAGAAAACAATGGATGAATACTAGTAAGACAGAAATCACACACATAACCCAGTATCTCCATATGCCAAAGTTATCTCTGAAGGGTTGAATAGGGCTCCCCATTTCCTCAAGCACAGAGGAGACGCTTAAGTGGTTTTCTCTCTTGTATACCCCAGAATCATTCCTCCAATCCATATACCAGTTGGGATAGTGAGATACAAAAAATTCTACAAGGTGCACCTAAAGTTATGTGCCACTAACACACTATAACAAATATTTATGGAATAATATCACTTATATGCCCGATTGGCACAAGAATTGGCAGGTTATGTGTGAAAGCTGTAAGCCCTATTCCATAAAATGTGCACTTAAGTTACTTAGGGCCTCTTCTATCAAACTGCGCTAGCAGTTTTTAGCGCGCTGAATGGCCTGCGCTGCTCCCAACGCTCATAGACACTCTATGAGCGTTGGGAGCAGCGTATGCCATTCAGCGCGGTTCACCGTGCTAGCACAGTTTGATAGAAGAAACCCTTAGTGTGTGTAGCACAGGCCTATTAGAGTGGTTGCGTAGTTATGTCTCTGGAGCACGAGAGTTTATTTAACATTTGATAGACCGAATTGGCCAAACATGCATGTGGTTTATTTATGATAAAAATGAGGGTAAAAATAAATTAAAAATAGAATAAGAAAATTAAAAGCTAAATATGTGTTCCTAGTTTCAAATTAATCCTCACAAAGCCGTGCACTGATCAAAAATGTATCAAATTGTCAATCAACCGCAGCCATAAACAAAAAAGTTTTAAAAAGAGTTTTAAAATGCTCAAGATTGGATTCTAATCAGATGTGATTTGGAAGAACATTCCAAAGTTTTGGACCATTAACTGAAAAAATGCGATCTGTAGAAGGAATCGTAAGAAGATTCTGCTGAAGAGAGCAAAGTGTACAAGATGGTAAATACGATATCAGATAGTTATCACGATAAGAAGGAAATCGATTAAGTTTGTCTTGAAAACTAAAAGTAGAATCTTATATGTTAAATGATGTTTGATCAGCAACCAATGAGCTGACTTCAGTAATGGAGTAACTTGATCAAATTTCTTTTTTCCTGTAATCATTTTTATTGAAGTAGAAATACAGTTTAAACTCCTCTTGCTGACTTACAAGTGCATTCACTCTGAAGCCCCTCAATATCTCCCCCTATAACCTCCCCAACCCTGAAATGTCCTGTCTAAGAACATAAGAAGTTGCCTCCGCTGGGTCAGACCAGAGGTCCATCGCGCCCAGCAGCCCGCTCCCGTGGCGGCCCATCAGGTCCATGACCTGTAAGATGAATTTTGTCTGAAACCCTTCATTCCCTGTTCCCTTCTATCTGTTAACCTTCTTAGTCCTATCTCTACCCCTATCTGTATCCCTCAATCCCCGAGTCGTTCAGGAATTTATCCAATCCCTCCTTGAAACCCCGTAATGTACTCTGTCTTATCACATCCTCCGGAAGCGCATTCCAGGTGTCCACTACCCTCTGAGTGAAAAAGAATTTCCTAGCATTGGTTCTGAACCTGTCCCCTTTCAACTTCTCTGAGTGCCCCCTTGTTCTTGTGGTTCCCAATAGGCTGAAGAATCTGTCCCTCCCCACCTCTATGCCTTTCATGATCTTGTATGTCTCTATTATGTCTCCTCTGAGTCTCCGCTTCTCCAGGGAGATGAGCCCCAGTCTTTCTAACCTGTCTGCATATGAAAGGTTTTTCATACCTTTTATTATTTTTGTCGCCCTTCTCTGAACCCTAAATTAGATTGTAAGCTCTTCTGAGCAGGAACTGTCTATTGTATGTTAAAATGTACAGCGCTATAGAAATAATAAAAATGATTTAATCCTTTTGTCTAATGTAATGCCATAATATAAAGAATTACAATAATCAAGTGGTTACTAAAGAATGAATGAGACTTTTAATAGCAGAAGGAAGTAAAAGGTATGATATTGAATGAATAGGTTGTAGTTTATAATAACTACATTGTATCACAGTAGAAATTTGTGATTTTAAAGATAGTTTTGAATCAAAAGTAGCACCAAGAATTTTAAACCAAAAGACTAAGCAAGTGTAAGTAAAGGTGACATAAAGATATTAAATACAATAGGGACAAGAATTGACCCTTGTGGTACCCTACAAGGTAAAGTAAAAGGTTCAGTGTATTGATCTTGCAGTGTTAATCTGTGATATTGATCACTTAAGTAGGATTTAATCCTTTGTGGCCCACCCCAGCGAAAACAGGAATTTATCAGACAGGGCTGGCTGCAGTGGAGAAAAGACGCCAAGAGCGGAAAGCTTAATAATTGGGACACCCCTTGTCCCACCCTCATTTTGGAAGTAAAAGAGGGATCAGTAAAAATAGAGTCCTTGAGCTCTTTTAACTAGCTGGGATTACCAGTAGGAAAAAATGCAGCCAAAACTCTTTCTCCTTATACAAGAGTTGTGGGGTTTCCTTTATTTCTCCAGTTACCGCAAGGCAGGGCTGAAGTCTGTGAGACTCGCTACTTCTGCAAACCAAGTTAGGTTTTAATGCGCTCTTTGGGCTAGCAACAGTAGCATAGCCAGACCTATTATGTTGGGTGGGCCTCCTATAACTATCCCTGCCCGCCACATAATTTATTCTGCACCTTGCCCCCTGGATCTGGCATGTGCCACCTCCCTCCCCCTCCCATGGCATAGCAACTGTCCCTCTAGTGTACCTCAGTTCCTAGGTGGTGGCAGTGTCATGCATCTGTTACTTGCACTGTTACCCATAGGCTTCTTTCTGCTGCAGCTTCCCATGCAGGAAAATTAGGGACATCCCTCTTCTTCAGGATCACCGAACTCTGGAACAGCTTTACTATCCCGCTTCAGAGTCTGACCTCCCTCCAACTCTTCCGAAAACATTTAAAAACATGACTTTTCTCTAAAATGTAACGACCTCTCCCTCTTCGATATACTAAGTCTCTCTAAACTTCTCTGTACCAAGTTCTTCTACTTTTCTTTGGAGTTCCTTTCTTTATCAATTCCTGTAAACCGTGTCGAGCTCTACTTCTGTGGAGATGATGCGGTATACAAACTTAAGGTTTAGTTTAGGAGAGAGCCTCCTCCAGCCATCTAGATCCAAAACCAGTGCCACAAAAAGCTGCACGTTAATTTCTTAACAGTTCTGAGGTACACCTAAGCTATTACAAAATATAGTCGTAAGGCAGCATTGGTGCACCAAAATATAGGTACAATGGCAGACAAAAATGGGTGTGCCTGTGTGCCGTGCCATGCCACGCGTGCAATTTATTCTATAGGTTGTGCACATTGCAAGGCAAAACACCTATGGCACTTTCATGTGCAGCCCATGCTCACATCCCCCATGTAGTTGTGCACATAGCCTGTGAGGGTTATACACTATTCTTTGGGGTGCTAGAAAATTCCTCACAGCTGCACCAATGAGAGAACAGAATTTTTTATTCAGTGATATCACCTCTCACTGGCCTTTTAAAGAGGGGAAGGATAGTTTGAATTTTTGAGTAGATCTGGTGGTGTTGGGATTCGAAGAGTTCCAAGAAAAAGGGGAGGAAGGATGCCATGTAGAGACTTGAAGGTTAAGCAGGCACATTTGTAGTGAACTCTAAGGATTACTGGGAGTCAGTGAAGCTTAGACAGAAGCGGGGAGATGTGGTCAAATTTGCTTTTTGCAAAGATTAGTTTAGCCGCGGTGTTCTGAATCTGCTGGAGTCTAAGAAGGCTTTTCTTTGTTAGACTTAGGTAGATGGAGTTACAGTAATCCAGTCTGGAAAGAATGATGGATTGAACGAGGACAGCAAGTGTTGTTGATGGAAGCAGGATCTCACTTTCCTTAACATGTGAAGATTGAAAAAGCATTTTTTTTTACTAGGGAGTTAAGGTGATCGTTAAAGGACAGTGTAGAATCAATGATGATGCCCAGAACTTTGCTTGAGTGTTAAAGCTGCAAAGTGGTGCCGAGGAAAGTGGGATGAGGGTGGGTAGCTGATCTAATTTTGGGCCGAGCCATAGTAGTTTTGTTTTGGTCTCGTTTAGTTTCATTTGTAAGGGGAGGGCCCAGGATTGGAGGTTTGATATACATGAAGAGATGTTTTCAGAGAGATTGGTGAGGTTAGAGTCGGTCTCGAGGAGGACAAGGATGTCATCGGCATAAGTGTAAAGTGTTTCCAAGGGGGATAGTTGGAGGAGTTTCAGGGAGTACATATAAACATTGAAAAGAATCGGAGATAGAGGTGAACCCTGGGGAACTCCATAAATCGGTTTCCAAGGGAGGGATGAGGAGCCATTCATGTTAACGAAGTAGGAGCGGGAATGTAAGAATTTTGAGAACCAATCTAGGACTGTTGAGTTTATGCCAATTTCAGAAAGTTGGAGAATTAGTATATCATGATGGACAATATCGAAAGCCGCAGAAAGGTTGAATTGAAGAAGAACAGCGAACTTATTGCAAGAGTGAAGTTGTTGGACCTTTGAGATTAATGATGCCAGTAGGAATTCGGTGCTAAAGTTGTGTCTGAAGCCGTGTTGGTAGGGTAGGAGAATGGAGAATCTCTCAAGATAGGATGAGAGTTGGGTGGATATGATGGACTCCAGCATCTTGGTCAGGAGAGAAATTTTGCTATTGGGCGATAGCTGGCTGGTGTGGAGAGGTCTAGATCTGCTTTTTTCAGAAGTGGGGATAATGCTATATGTCCCATTTCTGCAGAAAATAGACCTGAAAGTAGGGTAGAATTTATAAGTTTGGTGAGAGATGATATGGCTTGTGTGGGAATTTTCTCGTATAGGTAGGAGGGGAAAGGGTCCAAGGTACAGTTGCAGGATTTCAACTTGAGGCAGAGTTTAGCGACCTGGGAATCGGATACGAGCTCGAAGGCGGTCCAGGAAGAATATGGTTAGAGTCGGGTTGGAGTCGGTAGACACCAGAGAGTTGTAAGAGGGTGCTGGTGGGAACGAGCATCGTAAGGTAGTGATTTTCTCATTGAAGAATTTTGCTAGATCATCGGCAGATGGAGAGGAGGGGAGTGTGGTGGATTCATGTTTAGAGGATATGGAGGTCATATGATCACGGCCGGGATACTTGAAGCCAAAGCCAAATATTTAGTGTGACTCTTCCCTGATTAGAATACTGGACACAGGAGTAACTTGGACTTTCTAGAAACTGGGTCTGAACAAAAGGGTAATACATCTGCCTGTATTAGAAAAAACCAAAACATGCCACTTAAATAGAGCCATAGAGTTTGTTGTAGGACCCAGTAAGCACAACTGTTTAAGGTCTCGACATACATATGATTAGTATGGCTCCGTGGCAAAGGGCTTGTCATTGTGGGTGATGGAGAGATACTTCTTTTTCCTCTGAATGGCATCAGCTGAACCCATCGCTCACTGTTCTGCTTCACATCCCTCATCAGAAATGTTAAAGCAATGCTAAGGCTGAAATGCTATTCTAAAGGGGAATAAATGCTCAAAGAGAGTTAAAAAAAACTTGCGAGACTGTAATTGTTTTATAACAAGGTGCCTAAGTGAAAAGTCCTAAAAGGTGCCTGCTTTATAAAACCAACAGAGGCGGTGGGCGGAGTCTGAGCTTCGCTACTTGGGGGTCCACATTCCTATGGATCTCACCCGTCTCTATTCCTTAAATGTTGGCTCTTTGTTTTCTATCTTTGGGACACGGTTACAGTTGTGGAGGGGTCTTCCCCTTTCTTTGATGGGACGGGTGAGTCTTTATAATATGCTCGTTGTACCATAGTGGCTGTACGTTTTTCAGGTTCTTCCCCTTTATTTGTCCCCTCATGATGAAAAACGTCTTGAGCGCCTGGTGCAACGTTTCCTCTGGATGGGCAAGCGTGCTCGCCTTCCCTATAGGAGGGCGGCCTCCCCTTGGTATAAGTGTGGTTTGGGGTTGTTGAATATTCATTTCTTAACGATTGCTTGTGGCATGCGCCACATCAATGATCTCTTTAGCGGCACCTCCACGTTTACTAACACCTCCTTGGAACTTTCTTGCTTTACCTCTACCCACTTTAGTGCGTTTCTTCACTCTTCTTTGCTTTCTAAATGGGAATCTTCGCCCAGTGCGTTGTTGCATTGCCCTCTCCGTCGGGCCTGGCACTGGGTCTGTAGGTTTCATTCCCTTAGCTCTACGGTCTCTCCCGTTTTACCATTACGCTATAATGCACGTTTCCCTCCTGGGGTGGACAATGTTAGCTTTGTGCGTTGGGAAGCAAAGGGGATTCGTTTCTTGTTTCATTTGGTTGATGATGAGGGTCTAATCAAACCCTTTGATCTGCTTTGCGAGGAATTTGCTCTGCCTCGTACAGATGTCTATGCCTACCTTCAGATTCGCCATTACATTTCCTCCTTGTCGAGGAATCTTTCGGCCTCCTGTCGGGAATTATTGATGGAGGCCTTTACATTTGGTTCCCAACAGCCTGTCCCATTGAAATTTCACCATAGACATTTGAAGGACGAATCCCCTCTGCTTGATTATCTCAAATTGCGGGATGCTTGGGTGGGGGATTTGAATATGGAATTCTCTGAAGATGTAATTTTGCATTCTATCAAAAAGCTACCTTTGTATAGTAAATATGCAACTTTGTGGGAACAACACTACAAATTGACTCTCCGCCTGTATGTTTCTCCTCGGAGAGCTTTCCTGGCAGGACCCTGCTCGACTGCGGACTGCTGGTGCTGTGGTGCTCCAGATGCAGGTCTCGGCCACATGTTTTGGTCTTGTCCATCAATACAGACATTCTGGGACGCTGTTTTTCTTTTTGTGGATACCACTTGGAACATTACTGTTCAGAGATCTGTCTTGGTGTTATTTGGTGCCTCATTGCATTTTCATCCCCGTCGGCCTGGAGCCTCTACATTCCTTCGTTGGACTGCAGTGATTGCCATCAAATGCATTTTGCTTAAGTGGATGGAAGCGGAGGCACCGGATTATTCCCTCTGGCGTAGTCACATGATTACATTGCTTTCTTGGGAACGGAAGGGAGTCCAGGACATTTCATCCTTGCCAGGACGGGCTTTTCAGCGAATCTGGGAGCCCTTTTGGACAACATTGTCTCCGGTGGCTCGTAGTCGCCTTTTGAACTGTTAGCCCCTGGTATTTGTTCCTTCCCCTGTTATTTTGCTTTGTTTGACATTAGTGAGAGTGGAAGGGGGGTGGGGGTGGGTTGTGGGTTGGGTTGGGGGGGGTGGGTTTATTGGATTTGTTTGTAAATTATGGAGCTGCTTTGTTCTATGACCTTGTTGCTGATTGTTCTTTCTCTTGGTGCTCAATAAAATATATTTGACGATAAAACCAACAGAGGCACCCAGAACCACCCTGTAGAGCAAATTTCTCTTGCATAGCTCTCCAAAGAAGGTATAAAAATGTGTATATGTTCCCTCTCCTCCCCACTGTTCTCTTCATGACTATTAACTCATCCTTCCTAGGCCTTCTCATGCTCAGGTGGAGACCTCTAGACATAGTGCTTTTATTTCTTTTTCACCCCTACATTTTAGAATAACCTCCCTTTTTCTTTTCTGTTCTGAGGCTTCTTATAACAAGTTCATAATATTTCTTCTCTGAAGACAAGCGGGCATATCATCCATGGAATCCGGTATGGACACTGTCTATGCCTACCTTCAGATTCGCCATTACATTTCCTCCTTGTCGAATACTCATTTTTCGGCCTCCTGTCGGGAATTATTGATGGAGGCCTTTACATTTGGTTCCCAACAGCCTGTCCCATTGAAATTTCACCATAGACATTTGAAGGACGAATCCCCTCTGCTCGATTATCTCAAATTGCGGGATGCTTGGGTGGGGGATTTGAATATGGAAGATTATGGGGGATTGAAGATTTAAAGTGAATCTTTAAATCTTTAGGCAGTACCCATCCTGTGAATGTGCCAGTGCATTCCCGCTAAATGTTGTCTTGCAGGACCATCAGTTCTTAGTTTTCTGAGGAGCCAAAAAACGGTGTCTTCAGTTTCTCCTCAGCGTGTCAAATTAGTGCCATCCCGATATTAGTTTTTGTCTTTTTCCTCATAACTTATCATCTTTTTTGTTTCTTTTCACATTTCATTTAAGATTGGTTCAATTTGGTCCATTTTTTGACCTTTGAGTCACTTCAAAGCCTTTTTCACCCCCAGGAAGCATCGATCTTTCTTGGTATACATTTTACTTGAGCTCCCCAGGCCATCGAGCCCTTTGACTTCATGTCAGCCAGGAAATGTACTCAATGTAATCAGATCCAGAGAACAGTCCACAGTAGAACAAACCCTCGAGATCAACAAGTCAGAAAAGCACAGTGGACACTCCAAATAAAATAGCAAAAGATGTCCATTCGCAGTAAAATTGACCCGACCCAGCACTGTGTTTCGGTGTAAAATATGCCTACATCAGGGGGTCACGTGTACTGAAGCGAGGCATGCAGAATGGATGGTGTGCTTTGAGGTAAAACACAATGTAAATCAAAATGTTGTGACGAAACCAGTTGTACAGCAAAAATGAAAGCCTGGCGAGGGCAGTGAAAGCAGTGCAAAAAGAAAACCACTGTTAACAAACTTACCTCTCTGGTTTGGATTATTAAAGTTGAAGAAGCCACTATTCAAAAAACTTACCTCTTTGTTTGGATTAGAAAAGTTATTTCTTTTAAGCTGGGAAACTTTGACAAGTTGTGAAGTGCTGACAGAACCAGTGACCATGGCATGCTAGCTGAGGATCTCTTACTGGCTGGACTCTGAACCAAGAACCAGGTGGAGGAGACTGGAGGATCCTCATAAAGTTTGGCCAAGCCGTTCTACAACATTTATTCTCTGTCTGGATGCCAACTTCCTGCCAACCCCTTAGGTTTCAGTAGGGAGTTCCACATGTGAGAATATTGTTCCTGCTTGTCCTGGGGTAAAGCACAGTTACTTACCTGTAGCAGGCAAATAGTCTCAAAACCCTCCCATCTTCCCTAGCTGATGGTCCCGCGAGCTGACATTGGGCGAGAAAGCACTGGCATATGTGCAGTATGGGTGATCTCGAGACTTCTAAAGAAATTAAAGTGACAGTACACTTTTGCACTGTCCATACCGGGCTCTGTAGGTGATGTCACCTGCATGTGAGAATAGCTGCTGAGTTTTATAAAAGCTCTATTGTGGAAAAGACAGAAACCCAGAAGTTAAGAGGGCACCAGGTGATATTCTGACTGGTGCCTGGTTAGTTTGATGGCTAAAATTAGAAAAGTGAAAAGGCGTTCCTAACTTGATCTGCTTATTTAACTGGTTTGCAGTCTGAATATCTCTGTTAACTGGTTAAGTATGAGCTCTGCCAATGGATCACCTTGGCACTAACCAAATAGTGTATGGGTTTGTGGTGATATTCACTAGCAATATCCATTTAGATGCCACCGAATATCAACAGATAGGTAGGCATAAGTGATGTAACTGGGCAAGAGTAAGTCACTTTGACTATAAAACGATTGTTTTATTTTTTTACTAGATTTTGTGAAGCAACTGTATTGTATTTTAATAAGATTTTTATTGTACACCACAAAATATTTATGTCAATGTAAGTAAATCAAATAGTAAATCCAATCTAATCTGCTATTTAATGTTCAGCCAAAATATTTTCATAAGATTCAGGTTACAGGCTTTCATCACAAGAGCTGTTGGTGTAAACTCATCAAAATACTAACTCCTAAGGACACTGGTTAGATTTATATCCTCTCTTTGTAAGTAGTTAAAATATGAAGCTGTCTTACTTTTTCTGCAATATAAATGTGCTTTTATGTCAGGTTAAAACTGGGACGGTGTGTGAAATGAATGATGAAAATGTCTTTAAATAGTCCTATATATAGCTAAAAAAAAATCATATAAAATTCACAGATATTAAAGAGAAGGAGCTGTATTGTCTCCTGCACCTCCTCATTACTTTAGGTTTTATATATGTCTTCATTAAAAAAGTAAAATTGTCCCTATGTTTTTCAAATGGTTTTTTAAATTAAATAGCTTACATGAAGAGTCTCTCCCGCCTTCTGCCTATAAAGTAATTAAATCTGATTCAACATGAAGAAAGAGAAAATGAAATAATTAAAAGGAAGAGAACTACTTAGGCAATTTTGGAAGAAATGAACTGCTTATTAACACAACTTTGTCTCTTACTCAGATTTTTTTGTCATCCTGTATAAGATGAGCACTCCTTTCTCTTGTGTGTTGGTGCAATGATGATGCAGGCTACTGGCCTGCTCTTTTTCATGAGTGTTGACACAGAGATGAGTAGTATCCATGCTGAAGGGCTGAGATCCATCCTGTGAAGTGGAGAAAATATAAGGCAATGGAAATACTTGTGTGATTGGCAGGAACACACAAACACACACACGATCCTAGGCAAAAAGTTAGATGAGCCATGGCCCTGGTGGACTCTTCTATTCCGCTGTCTGTAGGAGGAAGGATAAGTGGTGTCCATATGGCAGAGGCTGCTGACCTACCTGTGTGAAGGAGCAGAGCTGGCCTGGTGTTGCATGAAAAGGGCATTGCCGTAGTCAAGGTGTATCAGGATGAATGAGGAACCTGATATTCAGTGCTATTTAGCTGACCAGGAACAGCTCCCAGCCATAGCCAGCTATCCAGCGAGATTCAGTGGGAGAGAGCCAGCTATCTCCTGCTGAATATCCAGCTCAGCGAATTGGCCAGTGATCAACTATGTTGCATGACATAGCAGTCACCGCCAATATTCAGTGGCTTGCCTGCTAACTTCAGTGACCAGATAGAGCTGTCTAAAAGGGTGGTCTATCTTTGGCCATTAAGAAAGACTTAGCCAGTCAACTGCTGAATATTGGTCTCAGCCAGCCAATCATAGACTGGAAATTCAGTGCAGGTCGCCAGATATGACGCCAACAATGAATTTCCGGTATTGCTGTGGGCCATTGGAGATTGTCAGTGATCTCCCACTGTCTGAAATATAGGGAGGGGAAAATGCCTTAGGTTTCAGGATATTATGGATGAAGTGAATCTGATACATTTTACATTTCCCAATGACTTTTGAAATGTGGGGATGGAAAGCTACGCCTAGAATTTTTACTGATTTACGAATAGGAATTTTATGCTATAGTCATCATGGTATGGGGTGAATAAGAGAGTCTTTGTTCCAGTCAAATTCAGTTGCCAGGTGGTTTATAATTGTGGGTTTAGAGTTCAAGGTGGCAAAATCTTGTGCATCCCTGGAGTTTATGACTCCTAAGATTTGAATGTCAAGGGCACATATATAAGGTGTCAATTCCAAGGACTGTATTAAGGCTGGGGCTAGTAGTGATCCTTATGGCAGCCCACAGTCTGAGGAAAATGGAAGGGAATTGTCATCCCGCCAGAGAAGGTGATAGCTCCTATGTGACACGTATTATTGAAACCATCAAAACCCAAAAGTCTTTCTTTCTCCCTTCATTTCTTAGTCTCTTTCTCTCTTCCTCTTTTTTTCTTTCCCCTTTTTCTTTTTTGATCCCTCCTTCCCTTCTTCCTTCCCTCCTTCTTTTTCCCCTTCTCCTATTTTTCCTCCCCTATTTCTGTTGTTGAGAAGGCTCTTCTTGGCATGCTCATCAGGTTTCTCTTGGGCTCTTTCCTTTTTTATGTTTATTGTGATATTTATCACTTCTTATCAGTTTTTGTTTATTTTGGTTTTAGTTGTCTATCGTTTCTTCCCTCCCCCCCCCCTTTTTTTAGATGCTATCTTCATTGCTCTTATCTGTTTTCAGGAGAGATCCTGAAGCCCTGCCCATTCTGTTAGTCATGTTTTGGAGTGGTTTATTGTAACTACTGATTTTTTGGGGTTTTGTTGTGGTACATGTATTTTAGCTGATTTTTCCAATCTCCTCTGGAAGTTCCATTTCATAACCGGCTGCATTTTGTAGACTTTTCAGTTTTGTGATTGCTTTGGTTTTTAGTGCTACCCTTGTAGCTCTGCCCATTATGTTACTTTTCAGTGGGAGTGGCTTTAAGCTATTATTTAAACCTTCCCTTTTTTGGCGGCTCTTTTTGAACTGTTTCAACAGTTATTCAGCGTTCGGCCCTTTTTTGTGTGTTTGATTGACTCAGGTAAGTTTAAGTTTGCATGTTCTAAGTGGACTTTAAAATTTTCTATTTACATTTATACTTTCTTTGAATTATCTATCATAACAAAACCCTTAGCGCACATGCGCACTTGAAACTCCGTGCCTCCTTGCATCCGTGCTTTGTGCTTCCATGCCGCCGCATGCACAGTAGAAGGAGTGTGATGTGGTTTCGTGTTTAATAAGCTCGCCTTCTGCCGCCGATCACCCATGCCGGCATCAGCTGATTTCCTGCCTTCTGCTTCGATTGCTGACGCTGGCTATCCCCTGGACCAGCAGCAGCAGCTAGCTTTAGTTTAGCTTTAGCCACAGTTTCATCAAGCAGCCGTGGGGCCTTTGCTAGGCCGGCCCACTTCAATGATGCGAGGTGGGCCGACCTAGCAAAAGCCCCAAGGCTGCCTGATGAAACTGCGGCTAAAGCTAACCTAAAGCTAGCAGATACAGGACAGGGGGAGCAGGGAAGGGGTACTGCTGGATAGCGGGAGGTAAAAGGAAGGGAGAAGGGGTACTGCTGGACAGGGAGGGCGGTAAAAGGAAGGGAGAAGGGGTGCTGCTGGACCTGGCGGAAAGGGAGGGAAAGGAAAGGTGCTACACACTGGAGGTGAGGGTGAAATGGTGCATAGGGAGAGAGCATGTTGGGTTGGGGATGGGAAAGAGGGATGCCACAGAGGGACGAGGCAATGACAGAGAGAGAAAGTGTGCAGGAGGCAGAAAGTGTTGGACATGGGGAGGGCAGAAAGGAGGGAAGGAGAAATGTTATACTGGAGAAGGGGGAGAGGGCAGAGTGAAAATTTGGACTCATGGAGGGAGAGAGAGAGAGATGTTGGTTAGGGGAGGGAAGGAGGACCAAAGGAGAAGCATGCAGGAGGCCCTGGAAACAGTTAAAAAAACAGAAAAATAAAGTCACCAGACAACAAAGGTAGGGAAAATGATTTTATTTTCCATACAGTGATTGAAATGTGTCAGTTTTGAGAAAGGAAAGATGTTAAACTTTAACTGTGAGGGCCGCAGAAGAAATAGTTATTCTTATTAAAGAAATGACAATTTTGCATGAGGTAAAAACTCTTATTCTAGCACCCGTTAATGTCATGGGCTTAAAGACTAGTACTGGTATAATTAATTTGTAGTTTCTTTTAACATGGGCTACATGTTTTTAGCTCTGCTTCTATTTTTTCATATGCAGCTTGTTGGCAGCAAAGCTTTTTTACGGAGCTGGCCATTCACACGTACTATATTTCATTTAGTATATTACGTTCGGTCTCAATGCAATATTGCATTTCCTTTTTTGGCTACTTTGCTGAAACAAGGCTGCCCTGTGAACTTCTAAAAGCTAAGTTACTCAGCATTTCATATTCTGCTCTTTTCACTGGTTTTCAGCATTATATCTGCTTAATTTCTCTTCTCCTCCCTGTTTCTTACTAAAAAAAAATATAAAAAAGCACAAAAAAATAAATCCTTCTCTTTCCTCTGTTAAATCTTATTTCCTCTTCCTGCATTTTTGTTTAAAATACTGTGTTTTAGGTGGTATAGAGCCTATATTTCTGGTGCCTGTGGCTCAGGGTGACTAAAGTAGGGAAAATCCTGTTATAAATCCTATGTTTTAGGGTAGCACTGATAGAACCTGCAGTTTTGTTTAAAATACTGTGTTTTAGGTGGTATAAAGCCTATATTTCTGGTCACTTCACAACCAATCAAGTCACTTCACAACCAATCAAGATGACCTTTATTCTATGCAATCACTGTGGTGCTTTAATTCCAAGACATACTATTTGGAGGCTTAAGGCTTGCCCCATCTGTCTTCAACTTGCCAGTATTAAGGAGGAGCTCTGCAAACTTAAACAGGAATTGAATACAATTAAAGCAGCTTCCATCATTCCACAAAATCATACCAACTTACCACCTCTACCTCAAAGAATAAAACAGCCCAGGAATAAATGGGTCACAGTAGGCTCAGGAAGACTGCGACATATAACACAGAAACATCCACCTTCACTAATATTACCTCTACAGAATTCCTTCGCTCCACTAGTGCACTGCGATACTCAGGAAAACAGAAGGGAGCTGGGACTTGAACCAATGAAGGAAACTCAAGAGAACAAGAGCACCCTAAGTACAAATAAAAAAGCCAAAAACAGAAAACTATTACTGTTGGGGGATTCCATCATCAGAGGCATTAACCTTGGAACACAGGGCGAGGAGACCAAAATAGTGAAATGTCTTCCAGGATCCTCAGCTACCAGGAGTTCCAGGCAAATACTGACTATAATTAAGGAAGAAACTAAGGATTTTAACACTGATGTTGTTATCCATCTGGGAACAAATGACCTGGCCAACAACTCCACACTTGCAGCACAGAAAGCTTTTCGGGAGCTTGGTGAGGGCGTGAAACCTTTTGTAAAGAATTTA
The DNA here is from genome assembly GCF_902459505.1 of Geotrypetes seraphini. Lineage (NCBI taxonomy): Eukaryota > Metazoa > Chordata > Amphibia > Gymnophiona > Dermophiidae > Geotrypetes > Geotrypetes seraphini. The sequence continues at coordinate 189,046,193 of NC_047091.1, read as the reverse complement.
GCTTTTTCTGAAATACTGCCTGCATATGGAAAAGGAGAGCAAAGAGTGAAAAACACAGAGGACTTTAATAGATGACTCAGAGCCTGGTGTCATCAAGAAGGCTTCAGGTACATAGGAGGATGGGGAAATACATGGAAGGACAAGAAGCTATATTGCACTGATGGGCTACATATTACTACAGCAGGAAAAAGAAACCTTGCAGAGAAATTTAGACAATATTTTTCTAGGCATTTAAACTAGAAGGTGGGGGTGGTGTATGTACGAAGGACAATTATAGAGACCACCCCCGGCAAAAGAAAAGATGTGATAGTAGTAAAGGCTGCAACATAAGCAATATCAGCAACTCATTTCTTAGTATTGCAATGGAAAGTGAAACGACACAAAAATCCATACGAAAAAGGAGATTATCGCTGAAAAATAGCTGGAAAGCGATGCCCACAAATGCTCGCAGTCTAAGCAACAAAGTTCATGATCTGCAAGCCCTGATAGTAGAGGCAGATCTAGATATTGTTGCTATCACAGAGACATGGTTCAGTGAATCACATGGATGGGATGCAAACATACCGGGATATAATCTTTTTAGGAAGGACAGAGATGGTCATAAAGGTGGAGGAGTAGCTCTCTATGTAAAGATCAATATCCAAGCGACCGAAATGCAAGGGACCTGGGGAGAGGAAGAAGCGATATGGATTGCTCTGAAAAGAGAAGATGGAACTTCTATCTACGTGGGTGTAGTCTACAGACCTCCGACTCAATTGCAGCAAATTGATAAGGATCTGATTGTGGATATCCAAAAGTTTGGAAGGAAAGAGGAGGTTCTGCTGTTGGGAGATTTCAACCTGCCGGATGCGGACTGGAATGTTCCGTCTGCGGAATCGGAAAGAAGTAGGGAGATTGTGGATGCCTTTCAAGAGGCTCTGCTCAGACAAATGGTGACGGAACCCACAAGAGAAAAAGCGATATTTGATCTGGTCCTCACAAATGGAGAGAGTATCTCTAATGTTCGAGTGGGTGCTCACCTGGGTAGTAGCGATCATCAAACGGTTTGGTTTGATATAACGGCTAAAGTGGAGAGCGGCCGCACGATACTTAAAGTCCTAGATTTCAAACGTACGGACTTTAATGCAATGGGAAAGTACCTGAAGAAAGAGCTGTTAGGATGGGAGGACATAAGAGAAGTGGAAAGACAGTGGTCTAAGCTGAAAGGAGCGATAAAAATGGCTACGGACCTTTATGTGAAGAAAATCAATAAAAACAAGAGAAAAAGGAAGCCGATATGGTTCTCCAACCTAGTGGCTGAGAAAATAAAGGCGAAAGAGTTGGCGTTCATGAAATATAAAAAAACCCAAGAAGAGGAGAGCAGAAAGGACTACAGGGTGAAACTGAAAGAAGCCAAGAGAGAGATACGTTTGGCGAAGGCACAGGTGGAAGAACAAATGGCTAAAAATGTAAAAAAGGGAGATAAAAAATTTTTCAGATATATTAGTAAAAGGAGGAAGATAAAAAATGGAATTGCTAGGCTAAAAGATGCTGGGAACAAATATGTGGAGAGTGATGAGGAGAAAGCAAATGTTCTAAACAAATACTTCTGTTCTGTGTTCACAGAAGAAAATCCTGGAGAAGGACCGAGATTGTCTGGCAAAGTTACACGAGAAAATGGAGTAGATTCTGCGCCGTTCACGGAGGAGGGTGTTTATGAGCAACTTGAAAAACTGAAGGTGGACAAAGCGATGGGACCAGACGGGATCCATCCCAGGATACTAAGGGAGCTCAGAGAGGTTCTGGCGAGTCCTATTAAAGACTTGTTCAACAAATCTCTGGAGACGGGAGTGATTCCTGGGGATTGGAGGAGAGCGGATGTGGTCCCTATTCATAAAAGTGGTCACAGGGATGAAGCAGGAAACTACAGGCCGGTGAGCCTCACTTCAGTTGTTGGAAAAATAATGGAAGTGTTGCTGAAAGAAAGGATAGTGTATTTCCTTGAATCTAATGGGTTACAGGATGCGAGGCAACATGGCTTTACAAAAGGTAAATCGTGCCAAACGAACCTGATTGAATTTTTTGATTGGGTGACCAGAGAGCTGGATCGAGGACATATGCTAGATGTAATTTACTTGGATTTCAGCAAAGCCTTTGATACAGCTCCTCATAGGAGGCTGTTGAACAAACTTGAAGGGCTGAAGTTAGGACCCAAAATGGTGAACTGGGTCAGAAACTGGCTGTCGGACAGACGCCAGAGGGTGGTGGTTAATGGAAGTCGCTCGAAGGAAGGAAAGGTGACTAGTGGAGTCCCTCAGGGTTCGGTGCTGGGGCCAATCCTGTTCAATATGTATGTAAGTGACATTGCTGAAGGGTTAGAAGGAAAAGTGTGCCTTTTTGCAGATGATACCAAGATTTGTAACAGAGTAGACACCGAAGAGGGAGTGGAAAATATGAAAAAGGATCTGCAAAAGTTAGAGGAATGGTCTAATGCCTGACAACTAAAATTCAATGCAAAGAAATGCAGAGTAATGCATTTGGGGATTAATAATAGGAAGGAACCGTATATGCTGGGAGGAGAGAAGCTGATATGCACGGACGGGGAGAGGGCCCTTGGGGTGATAGTGTCCGAAGATCTAAAGGCGAAAAAACAGTGTGACAAGGCAGTGGCTGCTGCCAGAAGAATTCTGGGCTGTATAAAGAGAGGCGTAGTCAGTAGAAGGAAGAAGGTGTTGATGCCCCTGTACAGGTCATTGGTGAGGCCCCACTTGAAGTATTGTGTTCAGTTTTGGAAACCGTATCTGGCGAAAGACGTAAGAAGACTTGAGGCGGTCCAGAGGAGGGCGACGAAAATGATAGGAGGCTTGCGCCAGAAGACGTATGAGGAGAGACTGGAAGCCCTGAATATGTATACCCTAGAGGAAAGGAGAGACAGGGGAGATATGATTCAGACGTTCAAATACTTAAAGGGTATTAACGTAGAACAAAATCTTTTCCAGAGAAAGGAAAATGGTAAAACCAGAGGACATAATTTGAGGTTGAGGGGTGGTAGATTCAGGGGCAATGTTAGGAAATTCTACTTTACGGAGAGGGTGGTGGATGCCTGGAATGCGCTCCCGAGAGAGGTGGTGGAGAGTAAAACTGTGACTGAGTTCAAAGAAGCGTGGGATGAACACAGAAGATTTAGAATCAGAAAATAATATTAAAGATTGAACTAGGCCAGTTACTGGGCAGACTTGTAAGGTCTGTGTCTGTGCATGGCCGTTTGGAGGAGGATGGGCAGGGGAGGGCTTCAATGGCTGGGAGGGTATAGATGGGCTGGAGTAAGTCTTAACAGAGATTTCGGCAGTTTGAACCCAAGCACAGTACCGGGTAAAGCTTTGGATTCTCGCCCAGAAATAGATAAGAAGAAAAAAAAAAAAAAATTTAAATTGAATCAGGTTGGGCAGACTGGATGGACCATTCGGGTCTTTATCTCCCGTCATCTACTATGTTACTATGTTACTATGTTCTCTGTAATCTTTCAAATTGATTGTTTGTGGTTGATGTGTTTTCCCTTTGTAAGCTCTGAACGGCGTCTTCTTTATGATGCTGTCGGCAGCATTTTCCTCTTTCTTTTTTTGACACACTAGTTTCTTCCTTCACTGGTTCAATAAGCATTGTTGTTTCAAGTCTGTTTTATTTGCCACTTTTCTTCTTATTCATTTCCTTTCTTTTGAGTATTCTGAAGCTTTCCTTTTTTCTTTATTTGGCTATTTTGCATTTTTGGTTCATGGTTTTCACTTAATACATTTTTCCATATCTTTAGTTCCTTCAGTCTCTTTAACACATATAACCATTTGATCTTTCTTGTTTTGATTCTGGCTATCTGTTTCCTACTGCAGGTAGTAATACTCTTTGAGTTCTATTCATGTGTTCTCAGGTTTAATATCATATCATGCTGCTATTTCGTTTAAATGTGTGTTTTTTTGTTAAAATGCATTGTTTGATGGTTCCATTTCATGTTTTTATTACATAGCCTTGTATTAACAAAGGACTTGTTACCTAGTGAGATTGGACTCATTTGGAGCACTGGTCTTGACCTTGGGGCCGCCGCGTGAGCGGATTGCTGGGCAGGATAGACCATTGGTCTGACCCAGCAGCGGCAATTCTTATGCTCTTATGTTACCTGTGGATTACAACACTACAGGTTCGTTTTTATTCATTTATCTGGTTATCTTTTGAATACTTTTTAATATTTTTGTAGTTTCATCACTACTGGTTCTGTTTCTTACTTATTTATCTTGTTTGTCTCTGTGGTACCTTGTCGAACGCTTGGAAGTCCAAGTATACGATATCCACTGGTTCTCCGCTATCAATTTGTTGGTTCACATTCTCAAAAAATTGAAGCAAATTTGTCAAATATGACTTCCCCTTCCTGAAACCGCTAGTCAACACAGTTTCAGGAAAGGGAAGTCATGTTTGACAAATTTGCTTCAATGTTTTGAGAAGGTGAACCAACAAATTGATAGCGGAGACCTGGTGGATATCGTATACTTGGACTTCTAGAAAGCGTTCGACAAGGTACCACATTAAAGGCTTCTGAGGAAACTATAAAGCCATGGAATAGAAGGGGATATACTAAGATGGATAGGCAAATGGCTGGAAAACAGATTGCAGAGGGTGGACATAAATGGGAAGTTCTCGGACTGGGAGAAGGTGATGAGCGGCGTGCCCCAGGGCTCGGTTTTTAGGCCCATCTTATTCAATATCTTCATAAACGACCTAGAAGAGGAAACAACAAGTAATAATAATCAAGTTTACAGATGACACAAAACTATGTCGGGCAGTTGGGTCGAAAATGGACAGAGATGCACTTCAAAGAGATTTGAACCAACTAGAGAAATGGGCGGAAAAGTGGCAGATGAAATTTAATATAGAAAAATGCGAAGTGATGCACCTGGGCAGGAAAAACAAAGAACAAGAATATAAAATGTTAGTTGTAACATTGGGCAAGAGCGAACAAGAAAGGGACCTGGGGGTACTGATAGACAAGACCCTGAAGCCGTTGACTCAATGCGCAGCAGCAGCAAAGAAAACAAACAGGATGTTGGGCATGATAAAGAAGGGCATCACGAGTAGATTGGCGGACGTCATAATGCCGCTTTATAGAGCAATGGTCAGACCACACTTGGAATACTGTGTCCAACACTGGTCTCCCTACCTAAAGAAGGATATAACCCTGCTGGAGAGGGTGCAGAGATGAGCCACGAAGCTAATAAAAGGTGTGGAGAATTTGAGCTACAAAGAATGCCTCAAAAAATTGGGATTGTTCACCCTCCAGAAGAGAAGGCTGCGAGGGGATAGGATAGAGACTTTTAAAATACTAAAAGGTTTTGACAAAATAGAGCAAGAAACTTCGTTATTCACATTGTCAAAAGTGACTCAAACAAGAGGTCATGGACTGAAACTGAGGGGCGGCAGACTCAGGACTAATGTCAGGAAGTTTTGCTTCACACAGCGAGTGGTGGACGCTTGGAATGCTCTCCCGGAGGAGGTTGTGACAGAGACCACCATTCTGGGATTCAAGGGCAAGTTGGATGCACACCTTCTTGCAAATCACATTGAGGGATACGGGTGAACAAGGTGTCCATTAAGGAACACCTAGCTTAGCCTCCGCGTGTGCGAGTCGCCGGACCAGATGGACCTAAGGTCTGATCCGGTGAAGGCATTTCTTATGTTCTTATCCATTTTACCAATTCTTATGTACTTGTATTTATTTAGTTATATTGCATGATTTAATGTTTTTATGTTTAGTGACCCCTGATGCAGGCAGTTTTAGTCGCCGAAACACAGTGCTGTGTCGGGTCCACAGTTTGTGTATGTCCTTTATTGGAATAAACAAGACCTTTTTACATCAGTGATCTACTGTGGCGTGTTCATTGTCCGTTCCCACTGTTTTTTGTGTGATTGAAACCATCTCCATGCATTATCAATGATAGCAATATCCTGCAGTCTGGTGAGCAGAATGGTGTGATCTACTAGGACAAGGGTAGGCAATTCCGGTCCTCGAGAGCCAGAGCCAGGTCAGGTTTTCAGGATATCCACAATAAATATGCATGAGATAGATTTGCATCTCAAGGTGGCAGTGCATGCAAATCCATCTCATACATATTCATTGTGGATATCTGACCTGGCTCTGGCTCTCAAGGACCGGAATTGCCTACCCCTGTACTAGGTCAAAGGCGACGCGATCTGCTTTTCAAAACCCAGACAAAGTGCCATGTTTTGAAAAGCTGTCCAGATGCCCAGACATGTCCGGGTAAATCTGGACATCTGGGAGAAGGTTAACAGGCAAAAAGAATTGCATTGTATGTATTTTCTCAGCTAACGGTGCCAGTGCAGCTATTGCAGCTTTTCATTCTGTGTGCTGGAACAGAGCTGATGGTGGGTGTGCCACTGATTCTGTGTTGGACAAAGGATGAGTGATTATGTTGAGGTATGACCTCCTACAGATGGGAATCACTCATTTGGTAGATGAACTATCTGCTTATAGCAAGTGACTCTTAGTTTGGGGAATGTGCTGAAAGAGCTTATGTGATACCTCTTCAAAGAAATAGTGGTTACTGTCAAAAGCTCTCTGGCTAGTGTCCCTGCTTTTGGTGTTAATGTTTATTTCTGAGAGTTGGTTGACAGTTGAGTAGGAAGGTGCAGATGGAGAGACAGTGAATTAGTGGAAAGAGAGAACAAATATAATTAAGTTACTGATATACAGTTCAGTTTAGGAGTACTAAAATACTGTACTTATATTGGTGTTACACTGTACAAAATACAACAGTTCTGTAATTAAACTGCAGATAACTGCACGATATATAACTTTAACAATGCTGCAGTATACTGCAGAAAATATAATGGTGGTATAACAATGCGGAAGATACATTTTTACTGTAATTTTTACTGTAATTTTTACTGTAATTACCCAGAAGATGCAGATTTGGGGCCTCTGGGGATGGTGCATGTCTTTAATAGTTTTTATTTTTTGTTTTCTATATGTAACTCATGATATAGAGGGACATTTTTGATATGACGTCTAAATCTGAGTTTAGACGTTTTATGGAACACACAAAACTCCAGTACCAAGCATGCCCATTTTCAAAACTTCTTGTTTTTTTGAAAATGGATGTGTTTGTGCTCAGTGCATCTATCTTCTTGAACCATTTCTGGGGGGGGGGGGACCCAGATCCAAAAGAAAATCGCACAGAACAAGCCATTGGGATGTAGGAGGGGCCAGCATTCTTAGTAGACTAGCCACACAGACATCCCAGCAGAGCAGTGGGGAACCTAGGGGGCACTGCAGTGAACCACACATAAAATGTCCCAGATACACATCTCACCATAGCCCCCTTATATTGTATGGTGAGCCCTCCAAAACCCACTGTATCTAACTGTATACCACACCAATAGACCTTATGCCTGCAGGTGACACCTGTATGTGATGGGTTTTGAAAGGCTCACAGATTCCACCTTAAGTGTAGTTGTTAGAGCGGAATATGGGCCTGAGTTCCCATCTGTATAGTTCACTACATTGCCCACTAGACTACTCCAGGAACCTGCCCTACTAGGACTGGTCATAACATCTGAAGCTGTCATAAAGGCAGGTATGTTCTGTTTCATTCACATCTTTGGGAGGAGGTCAATGACTATTTGGGGAGTGTGGGGAGGGCATGCTTACATCTCTCTAGTGATCATCTGGGCAGTTTGAACACCTTTATAACACTTACTTGTTGTTTAAACAGGTCTAGCCTCAGCAGACTTCACTACACAAGCAATGTTACCTCTTTACTTAACAACTAAAAAATGTGTAAAACACATTTTCTCTTAATTGAGATCAGTCAAGATAAGACAACTAACTCTTATCTTACATGCCATCAAGGTGATACTCAAAATTGAAATAAGCAAATATTATTGGCTAGATCTCATAGGATCCGAATGTCTTATCTTGACTGATCTCAATTGTGAAGCAGTGTTTTACACATTTTTTAGGTGTTAAGTAAAGGGGTAACACTGTTTAAATTATTTTTTTATTAGGTAAGATTTCACAGCATTGCTATAGCTTCATAAAAACTGGAAGGTTTTTCAGAACCTACGAGGGTCATTTCATAAATAATGCACACTATTTTTTAAAATTTACATGTTGTTGTTTTTTTCAAGTATTTTTATACAATCTTTCAATATAGTCTCCCTGCTTTGCAATGACAGAATCCCAATGTCCAGGAAGCTTCATTATTCCATCCAAGATGCTGTTTTTGTTCATTTGCCAAATGGCTCAGATAATGGCGGAAGAAATCTCTTCCAGAGATGCAAAACGATGTCCACACATAGGTTGTTTCAACTTTGGAAAAGGTTAAAGTCTGTTGGACTCATGTCTGGACTGTAGGGAGCATGAGGTAACACCTCCCAGCCATATTCGCATAGTTTTTCAATGATGACTTTCCCTATGTGCGGGCGAGTGTTGTGAAGAATGAGTGACCCAGCCAAGAGCAACTGAGGTCGAGTTTTGTGCATTTTTCTGCAGAAAATCATGTTAATACACTGCTGTGACACTTCTTCCACATGGAGCTTTGTCTGTGATGATGATGTCTTCATGATCATAAGCAAAAATCATCATTTGTTTGACTTTTGATTGAGCTTGTCGAAATTTTTTTGGTCGTGGGGAAGATGGAGCTCTCCACTCATTGGACTGTGATTTCAGCTCTGGCTCAAAGACTCTGCCCCCAATGTTTCATCAGTAGCAACAATGCGATTCAAGAATGCCTGACCTTCAACGTCGAATCTTTGTTTCAGCACGGTTGCATTGTCCAGGTATCTCTGCTGCTTTTCAGCAGTCAAGAAGAGGGGGACCCATCTCGCAGAAATTTTTCTCTTTTTTTTAAATCATTTGTCAGAATTCGATATACTGATATCCGTGGAATCACTGTGGTTTCAGAAGGTTCCTCATATGTCGCACGACGATCTTGTTCAAAAGCATCAGCTACGATTTTCACACATTATTCATCGGTTGTTGATTTTGGCCTTCCTGGTCTTGCATCATCATCTATGCTCACATGACCACTCCGAAAAATAGTTGCCCACCGAGAAACTATACAATGGTCCACTGTTAACTCACCACAAACTTCACGTAATTCACTGTGGATTTCTGTCGGGTTTTTGCCATGTAGAGTTTCAATCTTTTTTTTATTTATAAGTTTTCAATTTATACAATCAAGATAAACTTGTACAGAAAGAGGATTCATGATCAATGATGCTAACTTATCACACCAAAAACAAAATAAGCAATAGTAACATAGTATAAATCTTCTCAAGTCCTCCAATAGATCCAAAATGTGATTCAAAAGCGAGTTCTAACAGAAGAAAAAATTCCCTCTAAGAAATCATTAGCTATCAAAGAATAAGGACATTTATATTCCATTAAGCACTCTCCTTCTCCAAGCGGGATAGGGACAGGAAGGTCGTCAATTGGAGAAGTTCAAAGAAAACAAACTTCTGAGTTTTATAATGAATTACACACTTACAGGAGTGTCTAAAAAAAAAAAAAGTTGCCCCCTAAAGCCAAAACACCAGGTTTTAACAGCAGAAATTCTCTTCTATTCTTTTGAGTATCCCTTGCTAAATCTGGAAACATTTGTATCTTGTAACCTAGAATTTTTTTTTGCCTATGTTTATAGAACATTCTCAGGAGCCAATTCTTATCGGGAGTAAGTGCTAGTGTCAACAATAAAGTTGCTGAAGCACTCATTTCACTATCGGATGTTTCTAGTAAAGTTCATATGTTCATAGGCTCTTGATTTATTACTTGTTGAGTGTTTCATATCTTAGTCGGAAGATAATAAACTTATGTAAAAGGTGGTAATGAAGACTCGGGAATTTCCAATATTTCTAAGAGATATCGTTTCATCATTTCTCTAGGAGTTATCATAGGAACTTTTGGAAAATTAATCAATCTCAAGTTATTATTCCTGGAAAAGTTCTTCAGTGATTCAAGTTTCCTTCTTAAACTTGTATTATCCTTAATCAATGTCTCTTGTAGTTTCTTTGATAATCCAATATCTTCTTGTAAATTATTTATTAAAGATTTAGAAACATCCAAATATTGTTTCAAATTTCCAATTTCATTATCATGCTTCTTAATTTTCCCTTCTATTTGTTGGAACTGAGAATTAAAGCTCTTACCCAGGTTAGAAATCATATCCCAAAGGGATTCTAAAGTGACTTCATGTAGTTTTTGAGGCAAGAAAAATTGTAAATTCAATTCAGTCTGCTCACCCAACTGCTGGCTCTCCTTGTTTCTGTTCCAGCTGGGATGATCTTATTCCGGTTGATGTTAAATCCTCACTCTCCACGTTCAGGCTCTCACCCAAACTTCTGCTCTCTGACTCGATTTCTCTGGCCTCTGGGGTAGAGTGTTCTCCTTCTCCCAGAAACACCCCCTCCCACGGGGAGCTGGTGGTGTGAGGCGTAGGGGCGATGCTCTAGTTTCGGGGCTCAGCATTGTTTCCAGCCCTAAGGAGATCGCCTGCATCTCGCCTCTCTGCCGCGTCTCCAGCGGGGAAATTGCTGCCGCTGCTGTCATGTCCTGCATCCGCTGTAGGAGTTTGTCAATGTTGCCGAGTGCAGCAGGCCCAGAGCGCCACGAGGCACCAGCCACGCTCCTACCTCTTCTCTTCGGCATCTGCCCAAAGAATATAATTCTCGTCAAGAAAAAAACCAGGTAAATTATTGACAAGTTCCCAGACGTTCTCTCGTCAAGCTTATGCTGCCGCCATCTTGGATCTTTGGCCTAAAGCCGTAGAGTTTCAATCTTAATGTACAACCTCTGATCGTCAACAGACACGGTACCCAAGACACCTGCAGCCTCTATTTTCCACACTTGTCACAGCCACAGCCTCTAACATGCCCCCTTGAGATTTAGACAAACTGCAGGTGAACAGTATAGAAATCCATCTAGAAAATAGGTTTTGAAAATAGCAAATTGGAAGGGTTTGTCAAGAAAAACCTCTGTGCCACTTTTTGGACATTTTTCTTTTTAGAAAATGAGTCCCACAGCACATAAGTTTTTTTCTGGCATTAAGCAAGTCATTCAGCAACAAAAGTTGGCGACCTCATCTGATGGCACTAGAATGGGGTTTTTTTCAGCTCAAAAAGCTACTAGAAAAAGATTTTGAGCCCTTTACTGCTCATCATTCCTCTACAGAGAGACCTCAGAATTTTTTCTATCCTTTTCATTCTTGCAGCTAATGCTTCTTTCATATCCTAAAACTTAGATTTTATCTTTATATCTTCCTCTTTTGATCTTATATATATAGACTCTGTATTAGAAAGCAGAGGAGACGAAGGATGATATCTGCATAGGTGAGGACCAGTGGGAATGAATCAATTTCAAGGCTTATGAATGAGGAGAGATGGATAGAGGAAGTAGACATCTTTTAGCTCAGGGGTGTCAAACTCAGGCCTGCAGTGTATTTAAATTTGGCCCGCGAGAAAATACCAAATGTCTACTAGAGCTGGCATGCCGGTAGACAGTTTTTTGACCCAATCAGTTCACGGCCTCATTAGGCACGTCATCACGTTTGACGTTTTTACAAGTTCCCGCGGCGTTCTCCAGCTCTCTTCAGTCTCATACCGCGTCGCAGTAGCACTGGACTCTTCTGTAATTGCTTTTTTGGTTAAGTATTGATTTTTTTCATCTTTTTTTTTTTTAATTATTTATTTATAATTTCTAAACAACCAATAAAAAAAATGGTACAAGAAATACTGAAATACATATATTTAGTCAATACAGACTAAAGAAAGAAACTATACAAAGCAATATTCTAAGTATATAGTCCTCAACTAAGGAGGTAGTCAAGACATAAAATAAAACCCCCTGGGAGAAGGGATACAATTTAAATCAAACATAAAGAAAAGAGCAGTAACTAGATATTAACCTACTAGTGACTAAATTCCGCACTAATCACTTGATTCATTCTGGCTGCACAGGAATCCCTTTACTCTCTAAGAAAAAAACCTAATTGGACAGGCTCAAAAAATATATATTTATTCCCTTGGTAGGTAATAAAACATTTGCAAGGAAATCTTAACTGAAAAGTTGCCCCTATTGAAATCACTTTAGGACGAAATTGCAAAAATTCTTTCCTCCTGGATTGTGTCCATTTTGAAACATCTGGAAATATATATACCCTTTCACCTAAAAAGGTGACTTGTTTCAAATTAAAATACAATTTCAACAGCATTTCTTTGTCCTATAGAAATACAAGAGAGACTAATAATGTCGCCCGACCCACTATTTCAATTTCAGAAGATTGCAGTATAGCTGATACATCTAATTGCTCAGTTCCACCTTCTAAAACTTTTTCTTTTTGAGCATTCTTTAAATAATAAATTCTCTGCATCGGGGGAAGATTCAATTCTGGTACTTTTAAGATTGTCATCATAAAGTTCTTAAAAAGTTCCTGGGAGGACATAAATTTAGCTATAGGAAAATTAAGAATCATTAGATTCAAATTTTTCTGCTGATTTTCCAAATTTTCAATCTTCCTCAGTCATTTGTTTGGAAAGCAAATTCTTATTTTCAATTGTTAGTTTCTCTAATTTGGAAAATTCAACCTTCTGCTGTTGAACTGATGTCTCCAAAAGGGTTATCCTGGAAGAGGAGTTTAAAGTAATTGATATAAAGTTTGTACAAACCGAGTGCAGGTTTTCAATTGCAGACCATATAGAATCAAGGGTCACTGCCTGTGGTTTCTCCAGCGGCTTGAGGGGGGAGATAACTGTCAGATTTCCATGGGCTAAATCCCCAGAGTACAAACTCTGGGCTCCCTCACCCTCCCTACCGCTGGTCCCCTCAGGTTCTGTGCTCCCAAGTTGCAACGGCTCCTGTCCTGGAGTCGGCATAGCTGGAATCACTTCCGGGTCAATTTCGGGTGCAGTGCGCGTCATGCTCGATGTGTTCGACATGCCCTCCAACAACGTCTGCTCTCCCGATGTTTTGCCGGGCTTTGGGGGTGTGTGCGGTCCTCTTGGGCTCAGCGAAGGTTTGCTGTCCAAGCTGTGGTCCTCCCCGAACGCAGCAGCGGATTAGCCCGGTGAGTAGGGTCGGACTGTATATGATGTCATTACAGTCTGTCGTGGGGTTGAAGAGCCAGAAAAAGGTGGAGGAAAACCTCTCTATTTCCCCCTTCGTTTAGGTATCAGAAAGAGAATATTTGAACAATTTTCAAAGAAAAGGTTGCCGTATGAAGAGGAGCTCTCAAACCAACGTCTGCTCAGGTCACCATCTTGACTCTTTTTCATCTTTTTAATCCCTTCTTTTGATCACGTTCTAATTTTGGCATTTTGTTCTCTGGTACTCATTCTTTTCCAGTGCTAGTGTTTTCCCCTATTCCTATTCGTTTTCTCTGCTTCACGTAACAGTTTTTATTATGATTATATTTTTATGCTTTTTCAAACATATGTTGGCTAATTCACATGGTATTTTATTTGTCCCTTTTTGGTTTTAATCCCTTTGTAGTTTTTTTGTTTTAATTTTGGCTCAGCTATTTACATCAATCATGGGCTTGTTTTTTAAAACATATCGTTTTTTAAACATATTAAACAAGTCTGACCATGCCTCCCCACTCCTTGCCAAACTTCACTGGCTTCCAATAATCTCCAGAATCCATTTCAAATGTTCCTGCCTGGCTTTCAAGATCATTCATGGAATCCTGCCTCCTCTTATCCCACTGTCTTTCAACTCCTCCAGTCCCGACTCCTCCAGAACTGCCCAAAGGCTTAAACTAGCCTTCCCCTCTCCAAGCGGCATCCACTATTCAGGCAAACTGGGAAAATCCCTTCTCTTCAAAATCACAGGTCTTTGGAACGACCTCACCACCCCGCTGCGGAACCTGAGCTCCCTTCAGTTATTCCGCAAACAACTGAAAACCTGGCTTTTCAGCAAATTGTAGCTCTATCCTTCCCCCCTTTCTCTCCCCCCTTCTACACATAAGTTCATGTAATCCTTTTTCTTCTTCTCTACCCACGATTTTAAGTTCTTGTAAACCGTGTCGAGCTCCATTCTCATGGAGATGATGCGGTATATAAACTTAAGGTTTAGATTAGATTAGATATTGTCTACAGTTTCCTTTTGGAGTTATGCAATTATTATTTGGTTGGCCCGTGACTTTGACCAAGTTTTTAATTTTGGTCCACTGTGTATTTGAGTTTGACACCCCTGTTTTAGCTGGAGGTGCACCCTGCCCATTGACACCTGGTTCTCAAGGCAGAGTCCATTGCCCCCTTTTGTCTTTTTCTTACTCGAGTCCCAATAACAAATAACTATGAAAAATTGAATAGACACTCATGGCTCTAGAGCAGGCATTCTCAACCCAGTCCTCGCGGCATATCCAGCCAGTCCAGTGTTTAAGAAATCCACAGTGAATTTGGAGGTATTCATTCTTGATATCTTGAAAATTAGACTGACTTGGTACATCTCAAGGATTAGGTTACGAACCCCTGCTCTAGAGGAAAGATTTTTAATATACAGTATTCAGGGCAGGATTAATTCATCGAAGGCCCCTAGGCACACAAGTACACTGGGCCCCCTGCCCCGCCCCACCCCACCATACCATGCGCCCAGGCGGAAACAGGAAGCTTCATCAGAGGGAAGCTTTGGGCAAGCAGCACCGCTTGAACAATTACAGTTCCCATTTATCTTTCTTACCCGCGTTGCTTGCTTGTCTTACTTTCCATCGATGGGGGGGGGGGGGGCCCGCGTTGCCGATCGATGCCGATCGATGCTGGAGGGGCCCATCGCTGTTTGGAAAAACAGTGTTGATCCCCTCCTTCATCGGGCCCCCCTGTCCATTTCGGGCCCTAGGCACGTGCCTACTTGGCCTATTGGTTAATCCTGCCCTGACAGTATTCCCAAAATAACTACCTAAATGTCTTTCTACTTCTTAGAGCTCCTTAACATGCACATACTCTATCTGTATTAATATGTACAGAGAATTCTACCTCATTTTCTATTTTTATGAGCCATTTTCAGTTCTCAAATCAGCCACGTCATGTATTCTATTCCACAAAGACAATGGGGGTGGTGCCCCCTCCATCCAGAAGACTAGTATGATCTTATGCACTAAGAGCAGCAATCTAGGGCCCTTCTAGGGACTCATGACTTACATCACCCTAATTCTATAAACTCACATGCCCAAATTTAAGCTTACACATACAATTTATAGAATAAAGTTATTTGGACACGCAACATAATTTAATAGTTGGGTGTTAATTGGTGCTAAGCGAGCACTTACACCAGCTTTTGGCATGGCTTAAGGTCTCGTGCCTAAAGTTAAGCGCAAAACTGTGAACTTACACTAGTATTTTCTAATGGCATGTGAAGCACATGAGGAAGGCTTTTTTTTTTTAGCCTATGAGCTGTATCAACTATAGGCTCAGTCAGTTTTCTGAGGCTTTTCATTTCCATTAACACACAATCTTTGTTTGAATGATTTCTTGCAATATTAGTGTATTTTGTTTGGTTTTTTCTGTTTCAATTTCTATCCACTTATCACTCTTTGTTTTCCAACTTTTCTAGGTAGTGTGCTGTATAAAACCTGTAAAACTGCAAATATATTTTATGGGGGCAATTTTGAAATAGCCTCTTGCAGAATTACTGACATTAGGGTGGGGTTGGTATGTCCCTGGAAAAGCAAGCACAAGAATTTTTATTTTCAAATACTTGTGCCTGCTTTGCAGAAATGTAAATTACGTACATTGTTTGTGTCTGCAAAATAGATGGATTAGGGGCAATTTATATGGAGTTTTCTTATGGTTTAATTTATTTAAACGTATGGCTTTTCATGTGTAGGAGAGCAAAACGTTTACAAATGGGCATAAGAAAATTGATGAAACTTGCCCTTTGTGTGAATAGCAGTTTATACCAAGCAACACAGATTCATTATACATTTGCAATTTCATATGATGGGAGTATGTAAGTACTGCAATGTGCTTCAAATCTTGAACCTTGTGACTTCCTTTTCTTTATAATGTTTCAAACTTTTGAAGGTTTATTTTGAAAAGTTAATTTTTTTTTAAAACAGGAAGTGGCTTTCCTAAGCATGACTTGATTATCCAGTGGCCGGACAAAGGGAAGGAGGAGACTTCAGTCTGTCAAGCAGAGTCTACACAGTGGATCAGAAGCCACCTAACACAAAGTCCCCAAATTCAGTCCAAGTGTATCCAACATTACTATCAACCTCCTGTAGCCCATGGCCCGGTGTACACACATGTGGACCGTCTGACTGTAGAGGGCTACCCAGGGCATTGTCAACCTGTGGAATCTGGGCATCGCTCTTTACCACCATCCCCACGGCAACGGCATGCTGCTCACACCCCACCCCGGTCTCCTAACATTGTAACTACCATGACGCCACCTGGCACACCACCTGTGAGGCGGAGGAACAAGCTGAAGCCTCCAGGGACTCCTCCACCATCCTCTCGCAAACTCATCCACCTTATCCCTGGCTTCACAGCTTTACACAGGAGCAAGTCCCATGAGTTTCAAGTGGGGCATCGTGTGGATGAGGCTCATACGCCCAAGTAAGTGACTTTCTTAACATAAGAACAAGAACATAACAATAGCCAGACAGGGTCAGTTCAATGGTCCATCTAGCCCAGCATCCTATAGCCAACAGTGGCCAATCCAGGCCACAAGTACTTTCATAAACCTAAATAGCAGCAACATTGCATGTTATTGATCCCAGGGCAAGATGTGGCTTTCCTCAGGTCTGTCTCGATATGCTCTCCATTGTTACCACATCCTCTGGCAACCAGTTCCAGAACTTGACTCTTTGTTGAGTGAAAAAATATTTCCTCCTATTTGTTATTTGTTTTAAAAGTATTTTCATGTAACTTAATTGAGTGACTCCTAGTCTATAATTTTTGAAAATAAGTTAAAAAAAAAAAATCAATTCACTTTTTCCCATTCTACATCGTTCAGGATTTTATACTAAACTAAACTAAACTAAACCTTGGGTTTATATACCGCACCATTTCCACGAATGCGGAGCTCGGCACGGTTTACAGGAAGAAAGATGAGAGAGGAACTACAGTGGAGAGATTAAAGAGTTAGGTGTAAAGGGGGAAGGTGAGAGGCCTAAGAGGGGGGAAGTGTTACAGTTTTGAGAATAGCCAGGTTTTTAGGTGTTTGCGGAAGAGTTGGAGGGAGCTTGAGGTTCGGAGAGGGGAGGTGAGGTTATTCCAGATCTCAGTGATTCTAAAGGGGAGGGATGACCCAAGTTTGCCTACATGGGAAATACCTTTTATGGAAGGGAAGGATAGTTTAAAAATTTGGGAGGATCTGGAGGAAGTAGGGGTTGGGGAGTTCCAGGATAGAGGGATAACGGCAGGAAGGATGCCATGTAGGATCTTGTAGGCCAGACACGCACATTTGAAGTGGATCCTGGGGATTACTGGGAGCCAATGGAGCTCAATCATATCTCTCCTCAGCTGTCTTTTCAAAGCTGAAGAACCCTAATATCTTTAGTCTTTCCTAATAAGAGAGGCGTTCCATCCCCTTAATAATTTTGGTTACTCTTCTTTGAACCTTTTCTAATTCTGTGATATCTTTTTAGAGATACGACGACCAGAATTGAATGCAATACTCAAGGTGAGGCAGGCGCAACTGAAAGCAATCTGCTGCCTGAGGCGAGGGATGAGCTGGTGTCTCCCCTTCCCTCTCCCCCACAAGGCCTATGGCAGCAGCTTCTTAGAGGGTAGTAGCTTCAGTAACACAGTAAATGACAGCAGAGCCTTACACACCACTCGTTTTAAGCCCAGGTCGCCCATGCTTAAAGCAAAACAATAGATCCTACCATACAAACTAAAAGAACCATCTTTCTCGCCACACATACTTTAACCTGCTTTTCAACAAAAACTCAAAGGCGATATATAATGCTCAAACAACAAGAGCAAAATGAGTAAAACTGAGCTTTTTTTGGCTTTCTAACACACCATAATAAAATGAGTTATATGGGAGCTGATATTCTACCTCCCCACAACATGCAGATAAGAACTAGAACATTTGACAGAGCTTTGATGGAAACTCCAGTAGATGGAACCTATGCACAATACCGGGCAGAGCTCTGGGATTTTGGCCCAGAAATATCTACGAAAAAGAACAATTAAATTAAATCATTAAATTATAGAGAGTGTATGTTTGGGCAGACTGGATGGACCATTTGGTCTTTTATCTGCTGTCATTTACTGTGGTGTTTTGTTTTGTTTTTATTTCTCCACGGAAGTCACCTGATTTTCATGTTATCTGAGCAATAGCAACACAAAGCTCTTCACCACCAGGCACATTGTGAAATACAAAATCTGAAAAGGGGCTCCATATTTTGTTCTGAATACAATACAGTACAAAGACATCTGCAATTAATATTTCCCAAAGGTTTATATATTTCAATTAATACATTCCAAATAAAACACTTTATTCTACCTTTGTTTTCTGGAAGGTTTCATTTTATATTACGCTGGTTCCAGTTATTGTCTGCTTTCTTGTCTTTCTTCTGTTTCCAGTGGCTGTTGTCTCTATACAATATCTGTCTCTCTTTCCCCATTATTCCTCCTCCATCAAGTCTATCACTCGCTCTCTCTCTCTCTCTTTCCCCCTCCACGAAGACCTTCTCTCTTCTTCTCTTCCACTTCCCTTCCGGCACCTAATGCTTTCACCTTTCTCCCCACAATAGACATTTTTCCCATTCTACCCCCCTTCTGCTGCATCTACCTTTAGTTTTTTGTAAAAGTTGCTGGGCGGTATATAGCAATTCCATACTGCTGGTCCCTGTGTCTTTCCACTGTGGCCCTCCCAAGCGGAAACAGGAAGTTGTCAGAGAGGGTGGGCTGCAGTGGAAAGAAGATGCAGGGACTGGCAGCAAGGAATCGCTACCGCCACCCAGTGACTTTTACAGAAAACTAAAGGTAGATGCGACAATGGGAAGTGTGTATGTGTGTGTGTGTTTGGGGGGGGGGGGGTGTTTAGAATCGGAAAAATGCCAATTGTGGGGAGAAGGGTGAAAACCTTAGATGCCGGGAAGGGGGGCAGCAGAGAGGGCTGGCAGCAAATTGCCGCTTTCTCAAGAGTGCTGCCTGAGGCTGTCGCCTGAGTTGGCCTCATTATAGGGCCACCCCTGAGGTGAAGTCACACCATAGAGCAATACAGAGATGGGAGAAGAGGGCAGCATTTTAGGAGAAGATCAGGTGAAAGAAACCGACTATGACTGAATAGTTAGTAGCTGAGATGGTTATTATTGGCAGTTTCTGCTTCCCATCGAACTTTGTACTTGATTCTTTTCTTTATTTTTGATAAAAGTATCATATATAAAGAGACAGAGAGATAATAATTACACTTGGGAATGTGTCTCTGGAGCTAATGCTGTTGTTCCCTTGCTAAACTGGTGAACTTTATAGCCTAAAGTGCTTAACTGCAAACTATTGACACATTTCTATTTATTATGGACACAAGTAAACTGTATGTGAATTCATTTGATATATCGAGACTTTTATTATATATAACATACCAATGTATTTATGTACCGCAGTACCTTAAGAGTTCTCTGCGGTTTAGAAAAGAAAATAGAAACAATAACAATAAAAACAAATCATGAAAATTATAAATACTTTTCAAATAAATGAGTTATTAGTAGTTTCCTAAAGTGCAGATAAGAAATAAGAACATACTCTGCTGGGTCAGACCAGAGGTCCATCATAGAAACATAGAAGATGACGGCAGAAAAGGGCTACAGCTCATCAAGTCTGCCCACTCTGCTTACCCACCCCCTGTCTATGCCCTAATGACCCAATTTTCTTAGCTTGACCCTCGTAGGGATCCCACATGGGTATCCCATTTATTCTTAAAGTCTGGCACGCTGTCTGCCTCGATCACCTGCACTGGAAGCTTGTTCCAATGATCAACCACTCTCTCTGTGAAGAAATACTTTCTGGTGTCGCCATGAAATTTTCCACCCGTGAGTTTGAGCGGGTGCCCTCTTGTGACCAAGGGTCCCTTGAGAATGAAAATATCATCTTCCACTTAGACATGTCCCGTGAGGTACTTAAATGTTTCGATCATGTCTCCCCTCTCCCTACATTCCTCGAGAGTGTAGAGCTGCAATTTGTTCAGTCTCTCTTCATGCCCAGCAGTCCGCTCACGTGGTGGCCCATCAGGTCCAGGACCTGTATAGTAATCCTCTATCTATACCCTTGTATCCCCTTTTCTTTCAGGAAATCATCCAATACCTTCTTGAACCCCAAAACCGTACTCTGTCCTATCACGCCCTCTGGAAGCGCATTCCAGGTGTCCACCACCCTCTGGGTGAAGAAGAACTTCCTAGCATTGGTTTTGAATCTATCCCCTTTTAATTTTTCTGAATGCCCTCTTGTTCTTGTAGTCTTCGAAAGTTTGACGAATCTGTCCCTCTCCACTTTCTCTATACCCTTCATGATCTTGTAAGTCTCTGTCATGTCCCCTCTAAGCCTCCTGCTGTAGTAAATCCGCTATTTCCTCTTTTAGCTCTTTCAAAACCCTAGGGTGGATTCCATCCGGGCCCGGAGATTTGTCAGTTTTTAATCTATCTATCTGCTTGAGCACATCTTCGAGGCTTACCTCCGTGGATGTTAATTTTTCTGCTTGACCTCCTTTAAAGATTTTTTCAGGTTCTGGCACACTGGATGTGTCCTCTCTTGTAAAAACTGATGAAAAGAACATGTTTAGTCTATCCGCCACTTCCTTATCCTCCTTCACCACTCCCTTCCTATCTCTTTCATCCAGCGGTCCCACCTCCTCCCTTGACGGCTGCTTCCCTTTAACATATCTGAAGAATGGTTTGAAATTACGCGCTTCCCTGGCTAGGCTCTCTTTATATTCTCTTTTTGCTCTTCTAACCACGTGATGACATTCTTTTTGATGCTTCCTGTGCTCTTTCCAGTTTTCCCTAGTTTTGTCCTTTTTCCACATCCGGAATGATTTTTTCTTATCTCCTTTCGCTTTCTTCACTTCTTTAGTTATCCATGCCGGGTCTTTTGTTCGGTCCTTTTTACATCCTTTTCTAAATCTGGGGATATACAGATTTTGTGCTGTGCTCACCGTGTCTTTAAATAAAGACCAGGCTTGCTCCACAGTCTGTGATTTCTTTGAGCTGTTCCTTAGTTTCTTTCTTACCATTGCCCTCATCGCTTCATAGTTTCCTTTCTTGAAGTTAAAAGTTGACGCTGTTGTTGTCTTCCCCTTCGATATCCCTACTTCGACTTTGAACTGGATCATATTGTGATCACTGTTTCCTAACGGTCCCACTACTTCCACTTCCTTTGCAGGTCCTCTTAGCCCATTGAGGATCAGGTCCAGAGTGGCATTCCCTCTCGTCGGTTCTTTGACAAGCTGCTCCATGAAGCAGTCCTGTATTACCTCCAGGAATCCGGTTTCCCTAGCGCATTTTGAGTTTCCAAGACTCCAGTCTATCCCGGGATAGTTGAAGTCTCCCATAACAATGGTGTTACCGTTTTTGCATTCCCGCCTCATTTCAGCTTCCATTTTTTCATTGTTTTCTTCGGTTTACCCAGATGGACGATAGTACAGGCCCATCTTTATCTTGGGCCCATTTCTTCTTGGTATTTTGGCCCATAGCGATTCCAGTTTGTCAGTCATTGCTGCTGTGTCCACTCTGGTCGAGTGTATGTTATTCTCCTCCTTTCTGGTCCGACCTATCTTTACGATAGAGTTTGTACCCCGGCAGTACTATGTCCCATTTCTTTTCTTCATTCCACCATGTTTCAGAGACCCCAATGATGTCTAGGTTCTCTTTTATGGCCATGACTTCTAATTCTCCCATTTTGTTCCTTAGGCTCCTCGCATTAGTATACATGCAATTGAAACATAGAAACATAGAAATTGACGGCAGAAAAGGGCCACAGCCCATCGAGTCTGCCCATACCAATGACCCACTCCCTGACTTCTACTCCCCTATAGATCCCACGTGAATATCCCATTTTCTCTTAAAATCTGACATGCTGTTGGCCTCAATCACCTGCTGAGGCAGCTCGTTTCAATGATCGACCACCCTTTCGGTGAAGAAGTACTTCCTAGCATCACCTTGAAATTTCCCTCCCCTGATTTTCAGCGAGTGTCCTCTGGTTACCGAGGGCCCTGTAAGACTGAAGATATCATCTTTCACCTCTATACGTCCTGTGATATACTTAAAGGTCTCAATCATGTCCCCCCTCTCTCTTCGCTCCTCCAGTGAGTACATCCGCAATTTTTTTAGCCTTTCTTCATACGTGAGATCCCTGAGCCCCAAGACCATCCTGGTAGCCATACGCTGAACTGACTCAACTCTCAACACATCTTTCCGGTAGTGTGGTCTCCAGAATTGAACACAATACTCGAGATGGGGTCTCACCATGGATCTGTACAGTGGCATTATGACTTCAGGTTTTCTGCTGACAAAACCCCTACGGATGCAGCCCATCATTTGTCTTGCCCTGGACGAAGCTTTCTCCACCTGATTGGCAGCCTTCATATCATCGCTAATGATCACTCCTAAATCACGTTCCACCGTGGTCCTGGACAAGGTTTCACCATTTAGTGAGTAAGTTCTGTGTGGATTTTTTTTGCCTAGGTGCATTACTTTACATTTTTTAGCATTGAAGCCTAGCTGCCAAGTTGATGACCACTGTTCCAGTTTCCGTAGTCCTGGTAGTCCTGGACGATAAACAAATCGCAGACAAACTAAATTCCTTCTTTGCGTCCGTCTTTACGAAGGAGGACACCTCAACAATACCTGAAGCGGAGAAAGTGTTTGCAGGAGAAATAGAAGACAGCCTCACCACAGTTGAAGTGGACTTAGACCAGATATACTATCAGATCGACAAACTTAAAAGTGACAAATCCCCTGGACCGGATGGAATTCACCCGAGAGTCTTAAAGGAATTGAAGGTTGAAATCGGAGAGTTATTGCAAAAACTTGCAAACCTGACAATCAGAACTGGACAGATACCGGACGACTGGAGGATAGCGAACGTCACGCCAATTTTCAAAAAAGGATCGAGAGGGGAACCGGGCAACTATAGGCCTGTGAGTCTTACGTCTGTCCCCGGCAAGATGGTTGAAGCACTGATCAAGGATAGCATAGTCCGGCACTTGGACGCACACGACTTGATGAAACCCAGTCAACATGGATTCAGGAAAGGGAAATCATGTTTGACGAATTTACTCCAATTTTTTGAGTCCGTGAACGAGCAAATTGATAGTGGGAAGCCGGTGGACATAATATACTTGGACTTCCAGAAAGCATTCGACAAAGTTCCACACGAAAGACTTCTCAGGAAACTACAAAGCCATGGCATAGAGGAAAGTCACGAGTGGTGTCCCGCAGGGCTCAGTGCTCGGGCCACTGCTATTTAATATATTCATAAATGATCTAGAAACAGGAACAAAGAGTGAGATAATAAAATTTGCGGACGACACCAAACTATTTAGTAGAGCTCGGACAAAGGAAGACTGTGAAAAATTGCAAAGGGACTTGGACAAATTGGGAGAATGGGCAGAGAGATGGCAGATGAAGTTCAATGTTGAGAAATGTAAAGTATTGCATGTGGGAATCAGAAACCCGAGGCACAGCTATACGATGAGAGGGATGTTATTGAATGAGAGTACCCAAGAAAGGGACTTGGGGGTAATGGTGGACATGACAATGAAGCCAACGGCACAGTGCGCAGCGGCCGCCAAGAGAGCGAATAAAATGCTGGGGATAATCAAGAAGGGTATTACAACAAGAACGAAAGAAGTTATCCTGCCGCTGTACCGGGCAATGGTGCGTCCACATCTTGAGTACTGCGTCCAGTATTGGTCACCATACCTTAAGAAGGATATGGTGTTACTCAAGAGAGTTCAGAGGAGAGCGACACGACTGATTAAGGGGATGGAAAACCTTTCATACGCTGAGAGATTGGAGAAACTGGGTCTCTTTTCCCTGGAGAAGAGAAGACTTAGAGGGGATATGATAGAGACTTACAAGATCATGAAGGGCATAGAAAGAGTAGAGAGGGACAGATTCTTCAAACTTTCAGAACATAAAAAAACAAGAGGGCATTCGGAAAAGTTGAAAGGGGACAGATTCAAAACAAATGCTAGGAAGTTCTTCTTTACCCAACGTGTGGTGGACACCTGGAATGCGCTTCCAGAGGACGTTATAGGGCAGCGAACGGTGCTGGGGTTTAAGAAAGGATTGGACAATTTCCTGCTGGAAAAGGGGATAGAGGGGTATAGATAAAAGATTACTGCACAGGTCCTGGACCTGATGGGCCGCCGCGTGAGTGGACTGCTGGGCGCGATGGACCTTAGGTCTGACCCAGCGGAGGCATTTCTTATGTTCTTATGAGATATACAAAGATGGATAGGCAAATGGCTGGAAAACCGAAAGCAGAGAGTGGGCATAAATGGGAAGTTCTCCGACTGGGAGAAAGTGACTAGTGGTGTACCCCAGTGCTCGGTACTTGGGCCGATCCTTTTTAATATTTATATCAATGACCTGGAGGAAGGAACATCCAGTGAGATCATCAAGTTTGCAGACGATACAAA
This sequence comes from Geotrypetes seraphini, assembly GCF_902459505.1. NCBI lineage: Eukaryota > Metazoa > Chordata > Amphibia > Gymnophiona > Dermophiidae > Geotrypetes > Geotrypetes seraphini. The sequence continues at coordinate 189,021,571 of NC_047091.1, read as the reverse complement.
ACTATGCCGGGCAATCAGATCACAGGAGGATAGAGAGGAACTCCAGAGCGACTTGTGTCGGTTAGAAACATGGGCGGAGAAATGGCAGATGAAGTTCAATGTGGAGAAATGCAAGGTAATGCATTTAGGCAATAAGAATAAGGAATACGAGTATACAATGTCAGGTGCAACTCTGGGGAAGAGTGAACAAGAAAAGGATCTGGGTGTACTGATAGATAGGACCCTGAAGCCGTCGGCACAATGCGCGGCAGCGGCAAAGAAGGCAAATAGAATGTTGGGCATGATAAAGAAAGGAATCTCGAGTAGATCGGAGAAAGTTATAATGCCGCTTTATAGGGCAATGGTCAGACCACACTTGGAATACTGCGTCCAACATTGGTCTCCCTACCTAAAGAAGGATATAAAACTGCTGGAGAGGGTGCAGAGACGAGCAACAAAACTGGTGAAGGGTATGGAGAAACTGGAATACGAGGATAGACTTATAACACTAGGATTGTTCTCCCTTGAGAAAAGGAGACTGCGTGGGGATATGATCGAGACCTTCAAAATACTGAAAGGAATCGACAAAATAGAGCAGAGAAGATTATTTACATTGTCCAATTTGACACGGACTAGAGGACATGTAATGAAGCTAAGGGGGGACAGGTTCAGGACTAATGTCAGGAAGTTCTGCTTCACTCAGAGAGTGGTTGACACCTGGAATGCCCTCCCAGAGGAGATTATTGCGGAATCGACCGTCCTAGGCTTCAAGAGCAAACTAGATGCATATCTCCTTAAGAGAGGCATATAAAGATATGGTGGACTATAAATTACGCCAGGTGTACACCTGGCAGGGCCTCCGCGTGTGCGGATCGCCGGACTTGATGGACCGAAGGTCTGATCCGGAGATGGCAGTTCTTATGGTATTTTCTTGTCTTCTTTTCCTTTTCCTGTGCTACGTTTTTCTTAACATCCTTTTCTTGTCGTGTCAACTCTTGTTTTTTACCCATTTTGTCTTCCCCCTGTGCTATGTTCTTCTTATTGTCCTCTTGATCCGTCAACTCTTGTTGTTTGCCTGTTGTGTCTTCCTAGCATTTTTCCCACTCAGTATCTTCTCGGGATAACTTGGAGCTGACTATAAGGCCTGCAAATTCTTTATCTCAAGAAGCCGCCTGAAAGGATAAGTTGTTGAAAATAACTCTTGTATAAGATGAAAATATCCAGAAAATTGCCACAGCTTTCCAGGGATGTTCAGCAGTACTGTGTAATGTCTGGAAAGTGCCAGGACATTCTGGACTGTGGAGCTAGTGCAGAGTCTGATAACTGGAGAACTGCTCAGATAAAGTCAGGATGGCCAAAAGACTGCTTGCCTTCCGGAAACAATCTCAGTCATCCAAATACTAGCATTGGCCATCTGGTTATTAGCAAATACTAGCACTGAAATCTGGATATTCAGTGGCAGTCTGTATCCACATAGTGGTGCTGGAAATCCACACTTCATTTAGATGTAGTGGCCAGTATTTTCAAAAATGCTGATCACCCTGTTGAATATTGACCTGGTAGGGTTTAATTACTTCCAATCTAAGGAACCCTTACACGGGTCTTTTCAATGCACTAAGGCCATTTTTACTACTGGGGTAAAATGGCAGAATTTCCTATTTTTTTGTATTAATGGCCATGCATTAATTTTGCCTTTGGCCATTAAAACAGTCACCACCCCTCTTCTTGTAGTCCTTAAGGGCTCATGTTAATCCTCTAATCAGTTAGCACACGGTTAAGTAGCTGAACTAACCAGCTAGCACAGAACCCCCATCTCCCACTGAAGAAAATTATTTTTTTGCATGTGGGTAGCATGCACAGGCTGAAATTATCACAGGACACCTGAGCACACCCCATAGTATGCCACTTTTTGTTTGCAAAAGGGCCCCTAAGTTTGCCCAGGGTCATCACAAAGATCAGTGAGAGGAGTCCCTCTAGTCCTAGTATTTTTGGAAAGACTGAACAGCAATTCAGGTCTACCCATTCCACTCCACTCAGTATTTTATTCATCTCTATCATATCTCCCTACAGCCATCTCTTCTCCAAGCTGAAGAACCCTAGCTGCCTTAGCCTTTCCTTACAGGAAATTTGTCCCATCCTCTTCACCTTTTCTAATTTTGCTATATCTTTTTTAGATATGTTGACCACAACTGCACACAGTATTCGAGGTGTGGCTGTACTATGGAGCGATATAAGGGCATTATAAGATTTTCATCTTTATTTTCTTTTCCTTTCCTGATAATTCCTAACATTCTATTTGCAATCTTAGCTGCCGCCGCTCACTGAGCTGAGGGTTTCAATGCAACCTCAACAATGACTCCTAGATCCTTTTTCTGTGCAGTGACTCCTAACACATAACCCAGCATCATATAGTAATAGTTCAGGTTCGATTCACCCCCCCTCCCCCCCGAGTCTGCCGGCACTGCTTGCCAGCCTCTCTCCTTACCTCCCTCCAGTGCCAATTCAACCCCTCCCCCCTCAGTCCGCAGCTGCTGCTGCTTGCAGCACAGAAGCCTTCTTCCCGACGTCAATTCTGACGTCGGAGAGGAAGTTCCAGGCCAGCCAATCGCTGCCTGGCTGGCCCAGAACTTCCTCTCCGACGTCAAAATTGACGTTGGGAAAAAGGCTTCTGGGTGGCAAGCAGCAGCGGCTGCAGACGGGGGGGAGGGTTGAATAGGCGCTGAAGGGAGGTAAGGAGTGGTGACGGGGGGTGGAGTTGAATCGGGCGTTGGTAGGGAGGGAAGGAGGGAGGCTGGCTTTGGCGCGGTAGGGGGGGAGGCAACAATCAGAAAATAATATAGGACATCAAATCTGGCATATTATATTGTGGCTAACAACAAGCACTTATCTTTTTAAACCCGAAGGCCAAGTCCATTTCACACCAATGGGCTTCTTCAGGGGAAGTACTGAAGCTTGTGTTGATGCCAGTGTCTGATAACTAACGGTTGTCCAATTATCACATTCTGACTTTTGCCCAGCAGAACTAGCCAACACTCCAAGCAAGGCTCAGCCTGTCTCGTAGCTGCAGCCTGTCTCGTTTTCAGAATTTACATGTGCTGTCTATTTTGCACCGCTGAGGAAGAAATGTATTTCTTTCTCTTTCTCTGGGGCAGAGCCTGGCATCACAGGGTTTCGTTTGTGTATATTAGGACTTTTAGTTTGTGGTCCTGTATTTGCACGTGTGATGAAGGCCAGGTGTTCTGCTGGAAATGAATGTCGGGAAGCATCCAAGTAGGAAGATATTTGTCGGCAGTTTGTCCGGGTTTTGGATGTCTAGAGGGCTTCTGCGCATGTGCAGATAACATCATATTGACATTTCCGCATACACAGAGGCCTTCTAGATGCAGCTTGGGAAGGAAATACGAGGTTTGTGTGTGGGCTGGGGTGGGGGCAGAACAGGGCAGGGCCAAGTGTTGTCTTTTTTGTTTTAAGAGGAAATCTGGTAACCCTAGGCAAGACTTAGGGCTCCTTTTACGAAGGTGTGCTAGCGGTTTTAACACATGCACCGGATTAGCACGTGCTATAGCGCATGCTAGCCGAAAATCTACCGCCTGCTCAAAAGGAGGCGGGAGTGGCTAGCACACGCTATTCCGCGCGCTAAGGCCCTAGCGCACCTTCGTAAAAGGAGCCCTCAATTTCTCCTTTCTTCTTACTACACTGGTGAAGAAACACCACTAAAGGAATGTCTAATGACAGAATACAGCCTTGTTTAAATAGCCACAATTAAAAATTGCAATGGAAAGGATAAATCATAAATTATTTTTCAATGTACCAAATCGAGCTATATGTAGAATTTGGAGGACGGCCAGTTGATAAGTCCTCTGATTCTACAAATTGTGATATTTAGCGACTAATTGAATTATCTGAAGTGGGTGGGGGAGTGGCAGGTGGATGGTACAAATAAACAGGTGCAAGATATGCAGCAACTGCACCCCGACTGTTTTGGGGACAAAAGTGAGTTATGTTCACCACAAAAGAAAAAAAGCTTAAAGCCTTCTGCTTAAAAATAAGCATCAGAAGCCCTCTTCAAACTATGGAATCTCAGGAAAAAAAGAGTAAAATGATCCATTTTCTGAATGTCTTTCCTGGCATAACCATCCCTGTTTTAAATTTTAGTTTTTAAAATGTACAGCTAGCAGGAAAGGTTTCTGTCCAGAATCAACTCATCCCCTGAATAATGAACACTGTCATAGCTCCTGCTTTACTAGGAAATTGTTCTTTTGTGTAAATATTTTGCTCTGTAACTTGATTTATGGGTGGAAAAAAATAAAATTAGTAGGTATAATCAGCATGCTGCAGGAAACTGTGTTGGGGCTGGAGGTCTGTGGAGATGGCAGGATGCAAGTTCAAGATGAGCTCAGAGTTGGGCATATTCCAAGGCTCTGGAAATGGGGAGCGTACGTGTGTTTGTATCTCTTTCCTGCAACTCATGCTTCAGTTCACCTGGTTATCAACCAGCACTCATGATTAATACTGTACAATAAAGTGAAGCAAAAGGTGACAGGTGGCTATTTTCTTTCGTTTGGGCCCTGTTTTTAACTCACTTCTCCCACTTGGTGATTACCCCCCAGATTCTATAAAGTTGGGCCCCCAGATTTCTGACTAGCACGCAAATTTGTGTGTACAAGTTATAGAATAGTACCAGTTGTATGCCCAACTTAATTGTTAAGTACCAATAATAGCCCTTGTGACATTAATTGGTGCCAAATGACAATAACTTTGTAGCTATATGTCTAATTATACTTAGGAACTGTTCTATGAACATACCAGTCGACATTCAGCTGTTGGCTAGATTACTTCTGCTATTCAGTGCCAAGTCATGTCCGGGCACTGGCACTGATTATCAGGGCTTATGCAGGTTCTGGCCAATATTCAGCTGGGGCCTACATAAAACATTGTAAATCTTTCCTTCCCTTTATCGCCAAATTGTGTTTGTTTTGTCATGGTTGATTTATTGACCTTATTGATTTTTGAAATCATTTTTAGCCCTTTTCATTGTAAACCACCTTGGTTTATCATAAGAACAAAAGAATTGCCGCTGCTGGGTCAGACCAGTGGTCCATCGTGCCCAGCAGTCTGCTCCCGCGGTGGCCCTTAGGTCAAAGATCAATGCCATAACTGAGACCAGCCCTACCTGCATACATTCCAGTTCAGCAGGAACTTGTCTAACTTTGTCTTGAATCCCTGGAGGGTGTTTTCCCCTATAACATCCTCTGGAAGAGCGTTCCAGTTTTCCAGTGGCCCATCGTGCCCAGCAGTCTGCTCCCGCGGCGGCCCTTAGGTCAAAGATCAGTGCCATAACTGAGACCAGCCCTACCTAGCATCTATTTGCCCTTTTCATCGCCACCGCACATTGCGCGGACTGCTTCATCGACCTGTCGACCAGCACTCCCAAGTCTCTTTCCTGGGAGGTCTCTCCAAGTACTATCCCGGACATCCTGTATTCGTGTATAAGATTTTTGTTACCAACATGCATCACCTTACACTTATCCACGTTGAACTTCATTTGCCATGTCGCGGCCCATTTCTCAAGTGTGTTTATGTCACGTTGCAGATCTTCGCAATCCTGCTGTGTCTTCACTACTGTGAATAACTTAGTATCGTCTGCAAATTTAATCACCTCACTCATCGTACCAATTTCCAGATTGTTTGTAAATATGTTGAAGAGCATAGGTCCAAGCACTCCACTGGTGATGCTTTTCCATGCCGAGTATTGTCCATTTACCCCCACTCTCTGTTTCTTATCCACCAACCAGTTTTTAATCCATGTGAGTATTTCACCCTCGATTCCATTGCTCACAATTTTTCAAAGTAGTTATTCATGCAGAACCTTGTCGAACACCTTCTGAAAATCCACATATACAATGTTGACCGGGTCACGCTGGTCTATCTGCCTGTTTACTCCCTCGAAGAAGTGCAGCAAGTTTACCAAGCAAGATCTTCCTTTGCTGATGCCGTGCTGGCTGGTCCTCATCAGATCGTATCTGTCAAGGTACTCAATGATGCGGTCCTTTATCAGCGCATCTACCATCTTTCCCAGTACCAAGGTCAGACTCACCGGTCTGAAGTTTCCTGAATCACCCCTTGAACCTTTCTTGAAGATCGGCGTAACATTTGCCATCTTTCAGTCTTCCGGAATCCTTCCCGATTTGATCAACAGATAGCCCCTTTCAATTCCTTGATTACCCTCGGATGGATGCCATCCGGTCCCGGGGATTTATCATTTTTAAGCCTATCAATCTGCTTGTATACCTCTTCTAGACTGACTGTCAACCCTGTTAGTTTCCCATCTTCATTTCCTGCGTATAGCCTGTCGGCTTCCGGTATGTTGTGTATATCCTGTTCGGTAAATACGGATGCAAAAAAAATGTGTTCAGTTAGTTGGCGATGGCTTTGTCCTCCTTTAGCACTCCCTTTATTCCATGGTTATCCACACAGCCCCACCGCTTCCTTCGCAGGTCGTTTCCCCTTAATATATCAAAAGAACAGCTTGAAGTTTTTCGCCTCCTTGGCTATTTTTTCCTCGTAGTCTCTTTTGGCCCCTCTTACCACCTTATGGTACCTGCTTTGATACTGCGCTTTTTCCAGTTTTCATCTGTTTTTGACCTTTTCCATTCCTTAAATGAAGTCTTCTTGTCTCTGATCGTTTCTTTCACCATTACAGTGAGCCACGCCGGTTCCTTCTTCTTTTTCCTCTTGGATCCCTTGTCGATACACGGGATATATATATTTTGCGCCTCGGTAACTGTGTCCTTAAAAAGGGACCATGCTTGTTCTACCATCTTTACAGTGCTTATCCTCTTCTTAATCTTCTTTCCCACCATGAGTCTCATCCCTTTGTAATTCCCTTTTTGGAAGTTCAGCGCCGTGCCCATCGTTCTGGATCGATGTTTCGCCCCTGTGTTCAGGTCGAAGCGGATCATATTGTGATCACTGGTTCTCAGTGTCCCCTCTACTTCTACACCTTGTGCCGGCCCTCGTAGTCCATTTAGAATTAAGTCCAGAATTGCGTTTCCTCTCGTATTCTCCTTGACAAGTTGTTCCAGGAAGCAATCGCCTACAGCATCCAGGAACTTGGTCTCCCTACCGCTGCTGGAGTGCCTAGGTTCCAGTCTTATTAATAATTGTGGTATATCAAAGAAAATAACTGAGTATGTGGGTTCTGCCTGAATATTAGCTAACACATGCATCACTTTTTTGGCCTTATAAAGCCTCCTGATCCCTCTCATGAGCCCCTCTACAAATTCACCTCCTTCCCTCTCCCTCCTACCAGCTCATTACCATGAAATCCCCCCTCACCGAATGCCCCCCTGTTGTCTAGGCAGGTCCTCCTGAGCCTAACTGATTTCTCTCGTGGTCTGTGGGAGTCATTGGGATAGGAGCAACATGAAAGTTTGCAGCAGCCATTTTCTTAGGAAATTTGTAAGAATGCAGGAACGAGGAGGCTGTGCTCCTGCCCCCAACGATCCCCACAGACCACCAAGAACATCAGGTAGGCCCAGGGTGGCCTACCTAGATGGCAGGGGGTTGGGGAGCACTTCTCCATGGCAACAGGCTTAGGGGAGGGCGAAGGAAGGAGGGCGGGAACCAGTACCCTCATAATCTCAGGCTTCTCCCATCCCTGAACGGCCCTTTTTTCATATGGACAGTCGGAGGTGAAATTCAGCGACATTGCCAGTTTAGTACCACTGAGTCTCTCCTGCCCACTTAAATCGCTTTGAATATTAGCTAGATAGCACACAAAGGGGCTTGGCCATGTGTGGGACAGGGCTATGTTTTGCAGCTGCGCACCTACGTTAATGAAAACTCTCACTTACATGCACAGCTACCAGCTTTAGGAACCAGCCTTTTCCATCTCATACGTGATCACACCTAAAGTTAGGTGCTTGCATGCAGACTTATGGGAGAAGCCACTGCTTGCCCTGGATCGGTAGCATGGAATGTTGCTACTCTGGTTTGGCCACCATGAGAACGGGCTACTGGGCTTGATGCACCTTTGGTCTGACCCAGTAAGGCTAGTCTTATGTTCTTATGTTGACAATTTTGCAGGCAATTTGCTGTTCCAGTTTTGGCACTCATAAGGAAACTGGTAATTGTGCATTTTCACTAGCTGGTTATCTTAGACTGCTGCTGTTGCACAGTTTAAGAAAAATCTGAAAACTTTTTATTTTGTGTAAGCATACTCATATAGAAGAAATTAGTAAGATTGCTAAATTTCTCGTTCATATTTGAGGCACAGTGTAATTACTTTGTATCTGTGTTGTGATGTCTATTGTCTTCATTTGCTGATTTTATCTTATGTTTTTATTTTAATCCACTTTGGAATTAAAAAAAGCACAATACAGTATAAGTGTACAAAATAAACACATTTTTGGCACCCTTTGTAGAATCGACAGTACCTCTATATGGGTGATTCTAGGCCTCTTTTTTGTTGTAATTTTGTTATTGATTGACACAGATATGGCATTGTTTTGCTTTTTAGATAAATATTTATCAGGCCACCAAAACATGACAGCTACTTATTTGTATAGACTTTGATTAATTGAGTAGTTATTTATTTATTTTATTTACAATATTTCTAATCCACTTAATAAACTAAACCACTCGCAATATCACATTCATATCATTGGACAAAACTCCATTCATCAGACTTTACAAAACCACACTTAAAATTCTAGCCCTGCTACAAAGAAATCAGAATTCTACACTTACATTCCTTCTAGATCAGGTTCCACCATCTCACTTCTAGACATAATGAATAATCCCCCCAACCACCCCCTCCCCAACCCTGTAACAGGTATCCAGAAAAGTACATTAATTATGTAAAACATACCAGCATTCAAAACAACGCCACATTCTATGAAATCCACCCCATTTATGAAACCTCAACGCAGTAAGTTTATAAAGCATATTCCAATCATGCAGCCTGGTAACGAGTTCCAAAACTGAGCCACCACCAAGGGAGTTGCTGTAAAAAGCAGTTTAGCAAAGGCAAGCTCACCGGTCCCCCCCCCCCCCCCAAGTGGAATCATAAACATGTAGAAACGCCATTTCCACCAAGAGACAGATGACTATATTGAAGATCTCAGACAGAAGAGAGAATACTGAGTCCCAGTAGGGCGTAAGGATAGCGCACCCCCACCACATATAAAAATAGGTTCCCCTCCCCCACAGCCTTTCCAACAATTCCCCGGGTCCCTCCCCGCATCTTTGCCAAAAGCTCAGGGATAACGTACCACCAAAGGAGGATCTTATACCCATATTTAATGTACAGCACTGCATATGTCTGTCAGCATCTCACTTCTTGAGGTTTCCAGTTCAGTGTTTTTACTGATCTGTTGTCCCTTGCGTCATATTTGCTGAGGGTTTGAATGGGTTATGCTAGTATGTAGTTCCTGTGTGGAGATCTGTAGCTATTCAGTTTTTTTCTTTTCACATTAGGTGGAGTATTGGTGTTTGTAGGGCATGGCGTTATATTTACAGTGCTGCCTTCCACATATAATAAGGCTGTAGCTCTTTGAGCACTTGGGGTGCTTTTATAGTATAGTAAGTTTCTGAGTGTGTTTTTGCACAAGTTTGTGCATAGTGTTTTGCAGTAGAGGGATTATACGTTGGTTTTGCTGAAGTGACATCAAAACTTTAATATAAATTTAAGAACATAAGAATAACCTTACTGGATCAGACCAAAGGTCCATCTAGTCCAGTAGCCCGTTCTCATGGTGACCAATCTAGGTCCACAACAGAAAAGCACCCCACTTCTGCGTGTCAAGAAAAGAGAGAGGTCCAAAGGGTCTTCAACATCCACTTAATTACACATAATTTTTTTTATTTCAGTGGGTAATGATACTTGTCCTTGACCCTTATTTTCACCTCCTTGATGTATTTCTCAATACATATTGTTGTTTCATAATTAAACCAAATTCAAAAAAACAACACAACAGAAAGTATTTTCACTTATCTTTTAATATGCAGAATCACTAACGTGCCCCGATGGGACCTGTTTCGCCACATAAAGGCTTTATCAAGGGTTCTTGAGGAGTGCACTCTAGCGTCCTTTCTTTCTTGGGGCTAGGATTTCTCTTATGAAAAATTAATCCACTTGTACCCATTTTACTCCATTCAGGATTTTGTAGACTTCAATCATATTCCCCCTCAGCCAACTCTCTTACAAGCTGAAGAATCCTAACCTTTTTAGTCTTTCCTCATACGAGAGGAGTTCCATCCCCTTTATCATCTTGGTTGCTCTTCTTTGAACCTTTTCTAGTGCTGCTATATCTTTCTTGAGATAAGGAGACCAGAATTGAGCACAATACTCCATGTGAGGTGGCACCATGGAGCGATACAGAGGCATTATAACATTATAATCATCCCTTTTTTAATAATTCCTAGCATCTGGTAACTATGATTTGGTTATTCTTCCCAATGTGCATCACTTTGCACTTGTCCACATTGAATTTCATCTGCCACTTGCGTGCCTAGTCTTCCAGTTTCCTAAGGTCTGCTGGCCATTTTTCACAATCTGCATGTGGTTTAACAACTTTCAACAGTTTAGTGCCACCTGTAAATTTAATTACCTCACTCGTTCCAATTTCATAAACAAGTTAAATAGTGCACATCAATCGGCTCACCTTTATCCACATGTTTATTCATCCTTCAAAGAAGTCAAGTAAATTGGTGAGGCAAGATCTCCCTCGGCTGAAGCCATGCTGATTCTGTCCCATTAAATCATGTTTGTCTACTTGTTATACAATTTTATTTTTTACTAGTCTTCAGCCCGTTACATTAACGGGTGCTAGAGTAGATGTCTGTCAGTCTGTTTTTTGTTTTTTTTGTCTCTCTCTCCTTGGACGCTGTCTGTCTGTCTGTCATTTTTTCTGTTTGTGTCTCTCCCTATGTCCTTAGTGCCCCTTCCTATGTCCTTAGTGCCTCCTTCCCATGTCCTTAGTGCCCCTAGTGCCTCCGTACTGTGTCCTTAGTGCCCCAGTGCCTGCGTACTGTGTCCTTAGTGCCCCCAGTGCCTCCTTTCTATATCATTAGTGCCCCTAGTCTTCCTGTGTCCCCATCACTATCTTCCAGACTTTGTTCCCCCCTCCCTATGCCAGCCTGTCTGCCTGCCTCCCATCCCCCTGAGGAGCATATTTCCATTAAAAAAACCACCCCCCTAAAGCCAGCCTGCCTGCCTGCCTCCTTCCCATCCCTCTGAACATCATATTTCCATTTAAACTCCCCCACCCCCCCAAAGCTGAAACCCCCGTTGACTCTCCCAGCCGACTCTCCCACCGCTAGATGGCCGACAAACCTCCTGGCTTCAGCAGCATCCAAGGCACAATAAACACGCTGCTTCGGGCCTTCTACTGTCCTAATTTCCTCTGCCGCATCTCTGATGTTGTCATCAGGGACGCGGCAGAGGAAATCAGACCAGTAGAAGGACACAAAGCAGCGTGTTTACTGTGCCTGGACGCTGCTGGAGCCAGGAGGTTTGTGTTCGTCTCGCGGTGGGAGGTGCGGTTGGGAGGGTCAACGGGGGTTCGGGTGTGCTGGGTAGGGTCGGCGCCAGGGGGGGCAGGAGTCGCGGCGTTTTACCTGCTGTGAGTCAGGCCGGAGCCGGGAAGCCCGCTGCGAGAGAAAGAGAGATAAGAACATAAGCAGTGCCTCTGCCGGGTCAGACCATAGGTCCATCCTGCCCAGCAGTCCGTTCTCGCGGCGGCCCAAACAGGTCACGACCTGTCTGAATCACCAGAAGGGGCCCCCTTGCCACCTTGGTTTCCCATTGAAGTCCTATCTTCCCATCGGAGTCCTAACCCTCCGATCTTGCACATTTACGACCTGGTTGGGTTTCTATACTTATTACCTGGTTAGCTTTCTATACTTGTATTACATCCCAGCACCTCTCTCAGTATCCCACGATCCCTTTATCCCTCAGGAATCTGTCCAATCCCTGTTTGAATCCCTGTACCGTACTCTGCCTGATCACTTCCTCCGGTAGCGCATTCCAAGTGTCCACGACCCTTTGGGTGAAAAAAAACTTCCTTGCATTTGTTTTGAACCTATCTCCCTTCAGTTTCTCCGAATGCCCCCTCGTACCTGTTCTCCCCTTCAGTCTGAAGAATCTGTCCCTATCCACCCTCTCTATGCCCCTCATGATCTTGAAGGTCTCTATCATATCTCCCCTGAGCCTCCTTTTTTCTAGAGAGAAGAGCCCCAGCCTATCCAACCTCTCGGCGTATGGGCAGTGTTGCAGCCCTCTTACCAGTTTCGTTGCTCTCCTTTGGACTCTCTCAAGTACCGCCATGTCCTTCCTGAGGTACGGCGACCAATATTGAACGCAGTATTCCAGATGCGGACGCACCATCGCTCGATACAATGGCATGATGACTTCCCGCGTCCTGGTTGTTATGCCCCTCTTTATGATGCCCAGCATCCTGTTGGCTTTTTTCGAGGCTGCTGCGCATTATGCAGATGGCTTCAGTGATGCATCCACCAGCACACCCAAGTCTCTCTCAAGTCTGCTGTCTCCCAACAATGCCCCCCCCAATTTGTAGTTGAACAACGGGTTCTTTTTCCCTATATGCATGACCTTGCATTTTTCCACGTTAAAGCGCATTTGCCATTTGTTTGCCCAGTCTTCCAGCTTGTCTAGGTCCCTTTGCAGGTCCTCACACTCCTCCCTGGACCTAACTCTGCTGCACAGTTTGGTATTGTCTGCAAATTTTATAACCTCGCACTTTGCCTCCTTTTCCAGATCATTGATAAATATGTTGAAGAGTAACGGCCCCAGCACCGATCCCTGTGGCACACCGCTCGTGACTCCCCGCCAGTCAGAATATTGGCCCTTTACTCCGACCCTCTGCAGTCTACCCGACAACCAGTGCTTGATCCATCTGTGCACATCCCCTCCCACCCCGTGGTTCCACAGCTTCCTAAGCAGCCTTTCATGTGGCACCTTGTCGAAAGCCTTTTGAAAATCGAGATAAATGATGTCTATGGGTTCCCCATTGTCCACCTGACTGCTTATTCCCTCAAAGAAGAACAGAAGGTTCATTAGGCATGACCTTCCCTTACAGAATCCGTGCTGGCTTGTTCTCAGTAGGCCATTTTCCTCGATGTGCTCGCAAATGCCGTCCTTGATCATGGCTTCCACCATCTTCCCTATAATTGAAGTCAGGCTCACCGGCCTGTAGTTCCCGGGGTCACCCCTCGATCCCTTCTTGAAGATAGGTGTGACATTCGCCAATTTCCAGTCCTCTGGTACCTCTCCAGTTTTCAAGGATAGGTTGCAAACATGCTGGATTGTACCCACTATTTCTTGTCTTAGTTCCTTCAGAACCCTTGGGTGGATCCCGTCCGGGCCCGGTGATTTGCCGCATTTTAACCTGTCTATCTGTTTGAGGACATCCTCCTTACTTACCTCTATGTGTTCCAATTTTTTGGCCTGTTCTCCACTCATGAGCTCCTCTGAGTCCGGTATATTAGATGTGTCTTCTCTCGTGAAAACCGACGAGAAGAACGTGTTCAACCTCTCAGCTACCTCTTTATCCTCCTTAATCACTCCCTTCCTATCCCCATCGTCTAACGACCCCACCTCCTCTCTCTCTGGTCGCTTCCCCTTTACGTAACTGAAGAATGCCTTGAAGTTTTTCGCCTCCCTGGCCAGCCCCTCTTCGTATTCCCCTTTTGCTTTTTTAACCTCTCGGTGGCATTCCTTTTGGCATTTCCTGTGTGCCTGGTGATTTTCATCCGTTGGGTCCTTTTTCCATCTCCGGAAGGATACTTTTTTGTCGTTTATTGCCCTCTTTACTTCAGTTGACATCCAAACCGGGTCCTTTGACAGCTTGTTCTTGCCGCCTTTCCTGAAACTGGGGACGTACATTCTTTGTGCTTCCTGCAGGGTGTCCCTGAATAGGGTCCAGGCACTTCCTACAGTCTCCATCCTAAAGATGTTTCTGAGCTTCCTCCCCACTATTTCCCTCATAGCAACATAGTTTCCTTTCCTGAAGTTGCATGGTAAGCGGCCATACGCACTCTTGTGGCCACAGCCCGACAGATCAGGACTCAGGAACACGGGGTAAGAGTGCGCATGCACGCTTAGCATTTTATTATTATAGATAATTGCTTCCACCATTTTGCCCAGCACTGAAGTCAGGCTTACTGGTCTATAATTTCCCAGATCTCTCCTTTAACCCTTTAAAAAAATTGGCATAACATTGGCCACCCTCCAATCTTCAGGTACTACAAAAGATTTTTAGCAGGTCAGCAATTTCATGTTTGAGTTCTTTAGTACCCTGAGATGTATACCATCCGGTCCAAAAGATTTAACAGTTTTTAACTTGTTGATTTGGCTTAGAACATCTTCCAGATTTACTGAGATTTCTTTCAGTTCCTCTGCATCATCACTCTTGGAAACCATTTCCGGATCTGGTATATCTTACATCTTCTGTAAAAACTGAAACAAAGAATTCATTCAGTCTCTCCACTTTGCCCTTATCCTCCCTGAGCGCCCCTTTTGCTCCTTGATCATCCAATGATCCCACGGATTCCCTTACAAGTTTTCTACTTCTGATGTACCTAAAAAAATTGTTTGGCAAGTTTCTCTTCATATTCTTTCTTAGTTTTCTTTATCAGTGGTTTGCATCTAACTTGCCAGAGCTTGTGTCTTTTCTTATTTTCTTCATTTGGATCCTGTTTCCATTCTTTAAACTTTAAAGGATGAGTTTTTTTTGTTTTTTTTTGGTGCTGATTACCTCTTTCACTTCACCTTTTAATCATGCTGGCTCTCGTTTCCTCTTCTTTCTACCCTTGTTAATATATGGACTACATCTAGTTTGGGCTTCCATGATGCTATTTTTAAATAACATCCACACCTGGTTTTACAGTCCTAACCTTTGCAACGGATCCTTTTAGGTTCTTTTTAACCATTTTCCTCATTTTATCATAGTCGCCCTTTTGAAAATTAAACACCTCTACAGTAGATTTCTTTCACTCCAGATATCAGCTCAAATTTGATCATGCTATGATCACTGTTTCTAGTGGATCCATACAGTTAACTCCTGTACTATGCCTTGCATTCCACTAAGGACCATATCCAAAATAACTCCCCCTCTTGCCCAGTTGCTCCAAGAAGTAGTCATTTATGTCGTCTAGGAATTTTACCTCCCTGTAACAGGGTTTTAGAACATTTTGTAGAATCTGATGTGTGTTGAGGTGGTTGTCTTTGTAGCAGACTTGTGTCTGATCAGGTTTAAATTATGAGACTCTGCCTCTTGAGGAATCTTTATTTATTTATTTTTAACATTTCTATTCCGCTTAAGCCTAAGCAGATTACAATTTATACAAATTACATTATCGTAAAGCACTTTATATACTGTTGAATTGTTTCCATAGATATTTAAGTGGTTAAATCTTGCTAAGATCATGAAATAATTTCTACCCATGTTGCAGAAATCTATTTTTAGGGACACTGTGAAATAATAGCCATATACATATCTATACAGGGAATGCATATACTGTATACAGGAACAGGAAGTGATGTAATTTTGGGAACAGAGGAGAAGTTTTACTCTTTGATCACAGCCAGCAAGTGGGGGTTCTTTGAGGAAGCCACTGGCGAAATGTGTCAGGACCCGCTGGAGTGACAACTTCCTTACTCCTTTACTTAAGTTAAGATTTCGTTACAAGACAATTTATGAGGTTGAATTTTTGAAGTTTTTTTCACTACAATGAACACTCAAAGTTTTTTTGAAGTTTATTTTATCACCTTTCTACCAAATGAAGATGGTGAAATGATAGATGTTTGAAAACACCTACAGGGGAGTACTCCCCAATTTGTGATTTTCTTACCGTTACACGGTTCTGAGCACCGCTTTGGTTATAAAGGTTAAAATTGGTACCATAGTTCCTATTTTTTGTTTTGTTGAGTATACTGTATAAACTTCATAAATAAACTATTATAAAATTTTGCAAATTGATAAAATATCATAGATGCTCAATTTAAATTGAAATAAAAATGCTCTGTTTAAAAATGAAGTATACCGACTCGTATTAATGTCACAATAGGAACTCCAGAAACAATCCATGTACTGACTACAGCTATGTCTTGTTTAGCATGCTGACAAAAAGGTTAAAAAACCCCACATGAAAGAAGTGTAGAAATATTGAACAAACAAATTATATGTGGTCTCAAGCTATAACTGCCTAAAAATACTTTTAAAAACATTGCCTTCTCTAAATTCAGTCGCTTGGGAGGGCTGCTTATATTTAATTAAATAGTTCCCTGTATGCTGGGATAAAAAAAACCCCATAGATTTTAGACTGCATGTTTATTTAGCCTCAATTGCAAGAAAATTACTTTGCAAACTACAACTACCCCCAGGTTATTGTTGAAGTGTCTCTCTAATTAAACTCTCCATTTGGTTAATGGGACCCAACAGTACAAATGATTCCATCATGCAATGAACTATTTATTTACACAGATGTTCAAATAAATGGGAACTTCCTGTGCTTAGAAATTATTTTATTAAATCTTTTCTTTTCTTTTTTTGAAGGAGAGGTGGTAGAAGAGGGACTTGAAATTTGCAGTGTGTTGTCATTTCCTATAAAATGGTATGCCTGGATGCTCTGGCTTTGGTGATCTTTAAATGCAATAATAATTTTGTGGAGACAGGACCAAGGATGCATAGTATAATACAGTGCTTAAATCAGAGCAGCATGACAATGTCTTCCTCTATCTAATAAGAATAATCAGGGTCAGAAATAATGTTCTTGGAACTAAAATTAATTCCAGAGAAGGAGATGTTTACAGCTTCAGAAAGATGCTGTTTATAGGTAATGTGATCCATAACATAACTTAATAGAAACATTTATTTCTATATTTCTACATAAAATAAAAACATTATCAGTAAAGAACATCAAAATTCATTACATTAGCTCATTACAAATATTTAGAAAATAAATAATTTTACAATAATTTCCTAAAATGCATAGACCCAGTAGGTAGCAGACATTCTAACCATTGGCCCAAATTCAGAGTTCCAGTGTGCAGCTTGATATTTACTGACTTATAAACTGTGTCTGGGTACAGCCTTTGGATACAAACAGGAGAAACTTCCTTCACACCGGTGAACAGCAAATAGAACAACAAAGGTGAATTTGCTGTTCTAATTGGTCGCCCTTGTGGGCCGAAACACGATCGTGTCGAGTCCATTTCAATAAAAGAGACTGAACACCAATTGGTCACCTTTGTTGTTGGGTACAGCCTTTAACAGAAGGAAAAATAAAACATGATAAATTACGCATAGGACGACTTCACGAAGTAAATACAAAATGATCAGCCAAATATTTGGGCATCAAACAGTGCAAAGGTTTATTAAAGAAACAACCAAGCTTAAATAGAACACTGCCCTCCACTGGGAGCCAGTGCAGTTTCTGAGAAAATGGGGTCAACATGCTTAAATGTTTTCAACTGTCCTGCTAAATAAAGAATATTACAATAATAAAAAAGATTTCGCACTAGGAATTGCTCTACTAACTGGAATGGTAAAGTATCAAAATAAGACCCAATAGATCAAAGTTTTCAGAGCATAAAAGCCTTGCATACAACATGATCAACTTGCAGCATCATTGACAAATTTTTATCAATTTACACTCCAAGAATTCTAATAGAAGAAAATATAGGATAAGTATTCCTGCCTATGATTAAGCTTTCCTTGTCATACTTACCAGTAGTCGAAGTTGCTAAAAAGAATTTAGGGTTTTAGCTTAAAATCAAACATTCATCTTTCTACAGTAGACAAAACTAATTCCACCCTTAAAATCTCAGAAGACAAAAAGAAAATGACCAGAATAACAATTATTGTATCATCTGCATAACTATAAGTCTTGATATTTAAATTTGCTAATCTTACTTCCAAAGAGGAAAGATAAATATTGAAAAGAAGAGGGGATAAAGGGGAGCCCTGAGAGAGACCACATAAATTACTCCATTTATTTTGGAATAAATATCTCCAAATTTTACTTGGTACAAGACCACTGGATATCAAAAATTCTTGAAACCACTGAAGAACGTTACCAGATAATCCAAATGAATTTAAGCACAAGAGTAATAAATTATGATCCACAATATCAAATGCACAACTAAGATTCAACTGTAAAACCAAAACATTTAAGCCTTTCCTTAATATACAATACATATCATTCAAAAGTGATGCAAGAACTGCTTCCATGCTATAGAGCAGCATTTATAAGTACCTAATGTGATCCATAACATAACTTCCAGTGCAATAGGAATGGTTAGCTGAACCTTAGACTACTCTGTCCATTCTCGCGAGCATACTGCAGAAGGGTGTTAATCACAGCTTTTGAAGCCTGTTCCTTCTCCCAGGAGTCTGCTGCCTCCTTCATTTTCTCTTTCTGCAGGCAAACATGAAAGGTGTCTTCTGATCTGCTTGGTTTATTTCTTTTTTATTTTTCGATAGTTTTGTGGTTTTTCACTCTAGTCGCTGTCTTTTTTGTGAAATCAAAGATCTATTTTGATAAGGGTCTACGTGGAGAGGAGCAGATTTTAAATCTGCAGCTGGCAGGTATATCCTTTGGGGACCTGTTTCAGCCAGCTTAGGGTCTGTTCCCCTGTTTACTTGCCCCTTTGACTTGGTTAGGGGCTGGAGTGCAGGCTGTTTAGGCACTAATAGCATTCCTTCAGGCGCTCAAGCTGCCGGCTGAGATTAATCTCCCCTCTCCTTTTTCATGAAGTTCTGGGGGGGGGGGGGGTTGAGGTCCGATTGGTAGCTAGAAGAATCCAGTAAAGTGGCTAAGTCACTAGAAACAGAGGGCCTTTCCTAGAACAGCTACACCTGAGAGGAACTGGCCATCTCTGAGGTGATTTTAAGCTGTTTTTTTTAGCACTAAAATTCACCAGTGGTGGCCATCTTGGATTTTTCAAAAAAAAAAAAAAAAATAATTTCTAAGTTCTCAAACTTCTCCAAAACCCCTCATTTTGTTTCCAAAGTGCCAGGGATGAAGTCTTCTGTCTCTAATACTCCTATATCATGCCTTGTTTGCTTGCTGCCTACATTGAACCACACTCGTTTGTTACTGTCCTTTAATACCAGCTAATGATCGTCACTAAACCTGTTTTGACAGCTTATCTACGATCGCATTTGCTGACCCAATGCAAAAAACGACTCACAGCATGGTTTTCTTCACGATTGCTTATTCCCCGATCTGACTTTGCAAATAAGCTCATTAATATTAAAATGCCATGTAAACTAGTAGAGCCATTGATGCTCTAACATAACTTCCTAATGCACTAAAAAATGTGATCACTTTTAGCGATCCAAAAAAAGCAACTGGTCAAGATCAGTCGCTTACCTGTTTAGCCCTTTTTTTTAATGGGCACAGATGCTGTGCATGTTACATATGCTCAATATCTTTCCCATTAGAAAAAAGGAAAAAAGCCCCCCTGCCGATGATGGCCTTCTCCGATGCACTGGCACTGCGAACTGACTCTCCTCCTCGTGGCAGCGAAAATGGCAGGAGGAATGCCCACTTCTCCCCATGAAAGAAAATTGGCAGGAGGGATGCCCATCTGTGCCCACTAAAAAAAAAAAAAGAAGGCTCGTTTTGAATCATCCAAAAATCGGATCGGAGCAGACCCACACGGTCTTACTGATTCTCTTAGTGCATCTAGGCCTAGGACCTTCAGTGATGAAGAACTCCATCTCTCCATAGTTAACGGACTGCATAACATGCTGCCATGCTCGGGTTGAGCTGCCACTGGACAGAAATAACAGCGGTAGCAGGGCTTAGTAGTTTACTATATTATGGACATTTATGAAACAGACTCATAAGTCCCTACGGCATACTTTCACATCCCATTTCTGTCTGGAATAGTCAGTTTCTCTATTTAGTCAACAACTTCCCTCCATCCCATTCGTTGTAGCTTGGGAGTCACATCTGTGAGAATATGCTGCCTGTTTGTACTTGGATAAAAAGCACAGTTTCTTACCTGTAACAGGTGTTATTTGGGGACAGCAAGCAGATATTCTCATAGATGGGTGATGTCATCCACAGAGCCTGGTACGGACAGTGCAAAAGTGTACTGTCACTTTAACTACCTAGAAGTTTCAAGACTGCCTGTATCATGCATGAGTGAGTGCATTCCCGCCTGATGGCTCGCGGGACCATCAGTTCAGTAAACAAGCTAAGAAGCCAACTGGGGGAGGAGAGAGGGTTGTAAGAATATCTGCCTGCCATCCCTGGTGTGCGCACCGCAGACTTCTATGCTAATGTCTTTTGCGCGGATCACTGCTCAGGTCTCCAGTACCAATGTCACTGTGGACTCGGACTGTCTTAACTGGTACACTGACACTATGCTGGATACTGCTTCCACCCTGGATGACATTGATATCGTTTGCGGCAGTTAGTCAAGATATCTCGGAGAGCCCTGATGTGGGTGATGACCCCTTTGCAGGCCAGATTAATGGGTAGGCCCAGTAGGCACGTGCCTATTGCCCAAAGTTGTCAGGGGGACCCGCTGAAGAAACAGAGGACTTGGTTTTTTTTTTTCTTTGGCAACGCAGGCCCCCCGGAAAAGATCAGCATTGCTGGGCCTGGGCCCCCCCCCCTCCATCATCGACAGCAACGCGTGACTTCAGAGGGGGGTGAACCGGCAGACGCGGGGAGTTGCTGTAAGGTCCCGCGATGACTGTATCTGCCAGCTCTGCTCAGGGAAGAAGTAAGTAATGTCGGAGGGGGTGGACTGGCAGACGCAGTCATTACGGGACCTTGCAGCAACTCCCCCCATCTGCCGGTCCACCCCCTCTGACGTCACTTACTTCCTGAGCAGAGCCAGCAGCTGAAGTCATCACAGGACCTTGCTTCACAGCATTGGTTAGTTTGGAGAGAGAGAAAGGGGGCAGATGCTGATGGAAGGGGGGAAGGGAAAGGGAGAGAGACATAAGGGGGAAAGATACTGGATGGAATTGGGTTGGAGGGAAAGAAAGGGGGCAGATGCTGATGGAAGTGGGGGGAAGGGAGAGGAGAGTGAAATGCCAGACCATGGGGGTGTGGGAGAGGGAAAGAGAGGAGAGTGATACTAGATCATTGGAGGAGGGAAGGGAAGAAGATGGATGCCATACCAATGTGGGGGGGGGGAGGAAGAGATGGAAGGGAGACGCAGACAATTTCTGGAAGAGGCATAGAAAGAGAGCAGATGCCATATGGAAAAGGCAGAGAGAGGGCAGACAGTGGATGGAAGGAAGAGAATGATGAGAAGATGAGGAAAGCAGACTAGACAACATAGGTAGAAAAAAATTTATATTTCTTTTATTTATTTTTGCTTTAGGATAAAGTATTATTGTAGCTGTGTTGATAAATGTTTATTAATAGAAAATGGAAATAAGGTGATCCTTTTTATTGGACTAATTTTAATATATATATTTTTTTAACTAATTCAGAGACTAAAACTCTCTTCCTCAGGTCAGGACAGGGATACTGTAACGGCAGTATAGTTTACTGACCTGAAGAAAGAGGTTTTAATTGAGAAATGTATTAGTCCAATAAAATGACGGCTACTAAATTTTCTTCCTGCTATGCCCCTTGCCTCCTACCCAAATGCAAAATATAAATGGGTGGGCTTCCCAAAGCCCTGCCAGCTGAAGATCTCTTCCTTTAGGAAGGAAGGGGGGATTTTTTCAGAGATGTTTGAAGGTTGCATGGTATGGTAATCTTTGTTGTTTGTTTTGAATTTTAAAATAAAAGAAATAAAAAGAAATAAAGTGGAAATAAAGAAGTAAATAAGAAAATGGGTAAATAAATGTGGATGGGGCAGGGCGGGGCAGTGTGCTTGTATGCCTAGGGGCCCTTGCTGAATTAATCCTGCCCTGCCCTCTGTACACATCTGTTCCTCATTTCATAGTGGACAAAATAAAAGAACTGAAGTTGGAGGCTCAGCCCTCCACGTCTCAATATATTGCCATGAGCTGTTCTAATGCTTTGACATCCTTTTTTCCGGCACATCCAGATCTCATGGCTCTGATTACTGAGCAGTGGGAGACTCCAGAGGAGAGTTCCTTCAGATTCATGAAAACTATGGCTAAATTATATCCTATGGTGCTGGAATTTCAGCAGCCGAAGGTGGATTCAGCGGTGACTCAGGTCACTATGCGCACTGCCCTCCCTAGTGAAGGAGGGGTGATGCTGAAAGATTCTCAGGACCGCAGGGTGAATATGGTCTTGAAGAAGCTTTTTAAAGTGGCTTCTTCGAGTATTAAGGCTGCAGCAGCTGCCTCGTTTGCCCGGATCCTTCAACGGAAGAGGACACCTGCCACCAACTGCTGTTTGAGGGGGTGAATTATGTGGCAAATGTCTTATATGACCTTATATGCCACTGGGCTGGCAATTTGGCCTCTAAGGTGACCCTAAGCAGACTTCCTTTTAGGGGACAAATGCTTTTTGGAAAGGGTTGGCTAGCCGCCCTTCGTCCCTCCCAGAGGAATTTCACAATTACATGTACCAGTAAATCTGATTAATATGGGCAGACTAGATGGCCATTTGGCCTTTATTTGTGTCATGTTTTTAACCATTCTGACTGACAAAAAGTTGGGCAGGTGACTTCTAGGATTAATCCAAATGATTATACAGTTAGGTTTATTGCAAATAACTCAGTGTAAAATCTTGCATGCTTCAAGGACATAATATTCTCATATGGTGATTATGTTGTCCATGGACACTACTATGTGCACTTTCATATTTAAAATATTTAGGCCGTGCCCATACCACGTGTGTGCTGGTGCCTTCCTGTCCATCAGTTCTTCGTTTTCCGTGGAGCTGAGAAAATGTGTCTTCAATTTTCTCTTCAGCACATCAGCCTTCCCAGCCTCATCTTCAGTGTTCCCTCTTAATTTGTTGTTTTTGTCTTGTTCCACTATTTTACCTGACTTTGTTTCATTTTGACCTTGTGCTCAAGGCAGTGCGCCAGAAGAGTAAGTAGTGGATCAGCACACAGCAGGAAGTGCTCAGCCAAACACAGAAAGGACTTCAGCAGGCACTTTAATTAGGCAGTAACTTCAGCACAAAATTATAATCCCAGAAAGGTAACATTCAAGCAGCAGAATTATATTGTCAGCAGAAGCAAAATGCCACAGTCCCAATAAATTTTACATGCAAAATCAGAAAACCCTGGATAGATCTCAGATAGGAACCAAAACAAAGAGCAGCAGTTTAATCACTTAAGCAAACAAAAAGGGTTTACGCTCTCTTAACTTTTTTTGAAACTTGGGGACAGTTCCCATATCTTTCCCTGATAGGCTCCAATAAAGTCTTTAGACGAAAGCCTAGAATAAAACAATGTTCCAAAGTTCTTCAGGGCTAAGCACACTTCTCAACCCCTAATCCAAATAAAAATAAATCTCTGGCTGATAGCAGGTCACAGTTTGAATAACACGCATAAGAACATAAGAATTGCCGCTCATGCGGCGGTCCCTAGGTCAAAGACCAGCACCCTAACCGAGACTATCCCTAACAGCGCCCGTTCTTGTTAACCAGGAACTTGTCTAACTTTGTCTTCAGTCCCTGGAGGGTGTTTTCCCCTATAACAGCCTCCGGAAGAGCGTTCTCTAGTCTTCACAATCTATCTTGCTCTACAAGTTTATTAATCACACATATGTGAAAAGGGAATTCTACCCTTCCCCCTCCTCCCTTACAAATCGCTCTCAACTCAAACACAACTTAGGCATTTGCCTCAGCAGGGGGTTGCCAGCAGTCTAAAGAAACAGTTCCATAAGGCTTATAGACATTCCCCACAAAAGTACCTTCAAGAAAGTTCCATTTCTTCTGAAGGATTATTAGCAAACTCAATTCTGCCCTCAATCTCAGGAAGCTTCCTTTGGACAGACATCTTCTCACTTCCAGGGGAACTTGGAAGCCCTCAGAAACCCTGGCCCAGAGTATGTTTGGCCCTTCCTCACAGGGGAATTGAGGGGGTTAACCTTCCCCAGTGTATCCTGCAGATTCACCCCAGCTCTTTACCCTCTCTGTGACAGGGACTGCATTTTGGGGCCAATGCCTGCATTCAGGAAAGCTGCTCTCTGTATGCTGCCTTTCTGAGAGGAATAATGGAGGAAGATAAACCTGCTTCTGGGCTTATGTGTGCCTCCATCAGAGCCTTCAGGCCACTCTGAGTCCCTATTTTCTCTTGGGAGCAGTTACTTGACCTCCCCAGGCCATCGAGTGCTTTGACTTAGCATCAGTCTTTTTCCTTTCCATGTAAAAGAGGGTACCTGGTGGCTTTAAGAAATGTTAAACCATTTCAGGCTCTGACCCACGTAATTGGTGTGTCCGGTGTTGGTGTGTCCGGTGTCTGGCTCCTGAACATTGGGATATTCGCTATGCTCTCTGTCTACATGTAAAAGATGTCACTGAAAGCCTGGAAACTTCAATTTGAAAAACTTTTCGGTACCACATTGGCATCGACATCGAGCATGGTGGGAGGCTCGGAACCCCTCCTACTTCGACTTCAGAAAATCTCTCAAAACTTACATATTCACCAAATAAGACCCCTAGCGGCCCCACCCGCTCTCATTTCTCCTCCCCCCCCAGCTCTCTACCCCCTTTATAGCTTCTCTCTTCCCTTTCTTCAACAACCTCCCTCCATCCTCTGTCAATTTCGGTTTTTACTTGTTACTTAATTGTTTATTTATTTGTAAATCTGCTTGAAAACGTAGATCCTATTCTAATTGATGTAAACCGATGTAAATTGATGTAATTAACTTGTTACTTAATTGTTTATTTGTTTGTAAATCTGCTTGAAAACATAGATCCTATTCTAATTGATGTAAACCACCTAGAACTCACTGGGTATGGCGGTATATAAAAAATAAAATTATTATTATTATAAGGCGTCCTGTGACTCAGGGATCAGAATTGGTGTTGAATGCATCGACAGTGCATTTAGAGTGTCGGGAATCAGGCTTCTTATAGAGACAGAACTCTACTTCCTCTTCCTGGGAGGGATGTGTGGCCTAGTGGTTAGAGCTGTTGTCTCAGCACCCTGAGGTTGCGAGTTCAATCCCAGCCTGCGTCACTTAACTTGTCATTGCCCCAGATACAGTTAGATTGTGAGCCTGCCAGGACAAATAGAGAAAATACCTGATTACCGTATATAAACCAGGAGCCAGTCAAGAAGCCACTCAGCACCAAGCAGCAGCGCCAAAGTGTGCTCCTGCTTGGTGCCACTCTGCTGCTGAAGAAACCACAACTCACGGCAGCCACCAACTGACTGACCATGTTAGCAGCGGGGCAGGAGTGCGGAAAACTCACTCCTGCCCGCTGCACCTCTGGACCACCAGAGATCGGCAGAGGAGGTACGATAGGGAGGGAGGGGGGCTGGGCGCAGAGCCTGACAGGAGAGGGAGGGAGGGAAGGAAGGAAGGGAGGGGGCTGGGCGCAGAGTAGAGAGTTACATGGGGATAGAAATCTCGCCCGTCCCCACCACTATCTCCTTTGTCCCCACCCGACCCTGTGAGGAATCTCCATCCCTGCTCGACCCTGTGAAGAATCTTCTCTGTCCCTGCCCGTCCCCGCCATAAAAATTACCTGTCCCCATAAAAAGCAGCAATTACTTTTGATAGTTTTGATTATTTTCTTTTTAAGTCTTAGTTTATTTAAACCAACACTAAAATATAATATAAACATAACAGTGAAAATAATAAGAGATGCATACATCACCAGAAAGAATAGGAATAGACGTTAGGGGTAATTTTCGATAATAAACTTACTTTTCACGACCATATTAGTAACATCATGAAAACTACTTTTTACAGATTACGTAAAATTTGCTCTATTTTAAAATTTCTATGTCCCAAGTCACTTAACATTCTGATTCACTCTTTGGTGATGTCTAAAATAGACTATTGCAATTCTCTATTTAAAGGAATTGCTTTACATGAAATAAAACGTCTTCAAATTATACAAAATGCATCAATTAAATTAATAACCAAATCCAGAAAATCCGATCATGTAACACCACTTCTTAAAAATGCTCACTGGCTTCCAGTTATTCACAGAATAACTTTTAAACTTTGTATAATCATCTTCAAAACTCTATATAATATGACCGCCACTTTTTTATTTAAGTTATTAATTCCATACTCTGTAAGGAGAATTTTAAGATCTAACGATCAAAACTTGTTGTCTATTCCTTCACTGAAAAGTATAAATACGAGAAGGCAATTTATTTTTTCATGTACTGCACCACAGACTTGGAATGCCCTCCCTATTTTTTTAAGGGAGGAGAAGGAATTCGGAAAATTTAAAAGTAACTTAAAAACTTTTCTTTTTAAAGATGCCTTTGCAAACTGATTTTATTATGTTACTACTCCATTTTATTTTATTACATTTTTTTTTTTAACTACTACCCTTGTGTATTTTCCCTGAATGTCTCTTCTTTACTTTAATGAATTGTATTTCACCCCTCCTTACCTAATGTTAAGAGTATGTTAAACAATGTAATTTAGTCTTTTAAATATTCGTATGTATTGTACTGTTACCTAACAAATGTAAATTTTAATGTGTACATCGCTTAGAAGCTTGATTAAGCGATTCATCAAGATACCTAATAAACTTGAAACGTTAGGTCATGTGACTGTAGGGTCGACCATTTCTTGTTAAAAAAAATAAGAATTGGATTTTTTGGGCAATATAAAGCTCATATCTGTAGAGCAGGGTTGTCCAAGTCCCTCCTCGAGGGCCACAATCCAGTCGGGTTTTCAGGATTTCCCCAAAGAATATGCATTAGATCTATTAGCATACAATGAAAAGAGTGCATTCAAATAGATCTCATGCATATTCATTGGGGAAATCCTGAAAACCCTACTGGATTGCAGCCCTCGAGGAGGGACTTTGACACCTCTGCTGTAGAGCAAACAAATCTGGTTCCACTATCTGGCATAGGTAACTTGTGAGAGACCTTCCAAGATCCACATATGGTTTTTAATGCAGCAATGAGACTCAAACAATACAGCATCAAAATCATTTAAAGCAGAATTGAGAGAGGCACTTTTCAGGACAATGGTTGCATAAGAAAAATGTGTCAAAACTGAACTGGAAACCCCAAAACAAACTCAGCAAGTACTTCATTTTGTACTAAACACAATTGGTGGCATTATCATGAGAGGGGTCTGGGCCTCCCACTTTCAGCTTAGCCACCTCAAAAAGAACATCTCCCTTGCCGTAGCTGGTGGGACATTTTTGTTTTTCCATCATCTTGGTCCCAGTTTCTGCTTTTGTCTATCTTCTATTAATTCTCTTTCCAGGCCTCGGGAATCCCGGTTCCATCCCCGTGGGAGTCCCATGAGCCTGGGGGGGGGATTCCCGTGAGCCTGGGGGGATCTCCTCAGAAGTGCCGTAGACTTGAGGGGATCCCCATGGGATTCCTGCAATCCCTGTTCCCATGCAGGCCTCTAGTGCAGAGCCTGACAGGGGAGGGAGGGAAGGAAGGAAAGGAGGGAGGCTGGGCGCAGAGCCTGACAGGGGAGGGAGGGAAGGGGATGGGTGCAGAGCCTGATAGGGGAGGGAGGGAGAGAAGGGGGCTAGGTGCAGTGCCTGAAAGGGGAGAGAGGGAGGGAGGGAAGGGGGCTGGGTGCAATGCTTGGCAGGGAGGGGGCTGGGTGCCGAGCCTGACAGGGGATGGAGGGAAGGGGGCTGGGTGAAGAGCCCGATAGGGCAGAGCACTTGAATATTAAGCTGCTCGACTTATATTCGAGTCAACAATTTTTTTCCTCCTTTTGGGGGGTGGAAAATGGTGGTCTCTACTTATATTCAGATCGACTTATATTCGAGTATAAATAGTACTATTCTGCCTAGAAACTGACTGATAATGCGAAATATAAATCTTATAATTAAATCAATCTATTTCTCACAAATCAAGGGACACGGCATGTAAGAAAGCTAAGAAGCAAAAACATTCATTCGTCCCCTTCTAAGAATGGAACTGCATCCTCCCAAGTGTCGAATTCCTTGATGCATATTAACCATCAACACACTGAAGATGACTTGCTGAGTTGATGGCATGCTGAGCTGTTTGCAATGAGGGTCGGATCAAGCTTTTCTATTGAAGCAGAGAGCAGAGAATCCCATTCACCTTCAAACAGTCTGCATATACTTCTGCATATCAGATGTTATGCTTTCTCAGTCATATGTTGTCAATGGTACATGCTACTTCATTGGGTTCAGTTGAGGGAGATCTTACCTCACCAATTTGCTTGACTTCTTTGAAGGTGTGAATAAACATGTGAATAAAGGTGAGCCAGTTGATATAGTGTATCTAGCTCCTGAGAAAATTAAAGTGTTATGGGATAGGAGGCAAAGTTCAGTTGTGGATTAGAAATTGATTGTCGGATAGGAAACAGAGGGTAGGGTTAAATGGTCATTTTTCTCAATGGAGGAGAGTAAACAGTGGAGTGCCACAGGGGTCTGAACTGGGACCAGTGCTATTTAACTTATTTATAAATGACCTGGAAATCGGAACGACAAGTGAGGTGATTAAAATTGCTGATGACACTAAACTGTTCAAAATTGTTAAAACGCATGCGGATTGTGAAAAATTGCCGGCAGACCATAGGAAATTGGAAGACTGGGCGTCCAAATGACAAATGAAATTTAATGTGGACACATGCAAAGTGATGCACATTGGGAAGAATAACCTGAATCACAGTAACCGGATGCTGAGTGTCAGCCTAGCATTGCTAGCAATCAGCATTTTGGTTGCCCTAACCAATGTCAGCAAAGGCCTATGGGACATTATATCAATCTGACTCTGGAATGTTGATGCAGTTAGACCCTAAATGCTCCTGCACAGAATTCACATACACTAAGCATCAAGCCAAACTGGATTGTTTAGCAAGAAGATAGACTACTTGAATGGGACAAAGAAGCCAGAAACTAATCCCATCTACCATACCTGCAAGTATCACACCTTCCTCATCATAGTAACATAACATAGTAGATGACAGAAGATAAAGACCCGAATGGTCCATCCAGTCTGCCCAACCTGATTCAATTTAAATTTTTTAATTTTTTTCTTAGCTATTTCTGGGCAAGAATCCAAAGCTCTACCCGGTACTGTGCTTGGGTTCCAACTGCCGAAATCTCTGTTAAAACCTACTCCAGCCCATCTACACCCTCCAAGCCACTGAAGCCCTCCCCAGCCCATCCCCCACAAAACGGCCATACACAGACCGTGCGTCTGCCCAGTACTGGCCTTAGTTCAATATTTAATATTATTTTCTGATTCTAGATCCTCTGTGTTCATCCCACGCTTCTTTGAACTCAGTCACAGTTTTACTCTCCACCACCTCTCTCAGGAGCGCATTCCAGGCATCCACCACCCTCTCCGTAAAGTAGAATTTCCTAACATTGCCCCTGAATCTACCACCCCTCAACCTCAAATTATGTCCTCTGGTTTTACCATTTTCCTTTCTCTGAAAAAGATTTTGTTCTACGTTAATACCCTTCAAGTATTTGAACGTCTGAATCATATCTCCCCTGTCTCTCCTTTCCTCTAGGGTATACATATTCAGGGCTTCCAGTCTCTCCTCATACGTCTTCTGGCGCAAGCCTCCTATCATTTTCGTCGCCCTTCTCTGGACCACTTCAAGTCTTCTTTCGTCCTTCGCCTGATACGGTCTCCAAAACTGAACACAATACTCCAAGTGGGGCCTTACCAATGACATGTACAGGGGCATCAACACCTTCTTCCTTCTACTGACTATGCCTCTCATTATACAGTCCAGCATCCTTCTGGCAGCAGGCACTGCCTTGTCACACTGTTTTTTCGCCTTTAGATCTTCGGACACTATCACCCCAAGGTCCCTCTCCCCGTCCGTGCATATCAGCTTCTCTCTTCCCAGCATATACGGTTCCTTCCTATTATTAATCCCAAAATGCATTACTCTGCATTTCTTTGCATTGAATTTTAGTTGCCAGACATTAAACCATTCCTCTAACTTTTGCAGATCCTTTTTCATATTTTCCACTCCCTCTTCGGTGTCTACTCTGTGCCTTTTTGCAGATGATACTAAGATTTGTAACACTTTCCCTTCTAACCCTTCAGCAATGTCACTCACAAACATATTGAACAGGATCGGCCCCAGCACCAAACCCTGTTTCAAACAGTTTACAAATTATAAACAGAAAGATACTGGGAAATACAATAGTTTTTCTGTACTCACAGCACCTATTCTCTCTCATTCACAAGAACACAGAATCAGTCTCTGTAAAACTTATTTTCTACCATTGTAATGCTTAATTGTAACATTATGAATCTTGCTTTTTGGTAATATTATATATTCTTTATGCAATCATTTCTGGCTGTGTGCTTGTCATTTGATTCTACTTCCTGGTGAATCTTCTGTGAGGAATTGAACTCGGGACCGCAGATTGTAAGGCCGCTTCAATCATAACCCCTCCAAACCTTACATTTTTTTTGGGGGGGGGGGTCTAACCTTATATTAGGGTCCACCTTGGGGATTAGCGCCCAAGAAAAAGATCCGGGTGTCATGGTAGACAATACAATGAAACCTTCCGCCCAATGTGCGGCTGTGGCCAATAAAGCAAGCAGGTTGCTAGGAATTATTTAAAAAGGTATGGTTAACAAGACTAAGAATATTATGCCCCTGTATCGCTCCATGGTATGACCTCATGGAGGAGTGTGTGGCACAGTGGTCGGAGCTACAGCCTCAGCACCCTGGGGTTGTGGGTTCAAACCCCACGCTGCTCCTTGTGACCCTGGGCAAGTCACTTAATCCTCCATAGCCCCAGGTACATTAGATAGATTGTGAGCCCACCTGGACAGAGAGGGAAAATGCTTGAGTACCTGATTGTAAAAACCGCTTAGATAACCTTGATAGGCGGTATATCAAATCCTAATAAACTTGAAACTTGAAACTCATCTGGAGTATTGTGTTCAGTTCTGGTCTCCTTATCTCAAGAAAGATATAGTGGCACTAGAAAAGGTTCAAAGAAGAGCGGCCAAGATGGTAAAAGGGATGGAACTCCTCTCGTATGAGGAAAGACTAAAACAATTAAGGCTCTTCAGCTTGGGAAAGAGACGGCTGAGGGGAGATATGATTGAAGTCTACAAAATCCTGAGTAGAGTAGAATGGGTACAAGTGGATCCGTCAAAAATTACAAAGACTAGGGGAACACTTGATGAAGTTACAGGGAAATACTTTTAAAACCAATAGGAGGAATTTTTTTTCACTCATAGAATAGTTAAGCTCTGGAACGCATTGCCAGAGGATGTGGTAAGAGCAGATAGCGTATTTGGTTTTAAGAAAGGTTTGGACAAGTTCCTTGAGGAAAAGTCCATAGTCTGTTATTGAGAAAGACATGGGGGAAGCCACTGCTTGCTCTGGATCGGTAGCATGGAATGTTGCTACTCATTGGGTTTTGGCCAGGTACTAGTGACCTGGATTGGCCACCATGAGAAGGGGCTACTGGGCTTGGATGGGCCATTGGTCTGACCCAGTAAGGCTGCTATTATGTTCTTATGACACATTTTTACCTCAGAGTTCCACAGTGCATCCTATCGACCAAATGGTCTCAAGCCACTGGACATCTATCTGTTCCAATCCAAGCCTCCATCACTCTCTTCAATGGTGGATGATTCCTCACAATCTCACTTGAGGTCTTCTCTTTGAGACCCCCACAGATACTTCAATGATAGGATAGGGTACAGTCAGTGCTCTTATATTGGGGCATTTTTTTTTATAGTAGTGGCTTGAAGGGTCTCAGCCTTTAGAGCCACTGTTACTAAACATGTGAAGGTCAATTTTATAATGCCCCTTGTGTGTGTAAATGTTTTGAGTATGTGTGCTTACCTGTGAAAGTGCCAGTAGGGGACCTAAGTGGTGTTTTGCAGGTGCTGTTCTGTAAACAGTACTCCAAGTTGGGCACCATTTATAGAGTAGCACATAACAGGATCTGCGCCCAACTTTAAGTTGGCATGTAAATTAGATGCAGATTCCCCAAATTCTATGATATGATGTGCCCCTCACCCACCCATGCCTCTCCCATAGTCAAGCCTCTTTTTCAGTTTCGTGCTATAGAATATCACTTAGCAAGATGTGTGTGCAAATCCAAATTGTTGTCAACTAGAGCCAGTAATTATAGCACTCAGTTATTGTTGCTAATTGTCACATTAGTCAATTGAATTGCATGTAGAAATTGGGCACACGCTTAACTGTAATATCCTGAGATTCTTTCTTCTAACTTTGACCCCATTTTAATTTTTTTACAGAACAAAGAAAAAGGGCAAGCCCTTGAACTTGAAGATTCACAATAGTGTTGGGAGTTGTGAGAACATACCTTCACAGCGCTCTCCTCTCCTTTCAGAACGCTCCCTACGTTCCTTCTTTGTGGGGTACCCGCCTTTCCTGCCATCTACACCTCCTGTCCACACGGAAACTGCATTCTCAGCAAGTAAGCGTGTGTATCTCAGACACATCTCAAGCTGGGATTGTCCAGTAGATAAGAGGCTCTTTCACTAAACAGTGGTAAAAATGAGCAGTTACTAAACACTATTTATTCAAGCTATTTGGTAATGTGTTACTGCAGAGAATGTTTTTTTTTTATTTCTAATTTTACAAATGTTCCCATAAACACAGGGTGATATCATCAGGACTATATCTAAGAATAAGTTATAACATAGAAGAAACCCCCCCAAATTGTACAATAATCATTCCTCCTTAGAAACCTAACTTTAAGAGGAGAGTGGTTATAAAGATAACGAGTTCCTAAAGAAGAAATCAATCAAACACACCATATACTTTAATCAAGTCCAAAAAAGCAAAGAAAATATACTCACAACACAGGATTCAAGGAAAGAAAATGAACAAATATGAATAAATTCCCCTGTTATGTGTATAAATATACACCAATAAATTAAGGAACTAAATGGTTAGTTAAATAGTTAAATATAAGACAACAAAACCATTAAAGGATCAAGCTGAATTGTAGAAAATTTTTTCTTTCACCTATGTTAAACTGACAGGGACAAGCCTCAGATAACAGAGTAATGTGCGGCTAAAATGAAGAAGTGTTGCTAAAAACTTTATCTCTGACAGCGGGTGTAAATTTGTCCCACGAACACAGGCCTCGTCGGAAGACAGAAAATATAAAGTAACCACTTCGGTTTCAAAAAGACCAAAATATACAAGCTTAGGGGCTCATAATCAAAAGAGAAAAACGTCCAAAAAGTGGCCTAAGTCGGCACTTGGACGATCATAAATGAAAGACGTCCAAGTGCTGATATGTTTTGGACGTATTTCTAAACGACCTAGGCCTTCACAGTGCCGCTGAACGACCATAGCTAAACGGGTCATTTCAGGAGGAGTGTCAAGGGCGGGATTTGGGCGGGACTTAGTCGTACTGCATGTATAACCGAAAGTTTTACAACAGAGCCTAGACGGAACTTGGACATTGTGACTTAGACCATTTAAAACATGGTCTAAGTCACAAAAAGTCAAAACCAAAACACACCATAAAACTAGCACCAAAAGTGATAATTTTATAAATATATGAAGGGGAGCCTCAGAGACCTTGAAATTAAGCAATCAAATACCAGAATTCCAGATCAATAAGTATCTCAATCATTGCATAGATGTTAGAGATACTTTAGATTTTTTATAAACTTTTTTCACCTTAAATATATAATAAATATAAAAAAAAGATAGTGCCATAAATTTCAAAATCACTTATCTTAGTTTATGTGATCAACAGCACTGCATTGTAAAACCCGTCGAGGCCTCCGTTTCACCCAAGTCGATTTTGTCAGAGGTTAAAGTCTTAGCGGTACCTAAATATTGAATAGATTGATCAGTATTATTTAAAACAACTTAGTTTTAGTCAAAATAATCTTAATTTCAAGTGCTTAACTTAAAAATAGCAACTTACGGAACACAGCTTCCTCCGTGGCTCAAAAGAATTGAATTCAAAATGGCGCTGTCAGCTTTGAATGCTGAGATTTTATACACAAAAATCTGAGCCATTCTCTTCACATATATTGAATTGAGAGTCTATTTTCATTCAAATGCAAACATCAATGCAGTGGGTAACTGAGAAAGTATTCATACAAATGCAACAAGAGAATTGTTATCCCGTTGCTACAATTCTCTTGTTGCATTTGTATGAATACTTTCTCAGTTACCCACTGCATTGAGATTTTATACAGCCAATCATGGTGAATTATGTCACTGATTTTAAAAAACATAAACCAAAATGAATTTGAAAATATTGGAGATGTTGAAAAGATGGTTTGTCATATTCTAAATTAATTGATTAATTGTTGAAAAGTTTTATTATACTTTAAAGTTTTATCATGCTTTAAAGTTAATAATAAATTGACCAATCGATCCTGTC
The DNA here is from genome assembly GCF_902459505.1 of Geotrypetes seraphini. Lineage (NCBI taxonomy): Eukaryota > Metazoa > Chordata > Amphibia > Gymnophiona > Dermophiidae > Geotrypetes > Geotrypetes seraphini. The sequence goes on along the minus strand of NC_047091.1, from coordinate 188,987,143 downwards.
ATTAAGTCCATGAGGGGACAAAGTTTGTAACGTAAAAATCCAAAAACTTTCACAACGTTTTAAAGCTGCAATTCTGTTGCCTCCTCTGTTGTTCTTTTTGATCACTTCAATAATAAAACCTTTAAGGTTATTGAATGTATGAGAAGATTCAATGCAATGTTGTACTAGAGGTTCTTTAATAATAGCTCTTTTGATGTTCAATTTATGTTCTGCAAGACGGGTCTTAAATAGTCTTGTAGTCATGCCCACATACATCTTGGGACATGGACATATAATTATGTATACCACATGATCGGTTTGACATGTACTGAAGTTTCTTAGTACATAAGATTTTTGATTCTTAGGATTGATGAACTCTTTGATTTGGAGAGAAACTTCACAAACAGAACAATGACCACACTTAAAATGTCCATTGGGTAATATCTTGATTGATGCATACAAAAGAGCCAAATTTAACAACAGAGAGCTATTACTATCAGATTCCAACAACTCTTCTTTGGAATCTGATCATGTGATCACTTGCGTTCTAAAACATTCCACATTGAGTTTTGAAATTATTAAAATTATTAAAAACAGAAGGGACATTGTGCAATCTCTCCCTGGTTTTCAACAAACTAATTTAAGACTAGCATTTTCTAGAGGTAAGAATTTAAAAGAATTTTTGAATCAAGGAAATTACATTGATACACTTTTTGAAGTACCTAAAGCACCAGTGCACTTTAAAAAGTTTAAGCACTTTTTTGCTGCTGATCCTGAGTATTGAGTTGAATTGTAGTTCTTTTTTAACAGTCTTTTTAGAAAACCCCTAACTAGTCATGAGATAGTATTGAGTTATAAGGGTTTTAAAAAAAATTTAATGTAGTATTAAAATTTGATGAAGTGTTTAAGATCTAGATTAGATTAAACAATAAGATAATAATAAGGAATTGATTTATGAATTATTAATAAAGTAATCAATTAAGTAATGTAATGAATTTATAATTTAAATAATAGTAGGGAGGACGGGTTCAAGCCGGTGATGTCATCTGGAGTAAAGAGAAAAGACTCTTTCTTCTCTTGGAAGAAATTCCAGTATGAAATAAATCACTCCGTTATCTGAGGCTTGTCCCTGTCAGTTTAACTTAGGTGAAAGAAAAAATTTTCTACAACTCAGCTTGATCCTGTAATGGTTTTTGTTGTCTTATATGTAAATATACACCCCCATACATTCTACCCGGTCTTCCAGTGTACACTTCTTCAGTAAAATATACTCTATGTAAAATATGTGTCCATTTACGGAGTAATGATATGTGCTAGTACTTTGAATATTTTTGCATGCCGCTTCCTATCTTCTATGCATAAAAATAGAACTGTCAAAAACCCCACTGGCTGAAAGATAAGGAGAATGCTTACCTCAAAATCTTCATTTCCACTACTAGATATGTCAAGAGGTCTAGCAGCATTCTCCAAGATGCTGTGCCTTTCACTCTGTACTTGTCATTTTTTGTGGCAAAAATAAGTAGGGGCATCAGAACTACAAATTCATATAGACAGGTAAAATCAGAACTGGATCAACTTATGTGTAAAATCTGGGGGCTGCAGGGATGGCTTTGAAAGGGCAGCATAGCTTGTGTTGCTCTGGTAACACAACCATTCTCAATTCTTGCATAGTGTGTTGTCGGTGCTAAGGCCAACCACCTTCATATCCTAGAGAACTGTGAAATTGCAGGCCTCCTATGCCCTGCTGCTAGTGAAGGTGGATAATGTAAAGGAACAATTTGCTTAAAAGATGGTCTCATGTCATCAAATTCAGGAACAAATTCCAGTTAAGGTTTTATCTCAGTGTGTTGCCCTGCTTTTGGTTCAGAAAATGAAACAAGTATTTAGATGTTGGGCTGGCTCAGCCCATTTGTAAAGACCTAGCTCACCTTTACATAGCAGGTCTCTACAATAAGATATTTTTACATCTTGCTGAATTAAGCAGAATCCATATAAATAGTTCATCCCTCATTAAATTTATTGTTCTGTTTGTTCTTCACAAACTGCTGTGGGTGGGGTTTTTTTTTGTTTTTTTTAAAATAATAGTGGTTGACTGAATCTCCTGACTGCAGCAACAGCTACAGCAGAGTAAGTCAGAGGAAGAACTTTTAATAGAAACATGATGATGGCAGATAAAGGCCAAATGGCCCATCTACTCTGTCTATCCGCAGTAACCATTATCTCTTTCTCTCTCTGAGAGATCCCACATGCCTATCCCAGGCCCTTTTGAATTCAGACACAGTCTCTGTCTCCACCACCTCTTCTCTGAGACTGTTCCATGCATCTACCACCCTTTCTGTAAAAAAGTATTTCCTTAGATTACTCCGGAGCCTATCACCTCTTTATTCTATGTCATCTCATTCCAGAGCTTCCTTTCAAATGAAAGAGACTCGACTCATGCACATTTAAGCCACATACAGTAGGTATTTAAACGTCCCTATCATATCTCCCTTCTCCCGCCTTTCCTCCAAAGTATACAGATTGAGAGCTTTAAGTCTGGCCCCATTCGCCTTATGAAAAAGATCACTAACCAGTTTTGTAGCAGCCCTCTAGAATGACTCCATCCTATTTATATCTTTTTGAAAGTGTCGTCTCTGGAATTGCACACATAAGAAAATAAGCATTCCCTCTGCTCGGGCAGACCAGAGGTCCATCTTGCCCAGTAGTCTGCTCACGCAGTGGCCCATCAGGTCCAGGACCTGTATAGTAATCCTCTATCTATATCCTTCTATCCCCTTTTCCTTCAGGAAATTATCTAATCCCTTCTTGAACCCCAAAACTGTACTCTGTCCTATCACACCCTCTGGAAGCGCATTCCAGGTGTCCACCACCCTTTGGGTGAAGAAGAACTTCCTAGCATTGGTTCTGAATCTGTCCCCTCTTAACTTTTCTGAATGCCCTCTCGTTCTTGTACTTTTCAAAAGTTTGAAGAATCTGTCCCTCTCCACTTTCTCTATGCTCTTCATGATTTTGTAAGTCTCTATCATATCCCCTCTAAGTCTCCGCTTTTCCAGTGAAAAGAGCCCCAGTTTCTCTAGTCTTTCAGCATATGAAAGGTTTTCTATACCTTTAATCAATCGCGTTGCTCTTTTCTGAACCCTCTCGAGTATCGCCATATCCTTCTTAAGGTACGGGCCTCACAAGAAATTTATACAATGGCATTATTTCCTCCCTTTTCCTACTGGCTGTTCTTCTCCCTATGCACCTGAGCATCCTCTTGGCTTTGACTGTCATCTTTTCTACCTGTTTTACTACCTTAAGATCATCAGACACAATCACCCCCAAGCCCTGCTCTTCTTTCATACACAAAAATCTAAAGCCCTCCCTCACCCATCGATCACGCATTCATACTCAATCTATGAATGCTCCTATAGTGCCTCATTGCATATTGGTTAATCATTCTTTTCAAGACTTACGCTGGTTTATCATGGAGCAGGCGTTTGAGGATTTCCAGGGGGACAAACTAATCTGGCTCCAGCGCAGGGAACAATTTTGGATCTTTGAACTCCAAACTTTGTCTCCAAAAGGTCTGAACGATTATATTGAATGGCAACATACTTACTGACTTTGGAAGCTTAAGTTCAGTTTACATTTACACCATGATGTTCATGATTGTTCCTTCCGATGACCTCTGACCAGCTGATGCGTCAGCTGACTTTTTCCACCTATCACATTTGAGTCTGCAGTTTAAATCGGAGGCGTCCTCTCCGGTTTAGTGCCATTTCTTCCTTGCCTTACCAGCTTTATCAACAAATTTGAAATATCCAGCACAGTCCAGTTCCTGAGGAAGGGGGTGTACACCCCCGAAACGGAGTCCCGTTGGACGAAGACACTGCCTGCTGACTAAACACACACGGAGAAGCTAAGTTCTTCCAGTTGTGTTTTTTTTGCTTGGTTAGATTTGGACACTAGTTTTCCTTTTGGCCCCCAGATTAGGGGAAAGAGATGAATTCTATCTTTATTTATAATTGATGTGTGTTTTTTCATATATTGTTTTTCACACATAGCACTTTTTGTTGTGCACATTAGTTATTCACACGGAGAGAGCCCGGGGATGTTTCGCAGTTAACACCTTTTTGAGTGTAAACCTGCGGCAGCTTGTCCCTGGATTTTCCAGGGGTTGCTGTGTGACTGAGGGTTCTCCCGTTAAAAAATCAAAATTTAATACACAGTTGGCTAGTTTGAGCAATCAGCAGACCTCATCTCTTTCCCTTAATCATTTTGCCTTCTTGGGGTGAGGGAGGGCTTTAGATTTTTGTGTACTTACACCTCCACTCTTTATAGGGTTCCATTTTTGTTCTGAGAGACTTCTTTCATACACAGCAGTACTTTGCCCCCTATACTATACCATGCTCTTATATTTTTGCAGCCCAGCGTATCATTAAAACAGTTGCCAATTTCTTGACCATTCTTCAAGCTTTGCTGGATTCCACCTCATATTATGCACACCCTCTGGAGTGTGTACCCTATTACACAGTTTGTTATTGTCCGCAAAACTACAAATGTTACCAGACAGACCTTCCGCATTATCATGCTCAAAGATGTTAAAAACAGCCAACCCAAGGACAGATCCCTGTGGCATTCCACATTAATACATGCAGCTTTCGTGTGGTACCCTGTCCAAGATGTGTTGCAATAATTATCCCAGGTCAAGCAGGTAGCATATTCTCACATATGAGTAATGTCATCCGCGGAGCCCTGGTATGGACAGTTGCAAAAGTGCACTGGCATTTTAAGAACTTTAGAAAGTTCGTGACTGACCACACCGTGCATGCGTGAGTGTCTTCCCACCCGACGTAGGTGTGAAGCTCCTCAGTTCTTAGTTTTCTGCAGAACTAAGAAGTCGTGTTTTTAAACGTTCCTTCATTTATGCCTTTTGCCTTCCGCTCACGCGCATTTTATTTTAATTTTTAGTCTATTATCTACTTTCTCTCGTTTCTTTTTGTTTGTAAAAAAAAAAAAAAAAAAACCCTGAGTTTTTTCTTTTCTTCACCTCACTTTTCCTTCACAGGCGTTCGGTCGGCAGGGCCTCTTCACTTGCCTCAGCCTTGGCTTTAATTATGGCTGAGATGGTCTCCCTGTTGATTTCCTGCCTGTTCACGGGATTTTTGTTAAGTAAGGCAGGTGCTGTGGGCACTTTTTCAATCAGTTGTTAATAAGACATCGACATTGAAGACATAGACATTGGTGTTGGAGGAGTTATGTCATCGTCGCAGGCCATTATGGCATCGAGTTAATTTATGCCAACCTTACAGCAATCACTCTTGCGGCTCGCCTATCTTCCATCGAGGGTCGCATCTTACCCAAGTCACCCTCTTCGAGGTGAGCCGCAACACTAATGGTAGCAGCACAGAAGCCTAAGCCACCAATGTTGCAGGTCATTCTGGCTTCGAGTCCATTCATGCTGACCAATCGACCATTCCTCTAGTGGCTCCTGCCTTCTCCATTAACAGTTGCATCAGTCACTCTCTTCGGAATGGGCTGAGGGCACCAAGGATACCGCCAAAATAGCTAAGGGAGCCGGTGTTTTTTCTCTTCAGGAGCAGCTTGAGTTTTTTTTCCTGACCGACTGCTTCGTTACTGGGCCAGCCTGAACATGACGCGGCTATCTGGTACCATCGATGCTTCATCGATGCACCATCATGGTCCCCGGTACCGGTTATCTTGACTTTCCAGTCATGCATCGCAACATCATTCCTCCTGATGCTGTTTCAGTTTTTCGAAGCATGTTTCTTCTCCATGTCCTGAGAAGCGCAAGAACCCTGCAGAAGTTTCGTCATTGTCATCAAGCCAACACCATTCCAAGCAGCATTTTTTATCAATCTTTAGTGACTCTAATCTTTGATTTGATTACAATGTGGACATTTCTCATTTGATTACAGAGGCTTCTGGTTCTCCTGAGGCACAATCTCCTTGGAAGCCTCCTCCTAGAGAGACATCTTCTATAGAGAGTTTTTATTTTTGCTATATGGACACGGACTATCCTGTCAACTTTGCAGTTTTGTTCCTGCTGTTTTTCTGATGATTTTTTTTTACAGTCTTTAGTTTCAGCTCAGCCTTCTCTACAACTCTTCAGACTTCACCTAACTGGTCTCCTTCAAGGCTTCTTCACCTGGGAGACCTTTCTTTTTCTCCTTCTGGACAATTAGACCTTATATTCTCCATACCAAGGTCTGTGCTTCATCTTGATCTTATGGAGGTTTCTCTTTGACTTCTGGTGCACCCTGCATACAGAACATTCCTCAGTTTCTATTTGCGTGGTATCATCACCATTGAACACTTCTGTTGCTCGGCCTTGCTTCCCTTTTCAGGGTATCAAGGGCCTAATTGTCATACCTATCTAACTGTTTGGTTACTTAATGCTTCTTCCTCGTAAGAGGTGAGCACCAGCGATTCAGAAAAGTTTTTCTTTAATAGTTGGGCTTCGTTTTCTTTTTTCCCAAACCTCAACTCCGACTCCTTTGGGTTTTCTAATTCATTGTAGTTATGATCGCTACCGCTCTTCTTGGAGTTTTTCTTCTCTCAACAAAACCAGACTACTTTAATCCAGCTTTGTTTTACATTCTTCTCCTTCCATCCTTCTTGCCTAGGCAACTGACATTTTTTCTTACCTGTCATGGCCTTCACAGTCCATATAACCCTATTCGAGAAGCTTCCACTTGGGTCGCTTTAATGGTTCCTGTCATACTGGTAGTCAACGCTTTTGACCATGATCTCAACACCTGCTAGTTGCATTGTCTTTTTCCAAAGACTCTGCAGTATTGGATACATCTCATCAGGGTTTTTTTGTTCCACTCATCTTCCTTCTTGGGATTCATCACTTAGTGTTTGGAGAGCTCATCTAATAGTCTTTGCACTTCATGCCATCCTTACACTCTCATGGCATTTCAGTATGCAGTGTCGATTCATGTCATTCTAGTGCACGGTACACTGAAAAATAGGTGGAAACTCTTATAAGTGTCCAAAAAATGAGTAACTCAAACAATATGTGTGGAACACTTTATATTGTATATAATGTGATTAAAACAGAGGAAAAAGGACCTCAAAAAACCCCAGGATCATAATCAATAAAGTTATAACCAAACGGGGTTAGGTTTTCATCACCGGTCCAAAACCCCTGTGTGAACTATTTAAAATATTTTTTTTACTTGTTTTTATAATGCAATATGTGATATATAATGATATTTAAATATTGTGATTTAAAATCTCTCAAATTGCTAAAGAGCAAGTTAAAGCTGGCAGATTTGTTTTCAGGCTTTCTATAATGTGAAATAGACCAAGCACTTATCGTAATAGCCCAACAGAGGCCCAACCGTTTCGCTCAACGGGCTTCTTCAGGGGTAACGATAAGAAATACGGTGCCGGTACACACTTTGCTCAAAATTTCTTAAAAAAAGAGAGAGAAAAATAAAGAACATTATATCAATGTTTTTACGACAAATAAGGACATATTCATTTTGATAACGTAATGATATTATGACTGCTGATGCTACATGTTAGAATATTCTGTTAATGAACCAAATAGAACCGCAAGCATCAAAACAAACAATACAATGCAAATATTATTTAATAAAATGTATAACTTGCCTACAGTATAGCTGCAAATTATTTTGCCAGCAACAATTGTAAAACAAGATGGCGCCCGAATTTAAACAGGACGCCGAGATTTTTTTAACCAATCAAATTCTTGAATGACGTCAAGAATGATGACGCTGTATATACTTAACTCTGAGAAAATTTTAAAGGTAAACTAACGTCTGTGTTCAAACAAGACGCTAAGACATTGTTAACTTATCTAATTGATAGTACATATGTTTAAAAGTGTATGATTAGAAAAAAAATATATTTTGAATCAGTCAAAAAAACTGAAAACATGATAATAAAGAAAAATTAAATCTGAAAACCCATATTGCAACTTTCATAATTAAAACTGAAAAAATATATATATAAGGGCAAAAAACAGGAATAAAAAATATATAAATGGTTGAAGACTAATGTTATATATGAAGACAAAATCAGAAAAAAGCATGCCATTCAATATGGCTATTGAGTCCTTGGGGTTCTAATGTATGTAATCTCGAGATCCACAGTTGTTCACGGCGTAATAATTGCTTATTGCGATCTCTTCCCCTTGCAGATTTCGGAATATGATCAATCACCCAACATTTGAACTGATGGAATTTATGGTGAAATTCTGAACAATGGGCGACCAAGGGTGCTTCAGTTCTTATCCTTTTGAAATTAGAGCGATGTTCAGTTAATCTGATCTTGAGACTTCTGATGGTCTTCCCAACATAAAGTTTATTGCAGGGACATAACAAAAGATAAACAATATAAGTACTATTACAATTGCTAAAAAAATGTGTAGTGTAAAGTTTATTGTCAAATGGATTGATAAAATGATCGGATTGCAACATGATCTCACAGGGGAAGAATCTTAAAGAGCTGTTGAGCCCGTCAGAATTGAAGACTACCACATCAAAGACATCTATTTTAAAGGGTCATTATAAATGTGGTCATTGCTTAAACTGTGAGATCATGTTGCAATCCGATCATTTTATCAATCCATTTGACAATAAACTTTACACTACACATTTTTTTAGCAATTGTAATAGTACTTATATTGTTTATCTTTTGTTATGTCCCTGCAATAAACTTTATGTTGGGAAGACCATCAGAAGTCTCAAGATCAGATTAACTGAACATCGCTCTAATTTCAAAAGGATAAGAACTGAAGCACCCTTGGTCGCCCATTGTTCAGAATTTCACCATAAATTCCATCAGTTCAAATGTTGGGTGATTGATCATATTCCGAAATCTGCAAGGGGAAGAGATCGCAATAAGCAATTATTACGCCGTGAACAACTGTGGATCTCGAGATTACATACATTAGAACCCCAAGGACTCAATAGCCATATTGAATGGCATGCTTTTTTCTGATTTTGTCTTCATATATAACATTAGTCTTCAACCATTTATATATTTTTTATTCCTGTTTTTTGCCCTTATATATATATTTTTTCAGTTTTAATTATGAAAGTTGCAATATGGGTTTTCAGATTTAATTTTTCTTTATTATCATGTTTTCAGTTTTTTTGACTGATTCAAAATATATTTTTTTCTAATCATACACTTTTAAACATATGTACTATCAATTAGATAAGTTAACAATGTCTTAGCGTCTTGTTTGAACACAGACGTTAGTTTACCTTTAATATTTTCTCAGAGTTAAGTATATACAGCGTCATCATTCTTGACGTCATTCAAGAATTTGATTGGTTAAAAAAATCTCGGCGTCCTGTTTAAATTCGGGCGCCATCTTGTTTTACAATTGTTGCTGGCAAAATAATTTGCAGCTATACTGTAGGCAAGTTATACATTTTATTAAATAATATTTGCATTGTATTGTTTGTTTTGATGCTTGCGGTTCTATTTGGTTCATTAACAGAATATTCTAACATGTAGCATCAGCAGTCATAATATCATTACGTTATCAAAATGAATATGTCCTTATTTGTCGTAAAAACATTGATATAATGTTCTTTATTTTTCTCTCTCTTTTTTTAAGAAATTTTGAGCAAAGTGTGTACCGGCACCGTATTTCTTATCGTTACCCCTGAAGAAGCCCGTTGAGCGAAACGGTTGGGCCTCTGTTGGGCTATTAAGATAAGTGCTTGGTCTATTTCACATTATAGAAAGCCTGAAAACAAATCTGCCAGCTTTAACTTGCTCTTTAGCAATTTGAGAGATTTTAAATCACAATATTTAAATATCATTATATATCACATATTGCATTATAAAAACAAGTAAAAAAAATATTTTAAATAGTTCACACAGGGTTTTGGACCGGTGATGAAAACCTAACCCTGTTTGGTTATAACTTTATTGATTATGATCCTGGGGTTTTTTGAGGTCCTTTCTCCTCTGTTTTAATCACATTATATACAATATAAAGTGTTCCACACATATTGTTTGAGTTATTCTAGTGCATGGACATTCGAGTTTAGTTGAACTGTATCGATTACTATGGCAGACTGGGTCCCTCTTTCTTTGTCAGGACACCCAGAAATTCTGACACTTGGCAATTACTCTTCACATCTTTGTAACAGCAATCTGCAACTCAGCAGGATTTTTCAACTTCACAAATTGACGATCAACTCTCCTTCAACTCCTTTCTCAGTAGGGGATTCCTCATATTGACTTGTTTGCATCCTCTCTCAACCACAAGTTACCCTCTTCAACTCCAGGCAGTATTTTCTTCTTTGGTCAAGTAGTATTACAAAATTTATTTTCCTAAACGCCAACACTCCCACCATCCCATTCTGGTTAGCTTGGAGGTCAGCTATATGTGGGAATATGCTGCCTGCTTGTCCTGGGATAAAGCACAGTTACTTACCATAACAGATGTTATCCAGGGACAGGAGGCAGCTATTCTCACAACCCACCCACCTCCCCTGGTTGGCTTCTTAGCTGGCTTATTGAACTGAGGAGCTGCGCACCTATGTTGAGCGGGAAGGGACTCGCACATGCGTGGTGTGGTCAGTTGCAAACTTTTTAAAGTTGTTAAAGTGGCAATGCATTTTTGCAGCTGTCCGTACCAGGGCTTTGTGGCTGATGTCACCCATATAAGAATATCTGGCTGCTATCCCTGGATAACACCTGTTACGGTAAGTAACTGTGCTATATACAATGTAAAAGAAACAGCACATAAATCAGCAGAAAATTAGTCATAGGTAAAAGAAAGCCAATGAGGACTATGACAGTCACAAGAACCAACCAACTTTTCACAATGAGAGGGGGGGTGCTAAACCCAATGGAATTTGCCCTGCCTCCAACACAAAGAGTTTGCTCAATATTCGGGATGCTCATGCACCCCCCAGAGCTGGGGCTTTTTACACGTAACCCATAGTGCTAGTAGCGTTCAGGTGTGTCAGATGAGTTCAGTGGCTGAAAAGGTAGGTCTTAGCCAGAGATCTGGTACTGCTGAGTAGCTCAAACAGTGAACCACCATGCTATAACTTGATGTTTTCAGTTACGAGCACTGATGCTGTGCACCAAGATGATACTTACATATTAATGTACAGCGCTGTGTACATCTAGCAGCACTATAGAAATTATAAGTAGTCGTAGTTTTTGCAGATACAGTCAAACCTCGGTTTGCGAGTGTTTTGTAAGACTAGCATAACAATCCAGCAAATTTGAACTCACAAAACGAGCGTTTACTCAAGAAACGAGCACGTATGCACGCGTTACGTATAAGCACAAACAACGATGATGTGCTGCGCTCATCAACATTGTGCATGTTTATATATAATGCACACATACGTGATGTTTTAGTGGGATGGCGCTCGGCTACGTGGGCTCAGGGTTCTCCAAAGTGGTGTGGAAAGGGAGGCTGGTGGACGGCAGAAGCATCACCCTGAAGCGCATCCATCGGGAGGGCAGTGACATGTGGCGCTGCCTGCAGCTGTACAAGGACCCCGAGGGTTGCCAGCATCTGGCCACCTACAAACTGCTGATGGAAGTCACCCTGCTGAAGGGGCTGCGGCACCCGGACATCATCCAGGCAGGTACCCACTGGGCCATCCCTCGACACTTCCTCCCAGTTCCTTATAGCACCTTATAGAAAACCTTTTGGGTTGTGGAATGAATCGTCTGAGTTTCCATTATTTCCTATGGGGAAATTTGCTTTGATATATGAGTGCTTTGGATTACAAGCATGCTTCTGGAATGAATTATGCTTGTAAACCAAGGTACCTCTGTATAGTGGTACCTCGGTTTACGAGTGCACCGGTTTGTGAGTGTTTTGCAAGACGAGCAAAACACTCAGCAAACTTTTGTCTCGTAAACCGAGCACTGCCCTGATAAATGAGCACAGCAATGGTGGCCCAGGGGTGAGTACCTGCCTACGGGTGCTGCAGCGCTTTCAAAGTGGTGGCTTCTTCCCTCGGGGTCCCCGTGTGGCTGCCCTCCTGCTTCGGCCGATGCCTCTGCCGTCCGTCAACACCTCCTGGCTCCCGATCCAAGCCAGCCGCCATTCTGAACGAGCATGCGCGCGGTCTCGCTTCTCCTCTCCTCAGTCAGCTGCTGCCCCAACAACACGCTCACCACATACAAGCATGCTGACGGATGGCAGAGGCATCAGCTGAAGTGGGAAGGCAGCCACATGGGGACCCTGAGGGAAGGAAGCCACCACTTTGGAAGCGCTGCAGCACCCGAAGGCAGGTACTCACCCCTGGGCCACCATTGCAAACTTTGGTTGTGGAACGAATCTTCTGAGTTTGCATTAAGGCCTATGGGGAACTTTGCTTTGATAAACGAGCGTTTTGCATTCGAGCATGATCCTGGAACGGATTATGCTCATAAACCAAGGTACCACTGTATATGAAAGAGTGGTTGTTGCACTATGCTTTTCTGAGGTTTGTTCCTTCCAATTAAGATTTTTGTGTTTACATGGTGAAGTAAGGGGAATATGTTCTAGCCTATTAACACTTTACTAGCCTCCTATATTTGAATGATTAAAATACCGCCATTTACACACATTCTTAGCACCTAAACTATGTAGCTTCTTACAAAATTACCCCTAAGTGACCCCAAATTCTACAGTCAAATAACATAATTTTTTGACAAGGTAAAATGGCTAGGAACTCAGCTGGGATCCTGAAGGATCAACTATATAACAAATATGAAGAAGCATGCAAAAGAGAAATACTTGAAAACCTTTTGGTAGAATATGCAAACTAGGAGATGATCAGGTTCTTGAAGTCAAAATGGCCCAGGGACAAATTTTCCCTGTGGTATCTCTCTATTCCTGTTCCGTCCCCATGAACTCTGTCCCTATCCCTGCCCCATTCCTGCAAGTTCTGTCCTCATCTGCACAAGCCTTGGACACTTTAAAATCATAAGTGTTCAAGGTTTGTGTAGTTAAGAAAGCGCTTGCGGGGACAGGATGGGAATGGGGACGGGGACAAATTTGTCCCTGTATCATTCTCTATAGAGATGAACTCACTTAAGTGCTCCCTGCCATGAACAAAGACATTAATTCTGATGTGAAGTCAACTGACCATCACATGTCCTATTTATATTCTGATAGCATGTGCATTCTTGGCCTGCTCAGCCAGCTATGCTAGCAGCTGTCTTCTCTGTGAAACTACCTTCAGCTTTGACAGATGTTCTGATTTGATTCTCCAAGGATGAAAGCAGGCAGCTCAGTGGACATGGGGGGCGAGGAGGTAAATTGATAACAGGGCACCTATAAAAAGGCAGCATGGGGTCCAATATGCCTTTATAAATAGGCTTCCAGATCTGTCTATATATTCTTACAGAAATTTATACTTGCTGCAAAAAACTAAGTTATGCTGCTACTCTATGCACATACTTTAAATTAAGCTTTATGCAAATTTAAATAAAAAACATCATTAAAATGAAGGAAATAGATTAAAAATAACAAAAAAAATACTCATATATTTATACAGTTTGTGCATATGCTGCTTTCCAGGCCTGCTCTGTCCTCACTGCTCTGGAAATGTCTATTCATAGATCACTATAAATATGTGAGGAATTCTTGGTGTCTGCACTCGTTTGCATATATTTCCCTTGCATGTTTATAAGAGCCCCTTTTGGAGGTCATTTTAAAAAGTTGTTTCTGGGTGTAGAGCTGTTATACACAAACAAAAGAGCTTTTCTAAAATTATGCAGAGGTATACAAAATATGGGGCCCTTTTAATAAGCTACATTAAGCGTTCATGTGAGCCAAACACGGCGTGAAATGGTATACTGTGAGATGTGCTCAGGTGATATGTAGTAACTGCCAAATATATGCTGCTAACCGCATGCTAAAACTATTTGTAATTTTTTGAGGGTGTGTGTCAGGGATGTGGAGAGTCGGTGCTCCTGCGCTAAGTAGTAGGCAGGAAGAACACGTGAGCCTTTAGTGTTTAAAAATGGCCATGCACTTATGGCATCATTCTTCACCCAGAGAGTGGTAGAAATCTGGAATGCTCTTTCAGCGGCTGTTTAGGGGAAATCACCCTTCAGGGATTCAAGAAACAGTTGGATAAGTAAGGCTAGACTCAAATAGGGCACTGTTCTTTGACCTAAGGGCTGTGAGCAGATTGCTGGGCACGATGGACTACTGGTCTGACCCAGCAGCGGCAAATCTTATGTTCTTATTAGCACATGTCAAGTAACAAAAGCAGAAAAGGCCTCCAAACATGGGTTAGCATCCAAACTCTATTGAAAGACCCGACAAAGGCAGAATGTCTGCATCAGCAGTCTATTAAAAACAATGTATATCTACTATAATAAACACTAAGCGCGCATGTGCACTCTTACCTGCGTGATTCGTGATCAGTAGGTCCGTGGCTGGCAGGAGTACGCATGCACGCCTACAAAGGTCCCTGCGGTCTTGCCGGCTCCCTTACACATCGCCCGGCGTGGCTCCCCCCTCAATAAGTAAGTTGTTCATTGGCGCACCCCCCACCCCTCCTCGCCGCACCTGAACCCCTGTTGACCCTCCCATCCGAGCCTCCCACCGCAAGACAACCAAAAACCTCTAGACTCCATCAGCATCCGCAGCACTGTAAACATGCTGCTTCGTGGCCTTCTACTGCCCTGATTTTCTCTGCCATATCCCTGAGACACGGCAGAGGAAATCACGGGCAGTAGAAGGCCGCAAAGCAGCGTGTTTAGAGTACTGTGGACGCTGGTGGTTTGTATGTCGTCTTGAGGTAGGAGGGTCAGATGGGAAGGCCAGTGGAGTCAGCTACAGGGCGGCAGTAGTGGCGGGGGGAGGGGGAAAAACAACGGTTCTACTGCACAGGGGGATGGGATAGAAAAATACCGGCTTCTACTGTACAGGGGGATGGGGGGGGGGTAGAAATTGAAAGATGCTGCTCAAGGGTTCTACTGCACAGGGGGATGGGAGGGAGGCAGGCAGGCTGGCTTCAGGGGGGTGGGGGTGGGACAAATTCTGGAAGGTAGTGAGGGGAACATAGGAAGGAGGCACTGGGGGCATTAAGAACATAGGGAGGGGAACTGAGGGCACTAAGGACATAGGAGGCACTGGGGCCACTAAGGACACAGGACAGAGGCACTGGGGCATTAAGGACACGGGAAGGAGGCACTGGGGGCACTAAGGACATAGGAAAGGGCACCTAGCACCCGTTAATGTAACGGGCTAAAACACTAGTGTGTGTGTGTGTGTATATATATATATATATATATATATATATATATATATATATATATATATATATAATTATCTCGTTAAATGTTTAACTGTGTTAAATATTTCAACACAATTAATGCATCCTTCTCCCCTACCCACAGCCATCCAGTGTTGCTCTCTTCCCCCTCCTCCATATTCTGAATTGGGTCATCTTGACTCCCTGTCCTCTCCCACTCCTGCACCAGTCTGCAGCTGAAGCGAGAGCAGGAAGCAAAAGGCAGGTACAAGAACATTCCCCTCGATGTTGCTGCGGGCTCTGTCTGACTGAAAAACAGGAAGCCAGTGAGAGGGGGAGAGGACAGAGAAATAAGATGGCCCAATTTAGAATATGGGGGAAGCGGGAAGAGATGCAGGATATGGGGCTGGAAAGAGGAAAAGATGGACCAGAGCAGTATAGGGAGGGAGCAGAGAGGTGCAGACAGTGAGGTAGTGTGACAAACCCAAGGCCGTTCCGGGTTTTGCCCATAACAAACCTGAATCCGTGCCGGGTTTTGCCCAAGGATCAGGAGAAAACACACTGAGCCTAGGTGTAGGAGAGCTGATCAGGTGGTTGGCCAATTAATAGATCTAGCTGACTACTGCTTAGACAATGAAGTGGAGTCAGAAGAGGCAGGGCAGGAAAAGGTTAGGCTGAAAGCTGTATCCAGTGCAAACCTGTCCCTGCCACTGTCAGAAGTTTGATACCTTTTGAGTAACCTGTGCCTAGGAGAATGAGGATTAGAAAAAAGCCTGCCTGTAATAATAGGGACAAGACTGGTGTGTGGAAAACTCTTCCCCCACCTATTCAGAGGGGGAATGGCTCTACACAGGATAAAATGTGGCTCCTCAGAACTGGAAGGGGAGGGAGGCAAACAGGAGAGAGGAAACCTGGGGAGAGTCAGTCACTCTCACTCCACCCGGAGGAGTCTAATACAGACTGGCCTATGGTAGAGGCAGAGGAGTTGTCTCCTACCTGGAATCCTTGGGAGAAGCCATGGAAGTGCAGGAAAGCCGGGTAGGAACTGAGACCAATCCAAGAGTCATGGAAACACTGTGAGCATAAGAGTTGAGTTTGCTGTTTATATCTCTGAGCTGCCAGCTAAACTATAGTTCTTCTTTGAAGTAAGTTTAGGATCTATCCTTGAAAGCTAAACTTGGAGGCTTTCTTTAAAGCAGTGAAGTGTGGGTTACCAGCAAACGTGTGAATGGTTTCCTGGATTGTTACCAAGCTGAGCAATTATGTTGCCTTCCCTCTCAGCTGTGCATAGTAACAACAGCAACGTTTCCAAGGGAAAATATGCATGGTATAGTACAGTAAGATCATGTGAAATTTATACCTGCTGCACTGCACACTCTGTTATAAGTTTGTTTTTCTGTTCATTGAGAAACCAAGTATTGCTGACCTTATTTTTGTATGAACTGTGTGTAAAGCCTGCAAAGGCAAAGTATTACTCCTTTGGTGAAGAGGACTGTGTTACTTACTTGTTAAAGTCCAGAAGCAGGAGACTGTACTCAATTCAGTGCGGACCAAACTTGAACATCCTGATTGTGTTGTTTGGAACCTTTTTGTTATAATTCCATGGAATATAAGTTTATCCTGAACTGCTAGGCTGAAGCCTGTATTTTTGTTGATTTTGCCAGTGGCTGAAATAAAGCTATGTTGTTTAGCCATTTCTGACTTATAGACTCTTTACCTTGCATGCTCATGAGGCAGATACCGTGCCTGAATTAAGACCTGAAGGATCCCTTGGTAGTAAGGGACACGCTGGATCTGAGGTTTTGGTCACGTCCCCGAGTGCTTGCTGCGCCTTACAGGAGCGCGGGTGTGACAGTAGCGAGGGTGAGAGGTGCCCCACCCCGCTCTCTTCTCTGCCCCCACCTCCTTCCCTGTACCTCTTTAATGTTTGCGGCGCGAGCAGCAACCCAAACCTGCCGCTTGTGCCAACATTGGCTCTTCCTCTGACATCACTTCCTAGGCGTGGGTCCAGGAAGTGATGTCAGAAGAAGACCCGACGCTGGCGCGAGCAGCAGGTTGGGGTTGCTGCTTGTGCCATGAACGTTAAAAAGGTACGGGGGAAGGGAAGCGGCGCACAGTAGGGGGAGGGGGGTGGGGAGGAGGATGGGTGCTGCTGCCCTTCGCCCCCCTTACTACGCTACTGAGTGCAGACCATGGGGGTGGGGGAGAAATATGGGGCAATATAGGGTATGGAGATAGGGAAAAACAGAGCAATGCATAATATGATGGGGAAGAGATGTGGCAGTGCAAAATATGGGGGTGAGGACAGATGAAGCAATGCAGAATGGGGGTTGGGGTTGGGCAATGTAGTATGTAGGGGAGACAAGTCAATAGTAGATGGTTGGGAGTGGGGGGAAATGGGGCAATGAGGGATGATATTTTTTTTTGTAGTGGTGATGGGGAGAGGAGGAGAGACAGTCATGATAGATATGAAGTGGGACAGCATCATCATCCAGCATTATCCAGCATCATCCCTTCCTCTCTCTTCCCCAAACACCCAGCAAGGTTCTTCTCTTTCTACGCACTCACCATCCTGCATCACACCTTGGTCTCTCTCCCTCCAACATCCATTATCTTCATCTCTTCACTCTCACACATCTTCACCAGTATTAGAGTGAAGATAATGGATGTTGGAGGGAGAGATAGACCAAGGTGTGATGCAGGATGGTGAGTGTGTAGAAAGAGAAGAACTGTGCTGGGGAAGAGAGAGGAAGGGATGATGCTGGATGACGGGAAAAGAGGAACATACAAGTATGTTGGAAATGGGGGATGGAAGATGATATACAGAGGTTATGAGAAGGGAAAAAGGGGAAATACACATAGATGGCAGGAGATAGAGGGAAAAGGGAGAGCTGGAAACTAGATAGATTTGAGAAGGAGGCAGAAAAAATAGAAGGAAGTTGGATGTGAAAGATGGATATTGAGAAGGGAATGAAGAAGAAAGAAGGAGAGAAAGAGCAAAGAAAGGGAAGCAGAACCCAAGACACGGAATAAAATGATTAGAAAAAAGACAAGATTTTATTTTCAGTTTAATAATTTAAACATCAGTTCTGAGAATTTACTTCAGCTGTCTATATTTTGTACTGTACAAGACCAGATTCTATAAATGGTGCCTCCATTAGGTGCCCTAATTGGCGGTGCCTAGCAACGCCTACCTTTGGAATCAGCATGCAATTTTTTAAAAATTGGTGTAGTAATTGACCTTGCCAGTTTTCAGTCAATCCCAAAAAAATGTTTAACAATTAAGACTTTGGTACTGAACTCTTAGGACACTCTTAGGACTCTTAGCAATGCCTAAATTCACTTAGGCCAAGCAGCGCCTAAAACGTAGGTGATGCTAGTTGTCGTATATAGAATTTAATTGTGATTAATCGTGCAACTGGAAAAGAGACAACCATACCAGAACCCGTAATATCAAGACTACAACTCCAGATTGATTGATTTATTCAATTTTCTCTACCGTTCTCCCAGGGGAGCTCAGAACGGTTTACATGAATTTATTCAGGTACTCAAGCAGTTTTTCCCTGTCTGTCCTGGTGGGCTCACAATCTATCTAATGTACCTGGGGAAATGGGGGGATTAAGTGATTTGCTCAAGGTCACAAGGAGCAGCGTGGTTTGAACCCACAACCTCAGGGTGCTGAGGCTGTAGCTTTAACCACTGCGCCATTTGCCATAATCATACGCATACACAATACAAACCAAGTTATCTGTGTCATGAACCCTAATGAAATAATATAATCCCTTAATATGGCCCGGCTCCTCTAAACCACATTGCACTCCTTCTAGGGCATATTAGCAATCCCAAAGTACTAATTTAATGTAATGTAAACATAAGACCATAAGAAGTTGCCCCCGCTGAGTCAGACCAGAGGTCCATCTTGCTCAGCGGTCCGCTCCCGCGGCAGCCCATCAGGCCTAGTGCCTGAACAGTGGTCCCTGATTATTTTTATAACTTACCTCTAATCCCATCCCTATAATCTACCTCTACTCTTATCTGTACCCCTCAATCCCTTTGTCTTCCAAGTACCTATCCAAAGCTTCTTTGAAGCCCTGCAGCGTGCTCCTGTTTATCACATCCTCCGGCAGCGCGTTCTATGTATCCACCATCCTCTGTGTGAAAAAAAACTTCCTGGTGTTTGTTCTAAACCTCTCCCCTTTCAATTTCTCTGAGTGCCCCCTTATACTTATTGATCCCCTTAATTTGAAAAATCTGTCCCTGAACTAAGTACATATGAACAGAATATTGTAAACAAATAACATTAAAATTAAAAGCATTTGAATATAGCTTTGATACAAAATGAAATGACATCTTGAAAAATCTCTGCTAGCTGAAGCGCCCTGCTATAAACGTTACCTCATAATGCCTAGTGCGGTGGTGGTCAGTGTACATAATATACAGAAATATAAACACAGACTTCCAGGAGAGCATCTCCTAGCAGTACTAGTACCTGTGTTGTCTGAAATAATTTCTCACTGTTATGCCAGGAAGGACCTGAGTTCTGCAGCTTTTTTTATTTATTTATTGAATTATTGAATGCTACAAAAACAAGTAACAGAAAAAGGAAGAAAAACTGAGACCCCCCCCCCCCATACTATGAAAGATCAGAGTAGGCAGAAATATTTTATCAAACTCAACTCAACCTAATCCCATCATTTTGGTAAATTCAACTCCCTCCCTCCTTTACTAAACCGCGATAGCAGTTATTATCCCAGGACAATCAGGCAGCATATTCTCACATGCAGGTGACATCATCCACGGAGCCCCAGTACGGACACTTTAAAAGTGCATTGCCACTTTAAGAACTTTAGAAAGTTCACAATAGCCCGCACTGCGCATGTGCAAATGCCTTCCCTCCCAACCAATGTAGGTGCACGGCTCCTCAATTCTTACTTTTCTGCGGAGCTAAGAAGCTGTGTTTCTTAATGTTCTTTGTTTTTGCCTTGCCTTCCCACTCAAGCGTTCTTTTCTTCTATTTTCTTTTAGTTTATTTCTCCCTTGATTTAAAAAAAAAACAAAAACACCAACAACCTTGTCGGGAGTCCATTTTTTTTTCTTTTCAGATGAGCATAAGAACATAAGCAGTGCCTCTGCTGGATCAGACCAGAGGTCCATCGTGCCCAGCAGTCCGCTCATGTGGCGGCCCAACAGGTGCAAGACCTGTGCAGTAATCCTCTATCTATACCCCTCTATCCCTTTTTCAAACAGAAAATTGTCCAATCCCTTCTTGAACCCCAATACTGTACTCTGTCCTATCACGCCTTCTGGAAGTGTATTCCAGGTGTCCACCACATGTTGGGTGAAGAAAAACTTCCTAGCATTTGTTTTGAAGCTGTCCCCTTTCAACTTTTCTGAATGCCCTCTCGTCCTTGAGTTTTTCAAAAGTTTGAAGAATCTGTCCCTCTCCACTTTCTGTATGCCCTTCATGATCTTGTAGGTCTCTATCATATCCCCTCTAAGTCTCCTCTTTTCCAGGGAAAAGAGCCCGAGTTCCTCTAATCTCTCAGCGTATGAAAGATTTTCCATACCTTTTATCAGACGTGTTGCTCTCCTTTGCACCCTCTCGAGTATCGCCATATCCTTCTTAAGGTACGGCGACCAATATTGTACGCAGTTGTCCAGATGCGGACGCACCATCGCGCGATACAACGCAGTATAACTTCTTTCGTTCTGGTTGTAATACCCTTCTTGATTATAACTAGCATTCTATTCGTCAGCCCATCGAGTTTAATTTGGCTGAGGCGGTGTTCCTGTCGATGTCCCACCCAGTAATGAGTTTTAAAAAGTACAGCCTGTGTTCTCGAACTATTTCCATCAGAGACCCTCACACCTGGTGTTTACAGTGTCTGGGTCCAGAGCACTGGATTCAATCCTGTGTGTGCTGTTGAACTCTTCAGAAGCAAACTATTAGAAGCTGCATTTTACAACAAGAAAAGTTATTCGGTGTTGACATGGAGGGATATTTGTCTTCGACACCATCTACAACGAAGGACGTGACGATGAAGACACCGACACCACCCAATGCACCACCATCAACTCCGGTGTCACAGATCATCGCTCCAGCTAAAAAGCCAACAGCTTCCCAGAAGGTCTCAGGTCACTAAGGCATCGAATGCATTCATTCCGAGTAAGCGAAAACCCCTTATGCGACTTGTTCCAATATCGAGGGGTGCATCGTTATCCAAGTCATTCTCTCCAGAATGAGTCGCAGCACTATTGGTACCGGTGACTAAGCCAAAGATACTGGTGCTTACTTTTCAACAGAAGCTCGATGCTCTATTTTGTGAGGAGTTTGGGTATAAGTTCCATTTTTTTACCCTGACACTGACTCCTCCGGTACTGGCCCAGCCTGAGTCTAACACTGCAAGGCCTTCAAGTACTGCTGATGCAACACCATGGATCTCGACACCACTCATCTCGTCCATCCAGTCCAGCATTGAAGCATAGTTCCTCAAGACACCGTTCCACATCCTCGAAATATCATTCTTCTTTTTCGAGACATTTTAGTAGGAGTTCTTCCAAGTCCAAGCATGTTTCACACAAGTGTAAACATTCTAACAAACCTTCGACACTGGTTTGGCACTGGTAGAAGCATTGTTCTCCTTCCGTCCTTGTTGACTCTGACCTACAGGATGACTCAAATCTGGACCCTTCTCCTTCAACTACTGAAGCAGATGATTCTCCTGCATTGAAGTCTCCTAGGTACTATCCACTTAGAGCATCTTCTCCTACTGAGAGACTTTCCTTTACACGTTTTTTTAGACAGCTGGGAAAGGATCTCTGTGAAGCTGGAGGCAGATTCCAAATACAGTGCTGAATTTTTGGAAACTTTGGACTATGATCAGCCTCCTAAGGAGCTGATTAAACTTCCTTTACGTGGAATCTTAAGAGAAACCATCTTCAAAAATTGGGAGTCATCTTTTTCTGTACCTGTTGCTCCCAGGAGATTGGACTCTCTCTATAGAATTATTTCCACTCCAGGTTTTGACAAATCTCATCTGTCTCGTTAATCTTTGGTGGTGGAGTCCAAAGTCTATGCTTCAGTCTCACCAGGTAGAGAGGGACGGACTATGGAGAGGTTTGGTCGACAACTCTATCAAAACGCTATGTTAGCAAATCGAGCCATCAATTACAACATCTATTTTTCTTGCTATTTGAAGCATCTTGCTAAGCAATTTCCTATGTTTCAAAAATATCTTCCTTCTCATAAACAGAAGGATTTTCAACATCTTGTCAGCACTCTTATTCAGTGGAAGAAATACTTGGTTCACTCAGCTTACGATGTGTTTGAGTTGACTTCTAGAGCCTCTTCTATGTCTGTGGACGTGATAAGATTGGCATGGCTCAGAGTTTCAGGACAGATTAGCAAATGTTTTTTGTTTGGGAGATGAGCTTTTTGGGGATTCCACAGATACTGTGACTCGAAAGCTTACTGCTCATGAAACCCGATGGGATACCTTGGTTAAACCTAAACCCAAGCCTTCCACATCAAAACCATTTAAGCCATCTTCTTCATATCAGAGGCGTTTTCAGCAAAGTCTTCTGCCCCTTCCAGGCCGCAGCAGAAGAAACAAAACAGCAGCGTCCTCAAAAATCTCAGGCGCCTGCTCCTGCTCAATTTTCTCAGTGTTTTTGACCAACTACTCAAGAGTGTAATTGCAATCCCAGTACATCAGTCTCTCCCTCAGCCAATCGGAGATCGTCTCCAATTCTATTTTCATCGTTGGGTATTGATTACCTCAGACCTCTGGGTTCTATAGATCATTTGAGAGATCACGTGATGCACTGAGCCAAGGCAGAAGCAGGCTGCCTGAGCTCCCAGGCCCCGAGTCCTGAAGCGCCCTGTTACTAGCCTTTGGAAGTGAGCCGGGAGACAGCGCTTTGCAGCGCTTGCTGTGCACAATATATGGACAGATTTCTGTCCTCTCCTGCGTCGCTGATGTCCACCCGCACTCAAAAAAAGGATCGGGACTGCCCGCAGCATGGCGCTGACAAAATGGCGCCGGTCACCTCCACAGCCGCAATTCAGCAAATAGCGCCGGAGGCGCTGATGGCCCTCACTCAAGCAGTAACAGTGGCAATGTAGCCCAGCATAGAAAAACTTTCTGAACAGCTCCATAAGCTTGAAAATCTACTTATGGAGACTACTAGCCACACCACAGCGCTGGAGACTCGGGTTTCCAGCGACGAGGATACACAGCAGGCACATAACACCATGTTACAGGAACTGCAGGCTCTGACTCAAAAACAAGCAGAAAGACTGGATGATCTTGAAAATAGATCCAGAAGATCTAACTTACGTTTTTGGTCCTAAGCTCCTTCAGGTGCTGGAGGCCTGGCTGACCAGTTCCTTTCCCTTGAAGGAGGGCTTGGGGCCTATTCGACTGGAGAGAGCACACCGGCTAGGCCGAGAACAAGCAAGAGAGGCGAGGCCTCGCATGGTAATAGCCAAACTTTTAAACTATAACCATAAAGTGGAAATCTTGCGCAAATATAAACAACTTTGGGAGACTTTAGCATTTGAGGAGTCTGAGGTGCGCATTTTCCAGGACTACTCTGTGGCCCTAACGGAGCGCAGGAAGCAATTCTACCCACTTTGCTCCTCTTTGGCTGAAAAAAAAATACGCTTTCTCTTTTTATATCCAGCCACTTTGAAAATTTACCATCAGGGACGCTGGCAGGTATTGGAGGCCGCGGCTGAGGCGGCCCTTTATGTGAACACTCAGGTGTTGCCCCAGTCGGACCTTACATGAGAGAGCACATGATGTGCTTCCTTGTTTGTCACATGCTCCTATGTGCCTGTGGCATTGTGGATGCACCGGGGTCTCCTGGTTTGGGGGAAGCCTGGATCTCAGGTAATATGGCTGTTACTTGCTATTCTGGTTTAAGTTTGTTTACAATTTTGTGTTTTTTCCTGTTCTAGTTCA
Source organism: Geotrypetes seraphini (assembly GCF_902459505.1). NCBI lineage: Eukaryota > Metazoa > Chordata > Amphibia > Gymnophiona > Dermophiidae > Geotrypetes > Geotrypetes seraphini. The sequence continues at coordinate 188,962,974 of NC_047091.1, read as the reverse complement.
GAAATTGATATATTGTATATTTGAGCTCATCCTAACGTTCATTTGCTCTGCAGACTGCTCTTATGACTATTGTATTTACTGTATGGGAACTCGGGACCTGGAGTGGCATTGTTTTGTGATCTTTCACACCTTTGGGACCGCCTAGGGCGAACCTGAGGTTGTGACCACAACCATGCAATTGGGGAGAAGGTTGAGAAGAGAGGGGGGGTTCCAGGGAGGGGGGAGTCCTTGGCCTACGTGGTTGCTGCTGGTATTCTTTCGATTATTGGGAAGGGTGGGATCAGACCCTGCTGCGAGACTCCTGCACCTGACATTTACTATGGTACTGGTGCTGCTCGGGCAGGTCCTGAGCATCATGTGGCTGCCCTGGGTATGGCTGGGAACCCGAGGTGGATTTTTTCCGTACTTAGCATTTTATATGTTTGTACTAGCCCCTTTTGTACCTGCTGGCTAACACTTTGAGAATAGTATCCTGGAATGTTTCGGGCATTACCTCTCCCATAAAACGAACAAAAATTTTAACACAGCTCAAACGACATAAGGTAGACATAGCCTGTCTGCAAGAAACTCGACTTACAGACTTGGAACATCAGAAATTGAGGAGATCCTGGGTAGCCGCAGTGTATGCAGCATCTTCAACTCATAAGCGTGCAGGTGTGGCGATACTGATTAGTAAGACATTGCCTTACACTGCGAAAGTAGTAGCCTCGGACCCACAGGGCCGCTACCTCTTGCTGCAGCTGTCAGTAGGCACCTATTCCTTTTACTTGATGAATGTATATGCACCTAATACCTATGACTATTCTTTCTTTGAGGGTCTAACTGCCATGCTTCTTGGGCGGGTTACTGATCCGGTATACATTGCAGGGGATTTCAATCAGGTGTTTGACCCGACTTGTGATCGTTAGCAGCCGGGACTTGGTGCGAGTATATCTCATACCAGAGGCCTGCCCTATCTTTGCGCCACTTTAGATCTGGTGGACCCGTGGAGAATTCTCCATACCACTGAACGGGATTACACACACCGCTCCAGAGCACATAACACACAATCTAGGATAGATTACATCCTTACCATGCGCAGAGCATTTCTAAATGTGGGTGCAGCGGTAATAGGCCCGGCGGTGATTTCAGATCATGCGATGATCTGGCTAGATGTGAATGTGGGCTTTGGTTTACGCGGACCTGTACGTTGGTGCTTCCCTAGTTATCTATTTTCTGATGACCATTTCAAAACATACCTAACCTAGACTTTAATGGTCAGCATAGCAATGATCCGACACTGTTTTGGAGCACGGCTAAGGTGGTGCTCAGAGGAGATTGTATAGCTTATGTAATAGCGCGTAATTGCCGTTTGTCCCGGGGAATACTGCGGTTGGAAAAAGAACTAGCAAGCGCTAAGCGTCAGTATACCCTGTTCTCGACCCGCCACGCTAGGGAACACTTAGCTTCCGTGGAAACGACCCTCAACTCCTATATACATGAGTGCACGGTGAAAATGCTTTTGTATCAAAAATTTCGCTACCATCACTATGGAAATCGGGCAGGGAAGTTATTAGCCCGCTTGACTTCCCAGGTGCGGGGTCACCGTTATGTTCTGGGATTGAGGGATAGTACGGGCCAATTTCACCACACTACTGAACACATTGCACAACTTTTTCAGTCCCACTTCGGGAAGATATATGGGCGCCGGGACTCAGGAGCTGAACCCCTTATTAAGAACTATTTCGCGGATTCCGGTCTACAGCCGCTCTCTGACTCGGATGTTAGGTTTCTTAATGCACCCTTCACCCCTAAAGAACTACATAAAGCTATCCACAATCAACTGAATTTTTCGGCTCCAGGGCCGGATGGCTTTACGGCAGAATTTTATAAACTGCTCTCAGAGCAGCTTAGTCCTTTTTTAAGGGACTATTACTCCCAGGTAATCCAGGATGAACATTTCCCTGAAGAAGCGAATGAGGCTTTAATCACGTTGATATTGAAGCCTGGCAAAGACAGTTCTGCTCCCGAGTCCTATCGCCCAATTTCTTTGCTGAATGTAGACATCAAAATTCTGTCCAAAATCTTAGCTGATAGATTAGCGACCCTTCTCCCCGATGTGATTGCATCCACACAAGTCGACTTTGTACAGGGTAGACAAGCAGTACACAACGTCCGTAAAGCATTGATAGCCTTAGCGCACATGCAACTCCATCACACTCCTATGCTTCTACTCAGCTTGGATGCGGCACAGGCGTTCGACCAGGTCGATTGGACGTACCTCTTTGAAGTGTTAAATTGTATGGGGATATCTGGCTGGTTCACCTCGGCATTACGTACTTTATATTCCACTCCAACAGCAAGACTACTTGTCAATGACATTATTACTGACCCAATACCTATTGAGAGGGGAACTCGACAGGACTGTCCCCTGTCACCCCTCTTATTTCTATTGTACCTCGAACCCTTTCTTCGCACAGTGTCTCAGGACCCCGACATAGTGGGTGTGGACTTTGGGATTCATTCACTCGAAAGTGTTGGCCTTTGCAGATGACCTATTATTTTTGCTAACTGACCCTGCTCACTCTGTTCGATATTTATTGCAAGCGCTTGACGAATTCAAATTTTATTCGGGATTTACGTTGAACTACCAGAAATCTATGGCCCTAGCTAGCCTCATAACACTACAACAGACATGGAGCAGTCACTTCCCATTTACGTGGGCTCAGACTTCAATTCGCTATTTGGGGGTACAGATCCCCCGAGACCTTACGACCCTGTACACCAGCAATATCACCCCATTGCTTCAAGACACCTCACAACATCTACAGAATTGGTCCACTGTTCCCTTATCGGTGGTGGGCCGGGTAGCCCTTTTTAACATGGTGCTCTTTCCCAAATGGTTATATCGCTTTCAGGTTTTACCTCTGCTGCTGTCCCATGCCCATAACATTCTTTTAACGAAAGAGCTACAGCGTTTTCTATGGGGTGGTAAGTGACCACGTATGCCCTTGCTACGGATGTGTTTGCCCAGGGATAGGGGGGGCTATGGTTTATTAAATGTACGTTGGTATGCTATGGCTTGTCAGATGAGACATATTAATGATTGGTTTAGAGGAACATCTGATTTTAATGCTACACCACTGGAGTTATCTTTTCTGGCTCCGTTCCATGTGAGCTATTTTCTATATGTGGCGGATCCGAGGATGCGTCCTTCGGTGTCTCACTACCCCATTTTTACGCCGGCCAGAAGGACGTGGAGATGGGTCTATAAAACAGCCAAATTGTCCTCTAGGGTGTCTTTATATTTGCCTATACAGGGCAATGGAGCTTTCCAGCCGGGCATGCAAAATGCCACCTTTCTTAGGTGGCAAGCACAAGGTCTACAATATCTTTTTCACCTGTTTCGGAGGAGGGGAGCCTGGTCACATTTGCCGAGCTGCAACGGACTTTTGACCTACAGGCTAATGATCTCTTCGCCTATTACCAGATCCGTCACTATGTTCAGTCCCTCCCAGTGGCTGCCCTTACTAAAGTCTGCAGGGAGGCGCTTTCGGAACTCTTCAGCCTTTCAGCCCAACAGCCCCTCTACGATTTCATATTGTGGGGATCCGGGATTGCCAACCAAGTACGAATCTGGATATATTAGCGACAGCGTGGGCTGAGGACTTGCATTGCCAGTTGACTGCTCAACAGTTACAACGGGTCCTAAAGAACATTCAGAAGGTGTCACCCAATATTACTCACTGGGAAATGCAATTGAAAATTGTTCTTAGACTTTATATTCCACCGGAACATGCAGCCCGGATGGGGATTACTGCGTCGCATTCTTGCCCGAAATGCAATCAGGCTCACGCATCTTTGAGTCACATGTTTTGGACATGCCCTGCAATCCAGCAGTTTTGGAGACATCTTGGCCTATATACTACATCGCTTTGGGGAAGGCGATGGCTTCCGCAACCGAGGGCATTATTTGGATTTTATAATATAGCCTCGCCCAAACCCAAGGGAATGTCAGCATTTATCTCCAGAGCCCTTTTGATGGGAAAAAAGCCATCCTCACCAACTGGCTCTCCCGTGATCCCCCTTCATATGCACATTGGAGATCCCTAATGATAGTGCACGCAACACTGGAGAGACGCATGGTGGGAGACTTGACTCTTGGCCCAGGTCGCAAATTTTGTCAGGTGTGGGAGCACTTCTGGCAGGACCTCACACCGTGTGCTCGCAGTAGACTTTTGAATCTTTAAGATTTTATTCCCACTCTCAGCTGTTGGACGGCCATGGACTCTTGGGTAGGGGAGGGAAGGGGGGGTTGGGAGGGGAACTGATTATATTGTTGAAAATGTTATTTCCTGAATGGTACTACTGTTTGTATTTGCTTCTTACTGCTGGAATAATAAAAATCATTTAAACATAGATCATTTGAGAGGGTTACTCTCTTCATTTTCTCACTGTCCCTCCAGCTCATCCTCCAAGAGAGTCTGCTTTGAACCCTCACCAATCCTCCCTTCTTCTTCAGGAAATAGATTCCCTTTTCCTTTTCAATGCCATCGAGAAGGTTCCTATGGATCAGCAAAACCGGGGTTTTTACTCCTATTTTCTAATTCTGAAGAAGACTGGAGGTCTCCAACCTATTTTAGATTTCAGAGCGCTCAACAAGTTTCTCATCAAGGAGAAGTTTCGCATGATGTCTCTAGCTACTCTATATCCCCTCTTGGCTCACAAAGATTGGCTATGCTCTCTGGATCTCAAGGAAGCCTACACTCATATTCCAATTCACACGGCTTCCAAGAAATACCTCAGATTTCAAGTGGCCCATTACCACTATCAATACAAGGTTCTCCCTTTCAGCCTGGCATCCTCTCCCAGAGTCTTCACCAAGTGCATGGTGGTGGTGGCAGCAGCCTTGAGGACTCGGGATCTTCTTGTCTTCCCCTAACTAGACGACTTGCTCATCAAAGACCCTTCTTCTCAAGGTGTACTTCTAGCAACGAATCACACCATACTGTTTCTCCAGAACTTGGGGTTCGAAAACAACTTTCTAAAATCACAGCTTTATCCATCTCAGAGACCCCAGTTCATTGGAGCTCTCCTTGACACCACTCAGCTGAGGGCGGTCCTTCCACAAAAGCGTCAGGACACTTTATTTCAGCTTTGTCATCAGATGGCCTGGCTTTGGTCAACCTCAGCCAGGCACATGATGGATGATCTAGGCCACATGGCCTCCACAGTCCACGTGACTCCTTTTGTGAGGCTTTATCTTAGGACGCCTCAATGGTTCTCTGGCTTCACAGTGGTCTCAGGTGATTGCCCCACTCTCCTGACACATTTCTGTCACCTCGTCTCTTTGACAATCGCTTCAGTGGTGGATGAATTCTTCCAATTTGTCCAGAGGTCTTCTCTTTCACACGCCTCCTCATCAAAAGGTTCTGACCACAGATGCATCAACTTATGCTTGGGGGGCTCATCTGGATGGCTTTCAAACTCAAGGTCATTGGTCATCCAGAGAACAACAGTTTCACATCAATCTCCTGGAACTCACGGTGATTTACTATGCCCTCAAAGCTTTCCAGCATTTAATAGTCAATCGTGTCCTCCTGCTTTGCATGGACAATCAAGTAGCCATGCACTATATAAACAAGCAAGGAGGCACAGGCTCTCTCCTTCTCTTTCAGGAGGCTCAGAAGATCTGGCTTTGGGTGATTGCTCACAACATCTTTCTCAAAGCAGTCTACATTCAAGGAGAACAGAATTTCTTGGCTGACAAGCTCAGCAGAATTCTTCAACCTCACAAGTGGACGCTCAGTTCTACAGCTCTTCATCCTGTTTTATCTCAGGGGAGGCCTCAAGTGGATCTGTTTGCATCACCCCACAACAACAAGTTACCCCAATTCTGCTCCAGACTGTACTCTCCTCATTGTCTGGAGGCGGATGCTTTTCTCCTGGATTGGACGCACAAGTTCCCATTCCTCTTATTCTCAAGACATTTGTCAAAGCCAAGCAGGAGTCGGCCACCATGATACTCATAGCTCCTTGGTGACCCAGGCAGCCTTGGTTCTCTCTTCTACTTCAACTCAGTGTCAAGGAACCAATACCTCTGCTGATTGTTCCATCTCTTCGTATACAGAGTCATGGTTCGCTTCTATATCCCAACCTTCAGTCTTTACCTGACACCTTGGTATCTCTCAGACTGAATCCAACTGATCTTCATCTTTCTCAGCCTTTCAGACTCATTTTGGAAGTTTCTAGAAAACCAGCCACTCAACAGTGTTACCAGCAAAAGTGAACACATTTTTCTTCATCACCAGGATCCAAAATCCATCTCTGTTTTATTAGTTTTGGATTATGTTCTTCATTTATCTGACTCTGGTCTCGTATCTACATCCATTAGAGCCCATCTAAGTGCTATCATTGCCTTTCATTAACCAGTGGATTATAAACCTCTTACTGCTCATTCTCTGATTCCAGATTCATGAAAGGACTTTTTAACATGAAACCACCTCTCAAACTACCTCCAGTGGTTTGGGATCTCAATGTGGTTCTTGTTAAAATGATGAAACCTCCATTTGAACCAATGTCTATGGCTCATCTGAAATACCTTACTTGGAAAGTGTTTTTTCTCATTTCTCTCACTTCTACCAGAAGAGTGAGTGAACTTCAAATTCTAGTGGTGGATCCACCTGTTACAGTGTTTCACCATGCCAAAGTTGTGCCTCGCACCCATCCATGGTTCTTACCAAAAGTCGTCACTGAATTTCATCTCAATCAGTCGATTGTGCTTCCAGTACTTTTTGCCAAGCCTCATTCTCATCCAGGAGAAACAGTTCTTTATATTCTGGATTGCAAGTGGGCTTTGGCCTATTATCTCAACAGAACAAAGCCACATATAACATCTCCTCAACTTTTTGTCTCCTTTGATCCTAACAAGTTGGGGCATCCTGTTTCCCAGCGAAATATTTCCAAAATACCTTAACCAGACATAGGAGAACCCACAAACCGTTCACGCATCCCCCAATCAGAGACGTCAAATGATAAAAGCTGTATGTTGGCCTTCTAGCCAAACAAGCAGCAAAACTGGACCACCAACTCTCCAATTTACTCATAACGGCCCCAGACTACAAATTGTTCAGAAAAGAAATAAAAACCATGCTATTCAAGAAATCCTTGAAGACAAACTAACACTGCAAGACTCTTCCCAATTCTCTGAAACAACTCGCTCTTCTCTTCAATTCCTCTGGAAATGGCCAGATAACTTATTTTGTAATCCGCCTTGAACCGCAAGGTATTGGCGGAATAAAAATCACTAATGTAATGTAATGTAACTGCTTGGCTTCCTGCATATTGTTCTGTTATGCTCAGGCTGGGCTGCAACTGGAGAATCGGGTAACAGCCCATAAAGTTCGAGCTATGGCAGCATCAGTAGCTTTTCTTTGCTCTACTCCTATTGATGAAATCTGCAAAGCTGCTACTTGGTCCTTGGTTCATACATTCACCTAACATTATTGTCTGGAATCTTTTTCCAGATAGGATTGGGCACTACAGCCAGACAATATTAAAAATTTATTTTCCTTAAAGGCCAACACTCCCATTATCCCATTCTGATTAAATTGGAGGTCACCCACATGTGAGAATATGCTGCCTGCTTGTCCTGGAATAAAGCACAGTTACTTACCATAACAGGTGTTATCAGAGACAGCAGGCAGATATTCTTACAGCCACCCACCTCCCCTGGATGGCTTCCTAGCTGGCTTATCTTAACTGAGGGACCGCGTGCCCTAAGCACATGTGCGGTGTGGGCTATCGCAAACTTTCTAAATTTCTTAAAGTGGCGATGCACTTTTAAAGTGTCTGTACCGGGGTTCCGTGGATGACATCACCCACATGTGAGAATATCTGCCTGCTGACCCTGGCTAACACGGTAAGTAACTGTGCTTTAACGCAGAGAGCCATGCTGAATGCTCTGCGCAGCTCCCGATGCTCATAGGAACTGTATGAGTGTTGGGAGCAGCGCGGCTCCCTATCGCGGTTTAGTAAAAGGGCGGGTGTTTATTAGCAATAAAGGATTCTAAATGTATTGGCTAAAAAAAAAAACAAACCCAAACCATAAGAATCTGAGCCCCATGTCACCAGATATTTACAGGGAAATTTTAAGAAAAAATTTCTACGTCTTGCCAATACCTTAGGCTTCAGCAAGATGATGGATTTATGGCATTTTTGAGTTTGTCTGGAAACATCAGGGAGCATCAGTATAGTTTGCCCCCTCCCCCCCCCCCAATTGTCATAATAACCATCTTCTTTTCAGTTGAAGAAAACATTATTAACAAAGTAGATGTTTTTTTGACTAGTTTCTTGGGAGGTTTCCAAAGTTCTACAGCTTTTGACCTCTGACATTCTGGGACACTTTGTCTCCGAGTGCTGCCAGAACAAGGTTCGGTGTAAAATGTATAGGAAAAGCAAAGAGAATAACATTTCAGGAGAAAGCTGCTTTTCTATTTGTTTCAGGAGAGAGGGAGAGGCTAAAAACATGGTCAAGTGCAAGAACTACAAACCTGGAAATTAGAGAAAAGACAGTTAATTGTTGGTTGGACGTGCGGGTCTTGCTGCCATCCAGCTGGCAGACCCGCCTCATCGAAATGAGGCGGGCCCTCCCCTTCCTGGCCCATCCCTGCTATGCCTAAGGCCTGATTGGCCCAGGCTCTAGGAGCCTGGACCAATCAGGCCTTAGGCTTATCGGGTCCGCCCATCCCCACTAAGCCTTGGCCCAGGCTTCTAGAGCCTGGGCCAATCAGGTCTTAGGCTTAGTGAGGATGGGCGGATCTGCTATGCCTAAGGCCTGATTGGTCTAGGCTTCTAGAGCCTGGGCCAATCAGGCTTAGTAGGGATGGGCCTGGAAGTGGCAGGCCCGCCTCATTTCGACGATGCGGGCCAGTTGGATGGCAGCAAGACCCATCTGGCTGACCAACAATTAGAGATTAGTTGGGGGGAGGTTAGGAGGGGTCATCGGGGGTTGTTAGTGGTGGGGTCAGGAGGGGGGGCGTCCTCCGGTAGCAGGGTTGGGCACTCTCCTGCCGGCGATTGGGGGTGTCGGGTGGGTGGCATTCTGGCAGGAGGGGTTGGGCACCCTCCTGCCGGCGATCGGGGGTGTCGTGTGGGTGGCGTTCTGGCAGGAGGGATTGGGCACCCTCCTGCCGGCGATTGGGTGGGGGGAGGTCAGGCGGCCACAGCCGCTATACTTATCATGGCAGGGAGATACCTTGCCACGATAAGTATAGTGGCCGTGTCTACTTACAATCTAGGCCAGCATTTTGCTGGCCTACATTGTAAGCATCTATCCCTGTACTAGGGAGACGCGTGGGGCCACCTAGGTTCATCTAAGGCCCTTAGGCGAGCTTAAGCGGTCTTGCGGGCCTCCCTAGGCTCCCGGAGACACCTTCAATATAGGTGGCCTGCCTGAGGAGCATTTTTTAAAAAATCGTGCAACCCGATTGGCTGATTAGGCAGCTATAGGACACCTACAGCTGCCTAAAATCGGGACGCACTTTGCAGAATCAGGGCCAAAGTGTGGATTATATGCAGCATGTGGATGGGAGTTAATCTTCTAAACCAGCTGGAATTTCATATACTGTATATTGTATAAATATTCATAGTATAGCTCAGCACCATTTTGTTTTCAGTGCTGCCCCTGTCAGGTGCTCTAAACACACTTCCAACTAGTTCTTCCTTTTTGCTGAATCATCTTTATTTGTGCTGCCTGCTTGTTTCCTTCTGAAATCTGCCCCTAGATCCCTGTTTGCTCCTGTAGTTGTGTGTGATCCATCTGGCTTCTACTTAAACACTTTAGCTATTTGTGTCAAAACACAATCTGTACAAAGCACAGAAATTTGCTGTGGATGATAAAAACCAGCCACTGAGCAAAACCAAACAAGCCCAAGCCATTTTCTACAGTTTTATTGTGATGCTAAACTGAAGGATTTCCTTTGTAGAAATGAACAACAGAAATGCATGAACTGTGCTTAATTGCAGTTTATATATGCTCCAGGTCACTTTCAAATGATTGGCTGCAACCCAATAAGGGCTCCTTGTACTATGCTGCAGTATAAAGTGGCCTTAGTGCATCCTTCCTGGGGTTTCCTGTGCCATTAAAATTAATTACTGCTGTAGCACTGACACCTTGTAATCCTGCATCAGTCAGTTAGTATGCAGTAGTGTAGCTGTAATGATGAGCACGAAACTCCTACTCTCCCCCCCCCCCAAGTGAAAATAAAAAATAATTTTGTGCAGATCAGGAAACTTCTGTAGGACACCTGAGCGTGTTCCATTTTAAGCTTAATAAAACGAGCCCTCAGTGTTGTAATGTCCAGAGTAATTCATCAAGAGTGTAATGCTTACTTCTGCATGCCATACTGCCTCCCAATAATTGCTTTCAACCCTTCTGCAACCATGGACCATGATTGGCTATGATATATTTTCTTCTCCTAAAATACAGGGATTCAAGACAAAGTTAGACAAGGACGTAAGCTGGTAGGGCTAGTCTCGGGGCGCTGGTCTTTGACCAGAAGGCTGCCACATGAGCAGACTACTGGGCAGGATGGACCACTGGTCTGGCCCAGCAGTGGCAATTCTTATGTTTCTGTTGGCCAATGTCTTGCCTCTGGAATGCCATTTTTCTCTAGATGCCTCTAATCTTTCCAGTTTAGATGACCTCCTTCTCTTGACTCAAACTAACCTAAGACAATGAGGGCTGGATTCTATAAACTGTGCTCAAAAATGGGTGCCAAAAAAGATTGGCGCTAAGTGTGATTCTCTAAAGGGCACGCGCTTCTCATTGATTCCCATGCCAAACTTTACGTGCCATACTTACAAGCCTGCTGAAACCTGGTGTAAATGAGTTGGGCACATGGACCCAGTGTTATGGAACATCACGCACAACTATTTGGAATGCCCCTCCCATGGTCATGCCCCTTTTGAGTTATGCGCCATGGGAGTTAGGTGCACTGCCTTGGAGAATAAATGTGTCGCTAGATGTGCGTGCAACTTCTAATGGATGCCAATTAACTTCAGTAGGGGGTTGTTAGCTTCCAATTATTGATGGTTCTGAGCTTGTGTTTGCATTTTGGGAGTGCGTCTAAATTTGGGCCATAGATAGGATCTGGGGGTATTCACTTTATGCCACTTCTAGTGCCTCAGATCCAGAGAGACAGAGTTCAGGTTCTGAATCCAAACTCACTGTCTGATACTTAAACATTGTAAGTCCCTTCTATCTGACTCCTTCTCTTCCTCTGCCATCTCTGGCAGTGTTCAAGTCCAAGTGAAAAGCTCGCCTCCGACTGCTTTTATCTCCTAACTCTCCTCCTTGGGTTCTACATCCCCAACCCTCTATGTCATGTCTGTCCAAGAGATTGTAAGTTCTTCCGAGCGCTGTGTACGCCCCTCAGCACTATAGATGTGTTAAATAGTAGAAGTAGTAGTGATTAATGTTTGTTTAAACCAAAATCCAGACATGAGAAAATATTACTGCCTGGACTGTAATGGCAAAGTCAGTGGGATTTATGAAGGGTCAAATTTTATGAACCAAGTTTAAAAACAGGAAAAAGTTTTTGAAGTATACAAAAAGGGCCTCCAAAACCAGCACTGGCTGTGTGTCAGTCACACATACGCAGCGTTAAGAGAATTGTGGCTTATGTCTAACATGCTCAAATTATAAAGCCTCTGAACCTAGTACAGGATTCACAAGTCCAACATTAATAGCACTAATACAACTTGTCACAATACTGGACGCACTCACATTTAGATTAAGAATATATACAGCCAATTAAGAGAAATGGCTGATTTTTTTTTAATTTTTTGAATGGATCTTCAAAGCGCAATCGGACACTACATACTTCCGGTTGCTAACGTCTCCATCGATGGAGCTGGAAGTATGCAGTGCCTGGTTGCGTTCTGAAGATCCATATAAAAAAACAAGAAACATCAGCCATTTGTCTTAATCGGCTGTATATATTCATAATCTAAGTGTGAGTGGGTCTAGTATTGTGACAAGTTGTACTAGTGCTATTACCTAATGTTGGACTTCTATCTAACATAGGCACTGTTAATATAGGCCAGGGTTTTGCAGGCCTGAATTACTGTGTTTGATGAGAACTGTGTCTATAGAGGTGCCTAAGGCCATTTCTGGTGTTTACCACAACTACTTTGACCTTAGGCGTGATTACAGTGTCCTTTTTTGTAAGCGCCAATTGACACCAATCAAAATGAGTTAGGAGGCCTAACTTATAGCGCCATTAGAATCAGGCCCAAAGGCCCAGATTCAGTATAGGACACCTGGGAAGGGTGTCCTATACAGAATTGGGCCTAGACCCACCCAAAATAAACCCAGTTCTGTAACCGACGTTCATGTTACAGATGCCGGTTACAGAACCGGGTTACAGTAGACGTGGCCACTATACTTAATTGCGCCAAGGGATCTCCCTGCTGCAATTAGTATAGCAGCCGCAGTGTGGCTGCCAGTCTGTCCCCTCTAAATGAACGAAGCAGGAGGGATGCCCAATCCCTTCTGCTGAAAGACCCCCCCTGCCCCCAATGATCGCCGGCAGGAGGGTGCCCAATCCCTCCTGCATGACCCCCCAACAAGCCCCCCCTTCCCCGAATCCCTCCAATGAAAAGCCCCAACCCCCCCTCCCTGGAGGGGCCTTAGATGCCTGGGCCAATCAATCCCTAGGGTCCTGTGGGTTGGGCAGGAGAGGGGCAGACCTGCCTCATTTGGACCAGGCGGGCCGACCAGGTGGCGCAAAGACCTGTCCGTCTGGCCAACTTGCTAGGTGAGCTCGGGGGGGGGGGGGTTCCGAGGAGAGGGGTTTGGGGCGTTTCATTAGGGGGGGATGGAGGGGTTTGGGCACCCTCCTGCCGGCAATCTTCAGGAAAGGGTGGGCAGTCATCGGGCAGGAGGGGTTGGGCACCCTCCTGCTGGCAATCATTGGGGGGCGGGTGGGGGGTCTTTCGGCATCCCTCCTGCCTCGCTCATTTATGGGAGGAGACTGGCAGCCGCAGCCACGGCCGCTATACTAATCGTGGCCATGATTAAGTATAGTGGCCACTTCTACTTACAATTTAGGCCAGCATTTTGCTAGCCTACATTGTAAGTGTCTCCCGCTCTGCTAGGGAGCAGCGTAGGGCTGCCTAGGTTTGCCTAAGGCTACTGCCTAGCCTTAGGTAAGCTTAGGCGGGCTTACAGGCCTCCCTAGCTCCTGGAGGCGCCTTCAGTATAGGTGGCTTGCCTGGGGAGCATTTTTTTTTTAAAAATATGCATCCCGATTGGCTGATTAGACAGCTGTAGGACGCAGTTTACAAAATCCGGACCAAAGTGCTTATCTGTGGTCTATGAACTGTTTAAGAAAACACCTGCACTGCAGACGTGATCTTTCACTGCTAAAACTTTTATCATGTTCAACTGTGTTATAATCTTCTGTCTTGAATATATTACCAATCCATAAACTTTCCATTTCAATGGATTTCAACAAATGTTTGTTTCTTGCTGTTCATTTATGGATTTCCTCCAGATATTGATTAATGATGGTAATATAATTTTCATGGATCTCTAAGAACACTAAAATGCAAATGTTATAATGAGACACTCGAGGGTGCTTTCCCCTTTGTGGTGTAAATGCACAAAATAGCACTTAAGCTTGCTCCATTAGTGCTATTCTGTAGGGGTGCTGGTAAGTGTCCCAGCATGTAAATACAAGGGGGTGTTCTTATGGGCACAGCTTGGCTGGGATGTGGATGTGCTTAACTTGCAGTATACTTTAAGTTAGGCATTCCCTTTCTGAGTTTAGGTACACAGGTTACAACAGTTCAATGGCTGGTAGAACTGCACGCACCTAAATGGAAAGCGTGCCGATGTTGAGTTACGCTAACATTCTATAACAGAATTCAGTGTTCTCCCCAGAAAGTTTTTCCAGCCGGGTGGCATGAAAAAATAGCCCGGTGGGGCGGGATGGGGAAATTTGGTGGTGGGGATAATTAACCCCCATTTTTTTACTAAGGTGCGCCAACATTTTTAGTACATGCAAACTCCTGCGCTATGCGGGAAAACTAATGCCAGTTCAATGCTGGTGTTTGCGTCTAGTGCGCGTGGTAATTCTGCGCACGCTAAGCACATGCTAAAACCATTTTTGCAACTTAGTAAAAGGAGCCTTAAATGTGTACTATTTTTATTAGTTAATTATTATTATTTTCCAATGCTCAATATGACTTCCTTTTTTAAGGTTTGACACTTGTGCCAGAATATTTTTACTAAATTTAAGAAGCATCCAATGCTAGAAGGGAATAATTAGATATTTGCCCTCTTTCAAATGGTATAGAGGTTTAAAAAAGGGAAAGGCGTTAATGAAGTTATTAGGTTCAATCTAGCCATTTATTTCTGCATGAATTTAAACAACTAAAAAAAAAAGATAAATATAGCTCATCCAGTCATACAAGAAATGGCTCTACAGCAGGAGTGCCCACACTTTTTGGGCTTGCAAGCTACTTTTAAAATGACCAAGTCAAAATGATTTACCAACAATCAAATTTTAAAAAACACAAAGCACACTGTACGCAGAGAAAATGTTAATTATCATTTATATTCCGCAGGTTTTCAAAGAGGTCAAGGCAGATGACTTTATGCAATGTCACCTCAGGAAAAACTATACAAAAATAGACAAATATACTAAACCACAATAGTGGTTTTTAGCGCAGGGAGATGTACTGAATGCCCTGCGCTGCTCTCGATGCTCATAGGCTCCCTGCGCTAAAAACCGCTATTGCGGTTTAGTAAAAGGGGGCCATAGTGCAAAATATAGACAGCAGATATAAATTCCCAAAACGGACACATTTTGATCACTAAATTGAAAATAAAATCATTTTTCCTACATTTTTGTCTGGTAATTTCATGAGTCTCTGGTTGCACTTCCTTCTTCTGACTGTAAATCCAATATTTCTTTCTTTCTGCCACTTCCCTTTCTTTCTCTCTCCCCGTGACCCCCTTTATTTCTGCCTTTCTTTCTCTCTCTCTTTCCCCCTACCTGTCTTTCTTTCTATCTCTCCCCCTGCCCCCCCCAAGCTATCGCGCCGATTTCTCCACTTCCCCGATTCTTTCCCTACCCCCTAAGCCACCATGCCAATTTCTCCCTGCTGCTTCCCTGAGCTAGGCCAGGCACGTACAAGCGCCGGACTCACAAGACTTCACCTTTGACGTCAATTCTAACGTCGGAGAGGAAGTTCCAGGCCAGCAAGGCAGCGATTGGCTGGCCCAGTACTACCTCTCCGACATCAGAATTGACGTCGGAGGTGAAGTCTTGTGAGTCTGGCACTTGTACGTGCCTGGCCTGGCTTGGGGAGGCAGGAAGAAAAAGTTTGCAAAGGCAAACATTGCCTTTGTGATCTACTGGTCGATCGCGATCGACCATTTGGGCACCCCTGCTGTTATGGTATCCTGTCCTGATCTGAGGAAAGGGGTTTAGTCCCAAAAAAACTGCCTTATTTCAGTTTCCTATTTATAAACTTTAATTAATACAGTTACAATACTGCTTGATTCTACGTAAAGCAACAAAAAAATTTTTTTTCTACCTTATCTCGTTTCTGCTTTAATCATCTTCTCTTAGCTCTCTTCTTTCTATTCAGCATTTGTCTTCGCCCCCTTCCGTGCAACATCTGTCCTCTCTTTGTCCCTTCCACCCAGCCGCTGCCCTCTCTCTCTCTACCCCTTCCATCTACTGTCCACCCTCTCTCTGCCTCTTGCATCCACTGTCCACCCTCTCTGCCCTTTCCATCCAGTGTCCGCCCTTTCTTTGTTCCTTATGGCATCTTCCCTCTTTCTATGTCCCTTCAATAAACTGTATATCCTGTGCCTTTTCTCTCCTTTGTAAATGATTCATTTCAGCTTCACCCCCTCCCCTATGCTCTGGCATCTCTCTCTTCTCCTTTCCTTCCTTCCTTCCTACTCCACCTCATGCCCTGGCATCTCCCTCCTCCCCCTCCCCCCATATGCGCTGACTTCTCTCCCCCCCATGGTCTGATAGCTCCTTTCCTTTCCCTCCCTCCCATAGTCTTGATGTCTCTTGCCTCTCCTCTCCCTACCCTGGTCTTCCTTCTCCCCTCTCTCTCCCCAATTGGGTGCTGCTGCAGCACTTATCTTCCCCTCCCCCCTCCCCAATTGGGTGCTGCTGCAGCAGCAGCACTTCTTTTCCCCTCCCCCTCCCCAATTGGGTGCAGCAGCAGCTTTTCTCTTCCCCCCCATTGGGTGCACCAGCTTTTCTCTTCCCCCTCCCCCCTAAAAAATTGGGTGCAGCAGCAACATTTCTCTTCCCTTCCCCCCAAAATGGGTGCATCAGCAGAATATTTATCTTCCCCCTTCCCTCCCCTATTCGGTGCAGCAGCAGCATTTCTCTTCCCATCCCTCCCAGCTCACAAACCCTTCAGTAGAGTTGCTAGGGAAGTTGTAAGCTTCCCTCCATCGCTGACCTATCTTTCATAGATCAGCGACGGAGGGAAGCTTACAACTTTCTGCTCTTACTTGCTTCGGGCCTTCACCGTTGCTGGGTCCTGCCTACTTTCTGTTTCTGCGAAGGCAGGAATCGGCATCGAGGAAGGCCCAAAGCAAGTAAAATCAGCAAGTTGTAAGCTTCCCTCCGGGGCTCTGTGTGCATGCCGGCTTCCCTTCTCTTCCATCTGAAACCGGAAGTTGCGTCCCGTTGGGGGGGTGGAGGGAAGAGAAGGGAAGCCAACATGCACACGAAAGAGCCCCGGAGGGAAGCTTACAACTTGCTGCTTTTACTTGCTTCGGGCCTTCCTCGCTGCCGGGTCCTGCCTTCGCGGAAACAAAGTAGGCAGGACCCGGCAACGAGGAAGGCCCGAAGCAAGTAAAAGCATGCTGGCAAAAAAAAAAAAGGGCAGGCATCAAACAAAATTTTCGGCGGAGAGTCAGCCCGGGAAGGAGCATCAGCGGTAGCAGAAGGATTCGCCGGGGGGTCATCTAAATTAGCTGGGCGGTGCGCCCGGCTAAAAGGCCCTGGGGAGAACACTGGAATTTGGGTGCCCAGATGCCAGTATTGAATAGATTTTCACCATGGGATATTGGGGTGACTAAAAGAAGGCACCTGCTTGTAGAATTGACCCATAATTAGATATTATCAGTGTAGAGACAGAAACAGTATCTAAATTTAGAAATACTGTAATGACATCGGACGATCTCAGGTAAAGACTAAATAATAACAGAAAGATCACTGAGGTTGTAGGGTTTAGTAATTGGTTTAGAAGGACAGATTGGATAGGCCATATGATCTGTACATACTATCATTTTTTCTCTGTTCCTCTCCTGGGTACATCAGGAGACAGCTGAAAGTAGAGATGGCAGTCCCTGTGCTTGATTCCTCTCCTTCCTTTCCTTCAGTTGTAGGGCAGGGAAGTAAGGCTTTGGTGGGGCCTGGGTTAGAATTCCTCATCTACTTCTCTACATGCTCCTGAGAGAGGAAGACCTCCTGGCTCCTCCCTTCAATTTAGTGCATCTCCCCTCGAAAATGGCTTTGGTGGAAGAGGTAGTGATTCCGCTTTTTCCAGGGGGTTACCGAGTCTGCAGTATGTGGATAGCACAGACTGAAGGGGAGAAGTAGGAGGCCCTGTTCCCTGAGGAAAGGGAGGAAGGTTATAAAAGACAGTGCAAGAGGAAGTCCTTGACTTTTTGGTTGTTCCTTTTTTCTGCCAGAACCTGGCTTACACAGAGGAAGACTCCCAAATAAGTTTGAGAGAGAACTACAAAAACGAATCTGAATTGGAATAACTGGATGTGAAGTAACCTCAGTGATTTGGGGGTTTTATGGATTGACAATTTTGTACTCATCTACTAGCAGATATAGGCAGACTGAACTCTGAGGACTTTTTTTTAAGAGATCAGACTCCACAGGTGACCCTTGAGGGGAGGAATGCTGGCCCAGTGTCTAACAGGCACAACCCTGAGAAATTCTTCAATGGAAATCAAGCACAAAAGTTAACATCCATGGAAGTGAGCCTTGAAGATGTGCGCAGGCAGATAGAAAAACTAAAAACTGACAAATCCCCGGGTCGGGACAGAATCTATCCAAGGGTTCTGAAGGAACTAAAGGAGGAGATAGTGGAACTACTGCAACAAATTTGCAACCTATCCCTGAAAACAGGCGTGATCCCGGAGGATTGGAAGATAGCCAACGTTACGCCCATCTTTAGAAAGGGATCAAGAGGTGACCCGGGAAACTACAGACCGGTGAGTCTGACCTCGGTTCCGGGGAAAATGGCGGAAGCACTGATAAAAGAAAAAATCGATGAACATTTTTAAAGAAACAAACTTCTGATAACCAGCCAACATGGTTTCTGCAGGGGGAGATCGTGCCTGACTAACTTATTGCACTTCTTCGAGGGAATTAACAAACAGATGGACAGAGGAGACCCCCATAGACATCATATACCTAGATTTCCAGAAAGCCTTTGACAAAGTGCCTCATGAACATCTACTCCGGAAACTGAAGAACCATGGGGTGGACGGATACGTACATAGATGGATCAGAAACTGGTTAGTGGGTAGGAAACAGAGGGTAGGGGTGAAGGGCCACTACTCGGACTGGAGGAAGGTCATGAGTGGTGTTCCGCAGGGCTCGGTGCTCGGGCCGCTGCTATTTAATATATTCATAAATGATCTAGAAACAGGGACGAAGTGTGAGATAATAAAATTTGCGGACGACACCAAACTATTTAGTGGAGCTCGGACAAAGGAGGACTGCGAAGAATTGCAAAGGGACTTGAACAAACTAGGGGAATGGGCAACGAGATGGCAGATGAAGTTCAATGTTGAGAAGTGTAAAGTATTGCATGTGGGAAGCAGAAACCCAAGGTACAACTATACAACGGGAGGGATGTTATTGAATGAGAGTACCCAAGAAAGGGACTTGGGGGTAATGGTGGACATTACAATGAAGCCAACGGCACAGTGCACAGCGGCAGTTAAGAGAGCAAATAGAATGCTAGGTATAATCAAGAAGGGTATTACAACCAGAACGAAATAAGTTATCTTGCCGTTGTATGGGCGATGGTGCGTCCTCATCCGGAGTACTGTGTCCAATATTGGTCGCCGTACCTTAAGAAGGATATGGCGTTACTCGAGAGGGTTCAGAGGAGAGCGACACGTCTGATAAAAGAGATGGAAACCTTTCATATGCTGAGAGATTGGAGAAACTGGGTCTCTTTTCCCTGGAGAAGAGGAGACTTAGAGGGGATATGATAGAGACTTACAAGATCATGAAGGGCATAGAGAGAGTAGAGAGGGACAGATTCTTCAAACTTTTGAAAAATAAAAGAACAAGAGGGCATTCGGAAAAGTTGAAAGGGGACAGATTCAAAACAAATGCTAGGAAGTTCTTCTTTATCCAACGTGTTGTGGACACCTGGAATGCGCTTCCAGAGGAAGTAATAGGGCAGAGTACGGTACTGAGGTTTAAGAAAGGATTGGACAATTTCCTGCTGGAAAAGGGGATAGAAGGGTGTAGATAGAGGATTACTGCACAGGTCCTGGATCTGTTGGGCGCCGCATGAGCGGGCTGCTGGGCACGATGGACCTCAGGTCTGACCCAGTGGAGGCATTGCTTATGTTCTTATGTTATGTTCTTATTTCTTTACTTATAGTCTTAATTTATTGTCAATTATTCTACTTAGAACAATAGGAGAACTCTTTATATTTCATTACCAGCTAAAGAATCAAACACTAAATAAGCCTAAGATTATTTAAGAAACAAACACTAAATAAAGCATATAATATAATCCGAAAGCTCTCTATACAACTAAATATGTTCCTAGTAGCTTAATAAGGTATAATTAATTAATTAATCAGCTCAATAACAAGATGCAGACAGTCCAGCAGCGAGAGGGGTGCTATCCAGTCTTTTACACAGAGTGTCACATGTATGATTTTCTCCCAGTTGGTGAGAAGTTATATGTGTGTGCTCACTGGAAAGAGCTCCTAGCCCTCAGAGAACGAAGTACGTTCCCTTGAGGCTAGAGTGACAGACTTGGAGGAGCTCAGGGAGACAGAGAAGTACATACAGGAGACCTACAGGATTGTTGTAGAGAAGTCTCACATCCAGTCTGGTAGCCCCTGTGCTGCATTGGAGGAGATAGGTCTCCTAGAAAGAGAGCATCACTCTGGTGTAGCTAGGACCTTCGCTCCGAGGATATGTCTCCAGGGGCCTCTGCCCAGGAGGAAAGGGTTAGGACAGCTGTTGCAGTTGGTGATTTGATCATTAGGCATGTAGATAACTGAGTGGCTGGAGGTCGTGAGGATCGCCTGGTCACTTGCCTGCCTGGTACGAAGGTGGCGAACCTCACACATCACTTAGATCGGATTTTAGATAGTGCTGGGGAGGAGCCAGTTGTCTTATGGTTTATTAAGCTTGTTATACCGCTCTTTCATTTTACTGGTCCAAGCAGTTTTCAAAAAGTAAAATAAAATAAAACAAATATAAAAAAGAACTCCATTATTAGATAGTATAGGAACATTCACTCCTAAATAAAATCATATAAATACCATTGAGCTTTAAAATTTTCCCAGACTGCTAACTGAAGATCTAGAACATTCAGAATATATGAGTAATATCAGATTGATTTAAATCTTGCTTCTTTAAAAAAAAAAAAATACTGTTTTTAACATAATTTTTAAAGATTTTAAATTTGCCTCTCTTGGCGTATGATTCCATAAATTTGGTACATGTAGGTATCAATGACATAGGAAAATGTGGAAGGGAGGTTCTGGAAGCCAAATTTAGGCTCTTAGGTAGAAAACTGAAATCCAAATCCTCCAGGATAGCATTTTCAGAAATGCTCCCAGTTCCACACAGGACCCAAGTGGCAGGCAGAGCTCCGAAGTCTCAATGCATTTGTTAAGAACTGGGCAACATTCTGGGAAAGGGGGAGCTTGTTCCGAAAGGATGGACTCTACCTTAACAGGGATGTAACCAGGCTGCTGGAGCTAAATTTTAAAAAGGAGATAGAGCAGCTTTTAAACTGAGATGCGGGGAAAGCCGACGTCACCCAGGAGCTGATGGTTCAGAGCGAGGTATCCTTAAAGGATACTATTGAAACAGGATGTTTAAGAAGTCGCAGTAGAGAGGTTTCAATAATGGTGAAAGAAAGCCAGAAGGGTTTATGAGGAAGGCAGAGTGAGCGACCCAAATTTTCCCTGTCTTCTCAGCAATCAATAGTTACAAGAAAAAAACACAATTTGAAGTGTCTGTTTACAAATGCTAGAAGCCTAAAAAATAAAATAGGAGAGTTAGAGAGTATAGCACTGAATGATGAAGTAGATATAATAGGCATCTCGGAGACCTGGTGGAAGGAGGACAATCAATGGGACATTGTATTACCTGGGTACAAATTATATCGCAAGGATAGAGAAGATCAAATTGGAGGGGGGGGGTTGCACAATATATGTTAAACAGGGAATTGAATCAAATCAAATACTGTAAACATTCTGCATGGTGTAGATAGCAGTGTGGAATCCATATGGATACAAATTCCATGTGTGAAGAGAAGGAATATAAAGGTACGATTATACTACCGTGCTCTGGAACAAAATGAGTGACAGATGAAGAAATGTTTTCAGAGATTAGGAAAGCTGGAGAATTGGGCAACAGTATTATAATGGGTGATTTCAATTACCTGTGCTGAAGACGCCTGCTTAGCATGACTGCTGTCCTGTGTGTGCAATCCAGGAAACACGGGGATTACGGCATTAGCGGGATCGTTTGACTAGCAGCTAAGTACCTGCTTTTTTCTTTGCCTCTGATTGCGCTTTGCTGGAACTGTGCCCTTTGTAGTTCTTTGAAGTTACCCTGCAGTTTGAAAATCTGATCTTTTTCGATATGAGTAGAAGATATTTTTGATACAAAACTGTTTGATTGTCAAGATTTCATTTGTGAGGATTTGCTAGGGATTGTCATCTCTTTTGAATATTTTGTATCATTGTATGCTATGTACTCATATGAAGAACGTTTGAGCAGGCTGCGCTTATATTCTCTCGAAGAGCGCAGGGAAAGGGGGGACATGATAGAAACATTCAAATACATCACGGGCCCTATTGATGTGGAGGAAGAAATATTTTGTCTTACGGGTCCCACGGCGACAAGAGGGCATCCGCTAAAACTCAGGGGGGAAAGATTTCATGGGGACATCAGGAAGTATTTCTTCACCGAAAGGGTAATTGATCGATGGAATGGCCTTCCACGTCAGGTAGTCGAGGACAGAACCACGCTCGACTTCAAAGGATGATGGGACAGATAGGTGGGATCGCTCCAGAGGAATGCTTAAAAGATGGATTCTCGAAGGAGGGAGGGATGAGGAAGCGTTCTTGAGTGGGCAGACTTATTGAGCCGTCGGCCCTTTTCTGCCATCATACTCTATGTTTCTATGTATGTTACTTGATGCAGGGGGGGGTTTATTATATTAAGTTACTTTAGAGTATGAATGTTGGATGTTTAGTGATTTCAATTACCCTAACATTGACTAGTTTAATGTTACATCAGGGAGTGCTAGGGAGGTAAAATTCCTAGATGTCATAAATGATAGCTTCTTGGAGCAACTGGTCTGGGAACCGACAAGAGGGGGAGCTATTTTAGATTTGGTCCTTAGTGGAAGGCAAGACATAGTACAGGAGTTAACTGTGTTGGGTCCACTTGGAAACAGTGAACATACGTGATCAAATTTGAGCTGATACCTGGAGTGACATCGAAAAAGAAATCTGCTGTAGAGGCTTTTATTTGATACCTGGAGTGACATCGAAAAAGAAATCTGCTGTAGAGGCATTTAATTTTCGAAAGGGAGACTATGATAAAATGAGGAAAATGGTTAAAAATAAGCTAAAAAGATCAAATGCAAAGGTTAGGACTGTAAATCAGGCATGGATGTTATTTAAAAATACCATAGTTTCATAGTTTATTTAAATTTTGATTAAACGCTTATCCAAAGGTACAAAGAGTACATAATAATTTAAAATAGTTGGGAAACAAACATTTTAAATAATTAGACATACACCAACTAATCATAGAAGCCCAGACCAGATGTATCCCACGTATTAGCAAAGGTGGAAATAAGAGGAAGCACGCATGGAATTTCTATCCATATGGATTCCACACTGCTATCTACACCATGCAGAATGTTTATTTTATTTGATTCAATTCCCTCTTTAACATATAGCGCAACCCCCCCACCCCCTTCAATTTGATCTACTGTATCCTTAGGATATAATTTGTACCCAGGTAATACAATGTCCCATTGATTGTCCACCTTCCACTAGGTCTCCGAGATGCCTATTATATCTACCTCATCATTCAGTGCTACATACGTTAACTCTCATATTTTATTTTTATTTTTTAGGTTTCTAGCATTTGTATACAGACACTTCAAATTGTGTTTTTTTCTTGTAACTACTGACTGCTGAGAAGACAGGGAAAATTTGGGTCGCTCACTCTGCCTTCCTCATAAACCCTTCTGGCTTTCTTTCACCATTATTGAAACCTCTCTACTGGGACTCCCTAAATATCCTGTTTCAATAGTATACTTTCAGGATACCTCACACCGAACCATCAGCTCCTGGGCAACTGTCGGCTTTTCCCTGCATCTCAATTTAAAAGTTGCTCTATCTCCTTTTTAAAATTTAGCTCCAGCAGCCTGGTTCCATTCCTGTTAAGGTGGAGTCCATCCTTTCGGAACAAGCTCCCCCTTTCCCAGAAGGTTGCCCAGTTCCTAACAAATTTAAACCCCTCCTCGAGACTTTGGAACTCTGCCTGCCTCTTGGATCCTGCGCATGGAACTAGAAGCATTTCTGAAAATGCTACCCTGGAGGATTTGGATTTCAGTTTTTTACCTAAGAGCCTAAACTTGGCTTCCAGAACCTCCCTCCCACATTTTCCTATGTCATTGGTACCTACATGTACCAAGACAGCTGGCTCCTCCCCAGCACTGTCTAAACTCCTATCTAAGTGGTGACTGGTTGCGGAAGAGTTGGGATAGTGTGGCGGTGAGACAGGAATGCTGACCCTTTTTGACCATGCTTTGATGTTTGTGAGGTTGAGATACGGAGAGGGGTTGTGATTATTACCTCCCTTCCAAACAGGATTTGACACCCCTTCAGAACACCCACCCATAGGTCACTCCAAAACCTGCTTTACAGTCCTTGGTTATCTAGTGATGTAGTCAGAGCAGGAGCAATCCCCAGACACTCCTGTCCATTCTGGTTGCAATTGCAAAATGGTTGCCATGACCTCTTAGAAGAAATGAAATGAGCTGGCATGGGCAGGAGTGACTAGAAATTGCTTCTGCTCAGCTTACACCGTTAGACAACCAGGGACTGAATGTAAGGTAGGCATGGAGAGACCTATGCGTGGGAGAAGGAAGCACTTGGGCAGGAAGGCTGGATAATTGGGACTCTACTGTAGTAACTTTACAAGACCTATATAGCTTAGAAGGGTTTTGGACTTTTCTTCCAGGAATTTATCTAAACTACACTAACTGGCTTGTCTCCATCTTCCAGTGCTTCTTACACAAAGTGCCTCATCTGACATTTCTGGATTGTGAAATACCTAGGTGTCTTGATACATAAAGATCCAATTCACGCTCAAGATCTTAACCTGTCTAAAATCAAAAACATAGTCCTGAACACAATATCTCGTTGGTCTCCACTGTATTTATCTTGGTGGGGCAGGATTGCTTCCATCAAAATGACTCTTGCCCCCCAAATAAACTATATCCTCTCAATGCTCCCATCTTTATGTAAGAAAACATTTTTTCATTGGCTGGATAAAAAAATTTCTGAATTTGTTTGGAATAAGAAAAAGCCTCGAATTGCTCTTGCCAAATTGAAAGCCTCCAAAGTTAATGGCGGTTTAAATTTACCAGATTTCTACTTTTATTATATTGCATCAATGGCCAAATATGGAGCTTATTGGATCACGGACCCCTGTTCCCAGGACCCTCCAGCTTGGTTTGAGATAGAACGATTTATATGTACACCACTACATGTCTCTTGTATGGCAACAATTCCAATCCCTAGACACCTGAGAAGATACTCTCTGTTGAGTGCGACGCAGCATGCCCTTCATCTATTAGATGCGATAGCAGAAATTTCAATCAAAGATAGCCCATTTGTGTCTATTTGGAACAACCCCAAACTCCAACACAATGGAAAATCACTTTCATGGAAAAGATGGCAGCGGGCTGGGCTGTGGTTTCCTCATCAAATAACTACTCAGACCTCTATTGTTCCTTTCAACACACTCTGCTCTACATACTTATTACCACCTTCCACATTTTCTCAATGGCTTTCCCTCACTGAAGCAATATCTTCTCAGTCCCTACGATTTGACTTTGAGTCATCCATTCACACTATACGCCATTGGTCTTTACTGGCTATATCGAAAGGCAAAGCAATCTCTTTATTTTACAGCATACTAAGGGACAACTCCTTTATTTTTTCTCCTCATTCCATGAAACACTGGGAATCCATACTAACAACCCCTCTTACTGATGTTGACTGGGATCTTTTTTGGTCCTCGACAAATCGTCCTCTCTTATCCTCCAGAGTTTCACAATCAATGTTCTTCGTCATGTGGAATGCGGTATGGACTCCTTTTCGGATGTGGAAAGCTAAACTTAAACAAGACTCTATATGCTGGAATTGTATGAAGGAGGCCGGAACCCTTGATCATATGCTCTTCCACTGTACTCCAGTTCGCTCCTTCTGGTCTCGCATTTGGGACACTATAAAACATGTTACTAACTGTTCGGATGAACTTACCTTGGATATTATAATTCTCAGATCTCAGCACCCCTGCTTTATTCTTTCGAATTGTCCTCCTAAACTTATTGACACTATGTTTGTGACTGCCCTTATGCATATATTAAAGAATTGGAAATCCTCTTCATTATTGGATTATACTTTTTGGTGGAAATCTTTGTGCATGTATCATAAATTTGAATCATATGCTTATGAGAAGAAAAATATTGCTCGACTATCCATGAACATGACACTATGCAACTCGCCTTGGAAATTCTTAGACTCCTATGTTAGTTCTGTTTCATAGACACTCCTGTCTTTCTCTCTTTCTCTCTCTCTTTCTCTTCTTCTCTTTACTTTCTCTTCTCTCTCCTTCTTTCTTTCTTTACTGTTTTCTTATAAGCAGTCCAAGTACTTTGGTTCTCTTAGAAGATTTCAAACCTAATTACAATTGATTGTAGTTACTGCTGTGTTACACTAAATGTTATTAGTTTCGAGATCCCAGTGTCTTACATATATCTGAATATATATCTGGACTGTATCTTTTCATAAAACTTAATAAAAAATATTGAACTGGACATTTCTGGATTATCTAATATTTTTGGTTATCTGACCACCTGTCAGTCCCATTTTTGTCAGATAATTGGGATTTTACTAATGTCTAAATACTTTATGAGCAATAAGTAATGGATCTAATCCATTGGATCCTGCTGCTGGATACTTGTGACCCTATACGTGTCAGTGTTGGAGGTAGATGGTAAGCTGATTAGACCTTTGGTCTGACTCATTAAGCACATTTTTTGGGGGGGCACTGCTTTTCCAGTTCTACTAAGGGGTAGATTCATTAAGGAAACTGATCATGTACCAATCAGTTTGCAACCCCTTTGCAACCTGATTTCCCTCCGACCCGATTCACTACCTCTCCTCCGATCCGCTTCCGATCCGTGCATGCAAATGAGGAGAAACAGCATGCAAAGTAGGCAGGGACGTGATTCACTGAATAAATCTGGGACACCGACTGGGCTGGCCGATCAACAGAAGAAGCGACTGCTGGGGACCAGTCACACACGTCTCTGCTGACTCTCCTGCTCCATTGCCGCCCTGCACTCTGCCCCAATCTTCCAGCCCTACTCTCTACCCCAAGCTCTGCCCTGATCTTCCAGCCCTGCTCTCTGCCCCAATCTTGCCCTGCTCTGTCCCGATCATGCCCTGCTCTCTGCCCCGATCTTCCAGTCCTGCGTTCTTCCCCGATCATGTCCTGCTCTCTGCCTCAAGCTCTGGATCTCTGCCGCCTTCCCTGCAGTGCGAGCCCATGGGTTTAAAGTGGGGCTGCACGCCGCAGTGCAGCCCCGCTTTAAACCCATGGGCTCGCACTGCAGGGAAGGCGACAGAGAGTAGGAGAGTCGGGCAGGTTAAGGCCTAACGTGTTCTGGCTGATTGCCCCCCCCTTCCCTACCTGCAAGTGTCTTCCTTGCGTGGAGAGAGCATGCACAGACCATTGACAGGCAAAGAGATGGTCTGCGCATGTGTCTGGATTGCTCAGTAGCGATCTGTGTGGTCAGTGGGGGTTGTTCCTCCGATCGCCCCCATTTAAATATTACCCTCTTGTGAATTGGTCGGCCTGCCACGGATCGATCACAATCGGGCAGGTTAGTGAATCTAGCCCTAAGTCTGGAAGTTAAGTCTTGCTGTACCAGTATTTCACTGACCATGCAGTTAAGGAGAAATCAGTCACAGGACTGTGGATCCTCTCAGCTTCCTATTTTGTGCATTGAGTACTGTGAGCAGTCATTCTCTTGCCTGTTAATTTCTGAAGGGCTATAACTCTTCGCTTATCACTCTGACATGGCGATGAATGAGCATGGCCTTCTGTTTAGAAAAATGCATACAGATGCCTATTAAAGTGTCCCTCCTGTTATGGTAATAAAAAAGCACTTAGCAAAAATTGGACCCGCAGGCTGCATATTAAGATGAAAAAGATATACCATTTCAAAAATATGTGTCCTTATAGTTTTCTTCTTGCATAAAAACCTTGACAATTTAAAAAGAAATTCTTCAGGCTGCCTGTGGGTCTGTATTGCAGTTGCACTCTGCCAGGTCAATTGTCCAGCTCACTACTGAGGAGTTCTTTCATCCTGCACCAAGCGAAACCAGCCCCCTCACATCTTACAGTGTTCTGATATATTCAGAGGACCATGCTTTAATGTGAGATATCGACTGCCTGTTGTGAGTCGTATTAAGAACAAGAGAAGTGCAGGGCTGGCTCAGACCAAAGATCGCTCAAATCATCGGAAGATTGAAGGGTGACTAATGTTATACCGAAAGGGTTCCAGGGGTGATTCAGAAAATTACAGACTGGTGAGCTTGACTTCAGTGCTGGGAAAAATAGTTGAAACCATTATAAAAAATAAAATTACGGAACATGTAGACAAATATGATTTAATGGGTTCTGCAGGGGAGGTTTTGCCTCCTCAATTTGCTGCATTTTTTATGAAGGTGTAAATAAACATGTGGATAAAGGAGAGCTGGTTGATTTTCAGAAAGTTTTTGACAAAGTTCCTCATGAGATACTTCTGAGAAAATTAAAGAGTCGTGGGATAGGAGGCAATGTTCTGTTATGGATTAGGAATTGGTTAAATAGCCATTTTTCTTAATGGATGAGGGTAAATAGTGGAGTGACACAGGGACTGGTGCTATTTAACAGATTTATAAATGATCTGGAAATTGAAACAATGAGTGAGGTGATTAACCTCCCCTTTTACAAAACCACGCAGGAAGTTTTTAGCGTCAGCTAGCGCGCTGAATGCGACGGTCATAGAGTTCCTATGAACATGGGAGCAGCACAAAGCATTCAGCGCGCCAGCTGGCACTAAAAATCTCTTGCATGGTTTTGTAAAAGGGGAGGGGTAAATTTGCTGATGTTACTAAACTGTTAAAGTTCTTAAAATGCAGACTACAAAATTTCAGGCAGACCTTAAGAAAATGGAAGATTGGGCGTCCAAATGGCAGATGCAAAGTGATGCACATCAGGAAGAAAAGTCCAGCGCCCAAGAAAAAGATCTAGGTGTCATCAAGGACAGTATCCTGAAACCTTCCACCCAATGTGCAGCAGCGGCAAAAAAAGCAAAAATGATGCTAGGAATTATTAGAAAAGGGATAGTCAACAAGACTAAGAATGTCATAATGCCCCTGTGTAGCTCCATGGTGTGACCTCATTAGGAGTATAGAGTTCAGTTCTGGTCTCCTTATCTCAAGAATGATATAGTGGTGCTAGAAAAGGTTCAAAGAAGAGCGACCAAGATGGTAAAGGGGATGGAACTCCTCTCGTATGAGGAAAGACTAAAACGGTTAGGGCTCTTCAGCTTGGAAAAGAGACAGCTGAGGGGAGATAGGATTGAAGTCTACAAAATCCTGAGTGGATTAGAATGGGTACAAGTGGATCGATTTTTCACTCCATAAAAAATTATAAAAAACCAGAGGACACTCAATGACGTTACAGGGAAAGTACTTGTAAAACCAATAGGAGGAAATATTTTTTACTCAGAGAAATAGGTAAGCTTTGGAATGCTTTTCTAGAGGATGTGATAATAGTGGTTAATATCAAGTTTCAAGTTTATTAGTTTTTAATATACCGACCATCAGCTAGTATCTAGCCGGTTTACAATAAAATATTAAAAATAGGAATAAAAGAATGTAGCACTTATAAAGAGAGGTGGTAGAGGTGTACAATTAATAACATAAACAGGACATACTTGAGAGTGAGGATAAAAGAGAAGGGGAGGGGTAAAGTTACATAATAGGTAAGAAAAAAGAGAGGGGGGAGAAAAAAAAAAAGAGTTGAATTAAAATGGGGGGAGAGGATAAAACATTAGGAATGGGATCGCTTCATAGAAGCGGTTGGTGGAATGAAAGTGAAATGATTCAAGAGCAGTTGAAAGCATCTTGAAATAAGAAAGTCTTCAAGCTTATCTTAAATCTATCAAGCTGTTTTTCTTGATGGAGATGAGATGGTAAAGCATTCCATAAGGTAGGGGCAACTACTGAATAGTTTGATTTCCTAGTGTAGAAGAAATCCTTTAAGGAGGGAATGGAAAGGAGATTCTGTTCTGCAGATCTGAGCAACCTTGTAGGGCGTTGTGGAATTAGAAGCCTATCGAGGTAGGAGGGTTGATGGGAGAGTAGAATTTTAAAGGTCAGCATGATTGTTTTATAAGTAACACGGTGAGAGATGGGAAGCCAGTGGGCTTCTTTCAGGAGGGGGTTAAGGTGGTCATATTTCCCTAATTTAAAGATGAGTTTGATAGCTGTGTTTTGAATTAACTGTAGACGTCAAATTTCTTTTTGAGGAATTCCGTTATATAGGGAGTTACAGTAGTCGAGATGTGAGATGACTAGGGAATGCACCAGAGTTGTAATTGCATCCGTGTCTAGAATAGAGGTAAGAGAACGAATGAGGCGAAGCTTATAAAAACAGGTTTTAACCACTGAGCTAATATGATCATGGAAAATAAGATCTTTGTCGATGATTACTCCCAGTAATTTTATTTTTGTTTCCATTTTTATTGAGGAGGATTTGATAAAAATCTTCCCCGATAAAGATTCATTATTTTTTGTTGGGAATAGGAGACCGCAAGATTTATCGATGTTAAGAGAGAGTTTATTTGTATGAAGCCAGTCGCTTATTTTATCTAGTTTATTGTTAATTTCTTGTATTTCTGTAATATTAGAGCTATTGACGGGGTGTAGTAGTTGAATGTCATCCGCGTAGGCAAAGATAGTGAATCCAATAGATTGGGCTACAGTGAGGAGAGGTTTAAAAAAGTTTGGATAAGTTCCTGGAGGAAAAGTCCACAGTTTGCTATTGAGACAGATGTGAGGAAGTCAGTGCTTGCTCTGGGATTGGTTTCATAGAATGTTGCTACTATTTGGATTTTTGCCAGCTACTTGTCACCTGGATTGGCCACTATGAAAACAGGATACTGGGCTAGAAGGACCATTGGTCTCACCCAGTATGACTATTCTTATGTTCTTGTGTGAACCAAGTATAGGACAGTCAGGCCATTGTGACATCACTGCTGAGGTTGGCTCTTAGGCATTGGTGGAATGATTTATTATGACATCACAATCTCAACTCTGGAATGTTGCTACTCTTTGGATTTCTGCCATGTACTTGGGACCTGGGTTGGCCACTGTTGGAAACAGGATACTGGACTAGAAGGACCATTGGTCTGACCCAATATGGCTATTCTTATGTTCTTATTCATAAAATATCTTCTGTTCTGTCTGCAAGTGGTTAATCTGGGTCACTTTTAATTACCCATCAGATCCTAATAGAAACTTTCCACCCACTATCTATGTCAATGATATTTACACCTTGATTTTAATGAACCAGGTTAAGGAAGGGGGTCCCCAGGGTTCTGCAGTGTCTTATATTCGACTAAATCTCCCAATGGATTCGAAGCAGTTTACAAAACAATTAAATTGACAAGTAATGGCCAGTGCAAAAATCTAATCAGGCACTTTGAATTTCCCTCTCTGTCCCAATGGACTCACAATCTAACTCAGGGATCTCAAAGTCCCTCCTCGAGGGCCGCAATCCAGTCGGGTTTTCAGGATTTCCCCAATGAATATGCATTGAAAGCAGTGCATGCACATAGAACTCATGCATATTCATTGGGGAAATCCTGAAAACCCGATTGGAGGAACTTTGAGACCCCTGATCTAACTATAGTACATATGAAAGAAATAATTACCTATATAAAGAGAAGGAAGAGGGAAAAGCTAACACAATATATTCAAAAGGCATAACAGAAGGAAATTCAATCATATGAATTCTTTTACCACTACTTCTGTGCACACATAGCAAATCTGCCTATTGAAACCTATAGGGTCACCTCTCCATCCTCACTGGTTGCCTACAGCTGTGTTTTTGCTGGTGCAGTGCCTGATATGGCTCTGTCTGTTAATATGCTTTCACAAGGGTGGGGCGTGGGGGGCATCATAGTTTGTATTTGCCAGTTCTGCTCTCTAAAGGGTTTTGTTGCTAAGGGAAGAAATTGGCAGTGCATGAGTCCAAACTGAATCTATCAGGCCAGATAATGTAGAGAGACAAACAAAATATAAGGAAGGAAGAGAAGTTTTCTTTTTAAAATTAGAATTCACTGACTTGCAGTGCCAGTGGTGTGTGTCTGTGGGTAGCACTGGCACACAAAGTAGGCACTCTAGCATAGCCTATAGATGTGCAAAGGGAGAAAGATCAGATATATTCTAATGTTGCTTCACAGGACTTGTAGCTCAATGAGTGGCTGGTGGGGGCCTGCTGAAAAGGGGCATACCTCACGGACCACCTAGATAAGATTTTAGACAGTGTTCAAAAGGATCCAGCTGTCTGACAGAGAAAAGTATAGGAGGGAAGTCAAATTTCGTTTTTTAGGTAGAAAGCTGGAATCCTAAATCTCCAGGACTTAAGAGCTCTGGAGTCTTCATAGGATGAGACAATGTTAGAGAAAAGGATTTAGATTTGTTAGGAACCGGACATTCCAACGACCCCAGTTGCCAAACCAGGATTCAGCATAAACAACCTATCCCTTTCCTTTAACTCCACCCCTCTGAACTGAAGGGATGCCAAATCAATGCCGGTTTTTTAAAACTGCTCCAGAGGGTTTCCAGGAAACTCTAGACCAGTGAACTTGGTGTTGGTGCCAGGCAAATTGGTTGAAGCTATTCTTAAAGTAAACAGATTAAGTGCGTAGTGGGGAGCTGGTTAATATGAAGTCCCATTTTGGATAGCTGGACATTCACATTCCTTAGTATTTTACATAAAGTTCTAAATAGCACCGACTTAAAAAAATTAAATATGTAGAAGATGGATGCTGGCAAATATACGTACAGCAGGAGCACTTTTCAGAAAAAAAATGTAGAAAAAGCAGCAATACTCGGCAGCTTTTATGCTGAAGAGGTAATGTCGCTGTCTCCCTGTATATGTGGTTTAAAAATAGGCATACAAGGGATGCTGTTTCATCTGAGGTGCCTCTAAAATGACCTTACAAGGTGTCACTAGATAGGAGATAGTACCATTCTGTGGACTTCAAAGTGGCTAAAAACCATGAAAGAGAATCTAGGACTAAATGGTAATTTATTCCTATGGCAAAGGGTTAGTAGTGGAATGCCTTCATGGTCTGTGCTATTTAACATATTCATAAATGATTTGGAGATAGGAGTGATGATTTCTGGATAAAATTTGCAGAAGGATCTTGTAAGACTAGGAGTCTGGGTAGCTATATGCAGACATCAGGAAAATAATCTCAATTACAGGTACAAAATGCTGGATTCTGATTTAGGAGTCACCACCCCATAAAATGATCTGGGAGTCATTCTGGACAGTATGTTGAAATTTGCCACAACTGCTAAACAAGGATTATTTGAAAAGGGATGGAGAATAATTCCAAGAATATCCTTGTGCTTTTATCCCTGATCCAGCTGTATCTTGAGTACTGGGTGGATCTCAAAAAAGATATAGTGGAACTAGAAGACAAGTTCAGAGCAGGAAGACATATATAATAAAAGGAGTAGAACCCCTCCATTATGAAGAAAGGCCTGGAGAAAAGATGACTGAAGGGTGATAGAAAGAAGTTTATAAACTCAGGAGTGAAATGGATTGGTTAAACAGAAAACAGTTGTTTAACCTTTCAAACACCACTAAAATACTCGGCTCTTCTCTAACATGTAATTCTATTTTCCCCCTTACTCTTCCATTCTATATATAAGCTCATGTAAACCTTTTCCTTTCTCTTCTTATATTTTAAGTTCTTGTAAACCGTGCCGAGCTCCACTTCCGTGGAGAGGATGCGGTATATAAACTTAAGGTTTAGTTTAGTTTAGTAATGACCAACAGATTGAGAACAAATACAGTTTAAAAAGATTATTTTTTTCATGTAGCATATAATTAACCTATGAAATCAGTTGTCAGAGAAGGTGGTCAAGACACTGCAACCCCGTCAGTGCTACATTTCAGAGATGAGATGCTACACTTGTAGAGAAGGAGTGGGGGAGATGCAGTATTAGAGAAAGAAGGGGAGAAAGGTGAGGTGGTACTTTCAGGGAAAGAAGGTGAGAGCTATACTGCTATGAGAAAGAGAAGATGGGAGATGCTGCTCTACTGGGGAGAAGGGCTTAGGGGAGATGCTGCAATGTTTGGGGGAAAAGGAGGGGCAGATGTTGCATTGGAGGAGGAAAAGGTGGAGATGCTGCATTGTTGGGGGGAGAAGACACTTCACCGAGTACCTAGCTTTCTCAAAATTAGCAAGATATGGTGGAGTGGAGTATCCTAATAGTGCAGTAGCCTGAGAAACAGGGGAACTAGGTACGTGTGTCTTGGATTGGCCACAGTGGAAAGAGGATACTGGGCTAGATGGACCATTGGTTTGGCTCAGTACGGCTATTCATATGTAATCCCCATTGCAGCTCCTGGGCCTAAATACACAGGGTCTCTTTTAACTGAAAGGAAGCTCTGTAATGAGACGGCATAAGATGGAGGAGGATAAACTCAGAAAGGATGGCAGACGTGTGGAATGACCTCCTGGTGAAGGTGGTGGAGATCAGAACTGTATCTGCATTCGAGAAAGCATGGGCAGGGATGTGGGATCTCTTAGGGCAAAGAAGAGATAGTGGGTGATATGGATGGGCAGACTAGATAGACCATATTGCCTATATCTAAACTAAACTAAACCTTAAGTTTATATACCGCATCATCTCCACGGATGTTGTGGAGCTTGGCACGGTTTACAAGAACTTAAAATATAGGAAGAGAAGGAAAAAAAAGATTTACATAAACTTATATATAGAAGATAAGAGTAAGGGGGCATAGAATTACATTTTAGTGAAAAGCCAGGTTTTCAGTTGCTTGCGGAATAATTAGAGGGAGCCCAGGTTCCGCAGCGGGGTAGTAAGGTCGTTCCAAAGACCTGTGATTCTGAAGAGAAGAGATTTTCCTACTTTGCCTGCATAGCGAATACCGTGTAGAGAGGGGAAGGATAATTTATACCTTTGGGCGGGACTGGTAGAGTAAGGACTCGAGGAGTTATAAAATAGTGGGATTAAGGGAGGAAGGATTCCGTGAATGATCTTAAAAGCCAGGCAGAAGCATTTGAAATGGATACTGGAAATCACTGGGAGCCAGTGAAGTTTGGCTAGGAGTGGGAAGACATGGTCAGACTTGCATTTTGCAAAGATCAACTTGGCTGCAGTATTCTGGATTAGCTGGAGTCTTTGAAGACTTTTTTTTGATAGGCTTAAGTAGATGGCATTGCAGTAGTCTAATTTGGAGAGGATGATGGATTGGACAAGGACGGCGAAATGTTGTTGGCGAAAATAGGATCTTACTTTCCTCAGCATGTGGAGGCTGAAAAAGCATGATTTAGCCAAGGAGTTGAGATGGTCATTGAGGGAGAGAGAAGAATCGATAATGATGCCAAGGACCTTGCCTAAGAACTCAAGCTGCAGTGCAGCGCCTGAGGGTAGTGCGAAGAGGGTGGGCAGGTGTTCTAATTTTGGGCCGAGCCAGAGTAATTTTGTTTTTGATTCATTCAATTTCATCTGTACCGAGAAGGACCAGGAATGGAGTCTCATTATGCAAGTTGTAATGTTCTTGTGGAGGTTGGTGAGGTTCTGGTCTGTCTCAAGGAGGACAAGGATGTCATCAGCGTATGTGTAGATTGTTTCAAGGGGGATAATTTGAGGAGTTTCAGGGAGGACATATAGATGTTAAAGAGAATAGGAGATAGGGGTGATCCCTGAGGGACACCGCAAGATGGTGTCCAAGGAACGGACATGGTGTCATTTGTGTTGACAGTGTAGGAGCGAGAGCGTAGGAAGTTTGAGAACTAATTTTCTCTGTTTAATCCTGCATTGCCCCAAAAACAAAATAATTGCCTGTAAATAATATGTCAACGGCTTTTATCGTAGCCACTGGAAGGTGGTATATCAAACCCCATTCCCTTTCTATTCCAGCAACCATAGATCATGGTAAGGTTTGTTCTCAAAAGCAAGATTTATTATTGACAAGTGCAGATCAACTCTGCTTCCTGAGAATGGAATGACAACTAACTGATTTGTCTAAAAATTGGCTCAGCAGATAATTAGTTCATACGTTCTGGGCCTAAAGGAATTATAGATTTTTAAGGAAACTGGAATGAATGTTGTGAGAATTTTTAGAAACGATGAAAAGTGTCAACAATATTGCATTTATTATAACTCTCTACATTACATTGCATCAAGGCTGGTTTATGAGATTGACCATTTTAATCACCGGGTGCGGACTGCTGGGTGCGATGGACCTCTGGTCTGACCCAGTGGAGGCAATTTCTTATGTTCTTAATCAAGTGATTAAAAATTATAATCAATGTGCAGCCCTTTGTCATACAGTATCACAGAACACTTTTGCTTTTCTAGAACTCTTTGCTCTCCTTTCACCTTCTCTTCTGGACCCTACAAGTTCTCCCACTGTTTCCCTTATCACTGAAAACTAACTCACATCAGGTAGGAATTGTGTGGCATAACTCTGACAGCGAATTCAAGAAAGCATGAGACAAGTACATTGGATCTGTAAGGGAGAGTAGATGGCATGGATGAACAGATTGGATAGACCTTTAGGGCTTTATCTGCATTCATTTTTCTCAGTTTCACTTTGGTGAGAGGGCAAAAGAGGAAGTTAAGAGGTGATAGGCTCAGAAGTCATCTAAGGAAATGGTGGTAGAGGTGCTGGAGACAAGGACTAAAGTGTGGGACAGGCTTGTGGGGATCTCTTAGGGAGAAGAGGAGACTGTGGATGGGCTGGTTGTCCTTTATCAGCTGTGATGTTTTCATGCAGTATAGCTTCTCTTTAAGAAGTATCAAGCTTATACTGTTCAGCTGATACATTTTTTATTTTAGGTGCCCAATAATATTGTTGACACCTAAGCATCATTTTAATGTGTACATTGCATTCTTCTGAAAGGTCATGTTCCACATTTTTAACATAAGCCCCATAATAGTAAAACATACTAAAATCATCTCAAAAGCAGCCTAAAATCTAGTAGCTCCTAACAGCCTCTGCAACCTGTTGTAATTTATGTTCTTAGGCTTCTGCGCCCTCCAGCTTTCTTTGCAGTTTAAACTTTCCAAGTGAAGTTAGACTACAGCTACTAACTATACAATGTAAAATGAAAAACAAATTTTCATTTGAGGGATCTGTATATTACCATATAGACTGCATTATGCAAAGATGTATTTGTGCACTGACAGAAATCACTACAAATAATAAGAAAACCCAGACTTTTAAAGGAGTCTAGATGCCTTTGTGTCATCCCCAAGGTCCTTCTGAAGCTTCCGCTCTGCATAATTGACCCTAATGGCATGAAGGAAAACTACACTGCTCAGTTTCCCCAATGCCGTGTCATACCCATCCATCAGCTCTTGATCTCCAGGGCCACAGAGGTAAAGGTGGCTTTGTTGCTTGTCAAACAGTTTTCATGAATGGTTGTCCTCAGCATCCATTGGCATTGCTAATCCTGCTGCTGTGTCTTTCTTATGCAGTTGTTCACAGACGCTGTCAGATTCTTTCAAGGACAGCTCTGTTGTTTTCAGACATAGGGCACTTATCAAATAGAATGCTGCATATCTCCCGAACCCCCACATATATTGTGCAAACCCCCTCAAAGGTTGTGGGCACTGGACACTATCAAATTCAGTGCAGCACATGCTCCTAACCCCTACAATTACTGCGCAAACCCCTATCTTTTCACCTCAACGGCAAAATATTTTCCTAAATGTACCTACTTGTATTACCTCATCAGTTGGAGGATAATTTTCAAAGCGATCTACACAGATAAAAAGTGCTTTGCTCATGTTAATCAGCTGCCCATTCGTAATACCACTAAAGAGTATGGAAGCATGGGGGTGATCTTATAACTAGGCTTTACGACTTAGGTACCTAAAGTATGTGGGACTTTGCGAAGAGCAGCTTTGTGTGGAAGTGAATACTAGCATGTTGGCATCAGCGTATCCACTTATGCCATGTCCATAGCATGTATAAGTGCACATATTTAGCACACGGGCTCTTAAGCCAGTCGGGTTTTCAAGATAATCCCTAATGAATATGCATACAACAGAGGTGACAGGCATGCAAATCTTCCTCATGCATATTCATTAGGGCTCCCCTGATTTAGCAAATAAGTTACAGTGTTCTTTAAGTTCTGTGTGTAAAAGCTGGACATTCCCATGCCTCACCGCTGCACGACCCCCTTTGATCTCCCCCTTGCAGTTATGCAAGTAAGTTAAAGTTCCCCCTTGCCAGTCAGGTTTTCAGGATATCCACATTGAATTTGCTCATTTCTTTCATGCATATTCAAAGTGGATATCTTGAGAACCTGACTGGCAAGGGGGGATTCCAGGACTGAGTTAAAGAAATACTTGGCTAGCACTTATGTACTTAGCTCTCACAATATACAGAATGATGTTTCGACCAGACGGGGCTTCTTCAGGAGTCTGAAGAGTCTCTAAAATGATACTTCAGTAGTCTCTCATGTGAATGCTGCCAAATGGGCTCCATTACATCATTCAACATCATTTTAGAGACTCTTCAGACTCCTGAAGAAGCCCCGTCTGGCTGAAACATGTACATGTCGAGTCATTGAGTTACTGGATGAATAAAGTTATTTGGACCTTCAGATGAGCGAAAGGATCTTTTTGTGTGGACATCATTCTGATTACTACAATTCCACCCTATATTCTGTATTTCTGAGTTGGTGGTTTTCTTTCATGGTCACATATGGATGTTCTCCTATAACTTACATTTACTTATCCGCTTACAGAAAAAACATCCATGCAAACGGTTACACTCAGTGGCATAGTGAGGGTGAGAGGCTGCTGATGCGATGGTGCCCCTCTCCCGCCCCCCCCCACCTCCACACGCTCCTTCCCCACCTCTTCCTGCCGTACGTGTGCCACTTCCCTTCCCCCATACCTTTGTAACATTCCTGGCATGAGCAGCAACCCCCAAGCTTCTGTTGTGCCTGCGTCGGCTCTTCCTCTGTTGTCACTTCCAAGGTGCAGGTCCTGGAAGTGACATTGGAGGAAGAGTCAGTGCTGGCATTACAGCAGGTTGGGGGTTGCTGCTTGCGCCAGGAACGTTACAAAGGTGCGGGGGAAGGGAAGTGGTGTGCACGTGCGTCAGTTGAGGGGGGGCAGAGAGGAAGATGGGTATCTGTGCCCCTTACCAAGATGCCCCCTGGGACGGACCGCCTCCTCCCTCGCTCCCCCTTACTAGGCCACTGGTTCAAATATAAACATATAAGAATGGAAGAAACTCCACAAATGAAAAGTAATCTCAAGTAACTGCTATCTCAGGAAACTGGTGTCGGGCATGTGGACTTTATTATTAGTCTTTTGCAGAAATGCGTTTAGTGTGGGGAAGGGAAAGCACATGCCTAGATTCAAGCAGTCTTTTCGAATTTGCTGCTTGCAACTCACTAGTCAGTCAGCTTCTTTTCCCTCTACTGCCCTCCCAGTTTCTCCCTTTCCCTCTCCCTCTAACAGCCTCTAGCAGTAGCTTTGTATATGGAAAACTCATCTCCCAAAAAGATGGACGTGAAGGGGGCAATATTCAGCGGGCAGCGCCCAGCATTTTGCTTCCAGAGAAAATATATTTCCTTGTATAGAGAGCAACATATCAGCCTCCTATGCTGAGAAGAAGGCACATCTTTACCCTAATCGGAGGATCTGGCACTTCTCCTTTCCTTAACCTT
Source organism: Geotrypetes seraphini (assembly GCF_902459505.1). Lineage (NCBI taxonomy): Eukaryota > Metazoa > Chordata > Amphibia > Gymnophiona > Dermophiidae > Geotrypetes > Geotrypetes seraphini. Next base: position 188,923,386 of record NC_047091.1, on the reverse strand, counting down.
GATGATGAGTTTTCTCAAAGTCTGCTGCAACCTCAGAACGGAGGAAGGACTCACATTTCAGTAGCAAGCTTATGGACTTGAACAGCTAACCAATGAGATTGCACGTAATGACTTTGCTGTCCCCAGATGAGCCTAACGGTGCCAGACTTTTTAAAGCTGTGATTAAAATTATCACTGAAAGAGCTTTTTAAACACCAGCGTGTGCTCTGTGGTCACTAAACTTGCTGAAGTGGTGAATTGCAGGGAATAATTCTGTATAGTGATGCTGTTGGCCCTGAGCTTTTTTGCATGGAAAACTGCTCCCTTCTGTATAAAGTATAACGGTTCGGTGTAATTAAAAAACAAAATCATTAAAAAAATATCTTGCTTTGTACATTTAGGATAATTTGATTCAACATTCCTCTGATTTTAAACACTATAAAATGTTCCAGGCGGTAAAAGTGCAGGGCAGCAAATGCCCAAGGGAGTTGGTGAGGCAGGTTAATATACTGTGCAGGGTTAGCAAACAGTTTTAAAGTGCTGCATAAGCAAATTCAGCACAATGAGAGGTAAAACAGTGGCAGATAAAAGGATTAGCAAGATGCCACTGGTACTCAAAAAGGAGTCCAAGGTGACTGGTACTTTAGATGAGATTTAAACAAAGGAGATGTGCAGAGGGGAGGAGAAAGGAATCCTAGTGCTGCAGGATGAATAGCGTACAAAGTGAAAGGGATGGTGAGGTGTGGGGAGAGAAATAAGAGGAGGAAAGAGGGAAGCAGGGCTGGATTTCAGGTTGGGGTTTTCCTAAGGAGGGGGTGGGGGTGGTGAAGGAGAAAGAGATCCAAAGCCTCCCATCCCCCAGTCATTCCCTCTCACCCTGTTTCCTTTGAGCAAGTACTGCTTAATTTGAAGATAAAGTTCAATGTTGTTTTACTAAATTTGTATAAGTTTCAAGTTTATTAAAATTTTGATAAAACGCAAATCAGGGCTTCTAATCATTTTACAATTTGTATTAAAAAGGGGGAGACCATAAACAAATAAATACCCACGGGACTATACTTGACCAACATAAAACAATAGGAAAATTGGGAGAACTACAAATTATGAGTAAAAAGTACATAAAAGGTAACTCACAATAGGGAATAAGAATTATTGAACCACTCTGGCTGTAACCAAGTCTGTTTAACAGTCAAATGCTTCTTGGAAAAGGTAACTCTTTAGAATTCCCTTAAATTGATCTAAATTTGTTTCTGCCCGGATATAAAGAGTTAAAGAATTCCATATCGTAGGTGCCGTAATTGCAAATGAGGTAGCCCGACGTGTGCTAATGATTTTCAAAGATGGTGTATGAAGAAGATGCTGGGAAGAGGATCTTAGGACTCTTGTAGGTTCAAGTGGGATAAGGCCAGTTCTTTGGTGTTTTGAGTCTTAAAAGAAAGGATGCGCCCTCACCTGGAGTACTGCGTATAGCACTGGTCGTCGTACATGAAGAAAGACAGGGTACTACTCAAAAGGGTCCAGAGAAGAGTGACTAAGATGGTTAAGGGGTTGGAGGAGCTGCCGTACAGTGACAGATTAGAGAAACTGGGCCTCTTCTCCCTCAAACAGAGAAGATTGAGAGGGGACATGATCGAAACATTCAAGATACTGAAGGGGATAGACTTAGTAGATAAGGACAGGTTGTTCACCCTCTCCAAGGTAGGGAGAACAAGAGGGCACTCTCTAAAGTTAAAAGGGGATAGATTCCGTACAAACATAAGGAAGTTCTTCTTCATCCAGAGAGTGGTGAAAAACTGGAACGCTCTCCTGGAAGCTATCATATGGGAAAACACCCTCCAGGGATTCAAGACAAGTTAGACAAGTTCCTTGTAAGGCTAGTCTCAGTTAGGGCATTGGTCTTTGACCAAAAGAGCCGCCACATGAGCGGACTGCTGGGCTCGATGGACCACTGATCTGACCCAGCAGCGGCATCTCTTATGTTCTTATTATAGCTATTTTATATATGATATGGTGTGAATTGGTAGCCAGTGAGCAGTTTTTAATAGAGGAATGATATGGTCAAATTTTTTCCTGTTTGTGAGAATTTTTATGGCAGTATTTTGTATCAGTTGTAGGCAACGGATATCTTTTTGACAGATACCCTTATACAGTGCATTACAGTAATCTAGCTTGGATATGATAAGGGAATGTATTAAAATGTTGAGCGATTGAGGGTCTAGAATCTTCGTAAGAGATCGAATCATTCTTAGTCTAATGAAATAGTTCTTTTCTACAGAGCTGATTTGTGGGCGCTAAGTCAGTTTATTATCTATTACAACACCCAAGATTTTAGTGGCAGACACAGAAATAATAGGGATATCATTTATTGTGATGGGGGATCTAAGCTGAATGTTATCTTTCCATGGAAAAAGAAGACATTTGGATTTTGAAATACTGAGTGATAACATATTTTCATGGAGCCACTGACTAATGTCATCTGTGCTAGATGCATCGATAGGATAAATGATCTGGATGTCATCTGCGTAAGCAGTAAGACCAATAGATTGGTAAAGTATTAATAAAGGAGCCGGGTAAATATTAAAGAGTAGAGGGGGACAATGTAGATCCTTGTGGGATACCAAAGCTGTTTTGGATGGGAGAAGAAGTGGTATTATTAAAGGAGACGACAGCAGTGCGATTTGTGAAATAAGAGGTAAACCATTGAAGGATTTGTTCAGAGATACCTGCTGCTGCTAACCTTCGAAGCAGGAGTTGGTGATCTACTGTATCGAATGTTATACCATATCATATAGTTTCTTATATCCCGCAATTCTATAATAAATCAATGTAGCTTACAATAAAAGTTACATCTGGCCAACGTAGTTACAATAGTTTTCCAGATATGAAGAATGATTAGAGTGGATTCTATGGTCTAGAGCAGGGGTAGGCAATTCTGGTCCTTGAGAGCCACAGGCAGGTCAGGTTTTCAGGATATCTACAATAAATATGCATGAGATTGATTTGCATCTAAAGGAGGCAGTACATGCAGATCCATCTCATACATATTCATTGTGGATATTCTGAAAACCTGACCTGCCTGTGGCTCTTGAGGACCAGAATTGCCTACCCTTGGTCTAGACTAGGGGTCTCAAAGTCCCTCCTTGAGGGCTGCAACCCAGTCGGGTTTTCAGAATTTCACCAATGAATATGCATGAGATCTGTGTGCATGCACTGCTTTCAATGCATATTCATTGGGGAAATCCTGAAAACCCGACTGGATTGCGGCCCTCAAGGAGGGACTTTGAGGTCTAGACAGATTATGAATTAATAAACCATAACTCCAAATGCAAAAATCAGCACATGGTCTGCGAAGAGCCCTTCTTTCTCTTCTCGCACCAGGAAATCCTTGTGAGAGAAGGGGGATAGACACCAAAGAATCAGACTGCTCAGGAGGGCTCCCAGGTTCCGCACTTCATTTTGCTACTGGAGCTGCTGGTCCAAGAACAGTACTTGAATATTCTACTGCATGGATAATTTTTGCCATTACCTTAACCCAGCCTTTAGTTTGTACAAGTCATACTGTTTAGTCATTTAAATGACAAGTCGTTTATGTTTTGAAAAAATATGGCTAAGCAAGTAATACATTTTGCTTCTTGCCAATGAATGTGTAATTTGTTGCAAATTTCAGCCTAAATAAAAGCAAAGATTCAAATTAAGGGGACGGTTTACTAAAATGTTCTAAATTATGGCCTTAGAAGAGAAGTTATCAATGTGGGCTATTGTTAGTTAGGTTATTTGATCACAATCTGTGTTAGTTTAGCAAGGAGTCATTGTAGAAAATGGAGCCCTGTGGTAAAAATGATCCAACTTAACCGTCACTCACTCTGATGATCTCCCCCTTAGTATGTCTTAATGTGAGAGTCTTCTGTGCACTAAGCCCAGGAATTTTCTTTTTTTTTTCAAGTTCTGCACTTACTTTTCCATTAGCGCCCTGAGGACTTACCACATCCTACTTAGGCAGTGCTAACTGCGCCTGTGTTAACCCTATGTTATCCAATTAGCTTGCTAGCTGGATAACTCTTCTATACCCATTCCCTGCGCATGACACACCCCCTCTCGAAAAATTACCCCTCCAAAATTACACATGATTAGCGCAAGCTGACAGGCTACCACCGAACATTGTCTGGTTTTCTTTTTCCCCCACATTAAGTGCATACAAGCACTTAATGCAGTTTAGTTAAAGGCTTATGAAATTTTTAAAACAAAACTGGTGAAGTTTCGGGGATAAAACTGTGTGTAGCCCTGGTCTTGCACTGCTGCCATCCTGTGGGGCTCCGGCCAGCTCATTGGGTTAGGGACCCACAACCAAGGCTCACAAAAAAAGTTATTGATTTCTCTCTCACACAGTTCTTACAGATCACACTGATCTCAGAGCTTCATAGTCCCACTCGAGCTTGGGCATAGACTAGGGCTGGGTAACTCCAGTAGGCCAGAGGAGACACTGAATCCTGGATCCCAGTCCCCCTCTCAGACTGAGGAATACTCTCCTGTTAGAAGAAACAGCCAAGTCTAAAGGGTAACTGAATAACTGGAACTCTTTATTGAATCTGAACTCAAGTCCAAAGCAAACTATTTACATTCCTTCAAATACATTGGCAGTCAGCAAGTTCACAAGACATGTCATAACAGTCCAACTACAAATGTATTTATCCTCGTTCTTCTTTAAGTACTCTACTGGGAGTAATTATGAATTCTTTCTCTGTCCTTTCCCAGGGACAAAAAGAGGGATCTCCTTCAATGAATAGGACCTTGGCAGGAGAAATTGGATAACCTATCCTTGAATTTCTGTCTCACCGCCTGGAAATTTGATTAACCACCGCCTAGAAATTTGATTAAGCGATATAATTTTTTTAAAAAATAAACTTGAAACTTATTGGATAGCCAGTATTAGCTTCCTCTCCCAGGGACCACGGGAGTTTCCCTCAGTTCACAGGACTTTGGCTTGAGAAAAAGGGATTACCAAAAGCCTTGTATTGTTATTGTCAATTTCTCCACTCTCTATCTACTTCTCAGAAACCATCAAGGAGCCTCCCTTGGTGCTAGGACTCTGATCCAATACTCAAAATCTGCTTACAGTCCCATCTATCTGTGAATTATTTCTAGACACAACCCGTAAAACTATCTTCTCGGTCACTGCTCCTACTCTATGGAATGCCCTTCTATCGGACCTCTGACTAGAAACATCTCTTGAAAAGTTCAAGTCTAGACTAAAACCATTTCTTTTCGAAGATGCCTACACCTTCTGACTCTTTCCATTTCAATAAAAGTCCAAACAGTTTCCATGCAGTCGGTAACACCTAATTGAACCACTTTTTTTTTTTTTTTTCCGCGAACCCTACCCTACCCTCTTGTTTCAATCCCCTTCCCTCCTATCCCTCCCTCTTATGATTTTTTTTCTTCTCGATGTACTTATTCACTTACCATTTCCTGCCTTTTCCTTTTGGTTCCAGTAAGTCAGCTTGTATTGCTCCCCCTTCTAATTTTCTTTTTAAGTTTTATTCTTTTTTAATAACTTTTGAGAATTGCAAACCGTTTAGGTATATATTTGATAAACGGTATATCAAAATTCAGTGACCCCCCCTGAAAAATTCCATACCACTGCTTTTGTTGGCAGAGGCATTTTTCAGGGGGGGGTCACATACAGGGTTACCAGATTTCCTCTTTTAAAAAAAAGGACACTTGGCCCTGCCCTGTTCCACCCCTGCTCCAACCCCACATGGAACCCTTGTCTCCTTCCCTGAGCTCAGGACCATGTCTGGCTGGAGGACCTCTGTGCATGCGTGGATGTCAGCGCAATAATGTCACACGCATGAATGTGACATCATGTTGAAGGCAATGTCCATGCATGTGCAGGGGCCCTCCAGATGCGGCCCTGAGCTCGGAGCCTTCCAAAACCCAGACAAACTACTGGGTTTTGGAAATCCCTCCAGGCACCCATACAGTCTTCTAAAAAGAGGACATGTCTAGGTTTTCTCAGACGTCTGGCAATCCTAGTCACATATGTTTATCACTACTACTAGTGCTACTACAGCATCTTGAGCCTTCCCAATTATTAGTTAGTGGAGATCTCACAGAGACAGAAATTTCTCCCATCGCCGCCCATCCTCAATGAAATCTAACCCGTATTCACCTGTACTCATTAAGATCCATTTCATCCCCACAATTATTGCCCAATCACCACCCACACCCTTAGGATTCAACACTATTATTTACTTGCTTGCAGCACTCTTTCCTCCCAACCCCAACTTGTTTCCTGAGGTTGTTTTTTTTTTTTTTTTTAATGGTATTCACTATTCAACCAGTGAGTATTCCAAGCCTCATTCTGCCTCTCCCCGCACATTCCAAGCCTCATTCTGATGCTCCAGTTGCCTCTCTCAGTGCATTCTAAGTCTCAGGCAGCCTTATGGACTAGGGAATTAACTCATATATTCATATTCCCAAATTTGTATCAACAATTTCGACGTGCCTTAAAAACATATCTTTTTAGGGAATCTTTCGGAAGTTAGATATTGGATGTTTATTCATTTGTATTACTAGTCTTTGTGAACTGCATAGAACTTAATGGTATTTGTGGTATACAATTGAGTTTAAAAAATATATATATATATTTATTTATCAAATTTACATATCAAGTATCTACTTGTACAGAAAGTTGAAGAAAAGTAAACAATTAACGTTCTACTATTCAAATACAAATTATCACAAAGAATAAAAGGACTTGATTTCAGCTCAAGTCCTAAAATTAGATCCAAGATTAACTATAGCGAGTTAAGACATTATAATATAAAACATTATAAAGAAAATAAGGTCCCTCGGCTGAGAGAGGATATCACTTAACATTCAAACTACATTCAAAGTTTCCCTTCATTCATTTGAGCTCCCGCCAGGAAGGCTGTCAGTTAGAAAGGTTCAAAGAAAACATATTTTTTCATACGATATTGTATTATACATTTACATGGGTGATGAAGAAAAAAAGTTCCTCCAAGAGAGAGAACCCCTGGCTTTAACATAAGAAATTCCCGTGCCAGATCTGGAAACATTAATATTTTATAGCCAAGAAATTCTTTCTGCTTGTTCTTGAAGAAGAGCCTAAGCAACCAGTTTTTATCTGGTGCAAGGGCTATTGTAATAAGTAATGTTGCCGCCGATGCGGTTTCTCTATCAGAAAGTTCCAGCATTGCTGAGACATTGAGTGGTTGATTATCTTCCTGCAATTGTGGTTGCTGTTCATTACTTTTTAGTGGCAAATAGGCATGAGTAAATGGTGGCAACATATCCTTTGAAACTCCCAGTCTCCATCATGTAACGTTTCAACATATCCCTAGGAGTCACAGCCGCTATCCTAGGAAAGTTAATCAGTCGCAAGTTGTTATTACGAGAAAAGTTTTCTAGAGAATCCAGTTTTCTGCATAGATTTAAATGATCTTTTACTAACGTTTCACTAAGTTGTTTAGAAACTTTTAGTTCTTGTTGAATATTCACTAGGGAATTCTTTGAATCATCCATTTCAACGCTCAAATTCTTAATGTCAGTTTCTTGGATTTTAAGTTTGCCTTCTAGCTGCACCAGCTGAGTTTTATAGTTTTTGCCAGATCAGCCACGAGGTCCTAAATAGAGTCCAGAGTTACCTCCCTGGGCTTTTCTATAATGTAAGAAACTTTATCAGCTTAAATAATCTCACCAGCTGGAAGCAATTCCTGGCTGTCTCTCCCGGATTCGGTTTGCCCCAGAAGTTGTTGAATCCTCAGTTTTTCCCATGCTCCCCTCCATGTTCTTCCTGGCCTCCGAGGGAAGGTTCAAACCATCTGCCGGTAGCTCTTCCACTCATGGGGAATTAGTAATCTGAGGAGGTGGGGGAGGTGCCCTTGCGTCAGGGCTTAATGTTGTCTCTATGCCCAGGGAAATCGCCTCAGTCTCGCCCCTCCGAGGCGTCTCCAGCGGGGATACAGACGCTTCCGGGATATCTTGCTTACGGCACAGGAGCTCTGGCGCCACGGCGCTGCGGCCTCTCTTCTTCGGCATAATGCAGGTAAGAAAAAACTTCCCCAAAGGGTTTGCAATATTTATTTAAGCGAGCTCACGCAGTGTGTAGCTCAGCTTAATGGACCATCGGCCATCTTGGATCAGGCCTACAAGTGAGTTTTATGATATGTTATTTTCACTACACTCGCACAAGAATCCCATGGCACTTATAGTTTATAATTTATATTCCACTTTTATTACAGTAAAATATACATAATTAAAACAGTACAGATTCAGCACAGCTCAAGCACCACAAACATTAAAGCACATATTTAATTTGGCGAAAAAGATGATGCTTCAAGAGTTTTTTAAATTAACACGTCTTCTTCCATCCCCACAGGAATCCCATAGCAACTTCAATCCCACGGGAAACCCACAATCCCCATTCCCATGCTGCTCTCTAATCTAGGGAAGACCATAGGGGAGACCGGACATCTGGTAACCCTAGCTATGGTGTCTCAGTTGAGCAAGGAGAATAGGCTTCTTGGGTGCCTATTTTAGGGTATAACTGGTGGTGCCAGTTCCTTATCCATCCCTGGTAGCTCCATTTGGCAGATTCCTGCACACCTTTCTCACCCCTCACACACACACAAAAAAATTAATTAAGCAAAACTAAATCCGTTGCAGGTCTGGCGGGTCCAACTGCCTCCCTTCCTCCCTGCTGCTGGCACATACTGGCTTGTAGAACTGATCTCTACACAGACCTGCTCAACAGTGTTTGCGGCCTTCACGCTGCTGGCCTCCTCCTTATGATGCAACTTCCTGTCTTTGCGAAATGAGAAAGTTATGTCATAAGGAGGTGCCTGGCAGAGGGAAGGCCGTGAGTATGTTCAAGCAGGGATTGGATCACTCTTCTACAGCAGGGAGAGAGGAAAGCCGGCTGGAGCCACTGGACCTATGAACGATGGGGTGGGCTGAAGCCGCTGGACCTGCGAGTGAGGGGGACTGGAGCTGATGGATCCATAAGGGGAGGGGGAGGGGGAATGGTTGGATCCAGCCCCTGAAGGGGGTAAGTAGAAACATTGAAATAGTTGGCAGATAAGGGCCACGGCCCATCTAGTCTGCCCACCCTAATGACCCTCCCCTACCTTTGCCCTGTGTCGATCCCATTTGGCCTTAAAATCAGGCACGCTGCTGGCCTCAATCACCTGCAGTGGAAGACTATTCCAGCGATCAACCACCCTTTCAGTGAAAAAGAATTTCCTGGTGTCACCTCGTAGTTTCCTGCCCCTGATTTTCCACGGATGCCGTCTTGTTGCCGTGGGACCCTTGAAAAAGAAGATATCTTCCTCCGCCTCAATGCGGCCCGTGAGATACTTGAACGTCTCGATCATGTCTCCCCTCTCTCTGCGCTCCTCGAGCGAGTATAGCTGTAATTTGTCTAGCCGTTCTTCATACGGGAGATCCTTGAGTCCCGAGACCATCCGGGTGGCCATTCTCTGAACCGACTCCAGTCTCAGCACATCCTTGCAATAATGCAGCCTCCAGAATTGCACACAGTATTCCAGGTGGGGCCTCACCATGGATCTATACAATGACATAATGACTTCCGGCTTACGGCTGACAAAACCCCTGGATATGCAACCTATGATTTGTCTTGCCTTGGATGAAGCTTGCTCCACTTGATTGGCAGCCTTCATGTCCTCACTGATGATCACCCCTAAGTCTCGTTCTGCTACCATTATTGTTAGGATCTCGCCATTAAGAGTATAAGTCTTGCATGGATTTTGGCAGCCCAGGTGCATAACTTTGCATTTTTTGGCATTGAAGCTGAGTTGCCAGGTCCTAGACCAGTGCTCCAGTAGGAGTAGGTCGTGCATTATGTTTTGTTTTTTTTAATTTCTTTATTCATTTTTTCATATTACAACAAGTGTATCAGAAAAATACATATAATCTTATAAACACACACTTGATTTTCCTTCATGAATACTTTAAGTACAATATATCATATTCATATCCAAGTCTCTTATAAAGATGTTGAATAGGATCGGGCCCAAGACCGAGCCCTGTGGCACTCCACTGATCACTTCTGTCATTTCGGAGGGGGTGCCGTTCACCACTACCCTCTGGATCCTACCTCCAAGCCAGTTCCCAACCCATTTCGTCAATGTGTCAACCTAATCCTATGGAATTCATCTTGCTTAGCAACCTGCGATGAGGTACGCTATCGAATGCTTTGCTAAAGTCCAGGTATACGAAGTCCAGGGACTCTCCAACATCTAACTTCCCCGTCACCCAGTCAAAGAAGCTGATCAGGTTGGATTGGCAGGATCTTCCCTTAGTAAATCCATGTTGACGGGGATCCCATAGATTCTCCTCATTCAGGATCTTATCCAATTGGCGTCTGATTAGAGTTTCCATTAGTTTGCTCACTATTGATGTTAGACTCACTGGTCTGTAGTTTGCTGCCTCCATCTTTGAGCCTTGTGGGGAATTGTGATCATGGAGGGGGGGTGTTCCCCATGGGATAAAAAACTTTTACCGCTCCTCTGGAGCAGTGAAAATTTTTGTTCCTGCATCTGCAATAAACAGAGCAAATTTTTACCCGGTCCTCCAGTTGCTGTGGGTTAACGACGCAGGGCATCATGTCAATCTCTAGTTCTAACCTAGGATGGGCATTCTTATGTTCTTCTGAAACATAGCTACTATTCCCAATCCCCCTAGTCTTAACTGAAGAAGTGAATTGTTAATTATTTATTTAGTTAACTTTTTTTTTTTTTTTTTTTTAAATAAAGAAATTCTCCCAAGGCAGTATAAAGCAAGAACAATTTGGATATAGGTAATAGATAATTTCAGCTGAAAAAAAATATTCAAATGATAGTATAAATTATGGCATAATATATTAAAATATTGTCACAATGCATAATAAAATATCTTAATAGATAACATAGGGTGTATGCAGAGGTGGAACACTTTGTGGTCCTTTTACTAAAACTTAGCATGGACTACATTTTAAGAAGCCCAGAGGCATATAATGGGCTTCTTAGCATTTAGTGCATGCTAATGTCTGTTAGCGCATGCTAAGCTTTAGTAAAAGGGCCCCATAGACAGATAACGTGTTAGCCAGGGGTCTCAAAGTCCCTCCTTGAGGGCCGCAATCCAGACGGGTTTTCAGGATTTCCCCAATGAATATGCATGAGATCTATGTGTATGCACTGCTTTCAATTCATATTCACTGGGGAAATCCTGAAAACCCGACTGGATTGCGGCCCTCAAGGAGGGACTTTGAGATCCCTGTGTTAGACAGACTAACTTAAAGAAATGTGAAGTTAGAAGGCTGCATGTCAGCTAGGTTAGGAGTGGATAAGCAGGTGCTGTTACAGTATAGTTAATTGCTTCTTCCATAAACTTGGGAGATGAGCCAAGACAGAGTTGGGAGTGTGTTCCAGGGTTTGGGGGCTACTCGAGAGAAGACTTGGTGGGGGTGATGTCCTTTGGAGAGTAGCATGTGCTAATGGAACTTTTAACCCAGGACCTCTGCAGAGAAAGCCTGGGAATACCCCAAATGGTTGCTGCATTAAAATCTCCATTTGGCATGAGTCTACAGTGAATGGAAATTTTACTGAGGCTTAGTAAAAGGGCCCCATTAAAAAGTTGTAATGCATGTGAAAAATGTTTTAAGAAGTTGGGGAAAATGCCCAAAGTAAGAAATGAAAATTTTGTCCTGTGATTCAGTCCTATATTCTTTAGAGTACATTTTAATTTGTTTTTTTGTTACTGACGAATGGCTTATCTGAGCTTTCCCCTCACCACCTGCTTTTCTTTAATTTTTCTTTTTTTTACAGACACACTCTCAGTTCCTCGCTGGTCCCCTCAGATTCCCCGTAGAGATCTAGGAAATTCAATAAAACACAGGTACTGTATTCTGTTGTCGTCATGTGTGCAAAGTGTAGGCATTAGTTGATATTTGGACTGGTTAGCATGACCTTTTCGCTTAAGGCCCATTATTCATCCGGCCACTACCATTATATAAGAAAGTCAATGCTTGGCCATGCCCAGGTTCTGGCCTTGAATTTGCAGGTTTACAGAGCCGGCTGGTTAAGTGCAATATTCAGCATCTGACTGGCTATAAAGAAACACCTAAAGACAGGGCAGCCTTTTATCTGGTCCTGTTTCTGCAGTTAAGTTTAATCGATGAAATGCCAAATATCACATCTAACCAGAATTCCCCAAAGTGGCTGCTAACCTGGCAATCAGTGGCATTATCCAGTGAAGTGCAGCTGAAAAAGCCTGGTTAGGGACAGAAGCTTCTCCGGACCCTTACTTAACCGGTTAATGGAAAGAATCTCACTGCTAACGAATTATCATGGACATGGGGCAGAGGCAGTGGTGTAGCGAGGGTGAGAGGTGACCGGAGCAGGGCACTCTTCCCCTGCCCCCACCCGCGCGTACCCTCTCGTACCGTTAACATTTGCGGCATGAGCAGCAACCTCAACCTGCTGCTCACTCCAGCATCGGCTATTCCTCTGACGTCACTTCCTAGATGTAGGCCCAGGAAGTGATGTCAGAAGAAGAGCTGATGCTGGCATGAGTAGCAGGTTGGGGTTGCAGCTCGTGCTGCAAACAGTAACGAGGTATGGGGGAAGGGAAGGTGTGTGGTAGTGGGGGGGGGAAGAGGTGTACGAGAGCGGGCACCCTCAAGAAGACGGTGCCCAGGGATGGACCGCATTCCTCCCCCCACTCTCCTCCTTACTTTGCCACTGGGCAGAGGGCTGGGCAATTAGAACTACACCCATCTTTGCTTGTTGAATGGCTAATAACAAGGGTTCTAATACAATATCAAAAAGCAAAGGAGATAATGGACAGCCTTGTCTAACCCCCCTCTGCAAAGTAAAACGCTCTGATAAATTATTATTAATATACAATCTTGCAGCAGGGGAGCTCTACAATGTCTGAATCATTCGTATAAATCCTGAACCTATACCAAACCAATCTAATACTTGATACATAAAAGTCCACTCAACCCGATCAAAGGCTTTCTCCGTGTCCAAGGAGACAGAGACATGGGTATTCCTCATACAGATTGGGAATACAAAGTCTCTGCATATGCAGATGATATACTGCTTTATTTGAGAAATCCAGAAATTACCATTCCATGTTTGCTAGAGTTGATAGAGAAATTTGGAAAAGAACTATCACCCATTACAACAGACCCCAGAAAATTTTGCAAAACCTTCAGCAACCAATGTAGGGTCTATTTATATGAGTTATGCGTTTATCCCCAGATTTTTAAACATCATAGTTGCCATTAAATTTGATCACAGTTTTTCAAGTTGTACAGTACCTGGATATTTGGCACTGGGCACTGAATATCTGGGTATAATGCAGTTGCAAACGGTGTGCTTCGAGATGCTGGGGAGGAGAATAGGCACATCCTGTAGGCAGTTAGCCAGCGCCTCTCCTCTCCATGCGTCTTCTCTTCCAGCACCCCCCATTGATGGCTCAGGGCCCTGTCGATGTGATGATATCACACATATGCGTGACGTCATAGCATTGACGTCTGCACACTTCCGGATGCCTTGAGCCGTGGCTACCGTGTTTACTATGCCATGGTTTTGCGAAGTTTGCGAGACACTGTGCTGGAGGTTATCCAAGTATTACTTATATTCCCTTCCAGTACCCAGATAACTCACTGGACAGGTTTAGGACACCTGCTCCTAGCTAATAAATAATGACCTTTTAGCTTTTAGAAAGACCCCACTGAAAATAATGGAATTTGTATTTAATGATGTGCGCTAATGCACGTTAACACATATCAATGCATAGAAATAAATGTGGCAGCCTCCGCGTTTCTGTCTCATTGTTCATATGCTTCAACCTATCTATCTCAACCAGTTTTTTATATGAATAACTCGTCCAGCAGTAGCGGAAGAACCAGCAGAATAATTCATTCCATTTACAAGATCCTTTTAATTGTGTACAGTCATTTCCCTCTAAATGAGTATTTTGTTTAATCAGTTCCTAATCTAGCTAATTTAGAACATGCTTTCCTATATTTAAGGGAACCCTGCAGACATCTTAGAGGAAATTTGTAAAATCTGAGACATTAGGGCTTCTATTCTTAGGTGTTCATAAATTACCCCCATGGTTGGCATTTGTTTTAAATACTGGCTGTGGCATTTAAAGTAATCATGGATATTCAAGTGGCAGAGAGCAATGATATTCAGTTCCGAATTTATCCAGATAGCAACTGCAAAGAGTAGTAAGATTCCATGTTACCAATCCCAGCAGACACTGGAGTTTTCCTCCAGGAACTTGTCCAAACCTTTTTTAAACCCAGCTATGCTAACTGCTGTTTCCATATCCTCTGGCAACAAGTTCTAGAGCTTAATTATTCATTGAGTGAAAAAAAAATTCTTCCTATTTGTTTTGAAGCTATTTCCATGTAATTTATATCTCGTCCTCAGAGAAAGCTTACTCACTGTTTGTTGAATCTATCTTCAACACATAGGAGGGACATATCTGTTGAATTGGGGCAGAGCAATGCAGGATTTTCTAGACCTCAATCATATCCCCCCTCAGTCATCTTTTTTCCAAGCTGAAGAGCCCTAACCTTTTAAGCCTTTCCACACCACTTCACTCATTTGAGTGGAGCCCATTCCCTTTATCATTTTGATTGCTCATTGAACCTTTTCTAATTCCACTATATCTTTTTTGAGATACTGTGTCCAGAATTGAATGCAATTAAGGGAAGGCTGCATCATGGAGCAATTAAAGAGGCAGTATAATATTCTCAGTCTTATTAACTTCCCTTTCCTAATATATTCCTAGCATCCTGTTTGCTTTTTTGGCCGCCACACACTGGGCGGAAGACTTCAGTGTATTGTCTAAGATAATACCTAGATCTTTTTCTTGGGTGCTGACTGTAGCATCTGGTAACTATGATTTAGACTATTCTTCCCAAATGCATCACTTTGCGTTTGTCCACATTAAATTTCATCTGCCATTTGGATGCTCAGTTTTCCAATTTCCTAAGGGCTTCCTGCAATTTTTCATAGTCCACAACTCTGAATAGTTAGTTACAGTACAATAGGTGAGGCAAGACAGATGGGTTGTGTCCCCATGGCCACGTGCCATCTGCAGAAGGAATCCACTCTGGATTTTTTCTCTGTGCCTCTGCTTTATTTTACTGTGCTCCTTAGCTCTACCTACAGTTTTTCCCTTTTGCACGCGTGCCAGCAGGAATGTGTTTGTTCTGCTCTCTCCATTTTATTATTTTATTTGGTGTCTTTTCATCCTGTTTTTCAAGATTTCCTGTGCTCAGAGCGATTCTTCAGCTCTGCCTGCATTGAGTTCACACAGACTTCAGTCTGCAGCGGACAGGCCAATACCTGGTGGTTACTGTCAGTCAGCCTGCATTTACTTCACAGGATCTCGGGTCCGTCCCCATCTTTCTCCTTCTGCTGAACAATGGTTCAAGCGCAGGCTGTTGAGCATCCGTAGGAGATTCAGCTGTGTCTCGCAGGGTGCCAGCTGCGTCTTCTCACCTCCACCCATCCCTGAGCACGTCTGTCGGTCTGCAGGGGTGGAGGTGCAGTCAGGCATAGGGTCTGACTGGCAGCCCGTAGACCAGTGCTGAAGAGGCATTCCCAGCATAAGACAGTGATTCTTTGATTCCAGCTACTGTTAGAGAGCAGAAGCAGGCTGCAGCACATTACCAGCACGTATACAGTGAGTAAAGCCTGTCACAGCCTGTGAAATGAATCGGGAGAGAGATTTGAAAATTTAAGTTTTGAAGACTTCTGCAATACCTTCTATGTTCACTCACCTGAAAATCCTAAAATTATTGCAATTTTGGCACAAATTTCTTAGTGGTGGCCATCTTGGATTTTTAGCTATCTCTTTTTCTAAAGCTCCCTGCTTCTTCAAAACTGCAGATTTTGCCTCAAAACTTGTTGGGATGAAGTCTTAGGGCTCTCCTACTGTGAATTCTTTCCAGAATTGCGCAAATTTAGCGCCTCAAGAGCGTTCTTGTGCCACGTGCTGTGTGGTACAGCTGAGAGAGGCAGCAACGCCAACTTAGCCTCTCCCACGATTAAGCAGGTGACAAAATGCTTGACTAGCCCAGTGGGGTGGCCTTTATTTTTGGGGCTTGACATGGTTGCTAGCTCTGTGCGCCTGGCTACAGACCCTTCACAGCCTAAGAAACGTAAAGTTAAGTCATCAAAGAGTGACTCTACATTCCAGGAGCCTGAATTTATGAAACATTTGTGGAATGAGTTTCAAAGCCAGCGTTCTTCCCCTGCGCAGTCCCTCTACACCTCTAAAGCATCTCTCAGTGGTGTTGCTTCTATGGGTACATCCTCAGCTCAATCAGCAGCTGTTCTTGTGCTGCCTGATCCTGATCTGGGAGATCGTTATGATGACCAGCTTGTTGACTGCTTATTTACAGGCACAGCACTTCCCAGGATAGGGGTCCAGGGACTGTCAGCCGTATCTTTGGACACTTCTGAGGTTTTGGAACCTGAAGACAATCCCACGGTTCTGCGTTTATATAAGTCTGCGGCTTTGCCGGTTCTTATTTCGGAGACTTTGCAGGAGTTGAGTTTAGTCACTCAGCTGGCTCTGCCCACTTCTTCCTCCTGGCTTTGTGGTGTGCGCTTTCAGTCTGCTACCTTCCCCTGGCACCCTGATATGAGTGTTTTAATCTTGGAGCAGTATGACTTTCCGGAAGATGCTCTTAAGATAGCAAGGGCCATATCTTGCTTGTATCATAGTAACATAGTAAATGATTGCAGATAAAGACCTGAATGGTCCAACCAGTCTGCCCTGTAATCACATGCATTACAATTTCATGATTATATTAAAATGCCTTTTTCCTTTGTTATTTCTGGGCCTTAGACCTTACAAATCTACCCGCTGAAGCTCACACCAGCCTATCCAGGCCAATCAGAGTGTTAGGTCCCTTCACAGTGCATCCCAGGATGCACCAAGAAGGAGGCCCAAGGCCCTGATTGGCCCAGATACTTAAGGCCCCTCCCATAGGAGGGGCTTAGGGTCTCCAGGCCAATCAGGACCTTAGGCCTCTCCAAAGTGCACCCAGGATGCATCGGGAAGGGGAAGGCCCGTTATTTTGAAAAGGCGGGCCTGCTGGCAAGAGGGCATGGGCATCCCTTTTGCTGGCTTCTACAATGAGATATGAGGATGGGCTGGGGGGTTGCTTGAACTTGGGGGAGTTCCTGAGCTGATACCCCAAGCCCACCAGGGCTGTCTTTTGGGGTCTTGTTGGTGGGATGGTGGGAGGGGAATCTTTGTGTAGGGTAGGGGGGATCTAGGTGGCTAAGTGCACAACTGGGTTGCTGAGGCAGGAGGGAATAGGCATCCCTCCTGTCTCTCTGGGTGCGTCATTGTCGGGGGGGGGGGGGGGGTTGGGGACCTGAGGTTGTCATCGGTTGGGGGGGCAATGGCTGTGGTCAGGAGGGGTGTTGGCATGACTTTTTAAAAAATGGGGATTGATATTGTGTGTGGACACATCTAATATACTGGACTCAGAGAAGCTCATGAGTGGGGAATAGGCCGAAAAATTGGAGCACATAGAGGTAAGTAAGAAGGATGTCCTCAAACAGATAGACAGGTTAAAATGCGGTAAATCACCGGGCCCGGACGGGATCCACCCAAGGGTTCTGAAGGAACTAAGACAAGAAATAGCGGGCACAATCCAGCATGTTTGCAACCTATCCTTGAAAACTGGTGAGGTACCAGAGGACTGGAAATTGGCGAATGTCACACCTATCTTCAAGAAGGGATCGAGGGGTGACCCCGGGAACTTCAGGCCGGTGAGCCTGACTTCAATTATAGGGAAGATGGTGGAAGCTATGATCAAGGACGGCATTTGCGAGCACATCGAGAGGAATAGCCTACTGAGAACAAGCCAGCACGGATTCTGTAAGGGAAGGTCGTGCCTAACGAACCTTCTGTACTTCTTTGAGGGAATAAGCAGTCGGGTGGACAATGGGGAACCCATAGACATCATTTACCTCGATTTTGAAAAGGCTTTCGACAAGGTGCCACATGAAAGGCTGCTTAGGAAGCTGTGGAACCACGGGGTGGGAGGGGATGTGCACAGATGGATCAAGCACTGGTTGTCGGGTAGACTGCAGAGGGTCGTAGTGAAGGGCCAATATTCTGACTGGCGGGGAGTCACAAGCGGTGTGCCACAGGGATCGGTGCTGGAGCCGTTACTCTTCAACATATTTATCAATGACCTGGAAAAGGAGGCAAAGTGTGAGGTTATAAAATTTGCAGACGATACCAAACTGTGTGGCAGAGTTAGGTCTAGGGAGGAGTGTGAGGACCTGCAAAGGGACCTGGACAAGCTGGAAGACTGGGCAAACAAATGGCAAATGCGCTTTAACGTGGAAAAATGCAAGGTCATGCATATAGGGAAAAAGAACCCGTTGTTCAACTACAAATTGGGGGGGGAGGCATTGTTGGGAGACAGCAGACTTGAGAGAGACTTGGGTGTGCTGGTGGATGCATCACTGAAGCCATCTGCACAGTGCGCAGCAGCCTCGAAAAAAGCCAACAGGATGCTAGGCATCATAAAGAGGGGCATAACAACCAGGACGCGGGAAGTTATCATGTCATTGTATCGAGCGATGGTGCGTCCACATCTGGAATACTGCATTCAGTATTGGTCGCCGCACCTCAAGAAGGACATGGCGGTACTTGAGAGAGTCCAAAGGAGAGCAACGAAACTGGTAAAAGGGCTGGAACACTGCCCATACGCCGAGAGGTTGGATAGGCTGGGGCTCTTCTCTCTGGAAAAAAGGAGGCTCAGGGGAGATATGATAGAGACCTTCAAGATCATGAGGGGCATAGAGAGGGTGGATAGGGACAGATTCTTCAGACTGAAGGGGACAACAAGTACGAGGGGGCATTCGGAGAAAATGAAGGGAGATAGGTTCAAAACAAATGCAAGGAAGTTTTTTTTCACCCAAAGGGTCGTGGACACTTGGAATGCGCTACCGGAGGAAGTGATCAGGCAGAGTACGGTACAGGGATTCAAACAGGGATTGGACGGATTCCTGAGGGATAAAGGGATCGTGGGATACTGAGGGAGGAGCTGGGATGTAACACAAGTATAGAAAGCTAACCAGGTAATAAGTATGGAAACCCAACCAGGTCGTGCATGTGCAAGACCGGAGGGTTAGGACTTCGATGGGAAGATAGGACTTCAATGAGAAACCAAGGTGGCAAGGGAGCCCCTTCTGGTGATTCAGACAGGTCGTGACCTGTTTGGGCCGCCGCGGGAGCGGACTGCCGGGCAGGATGGACCTATGGTCTGACCCGGCGGAGGCACTGATTATGTTCTTATAACACATGCACAACATCTGTGTCCATTAGGTTTCCTGCCCCTCAGCTGTTTGAGCTTCCACTGCCGGCTCTGTGCATGTGTGAGAGTCGTTCTCATAGCGAATCAACAGCAGGATCGGAAGGGGATTACGCTGAACCGCAGCTCAAATCATTTGCATGCAAACTCGTTTGAGCATCAATCGCTCTTTTGGAATCGGCTAAAAATTGGATTGCAGCGGACCCACACAGCATTACCGACCCTGCTTAGTGCATGTACGGTAGTCCAGGGCAGATGGGAGGTGGCCTTTGTAATCAAGATTTTGAATTTGATACAAGGTGAGACTGGAAGCCAGTGTTTGAATTTTAATAGTGAGGTGACAGGGTCAAAACAGTGAGAGTTGTGAAATAATTTAACAGCTATGGACTGGGTAAAATAGGGGTGTTTTAAGGAATAAAGAGGAAGATGGATGTAAAGAGAGCTAGCTCTAAGCTCATCTACCCAAAATACCTGGATTACTGCTGATAAGGGGGAAGAAAAAGACCATAAGCATTGTTCCAGTTCTGACAAGGGAATATTGGTTGCAAGTTGTCGGCCTCCCATCAGATCCCAGAATCAAAAGATGCTGAAATGTCACCCTGGGGCTCCTTTCTGGGCAGGATTCCATAGAATCTAAACAAGCAGTATCTCTGCATCTTAAAATGGCTGTCTGGATGTATATTTTTCATGAGGAAGCAAAGAAGCATTTTTTTTCCACATTCAAGGTTTGTCATGCAGTCTTGTGAAAACTTTTGTCCCTTCTTTTTCACTGTGGCCGAGTTCCCAAAACATATCCATCAACTAGGAAATACAATGAATGAAACTTCTGGGCTCTTTAAACTGAGGCAAAAATGATTTTCTCATCTTTCCATTAATCTTCAGTTTAGCAGGCTGTAACAAAGAGCAAGATATATTATGTTTAAATCCTTTAAATCACTGCCCAGCTTTATCAGACAGAAAGAAACATTAGCTTTTGTCCTTTGTATGTCATATTTCTAGATTGCCTGATTAACCTTAAAATCAGCTGTTCGTGGTACGATACTGGGCCAATCATTCAGCTTTGTCAGACATGAAAACCCAATGCAACCTTTCTCCTACCAAATCATCAATCAGACAATTGTGTGTGAAATACGTCTTGCATTTGAACACACGTGAAATCTGGCATCCCACTGGCTTCAGATGTATTGGCTAACATTATTTCTCCTGATGTGATTTTCACTGCTATCCACTTTTTTGGTAGCATTTTCTGTAGCAAAGAATGATAGCTATAAGTATTTTGTTTCACTTTATTAAGCACTTTTTTCATCCGTAACATTCTCAGTTCAGCATTGCCTCATGCAGTTCAGAGCAGACCACCCCAAGATCTGCTTGATTTAAATTTCCACTAAGCATACCCCCTGTTTTACGAAGCCGCATGGCAACAGCCCTGAAGCCCTTTAAATTTCTATGGGCTTCAGGGCCATTATCGCAGCGCAGCTGCTAGTGTGGCTTCGTAAAACAGGCTCATAGAGGGGACTATTTTCAAGGCAAAATTAGATTATTAGCTAGAAATCATCCTAAATCTAGCTAGTTAACTCTTAGCTGGTTTTAGGCTTGACATTTGGGCAATGTGCCATCTTTAACTGTATTTGATATTCCACAAAGTAATTGAATACATCTAAATGGTTTACAATGTTAGACAGGGAAGTCACATTTGTTAAAATTGCCTTTATTCCAACAAAAATCAAGGCAATGTACAGGTAAAAAATAGTAAAATAATATAGTTAGAAAGGAACTCCATATGAAATAGAAGAAAGCAAAACAATCCATAAGAAATGAAGCAAGACAGTTCACAATAGGGCCAGATTGACAGGGTAGGTGGTCAGAGGATGGAAGTCCAAATTGTAGTCCCGACTCAGGGGCCTGTAGTACTTTAAAACAAAGTAATCGTACATCAGGAAATGTCCATAAGAAATGAACATAGACTTGATAAACAGAGGGGGACAAAACAGCTGCTGAAATTGGCTACAGGCATAGGAGAAAGCAATGTAGTTATTCAGAATTCAGTCTGGGTGAAATAAAATGACATATCAGAGCGAATATAAAGAGGAAGCCCATTCCAAACTAGAGGGGCTACATCCTGAAATCAGGAAAGGCCTGAGAGCCAAGAAGTCCCCAAGTGCCTGAGATTACATGCAGGTTCTTGGGTCAATGGTGACAGTCTCCCACTGCAGTTGCCTCTGCTCTCTCATCCATGGAAGGGAGAGGCCAGATCCAGTCTTCACTGGTGGCAGTCCATATGGAATTTGGTAAATGGGATACCCTTGGAGACTCTGGAATGAGTTATCCTCACTGAGGACACCAGCCTCGTCTGCTGGAGGCTCATTGCTGTGGAGAGATAGAAACATATAGAAACATAGAAGATGACGGCAGAAAAGGGCTATAGCCCATCAAGTCTGCCCACTCTGCTTACCCACCCCCTGTCTATGCCCTAATGACCCAATTTCCTTATCTTGACCCTCGTAGAGATCCCACATGGGTATCCCATTTATTCTTAAAGTCTGGCACGCTGTCTGCCTCGATCACCTGCACTGGAAGCTTGTTCCAATGATCAACCACTGTCTGTGAAGAAATACTTTCTGGTGTTGCCATGAAATTTTCCGCCCCTGAGTTTGAGCGGGTGCCCTCTTGTGGCCGAGGGTCCCTTGAGAAAGAAAATATCATCTTCCACTTCGACACGTCCCGTGAGGTACTTAAATGTTTCGATCATGTCTCCCTTCTCCCTACGTTCCTCAAGAGTGTAGAGCTGCAATTTGTTCTGTGCACATCTTTACTGTAATGTGGCCTCCAGAATTGCACACAGTACTCCAGATGAGGTCTCACCATGGCCCTGTACAACGGCATTATGACTTCAGGCTTTCGGCTGACGAAACTTCTATTGATACAACCCAATATCTGCCTTGCCTTAGATGAAGCCTTCTCCACTTGATTGGCAGTTTTCATGTCTGCACTGATGATAGGGGTGGAATGGTCTGTCATCTACCTGAAGAGCAGAACCATCAGAAAGCCCTGATTGGTGGCAAAGCAGCAGGGCGTTCTTACTCCAAATGTAACAAGTACTCTCAAGCTGTTCTTAATTGCTGATATAAAACATAGTGAAGACTTATCTGTGGTGTGAAGGCTTGTCTGCTGCTTTATACAGGCTTCAATTCCCACGCCCTCCAACGTTTCGCCAAAAGGCTGCTTCAGGGATTGGGAGGGATAATCTGTAAAATAAAAGCCACACATTAGCATTCAATATCTCGGAGACTGAAGAAAAAAGTAAGCAGCACTCCATTGCGTGACTGGTGACTGGGGATTGCTGGACTTTTGTGCTGTAGGCTTTCCTAAGCAGTGCTAATATTGAATTTATAGCAAGCACGCGTTTTGATGATTACAGCTACAAAAAGAAGAGCATATATTTCCTACTATTACTGGACTCCTTCGCCTAGGGCCCAATATGAACTATGCACGCTGAACTGCGTATAGCAGCAGCCAAGTGTGAATGTATTTTTCATGAGTTTTTCACATTTTTTATTTATGGCACGTTTGTGCACTGTAATTCACAACAGGGGTAAGACCAGGGATGTGACACCTCCTGAGTGGGTATAAAGAGTGTCAGCTGGCGTGTTGGTCTGCCCCCATCACATTTAATTTCTCTCGCATTAATATTGGAGTGTGTGGACCTTTGTCCTTGGCTGCTGCTATCTTCACTTTATCTGTGAAGAATTTTTGCATTTCTTCTGAGTGGGTTTTTACACTTGAAATCAATATCATCTCAGCCAGTCCTATCAATTCATACAGCCCATACCATCAAAACAGGATCTCACACACTTCTAGTCACTAAAAGGGTAATTATTCATTCTAAGTTTCAAGTTTTATTAATGCTTGATAAATCGCTTATTTAATTTCTTAAGCGATGTACAGTTCAAATTAAAAAGTGGGCAGTGAATACAATAACATAAATTAAAACTTACTAAGTAAGACACACATGAGTCGTGAGGGGTAGGAGGAGAAAGTTACAATTTCTTTGCAGAATATGAAAAACATGGAAGGGAAGTTAACACAAGGAGGAGTAAAATTTAAAAAAATGAGCCAGAGAAAAAAAATTCTAAATCGGTGGGTCATAGATTAAATGCATCTTTAAAAAGGTAGGTTTTAAAAATTTTTTTGAAGGATACGAGGTCCTTTTCGTCTCTTATGTATTGAGGTATAGAATTCCACAGAAGAGGGGCTGTAGCCGAAAACATGTCCTGTCTTCTGGTTCCTATTATTTTCAAGGATGGAACTGTTAGCAGACTATAGCATGGAGGATGTTTTAGCCCTATATTAAGAAAAATGAAATTTTTATACTATATAGGATTATAAGATTTTATTTATTTATTATTATTAAAAAATTTATATACCATATACAACTATGCAGTTTCCAAATGACATACATAGAATCTTGTTTCCCTCCGATTGTCACGTATAACAGACATATCAAGACAACATTATTAATCATCCCTGTTATAGGGATAGAGCACAAATCCCCCTTGCCCAGTAGCACCCCTTCCCTGCTCCCCTGTCTAGCAGTAGCCCTTCTTCCTTCTTTCTACCTCCCCCTTGTCCAGCAGCACCCTTTCCCTGCTCTCCCCTGTCCAGCAGCACCCCTTCTCCTTTCCTTTACCTCCACCCTGTCCAGCAGCACCCCTTCCCTGCTCCCCCCTGTCTAGCAGTAGCCCTTCTACCTTCCTTTTACCTCCCCCCTGTCCAGAAGCACCCCTTCCCTGCTCTCCCCTGTCCAGCAGTAGTCCTTCTCCCTTCCTTTTACCTCCCCCCTGTCCAGCAGCACCCCTTCCCTGCTCCCCCCTGTCTAGCAGTAGCCCTTCTACTTTCCTTTTACCTCCCCCCTGTCCAGCAGTACCCCTTCCCTGCTCACTGACTTGCGGTGTACACATGCGTGGTAGCTACAGTGGTGCCTTTTCCCGGCTCGGTTTGCCGGCTGTTATTCCCCCTATATGCGGTCGGTGCCGAGAACAGCTGGAGGAAGCAGCCCGTACGGGCATTGGGCCAAGTCAGCCATAGGTGAGTTTCTGGGCGGCAGGTGACCGGCATCTGCAATGCCTCTTCCTTTGTCTGTTGCATGTGGGAAGCTCCTGTTCCGCCCTTCCCTTCCTGAAATGAAATGGAGACCATGGGTACTGTGATGCTGTGGGCTGGGGATTGAGCCTGGATCTAGCTTTTTCCTTTGCGGTATTGGGCTCTAGAACTGTGTTTCGGCTCCTTGCATCCTGAGGCAGGAACGTCACAGTAGTACCCCCATCTCCCTTTCCAGCATCCGCTAGGCAGGGCAGCCTCAGGGCTTTTGCTAGGCCGGCCCGCCTCGCATTATTGAAGTGGGTTAGCCTAGCAAATGCCCCGCAGCTGCTGCCGCTGCTGGTCAGTCAGAAATCAGCCAGCATTGGAGATTGGGACAGGAACGTTGCTGGGGAAACCGCCGTACGCGTCGCTAACTGCCTCAGGGTTTTATCATGGCGGATTACAAATATAAATTCACTTTTAGTTGCATCACCCAACGCCTAACTTTAGGTGACCTGTAGAAAATTACCCCTTATACTGTTTGTTTGTTTGTTTATTTATCCCCCGCCCTTATCCAGGGCGAGTTATATAATTACATACAAAATAAGACACACTTACACACCAAATATAAAATGACATGTAACAAAGAAGCACCACAAAGGAATTGGCTAAAATACCTAAATCCTGGGTGGTAAGTCTGACCAAACAGTCACTCAATGGGAGAGAACAAGCTTTAGAATAGTGGACATCAGTATGAGCCCTTCGTATATAACGACAACCTTTGACTCAGGCAAAAAAGTCACTTCAACGATGAACATCATTATAGCGAAGCCTAAAATACTTCCGAATTAAAAATGTCATTTGTATATCATTTCAGAGAGATCCCTCATGCCATATGCTGCAGTGAGGAGTTTGGCCAGAGCGATCCACCCCCCTTGGACCTTGCAATGTGAACCTGATCTTAAAGTTCCCCCCTCCCCCCGAGCTCCTTACTCTTCTCATTCACTATCCATTGAACAGTTTTATAGGGCTGGTGCTTTAACTCTGCCAGATAACTAGGAAAAACCCGATTCACCCCTGGGTTCCACTTACCTCTTCCTATCTTAACCTCTCTTTTATTAACTGTGGCAGGATAAGGGTTAGAAAATCAGGGCTCATTTGCACGGGTTCAGGGGTAACCCAATGATCACTTTCCTGTATCTGGTGGTTATAGACCAGACATGGGCAGCTTGAGGGCCGGAATCCAATCTGGTTTTCAGGAGTTCCCGAATGAATATGCATGAGATCTATTTGCATGCACTGCTTTGAGTGCATATTCATTGGGGAAATCCTGAAAACCCAATTGGATTCCAGCCCTCAAGGACCGGAGTTGCCCTTGTCTGTTATAGACTAAGAGTGTATTCTAGAAACAGAGAAACATGATGGCAGATAAAGGCCAAAGGGCCCATCCAGTTTGCCCATCCGCAGCATCCACTATCTTCTCCTCTCCCTGAGAAATCCCCTATGCCTGTCCCATGCATTCTTAAATTTGTCCGGGTTTTGAAAAGCTTCTACCTTGGGACTGCGTTGGGCGTGCATCTGCACATGCGCAGATGGAACACGGTGACATCGTGATCATGCCCTCCTAATGCAGGCCGAGAACAGGTTGAGCAGAACGTGGTGGGCTGTAGGTGGGGCTCATTTCTTGTACATTAATTCAAAAGAGATATTTAAAAGTCTCAGTCATATCCCCCTCTTCAATATACATATTGAGGTCTATAGTGCCAGTTACGTGTGTGACTTAATTGCCTGAAGCAGGATTTGTGGTTATTTTCTTCACTCTATGTTCTGTGTTTATATTCAGGTTTTCCACCAAGTATTGGATGTCTCAGACCTGCACCGTCTGTGGGAAAGGAATGTTGTTCGGACTGAAATGTAAAAACTGCAAGTATGTACACACTATTGAGCCTTTTTCTTTTTCTTTTGTAAGAGAAGTGGGGGCTCCAGAGGCCTTTGTGCTTTTCCCTCAGCAGTGTATACTTTTGGAGATGCAAACTGCCATCTCTGAGGTTTGAGGTTTTGCAGAGTCCATAGAAATGTGCAAGCTGAGGGAACAGAAGAAAGAATATAACTCCCGGCAACATGGAAATCTTTCTTGTTTGAGGGGGATTTTTGGTCTGCTGGGGGAGGGAGATGCAGGATTATGATAGTACCTGTCTTTCTCATTATAAAGTCTTACATTTCCAGAAGTACCACCTGCTTTCATCTGATCCTCATCTCTTCCTTTTGGGGGCATTTTTCAAACTTCTGCAAGTATTTACTTGTTTGGAAATACATTTCCTTGCAGATTTTACACCAAAAGAAAATTATGTTCCCTTTAGAAATTTTATAGGATAAAAAAGTACCCTTAGGAATCTGCACCTTTTTCTGCAGGTAATTTTCTCTTAAAACAAACATTTAGTTTTGAAAATGCAAATCTATGCATGTTTTGGCACCCCTCACCTTATCATTTATCCAGTGAAATAGCTTTTTTAAAGTTGCATCTTTGAGCATGGTATCCTTCCAGGTGAGATGTACGTGGAAAGCTGAGCACAATGGAATGGTTAATTAGAAACTCGTACACTCAATCTCACCAAAATGAACCACAGTGTTCCTTGCAGCTGGTGTGCAGGACTCATCTTCATCTGTCAGAAGATTTTCTCAGCTGCCCCACTGTTCAAAGGTTGCTAGTTTTGTGATTTCACTACCAGTCCCCATTCCCTTCATACATTACTTACATTCTGTTGTATTACATTCAACAAAAACAGAAAAAATCCCCACAATAAAATATTCACCAAGAAAAGTAGGGATGGAAGGTGCAGCCACTGAGGATAATAGTCTGATGAAATAGTTTATTGCAGCATATAGTATGGACCCAACACAATTTGTGTTTTGGCTCCAGAAGAGCCTGCCTCAGGGGTCACAATGATTATTTCATTTATTCTTGGACAAGCAGGCAGCATATTCTCACATGTGGGTGACGTCATCCACAAAGCCTGGTAAGGACAGTGCTAAAAGTGTACTGTCACTTTAAACTTCTTAAGAAGCTTCGAGACTGCCCAAACTGCACACGCGCAAGGGCCTTCCTGCCCGACATTGGCTCACGGTTCCTTAGTTCTTCATTTTTCACAGAGTAAAAAAGTTATGTTTGGACTCCGTCTATATGAGTTGCCTTCCCATCAACATTTTTGTGGCCTTTTGGCTCGTTTTCTTTTACCTTTTATTATTTTTACTGTTTTATTATTTCTTTGTTCTTCATTCTCTGTATCTGCTATATCTGTAGGGCGTGCTTTCTCATTGAGGTCACCCGCCCCTCAATACCCTGCAGTACCACTGATACTGGCTGTTGAGCCAACGGTACTGGTGCAGTCCTTCCAGGACCAGCTTAAGGTGTTCTTCCAACGAGAGCTAGCTGTGCTGTTTAAAGTACATGCAGCACCAATGCTTGCATTGACTCCCTCGGTACCGGCTCAACCTGAGCATGGTGCATTGAGGCCCCAAGGTACCGGACCTATCTCCCAAGTAAATATTGAAGGACATTGAGATCCTGCCAGACTGATCATCGGTCTCCTAGTAAATCCAAGAGAGCATAGCACGGTACAGGTTCTCATTCACCTTGTTGTAAGTCAAGATCTACAAATTCTCGACGACAAACTTCTTCATCTTCAACTGACCGGTTCTGACATCATCGCAGGAGTTCTTCTCGACATTCTCACCATCATCATACTCCCCAGACTAAAAAGCATCCATCTCCGTCTTCTCTTTAAAGAGAGTCTCCTGGAGTTGGAGAGGATGATTCAGATCTCCCTGTCCAAACTGATTCTGATCTGTAACCCATGTTGTCTGCTCCAGAGTCGTATGGCATCCCATCAGATCCATATCCTCTGATTTCTCATTCCATGGCCTTTCTTTTTTCTCTCTTCTTCTTTCTTTCCACAGCCTTCAGGTTTTCTATTAAAGTTTAGAATTGGGTACAGGTTATGATTATGCTAAAATAATCCAATAAAGCATTACTCCTAATAATGAGCATTGCCATCATAATTTGGAACATGATGCATGAATGGTATCTCAGAATGTGATAGTAATACTTTTACATCAACAAAAAAAGGAAGTTCAGGACCCACCATTGAATATTACGGTAAGAATCAATCTCATGTTGTTATTAATTCCCTGCAGGCATTGACCAGCCAAATTTGTATTATTTTTTTATACAAAGCTTTAGTATTTACTTGTTTCTTTATTTTTTTTATAACATTGTTCCTGATTTCCATGTTAGTAATCTTGGTAAGGTACAACTTTATCTGTCATGGATCTACATAGCCAGAGACTACGATAATAATTAATTAGAAACAGATAATATGCCTTCAACTAGGCATAATAGCAGCATTTATCTGTAGGTGATCACACACACACACACACACACACACACACACACACACACAGAGCTTATGTGTAATGGGTTAAAATTGAACAATTGCATTACAGTTTATAAATGTGAATAAATAATAAATACAAACAAAAACATAGTTCAAAGGGGATGGATATTTATTAGGCCAAGGCCCTCAAAAATGTCATTTTATTTGTTTTAGTATTTATATACCATTTATGGCCTAACTGGTTTACATTCAGGTACTTGAGCATTTTTCCCTATCTGTCCCAAAGGGCTCAAACTCTGTCTAATGTACCTAGGGCGATGGGGGATTAGGTGACAAGGAGCAACATGGGATTGGAGGCTGTAGCTGTAACCACTGTGCCACACACTCACCAACAAATGTTATTCCAGTGCAGTAGGTGAGACATTCTAAATAGATGGGTAATATCCCATAGCCGTGTGCATCTGCAGAAGGAATACACTGCAGATTTTTCCTCTTGCCTCCGCAGGGGCATACCGCTGCAAATTGCCTCGTGGATCATGGTGATGATAGATTCCCGCCTTTGGGGCTGGGGGAGCCCACTACAGTTTTTGTCCTGTTTAGGGGTTTTGGACACCCTCTCATTGGAAATTGTCAATTAACTGGTTGGAGCGCAGAGAAAGGGAATAGATTTTGTACAAATGTAAGGAAGTTCTTTACCCAGAGAGTAGTAGAAATCTGGAACGCTTTTCCAGAGGCTGTTATAGGGGAAAGCACCCTTCAGGGATTCAAGAAAAGGTTGGATAAGTTCCTAAGGCTAGACTCAAATAGGGTACTAATCTTTGACCTAAGGGCCGCTGCATGAGCGGACTGCTGGGCACAATGGACCACTGGTCTGACCCAACAGCGGCAAATCTTATGTTCTTATTTCTTCAGTCGAAGATCCGAGCCCGGAAGCGAGGAGCTCGACACTCTGGTGCAGCCATGGCCTCAGGAGATTCTCCTATATGTCTTCCTTGACAAATGTTAGGCTGGGTCCTTCGGTGGATGGCAGTCCATCCGGGCCACTGTCATTCTGGTGGCTCCAGATTGGCCTTAGGAATCACAGCCTTTGGCGAGTGCCCATTCGTACCTACTCACGCAAGGTCTGGTGTGCATAGAGGATCCTAGTCACTTTGCTCTTATGTCATGGCTCTTGGAGTGCAAAGGATATTCTTCTATGGTTAATGATACTCTTCTCAAGTCTAAGAAGTTGTCCACAGTTTCTGCTTACGCCAAGGCATGGAAGGCCTTCCAACATTGGTGTGTCCAGGCCCAGGTGATAAAGTTCTCACTGTGGCATCTCATAGGGTTCAAGTGCTGGGCTCTCTTGTTTTAGATCATGGGATCGTCAGTCCTCGTTGGTGTCTCATCCTGATGTCACTAGATTTCTTAAAGGGGCTCTTCATGTCAGTCCGCCGATTAAGCAACCTTTCCCTGCCTGGAACCTTAACCTGTGCTGTCTGGCCTTACCAAGGCTCCTTTTGAGCCACTTTGAGAGGCTTCCCTGTTAGGCTTGATGCTCAAGACCATTTTTCTGATTGCCATTACTTCAGCGAAACGTGTGTTGGAACTACAAGTTCTTTCTTTCTTAAAAGTTTTATTTTCTACTGAGACACCCGTCCTGGCTCAAATTGAGAAACTCTTTGCTTTGCCTACCTGCTCTCAACTTCCTCCACTCCTTGAATCACATGACCTGGTGATTTAAAACCTGCACAGTTAAGAGTGATCTCTTTCAGTTTGGTGAAGAAGAGCTCCGCTCAGCTGATAAGTCCCTCCTATATGTGCCCTTCTCTTTAACTGCCAACTCCAGACTCCATCCCTTCTGCCTTGCTGTGCCATATGCTTGGAACAAGCTGCCCAAATCCATACGGCAGGCTCCATCTCTGGCAGTGTTCAAGGCCCAGTTGAAAGCCCACCTATTTGAGAGTGCTTTTGACTCCTAACTCCTCTCACCTCACCCATCCCCAACCCTGTATGTCATGTCTGTCTGTCCAAGTTAGATTGTAAGCTCTTCTGAGCAGGGACTGTCTATAAATGTCAAAATGTACAGTGCTATGTAAGCGATTAGTAGTAATAGTAGAAAACTGTTTTTTCCGTATCTCGGAGACTGGGGTTTCCCCTTGGATGGTTCCTTCCCGCCTGCTGAAGGTGATTTTGGCTTTCCATGTTAATCAGGAGGTATGTTTGCCTGCCTTTCAGTCTACTGGTTTCATGACACAATCTTCCATGATGCCTGTTGAAGAGACTGGATATGTGTAGAATGCTTCGGTATTATCTGGAGGTCACTAATGAGTTTCGTCTCTCTGACCTTTTGTTTGTACTGACTCATTCAGTTAGGCGGGGCACTCCCGCTTCCAAGGCCATGATTTCCACATAGATCCATAGGGCCATTTTGTCAGCCTATTTTCTTTCTGGGAAACAGTTGCTTGTTTCCATCAAGGCGCATTCTACTAAGAGTGTGGCTTCTTCGTGGGCCAAAGCTAGAACTGTCTCCCCTGAGGAGACTTGCAGAACGTAAACGTGGTCTTCTCTTCACATGTTTGCTAAGTTTTACAAAGTGGATGTGGCAGCAAGACCAGATTCCGCCTTTGGGATCGTAAGGGTCGGCGCAGCAAGCCTATTCTAGCTTTTTGTGGACTGCTTTTGTTTGTCCTATCTGTCTAGAATGTCTCGCCTATTACACTGGAAAAAGATTATGTACAGTACTTACCCTGGTAAGCTCTTTTTCCAGAAGATAAGTGAGACATCCTAAATTCCCACCCAGTCTTTCTTGCGCCCGCCTACTGTTTCTGTCTGTTTATGCTTCTCCAAGCTAATTCTTGGATGCCTGTCAGTCCTTGGGGGCTGAGAATAATACTGTATATGTTTCCATTTTATATGGGAGTAGTTTCTGAGCTCCTTTGAAGCCTTTGTTGGTAGTTAACATTACTGTTTGATTTTATTTCAACAGTTTGTTTCTAAGCCTCTTGCTACAGGTGCCTCTATTTCACATGTATTGGATGGCTCTCAGTGCTTGGCTACTCATTGCAGGTGACGCTAAGGAACAGAGTGAAATACAGCAGAGGCAAGAGAAAAAATCCAGAGTGGATTCCTTCTGCAGATGCGGCTATGAGGCTATTACCCATCTGTCTAGAATGTCTCACTTACCTACTGGAAAAGAGCTTACCAGGGTAAGTACATAATCTCTTCATAATACTTAAAGACCACAGTTTTAAATGCTTGTGGAGTAGAGTGGTAGGGTAACCTAATGATTAGTGCAGTGGCCTGAGATGTAAGAGAGCTGGGTTCTATTTCCATTGCATCTCCTTGTGACTCTGGGCAAGTCATTTACCCCCCACCCCCTTTTATAAAACCATTCAAGAGGTTTTTAGCGCCGAGCCATACACCGAATGCTGTGAGCTGATCTGACGGTCTTAGAGCATCAGAACAATGCAGAGCATTCAGCGCACCGGCCAGTGCTAAAAACCTGTTGCGTTGTTTTGTAAAAAAAAAGTGGGGGGGTTAATGCTCCATGTCCCCAGATCAGTAAGTACCTTTGTATGAAGGTTCTTCCAAAAGTTTCCGCACTTTCATATTCTCACGGGAAATGGTTAAGGCAGGAGAAGTGGTTTGAGGGCGTGTTAGTAGGATGCTGGGAAAAATGTATCTCAAAACAGAGTGATTATGTGGAAAAGTGATATAATTTGCTTTTGAGATATTTAATAAATAGTGTTTAAAAAATAAAAGTGTATAATATGTAAACTGCATTGATAGCAACAACAGAAAGGCAATACAGGTACAAGATCCTTTATCTGAAATCCTTGGGACCAGGCATATTTCGGTTTTTGGAATTTTTTGGTTTTCAGAATTGGACAAGGCTTAATTATAGTTTTTGGTGGAATTCACTGTGTCATATGTATAAAATGGAAAGGACATTGGCCATTCAGAAAGGGAATTTTAAGAGGTTTCAGGAGATTTGGGAGCCATTAACAAAATATTGTAACGTTTAAAGAGTATTTTCCCCTTTAAATATGCACATCAGGGAGGGGGGAGCTGGGGGGTTGATAGGTTAAAGAATTTTGAATAATTGATATGGATGATTATTGATATTTTATGTATGGGCATTGTGATTGTTTAGAGGGGAGGGGGGATTAATTCTGTAAAGGATATTATAAGAATATTAAGTGTGATATTTGAGTATAAAATGTTGTATTTACTGTTACACTTATTGTAAGTATTGAAATTAATAAAGAAGTGGGAAACACTAAAAAAACATCACCCAAATATGGAACTGAGAAAAAAAAAAAAAGAAAAAGACAGACCATAAGACCATAAAATTGCCACCAAGCTTTTTTATTTCAACATAAGGCAAATATTAAAACACTTCAAGCACTTCATACACAAACTTGTTCCAAGCCAGACAGCTGATTAACCGTTTGGCTGTCTTGCCTGTTTAGATTGTAAGTAAGCTCTTTCGAGCAGGGACTTCTTTTCTTATTCTTTGTAGTAGTAGTAGTAAACTATGGTTCTGGAGCAATACCGTCAAATATAAATGAAGCTTTAACATGCTTCGTCTTTAGTCACACTTAGTTTTTAGTTACATGTTGTCTTAGACAAAAACATCTAACACGCATCATCTTCTGTCTGTATTTGGCTATCTGACAATGGTGCAGGAACAGTGGCAGTCTTTTTAAAGACTTCTTCTAATGTTATCTATCTAATTAACAAAGATTTATTTGATCGAGTAGACTGCCATAATCTCATGCTCACTCATAAATGCACTTTGTTCCATGCCACACATTTTCACCATATCAGCTACAGGAATTTTTTTCTCTGGTATTCCCAAGGTCTTTGTCATCACTACCATCCTCAGGCTTTTTTTTATTTAACACCAATTCAGCTATCTCATCATCACTGATGGAATGCACAATAGGTGCATCTTTATCAATATTCAGCTGCCTTTTATATATTAACATTTTCAGATGAGAGACTTCTGGCATAAGCAATGAGGTTTGATATCATCAGTGATTCATCACTGACTTAAAAACTTTCAAAGTCTTCCTCTACAGGTTCATTTTAATCTAATATTGTTAATGGGCAAAGTTTGTGCCAAGCATTTTTTAATGCTGATTTAATTACATCTTTTCAGGCTTTGGCAAGTGCATAAATGTCATTCTCAAAACTGAACTCCTTAAGAAAGTCTTGAATAAGAATTTAGTAGTTTTAAGAATTTTTCAGTTGTATGTTTTAATGCTTAGATGTTTTTGTCATTGCTGTTTTTGTTTTTGTTCTGGGTTTTTTATTTTTATGATGTCATTTTAATATTTGATGTCTTTTTATTATTCTGTCTTAATTGTCTTTACCACACTCAAATGTTTTATGAATGTTAGCCGCTTTGAAACTCTGAAAAGGCGGGATAACAAAACTTAAATAAACTTGAAACTAATTGCATCAAGCATACATTTCAGAAAAAAGTCTTTATAATTGGTCTTCATGGAACGTAAAATTCCTTGGTCACAAGGCTGTAGTACAGATGTCACATTGGGTAGGAGGTAAATGGCAGAAACATTAGTTTTTACAAGAAGTTCTTAAAGTGAATGTGCAGAGTAGTTACCTATAACTAGCAAAACTTCACAGTTCTCTTCCAGTTCAGCTTCTCTACAATGAACTCTTGCTGCTGGCACAAAGTTGTTATTGAATCAATCACTAAATGTTTCTCTGGGTACTCATACTTTCTTGTTAGCATAATAGTCCACAGGTAGATGATGTACACCCTTTAAACATTGTGGATGTTGGCTTTTTGCAATCACTGCCAGCTTTAATTTATGTGTGCCTGCAGCATTGGTACATGCAAGAACAGATGCTCTGTCCTTAAACTAGATGGTGCTCATTCTTCAGCTATTGTCAGTGTTTTTCTAGAAACATAGTGCCAGTATTCAGGACAAGGTTTCCATCAGATATCCTCTTAATAAATTCATAAATGAAACTTTCAGCTGACTCATAATCATCACAAATTTTGAGATATTTAATTTCTGTAGCCAATGTTCTGAATATTCACACTCATCATCAATGCTGAGTTCTTGATAGTATTTTTTTGGTTTGCTTCATTATCACCAAATCAACAATGCATCTTCTTTGCTGAACCCACTCAATCAGCACATGATCTAAATCTTCATTTTTTGCCCTAAGCAGTGTTTTTGTGGTTTTCATTCATTTCTGGTCATCACTTTCACTGTAAAATTCAACAACATATCTTTTCATTTCTTTAAGTCATATATGGTTGTTGCTCCCACACCATATTCTTCAGTTAGCTGTTGTACAGACACACCATGATCAAGCTTCTTCAATACCTCAACTTTATGTGCTATTGACAGCTATTTTTTGCTTCTCACTGTTCTGAATGGAATCTACAGCTCTCTTTGCCATTTTCTAGCTTTCTGACCTGAATTGATCAGAAAACAGGAGAAATACATGCAACTGCGTTGTTTTCAGGATGTGTCACATCAGGGAAATTACTTCTGGTTCACCTCAAATTTCAGTTTTTGGAGATTTTCAGTTTTCATAATTTTGGATAAAGGATCTTTTCTACCTGTATATCAAATCCCATCCCCCTCAGCTTTTATTTTACCAATACAATAAAATAATTTAGTAGACCAATCTACCTTTATGTGATTCTTCCACCTGGGTAGATGATCACACAATTTCACAATGTAATCTGACAACTGCTGTTAAAGTCATCAATGCTACTTCATGCCTGTGGTCTCTTGATAATCCCCATGACCTGTAGTGGCATTAGATCCTGTTTCCACTATGCCTTCACTAATTCCTAATAAGAATTCTCTCTATTATAGAAACATAGAAACATGATGGTAGATAAAGGTCAAATGGCCCATCCAGACTGCCCATCCGCAGTAACCATTATCTCTTCCTCTCTCTAAGAGATCCCACGTGCCTATCTCAGGTTTTCTTGAATTCAGACACAGTCTCTGTCGCCACCACCTCTTCCAGGAGGCTGTTCCACACATCTACCACCCTTTCTGTAAAAAAATATTTCCTTAGATTACTCCTAAGCCTATCACCTCTTAACTTCATCCTATGCCCTCTCATTCCAGAGCTTCCTTTCAAATGAGACTCGACTCATGTGCATTTACACCATGTAGGTATTTAAACGGCTCTATCATATCTCCCCTCTCCCGCTTTTCTTCCATACGCATTATGACAAAGACCATGCACCATTTTAGTAGCCTTCCTCTGGAACAACTCCATCCTTTTTATATCTCTTTGAAGGTGCAGCCTCCAGAATTGTACATAATATTCTAAATGAGGTCTCACAAGAGTCTTATACAGAAGTATCAATACCTCCTTTTTCCTACTGGCCATATCTCTCTCTGTGCACCCTAGCATCCTTCTAGCTTTCTCCATCACCTTTTTAACCTGTTTGGCCACCTTATGATCATCACATACAATCGCACACAAGTCCCGCTCTTCACACAC
The DNA here is from genome assembly GCF_902459505.1 of Geotrypetes seraphini. NCBI lineage: Eukaryota > Metazoa > Chordata > Amphibia > Gymnophiona > Dermophiidae > Geotrypetes > Geotrypetes seraphini. Next base: position 188,887,050 of record NC_047091.1, on the reverse strand, counting down.
AAGTCCCGCTCTTCTATAGTGCACATTTTATTCCATAATTCTTTGAAGTCTGTTATTATTTTATCTTCCACTGTTCATTCTGTAAGACCCTCTCCATGAAAATGTGTTTCTCAATATAACAGATGTAACTTTAACCCCTTTTCCCTTCCAATTGTTGTTGGTCTTGTCTTACTTCTAATGTTTATATATATACTGTATGTATTTTAACTTAACTTATTTTATTATTATGTACATCGCTTTGTATAAAGATATAGCGATTCATCAAATATTTAATAAACCTTGAAACCTTGAAAATTCCTGTCATTCCTAAGTCTAATCCCGCGGAGTTATATTTCTTGACCTCTGGTTCTACAATTTCCTCACAAACCAGAGAGAATTGACCCCAAGGAATCCACAGAGAAAAGAGTCCAAGAGAAACCAACAAAAACACTGGAGTGACGATGATCCTGAGATGAACTTTATTGAAAAAAAAATCAAAGTTCCAAATATACAATAAAACAATCCACATGAAAATAAAATGATCCACATAAAAACCTAAAGGACCTAGTCCACTGGTAGCATAGGACCCAACATGGTCCGCATTTCGACAAGATTGTCTTCTTCATGGGTCCTATGAATGATAGGGTACAATGGAGTGATGTGTAAACAATTTGAAGAAGTCTCTGTGATGGTGAATCTAAGGATGTTAGTGACCTCATGCATAAAAAGTAGTGTAGTGCAAAAGGTAAAAATAGACTGGTGGAGTGATAAAGTGATAAGACTAAAATGAGTTGGTGAGAAAGAAGAAAATAATGAATTAGATGGCAAGGATAAAAAGATGGAGAGTGACTCCCAAAAAGTCTCAACACGTGTAGATAAAAATAATAATAATAATGTGATCAATACAAAACGCAGAGTTAGGTGGAGAAAAACTCTAGTGAGGTAAAATTGGTGACCGTTATGTAATATGTATACAGTAACTATATTGTGCGATGGATTTATAAAAACACGAGGAAAACAGGAAGGGAAAAAATGAAAAACACTATACGGGACAACATATGTACCCTAAAAGTCTTATGGTGGTAGATATGTGGAAAAACTAATTGATCCAGAGGAGACATAAATTAAAATATAAATTATTAAAACCACATATATGAGGGGAAGTGGCTTAAGGAAGATGGCCGCAGATAGCTGGAGTTAAGACGCCATGGAGACTACCATCCTTATTACCCACACTAAAGAAGCTGCATTTTACCTTTTTGATGGTTAAGCGTAAATCTAAGCCCCGGGTCTTCCCGGATGAAACTTCAGCAGCAGCGGGGGGACCCGATGGACGCTTTCTTCCAGCAAGGGACAAGAACGACTGAACCGGAGCTTACCTCGGCTGTGAGAGGCACGCCAGCTGAAGCATTTGCACTCTCTTTCGGGGCAACATCACTATCTCCGGAGGAGCGGAGTCTTCCGAGTCACCCGGGGGCGTCGATGCAGCAGTTGGTGGAAGGAACGTCCCGTGGTGTTCTCCCTTCAAACCAGCTTAGTGCGGAAGTCGACTCGGCAGGGTTGAAGCATACTCAGCCATTGGGGCACTCGGAGGAGATGAACCAGAAGATCCCTCAGGATTTCCTCACATTGAATCCTTCTCCAGCTGAGGTTCCAGGTACTTTAAATATTCCAGGAGGTCTGGGTTTTGAACTAACACCCATGCAGAGACCCAAGGTTTTTAATATGGAAACATTTTGGGATGCAAAATCAACTTTACAAATCTCTTTGGGGACTCAAATGCAGCAGCTTACATCAAGGTATACTACTGTTGTTTCTGAAAATTTGGAAATGAAGAATAGAATATCTAGCGTGGAAAATAAAGTGGACGGACAAGAGACTAGAATAAAAACTGTGGAATCTGGGTAAGGGATAGTAGAAACCTGAATTTTAAGATGGAAATGTTGGAAAATATGATTAGAAGATTTAACCTTAGGATTACAAATTTCCCAAAATTACCACTAATTCCAGTGCAAGATACATTTAAGAAATATCTAAAAGAAGTTTTGAAAGTTCCTGAAACCTCTTATCCGCCTCTTACAAAAATATATTATTTACCTATTAAAACTTTACATCAAAAACTAAACCAGCAGAATTTATCTGCAGATAGTTTGGATTTAACAAATTTCCTGAGAGATCTGATAATGAGGCACCGGCAACTGCTCCACTGCTAGTACAATTTGCAATTGACTCTGACAGAGAACGGATGCTTAAGTTATTTTTCAAGTTTAAGGATGTTCCATTTATGACAAAATTAGTGAGGATGTATCCAGATGTGTCACGAATGACCCCAAAGAGAAGAAAACAATTTCTTATTTTGAGACCAAAGGTTTTACAATTGGGTGCGACCCCTGTAAATATGTGCTGGTCTATCAAGGGAATAGATATGTATTTTTCGAGCCTCAGTAGTTGGTTAAATTTATTTCTGCTAAAGAGCAAGTTTAGTATTCTTGAGAGAAGCTCTGCTTCAAGTCAGTTCAGTTTTTAAGGTTCCTATACCCAATCAGCTACTCTTTGTACTGTTTGGTTTAAAATTTCAGTGAATGCATAGCCTCTCTCCCCCTTAATTAAGGTCTAACTATACAAACCAGTATATTTAATTTCCTGAGATAAGTTTGGTATTATTAAAGTGAAGGGAAAGTTTGAAAGTGTATTTGTATGTAAAGAATTTTCTTCTTTTCTCTTAATATTTTTCTTTTACTTTTCTTTATATACCATTCTGCAATTTAAAGATGTTGACTGGTATTGTATTATTTCTTGTTTTGACTAATAACTTTGTCAAAAATATAAAATGTTAATAAAGATTTAAAATAAAAAAAATAAAACCACATATATAAAACTCCTGTATCTCATAAGAATTTTTTTGGTAGGTTGAAATTAAAATTCATTTATTATGGTCTTATCTAAAAAAAGTAAAAAACACAACACTTATAGCATATCAAAAAAATTATAGCATAGGGAGCTACTTGCCTGCATTGAGGACGCCGGAGGGCTATCTTCGCTGCCCCGAACAGCCCACTGTTGTAGCAGCACCCGCAGCCATATTGGACAGGCATTTTGGAAGACGGATCCTGACGTCATTGGGTCCGTCCTCCTTGCCTTTGCCTTTCCTATTAAATTTTGTCTGCTGCCGCGGAGGGATCGGGAGCTACTTGCCTGCATTGAGGACGCCGGAGGGCTATCTTCGCTGCCCCAAACAGCCCACTGTTGTAGCAGCACCCGCAGCCATATCGGACAGGCATTTTGGAAGACGGACCCTGACGTCATTGGGTACGTCTTCCTTGCCTTTGCCTTTCCTATAAATATTTGTCTGCTGCCGCGGAGGGATCGGTAGCTACTTGCCTGCATTGAGGACGCCGGAGGGCTATCTTCGCTGCCCCGAACAGCCCACTGTTGTAGCAGCACCCGCAGCCATATCGGACAGGCATTTTGGAAGACGGACCCTGACGTCATTGGGTCCATCCTCCTTGCCTTTGCCTTTCCTATAAATTTTTGTCTGCTGCCGCGGAGGGATCGGGAGCTACTTGCCTGCATTGAGGACGACGGAGGGCTATCTTCGCTGCCCCGAACAGCCCACTGTTGTAGCAGCACCCGCAGCCATATCGGACAGGCATTTTGGAAGATGGACCCTGACGTCATTGGGTACGTCTTCCTTGCCTTTGCCTTTCCTATAAATTTTTGTCTGCTGCCGCGGAGGGATCGGTAGCTACTTGCCTGCATTGAGGACGACGGAGGGCTATCTTCGCTGCCCCGAACAGCCCACTGTTGTAGCAGCACCCGCAGCCATATTGGACAGGCATTTTGGAAGACGGACCCTGACGTCACTGGGTCCGTCCTCCTTGCCTTTGCCTTTCCTATAAATTTTTGTCTGCTGCCGTGGTTGCGGCTGCATGGCGTGGCCGAAGGGGCATGCCCTAAGGGGCAGGTCACGCCCCTTGGAAGCCCCTTGGATCAACGTGGAGCTGTGGAGCAGAATACCAGGTCATATAAATTAATTGATTATGGGCAAAAGGAAAGTCAAACCTAAAAGTTCAACACCTGCTGTTTTAGGTCCCATGGACAGACACTTGACATTTACTTTAGAAACTCCAGCACAAAATTTACTTGACTTGAATTCTCCCATATCTGGAGCATCGTTGAGTACCCTTGAAAGGACACCCCCTCTTCATCCAATATCTGGTCTTAGTGGGAATATAACTCCCACTACTTCCACTGGTCCTGTGGTATCACCCACTCATATAAATAAACTGGTTTTTACTGAAAGTGTAGTGGATGAACAACCACAGGCAGTGGAAAAACAAGATATTACTCTTAAAGATTTATGGTTAGGTATTTCTAGAGTTGAAGGGTTTCTCAGAGAATCAATGAAACAAACATCTGATTACTCACATTCTGTGGTTCAAAAGTTTGAGAATGTGGATTCCAACTTAAATTGTCTGGAAAAAAGATTAGGTGTGATTGAAACTCAAAGTAACACTTTGCAAGCTGTTTCACTATCTACGGTCAAAGACTCTACGTCTTTGCATTTAAAAATGGAAATGTTAGAAAATATGCATCGGGGAAAGAATCTCCGCTTGGTTAATTTCCCAGTGACTCATTTGTTATTACCAGAAATTTTGTTAAGAAAATATTCTTTCCGAAAAGAAATCAAAACCATACTATTCAAGAAATTCATCCTAATTTCCTAACCCCCTCTCTTTTCTCCTCTCTCCCCTCTTAGTATCCTCCCTTCAAAATGGTTTTAGACCTAACGCCTTTAATTGTATTCCTCTTCCTGGAAATGTCCAGTTATCTTTTTGATGTAATCCGCTTAGAACTGCAAGGTACAGGCGGAATAGAAGTCATTAATGTAATGTAATGTAATGTAATTTCAAAGAAATACTGGGATTAGCCAATGCGGATAGTTTTCCAATAAATAATTGTTATCATATTCCCCAGAAGAAAAAGAAAACTGTACAATATCCAGACTCGGTCCACAATGATACTAACATGTATGAGTGAGACAGATAAAATGTTGCTAATGAAACTTTATTTTAAAAATAGACTGACCAAGTTCTGTGGGGATTTGGTTAGTATTTTTCCTGATGTCTCAAGAGCTACGCAGTTCAGAAGAAAAGAATTTCTGAAATTGAGAACTAGAGTATTGGCACTTGAGGCATCTTTTTATTTAAAATTTCCTTGTAAATGTCTGGTTAAGTTACAAGACACTGAATTTGTTTTCTGGGACCCCATTCAATTGCAACAATTTTTATTAGCTCGTGAACAGAAGTGAGATCTTATTTTATTTATTCATTGATGAGAAATTTGGTTGGATGTCAGACTCCTAATTTAGTAGGGAATGATTTGGGTTCATTGGAATTCAACCAATTTCTTTGTTTCCCCATCTAGTGGGCTTGTAAAGGATTGTTTTTGTATTGTTTGTTGTGTTGAAAAACTTTGTACTGAAAACCTTTTTTTCTTTGATATCTTTCGATATTGTAAATGTATTAAATTTCATAAATAAATAAAAAAATAATTAAAAAAAAATTATAGCATATCTAAAAACCGGATACTACAATAAGGTCTGAATTCATCTGACAATAAAGCTTAATTATATAAGGAGAGAAAATGCTAAAGTATGTCATTAAAAGAAACAAGAGAAAAAAGCATGGATAAAAGCGTGAAACATGAAGGGAAAGGTAGAAAAGAAATCTTATTGAAGCCAAACACGCTGTAAGCGAATGAAAAATAGTGAAGAGGGGAACGGAAAAAAGGTCGTCACAAAACTATAGACAGACAAGATAAAAACACGCATTATAAATTGCAAAAATAAAAGAAATATTCCACACATAACTGATATTACAGTGAGTGGTGGTGAGTAAAGGACAAATTTGCAATTGCATGAAATAAGCCACAGAAGCTTGGACTCAAGTGCCCTCTCTCTCCTGCCATGGCGTCTCCCCCAACTGTGTGAAAGAAAATTGACAGGAGGGAAGCCCACTTTCTCCTGCTATGGCATCTCCCCCCCATGCGAAAGAAAATTGGGAGGAAGGAAATCCATCCCTCCTGCCATCAGATGCCCCCCCCCCCCCCGGTACCTTTGTCTGTTGGAAAGAGAAGGGAAGTATGGTCCCTCCTCCTTCAAGGTCTGCTGATCCTAAATTGTGGGCCTTCCCTCATTGATGCCTCATGTAATGCACAGGGAGGGGTCCAGACCCTGATTGGCTCAGACACCTAAGGCCCATTAAAAGAAAAGGGCCAAAGAGGTAAGCGGTGTCAGGTCAAAACCGCGGAAGACAAAGGCGTACGTGCGCCGAAGAAAATAACTGTTTTTAGGTGCTCCGACGGGGGTGTGGGGGGGGAGAACCCCCCCCACTTTACTTTATACAGATCGCGCCGCGTTGTGGGGGTGTTGTGGGGAAAAAGTTAAGTTTACAGTATAATGAGGGGGGGTTACAACCCCCCAAACTACCCACAAAACCGCCACGATCTGTATTAAGTAAAGTGGGCGGGCTCCCCAACAAAACCCCCCGTCGGAGCTCCTAAAAACTGTCATTTTCTTCAGCACGCACGCCTCCGTCTTGCGCTCAGTTGTCAGCGCGCACCTTTGTCTTCCGCGGTTTTGTCTATGAACCGAGGTAAGCGACTGGTTTTGACCAGCATTATTGCTGAAACAGAAAAATCAGCCATTTTCTGGCAGTGCTAAAAGTGGCCTTACCATGTGAGAGAGACCCACACTTCATTTATAAGGTTCCTACATAGAAGGTGGGTGGGTCCAGGATGGTAGGGCAAGGCGAGTGCTTAATTATGGCATCTGCACTTAGGGAACCTCATTTTTAGAAACTTGAATTCAAAATTTAGGAACCTTATATGCAGCAAAAGGTGTAAGTGCCCGAGATCCCTAACTGCTGCTATAAGATATTGGCTTATTTTGTAATGATATTCAATAGTGAACTTTTTCCCTTCTTTATACATTTTTGTGTAACGAAGATATCTGAGGTGTAGAAAGAATTTGATGGTATGTGTAAGCTGTGGGAGATTTCACATCAGTTGGTGCTGTATTTCAATCCTTAGGTTAAAGTGCCACAACAAATGCACCAAAGAGGCTCCTCCATGCCACCTACTCATCATTCACCGAGGAGGTAAGGGACTCTGCACTGATAAGCATGCCCTAGCTGATGTGCCGTATTGGCCCTGAATATCCAGAACTCAGACCTAACTGCACAAAGATGGGACCACACAAAAAAAGGCATGTGGTCACTGGCATTGACTTTCATGGGTGCCTGCATATCTTTTGGGTCTGCCTTGGCACTAACTGCCTCCCAACCTGTTTATAAATAATAATAGTAATAACTTTATTCTTGTATACCGCCATACCCAGTGAGTTCTAGGCGGTTCACATTAGTTAAACATGGATTCCATATCACAGTTTAAGCAGGAGCCTCTCCTGCAAGACCAGCTGAACCTATGGACCAGGTGAGGCGCTGGACCAGGGCACCAAAATCCCACTCAGGCATCTTTCTCTCTCTTCCTTTCCCTCTGCGGGCAGGGAAGGGGTGATGCTGGATAAGGTTTTAGGGTTTTAGCACCCTTTATCACCAGCAGTGAGCACGAGGTAGAATTAAGATAGAGGAGGAACAACTGGATCATGAATGGGAGGGTTTTGTTAGATCAGAACATGTATTTGTATTCCACCTTTACCTTATCAGTTCTAGGACAGATTCCACAAGATAAGAGCTGGTTAAGAGTATCCAGGAAATACAAACACTAACAATAAAGATGAGAAATTATGACATTGAATGGCGAGCTTACAAAATAAATGGGTTTTTAACATCTATCGAAATCGCAAATACTGATCACGAGATCTTATTGTGATTGGAAGATCATTCCAAAATTATGCCATACAGTACTGAATAGAGTAAGTGAGTTGCCTAATTGATTTTAAGGTCTTAAACATTGGAAATTTCAAGAAAAACAAATTCCTAATATAATATCACAAGGAAGAGCCCTGCAATAATTTAAATCATATTTTGTCCTTCACAGGAAGCCAATGTAATTTATAATGCAGAAGTTCTCTCAGGGTGGCATAGTCTCCTGCCCTGTTAAACCCCTGTGAATATTTACTCCAGCAGTAGCAGCAGCACTTTTTTTGTCCTACTCCTGGAGTTTTTTTAGAAAAAGAAACTATAGGTGCATTCTGGTATTTGCAGTCCCTCATCTAAAGAGCAGGGGAAGATTCTCAAAACTTTAACATGGTCGCTAAACTGACATCCCCGGCAGTGGGAGGGATGCCCACTCCCCTCACTGCCATTAAGCAACCCCCCCAGCAGTGGGAGAGATGCCCACATCCACGCCAAGCAATCCTCTCAACACTCCCCCCCACGGCAGCGGGAGGGATGCCCACTCCAGCCGCTGCTTCAATACTCCTGATGACCCCTCCCTGACCCCCTCTTACCTTGTTTACGAAGGCTGACCGGAGGGATACCTCTTACCTCCTGCAAGCAGGCCCGTCTCTTCAAAATGGTGGGCCTTTTCCTCCCCAGTGCATCCTGGGATGCGCTGGGGAGGGACCTAAGACTCTGATTGGCCCAGGTTGCTTAAGGCCCCTCCCATAGGAAGGGCCTTAGGCAACTGGATCAATCAGAGACTTAGGCCCCTCCCCGGATACACTGGAGAGGGGCCTGAGGCTCTGATTGGTTCAGATGCACTGGGAAGGGGAAGGCCCGCTATTTTGAAGAGGAAGCATCCCTCTGGCCAGCATTTGTAAACAAGGTAAGGTGGGGATGGAGGGGGTCATTGGAGGCATGGAGAGGGTGTCAGGGGTATGACAGTGGTGGCGGAGAGGGAATGGGCATCCCTTATGCTGCTGGGGTGGGAAGGTTGCTTGATGGCGGTGATGGGAGGGAGTGGGCATCCTTCCTGCTGATCTTCGATTTGGGGTCTTTTTTTATTATTACTCGTTACAGTTGCAGTTTGTTTTGTTGTGAAGATTATGTGAAATATTCTGTATTTGTTTTATTGTAATCCACCAAGGTTGTAGGCTGAATTTTTTTATTTGTGCATTTATTTTACGCATGTGCCGATTGCTATCACCAATGACCAGTACATGCAAATTTAGCGACCCTCTGTGACCCTTATTTGCATTCGTGGTTTTAAAGAATGACTCGCCTTTTTGAAATTGTTACAGTAATGGCCACAACAGTGGCCCATCAGATTTTAACACAAATATTTGAGAATCTTCTCCCTTAGTACATTCAGCTGTCCTGGCAGATTAATGTACCACCTCAGCTCAGGACATGTGCTGGATATCCAACATATAACAGGAAGAGGTGGTGTTGTTTTTTTTCCTGTGACTGCAGGGAAAAGGAAAAATCTCCTCATTTGTTCTATAGGTAGTGTAGTAGACAGTATAAAGTTTTCTTTTAGTTCACTATCTGTCAGGGTTTACCATATCTTTGCTACAAAGGCAGTTCTAGTGCAAAAGGCATATGAGTTTTGACCCAGTGGGTTATTCTCCTTTACTTGTAAGTTTGTAGAAGGCATTATCTACCTTTTTCAGTCAGCTCCATCTCTAGAATCCGTTGCAACTTGCAAGCGGTGCAACTGAGGCTCCAAGGCTGCCCTATGACGCGAACTGCCCAGGCGGAAGCTGCGTCAGAGGGGAAGCTATTGACTGAGCACTGCTTGCAGGAAGGAACTTGCCGTCGCTGCTGTGGGGGGGGGGGACGCTGCTGATTTTTCCTAGGAGGGGGGCCTGATGCTTCCGATCTTTCGGGGGGGGCCCAGCGCTGCTGATCTTTCTTGGGGGGGGGCTGGCACTCCTGATCTTTCCAGGAGGGGCCCAGCGCTGCCAATCTTTCCGGGGGGGGGGGGGGGGCTGGCACTACCGATCTTTCAAGGGGGTGGGAGGGGGGACTGGTGCTGCCGAAAGAAAAAAAATTGGAGTCCTGTTTGTTTCCTCAGCGGGAGTCCCCCCCTGATAACTTCAGGCCCTAGGCACGTGCCTCTTGGGCCTATTCATTAATCCTGCCCTGTTCAGAAGGTAGGTGGGTGCCGTGACGAATAGTGTTTTGAAGCATAGGCAACTGAATTTGAAAGTTATTCTGGCCTCGACTGATAGCCAGTGCAGTTTTTTGAAATATGGGGTGATGTGGGCTGATTTTTTTCAGGTCAAAAATCAGTCATATGGCTGTGTTTTGGATTGTTCTCAATCTTTTGGTAGAGTTTTGTAGGATCCTAGGTAGATGATGTTGCAGGTGAGTATAAGCCCTAAGATAAGCGAATCACTAAATAAATTCCTCTACACAAATAGGAAAAGGGGGCAATGTCTGGAAAGCAGTTTATACTAATGTTTGAAGTATAGGAAACAAGGTTCTGGATCTAGAAGTTTTTGATGGAAGAGACTGATTTGGATTTAGTAGCAATTTCAGAGAACCATGACTGGGATATAGTTAAACAGGCTATAATCTGTTCAGGAAAGTCAGGGTAGGAACAAAAGGAGGGGGGAGCGGTGTTATATGTTAAAGATCATATTAAAGTTGAAATAAACACTTTCACCAAAACAATATAATGGATGTCACAAAAATCAGTACTGCTGCAGTTTCAATACAGGAAGTTTCAAATGACTGGAGGAAAAAGCCTCAGATTGGAACCCTTCCACCACCACAATGGTGGTCCAAGGTGGTTGGGCGAACACCTCACTGGCAAAAAACATTGTTGTTGTGTACCGATCAACTAATTAGATAAGTGGACTTTTCCTCTATCTTTTGCACAACAGCCCTGCTTCAAGTTTACAACTATTGGGAGTCGGTCTGGAGGTTTTTTGCCAGTGAGGTGTTCGCCCAACCACCTTGGACCACCATTGTGGTGGTGGAAGGGTTCCAATCTGAGGCTTTTTCCTCCAGTCATTTGAAACTTCCTGTATTGAAACTGCAGCAGTACTGATTTTTGTGACATCCATTATATTGTTTTGGTGAAAGTGTTTATTTCAACATTATTGAGTTTTCACATTTCCGAGTCATTTTGTGCTAAAGATCATATTAAAGCCACACAATTGCAGGATCTGCAGAGTAAGGAAGAGGCACTGTGGGTTACTCTGAACAGAGGGAATGGAAAATATATTTACATTGGTGTAATATACAGGCCTTCACTGACAGAAGAAGTGGACAGAGATTTAATATTAGACCTACACAAATATAGCAGTAAAAAATCAACATAATAAAATAATTATTATTTTAAAAAAATCCAATTTTTGCACCCAAGATAAAATAAGGTTATATAGCAACTATGTAAAACATTAAAAAATGCATAGATTGTGAAAGATAACCTATTATTGCCTAAAGATATTATCTTTCATTATACAAAAAATAACCTTAATCCCAGCACTGTAATTTGCACATGGTATCTAGAAAGTAACAGGTTTTATTTCATCAGAAGTTAACATAGGTACAAGCAAACAAAAATAATGGTGGTATATAAAGCAGAATATATAGACAAATTGGAATGGATGAGAGAGAGATTACTGTGAGCATGTCATTATAAAAAGCATCTTGTTCTCAAAGATCTATGAAAACTAGAAGGATTGCAAAAAAATAAAAAAAAAAAATTGATGGTTGCAAAATCAAAGGTACAGTATTATGTCAAAAAAGGTATTTTGCTGTCGAAGTTGTTCTCTATCTTGGGTTCTTGCCTTGCAATGACATTCTTTTACACACTTCTCTGGGTAGCCTTTTTCAAACAAAGTTTTATATGCTGGGAGGTGAGAAGCTGATATGCACGGAGGGGAAGAAGGATGTTGGGGTGATAGTGTCCGAAGATCTAAAGACAAAAAAAGTGTGACAAGGCGGTGGCTGCTGCCAGAAGGATGCTGGGCTGTATAAATTGAGGCGTAGTCAGTGGTTCATAGACAATTGCGCGCAAGACACCTGTCATCGTAGTCAGTAGAAGGAAGAAGGTGTTGATGCCCCTGTACAGGTCATTGGTAAGGCTCCACTTGGAGTATTGTGTTCAGTTTTGGAGACCGTATCTGGCGAAGGACGTAAGAAGACTTGAAGCGGTCCAGAGGAGGGCAACGAAAATGATACGAGGCTTGCGCCAGAAGACGTATGAGGAGAGACTGGAAGCCCTGAATATGTATACCCTAGAGGAAAGGAGAGACAGGGGAGATATGAGTCAGACGTTCAGATACTTGAAGGGTATTAACGTAGAACAAAATCTTTTCCAGAGAAAAGAAAATGGTAAAATCAGAGGACATAATTTGAGGTTGAGGGGTGGTAGATTCAAGAGCAATGTTAGGAAATTCTACTTTAAGGAGAGAGTGGTGGATGCCTGGAATGCGCTCCCAAGAGAGGTGGTGGAGAGGAAAACGGTGACAGAGTTCAAAGAAGCGTGGGATGAACACAGAGGATCTAGAATCAGAAAATAATATTAAATATTGAACTAAGGCCAGTACTGGGCAGACTTGCACGGTCTGTGTCTGTATATGGCCGTTTGTGGGAGGATGGGCTGAAGAGGGCTTCAATGGCTGGGAGGGTGTAGATGGGGTGGAGTCGGTTTTAATGGAGATTTCGGCAGTTGGAACCCAAGCACAGTACCGGGTAGAGCTTTGGATTCTTGCCCAGAAATAGCTAAGAAGAAAAAATTTAAATTGAATCAGGTTGGGCAGACTGGATGGACCATTCAGGTTTTTATCTGCTGTCATCTACTATGTTACTATGATTGGAGCCTGGTGATCAAATTCAGCCGTATCAGTACAGAGTCTGCGTAATCTAAGGAACTGTGAGTAAAGAAGATTGCATTTTAGACTTTGGCTTTGAAAGCTAGTGTAGTGTAAATAATGTTTCTGTCAATTTCCTTTCTGTAAATAGTTGTAATAAGTCGGTATGGTGTCTTTTTGATCTTAATGTCCAAGAAAGGTATTTCTTTATTGTCATATTTCATCTTGAATTTGAGATTTGGATTGCATGAATTCAACCAGTTGTGAAATGCTGAAAGCCTTTCTGTGTCTCCCCTCCATAAGATGAAGATATCATCAATAAAGAACCACTTTATCAAAGGGATACTCTTTTAAAAAAGTTGTCAGACTACCTATCCATGAAAGTTGTCTAAGCAGTTTACACTCAAGCATTTTTCTCGGCAGGCTCACAATCTATGTAGCATACCTTAGGCAATGGAGAATTAAGTGACTTGCCCAATGAGAAAAATGAGAGACTTGACAGCTACATAAGTGTTAGTGCTGATTGCACTCAGGTAGGTGATTTGTGCATTTTCACCTTTTGGCATTGATTTGCTGTCATTTACTTGTTGCAGATCAGAACAGAAGTGGCTGTTTCCCACCTCCTTATTTCTCCTTAACTGCTTTATTACAAACTGAGGAGGTGGAGCTGAGAGAAAAAGGTAGATGATGCCTTCTACAAATTCATAATTAAAGGAGACTAACCCATTGGTTCAAGACTCATATGCCCTTCTACTAGAAGCAAGATTATTGAGGTAAAAACCTAATCTTCCCATCGGACTTTTGGTTCAGGAGATAAGAATCCAGATCAGCTTTTATTACAGGGCTCAGGAGGCTCTTTGTTGAGAACTTAATGAGTCTGATTTTGGACATTCCCATTTCCAGCTATATAATGTACTTTAATCTCTATTTTCATGTTACAGCAAGATTAGTTCGTACAGAATCTGTGCCATGTGACATTAACAACCCCTTGCGGAAGCCCCCTCGTTATTCAGATCTGCACATCAGCCAGACCCTTCCCAAAACCAACAAGATCAACAAGGTAGGAACTGACTTCTGTTATACAAAATAAAGTTTGTTGGGGAGGAATAATTTTCAGTCATGAGAATGAAGTAGCAGGTTCACAGAAAGAGGGGGCAAAGCCAGCAGCAGCAGGACATGCTTCATTGCACTAGCACTGCATGAGATGTATACCTGAAGCAAGAGATCTAGTAGGCCTGAAAAGTTAGAGAAGTTCTTGCTGAACCAGAACGTACGCAGGTAAGGCTAGTCTCAGTTAGGGCACTGTCTTTAACCTAAGGGCCGCCGCGGGAGCGGCCTGCTGGGCACGATGGACCACTGCAGTGGCAAGTCTTATCTTCTTAATCCAGTCAGAAATCACAGCACAAGCAGGATAGAATTAAAATATATTCAAACTAGGCATGTGCCTAGGGGCCAAATATAGAGGAGTGACCTCTCAGAAGTGTAAATCAGTGGTTCCTAAGGTAAATTAGCTGCTGGCATAAGAATATAAGTCTTGCCATACTGGGACCATAGGTCCATGAATCCCAATATCCTGTTTCCAACAATGGCTAATCCAGGCCACAAGTACCTGGCAATATGCCAAAAGAGTAAAACAAATTATATGCTGCTTAGCCTAGAAAAAGAAATGGATTTCCCTTGTTCATTTTAATAATGAGTGATGGGCACTGATGAAACTATCTGAACTTTTTTTAAACTTATAATTTTTATAGTGCTGAAAGATGTACACAGCACTGTACATGTAACATTCAATAGATGGTCCTTGCTCAGAAGATCTTACAATCTAATTTGGACAGTCAAACAGGACAGCTCAGGGTTGGGGAGACTCTGGCAGAAGGAATGATAAAGTGAGTAGGAGTTAAGAGTTGAAAGAGCTTCAAAAAGTGAGCTTTTAGCTTGAATTTGAAGACTGCTAGAAATGGAGCACGGCATATTGATTCAGGCGGCAAGAAAGAAGGGATGGAGTCTGGAGTTGACAGTTGAGGAGATGGGTACAGATAAGAGGAACTTACCTGACAAACGGAGTTCACGGGGGGGAGGGAACATAGGGGGAGATAAGGGAGGAGAGATATTGAGGGGCTACACTTGTAAGTCAGTAAGAGGAGTTTGAACTGTATTTGTAAATGGATGGGGAGCCAGTGAAGTGACTTGAGGAGAAGGGTAATGTGAGCATAGCAGCTCTCACGGAATATGAGTCGTGCAGCAGCATTTTAAACCCTGCTAAGCTATTTATTCTAAATTTATCACTTAGTAGCTTCACTGCGTGCCCCCTTGTCCTAGTATTTTTGGAAAGACTAAACATGCAATTCCTCTCTATTTAATATTTTATTGAACTCTATCATATCTCCCTCAACCATCTATTCTCCGCTTTAACCTTTCCTTCAGATCTTTGGATGGTAGCTTGCAGTGTTGCAGTCAGTTTGTTTCTAATACAAAACAGTAGAGAAGCCCATTTCCAGAGAAAAAGAAATCTGGAAATCCAAAAACTGTATCTGGGAAACATGCCACTTAGACTCAAACGTAATGTTGCTATCCACCCCATTAATATATTTCAAAAATGCCTGTAGATCTTCAAATATACCCTTCCAGATCATAATATCATTTATGCAACGTTTCCAGGATAATATCTGGACACTGAAGGGGCAGTGGTATACATACTTTTCCTTGAACTGTGTTATGTATAAATAGGCCAAAGAAGGAGCCATTGTGGCTTCCATGGCCACTCCCTTGACCTGAAGAAAAAATTGTTGTTCAAACTCAAAATAATTATGTTGTACCACTATCTGGGTCATAGACACACATGTAGACAGTTTTTGTTCGGAAATGGGCAACTGACTCAAATGCAGCTCTACTATCTGAATGGCTTGCTGCTGTGGGATGTTTGTGTACAGTGCTACCACATCCATGGTCACCAACAAAATGAGGGTGTCAACTGGTATATTTAATGAAGCCAACATTTCAATATATTGTTGAGAATCTCATACGTAAGAGTCAGCATGATCCACAAATTTTTTCAAATAAAATTCCTGCAGGAGGGACTGGGCATTCCTCCTGCAGGGGGATGTATCGGGGTGGTGATGGCAGGAGGAATTTGGAACTCCTCTTGCTGCAGACATTTGGGGGTGGGAGGGCTTTGGGGGCTCCAGCAGGAGGAAGTGGGCATACTCCTGCTGGTCATCTTCGTAGGGATGGACGGACAGGTTCCCTGTCATAGCCGCTAAACTGATCATGATAGGGAGATTCCCTTGCCACAATCAGTTCAGCGGCCACGTCTATTTGACTTGTAGGCTATCATTTTCCTGGCCTATATTTCAGGTGCCTATCGTGGCCCTAGGGAGACGCCCAGGGCCGCCTAAGCTCGCCTAAGGCCACTTCTGGGCAAAACCACGCCCACTCCTAGCCTTGAGCGAGTTTAGGTGACCCTATGCACCTCCCTAGGCTCGCAAAGACACCTACAATGTAGGCAGCCTTGCTTGCGGTGCACGCTGAAGGAGCGCGCTTAAGGAGCAGATCTTGCTCCTTAATGCGCTCCTTCGTGCGCCCCCTTTGTATCTTTGCCTAATCATAAATCTTTCTGTCTTAATTTGTTATTTCTTCTTCAAATACTATCAGTTATGTCTTCAACTTATTCCCAAATTCCTGTACACTGGAGCCGTCATCCAGGTCTAGGAGAGCTGGGAGAGATCTCTACACCTCTCCTAGCTCAGTCCCTCAACAACTTGCTCACTTAACTACAATACAAACCAATGTTACACCTTCTTCTACTTCTCTGAAAGCCTTAAAAATAGGCCTAATCAACTCTAGATCTCTCAAAACAAAACATCACTTGATACATGACACCATAACTAAACACAACTTTGATTTTCTTTTCATTACAGAAACCTGGTTATCTAAAGGGGAAGAATGTTACCTGTCTTTTTCTTGTCCACCAGGTTTCACTTACCAATATAATCATCGTCAGGGTAAAAAAGGAGGTGGCTTAGCCATTATTTATCGTTCCACCATACAAGCTGCCTTTGAAGTCTCTCCTAATAATAGTACACTGGAATACATGGAGGTTACGCTTAAAACCTCCCCTCCTCAAGAATATTTGCTCTTGTACCTTCTCCCCCCCAGTTAGTGTTACAACTCTTACGCCTCTCCAATCCACTATTTTGGATTTCTGCGTTTCTTCTACTAATCCCGTCATTCTAGGTGATTTTAACATTCATTTCGATGACCCCAGCAACGCTTCAACTTCAGAAATTCTCACTTTTCTAAGAGACCTTGATCTCTTGCCGCTATTGCACAATTTTACCCACATTGCCGGTCATACTTTGGATATGGTGCTTGTCCAAGCTTCCTTCCATAGTAATTTCCAAGTCTTTCCCATTTTACTGGTTCCCTGGTCAGATCACTTTCTAATTTCTTTTCAACAACTAAGACGTCTCCAGATTATACAAAACACTGCTATCAAAATCATTTATGGTGCGAGGAAATATGATCATGTCTCTCCCCTTCTAATTAATGCTCACTGGTTACCTGTAGAACACAGAATTAGCTATAAAATTTTATTATTAATCTTCACCACTCGTTCATACAGTCAACCAGAATTTATTGACCGACTTCTTATTCCCTATTATCCTGCCAAATCTCTTCATTCTACATCACAAAATCTCTTAATTGTTCCATCTCTTAAACTTATCAATACTTTAAGAATTAATAATTTTGCCGTCACCGCGCCTATCCTATGGAACTCATTGCCTCACTATTTACGGATGGAATCTTCAATAAAGCAATTTAAGGCAAACCTCAAAACTTTTTTATTTAAGGATGCTTTCGGATAAAAATGTCCTTTTCAGGACTAAACTAATGCCAGTCTCTCTACCCACCTTTTGTTTTTACCCTCAATGTTCTCTTTACTTAAAATATTGTAGTTCTTCCTCTTTCCCATCTGTGTGTAGTCAACTTACGTGCTCTTTGTCAATGTCTATTAGATTAACACTGTCTTGTTTTTAATATTTTAATACCAAACGTTTTGTTTTAAAAACTCTTACTTTTTTATTGCTGTACACCGCCTAGAAATTTGAATAAGCGGTATAACAAATATTTTAATAAACTTGAAACTTGAGAACTTGAAACTTAAACGTGTGTCCGGATTGGCTGGTTAGACAGTGGTAGGACGCCTACCGCCGCCTATAATTGGGATGCCGTTTATGAATTTGCCCCCGAGTGATTTCAGATAATTGAGAGGTTAAAGGAATTATGATGGTTATATCATCTGCATATCTATATAGTTGAATTCCTAGATTTGACAATCTTGTCCCCAAAGATGCTAGATATATATATATATATTGAACAACAATGGTGGAAGAGGGGATCCCTGTGTAACACCACAGGAGTTGTCCCATGTACCTGAATGAGTGTTTTCAAAATAAACTTGGTAGGTTTGGGATTTTTAAGAAGGTTTGGACAATTTCCAGGTGGAAAAGTCCATAGTCTGTTATTGAGAAAAACATGGGGGAAGCCACTACTTGCCCTGGATCGGTAGCATGGAATGTTGCTACTCCTTGGGTTTTGGCTAGGTACTAGGGACCTGGATTGGCCACTATGAGAATGGACTACTGGGCTTGATGGACCATTGGTCTGACTCATTAAGACTATTCTTATGTTTTTACCTTAGGGGTCATTGTCCAAGAAAAAGATCTATGTATAGTGGTTAATGTACAGTGGTGGTCAATAAAACAAACAAGATGCTAGGAATTATTAGAAAAGGGATAGTAAAAAAGATTAAAACTGGCGGCAGCCATTCAAGGAGCCAGAAATACCCATGCAGTCAAGAAAATCCAACAATATAGAATTATCGACCAAATCAAAAGCGCTACTTAGATCAAACTGTATTACAAGAGCACTACAGCCTTTTGCAAACAAAGAGAGTAAATAGCTTAATATATTATAGATGTAAAACTGTCTCGGTACTATAGAGAGGGCGAAAACCAGAATGAGAAACATGTAATAGAGAGAAAAGGTCCAAGTAATTCATTAGTTGCAAATGTACCAGACTTTCCAGTAGTTTAACAAAAAATGGAATTGAAGCAACAGGTCTGTAATTTGATGTTAAGGACGCCTAAATCTCACCTAAAACCTGATTCTCTACACGATACCTAAAAAGTTAGACATCTAAACAGTGCTGAATGCCACTGACCGTGATTCTACAAAGGCTTCCTAACTTAGACGTCTAAATGGTGCCTAACTTTAGACACGTTTTGCAGAATCAGGGCCTAAAGAAAAAAGACAAAGAAGATTGACTCATTTGAGCTTTGGTGTTGGAGAAGGATTTTATGCGTGTCATGGACCACCAGAAGAACTAACAAATAGATTCTGGAAGAGATCAAACTGGCTATGTCACTAAAAACCCAAATGATGAAGTTATGACTCTCTTATTTTGATCATACTGTTAGAAGAGAAAGATCATTGGAGAAGGACATCATGTTTGGAATGATTGAAGGAACCAGACGAAGAGGGCAACCTGCAATCAGAAGACTGAACACATTGAAAACAACCATGGGGATGACGCTGGAGGACCTTGCCAGAGTAACAAAAAACGATTTCTTTTTAGATCTGTAATTCATCAAGTTGCTAGGACTCGAATACATGTTGATGGCACTTAAGAAGAAGACACTTTTGCATTGTCCATGCTGGGCTCCATGGATGATATCACCCACATGTGAGAATATCTGCCTGCTGCCCTCAAATATCAATCCTTTGCAACTAAACTAAACCTTAATTTTATAGACCAAGAGGAGCTCAACTCGGTTAACAGCAGTGACGTACCAAGAGAGGTGCGGGGGGAGGTCCATCCCGGGTGCACGCCCCAAGGGAGTGCATAGCCGGCCACCATGCCTATTCTTCCGCTACTGCCTTTCCTTAACCAGCAGCAGCGGCAGTAAACAGGGGTGTCTGCGGGTGCTCACCAGCATTGCTCAGCTTCTGGCTGGCTCTCCTGCTGAAAGCCGCGGGCGTCCGCTCCTCGCGCGATCCGCGGCTGCATCAGAAGCGTTCTCTCTGATGTCACGACGTCAGAGAGAAGGCTTCTGACGCAGCCGCGGATCAGTGAGATGTAGACGCACGCGTCTTTCAGCAGGGGAACCGGCCAGACATGCTGGGCAGGGAAGGGGGGAGGGTAGAAATGCTGGGCAGGGAAGGGAGGAGGGTAGAAATGCTGGGCAGGGAAGGGGGAAAGTAGAAATGCTGCACAGGGAAGGGAGGAGGGTAGAAATTCTTCACAGGGAAGGGGGAGAGTAGAAATGCTGCACAGGCAAAGGAGGGAAAAATGCTGCAAAGGCAAGGGGGGGAGACATGCTGCTGTTGCTGCTGCATAGGGAAGAGGGGAGGGTAGAAATACTGGACAGGGAAGGGGGGAGAGAAATGCTGCTGCTGCAGCACCCAGTTGGGGAGAGAGAGGGAAGGGGGGAGAAGGAAGACAAGAGAGAGGTATCAGTGATGCCAAGTCCATGGGAGGGAGGGAAAGGAAAAAAAGGAAAGGAGATACCAGACCATGGAGGGGGAGGAAGAGATGCCATGGCATGAGGGAAAGGAAGGAGATAGAGATACCACACCATGGTGTGGAGTGGGAAGGAAGGAAGGAAAGGAGAAGAGAAAGAGAGAGATGCCAAAGCATAGGGGAGGGGGTGGAGACAGAAAAATGGAGAGGGGTTGAAGCTGAAATGAATCATGTGCAAAGGAGAGAAGGTACCCCAGATATATAGTTTATTGAAGGGACGTAGAAAGAGAGAAGATGTCATATGGAAGAGAGAGAGGGTGGACAGTAGATGGAAGGGGCAGAGAGAGTGTGGGCAGTAGATGGAAGGGGTAGAGAGAGAGGGCAGAAGCTGGGTGGAAGGGGCAAAGAGAGGGCAGATGTTGCATGGAAGGGAGAGAGGACAAACGCTGTATAGAAAGAAGAGAGCAAAGAGAAGATGATTAAAGCAGAAACGACAAAAGGTAGAAAGATTTTTTTATTGCTTTACATAGAATCAAGTAGTATTGTAACTGTATTGATAAAAGTTTATAAATAGGAAATGAAAATAAGGCAATTTTTTGGACTAAACCACTTTCCTCAGGACAGGATACAATAACAGCAGTATACTGTACTGTTCTGAAGAAAGATTTGGCCTCTGAAAGCTAATTGAAAAATGGATTAGTCCAATAAAATGGTATTTTCTTATTTCTCATTATTTGTTTTATTTTTATTTGTTAATTTGTAAAGTGGTGATTGTTAAGTATCAGTTTTTTCAAATTTACATCTACTGTCTTTATATTTTGCACAGTATTAGGGGACATGTGTCACTGTTTTTGTGGTGTTGCACTGTATGCATAAGAACATAAGAACATAAGATTTGCCGCTGCTGGGTCAGACCAGTGGTCCATCGTGTCCAGCAGTCCACTCCCGCGGCAGCCCTTAGGTCAAAGACCCTAACTGAGACTAGCCCTACCTGCGTACGTTCTAGTTCAGCAGGAACTTGTCTAATTTTGTCTTGAATCCCTGGAGGGTGTTTTCCCCTATAACAGCCTCCGGAAGAGTGTTCCAGTTTTCCACCACTCTCTGGGTGAAGAAGAACTTCCTTACGTTTGTACGGAATCGATCCCTTTCATAACAAAGAACTTATCTTTGTTGAAGGTCCAATCCAGGGCAAGCAGTGGCTTCTCCCATGTCTGTCTCAACTGTATGTGCTATCTACGCGCTAAAAATTTTAAAATTTTTCTTGGAGACGCGTCTGGAGGCAGAAAATTGGAGTTTCTGAGCTACTCAGCACAGTTACGTTGGCTCGTGTTAACTGGTTAACGTAAGACTACCCCATAGACCCTTATCACCTACCAAATAGGTAAGGGCAAGAGCTCACATGGTAATTCTTTTTAATAGCTGTATGTCAGTAGCAACATTAGTATATGGCCACTAACAGAATAGATTTTCTGGCTGTAGTAAAAATGACCTTAGCGCACGGGAAAAGGCGTAAGGGCGTGCTAAAGCCACATTCTATTGCAGCTTAGTAAAACGCCCCTTAATTCAGCTAAAATTTCAACATGCTGCTCTTTTTTGTACAATGGAAATAATCTATTTTCCAAAACCGAGTCAATTTCATCAAAAATTCTACAGAAATTCTGTCATGATCTAAAAACTGACTCAAAAATGTTTTCGATATTTGCAAAACCAAGAGCAGGTGCTGGATATCCAGGCTTTGTTACTGTATGGATCGTTTTATCTTTGCAAACTTGGAGTTTGACAGAAATTAAATTGGGGAAAAAAAAAAAAAAGAACGACCGTGGAGCCACATTTTGAGTTGAATTTGCTCTCAAAAACATCCATCGCATTGATCAGCAATTCTTTACTATATACTTTAGCTTCATCATTGTTAAAATTACACCCATGCATAGCTTTAAATAAATAACTCTCAAGTTTAACTTTTTGTTGGTTTTGCAATTTTATAATTTAAATTATAATGTGCCACAAAAAAACATTTGCTCCATTTAGGGCTCCTTTTACAAAGGTGCACCAGCGTTTTTAGCGCACGCGCTGGATTAGCCCGAGTCTGGTTTCTTGGCGGTTCAGTTTAACTTTTGTCTACATATTTCTATTTTTAGTTTGTGATTATTCCATATTGAGCGAGGGTGTATCTCTGTTCTGTGTGTATGAAAAGGACATAGTTTTCAGTTGGCATTGATTGCAGGATCAATTGACTGTGCGGGATCTGGCTTGTTTAGTTTTACAATGTATGTGTTGGTGTTCTAGTGCTCACTGCAGTGTTTAAGATGCTGCTTTATCCTAGGTACACTCTTGTGCGATATGTGGATTGAACTAAAAATCATATTTTTCAAATAGATGGGAGGGGTGTCAAAAAAATGATGGGCCCCGGGTATTACATATGCTAGGTACGCCACTGGTTAACAGTAATGTAATACAAAATACATAAACTTAACAAGGAAAAGTAGACTAGAATAGTTAGTTTCCAAAATGTTTAGCAAACAAAAAGGTTTTCAGAGCTTTCCGGAATAAAGCAAAAGAACTTAAACTTCTTAATGTAAGCGATAAAACATTCCAGAATTCAATTAATTTAAAAGCAGAAGAATGACTAAATCTCTTGAAGGTTCTGTTTTTACCACTGAGAGAGGGAAATGTAAATTTTAATTTTTGAGAACTTCTGGCAAGAACATAAGAATTGCCGCTTCTGGGTCAGACCAGTGCCCTAACTGAGACCAGCCCTACCTGCGTACGTTCCGGTTCAGCAGGAACTTGTCTAACTTTGTCTTGAATCCCTGGAGGGTTTTTTCCTCTATAACAGCCTCCAGAAGAGCGTTCCAGTTTTCCACCACTCTGGGTGAAGAAAAATTTCCTTACATTTCAATGTACATTCAGCGGAAGAACCTCTGATACACTCCAAAATACTGTAATGATTGAATATCAAGTTTTTCCCCTTAAATATGCACATCCAAGAAGGGGGGGGGGTGGGGATTTATTGGTTTTCTTTGAGAGTAACAATGTGGGGAGGGGGGAGGTTATTATATATTTGTCTTGAGTTGAATGTTATTGAATAAGGAAGGGGAGGGATATGGAATTTGAAATTGAGTTTTGTATAATATTAAGTGATATATCTAAGACCAAATGGATGTTATATACTGTTTCACTTATTGTGAGTGTTAAAATGAATAAAGAATTATTAAAAAAAAAAAAAAAAAAAAAAGAACTTCCTTACGTTTGTACGGAATCTATCCCCTTTTAACTTTAGAGAGTGGCCTCTCATTCTCTCTACCTTGGAGAGGGTGACCAACTTGTCTCTAACTATCAAGTCTATTCCCTTCATTATCCAAAGAGAGATTTGATTTTTAGGGACTCTGGTAAAAATAAGACAGGCTACGAGCCATCTTAAATGACCTTGCTTGTGAGTTTCATGGGACGATGCCTCCGACACTCACTGATCTCTCTTTCTCTCCACCCTGCAGGATCATATTCCAGTGCCCTACCAGCCAGATTCCAGCAGCAACCCATCATCAACAACCTCCTCCACACCATCCTCACCAGCACCTCCCTTACCACCCAGTGCCACCCCACCATCTCCGCTGCACCCTTCTCCACAGTGCACGCGGCAACAGAAGCAGTTCAGCACATCAGGTAAACACAGCCAGTCTGGCCATTAAGATTATTACCATGGATGGGATGACAGGGTATTCCCCCTCCCCCCCTTTTCCTTATAGCCCATACGCTTTTTTATCCAAGACAGCCTTAGTATTTGGCTAATGTAATTATTCTGTGGATGTCAGGGTCGAACTTTAGACGTTTCCCACAAGATTTCCAAAATTTGGGCTGGGGAAATGTCCATTTTCAAAACCACTAGATGTCCAAAATTTTTTTATTTTTGAAAATCATCTACTTAGACATTTTGGCCATCAGGACATCTAACCTTAGATGCCTAACTTTTAGTCACCATTTCCGACCACAGAAACATCCAAGTTCAAAACATCTAAATCCAGACCTTTTGGAGGTGGGAGGGGTCAGCATTGTAATGGACTGGCCACACGGACATGCCAACAGGGCAATGGGGCACCTTAGAGGGCACTGCTGTGAACTTTACATAAAGAGTGCCAGGTATGCATCTCACCATAACTTCCAAAACTCTCCCCAAACCTACTAGACCCACCTATCTTGGTTGGCTCACACTTTCCACCATAAATGTAGTGGTTAGAGTGGCTTATGGGCCTGGCTCCTCCTCTCTATGGCTCACTAGCCCACCCACCTACCAGGCTACTTCAGACACCTGTGTGATGCTCTACTAGGCTTCCCCATAACAGGTGCTGCTGTTCTAGAGACAGGTATGTACTGTTACATTCAGAGTTTTGGGTGGGGGTCAATGACCACTGTGGGAGTGTAGTAGGGTCATTACTTAATCTCACCAGTGGTCATCTGGTCAGTTTGTGTATCTTTATAGCACTTAGACACTTTTAAAACAGGTCTAGCTCTGAACGTCTAAGTTCCATCAAGGACGTCTAGGGAAAGGTTTGATTATTGCCACAAGAAGTCCTAGTCTAAGCCCACCCATAAAATGCCTCCCTTGAATTTTGGACACAAGCAGCTAAGAAGCCTAGCAAGACGTCCAGAAAGTCGGCTTTGAAAATCAGCACTTGGACATTTTGGCAAAAAAGAATGTCAAAGTGCCATTTCTCGGATGTCTTTCTTTTTTAAAAATGAGCCCCTTAATGTCCATCACCATCATTGAGGTCTCAGGATCAGAATTATATAGTTATTCCATTCCTTTCTAGAACAAGATTAAATTCTACTCGTGAGCCTGCCTTTTTTACCTTACCTTTCTCTATGGAATTTCCTTCCCTCTTTGTCTAGAGGAAAAGTTACAGAAGTTTAAAAAAGATTTGAAACAGGTGGTATTTCACACTCAAGACGCTTCAGAGAGAGAAAAGCAATCAAGTGAGCCGGTTCTGCAAACACATATTTAAAGGAACGGTATCTAATGATACATTTACATGGATATCTAAGAAAGAAAAAAGCTCTAATCTGAGTCACACCTGGTTTCAACATTAGGCATTCCCTTCTTCTCTTCTGAGTCTCCCTCGAGACATCAGGGAATATCTGAATGTGGAAACCCAGGAAGTCCTTAGATCTATTTTTAAAGAAAAGTTTAAGGATCCAGTCTTTGTCTGGAGCCAAAGCTACAGTCAGTAAGAGAGTGGCTGGAATAGCCGATTGTTCCAATAGAGTAGAAACGTCCAAGGGTATTTCCTGCGATTTTCCTTCATCTTCTTTCTTTTGAGGATCCAGATTTTTTGTAGGCAAATAATATACCCAGCACAGATTATCGTATTTTCACAAAGATAACGTGCACCCGTGTAAAACGCGCACACGGGTATAGCGCGCGGGAAACACAAATTTATGTAAAGAAATTTTTATATACCGCGCTCACGGGTATACCGCACATGCCACCCCGACTCTCCTTTCACCCGCCCCGACTTTCCGTTCGCTGCCCCAACTCTCCGTTCGCTGCCCCGACTCTCCTCTGGCTGCCCCCCCTTGAAGTCCTGTCCCCCCTTGAAGGTCTGCCTGTCCCCCCTTGAAGTCCTGTCCCCATCCTGAAAGCCTGATGCCCCCCCCGACGCCAGATTCATCATCCGGAAGGACCGCTCGCACCCCCACCGCTCGCACTCCCACCCCGATGGACCGCTCGCACTCCCACCCGAAGAACCGCTCGCACCCCCACAGCCTCCCCCCCTCCCCCATGGAGAAGCTGTCTACCTTGTTTCCGGATGCCAGTGAGCCCAGCTGCTTCCTCTGCCAGCGGTCCCTCCCCTTCTCTGAGCCCTGCGCTACGCTGCTTCCTCTTCCGGCGGTCCCGCCCTTTCTCTGATGTCAGAGAACATAAGAACATAAGAACATAAGCAGTGCCTCCGCTGGGTCAGACCTCAGGTCCATCCTGCCCAGCAGTCCGCTCCCGCGGCGGCCCGATCAGGTCACGGCCTGTCTGAGACACCAGAAGGGGCCCCCTTGCCACCTTGGTTTCCCATTGAGTTTTATCTTCCCATCGAAGTCCTAACCCTCCGGTCTTGCACATGCACGACCTGGTCGGATTTCTATACTTATTACTTGGTTTGCTTTCTATACCTGTGTTACATCCCAGCACCTCTCTCAGAAAGGGCGGGACCGCCGGAAGAGGAAGCAGCGCAGCAGGGCTCAGAGAAGGGGCAGGACCGCCGGCAGAAGAAACAGCTTGGCTCACTGGCATCCGGAAACAAGGTAGACAGCTTCTCCATGGGGGAGGGGGGGGAGGCTGTGGGGGTGCGAGCGGTTCTTCGGGTGGGAGTGCGAGCGGTCCATCGGGGTGGGAGTGCGAGCGGTGGGGGTGCGAGCGGTCCTTCCGGATGATGAATCAGGCGTCGGGCAGGGTGGGAACTATGTAAAAAAAATTTTTATATAGCGCGCTCACGCGTATAACGCGCAAGGTTATGCACGGTTTGTAAAATCGTGTATAACGCGTGCGTTATATGCGTGAAAATACGGTAAGTGAAATTTCTTTGTAAAGTTATTCCTCAATTTAATTACTCTTTTCGTTAATCTTGGATCTAAATAGAGGACTAGTGTGTGATTAAGATGAGAAGTGTTTTCCCTTTTTTTCTTCTTTTTTATACTTTGATTTATTCAAGATTGAAGTAAATCTAATTTTATGGTTTTGATAATACTTTCTGTACAAGATGTGATGCTTGATAATAATGTAAAAATCATATAAATAAAAAAAGATTGGAAGATATTTCTTTCCGGTGGCTTTTTCATCGTTCTAGTTTTAATAGACTCCACCTCTGGGACAGCAACATATGCAGTCTTTGGTTATTTTCTACTCATTGGCAGACTCTAGGGTTTTATCCTTTTTCTATGTTTTAGATTATTTTTATGTGTTTTACTTATTTTCTGAACCTTATTGTAAACTGCTTCACTTGACTTGTTTAGAAAGAAATACAATCCCAGTTTTACTTACATTCAGAATAAAGCCCCAGACTTCTTGTGATTTGGCTGTTAGCTGTTGAAGTTCTCATACTTCTGATTATAAAGAGCATTTGTTTAACTTAATAATTGAAATAAAGCCAGAGAAAAGCAACAAATGATATATAAGGGATGGAAGGTTTCCATTTGGAAGAAATGCTGCAGAATTTAGGGTTTTACTTAAGTAGGGAAAGAAACTGAGAAAGGGATATGTTAGAAATGTCTAAAATCAGGAGCAGTGTGGAATAGCAATAAAAGCAGAAGACCCTCTAAGAAACTTAAAGCCACAGATTGAAAAGAAATTAAATTGTGGAATCTGCATGTTAATGAGTGCGTATCTCTATTGCCACTCGGAGGGGAATTTTCTAGAAGAAATCCAAACAGGTGACTATTTTAAGCCTGTGAGCCTTTCTAAAATAGGTTCCTAGGACCAGCACCTGTAGTGTATAAATATGTGCAAGTGCTTTATTCCTATATGGGGTGGGACTTGATATTACTCCCTATCTGAAGTTTTTATTTTTGCTGCACCAAGGATAGTGCTTGTTTGGCTAATCTTGTGTGGATTGCACTGAACGATCCCTGATGCAGGCAGTCATGCCAAAACACAGACCATGTCGGGTCCTTTAATAAGTAGATTTTTCATTGCTCAGAACTTGAAGGCTTCTTGTGCTTCATGGAAAGGGAGAGGAACATAACGCTAAGTATCGGTAGAGGGGAGAGATTCTTAAGCAGTTTCTTGAATGATAGAATGTTCGGTTGGTTTGTGATATGACCTCAGTTGTAATTCTTGATTCTTAACTATGCCCTGAAGTGTGGGTAACTTACAGTATTTATTTATTCAGTTTTTTTGCCCGTCCTTCCAAAGGAGCCCAGAACGGGTTACAAAGTACATCCATAATAATCGAGACATATGCACCCCCATGCACGTATGTACTAAGTGATTTTGGTGCGTATGTTATAAAATAGTGCCTAGCATTTACATGCCAATTAGGTGCTATTATTCTATAATTAATGCGCACAATTGATGCTTGCCTTTAGTTCCAAATTTATAGGATTA
This sequence comes from Geotrypetes seraphini, assembly GCF_902459505.1. NCBI lineage: Eukaryota > Metazoa > Chordata > Amphibia > Gymnophiona > Dermophiidae > Geotrypetes > Geotrypetes seraphini. The sequence continues at coordinate 188,858,727 of NC_047091.1, read as the reverse complement.
CCCTTTGCAACTTTAAAATTATATCCCATGCTCTACGTATGTTACAGATGTTCAGTTAATAACCAAGGTACATACATGACATCTGTAGCATAGCCAGCAGTACACTGTATAAACATTCCAGATGTGCAGCTGATTACCTAGGCATGAGGTACATATTAAAGCCACACATTGGCAGGATCTGCAGGGCAAGGAAGAAGCACTGTGGATAAATTTGAAAAGAAGAAATGGTGACTATATTTACAGGCCTCCTTCACAGATGGAAGAAGTGGACAGAGATTTAATAGTAGACATTCAGAATATATATATATATATATATATATAGGGGAAGTTTTACTAATAGATGATTTTAACATGCCAGATGTTGATTGGGGTATCTCTATTGCAGAGTCTTCTAGAAGTAGGGACATCCTGGATTCTATTCAAGGAAAATTGTTCCAGCAGTTGGTAATAGAACCCACACGGGTTGGGGTCATACTGGACTTAGTGCTTACAAACGGGGAAAGTGTTCCTGATGTTACAGTGGGTGATCATCTGGCATCCAGTAATCACTCATGGTACGGTTTAATATTAAGATGGGAATAGAGAGGCTCATTCAAAAGCAGAGGTTCTAGACTTTAAAAAACGATCTTTGTTTGGATAGGGCATTATGTCAAGGAATTGTCTGGCTGGGAACGTCTGGAAGGAGTGGAAATGCGGTGGGAAAAACTGAAAGGAGCGATTGTAAGGCGACAAACCTTTTTGTGTGGCAAGTAAGTAAAAGTAAGAAGAAAAGAAGGCTGCTTTGGTTCTCAAAAGTAGTAGCTGAGAAGGTAAGGAATAAGAAGTTAGCTTTCAAAAACTACAAAAGATCGCAGAAAGAGGAAGACAGGCAAAAAATATCTGGAAAAGTTAAGAGAGGCTGGTTGTGTAGTCAGGAAAGCAAAGATGCAAATGGAAGAAAAAATAGCTGACATGGTAAAACGGGGAGACAAGACATTTTTTAGATATATCAGTGATAGGAAGAAGTGCAAAAGTGACATTGTGAGACTCAAAGGTGAAGGGGAGAAATATGTAGAAGCTGATAAAGAAAAGACTGAATTGCTTAACAAATATTTCTGTTCTGTATTTACGGCTGAAGCATCGGGAACAGGACCACAGAAGACAAACACAATTAGAGATGGAAGAGTGATTGACCCTGATTGATTTTCAAAGGGTTGTGTTTGTGTACATCTGAGGGTGCTGAAGGAACTTAGGGAAGTTCTGGTGACTCTGCTGACTTACCTTTTCAATGCTTCTCTAGAGTTGGGAGTAGTACCGGAGGACTGGATAAGGGCGGATGTGATCCCTCTCCACAAAAGTGGAAGTAAGGAAGAAGTAGGAAATTACAGGCCGGTAAGTCTGACTTCTGTGGTAAGCAGATTAATAGAAACGCTTTTAAAATAAAGAATGGTGAAATTTCTGGAATTCGGTGGATTACAGACCAGAGGCAACAAGGGTAGGTCTTGTCAGACAAATCTGATCAATTTCTTTGAATGGGTGACCAGAGAATTGGATAGAGGGAGTGCGCTAGATGTGGTGTATTTAGATTTTAGCAAAGCCTTTGACAGTGTTTCACACAGATGTCTAATAAATAAACTGAGTGCCCTTGGGATGGGTCTCAAAGTGATGGGCTGAGTCAAGAACTTGTTGAGTGGAAAACGACAGAGGGTAGTGGTCAATGGAGATCGCTCTGAGGAAAGGGATGTTACCAGTGGTTCTTGGGCCTGTTCTTTCTAACATTTTTATAAGCGATATTGCTAAAGGGCTGTCAGGTAATATTTGCCTCTTTGCGGATGATACCAACATCTGCAATAGAGTAGACGCCCCGTATGGTGTGAATAACATGAAGAAAGACCTAGCGAAGCTTGAAGAATGGTCTGAAATTTGGCAGCTAAAATTTAATGCATCATGCATTTAGGCTGCAAAAACCCAAAGGATCGGTACAATTTAGGGGATGAAGAATTTATGTGCATGATAGAAGAGCGGGACTTGGGTGTGATTGTATGCGATGACCTTAAGATGGCCAAACAGGTTGAAAAGGTGACGGCAAAAGCTAGAAGGATGCTAGGGTGCATTGGAAGAGTTTGTCCAGTAGGAAAAAGAAGGTATTGATGCCCTTGTATAAGACTCTGGTGAGACCTCATTTAGAATATTGTGAAGGATATAAAAAGATATAAAAAGGATGGAGCCGGTCCAGAGGAAGGCTACTAAAATGGTGTGTGGTCTTCGTTATAAGGCGTATGGGGACAGACTTAAAGATCTCAATATGCATCCTTTGGAGGAAAAGCGGGAGAGGGGAGATATGATAGTCATTTAAATACCTACATAATATAAATGCGCATGAGTCGAGTCTCTTTCATTTGAAAGGAAGCTTTGGAATGAGAGAGCATAGGATGAAGTTAAGAGGTGATGGGCTCTGGAGTAATCTAAGGAAATACTTTTTTACAGAAAGGGTGGTAGATGTGTGGGACAGTCTCCTGGAGAAGGTGGAGACAGAGACAGTGTCTGAATTCAAGAAAGCATGGGATCTCTTAGAGAGGAAGAGAGAATGGTTACTGCAGATGGGCAGACTGAATGGGCCATTTGACCTTTATCTGCCATCATGTTTCTGTGTTTCTATGTTACAGATGTGCAAGAAGTACACTTACCGGTACATGCTTATTACAGATCTATAGGGATGGGGAAGCATATCTTGTACATGGTTAAGTCCTTCTTTTAAGGTTTTGTTCATCCTGTATATTTGTTCTGTTCCTCCAGGGTCCAACAGCACCATTCACCCTTGTGCCTCTTCTCTGTTACAAGCTTCCCATTACTACAAATACAAGCAGCAGTTCATTTTTCCAGGTAGGTCAGAATCTATTACTTGGCCATAATTCCTTCCCATAATGCATCTGGCAATTTGAAATGAAAGCAAAACTGCTGCTAAACTGTGCTAGTCCCAGATACCCAACCAAACACCCCTCTTTTGATTTTTTTGGGTGGGAGAGGGAGGGTGCCTTTAATTGTGTAATATTTCCTTGTTATTTGTCACGCTCAGGAACCAGTCCTTTGATAAATATTTGACTAGCGTAACATGAATAAATTCCTCACAAGTTTTTGCTTAATTTTTCAAGGCGGCTGCCCAGTATGCTGATGAAGTGACTTCTGCAGCTTCTATTTAAAGTGTTGTCCCTGTGATATTCTACATTAGTTATTTAAAAAGTTCAGAAATTACTTCTTCCTCTCTATTTGTCTATTGGACACTTTCCACTTAGTCTCACTGTATTGATTTTGTCTTCTGTTTTTCACGCTCACACTTGTCTTTCCACATCACTCATTCCCTCTTCTTTTGCAGATACTTCTTTGTCTGACACTCTAGATTAGACATTTCACACCATTTTCTAGATGTTTTTCTGAATATTGACTGATTCTTTCTATCTCTCCTTTTCTGTTTTCAAATGTCTTTTGTTTTTCTTTCTGTCATCTGTGCACTTGCTTCTCTGGCTCATCTAGAGTATGGGACCTATTTGATCTCAGAGGTTCAGATATCTCATAGTAATTCTCATACTGGACAGGACTCCCCTCACCATTCTCTTCTCTTTCTTGTTCAGATTCAGTTCATGAATATTGGCAGGACAAATTGTACATATTTTTCCAAAATAAAATGTTAATGGGGACAATTTTGAAAAGGATTCTCTATAAAAAAAGAAGATTTTTAATCAATCTTCTAGTGCAATGGGTGTGTCATTCTGGATGATAGGGTATTCTCCCCATGCTTGCGAGCTGTGCAGAAAGTTTTTTTAACACCTCTTCATTCACTAGAGGTCTGTGCTGCCTCCTTCAGATTTTCCTTAGGCATGCAAGCCAGAAAGAGTCTTTCTGTTCTGCTCTGTGTATTTCTTTATTTTTTTCAATCTTTTTTGCAAGTTTTTAGTAGCTTTCAGTGCTCAGAGCTCCCCAGGTCAGGGGTCAAGTTCTGCCTTCATGGAGGAGAAGCAGATTGAGGTCTGCAGCTGAGAGGCTAATCCCTCTGTGGAACCTGTTAGCAAGCCTGCAGAAACTTTTGTGGTGCTCAGAGTCTGGTCCCCCAGAAGCTTTGCTCACCTGCTGGGTAGCAGGGTTTGAGTACAGGCGGTCATGTATCCATAGGGGGCTCAGCAGGGCTCTTCAGTGTGCCAGCTGTATTTTGCCTCCCTCCTTTCACATGCGCAGGTCCTTGGGGGTTTGAGGATCAGTCAGACTGTGATCTGACTGGCAGCCCGAAGATTTCAGCATTGGAGGAACAGTCACATTGAGGCAGTGATTTTTTTCTCCCACATCCAGCTACTTTAAGAGCTGAAGCAGGTTTTAGCACAGGTCATAGTAAAGCTGCTACAGCCTATGAGGAAAATTGGGGGAGGGGAGTGTTCCTTAAAAAGCTAATTTTAAAGGTTTCTGCCCCTTCCTTTAGCGTTCTCCTCTTCTACAATCCATTTTTCTGAGATTTTTGCTTTTAGTTGAGCCATTTTGGGGCTTTTGTTTTACACCAAAACGCTGACGTGGCAGCTTTCTTGGATTTCCAATTTTTTTTCCAAAGTTCTCCAAAACCTTCAAATTGTCTCTTTTTGCCTCGAAACTGCCAGGGATGGAGTCAGACTCCTTTACCCCTAATTCATGCCAGGTTTACGCTGGATGGGTGCCCGAAGAGTATCCTTGCGCCGTGTGCCTCACAGCACATTGGGGGGGGGGGGAGCATCTGACTTAGTCTCCCCTTTGGTCTCTAGGACTGAGGAACTTTCAGGGGGGCCTGTGTTCTGAGAGAAAATCCCTTCCAGAATGGCGGTCTATCTAAGCGTAGGAGCATGGAAGCCCAATAGACGCAAGCTGGAGTCTCCTAAAGGGCACTCCATGCTGCTTAATACACATTTGCACCTGAATATGTTAATCTGGCGAAAGACGTAAGAAGACTTGAGGCGGTCCAGAGGAGGGCGACGAAAATGATAGGAGGCTTGCGCCAGAAGACGTATGAGGAGAGACTGGAAGCCCTGAATATGTATACCCTAGAGGAAAGGAGAGACAGGGGAGATATGATTCAGACGTTCAAATACTTGAAGGGTATTAACGTAGAACAAAATCTTTTCTAGAGAAAGAAAAATGGTAAAACCAGAGGACATAATTTGAGGTTGAGGGGTGGTAGATTCAGGGGCAATGTTAGGAAATTCTACTTTACGGAGAGGGTAGTGGATGCCTGGAATGCGCTCCCGAGAGAGGTGGTGGAGAGTAAAACTGTGACTGAGTTCAAAGAAGCGTGGGATGAACACAGAAGATTTAGAATCAGAAAATAATATTAAATATTGAACTAGGCCAGTTACTGGGCAGACTTGCACGGTCTGTGTCTGTGTATGGCTGTTTGGTGGAGGATGGGCAGGGGAGGGCTTCAATGGCTGGGAGGGTGTAGATGGGCTGGAGTAAGTCTTAACAGAGATTTTGGCAGTTGGAACCCAAGCACAGTACCGGGTAAAGCTTTGGATTCTTGCCCAGAAATAGCTAAGAAGAAAAATAAAAATAAAATAAAAAAATTTAAATTGAATCAGGTTGGGCAGACTGGATGGACCATTCGGGTCTTTATCTGCCGTCATCTACTATGTTACTATGTTACTATGATGTGAAGAGCTTATTTGGATTGACAAGATCCCCAGGGGAAGTCTATCAGCACACCAAGAGGTGCACAAGGGGGCATGGGATTCTAGGGTGTATCTGGTTCACTATAGAGGCTGGCCAAGATCTGGTGGACCTTTTGGACAGAAACTCAAGGGGTCTATCTGCATGCCTTTACTGTCATAGAGTGAGCCCTCCCTGTTGAGAGATGCAGGGTTAGGCAGGTGTGAGTATGTAAGATAGAGTGGTGGCCCTCGACCAGGAGAATGAGTCATTAAAGGTAGCCAAGACAATGGTTTGGCTGTATCCAATGGTACAGGAGTGTCAGCAAATGTTCGCTTAGCTTAAGGTAGATTCTTTAGTAGTGCAGGTAACCAAACGCACATCCCTGCCAAGGGAAGAAGGCATAGTAGTAAAGGATATGCAGGATCGCAGTCTGGATGTGATCCTTAAAAGACAGTGTTGGCCTTGGGAATCAAATCAACTGCAGTGGCTTCTTTTGTGACAGCGATCGAGCACCCAGCCATCCACCGCAGGGGAAGGAAGTCAGACCGACATGGGGAACAGGATTCCGTCCCATGCGGCACCTAAATTTGAACACCTCTGCTTCTTCAGGGCAGCTCCACTGCTATCGGGAGCTGCCCCAGCGATTGAGCACGCAGCCATCTGCCGCAGGGGAGGAAGTTGGGCCGGCATGGGGGATGGGCTCTGCCTCCCGATGTCCCTTGCAGCGCAGAGCGCCGCCATTTAGGGGGGAAGCTTAGCAGTGCACCACCACTCAGCGCATCATCTAAGGTGCAAGCCAAAGGTGTTGTCTTTTAGCATGCTCCTTTGCTGTAGGCAGCGATGTATCCCAAAATAAAGAGACTTAACACAGATAAGCCTACAAAACCTACCACATACCACATCAATAAACCTCCCAACAACCAGCAGAACTCACCCTACTCAACCACAACCACAGAACTCCAACCACAGAATGCCAACTTCAGAATGCCAACCTCAGAATACCAACCACAGAATGCCAACCTCAGAACGCCAACCTCAGAACGCCAACCACAGGACTCACCCCACAGAACTCTCTCCACACCAATAGACCTCCCAACATCACAGAACTCCCACACCATTGACCAGGCATCCACAGAACTCCGGGCATCCACAGAACCCACTCCACACCAAAAGACCTCCCAACAACCACAGAACTACCAAACCACCAGCCGAGTACCCAAACCTATCGAACATTGGCAGCCAGCCCTCACGCAGACCACAAAAAGAGAACCCCACTTACTCTAACCCTACTGATTCTGTACATCACCAGCATAGCAGCAATTCACAATGCTCTTCCTACCTGAAGCACTACCACCGCTTGGCACCACACGCAACAAAGACCCAAACCCACAAATTGCATAAACACACATAATGGCCACTATGGGTACCACCAAAACATCATACCCATAATTTGGAACAATCACTACAAAGACAGCAAACGAAGGAAAAGAAACCTCCCTTGAAAAAGCAAAACTCAATCCAAACTCCACCACACAGCAACAATTAAAATCAAACAACAGCAAAATCGTTACCCCAATCCCATGCATATACATTAATGCAAGATTGGTAGCAGACAAACTATTCCTCTTAAATGAGCTAATCACACCCAACAACATAACTCTGTCATTCTTTACCGAAACATGACTAAAAGAACAAAACAGCCCAGAACTCCCACACCTGTGCCCACAGGGTTACGACATATTCCAGACACCCTAGGAAACACAAACGAGGAGGAGGACTAGCAATAATCTACAGAGACACATTCACCATCAAAGAGACTGACTCAGCCATCCATCCAGATCTAAAATACATAGCCTGTAAACTAGAGGACAAGCCCAACCCCACGCTAAACAACATAGGAATTCTCTTGATATACAGGTCTCCAAACTCTCACGCAAGCACTATCACCAAACTGCTGGAAATAATAGTGAATATGGCATGCCAACACACCAGCCTGCTCATTGTCGGAGACGTCAACTTATCTCTTGAATCGACCACCAACAATGATGTCTCTCAACTCAGAACTCTACTTGAAGACTGCCAAATCACGATCATGCCGTCAGGCCTAATGCACTAAAAATGACACACCCTTGACCTATTAGCAACCGTCCCCACCAATCTTACAGCTAATGTCAAATGGGCCCCCATCCCCTGGTCTGACCACTACCTTCTCAACTATAATCTGATACTCACAATAGAAAACCAAAACTACAAAAGAAGTAAAACTAATACACAAAAAAACATCTCTGATCCTCAAACAGCACGACAGCAATGCTAGCAAGATGGAACAAATCCATAACTGATACCTTAGACCAGGGGTAGGCAATTCCAGTCCTCGAGAGCCGGAGCCAGGTCAGGTTTTCAGGATCTCTACCATGAATATGCATGAGATAGATCTGCATCTCAAGGAGGCAGTACATGCAAATCATCTCATGCATATTCATGGTGGAGATCCTGAAAACCTAGATGCTCTCACCCCCCTACACCCTCGCCTAGCTAAACAAAATCAGAACTCTCCCTGGTACACAGAGTCACTAAGAGCAGATAAACAACTATGTAGAATAGAACGTTCTCACTCCAGATGGTCTCACAGGTTTATGTAGAAAATTCAATTACCCAGATGATATCACACAGGCATTCTCAATCCAATAATCAAGTATCCAAATGCTCAATACGTGTTGTTTAATGTAAAATAACCATTTTTTTGTGATTAGGCCTCAGAAACACCTCCTCCGCCTTTGATAATAAGTTTGTATCCTCACCGGCCTTAATTCATTCTTACTTTTTATAAATACTTTAATTATTTTTACTAATAAAATATTTTATCCATTCATCTTCAGTATCCAAAAGATAAATTTATGCTATATTTTTGAAACGATGAATCTCATACTTAACTTAAATTCATCTCAACTATGGTTTGACCTGGGAGCTACGGATCCAACATGTTTTGCAATGAACTTGCTTTATCAAGGATCCCCCAGGGCTGCTGCTGTCATCTGACTCACCCTAATTTCTAAGTAAAGACTAGAATAGAGGCATACTGTAAGTCTGTTACTCATTTGTTAATACAAATTATTGATATTTCATGCCAATTAATTATGTTTCCTATTACTGCATTCATCCATTTACTGTATAGACTTTGATAATTAAAATATGCATGCTGAGGACTGCAAGTATACTTTTCCCTGAAGGGTGGTGGGGGCTGGTGGGTTTGAGAACGCAGTGATGGGAGCGACTCTGGAGCATCAGCTGAGGTACATGCATGGATTTCATTTTGAAAACCTGCAAAGCATGTGGATTAAAACCATCCCCACACAATTGTCAACCAGTCAGGAGTTTCCCTCTGAGAATCAACTTGCAATCTTATGTGAAGATTCAAAATTAGCCTTCAAAGGATAAAATACTGACAAGATCTAGGAAAGACATTTTCAGGATTCTGCTGATGTTCACTATTGTGTTTGATGGAAAGATAACACATACATAATTTGCTGTAATTCTCTCTTGTCGCTCTCTGGTCTAAACTGTTCCTTTTGCTTTTCTCCCTGGTGTCTTTATTGAAAATGAAAATTACGTGTTCATTCTTTCTTTTGTGGGAAATATTCTCTCTCAGTTATGGGAAATGTGCTTCTCTGATCACTTTATATTTTGTACAGCTGTTTTGGTCTCTCTTGTGTTGTAGTCAGACTGGGTGGGACACATAAGTCTTTAAGATCTGCCATCAGTTACTATTTACCCTGTTAGAGTCTACTTCAATCTTTTTCTGAAAATGTTTCAGTTGCAGCTTAATCTACTAAAACCTTTTAACATTCTAGGTTTCTGGGAAGATTTCATTTGGGTTTGTTTGTGTTCTTCATGTGTGGCTAGGGTGAGGGATTCAGCAAGTATATACCATAATTTCTCTGTCCTGTTAACTAATTGTAAAGCATTTTCTTTTCAGACATTGTGCCTGAGACACCAAATCGAGCACCCCAAGTTATCCTTCATCCAGTGAACTCCAACCCGATGTAAGTGAAGAGTGTCTCTTACAAGCTGCAGGAACGTTATGGGGACAATTCTAGGATGTGGCGCTGAGATTTAGACACCACAGTTCTATAGGGGCCCTTAAGTGTGCCTAAGCTGTTATGGAATACTAGTGGCACACCTAAGTATAGGCATGCCCACTTTTGCCAGGTCAGTCATTTTTGTCCCACTCCCCCCGCAGTTGTCAAACTGGTCACTATGACAACAAATGCAACCAGTTATGTGCCAACACACAACCATTTATCTTGGCTTTGAACCCATTGATTATTTTATCTGTTAATTATTCTGCGCTCACCAGGGATATAAGCATCCATTTCTTTTGTATTTTGGAACAGGCCGTATGTCAGTAGAGTCTGTTCTAAAATCTGATAAAACCTGAGGCGCCCTGACCTCTAAATCTCAATGACTAGTTCTACCATGGGGCTGTGAGGGACTTTGGCTTGTACTTCATGGAATGGAGCCTAGCACCGCTGTGTGTTAATGTCAATCATTGATACTCCCGATGCATGTACTCCCTAGGTACCGAGAGGTGAAATGGTACGGTGGCCATGTTAGTCCACTCTTCAAGGTAATATGTAGAAATAAAACAAAAACATTAAGGGAAAAAAATATAATACCTTTTTTATTGGAATAACTTTTATGAAGCTGTATTAGGCTTTTTTTTAATCATCAGCTGTGAAAGGGGATAGGTTCTGTACAAACGTAAGGAAGTTCTTCTTCACCCAGAGAGTGGTAGAAAACTGGAACGCTCTTCCAGAGGCTGTTATAGGGGAAAACACACTCCAGGTTTTCAAGACAAAGTTGGACAAGTTCCTGCTAAACTGGAACGTACGCAGGTGAGGCTGGACTCATTTAGAGCACTTGTCTTTGACTAGAGGGCCACCGTGTGAGCGGACTGCTGGACGGGATGGACCACCGATCTGACCCAGCAGCAGCAATTCTTATGTTCTTATAACTATTATTCCACACTCTCTTCACTGAGTTATACAGTGCATTGTGGATACATTAGTGGAGAAAAAGAAAATTCAGCAAGAAACTTTGAGGGGTAGGTTACAGTAATCTAAGCAGGAGATGATAAGAGTGCCGATAAGTCTTTGGTAGTGTGTTCAGAAAACAAGAAACTGTTCTTGAGGATGATATTAAGTTCTGGTCCTGAAAATGCACTAGGGCTTATTTTCGGGGATGTCTTATTTTTTCATGTACAACCATCATCTCTCTCTTCCTCTCCTCCACCCCAATTCTTGTGCCACATTGCAGAGGGTTGTGTACCAATTATCTCATCCACCGCCTTCAAAATAGTGCCTTGATACAACAAGATAATCAGGTGTCTCCTGTTTTGGTTCTGTGCAATGGAATTTACTCCCCCACTCTCTAGAAATGGAAACAAAGTGAGTCACATTGAAAGACTTCTCCTTTTCCTCAGGTGTTGGGGAAACAAGAGAAAGTTAATAAACCAGCATAGGTTAATAAACCAGCATAGATTAGAATAGCCCATTGGTTTCTTTCTCTCAGGATTAATCAAAATATTTTTGCAGTTTTATATAGCCATGTATGTTGGGATCATAATTAAAAATACTGGTATCTCTGTTGTCCCCAGCTAGATCTCAGCATCTCCCTCCCTCACCTCGGTCTTCTTTCCATGATTTCCTAACTACCAGTGCGACATTTTAGACCAGGGGTGTCCAACCTTTTGGCTTTCCTGGGCCGTATTGGCCAATAAAAATGTTTCTGGGGCTGCACAAATGCTGCAGCAAGACAGAGGAGGGAGCTGACGGTAAACACCCCGGGTCAGCAGAGGAAAACACTGCATCGCCCTCAACCAGGGCTGCACAAAATACTTCACAGCTCGGACCTCAGGTTGGACACCCCTGTTCTAGACAGATGAGTTTTATCCCCAAGGCCCTTTGCCATCTGCAGAAGGAATCCACTCCATATTTTTTCCCTCATACTTCACTAGGCCCCTTAGCTTCACCTACAGTTTTTCACTTCTGCACGTGTGCCAGCAGGAGTGCATATGTTCTGCTCGCTCCATTTCATTTGGTGTTTTCTAATCCCTTTTTTCAGGGTTAAACTATTCTTCCCCTCTCTACATGGTATTCTCTATGCAGGTAAACTGGGAAAATCTCTTCTCTTCAAAATCACAGGTCTCTGGAACAACCTTACTATCCCTTTGTGGAACCTGGGCTCTCTCCAACTATTCTGCAAGCAACTGAAAACTTGGCTCTTCTCTAACATGTAATTCTATTTTCTCCCTTACTCTTCCATTCTATATATAAGCTCATGTAAACCTTTTCCTTTCTCTTCTTATATTTTAAGTTCTTGTAAACCGTGCCGAGCTCAACTTCTGTGGAGAGGATGTGGTATATAAACTTAAGGTTTAGTTTAGTTTAGGGTTCCTTGTGCTCTGAGTGATTCTTCACCTCTGCCTGCATTGAGATCAAACAGACTTCATTCATTCATGCCAATCCCTGGTGGTACCTATCAGCCAATCTGACCCTAAACAGACCCTACCACCTGCACACCTAACTGCTTCATCTTCTCTCCCAGAGCCACAAAGTCACTTTTGATATGTTCGCAGGGATACCTGGCAGCATCATTAGTGCCAACGTGGATGAGCAGCATCGGATAATAGTCATCAGGCTTGATGAGTCTCGGCAAGCTCTCCGTAACATCTTGGATTTTGGCACCAGGCAGACATCATGTCTGGTCTGCAGATGGATGCTTCTGCAACCCTCAGAAGGGAATCGCCAACTACCACTACCTTATGCCTCCTAGTGGTCATGGATCCAGCAATTTTTGGGATTTCAAGCTTTGCTCCTTCCTCTCCCTGGGATGCTCTCATCTCCTCCACTTCCAGAGCTGCATACCGGTTCTTCAGTTCAAGGGCGGGTGAAGTCACAGTACCAACTTTTTCAGGGTTCTGTAATCTGAGTCCAGCTGTCTTCCCTCAGCACAGCCTCTTCTTTCCCACTGCTGGAAATTTTTGACACCTCATGAACTATTTTACCAATGTTATCTCTCATTCTCATGGATGCTTCTTAGTCTTGCTACCTCCTTGCTCAGTTCCTTTACTTCCTTTATGAGGAATTCAAACTGAAGACAGCTTGCATGTGGAACTACTCCCTCTGCCTGGGTAACATTTTCTGTCTGCACAGAGACAGAAGTTGTAACCTGAGCAACAGCTTTGGTGATATGATGTTTCCCAGCCATACTGTGGTGCAGAAGTACTAAAGAAGAATAAAGAAAGGGCAGAAAAATCCTTCCAAAGTAATGAAAAGAGTAGTGAGAAGAGTACTTCTTCGATATCTGGAGCTCACCAATGAGTTTAGGCTATCTGATCATCTTTTTGTGCTGACTAATCCAGCTAAGTGAGGTGCGCCAACTTCCAAGGCCACAATTTACAGGTGGATCCGTCAGGCCATTTTCTCAGTATACATTGTTTGTGGGAAACAGTCCTCTGTTTCTGTGAAGGCACATTCAACCAGAAGTGTAACTTCGTCATGGGTTGAAGCTAGGGCAATCTCTCAAGTGGAAATTTGTAGGGTGACAGCTTGGTCCATTCTACATGCATTTGCTAAGTTTTACAAAGTGGATGTTTAGGCAAGGGAGAACTCTGCCTTTGGGTTTCAGTGCTATGTGCTCGCACAGTCATCCCGCCCTAGATTCCTGGAACTGCTTTTGTACATCCCACTTGGCCAGAATGACACATCTGTTGTACTGGAAAAAGAGATTAGGTTCTTACCTTGATAATATATTTTCCAATAGATAGGCGTGTCATTCTGAACTCCCGCCCTGTCTTTCTTTCTTGCACCTGCCTACTGTTTCATTAAGAATGTTCTTCTCTGAGTCTGTTCCTTGGAGGCCAGTCAGCCCTTTGGGGCCATGAAGAGTAATTTATTATTGCTGTATTTTTTAGTACTATGTGAGCTCCTTTGATGCTTCTGTTGGCATGTTTGTTACTTTGTTTGATTATTTATAGTTCTTATATTACTTGGTTTGAGCAGAACAGACTGATTATTTGGGAGGTTTTCCTATATCCTTACTTCACTTGATTATGGAAGAGCTCTTGTTTGCTTGAGGACTAACTGTAGAGGACTGAAGGGATAGAAGGTAAGGTTTGCCTTTTTGTGGATGATACCAAGCTTTGTAACAGAGTAGACACCATGGAGGGAGTAGAAAACATGAAAAAGGACCTGCAAAAGTTAAAGGAATGGCCTAATATCTGGCAACTAAAATTCAATGCAAAAAATGTAGAGTAATGCATTTGGGGATTAATTATCGGAAGGAGCCGTGTAGTGAGATTTATGGATGACTAATCAGTTATATAAACTAATATGTGCCTGTTTTAGTCAGATGCTAGGGAAAACCATAATCTCCTTACCCAAGGTTCGTTATTTTGCCAGTTTATACTAAGAATAGAGACCAAGGCTATATGAAAAATTTTATTAGAAATATAAAAATATAATTCATAAGCCAGCAGTAAATAATAGACTAATTATTTGTTCACAATGTCTCTGAATATATATATATATATATATCGTTACATAGTTCTCACACACACTTGCTAGATAAATGAGTAAAACTAATTCTTACACTCTAGATAATTCCTTATAATAATAATTCCTGATTAGCAGCAACTAAAATATAGCTTATCACCACAGGTACTTCACTTCCTTGTCCCAAAGACAATAGAATTCTCTCTCTAACCCAGCTGAAAAGACAATAGAATTTCTTATTCTCACTACATAGATCAGGCCTCAGCAAAATCGGGGAGAAGGAATTGGTATCTTTCCTCCGCTTAGCAGATATAGAAATTCTTCTGATTAGGAACAGTTCATCAGCCACTGGAAAAGCTGTAAATTAGGTTGGCAGCAAAGGTTTCCTTTATTACATTACATTACATTAGGGATTTCTATTCTGCCATTACCTTGCAGTTCAAGGCGGATTACAAAAGAATTATCCAAGATGTATTACAACAAGAACTTACAAAAAAAAAAAAAATTGGTCATTTTCAAAAAGAGTGAGAAATGGGTAAGGTTATTTGGGTAGTTGGCTTTAGTGAGAGGTGGAGTTTGAGATGTATAAAAGTCCGGTTCTCTCTCTCAGTCAGAGAGTCACAAGAGGTAACTTTTCAGGTCTTAATTATTATAGACTGGTCAGCCAGGCAGCGATTGGCTGGCCTGGAACCTTCTCTCTGACATCAGAATTGATGGGGGGAAGGCTTGTGGGCTGGTCGTGTGCAATCGCTGCACACACCTGGCCCGTCCCTGTTGCTGCTGTTGTGGTGGGGGTGGGGGGTAGGAATGGAGCATGTCAGGTGACAGGGTCGGCTTTGGGGGTGGGACAGGGAGGAATCCACGGCAGCGATGGCTTCAGTGGGGGGCAGGCAGGAAGAGATTCCAGGCGGCCACCAGCCTGTGTACCCCCAACAGGTGGCCTGCATATCGCAGGTTGAAAAACACTGGTGTACAATATTTAAAATAATAATAAAGGAAAAACAAAGAAAAGGAAAGAAACTCATATATAGTTTTACTTTAAATAGTTGTATTTAATTTTTATAAACTGCCTAGCAATGGATTGTGCGGTATATAAACTGGGTTATAAAATAAATAAATTCATACAAAATTCAATTACTCAAGCTATAAACCATTCACTCCTAGGTCTTGAATTATGATCTGCCGAACCCTCAACATTTTTCGCACTATAAGACGCACCCTAGATTTAGAGGAGGAAAACAAGAAAAAAAAACCCATTCTGAACTAAATTGTGTACTAATATATACCAGGCTCTGCAGCCAGCCCCCCTCACTCCCTGCCAGGCTCTACACCATAGCTTTGTAAAACACCCCCCTGTCACTTGACAGTTAGGAAGCAGTTTTGTTTTGCATGACAACCATCCAAGAATCCTACAGCAGTGAAAGAATGAAAGTAAAAAAGACAGAGGGGAAGAGAAAGAGAGAGTTGTAAGACAGGACAGAATGAGAAGGCAGGTGCAGCCTTGGTTTCTTGGATGGGAGTGGCTTATCTGAATTTCCTTAGAAGAGACTGTTACCTATCAAAGGAAGCAGTCGCGCGGAACACTCGCTCTGCCGGCTGATACACCGCTGGACCACCAGCTATTCTATCAAAAGTTGGTAGAAATGTTGGTGCGTCTTATACAGCGAAGATACAAATGTAAAAAGGCATGTAAAAAGGTACGACGGGGAGGGATATTTTTCAAAGATACTACAATGGGGGTGGGGGTGGTCATTTAAAATGGTACAACTGGGGGAGGAGGATAAAAAATTTGTATCTTCGCTGTATAAGACGCACCAACATTTCTACCCACTTTTGGGTGGAAAAAAGTGCGTCTTATGGAGCGAAAAATATGGTAATTGTAGATCAAATGCTTTAGTGAAAAGGAATGTTTTCAGCATCACTTTAAATTTAGTCAGTGTTAGTTCAGCTCTATTAGGTGTATAAGGAGAAGCTAAAAAGGTCAAACAAGATGCATGATGTTTGCAACAGGCCTAATGTGCAATTGAAGATCTTCAATTCTACATCTTATGAGCAACTAATGAAAGGGGAGGTAACATGGTCATACGTATGACTATTTTCCAAGTGTCTAATGACTGATTTTAGGCATTTTAAATGGCTACTTGTAGTACTGGAATGACACGATATACTGTAAGTAGAGCAGATTTGTCCAAGAGATGTTTCAGTGGCCGTAAAATTCTCCATTTATAACAGGAATATTTGTTCACTAAAGATGATTTGTTAACAATAATGATTTTTAGGTTTTCAAAGTTACCAACTGCTTTTATCTGTTTGCAGAATAAAGGGGGACTTAATGATGATTGATCTAAGCGACAAGTAATCCAGCAGACTGCTTTTATTCAGTATTATTACTTTTACTAAAGGTGTTTAACATTGTGCTATTTGTGAGATTTTAGAATTAGAGGGAAGAACATGGTGGGGCTGTTAATGTACACTGCTTGGGTATCTAAAACTAGTTCTAGAGCAGTCTATAAAAGATTTTAATAGAATAGAATATTTTCAATTAAATACATTCAAAGGCTGTGCAGACTTGATTAAAAGATTCCATGGACTTCATTGCACTATGCAGTATATTGCATTTGTTAACTGGAGTATTCAACCTTCAGTTCCATTGTAAAAGGTAGAACTGAATAGAATGATAGTTCTGAAACTAATAGAGTGAATGGAAGTCATCATCACATGACCACATGGCCATGTTGATTTCAGAAGAGTGAACGGCTCCGGGAGAGTGTGAGAGAAGTGGGAACTGCCTTGAAACAGCTCCTTTGAGGCGAAACATGAATTTGTGTTGGCCTGACTCTTCCCCCTGATGCAATAGAGATAAGTTTGGATTTTTCTTACAAATGCTCTGAATCACAGAACGCACTTAGCTAACCATATTGAAGAATTTAAGCAATTGAATTTAAAAATTGCACTTTAATTAAATATTAAATGAATGCTTGGTGCTCATAACAATTGTTTTTAGGTACATCAGAAGTAGAAAAACTGTGAGGGAATCTGTGGTACCATTGGATGATCAAGGAGCAAAGGGGACGCTCAGGGAGGATAAGGCCATAGCGGAGAGACTGAATGAATTCTTTGCTTCATTGTTTATGGAAGAAGATGTAAGAAATCTACCTGAACTGGAAATGGTTTTCAAGGGTGATGATGCGGAGAAACTGAAAGAAATCTCGGTGAATCTAGAAGATATACTGAGCCAAAAAACAACAAGTTAAAAAGTGATAAATCGCCAGGACTGGATGGTACACATTTCAGGGTACTAAAAGAACTCAAACATGAAATTGCTGACCCTCTGTTAGTAATCTGTCGCTAAAATTGTCTGTAGTACCTGAAGATTGGAGGGTGGTCAATGTTACGCCAATTTTTAAAAAGGGCTCCAGGGGAGATCCAGGAAATTATAGACCAGTAAGCCTCACTTCAGTGCCGGGCAAAATGGTAGAAACAATTATAAAAAATAAAATTGTGGAACATGTAGACAAACATGATGGGCCATTTGGCCTTTATCTGTCGTCATGTTTCCATGATCTAATTAGACAGAGTCATCATGGGTTCAGCCAAGAGAGATCTTGCCTCACCAATTTGCTCGACTTCTTTGAAAGTATGAATAAACATGAGTATAAAGGTGAGCCGGTTGATGTAGTGTATCTAGATGTTCAGAAAGCTTTTGATAAAGTTCCTCACGAGAGGCTCCTGAAAAAATTAAAGAGTCATGGGATAGGTGGCAAAGTTCAGTTGTGGATTAGGAATTGGTTATCGGATAGAAAACAGAGTGTAAGGTTAAATGGTCTTTTTTCTCAATAGAAGAGAGCGGAGTGCCATACGGATCTGTACTGGGAACGGTCCTATTTAACTTATTTATAAATGATCTGGAAATTGCAACAGCGAGTCAGATGTTTATGTTTATTAAAAATTTCTATACCGCATTCCAGAATCTCAAAGAACAATAATATTCTAGAATCCTGACTCCATACGTCAGGCTCGGTCTCTGGTAGTCTTCAAATCCAGACAAAAAGCCCAAGATACTTTAAATTCCAAACCCTAATCCATCTTCTAAGCACCAATATCTGTCTTTTCATTCCCTTTGTATTTCTGTCTTTCCCCCACCTGGGCACTGTGTATTGATGCATCTTGTCCAGTTTGTTTGTCTTGACAAGATTGTAAACTCTTTTGAGCAGGGACTGTCTCTTCTGTGTTTTGATGTACAATTCTGTGTAAGTCAATTAGCGCTATAGAAATGATTGGTAGTAGTAATTGCTCAATATCAGGGGTGCACAAGTATCTATAGCACTCATAGAGCTGACTCTTATGACCTCTCCTTGTAGGCCAATAGCTTCCTGGTCTAGCCTCACACCAGGAGTATTGCCTGGCTGAGACACCCGATTCCTACTGAGCTGGAACCATCTGGCAAACCAACCTCGAGCACAAAACATCTTGCAGTTCTTCCCTTAATTGAAAACTGAGAAATGTCTATGAAATAGTCATTATTTTGATGCCTACTCACTGTCCTTGATGTCTCAGCATAAAGTAATTATTTACAGAATAGCTGTGAGGACTCGTGCCATCCATAACAAGATGAATGATGGAGTAGTAGGGTCGAGTACTGCATTCTTTAATGAAACAGGCTGAACAGACAGCTCTGACATTTGTTTCAGAATCAAGAGACATTGTTCAGCCTCGGTTCGATAATTTTGATTACTGAAAAGAGAAAGAAATAAGTCATAACTTCAACAAAAGAATCTTAAATAAACAGTGGTTGAAATGGCTTCTTTGGAAGCGACTCCCCCTACCTAAATGTACTTCCCTTTCCCTCCCTTTATTTTTATTTTCCATTTCGATGTACTGTATTTAATAATTCTCCTCTCCCCTTTGTTTCCCTTTCGTATCATATACGTCAATGTGTAAGTGCTTCCCTCCTTTTAGCTTAGCCATGTTTTAATTTTTTAATTTTTATATTTGATTTTTTTTAAGTTCAGTAAGTTTTATTGAAGTTTTATATATAACAAAAACATAAGTAAAATGCAATCAATACATAAGTGTTCATGTAGAAAAGTTACAATTGTGTAGACCAATGATTTTATTGTTAACCGTTTATGATAAATGATATATCAAAAATAAAAAAACTTGAAGATAAATGCCATAAAATGAAGTTCTGAAATACCATAAATATGATTGATCGAACTGATTGAGTAAGTCTAAGCCTTACATTGAAAAGAGATATTTTTCCATATGGGGGGCCTTTATCAGCATTATATCCTGTTAAATAGAAATTTTGGCAGATTTATGAGTTTATCTAGGACTTCACTTTTGATATTCTTTGTATTGCTGAAATATGATTGAGAGTTAGTGATGATTTCATTTTAACTGAATGGCATTCTTCTGGAGCTTGAATAAAAGAATAGGAATCACTGTTATAATAAGAAAACTTTTGATTAGCTTCCAAATCTATTGCTCAAACTGGTTATTCTGAAGGTCCAAAAATTCCAATATGTTTGTACACTTAGACATCCTACTGAAAATGCCCTCTACGTTTCTAAGATTGATTCCGGACGTCCAGAATTGGACATCCAAAATATAGAGCCCATAATTGAAAAGACATCCGGGAAAAATGAACTAGCTTTACATCCTGTCACACCTAGGCAGCTGCCTAGGGTGCATCAGGGTATATGTAGCATCACCCAGCAGTGCAGAGGATCTGGAAACTAGAATCACCAGCGAGGGATGATAAAAACACTCATAGGCAAAATGGTAGAGCAGGTTTTTAACAGTGAGGATTTTATTCTCCACTACTCAGTTGTAACTACAGGTTATCCTCAGACTGTATTCGTTGCCCAGGGAATTTAGTACTCCAGTATGGTTACAGTCAAAACAGGGGGCAGAGGCTAGATACAGCCCACTCCTCAATTCCCAATTTCTGTAGGCAGAGCAAGATTAGAACTTCATTGGAACCGGGCCAAGTCTAAATTTGGTTCATTCCCTCTATCATAGTCTAGACCAGTTTAAGAGACTGCCCCCCCAGCTCCTGTAAAGGATCTCAGTGCCATATTACTTAGGGTCCACTCGCCCTCAAGACTAGGCCACTTTTACCGTCCAACTGAGAACTTCTATACGTCTCTATTTATGTAGTGAGAAATAACCTCACAGCATTTACTCCAATAATTAAATAGTTTCCACAGAAGCGCTGAAAATACTATTTCTAAAGTACTATGTGGGAGTTCAGACTTCCACCCGAATCAAATAGTTCCAGGTGGTGGTATTCTTCATTATTCCTAGTACTTGTTCTTTTTTAATTCATTTTTATCCTTATTTCATTATCCACATTTCATTTAATAAATAGGGTATATAAATAAATTCATAACTTAGCTTTAGTTAATAGCCAGTTCCCCTTCCCGACGCGTTTCGCATGACTTTATCAAGGTCGGGGGAACTTAAACTTAAAGCTGAGCTTTTCCTGTTTCCATATTACAAAGAACTCCCCTCCCTCCCATGGATGGATCTTTAATCTTCTCTTCTCAGGGAGACCAAACATTAGGATAGTGATCCATTCCCCCACAGCAGAGTAAAGCCAGCAAAATAGGGTTACCAGATATCTGGATTTTCCCGGACATGTCCTCTTTTTGGGGGCTCCATCGGATGTCTGGAGGGCTTTTCTAATTCGCTGCTGTAGTACGGATTTTGCCATTTTGGGAGGGCAGTGGCAGCAATCTAAAAAGAAATCAACCCAACCGTGGTCGGCATTATTCTCCGGAGCTCCTTCCTCTTCCAGCAGCCTTCCCATCTGTCCCTTTCCCTTCCACCTGCACCTGCACCCCCTTCCCTACGGCCCTCTTTGGCAACTCTGCAGTGGCGGTGGTAATGTGAGAATAGTGGCTCTCATGGAATATGAGTTGTTCAGCAGAATTTTGTACGGATTGAAGAGGTGAGAGATGAGTACATGGGAGGCCCAAGAGAAGTACGTTGCAGTATTCTAAGTGTGAGGTGATGAGAGTGTGGACAAGGGTTTTGGTAGTGTGTTCAGAGAGAAGAGGACATATTTTTGTAATATTATAGAGGAGGAAGCAACAGGATTTGGCGGTTTGTTGGATCTAAGCATTGAAGGAGAGAGAGGAGTCACAGATCACCCCAAGGTTGCAAGCCGACGAGACATGGAGGAGGATAGTGTTATTCACACAAATAGAGAACAGCAAAAGGGGGAGGTGGGTTTAGGCGGAAAGATAAGGAGTTCAGTTTTAGCCATATTCAGTTTGAGATGGCGGTGAGACATTCAAGCGGCAATGTCGGACAGACAGGAAAGGATACCGTAACAGCAGTCTATGGTACTGATCTAAGAAAGGAGATTTCACCCTCTGAAAGCTAACCGAAAAATGGAAAATGTGGTGATTGGTATTTCAGCCCTTTCAAATTTACATCTGCTCTCTTTATATTTTACACAGTAGTAGGGGGACATGCATTTCTGCTTTATCTATTCAGTTTTCCATTCCATTCTCCCAAGTGTGCTCAGAATGGTTTACATGAATTTATTCAGATACGCAAGCATTTTTTCCCTGTCTGTTCCAGTGGGCTCACAATCTATGTAATGTACTTGGGGCAATGGGGGAAAATTAAGTGACTTGCCCAGGGTCACAAGGAGCAGCTGTGGTGCTGCATTCTATGCATAATCTAGTTTCTTAGGGTGTAGTTTCATTGTTGTCTACATATTCTATTTTTAGTTTGCAGTTAAACTCTCACCCATTATAGAATAAGTATCCGTGTGTGCGAAAAAGACATGCTTTTCTGTTGGAATTGACTGTGAAGGATCAATCTGTACTAATTTGGCTTGTTTAATTTTACGATGGGTGTATTGATGTTCTAGTGGTTAAGGTGCTGCTTTTTCCTAGGTGTGACTTGTGGATTATTACTAAAAATATATTTTTTTCATATAGAGGAGAGGTTGTTAAAAAATGGTTGGCTCTGGGTGTCAAATATGCTGGATATGTCACTGACAGCTGGATTTGTAATTCCAGACCCAATGCTGCAGCAGTAGAGGGTTTGTTTGGGTTTTTTTTTAGAGGGGGTGGGAGGGTTTAGGGGGGGGGTGACAATCTGTAAATTGTGTTGTACATAGAAACATGATGGCAGATAAAGGCCAAATGGCCCATCTAGTCTGCCCATCCATGGTAACCATAAGAACATAAGCAGTGCCTCTGCTGGGTCAGACCAGAGGTCTATCACGCCCAGCAGTCTGCTCACGTGGCGGCCCATCAGGTCCAGGACCTGCATAGAATCCTCTATCTATACCCTTCAATCCCCTTTTCCTTTAGGAAATCATCCAAGCCCCTCTTGAAACCCAATACCGTACTCTGTCCTATCACACCCTGTGGAAGCGCATTCCAGATGTCCACCACCCTTTGAGTGAAGAAGAACTTCCTAGCATTGGTTCTGAATTTGTCCCCTCTTAATTTTTCCAAGTGCCCTCTTGTTCTTGTAGTTTTCGAAAGTTTAAAAATCTGTCCCTCTCCACTTTCTCTATGCCCTTTATGATCTTGTAAGTCTCTATTATGTCCCCTCTAAGCCTCCGCTTCTCCAGAGAAAAGAGCCCCAGTTTCTCTAATCTTTCAGCATATGAAAGGTTTTCCATACCCTTTATCAGTCGCATCGCTCTTCTCTGAACCCTCTCGAGTATCGCCATATCCTTCTTAAGGTACGGCGACCAATATCTCTTCTTAAGGTACCTTAAGGTACGGCGACCATTATCTCTTCCTCTCTTTAAGAGATCCCACTTGCCTATCCCAGGCCCTTTTGAATTCAGACACAGTCTCTGTCTCCACCACCTCTTCTGGGAGACTGTTCCACACATCTACTACCCTTTCTGTAAAAAAGTATTTCCTTAGATTACTTCTGAGCCTATCACCTCTTAATTTCATCCTATGCCCCTCATTCCGGAGCTTCCTTTCATATGAAAGAGACTCGACTCATGCGCATTTACATTACGTAGGTATTTATACGTCTCTATCATATCTCCCCTCTCCCGCCTTTCCTCCAAAGTATACAGATTGAGATCTTTAAGTCTATCCCAAAACGCCTTATCAGGAAGACCACACACCATTTTAGTAGCCTTCCTCTGGACCAACTCCATCCTTTTTATATCTTTTTGAAGGTGTGGCCTCCAGAATTGTACACAATATTCTAAATGAGGTCTCACCAGAGTCTTATACAGGGGCATCAATACCTCCTTTTTCCTACTGACCATACCTCTCCCTATGCAACCTAGCATCCTTCTAGCTTTCGCCGTCACCTTTTCAACCTGTTTGGCCATCTTAAGATTGTCACAAACAATCCCACCCAAGTCATGTGTTGCTGAGATCTCTGGGGCTGTTTGTTATACATTACCATTTGCTGAATGTTTTTAAAAGGTTGGGAGGGAGAGGTACTGAACCTGACTATGGTTCATATTTTTGCCAGGAAACTTGCTGGGATGGAGTCCTTAGGGTCTCCTCTTGTGAACTCATGCGAAGTTTGCACAAATTTAGTGGTTTTTGAGCGTTCTTGCGCCACATGCTGGGGGGGGGAGGGTTTGGAAGCTACCAGCTCTGCTTTCACCTCACAGAAGCAGGTGATTTCACGCTCCGCTAACCCAGTGGGGTAGCTGCCATTGCTTTCAGGGCAAGACTCGGCTGTCCTTCGGGCAGCTAGGCAGCAGACCTTCCGCAGCCTAAGAAACGCAAGTCTAAGTCATCACTCCATTCACTTGTGTCTGCTCTACACCACTTACCACTATAGGTTCGACATTTCTGTTGCTTTAATAGTATCTTTAACATATAGAAGAGTAAACTAAACTAAAGCTTATCTTTGTATACCAAGGGGTCCTTTTATGAAGGCGCCGGTAGGGGTTTAACGCGCGGAATTCCGTGGGTTAAACCACCTGCTGTGCTAGTCACTAACACCTCCATTGACCAGGTGTTAGTTTTTTTGCTTGTTGCGGGGGTTAGCACGTGATGAAATGTCCTACGTGCTAATCCTGCTAGCGCGGCTTGATAAAAGGACTCCCAAGTCATCATTCTGAGAAGGCTCGACTCTGTTTACAGCAATTAAATAAATAGGGAATGATTTACAAATGATAAATAGAAGATAATAGCAAAATTTCAAAAGAATTAGTTTTCAAAATGTTTGGCAAATAGAGTAGTTTTTAAAGATTTACGGAAAAATTGAAACGAACTGGTACTCCTTAAAAAAAGGGGGAGATCATTCCAGAGTTGAGAGAATTTAAAGACCAAAGATTGACTGAAAATCTTGACTCCTTTAATCCCTTTTTTAGAAGGAAGGGAGAGTTAAATTGTTGGATACCTCTTGCAAAGGAGAATCGGTAAAAGTTCCAAAATAAAGGAATAAGAGGATCAAAGATACCATGTAGAATTTTAAAAGAAATACAAGCACATTTAAATTGAATTCCAAAATAAACAGGGAGCCAATGAAAACTCTGAAGCAAAGGGGGTCACATGGTCAAATTTACATTTTCCAAAGATCAGCTTCGCAGCAGTATTCTGAATTAATTGTAATTTATGAAGACAAATATTTGTAATGCCGAGGTAGATAGCGTTACAGTAATCAAGACGTGATAAAAAACTAAATGTGTAGAGAAGTTCAAAGAAAATATCAGAAATGTTAAAATAATTTCTCTCTTGTATTCACTGGAGGGACCTAACGGCAGAGTGGTTGTTAAATAAATATGCTGGGCCTAGGCTGCATCTTCTTCAGCTTCATGGCAGTTTTGTGGCCGCCTGTATCATGAGTTTCCAGGGCAATCGCTCAGGGGCTCTTATTCAAGAAGCACTGACTCCTATTAGCAGGGGTATGTATATAGATAAGTAGATGTCTTGCCATTTACAGAAGAGAAAATTTAAGCTGAAACTAAATCAGGAAAAGGCTAAATTATTTTTTGTATCCTCCCAAAAGATGATCTTTGAACCAACAATTAAGATCAATTCAGTATCATTTACAATAAGCCTCACAATTAAAATTCTGGGAGTTGTTTTTGATCAGATCGATGCAGTGGTTCAGAAGAGTTATTATAACTTGTGGAAACTCCGTACCATCAGATCTTACTTTGATGCTACCACTTTTACACTCTTAGTACAGACATTGCTTTTGAGTATTTTAGAAAAATTTGACTACACTGGCCTTGGTCCAAAATATAGCTGTAAGAATAATTTATGGCCTGAGGAAGTACGATCATGTCAGTCCTTATTATCATGAGTTGCATTGGCTCCCAGTGGAGGCCCGGGGAATTTTCAAGTTGGGATGCTTATATTATAAAGTAGCTTTTGGTGCTGCTCCTTCATATCTTGTTGATAGATTTGTTACTATGACACATGAGAGGAGTAGAAAATCTCACGCCCTATTTACGTTCCCTTCAGCAAAGGCCTGCAAAAGTAAGAAACACCATGGGCATTGTCTTTCTTATCAGGCTGTTTCTTATGACAAAGATTTCCCTCCATTGTTTTTAGATCTATATCTTATAAACATTACAGAAAGCTTTTGAAAACTTTTCTTTTCTCCACATTCTTGGCTAGCTAAATTTCTTTGCATTACATTATTTCTGTATTTTCCCATCGCATAATCTTTTGTTAACCGCATTGAATTGATGGTTATGCGGTCTAGAACTCTGCTATTATGTTATGAGACTTGACATTGAGGATATTAAGGAGGCGTGAGAGAAATCTAGTGGATCTGAGCAGGTCTCAAGAATCAGACAAAGAGGGAACTACAGCTTGGTTTTACAAAAAGGTTAATTTACTCCTAAATGTCAAAATGGAAATAAACTAGATATGTGAATTTGTGATGTAGCCCATAGCGACACTATTGCCTGACCTGTGACGATAACTGTAAAGGTCTGCCAGGAATTAGCTGAGATGGTATGTTTGTTTCTAAATTCTTTTAACAAAAGCATAGATGTTTCAAGGCCTACCTCTTCACTATCTTTGCCAGGCCCCATCACTCTCTCTAGGGCATGTGATTCTTGCCGTTTTTGCTCCCCCTTGACTTTTTGTAGTTCTTTTTATTTCAGATTTATGTTTACCATGTTGTAGACTGCTTTGCTTGCCTTTGCTGAAAATCTCATTAATCATTAGGGGTAATTTTACTAAGGGAACTAACAAATTATTTGCTATTAACTACCATGCAGCATTTAGGGAGCACCAAATCCATTAGTACACTTTAGTAAAAGGACCCCTATATTACTTAAATATTACAACTAGAAGTAATTCAAAATAGCAATTCATTCACGATACCATCCTTAGCATATAAATATATCCATAAATTAACAGGCATAGCCTATTCCATCCACCTCTCAGTATAGAAAGCTGAACTAATAGTAATCCTCCAACTCTCCTTCCATCTTCCACCTCCCAACATATGAATAACCTTAGTGGACAAAGTTTGCTGAATAGATTTTAAGGAGCAGTAAAGTACTAATTTGCATTGTTTTATTTCAGAAATGAAGGCAATCCATTACTTCAGATTGAAGTGGAGCCAACATCGGAGGTAAGATGTGCAACTCTAAGCCATTATTAACTTGTAATGAAATTTCTGAAACCCCTAAAAGTTTTGAAAAACTTCTAGACTTTTTGGCCCTCATTCTGCAAAACGCGTCTAAAGTTAGGTGCCTACGTTAGGCGTCCTTTAGAGAATCAGGTTTTAGGTGAGATTTAGACATCCAAACAGTGTCCTTAATTATATAATATTTTATTATTATGTTATTAGAATGGCAATTTTATGGTGTTTTTTTTA
The DNA here is from genome assembly GCF_902459505.1 of Geotrypetes seraphini. NCBI lineage: Eukaryota > Metazoa > Chordata > Amphibia > Gymnophiona > Dermophiidae > Geotrypetes > Geotrypetes seraphini. The sequence continues at coordinate 188,831,731 of NC_047091.1, read as the reverse complement.
TTATAATTGTAACATTGGGAACTGGATCTGTGTAATGCTTTTATTTCTTTCTTTTTCATCAGACAGAGTGACTGGGATTTGAACCAGCAACATTAGAGTAGAAGGCTGTAGGTTTAAACAGTGTGCTACAGAGGGAGCTAGCAAGTCTTATAGGCATTGTAAGGAAGTCTACTTTTGAGCCTAGTTTAGGCTTCAGATAGACCTGAGTTCTAAGGACGGAACTTAGACACAGTTTGTGCTTAATGCGATCTGCTAAATGGTTCTCTGGGTTTTTATTTTTGCTCTATTAAGCTCAAAATACATTTAATAAGCCAACCACATAAACAGGGCACATCAATGCAAAGCTATTGCATGCAAAACCTTCTATTTTTCTTGGCAAACAGTAATGCTATTTGCTAATTAGAGGGGGCACCTAAACATATAATGCTGGCATTGTTTTCGTATATTATATACAATCTTATTTTAAAAATATTTGTACTCAAAATAGACCAATGCTTTTGTCAGTATTAAGCACAGTAGTGTAAGTTCAGGGCTTGCCGACCTTTCAGTTGGCATCTCACAGAGCTTACTGACTATTACTTGGTGTCTCACCTCTAACTTATGTTTCTAGTTAAGTTTATTGAGGCAGTTTACAAATAAAAATTTAGAACCGCTTTTATTTGAATTTATGCGATTAAAAGATTTTTGTTTAAATAAATTGAAAATAAGGAGATTTTTTTGACCTATGAAAGAGACATTTAACCAAAGGTTGATACAAGCTTTAAGGTGTCTAAAGGCTTTGGAGGTCTTTCGCAAATTTTTGGGTAATTTTTTAAAGCCCTTTTTGCATGGATGTGCCAATATATGTTTTTAAAAAGCACACCTATGTACACACAATGTAAGAATATGCATCCCCACCCTGACAGATAAAAAGCTGAATGCAAGAAAACTGGACATAAGAAATCAGTCTGTCCCAGTATAGCAACACTTAAGATTCTTCAAGCCCAGTATCCGGTTTCTAAGAGTGGCCAATCTAAGCCATAAGCACTTGTCAAGATCCCAAAGAGTAAAACAGATTTTATGCTGCTTATCCTAGAAACAAGAAGTGGACTTTTTGGAAATTATCCAAACTATTTTTAAACCCTTCCAGAGGTTGGGGTAAGAGCAGATAGCTTAGCTGGATTTAAAAAAAAGTTTGGAAATTTCCTGGAGGTTAAGTCCATAGTCTGTTATTGAGAAAGACATGGGGGAAGCCACTGTTTGCCCTGGATCGGTTGCATGGAATGTTGCTACTATTTGGGATTCCGGAATCTTGTTACTCTCTGGGATTCCAAAATCTTGCTGTTCTTTGAGATTCTGTATGGAATGTTGCTACTCCTTGGGTTTTGGCCAGATACTAGTGACCTGGATTGGCCACTGTGAGAACGAGACACAGGAGCGAAACATCAATCCAGAACGACGACCACGGTGCTGAACTTCCGAAAAGGGAATTACGAAGGGATGATAGGGAAGAAAATTATGAAGAGGATAAGCAGTGTAAAGACGCTAGAGCAAGCATGGTCCCTTTTAAGGACACAGTCACCGAGATGCAAAATCTATATATACCACGTATCAACAAGGGATCTAAGAGGAAAAAGAACAAGGAACTGGCGTGGCTCACTGTAGCGGTGAAGGAAGTGATCAGAGACAAGAAGACTTCGTTTGAGGAATGGAAAAGGTCAAAAACAGATGAAAATTGGAAAAAGCACAAACAGCATCAAAGCAGATGCCATAAAGCAGTAAGAGGGGCCAAAAGAGACTAAGAGGAAAAAATAGTCAAGGAGGCAAAAAACCTTCAAGTCGTTCTTTCAATATATTAAGGGGAAATGACCCGCGAAGGAAGTAGTGGGGCCGTTGGATGACCATGGAATAAAAGGGGTGCTAAAGGAGGACAAAGCCATCACTAACAAACTGAACACATTTTTTGCGCCTGTATTTACCAAAGAGGATATACACAACATGCCGGAAGCCAACAGGCTATACGCAGGAAATGAAGACGGGAAACTGACAGGGTTGAGGGTCAGTCTAGAAGAGGTATGCAGGCAGATTGATAGGCTTAAAAATGATAAATCCCCGGGACCTGATGGCATCCATCTGAGGGTAATCAAGGAACTGAAAGATACTATAGCTGAACTGCTTCAACTGATAGCCAATCTGTCGATCAAATCATGAAGGATTCCGGAAGACTGGAAGGTGGTGAATGTTATGCCGATCTTCAAGAAAGGTTTGAGGGGTGATCCGGGAAACTACAGACCAGTAAGTCTGACTTCGGTACCGGGAAAGATAGTAGAGGCACTGATAAAGGACCGCATCATTGAGCACCTTGACAGATACGATCTGCTGAGGACCAGCCAGCATGGCTTCAGCAAAGGAAGATCTTGCTTGACGAACTTGCTGTACTTCTTTTTACTATAATCTATCAACCTACAAACCCCCAGCTCTCCCTCCCTACTATATCTAAACCCATGGCAACATCCCAGTTTTCTGGGGCTTCCATCCTTCTCCTCAAATAAACTCCCGCCCCCGACCTAGACACCTAAAAATTATACCTATCCTCCTCAAACAAGTCCCTCTCAAGAAACCTGACTTCCCTACTACTGATCCCAAAATCGGCCTTCTAAATGTTTGCTTAATAAAAAACAAACATCATCTCATTCATGACCTTATTCTTCAACACAATCTGCCAGAGATTTGGTTAACCAAAGGGGAAGAGGCATATATCAATCAAGCATGCCCCACCAACTAAAAAGCCAAAACTCAGTTCCGCTTAAATAAAAAAGGTGGTGTCATTGCCATCATCTTTCACATCTCACTTCCCCTTAAAATTGGAATCCTTCTCACTCCTAATATTCCACCACTAGAAACTCTACATTTTACACTCTCTAATAAATCGCCCCTCAATTTCTTACTAATTTATCTTCCTCCCCCTGTCTCTAAATCTCCTCTTTCTTCTCTCCTGTCTGTAATCGTGGATTTTTGCATCTCCCAGTTCAACCCCATCCTACTTGGGTGACTTCAGTATTCCCTTTGACCTACCAAACCACTTCAATACCACTGAACTGATAACTTTAACCTCAGACATTTCCCTAACCCCTCTGATCTCCTCTCCCACCCAGCAAGCAGGACACACTATTGATATGATATTCAGCCCAGATACAATAGCCCATCTCTTCCAAAACATGACAACTCACCCCCTACCATGGTCAGATCATGCCCTTATTAGTTTCTCTCTTCACTCACCTACAGATTATGCTTCAACCCCCCGTCACATTCACAACTTTCGAGATTTCTCTAAAATTACTACCTCCTCAATTCAAAATTCTCTCAACCTAGATGTAAACAAACTCGCACTTCTCAAACCTGAAGAACAATTAACCATCTGGAATGAAAAAGCAAACATATTTATCAATACACTAGCCTCTACCCAACAAAGAACCCATCATTTTTACCCCAAAAGAAAACCATGGTTTACGGAAAATCTGAAACTTCTTCGCTTACAACTCCGTTCCTCAGAATCTAAATGGCGGAAATCACAATCAACCCTTTTCCTCTTCCAATACAAAGAACTAGCAACCAACTACAAACATAATGCAAAAAAGGAATATTATACAAATCATATAAAAATGGCCCACATTACCTCAGCATTATATGCCATAGTTTGATCTCTCTCCCCTTACTCAAAAACAAATAAATCCTCAACCTCATCCAATCAGCCGTCAACAACTGACCTGGCTAACTATTTTGACCAAAAAATAAAAGACATTTGCCTAAACTTTAATAACACCTCATCTTCAAACTTCTTAGAACCCCCAAATCAGGATCACCATCATCCTTTTAGTTCGCTCTCTAAGTTTAAGTCCCCTTCATTAGCAGAGCTACAGAAACTATTCAATCCATAAATACTTCTAATAATCCACTAGAGAACATCCTACCTACTGTGCTGAAAAATTTGTTTTCAATATTTGGTCCATTTCTTTTAGAAATGGTTACCAAAAGCCTTTCAAGTAACACTGTGCCAAAATTTTGGAAATCAGCTCTAGTTGTTCTCAAACTAAAAAATCAAAATCTTGATGAAACTCTCAGTTCCAATTATCGACCTATCACTAACCTATCTTTCATTTCTAAACTCACGGAAAAAATTATCTTCCTCCAGATCTCTGAATTTTTTGAACAAACAAATGCATTACGCCCAAACCAAACTGGATTTCGCTCTAACCACTCAACAGAACTATCTCTACTAGCTCTCACTACCACTATATTTTACTATCATGACCATAGGAAATTAGTTCTTCTGATATCCCTTGATCTATCGGCTGCCTTTGACACAATTGACCATGATTTACTCCTCAATCGTCTCAAAGACAGCGGAATAACCGACTCAGCTCTCCTCTGGTTTTCCTCTTACTTTGCTGATAGGAACTTTAAAGTTCACTCTAAAGGAATCTCTTCTGCCCCAATCTTTCAAACTTACGGTGTTCCACAAGGCTCTATCCTTTCCCTTCTACTATTCAATATCTTCTTTGCCCCACTTTTGACATTAGCTCAATATATCAGATATACCCCATTTGCCTATACTGATGACATTCAACTCCTTCATCCACTCAACCCGGCCAATATCAATGACATTCAAGAAATCAATCTCAAACTTGACAAAATCAGCTCTTGGCTCTGAACTAACAGACTCTCACTAAACGTAGCTAAATCACGAGGGATTCTATTCTCACATAAAAATAAAGATTCTTTAATCGGACAAATATCTTTCGACTCAGTTCCCCTCCAAATAGAACCCAAACTCAAACTACTAGGAGTCACCTTTGATAAAGATCTTACCTACCATGACCAAAATCTGTTTCTACAAACTCCGCTTAATTCGTTCCATAACCTCTGTTCTAGAACCCACTTTGATCCAAATCCTAATTCATTCTTTAATCATCTCATTCATAGACTATTGTAACTCTCTTTACCATGGTATAGCTCAAAAAGAAGACCACAGATTACAACTAATCTAAAATACCGCAATCAAACTTATCTATAAGGCCAAAAAATATGATCATATTACTCCCGCTTCTTCGAGAGTTACACTGGTTACCAGTCTCTCACAGAACTACATATAAATTCTTCTTCTAACCTTCAAAATTAAGACCTCCCACCTCCCTGTTTTCCTAGACAAATTTCTCATTCCACATACCCCTCCTAGGGCCCTTAGATCTACGAATCAAAACTTATTGACAGTACCCTCAATCAAGGACCTATACTATACTAGAAATTCCATTTTTTCTGTAGTCGTACCCTCACTCTAGAATGCAATGCCACTTTATCTCCGCAATGAAAATTCCCTAAATAAATTTAAAACAAATCTTAAAACATTTCTTTTTAAAGATGCCTATCATTAAAGGGGGTGGGGGGGGAAAAAGCTTTTAAGAAGCAACATCCCCATCTTCCTTTTGTTACTTCCTATCCCACTACCCCTCCTTTTTATTTTTATTTACACATTGTAATTAAAACTTCCCTATCCCCTAGCACCTTTCGTCTCTAATAAGTCTTAATCTGTCTTAGTTCTAGTTTTACCCTCTTTTTATTTTATTTCAAGTAAATCTTAAATTTTATTAGATTTTTCTAATTTTTAATATTGTAAACTGTCTAGATACATGTGATGGTCGATATATCAAGTCATAAATAAGCTTGAAACTTGGAGTAAACAGGCGGATAAACAAGGTTGACCTGGTCAACATTGTGTATCTGGATTTTCAGAAGGTGTTCGACAAGATTCCGCATGAATGACTACTTTGAAAAATTGCGAGCCATGGAATCAAGGGTGAAATACTCACGTGGATTAAAAACTGGCTGGCGGATAGGAAACAGAGAGTGGGTAAATGGACAATACTCGGACTGGAAAAGTGTCACCAGTGGAGTGCTGCAGGCTTCGGTGCTTGGACTCGTGCTGTTCAACATATTTATAAGCGATCTGGAAATTGATACGACGAGTGAGGTGATTAAATTTGCTGACGATACGAAGTTATTCAGAGTAGTGAAGACGCAGGAGGATTGCGGAGACCTGCAATGTGACATAGACATGCTCGAGAAATGGGCCGTGAACATGGCAAATGAGGTTCAACGTTTATAAGTGTAAAGTGATGCATGTCGGTAACAAAAATCTTATACACGAATACAGGATGTCCAGGGCGGTACTTGGAGAGAGACCCCAGGAAAGAGACTTGGGAGTACTGGTAGACGAGTCGATGAAGCTGTCCATGCAATGCGCGGCAGTGGCGAAAAGGGCAAACAGAATGCTAGGAATGATTAAGAAGGGGATCACGAACAGATCTGGTCGCCGTACATGAAGGGTCCAGAGAAGAGCAACTAAAATGGTTAAGGGACTGGAGGAGTTGCCGTACAGTGAGAGATTAGAGAAACTGGGCCTCTTCTCCCTTGAAAAGAGGAGACTGAGAGGGGACATGATAACAACATTCAAGATACTGAAGGGAATAGACTTAGTAGATAAAGACAGGTTGTTCACCCTCTCCAAGGTAGAGAGAACGAGAGGGCACTCTCTAAAGTTAAAAGCGGATAGATTCCGTACAAACGTAAGGAAGTTCTTCTTCACCCAGAGAGTGGTAGAAAATGGAATGCTCTTCCGGAGGCTGTAATAGGGGAAAACACCCTTCAGGGATTCAAGACAAAGTTAGACAAGTTCCTGCTGAACCGGAATGTACACAGGTAAGGCTAGTCTCAGTTAGGGAGCTGGTCTTTGACCTAGGGGCCACCGCAGGAGCGGACTGCTGGGTACAATGGACCACTGGTCTGACCCAGCAGCGGCAATTCGTATGTTCTTATGGTCTTGATGGACCTTTGGTCTGACCCAGTAAGGCTAGTCTTACGTTCTTATGTAAACTGTAATTTTTCAGAACATGGAGTCCTCACGTTCAGTAACATCAATGGTTCTGATTCTATATATGTTACCGAAAAAGTCAGTGCCAACTAGTGAGGCGCTAAATGTAATTCTATAAAAGTTGGGCACCTTCTTTCCTAGATTTTAGGTGCACCATATTTATGCCAAGGTTTTCTTGGAAGGGAAGGGACCTGGGACTTGTATACCACCTTCAGCTGTTCGCCTCCCCCTCCCTAAAACTATGTCACTCCAAAAGATTCCTTGACAAAATCTTCGCCTTCCAAGCTGCCAAACTGAACCCATGGCTAGCCCAAATGGTCCTTGAGGCCCCCACCTACCTCGGGTTTAGACAATTACTCAAAACTCACCTATTCCATGGACAAGACCCCTAACGCCCCTCTTCAAAGAACCGTAACCTCCTCCTTTCCCCCTCCACCATTCTACCCAGCCTACCCACCCCAACCCTCTCCCCCCTGACCTACTCGTCCCTTCTCTCCCTAACCTCAACTACTTCGTTGCTTCCAACTTTTGTTGAATTGTTGTGAACCACTTGTAATTTTGGATAAACAAATGTGAACCGCCTAGAACTCCCTGGGTATGGCGGTATACAAAAATAAAGTTATTATTATTTTTGTAGTTTTACATACAGGTCCTTCAAGCATTTTCCCTGTCTGTCCTGGTGGGCTCACAATCTATCTAAAGTACCTGGGCCAATGCAGGATTGAATGACTTGCCCAGGGTCACAGGGAGCAGAGCAGGGTTTGAACTCACAACCTCAGGCGCCTAACTTGAAAACATTTCTATAGTGCTGCTAGACACACATAAATCATGTAAGAGACAATCCCTGCTCAGTAGAGCTTACAATATAATTACACTTAAAACAGACAAACAGGACAAATAGGGGTTAGGAAATTTCTTAGAGAGGGAACGATGAAACAGACATAGGTACTTTACAGCTGAGTGAGAGTTAGGAGTTAAAAGCAGCCTTGAAAAAGTGGGCTTTTAGCCTATATTTGAATATTGCTTTTAAAATATCAAACTTTATGTAGAAGAAGCATGAAACTAAAGTTTGTGAGCAAAATATATATTGTTCTTAAATAAGCAAATGTCCTATACACTGAAACAAATCATCAGTCTGTACTCTCCTATCATTCCTTGTTAGAGGATCAGATATTCCCTTTTTGTTCCCTCTCTATTCTCTTCTCTCCATTGATGTTTTACAAGGAGCTTTTGTGCAAGCAATGGTAAAAAGTCTTAATAGTTTCTTTCTTCTTTCAGAACGAGGAAGGGAATGATGAAGCTCAAGAATCAGAGGATGACTTTGAGGAAATGAACCTCTCGCTTCTCTCAGCCCGAAACTTCCCCCGCAAGGCCAGTCAGACCAGCATCTTCTTGCAGGAATGGGACATTCCCTTTGAGCAGCTGGAGATCGGAGAAATGATTGGCAAGGGCCGATTTGGTTTGGTATATCATGGCCGCTGGCATGGTGAGGTGGCTATCCGACTCATTGACATAGAGAGAGACAATGAGGATCAACTGAAGGCCTTCAAGCGGGAAGTGATGGCTTACCGGCAGACACGGCATGAGAATGTGGTTCTATTCATGGGGGCTTGCATGAGCCCTCCCCATCTTGCCATAATCACCAGGTAAGACCTGAACACCACTCTTTCACTAGAAAAGGCTCAGTAGCCACTTTGTCATTGAATATTCATTAGAGAAGTACTGATCACTTTTTATATAAAATACTTGCTCATTGCTCATTCTTGTGCTGCTGATTCTAGAATTCTGACAGAGTAATACTGGTTGTGAGCAGATAGGATTTTGCATGCTCACATGTATTGTATTGACTGGAGAGTTTCTGATGAAATTTCAGAGTTAAGGACAGGGGATAACCTATTTGCTAAAGAGAGGTTTGAATATGGAATGAGAGGAGGTAGGGGGGAGTGTGGCACAGAGGTGGGTTCAAACCCATATTGCTCCTTGTGACTCTGGGAAAGTACCTAATCCTCCCATTGCCCCAGGTACATTAGAGAGATTGTGAACCCACCAGGACAGAAGGGGACAAATGTTTGAGTACCCAATAAATTCATGCAAACCATTCTGAGCTCCCCTGGGAGAACGGTTTAGAAAATTGAATAAATAAAGAAATGAGGGGTCCACGGGGCACTTTTTATTGACTTGAGTATAGATAGGGAGGGAGGGAACATAAGAATTGCCATACTGGGACAGATTGAAGGTCCTTCAAGCCCAGTAACCTATATCCAACAGTGGCCAACCCAGGTCCCAAGTATCTAGCAAAATCCCAAGTAGTAGTAAAACAGATTTTATGCTGCTTATCCTAGGAACAAGCAGTGGATTTCCCCAAGCCATCTCAGTAATGGCCTATAGACTTCTCTTTTAGGAAATTATCCAAACCTTTTTTAACATAGTAACATAGTAGATGACAGCAGATAAAGACCCAATTGGTCCATCCAGTCTCCCCAACCTGTTTCAATTTAAATTTTTTATTCTTAGCTATTTCTGGGCAAGAATCCAAAGATCTACCCGGTACTGCCGAAATCTCCATCATAACCTACTCCAGCCCATCTACATCCTCCCAGCCATTGAAGCCCTCTCCAGCCCATCCTCCCTCAAATGGCCATATACAGACCATGCAAGTCTGACCAGTACTGGCTTTAGTTCATTATTTAATATTATTTTCTGATTCTAAATCTTCTGTGTTCATCCCACGCTTCTTTGAACTCAGTCACAGTTTTACTCTCCACCACCTCTCTCAGGAGTGCATTCCAGGCATCCACCACCCTCTCCGTAAAGTAGAATTTCCTAACATTGCCCCTGAATCTACCACCCCTCAACCTCAAATTATGTCCTCTGGTTTTACCATTTTCCTTTCTCTGGAAAAGATTTTGTTCTACGTTAATACCCTTCAAGTATTTGAACGTCTGAATCATATCTCCCCTGTCCCTCCTTTCCTCTAGGGTATACATATTCAGGGCTTCCAGTCTCTCCTCATACGTCTTCTGGTGCAATCCTCCTATCATTTTCGTCACCCTCCTCTGGACCGCCTCAAGTCTTCTTACGTCTTTCGCCAGATATGGTCTCCAAAACTGAACACAATACTCCAAGTGGGGCCTCAGCAATGACCTGTACAGGGGCATCAACATCTTCTTCCTTCTACTGGCTATGCCTCTCTTTATACAGCCCAGTATCCTTCTGGCAGCAGCCACTGCCTTGTCACACTGTTTTTTCGCCTTTAGATCTTCAGACACTATCACCCCAAGGTCCCTCTCCCTGTTCCCCTTCTCGACAATAATTCCCTTAATGTATTAGTCCATTCCCTTGTAATCTCTAAATTGGATTATTGCAATTCTTTATTAAAGGGGGCATATTTAAAAGATATAAAACGTCTCCAATTTATTCAAAACACAGCAATTAAGATAATTTCAGGCTCAAAGAAATTTGACCACGTCACTCCATTACTACAAAAAGCTCATTGGTTACCTGTTATACACAAGATAACATATAAAATTGCTCTTCTAGTTTTCAAGACTATACAAACCAACGCCCCAGTATTTATAGATAGACTTTTGATTCCGTATGACCCCTCGAGAGTTCTCAGATCTACTTCTCAGTTTACCCTTAACGTCCCTTCCCTGAAAATAATCGGAACTCGCCGTGCTCTTATTTTTTCTGTAACTGCTCCAATGACTTGGAACTCTCTTCCCCTATATTTAAGAATGGAATGAAATTTGCAGAAATTTAAAAACAGTTTAAAGAGCTTTCTTTTTAAAGATGCCTTTAACTGAAAATACAATGCTTTTAGTTAAAAACATATTACTTATCAATTTTAGCAATTTCTAAAATTGATAATTTTAGCAGTTTCCAAATTTGACATATATCTTTGTCAGCAATCTTTCTTTTCCCATCTCCCTTATGTATTTTCCTTCTATGTACTTTTTCTTTAAAATTGTAGTTCTCCCCCTCTTTCCTATTGTTTCTTGTGACCTTACAAAGTAGTTACCCAAGTATGTCTCATAATGAATCATGTACGTTTAATTTCTTAAAATGTTAATGTTCTTTTTATTTTTTTTTACTCTTTGTACAACGCTTTGTACCTTTGGATAAGCGTTTAATCAAAAACATGATTAAACTTGAAAACTTGTCCATGCATATCAGCTTTTCACTTCCCAGCATATACGGTTCCTTCCAATTTTTAATCCCCAAATGCATTACTCTGCATTTCTTTGCATTGAATTTTAGTTGCCAGACATTAGACCATTCCTTTAACTTTTGCAGATCCTTTTCCATATTTTCCACTCCCTCCTTGGTGTCTACTCTGTTACAAATCTTGGTATCATCTGCAAAAAGACACACTTTTCCTTCTAACCCTTCAGCAATGTTACTCACATACATATTGAACAGGATCGGCCCCAGCACCGAACCCTGAGGGACTCCACTATTCACCTTTCCTTCCTCCGAGTGACTTCCATTAACCACCACCCTCTGGTATCTGTCCAACAGCCAGTTTCTAACCCAGTTCACCACTTTGGGTCCTAACTTCAGCCCTTCAAGTTTGTTCAACAGCCTCCTATGAGGAACCGTATCAAAGGCTTTGCTGAAATCTAAGTAAATTACATCTAGCATATGTCCTCGATCCAGCTCTCTGGTCACCCAATCAAAAAATTCAATCAGGTTCGTTTGGCACGATTTACCTTTTGTAAAGCCATTGTTGCCTCGGATCCTGTAACCCATTAGATTCAAGGAAATACACTATCCTTTCTTTCAGCAACACTTCCATTATTTTTCCAACAACCGAAGTGAGGCTCACCGGCCTGTAGTTTCCTGCTTCATTCCTGTGACTACTTTTGTGAATAGGGACCACATCCGCTCTCCTCCAATCCCCAGGAACCACTCCCGTCTCCAGAGATTTGTTGAACAAATCTTTAATAGGACCTGCCAGATTTCACCACATTCTCCAGCAATGAATTCCTGAGTTTTTTTACACATGTGAAGAAATATTTTCTCCAGTTTGTTTTAGATCTACTACTTACTAGCTTCATCACATGCCCCCTAGTCCTAGTAGTTTTGGAAAGAGTGAACCCTTTCTACTTCATTCAGTATTTTATAGAGCTCTAGCATATCACCCCTGAGCCATCTTTTCTCCAAGCTGAAGAGCCCTAGATGCTTTAGCCTTTCCTCATAGGTTAGTCATCTCATCCCTTTTATCATTTTTGTCGCCCTTCTCTAATTCTGCTATATCTTTCTTGAGATATGGCAACCAGAACTGCACATGGTATTGGAGGTGCTGCAATACCATAGAGTGATACATTTTCATCTTTGTTTTCCACTCCTTTCCTGATAATTCCTAACATTCTATTTGTTTTCTTAGCTACCGCCGCACACTGATCTAATGGTTTTGATGCCTCCTCAACAATGTCACCTAGTCTTGGTTAGGGTGCTGGTCTATGACCAGAGGGCCACCGCATGAGCGGACTGCTGGGCATGATGGACCACTGGTCTGACCCAGCAGCGGCAGCTCTTATGTTCTTATGACTCCTAACACAGAACCCAGCATCACATAGCTATAGTTTGGGTTCCTCTTTCCCTCATGCATCCTTTGCACTTGCTCACATTAAACGTCATCTGACATTTTGATGCCCAGTCTTCCAGTCTCAGAAGGTCTTCTTGCAATTTTTCACAATCCTCTTACGATTTAACAACTTTAAACAACTTTGTGTCATCAGCAAATTTGATTATCTTACTAGTTATTCCCATCTCTAGATCATTGATAAATGTGTTAAAAAGCAGCGGTCCCAGCACAGACCCCTGGGGAACCCCACTATTTACAATTAACCCAAAAGCTGTGAACCTATTAGTGAAAACAAATATATATCACTTTGTTGCAGGAGGAAAAGCCTCGGAACCCCATTAGGGAAGGAACTAGAGAGGGTAAATAATATCATCAGCATAAAAACCTCCTATAAGCTTGTGTTACAGCTGGTATTTTAAACTTAACTGTTAGTACCATATGTATTGTCCAATCAACACAGTTAGTGTTATTAGCGGTAGAAATGTTGATTATAGCAGTCCAAAATACACTTAATTAGTAGCAGTAAAAGTTGTTAACATTGGTAATAGCAGACCTCAGTGAACTTATCTTTAGGCGTCAACCGATGATGGCCAAAGCGTTTCGCCTCGTGGCTTCCTCAGGGATAGAGAGGGAAGAGCATTCAAATTGGCACAGCATGCTTATAATGCTAATGTGTGGGCCAATTTGAATGCTCTGTATATACAGTATACTTACATTATATTATTTTAATATATTTTTCTAACTCAATATTTTTGCTGGTGGACTCCATTGGTTGATTTGGTCCTTTTCATTGGATTGCTCATCAGTAAAAGACTTGGAGTTGCAACCTCTAGTGTCCTCTGTGAAGATGTAAGGGATTCTCTTTCAAGTTTTGGATTGGATTGCTTTTACAGAGTTTCAAAGCAATGTACATTTTAAAATTAATAGGAACACAGACAATTAAAATAATATACAATTACATAGATATGACAATAAAACAAGAGGAGAAAGGGAAGAACTACAATTGTTATAGGAAAGAGAAGGTTTTAACACAAGGTAGGGATGTACGTTCAAGAAAGAGCCTCAGTTGCTTTCCTAAGAGTCAAATGTCTCTTTAAACAGAAAGCTTTTTTAGTTTACCTTTGAATTTATCTAGATTTTTTTCTTCTTTCAAATAAGCTGATAATGAATTCCAGATTTGTGATGCCATGACTGAAAAAAATTGTGTTCTGATGAGTATTGACGACCCTTAAAGATTGCACTGAAAGAAGGTTTTTTTCCTCTGATCTAAGTGTTCTTGAAGGGTGAATGGACTACGTGTCCCAGAATGTACTGGGCTCTACAGCTCAGTGCTGAGTCACCTTAACAAGGCAACCCTGCCGAGTCAGGGGGTGGAACTAAGCAAGGAGTTGTTTACCTGCCCCAAAGTAAAATCATTCAGAGAACTCAGGCTTACCGGTCTGTAATTTCCTGAATCTCCCCTGGACCCCTTTTAAAAAATTGGCATAACATTGGCCACCCTCCATTCTTCAGATTCTACAGACAATTTTAGCTACAGGTTACAGATCACTAACAGCAGGTCAACAATTTCATGTTTGCATTCTTTTAGTACCCTGGGATGTATACCATCCAGTCCAGGTGATTTATCACTTTTTAACTTGTCAATTTGGCTTAGTACATCTTCCATATTCACCGAGATTTCTTTCAGTTCCTCTGCATCATCACCCTTGAAAACCATTTCCGGTTCAGGTAGATCTCTTACATCTTCTTCCATAAAGACTGAAGCAAAGAATTTATTCAGTCTCTCCACTATGGCCTTATCCTCCCCGAGTACTCCTTTTGCTCCTTGATCATCCAGCAGTCCCACAGATTCCCTCATAGGTTTTCTGCATCTGATGTACCTAAAAAAATTGTTTTGTCTCTGACAAGTTTCTCTTCATATTCTTTCTTAGCTTTCTTTATCAATGCTTTGCATCTAACTTGCCAATGCTTGTGTCTTTTCTTCATTCAGATCCTTTTTCCGTTCTTTAAAGGATGTTTTTTGGCTTTAATAGTCTCTTTCAGTTCAGTTCAGTTCAGTTCAGTTCCTCTTTTTTCCACTTTTGTTAATACATGGAATATATCTGGTCTGGGCTTCCACGCTGGTATTTTTAAATAACATCCACACAAGGTTTACCACCCCTGGGTCCTCCAGGATCATCCCAGTGGTTGTTTTCAACGTGTCCAGCCATTTTCGCCTGGTTCCTTCGATCTTCCCAAACATGATGTCCTTCTCCAATGATCTTTCTCTTCTGACAATGTGACCAAAGTAAGACAGTTGTAGCTTCATCATTTGGGCTTTAAGTGACATAGCCATAAGGGGAGTGTGTGGTGCAGTGGTTAGAGCCACAGCCTCAGCACCCTGAGGTTGTGGGTTCAAATCCCACACTGCTCCTTGGGCAAGTCACTTAATCCCCCCCATCGCCCCAGGTACATTAGATAGAGTGTGAGCCTGCCGGAACAATGCTCGAGTACCTGAATGTAAACCACTTAGACTATAAGTGGTATTTAAATGCATAAATAATTTTTTTTTTTTTTTTAAATAGCCGGTTTGATCTCTTCCTGAATCGATTTGTTAGTTTTTCTGGTGGTCCACAGCACACCAAAGCTCTGTCTTGTTTCTGTAGTGTCCAGCTTTCACCTCTGTAACTGACCACTGAGAAAATGAGTGTGTGGACAAGTCTGATCTTTATTTGGAGTCTTATTTCCTTGCCTCTGAATATTTTGTTGAGATCATTCATTGAAGTGTTATTCTCCAGAGTATTTCTTTCCTGCTAGTTGCTTCTTTGTATATGACAGAGCCCAGAAGATTGAAATCCCGAATAACTTCTATTCCATCGCCTTCAAGCTCAAAATCTTTATGTTCATGATCTTGTCTTGTTTATGTTTAATTCTAATCCCATGTTGTGATTTTTTTTTTAGCTTTGACTTTGAATTAGTACAAGCTGCAAATCACCACAGATCTGCCCTGAAGATTTTAGTTATGCTGCGTGACTTCTCTCAGTTTAATCTAAATCCAGCCAGGTATCAGCCAGTGAATATTTAGAAGATACCGGAGAGAATAAAAGCTAAGAGCATAAATAGACAGTGTAAGTCATATGACTGGTACATACCAACCACAATCATATCCATATCTCACTTAATGATTTCTGCTTGTTTAAAGTTAAACACGAGTAAAGATGAAATTAATCTAGAGTTTCTAAGGCTCTATAAAGGGAGCAGTGTGGATTTCCCCAGGTAACATAAGAACATAAGAACATAAGCAGTGCCTCTGCCGGTCAGACCATAGGTCCATCCTGCCCAGCAGTCCGCTCCCACGGCGGCCCAAACAGGTCACGACCTGTCTGAATCACTAGAAGGGGCTCCCTTGCCACCTTGGTATCTCGTTTAAGTCCTGCCTTCCTATCGAAGTCCTAGCCCTCCAGTCTTGCGCATGCACGACCTGGTTGGTTTATACTCATTACCTGGTTAACATTCTATACTTGTGTTACATCCCAGCTCCTCCCTCAGTAAGAAGGTCATCTGGCAAATCCACAAGTTCATCATCTCGCAAGAGGGTACAAATCAGCATAAGTATAGCATAAATAAGAGTGGTGACCCTGACTCCGTATCTCACTTAAATAAAGTACTTTTATACCTGGAGGACCATGTTCCCTTTTGTTTGGACAATTATGATAAACCAATAAGCAAAGCCAACATTTTCTCATTCTGTAAAACTTTATTTTTTAAATCCCTCTTCACGCCCACTTTTTATTTGCTATGGCTGCTCCTTTATCATATTTAAAATAATTAAGGTCATAAATCAGTCAATAAACATCTATCGACAGCCTGTCTGTGGTATTACAGAATTGATTGATTCATGGCAGAAACGTTTTCCTCAATCAATATTAGGTTAGGAGGGTGAATAAATCTTGTTAATAACTTAAAAACAGCAGAGTCGATAGTGATGTTAATACACCCTTTGACTGCATTTCTTTTCAGAAGGAGAAAAGAGTCTGTGAGTGAGGAAAAGTGACTATAGGATCTTGGAATCTGTAGCAGAGGGAGATTGAGAGGGGCAGCTTTCGTAGTCCCCTTAAGTTCTGCACTTTCTACATCCTTCTCTATAAATATTTCCTCTGACAGCAAGCATTCCTGTACTGCGCCTGAACAGTTCACGTCACATATGAATCTGTGACATTAGGGACCACAGCTCATGTAAACATCTCTTTTAGTAGACACACTGGTTTGCCATTTTCCAAATTAGAGGCATAGTTACTAAATAGAGCAAAATGACACCATTTCCAGTGCACTAAGTGAGACATTCTAGACCAGGGGTGCCCACACTTTTTGGGCTTGCGAGCTACTTTTAAAATGACCAAGTCAAAATGATCTACCAACAATAAAATTTTTAAAAACACAAAGCACACTGTACGCAGAGAAAATGTTAATTATCATTTATATTCTGGGTTTTTTTTCAAAGAGATCAATCAGATGACTTTACGCAATGTCACTTCAGTAACAACCATACAAAAATAGACAATAGCGGGTTTTAGCGCAGGGAGCTGCGCTCAATGCTCATAGGCTCCCTGCGCTAAAAAACGCTATTGTGGTTTAGTAAAAGGGGGTCATAGTGCAAAATATAGACTGCAGATTTAAATTCTCAAAATGGCCACATTTTGATCACTAAATTGAAAATAAAATCATTTTTACTACCTTTGTTGTCTGGACATTATTCAAATCTTGTTGGTCTCAGGCTCTGGTTGTCTTCTGATAACTCACTTGCCAGGGTCTCCTGCCCATTTGTTGTTTTCTTCTTTCACCATGCTAACCATCCATCTTCCATCTCTGTCCAACCTTCTGTTTCCCTTCCCTCCCCCCAAGTCTGGCATCTTTCCTTTTTTTCATCACCATCCACAGATCAACCTGTTCTCAACTACCCTTTCATCCTTCATCTCTCCCTCCTTCCCCACCCCCCAGGGTCCACCATCTCTCCCTTTCTCTTCCCAATTACCTTCCTATCCAGTATCTCTATTCCTCCCTCCATACCATCCCTTGTTTCCAACTTCTTCTCTGTCTGTTCCTTCCCTCCCTAATCCCATTGTCCACCATCTCTCTCCCTCTCCTCTATTTTTAAGACCCATTATTTCTTTTCCCCAAAGTCCGGCATATGTACGTCTCTTTGAACCCCTTTTCTCCCTCCCTCCATGTACTTCTACACCAGGGCCCCCAGAAAAAGAAATGTACATGTGTTTCACTTTACACCCCCCTCCCCCAAAGGCCTGACCCCCCCCCTTGAAGGTCTGCACATTCCCCCCCAAAGGTTGACTCCCCCCCTGAAGGCCTGCACTACTCCTTGAAGGACTGCACCCCCCCTCCCGAAGGCCTGCCCTCCCCATATCCATTTACCTAATTCCAGCAGAGAGCAGTCTGCAGAGAGGATCGCTGGTACTTTAGCGATCCTTGCAGGTTGCCATAGGCCTCAGGAGCTGTCTTCCCTCTGCCCCAATCCTGTCTCTGACTCAGAGGAGGGGCAGGACCAGGCAAAGGGAAGACCTGAGGCCTATGGCAACCTGCAAGAATTGCTAAAGTACCACCTGCCACCGGCTGTCTCCCATTCGTCCCCTTTGGAGATCCCCACAGGAACAAGGAAGTTAAATTAATAGAATACTTAGGCACAGGAAAACAAAGAAATGCAGAAGAGACATACCTCCAAGAACTGCCCCGTGTGTCACAATGCTCATTAGTGGAACTGAAATGCAGAAGAGACATACCTCCAAGAACTGCCCCATGTGTCACAATGCTCATTAGTGGAACTGAATAAAAGACAAGTACAATGGATTTAGAAGGGGTGCACAGCTGGCCAGGTCCGGGTCATCCTGCCCTTCCTTTCCCCCGGTCCGCGCTCGGGGCTCACGCCTGCCTGGTCCCGCACCGACGCTCGAATGGTGCCGTCAACTCCCGCGAGTCTGGCGATAACCAACAGCGCCATTTGGGTGGCGGTACAGGACCAGGCAGTTGCGAGCCCCGAGCGCGGACCGGGGGAAAGGGAGGGCAGGAGGACCGGACGGCTGTGCATCCCTCCAAGCCGTGCACCCGGGGCGGGGGCGGACCTCCCCCCCCCTCCCCGGTACGCCACTGATTGGGAGGCCGATTTTGGGGGTTTTAAAATTGTATATCGGGCAGCACTAGGCCTCGGCTCTTACCTCAATCATTACAAACGCTTCTATTTCTTGTGGTGCGCTGAGCTCCATCCCCCACCGACCCTTCACCCCGCCCTTCCAGCACTCTGATTGGCCGGCGTTCTTCAAGAGGCGGGCCAATCAGGATGGGAAAAAAAAAGAAGGGAAGAAGGGAACCCGCTCTGCGATCGACTGAGGTCGCCTGAGCGAACAACCTGTCGATCGCAATCGACGTGTTGGGCACCCCTGTTCTAGACAGATGGGTTATTTCACTCTGCCTCTGTTGTACTTCACTGGGCTTCCTAGCTCCACCTTCAGTTCTTTCCTTCTGCACATCTGCCTGCAGTAGTGTTTGTTCTACTCTCCCCATTTTATTATTTTTAATCCAATGTCCTTTTTTTTTGGGTAATTTGGTGCTTGAAGCGATTTTGAAACTCTGCCTGCTTGAGAATTCACAGACTTCAGTTTGTAGCTAATAAGCCGATCCCACTGGGTACTGTTACATTACATTACATTTACATTTCTAGACCACAAAACCTGCATTGTTTTCTCTGGAGCTCAGGGCTGTCCCTGACATGGTCTCAACTTTGTTATGCAGATGTCAAGCACAGGCTGTTAGGTGCCCTTAGGAGGCTCGGCAGGATGGTGACTGTGTCTTCGCACCTCCACCCATTCTGGTGCGCAGGGGTGGAGGTGTAGTCTGACTGGCAGCCCGAAGATCAGCTTTCTAGACCCATTCTCAGCATTGTGGCAGTGAAATTTCTTATCCAGCTACTATGAGAGAGCTGAAAGCAGGTTGCTGCACAGTTTCTCTCACAGCCTGTGAGAGACATCAGGGGAGGCTGGAAAAGTGGGGTTTTGAGTGTTTCTAGATGTTTCCCCTCCTGAAAAATCCTAAAATCATATTTTTTAGAGTTTGGGAAGTATGAAAAATATTGTGGTTTTGGTGTGAATTTTTTGATGATGGCCATCTTGAATGTTTAGTGATCTTTTTTTTCTAAAGCACCCTGCTTCTTACCTTGAAACCTGCTGGGATGGAGTCCTCGGGCTTTCCTCATGTGGATTCTTGCTAGGATTTTGCAAATGTAGTGCTTTTAGAGCATCTTTGCACTTTGTGTCACATGGCACAGCAGGGGGGGGGACATCTAGCTTAGCTTCTCCCCGGTAGGGTGGCCATCATTGCTTTCAGGGCTCGGTACAGCTGGTACTTCTGTTAGCCAGGCTGCGGACCCTCCGCAGCCTGAGAAATGCAAATGCAAGTCATCTAAGACACTTTTTTAAAATTTCTGAAATTTTTGTGGTCCGAGTTTCAGAACAAGTGTTCTTCCCCTGAGCAGTCCGTAGCATCTCTTAGTGGCATGGTGCCTTTGGGCATGTCCTCACCTCTGCCTGCTGCAGCATATCTTGTGCTTGAAGGCAAGTGCTTCAGGTTACTTTCTCAGCTTCTGTATGCCTTAAGTGTGATTAAAATGCTGCATCTTCATCATACCCAACAATGCCTAGAAATTCTTTAGAATCGCCCAAATAGTATCCGAACCAGAGTTTATATAATTTCCAAACAAAATAGCCTCTGCACACATGGCCCTCAGCTAATGAAAACAAACTAAAAAGCCACAGTGCTTTTACAATGGCTGACTTTGTGCCAAATTTGGAGTGACAGCTGATGTCATATCTTCATGGAGAAACTCCTTAGGAATTAGCCTATCATCCTAAATTAATAGACTTTAATTCCAGCTAGAGTTTTGTATCAAAAGCATTTATTTGGAGCACTTTATTTACTATATAAACTATTATACAAGATCATAACTGCATTACTTGCAATTGCATTACACTCACCGTTAAAAAAATGCATAGAGTAGCCCCCCCCCTCCCGGACTACCTTATAGTTCCCCATTGTCTAGTGGTATATTCAGGGCAGTAGTGATTCTCAGTCACTCTTGCTCATGTCAGTTCTACCCTCAAAATAGCTGCCATGACCTCTTGCAGCAGTCTTGTAAGATTGCCATTAGAGGTCATGGCAGCCATTTTGAGAACAGAGCCAGCATGAGCAGGAGTGACTGGGGATCACTCCTGCCTTAACTACACCCCTAGACCACCAGGGATTGTAAGATAGGCCCAGAATGAGTGCCTACAGATGAACAGAAAAAGGCAAATCTTGTTTGGAGGGGAGGAGGGAAACAAGCAAACAGGACCAAGCACAAACTTTTGGCTTCCACTGAAAATACATAGTCAGAAATCATGGCTTTAGCCTTTTGATCAAAACTGAACAGAAAAGGGATTTGGGGCCAGTTTTAGCACCATAACCGAAACCAAAATTCAGTTAGCCTCTAGGTTGCAGATGAGATAATTAAGATAATAAAAGCAGGTGACAGTATGAATCTGTTTGGTATCTTACATATCAGTGCCCAAGGTGTAGTGCTGTTGCTGAACAGAATTAATTGATTGTTTTTTGACAAATGGAATTTGAACCATGCAACTGAGCTGAGCTAACCAGGCATGAGCATCAGCCATGGGCCCTGTGGCGTAGCCACCCAGGGCTGATAATTTTTAACACCCCCTCCTCTATAAAAAAAATTATTTTTAGTAATAATCCACAAGTCGCACAACAAGGACTATTGCAACTCTATCTACTTAAGCCTAACTAAGAAAAACCTCCACAGACTTCAACGGATTCAGAATGCCGCGGCCAAGCTCATCTTCACTAAAAGTAAATTTGACCATGTCTCCCTGCTCCTGGCCAAGCTCCACTGGCTTCCGATAATCGCCAGGGTCCACTATAAATGTGCCTGTTTAACTTTCAAAATCCTATATGGTATCCTCCCTCCCTTTATCCCTCTTTCTTGGAATTCCTCAAACCCTAATACCACCAGATCCTCCCACAAATTAAAACTATCCTTTCCCTCGCTAAAAGGCATTTCCCACACAGGAAAGCTAGGGACCTCCCTTCACTTCAAAATCACTGAGCTCTGGAACAACCTTACCTCCCCTCTTCGGAACTTGAGCTCTCTCCAAGTTTTCCGCAAACATCTGAAAACCTGGCTTTTCTCAAAAAATGTAAGTCTCCCTCCAACTTAGGAATCAAGGAAACTCTTATATCTTGGCATCCCAAGTCCTCTAAATTTTCTTTACACTTCTACCTCTAACCCTCTGTTGTAGTTCCTTCCTATTTCTCCTACTGTAAACCGCGTCGAGCTCTACGAACATGGAGATGATGCGGTATACAAACCTAAGGATTAGATTAGATTAGATTAGAACAAGGATGCACCTAGGAACAGGTAGTATTTTAAACACTGTAGTGAGAACATCAATATACCTATTGTAAAACTGAACAAGCCAGATTAATACAGATCAATCCTGCACAGTCAGTGCTAACTGAAAACCATGTCATTTTCATACACACAGAACACAGACACACCCTCACCCACTATGGAATAAGTAATCACAAACTAAAAACAGAAATATCTATACAAAAGTTAAACTGAACCACCAAGAAGCCAGACTTTGCATACAATGCAACACAACAGAAACAGTGATATGTTCCCTAATACCATAAACATAAAGATAGCAGATGTAAATTTGGAAAAAAAAATCCCTGAAAAATGCAAATCACCACTTTACAAATTAACAAATGCTATAGAAATAAAACAAAAAATGGGAAATAAGAAAATAACATTTTATTGGACTAATCCATTTTTTTAATTAGCTTATACAGTATACTGATGGTACAGTATCCTTTCCTGACCTGAGGAAAGGGGTTTTGGTCTCCGAAAGCTAGTAAAAAATGTATTAAAATTAATTCAATAAAAAGATTACCTTATTTCCATTTTCTGTTTATAAATGTTTATCAATACAGCTAAAATACTACTTTATTCTAAATACATATATATATATTTTTTCTACCTTTTGTCATCTCTGGTTTCTGTTTTCCTCATCTTAACTCTCTTTCCATCCAGTGTCTGTCCTCTTTCTCTGACCCTTCCATCCACTGTCTGTCTTCTTTCTTTGCCACTTCCATCCAGTCTCTGCCCTTTCCATCTACTGTCTGGCTTCTCTCCCTCTTCCATATGGCATCCTCCCTCTTTCTATGCCCCTTTCATAAACTTTCTACCCTCTCCCCTTCCATCCAGCCTGTGCCTCTTCTTTCCTTTATACATGATTCATTTCAGCTTCACTCTTTCTCCACCCCTCCCCCATGGTCTGGCATTTCTGTCTTCTCCATTCTTTCATCCCTTCTACCCCACCCCATGCCCTGGCATCTGTCTCCTCCCCTCTTCTTCCATTTCTCCCTCCCTTCCCCATGGTCTGGCATCTCTCTCTATCTCCTCTTCCTTCCCTTCCCTAGTCTTCCTTCTCCTCTTTTTGCCCCCCTCTCTCTGTGTCACCCCACCAATGAAAACTTGCCTTCCAGTGGCAGCCTTCATAACTTGCTGCTCTGACTGGCATCAGGCCTTTCTCTCTGCCAGTCCCACCTACTTCCTGCTCCTGCAAAGGCATTACCTTGCAGAGAGGAAGGCTGATGCCGGCCAGAACAGTGAGTTGTGAAAGCTGCTGCTGCCACAAAAGGGGGAGAGGTTCCTAGACCATATGAACCCAGGGCTGTGGCCCTAGAAACACCCCCATATGATTTGCACCTGGGGTGAATCGCCATCCTACCCCCCCTCCCTTTGATATGCCATTGCATACTCCCAGTTGTTGCGAAGATCACTGAATGTATCGTGTTGAGGGAATTAGAATGATTTGTGGAAGAGAAATTGGTTGGACATTCATCAATATGGCTTTAGGAAAGGGCATGGGGTTGAAACTCTTTTACTATCTACTTTGGATGCACTCAGAAGAGGTATTGATAAGGGTGTGACTTTCTGTATGTTGTCTTTAGATATACAGGCTGCCTTTGATACAATAGATCCCAAACTGTTGTTAGATAAACTATGAATAGGGGGAATAGGTGGGACAGTACTGAAATGGTTTGGGTCTTTTTTATTGGAGCAGAAATTTGTGGTGAAATGCAGCTCTAGGATTTCAGAGATGATGAAAAAGGGGGTTCCCCAAGGCTCTGCGTCATTCATAAGGGCCACATCTGAATTTTCAGCAGCATTATCTAGAGAGCTCTGAAGATCATCTTTAATCCCAGGTAGATCAGGGGTCAAAGGTTATCCAGCTAGCTTCGATATTCATCACTGGGACCCATTCCAACTAGATTGTGCAGTTATTCAGGTATAAGTACTGAATATTGACTGTATCCTCAGATATTCAGTGTCAGTATCTGGATATATATTAACATAATATGTAGCAATAAAAACATAAAGGAAAAAAATAATATCTTACATATTGGACTAACTTAATGCAGTTTATGATTAACTTTTGAAGGTATCCCCTTCTTTCTCAGATCAGAAATAAGCAAATGTTGGCAAAATCAGTGTATATATATATACTAGTGTTTAAGCCCGTTACATTAACGGGTGCTAGAATATATGGCTGTCTGTCTTTCTTTATTTATGTCTCTCTCCCTGCTCCTGTCTCTTTCTTCCTTTCTTTCTGTCTCTCTCCCTCCTACAGTTTTTCTATCTCTCTCCCTGGCACCCTTTGTCTGTCTGTCTTTCTTTCTGTCTCTCTCTGGTCCCCTGTCTGTCTTTATTTCTGTCTGTCTCTCTCCCTAGCCTCCTTTGTCTGTCTGTATTTCTTTCTGTGTCTCCCCCCCACCCCCCACTTTCCTTTGCAGAAGCAGCAGTGATATTTCCCTTCCCCTCCAGATCCCTATGAAGTAGTAGCAGCATTTTCCCCCACCCACCCCCCATTCCCTTCTCTTCCCCCCCCCACCACTTTCCTTTGCAGAAGCAGCAGCGGTATTTCCCTTCCCCTCCAGGTCCCTGCTGAAGCAGTAGCAGCATTTTCCCCCACCCCCCCATTCCCTTCTCTCCCCCCCCCACTTTCTTTTGCAGAAGCAGCAGTGATATTTCCCTTCCCCTCCAGATCCCTGTGAAGTAGTAGCAGCATTTTCCCCCACCCACCCCCCATTCCCTTCTCTCCCCCCCACCACTTTCCTTTGGAGAAGCAGCAGCGGTATTTCCCTTCCCCTCCAGGTCCCTGCTGAGTAGTAGAAGCATTTTCCCCCACCCCCATTCCCTTCTCTTAGCGTGAGCTGCCCTGCTCCGTTCGGCCCCTCCCCCTTCCCTTCCCGCATGCTGGCCTGTTGCGGCTGAAGGTTTTTTTTCGGTGACTCCTCCTGTTAAAATTCTAATCCTGTTAAAACTCCCCTCCTTCCCGCAACAACCGCTACCGCTCCTGTTCAAAGCGGCCTGATGAGGTTTGCGGCCGGCTGTAACGAACCTCGCAGGCCGCTCTCCAACTCGGTAGCTTGTTCCCTCTGACGCGATCGCGTCAGAGGGAACGTGCTACCATGTGGAGAGCGGCCTGCGAGGTTCGTTACAGCCGGCCGCGAACCTCAGCAGGCCGCTTTGAACAGGAGCGGTAGCGGTTGTTGCGGGAAGGAGGGGAGTCGGCGACGTGCAGGCCCTGTGAACAGGAGCGGCAGCGGCGGCAGGACCATGAGCCCTCCTCCCGCCATCCGCCACCAGCGCCGCTCCTGTCGTCCGATGCACCTAACTGGCGCATACGCCTCAAGCCACGGACACAGCACACATCAGGTCCCCAGAGGAGATGAGCCGCCGCTGCTGACAGCCAAGGTAGGCTGGGAAGAAGGCTGGGGACTCACGCATGCGCACTCATGCGGCCATGGAACTACAGATCATGGAAGCACACAAATAGGAGTGCGCATGCGCGAGTTAGCCTTTTATTATATAGGATATATATATATATATATATATATATATCCTATATAAATAAATAAATATATATATATATATATTTATTTAGCCTGTCCTCCCAAAAGAACCCAGACTGGGTTACAGGAGTACATGCACAGGATAGTCAAGACAAATATGGACAAGACATATTTGGAAAGCGAGTGGTAGAATGACTGAGAACAGCCGAGATATATTAGTTAACTATACTTGATATAGTAGATATAAACCTCCAAGATACTCTAATTAACTATACATGCTTTGGTGAGGAACTTAGCGCTATGGCCTAGTCGATGAGTTTATCTGAGATCGTTTAGGCTTGAACTTTTCATGGAGCTGGATTTGTCGTCCAGGGGGGATGAAGTTCCATACTTAGGGGATGAAGTGCGAGTAGACGTGCCTGCAGGCTGATTCTGTTTTGAGGGACAGTCGTTTTTCTTTCTGGGATCTTAACAATCGGCTTGGGTTATAGATTGGTGGCTTGGAAATCATATAACCTGGTACCAATTTCTTGAAGGTTTTGAATGCCATTTCAGTAGTACTTGGAGACAAAGAGATGACAAAGCAGTTTGAATTTCTTTGTAGTGGGAAAGAAAGCTATTGAAGTGCCATGATTGGTGTTTGAATCCTGGGTTGATTTTGATGGAACTGGGGGGGAAGTTATTGGGAGAGGACACAGGGATATAGACATGATGATCTCATAAACTTTCTTCCCTTCGGAAAGTAGGCTAAGAAGTGGAGGTGAGGAAGAGGAAAAGCATGACTTGTTCAAACACTTTTTGCCTTACACTCAAATCTGCTCAGGTTCGTTGGCCTCCCTGCCCATTTCTGATCCCTTTCACCACCTGGCATTTCTGTGGGTGCAGTAGGTGATGAGGACTCCAGATATTGAGCAAGCTCCTCCACTGTGTCCACGGAGGAATGATTTGTGTTGTGCTTGGCCCTTCCAATCAGTTTCAAACGATGGTACCTATGAAGCTAGCCTGGTTTGTTTTACCCTTTTCTCAATGAGGGGATAGGAATGTGGATGGCTTCTGCGCTGCAATAAGAAACTGTGGAAGTCTAAGCAGGTGGTGATGGTGGTGAGGGGAAAGAACAGATCCATAGTGCTGTGAAGCAGTCAGTGCATCCCTGGAGATATCAATACATGAAACAATTACTGAAAATCTTTCCCTGACTAATTTCAACAGCAAATGTGAAAAAGAATGGAATCTTACCAATGGCTAAAGATGCAAATTATTTCAACGACAGGGAAATATTTTAATTTGCTGCTGTAGTTTGGAAACACTGTCAAACAATGACCTAGCACAGTTACTCCTTGGCAAAATCATACTTTTTCAGTCTCCACATGCTGAGGAAAGTAAGATCCTACTTTCGCCAAAAACATTTTGCTGTCCTCGTCCAATCCATCATCCTCTCCAAACTAGACTACTGCAATGCCATTTACTTATGCCTAACAAAAAAACAGTCTTCAAAGACTACAGCTTATCCAGAATACTGCAGCCAAGTTGATCTTTGCAAAACGCAAATCTGACCATGTCTCCCCACTCCTGTCCAATCTTCACTGGCTCCCAGTGATTTCCAGAATCCATTTCAAATGCTCCTGCCTGGCTTTTAATATCATTCACGGCATCCTTCCTCCCCTAATCCCACTATCCTTTAACTCCTCGAGTCCTGACTCCACCAGACCCGCCCAAAGATATAAACTATCCTTCCCCTCTCTACGCGGTATTCTCTATGCAGGTAAACTGGGAAAATCTCTTCTCTTCAAAATCACAGGTCTCTGGAACGACCTTACTATCCCGTTGCGGAACCTGGGCTCTCCCCAACTATTCCACAAGCAACTGAAAACTTGGCTCTTCTCTAACATGTAATTCTATTTTCCCCCTTACTCTTCCATTCTGTATATAAGCTCATGTAAACCTTATATTTTAAGTTCTTGTAAACCGTGCCGAGCTTCACTTCCGTGGAGAGGATGCGGTATATAAACTTAAGGTTTAGTTTAGTTTAGGAGAAGACCAATATTTCAAAAGGCTTTAACTGGGCAGGAGAGGCTGCATCACCAGTATTTGGTGCCATTTAAATGGATAGTGCCACTGGATATTGTTTGATTGCCACTGTGCTGACCAGTTAGTGCTGGGACAATCCAGGAGCAGAGTTGGACAGTAATGTATTACTTTTCACATTAATTTATACGTCTATTAACCAAGTAAATAGTAAATCTGAATATTGGCTTATGCCAGGTTAACTTAATCACACTTACCTAGATATTCAATGTTGACACTTTGACCTGACCCTGACTATCTGGGCTTAAAAAACGACTGACCACTGCAGCTGAGAAAGAGACAGAAAAGAAGCCAGAGTCCTATCCACTGAATTTTGGCTTTGCCTTCCTTTTGAAAGTATGTGCTTATAATTGGCTTGCATAGGGATGAAGGAATAGTCACAGAAGGCATATATAAAGAGGAGATTTCACTTCTTTTTTTGCCTTTGAAGATTCCTAATGTGGTCTTTGCTCCTAGTCTTTTGAACTTCAGGAAAGAAGAAGAAATTATTTTTTCAAGACAGTCAAACCTTTTAATTAAAAATATCTCAGCATTTTTTTCTCCTCACTGCTCTGCTTGATGTACACACTTCAAAAATAATAATAAAAGTGTCTTCTTTAAGCTGTATACCATGATGCAATCTTGTTTTAGATCATCCATCGGGATTAAAATTTTCTGGCTGATATTCAGCCGCTGGTGGCTATTTTATGCTATGCTAACATTGGCTTATATTTCGCAGTACCTCCATAAGAGTCAATGCAGATTACAGCAAGAAAATCTCCAACAATCTGGGAGAGTTTGTATTCATGATCAGGAAGACAATTGGATCTAGATGATCAAATCTGAATAGGTAAACTTTGACAGCCAGATGATAGCTGATAATATGTTTTGTATTTAACTCCCTTCAGAGATGGGGCCAGATTAACACTTATATTGAGCCCTAGACAAACATATATTTGTGGGGCCCCTCCCTCACCATTATTTCACCTCTCCAGAAATAGCAGGGAAAAGTGCAGAGTCTAGCTGTGGGTTTGATAGCAGGAATAGTTTGTGAGTGAGCCCGGGGGCTTTGAAAGCACATACTTTGAATGGAGAAGCTGAATTGGGATATAAATTGAAAAACAGGATTTAACAAAAACCATCTCCCTCCTGGAGTTGGGTAACTTGGCAGCTCTGCAGCAGTGGACTGAGAATCAAGGAAGCTAGGCAAGTCATTTCCGCTCTCCATCGCCAGAGATTTCAAGGGTGGACTACTCAAAAGAGGGAGATTTAAGGAAGGGCAATGAGTAAAAGAGATACATTTATAAAGTTTTACAAATGAAAAATGTTCACAAATGAAAAAAGCAAAATAAAATATTTTGTTGTTTTTTTAATGCTTCTGAATGGGTATAGGCAGAGAGAAGGCAGTATTAGGACAGTGTTCAAGGAATATGTTCAAGTAATTTACTAGTTAACAGGGTAAATTCCTTGGGCTGAAAACTCCCATCCACATAGTATGTGCCCAGGCTATCTACTCCTTCTCCACTGGCCTCAACAAGAGCAGCACCAGCCTCTCAAAAAGAATAGGCTTCCCGCTCAAAAGGTAAATCAGGAAAAGCTCCCTTGGGCTCAGCTCCTGCCCTGCGGGCCTCTCTTGAAAAGAAAAAGTCTTTGCTACAAACTGTAAATACTTCTAAGCCTAAAGTATCGTTGAAATATAAACGGCTTGCCTCACAGGAGTCCTTAGACCAGGACCCTATTCCGGCAAAACAGCCTTCCATCCATCCCTCCTTTGGTTCCAGCAGTGTCTCCCTGGTGAAGGACCAAATGGCCACTATGTCAAATTTTTTCTCTATATTTCAATGATTTATGCAGGATAGTACTGCCTTATTTCAGCAGCCCTCCCCTGTTACTGACAATCTACAAATTCAGGTCCAGCAATCTCCTGAATGTGTAGACCTCTCTACTATCCCAGATGTGGATGTTCCTGCAACTAAATCAGTCCACCAAGATCCTATCTGGACTCCTTACACATCTCTTTGTGCTTCTCCACCATACATTGCCAATTTGTCTCCAACATGGTCTCAGTCTGCAGGTTTCCCCAGCCAGTAAGACCCTACTTCTCACATGGAACAAGAAGAAGACTATTCTTATCCAAAATTCTTACAAACAGTATCCACTTTACTTAGTCTTAACCAAGCTTCTGTAAAACCAGGAAAGAAGGATTTTCAAGCAATTCTTCAGTCTTGCAATGCTCCTTCGAAGGAATTTATAACTTTGCCATTCCATCAAGTGTTACAAGATCTTCAGCTTGAAAATTGGCAAAATCCATATTCTATTTCTACAGCGTCTAGACGTTTAGAATTGAAATACAAAGTCCAGAAGGCACCTGGGCATGATCTTACTCAACTATCACACCATTTTGGTTTCAGAATCGGCTATTAAAAAGGCTAAAGCATCAAGAACACAATACCACACTCCACACTACTGGATGCTATAGGGTGAAAAGTCTACCAAGGTGCAATGCTAGCTTCCAAAGTAATAGCGCATAAGTTTCAAAATGCTTCATTTTTATCATTCTATTTTACAACAAATGAAAACAGCCTCACTGGATGAAGTCTCCACTCTACAAATTGCCTTGCAGGAATCAACATATCATCTTATAAAAACTAACTATGATGCTTACGATATGATGTCTCATACTACAGCAGTAGCTACTGCATCTTGTCGCACACAATGGCTTAAACCGTCAGACCTTAGAGAAGATCTCCATGATAGATTAGCAGATGCTCCCTGCTTAGGAGATAGTCTTTTCGGTGAGAAAATCAAGGATAATGTTTTCCAGCTCAAAGAAGATTCTTTAACCATACGTGAACTTTCAGCTTCCTCTTCAGATCAATCTCAGCAATTTCGACGACCCTCTATTTCATCCTATTGCAGAGCTTACCACCAGCAATTTTTCCAGCAGTACTATCCAATCAGACGCTTTGTTCCTTATAACAGGCCACCTTTTCAAAGATCACAAGGTGCTTCTCACTAGCAAAAGGCATGTCTAAAGGACAGGAAGCAAGCAGCTACATCCCAGCTTCCTCCACTTAATCCTAATCCAAGTTTTTTCCAAACTAACGGGGGGGGGGGGGGGGCTAACTCAATTTCTCTCAGTATGGCAGCGAATCACAACAGACAAATGGGTCCTCACCATCATATCTCAAGGATACTTCCTCAACTTTCTCTCTATCTAGCCAACCATCCCCCTCCACCATCCATCACACCTCCTCAGCACATTCCACAACTTTCAGAGGTGATATCTCTTCTTCTTCTTCAATCCAATGCAAGTACAACTCCATCAAACAAATCTAGGATTTTATTCCAGATTTTTCTAATCCCAAAGAAGACTCAAGGCCTCCTTCCTATTCTCGACCTTCATCCACTAAATGCCAGGGTATTAAGGGATGTGCAGTCTAGGCAGCTTGCCAGAGAACGGATCATTTGCAATTTCAAAGAAGTGGTTTTTGACGACAGCACTGATTTGGTTGTGAAAATTCAGTTTCTCATTGATTATGTCTCCTAATACTTTTACAGATGAGACCATTTTTAGTGGGATATTATCAATATAGTAATGGCTATTCTACAATTTTTCCTGCATAAGAGGGACATTTGTCACTTCATCTATGCTGAGGCCATAACTGTTTTGGTTCCTTTTACAGCATTAAGAACATAAGAATAGTCTTAATGGATCAGGCCAATGGTCCATCTAGCCCAGTAGCCCATCATCACGGTGGCCAATCCAGGTCACCAGTACCTGGCGAAACCCCAAAAAGTAGCAATATTTCATGCTAATAACCCCAATAGCCTGTTCTCACGGTTTCAAATCCAGATCACTAGTACCTGGCAAAAACACAAATAGTAGCAATATTCCATACCACCAATCCAGGGCAAACAAGTGGCTTCCCTCATATCATTCTCAATAAGAGACTATGGACTTTTCCTCTAGGAAATTGTCAAAACCTTTCTTAAAACCAGCTACGTTAACTGCTCTTACCACAACCTCTAGCAACGCGTTCCAGAGCTTAACTGTTCCACGTTCCAGAGCTTAAGTATTCTCTGAGTGAAAAAATATTTTTTCCTATTGGCTTTAAAAGTATTTCCCTGTAACTTGGAGTGTCCCCGTAGTCTTTGTAATTTTTGACGTAAAAGATTGTACCTGTTCCACACCACTCAGGATTTCCCCTTAGCCGTCTCTTTTCCAAGACGAAGAGCCATAACCTTTTTAGTCTTTCCTCATACGAGAGGAGTTCCATCTCCTTTATCATCTTTGTCGCTTTTCTTTGAACCTTTTCTAGTTCCACTATATCTTTTTTGAGATAACAGACCTGAAGTGAATGCAGTACTCCAAGAGAGGTCACACCATAGAGCGATACAGAGGCATTATAAAATTCTTAGTCTTGTTAACCATCCCTTTTTTAATAATTCCTATCATTTTGTTTGGTTTTTTGGCCGCCACTGCACATTGAACTGAAGGTTTCATTGTATTGTTTACAATGACACCCAGATATTTTTCTTGGGTACTAACCCCCAAGGTGGACCCTAGCATCTGATAACTATGATTTGGGTAATTCTTCCTAATGTGCATCACTTTGCATTTGTCCATATTAAATTTCATCTGTCATTTGGACACCCAAAAGTTTACCCCTTTATTGATTAAACTTCATTGGCTACCAATTCATGCCCAATGTAAGTTTAAGATGTTTACAATTGTTTTTTTGGGTTCTCCATGGGATGACACCATTCTACTTACCTGTCTTAGAATTAAGAACACAAGAATAGCCTTATTGGGTCAGACCAATGGTCCATCAAGACCAGTAGCCCGTTCTCACGGTGGGCAATCCAGGTCACTAGTACCTGGCCAAAACCTATGCTACCAATACAGGACAAGCAGTGGCTTCCTCATTGTCTTTCTCAATAACAGACTATGGACTTTTCCTCCAGGAACTTGTCCAAACCTTTCTTAAAACTAGCTATGCTTTCCGCTCTTACCACATTCTCTGGCAACATATTCCAGAGCTTAACTATTCTCTTGAGTGAAAAAAAATTTCCTCCTCTTGGTTTTAATAGTATTTCTGTGTAACTTCATCGAGAGTCCCTAGTCTTTGTAATTTTTGACGGAGTGAAAATTCGATCCACTTGTACCTGTTCTACTCCACTCAGGATTTTGTAGACTTCAATCATATGTCCCCTCAGCCGTCTCTTTTCTAAGCTGAAGAGCCCTAACCATTTTAGTCTTTCCTCATATGAGAGGAGTTCCATCCCCTTTACCATCTTGGTCACTCTTCTTTGAACTTTTTCAAGCGCCACTATATCTTGAGATAAGGAGACCAGAATTGAACGCAATACTCCAAAGGAGGTCACACCATGGAGCGATAGATTCTTAGTCTTGTTAATCCCTTTTTTAATAATTCACAGCATCCTATTTGCTTTTTTGGCCGCCGCCACACATTGGGCGGAAGGTTTCCTCATATTATCTAAAATGATACCCAGATCCTTTTCTTGGGTACTAACCCCCAAGGTGGACCCTAGCATCCGGTAATTGTGATTCAGGTTATTCTTTCCAATGTGTATCACTTTGCATTTGTCCAAATTAAATTTCATCTGCAATTTTTCACAATCCACATGAGTTTTAACAACTTTGAACAGTTTAGTGTCATCTGCAAATGTAATCACCTCACTTGTTGTTCCAATTTCCAGATCATTTATAAATAAGTTAAATAGCACCAGTCCCAGTACACACCCCTGCGGCACTCCACTGTTTACTCTCCTCCATTGAGAAAAATGACCATTTCCCGGTCTGCAATTTCCCAGATCTCCCCTGGAGCCCTTTTTAAAAATCGGACTAACTTTGGCCACCCTCCAATCTTCAGGTACTACAGACGATTGTAGTGACAGGTTACAAATCACAAACAGCAGGTCAGCAATTTCATGTTTGAGTTCTTTTAGTACCCTGGGATGTATATCCTCCGGTCCTGGCGATTTATCACTTTTTAACTTGTCGATTTGGCTCAGTACATCTTCCAGATTCACCGAGATTTCTTTCAGTTCCTCCGCATCATCACCCTTGAACACCATTTCCGGTTCAGGTAGATCTCTTACGTAATCTTCCGTAAAGACCGAAGCAAAGAATTCATTCAGTCTTTCCGCTAGGGCCTTATCCTCCCTGAGCACCCCTTTCGCTCCTTGGTCATCCAATGGTCCCACAGATTCCCTCACAGGTTTACTGCTTCTGATGTACCTAAAAATATTGCTTTGAGTTTTTGCCTCTTTTGCAAGTTTCTCTTCATATTAGCTGTCTTTATCAATGCTTTGCATCTAACTTGCCAGTGCTTGTTAAGGAGCAATTGTCTTTGTAAAGATTTACAACTCTAGTTTCCATCTACCCATAAATTTCGCTTTAAGCATTATCTGGTGGTATCTTTTTCATCCCAAGCTGTAAAACTTTGGAATATTCTTTCAGGGCTTTGAGAATGAAACCTTTTTTTGTAATGTTTTGTAAATTGTTAAAAGCATTTTTTCAGGATAAAATTCCATTTATTTTGAATGGATTATATTAATGGTTATTAGTGTTTGGTCATTTTTATGAAGTATGTAAGTTGGAGGGGGGTGAGGGTTGTGCCCTTTTTTATTGTCTACAAATGTCTTTTGACAAGGTAGTGGAATATAAGTTTTTATATTGTATTGGTGGATGTCTGAAATGACCTCCCAGTGTAGGTGGAGGAGAGGAGGGCTGTATCTGAATGCAAGAAAACATGGGACAGGCTTGTGGAAGGGATAGTTGATAATATGGCAGGACAGACTAAATGGGCCATATGCTGTCGTTTTCTCTGTTCTTATATATTTAGTTAGATTACACCAATTTAATTGCCTCATTGTTTGTGACATTCCTCCAGCCTTCTTAAGGCCAAAGAGAACATGATGAAGCAGCTGTGCCATTTTTGCACAAAGTACAGCTTACTAAAGGAAGTTATCTTAGAGTTTTCCATTATATTTCATTTTTGACTTCAGCAGAGGGAGTAGGATAGTTAATCTTTACTGTGTTCTGGGCTGCCATGCAAGCAAAGTTAATCGCTCAGCTGAGAGAGTGAAGAAACTCATTACATGACTGACAGCGTATCAAATAACCGTGGTGTTCATTCTCTCCCCTCTCCATTCTCTGTTCTCCTTTTCACGGTGACAGCTTGTCCGTCTGTGGGCCCTAGGATATTGCTTTTTAGCTCTACTTTGCTAAGAACAAAAAAGAAAAACTAAAACTTCTGTGCTTCTCAAGTTGTGCCATGTTAGGCAAAGCACAGCCATTATCTGGCTATCTAGTTAGTTATATTTTATTTAATATTTACTGTCTCTCCAGATGCCACACAATTATTACAATATACCAAAATGTCCAATACACAAAACAATTTACAAAACAAAAAAATGCATGGCACCACAGGTGGTGGATAAATAGAAAATAACAAAAATCTCCACAGGTGGTGGAGACAGAGACTGTATCTGAATTCAAGAAGGTGTGGGATAGGCACGTGGAATCTCTCAGAGAGAGAAAGAGATACTGGTTACTGCGGATGGGCAGACTGGATGAGCCATTTGGCCTTTATCTGCCATCATGTTTCTATGTTGTCAACTTATACTAGCAAGTAGATTTTGCATGCAGATTTGCTGTTGTAGAATACTAGCTTAACACTTGGACAACCTACTGGCCACCAGAGCAGCGAAACTGGACCAACAACTCACCAATCTGCTGATTTCGACCAAAGACTACAAAACCTTCAAAAAAGAAACAAAAACCCTACTCTTCAAAAAATACATAAAACCAATATAACACAACCAAACATACTCCGAACTCCTCCTGCAATACTAACTACTCCTTAGCAAACCAGAAAATGTTCAAACTATTCCCTAAGTACTTCTTAATATCTTAACAATTCTTATGTAATCCGCCTTGAACCGCAAGGTAAAGGCGGAATAGAAATCACTAATGTAATGTAATTTTTGGCAACTAACTCCTAGTGCTCGTTATGGAATTGTCCCATACCATAGAAAGTAGGTCTTCTAAAGATTGGCAGCTTAGCAGCTATCATCTTGCTTACTTGATAGCATTTAAAATTAAATATTGCACAACCTATTGCTTGCTGGATTAGTGGTCCTACTTGTTGTCCATCCATAGTTCCAATATTGGAATCAAAGAGATGGGCCTTATGGAGGCTACTCAGAGTCCAGTAGGTTTTATAGAAGAGAAATTATAAGGATTGCATGAGGCTGGTGGACATGGTTGGACTTAAAGAATAAGAATAACTGAAATAATAAGACCATTGGTCATCAGTACCCAGCCAATTAGATTCTCCAGACCAAAGTTGTTTGAAATGATGGATTCGATTCAAAGAAGAATCAACAAAAAAATCGATAAAACAGGGAGGTGGTATGTCCCAAAGTGAAACCGAGATGGCAAAGTTTCATAAACTTGGATGTGAGAGGAGTGTTAGATTGCAGAGGCCATTTTAGTTGTAATCATTTGTAAAAATCCTTCGGAGAAAGATTCTATTGGTTTTGTAATTGAGGGAAAGGCAGTAATAGGTTATTAGAAATTACGTGACCAATGGTCCAAATACCACTCTGAATCCATGAAGACCAGATTATTGGTTTGGCTTCAGTAATGATTTAAGGGTTATACCAAATGGGAGCTGATAGAGAAGATTTTCTTTGATTAGGTGAATTATTTTCTTTTAAAAAAAATATTTATATTGAAATGTGCAACACCAACTGTTCGACCAGCACACAATACATAAGTAAGCATGAGAAGCAGATACATAGACAGAGGCATCCCGTAGACAATGAAAAGCAATGAATACTTTCTTATACCTCTTCCAGCCAGTCCACAGCAGTGCCACATCAATCATTTGCTTTATTATCCAATACATACTCTCAAAGACGCATAAAGACGCAAAAAGTTACATACCCACAGTCCCACCATCCATCCCACACCATACACACCCCACACACTCAAATCACTCACACCCACACACCAACACACCTTGTCCACCCAGCTGCCTCCTGCTTATCTCCCCAAGAACCCATTTTTCCCCCCATCACCCTTGAAAGTGATTTGGTGTAGTTCCCCTGAGCTAGAGACAGCAACTCCCTCCAGTGAGCCACATTACACAACCTTTCAATAAGCACTGCTGTGTGAAAAGTCTGAATTTCCTACCCAGCTACCTCTCGGATTCTGGTTAGCCACTGAGAAAAAGGTACCATTCTATCCAAAATCTAGTTTAGTAAGATCTGTTTCTTAACTAACAAAACTGCCAGGTAGATAAACCTCCGCTGGGGCAAGGAAAGCCAGCATCCACTAGCTCCCTCTGATCTCCCAACAGCAGCATATCATAAGTCCAAGGGACAGAGTGCTTCAGAGTTTTCTCCAGTAGCGGAAGAACCTTCAGCCATAGTTGAGTAGTAGCGCATTCCAAAAAAGATATACCAGAGTATCTGGAAATCTTTGGCATTTGAGACATATGTTCCCCTCCCACAGACCCATTCTTTCATCCCAGACCCTTAAAATATATGCTCTATGTAATATCTTATATTGTGTTTCTTTAAGATCAACCACCTCAACCATGGAATGGACAGAGTCAAACAGGTCCAAGAAGGTCTGTCCCTCATAAACAACCCCAAGGTTGTAATCAGTGTCCATATCGCACCTTGTTCTAGCTTAATTTAGCACTAATCTATTGGTTTTAGGAAAGGTAGAGCTCCAGTATGCAATCTGTAATTTTTTTTTAACTAAAGTTGTAAAAACTTAAAAGAAGGCATCAGCTTTTCAAAGTAGTAGTTTACTTATTTTCTAACCAGTGGAATGTGTGTTAAACAGAACCATGAAGAGAGAGAAGGGGTATTATCCTGCCTGGAAACCAGTCCTGCACTGCTATCTGGGATTAGGGTCCGTGCACAAGGAGGGCAAGAAGGGTAGCTTTCCTGACATAGGGATAGACTGGAGTCTTGGAAGCTCAAAATGTGCCAGAGAGACCTGATTCCTGGAGGTCATACAGGATTGCTTCATGGATCAACTTGCTAGAGAACCGACGAGAAGGAATGCCACTCTGGATCTAATCCTAAATGGGCTAAGAAGACCTGCAAAGGAAGTGGAAGTAGTGAGACCGTTGGGAAGCAGCGATCATAATATGATCAAGTTCAAAATTGAAGTAGGAATACCGAAGGGAAAGAGAACCATAGCAAAACTTTTAACTTCAAGAAAGGAAACTACAAAGCGATGAGAGTAATGGTAAGGAAGAAACTTAGGAACACCTCAAAGAAATGGCAGACTGTAGAGCAAGCCTGGCCTTTATTCAAGGACACGGTGATCGATGAGCAAAATATACATATGCTGTCTTGTTAAAATGTTTATTTTATTTTTATTTTTCCTCTAACTCTACTTTTCATTTCTCTATTACCCTCCAGGTACTTTAGTTAGATTGTGAGCCTTCGGGACAGTAAGGGAATTTTTCAAGTACCTTTCTTATTTCTAATCTTAATGTATATTTTCTGTAAACCGCTTAGAACCTAACGGATGTAGCGGTATATAAGAAATAAATTACATTACATTACATTACATATACCAAGATTCAGAAAAGGGTGCAAAAAGAATCGAACAAAAGACCTGGCGTGGATAACCAAAGAAGTGAAGAAAGCAATAGGTGATAAGAAGAACTCATTCAAAAAATGGAAAAAGGGCAAAACTGAGGAGAACTGGAAAGAGCACAGGAAGTATCAAAAAGAATGTCACCGTGTGGTTAGAAAAGCCAAAAGAGAATATGAAGAAAGGCTAGCAAAGGAAGCAAGAAATTTCAAACCGTTCTTCAGATATGTTAAAGGGAAGCAGGCGTCTAGGGAGAAGGTGGGACCGCATGATGAGAGGAAGGGAGTGGTGAAGGAGGAGAAAGAAGAGGCGGAAAGACTAAACATTTTCTTTTCGTCTGTATTTACAAAAGAGGAAACATCCAACATACTGGAACCTGAGCAAATCTTCAAAGGAGCCCAAATAGATAAACTAACATCCATGGAAGTAAGCCTTGAAGACGTACGCAGGCAGTTAGAAAAATTAAAAACTGACAAATCGCCGGGCCCAGACAGAATCCACCCAAGGGTTCTGAAAGAACTAAAAGAGGAAATAACGGAACTACTACAGCAAGTTTGCAATCTATCCCTGAAAACAGGCGTGATCCCAGAGGATTGGAAGATAGCCAATGTTATGCCCATCTTTAAAAAGGGATCGAGAGGTGACCCGGGGAACTACAGACTGGTGAGTCTGACCTCGGTTCCTGGGAAAATGGCGGAAGCACTGATAAAAGACAGCATCGATGAGCATTTTGAAAGAAATAAACTTCTAACCACAAGCCAACATGGCTTCTGCAAGGGGAGATTGTGCCTAACAAACTTACTGCACTTCTATGAAGGAATTAACAAAAGGATGGACAAAGGGGACCCCATAGACATCGTATATTTAGATTTCCAGAAAGCCTTTCACAAGGTACACCATGAACGCCTACTTCAGAAACTGAAGAACCTCGGGGTTGAAGGAGACGTATACAGATGGATCAGAAATTGGTTGGCGGGGAGGAAGCAGAGTGTAGGAGTGAAAGGCCACTACTCGGACTGGAGGAGGGTCATGAGTGGTGTTCCGCAGGGGTCGGTGCTCGGACCGCTGCTATTCAATATATTTATAAATGATATAGAAACAGGGACGAAGTGCGAAATAATAAAATTTACAGAGGACACCAAACTATATAGTGCTGCTCAGACTAAAGAGGACTGCGAAGAATTACAAAGGGACCTGAACAAGCTAGGGGAGTGGGCGACGAGATGGCAGATGAAGTTCAATGTACAGAAATGTAAAGTATTGCACGTGGGAAGCAGAAACCCGAGGTACAGCTATACGATGGGAGGGATGTTATTGACTAAGAGTACCCAAGAACGGGACTTGGGGGTAATAGTGGACAAGACAATGAAGCCTTCGGCACAGTGTGCAGTGGCCGCTAAGAGAGAGAATAGAATGCTAGGTATAATCAAGAGGGGTATTACAACCAGAACAAAAGAAATTATCCTGCTATTGTATTGGGAGATGGTGCGTCCGTATCTGGAGTACTGCATCCAATACTGGTCGCCGTACCTTAAGAAGGATATGGCGATACTCGAGAGGGTTTAGAGGAGATCGACACGTTTGATAAAAGGTATGGAAAACCTTTCATACACTGAGAGATTGGAGAAACTGGGGCTCTTTTCCCTAGAGAAAATAAGACTTAGAGGAAATATGATAGAGAGGTACAAGATCATGAAGGGCACAGAAAGTGGAGAGGGACTCTTCAAACTTTCAAAAACTACAAAAATGAGAGGGCATTCAGAAAAGTTGAAAGGGGACAGATTCAAAACCAATGCTAGGAAATTTTTCTTCACCCAATGGGTGGTGGACACCTGGAATGCGCTTCCAGAGGACGTGATAGGACAGAGTACGGTATTGGGGGTTCAAGAAGAGATTGGACAATTTTCTGAAGGAAAAGGGGATACAGGGGTGTAGATAGAGGACTACTACACAGGTCCTGGACTTGTTGGGCCGCCGTGCAAGCGGACTGCTGGGCACGATGGACCGCTGGTCTGACCCAGCAAAAGCACTTCTTATGTTCACAGGTACCTGGCAAGATCCCTAGTAGTAAAACAGATTTTATGCTGCTTATCTGAGGAATAAGCAGTGAATTTCCCCAAGCCATCTCAATAATGGCTTATGGACGTCTCTTTTAGGAAATGATCCAAGCCTTGTTAAAGCCCCGCTAAGCTAACTGATTTCACCACATTCTCCAGCAACGAATTCCAGTTTAATTACAGGTTGTGTGAAGAAATATTTTCTCCAGTTTGTTTTAAATCTACTACTTAGTAGCTTCATTGCTGCCACTTAGTCCTAGTATTTTTGGAAAGAGTGAACAAGTGATTCACATCTACCCTT
This sequence comes from Geotrypetes seraphini, assembly GCF_902459505.1. Taxonomy (NCBI): domain Eukaryota; kingdom Metazoa; phylum Chordata; class Amphibia; order Gymnophiona; family Dermophiidae; genus Geotrypetes; species Geotrypetes seraphini. Next base: position 188,791,198 of record NC_047091.1, on the reverse strand, counting down.
TCCACTCCACTCATTATTTTATAGATCTCTGTCATGTCACCCCTGAGCCATCTCTTCTCCAAGCTGAAGAGCCCTAGATGCTTTAGCCTTTCCTCATAAGGAAATCGTCCCATCCTTTTTATAATTTTTGTTGCCCTTCTCTGTACCCTTTCTAATTCTGCTATATCTTTTTTGAGATACGGCAACTACAGTATTTAAGGTATGGTCATACTATAGAGCAGGGGTGTCCAACCTGCGGCCCCGATCAAGGGCGAAGTAGTGTTTTCCTCTGCTGTCCCTGGGTGTTTACCATTTTGCCGGCTCCCTCCTCTATCTTGCTGTAGTGTTTGCGTGGCTCCAGGGAAGCCAAAAGGTTGGACACCCCTGCTATAGAGTAATACAAGGGAATTTTAACATTTTCATCTTTGTTTTCCATTCCTTTCCTGATAATTCCTAACATTCTATTTGCTTTCTTAGCCACCGCAGCACACTGATCTAATGGTTTCAACATATCCTCAACAATGACACCTAGATCCTTTTCCTGGGCAGTGATTCCTAGTTACCGCCGCACACTGATCTAATGGTTTTGATGCCTCCTCAACAATGTCACCTAGTCTTGGTTAGGGTGCTGGTCTATGACCAGAGGGCCACCGCATGAGCAGCTCTTATGTTCTTATGACTCCTAACACAGAACCCAGCATCACATAGCTATAGTTTGGGTTCCTCTTTCCCTCATGCATCCTTTGCACTTGCTCACATTAAACGTCATCTGACATTTTGATGCCCAGTCTTCCAGTCTCAGAAGGTCCTCTTCCAATTTTTCACAATCCTCTTGCGATTTGACAACTTTAAACAACTTTGTGTCATCAGCAAATTTGATTATCTTACTAGTTATTCCCATCTCTAGATCATTGATAAATATGTTAAAAAGCAGCGGTCCCAGCACAGATCCCATTTCTTCAGGGCTATTCTGACCTAGTTTAGAGTTTCACAGAACTGTAAAAGTAATTAAATAATATGTATCACTTTCTATCCTCTAAGCAAGGTCAGAATAGCCCTGAAGAAATGGCTTAGTGCTGTGAAACGTCGGCAGAATTACAGACTGCTTTAATTTCAGTTTGCACAAAAATCTCTGTCCTCAACCATTTTTAAACCTGAGCAGATTGTCACTCTGTGGAAGTTTTTGCCAATGATGTGGTGGTGGTGGTGGTTAGAACTTGAGGCTTTTCCGCCATTAGAGCAGGCTCTCAACCTTACCTAAGTGGAGTTTTGTGTACTATTATATTGATATTTCCCCACTTCACCTTTTGCAGTATTTCAGGTGTACAGTAGTACACTCCTATCACTATCCTTTTCTCCCTTATACCCGGAATTTGTACCCATAGTGATTCTACGGTGTATGTCTGCCCCTGTAAAATTTTGAGTCCATTCGATTCGAGGCCCTCCTTAACATATAATGCTATACCTCCACCAATTTGATCCACCCTATCATTACGATATAACTTTTACCCTGGTATGACAGTGTTCTATTGCTTATCTTCCTTCCATTGGATTTCAGAGATGCCTATTATATCTTATCTTTTAATTTAGTACAATATATTTTAACTTTGGCATTTGTATACAGACATTTTGTGCTGACTGTAGCTCACTATACAGCTATTGATTTCCTTACTCTGTACTATGTAGATTTCCGTACTTTGTACTGAAAGCAAGGACTCATCTGAGTTATATTGGCAATTGTAAGAGGCTCCTATTCAGTGAACCCTTACTTCTGTAATCTTAGTGTTACAAGCCAGACTCTGTATTTCTTGAACAGCTTTCTTTAATAACATGAAGTAAAGAATAAACACTCACAATTGATAATAATAATAGCTTTATTTATATCCCATCATATCTTTTCAGTTCAAGACGGTGTAGAACAAGAGGTGCTGCAAGGACAGCAAGGTAACAGAATATTCTCACTCCATCAGCTTTCCCTATCCAAAAAGGGAGCTGGGAGTGTGTCCACACCTTGTGGAAATAACACTTCTCCAGACTATAAAACTAAGCTGTATTAGATTCTTAGAAATAAAGTGGGGAATCCTGGTGGGAGAACAATGCTAAACTCAGGTTCTCATGCAGCCATGTGTGCTTACAAATATGTCAACTGTTCTCTCTCAGACTGAACAAGAAGGGGGGGGGGGCATAAGCTCTGAAGTTGCAGCCTACTCTCTGGGAGAAGCAAAGCCCTCTGGGGATTTAAGTCCATAGAGCACACTTTACTCATACATCTTAGCATAAACTCTTATACTAGTTCTTATCCAAGAAACTGAGTAAATGCCCACGTAAAATGGGGACAGAATACATTTCAGTGTTTGTCATATCTATTTACAATTTGCATAGATAATTTGCAATCTTTAAAATTGGCCTGGCCTGTATTGCAATCTCACTATCAGGATGCTCTGTCTTCCCTTTTATGATGATCTCTTTTAAAGATGCTCTTTTGAGTGACTGTTGCCTATGGAAAAGAGAATTGGAGCAGATTGGGAAGCACAGGAGGCAGAGGACAAATATTGCAGACCCTAATTCAGTGGTTTTTCTATGGGAAAAGAAAGTGAACAAGTCCCTTTTGAATAAAGTCCCAAGTGCGTCATTTTTGTGTGTTTTCCTGCAGAGAATATTACTTGACATTTGCAACTGAGAAATGATCTTTCTAGTTATTAGATTCCTTTATAGATATTTTTAAATTGTGCATACAGTAATTTTCTGGGTGTCTGGTGCTGTATTTTAAAGAATTCTTGCCTAATACCCCTTTGTTTAGACTTGTAACGCATTTTATGTCTTTTGTTCAGTAAGAAATCATTATAATAGAATTCACATTTGAAGAAGTTAATTCATATTATACATTATTTGAGTATGAGACATTTTTCATTAGAATAAATTCAAGAATGAGAAGCAGATATAAAGGGGAAAGGAGAATAGAAATCAGAAAAGTGGGATGCTAAGGTATTATACAATAGAGTGAATTCTTTCATCTCTTTCTTATAGGTATATTATATCAATTTCTTTAGATAGAATTAATGCATGCCAGAAGATTGCAGACAGATGTTAAATGGGCTTTGTCCATGCAGTACCACTACCTCCAACACCCTCTATTATTCCAGTACTGGAGCCCTAACACACAACCCCTAATGCACTGTTCCAGGACTGAGACTAGAGCAATCCCTGACATGGCCTGCCCAGAGATTTCTAGATAATATGGTATAGAAGCCGACCAAAACTGCTGTTATAAGTTTCATCTGAAACTGAAAAAAAAACAAAATTGCAGCTGAAACTCATACCTGGTCACAGCTAGGTTTTCAGATGTCTTCTAGGCGGTTCACATCGAAGAGGGCTCGACAATCAGCGAATTACAGAATGCAAAAAGTGAGGCTACAACATATTACACAAGAAGTAGACAGAAGGAAAATATAAATTTATAAATTTAGTGTGGCTTCTGTTTAGAAGATGAATCTGTCAAACAGAACGGTTTTAATTACTCTCCGAAAGGCGCCGAAGGTCAGCCTGGCTCCATTGATGTAGTTACCCAGCCAGGACTGCTCTTTGCTTGCTTGAAACATGAAAGATCTGTCCAAAAGGATTTGTATTTGCAGCCGGTAATCCTTGGGTATGCAAATATGTTACAGTTTCTGTTGACCATGTGGGGTTGTGTAGTACGAAATGTGGTAGAAGATAGGAAGGCGCTTGACCCCAGGCCTGCTTGAAACAAATACAGGCAAACGTAAACATTATTCGCGCCCCCATTGGCAACCAGTGTGACCTTCTGTAGTAGGGGCTATCAAGCGAACTGCCGTGTTCTGTACTATTCTTAATTTTCGTAATTTTGGGACTCTTTTCTTTGGGATACCTAGATAAATTATATTGCAGTAGTCCAGTATTGATAGGACCAGAAACTGCACCAGTAATCTAAAGGATGTAGAGTCAAAGTATTTTTTAAAGGTCCTTAATTTCCACAGTGCACAAAAGCATTTCTTCACCACTATATTCGTGTGGTCAACCGTAGTTAGATGTGTGTCTAGTGTGATTCCCAGTATTTTTATAGCTTTAGAAATTGGGACTGTTGTGTGCTTAGCTTTGAACAGTTTCTTCAGTAAGGACCGAACCATGACATAGCTATCAGTAAAATGGGGATTTCCCTGTTGGGGGTTGTGTTGGCTGCAATCTCCCTAGGCTGCATTGTGGATTCCAGTGGAACAGAAAGTGCAGCTAAGGGACTGTTTTGTGCATTGCGTTATTTGAGCCTTGGACTTTGTGCTATGTTTAGCATAACTGTGCTCGTTCTTGGACCTTAGGAGTCTGCTCTTCCAATTGTAGCTATGCTCCATACAGTAAATAGTGCTGGATATAGGAATATTCTTCAGGATAGAAATCTTGGACTTTATACGGAGTGGAGGTTTTTTTACCTATGAAGCTCAACTGAGGTTTTGTCCACTTCATATATTTGTGTGTGCACTACTTTTTTGGGGTTTTTTAATACATTTTGGGGGATTTAAAGTTTAGGAAGGGGGTTTCTGATGTGTCTAAAAGGATATGTATTTTGTGTATGGTTGATTTCAGCTAGAGAATGACAGGGGGACAAATTTTTCCCTGTCCCCATGGGAACTCATTTTCCCGTCCTGTCCTGGCAAGTTCCTGCATTCTAGAGCTCAGATTGTGATGTCATAATGCCTCATTCCACCAATGCCTAAGCTCCGTCTTCATCTGCACAAGCCTCAGATACTTTCAAATCCTAAGTAGCAACATTCTAGAGCTCAGATTGTGTTGTCGGACCATCTCCCTTCCTTTCCCTCACCTTTGTGAATGCTTTTCCAAACTAAAGTTTTCTCTTTGAGGGGCCCTGGCACAGCAGCCGTTCTCACTAGTTGCACATGACTGCCCCAAAGCTCCTCTGATGCGATCCGGCAGAAAAAGAGGAGAAGCTTTGGGATAGCTGCATGCAACAAGTGAGAATAGCTTCTGCATCAGGGTCTTTCACAGAGAGAAAACTTTGGTTTGGAAAAGTGCTGCGAAGGTGAAGGGAAGGGGAGGGATATGGCCTGCTAAAGGGAAGAGATGCCCAGACTGCAGGGCCCCTTATAGCTGTGGGTGTCATTTTCGATTGACATCTCACTCGTAAGGGATACTATTCTCTGTGGAAATTGCATCCTGTTAGATCTTACTTTAAAACTGCTGCCTTTAAAATCCTGGTTCAGTCCCTCTTGTTGAGTCTTCTTGACAATTGTAACATCATTTGTCAAGTACTAAGAAAAATATGACTAGGTTAAAACTGATTTATGGCTTGAAGAAATACGATCATGAGTTACATTGGCTTCCCATGGCAGCTCGTATCATCTTTAAGTTGGGATGCCTAAATTCTAAAGTTGCTTTTGGTTCGGTTCTACATAGCTGAATACCTCCAGGATGTGCCTCTTCCCCTCCCCAGTGTCTTGTGGCACACCTGAAATAAGAATAAAGAAAGTCACCTCCTCTTTTCGTGTTTCCATCCGTTAAGCGATGCAAAAGTAAACTCTACCTTGAACATACTTTAGCATATGAAGCAGCTCATCATAATCAAGATTTTCGATACCTATTGTTTACCACTAGTTCTTATGAACAGTTTAGAAAACTTTCCTTTTCTCAAAATTTCTGAACTAATTGCCTTCATTGTACCAATTTTTATAACCTTTTGTAAACCACATTGAACTAACGGTTGGTGTTATGTTATTTGCCCTCCCCTAATGCCAGCCCTGCAAATGTACATACATAACAATATTGTCTGTACCTTTCAAAAATCACAGCCCAATCAGGGCTTCATACAAGGGCTGAATTACTGAGCCAAATGACTGCCCTTGCAGGCTGCCTGGAGCATAGAGCATAGTATCCCTTCTCTGAAGTCTAAATAGAAGTGGTGAAACTGTGTTCCAGGGCTCTTCCCCCAGAAAGTAAACCAATGTCTCGCAAACTTTGTCGAGCTGTGGCACACTAAACGTGGCTCGAGGCATCTGGAAGTGTGTGGATGTCGACACGATGTCACATTGACGGCCCTTCAGATGAGAAGGGAAGACACGGGGAGAGAAGGAGAGGCACTGGCACCAGCTGATTACCTGCAGGATGTTTCTCTCGCCGCAAAAGCCGGCGCCTCTCCTCCTCCCCAGTGTCTTGCGGCACACCTGAAATCTCAGGAGGCATACTAGTGTACCGTAGCACACAGTTTGTGATACACTGAAGTAAACCCTAGTTCAAACTATATTTATAGATACAAAGAGACATGGTCGATCCGTTCAACCTTAGGGAGTAATTTTTAGCTATACCAGGGCCCTTGTGCCTGTCTGTTGCTGATGGAGGAATAGGTTACAGGGTGGTTGTGGAGCCTCTCACCCTCTCTCTTTTGTCTAACAGTATCCCTGCCTGCAAGCCAGTTTTCCTGGGAATAAACCATATTCTTTTGAAGTATAAAGAATATAACTTAATGTGCAGGAATTTCAAAATGGCATTCCTGTATGTACCTGCCCTTAATCTGCTGTGGGAGTGAGATGGCGGATTTGGATTTAGTCTACACCATTTGTAGCTCTTGCTCAAGGTGAATTACTTTATAGGATTTCCTGTCCCCAGAAGCCTTACAATCGAAACTTGCATGGAATGTTGCTACTCTTTGGGTTTTGGCCAGGTACTAGTGACCTGGATTGCCCCCGTGAGAATGGGCTACTGGGCTTGATGGACCCAGTAAGGCTATTCCTATGTTCTTAAGGTTAACTGATTGCCCCATGACCACAAGGAGCAACAGTGGGATTTGAAGCATATTCCCCTGGTTCTCAGCTCATTCCGCAGCAGCATTTTCTGCAGTCAAACACCCTCAAAATTAGCCTGAAAATCAGAAGCTGTTGGGATCAAGGACATCGCTGATAACTGCTATTTTCTCATTATAATAAGAAGGAAACAGAGAAATAATTACTGCTCAAAGAATATTATCCAGCAAAAGAGAAAAAGCAGAAAACCTCTCAAGAAGGGCTCATAAAACAAGAGAGGAGCAATGATGCTAATAGAATCGAATCCACTCTTTCTGAGTCTCAGTTTGCCTAAATAGGTTCAAGGTGATTTACAATATAGGGAATTACAGAGGTTTATTGTGTGGAGACAAATACTGGATGGAAATGGGGGGGGGGGGAGAGAAGATTTTAATAATGATATTGTTAGTTAATGTTTTATTGTGTTTGTCTTGGTGAAACATGGTTAGCATTTTAAAATATGTATGCATGTAATTTTGTAAACCACATAGTTTTTATGCGGTATATAGATTTTTCAATAAATAAATAAAAATGCTTTCTATTATAACAGTTTGAGTAGGACCAAGTTGGGAAGGGAGGACTTGGGCTTTTGAGTCTGTCTGTGTACAAGCTGGGCTCACAGCTCCAGGCATGCCTCATGAAGAGCTCTTATTATCATGATAACAAAAGTTCAAACACTCAACAGTCTCAGTGGATGAAGAATATTCTGCCCTTACTTCATTGAGTGTAGATTAATTGGGGTTAGAGCGAGACTCCTCTACTGCAGGTACACAGAGGCCCTCCATTCGTGAGCAACCAGCCTTTTGAGTTTATTTGGTCACACTTTTGCAGTATCTGGAAGTGACTGAAGACATGCAGAGCATTTGCAAAAAGTCTTTAGAAGCTGTAACTATGTAAATCCTGAGTTGGATTTTATTGTGGTTTCTTGCTGTACTTCTCTTTCTGTATTTATTTATCTTGCAGAAGGAAAGTTATAGGAATCTATCCCATGGGCTTTTGGGGCTCAGGGTCTCCTCTCAGGCACTGCTTATGTCTTGGGAGCGAAGAGAAGCTGTTGAGATCATTACAGAATCAGTGAGCATCCTCATTTTCAATGGTTTGCCAACCAGGAGAAACCTCTAGAGTCAGTACAACTGCCAGTTTTGTGGAAAAGGAAGAAGTAAGAGGTGGAAAATAATAATCAACTTTTCCCAGTACTTCATCAAATGTTGGGGTGTCTTCTTTACCATCATCCAGTAGAAGGGATTTGCAAATTCCTTTTGCAGCACAATTTCAAAGATGGCAAGCTTTGCAGACATAAGAACATAAGAACTGCCATCTCCGGATCAGACCCATGGTCCATCAAGTCCGGCGATCCGCACACGCGGAGGCCCGGTCAGGTATACACCTGATGTAGTTTTAGTCACCCATATCCCTCTATGCCTCTCATAAGGAGATGTGCATCTAATTTGCCTTTGAATCCCAGCACAGTGGATTCCTTGATAACCTCCTTTGGGAGAGCATTCCAGGCGTCTACCACTCGCTGCGTAAAACAGAACTTCCTGACATTTGTCCTGGACTTGTCCCCCCTTAGCTTCAAACCATGTCCTCTTGTCCGTGTCGTGTTGGACAATGTAAATAATTTATTTTCCTGCTCTATTTTATCGATGCCTTTCAGCATTTTGAACGTCTCGATCATGTCCCCTCGCAGCCTTCTCTTCTCAAGGGAGAACAGTCCTAGTTTCTTGAGTCATTCCTCATATTCCAAGTTCTCCATACCTCTTATTAACTTCGTTGCTCGTCTCTGCACCCTCTCTAACAGTTTTATATCCTTCTTTAGGTTGGGAGACCAATGTTGGACACAGTATTCCAAGTGTGGTCTGACCATTGCTCTATAAAGCGGTATTATGACTTTCTCCGATCTACTCGTGATTCCTTTCTTTATCATGCCTAACATTCTGTTTGCTTTTTTTGCCGCTGCCGCGCATTGTGCCGACGGCTTCAGGGTCCTATCTATCAGTACACCCAGGTCCTTTTCTTGTTCGCTCTTACCCAGAGTTGCGCCTGACATTCTATACTCGTATTCCTTATTCTTACTACCTAAATGCATTACTTTGCATTTCTCCACGTTGAACTTCATCTGCCATTGATCTGCCCATTTCTCTAACTGATACAAGTCGCTCTGGAGTTCCTCGCTATCCTCCTGCGATCTGATTGCCCGGCATAGCTTTGTGTCGTCTGCAAACTTAATGATCTCACTGGATATTCCGTCTTCCAGGTCATTGATATAAATATTAAATAGGATCGGCCCAAGCACGGAGCCCTGGGGCACACCACTAGTCACTTTCTCCCAGTCTGAGAACTTTCCATTTATGCCCACTCTCTGCTTTCTGTTTTCCAACCATTTGCCTATCCACCTTTGTATATAATAATAATAATAATAATAATAACTTTATTCTTATATACCGCCAACAATCTTATCTCCCTCTATTCCATGGCTTTGTAGTTTCCTGAGAAGCCTTTCATGTGGAACTTTGTCGAATGCTTTCTGGAAGTCCAAATATATTATGTCCACCGGCATTCCACTATCAATTTGCTTGTTCACGGTCTCGAAAAATTGAAGTAAATTCGTCAAACATGATTTCCCTTTCCTGAACCCATGTTGACTGGGTTTCATCAAGTCGTGTGTATCTAGGTGCCGGACTATGCTATCCTTGATCAGTGCTTCAACCATCTTTCCAGGGACAGACGTAAGACTCACAGGTCTGTAGTTGCCCGGTTCCCCTCTCGATCCTTTTTTGAAAATTGGCGTGACATTCGCTATCTTCCAGTCTTCTGGTATCTGTCCAGTTCTGATTGTCAGATTGGCAAGTTTCTGCAATAGCTCTCCGATTTCAACCTTCAATTCCTTTAAAACTCTCGGATGAATTCCATCCGGTCCAGGGGATTTGTCACTTTTAAGTTTGTCGATCTGGTAGTATATCTGGTCCAACTCCACTTCAACTGTGGTGAGGCTGTCTTCTATTACTCCACTAAACACTTTCACTGCTTCTGGTATTTTAGCGGTATCCTCCTCCGTAAAGACGGACGCAAAGAAGGAATTTAGTTTGTCAGCAATTTGTTTATCTTCCTTGATGTACCCTTTCCTTCCCTGGTCGTCCAGGGGTCCCACCGCCTCTTTTGCGGGTTTTTTTCCCTTTCACGTATCTAAAGAAGGGTTTGAAGTTTTTGGCTTCTTGCGCTATTTTTTCCTCATAGTCCTTTTTGGCATCCCTCACCGCCTTGTGACATTTCTTTTGATCATCTTTATGTATTTTCCATGCTTTGGTTGTTTTCATGTGTTTCCATTTTTTGAAAGAGTCCTTCTTTTCTTTTATGGCTACCCTCACCTGTCTGGTAAGCCATGCCGGTTCTCCCTTACCTTTTGTTCTCCCCTCTTTGGAGATCCTTGGAATGTGGAGATTTTGTGCTTCTGAGATAGTATTTTTCAGTAGGGACCATGCCTGGTCTACCGTTTCAAGTTTGTCCACCTTTTTCTTGAGTCGTTGTTTCACCATGGCTCTCATGCGATCGTATTTGCCCTTTTTAAAATTAAAGGTTTTGGTTAAGGTTTTGGCACGTTTTCTATTCCCGATGTCAAGCTTAAAGTTGATCACATTGTGATCGCTCGTCCCCAGCGGTACCGTAACTTCTACTTCTTTTGTCGGTCCCGTGAGGCCATTTAGTACCAAGTCCAGGGTGGCGTTGTCTCTTGTCGGCTCCTTTACCAATTGTTCCAGGAAGCAATCCCCTAGCACCTCCAAGAACTTGGCCTCCTTGCCGCAGTTGGAGGTTCCTAGTTTCCAGTCTATCCTCGGGAAATTGAAGTCTCCCAATATTATTACATTGCCCGTTTTGCTTTCTTGTTTGATTTCCTCTATCATTTCTGAGTCAGTTTCCTCCGCCTGTCCTGGGGGACGATAATAAAGGCCAATTTTCGTGTCTGCGCTGTTTTGGCCAGGAATCTTGACCCAGAGGGACTCTAGCTTCTCTTTTGTTTCCGTTGTAGCCACTTCAACAGATTTTATTCCTTCCTGAACATATAGGGCAATACCTCCACCTTTCTGCCCTACTCGATCTCTTCTATATAGTTTGTATCCCTGCAGTACGGTGTCCCATTTGTTTTCTTCATTCCACCATGTTTCTGTTATGCCAATGATATCCATGTTCTCATGTCTTGCTATCGTCTCTAGTTCTCCCATTTTGTTTCCTAGACTTCTAGCATTTGTATACATGCATTTAAGTTCCCTTCGTGTTACCTTTTTGGACTTTCTACTCTTGGTTGTCCTTACAGTTTCCTTTACGGTATCCTTTACTGCTCCTGTGTTATCTCCCATGTTTGTTGTGTGGTCATCCCCTCCTGTGTCTGGGTTGTCCTTTCCTGCTTGTTCTCCTTTGTTGGCTGTGAGGTTGACCTCTCTTGTGTATGAGTAGTAGTCCTTTGTTCCTACGTCAGGGCATCCTGTTGTCCGTACCATCGACCGGTCGTCGACTGTCGGCTTTCCCCTGTCCTTCAGTTTAAAGCCTTCTCTATTGCTTTCTTCATGTTGCCTGCCAAAACTCTTGCTCCTTCCTTGTTGAGGTGTAGTCCATCCCTTCTGTAGTACTTTCTTTTTCCCCAGAACGCCGTCCAGTTTCGCACGAAGTCGAAGCCCTCGTCTTCGCACCATCGTCTCATCCAGGCGTTGATCACTTGCAATTCCCCTTGTCTCTTTCCATCTGCTCTTGGTACAGGGAGGATTTCAGAGAAGGCCACCTTCACCTCCCTGATCTTCAGTTGTCTTCCGAGTGAGCGGAGCTGGCCCTTCATCTCTTCCCTGTCAGACATTGTTCGCTAATACTTAACTGATAGGTAGGAGACAGCTGCTTGAAAATTAGTCCTCAAACGAGAATGGGGATGGAGGCTGTTTTCAATCTGGGATGGATATGGCAACTCTGGTGAAGAGGGGAGGGAAACACCGAACCAAATCTAGAATATCAACAAAGCTGCCTCAGGGATGGTGATGTGCACTGCAATATAGGAGACATTCGGGCAGGCTGGCTTCCTGGACCAAACCTCTTTTCCAAATAAAACATGGGCTTTCATTTTCTTTTATTAGTTCAGTGATCTTTTTATTAATTTTTAACATCAAATCAAAAACAAACAAGTAGGTTGCATGGATACAATCAATATAAATAGCACAGAGCACTTGAGAAATTCAAAGTACAATATTCGAACATTGGTCTCATATTTATTATTATTTCTTGATATACTGCCTTTACCAGTTAAGGAACCAAGCAATGAACAAAAGTTCTAAAAACAAACCACAGAAAGGTTGAAAAGAAAAGTTCCAGAGATAACAGACTCGCGATCATTCAGGCCCAGATTCTCAAAACTTTAACACCGTCGCTAAACTGTATTCCAGCGGTTTAGCCTGTTCGCAGTTTAGTGGCGGTTTATCAAAAGGGATTATCTCTGTCTTTAGTGAGGTTTCTAGCAGTCTCCGACACTGACATGCAAATGGGCTCTTTGACACTGAAATGAGCTCTCCAGTGAATTCTTAAAAAATTCCAAGCCATTTTCAAAAAGTGACATTGGCTTTTGGTAACATAAATAAGCAACTGGTCCAGGGATGCTGGTCAGTGTCAAAGACTGCTAGAAAGCCCCTGTGTTGTGATTCAGCGGGAGAGATGCCCATTCTCTCTGCTGCATCATGACACCCCCTCTTGCAGCAGGAAAGATGCCAACGCTCTCCTGCTGCACTAAACTCCCCACCGTGACCCAACCTGACCCCCCCCTCCCCGCCCGCAGCGGGAGAAATGCCCATTCTCCCCTGCTTTCAAGTGACCCCTCTCCCTGTCTCTGCTGGCCCCCTCCCCCTTACCTCAAAATAGATCCGGAGGGACATGGACATCCTCCTCCCAGCTGCTGTGTCGTCTAAAATGGGAATTCCCCTCCCCGGTGCATCTATGGGGTGTTCAGGCCAATCATAGCCGTAGGACCCTTCCTGATTCATCTGGGGAGGGGCCTGAGGCTCTGATTGGCCCAGGTTATTTCAGGCCGCTCCTATGGGAGCCTCCGAGATTCACCGAGAAGGGTCCTAAGGCTCTGATTGGCCCAGACACCCTATAGATGGAGCCTTAGGCGTCTGGGCCAATCAGAGCCTCAGGACCTGTCCTGGTGTATCCATGGAGGGGCCTGAAGCTGTTATTGGCCCAGGTTATTTCAGGCCCCTCCTGTGGGAGCCTCCGAGATTCACCGAGAAGTGTCCTAAGGCTCTGATTGGCCCAGACACCCCATAGGAGGGACCTTAGGCGTCTGAACTAATCAGAGCCATAGGACTCTTCCTTATGCATCTGGAGAGGGACCTGAGGCTCTGATTAGCACAGATACCCCATAGGGGCATCCCCTTAGGCATCCGGCCAATCAGAGCCTTAGGACCCTTCCCAATTCATCCAGAGAGGGGCCTGATGCTGTGATTGGCCCAGGTTGTTTAGGACCCCTCCTGTTTGCTTTTTTGGCCACCGCCACACATTAGTGGAAGGTTTCATCGTATTGTCTATGATGACACCCAAATCCTTTTCTTGGGCGCTAACCCCCAAGGTGGACCTTAGCATCTGGTAACTGTGATTCGAGTTATTCTTCCCAATGTGCATCACTTTGCATTTGTCCACTGCCATTTGGACGCCCAGTCTTCCAATTTCCTAAGGTCCGCCTGCAATTTTTCACAATCCACATGCGTTTTAACAGCTGTGAACAGTTTAGTGTCATCTGCAAATTTAATCACCTCACTCGTCATTCCAATTACATTTATAAATAAGTTAAATAGCACCAGTCCTAGTACAGACCCCTTTGGCACTCCACTGTTTACTCTCCCCCATTGAGAAAAATGACCATTTAACCCTACCCTCTGTTTTCAATCCGATAACCAATTCCTATTATCCCATGACTCTTTCATTTTCTCAGGAGCCTCTCATGAGGAACTTTGTAAAAAGCTTTCTGAAAATCTAGATACACTATATCAACCGGCTCACCTTTAACCACATGCCCGGGAAACCGTGCAGATTTATGCAGTGAACTTATAAAGTCCAGCATTATGGAGGAATAAGATTAGAAAAATGAACATAGAACTGTTTTAGGTCAACACTATTTATTGCAGCAGAATGGATTTCCTGATGCAAACAAGGAAGAGTGGCAAGAGAACTTGAGACAGAAATGGCAGAGGTAAATGACCTAACACAGCAGATCAATTTTCTGAGTATGAAAGTCTCCATGTAAAAGAGGTGACTTCGATGACTTTGGTGGCTTTCCAGCTATGCCTCATGCTGTGCCATGTCATGAATCATCTTGTAGTCCCCATGACTGAGAATGAGCTTCTTTCATGGTTGATCTGCAGTGTGTGATCAGTGTTTAATTAGTTCTTGGTGTCATTACGGGTTTCATGGATAATTGACAGTAGTTCATTAATAACAACTAAAGAAAAAGGCCAGCCTTTTGGCACAGGAGGCTCATTTTCAGGGCTATCAAGCTGCAAGTACGTTATAGAGGTGATGATGCATTCATGCTTTGGGATGGATGACTGACCCTGTAGAGACGGGACATCAATGAAGCATTTGAGGTTGGGGAAAACTTCCTTTCTAATCCTCAGCAAAAGCAGACACAGAGATTCAGACACCTTTATCAGAATGACAATTTCACATGCGCTGCCAAAGCGATACATTTGCTTAGCTAGACAGCAAATTTTGGCGGGGCCTAGGAACAAAGAGGCTGATTCTGTAAATGGTACCTAAATCAACCAACACCCATACAAAAGGTGACAGCCGCGTGTCAGTCACAGTTAGGCGCCATTTACAGAATCGCAGCTAGGCACCTGAAATGTAGACCAGGGTTTCAGAGACCGACATTTCAGGCGCCTAAGTTTCTGGAGAATCACGCCGCCCATAGAAACCCACATAGGGATTAGATGCCAAGAAGTGCATTGTGATAGGCGCCTATCTTGTGTAGAATCAGATAGGGGCTTATCGCCCAATTAAATTATTTTTTTAACCAATTATTGAGGCTGTTAAGGGTATTTTGCCAATTAAGTTAGGCACCCGTTATAGAATCAGCCCCAAAAAGTCCTCTCCACCCCAGCTCCCCATCCCCTATTCTCTGCTTTATTCCGCATTCCCCCACCCAACTCACAACATAAACACCTGAGCTGAAGTCCCACTAACTGAAGACCTCCTCTTGTCCTCCAGAGGTGCTCAGAACACCATGCTGCTAAGGTCGGCATTCAGTGTTTCCAAGCCCAAACTGGCACCTAGCATATGCTCAGCTTTGCACATGTGCTAGATGCTGACTTGAACACAGTCACACTAAATACCAAGCTTAGCAGCACGTTGTTTTGAGCAACCAGAGACATGACGGCAGATAAAGGCCAAATGGCCCATCTAGTCTGCCCATCCGCAGTAACCATTATCTCTTTCTCTCTCTGAGCGATCCCACGTGTCTATCCCAGGCCCTCTTGAATTCAGACACAGTCTCTGTTTCCACCACCTCTTCCAGGAGACTGTTCCACGCATCTACCACCCTTTCCATAAAAAAGTATTTCCTCAGATTACGCCAGGTCAATAACCCCCCTGCTATCTCTCCCTCTCATTGCTGCTGTCATCTCTGAGCTCCCCCTCACCTGAAAAAAAAGGAAGCAGAAAATTAAGATTCAAACCCAACTGAAAAGAAATCAAGGAAAAAGCTTTGGCAAAGACGGGGAGTAATCCCGACTAGAAGGGCAGCCCTAAAATAGACGATATCAGGGGAGAGCCATTGGCATTGCTTGCAGAGCTCTGAATTTCAGACCGTTTTTTGTTTTCTGGCTGCTGTGGGTCTCCCAAGCTGCGTGTCGGTAGGTATTTTTCCCACAGAGAGGAAGTTTGCAGTTTTGGCTGCAAAGTTCTGGGCATGCCAAAAGATTTCAAAATGGTAATGGAGGCAGCAAAATGCTATTCCCGCTGCTGTGAGTAAGGTCAAAGTAATGCATATGGGAAAGAGGAACCCAAACTATAGCTATGTGATGCTGGGTTCTGTGTTAGGAGTCATTGCCCAGGAAAAGGATCTAGGTGTCATTGTTGAGGATACGTTGAAACCCTCAGCTCAATGAGCGGCAGCTGCTAAGAAAACAAATAAAAAGTTAGGAATGATCAGGAAAGGAATGGAAAACAAAGATGAAAATGTTATAATGCCCTTGTATCATTCCATGGTATAGCTGCACCTCGAATTCTGGTCACCATATCTCAAAAAAGATATAACAGAATTAGAAAAGGTACAGAGAAGGGCAACAAAAATTATAAAAAGGATGGGATGACTTCTGTATGAGGAAAATCTAAAGCAGCTAGGGCTCTTCAGCCTAGAGAACAGACTAGAGAACAGCCTATCCTCAGGCCTAGTACCTTCTTCATGGAAATCCGCCCTTGTCTATCTGAAACTTAAACAACTAAATATCCCAGAAAATCAAATTACTAATTATCGTCCTATCGCCAACCTGCCTCTCTTGGCGAAAATAACGGAGAAATTGGGTTTTAACCAGCTATCCAATTTTGCTGAAAAAAACTAACGCTCTTCATCCTTACCAAACAGGGTTTCGTAAAAACCATTCTACTGAACTTTCTCTTATCGGCCTAACTACCTCAATTTTCTATTTCAAAGATCACCATAAATCCTCAATTCTGATTTCTCTAGATCTTACATCTGCTTTTGATATCATTGATCATCCCCTTCTCAATTGACTAGAAACCCTAGGGATATCAGGCACTGCCCTACAATGATCGACATTACAGAGTTAGTTTCAACAACTCCATTTCCTCCTCATTCACCCAAACCTATGGGGTTCCCCAGGGCTCGATTCTTTCGCCCCTACTCTTTAATATTTTCTTAACCCCTCTACTTACTCTAGCTCAATCTATAGGCTTTACAGTCTTCACTTATGCCGATGACATCCAACTGCTTCATCCATTAAACTCCTCATCCCCTGAAGAAATTTGTGATATCAACTTCAAATTCGATCAAATCAACTCTTGGCTCCAACAAAACAAACTTGCACGTAACATCTCCAAAACTACAAGTGTCCTCTTTCCAACCTCCACAAATGAACATATTTGTACCCCCATTAACATTGCCTCGTCTCCCATCCAAATGGACAGTAAAGTTAAACTTCTTGGCATTATCTTGGATAAAGATCTTACATTCTACCAACAAATCAGTGCTGTAACACAAAAATGCTTTCAGAAGTTACGGCTAATCCGTTCTATCTCCTCTTTTCTCGACCCCCCCCTTAATCAATATACTGATTCTTTCACTCATCATCTCGACCCTTGACTACTGTAATGCCCTCTACCAAGGAATAACTCAGAAGGAAACTCGTCACCTCCAACTAATACAAAACACTGCTGTTAAACTTCTCTACCACGCCAAAAAATATGATCATGTTACTCCCCTTCTCCGCAAAGCTCATTGGCTGCCCATATCTTACCGCTATACCTATAAAATATTACTTCTTGCTTTCAAAACAAAAAACACGCATCAACTAGCCTTCATTGATAAACTTTTAATTCCATCTTACAGAACTCTCCGATCTAGTAATCAAAACCTGCTCACTATTCCTCCAATAAGAGAACTCTTTTACGACACTACATGCAAATCCATCTTCTCTGTCACAGCTCCCACACTATGGAATGCTCTTTCCACTGATCTTCGTCTAGAAAATTCTTTAGATAAATTCAAATCCAAACTTAAAATGCTCCTCTTTAAAGATGCCTTTACCTTGAAAATGCTATTTCCTTTGAAATTCGATTATCCTTTACAGAAATCTTAAGGGAACCAAAATGTTTTTTTTAGAAGCGACCTCCCCAGCCTAATTGTACCTCTCTCTCCCATTTCTCTCTTTTACTTTTATCTCGATGTATTTATTAATTTTTCCTTCCCATCCTTTCCAAAATATCATGTATGTTCATGCGTAAATGTCTCCCCTTTCTTTTTAGTTTAGATAAGTTTTTATTCTTCCCTTAATTTTTACTACATATTATTGTAAACCGTTTAGATACCTGTATGATAAACGGTATATCAAAAATAAAGAAACTTGATACTAGAGGCCTATAAAATACTGAGTGGAGTTGAAAGGGTAGATGTGAATCGCTTGTTCACTCTTTCCAAAAGTAGTAATAATTTTATTCTTATATACCGCCAAAGCCATAATAGTTCGAGGTAACTACTAGGACTAGGGAGCATGTGATGAAACTACTAAGTAATAGATTTAAAACAAACCAAAGAAAATATTTCTTCATACAATGTGTAATTAAACTGTGGAATTCATTACCGGAGAATGTGATGAAATCAGTTAGCTTTGCGGGGTTTAAAAAAAAAGCTTGGATAATTTCCTAAAAGAGACGTCTATCGGCCATTATTGAGATGGTTTGGGGGAAATCCACTGCTTAGTCCTAGGATAAGAAGCATAAAATCTGTTTTACTACTTGGGACCTGGGTTGGCCACTGTTAAAAACAGGATACTGGGCTTGATGGACCTTTACTCTGTCCCAGTAGGACAATTCTTATGTTCTTACATAATTTCAAAATACTTTGCAATTGTTTAAATATTTTAGTATGACCTCTGAAAATACATTAGTGTTTTGGTAATTTGTATTCAGAGAGTCCTTCTTCAACCTTGACACATTTAAGTCTTCCGCACTGCCGAGCTATTGGCTCAGTGTATTCTATGGTTTCATTAATTAAGATCTGAACTATGCACTCGATGCGCTGGAGCTTGATGCTATAAAACTATTAAGTACTTAGCAATGTCTCAGGTTTTAGGCAGAAGCTTCTGGGTTATTTGGAAAAATAACGGGGTCCCAGTTTTACTGGACACCATGTAGATTTGTAAAAATGGAGCAGTTGCATGTGAAAAAGGCAAAATCATCATTTCCACCAGCTCCTTTTCTAAAATTCTCAATTCTGATCTCTACATTCCCTGTTAAACAGGGCTCAGAAACTTACTAAAGGTTGCAGCTTATAGCAATAACAGAAGCAAGCTTTAAATTCTGGTTTCCAACACATTCATGACTGGCATATTTTGGGAATACAATTCCTGCAGGAACTACTGCTAAAGGCAGATATTTGCCAGCCTGTAGTTTTCCCCTGGATGAGAACAATCCTCTCTTTAGTCCTCCTTAAGCAGCACAAATATGTTTTATCTTTTTATATAGTCTTTCTTTGGACAGGAATTATTCTAAAACTGGAACATTATGAAACTGTGCAATCAGAGATTTGGCAATATTCAACAAGTGAATGGTGCCATGCAGTCTGCCAGGGCTGTTAACAAAAGTTTCATGTTGCTAATTTGCCATTTGTTTTTTTGACAATGCTGTGCCTCTGTAAAGATCTACTCATGACTGTTACATCCCGTTTTATTAATTTGCTACTGATCCTGGGGGGTGTCAAGACTTGGAAGAATTATCTCTGCGGTGTCCTGCAAATAATAGAAAAAAGGCTGCTTTAACTATGTCACGGGTAAAGCAGGGGTGGGCAACTCCAGTCCTCGAGGGCTGGAATCCAATCGGGTTTTCAGGATTTCCCCAATGAATATGCCTGAGATCTATTTGCATGCACTGCTTTCAATGTATATTCATTGGGGAAATCCTGAAAACCCCACTGAATTCCAGCCCTCGAGGACTGGAGATACCCACCCCTGGGGTAGAGCTTGATGGCAGATGCTTGATCCTTGGCTCATCCAGAGGTTGTGAGATCAAATCCCAGTGCTGCTCATTGTGACTCTGGGCAAGTCACCTAATCCTCCAGTGCATACTGCTTTGAGTGCCAAAGCCACAAAAAGGCAGTACACAAGTCCCCATTGAGGATACCTTGGAATTTTACTCATGGACTGGCAGAAAGGGAGAGTTAGGATGTTTTTAGCTGATCCTGATTCCTCTTCCTTATCTGGATAATTTTGTCATCTGTGCACTGCCCTTACAGGGTCCTTGGATGGGGTCTGATATCTTTTACCCACTTAAACGCATTTGAGCCCCAAGGATAGATGGCAACCTCTGAGCTTAGTGATAGCACTGTTGACAGAGACAATGAGATGTCTTGTGCCCAATTCAGCCGTTGGGCTGCTGGAATCAGACATTACAAACAAACCAGTCAGACTTCACAACCATACACTTTGGAATGTACTTTCATAATTTTCAAGGCCTGAAGAAACAGTGTCAAAGAGATGGAGTTTCAACTGGTTAAGCTGCCAGTGATTTCCCTTGGCTGCCAATTTGAAGGTCTCAGTAAGGCCTGAACTGGGTACTGTCATATATTTTTGGTCTCTATAAACATTAGCAAATCATTGGACACTGAAGCTGCTGGTTTTGTGCAGTGTGAGAACCTAAAGTAGAGAAATTGTGTCAAGAAGAAAGTTTATTAGTTAAAGATAAAAAAATGTTGGGAAAAGAAAATTTGAAAAATTCATTTAAATAAAGAGCCTTTGTTTTATTATGTTGAGAAATATTTTGTGGCTGTTTTGTCACCTGTCTCTTCCGCATATCATGTGTTTCCTGTGAAGTGCAAGCTGAAGGCCAGATGGACATGCCTCATGAGGACACAGTAGAGTGTTGTACAATGGAAATAATACAATAAGAGTCAAGAAAGCAACGCCATGTCAAGAGAAAGCAACTAGAACTGATGCTACCCACTCCAGTAGCCAGAACCAGTTCGCTTCATTTGCTGTTGGAATCCCTATGTTTTTAGAGCTGCTTTGAATTTTGCACAAGGTCAGCAGTAAGGCATTGCAAGTGGTGTGTGGGCCCTAGATAATATTGATGCACAATGAAAAGCAAACATGTATAGGGATCCAGTCACTTACACGTGTCTTACCAATGAAATTAATATAATCTTTAGAACATTGATACCACAAATACAATTTTTACAATAGCGTGTTGTGAGCATGTGTGTGGAAGGCGCATTTCATGATTGTACGTTAGTAGTATAAAATATAAAAGCGAAGACAGTGAAAAGATGGGATCAATGAGAGAAAGCTAACATTTTCGTTCGTGATTAAAATAAGTACAAACTAGGCCAGAACTTTATACAGAACCACCCTCATTTATGCCCCATATTTGAGTAATCTGCTGCTACCTCTCTGCAAAGCATCAAGGGATTGCCTTTGTTATACTATTTAAAAACGTGTGCTTTGTTCTCGAAGGGACACATGTGCTTGTGCTCCAGATGTCAACATTAGGGATGGTGGTTGTAGGCTCTGATTTATGCAGGCTGCCCTTTCCCTGGGAGGAAGAGGAAACGATAATGGTGATCAAAGGAGGGAGGACGTAGCAAATCTGGTGCATGCGTACCTTGGACGTGTGAGAGTCGCTCTCACAGCGATTGATCAGACGGGATCGAACAGAGATTATGGCGAACCTCTGCGCAAATCATTTGCATGCAAAGTTGTTTGAGCATCGATCACTATTTTGGAATCAGCCAAATTTAGTGCCTAAATTGACTTCTGCAATAGACATCATCAGACATTCTGTTAAAGTGCACATAATTAAACTATTAATTAAACTGTGGCATGAGAAATTTACTTCATGTTCTACAAAAAAAGAATTATTCTTCTTCAAAACAATACTTTAATTTAAATATTTTTTTAAAAACCATCACAATCAGTTTTCCCATACAAATTCATGGGCACAGGATACCAGAAAGTCTCCAACAATACTCCTCACTTAAAGTCATAAAAATCAGTCAATTCATCACAATAAGAGAGTTCTTATGTTCTAGAGTCGTCGTATCATCCTGGGCTCAGCTGTAAATTGCAAAGTGCTCAGAGCTCCCAAACAAAATCACAAGTGAAAAAATCCATCCAGGAACTTCCATTTTAAAACAACCATTATCCAAGTTCTTTGTTCATAAATCCAGACAATCCAAAGCATCAAATATCACCGACTTCCTCAACACAGTATGGACTCTCCGGTGGTTGTTTGACACCGTACGCGTTTCCCTTCCAGCTTTCTCAAGAGGAAGATATGTGCAACACTCTGAAAAAACAACCACATATCAATATCCATTCAAGCTTTTATCAACAACATTAAAGATTAGAACATACCTTCTAACACATACTTCTTAAGCAGCAGACAGCCTCACGTTGGAACAGAGTCCCACGCAGGACTTCATGGCGGCACAGCCATTGTTCAACGCTCTCAAAGCAATAAACCACACTCCCACACTGCATTTCTGTATTTTAAACTGATTGACTACCTAACCACTAGTAACCCAAAGGCCACTCTACTGCTTTATTTAATCCCCTCGGGGTCATCGTATCCCAAGTAAAAATAAATCTCTGTTCACAATTCACTAATTGTCTTCAGATATTCCCTCTGTGGGTAACGTGAAATTGCCTCAACGCTACAAATTTTAAATCAGACTCCTGATGATGTTTAGCCAACCAGTGCTCTACCAATGGCATTTCCTCCTTCCTATTACGTAAACAGCTCAGATGTTCTGCTGTTCTAAGTTTAATCACTCGACGAGTTTGGCCAATATACATTAAGCCACACGGACAAATAATGGCATATATGGCCTGCATGGAACTCCAATCAGTATACTCATACAGCTCAAACTTTTGGTTACCATGAGGTATTGGCACACTAAGTGCCTAAGGAGGGGCCTTAGGTGC
This sequence comes from Geotrypetes seraphini, assembly GCF_902459505.1. Taxonomy (NCBI): domain Eukaryota; kingdom Metazoa; phylum Chordata; class Amphibia; order Gymnophiona; family Dermophiidae; genus Geotrypetes; species Geotrypetes seraphini. The sequence goes on along the minus strand of NC_047091.1, from coordinate 188,768,733 downwards.
TTGGGCCAATCAGGCCCTAGGATCCTGTGGGTTGGGCAGGGAAGGGGCGGGCCCGCCTCATTTGGACAGAGGCGGGCCTGCTGGCTGGACGGTGCGAAGACCCGTCTGGCCAACTTGGCGGTAAGCTTGAGGGGGGTTCCAGGGTTGGGGGTTCATTGGGGGGGGTCCGGCAGGAGGAGTTGGACACCCTCCTGCCGCAAACGTCGGGGGGGGGGGGTAGGGAGACTGGCAGCTAGCCTTAGGCGAGCTTAGACGGGCTTGTGGGCCTCCCTAGGCTCCTGCAGGCACCTTCAATATAGGCGGGCTGCCTGGGGAGCATTTTTTTAGTAAACGTGCCTCCCGATTGGCTGATTAGACAGCTGTAGGACGCCTACAGCTGCCTACAACTGGTTCACACTTTGCAGAATCAGGGCCTGAGAGCATTGTGAAAGTTGTCAAACAAAATGATGGCCATTAAGATAAGTGCTCGGTTTATCTCATATTATAGAAAGCCTGAAAACAAATCTGCCGGCTTTAACTTGCTCTTTAGTGATTAGAGAAATTTTGAATCACAATATTTAAATATCATTATATTATATATTATATATTGCATTATAAAAAAAGAAAAAAAGCATTTTAAATAATCACACAGGGGTTTTGGACCGGTGATGAAAACCTAACCCCGTTTGGTTATAACTTTATTGATTATGATCCTGGGGTTTTTTGAGGTCCTTTTTCCTCTGTTTTAATCACATTATACATAATAGAAAGTGTTCCACACATATTGGTTGAGTCACTCATTTTTGGACACTTTAAAGAGTTTCCACTCATTTTTCAGTCTAAAATGTTTAAGTAAAAAATAATCCAGAGCAATCCGAACTGTATTGGTACTCCTAAAAGCTGAGCCTTTTTAAATGGCCTAATTACTGCAGCAGCTCTGCTTAATTACTTTTCTCTAACACAGAGAATGTGGTTTCAATTACATCTGCAAGGGAAACTCTACCAAATAACTTAACTCTTCTAAGTTTTGAGCCCTGGGGACTTGAGTTAATGATGTACCTTTCATTAGCGGTTTCTCTGCAACCTTTTAACTTAATGCTGTGTATGGCAATTCTGCTAGAACCATTCAGTGTGTACCTGAGAGCTGTTAGCACATTGTCAACTGGATTTGATTCGCACCTGCAGCTCCTTGTGATCCTGAGCATCACTTAACCCTTCATTGCCACAGATCCAAAACTGAGATTGTGAGCCCCTAGCATTTTAGAAAGGACATGGCAAATGGATTTTAAAACAAGATATACAGCCTGTTCTAAACTACTTGTAAGTTGAATGTCCAGCAGGAGCATCAACGGAAATGTCCAAATTATGAATATGGCCACACAGAGAGGTAGCTTACTGGTTAGAACAGTGGACTGAGAATCAGGGGACTCGGGTTCAAAACCCGCTCCAGCTCTTATGATTTTTTTAATTTGCTAATAGTGAGCCCTCCAGAAATAGAAAAATACCTCCTGTATCTTCAGGCTTGGTAAATTTTTTTTGTCCCTGGAAGGCTCACCTGGTGGGATTTCAAGCTTGGTCTCTCACTTCTAAGTCTTCTGCACTAACCATCACATCAGTATGCTGCTTTGTGAAGAATGTCCTTAGCATTTGGGGGCTAGGAAGGGGGATTAAGAAGGTGTTGTGCCTCGGTCAGAGCAAGTACCAGGTTTGAATATGGAAATCCATCTTTTTAGACTTGGACATCTGTGATCAGAGTTGGATATCATGATTTTGACTCCTCCCTTGTCCTACCCAGACCCCTAATCTGGTTGGCCCAGGCGCCTTAGGCCCCACCTGTGGGCGGGGTTTCAGCCACCTGGGCCAATCCAGCCCCATTCTGAAGCGGCTGGCCTGCCGGACGGGCGGGCTTGGCACCCGTCTGTCCGTCCAACATTTACCAGGTATGGGATTGGGGGTGGGGGTATCGTGGGGTCGGCAGGGGGGTCGTGAGTCAGCAGGGGGAGGGCGATTGGGGGTTCAGGGGGCGGTCGTTTGGGGGGTTGTGTCGAGGGCAGGAGGGCCTGTGATCCCTCCTGCCTGTATTGTAGTGGGGGATAGGGGATATGCCTGGGCAGGAGGGGTTGGGCTTCCTCCTGCCCGATATTGTAGGGGGTGGGGGGTGAGAGGCCAGGAGGGCTTGGGCTCCCTGCTGGCCCAAACGTAATGGGGGGGTGCTGACGATCGCCGGGGCAAGAGGGCTTGGGCTCCCTCTTGCCCCGAATGTAGTCGGGCAGTCGGGGTGCCATGGGGCAAGAGGGCTTGGGCTCCCTCTTGCCCCGATGTCATCGGGGAGGTTGGGGGTGCTGTGGGGCAAGAAGGCTTGGACTCCCTCTTGCCCTGATGAGGTCGGGGGTGCCGCGGGGCAAGAGGGCTTGGACTCCCTCTTGCCCCGATATTGTAGGGGGTGGGGGGCGAGAGGCCAGGAGGGCTTGGGCTCCCTCCTGGCCCAAACATAATGGGGGGGTGCCGACGATCGCTGGGGCAAGAGGGCTTGGGCTCCCTCATGCCCCAAACGTAGTTGGGGTGCCGGGGGGCAAGAGGGCTTGGGCTCCCTCTTGCCCCGAATGTAGTCAGGCAGTCGGGGTGCTGCGGGGCAAGAGGGCTTGGGCTTCCTCTTGCCCCGAATGTAGTCGGGCAGTCGGGGTGCCACGGGGCAAGAGGGCTTGGGCTCCCTCTTGTCCCGATGTTGTCGGGGAGGTAGGGGGTGCCGCGGGGCAAGAGGGCTTGGGCTTCCTCTTGCCCCGAATGTAGTCGGGCAGTCGGGGTGCCACGGGGCAAGAGGGCTTGGACTCCCTCTTGCCCTGATGTCGTGGGGGGGGGAGGGGTGGTTTCTGTAACCGGTGTTGTTTTTGACAGACACCGGTTACAGAATCCAGCTTTTAGGCGAAAGGCTGGTTCCTCCTTCGCCTAAAAGCCCTTGTGTTGGACGTTTGGGGCTTAAGCGTTTTTTTTGGTTCATTATGAGGTATAAGAGTAGACGTCATGGTGGTCTGGGCATTTAAACAGTTGAATGTAGAGCCAGGCCATTATAAAAAAAAACTCCATTTGGATGATTTTTTTTATTATGGGCATTTTCCCTGCTTCTGCTTTCAACGTTTAAGGCCTTAGTCCAAAAAGGGGACTTAGATGTTTTTTTTTTATTATGCCCCTCCACACTACTACCAAGTTTAAGATTAAGCATATTAACAAAGCCATGTAGAATGTTTTTAAAAAGCTATGTAGAATGTTTAAGAACATTGTCACTCCACAGAGTTTTTTTTGGTTTTCATAGTATATTTAAAACAAATAGGAGAAAATATTTTTTCATTCAACGCATAGTTCAGCTGTAGAACTTGTTGCTTTATCTGTGTTGAATTACTAATCCCTTATATCGCCTCAAGAGCACGTCAATCTTTGCAACAGAAGTACCTCTCAGCCCCTCATTTTGTCATTTATGTCCTGATACCAACGTTCTCAGCCTAAATAAGAAGGAAATGATGTGGAGCCATGAAACTTACAGAAGACTGGAAACATTCTGTTCTTCTACCAATTATCAAGGATTCTAAAACCAGTCCTTGTGAATGTTCTAACTATCGTCCAATTGCGAGTCTTCCATTCCTAGCAAAACTAACTGAAAAGGTAGTTTTTCAACAGTTATCAGACTTTGTAGATAAAACTCATGTCTTGCATCCCAATCAAGCAGGATTTCGCAAGAATCACTCAACTGAACACTCTTTATTAGGTCTTGTTACTACTATTCATTACTTTCTGGACCAACACAAATCTGTCATTCTCATTTCCTTAGACTTAGCGGCAGCCTTCGACACTATTGATCACCATTTACTACTTCATCGCCTTTCTTCCATTGGCATCAAAGACCAAGTTTTAGATTGGTTTAAGTCATATTTTACCAATAGATCTTCTTCTGTACACTTTAACAATTCTACTTCAAAGCCTTATCAAACAAATTATGGTGTACCTCAAGGGTCCATATTGTCTCCATTACTTTTCAATATTTATCTGGCCCCTCTCTTAACTCTTTGTCAATCTATAGGATTTACAGTGTATGCCTACGCGGATGATTTCCAACTTTTACACCCTATTGATTCTTCAAGCTCCCAGGATATACTCGAAATCAACCGTAAGTTGGCCAAAGTTCACGATTGGTTGAACAATAATCAACTTTCTTTAAGTATTAATAAATCTACATCTATGTTTTTTTCAGGGAGAGAAGGTGTAAAACTAATCAACCCAATCTTAATAGATAACAAACCTCTATATCTCACTACCAACACAAAAATCTTAGGCGTCATTTTAGACAATAATCTTTCTTTCAGATTACACATCAGTGCTTTGGTAAAAAATTGTTTCTATAAATTAAGAATGATCCGCTCATTGGTTCCCCTTCTAGATTCATTTTCACTCAATACCTTAATACATTCTCTAGTGATTTCAAAGCTAGACTACTGCAATTCCTTGTTAAAGGGGGCATATCTTAAGGATATAAGGCGCCTCCAAATCATACAAAACACTGCAATAAAGGTAATCACAGGTTCAAAAAAATTCGATCATGTTACACCACTGCTTCAAAATGCTCACTGGCTACCAATTTCATATAGAATCACCTATAAAATAGCACTATTAGTCTTTAAGACATTAAGAAATAATACACCTGCATTTATAGACAGGCTTTTGATCCCCTACAGCCCCACTAGAGTTCTTAGATCTTCCTCACAAGCGTCCCTTTATGTTCCCTCTTTGAAAGTCATAGGTACTCGCCGTGACCTTATTTTTTCGGTTACAGCCCCTACCATTTGGAACTCCCTTCCTCTTCATTTAAGACTTGAACAAGATTTGAATAAATTCAAAAATAGTTTAAAGTGTTTTCTTTTTAAAGAAGCCTTTAACTAAAAGTTTATTTTTCGGTGTATTCCTAATTTTATCGTTTTGTATTAAACTCTGAGTATATACCCCTTTTTTTTTTCTCTTAGATTTTCAAGATTGTAAATCCATTTCTCTTAGATTTTCAAGATTGTAAATCCTTTTTTCACATTATCCTTATGTTCTAACCCAACCTGATTAACTCATCTTGTTTTTTTTATTTTTTTATTGTATTTTTTCTTTTCCCTCCTTTCCTACTGTTCCATGTGTTTGTTACCCCAGTTCGTTTTTTAATTTTTTAAGTAACAATTTTTATTTACGATGTATTTGTAATTTTAATATATCCAATTTTATTTCTTTGTAAAACGCTTTGTATCCTGAAAAGCGTTCAATCAAATATTTTAATAAACTTGAAACTTAAACTTGAAACTTGAAGTTATTGCACATATTCACCCCTAAGTTCAACACACTTAGCACATCATGTCTGAAGTTTCTGTAACCCTTCCCAAAATACTCTGATGTCTGGTCACTGAAATACTGCTCCACTACTGCAATCACCTCCGAATCACTTGAAAATTGTCACCCTTTCAAACTCTTTTTAATGTTTGGACACAGAAAATGGTCAGATGGAGCAAGATCTTGTAATTAGTGTTGATACTCTACCCAACAGAATCAAAACATTCATCGTTTTAGCAGCCATCTAAGTAGGTGTGTTGTCTTGCAAAAAGAGAATTCCTTTCCGCAGTTTCCCTCGCCTTTTTTCTTTCAATGCCTTCTTTATGTTGAATCGATTTTTATTATCAAATAACACAGAACATACCAATATGTCAGAACCACAGTAACCGAAGAAAACATCAGAAACAAAATAGGAGATCCAACAATCCCACCCACACCACCCCCCCTCCCCAAACCCCCTAGTCTGAAACGAGAAAAATTGTAGTGCAGTAGGCTTGGACTCAGATAGCCCACTGCCCAAGACAATGAGTAACACCAACACTGAAAGAAAGAAGAAAGAGAGTAAAGAAGGAGAAGAAAGAAAGAGAAAGAGAAGTATACCTGGCGCCCCTCAAAGATGGAAAACAAGCCCAGGTCTCAGAAAAAGTCACAAGGAATTTAGAATGTCACTTCTAGCCCGTGGTGATAATGAAAAAAGGTAAGAATCCCAGATCTGAAGAAAGAGTCGCCTTCGTCGTAAGCTATAAGACGCATCTTTACACTCCAGCAGCAGCAGAGCATGCAAACGATTCCTCCAGTCCTCAATGCCTTCTTTAATCAGCACAGCAAGTTACAGTAGTATTCTGCATTAACTGTTTAGCCCCTTGGAAGACAGTCTTTACAACACCTTCCTGATCGCAAAACACTGTGGCCATGACCTTATGTATTATCTGGGCAACACATGTACTAATTTAGATCAAGCTTTTCCATTGATAGCACAAAAAAGAATTACATTCACATATAGTAGGTGCTTTTTTGTCCCCCAAGGGCTTATAATGTTCATTAATGCCTGTTATCTAACAGTGACCTCTACTATCAATGGGTCTTACTTACTAATAACATATATTAAATAAAAATAACATGTAGACCTAAGTTTGTACCTGTGAGGTTCCACCGCCAGCCTTTTTTTTATTTTATTTATGCAAATTTAATAATTACAATATCAGATGATACCAGGAAAAAAAAGGTTTCTTACACATAATCAACGAAATTTCTACATACAAAGAAAATTCCTTTCCAAGCCCACAACAATGGGAAGCCATGCTACTATTTCTAATTACAAAAGTAAGAAGAAAACTAAGAATTGGTTCTTGATTCATCCCAGTGAATCTTTAACCAGTCCCTACTATTTGGGATTCTTACATCCTCCAATTTATCAGTAGTGAAACACATTTAAGGAAAGAAAACTCATTTCTGTTCTCTAGCTAGTAAGAATTGTTGCAATTGAATTGGATCCCAAAATACATATTCAATGTCTTGTAATTTAACAAGACATTTACATGGAAATTTTAAATAAAATGATGCCTCAAGAGCTAAAGCTCTTGTTTTTCATTTTAAAAATTCTTTCCTTCTTAGTTGCGTAGCTCTTGAGACATCAGGAAAAATTCTAACCAAATCTTCACAAAATTTTGTCAACCTATTTTTGAAGTAAAGTTTCATTATTAACATTTTATCTATATCACTCATGCATGTTATTACCAGTGTAGACCTACTCTGGATCACATCCTGACTATCTTCCAGAAACTCTGTCAAATTTATTTCATTAGGAACCAGATGATCCACTTCTTGGGCGGATTGTATTTTTCTTTGCAGAGAGCCTTTCATTTGGAGATATTCAGCACTAATTTATTACTTTTAATTCAGTCTGATAGGACATTCAGACAGTTTTTGAGAGCATATATATCTGGAAATTTTGAGTTGGTAGAAAATAAATCATCTGTGTAGAAATATGGGATACAATTATGACTGAATTAGCAGAACTAAAGGGGCGATGAAGATATTAGTTAAGATGTATGTCAGATGGGATCCCTGTAGAATTCCAGAAGTGACGATAAATTTTGTTATGCAATGCAAAAGGCTTTGTCAGTGTGATCATTTTGGGTTTTGCTCGCACGTCAGTAAGTCAGATTGTTTTCAGCATTTGTCATTACCAGTTTGGTGTATATCTTCAGTTTTTACCAACTATGACTTTTCTGAAGTTATTTATGCATTAAGATGCCCATGTGATTTCTTTTACATTGGTCACACCTCACACTAAATTAGACAAAGGATTAGTGAATATTTGAACAAGATACTATGCAGAAAAGATACTCCCTTGGTACCACATTGGCATCAGACAGTGCATGAACTTGCTGAACTATGGTTTGGGGTGATTGTCTTCTTACAGATTTTGTTGCAGTTAACTCATTGGGAACAAAAATATATTTTTTATTGGTGAACAGTAGTACAAGAAACTTTAGAGATACCGAGTAGCAATCATTTTTAAATCCTTCACTCTAGGTAACGTCACAGATATAACAAATCAAAATGTTTTATGTAGGAACCAGAGAGATCAGTCTACATACCATATATGAACATGACCACAAAGTATATGTATTTTTATCCAATGTTTATATAAAACCAATAAAAACAATTTTCTAAAAGAATATGGACCAGTGGTCGGTGCTCTGCACATTGGATTAATCTCTAATTTTAAATTGTCAAAAATTATTTAGAGCAGTTAACTAATCAGCCGCACTAGAAAGGGAAACAACCTCATCAGCATCCCTCCTCCTCCTGCCTAATAATTTTTGACAATTAGAGATTAATCCAATGTGCAGAGCACCGACCACTGGTCCATACTCTAAAAAATAAAGTGTGCAACAGAGAATTAGTATATATGGTAACATCCCAGCATGGGAAGTAGTATCCCATCAACTTTTTCTGGAAGCCTTTGGATAGGCTCACTTCACTTGTGTTCTTTTTCCCACCTCCTCAGTCTAATTTTTTTCACAAAGTGATTTAGATCTGCTTTTTCTATTGCAATTGCCTCAGCACATTGCAAGTTTTTTCTCTTTTCTACCTTCAAGTCTATAAGTCCTGTCGCTGTTCACGGTCTTCTTACAAGTATCCAGTAATTCCTTCAGTTTTTCAATGAGTTTTAAGTTGTATTCTTTTTTTCTCATCATCTTGGTGTAGGTCATTTTTAGGCTTTGAGCACCAAACCAGAATCTTTTTGTCAACACTGAGTTGTTTAATTTCACTGTAATAATAATAATAACTTTATTTTTCTATACCGCCTTAATCTTGCGACTTCTAGGCGATTCACAGAGAAGAATAGCTGTACAGTCAGCGAATTACAACATACAGATAGAGAAGAGGTCACAGAGCGATCAGAGATTACAATGGTGCATATTGGCAAGAAGAATGATATACATAGATTACAATATAATTTTAACATATTACATTGAAATGGTTGGAAAGCCAGCGAATAACAGAATACAAATGTTGAAGAAGACATTGAAGAGTCAGAGAATACGGAATACAAAGTACCGTTAATGGGGAAAGAGTGGATTCAGTATGGTGAGCGGTAGCTTTGAGAGGGGGGAGGTAGTCTAGCTATGAAATAAATTTTTTGAAAAGAGTGGTCTTTAATTCTTTGGTTATGAGGGGCATAATAAAAACTTTGAAACATCCAAAATCTTGTCTAAGTTGGCACATAGACGGCCTAATAGCAGGGACGTCCAAGTGTCGATAATCAAAACAAACTTTCTAGATATTTAGCAGCACTTCTAAGCTGCTATGTGTCCAGAGCTCAAAGGGGTGTGTTGGGAGGTGTGTTTTGGGTGGGCATCAGGCAGGCTTAAACCTGGACCTCCTGTAGGAATAATCAAAGCTTTCCCAGGACATTCTAGGCGGAACTTACACCCTGGGGCTTTTATGAACGTAAAACAGGTCTAAGTGACCAAACTGACAAGATGGCCACTGGAGGATTTAAGGCATGACCTCCCCTCCCCCCCCCCAAGCATCCCATCAACTGATCGCAGGGGAATCCCGATCAGCTGAGCCGGTTCAGGGGAGTCCTACCAGGGGATTCCCCTGCCAGGATCAGCTGAACCAGCAGGGAAATTAAATTCCTCTCTCCCTCCCTCACACTCAGACCCCCACCCTACAACTCTCCCCACAATATCCCCCACATGCCCCTGTACCTTTCCTCAGCACAGTCATCAGGAGGGATGTTCACTCCTTCCTGCTGCTGGACCCCATTAAACCCCAACACCCTACTCCAAATTGCGGCACTCCCCAAACACCCAACACCCCACCCTGACACTCCCCAAATTCCCAGCACCCTACCCCGACATCAATCCCAAACCTTCAATGACAATCAGGCAAGCGGGAGGGATGCCCACCTTCATAATGGCGTTTCCCTTCTTGATGCATCCTAGCTCTTCAGTATCTTTACTACGCAATCTACCAGCTCAAGTCTATTAACTACCTCTGAACTATTCAAAAACTGAACAATTCCTATCTCTCAATAGAACTGTATCTTCTCCTATTTTATTTGCAATGTACCAGTTTCAAATTGTAAGTCACCTTCAATCTATGGGAGGGGCCTTAGGTGCCTGGGCCAATCAGGACCCCTTAGGCCCCTCCCTGCAAAACTTGCTTTTGTGTATTTTTGAGGTTGACGTTTTTACTTTTGAAATGGCCAAAAAAGAGAAACGTCCTAAGGACCAAAACATCTGCATAGGTCATTTTCAAAATAAAAGATAGGCGTCTGGCTGTTTTAAAAATGGACATTTTTCTATACTGGATTTTTGGATGTTTTTTCTCCAAAACGTCCAAATTTGACTTAGTTTCTGGAAGAAATGTCCCAAAAGAGGGTCCCCAGTAGCTTCAAAAGGTTTACCTAGTGCAACAGAACAGGCTCTATAGTTTTTAATTTGATGGGAGGAAAGGGGGAGGGCAGAGAGAAAATGTGTCATGCTCATCCATACTATCTGTTGGCCCACTCAAAATTTGCCGGATCAAATGAACAGTTTTGATTAATATATCTCATAATCTAGTTGCTTCCCCTAGTTTTACAGCAAAGACTATTTAGCCTGAATTGTATGTGCAAAGTCAGTAAGAGTGGGAGTACTAAGAGCTATCAATTAAGAGGCAGGACATTGAGCCCTTTTTACTCTAAAGAATTAAATAATTGTCTGCAAATGCTGCACTAGGAGTAAGAATTGGTGGGAATGGGCGGGTAGTGTATAATCTGTGCCTCTGAGCGAGAGAAATCTTGCAAGTTGTAATTTAGCGAAATGAAGTAGCCTGATTTGTACAATTAGGTCTGTTTTCCAGGGTTCACATTGCTGTGTGTACTCCTGTGGGCTGAAACAAGAGTTTTCTATTCCATTTGAAAGTCATTCAAATATTTATTTTAAAACTTCATTTCTGTGAGCTTTATAAGTAGACAAACAAGGAGTGATGTTCTCTGGCAGCACCAGGATGGAACTGCTCTTTCAGAGCTCACAATGTAGTGTCACGTTCTGAGTGTGTGCAGCCCTTCTCGCATGCAGTAGTTTCGCACATGATGGTCTCCTTTGCTCAGTCAAAGCTCTTTGGTTGATTTTTGGGGTTGAGTGCTGTTTTATTATTCATTTAAAAATATGACAGTATTTTGCCCAAATCAGGATTTCATCCCTACCCAAAATATAGCAAGTAAATTCAGAGCTCTGACATGCACAACAAGGGGACAATTTTATAAAGGCCACCCTAATTTAGAAGCCAAAATGCAAGGCATCGGAGCACCCAGATGCCATTATAGAATAGAGCACAAGAGGCTCATTTTCAAAAAAGCTAGACGTCCTAAAGACAGCATAAACCAGCACTTGGATGTCTTACTAGCCAAAAAGACCACGTGGGCATTTTTTGAAATTGACATTTTAAATGCCTTTGTGGTTGTTTTGTCTACTGTGCAGGTCCTGGACCTGATGGGCCACCGCGTGAGCGGACTGCTGGGCATGATGGACCTCTGGTCTGACCCAGCAGAGGCACTGCTTATGTTCAGTGCATCTAAGTCTTAAGGGGGCATGTTAGAGGCTTAGCACTTGGACATTTTATAAAATATCCAGGGCACAATTTGGACATTTTGGGCTAGACCTGGTTTTAAAAGTAATAAGAGCCAAAAAGGTAGCCTGATCAGATGATCACTGGAGGAATAAAAATATGCTCCCTTCCCCTCTCTAGTGTACCATGTGATGCACGGGGAGGAGCCTAAGACCCTGATTGGCTCAGACACCTAAGGCATCAATCACTGTTCCAGAGTTGGCCAAAAAATTAGCCAACAGTGATTCACATGGTCTTAATGACAGTGTTTTCTGTATATAGCCCTCAGTCCTGGATTTCTGCAATCCTATCCTGGACCATTATGAAACCTGAAGTGCTGATTTCAATTGGTGGTATCAGAGACTAATAGAACACTGAATTGGGATATAAGTTCAAAAAATCTCCCTCCTAGAACTCGGTAACATGGCAGCATGCTAAGAATCGAGAAGCTGGGCAAGTCATTTTCACTCTCCATTGCCTCTGGTAGAAACCAGAGATTCCAAGGATGGACTGTTCAAAAGAGCGAGATTTAACAGCAATGTGCACAAAATATAAATTTACAAGGATTTACAAGTGAAAAAAATTCACAAATGGAGAAAGCAAAATAAAATATTTACCATTTTATAATGCTTCTGAAAGAATTTAGGCAGAGTGGAAGTAATATTAGACCAGTGTTTAAGGACTTTGCCCAAATAATTTAATAATGAACAGGGTAAATTCCTTGGGCTGAAAACTTCCCTCCACTTAATACCATATGTGCACAGGTACCATTCCAAGCCAGATTTTCAAAGGAAAGCTCTATTTCTTTGAGACTGTCCTTTCCAGAGACACAGGAAGTGACATCAGAAGGGAACCAAGGCTGAGGCTGACACAAACAGCAAGTGGAAGATGTTGCTGGTGCTGGCAAACATTTCAAGAGGGACCCGAGGGTGGGGGGCTGGACTGGGCTAAACTGAAAAATAAGAAGAATTCATTCAGGAAATAGAAAAAAGGCAAAACTGAGGAGAACTGGAAAGAGCACAGGAAGTATCAAAAAGAATATCACCGTGTGGTTAGAAAAGCCAAAAAGGAATATGAAGAAAGGCTAGCCAAGGAAGCAAGAAATTTCAAACCGTTCTTCAGATATGTTAAAGGGAAGCAGCTGGCTAGGGAGGAGGTGGGACTGCTGGATGATGGAGACAGGAAGGGAATGGTGAACGAGGAGAGAGAAGTGGCGGAAAGACTAAACATGTTCTTTTTGTACGTATTTACAAAAGAGGACACATCCAACATACCGGAACCTGAGCAAATCTTCAAAGGAGACCAAACAAATAAATTAACATCCATGGAAGTAAGCCTTGAAGACAAACATAGGCAGTTAGAAAAATTAAAAACCGACAAATCACCGGGCCCGGATGGAATCCACCCTAGGATACTGAAAGAACTAAAGGAGGAAATAGCAGAACTACTACAGCAAGTTTGCAATCTATCCTTGAAAACAGGAGTGATCGCTGAGGATTAGAAGATAGCCAATGTTACGCCCATCTTTAAAAAGGGGATCAAGAGGTGACCCGGGGAATTACAGACCGGTGAGTCTGACCTCGGTTCCGGGGAAAATGGTGGAAGAGCTGATAAAAGACAGCATCAATGAGCATTTTGAATGAAATAAACTTCTAATCACAAGCCAACATGGCTTCTGAAAGGGGAGATCATGCCTAACGAACGGGGAGATATGATTGAAACGTATAAGTACATCACGGGACGCATCGAGACAGAAGAGGATATCTTCTGGCTCATGGGACCCTCGACCACCAGAGGGCATCCACTGAAAGTCAGGGGAGGGAAGTTTCATGGAGACTCCAGGAAGTACTTCTTCACCGAAAGAGTGGTGGATCATTGGAATAGACTCCCACTCCAGGTGATAGAGGCTAGCAACGTGACGGAGTTTAAGAGAAAATGGGATACTCATGTGGGATCGTTAAGGGAGTAAACTCAGGGGGGAGGGATACTTGGAATGGGCAGACTTGGTGGGCTATAGCCCTTTTCTGCCGCTTTTTTCTATGTTTCTATGTTTCTATGTTTCTATGAACTTACTACACTTCTTCGAAGGAATTAACAAACGAATGGACAAAAGGGACCCCATAGACATCGTATATTTAGATTTCCAAAAAGCCTTTGACAAGGTACCCCATGAACGCCTACTTCGGAAACTGAAGAACCATGGGGTGGAAGGAGACGTACATAGATGGATCAGGAATTGGTTGACGGGTAGGAAGCAGAGGGTAGGAGTGAAGGGCCACTACTCGGACTGGAGGAGGGTCACGAGTGGTGTTCCGTAGGGTTCAATGCTTGGACCGCTGCTATTCAATATATTTATAAATGATATAGAATCAGGGACGAAGTGCAAAATAATAAAATTTTCAGACAACACCAAACTATTTAGTGGTGCTCGGACTAATGAAGACTGCGAGGAATTACAAAGGGATCTGAACAAGCTAGGGGAGTGGGCGATGAGATGGCAGATGAAGTTCATTGTAGAGAAATGTAAAGTATTGCATGCAGGAAGCAAAAACCCGAGGTACAGCTATTCAATGGGAGGAATGTTATTGAGTCAGAGTACCCAAGAAAGGGACTTGGGAGTAATAGTGGATGACAATGAAGCCGTTGGCACAGTGCGCAGCGGCCGCTAAGAGAGCGAATAGAATGCTAGGTATAATCAAGAAGGGTATTACAACCAGAACGAAAGAAGTTATCCTGCCGTTGTATCGGGCGATGGTGCGTCCGCATCTGGAGTACAGTGTCCAATATTGGTTTCCGTACCTTAAGAAGGATATGGCGATACTCGAGAGGGTTCAAAGGAGAGTGACACATTTGATAAAAGGTATGGAAAACCTTTTATACACTGAGAGACTGGAGAAACTGGGGCTCTTTTCCCTGGAGAAGAGGAGAATTAGAGGGGATATGATAGAGACTTACAAGATCAAAAAGGGCATGGAGAAAGTGGAGAGGGACAGATTCTTCAAACTTTCGAAAACTACAAGAACGAGAAACATAGAAACATAGAAACATAGAAATAGACGGCAGATAAGGGCCCACGGCCCATTTAGTCTGCCCACCTTAATGTCCCTCCCCTACCTTTGCCCTGTGAATAGATCCCATGTGCCGATCCCATTTGGCCTTAAAATCAGGCACGCTGCTGGCCTCAATCACCTGTAGTGGAAGACTATTCCAGCGATCAACCACTCTTTCAGTGAAAAAGAATTTCCTGGTGTCACCTCGTAGTTTTCCGCCCCTGATTTTCAACGGATGCCCTCTTGTTGTCGTGGGACCCTTGAAAAAGAAGATATCTTCCTCCGCCTCGATGCGGCCCGTAAGATACTTGAACGTCTCGATCATGTCCCCCCTCTCTCTGCGCTCCTCGAGCGAGTATAGCTGTAATTTGTCAAGCCGTTTTTCGTATGGTAGATCCTTGAGTCCCGAGACCATCCGGGTGGCCATTCTTTGCACCGACTCCAGTCTCAGCACATCCTTGCTATAATGCGGCCTCCAGAATTGCACACAGTATTCCAGGTGGGGCCTCACCATGGATCTATACAATGGCATAATGACTTCCGCCTTACGACTGACGAAACCCCTTCGTATGCAGCCCATGATTTGTCTTGCCTTGGACGAAGCCTGCTCCACTTGATTGGCAGACTTCATGTCCTCACTGACGATTACCCCCAAGTCTCGTTCTGCTACCGTTTTTACTAGGATCTCGCCATTAAGGGTATAAGACTTGCATGGATTCTGGCTGCCCAGGTGCATAACTTTGCATTTTTTGGCATTGAAGTTGAGTTGCCATGTCCTAGACCATCGCTCCAGTAGGAGTAGGTCGTGCATCATGTTGTCAGGCACTGAATCTTCGTCTGTTGTGCATTTGCCCACTACATTACTCAGTTTGGCGTCATCGGCGAATAATGTTATTTTACCTCGAAGCCCTTCTGCCAAGTCTCTTATAAAGATGTTGAATAGGATTGGGCCCAAGACTGAGCCCTGTGGTACTCCACTAATCACCTCCGTCATTTCGGAGGGGGTGCCGTTCACCACCACCCTTTGGAGCCTACCTCCAAGCCAGCTCCCAACCCATTTCGTCAATGTGTTACCTAATCCTATAGAACTCATCTTGCTCAGTAACCTGCGGTGTGGTACGCTATCGAATGCTTTGCTAAAGTCCAGGTACATGATGTCCAGGGACTCCCCAATATCCAGCTTCCCCGTTACCCAGTCAAAGAAGCTGATCAGGTTGGATTGGCAGGATCTCCCCTTAGTAAATCCATGTTGTCGGGGATCCCGTAGATTCTCCTCATCCAGGATCTTATCTAATTGGTGTTTGATTAGAGTTTCCATTAGTTTGCTCACTATCGATGTTAGACTCACTGGTCTGTAGTTTGCTGTCTCCATCTTTGAGCCTTTCTTGTGGAGTGGAATGACGTTAGCCGTCCTCCAGTCCAACGGGACACTGCCTGTACTAAGGGAGAGGTTGAAGAGCGCGGACAGTGGCTCCGCCAAGACATCACTCAGCTCCCTAAGCACCCTGGGGTGCAGGTTGTCCGGCCCCATTGCTTTGTTAACCTTGAGCTTTGACAGCTCACCGTAGACACTGCTGGGCGTAAACTCAAAGTTACTAAACGGGTCAACTGAGCCAACCCTTGTCTGTAGCTGAGGGCCGAGCCCTGGCGCTTCTCGGGTGAAGACTGAGCAGAAGTATTCATTTAATAGTTGGGCTTTTTCCGAATCCTTTTCCACATAGTCTCCGTCTGGTTTCCTAAGACGTACAATCCCGCCTGAGTTTTTTCTTCTATCACTGATATACCTGAAGAGGAATTTATCTCCCTTCTGGATGTTCTTTGCTAGAGACTCCTCCATGAGGAATTTAGCCTCCCTGACTGCTGTTTTGACGGCTTTTGATTTGGCCAGGTAGTCTGCTCTGGAGTCCTGCTTCCCTGATTGTTTGTAAGAGATGAATGCTTTTTTCTTCTTCTTGATCAGGTCTGAGATCTCCGCAGTAAACCACTGTGGCTTATTGTTCCTTCGCCGTTTACTTACTGATTTTACATAGCGGTTTGTTGCTTCTTGTATGGTTGCTTTCAAAGTCGACCACATGTCTTCCACGTTATCGGTTTCTTCTTGGCTTTATAGCGCCTGGTGAACGAAGTCTCCCATTTCTTTGAAATTTGTGTCCTTGAATTTGAGGACTTTGGTTAGTGTAGTAGATTTAGTGAAACCTTTCCTGATATTGAACCATACCATGTTGTGGTCACTGGAGGCCAATGTGTCGCCCACCGAGACCTCTGTGACACTTTCTCCATTGGTAAGTATCAGGTCCAGTATTGCCTGATCCCTTGTCGGTTCCAACACCAGTTGCCTGAGGCTTGCTCCTTTCATAGAGTTTAATAGCCTCCTGCTGCTGCCGGAAGCAGAGGTAAGTGTAACCCAATCCACATCAGGCATGTTGAAGTCACCTAGCAATACTGTGTCCCCATGCAAGGTGATATTTTCTATATCTTCGATTATTTCCATATCCAGGTCATCCTGTTGTCTTGGGGGTCTGTAAATTACGCCAAGATACAAGCATTTGTCCTTTCCTCTGGCCAAATTAACCCAAAGGGATTCCCCAGTATACTGGACATCTGAGATTCTCGTGACCTTAATGTCATCTTTAGTATATAATGCTACACCCCCTCTCTTCCTACCCTCTCTGTCCCGGCGAAGCAAGTTGTAACCCGGTATGACCATGTCCCACCCGTGGGAGTCTGTGAGCCAGGTTTCGGATATCGCCACCACATCCAGGTCGGCATTCCTTATTTCTGTTTCCAATTCCAGGATCTTGTTTCCTAAACTGTGTGCGTTGACGTACATAGCCCTCCATGTTATATTTTTGTTATGTCTCAGTGGGGATATTCCTGTTTGAGCTATTTGAACACCTTTAGAGGGCATTTGGAAAAGTTGAAAGGGGACAGATTCAAAACAAATGCTAGGAAGTTCTTCTTTACCCAACGTGTGTGTGGTGGACACCTGGAATGCGCTTCCAAAGGGCGTAATAGGGCAGAGTACGGTACTGGGGTTCAGGAAAGGATTGTACAATTTACTGCTGGAAAAGGGAATAGAGGGGTATAGATAGAGGATTACTGCACAGGTCCTGGACCTGTTGGGCCGCTGCGCGAGCAGATTGCTGGGCACGATGGACCTCTGGTCTGAGCCAGCAGAGGCACTTCTTATGTTCTTATCCACACACTTAGCCATCCTTCTAGAGTTAAAATGGATAAATTACAACTTCTTAGAATCCTGAAAAAATCCAGACATCTTTGGGGAGGAGTGGCAAATTATGGGATCACAGTTAGAAGACAATCCTTTAGGTATCTTCTTACTTTATTGTCCACCACTTCCTTGACATAAGTCTGCAGTATTAGTGAGCCTCACCTTGAAGTTTTCAAGATTGTTGGTAATAGGAGATATTAATCTGTATTTGGATGATTATAGAAATTAGGGCTAATATTTATTCTGCCTGATTATACACATGTTAAAGGACACATATTGGACCTTATTAGCTATCTGGATTCAAATAATCAGCAATCTTTAATTTCCACTAGGGAAATAGTCTGACTACTTGTTAGAGAGTTTCTTTATACCCATTTTTATGTCAAAAATCAATGTAAGGAGAAAGATAAATACAGAGGAGTTTTGGTCTCAATTAACAGCTCTCCCAAACTCCCCCAATGATTGTAACACTGACAAGATATTGAATCAGAAAAAACATATGATTTCATGGTACCTCTAACCTCTAAGACAGTTTCCTACACCCATAAAGCTCCCTGGTATTCCACATTACCACCGTGACCTTAAACGAGATTGTAGAAGACCAGAATGTAAATAGGGAAAAAAGTAAATTAGAGGCTGATAAATTAATTTGGAGAAGAAAAATCACAGAGTATATAATCAGGAACTAAACAGAGCTCGGAAAACATATTATAGAAATAAAATAAATAGTTCCAATGATCAGAGCAAGGTTTTATTTAAACTTTGGAAGTCCCTTACTAGCACAACTAAGTCCATTCTCTTATGTAATAGTGGACCATCTGCAGATGAACTTGCAAAGTTCTTTGATGATAAAATCAAAATCATTAGGGCATCTTTTACTACTGCGAGCCATGATGATTTAATATCCTGCAGGGAAACTTTAGATAGTAGATAGATGTTGGAGTGATTTTGAACATGTCAATGAAGGTCAGATTAGAAAGTTATGTAGTAAACTAGGGCGTAGCAGATGTTCTCTGGATCCATTTCCATTTTATATCTTTCAAAAAATCTCCTCCCAGGCTGTCTCTTAGTTAACGTCATTGATAAATTATCTCTTGGATAATGGTTATTTTTCTGTGAGTATGAGGCATATAGCTCTTACCCCTTTATTGAAAGGTACTGACTTGAATCCAATAGTACTGTCAAATTATCATCCGATTGGTAATATTCGATTATTAACAAAGATGATTGAGACTATTATTTCCAAACAACTATCCAACTATTTAGATAAATTCTCTATTCTTTTACCACCTCAACATGGTTTTTGGTCTAATTTCTGTACTGAAACTCTATTAGTTTCTCTGATTTCTAAGGTTCAAAGCTTACTATCTCAGAATTGATATGCCATTTTGCTACAATTTGACCTTTTTACCGCTTATGATGTAGTTAGCCATGATGTTAGCCATAGCCAGCTCAGGGTTTGCCCCAAGAAAAGACAGGATTTTCATCAAGCCCTGTTGTAGGAAGGCAGACCAGGTTAGTTCCTGAATCTCAGGATGAGCTGACTACCCCCATGATAACAAGAGAGTTCAATGCTGGAGAATGGCAGGAAAATGTGGAGCAGCCAAGGGTTTACTACCCGATGGTGTGCCTGTGCCTTTAAGGCAGAGATCTGCTAGAAGCAGGAGGCTGAAGCCTGCTCTGCATTCTGAAGAACCTTTGCCTTTTTTCCTCACTCTGGCTTAGGAGGCATGGCTTATAGCTGATTAAAGTCAGGATTAGGTTTCATGCTGAAGAGAGCACATGAAACACAGGAGGTGCTGGAAGGACGGAGAGCTCAGAGAATGCAAAGCTGGAAAACAGCAGGATTTGCTCTAGGAGCTGAAATCTCAAACTGGGTAATGCAGGAGGTAGATGAAGTTTCTCCTAACCCATCTGAAGTTTTGTCTATGCTCCCAGAGGCTATGGAAATCCAAGAATGTTTGCCTGAAGTTTGTGATTTCCCTGAGGCAATGCAGATCAACTGAACTAGTGTGAGTTTATGTTACTATTCTCTTTAATGGTGCTGGGTTGGCTGCAGAAAGGATTGTGGTTTTCTTGTATGACAAATTGCATTCTCACTTACCTCAATATTGAAAAGCTGAACCTTTTTTTTCATGTGTTCAGAAACCAAAGCAATGTCTTGTTTTGAAATGTATAGATATGAGACAGTTTTGGTTTGAAGCATTTTTTGTTTGCCGTTTCCTTCAATCAGTGTGCTCCGTCCAGCTGAGCCAGCTTTTGGTGGTTGCCATGCAGACAGGGGAGATTAAGTTATGCAGGTTTGCTGCTAAATTAACACCTAACATTGCTAAAGCCTATTCTGAGTTCTCTGCATGAAAAGCACCTCATTTTTCAAGAACTGTTCAGGAACTGTAGGTGCAACAGTACTGTTGAAGTTTGGGAATGAAATGTTTTATTCGGTCCAATGAAAGAACTGTGGACGAAGCCTTGTGCTCAGATTGCTGTTTGCCTTATCTAGATTCTAATTACTGGCAAAGCCTGTCCTTATCATGCCAACCTTAGTCCAGCTCAGCTCCAGCACTATCCTGATCCAGGAGAACCAGGAATACATTTGTTTGTGATAAAGATTTATTTTGATATCAGTATTATTTTGATTTTTCATTTAGCTGACTCAGAGAAGTTAACTGAGCCAGTTTTTTTGTCAAACCTGAGACCAGAGACTGTTAAGAACTATAATTCAGACTGACCAGTTTCCAGAAACTGAATTGTTTTCTTTTTGGAACTTATGAAAGTTGGTCTATTACTCATCCGTGGTCTGTACATGAATATAAAGCAGTCTGGAACACTTTGAAACCTACTTTGGCCGGTGGCCTCGATAAACTTCTGTTCATTTTGGACATTCTGACTTGTTGCTTGGTTATTAAGAGGAAATTACCATTACTTACCTGTGCATGCACTTCTAGGCGGTGGCCTAGCGCCTTATTAAGGGCTAGATTCACTAACCCTCCGATCCATGTGCGATTGGAGGCAGGCCGACCAATTCACAACCATCTGCATGCAAATGGTGGCAATCAGAGGCATGCCCCCAATCGCCTATATGGATCACTAGGGCCCTGACAGTAGTGATAGGAGAAGCAGCCTCCTGTCACTGCTGTCAGGGCTTCTGCCGGCTTTTTAAATCGGGCAGATATTTTGCGTGTTTTACACACGCAAAATATCAGCCCGATTTAAAAAAAATTAATCCTCCTTCTCTCTCCCTCCCCAAATGAAAAATATCGACCCAACTTTTAAATTTATGGCAGGAGGGTTCCCACTCCCTCCTGCCATCTCTACTATTTCCCCCACCGGACCTACCCCCCTCCCCATACCTTGAAAAATCATTGGGAGCAGGAGGGGTGCCCGGTCCCTCCGGCTCCTTCTTCTCTGCCGGGCCGCTTCGCAATACCGGCCTTAGGCGCCGGTGCATCATCTGATGCATCATTCCTGGAATGATCTTCCAGAGGAGGTGATGGTGACAAAAATAATAATAAAATTCAAAATGGTATGGAACAAATAATGAGGTTGTTTTAATGGCAAGAGATGGATACCATGCGTTGGTGGTAAAATAAGTTTTTGCATTTTAAGTAATGAGATGGAGTTTAACCTGCAGAGTGCAGAAGTTACAACCTAGATGTCGACCATCAGCTACTGTGTTATGTTATGTTCTTATCTTCTAACCGTCTTTTCACTTTGTAAATGATATCCAGATAGGAAAAGTAAAATTTTTCCCCCCAATTCATGTCTGTATTTTATGTATTTTATGTAATCACATTGTTAAATGTTAGTTTCTTTTTATTATTCTTTATTGGATTTTGTACATCACTTAGCAATTTTAATAGGCGATTCATCAAATGTACTAATAAACTTGAAACTTAAAACATTATAGTCCAGCATGGTAGTTCAATAACTTTCTCTAGTTATGAAGAATATTTACATTTTTGGCAGTAAGGTGAGTATTTTGGCTTCAGAATTAGCGTGGAATAGCAGAGCTCGCTCAATAGCATCTTGATGAGAAACTTGTTCAGTGGATTGGTCAATTAGAGTTCTCAATTGCTCTTTGAAGCCTTGGTCACTTTCAATCATATGAGATAGATAAAGACTTTAGTTGAAATATCCTTAGCTTTTGTAAAATTTAAATATATGAAATTCTGTTCAGTACCTCATTCCTGGGAGTCTTAGTTGCTATAGCAACTCATTTCAGTGATCTGTTCTTTCATTTTCTTTTAACGAAAAAAATGCATTGACATGTTAGAAATGGTGTTCGTGGTCATTTGTATTCTGATCATCAGTTGTCCCTTAATAAGAGGACCTTTTGAACTTTGAAACTATTGCAGAAGTGCCTAAAATATGAATTACTTGCATAGGAATGAACATGGGTCTCCAAAACTTGCTTTCAGATGCAGCTTTTGCCTAATTAGTGAAATGATCTGTCTTATTAGGCTATAGAATGGTTGCATAAGCCAATCAGTGACTAAAACAGTTTAGAGGACATTTTTGGAAAGCATTAAAAGCATACAGTATGTATGTATTTTAATTGCTCATTCCAATAGTAAAATAGAAAAGAACATATAAAACAGATATGGCAGCTTCCAGTGTGTGAGAATCCCAATGGACAAATGAGGTTTTCCAATGGAGTCAGAAGGGAATCCAGGAGAGGGTAGAGAGAAGAGGACCTCGTAGTGATGGCGGAGTGTATAAGAGGGCTATTTCGCCTTGTAATATTGGTGGAAATGTCATTGGCAATTAAGATCTTATGAACTGTAGATTGTCTTTTGGAGAATTCTGTTGCTTTTTCTTAACTTGATTTTACTGTACTGTTCATTTATTTATTTTCTTTATCCCATTCTCTCCAATGAGCTCAGAATGGGTTAAAGGTTAACATCGTATACAGTCAGAATGTCTTCAACCTGACGCTTTTTCAGCATGGGCAGTCAGCGAATGGGTCTGAGGGTCTGAAAAGACTGGGTGTGGCTTTTCATCTGGATAGAGGGCCAGAACAGAAGAAATGTCATGGTGAATCAGGCCCAAAGTTTCAGATGGTGTCACTTAAGTATATAAGAGCTATTAATTGTTCATAAGCTATAGTGTACACTGCCTTAGGTGAATTCATTCAAAAAGCCTAATAAATAAAGTGGGATTGTGCTTGAATTGTTCTTAATGTGAAAGTATGTCTCATATGAGAGTCTCCTCGAACAGTTGCAACATCATTTCCTCAGAGGCCATTGATCAAAGAGCCAGTCTGATTTTAGTTTTCATCCACTGTAGAAGTGCGCAAGCAAGGTGTTTGGTGTCATATTAAGAGCACCCCTCTTCTGAAATGGTGCTTTGAATGTTTATGCAACATAGAAGGGGTCATGGGACCCTTATGGATGTTCATATCACAAATAAACTTTCTAAAATAAGAGCCATAAACAAATGAGAGGAGTTTAGATAGCGTAGCTGGTTTTAAGAAGGGTTTGGACAATTTCCTGGACGAAAAGTCCATAGTCTCTTATTGAGAAAGACATGGGGGAAGCCACAGTAGCATGTAAGGTGGCTACTAATTAGGTTTTGGCCAGGTACTAGTGACCTGAATTGGCCACTGTGAGGACGGGATACTGGGCTTGATTGACCATTGGTCTGACCCAGTAAGGCTATTCTTAGGTTCTTAAGTCTAACTGACTTGCTGAGAAATTACAAGTCCAATTGTAATGTCCCTATATGGAAACATGAAATACTGTGGTGAGGCTGACCAAGAGGTTCATTGGCAAAGCTGTGTAGCAGGACCAGGGTAAGACATCCGGGTTTGTGAATGATAGACCTCATTCACATCATCTGTTCACTCCTGGTAGAATTCTGTGCAATTGAGCAATGCAGAATTCCCCCTTTCCTGCACTGAATCTTGTGCAATGTCAGCTATTGGGTCACAGTATCAGCAGCAATTCTCACATACTGCATACCGCTAATCCAGAAGTCTCTCTGCGGCAGAGGGGAAGCTTCTGGATTAGCAGCAGGCAGTGTGTGAGAATTACTGCTGCTACTACGACTCGATGAAGCAAGTCTTACTAGGGAGAGTATAGGGGAGGAGAGGAAGAAAAGATGCTGGCATGGGGAGGGATGAAAAGAAGGAAAGTTAATGGCATGGGGAGGGGAGGGGTGGACGGAAGGAAAGTTGATGGCACAGGAAGGGTTGAGAGGAAGGAAAGATGGCACAAAGGAAGGGGAGAGAGACATGCATGATGAGGGGAGAGGTTGATGGAAGGAAAGAAAGGAGAGATGGTGCATGGAGGGGGATAGAGAGGTTTGACCCTGAGCAAGGGGAGAAAGAGATGGTAGACAGTGGGAAAGAAACAGATGAAGGGAGATAATGCTGCATGGGGAAGGGACGCAAGGGAGGGGGGAGAGAAAGATGTTGGACATGGGGTGGATGGGAGGGAGGAAAATATAGAGAGGAGGGGGGAAATGTTGGATCCAGGAGCAGAATGGAATGATGGAGAGATGCCTGGCAATGGGAGTGAGGGAAGAGAATGGGAGACATGCTGGACCATGGAGAGAAGATAAAGAGAGATGTCAGGCTATGAGGATGGGGAGGGAAGGAAGAGGGAGCAGGTGCTGAGAATGGTAGAATCCTGAGGGGGAGGAGAGGGTGGTAAGGAAACAGGAGAGAATAGATATTACAGAGGGTAGAAATATAGTTGAAGATAAAAGGGAACGGAAGGAATGAGATGGGGAATTGGAGAAAAGATGTAAATTTGAAAAGTGGAAAAGAGGAGAAGAAAAGAGCTCAAAAGGAATGATCAAAATGTCAGATAGCAGAAGAGAGAAACTGGAAAAATAAAATGTCCAGACAACAAAGGTAGAAGGAATATGAAGAATAATTAGCAAAAATATTGTTTCAGTTTTGACAGAAAAACTAAGAGAATTTTACAGAATTTGCTAATTTTGTATGCAAAATTTTAACATTGTTTGCACAGAATTCTGCCAGGAGGACCTGTTATGTTACATTATACTCCATACTGCCTTTCTCAACCAAAGGTTCGTCCCAAAGTGGTTTGCATTACACAAAAAAAATCAAATAATCAGATAGTAATAATACTTATGGCACAATTGTTACACTTAGAGGGTCATTTTAGAAGCAATGAACAAAAATGCCCACAAATGCCCAGAATACCAGCATATATGTGCCTTGCAGCGTATGTGTGTGTTAGAGATTTGTATGGAGCTCCGTAATGAGGGTGTCTTATTGGCTGGATTGATTCATGCTCTCTGAACCTGAAGGTGTTTGGGCTGCACTTGATGGTGAAATATACTTCTCTTTGTGCTGATAAATCCTGCAGATTCCTCACGGTTAACAAATGCTGCAGAGATCACAGCATCCCAGTGGTTTTCAATCAATGTGTCACCAAGTATTTGACAGCATAAAATAAACCTAGAAGTCAGCAATTCCTTACTTCTGCCATCAGCCCTAACCTGAACTCTTGCAGACCACCATTGCTTCTGACTTTCTCTTGCAATTGAATAATATAGTGGGGGTTTTAAACGTGTGTTCAGGGTGTCATGCAGGTGAACAGTCTCTGTCAGGTGTGTCACAACGGAAGAAAGGTTGAAAACCACTGTAGTATCCCTTTTACCTGTATTGGAACATCATGGGGGGGGGGGGTTCAGACCATGCAGGCTTCTCTCCTCTGTAGTGATTCAGTGTGCAGCTGTTATATACCTTTGCAGAGATTTCTCCAAACCACAGCTGTCACTGGTGATTATCAGAATGTTTATTCATTCAATTTTCTCTACCATTCACCCAGGGGAGCTCAGAACGGTTTACATGAATTTATTCAGGTAGTCAAGCATTTTCCCCTATCTCACAATCTATCTAATGTACCTGGGGCAAGGGGGGGATTAAGTGGCTTGCCCAGGGTTTGAACCCACAACCTCAGGCTGCTGAGGCTGTAGCTTTAACCACTGCACCACTCTAGAAATTAAAGTGTAGTAAAAGTGAGCCAAGTGTAGGACAATCAAGCCATTGTGACATCACCGATGAGGTTGGCTCTTATTGGTGGAAGGAGGCATTATGATGTCACAATACCAGCTCTGGTTATCAGAGGCTGAAACTTTTCACACTATTTTGGATTTATTTAGGTACTCAAGTATTTTTCCCTATCTCACAATCTATCTAATGTACCTGGGGCAATGGGGGGGATTAAGTGACTTGCCCAGGGTCACAAGGAGCAGCGTGGGTTTGAACCCACAACCCCAGGGTGCTGAGGCTGGAAGTTGAACCACTGCGGCATTGTGTCCTTTACATTGTGGTAAATGGTGGAATCTAGTTAATAGTTTGGTGCAAGTGTAGAAGAAGCCATTTTGTGGATGGAGCCACTGGGTTTGCTGAGAGCATAAGAATTGCCATACTAGGACAGACCGAAAGCCCATCAAGCCCAAGTACCTAGCTAGATCCCAAGGAGTAAAACAGATTTTATGCTGCTAATCCTAGGAATAAGTAGTGGGTTTCCCCAAACCATCTCAGTAATGTAATGTAATTTATTTCTTATATACCACTACATCCGTTAGGTTCTAAGCGGTTTACAGAAAATATACATTAAGATTAGAAATAAGAAAGGTACTTGGAAAATTCCCTTACTGTCCCGAAGGCTCACAATCTAACTAAAGTACCTGGAGGGTAATAGAGAAGTGAAAAGTAGAGTTAGAGGAAAAATAAAATAAACATTTTAACAAGATAGCATTGATCTAAATACTTTGGAAGGTAGAAGAGAGGAGAGAAAGGAATAGAAGCAGAAGGGGGAGCCGTTGAACAGTAGATTCTGGAGAAATTTAAATGATAGAAATAGAACAAAACAAAGACAAAAGGCAAAACAATAGATAAGATTAAAGATAAATCATAAGCTGGAAAGAAAAATAAAATAAAACTTTGTCTTCAATCCACGGTTTCAGCGTAATAATGGCTTATGGACTTTTGTTTTAGGAAATTAAACCTTTTTTAAACCCTGCTAAGTGCTTTTTCACCACATTCTCTGACAGCAAATTCCAGATAACACTTTGGATAAAGAAATATGTTCTCCTATTTGTTTTAACCTGCTACTTAGTAGCTTCATCGCATGTCCCCTAGTCCTAGTATTTTTGGAAAGAGTGAACAAGCGATCCACATCCACTCGTTCCACTCCACCTTCTTTGTATCATTGTCATTGCCTTTCTCTGTACCTTTTCTAATTCTGCTATATATTTTTGAGATATGGTGACCAGAACTGCACACAGTATTTGAGGTGTGGCCGTATCATAGAGTGATACAAGGTATTAGAACATTTTCATCTTTGTTTTCTATACCTTTCCTGATAATTCTTATAACTCTATTTGCTTTCTTAGCCGCCACCCTGCATCGAGCTGAGGGTTTCAACATTTCCTCAACAATGACACCTAGATCCTTTTTCTGGGCAGTGACTCCTAACGTGGAGCCCTGTATCACTTTCCAACATGCATCACTTTGTACTTGCTCCTGCGTGAAAACCCCATGGACTACCAATGCTTCAAAAGCTAGTCCCTTTATTTGGGGGGGGGGGGGGAGAGGGCTTGCAGCTTGTGAGGGGACAGCAGGGCCTTAGCTAGGGGAAGTCAAGCCGGGGGATCTTTATGGCATTTTGCTGGCCTACATTTCAGGCGCCTGTCAAAGCCCTAAGGAGATACCTGCCTCGGGGTGTTTTTTTTTTTTTATATGCGTCCCGATTGGCTGGTTAGACAGCGGTAGGACGCCTACTGCTGCCTACAATCAGGACACTTTTTATACAATTTGCCCCTAAGTGCCTACTTTCATGTAAAAGTAGGTATAGATGTGTTTAGCATCTAGGTATGAAAACCTACACCATCCAGGACCAAATTAGTCTCTTGTGGCCCCCTAAGTTATGCTATTTAAGAGGCCCTCTGGATTAAATAAGACGTGTATGTTAGGTTTAATAGATGATAAATAAAAAATGAATGAAACCATCAACAATAGTCAATTAAAAAAAAAACCAATACTTATGATTTTATATTGCAATTGTCATTATTTACAAATGTCTTTTATTTTTTTTAATGAAATTTGAGGCTCCAACCAGTAGCTTATATAGGTTATAAGTAAATCTGGCCTTGACACCAGCAGATACACACATAACTTACATTATCCCAGGACAAGCAGGCAGTGACGTCATCCATGTCATTACGGTACGTAACTGTGCTTTCTCTGAAGACGTCCAAGACCACATCCTTTAAAAGGTAGCACTTGGGGTTGTCTTATTTGATCTTATCCCCTTTGTATGAAGGCAGTCGACATTTGGAATTATTCCGCTGCTTGTAGGATCCTTCTCAGGGTCATTGTCATCGGCAGTGGGGAACTTTTTTTCCATTTTTTTTATTTAATGGGACAGATATTTTGTGTGTGTAACACACACAAAATATCTGTGCCATTGAAAAAAAACACCCCAACAACAGACAGACCAGTTGTTTTTTTTCCGATAGGTAAAACCCCTGTTTTGTTTTGTTTTTGCATAGCCAAGCAATGTTAGTGCATCAGTCGCTTGGCTACTTTGCATAGGGTTTTAGCTAATTTGCATGGCTGGATCGGAAAATGTGCAATTGAGGGAAAAACATGTGGTGAGCCATTTTGTGCATCGGGTCAGTAAAAGCAATCATCACTAAAGTTGTGGAAACAGGTTTAGCGTGAGCCCACAGTCTTTGCCTCCACCATCTCTAGTGGGAGACTATTTCACACATCGACCTCTTAACCTGTGATAGGCTCAGTAACTGGGTGTTTGCAGAATAGCACTTAAGTGCCATGTCAGCACTTACACCACATGTGTTCACATACGGGTCGATATTCAATGCAATTTAATCAGCCATAAATGGCTTCCGGCCACTTAACTGGTCATTTTCAGTACTAGTTAACCGGTTAATGGTGCTGAAAATGTCTTGTTGGTGCAGCTACTTTGAGGCATTCTGGGGATGGAGTCACTTAACTGGCCAAGGTAACCACATAAATAGTACCCTATAAAAGTCGGTCCTATTTTTGTCTGGTGCCCCATAGACAGTTAAATGCTGAATATCGAATTTAACTGGCTCCACAATCCCATGAAATCAATGCAAAAGTTTGAACACATCCCCGCATTGAATTTCCATACATAACACCAACAGCTGGCTGAATATTCAGCCATAAAAGGTAGAATTTGAAATGTGCTAGATAGGTATTAACAGCTCTCTTTTGCTCCTCTCCAAAGTTAGCCCTTATTAGAGAAATTAACTTGCTGTATGGGCAGAATTTATTTGAATAAGGTCTAAAACTATACATATTGTATAGATGGATTTTGCATTTGCTCCCTTCTCACAAATCTAGCACAGATGCTTTCTGTGAGGTTCACTATTGTATAATTTGTTCAGGATTAGATCTTACTTTAGTGTTTAACTTGTTTGACGACCTAGGACAGTCTTGTCCACATCGATCTGTATCCTCTGGTTCCTGACACTTTCATGATGAATTTAATGATAGTTACATACTCTGAGTTACCCATTTCAGTTTTACTTTACAACCTTTGACCTTGAAGTGGCTGTGGATTTATGAGCAGTAAATTGAATATTCTTGAATTACCCCTAGGAACTGATGGGAAATGGTAATATAGCATAAAGTGGCTTTTACCGTAAGAGCTGCTAAATGGTGGTAATTGGAAACCAGTGCTCAGTCATGACAGTTCCACAAACAGTCCATGTTTCCTGCTTGAAGTCAGAATACAGTCAAGGATGGTGTTAGGTGCTTCTCATATTGGAAGCAAAATTCAAAATATTCATCCATTTAAAGTCCATTTACAGGATCGTAAATATATGTTTCTCTTGTTTTCCAGTTTGTGCAAAGGACGAACGCTGTATTCGGTGGTGAGAGATGTAAAAACTGTTCTGGATGTCAACAAAACGAGACAGATAGCACAGGAGATTGTGAAGGTAAGCAGACAGTAGACCTCATTAACTTGCTGTTCAACCTTCACATCTACATTTCTGATGAAATCAAAAACTGAGCTGAAAAGAGACACAAAAGGAGGGAAAATGAAAACCTAAAGGGCTGCTAAGTCCTTCCTTATTTCTTACAGTACAGTGGTACCTCGGCTTACGAGTGCACCAGTTTGCGAGTGTTTTGCAAGACGAGCAAAACATTTGCAAACTTGGTGCCTCGTAAACCGAGCGCCCCCCCCCTGCAATCCGGCATCCCCCCCAGTGATCCGGCATCCCCCCGATCGCGTTGCCCCCCCTCCACCGCGATCCTACTTCCCCCCCCCCGAGCAGTCAATGACACCCTTTACCCGACTTGGCACCAGTGCCGGTGCCCGAAGATCCTCTCTCTTCTGGGTGGTACATCGGAGATTTTCCTTCTGGTCTGGGCTGGGCTGGGCGGTGCGTCGGAGATCCTCCTTCTTCTGGTCTGGGCTGGGCTGGACTGGCTTTGAGCATTTGCACATGCTCAAAGCCAGTCCAGCCCAGACCAGAAGAAGGAGGATCTCCGACGCACCGCCCAGCCACGCCAGAAGAGGGAGGATCTTCGGGCACCGGCAATGGTGCCAAGTCGGGTAAAGGGTGTCATTGACTGCTAGGGAGGGGGGAAAGTAGGATTGCGGTGGAGGGGGGCAACGCGAGAGGGGGGGGAATGCCGGTTCACAGGGGGGGGGGCAAGCTGGATCGCGGGGAGGGGCTTGGAACAGCGTCGAATTCCTCAAGGGGGGGGAGAATGGAGCAGCACCGGGAGCCTCGTGGGGGGGGGAGGAGGAGGTGGAACCAATCAAAGCAGTTTCCCTTACTTCCTATGGGCAAACTTGCTTTGATATACGAGCATGCTTCTGGAACGAATTATGCTCGTAAACCAAGGTTCCACTGTATTTCAAAGAGATGGATTTTATTCCCGTAATAGTTTGATGGCAAACTTATTTTAATGTGAAAGATCTGCATGCTTAGAGAGGCATCTGTGGAATTAGTTTTAACAAGATTAGCAAACTTTTCCTTCTGGTTAACAGACCTTTACTTAGGGGGGAAGTTATCAATAGAGATACCATTAATGTATCTCGGGCAATGAGGGATTAAGTGGCTTGACCAGGGTTTGAACCCACAACCTCGGGGTGCTGAGGCTGTAGCTTTTAACCACTGCGCCACACACTCCCTTTACTGTTTCCAATTTGAAGAACCAATTAGAAAAGACCCAGGTTTAATGAATGTATAAGCCTCAGCTTTAACAAAAGATGTTACCAAATAATAATTTCAACACAGACTATTTAGTAAGCTTTGTTTTTCTGTTTTGTACTTATGGCATAAACCTTTTTATAATATGACCAGTTTTTTAAATACTAAATTAGAGAAACATAGAAACATAGAGTATGATGGCAGAAAAGGGCCAACGGCCCAACAAGTCTGCCCACTCAAGAACCCTCCCTCCCAACTAATCTGCCTACTCAAGAACCCTTCCTCCCTGGAGTATCTATCGTTTGAGTATAACTCTATAGTACTCCCACCTGTTTGTTCCATCGACTCTTGAAGTCGAGCACACTACTGGCCTTGACCACCTGGCGTGGAAGATCATTCCATCGATCAATCACCCGTTCGGTGAAGAAGTATTTCGTGGTGTCACCATTAAATCTTCCTCCCTTAAGTTTTAGTGGATGCCCTCTTGTCGCCGTGGGACCCTTTAGAAAAAAGATTTCCTCCTCCACTTTGATGTGACCCATGATGTATTTGAATGTTTCTATCATGTCCCCCCTTTCTCTGCGCTTCACGAGAGAATATAAGCGCAGTCTGATCAGACATTCTTCATATGGGATGTCTTTAAATCCTGAGACCATCCTAGTGGCCATTCTCTGTATCGACTCCATTCTCTTCACATCCTTTTGATAATGTGGCCTCCAAAATTGTACTCCAGGTGAGGTCTCGGAGAGAGTGTGAACTTGCAGGCTTTGAGCATGCGCAGATGCTCAAAGCCCAGCAAGAAGAGGAAGCCGATCTTCGGGCACCAGCACCAACGCACAGGTGCCGGTGCCGAGTGCCGAGATGAAAGTAAGAAGCGGGTTCGGGTGGGTCTGGGGACTTCAGATTGCGGTGGGGGTGCCGGATTGCAGTGGGGGGGGGGTGCTCATAGGGGGGCGCTCGTAAATCGAGGCACGCTCGGTTTCCGAGACACCAATTTTGCAAATGTTTTGCTCGTCTTGCAAAACACTCGCAAACCGGTGCACTTGCAAACCGAGGTACCACTCTATAGGCTTTTGAAACAAACTGTTGTATGGTTCAGATGCAGCCTTCCCCCATGTCTAAAATAGTGTATGGTCATTGTCATATGGTGTATGAGGACAGACTTAAAGATCTCAATATGTATATTTTGGAGGAAAGGCGGGAGAGGGGAGATATGATAGACATTTAAATACTTACGTGGCATAAATGCGCATGAGTTGAGTCTCTTTCATTTGAAACGAAGCTCTAGAATGAGAGGGCATAGGATGAAGTTAAGAGGTGATAGGCTCTGGAGTAATCTGAGGAAATACTTTTTTTACAGAAAGAGGTGGTGGAGGTGGTGGAGACAGAGACCGTGTTTGAATTCAAGAAGACGTGGAATAGACACCTGGGATCCCTTAGAGAAAGCGATAATGGTTCCTCTGGATGGGCCATTTGGTCTTTATCTGCCATCATGCTTCTAGGTTTAATGTATTCCTGATTACATCTTTCTCATTTCATTTAACCATTTATAAACCACCTTCCTGGTATCCAGATAAGACATGCCCAACCCACAGTTCAGAAATAAACAGCAATGAACATAGCAAGAACATTATAAAATACAGAGTCTGTCACTCATTCACCTAATCAACTCTTCTCATCTGTATGTTGTTTGTCTACCTACCAGAACACAACTGAGCTTTCATAATTAGGCCTGTAAAAGAACATCTAAACTGCAGCACTTTTACTAATAGTCATCACAAGGCAAGTTCAAGAGGAATTGTAAATCCTGCTGGTCAGAACCAAGTTTTGCACTTATATCTCAGGATTTCATCCAGATCGTCATTCAGTTCTCAAGTGCATGGACTGTGCCTTAATTCATAATAGTTGTCCAGTGCCTGGCTCAGGAATTTGGGAATGATATTTTTCTGTGGTGGAAGTGACACCTTTATGAAAACCAAAATCATTTTGGCTATGCTTGGATTGCAGGACAACCTGATGTCTACCACAGGAACAAAGCACTTTATTTAAAGGGCCACTTAGTTCATTATTTCCTTGAAAACTGGCCTAGAACTATGTCAAGGGAGCTAAAATCCTCTCATCAGTTGCCAACTCTGCAGACATCCTGGGCTGGTTAGAATAATAATAATAACAACTTTTATAATATAATAAGCTTTTATAATATAATATAATAAGCTCTTCTAGTCTTCAAGACAATACAGACCAACACACCGGCATTTATAGATAGGCTTCTGATTCCACATAGTTCTTCGAGAGTTCTTCGATCATCTTCACAGTTTACCTTTAACGTTCCCTCCTTGAAAATTATCGGAACATGCCGTGCTTCTATTTTTTCTGTAACAGCTCCAATGACTTGGAATTCTCTTCCTTTATACATAAGACTCGAACAAGATTTGCAGAAATTTAAGAGTAGCTTAAAGTGCTTTCTTTTTAAAGAAGCCTTTAACTGAAAATATAAAGTTCATTCAAGAGGTAATACTTTACGATTTCTACCATCTCCAAAACAAGATTTCTAATAGCTCTCTTATTCGACCCCACTTCTGCTAGTAATCCTCTTCTTCCTACCCTCCTAATGTACTTCCCTTTTATGTACTTTTTCTTTAAAAATTGTATTTCCTCCCCTCTTTCCTATTGTTTCCCGTGGTTTTAAAAGCAATTACCCATGTAGGTCTGATTAATGTATTATGTATAAGTGATTTCTCTAAAATCATATTTTTATCTTTTGTACAACGCTTTGTAATTTGGAAAAGCGTTCAATCAAATAATATGAATAAATTTGAATAAACTTGAAACTTGAAAACTTTATTCTTCTATACTGCCACAATCTTGCGACTTCTAGGCGGTTTACATTCAAGAGAGCTGGACATTCAGTGAGTTACAATATGCAGATAGTCAGAGGAAATACAGAGTACAGAAATTTTAAGAAAGCAAAAAATTACAATATACAGTTTGTTAAGAATTTTCAGAGGGGACATATTAGATGAAAGGTCCCGAATTACAAAATACAGTTTGATTAGAATCTCAGAGGGGGCATATTGGGGAAAACGAAACAAGAAAAAAAAGTGTTCGGTGAAGATTTTATTTAGGTGATATATCTATCGAATAAGGCAGTTTTTATGAGCTTTCAGTCTAGCTTTATTTATGTAGTTGTCTAGCCCAGTGGTTCCCAACCCTGTCCTGGAGGACCACCAGGCCAATTGGGTTTTCAGGCCAGCCCTAATGAATATGCATGAGAGAGATTTGCATATAATGGAAGTGACAGGCATGCAAATCCGCTCCATGCATATTCATTAGAGCTATCCTGAAAACCTGATTGGCCTAGTGGTCCTCCAGGACAGGGTTGGGAACCACTGGTCTAGCCAAAGTTGTTCTTTGTTTGCTTGGTACGCAAAAGTTCTAGCCAGAAAGGTTTTGTATTTACAATTGGTAATGCTTGGGTATGCAAAAGACACGGCTGCTTTTACAATGCTTAACATTTCTAAAACATCACCCCCCTAATAGTGCAGGCAGGGCAGGATTAATTCATCGAGGGTCCTCTGCCCCACCCCACCCCACCATGCACCCAGGTGGAAACAGGAAGCTGCGTCAGAGGGAAGCTTTTGGCAAGCAGCACCGCTTGCACAATTACAGTTCCCGTTGCCTTTCTTACCCACGTTGCTTACGTCGATGGAGGGGGGGGGGAGCCCGCTGGAGGGGCTGGAAGGGCCCATCGCCGTTTGGAAAAAACAATGTTGATGCCCTCCTTCATTGGGCCCCCCTGACAATTTTGGGCCCTAGGCATGTGCCTACTTGGCCTATTGGTTAATCCTGCCCTGAGTGCAGGCCGATGCATCGGTGCATTTGTCGTGTGGCACTCGCTCCCATGGCTTAGTAAAAGGGAGCCTGGATTAGCAAGCATTTAAAATGTGTTCTAGCCTATTAAAATATGTGTCAACTAATCAAAATTGTTGTTGTTTATGGGAGCAGCACATCATAAGTAGTTTATTATATTTTCTTTGCTCACCTAATGTTTCACTTCTCTAATTGTTTTCAGGGAATGGGGTACCTGCATGCTAAAGGAATTGTCCACAAAGACCTCATGTCCAAGAATGTGTTCTATGACAATGGAAAAGTAGTGATCACAGATTTTGGGCTCTTCAGCATCTCTGGAATTCATCAGGCTGACAGGTAGGATAAAGTCCAGTCCTTTGAAAGGCAGCAGGATGCACTACTGAATCAGCCGCAGTATAAATTTACACAGTAATGAGCATTTTTGCATTTCATAACTATGGACTACATTAGGCAATATAACTTTTTTAGTGTCCTTTAAGTTGTGTTAAGGAGCAAATGACATGGATTGTTGCCCCAACACAGCTTGATAACTGCCCCCTTCCCTCAGTTTCTAAATTGAAAGCCAAAAAAATAATCTTTGATGTTTCCTATAATTCAGACATTGCCAGATGGAAGATTCTCCACTTGATCTGTCACTCGCCCGCACCAAAAATTGTTCAACCAATGGTATTGTTAATGTCCTTCTACATGAATCTACTACGATGTCCAGTGAGCTGTTGCATAAACGGATTGTATAGTGTGGCCAATAAAAGCCAATTTCAGAATTGCTGTTGTAATCCACTTGGGGACAAATGACTTGTTGTGTTGTAGAGAGGTAAAGGCTAAAAAGTCTTTGGTATGAACCGTAGCTTTTTCTGCCTATGGAAAGAGGAAGACAACACGGCATAATGCAGAGAAGTTCAATAAGTGAGTAAGGCTCTGCCAAAACCTTTGGCAGGAAAGAGGATCTTTAGTGAGAAACTCTCACAAATGGAGAGAGTATCTCTAATGTTCGAGTGGGTGCTCACCTGGGTAGTAGCGATCATCAAACGGTTTGGTTTGATATAACGGCTAAAGTGGAGAGCGGCCGCACGATACTTAAAGTCCTAGATTTCAAACGTACGGACTTTAATGCAATGGGAAAGTACCTGAAGAAAGAGCTGTTAGGATGGGAGGACATAAGAGAAGTGGAAAGACAGTGGTCTAAGCTGAAAGGAGCGATAAAAATGGCTACGGACCTTTATGTGAAGAAAATCAATAAAAACAAGAGAAAAAGGAAGCCGATATGGTTCTCCAACCTAGTGGCTGAGAAAATAAAGGCGAAAGAGTTGGCGTTCATGAAATATAAAAAAACCCAAGAAGAGGAGAGCAGAAAGGACTACAGGGTGAAACTGAAAGAAGCCAAGAGAGAGATACGTCTGGCGAAAGCACAGGCGGAAGAACAAATGGCTAAAATGTAAAAAAGGGAGACAAAAATTTTTTTCTGATATATTAGTGAAAGGAGGAAAAAGAAAAATGGAATTGCTAAACTAAAAGATGCTGGGAACCGATATGTGGAGAGTGAAGAGGAAAAAGCAAATGTGCTAAACAAATACTTCTGTTCTGTGTTCACAGAAGAAAATCCTGGAGAAGGACCGAGATTGTCCGGCAAAGTTACACGAGAAAATGGAGTAGATTCTGCGCCGTTCACGGAGGAGGGTGTTTATGAGCAACTTGAAAAACTGAAGGTGGACAAAGCGATGGGACCAGACGGGATCCATCCCAGGATACTAAGGGAACTCAGAGAGGTTCTGGCGAGTCCTATTAAAGACTTGTTCAACAAATCTCTGGAGACGGGAGTGATTCCTGGGGATTGGAGGAGAGCGGATGTGGTCCCTATTCATAAAAGTGGTCACAGGGATGAAGCAGGAAACTACAGGCCGGTGAGCCTCACTTCAGCTGTTGGAAAAATAATGGAAGTGTTGCTGAAAGAAAGGATAGTGTATTTCCTTGAATCTAATGGGTTACAGGATCCGAGGCAACATGGCTTTACAAAAGGTAAATCGTGCCAAACGAACCTGATTGAATTTTTTGATTGGGTGACCAGAGAGCTGGATCGAGGACATATGCTAGATGTAATTTACTTGGATTTCAGCAAAGCCTTTGATACAGTTCCTCATAGGAGGCTGTTGAACAAACTTGAAGGGCTGAAGTTAGGACCCAAAGTGGTGAACTGGGTCAGAAACTGGCTGTCGGACAGACGCCAGAGGGTGGTGGTTAATGGAAGTCGCTCGAAGGAAGGAAAGGTGACTAGTGGAGTCCCTCAGGGTTCGGTGCTGGGGCCAATCCTGTTCAATATGTATGTAAGTGACATTGCTGAAGGGTTAGAAGGAAAAGTGTGCCTTTTTGCAGATGATACCAAGATTTGTAACAGAGTAGACACCGAAGAGGGAGTGGAAAATATGAAAAAGGATCTGCAAAAGTTAGAGGAATGGTCTAATGCCTGGCAACTAAAATTCAATGCAAAGAAATGCAGAGTAATGCATTTGGGGATTAATAATAGGAAGGAACCGTATATGCTGGGAGGAGAGAAGCTGATATGCACGGACGGGGAGAGGGACCTTGGGGTGATAGTGTCCGAAGATCTAAAGGCGAAAAAACAGTGTGACAAGGCAGTGGCTGCTGCCAGAAGGATTCTGGGCTGTATAAGGAGAGGCGTAGTCAGTA
This sequence comes from Geotrypetes seraphini, assembly GCF_902459505.1. Lineage (NCBI taxonomy): Eukaryota > Metazoa > Chordata > Amphibia > Gymnophiona > Dermophiidae > Geotrypetes > Geotrypetes seraphini. Next base: position 188,731,260 of record NC_047091.1, on the reverse strand, counting down.
GAAGGAAGAAGGTGTTGATGCCCCTGTACAGGTCATTGGTGAGGCCCCACTTGGAGTATTGTGTTCAGTTTTGGAGACCGTATCTGGCGAAAGACGTAAGAAGACTTGAGGCGGTCCAGAGGAGGGCGACGAAAATGATAGGAGGCTTGCACCAGAAGACGTATGAGGAGAGACTGGAAGCCCTGAATATGTATACCCTAGAGGAAAGGAGGGACAGGGGAGATATGATTCAGACGTTCAAATACTTAAAGGGTATTAACGTAGAACAAAATCTTTTCCAGAGAAAGGAAAATGGTAAAACCAGAGGACATAATTTGAGGTTGAGGGGTTGTAGATTCAGGGGCAATGTTAGGAAATTCTACTTTACGGAGAGGGTGGTGGAACACAGAAGATTTAGAATCAGAAAATAATATTAAAGATTGAACTAGGCCAGTTACTGGGCAGACTTGTACGGTCTGCGTCTGTGTATGGCCGTTTGGAGGAGGATGGGCAGGGGAGGGCTTCAATGGCTGGGAGGGTGTAGATGGGCTGGAGTAAGTCTTAACAGAGATTTCGGCAGTTGGAACCCAAGCACAGTACCGGGTAAAGCTTTGGAGTCTTGCCCAGAAATAGCTAAGAAGAAAAATTAAAAAAAAAAAAAATTAAATTGAATCAGGTTGGGCAGACTGGATGGACCATTCGGGTCTTTATATGCCGTCATCTACTATGTTACTATGTAAACTCAGACAATGTGGGCTCATTTTTAAAAGAGAAAAAACATCCAAATTACCATTTTTGAAACACATTTTTTAGATGGTTTTTTCTATGATGTAGCAGAATTAGAAAATGTACAGAGATGGGAGACGAAAGTGACAAAAGGGATGGGCTGAGGAAAAGCTAAAGTGGCTAGGGCTCTTCAGCCTAGAGAAGGAATGGTTCAGGAGAGATATGACAGAGGCCTCGATGCTCAAAAGCCCCCATTCTAAACAACAAGTGATGCTCAAAAAATTTTGCATGCAAAGAGGCATAAATGTGCACTTGCACCCGGAAAAGTTACGCTGCTGGCACACATGAGATGGGAGGGAACAGAGAACTACCAACCAACTATGCAAAAGTGAAAACGCAAGATGTATATGCTTTTTTCTACACTGCTTTGGCAGGACATATTCAGTCAGCAGCCCCAGACACGCGTATGTTATATGGTGACCCCCAACCCAATAAAAGTATGATGAATGTATACCATATTTTTAAAAACTTCCATCTCTTATGCAATTGGCAGCCACAGATCTGCTGATATGCTTTTAATGAACGTGCCTGAGACGCACTTTTAACATACATGTATATTGTTTTCAACGCTACCGGCACCTCTAGACCTGGCAGTAATTTTGGAGCATTAAAGGTTGGCACTTCATTTTGTGTATCAACCGGCAATGTTTGGGCATCGTCCGGAGTGCTCATTTTAATATTAATGACCTCATTCTACATTTCCATAGTATTCTTGAAGGCTGCTACAAGGTACGGAAAAGACTGCACAGAGCCATTTTGTGCATCGGAAGCTAAAATGTTTGTCTACTAAATCAGTTAGAACTGGTTTAGCATCGAACTTTAAAAGCTTCAGGCCCTGAATGGAGTTGTATGGGTAGATGGGAATCGCTTGTTTACTCTATGCAAAAATACTAGGATTAGGGGGCAAGCAATGAAGCTACTAAGTAGTACATTTTAAAACAAACCAGAGAAAATATTTCTTCACTTATTGTAACATTGTAAATGATGGCAGAAAAAGACCTGAATGGTCCATCCAATCTGCCCATTAGTTATACTCATTTGAAAGGCATAAGAACATAAGAATAGCCTTTCTGGGTCTAACCAGTGGTCCATCAAGTCCAGTAGCCCGTTCTCACGGTGGCCAATCCAGGTCAAAACCCAAAGAGTAGTAACATTCCATTATCTCGGAGTAAGCAAGATTCCGGAACCCCAAAGAGTACAACATTCCATGCGGAATTCTCAAAGAGTAGCAACATTCCATGCTACCGATCCAGGGCAAGCAGTGGCTTCCCCCATGTCTTCCTCAATATAAGAGAGTTATGATGGGATGTGTACCTGAGAGTATGTGAAGTTTACTGCCTTGCCTCTTAGTACTGGGATGTCTTTGTGGCCAGGCTAAGAATGCTGGTCTTTCCTACACCCCAATGGCTGTTTTTTGTTGATTTCATTTGGATGCTTTGGTTTTTTTAAGCATTTAAAAAAGATAGACACTGAGGACAAACACATTAGGAAAAGTTGGATGTTTTTCTGGTTTGAAAATGGCAATTTTCTCTACTGAAATTTTGGACATTTATTAGACATTGTATTGAAAATATCCTTCCATGTTTCTATATATGTTTGTGGAATAGAAACATAGAAACATAGAACCATAGAATATGACGGCAGAAAAGGGCTATAGCCCATCAAGTCTGCCCACTCTAATGACCCACCCCCCTGACTTTACTCCCTTAGAGATCCCACGTGAATGTTCCATTTTCTCTTAAAATCTGACACGCTGCTGGCCTCAATCACCTGCAGAGGTAGACTGTTCCAATGATCGACCACCCTTTCTGTGAAGAAGTATTTCCTGGAATCACCTCGAAATTTCCCTCCCCTGATTTTCTGGTGGTCGAATGACCTATAGGACAGAAGATATCATCTTCCACCTCGATACGGCCCGTGACATATTTGAACGTCTCAATCATGTCCCCCCTCTCTCTTCGTTCCTCTAGTGAGTACAGCTGCAATTTATTTAGCCTTTCTTCATACGTGAGATCCCTGAGCCCCAAGACCATCCTGGTGGCCATTCGCTGAACTGACTCAATTCACCGCACATCTTTCCGGTAGTGTGGCCTCCAGAATTGAACACAATACTCCAAATGAGGTCTCACCATGGATCTGTACAGTGGCATTATCACTTCAGGTCTCCTGCTGACAAAACCCCTACGGGATTATGTTGTGTGACAAACCCAAGTCCATTTCAGGTTTTGTCTATGACAAACCCAAGTCCGGTTCGGGTTTTGTCGCAGAGATAGGGAAGAAATACACTATACCTCTATGCCAGAGAGCTGACCAAGTAGAATCACAAACTACAGAACTAGCTGACTACTGCTGGGACAAAGAGTTGGCAACAGATGAGGTATGGCAGGGAAAGGAAAGGCCTTAAAGCTGCACACAGTTTAAACCTGTCCCTAAGCCTGCCAGGAGATTCCTACTTTTCCAGCAGCTTATCCAGTCAAGGCTGGAAACGAACCTGCACTTAGCCAGATGGAACAAGCCAGTGTGTGGAAGGCTCTTCCCCCACCTAGGCTAAGGGGGAGTGTCTCTCCACAACTTAAAACGAGGCAGTGCAGAACACTAGGGGGGTGGCAAGCAGAGTAGAGGCAAGCAGGAGAGAACCTGGCTGAACTGGGGAAAACAGAAGCTGGCAGGAGCCAGAGGGAAAGGAAGATATTCTCTCCCCAGCCTAAGGAGGCTAGGGAAACTGACTGCCAGATGGTAGATGCAGAGGAGCTGGCTTCTGCTTCTGAGAGTTGGGAACAAAACCCAGGGAAAGCCATTTACACGCAGGAGAGTCTGGTAGGACCTGAGGCTTTTCCAATGGATATAGAAATGCAGTGAGGGATATGTGCTGTATCTTTGCCTACAATCTCTGAGCCTCCAGGGAAGACAGTGTTTTGCCCTTGAAGGAGATTAATACCTTTCTCCTTTTATATTGAACTTTAAGTTTGTGCCTGAAAGCTTTAATTTTGAGCCTAACAAATGTTTGGAGGTATTTCCCTGTTAGCAGCTAGGCTGAGCAAAGTACATTCCTCACCCACAGCTGAGAGCTCTGCACGTTCCCAGAGCTAAGGCTACCGAAGTGAAACTTCTCCATAGGCTTGGCTGTGCTAAGTTTTTCTTATAAACCCTGTGCTTCTGAATGTTATGCCTACTTATAGAACAACAGTTTGCTTGGGGAAAAGTTGAGCTCAAGGGAAACCATGTGACATGCTTGCCTGCTTTTATTGCTCGGTTTTTGTTTGGAGTTTTTTTCTTCTGTGCTTTACATATCCACGAACTGGGGAATAAGCAGCTTAGTAAATGTTCTAAACTGATATTTTTAAAACTACCTGCTCTGATGAAGAGGACTGTGTTTCAAGATACTGGGAAAGTCCGGAAGCAGGGGACTGAATTGTGCTTTACTTACAAAACCTGGACACTGGATTTGAGGGTTTTGTCGCTGGATGAGAAGCTTATGTTTGCCAAAGGTGAATGGTTGTTTGTTTTGAAACTGCTAAGCTGAAGCCTGCATTTTTGCTTTGGGAAACCAGTAACCATAATAAAGCTAAGATTTGATGCATTCTGACTTGGACTCTTCCCTTGCATGCCCTTATTAGGCTAATAGTCAGCCAGGTAAAGTCCTGAAGGGTCCCTTGGTGGTAAGGGACACGCTGGGCCAGAGAACTTTGTCACGATCCCGTGGGCTCGCAACGCAGTTCAAGAGCGCGGGTGTGACAGTTGCAATTGAAATGTTTTATGTACATTGTCTGGAACTATTGTCAATGTTTTTACTGTTAACCGCTTAGGAATAGGCGGTCTAAAATTTTAGAAATAAAATAAAGAAATAAATATTTAAATTAGAAGGTGGCGATAGCACATGGAAGTCACCTCTAGAAATAGCAAAATAGTGTCAGAAGTGGTGAAAATAATGTAAATTATCTGTGCAACTCACTTATCAGCAAGAAAGTAACAGGGGAGACTAGGAGAAAAGATATATAGAAGATGACAGCGTCAATAAACTATAGCTGAAAAGCAATGAGCACAAATACACACAGACTAAGCGACAATACACAGCATCTGCAAGCCCTGATGTTAGAGGTAGTCTTAGATTTTGTTGCTATAACAAAGACATTGGGGGCTGCACTTTTCAAGGCCGTATTGTTTATTCCCCTGATGAGCCAAACATTGGTGAAACAGGGAAGATTGGAGAAGACGTGACAGCGTTGGAGCTCAAGTCGTCTTTTGTCAGCCAAGTCCTTGAACGTGCCTCCGGGTGACTAAACCTGAGCTATTCTGTGAGGGAATTTTTTGCCAGTGAAAGTATCAAAAGCAGTTTTGATTTGTACCTTTTGGTTCTATACTGCTACATTAGTCAGAGGCTTTTTCTCTCTTTTTGGGTGCCCGCTGGGTTTGAAGAGGGGGGTACCTCGGTGCCACGATCACACAACATTTTGAATCATTATTGTTCAATGACTCCCATACTGAGCTATAATCTATTAAGAAAGGAGAGAGATGGCTGAAAAGGTGGAGAAGTGCTGCCATTTGTGAAAATCAATATTAAAGCAATCTGGAGAAAGAGGGAAGCAATATGGACTGAATTTCTCTCCGTACAAGTATCAGACCTCCAACACAAATGGAGAAGCTGAACGAAGATCTGCTTATAGATGTCTAAAGGTTGGGCATGAAAGGGGAGGGACTGTAACTGGGAAATTTCAAGCTGCCATTTTGCCACCTAGGTTCCATTATAGAATAGTAGGGTAACTGGGTATCTTCATACCTACAATTTAGGCTTTTGCAGCAGGAACTCTGGAGCCCCCACCTATGCTCCTCTCCTGTGTGCGCCCTCGTGCAGATATACACCATGTGACTTAAGCAATGCTTGCAAAGCGCACAGACTTCCAAAATGATAGTGTTCCAAACATTTGCATGGCCAACACAAGCTTAAATGTGAGCACCTTGGTTTTAGCAGTGCCCTTTGATTATTAATAAATCTTGACTTTTCACAACTAGAAGCATGAGTAATCACGTCTTTTGTCACATTTAAAATTAAACATTCAGATGAATGTCAAAGGAAATGACATTTAGTTTTCATCAGTAGTGATAGAAGGGAAATAGCATTAAAATGAGGAAATATTTGATGAAACTATTAGGTAGCAACTTTAAAACAAGTCAGAGAAAATATGTTTTCATTCAATGCAGAGTTAAACTGTGGAGTTTATTGCCAGAAGATTTGGTCAGCTGGATTTCAAAAGGGTTGGAAGAAAAGTCCCTGGAAGAAAAGTCTTTAAACTCGTAGTAGCCATATAGATATGGGAAAGCCACCATTTATCCCTAAGTATAGGCAACAAGGAACAATTCTACTCTTTGAGATGCTACTGGGTACTAGTAACACACACTAGCACATTTTCTATTCTTAAAGAATGGCTTATTTGACCTATTTAATGTGTTTCGTGACTAAACTGTAAGCGCTTTTTATGTGTATATATATATATATAGATCAGGTGTTTTCAAATGCCACCTGCTGTGACTGAATGAAATCCAGATATTCAGCTTCACTTTCTGGGTAGCAAATCAGATAAAGTTTGGAGAGCCTTTTATCCAGATAAATATACAGTAGAACCTTGGTTTACGAGCTTAATTCATTCCAAAACCATGCTCTTAAACCAAATTAATCGTACATCAGAGCAAGTTTCCCCATAGAAAGTAAGGGAAACTTGCTTGATACATTCCCACCCACCCCCACCCCCCCTGAGGCCAGCGGCACTGCTTCACCCCCCAAGAGCCGCCATGGCCCCCCCTTCTCGTGAACGCCCCCCCCCCCCTGCAGGAAACCAGCACCGCCCGCCCGAACAGCATTAATTCTTACCCCATCTGGCACCGGCTTGCAGCCCACAGGACGTGCTGGTGCCGATGAAAGAAGTTCCTTATGGAGAGAGCGAGAACCAGAAGGCCTTGAGCATGCGCAGATGCTCAAGACCCAGGCAAGAGGCAGGAACTTCTTTCACCGGCACCAGCACGTCCTGTGGGCTGTATGCCGGTGCCAGATAGGGTAAGGATGAATGCTGTTCGGGCGGGCGGGGGGATGCCGGTTCATGTGGGGGGTGTTCGCAAGCAGGGCAGGGAGCGATGCCGGTTCTCGGGGGGGGGGGTGCTCGCAAATCTAGTCAACGCTCGGTTTGCCAAACAAGATTTGTAAGAATGTTTTGCTCGTCTTGCAAACCGAGGTTTGACTATAATTGTTAACTGGATAATTGCTAAGTCTATGCAAACTCCACACCGGACCACCCGAGCTCTAACCATTACGGTATTCAGGGGCTCCATCCCAAGAGTCTTAGGCCAGACTGTGGCAGCGGTTGATATCTGGATAAACAGCTTTGAGTGTTGCCCCGGATAAGTATAGGACAGGATCTGCGAGTGATGATGCAGAGCTTGCTAATAGGTCTTCCACAGGCGAGGTTAAAGATATTCCAGCTGGTCCAGAGATCTGCTCTTGAGTAATTTTGGGTTGTTCAAGATATTGCCATATTACTGCATATTTGCAGACATTGCACTGATTGCCAGTTTTATGATGGGTGTATGTTTCAATGAGGCTGCATTGTATAAGTTTTATTTTCCTGTATGGTCTCTGAGGTCAGAAGCCCCTGTCAACTTGTGCCATCTTTTTTGAAGATATATCTAGTAGAGACAAGGGACCTCTTGACTGGAACAAGCTGCTGCTGCTGGTTAAAGAGGGTACTTTTAACAAAACAGTTAAAAACTCCTTTGGTGGGCAGTGATGGTTAGGGAGCAGTACTGAGAACATAAGACTTGCCGCTGTTGGGTCAGACCAGTGGGCCATAGTGCCCAGCAGTCCGCTCCCATGGTGGCCCCCAGGTCAAGGACCTGAGCCCTAACTGAGTCTAGCTTTACCTGCATATGTTCTGGTCTAGCAGGAACTTGTCCAACTTTGTGTTGAATCCCTGGAGGGTGTTTTCCCCTATAACAGCCTCCGGAAGAGCGTTCCAGTTTTCCACCACTCTCTGGGTGAAAAAGAACTTCCTTACGTTTGTACAGAATCTATCCCCTTTTAACTGTAGAGAGTGCTCTCTCGTTCTCTCTACATTAGAGAGGGTGAACAACCTGTCTTTATCTACTAAGTCTATTCCCTTCAGTATCTTGAATGTTTCGATCATGTCCCCTCTCAGTCTCCTCTTTTCAAGGGAGAAGAGACTCAGTTTCTCTAATCTCTTGCTGTACGGCAACTCCTCCAGCCCCTTAACCATTTTAGTCGCTCTTCTCTGGACCCTTCCGAGTAGTACCGTGTCCTTCAAGTACGGCGACCAGTGCTAGACGCAGTATTCCAGGTGGGGTCGCACCATGGCCTGGTACAGCCGCATGATAACCTTCTCTGATCTGTTTGTGATCCCCTTCTTAATCATTCCAAGCATTCTGTTTGCACTTTTCGCCATTGCCACACATTGCGTTGAGGGCTTCATCGACTTGTCGACCAGTACTCTCAAGTCTCTTTCCTAGGGGGGTTTCTCCGAGTATTGCACCAGACATCCTGTATTCGTGTACAAGATTTTTTTACCGACATGTATCACCTTACACTTATCCATGTTAAACCTCATTTGCCATGTCACGGCCCATTTCTCGAGTGTGTTTATGTCCTATTGCAGGTCTTCGCAATCCTCCTGCATCTTCACGACGCTGAATAACTTCATATCATCTGAAAATTTAATCACTACGCTCATCGTTCCAATTTCCAGATCGTTTATAAATATGCTGAAGAGCACAGGCCCAAGCACCAAACCTTGCGGCACTCCACTGGTGATGCTTTTCCAGTCCAAGTATTGTCCATTTACCCCCACTCTCTGTTTTCTATCCGCCAACCAGTTTTTGATCCATGTGAGTATTTCACCCTCAATCCCATGGCTTGCAATTTTTCAAAGTAGTCGTTCTTACGTGACCTTGTCAAACACCTTCTGAAAATCCAGATATACAATGTCGACCGGGTCACCTTTGTCTATCTGCCTGTTAACTCCCTCGAAGAAGTGCAGCAAGTTTGTCAAGCAAGATCTTCCTTTGTTGAAGCCGTGCTGGCCGGTCCTCATCAGATTGTGTCTGTCAAGGTGGTCAACGATGCGGTCCTTTATCAGCGCCTCTACCATCTTTCCTGGTACAGAGGTCAGACTCACCGGCCTGTAGTTTTCTGGATCTCCCCTCGAATCTTTCTTGAAGGATTGGCTTAACATTCACCACTTTCCAGTCTTCCGGAATCCTTCCTGATTTGATTGACAGATTGGTTATTAGTTGAAGCGTCCAACTAGAGCAATCATAAGTGTTAATGTTTTGCACATACTTACCCCTGGATTCTATACAGGGTGGAGATCCCAGACTGGCACCCAAAGCAATTAGTTCATGGGCTCCAATGAGTTTTATTGGCACTCATTATGATTTAGGCACTGTGCTATTCTATAACAATGGGTGCCTACACAGAAGGGGGCACAGCTGTGGGAGGGGCATGGATATTCTCAAAAGATGCCCAATTTGCGCCTCAGGCTTAAGCTGGCAAAAATCCTTGTACCCAAAGTTGAGCACCAGTGATATTCTGTATACTGCTGAGCCTGGAGTGTCCTATAGAAAAGAGGGCTGAACGCCGAATTTTCAGTGCCCTTTAAAGACTCTGGTCCTCAGTGCCTAAATGTAAGTGCCAAGTGGTAGAATAGGGGACATAAGAACCTTCTCACAGGCTCTCTCAGTGGCATAGCGAGTGAGAGAGGTGGCCGGGGCGGTGGCATCCAACATCACCATGCCATGCCCCTCCCCCCCGCCCATGTACCTCTAGACATGTTTGTAAGCGTGAACTGCATCTTTGACTCACAGCAGCCTCGGCTCCCTTCTTACATCACATTATGATTCCGCAACCAGGAAGTGACATCAGAAAGGAGCTGGAAGATGTTGCATAGGCTTGCGAACATTTCAAGAGGTACGTGGGTGGGGCACCTTCGCTCCTGCCAAGATGGCGCTCGGGGCAGTCCACCTCCCTGTCCCTCCTTGCTAAGCCACTGATAGTAAGAACTATTTCTTCGGTATATAGCACTTTAGAAGTGAGGAGCAGCAGTAGCAGTTCTCGCTTGCTGATGGTGCAATGACTCATTAGAAGGAAGGGAGATAAAAACGGGTGAAATCACCTAAGAAGCAGTACAAGAACACTCAGAACAGCAGAGTCCCAGCTGCGGTTGGTTCTGACTGAACGGGAAGCAGGAAGGATAAAGTTTATGCTTTCAAACTCCAGGATGGTGTATTGATGAAGTGGTGTGGGGGATTTTTGGCAAACTTAACCACTTAACACAGTAATTAAAACGCTGAAGAAAATGAGCTCACATTTCATTATCTTATTTTTAATCCCTTACTTTGACACATTGTGATTATAAAAAGATTCTTTTTAAAAATGCATTTTATCTAATGCTTAATTACTACATCATACAAGCTTAGCGACAGCAAATTTTTATACTATGCCATTTAAAATTTTGAAGAGCATATAATAAATTAAATGTGCACTTTTTAGTCGTAGGATGCAATAGACTGCCTTGAGCTTCTCTAGTACCTGAAGACAGTGTGGGGTGGGGAATAACTGATAGAGGACATCAGAAAATAAGGGAGAATTTTTACTCTGTCTTGCTACTGACCTCCTCAAGCTTCTTTATTGATGGAATCAATGAACCAGAAACAGCCAAATAGGCTCTAGCAAATCCCAAATCAGTTAAATTGGGGGTAAATCCATGCTAGTTTTCAGTTTGGTAAGTCTAAGCACAAGTTTTACAAATGATTATAGAACATAACATAACACCGAATTTCTAGACCACATAACCCAAAAGTTCTATGCGGTTTACAAAACTTTATCAAAAAGATACAATAAAAAATATTAGATCAGAAGTTTTAGCAAGAAGAAAATTTTCAGTTATGATCTGAATTATTCGTAAGAAATTTTGAAAAAAGAAAAGTTTTCAGTTGTTTTCTAAATTGTTCATAAGAAGAAGATGTACTGCTTGATAGAACATAAGAACATAAGAACATAAGCAATGCCTCTGCCGGGTCAGACCCGAGGTCCATCGCGCCCAGCAGTCCGCTCACGCGGCGGCCCAACAGGTCCAGGACCTGTGCAGCAATCCTCTATCTATACCCCTCTATCCCCTTTTTCAACAGAAAATTGTCCAATCCTTTCTTAAACCCCATTACCGTACTCTGCCCTATTACGTCCTCTGGAAGCGCATTCCAGGTATCCACCACCCGCTGAGTAAAGAAAAACTTCCTAGCATTTGTTTTGAATCTATCCCCTTCCAATTTTTCAGAATGCCCTCTTGTTCTTTTATGTTTTGAAAATTTGAAGAATCTATCTCTCTCTACTTTCTCTATGCCCTTCATGATCTTGTAGGTTTCTATCATGTCTCCTCTGAGTCTCCGCTTTTCCAAGGAGAAGAGCTCTAGCCTCTCCAGTCTTTCAGTGTATGAAAGGTTTTCCATGCCCTTAATCATTCGTGTCGCTCTTCTCTGGACCCTCTCAAGTATTGCCATATCCTTCTTGAGGTACGGTGACCAATACTGAACACAGTACTCCAGGTGCGGGCGCACCATTGCCCGATACAACGGCAGGATGACTTCTTTTGTTCTGGTCATAATACCATTTTTAATAATACCCAACATTCTGTTTGCCTTCTTCGCGGCTGCTGCGCATTGCGCCGTTGACTTCATTGTTGTATCCACCAATACACCCAAATCTCTTTCAAGGTTACTTCCCTCTAATACTAATCCCCCCATTTGGTAGCTGAACATCAGGTTTTTTCTCCCTATATGCATGACCTTGCATTTCCCTACATTGAATTTCATCTGCCATTTATTCGCCCACTCCTCCAGTTTGTTTAGGTCCCTTTGTAGGTCCTCACACTCTTCCATAGTTCTAACCCTTCTACAGAGTTTAGTGTCGTCCGCAAATTTTATAACTTCACATTTCGTCCCCGTTTCCAGGTCATTTATAAATATATTGAACAGCAGCGGTCCAAGTACAGACCCCTGCGGAACTCCGCTCGTGACTTTCCTCCAGCCCGAGTAGTGACCCTTCACTCCAACCCTCTGTCTCCTGCCTGCCAACCAGTGTTTAATCCATCTGTATACGTCCCCTTCCACCCCGTGGTTCCATAGCTTCCTAAGCAGCCGCTCATGGGGTACTTTGTCAAAGGCCTTTTGGAAGTCAAGGTAAATGATGTCTACAGGTTCCCCTTTGTCCAACTGGCTGTTTACCCCCTCAAAGATAGGCCAAGATAGTTCTTACTTTTGCATCCTTTAACTGGTGGGAAAACGAACAGAGCGTGTGACTTTCTGCTATTCTTGTAAGGTGCTCTAAGGAATATGTCAACTAGATATGATGGAGCTTTATAACACAGACATCCCAACTTGAAAACAACTCATGCCTCCATGACGCATATTGAAATGAGGCTATGCATTCGTCAGGGAGGGCTATTACAAAGAAAAGACCTGATTCAGTGGAACTGATACATAGACTTCGACCTGAGTGCCGCTCAACATGCCTGTTCTGAGAGGGGAAGGAGCAGTAGGGAACTGGACGCACTCCACTCTAGCCTCAGAGCACTTCATAATGCACCTAAAAAACTAAGCAGATTACAATCAGACATACATAAAACCAAATATACAACCACAAACCATGTGAAATGCTCCACATCACTATCCTAACAATCTCTTTCTGCCCCCCTCCCCCCAAAAAACTGGACTAATTCAGAAGAGAGAGGCTCCTGACCAACCAAAGGAGAATAAAGAAAGCATTCAGGCAGTGGCACCTGGGGTGGTGGTCTTCCCTTCCTCCCATACCTCTTTAACTCTTCATCGGCACAAGCAGCATCTCCAACTTGTTGCCCTCATGACCAAGAAGTGACTTCAGAGGAAGAGTCGAGGCTGGCGCAGACTGCAGGTTGAAGATGCTACTCGTGCCAGCGAGGAGTTAGAGGTACGAGGAGAGGTGCGGTCCACCCTCCCTGCCCTGCCCTTCCAGTCTGCAGAGATGTAGGAGCTAGAAGTGGATGGTGAACCCAGTGAAACATTTGGATTCTTTTTGTAACTTCATCGCTTTGGTTTTATGGACTCTTTGCTCCACTGTTTTTGTATGTATTTGTACAGTAATGCAGAAAGTCCGACAGCTGTGATTTTTCCTTTGACTTTATTGTGTTTATCCACTTTTAAGCCTGCCATTAGAGGACTCTTTGAGAGAGGTTTGTGACATTGAGGTTTTTAGTCGTAAACTGGCGCATCCCTCAGTCCTGCCCATCTGCACCCACTCACAGAAAGACAAGCACTCACCCCCTACCCTCCTTATATATCTGATCTCCCACTCATCACAGCCTTGCACGTGTACATTCCGCCTTGGCTTCTCTATTCCACTAAGAAAGCATCAAAAACTCTCATCTAAGTTGGAATTTAAAGTTGTTGAAGAGAAGATTTCTGAAAGCATATTGAAGAATAAATATAACAAGCTTTATTCAAAAGGAATTTTTCTTTATCCCTCAAAATCCTCATTTCACAAGGTGCTGAAAAATTTGGAAAATGCTTGAGATTTATAAACTTTAACTGCCAGGGGTAGAACCACTGCTGAAAAGGTCCCTAATAAATATTTCAGTGAAGTGATATGTTTACCTGTCCCTTCCTCCTCACTTACAAATGATTATTACTTGCCCGAAAAGATCTAGAACAAGCTGTGTTATCCAGGCACAAGAATACGAGAAGAAAGAAAGTGACCTTGTGCATGGATGTATTTATTATGCTGCTTTGAAATATATTTATATTGCCTCCAAAATGACTGGGACTCAAGGACTCCATAATTGCTGTCTCTGCTAAAGAGGTGCTTCATTGTGTGTGTGTGACCTCTCCAGTAAGTTTTTACCCTTCCAATCCTGATAGGAATCTGTGTGTCTCCGGGCATTTTGTGGATATGCTGAGGGTTTTCATGGCAATCACTCAGTGGCATTTTTTAGGTGAGCCGTGGTATGGCGTTCTACCACAATGTCACATTCAAGTTCAATTTACTCAATATACCGCAAATATAAAACCAGGGTTAAAATCTAAGTGGTTTACAATATCATATAAAAAGAAGGGTGGGGAATTGAACTAAGATGAACAACAAAAGTCAAAATCAATGAGCAACAATAAGAACAAGAGGAAAAACCGAAGTGGTTAGTTACAGCAATGTCTGGGATAGGAAAAAGTGGAGGTCCCTGAAAAGAACACCTGCGAGAAATAGTAAGCTTTTAATTGTGCCTTAAATCTAGAAAATGAACTTTCATTGTGGGCGTAATAGAAACATAGAAACATAAACATAGAAACATAGAAATTGACGGCAGAAAAGGGCTATAGCCCATCGAGTCTACCCATACCAATGACCCACTCCCTGATTCTTACTCTCCTAGAGATCCCACATGAATATCCCATTTTCTCTTGAAATCTAACACGCTGCTGGCCTCAATTACCCTCTGAGGCAGCTCGTTCCAATGATCTACCACCCTTTCAGTGAAGAAGTACTTCCTCGCATCACCCTGAAATTTCCCTCCCCTGATTTTCAGCAAGTGTCCTCTGGTTACTGAGGGCCCTGTAAGACTGAAGATATCATCTTTCACCTCTATACGCCCAGTAATATACTTAAAGGTCTCAATCATGTCCCCTCTCTCTCTTCGCTCCTCCAGTGAGTACATCCTCAGTTTTTTTAACCTTTCTTCATACGTGAGTTCCCTGAGCCCCAAAACCATCCTGGTAGCCATTCGCTGAACCGACTCAATTCTCAACACATCTTTTCGGTAGTGTGGTCTCCAGTATTGAACACAATACTCGAGATGAGGTCTCACCATGGATCTGTACAGCGGCATTATGACTTCAGGTTTTCTGCTGACAAAACCCCTACGGATACAGCCCATCATTTGTCTTGCCTTGGACGATGCCTTCTCTACTTGATTGGCAGCCTTCATATCGTCGCTAATGATCACTCCTAAATCACGTTCCACCGTGGTCCTGGACAAGGTTTCACCATTTAGTGTGTAAGTTCTGTGTGGATTTTTTTTGCCTAGGTGCATTACTTTACATTTTTTAGCATTGAAGCCCAGCTGCCAAGTTGATGACCACTGTTCAAGCTGTCTTAGGTCCTGCGTCATAAAGTCAGGCACGCTGCTTTTGCCAACTATGTTGCATAGTTTGGCATCGTCGGCAAACAGTGATACTTTTCCTCTAAGTCCTTGGGTCAAATCTCCTATGAATAAATTGAATAGAATCGGCCCTAAGACGGAGCCCTGAGGTACTCCACTCATCACTGCTGACGTTTTGGAGGGGGTACCGTTTACCATCACCCTTTGAAGCCTACCATCTAGCCAATCCCTTACCCATGTTGTGAATGTATCCCCTAATCCCATCGATTTTAGTTTGTTCAACAGCCTGCGGTGTGGAACGCTATCAAAAGCTTTGCTGAAGTCCAAGTATATCACGTCAAGGGACTCACCGGCATCCAGATGACTGGTCACCCAATCAAAGAAGTCAATCAGATTAGATTGGCAGGACCTTCCCCTGGTGAATCCGTGTTGATGTGGATCACGTAGATTTTCTTCATCTAGAATTTTGTCAAGTTCCTGTTTGATTAGTGTTTCCATGAGTTTGCACACTATGGATGTAAGACTCACCGGTCTGTAATTTCCTGTCTCCGTTCTGCAGCCCTTTTTGTGGAGTGGAATTACGTTAGCTGTTTTCCAGTCTAGGGGTACTATTCCCGTGCGCATGGAAAGATTGAAGAGTACGGATAGTGGTTCAGCCAGAACTTCACTCAGCTCTCTGAGTACCCTGGGGTGTAGATTGTCTGGCCCCATAGCTTTGTCTACTTTGAGTCTTGAAAGTTCGTGGTAGACATTACTAGGTGTAAACTCGTAGTCACGAAACAGGTCATTTTGGCTGTTTCTTATTTGTAGTTGCGGACCATCTCCCGGTGCTTCACAGGTGAATACTGAGCAGAAGTATTCGTTTAGCAGTTCTGCTTTGGTAGTATCAGATTCTGCGTAGTTTCCATCTGATTTCTTAAGGCGTTCTATTCCATTTTTGTTTCTCTTCCTATCGCTAATGTACCTGAAGAAGGATTTGTCCCCTTTTTTAATGTTCCGTGCTAGATCTTCCTCTGTTTGAAGTTTGGCTTCCCTGACTGCCTTTTTGACAGCCTTAGATCTGGCCTGATATTCTTCTTTTGCCTCCCTTTTCCCAAGATGTTTGTAGGTAATAAATGTTTCTTTTTTCATTTTAATGAGGTCAGAAATTTCCTTGTTGAACCATTGTGGTTTTTTGTTTCTCCGGCGTTTGCTTACTGTTTTTACGTAGCGGCTAGATGCTTCGTTCAGGATGGATTTTAGATTTGACCACATAGTTTCCGGATTGTCAGTTTCTGCATGGTTTTGCAGCTCTTGATGGACAAAGTCTCTCATGTGGTCGAAATCTGCCTCCCTAAAGTTGAGGACCCTCGTTGCTGTGTTTGATTTAGAGAAGCCTTTTCTGAGGTTGAGCCATACCATGTTGTGGTCGCTGGAGGCCAGCGTGTCTCCCACTGATACTTCCGAGACACTGTCTCCATTTGTGAGTACCAGGTCCAGTATTGCTTTTTCCCTGGTGGGCTCTAATACCATTTGTTTTAGTTGTGCACTCTTAATGGAGGTTATTATTCTCTTGCTACCGCTCGTAGTTGCTGAGAGGGTGTTCCAGTCTGCATCTGGCATGTTGAAGTCGCCTAACAGTACTGTGTCACCACGCAAAGTGATGTTCTCTATGTCCTCAATCAATTCTTTGTCTTCGTCTTCCTTTTGTCTCGGAGGCCTGTATACCACACCGAGGTAAAGGCATTTTTCGTTCCCTCTGGCCAGGTTTACCCAAAGTGATTCCCCTGTGTATCTAACCTCTGTGATCCTGGTAGTTTTGATATTATCCTTAGTGTATAGTGCTACCCCCCCTCCTAATTTGCCCTCTCTGTCCCTTCGAAGTAGATTGTAGCCTGGTATAACCATATCCCACCCATGCGAGTCTGTGAACCAGGTCTCGGATATCGCTACTATGTCAAGGTCTGCATTCCTTATCTCTGTTTCTAGTTCCAGGATTTTGTTGCCCAAGCTGTGTGCATTAACATACATTGCTCTCCAAATTTTTGATGATATGCCTATCCCCGTTAGTGTACTTGCCTTAGGCTCAGAATTGTGTATACTATGGGTACTTACCTTAGGCTCAGAAGTGTGGGTTTTACTTGCTACACCAGGATGGATCCTTACTGCTCTGGTATGTATGTGTGAGCCCTCCCCCAACTTACCTAGTTTAAAGCCTTCCGAAGTAGATGTGCTAGTCGATGTCCAAAAACTTTCTTGCCTCTCTTTGTTAGGTGAAGTCCATCAGGTCCCTGTAGTCCTTGTAGCGCTGCTCCGTGGTCTAGGAATCCAAAGTTCGTCTCTAAACACCATTCGCGAAGCCACTCGTTGGTCCTATGGATGCGCTCTTCCCTGTCTCTGCCTTTGTCTCTTACCGGGAGGATTGATGAGAAGACCACCTGTGCTCCTGTCTGCTTTAGCTTCCTTCCCAGGGCCTCGAAGTCTTTAGGGATGCTGTCTGATGTGCTTCTGGCAGTATCGTTGGTACCTACATGAATGAGAAACATAGGGAAATGGTCAGTAGGTTTTAGAAGTTTGTCTATACTGTTGGTGATGTCGCGGATCCTGGCTCCAGGGAGACAGCAGACCTCCCTCGACTGCAAATCTGGTCTGCAAATTGGTCCTTCGGTGCCTCTTAGCATGGAGTCTCCGATGACCACCACTCTGCGCTCCTTCCGAGGGGGGGTAGATCGAGCAGCGGGAACCGCAGCCGGTGTTCTGTGTTCGGAATCCTCCTCTGCTTCATCCTCGTCAGTTCCTTCTTGAAGGACGTGAAATCTGTTTTTCAGGGAAAGTCGTGGCGTTGGTGTTGAACTGCCCTGTTGGAGAGAAAAAGAAGAAGAAGGTGAGAATGGGGGGGGATTTCTTTGCTTGCCAGTAGAAGAGGTTACCAGCTGCCAGGGACCGGAATCTCCAATCATTTCCTGTATTCCAAATGTTGTGTTTAGTGCTGTAGGTTTGGGTATGTCGAGAATGGACCTGTCGTGGGTTCTCTCTGTGATGTGTGACAGTTCCAGGATAGCGTCGTCGATGAAGGCCTCGTCATCCCTTATGCTCCTCAGGCGCTTTACCTCCTCCCTGAGGCTCAGTAGTTCCTGCAGGGTATCTTCGCCTAAGTTTCCTAGCTCCTCTGTCTGCGTAGAGACTGTAGTGCACTTAGAGAGGGGGGGGGGGAGGTCTCGGTCTGCACTGAGACCTCTGCCCTCTGAACCATGTTGCCCTCTGCCTTCTGTGTACAGACCTCGCGCATCCTCTGTGTCCCTCCGGATGCTGGAGTGTTGATCTTGATCGTAGCTTTGGTACTCCGTGTCCTCCCTGCCATTTCCAAGTTAGAGCAATTTAGTTCTGTAAAAAGAAAGAGCGAGACTTTAGAGAGTATGTAAGGAGAAAGAAGAAGATAGAGATATTGAAGATATCAGAAATTTTTTTTTTTTTTTTTTTAAGTGTAAGAGAGTGTATGGGTGTGAGAAGAAAGGATTAACTATCTGGCTGAGAGTGTAAGAAGGTGTATGGGTGTGAGAAGAGAGGAGGAAGAGTGTGATTGATCGAAGAGTTTAGATTAGGCTCTTCTCAAGGCCCTTCGCAAAGGCGCTCTCGCTAAGGCAAGCGCCTTTGCCGCTCGCCTTCGCCGCGCGCCGAACGGCTGCGCGCCGTTGGCCCGCCTCCTTTTATGGAGGGGCCCGGCGCCAACTGCTGATGCGGTGGGGGTGGGCGGGGCTACATGCCGCTACCCCGAAGCCGCGTTGGAAGTTTGCCGCTCGCCCTCGCGCTGCCTTAGCCCTCTCCTGCTCCTTTCTGCTGCTTGCAGGTATCTCTCCCTCTCCTATAGCAGTGGCTAGAACGTCGGCTCTCCTCCTTTTATGGAGGGGCCCGGTGCCAACTGCTGATGCGGTGGGGGTGGGCGGGGCTACATGCCGCTACCCCGAAGCCGCGTTGGAAGTTTGCCGCTCGCCCTCGCGCTGCCTTAGCCCTCTCCTGCTCCTTTCTGCTGCTTGCAGGTATCTCTCCCTCTCCTATAGCAGTGGCTAGACCGTCGGCTCTCCTCCTTTTATGGAGGGGCCCAGCGCCAACTGCTGATGCGGTGGGGGTGGGCGGGGCTACACGCCGCTACCCCGAAGCCGCGTTGGAAGTTTGCCGCTCGCCCTCGCGCTGCCTTAGCCCTCTCCTGCTCCTTTCTGCTGCTTGCAGGTATCTCTCCCTCTCCTATAGAATAATGTGGTAGGGAGTTCCAGAGTATAGGTGCCATGACTGATGCCTGGTTGTTTATAGGCGAATATCCCAAAAATTTGAATTCCTGGTGTAGGTTCCTCAGTTTAAGATGCCTGAAGTTAGCAAATGATAGCCAGTCTTAGGGCCCAAGTTTTGAGCAGTTACCTAACTTTGTGAAAGGTTCAAGGGGAGATCCGGGAAACTACAGACCAGCAAGTCTGACTTCGGTACTGGGAAAGATGGTAGAGGCGCTGATATAGTACCACATCATCGATCACCTTGATGGACACAAACTAATGAGGACCAGCCAGCATGGCTTCAGCAAAGGAAGATCTTGCTTGATAAACTTACTGCACTTCTTCAAGGGAGTAAATAGGCAGATAGACAAGGGTGACCCAGTCAACATCATATATCTAGATTTTCAGAAGGCATTCGACAAGGTCACGTAAGAACGACTACTTTGAAAAATTGCGAGCCATGGAATCAAGGGTGTTATATTCAAGTGGATTAAAAACGGGTTGGCGAATAGGAAACAGAGAGTGGGGGTAAATGGACAATACTCAGACTGGAAAAGCGTTGAGTGGAGTGCCGTAGGGTTCGGTGCTTGGGCCTGTGCTCTTCAACATATTTATAAATGACCTGGAAATTGTCACGACGAGTGAGGTGATTAAATTTACGGCCGATATAATGTTATTCAGAGTAGTGAGGACACAGAAGAATTGCGAAGACCTACAACGAGACATAAACACACTCGAAATGGCAAATGGTTCAACGTAGATAAATGCAAGGTGATGCATGTCGGTAACAAAAATCATATGCACGAATATAGGGTGTCCAGTGCTATACTCGGAGAGAGCCCCTAGGAAAGAGACTTGGGAGTACTTGTAGACAAGTCAATGAAATCGTTCGCACAATGTGCGGTGGTGGCGAAAAGAGCAAACATAATGCTAGGAATGATTAAGAAGGTATCACAAACAGATCTGAAAAGGTTATCATGCCGTTGTACTGGGCCATGGTACGTCCCCACCTGGAATACTGCGTCCATCACTGGTCGCCATATATGAAAAAGGACATAGTACTACTCGAAAGGGTCCAGAGAAGAGCATGAAAAATGGTTAAGGGACTGGAGGAGTTGCCATACAGTGAGAGATTAGAGAAACTGGGCCTCTTCTCCCTTGAAAAGAGGAGACTGAGAGGGGACATGATCGAAACATTCAAGATATTGAAGGGAATTGATTTAGTAGTGAGAGATTGTTTGCCCTCTTCAAGGTGAAGAGAACGAGAGGGCACTCGCTAAAGTTAAAAGGGAATAGGTTCCGTACAAATGTAAAGAAGTTCTTCTTCACCGGAGAGTGGTAGAAATCTGGAATGCTCTTCTGGAGGCTGTTATAGGGGAAAGCACCCTTCAGGGATTCAAGAAGAGGTTGGATAAGTTCCTGCTGGAACAGAACATACGCAGGTAAGGCTAGACTCAAATAGGGCACTGATCTTTGACCTTAGGGCCGCCGCGTGAGCGGACTGCTGGGCACGATGGACCAAGGATCTGATCCAGCAGCGGCAAATCTTATTTCCTTATTTTCTTACCTTCAACCCAGCCACTGGCATTATCACCTGCTGTCTTCAAAGAGTAGTGGGGCTGGAGAATGGAAAGCAGGAGTGGGGATGTTGGGCTAGTGTGTCTCTTTCAAGTTACTCTAGTGAATGGCCTTAATGTAAGTGGGAGAATGCTCCTTTTGGCATATTCAGACTGTGTCTGAATTCAAGAAAGCCTGGGATAGGCATGTTGGATGCTGCGGATGGGCAGACTGGATGGACCATTTGGCTTTGATCTGCTTTCATGTTTCTTCCTCTTTTGCCCTCTCTGTTACCTTTTTATTTACTCTTCTTTAATGACTTACCTGCATCATGAGTTAGAAGGTTGGACTTGAGGAAGCAGAAAGCAAGTACCTATTTCACTTTCCTTCTATGAGAGGATGAGACCTAGTTTGAACAAATGTTTAGAAGGAGCAGGTGAAAACCGTATGAGTAAAAGCAACAAGCAATAATTGCCTTTCCATCTGTAGCTGCAATTCTACATGGGGCACCAGGCACCTAAGGTTAGGAGTTCAAAAGGCAAGTAAGCAAAATAGGGGCACTTTGACTATTTAAACACACACTTTATTGAATATCATCGGGTGCAAAACTGCTGTATTTGGGCATGTCCATTGCCACATAAAGATCAAGAATGAAGAAAAAGAAGTGGTTGACAGCTTCGTTTTCCTTGGATCCCTCATTGAGCACAGTAGTGGTTCGACAGCAGAGATCCAGCACAAAAAGGATTAAAGACTTGCATTATTTTTTGCATATGTTTTAGCTGTTTATACATTTTTAATATATTGATTGTCCTTGTGGCTGATGCACTGTGTCCCTTTCCCACTTTTTCTTGTTTTTTGCATTGTTATACATGGGGTTGCATTTTTTTTGTTGTTGTGGAATACTATAGAGGAGAGGCAAAAACAGGGGGAAAAACAAAACCACAAACACAAATGTACCAAAGGCTGAGTGGAATTGTTCAGATCAGAATGATGTGCACTAATGAAAGTGTCCTCCAATGCATCTGATAATATAGGAATCTTTATTCATCCAATGACATAAAAATACATCCAACGACTCAATGACTCGACATGCACATGTTTCGGCCAACAGGCCTTCCTCAGGAGTCTTGAGAGCCACCAATGTGAATATCTTCAAGAAGGAGAGCTGAGGCCAGCATGAGTGTCAGTTAGTTGACTTTCCCACTCTGATAGGTCTTACCAGACTTTGAACAAAAAAGAAAGTCAACTAACTGACAATCGTGCTGGCCTCAGCTCTCCTTCTCGAAGATATTCACATTGGTGGCTCTCAAGACTCCTGAGGAAGGCCTGTTGGCCGAAACATGTGCATGTCGAGTCATTGAGTCGTTGGATGTATTTTTATGTCATTGGATGAATAACGATTCCTATATTATCAGATGCATTGGAGGACACTTTCATTAGTGCACATCATTCTGATCTGGATAATTCCACTCAGCCTTTGATACTATAGAGGAGAGACAGGGAAGATACGATACAGAAGTTTAAATACTTAAAAGTTATTAATACAGAACCAAATCTTTTCCAGAAAAGAGAAAAGGGTAGAACTAGAGGGCATGAATTAAGATTGTGGGATGGTAGACGTGGATGGGGCATAATCAAAAAATACGTCTAAGTCCGTTTTGGGCCCAAAGTCGGACATGTCAAAAGTTCATTCTCGAAAAATACGTCCAATTTTTTTTTTTTTTTTTAGAATCATCTACTTGTACGTCCAGCTGTTTGAATGTCCAGACCGCTAAGTTGTCTATCTTTATACGCCATTCTCATCCAAAAATTCGGCCAAGTCAAAAACAGCTAGAACAAGACCTTTTGGATGTGGGAGGAGCCAGCAAAGTGATAAACTGGCCACCCAGACATGGCAACATGGTGGGGCATCTTACAGAGCACTGCTGTGAACTTCACAAAAAGGGTGTCACATAAACATCGCACTACAACTTCCTTGCAGGTCATGGTGTGACCTTCCCAAACCCTACTAGACCCATCTGTCTACCACCCCAATAGCCCTTATAGCTGCAGGTGCCACCCATATGGCAGTACAAAAGGGTTTTGGGGGTGCACATGTTTCACCATGAATGCAGTGGTTAGAGTGGCTTATGGGCCTGGGTCCTCCTCTCTATGGTTCACTAGCCCAGCCCCAGACTACTTAAGCCACCTTTGTGCAGCTCTACTAGGCTTTCCTATGCCAGGTGCTGATGTTCTGGAGGCAAATATGTATGTTTTTATTCTGATTTTTATGGCAGTGTGTGGATGGGGGAGGGGGTCAGTGATCATTGGGGGAGTGTGTGGGGGGGTCTGTACTTTGTGTCTGCAGTGGTTATCTGGTCACTTTGGATAACTTCTGTGCAATTAGACCTGTTTTTAGATCGCCTAAGTCACTATGTATAAGTTCCGTCTAGGCAGTCTCGTTAAACTTTCGGTTATACTTGCAGTACGACTAAGTCTAGGTCAGCCCATGTCCCACCCAAATCCCGCTCTCACCATTCCTCCTAAAACACCCCTTTCAGCTCTGGGCGTAAAGCGACACTGAAAAGGCCTAAGCTGTTTTTAGATGCATCGAAAACCCATTTTGATTATCGGCACTTGGACAACCTGTCTTTAAGGTCATCCAAGTGCCGATTTGGGCAGGATTTTAAATGTATTTCTGTTTTGATTAAGAGGCCCTTAGAGTAATGTTAGGAATTTTTTTTTTTTTAACGGAACGGGTGGTGAGGGAGCCTGGAATGCCCTCCCGAGGGAAGTGGGGGTTCAAAGCTTGGGACGAACACAGAGTAAAGGGTATAAATTGGGGAACTGGGTATAGGGCTAGTTGGTTTGGGATGGGCTGGGGAGGACTTTGGGAATTCCAGTAATTTGGGATGGTTTAGATAGGCCGGAGTGAGCTTCAATTGGAGCTCCAGTAGTTGGAACGTAAGAACTACTGGGCAAACCTCTACAGTCTATGACTCAGAAATATAAGACAATTTAATCATGAATTCATAATGTATATTGGGCATGCTGGATGGACCATTCAGGCCTTTATCTGCTGACGTGGGGGTCACAAAAAGGGGGCTATTCCGCCGCTGCATTAGGCAGTTGCTGTGATTGTTTATTTCATTTGCTTTTTAAATGTGCCTTTGAGGTTGGTGTGTGCGCACGCTACAGTCTAACACATGGTAAAACCCCAACTATCTCAGCATGACCCAACTTGGGGCAGATTCAGTGAATGGTGCCTAAAGATAGGCCCTGGGATGATACAGGGTGCTAAGCATGAATTCTAGAACGGTAGTTTCAAGTGCAAGTGCTGGTATAGAATCGCAAGTTAAGTCCACATTTTCATGCCTGTCTTTTTAGCGCCAACGCTTAAGCCAGCCAAAGTCTAGTGTAAATGCCCATGTCTAACTACTGGCATTTAGGTGTGTAAACCCCGGAGTTGCATGCTTTAAAAATTAGTTTATAGATCATGCAAAACTGATAATACTATTGATAGGTTATTGCCAATGAAGCCAATTAATTTACACACATAATTGACTCTATTTGACAACTGTATCCCCAATTGCAAGCTTATATTTGGGCACCATTTATTAAATTGGGGGGGAGGGGGCTTATGTCTTTTTTGACTTCAAGTGAGAAAAATGATTCCTGAAGCAACTTGACCCTCGTAGGTTTAGTATTTGTGAGACTCTTCCTTCTTACAGTGTGTGTAACTTGAAGTGCCATATCCTGATTTGATTCAGGTCTAAAGGTCAGGGGCTTTGCATTTCTAGGAAGCTGGGTTTATGTATGTGTGTGTGGGGGGGGGGGATTGCCTTTGAATTCCAGCCTTCATTTGCCAAAGCTTTTGACAATTTTTGTTTCCTTAATGAAGCTTGGAAGCAGGTGCCTGTGTTGCAAGGCAGCCCCTGGGTGCTCTGACATTGACCCGAGTTCAGTCCATTAACAAACAAATGTCTAATTGCTATTAGTGATGGGTTTCCTGAGGATTATTGCTTAATTAATATGCAGTATGGTTTTTAATGAAGGGAAATATAGTGAGGATAAGGTCATGAATTGGTCCCATGCCAGAGCTATGATCTTATCAGAGTTTGCTTTATTAATATTAATGCACATCACAGGCTGATTAATATTAATGATATGCTGTGTCCTCTGGTGAGAACAATCACTTTATAACAAGTAGACCATAGGATTGCTTATATATCTCTACTCTTCAACTTCCAGGTCATTATTTATATCATTGACGTATTTAAACGTCTCCATCGTATTCACCTCCCCCCTTCCCAATCTCATCTTGTTATCTGGTATGCATGCAAGACCATACTATTGTCCACACAGGAAAAAGGGGTTTTAGGAGGCTCTTTCCCACTGCAGAGAAGATATATTTCTAGGCCCTTCTGGTACTCTATAAAGTAAAAATACGAGTACAGCATTCAGTCACACCTGGATACACCACTTAGAAGCTGTTGTTCCAAAGAAAGCCAAATAAATTTCCAGACAGCACAGTTGGCAGCTGATGAGTCAGTTCATTCTGCTTTTGACATCTGAAGCATCTACCACAGCATCAAAACTTTATTCTTCAATAGGAACTCTTAATAAGAGTTGACTCTCCTGAAGGCAATTTCTCCTTAGACTACTTCAAGCCCAATAAGGGTCTAACTTCAGCAACTCAGCAACTTTCTCTTTTCAGATTCTTCTCTCAGCTTGGATTAATCTCTGAATAATGAAATACACCCATCGCCATCTAACAGCTCTCAATATCAGTTAATGTTGAACTCCATTTTATTCTTCTCTCACAGGCTCTTGGAGGACCCCTGGCTTCTGCTTTTGTATGAAAATGGATGTGTACTTTGGAAAGAATGAAAATGGATAGCGAAATCTTCCCTTCTTCTGTTGCTTGGTATTCCAGACACACCATGAACCTTTTTGAATGAATTTCTCTCTAATAGGTTTCTTTCCTCTTTCCTTGTTCCTCCTTTGAAACCAAGGATTTTCAACCTCAGGAAGGAAAACTTCAGCTCTCACTTTTTTCCCTGCAGAGCTAAAAATTCCTGTTTTGAGGCTGCATTTTCAACTGGAACTGTGAAATTCAGTCCCACAGATTCCTACTTCTGAGTCTGAAACTTCATCCAGAAGACTTTACTAGAAACTCACTATGGATTGTCTTTCTACTTCATTTATAGTCATGAGGGAGTCTATAGAATGCTACTGCTCCCCCTGCTGGATACTCCCTCACAGTGTCAGAACCACTTTAACATATGTAGCTCCTCCCTAGGGGAAAGTGACACAGGAGAGGAAGAATCCGGGAAGTAGCTGCCAGGAAGTATAAGAGGCAGGGCCAGAGCTGGTTAAGTAGGCCTAGGGAAAAGAAGGAAGAAGTGATCCCAGTATGTGCCTTAACCACAACCACTAGACATTCTGATTGTCTGAGGTAAACCAACTACTTTTTGCTGAGTATTTGTGAGCCCTGTTCTGGGATCTAACTGGGGCCAGACATGGTTACCTGTCAGAGAAAGAGAGAGAGAGACTGTACAACCTGAGTTTAGGGCATGACATTTACCAGCCATGGACAGTATCTTGGGCCCTGTAAGTCACCAGCCCAACTCAAGACTTTTTGTCTTTGAATTAAGAGACTATTTTCCTTATTCTGACCCTGTGAAGTAACAGGATTCAAGTTTATTTCAAATGTGATATCCTACTTATTAGATATCTAAGCGGCGTACATAAAAGTAAAATTCTAAATAAATATGAGGTGATAAAGACAAAACTCGCAGACAGACGAGGTAAGGTGGGGGAAATACAATAATTAGAAATACGGAAAGGGTTAAAACAATAGGGAGGGAACAAGTTCTTCATATGTAGTAGAAATGAATAGATGTCTGTGGATCAAATGCATCTTTAAATAAAAAGTTTTTAGATTAGATTTAAATTTGTCTAAAGAGGATTCATCACGTAGAAGCAATGGCAATGAATTCCATAATGAAGATACAGTTACAGAGAAAATTGATTTGTGTGTGGTATCATAGACTATTTGACGTAAGGAAGGTAGGGCTAAGAGATTTTGGTTACTTGATCGTAATGAATTGTAGGGAAAGATTAATCAATCGATAAATCTTCAGAGTGGAACATTCGTGATTTAAAAGTGATAACCAGTGAGCTTTTATCAAAAGCGGTGTTACATGGTCACATTTTTTTTTTCCTTAGATAAGAGTTTAACAGCAGAATTTTATACAATTTGGAGTCTTCTGAGTTCTTTCTGGTTTATTCCCTTGTATGAAGCGTTACAATAGACTAGTTGAGAGATGACTAGTGAGTGTATTAAGATGTTTAAGGACGGAGTATCTAGAAGATTTGCAATAGAACGGTCGTGCATAACCTGGATTCAGGTTTTTGAGTCAATACAGAGTTTTGTTCCACCATTTATAACTGTCTGGCTGTGTGTGCGCAAGCCCCAAACCCAAGCCCCACTCGCTCTGTTACATAGTCCAAAATGAAGAGATATAATTAAGGGCACATATTTAGCAGGGAATTCAATTGAAAACCTACATACAAATGTTTAGATCCTTAAATCTGTTCTTATAATGATTCACGTGTAGACATTGCACCAGTTTCATAATTTTTTCTAGACGTCTTTCAACCTTTCTATATCCTTTCAAAAGAACAACCTCCTGAACTGGAAACAGTCTTCTAGATGTGGTCTCACCAATGATCTGTACAAAGGCATTATCATAAGAACATAAGTAGTGCCTCTGCTGGGTCAGATCACAGGTCCATCACGCCCAGCAGTCCGCTCCCGCGGCGGCCCAACAGGTCATGACCTGTCTGAATCACCCCTTGGTTTCTCCTCGAAGTCCTATCTTCCCATCCAATTCTTGACCCTTTGTCCCCGCACCCCTTTCAGTACCCTACGATCCCTTTGTCCCTCAGGAATCTGTCCAATCCCTGTTTGAATCCCTGTACTGTATTCTGCCTGATCACTTCCTCCGGGAGCGCATTCCATGTGTCCACGACCCTTTGGGTGAAGAAAAACTTCCTTGCATTTGTCTTGAACCTATCCCCCTTCAGTTTCTCCGAGTGCCCCCTCGTACCCGTTGTCCCTCTCAGTCTGAAGAACCTGTCCCTATCCACCCTCTCTATGCCTCTCAAGATTTTGAAGGTCTCTATCATATCTCCCCTGAACCTCCTCTTTTCCAGAGAGAAGAGACCCAGCTTATCCAGCCTCTCGGCGTATGGGCAGTTTTCCAGCCCTCTTACCAGCTTTGTTGCTCTCCTTTGGACTCTCTCAAGTACCGCCATGTCCTTCTAGAGGTGCGGCGACCAATACTGAACGCAGTATTCCAGATGCGGGCGCACCATCGCCCGATACAGTGGCATGATGACTTCCCGCATCCTGGTTGTGATACCCTTCTTTATGATGCCCAGCATCCTGTTGGCTTTTTTCGCTGCTGCTGCACACTGTGCGGATGGCATCTCCTAGGGATGTGTACAGAAAAAAATGATTTGGTTTGATTCATTGTGGGATTTCAAATTATTCAGATCATTCATTTCTATTTTGATTGGGAATCAATTTTGAACTTTTAACAGTGGGTTTTTTCAATCATATTGGGGTAATTTGAAAAGGCTGCTGAAATTTAGATTCTAGGATGTCACGTGCTAAGTGCAAATTCTTTCTCTCCATGCATAGGCTTGCACAGGAAAATTTGATGGCAATAGACTATTTTCTGTCACATTACCAGAAAGATCATATGAAAAGACCTAGGGGCCCTTTTCATATCATCTGCAACTACCTCGTACAGGTTCAGTGCAGGTCACGTCTTTAAAAATCTTAGCCATCTCCAAGGAAATACAATTCAAATAAAAAATCATTGCATTTAAAGTTTTCAAACTTATTCCTTCAGTAGAAATTTTCTAAATAAAAAAGTTTTTAATTCCAGCCTAAACAAACCATAATCTTGAATATTTCTCATCTCATTTGGGAAGGAATTCCATATTAGAACATAAGAATTGCCATCCTGGGACAGACCAAAGGTCTATCAGTTTCCAACAGTGGCCAACCCAGCTAGATCCCAAGTACCTAGCTAGATCCCAAGTAGCAAAACAGATTCTATGCTGCTTATCCAAGGAATAAGCAATAGATTTCCCTAAGCCGTCGCAATAATGACCTATGGACTTCTCTTTTAGGAAATGATCCAAATCTTTTAAAACCCCCGCTAAGCTAACTGACTTCACCACATTCTCCAGCAACAAATTCCAGAGTTTAATTACACATTGTATGAAGAAATATTTTCTCCGGTTTTTAAATTCACTACTTAGCAGCTTCATTGCATGTCCCCTAGTCCTAGGCCTCCTTTTATGAACTGCAATAGCAGTTTCTAGTGCAGGGAGCTACGCTGAAAGACCCGCGCTGCTGCCAGTGCTCATTGAGTTCCTAGTATTTTGGGAAAGAATGAGCAAGCGATTCACATCCACCCTTTCCACTCCACTCATTATTCTATAGACCTCTATCATATCACCCCTGAGCCATCTCTTCTCCAAGCTGAAGAGCACTAGCCACTTTAGCCTCTCCTCATAGGGAAGTTGGCCCTAACCTTTTATCATTTTTGTTGCCCTTCTCTGTACTTTTTCTAATTCCTCTATATCAGGGATCTCAAAGTCCCTCCTTGAGGGCCGCAATCCATTCGGGTTTTCAGGATTTCCCAATGAATATGCATGAGATCTATGTGCATGCACTGCTTTCAATGCATATTCATTGGGGAAATCCTGAAAATCCGACTGGATTGCGGCCCTCAAGGAGGGACTTTGAGATCCCTGCTCTATATCTTTTAGATATGGCGACCAGAACTGCCTGATAAGAGAAAGAGGCTGAAAACCCCCTTTGACCAGAGGGCCGCTGCGTGAGCAAACTGCTGGGCACGATGGACCACTTGTCTGACCCAGAAACGGCCATTCTTATGTTCCCTCTTTAATTCCAGAACATGAAGGAAACATTAATAACATCTGTTGTTTTAAAACGAAATCTCAAATTCCTTGATAATAATTGAATAAAAGAGACCATGTGAAACAGGACCTGGCATATAAAATTCTAAATACCAAACAATAGACTTTAAAATTAACTCTTGCCTCCACTGACAACTAATAGAGTTCAGCCAGCAGTGGAGTAGGCCTATCAGCTTTTCTAGCTGAAAAAATACGTTTAACTGCCACATTTTGAATTGTCTGCAGCTTCTTACATATCATCATGGAACAACCCACAAAAACTACATTACAATAATCCAACTGTGTGTTTACCCTGGTCTCACTCACACAGTATCAGGGCATCAGCTAGCTCTTTCAATCAGGCACCCATGACCATGGCATACAAAAAAAAAAAAAAATCAAACACAGTCATTCTGAGAGGCATTTTCGATAGGACATCTAAGTCTGACTTTGGTCATTTCCCACGAGATGTCCAAAGTCAGAGGCGGAGAAAAGGCCATTTTTGAAACTGGCAAAACCGAAAATTTTTGTTTTGAAAATTGCCTACTTAGATGTCTTGGCTGCCAGGACATCCAACTTTTTTCACCATTTTCAACCTCAAAACCATCCAAGTTCAAAACATCCATATTCAAACCATTTGGACGTGGGAGGGGTCTGCATTGTAATGGACTGGCCACATAAACCTACCACTAGAGCAGTGGGGCACCTTAGAGGACACTGCTGTGATCTTCACATAAAGGGTGCCAGAAGTACATCTCACCATAACCCCTCCCCCCAAAAAAACCCCTTACTATACCCATTATAGTCCTTATGGCTGCAGGTGACACCTTTATGGCAGTACAATATGATTTTAGTGTGTTTTGGAGGCTTCACACTTTCTACCATAAATGGAGTGGTTAGAGTGGCTTATGGGCCTGGGTCCACCTCTCTATAGAAACATAGAATATGACGGCAGAAAAGGACCTTCGGCCCAACAAGTCTGCCCACTCAAATAACCCTCCCCCCTAAGTTCTTCTTTGAAGTAAACCCACATGTTGATCCCATTTGTTCTTAAAGTCAGTCACGTTATTGGCCTCAACTATCTGAAGTGGAAGATCATTCCAACAGTCAACCACCCTTTCGGTGAAGAAGTACTTCCTAGTGCCACATGAAATCTCCAACCCCTGATTTTTAGCGGATGCCCTCTTGGGAACACTTAACTCCCTACTACCAAAAACTCCACTGGCTACCTTTGGAAGCAAGAGTGCAATTCAAGTTCGCCTGTTTCTGTTTCAAATCCATCCTTGGTTCGGCCCCCCCTATACTTGGAACCCCATTTTATCTTAGACCGCCCATCCAAACACACACGCAGAACCCATCTATTTAGCCATCCAACTCTAAAGGCCTGCCATTACAAAAGATACCTGAATAGAACTCTCGCCTTCCAAGCAGGTCAGCTTAATAATTGACTGGCCAACATTATCTCACGCACTTCATCCTACCTAAACTTCAGGAAACTACTAAAAACTAATCTATTTAACCGATTTATAACCTAAGACCTCCATGCCCAACCTATGGCCCCATTTTATCGCATCGTATCCTGCCTACCCATTTAAACTGTATCTTCATCTGCTGATTGTACCTATTTTCGCTGACTTTCCAACCCCCTCTCTGTTATACCTATATTCACTGATAGTACCCCTTTGTTATACCTACATTCATGGACTGAACCTATACGCAGACTGTCCTGCCCATCTTTGTTGTACCTATTTTCTCTGATTGTACCATATTCGCTGATTGTCCAGTCCTTCTTTGTTGTAAACCGCCTCGAACTACTATGGCTTTGGCGGTATATAAGAAATAAATTATTATTATTATTGTCGCCCTAGGTCCTGTAAGGAAAAAGATGTCTTCTTCCACCACAATACGGCCAGTAACGTATTTGAACGTCTCTATCATGTCACCCCTCTCTGCATTCCTCGAGAGAGTATAGCTGCAACTTACCTAGACGTTCTTCATATGGGACATCCTTGAGTCCTGAGACCATCCTGGTGGCCAACCATTGAACCGATTCTATTCTCAGCACATCCTTCTGATAATGTGGCCTCCAAAATTGCACACAGTATTCCAGATGTGGTCTCACCATCGATCTGTACAGCGGCATTACCACTTCGGGCTTATGGCTGACAAAACTTCTCCGGATGCAACCCAGCATTTGTCTAGCCTTGGATGAGGCTTTCTCCACTTGATTAGCTGTCTTCATATCTTCACTAATAATTACTCCCAGGTCCCGTTCTGCAACAGTTCTAGTTAAGGTCTCACCATTCAGAATGTAGGTCCTGCATGGGTTTCTGCTACCAAGGTACATAACTTCTTGGCATTAAAATTCAGCTGCCAAATAGCAGACCAGTGCTCCAGTAAAAGTATGTCTTGTGTCATAGTTTCGGGCATGGTACCTCCGCCCACTATGTTGCATAATTTAGCATCATCTGCAAAGAATGCAATTTTACCCCGAAGTTCCTGAGACAGATCTCGTATGAAGATATTAAATATGATTGGATCCAGGACCGAGCCCTGCGGTACTCCACTGTGCACTTCCGACTTTTCAGAGGGAGTACCATTTACCACCACCCTTTGATGTCTGCCACTGAGCCAGTCCTTAACCCATGCAGTTAATATTTCTCCTAGCCCCAACAAACTCATCTTGTTCAAAAGTCTACGGTGTGGGACGCTATCAAAAGCCTTCCCGAAGTCTAGATACACTACATCTAGGGACTCTCCCTTGTCTAGTTGTTTTGTTACCCAGTCAAAGAAGCTGATCAGGTTGGATTGGCAGGATCTCCCCCTTGTAAATCCATGCTGGTGGGGATCCCTCAGTCTCTCATCATCCATA
Source organism: Geotrypetes seraphini (assembly GCF_902459505.1). Lineage (NCBI taxonomy): Eukaryota > Metazoa > Chordata > Amphibia > Gymnophiona > Dermophiidae > Geotrypetes > Geotrypetes seraphini. The sequence goes on along the minus strand of NC_047091.1, from coordinate 188,698,660 downwards.
ATCGTATCTAATTTGTGTTTAATTGATGTTTCCATAAGTTTACACACTATTGACGTGAGACTTACCTATTTAAGCCACCTGTGTGATGCTTTACTAGGATTTTCCATACCATTGCTGCTGTTCTAGAGAGAGGGATGTGCTGTTTCATTCAGAGTTTTGGGGGGAGGGAGAGGATCAGTGACCACTGGGGGAGTGTGGGTGGTCATTACTTAATCCCTCCAGTAGTCATCTGGTCATTGTGGGTACTTTTTTGTCACTTAGACGCTTTTAAAACAGATCTAGCTCAGAATAGTCCAGGATGTCTTGGGAAAGGTTCAGTTATTAATGCATGACATCCTTGTGTAAGCCCATCTAGAACACACCACAAGCTCCCCCTGTACTTCTGGATGCATCCTGGTGATTAGGACATCCAAGTGCCAATTTATGCTGGTTTTTGAACATCTCAGTGTTTTGAAAATGCCCTTTTATGTCTCTGAGCTGGGTGTAGGCTTGGGCCAGACTTACTCTGGTAGGCCAAAGGATCACTTTCCTAAGGCTCAATCACCACAGTTAGCCTTGACTTAATTTTCAGTAATGAATCAAGCTGAGACTGAAAGCAACTTGAACTCTTCATTGTAGTTTCCACTTCCAGACTACTGTATTTACAGAAATTGGTAAAAGCTGTCAAAGTATAGTCAGTTCAGATATTCCTTCAATGTGTTTCCCAAACTCATTGACTCTGAGTCTCACCCTCTTTCCTCAGCTCAGGACCATATTATCTTCCTATCAAGCTGAAACACTCCACAGTCTGCTCTGTTAGCAAATCTACTCGGACTCATATCCCACAAGCTGTCAGCACTTCCAGGAGTCTCCCTCAGTATCTGGGCTCTGGCAGGAGATCAGGAAAACCCCTGCTTTCACTCCTCACCTCCCTTTTATGAGAGGTGTACAATAATTGATCTACCTGAGTATGAAAGAAGATAGCAACCATGTTGTGACATGTCTCAAGATTACTCAAGCCCAGTTGCGGCTCAGTACAAGTCTAACATTCCAATAGACAGGATGTCAGGGGAGTCCTCACGCAAATCAAGTAAGAAGCTGCTAGATTTAGAGCACCGTTCAGTGATAAAATTTCTCACAAAAGAAGGTAAAAAGCCAAAGGAATTCCATGAACACATGACTGCAGTTGATGTTCAGTCTGCCCCATCATCCCACAAAGTAAAACCCCAACTAACCACCATGATTCTCTTCGGTTAGAGAATCATGTTGCTGCTGAACTGATCATGGCAAGGGAATCTCCCTGCCACGATCAGCTCAGCAGCCACAGCAGGAAACCCCCAACTGCGAAGTCAACCCTCAGAGCCCCCGTGAATGTCTGTGGCAGAAGGAGTGCCCAATTCCTTATGCCGCCATCCCCTGAAGATCACCAGCAGGAGGAATTCCTAGTCCCTCCTGCTGGAACACCCCCCTCCCCCCACAGAACGTCACTGTCAGAAGGGATGCACACTCCCCCCTTAAAACTTGCCCCTACCTGACACCCTTCAAGCCCACCCAGAAACCCCCCATACCTTTTTCTTGTAGGCCGACCAGAGGGATTCTTACTCCCTCCATCCGGCAGTCCCGCCTCCTCAGAATGGCGGGCCTTCCCATTGCATCCTGGGATTCACCAGGAGGGGCCTAAGGCCCTGTTTGGCCCAGGTGCCTAGGGCCCCTCCCATAGGAGGGGCTTTAGGTGCCTTGGCCAACCAGAATCTTAGGCCCCCCTCCCTGTGCATTCTGGGATGCACTGAGAATGGCCTAAGACAGACCACTCCCTTAGGCCACTCTGGGCATCCCTACTGCTGTTGATCTTCAGGGGGTGGAGTTCCGGTAGGAGGGACTGGACATCTCTTCTGCCGGCCGACTTTGCGGTGGAATGAGTTCCCTGCTGCGGCCGCTAAACTGATTGCAGCAGGGAGATTCGCTTGCCGTGATCAATTCAGCGGTCACATCTATTTGAAATGTAGGCCAGCATTTTGCTGTCCTACATTTCAGGCGCCTATTGCGGCCCAACCTAGCCTTGGACAAGCTTAAGTGTCCCTATGCACTTCCCTAGACTCGGGAAAATGCCTACAATATAGGCAGCCTGCATCGGAGTGGGTTTTTTTTTTTAACATGTGTCCTGATTGGCTGGTTAGACAGCAGTTGGACGCCTACTGCCGCTTACAATCGGGACGCCGTTTATAGAATTTGCCCCAAAATACCTACTGTATCTGAATGCAACTCACCTTGTAGTACTGAGAAAAGCTAAATCCAAATCCTTGTGCTAAGCCCTAAGTAAACATAATTTGCTTTATTTTGAATTCTTCTAGCATGCAGTTAACAGGCCACCCTGTTTCTCTGAAATCAACAATGCTACTGTCTGTTTTGTTTCCTGCACACATAATCAGTCATGGGATTTAGAAGAAATGAGGCTGATGGCAAAAGATTTTCACCATAGTTGGTGAAGTGATTCCTGCTTAATGGTTGTCACTCCCAAGGTGGCTTCATTGTGTCTTGCCAAGAAGTTTTCCTGCCTTATAGACTATAATGGTTGTGAAAATGAATAATTTTTGGATCATGTGGTCATTCAATTAATTTGAAAACTTCATTTATAATGTTTTATTGTTAGTTGTAATTAAGATAAATGCACATCCCTATCACTTCCTTTTTTTCCCCACTAATTGTAACATAGTAATATAGTAGATGACGGCAGATAAAGACCCGAATGGTCCATCCAGTCTGCCCAACCTGATTCAATTTAAATTTTTTAGATTTTTTCTTCTTAGCTATTTCTGGGCAAGAATCCAAAGCTCTACCTGGTTCTGCCGAAATCTCTGTCAAAACCTACTGCAGCCCATCTACACCCTCCCAGCCATTGAAGCCCTCTCCAGCCCATCCTCCCTCAAATGGCCATATACAGACCATGCAAGTCTGCCCAGTACTGGCCTTAGGTCATTATTTAGTATTATTTTCTGATTCTAGATCCTCTGTGTTCATCCCACGCTTCTTTGAACTCAGTCACCGTTTTCCTCTCCACCATCTCTCTCGGGAGTACATTCCAGACATCCACCACTCTCTCCTTAAAGTAGAATTTCCTAACATTGCTCTTGAATCTACCACCCCTCATCCTCAAATTATGTCCTCTGGTTTTACCATTTTCCTTTCTCTGGAAAAGATTTTTAAAAAACCCCAAAGACGCAATGCAGGGGCCCAAGGAACTAATGAAACTAGAGCGCAAAAAGGAGGAAACAGCCGGAGCCAGAGGGACGTCCAAAAATGGGGAAGCAGGCTGAGGATGAGATAGACGCATCACAGGAGGGGGTTGAGGATGAAACAGACACACCGCAGGAGGAGGATGGACGGAATGAGGCTCGGGGACTAGCAGCCCATGAAGGGGTCGGCAGGAGCACCAAACCACGAGGAAAACAAACGGAAAAGGTAAACAACAGGGTCTTAAATTGCCTATACACTAATGCTAGGAGCCTAAGAACCAAAATGGGGGAGCTAGAAGTTATAGCCAGTAAGGAGGACCTAGACATAATTGGAGTCACAGAGACATGGTGGTCCGAGGATAATAAATGGGATGTGGTCCTACCAGGGTACAAACTCTATAGGAGGGACAGGACACATAAGAAGGGTGGAGGAATAGCGCTATATATAAAGGACTCCATTCCTTCAACCAGGATGGAAACAAGAGTAAGGGCGGACGGCTTGGAATCACTATGGGTAAAGCTGACAGGAGGAAATGGAGCAGACATAAAATTGGGACTGTACTATCGCCCACCAGGACAACTGGAGGCAAACGACCAGGACCTGGAGGCTGAATTGAGGCAGGTATGTAAAAGTGGAAGTGTGGTGGTGATGGGGGATTTCAACTACCCTGGGATAGACTGGAGCATTGGACACTCAAATTGCACGAGAGAAACAAAGTTCCTGGAGGCAGTGAGGGACTGTTTCATGGAGCAGCTGGTCACGGAACCAACAGGAGGAGATGCCACCCTTGACCTAATCCTCAACGGGCTAGGGGACCCGCAAAGGAGGTGGTAGTACTAGAGCCACTAGGAAACAGCGATCACAATATGATCCAGTGCAAGCTAGAAATGGGAACATCAAAAGTGAAAAGAACTACAACAACAGCACTCAATTTTAGAAAAGGAAATTACGAGGCCATGAGGAAAATGGTGGGAAAGAAACTCAGCAACAGCTCAGGGAAGCCTGGGCCCTATTCAAGGGCACAGTGCACGAAGCACAAAACCTGTATGTCCCCAGGTTTAGGAAAGGGTGCAAAAAAAAAAATCAAACCAAAAACCCGGCATGGATAACAAATGCAGTGAGAAAGGCGATAAGTGACAAGAAAACATCATTTAGAAAATGGAAAAAGGACCAAACTAAGGACAACCAGAAGGAGCACAAAAGGCACCAAAAAGACTGTCACCGAGTGGTTAGGAAAGCAAAAAGAGAATATGAAGAGAGACTGGCGGGGGAAGCAAAAAACTTCAAACCATTCTTCTGGTATGTGAAGGGGAAACAACCAGCCAGGGAGGAAGTGGGACCTTTGGACGATGGAGACAGGAAGGGAGTGGTTAAGGAGGAAAAAGAGATAGCTGACAGGTTAAACAAGTTCTTCTCGTCAGTCTTCACGAGAGAGGACACATCCAATATCCCAGAACCCGAGGAGAACATAAACGGAGACCATGATGAAAAGCTGGTCCAACTAGAAGTAAGCAAAGAGGATGTTCTCAGACAGATAAGACAGACTGAAGAGCGACAAATCACCAGGTCCGGACGGCATCCACCCAAGGATATTAAAGGAACTGAGAAACGAAATAGCGGAAACACTACGCCAAATTTGTAACCTATCCTTGAAAACTGGGGAGATCTCAGAGGACTGGAAAATAGCCAATGTCACGCCCATCTTTAAGAAGGGATCAAGGGGTGACCTGGGAAACTACAGGCCGGTGAGCTTGACCTCGGTTCTGGGAAAGATGATGGAAGCACTGGTCAAGGACACAATCTACGAACACATAGAAAACAATGGAGAACTGAAGGCGAGCCAGCACGGCTTCTGCAAGGGAAGGTCATGCCTCACGAACTTACTGTATTTCTTTGAGAGAATAAACAGCCAGGTGGATAAAGGGGAATCCATAGACATCATTTACCTTGACTTCCAAAAGGCCTTCGACAAGGTACCTCACGAAAGACTGCTTAGGAAGCTGTGGAGCCACGGGGTGCAGGGGGATGTCCACCGATGGATCAAACACTGGCTGGCAGGCAGGAAACAGAGGGTTGGAGTAAAGGGCCATTACTCAGACTGGCAATAGGTCACGAGCGGAGTTCCACAGGGGTCGGTGCTGGGACCGCTCCTGTTCAATATATTTATCAACGACCTGGAGACGGGGACGAAATGTGAGGTTATTAAATTTGCTGATGACACCAAACTCTGCAGCAGGGTTAGAAACACGGAAGACTGCGAAGACCTGCAAAGAGACCTAACGAGACTGGAAGAGTGGGCAAAAAAGTGGCAGATGAGTTTTAACATAGAGAAATGCAAGGTCATGCCTGTAGGGAAAAAGAACCCGATGTTCAGCTACAAAATGGGAGGGTCACTGCTAGGGGTGAGCAACCTTGAAAGAGACCTGGGAGTGATGGTGGACACAACATTGAAAGCATCAGCACAATGTGCGACAGCCGCAAAGAAAGCGAACAGAATGTTGGGTATCATTAAAAAGGGTATCACGACCAGGACGAAGGAAGTCATCATGCCGCTATATCGTGCAATGGTGCGCCCACATCTGGAGTACTGTGTCCAGTACTGGTCGCCGTACCTCAAGAAGGATATGGCAGTACTTGAGGGGGGTCAAGAGGAGAGCAACTAAACTGGTAAATGGTATGGAAATATTTTCATACGCTGACAGGTTGAAAATGCTGGGGCTGTTCTCCCTGGAAAAGCGGAGACTTAGAGGAGACATGATAGAAACCTTCAAAATCCTGAAGGGCATAGAGAAGGTAGACAGGACAGATTCTTCAGACTGTGGGGAACCACAAGTACAAGGGGGCACTCGGAGAAATTGAGAGGGGACAGGTTTAGAACAAATGCGAGGAAGTTATTTTTTACCCGGAGGTTGTGATAAGCCAGAGCACACTACAGGGTTTCAAGGAAGGTTTAGATAGGTTCCTAAAGGATGAGGGGATTGAGGGTTACAGATAGATGTAGAGGTAGGTTACAGAAATGGTCAGGAACCACTTCACAGGTCACAGACCTGATGGGCTGCCGTGGGAGCGGACCACTGGGCGCGATGGACCTCTGGTCTGATCCAGTGGTGGCAACTTCTTATGTTCTTACATCTCCCCTGTCCCTCCTTTCCCTTAGGGTAGACATATTCAGGGCTTGTGTCTCTTTCTGTTTATCCTTGTTGCGGCGTGTCTTCCCTTCAATGATATTTCACTGCTGCCGAAATTGAGGCTTATGCACTGAGCTATACACAACAGTCATTTATTCTTTTAAATATGCCAAAATGAAATGAGGAAGGGGTGAAACCTTGCATTGAAATTGGACAAGGTTTCAGTTTGCTCCAAATTGGTCATGATTTTAAATATGTATTTTTTTTGCAGATATTTTTCTGGCTGCTGCCCACATCAATTCTGCTGACAGAGTTTTTTCATGTTCATGAACCAGCATCTTATTCGGCTTGATTTTTTTCATAAGTTGCAGTTTGCTATAATCCCATAGAGTCTGTTGACATGGAAATGGTTGTATTGCGCAAATATATTTTGTTGTATGTTTTTATAAATTGATTAATAATAATAACTTTTATTCTTATATACCGCCCTACCATAAGTTCTAAGCAGTTTACATCCAAGAAGACTGTGTATTCAGTGAAATATACATTTATCCAATAGGTAGGTTTTTAATAACTTTCTAAAGGAATACTAGTATTGGGCTTGTGGTGTAAGAGTACTTAACCAGGCGTTCATTTTCCCAGCTTGAAAAGAAAGTGTTTTCTCCAAAAATCTCTTTTAAGGTCGGATACGTAAACATGTGAATATTTCAAGGGTTCCTATTGATGGGCTATGGCCCTTTTCTGCCGTCATTTTCTATGTTTCTATGTTTCTATTGGATATATGCAAGTGTATCTGAGAGGATCAATATCTTGGAGCCAGTCTAAACAATGTTTTAAGGCAAATACATCCAAATTTAAACAGAACTCTAAAGGGAAGGAAAGATTTTTTACAATATATGGGGAAGAACAAAAAGGAAGACAAGTAAAGGTAAAAAGGGGAACAGAAAAAACCCGTATTAGCGAGAAAGAAAAAAGAAATGATAAAAGAGTCGTGTCAAATGCCATTTTAAAGACATCCCCATACCGTTGTGGGTTCTATACTAATGGTCCTCTTCACAGAAAAATTGATACTGTGGTTTAGGCCCAACTGTTTCATCATAAGAAGTGTCTATTTTTACATCATTAATGCTACTGACAGCAGCAAAAGGAAAGAAAATGTCTATGCTTGTTTTTTTCACTATTGGTTTTTCACTTGCTTCTTGCTCCCTGAACACCCATTTTTCAAAGATAAACACTGAAAAAAAAACAAAAAAACCCTAAACTCTCAAGTCTTATTAAACAGTTCTTCTCTGAAGGGGGAATTAGCAAAACAATGCCATAGGAGAATTCCACCTAGTTCAGTGTTTTTAACAATTTATAGGATAAACTTTCTAACAGTGCTTAAAATTGCAAAGCTATTAACCCCATGTACTGAGCTGGATCTAGAACCAGAATATAAATGTTTTGTTTACCTGTTGCATTTAGCTCTCGGGATTAACCAGGCATGGTGGGCTCAGCAGCACATTTTTCTATGCCTACGGTCGTAAAAGCGCCTGTCCAGATTGTTACTAATTGGTTCCTACATTATGGGGGAAATAGTCCTCCTCGCACTCAAATCTAACTGACAGAATCTGCCACACAGTCCCAAGATCTCGCTCACTGCTCGCAGCAAAAACCGCTCTGCGTGTTTGAGAAAGGAATACATTTGTTCAATGTTCAATTTGCTTTCTAAAGCAGGCCTCTCACTCTTGATTACATTAATGCACAGAGGTAAACAATTACTGAGACAAACATAGTAACATAGTAGATGACGGCAGATAAAGACCCGAATGGTCCAACTAGTCTGCCCAACCTGATTCAGTCTAAAAATTTGTTGGGTTTTTTTTTTTTTCTTCTTCTTCTTAGCTGTTTCTGGGCAAGAATCCAAAGCTCTGCCCGGTACTGTTCTTAGGTTCCAACTACCGAAGTCTCCGTCAAAGCTCACCCTCCCAGCCATTGAAGCCTTACCCAGCAAGTAGAATTAAAAATGTTCTTCGCCATTCTCTGCTTACCACAGAAGTCAGACTTACTGGCCTGTAATTCTCTAATTCTTCCCCTTTCTTTGTGCCCTCTTTCTTATCTGCTTTCATTGTTCCTCCTTCTCGGTAGGTCTTGTATAAGAAAATAGTTACCGGTAATAATAATTTAAAGCTATGGTTTACCATGTCCTTGCCTTGTGTCTTCAACCTCTTACAGAGCTTTGTTTGATATCACAAATGGAGGATTGTCTTGTGAAGTCTCATGTATTTTGTTCTGTTTCCTCAGGAGAGACAACAACAGGATACGAGTCCCAAATGGTTGGTTGTGCCACTTGGCCCCGGAAATCATTCGCCAGCTGTCGCCCCACACTGAGGAAGACAAGCTACCCTTTTCCAAACAGTCGGATGTTTTTGCACTCGGGTAAGGTTTGCAAATCATTCCATCTTGGGTGCTTATCTCACAAGACTAAAGAACTTAAGCAGTGTTAGCCTGGCAGTTCTCCAAAGACCATACTGGGTGCTGCAGGAAATCATATGGATGACTCAGAAAGATTCATTCTTTTTCCACCCCTAAAATCAAAGACATGAGTGAAGGAACTTGCACAGTGTGGAAGTTACAATGTTAGTCATAACATTTAGGATCTTTACCTAACCATAAGGGGTAGACTCATTGAGTTCTACGACAAGTCCCACTCTGGTCCATCCAGTCTAGCTATACCCAGGCATGATCAGAGATCACATAATACCCTATTTCCACCCACTCAATACTAGAAAAAAGGTCTTTAGATACCAACAGACAATGAATGCGGGACTAAGTCAAGTACACTCTAGACCAGTGATTCCCAACCCTGTCCTGGAGGAACACCAGGCGAATCGGGTTTTCAGGCTAGCTCTAATGAATATGCATGAGAGAGATTTGCATATGATGGAAGTGATAGGCATGCAAATTTGCTTCATGCATATTCATTAGGGCTAGCCTGAAAGCCCAATTGGCCTGGTGTTCCTCCAGGACAGGGTTGGGAACCACTGCTCTAGACATATGGGCAAAATCTTGCTCAATGGGATGCAATATCTGCCAGACATCAATAAGATCTAATAAATGACATATTTGAGGAAGCCCTTTAGGCTCTGAAGATTCATTTGTAGTTAGGGTTACCAGACATCTGGGAAGACCCGAACATGTCCTCTTTTTAGAGGACTGTCTGGGCTCCCGGATTGACTTTCCAAAATAGGGCATTTGTCCGGGTTTTGGAAAGCCCCGACCAGTTCCGCCCGGATCTTGAGGGCCTCTGAACATGCGTGGATGATGTCACACACATCCGCGCATGCTCCAGGCCCTCCAGACTCGGCCAGAGCTGTTTGTAGAAGAGAGGAGGCTTGTCAGGGGCGGGGTTGTGGGAGAAACGGGGCGGGGTTATGTGTCTAGGGTTTTCTTTTTCAAAATATGGTAACCCTATTTGTAGTAGAAAGGAGAGATTTGTCCAAGAAAGGATCCCAGCCCCCCCCCCCCCCCAGTAAAGGCAGTTTATCTTGAGTGAATAATCTGTTTTGTAATCGCTTATAAAAGAATCTGTCATAGGTATCGGGGGCGTAGATGCTACCAAGCAGCAATTTGCAGCCTGCAATGAGCTCTGTACAGAATCAGCTGTCACAGTATGTACTTGGGTTGCCACTCCTTTACGAAAAAGTAGGGCCACCCCGGATTTCTTCCCTTGTGCTGCCACTGCTTTGCAGATACCCAGTAAGGTATCACAATGTCTGCTTTGATTGTCTGCAGAATTTGCTCAATTTTGGTTTGTTTCACAGAGGAGTTAATTCCTCACACAACCATTAGCTCACCAGAAAACTGGGATAAAGCAGAGTAGGAAAACATGTATGCCCTGTCCGGAGCACCGTCCCAGCCACTGGTCTCCGGATTGTAACTTTCCATCGCCCAGAATGGAACAACAAGCTCAAACCAAAAAAAAGAGTGAGAAATGCAACAAGAATTGCTAGTTGCCAACGGCATGTAAACTTTCCCTAAGGAAACACACCCATGTCCACCCAATTGACCCCTCCTAACTCTCAAGTGGTAGGGTTAGGACTTAAATGCAGATGAGAAAAAGTAGCTCTTGAAATACAATGCAAAAGAACATGAACTGCTGACTCCCCTATCTTGTTCTTTAATTTGAGATGATGTCCAGATTTGACATTAATACTGTCATTTTAAAAGATTAGACCTAGTTGGAATTGTATGGACAGCATAGGCCTCTCTATTTAGAAGCCATGAAAGTTTGTAAGCAACTTCTGAAACCAAATTGTTACATTTCCCAGAAAATCTGTCTTCATCAGTTCCCAGATGGGCTGTGATTTTCTACATTTCAAGCATATATATCATTTTTGTTTCTCTCATAAATTAATTGAAGAAGCTTTCAGTTGAATCCACAAAATTAGATTTCCAGGCCATAGAAAGCTCCATAGATATAAACTGATACAAATCACTTGTATAAAGGTAGTGAAGTTCACCCAAATAATAAAATATAGGGGTAGGGGTAGGTAATGGAATTGCCATTGGTTTGTTTTCACTGGGAATTGCATTAAACTTACTATGTCACGCTGTGAATTCTAGAACAACCTGGAAGTGTCCACACTGTTAATTTACGGGAGGGCTCAATTGTAAGCTCATTTTTCTTCAATTTGTCCTGGGTATAAATCATTGTAAGTGACATTTAAAATTGCAATTCTGCCCCCAAAAGTGACAGAAGCGATGAGCTGTATAAATAAATTATTCATTCTTACTACCACAAATTTTAGCTTATCATTTGTCTCAGAAATTATTAAATTAAAAAGAAGCAGGAAAAGAATTGCAGAGCAATTTATAGGAGCATTTTCTTTGTAAGAGCAATTTTTCACTAGGACTATATGTTCAGTGGTGGAAAGTCTTTTTTTCTTAATTTTTGGTCTAGATCCATAAATTTGATCAGAAAGCATTAAGCTGGCTTCTATCCTAAAATTTTGATTGCTGTAGGTTGAATGATTCGAGATTTGCATCTTAGAAAAAATGATAAGTCATAGAACAGTAATAATAATGGCTTAGCAGGAGGGACAGATGGGGAAAATGATAATCATAGAAGGACCTTTTGGAATCCTGGATCTGGAGTAGAGGCGTGGCCTAGCCATGCTGTCAACTGGCGCACTTAGCGGTACTTATCTCAGTTTCTTCTCAGTCATTACGCCACAGTTTTTACTTATGGCGTTTTCATCCATTGGGCTCCTGAGGAAGGATATTTTTACCTGAAACTGAGCTTGGTACAGTTTGGAATCGATACTTTTGCTGGTTAAAAACGTCAGTTGACAGCACTTTAATCTTGCTAAGTAGACAAACACTTAACACTTTTATTTGTGTTAGCACTTATGTTGAAGCACACGGTGTACAACTATGATGGTGTGAAGCATGGCGAGAAATAGAGCCTGGAACTCTGGTCAAGTCCAGTGTCCCGTTAGCTTATTGAACCACACTGAGAGTACACTAATAATCTAAAACTGGTTGGCAGATAGAAAGCAAAGAGTGGGGGGTAAATGGACAATACTTGGACTGGAAAAGCGTCACCAGTGGAGTGCCGCAGGGTTCGGTGCTTGGGTCTTTGCTCGTATTCTGTATACCAATTCATAGCTATGTCGCTGACTGTCCAGCTCCTCTTGTTGTAAACCGCCTCGAACTACCTTGGCTTTGGCGGTATATAAGAAAATAAATTATTATTATTATTATTATAAACGACCTGGAAATTGGAACGACGAGCGAGGTGATTAAATTTGCAGATGATATGAAGTTATTCAGAGTAGTAAATACGCAGGAGGATTGCAAAGACATAAACACGCTCGAGAAATGGGTTGCGAGATGGCAAATAAAGTTTAACGTGGACAAGTGTAAGGTGATACATGTTGGTAACAAAAATCTTGTACACGAATACAGGATGTCTGGTGCAGTACTTGGAGAGACACCCCAGGAAAGAGACTTGGGAGTACTGGTCGACAAGTCGATGAAGCCGGCAGTGGCGAAAAGGGCAAACAGAATGCTTGGAATGATTAAGAAGGGGATCACGAACAGATCGGAGAAGGTTATCATGCCGCCATACCGGGCCATGGTACGCCTTCACCTGGAATACTGTGTCCAGCACTGGTCGCAGTACTTGAAGAAGGACACAGTACTACTAGAAAGGGTCCAGAGAAGAGCGACTTAAATGATTAAGGGTCTGGAGGAGTTGCCGTACAGTGAGAGATTAGAGAAACTGGGCCTTTTCTCCCTTGAAAAGAGAAGACTGAGAGGGGACACGATCGAAACATTCAAGATAATGAAGGGAATAGACTTAGCAGATAAAGACAGATTGTTTACCCTCTCCAAGGTAGAGAGAACGAGAGGGCACTCTCTAAAGTTGAACGGGGATAGATTCCGTACGAATATAAGGAAGTTCTTCTTCATCCAGAGAGTGGTAGAAAACTGGAATGCTCTTCCGGAGTCTGTCATAGGGGAAAACACCCTCCAGGGACTCAAGACAAAGTAGATAAAGACAGGTTGTTCACCCTCTCCAAGGTAGAGAGAACGAGAGGGCACTCTCTAAAGTTGAACGGGGATAGATTCCGTACGAATATAAGGAAGTTCTTCTTCATCCAGAGAGTGGTAGAAAACTGGAATGCTCTTCCGGAGTCTGTCATAGGGGAAAACACCCTCCAGGGACTCAAGACAAAGTAGATAAAGACAGGTTGTTCACCCTCTCCAAGGTAGAGAGAACGAGAGGGCACTCTCTAAAGTTGAACGGGGATAGATTCCGTACGAATATAAGGAAGTTCTTCTTCATCCAGAGAGTGGTAGAAAACTGGAATGCTCTTCCGGAGGCTGTCATGGGGGAAAACACCCTCCAGGGATTCAAGACAAAGTTAGACAAATTCCTGCTAGACCAGAATGTACGTAGGTAAGGCAAGACTCAGTTAGGGCTCAGGTCCTTGACCTAGGGGCCTCTGCGGGAGCGGACTGCTGGGCACGATGGATCACTGGTCTGACCCAGCAATGGCAATTCTTATGTTATATTGCACTGCAATTATTAGCCTGCTTAATTTGATTAATTCTTAAGGGATTATTAGAGTGTGAACTCATAGTTAACTGGGCACACAAATACCTGTCTTACCTTCCTGGTTAGTTATGTGGGCACCATCAAAGACTAGATAAGGCCCAGTATGGAATAGTCAGGTCTCATTTAGCTGACTGTCACTGGCTGAATATTGAATCTATTGGTTTCTGCTAGTCGTCCACTAAAACCTTATACTCTAAATGCAGTCTTAATTATCTGTTTTCTGGGGTTGTTTTAGGAAAAAATATTTCAATGTCTCAAGTTCTTTACTTTACTCATGAATCCTCAGACTCTCAGCATTTCTAGTGGCCAATTGTCCCAGTCACTAATCAGAACTGACTCGTAACGGAGCGAAAACACTCAGGGGTCCAGTTCATTACGTCCAGATCTGTTTTTCTATGTTTGCTGTCCTTTGGACTGTATAGACATGTAAATCCTCCTTTCCCACCATATTCCCACTGCAGGACCATCTGGTATGAGCTGCATGCACGTGAGTGGCCGTACAAGGGCCAAGCATCACAGGCAATAATATGGCAACTGGGAACAGGAATGAAGCCAAACCTCAGTCAAATTGGAATGAGCAAAGAGATCTCGGTAAGTGCATGAAACTAATAGGCCCAATCCACTTCACTCCTGTCGTTCATGATGAATGACGAGGACACGGCAGCCTTTGGGAGATGAAAAGTATTGTAAACCCTCATTTACGTCAGATGACACTAGGACCTGAAAAACAGAGTCATGAGTGCAGCAGGAAATTCTCAAGTTGATGATGATATATACTTTAGCAACTTGTAACTTATCCTTGGCAGTTTCCATATAATATGATTTTCTATACCGTTCTAGCTCAGAACACTTTACATGGATTTATTCAGGTACTCAAGCATATTTCCCTGGGGCAATGGGAGGCTTAAGTGACTTGCCCAGGGTCATAAGGAGTAGTGTGGGGTCCTGAGGCTGTAGCTTTAACCACTGCACCACGCTCTCCCCATTCTCTTTTTGGTTGGGCTGAGAACCTTTCAGCGGCCCCTCGGATTGTGATGTCATAATGCCACATTCCACCAATGCCTAAGAGCCAATCTCATCGGTGATGTCACAATGGCTTGGTTTCCCTCTACTTGGGCCCATTTGCAAGATGCATTTGTCTCATTAAAATGAAAAGTGTGGAATAAGTTGTAAGTTTCGTGGCTCCACAACATATTTATTCAATTTTCTATACTATTCTCCTAGAGAAGCTTAGAACAGTTTACATGAATTTATTCAAGTATTTTTCCCTGTCTGTCCTGGTGGGTTCACAATTCATCTGATGGAGCTGGGGCAATGGGGGGGGGGGGGTTAAGTGACTTGCCCTGAGTCACAAGCAGCAGCGTAGGTTTGACCCACAACCTCAGGTTGCTGAGGCTGTAGCTTTAACCTCTGTGCCACACTAACCTTACATGGCTAAGTTATCTATAGAAATGTAGGCCTTCTGTTCTGCACCCCTGGCCCCTCCTCCTGATACTTGAACATAAGAACTGCCATCTCCGGATCAGACCTTCGGTCCATCAAGTCCAGCGATCTGCACACACGGAGGCCCAACCAGATGTACACCTGGCGTCATTTTCGTCACCCATATCCCTCTCTGCCTCTCGTAAGGAGATGTGCATCTAGTTTGCTTTTAAATCCTAGAACGGTGGATTCCGCAATAACCTCCTCTGGGAGAGCATTCCAGGTGTCCACCACTCGTTGCGTGAAGCAGAACTTCCTGATATTTGTCCTGGACTTGTCCCCCCTTAGCTTCAGTCCATGTCCTCTTGTCCGTGTCACTTTGAACATTGCAAATAATTTTTTTTTCCTGCTCTATTTTGTCAATTTCTTTCAGTATTTTGAAAGTCTCGATCATATCCCCTCGCAGTCTCCTTTTCTCAAGGGAGAACAATCCCAGTCCCTTAGTCATTCCTCGTATTCTAAGTTCTCCATACCTTTTATTAGCTTCGCTGCTCATCTCTGCACCCTCTCCAGCAGTTTTATATCCTTCTTTAGGTTGGGAGACCAATGTTGGACACAGTATTCCAAGTGTGGTCTGACCATTGCTCTATAAAGCGGCATTATAACTTTCTCCGATCTACTCGTGATTCCTTTCTTTATCATGCCTAACATTCTATTTGCTTTCTTTGCCGCTGACGGTTTCAGGGTCCTATCTATCAGTACACCCAGGCCCTTTTCTTGTTCGCTCTTTCCTAGAGTTGCATCTGATATTCTATACTCGTGATTCCTTTCTTTATCATGCCTACTTGAATACATAGTCAGACCCATTTTATACAGAACACAGAGACAAGAATTAAGAAGGCCCGGTCAGGACATGCTCAGTTCTTATGGTGTTTTAGAAAAGAATCTGTTGATATAGAACCTTTCCTGAAATACATGCAGGAGTGATATGTACAACTATATACATGAAAAGAAAAAACCACTGGATGTGTGACACGTTTAGGGCGTGACATCCCAACTTCCACACGTGTAACCAATAATTAATAGTAGGACCTTGCCCTCAGCCTGCCCTGTCTGCCCCCAGTCCCACCCCCACACAAACTGAGCCACCTTGTCTCTTGTGGCAGTGGGGTCACCTATGGGTAGGAACTGGTAGGTTTTGAGCCATTGGTGCTGGTAAAGGTGGCAGGAAAGGCTCCAGCACTGCCTGAGCTCAGGACTGTGTCTTGAGGTCCTACGAGCGTGCACAGATGCCCTCCAGATGCATAAAACAAAGCCTATCTTTGTCCACTTTAATTTATCTAGTTAAGGGATGAATATTGGCTCTTAACCAAACAAATGTCTTCCATCTGCACATATCCGGATATTCAATGCCGGAGCCAGTATTGTATATCTGAGCATAAAGCTGATGGTGGCTGAATATTAACTCCATATGTGGTTTTGAGCTAGGAGTCCACCAAATGCACTAATCCCTTCTATAGTGCTACCAAATTTATACAGTGCAGTACACATTACGGGCTTCAATATTGAGCTTTCAGTCTCTAGGAGCAGGCAGGTTCCAGGAGTCTGGCAGAGCTGAAACAGCTTAAACCGCTACTGCGTAATAAAATAAAATTGCTCGTGTCTTATCATTGCTGCATCTCGAGTTTGTATAAAGTTATTTCATATGTTATAAAGCTTGTTTCCAAAGATTTATAATAGTTCATAAATTATCAGTCATTCTTAATGTGTAAACTTCAACTTAGCTCAAAAAGATGAGTCAAATCCAGAACATGAAGATATGTTGCTGAAGCCGGGGGATCTGACGCGTTTCGCCAAGACGGCTTCTTCAGAGAACCCGCTTAAACTGGCTAACATTCAGTGAGGAGAGCATCATTCTAACAAAACAAGAAAATGAAAAAATTCCACTTTACTATGTGAAAAAAGCAAACTCACAGAGCTGAAACAGCACCAGCCACTGGCAGGAATGTAGCAAAGTTGGCCTATTGGGCAATTAACACCTCCTAATCGACGCTAATTAAAGGATTCTATAAACAGTATGTTCCAGTTGCAGAGCACAAATTTGTGTTCAGGTGCGGATCAGGGAATTGTTATAGAGTTTGCCCAATGCGCGCAGGCTTTTAAGCTAAAATCAGACCGTAAATGCCTGTGCCTCCATTACGCGTCTCACAGAGGTGCTAAGTATGAATACCTTGGCACCATCTGGATAAGTGCCGGGGTAGATTAAAATTAATTGATTTATAATACAATAATACCCCGCTAGAGAATGACACAGGAAAAAAATGTGTCCCCATCCCTGCGACCACTGTCCCCACAGCATCCATACAAGCCTCACTACTGCAATATTTAGCTTATTCCTTCCTTATAAATCAAAGTTCCTGCTGCTGAACTAGAGAAAGAGATGTTCAGCTGGCAGGGCTTTATTTATAAATTTTTATCAACACAACTAATATACTACTTTATCCTAAAGCAAAATAAATAAATATAAATTTTTTTTCTACCTTTGCTGTCTGGTTTCTGCTTTCCTCATCTTCTCATTCATTTCCTTCCATCCATTGTCTGCCTTCTCTGTCTCTTCCATATGCCCTGTTACTGTGCCTCTCCCTCCCATCTCTCCCTCAACCCCCCAATTGGTCTGGCACCCATCTTTTTCCCTCCGCTCCATCCATAGTCTGGAATCTCTCTCTTCTCCTTTTCCCTCCAGCGTCTGTTCCTCTCCACCCCACCTTTCCCAGTTCCCTTCAGCGTCTGTTCCTCCCAACCCCCCCCTTCCCCAGTTCCCTCCAGCGTCTGTTCCTCTCCACCCCCAGTTCCCTCCAGCGTCTGTTCCTCTCCACCCCACCTTCCCCAGGTCCCTCCAGCATCTGTTCTTCTCCACCCCACCTTTCCTCCCTTTCTCCCTCCCTGCCCCTTACCTTTGCGGCAGGCAATTTCTAAATTTGATTCCTGCGAGCAGTCGGAGCGTTGAAATCGCGTGTGGCTGCAGGAAAAGTCGTCTCTGATGCAACTTCCGATTTCGTCAGATATCACCTTTACGGCAGCCACAGGCAATTTCAACACTCCGGCTGCTCATAGGAAGCAAATTTAGAGAAATTGCCTGCTGCGAAGGTAAGGGGGAGGGAGGGAGATGCTCAGGCGGCAGCAATCAGTAAGGAGGGAGGGAGAGAGATGCTTGGGTGGTGGCAGCGATCGGGCAGCGGCTGTGGCTATCAGTAAAGAGAGAGGGAGCGCAATCGGTGACTGCGCACGTTCCCTCCCTCACCGTTCCACAGGGTGGTGAATGGCCTTGTCCCCATAGCCACAGTAAACACTGTTTTCCCTTCCCTCCACTGTTTCAGCGGGTTACCCGCGGTCACACGTGACTTACCGCGGGTAACAGCCACCGTGTCATTTTCTATACCCCGCCCCTTTTACAAAACCGTAGCATGGATTTTAGTGCTGGCCGTGGCAGTATCAGCTCTGATGAGCAGCAGAGCTGTTACTGCCACAGCCAGCGCTAAAAACCACGCTATGGTTTTGTAGAAGGTTTGGGGGAGGGTATAGGAAGCTTGATATGATTTATTCACTTAGATGTGGAAATTAGCTTTTCGCATATTACTCAAGAGAAAAACAAGCTATTTTTTAAAAATGTAATTTAATGCAGTGTCTTATATGCCGCTAAATCTCCCAAAGCAGTTTACAAAACAATTAAATTGGCTTAAGTAATGGCCAAAAATCTAACCAGGTCCTGGGCCCGATTCTATTTAACTTATTCATAAGAGATATCATAAGGGATCGTGGGATACTGAGGGAGGAGCTGGGATGTAACACAAGTATAGGAAGTTAACCAGGTAATGAGTATAAACCAACCAGGTCGTGCATGTGCAAGACCGGAGGGCTAGGACTTCGATAGGAAGGCAGGACTTAAATGGGAAACCAAGGTGGCAAGGGAGCCCCTTCTGATGATTCAGACAGGTCTTGACCTGTTTGGGCCGCCGCGGGAGCGGACTGCTGGGCAGGATGGACCTGTGGTCTGACCCAGCAGAGGCACTGCTTATGTTCTTATGTTCTTATGACGCAAGGACTTAGAGGAAGGGTATCACTGTTCGCCGACAACGCCAAACTTTGCAACATAGTAGGCAAAAGCTTATTACCTGATAATATGACACACGACCTACTGTTGCTGGAACAATGGTCAACTACTTGGCATCTAGGCTTCAATGCTAAAAAATGCAAGATAATGCACCTGGGTAAGAGAAACCTGCGTAGAACTTATGTACTAAATGGTGAGACCTTGGTTAGGACCACGGCGGAACGCGACCTAGGGGTGATCATTAGTGAGGACATGAAGGTTGCCAATCAAGTGGAGAAGGCTTCCTCCAGGGCAAGACAAATGATGGGGTGTATCCGCAGAGGTTTCGTCAGCAGGAGACCTGAAGTTATGATGCCGTTGTACAAAGCCATGGTGAGGCCTCACTTGGAGTACTGTGTTCAGTTTTGGAGACCACACTACCGAAAGGACGTGCTGAGGATCGAGTCGGTTCAGCGAACGGCCACCAGGATGGTCTTGGGGCTCAAGGATCTCACGTATGAAGAAAGATTTAAAAAATTGCGGCTGTACTCACTTGAGGAAAGAAGAGAACGGGGAGACATGATTGAAACATATAAGTACATCACGGGGCGCATTGAGTCAGAAGATGATATCTTCTGGCTCATGGGACCCTCGACCACCAGAGGGCATCCGCTGAAAATCAGGGGAGGGAAGTTTCATGGCGACTCCAGGAAGTACTTCTTCACCGAAAGAGTAGTGGATCATTGGAACAGACTCCCACTCCAGGTGATAAAGGCCAGCAGCGTGACAGATTTTAAGAGAAAATGGGATACTCACGTGGGATCTTTGAGGGAGTAAATTCAAGGGAGGGGATACTTGGAATGGGCAGACTTGGTGGGCTATAGCCCTTTTCTGCCGCTTTTTTCTATGTTTTTATGTTTCTATGATGGCAGATAAAGGCCAAATGGCCCATCCAGAGCATCCACTATCTCCTCCTCTCCCTATTGGCTAAGGCTCTTAACATTTGCATCTCCTCTTCCTATTGGCTAAAGCTCTTTACATCTGCATTGTGAGGTCATAGGGCTTTATGGTTATAGAAACAGACTCCCACTCCAGGTGATAAAGGCCAGCAGCGTGACAGATTTTAAGAGAAGATGGGATACTCACGTGGGATCTTTAAGGGAGTAAATTCAGGGGAGGGGATACTTGGAATGGGCAGACTTGGTGGGCTATAGCCCTTTTCTGCTGCTTTTTTCTATGTTTCTATGTACTTTGAATTTCCCTCTCTGTCCCAACGGGCTCACAATCTAACTATAGTACCTATGAAAGAAATAATGACTTATATTTACCTATATAAAGAGAAGGAAGAGGGAAAAGATAATACAATAAATTCAGTACTATAGGTGCGTAAAAGGCACAACAGAAGGGAAATCGTCAGTATCAAAGAACCCCAAAGAAAAATCCTAAAAATAAAGGCAGGGAAAAAAATAGCAAAATTAAACAAGCCCAGCAAAAAGAAAATGAAAAATAACCCCGGTCATTCTCACTACCCTCAGTCTCAGTTGGCTTCTAATTCCATGTCCCCAATTGAGCCAGGCTGGTACCACAAAAGCGACTCCTCTGCTTCAATTTCTCTGCTCCTGAGAGGCTGCAACCAAATGCTGCAGCTCCGCCAGCTCACCCCGAGATGGTAGAACGAAGAGAGGTAGCCCATCTTCTCAGGGGCCTCCAGAAGAAGTCGTGGGCTGGGAGCTGGATGCAAGCGGAGGCTCTGGGGCTTAAACTGAGTGTAAGAGGCATTCTCCTTGCCATGAGGGCAGCGCCAGCCATAAATGCTGATTCGTTTTGGACGGTTTGTTAGATGACCCCTTTTTGGATTGTAAATCTTTTTCAAAGAATCGCAGAGAACACAAAGTAATGATACAAGACAGATATATGGTGTGCAGAATTTCCCACAACACAATAAATGAACCATGTGTACCTTTCTATGCCTGCATGCGAGATGCACTTTCTTCCACTTATGCTAGTATTTCCCCTTTTGTCTCTATAAAACAGCGTCTACGGATTATTAAAGCTGTCTTGGAATGTGTAAGAAGTCACAACTAAATGTAATTTTCTGCAGCAATAAGGGAAGTGTACTGTATATTGTATCTCAGACACGCTCCTATAAGATTCATGAGCCCACTTTGGCTCTCATTCTTTCTTCTCCTTCTTGCTGACTGGGATTGTGCTGAGATGATGAGGGTCAGGAGGGTCTCCAAAGGGAGATTAGTGTGTTAAGAGGACAAGAGGCTAAAGTCTATCAAAGAAATTTGAGAGCTAAATAAAAAAATCTCAAATGACTGAGGGAAATGAGTTTCTCTTTGGAGTCAGAAGGAAAATGACCAGAGAAGTCGAAGGGATTCAGCAGGATCTCGTCTACAGTGATCATAGGGGAAAGATTTCAATTCTTCTATGGAAAATAGGGAGTCAGAGTAACATTGTACTGGTATAAGTACAGGGAGAAACCCAGATGGGTCCTTTTCCAAGCCATACCCTTGCTAGGGAGTGCTGAGTGAAGAAACCCATAGTGTGTGCCTAGAAACGAAGCAGCAGGCAAAACGCATTCCTGCGCCAATGAAGGAGGAAGGAAGACAGGAACAGAGCTGGTTCCTTGATGGCAGCAGCATTAGGTGAAGAGAGCGTGAGGGAGGGGTGTTAAGAAAGCACAGTCTCCCTGTGTAGTAGTAGAGTACCACCTTCCCCCCCCTAAAAAATTAGAAAAGGTACAGAAAGGAGGCGCACTGACGAAGAGTTCCCTACCACTGCTGGTATAGGCCATCTAATCATGAAAATGCTGAATACAGGGAAAAGTTCTGAAATGGCAGTAGGTTTAAATGGAGAAGGATAATTTTGGTAAAGTGTTGCACTGGAAGATATGACTTTTTCACTGAAGCCGCGTTTAGTCCTAGCACACCCTACCCTTCTTATGCATCTTAGAACACTGTTCTTCAACTGTCGGTCCGTGGACCGATGCCAGCCTGCCTAAGGCTCTTCAGATTCCCTTCCATGATATCTTATGGGAGACTTTTTATATGCCTTTAGAAACACTGAGGATGTTTCCATGAATCCCTACTGGTGGAGTTAACTCTACAGGCTAGTGTGTAGACCTCTGTATTTCTGATGGACAGCGATGGACCGGTTGGCCAATTGGCTTACCAGAATCCTATCCTGACTAACTGGTCCAGTAACCATTTTACTTGGCACAAACCAGTTGCCACGTTCCACTTCTCTCCGCTTGCATACGGTGTCTGTTTTTTTCAGCACCTCTTTTCTGTTCCAACCAGATCTGGTCTGACTGAGTGTCTGACCTTATCATCACCCACCAGGACAGGCTAGCAATTACGCCTTGTTTGGGGGATGACCTCTATAGTGCTTCCATGGATATGCCTACTCAGTAGTTGTTTGTCTACGAGACCAGGTGGGACACTCTGGTCAAGCCCAAAAAGCTGCCTTCCCTGCACTCTTCTTCTCACTGAAGATTTGCTCTTCAATTTTTTCCAACATTCAGGGCATGGTCAACGTCAACGTTCTACAGTCTAGACCTCGTCCCTTCGGAGGCCGTCTTCAGTTCCTCATACATCGCTGAGAGCTAAGAACATAAGAATTGCCGCTGCTGGGTCAGACCAGTGGTCCATAACGCCCAGCAGTCCGCTCATGCGGTGGCCCCCAGGTCGAAGACCTGTGCCCTAACTGAGACCAGCCCTACCTGCGTTCATTATGGTTCAGCAAGAACTTGTCCAACCTTGTCTTGAATCCCTGGAGCATGTTTTCCCTTATAACAGACTCCGGGAGAGCATTCCAGTTCACCACTCTCTTGGTGAAGAAGAACTTCCTTACGTTCATACGGCATCTATCCCCTTTTAACTTCAGAGAGTGCCCTCTCGTTCTCTCTACCTTGGAGAGGTATTGATAGGAGGTATTGGATAAGGGGGAGGAGGGAAGGGAGAAGGGGTACTGCTGGACAGGGGAGGAGAGAAAAGGAAGGGAAGAGAGTTACTATTGGATAAGGGGGAGGAGGGAAGGGAGAAGGGGTACTGCTGGACAGGGGAGGAGGAAAATAGGAAGGAAACAGCTGACAGGGAGAATAGAGGAGGGGAAGGGATCAGGATGGAATGGATAGATCATTTGAGGGAAAGGGGAGAGACAGAGGAATGAGAAAGTAGAGAGAGATTGATACTGGAAAGGGTGCCTCCCCCTTATCCAATACAACCTATCTTTATCCACTAAGTCTATTCCCTTCAGTACCTTGAATGTTTCAATCATGTCTCCTCTCAGTCTCCTCTTTTCAAGGGAGAAGAGGCCCAGCTTCTCTAATCTCTCACTGTACGGCAACTCCCCCAACCCCTTAACCATTTTAGTCGTTCTTCTCTGGACCCTTCTTTCGAGTAGTACCATGTCCTTCTTCATGTATGGTGACCAGTGCTGGATGCAGTATTCCAGGTGAGGGCATACGATAGCCCGGTACAGCGGCATGATAACCCTTCCGATCTGTTCGTGATCCCCTTCTTAATCATTCCTAGCATTCTGTTCACCCTTTTCGCTGCCGCTGCGCATTGTGCAGACGGCTTCATTGACTTGTCGACCGGTACTCCCAGGTCTCTTTTCTGGGAGGTCTCTCCTAGTACTGCCCCGGACATCTTGTATTCGTGTGTGGGATTTTTGATACCAACATGCATTACCTTACACTTATCCACTTTGAACCTCATTTGCCATGTCGTTGCCCATTTCTTGAGCGTGGTTATGTCACGTTGCAGATCTTCACAATCCCCCTGCGTCCTCACTACTCTGTATAGCTTCGTATCGTCTGCAAATTTAATCACCTCACTCGTTGTTTGCCAGAAGCTTATCACCTCAATTTTCTGGTTTCTCCTCTTCATAGGGCAGGGTTCTATGCTCAATGTTTTCACCCTGCTCTCAGACCATTTTTTCCAAGAGCGTCTGTTCTGGACCCTGCACAGTCCTCCCTTCTTCTTTGATTGCTATCGAAGAGTTCTCCTCAATTAGCGGAGTCAGGGATTCTAATCCCATTTCTACTTGATTCCCAAGAACACCAGAGGACTGAGATTTTTCCAGGATCTCAGAGTTCCCATCTTTTTTCTAGTTGAGAGGTTTTTCTTGGCTCGTCTCTCCTCATTTAGAACTACTGGCTCTGTACCCTGGATCTCACAGAAGCCTGCACACATATCCCAATTTATCTGGCTTCCAGAAAATAACTCCGATTTCAAATCGATCGCTGCCATTCCCAGTACAGAGTCCTTCCTTTCGGTCTGGCATCTTCTTCCAGAGTCTTCCCAAAGTGTCTGATTGTGGTGGCCGCATTTCGCAATATCTCAGACCATCTCTTTTCTCCAGGTTCTAAGATTCAAAGTCAACTTTCCCCACACACATCTCATTCTGACTCAACGTCTGTAGTTCATTGGGGCAATCCTAGACACCACTCTCATGAGAGCGTTTCTGCCTCCAGATCGACTTCAGAATCTCTTCTGTCTGTGTCAGCAATTGCTTCCTCTTCAGTTCATCTCTGCCAGACACATGATGGTTCTTTTAGGCCACATGGCTTCAACTGTCTGTGTAACACCATTTGCAAGACTACTTATTCACACTCCTCAGTGGACCCTTGCTTCTCAGTGGTCTCAAGCGACGAATCGTCTCTCCCAACATATATCTGTGACATCAGCTCTTCTGTTGTCGCTTCACTCTCCAGAGGTCTCCTTTTTCTCTTGCCTCCTCATCTCAAGGTCTTTATGACAAACGCATCCTCTTATACTTGGGGGGCTCATATAGACAATCTTCAGACTCAAGGTCTTGGGACCGCCAGGAAGTGGAAATTTTACATCAATTTCCTGGAACTCAGAGCAATGTTTTTATGCCCTCAAGGCTTTTCATCATCTACTCTGCCCTCAAGTCCTCCTCCTTTGCACGGACAATCAAGTAGCAATGTACTACATAAACAAGCAAGGAGTCATGGGCTCTATCCTGTTATGTCAGGAGGCCTGGAACATCTGGACTTGGGCGACAGCTCGCAATCTGTTCTTGAAAGCTGTCTACATTCTTGGGAAGAAGAATTCCCTAGCATACAACCTCAGCAGAATTCTTCAGTCTCACAAATGGACTTTCAACTCTACAACTCTCCAGTCCATCTTTGCTCAATGGGGCACCCCAAAAGTGGACTTGTTTGCGACTCCTCACAATCACCAGTTGCCCCAGTTTTGTTCCAGACTTTACTCCCCTCTCCGTCTGGCAGCAGATGCTTTTCTCCTGGATTGGTGGACCTGTTTCTATATGCATTCCCTCCACTTCCTCTCATGTTGAGAACTTTATTCAAGCTCAAGAGAGAAGCAGCCACCATAATTCTCTTTACTCCATGGTGGCCCAGGCAACATTGGTTCTCCCCTCTCTTTCAACTCAGCTTCAGGGAGTCTATACAACTTCTAATATTTCCTACTCTGTTCCCTCAGACTCAGAAATCGCTGATTCATACCAATCTGCAATGCTTTCCCCTCACAGTTTGGTTTATCTCGGGCTGTGTCCATCTCACTTTCTCAGCATGTTCGTTAACTTCTGGATGTCTCCAGGAACCCAGCCACTCAACAATGTTACTATCAAAAGTGACCTAGGTTTTATTCCTGGTGTCTTCTTTATCCTCATGCTCCAACTTCATTGACAGTGGGATTGATTCTGGCTTATTTTCTTTTTTTGTTGACTCTACTCTCGAGTCTATATCTCTCAGACTTTTTTCAGTGCTCTTGCAGTTTTACCTCTGTCATTCGAGGGTCCACCTCTTACTGTTTATCCTCTGGTTTCCAAATTCATGACAGGGCTTTTTAATGTGTAACCACATCTCATGCCTTCTCCTGTCGTTTGGACCCTACTGTAGTCCTTTCCACTTGGTTTCCAGGTTTATGAAAGGACTTTTTTCTCTGTGAAACCACCTCTACAGTCTCCACATGTTATCTGGGACCTTCCTATAGTTCTTTTCAGTTTGTTGAAACAGCTCTTCTTAAGTTTCTTACCTGGAAACTGGTCTTCCTTATTGCTCTTACCTCCGTCAAGAGGGTCGTTGAATTACAAGCATTAGTAGCAGATTCACCCTTCACAGTTTTTCATCATGACAAGGTGGTTCTACATACACATCCAAAGTTTTCCAAAAGTTGTCACTTTTCATCTCAATCAGTCAATTGTTCTGCCTGTGTTTTTTCCTAATCCTCATTCTCATGCTGGAAACACTGCTTTGTATACTTTGGATTGTACGTGAGCTTTGGCTTACTACATTGACGGGACATAGCCACAGCAAACTTCTCCCCAACTTTTCATTTCTTTTG
The DNA here is from genome assembly GCF_902459505.1 of Geotrypetes seraphini. Taxonomy (NCBI): domain Eukaryota; kingdom Metazoa; phylum Chordata; class Amphibia; order Gymnophiona; family Dermophiidae; genus Geotrypetes; species Geotrypetes seraphini. Next base: position 188,672,359 of record NC_047091.1, on the reverse strand, counting down.
ATCCAAACAAGTTAGGGCACCCTGTTTTCAAGCGAACGATTTCCAACTGGCTGGCTGTCTGCATCTCGTTCTGCTATACTCAGACTGGACTGACACTGGAAAGTCATGTCACAGTCCACACAGTTAGAGCTATGGCAGCTTTTCTTGCTTTCCTTAAATCTACTCCATTGAGGAAATCTGTACAGCTGCCACCTAGTCCTCAGATCATACGTTCACTTCTCACTACTCTCTGGATTTTTTCTCCAGACGGGATGGGCACTTTGGCCAACACTTCCACCATCTCATCTCTGTTAGCTTGGAGGTCACTCATTCGTGAGAATATGCTGCCTGCTTGTCCTGGGATAAAGCACAGTTACTTACCGTAATAGGTGTTATCCAGGGACAGCAGGCAGCTATTCTCACAACCCACCCACCTCCCCTGGTTGGCTTCTTAGCTGGCTTATCTTAATTGAGGGACCGCGTGCCGTACATGCCCGGTTTGGTCTATCACAAACTTTCTAAACTCTTAAAGAGGAAATGCACTTTTAAAGGGGCTCCGTCGGTGATGTCACCCATACGTGAGAATATCTGCCTGCTGTCTCTGGATAACACCTGTGCTGTTTCCGCCAGTCCATTGGTGTGAAAAGGTTGAAGAACACTGTCTTAGAACTCCTCATTTCCTGTTTTATTCACTTCCCTTATAAAGTAAGATGAACATTGTAGTGTAGGTTTCCTTCTCTGGTCCCTTAGTATTTTTAATAACACTGTGAACTCTAAAAGGTACCTTCACTAAAATCACACCGCCTCCCTAGATTCAAACTCATCTTCTAGCATTTCTCCTCATGTTCATATGCTAGAAGAGATAATATATAGACTAAAAAATCAAAGCATGACCCACGAGAAGCCAATAGTTTTCTTTTGCTCCTTCCCTTCTGCTTATGTTTTTGTCTTGCACACTGCAAAATAATCATAACCAGTTATTGTAATTGTATGTAATTAGTTTTCTTAGGAACTAAATTACTGCTTGTACATTTTTTTGCTCCGCAAATGAAATGTTAATTTGGATAATTTTGGCCATAAAGTGAAACTTTAAGGACATACAATTAGCAATGATCTCTTCGCTCTTTTTCAAATTAACAACTTTCAAAAACAAGTTTATTTTGGCAAGAAAATGCTACAATATTTTAAAGAAGCAATTCAAAATCTAAAAGACATCTAGAGACATTTACAGGTGTCCAGAATTTCAGGTCTTCCACTTCTGCTGATAACCGTAGTCAACTGAGCCTTCCAACCTGCCTACCACAGTCCTGCTTATGGGGAACAGTTGGAATTTCTTCTATTTCCTCCTAAAATCAAACGTAGCAGTAGTTTCCCTTATTGTCCTGTCTCCTGTAATTATGTCAGATTGGATCACAATATGTTCACTATTGCCAAGTAGCCATCTCGTCGGTTCATAGACCAGCTGCTGTAACAATTGTGTCACTTATGCCATTATTAGTAGCATATTGTGTTAAAACGTACATGTTTGTGGTAATATTTTTTGCCTGTGTCTAGGTCAAGGGTGTCAAACACAATCACATTAAGGGGCCGAAATCCAAAACTCAGGCTAAGTCGTGGACCAGACCCCGCCCCCATAATAATACTAATTATAAATTCATTTTTTCCATTCATATAATCTTATTAACAGATAATGGCAATGGTTAACCACAAAATTAAACTACTTCTCAACATTCATTCCTAACAGAAAACAGATAACCCCTATGCAAATACGGGACCAAAAACTAAAAGTACAATATATTTTTAAAAAACACCCTAAGATTCAAGACTCTGCATGCAGTACAACCCCCAGAGAAAAAGAAATAAATATATTTCTTCCTGAGCAGATTAAAATGCTCAAAATTGCCACAATTCAAACACTAACATGAAAATAAAACCATTTCCCCTACCTTTGTGTCTCCCTCCCTCCATGCTGTGCCTCCCTCCGGCGGGTGTTTAACCTTCTGGCCGGCTCCATCCTGACCGTTCTATGCAGCCCGCAGTCCGATGCTCCTCGGTGTCATCTTGTGGCCGACTCCCTCCTCAAAGCCGTAGTGTGCACGGAGCCACGTGCAGCGGCTCCTCATACGTCCTGCACCTGAACCGGAAGCCTTCTCTCTGACGTCTCAATGTCAGAGGGAATGCTTCTGGATGAAGTGTGGGATGCGCAAGGAGCCACTGCACGCGGCTCCGTGCACATTATGGCTCTGAGGAGGAGGGAGCCGGCCACAAGGTAAAACTGGGGGCATCGGGCCGCGGGCTGCATAAAACGACCAGGCAGGCCGGATTTGGCCCGCGGGCCTTGAGTTTGACACCTGGGTTATACTTATACACTACTTTGGGTGAATTTCCTAAAAAATATATTAATAAATAAACATCCCTCCTTAGCATGTCTTAATTAAATATTTACCTGATCAGTAATTGAAGACGGTGTAGGGTTTCCCTTGGGCAATGATGCATGAATAAGCCGAGATATTTGAAAAGGGTGCATCAGCTTTATCAACCGCTTTTCTTTCAGATCTGAATGCTTCTCACTTGTTTTTATGCCTTATTAGTGTTCTGATCTATCTATTTATTTTTGACTTCTCTTTAAATGATGTTGCTGTTGGAACCTCAAAATCAGCTGACATCAGCAGTGTTACTAGCTATGTTGGCCTTCGTAAAGCTTTAAAGACTTGGCTTTCTATGAACAGTTTTGGTAGTTCTTTTATTTTGTTAATTTTTGATATTAAGGGGGAAGTCATCATTATATTATGCAATGAATTCCCCCCTAGGTGTTGATCTTTTAATTATATTTTTTGTCAATTTTAAATATATGTTAGAATTGGCTAATGTTTTTGTAACCTGCTTTAAAACTCTGCAGCAGTAAGGAATATATCAAATGAATCAAATAAGAACATAAGTAGTCGCCTCCGCCGGGGCAGACCAGAGGTCCATCCCGCCCAGCGGTCCGCTCACGCGGCGGCCCATCAGGCATATTGCCTGAGCAGCGGTCCCTGACTAATTTTATACCTACCTCTACACTTATCTCTAAACCTTCCACTACTCTTATCTGTACCCCTCAATCCCTTTGTCCTCCAGGAACCTATCCAGGTCTTCCTTGAAACCCTGTACTGTGCTATTTCCTATCACGGCCTCCGGAAGGGTGTTCCATGTGTCCACCACCCTCTGTGTGAAAAAGAATTTCCTTGCGTTTGTTCTAAACCTGTCCCCCTTCAATTTCATCGAGTGTCCCCTTGTTCTTGTGGTTTCTTTCAAATTGAAAAATCTGTCCTTGTCAACCTTTTCGATGCCCCTCAGGATCTTGAAGGTCTCTATCATATCTCCTCTGAGTCTCCGCTTTTCCAGGGAGAACAGCCCCAGCTTCTTCAGTCTGTCAGTGTATGTAAGGTTTTCCATACCCTTAATCAGTTTAGTTGCTCTTCTCTGGACTCCCTCAAGCATTGCCATGTCCTTTTTGAGGTACGGTGACCAGTACTGTACACAGTATTCCAGATGCGGGCGCACCATAGCCCGGTACAGTGGCAGGATGACTTCTTAATGATACCTAACATTTGGTTTGCTTTCCTCGAGGCTGTGGCGCACTGTGCCGACGCCTTCAATGTCATTGTGCTTCTTAGCTTTCTTCGAGGTCCTTTTACAAATTGCATGAGAAAGACCAGCGCAAGGGCATTCTGAGATCACTTTCTATCACAACTAAAGCTATTTTTACCACAGCTGAAAATAGGTCAATTTTCAGAATTAATGGCCATGCACTAATACTGCAATTAGAATACAGCCATTTTTAAAAATGAGCACCTATTTTGTTGGCATTATGGGCTTCCGTACTAGTCCCACACTAATCAGTTCGGCATGGTAATATAGCTGCGTAACTGATTAGCACTTCCTGTTCCCACACTTTCCACCTGCAGAAAAATGCCATTTCTTTTCGCGTGCACACAGTGCAAAATTATTGCAGGATTGCCTGAGCGTGTCCTATGGTAAGCCTTTTTAAGCTGCAATAAGCATGCTCTAGCTCAGGCGTAGGGAACTCCGGTCTTCGAGAGTCGGGTTTTCAGGATTTCCCCAATGAATATGCATTGAAAGCAGTGCATGCAAATAGATCTCCTGCATATTCATTGGGGAAATCCTGAAAACCCGACTCTCGAGGACCGGAGTTCCCTACCCCTGCTCTAATTCTTCCCATAGCTTAGCATTGTGGATTACCTCATCCTAGTCTTCCACATCGCACATGAAATTTCTGTCCTGTTATGCTTTTGGATTCTGTCATACTTAACATCTGGAGGACACCTCTACTGAGGCATCGATATCACACAGTGTTTCAAAATCATAGGACCCTTTTCCTTTTTCTCTGGGTGTATAATAATGAAACATCACATAGATAAATGCAAAGAACATTACACTGAAAATTGCTGAACTTAATTTGCACTGACACTGTTTAAAGCAGTGGTTCCCAACCCTGTCCTGGAGGACCACCAGTCCAATCAGGTTTTCAGGATATGAATATGCATGGAGCAGATTTGCAAATTTCTCTCATGCATATTCATTAGGGATAGCCTGAAAACCCGATTGGCCTGGTTGGGAACCACTGCTTGAAAGTGTACGAGTGTTCAAATGTCAGCTGTTTACTGTGATGTGTCATCAATGATACACAAGTCTGAGCTTCCTCACGATTTCAAGATATGCTTTGAAGTATCTTTATTTTGTGATTAAACATCATATGATTGGCCTAATTTATTACTTCCGTTTTGATCATACTATTAGATTTTACATAAGAATAGCCTTAGTGGGTCAGACTAATGGTCCATCAAGCCCAGTAGCCCATTCTCACGATGGCCAATCCAGGTCACTAGTACCTGGCCAAAACCCAAGGTGTAGCAATATTCCATGCCACCAATACAGGGCAAGCAGTGGCTTCCCCCATGTCTTTCTCAATAACAGACTATAGACTTTTCCTCCAGGAATTTGTCCAAACCTTTCTAAAGAACATAAGAACATAAGCATTGCCTCTCCTCATCAGACCAGAGGTCCATCATGCCAAGCAGTCCGCCCACGCGGTGGCCCATCAGGTCCAGGACCTGTAGTATTTTTCTATCTATACTCTTCTATCCATTTTTGCTTTAGGAATTTATCTAATCTTTTCTTGAACCCTGATATCGTGCTCTGTCCTATCACACCCTCTGGAAGCTCATTCCAGGTGTCCACCACTCTTTGGGTGAAGAAGAACTTCCTAGCGTTGGTTCTGAATCTGTCCCCTTTTAATTTTTCTGAGTGCCCTCTCGTTCTTGTAGTTTTTGAAAGTTTGAAGAATCTGTCCCTCTCCACTTTCTCTATGCCCTTCATGATCTTGTAAGTCTCTATCATGTCCCCTCTAAGTCTCCGCTTTTCCACTCTTACCACATCCTCTGGCAATGCGTTCCAGAGCTTAACTATTCTCTGAGTGAAAAAAAATTTCCTCCTATTGGTTTTAAGAGTATTTTCCTGTAACTTCATCGAGCATCTCCTAGTCTTTGTACTTTTTGACGGAGCGAAAAATTGATCCACTTGTATCCGTTCTACTCTATTCAGGATTTTGTAGACTCCCCTCAGCCATCTCTTTTCCAAGCTGAAGAACCCTAACCATTTTAGTCTTTCCCATACAAGAGGATTTCATCCCCTTTATCATCTTGGTTGCTCTTCTTTGAACCTTTTCTAGTGCCACTATATCTTTCTTGAGATAAGGAGACCAGAATTGAAAGCAATACTCCAAATGAGGTTGCACCATGGAACGATACAGGGGCATTATAATATTTTTAGTCCACAGCATGGTTTATGAAAAAAGCTTCATTGCTCTATGTCAGGGGTTCTTAATCTGGGTTTCAGGGGGTCTGTAAGGATAAATATATTCATTATACAGCCCTGTACTGTTGATTTTTCTCACAGATAACGAGAAAGTAGATTTAGTAGTAGTAATTGTAGTAGAAAATGTAGATCTGTTTTAATTTTCACAAGAGGATTGTATTTCTTAATTATAAGGAGTGGCCATTACTTTTTGCATCAAAAGGAGTGGGTTTTTTTAATTGTTTACTTTAAAGTTTAATAATACTTGCGTGTGTCTTATATGTATGAGACAATCGAATATCGATAAATAAAGTCCATTATATTCATTGCATGCATACGAATATTTCTGGGGAAGGGGTGCATAGCTTTCATCAGATTTTGAAAGGGGTCCGTGACTCAAGAAAGGTTAAGAATCACTGCTCTATGTAGTTTTCTTTCCATAGAACATTACATTACATTAGTGATTTCTATTCTGCCATTACCTTGCGGTTCAAGGCAGATTACATAAGGAGTTATTTGGACATTTAGGAATACATAAGGAGTTATCTGGACATTTCCCATGGTATTATGAAGTGGAGCGGGTCGCTATTGGGGATTGAGATGATTCTTGCTGTGTTAGATTCTTGGATGTCCTAGAAAACTCATTCTCTGAGAACAAGATGGCATTATATTCTCACATGAGGGTGATGTCATCTAGAGAACCCAGTACAGACACTACCAAGTGCTAGTCTCGGTTAGGGCGCTGGTCTTTGACCAGGGGGCTGCTGTGTGAGCGGACTGCTGGGCATGATGGACCACTGGTCTGACCCAGCAGCGACAATTCTTATGTTCTAAATCTTTAACAATTCAAAAAGAACCCACAACAGAGGGAGAAAAACGTAGCAAACAAAAACAGATCTGTCCAGACCCAGAAGTAGAAAGGGTGGGGGTAAGAGACAGCTCCAACAACACTATCGAATAATAATAGTAGTGAAAGGAAGCCCTCAGTCACACAACTGGTTATGGGGAAACACCCCAAGAGCACCAGCTGTCACAAGTATAACCCACTCACGGGTAGTAACTATGAAACATTCCGGGCTAACCCTATGTGCAATAAATATGTGAACCAGTGCACAAGTAAATAATATAAATGTATAAATTTATAGGTTGTAAAGGCTGTCTCTACCCCCCATCTGGGGAGCCAGAGCTACCAAAATCAGCCAAGCAGGCACAAATAAAAGCTAGGTCAGCTATTAGAAGTACTTAGTGAACAAGAAAAATAGCCAGCCATGATGAAGCTCGTCCAAAGGGACTCCGTTTTGAGGGTAAAAACCTCAGGAACCAGCCAGGCTATCTCAATAAAGTCTCAGATGATATCGCAAAGTAGAAAATGGCGCTGGCCCGAGGGGAACGCCTTCTAGAATTTAACTGCTGCGTGCCCATATGTCTCATGACCATCAATCACGTGGCGTCTGACCCGGGAGATTCAAAATCTCTCTATACAAAAATCTCCAAACGCAGGAAAAGGAAGATGATACAAAATAATAATGATAATAACTGGATATATGGTGTATCCCCTGAAGGGGAGGAGGAAATACATAACAAGAAAAAAATCAAATGGCACCTTGCCACTCAATGTATTCATTGAGCCCCAACGGGTGCAGTGATTGGAGCTCGAAAATCCAATATTATTCTCTCCGTTGTAAAAAAGTCACTTTGTCGCCATCAGAGTCCTCAGGAACCTGCTCGATAATATTCCAACGTAGGTCAGAAAAAGAATGCCGCAATTGAACACAGTGAGGTACTATGGGAGGACTCATGGACTGAGTATTGATTCTGCTTCTGTGCTCAATAAGGCGAGTTCTGATAGATCTTTGAGTACGCCCTACATATAACATTCGACACGGACAGGTTAGAACATAAATAACCCATGTTGATCTACAGTGAGTGAAAGATTTTAAAGAGTACACTTTTTGAGTGTGAGGGTGCACCCACTGTGCACATTCAATGGTAGTTTTGCATATATCACACATGATGTTACAGCTGTTATGTTTGCCTTTGCAGATCCTAAACCTAGAATCAGACACAAACTTTGAACGGACTATATGATAGGCCAGATTCATAGTCTGGGAATATGCAATGCATGGTTGATCCTGAAAGGATGAATTCAGTTGTGAAACATGCCAGTGCCGTCTTATGATCCCAGCTATGTTTGCTGCCTGATCAGAAAATGTCAACACACAGATGGTTTTAGTGTCCTCGGAGGCAGCTGTATTATACAGTAATAGCTCTCTGTTGGCATAAAGAGCCCTGGTATAAGCACGTTGAAGAACCTGATGAGGGTAACCTCGTTCTTTGAAAAGATCATATAAGATCTGGGCTTGGACTCGAAATTCTCTGTCACTTGAACATAACCTGCGGATCCGCAGGAACTGGCTGATAGGAATTGATTGTTTCAGCCATGTAGGATGACAGCTGGTGTAGTTGAGGTAGTTGTTAATATAGGACTATGTTATGAAACTAAAACATCCAAGAAAGATATTTGTTCCATGCTGGTAGTCATGGTGAAATGCAAATTGGAATCCTGAGAATTTAACCAGTCCAAAGAGAACAGAAGGAGTTCATTAGGTCCAGTCCAGATGCAAAACACATCGCCAATAAACCTGAGCCAAACCTTGATATACATGTACCAAGGAGAAGAATATAGATATTGTTCTTCAAAATAGGAAACATATAAATTTGCGATACTGGGAGCTGCGGCTGTGCCCATTGCGATGCCATGCGTCTGAAGGAAAAAGTCCTTATCGAATTTAAAATAATTATGGTTGAGCACAAGCTTAGCCAACTGGATGAGAAAATCAGCTCTAATCTGTTCATGGTAAACTTCCTGCATAAAAATCCTGGATATGAGTTCCAAAGCTGTCTCTTGAGGTATGTTGGAATATAAAGATTCCAAATCCAATCTTATTAATATGTGGGTATTTTGTATGTCTGTCAACTGTTCAATGGTAGACAAAAAATGTGTAGTGTCTTTTACATATGCCCTGGCTTTGCTGACAAGAAGTTTGAGAAACCAATCGATAAATTTTGAGTAGGGCTCCAGCACCATGCCTCTAAGGGACACAATCGGACGTCTGGGCGGGGGTCGCACCTCGTTATGTACTTTAGGGACAATATAAAAAAATTTGGTTATACTTGTGACAGCTCATGCTCGTGGGGTGTTTCCCCATAGCCAGTTGTGTGACTGAGGGCTTCCCTTCACTACTATTATTATTCGATAGTGTTGTTGGAGCTGTCTCTTCCCCCCACCCTTTCTACTTCTGGGGCAGGGGAGATCTGTTTTTGTTTGCTCTTTTAAATCTTTAGGCAGAGGCCATACCGTGCATGTGCCAGTACCTTCCCACCTGATGTTGGCTCATGGGATCATCAGCTCTAAGTTTTCCACGGAGCCGAGAAACTGAGACTTCAGTATTTCCTCATTGAGTCAGACTTTAAAATCTTTTTTGTGCCTTCCTAATATTATTTTATTGTTCTTTTCTTCATAATTCTTTTTATCATTTTCTAATGCTTTCATCAAGTTTGGTTAATTCTGTCAGTTTTGGGATTTTTGGCCTTTAGGCCACTTCAAGGCCTTTTTCAACCTAGGAAGCGAGCCTTTTGACTTTGCATCAGCCATTTTCCCCTCCATGTCAGAGTGCCAAGTGGCTTCAAGAAATGCACTCAATGTAACCGGACCATTTCAGGCTCTGACCCCCACAATTGGTCTGTTCAGTGCCTAGATCTTGAACATTGGGACATTTGTTGTAAACTCTCTGTGTATAGAAAAAGAGGTCACTGAAAGCCCGACAAATTTAGTGTGAAAAACCTTTTGGTTTGGCATCAATATCAAGCATGACAGGAGATTTGTGGGTCAACTTGCATTGGCACCATTATTGGTATTGATACCACATATGTCAATGCTGCATAGGAAGTATCGAACATTGGGCTCTCTTCAGAGACAAGACTCAACATTGTCTTTGTCCATGCTTCATTCCTCCTCTTCTAGATCTGGCAGGTTGTCCTCCCAGATGTTTACCTCCTCGATGCATACATTGATGCATTAGCGTCGGAAGTAACGCAGCAGAGGGAAGGCCAGCCTCAAGCAGCCTGTTTAATAGCGCTGCCTCTGCTGGCCGGCCATCATTGCTGTTTGGGGAGGACCCACGGGTAAGAGATACTGGCTTCATATGAGGAGGGGGTTAAATTAAAGGCCAGACCTGTGCAAAAGAAAGGGAGGGGGATTGTCAAATCAGGACTAGGACCAGGAGTGTGAGAGACAACAGGTCTGTGCAGAATTCTGCACTGCATGGGTGGGGAAGCATCTAGGAAACCTACCGCTCATTGCTGTTACCACTTTAAATGGACACAGTTCTCTTTCTGGTGTGCATTGCATTCTTTGGAACCTATTACCTCCCCTCTTCCATCAATACTAGACTACTTTCTATATTTCTCCAACACTGATCTAAAAACCAACTTCATTAGCGTTCATCTCAGTCTTTTCAGTGCGTTTGTGATGGGGTGGGCGTCCTGTCACCAGAAACACCAAATTTAAAGAAGAAGGCCTCAGTGAAAACACACTACTTAAAAACAACATGAATTTAAAGCCGGGAACAGATACCATTGATGAGATTCATTTGCATTCAGATTTGCATATGGACACAGCAAAGATAACTGGGAGCTTGCTACTCACCCCAAGGGAAAAAGGGGTTAGAAAACAAGATTCCCAGGACTAGTGACCTGGAAATGGAGAACTTGTCAGAAGCTCTTGGGCAACCCTCGGGAGGGGGTGTGGGGTGTGAATGCTAGTATTTGCCTAACCCTAGGTAAGCCAGCCAAAAGGATCCTGATATGGCCAGTGTGTGGCCAAGGACTATGCCCTATGGGGAATTTGGGCCCAAGGGTATTCAAGAGTCCAAGAGTGGACCAGAGTGACTGGGAGTGACCAAAGTGACCAGAAGTAACAAAATTGACCGGAATTAACCGCTCAACAGCATTCCACTCATGTCTAGAAACATGGAGGGGTGTTTTCAATAGGACATCTAAGTCAAACTTTGGACATTCTTGCAAGGATATCCAAAAGTTGGGTCAGGAAAATGACCATTTTTGAAACCACAAGATGTCTATTTTTAAATGACTCGTTTAGACATTCTGGTCCTTAGGACATCTGTTTTTGGGGGGCCATTTTTGAAAATACAAAATGTCCAAAAGAAGCCCATTTAGACATTGGAGGTGCCAGCATTTTAATAGACTGGCCACACAGGCATGCCAACATAGCAGTGCAGCACCTTAGGAGGCACTGCTGTGAACTTCACAGAAAGGGTGTCAGGTACACATTTCACCAGAACCCCTTATAGTGTACGATGAGCCCTCCAAAACCTACTGTACAAACCCTTATGGCTGCAAGTGTCACCTATGTGGCAGTACAATAGTTTATAGGTGGGTTTTAGTGGGCTTACACTTTCTCCACCATAAATGGGTGGGATATGGGCCTTGATCCCCCTCTTGCTGCTCTACTAGGATTTCCCATAATACCTGCAGCTGTCATAGAAACTCAAATGTACTATTTCTTTCACATCTTTGGGGGTGGGTGGGAGCTTCAGTGACCACTGGGGGACTGTGGAGGGGTCATGCCTTCATGCATCCAGTAGTCATCTGGTCAGTTTGGGTAACTTTTTGGCACTTGTGCACTTTTAAAACAGGTCTAACTCCGAATGTCTAAATGCCTTACTAAAAGTTTCATTATCCCTGCAAGACATCCAAAACATGTCCCCTTGAGATTTAGATATACTAGAGGGAAAATGACCTGCAAGACATCTAAGAAAATTGACACTACGTTTTGGCAATTAAAATGTCCAAGTGCCACTTTATGCCAGTTTTTGGACATGTTTCTGTTGTGAAAATGAGCCCAAAACCTCTCTTTTCATCCTTTAGTACAGTCGACTCCGCTTAAGTGCACACCCTTCGGACTGGATTGCCATGTGTCCTTAAACGGAGTGTGCGCATCACTTGTTAGTCATGAAAAATTACAGTACGCTGTAGTCAAATGCAATAAAACTTTTATTCAACCAAAAACACATCGAATACAATGTAATACAGTACAGTGATAGAAACAGTACTGTTTGGTCTAATGCAATAAACTTTTTTAAAACCAACATTCTACTAAAATAATCAGTCATTGATTTATGCACGCAGATTGCATGATTCAGTCTATGTATCTGACTACTGATGCTGTAAAACTGTCCATAGTCAGCCATTTATTTCCAGATAACAACGCAGCGTGTGTAGGGACTTCAGCACGTCTGAGAAGGAGGTGGTTCATTAGTTGTGATGACAGCAGCAGTATCTCCGTCATCATCGGACTCTTGGTTGTCTGCAGTGTTTTAAATCACTGTTCAGATATCAGAATTAGAGCTGTCAGATAGTGTGTCAGATCGTTGTCAACAGCTACATACAGCTCAAACTCTTGTGATGAGAGTTCAATTGGGAGTTCAATGGATGAAGTGTCAGCTTCAGTTGTCTCATCAGATGCGTGAACGAAGCTCGCCCGTTGAAAGCAATTTGAAATCACTGATGATGAGACTCGACTCCATGCCTCCTGTACCATATGAAGAGTCGAGCGCCGTCATTTTTCTCACCAGCTCAGCAGCTTGGGGGCTGGTTTCCATGCTTGCATCAATCACTGCCATTACATATCATAAGATGAGTGGCGTGTAATGATGTTTGACGTTTGCGATGATCCCTTGGTCCATCGGCTGGATCAAAGAGGTCGTGTGTGGCGGCAAAAACATGAGTTTGATGTTGGTTAGTCTTACGTCATTGCTGTGTGCTGCACAGTTATCACACAGCATTAGAATGTGTCTCCAATGCCTTCTCATCAGATTGTTAAGCTTCTGTAACCATTCAATCTACAATGTCGCCGTCATCCATGCATTTTTGTTGCGTTCATATTCAACATGCAGGCGTTTAATGTTTTTGAAGCACTGAGGATTTCAATTCTTCCCAATCACTAGTGGCTCGAGATTTTCACCATATTGCAACTTAGCAGCAATGTCAATCGTTCCTTTGGCACTTTGAAGCCAACAGCTTCACTGCGTTTGAAAGCCAATGTTCCGTCAGGGATGGACCACCAGTAGAGGCCCATCTCATCAGTGTTGAACACGTCACGTAGTTCATATCCACCAATGACTGATGGCAACACTTCTATGACCCATCTTTCAGTACCAAATTCATCTGCGTCTTGTTTTTTGCCATGCTGCTTCTTAAATTTCATGCCATTATGAATTTTTCCACTCTAACCATCCGTTTATCGCTTTGAAGTCTTCTACACCCAGATAACAGTGCTGCTTTCTCTATCAGCAGAGGTCCACTGATTGGCAGTTGTCAACTTCTAGCTTCTGCAAACCATTGCAGCAACGCCTGTTCAATGTCTCCAGCCTTCTCAATTCTTTTTCGTTTTCTAGTAGGATTTCTGTTGTTCTGCCAGTCTTTCAATATCGCTTCCTTTTTTTGTAAAGCCGAGAAATCTGGCTAGGATTGAATGCTGTAATGTTTTGCAATAGAGACCTGACTCTCCCTTTAGTCAAGTCTCTTTAACACATCAATGTTCAGCCAAAGACAATGATTTTTGTCCATGCGACGCCATGGTACAGTATTGTAGTTCTGAAAAGTTCGAACACATGGCTAGGCCTAGGCTATAGTTCCAAAACATGTAGCTCATTCAATATATTCAAATGTGTGCAAGGGTGGGTCTGGTTGGCTTGTCAGAACGTGTGAATGAAGTTAACCGGAGTGAATGTGATGTGAGAGAATGGTGATTGGACCTATAACATCTGTGCGCATAAGTGGATTGTGTGCATATCAGAAGTGCAATTATCTGGAGTTTATGTCCATTTACTTTAATATAAAAAAAAGGGGACCATGCAGGTCACATGCGGATAACCGAAGCGTGCACTTAACTGACATGCACTTAAGTGGAGTCGATTGTAGTCCGTTTCATGAAAGGCTTCATTCACACAAAACAACCTATCAAGCTTCCACCTGGTCCTTGGAATCCCAATGTGGTTCTTTCTGTTCTCATGATGTCTCCCTTTGAGCCACTTTCATGTTGCTCTCTGAAACTTCTGACTTTGAAAGTCATTCGTAGAGCCCTCATGTCTACATGTCATGTGAGTGAACTTCAAGCCTTTGTCTCGAGTCCTCCATACACAAGATTCTATCATGACATGCATACCAAAGTCCTCCCTACTTTCACCTTAACCAATCCATAGTTTTGCCTGTCTTCTTTCCAAAACCACAATCCCATCCTGGAGAAGCAGCCCTTCACACCTTAGACTGTAAGGGTACCTTGACATAATACCTGGAAGTCCTTTGAGCTCTTTGTAGCCTTTGACTCTAACAAACTAGAGGTTGCTGTTTCCTAGAGAACCATCTCTGCTAGACTAGTGAACTGTGTTTCCTTCAAGTATTCTCAGGCTGGGATGATGTTGCAAGGCCATGTCACAGCCCACAATATGGGGGCCTATGGCTCCTCAATAGCTAATTTCTGCTCTACCTCTGTTGAGGACATCTGCAAAACAGCTACTTAGTCTTCTATACATATGTTTACCTCTCATTACTCTTTGGAACAAAACTCCAGAAGAGACAGTCAGTTTGGACAGGCAATTTTGCAAAATCTTTTCACTTCCTGAGCACCAACTTTCCCTCCAACCCTGTTTATTCTGTGTGTAACCTCTTCCAGAGTCATGATCCTGGCAGCTTGGAAACCCCTCATGTGAGAATATGAATAATGCATGTTTGTCCTCAGAGAAAGCAAAGTTGTTCTCCAAGGACAGTATATATTCTCACAACCTGCCCACCTATCCTAGTTGGCTTCTTAGCTTTTTTATTGGTTCCGTGAGCTGATGTTGAGTGGAAAGGCACTAGCACATGCGTGATATGGGCACTTGGCAGTGTCTGTACTGAGTTCTATGGATGACATCGCTCACATGTAAGAATATATGCCTCAGAGAACAGCTGCTACAAGTAAGTGTCTTCACTTTCTGATCCCTCACTTAGGAAAGTATTTACCATATTACTTGTTTTCTTTGTTTGCATGCAGGACATCCTCCTTTTCTGTTGGGCCTATGAGCAGGAGGAGAGACCCAGCTTTACGAGACTCATGGAGATGTTGGAGAAATTGCCAAAGCGGAATCGCCGCCTTTCCCACCCTGGCCACTTCTGGAAATCAGCAGAGTAAGACAAAGCATCCTTAGCTAAAAGTTTGAATGGGAGTCGTAGTATGCAAATAAAAGGAAGCTGTAGAACCTGGAAAAATTTAGCAACTCAATGAGAATCAATATCCTCCTAATTCAATATAGTGTGTAGAATTTAATTGCTTAACGAGCCAATTAGCAGCACTGATATCAATTAGAGGTGCTAATTAGTAATAACTGGAATTCACATGTGCATCTTTACAGTCAGTATTCTCTAAAGATTTGCATATAACATGGGCAGGTCAGGGACGTTTCTGGGATTTGGGCATTCAGGGAATCCATGCTTAATTTAAGCGTGGTGATTTATATCAGGGTTCAGTTGGTGTAAATCCTCATGCCCCAAATTGGGTGGGGATCCCATAGCACTCAACAGAATTGAGTCCTATATATAGAGAAAAAGACCTCAGTTTGTTTGTGAATATTAGTACTTTTAGTTTTTGGTCCTGCATTTGAATGGGGTTATCTGTTTTCTGGCAGGAATGAATGTTGAAAAGCATACAGTATGCTTTGTGTATTTTAATTTTGTAGTTTACCATCATGTATTGTTAATATGATTATATATGAAAAATGAATGGAAAAAAATGGTGTTACAATTAGTACTATTATGGGGGGTGAAGATGGGCACGACTTAGCCCAGTGTTCTTCAACTGCCGGTCCACAAAATAATTATTTTATTTCCGCCGGTCCATAGGTGTCAGAAGGTTGAAGAACACTGGTCTAGGGCATGAAACCAAGAGGCTGGAGTGAACGCTTAACCCATAAGAGTGAATATTGCACAAACCTTGCAGGAGTATCACAGCTCACAGAAGCAGAATGTAAACACGACATCGAGACTTCCATATACAGCGTTAATAATGTTTATGCTTCAAACTGCAATTCACTCATTAACACATCAAATCTGACTAGCTGATTTTATGCACAGTGCTTTGATATTTACTATAAACTTAGACCCTGATTCTCCAAAAGTGCGTCCCGATTTTAGGCAGCTGTAGACGTCCTACAGCTGTCTAATCAGCCAATCGGGATGCACGTTTTTTAAAAAAAAATGCTCCCCAAGCAGGCCTGAAGGCACCTCCGGGAGCCTAGGGAGACCCGCAAGATACCTAAGCTCGCCTACAGGCCTTAGGCGAACTTAGGCGGCCCTACGCGTCTCCCTAGTAGAGGAAGAGACGCTTAAAATGTAGGCCAGCAAAATGCTGGTCTACATTGTAAGTAGACACGGCCGCTATACTGATCGCGGCAAGGGATCTCCCTGCTGCAATAAAGTATAGCGGCCGCGGCCGCCTGTCCCATCACCGACAGGAGGATGCCTAACTCCTCCTGTCGGACCCCCCTCCCCCCCAAACTCGTAATCGCCGACAGGAGGATGCCAAAAGGTTGGACACCCCTGCTCTAGAGAGTACTGTATTCACTCTATATTCTGGCCGGGTGTAGGCCTGGCTAGTGTGGGTCAAGGCTATAACTGCCCAGCTCACAGATCTCAACCGAGCAAATTTTTAAATTGAAGTTGGCAGAAAATTTGGTACTGGGAAAAAAATCCTAAGGTCCAGAGTTACAAACAGTTCCTTGATTATGTACTTTTATTGGAACAAAGGTTTCTCTTTAAACAATCCCCAAAACTAGTTTCACCAAAACAACAAAACATCTCCCATCTGGGTTCTATAAGTTTCTTTTAAAGTTCAAAACAAATTTGAGTTCAAACTCTCTTCTTTCCGCTATTACAGTCCCACCAACATTTAGGCAGGCTTTAGTCTGGCGGCTGGCCTACTCAGGCTCAGCCAAGCTCACATGCTTACAAGGACAGGCAAATTAGCTTTCTCTCAAACTTCCTTTACAGTCCATCATTGAGTTTTTATTATAAGGCCAAACTCAATGGCTTTGGGATCATCAGTTATTTGTGAACCCTCCCCCCAAATCCCATTCAGGTTTCAATCATTTAAAGTCCCATGTGATGTTATATTGCCTATTTAGGGACACGTTTGAATTATAACTTCTTTTCCCATTGCAAATTGGATCGACATATCCAGGACCCCCTCATCTCCATTCCTATACACTATTGTATTTCTCCCCAATAACCTAATAATAATAATAACTTTATTTTTTCTATACCGCCACAATCTTACGACGTCTAGGTGGTTTACACTGAAGAAAGCTGGACAATCAGTGAATTACAGAATACAATTACATTACATTAGTGATTTCTATTCCGCCATTACCTTGCAGTTCAAGGTGGATTACATCCAAACTAAAAACAAGAATTACATTCCAAATTTGAAGTAAAAGAATAAGCGATGAGATAAAACATTTAAAGTTACCAGTGGGAAGTAGAAGTCTTTAGGAGATAAGAATAGGGTGAATTTTGGGGTTTTAGATAATGTTTGGTAAATAGAATATTAGAGAGTACTAAGGGTATAGAGAGTGCTGGATAGGTTTTATGTGTTTTTTGAAGAGTATGGTTTTAATATCTTTCTTGAAGGTTTTGTAGTCTGTGGTTGTAGTTAACAGAGTAGTGAATTGTAAAATTACACATATTTCTCAAAGTTATCAGCATGGTGTTAATAGTTTTAAAATGGTATCTGATTAGGAGATAAATCTATCGAACAGTGCTGTCTTAATTTCTTTCCGAAATGCGCCGTAGGTCAACCTGGCTCTGTTGATGTAATTGCCCAGCCAGGTCTGCTATTTACTAGCTTGAAACTTAAAAGTTCTGTCCAGAAAGGACCTGTATTTGCAATCAGTGATCCTTGGATAGGCAAAAAGATTGCAATTTCTGGTTGTCCTAGTGGGGATGTGTAGCTCGAAATGTGGTAAGAGATAGGTAGGGGGCCATTCCCCACACCAGTTTAAAGCAAAAGCAAGAGAACTTGAACATTATTTGTGCCTCCAGCACTGTCATCATTTATTCTCTTTGAATTTAAATGTAATCCCCCCAAGTGTGATAAGCGGGCTAATAAATTTTAATAAAACTTGAAACTTAAAGCAGGCTTGACATTATTCACAGTTCTTTTCTGTTGTTAAAGGCTTTCTCACACTGCTGTAAAGTTACAAACAGTTCTTGTACTCCTTCCTGGAAAAACAATGGCCTAAATGTTCTCCTCCTTTCTTGAATGAGCAGCTTCAGCAAATGCTAGAAAACATACCCCCTCCTTTTCTAACGCGTAGCATGGGTTTTAGCGCTGGCAGCAGTGGGAACTGCTCAGACGCTCATAGAAATTCTATGAGCCAGCGCTAAAACCCCTGCTCCACGTTAGTAAAGGAGGGGATAGTCTTTCCTTTGTCAGGACATTCCTATAACAATGCATGGTCAAATGCTTTCAACTTTAAGCTAAGTTCAAGTTCAATTTATTTGATATACCGCAAATATGAAACTGAGGTTAAAATCTCAGCAGTTTACAATAATATTTATAAAAAATAAAAAAGGGGCAGGAAGACAAAATGATTCAAATTGGAAACATAAGGAAAGGAAAAGAAAGAGTTGGTTACAATAAAAACAAAAAAGTGGGGGAAGGAGTGAAACAGAAGATGGGGTAAAGCACTAGGCGTGTTTGATTTCTGCCCATACATATTGGAATAAATTGCCCACAGATTATGTCTGGAGATCAAAGAGAACATTCAGTGCAGAAGTAGGATAGAAAATTACCAGGGAGTTATAAGCAAAATGCTGGAAAGAGGTAATGTGCCTCAACTGCATATTAAATGTTGAGAATAAGCCGATTATGAGCAAAAATAATAGGCCTTTAGTTGCGCTTTGAATGTCAGGAATGAGCTTTCAGGGCGAAGATAGGAAGGTAAGAATTCCAAAGAGTGGGAGCCATTACGGAAAATCAAGAAATAATTGGCAAAATGATAGGACAAGAAGTAACTGTTGTTGAGATGAATGAAGGGTTCTTTGTGGAGAGTATTGAACCAAGAAACTGAATAAGAAAGAAGGAAGTTCACTTGATAATATTTGGTGAGAGAGAATATTGTATTTAAATGGGATGCGATATGAGACTGGAAGAATATGCTCAGTCTTTAGTAGTGGAGTGAGATGATTGAACTTGGAACAATGATGAAGTAGTCTAACTGCAGTGTTCTGAACTAATTGTAGACAGCAAACAAAAATTGACCCATAATACTCCACAGACCCGAAGGTCAACCAAGACAGAAACAACGATGTCCAAGATGCAGGTCTTTATTGAAAATATAGTCAAATAATCCAAATGACGAGATGTCAAGGACCCAAAAAATGGAGACTATGGACCCAACATGGTCTGTGTTTCGACAACCCTATCTTCCTCAGGGGTCCCTGAAAGTCCTAATTCAAAAATGTGGATCAAATCCTAAAACCTAAAGTGGTCAAATATGGGAATGGACTGGTCCAAGTAGAAAACTCTGCGCGATTGAAAAAACATCAATAGCTTCTGAACTAATTGTAGCCTGTGCAACTGATATTTAGACAGACCAATAAGGATGGAGTTACAGTAATCAAGCTTGGACAACAACAGAGAGGGTAAAAGAATATGGAGTGAGTTTTGTTGAAGAAATAAGCAAATGGATCGAATTTGATGGAGAGCATAAAAGGAGGAAAATACCACCTTAGAGATATGAGAATGAAAGCTTAAGGGATTGTCTATTACAACACCTAAGATTTTAGTTGTTGATGAGAATTTCAGGGGACTCCATAGTGAAGATTAATGTTTTTACTGGTGAGTTTCTTTAAGAGAAAAGCAACACTGCAGTATTTTGAGAATTAACTTGAAGTTTGTTTAGTGTAAGCCAGTCTGCTATGATGTCTAATTTTGCAGAAATGGCGGAAATGTTGATTGTGAATGAGTCTCGAGTGGGAACATGAGCTGAAAATCGTCTGAGTAGATGAAAAATGTGAAATCTAAGGACTGTAGAACAAGAGTAAGAGGTGCAAGGAAAATATTGAAGAGCATTGGGCCCAAAATAGAACCCGGTGGTGCACCAGATTGCAATGGATATGAAGTATTAGAGTGATTAACCGAATACATAAGACCAGACGAATATGATTTAAACCATTGAAAGGCAGAACAATTATTTCTTTGAGGCGATGGAGCAGTATATTGTGATCCACCAAGTCGAAGGCTGCAGACATGCCCAGAGAAAATAGAAGAACGTCATGACTGCAGCTCAGGTGCATCACAGTTTTGAATGTTGCCAACCTGCTTTCCTCTTTAGCAAACTTTTAAACATTTACTCATTATCAATTTCCATTTGGCTCTCAGAAGGTAAGTACTCTAAATTGGCTTCAAGTTTTATTAAAATTCAGATGTATTGTAATATCGTGAATTCAAAGCGATTTACAATGAAAAACAGGGTCTTAGTTATTAACTACAATAGACATATGAACATTGCAGAACGATACAAAAGGGAAGTGGGGAGAACTACAATAGGCATAGTAAAGAGAACATGAAAGTTATCCCAGGACAAGCAGGCAGCCTATTTTCACATATGGGTGACATCATCGACGGAGCCCCGATGCGGAAGCCTCGCAAGCAGACTTGCTTGTAGAAACTAGAAGTTTCGAATCAGCCGCACCGCGCATGCGTGAGTGCCTTCCCGCCCAGCACAGGGTGCGTCTCCTCAGTTCTCAGTTTTCTGCGGAGTCGAGAAGTCCATCTTTGACTCTCTGCGTTTAACTTTATTACTTCGTGCCTTCTCTCACTGTGGTTTGTGTTCTTTTTCTTCACAAATTGCTGTGTTTTTCTTTTATTCTTTTATTTCTCTTTAAAGAAATTGTCTGACCATGAAAAATCTTTTGCTTCTATTGTTAGACCTAAACCAAAGCCAGCTCCTGCCAAGCCTGCACGCCCTCCTCCTATTTACCAGAGGCGTTTTGCTCCGAGAGCGGCTCCTTATACTTGCCCTCTTCCCAAGAAACAGCAGACTCAGATGCAACAGAAACCTCAACCTTCTGCTGCACCTAAGGCTACACAGTCTTTTTGACTGTTTAAAACAGAGCATAACCTCCACCGTTCTGTCTCTGAATTTTCTTCCCCCTATTGGAGGTCGTCTCCATCATTTTTACCACCGATGGGAGACAATAACATCTGACCTATGGGTGCTGTCAATCATCAGGGAAAGATACTCTCTTCATTTCAATCAGGTTCCACCAGACCTTCCTCCAAGAGAGTATCCTTCCAATCCATCCCAGATCACCCTTCTTCTTCAAGAAGCTCAAGCTCTGCTTCATCTCCATGCCATCAAGCCAGTTCCTTTGGAACGGCAGAGCAGGGGTTTTTACTCCCGTTACTTCCTTGTTCCAAAGAAGACGGGCGATCTGCGGCCCATTCTGGATCTCAGGGCTCTCAACAAATTTTTAGTCAAAGAAAAATTTTGCATGTTATCCCTGGCATCCCTTTATCCCCTCCTAGATCAGAACGACTGGTTATGCTCTCTGGATCTCAAGGAAGCTTATACTCATATTCCCATTCATCCGGCCTCCCGTACATATCTCAGATTTTGGGTGGGGAATCTACAGAGTGCTGCCCTTTGGCCTTACTTCATCTCCCAGAGTGTTCACCAAGTGCCTGGAAGTGGTAGCCGCAGCTCTCAGAAACCATGGTCTTCAGGTATTTCCCTACCTGGATGACTGGCTCATCAAAGATTCAACATCTCAAGGGGTTATTGTAGTGACCCAATGGACTACGTGGTTCCTACAGAGTTTGGGATTCGAAATCAACTTTCCCAAATCCCAACTTCAACTCTCTCAGAATCTACAATTCATCGGAGCTGTTCTGGATACTATCCAACTCAGAACATTCCTTCCGCAACAACGTCTGGAAGCTCTCTTTCAACTCTATCATACAGTGTCTTTCCGCTCCTCCATATCAGCGAGACACATGATGGTACTTCTGGGTCACATGGCCTCCACAGTACACATAGTAACATAGTAACATAGTAGATGACGGCAGATAAAGACCCGAATGGTCCATCCAGTCTGCCCAACCTGATTCAATTTAAATTTTTTTTTTTTTCTTCTTAGCTATTTCTGGGCGAGAATCCAAAGCTTTACCCGGTACTGTGCTTGGGTTCCAACTGCCGAAATCTCTGTTAAGACTTACTCCAGCCCATCTACACCCTCCCAGCCATTGAAGCCCTCCCCTGCCCATCCTCCTCCAAACGGCCATGCACAGACACAGACCGTACAAGTCTGCCCAGTAACTGGCCTAGCTCAATCTTTAATATTATTTTCTGATTCTAAATCTTCTGTGTTCATCCCACGCTTCTTTGAACTCAGTCACAGTTTTACTCTCCACCACCTCTCTCGGGAGCGCATTCCAGGCATCCACCACCCTCTCCGTAAAGTAGAATTTCCTAACATTGCCCCTGAATCTACCACCCCTCAACCTCAAATTATGTCCTCTGGTTTTACCATTTTCCTTTCTCTGGAAAAGATTTTGTTCTACGTTAATACCCTTTAAGTATTTGAACGTCTGAATCATATCTCCCCTGTCTCTCCTTTCCTCTAGGGTATACATATTCAGGGCTTCCAGTCTCTCCTCATACGTCTTCTGGCGCAAGCCTCCTATCATTTTCGTCGCCCTCCTCTGGACCGCCTCAAGTCTTCTTACGTCTTTCGCCAGATACGGTCTCCAAAACTGAACACAATACTCCAAGTGGGGCCTACACAATACTCCAAGTGGGGCCTACACGTGACTCCTTTTGACAGACTTCACCTCAGAATTCCTCAGTGGACACTGGCATCTCAATGTACGCAGGTTTGCGACCCACTTTCTCAACACATTGCAGTCACTCCTTCATTGAGACAGTCTCTCTGCTGGTGTATGCTCTCTTCCAATCTCTCCAGAGGCTTGCTGTTTCAAACGCCCCCTAATCAGAAGGTCCTCACAACAGATTCCTCGACCTACGCTTGGGGCGCTTATCTCGATGGTCTCCGTACTCAAGGCCACTGGACCAGTACAGATCGTCAGTATCACATTAATCTGTTGGAACTCAGAGCGATTTTCAAGGTTCTCAAAGCTTTTCAACATCTTCTTCAAGACCAAGTAGTCCTCATTCGGACGGACAACCAAGTCGCCATGTATTATGTCAACAAACAGGGAGGGACGGGTTCTTCCTCCCTTTGTCAAGAAGCTCTGAAGGTTTGGGACTGGGCAATCTGCCAGAACACCTTCCTCAAAGCTGTCTACACCAAGGGGCGAAAAATTGCTTGGCGGACAACTTGAGTCGTCTTCTGCAACCTCACGAATGGACACTCCATTCCTTACCTCTTCATCACATTTTTTCACAGTGGGGAATACCTCAGATAGATCTCTTTGCAGCTCCCCACAACCACAAACTGCCTCAATTCTGCTCCAGGATCCACTCTCCTTATTGCCTCGAGGCAGATGCTTTTCTTCTGGAATGGACGAATCTCTTGTATGCATTCCCTCCATTCCCTCTCATTCTCAAGACTCTTGTCAAGTTAAAGAACGACCATGCCATCATGATTCTGATTGCTCCTCGGTGGCCGAGACAACCTAGTTACTCCCTTCTCCTTCAACTCAGCTTCAGGGAGCCATACCTTCTACCAGTTTTTCCATCTCTGCTTACACAGAGACAGGGATCTCTGCTTCATCCCAACCTGCAGTCTCTGCACCTGACAGCTTGGTACCTCTCAACATAACTCCTCTTCAGTTTTCTCAATCTGTAAGAGACATTTTAGAGGCTTCTAGGAAGCCTACAACTAGACAATGCTATCACCAAAAATGGATTTTCTACGTGGTGTTTTTCTCATAATAAGGAGCCTCAACCTGCTTCCTTATCTTCTGTTTTAGACTACCTTTTGCACTTATCCACCTCTGACCTCAAGTCTACATTGATCCGAGTCCATCTCAGTGTAATTGCTGTTTTCCATCAGCCTATTGAAAGGAAACCCCTCTCTGCTCATCCGGTGGTTTCCAGATTCATGAAAGGACTTTTCAATGTCAAACCTCCTCTCAAACCACCTCCTGTGGTTTGGGATCTCAATGATGTTCTTGCTCAATTGATGAAGCCTCCATTTGAACCAATGTCTACGGCTCATCGGAAGTATCTCACTTGGAAAGTGGTGTTTCTCATTGCCCTCACTTCTGCTCGAAGAGTCAGTGAGATACAAGCTTTAGTTGCTAATCCACCTTTCACTATCTTCCATCATGACAATGTGGTACTCCGTACTCATCCTAAATTCCTCCCTAAAGTGATTTCAGAATTTCATCTCAACCAATCCATTGTTCTTCCAGTGTTCTTTCCAAAGCCTCATTCTCATCCTGGAGAATCAGCTCTTCATACTCTGGATTGTAAACATGCTTTGGCCTTCTATTTGGAACGCACCAAACCACACAGAACTGCTCCTTAACTTTTTGTCTCCTTTGATCCGAATAAGTTGGGACATCCTATCTCTAAGCGTACCATCTCCAACTGGTTGGCTGCTTGTATCTCATTCTGCTATGCCCAGGCTGGATTACCCCTACACAATAGAGTCACAGCCCATAAAGTCAGAGCAATAGCAGCTTCCGTAGCTTTCCTCAGATCTACACCTATTGAGGAAATTTGCAAGGCTTGGTCCTCGGTTCATACTTTCACTTCTCACTATTGTCTGGATGCGTTCTGCAGACGGGATGGACAGTTTGGCCAAACAGTATTATAAAATTTATTCTCCTAAATTGCCAACATTCCCACCATCCCATTCTGGTTAGCTTGGAGGTCACCCATACTTGAGAATATGCTGCCTGCTTTTCCTGGGATAAAGCACAGTTACTTACCGTAACAAGTGTTATCCAGGGACAGCAGGCAGCTATTCTCACTACCTACCCACGTCCCCTGGTTGGCTTCTCTGCTAGCTATCTGAACTGAGGAGACGCGCTCTATTCTGGGCGGGAAGGCACTCGCACATGCACGGTGCGGTCGACTCGAAACTTCTAGATTCTTCAAGCAAGTCTGCTTGCGAGCTTCCGCATCTGGGCTCCGCTGATGACATCACCCATACGTGAGAATAGCTGCCTGCTGTCCCTGGGTAACACCTGTTACGGTAAGGAACTGTGCTGTAAGTACAAAAGGAGGGTAAAAATTTTAAAAGTATAATCAAGATTAAGGGTTCCTTTTACTAAGGTGTGCTAGTGTTTGTAGCGCGCGCTGAAGATTAGCACACGCTAACGGAAAATACTAACACAAGCTCTATGGAGGCGTTAGCGTCTAGCGCGTGTGGCATTATAGCGCATGCTAAAACCGCTAGTGCACCTTAGTAAAAGGAGTCCTAAAAAGGAAAATCAAAAGGGTTGTTTTGTTTGGTTTTATTTAAATTTCTCAGAACCTAAGACAGAGGAAACATGAGTTTCTGCGATGAACGGGGTCAAAAGAAAATCCGATGATTAGGTCTCAAAGGCATCCTTGAACAACCAGCATTTTAACAATCCTTTAAATTTACTTAATGATTTTTCTTCCTTAATAAAATGATGGTAAGGAGTTCCATATTTTAGGTGCTGTAACCGGAAAGATCGTATTTTGTCTTGTACTTATTGTACTAAGTGATGGAATTATTAGAAGGATTTGTCCTCCGATCTCAAACTTCTAGTAGGGTATTTCCAACAAGTATTCTTGGCTCGAATGCAGGCTGCTAGATATTGCAGTTCTGAGAGGTGAAAGATTTTGTGTGGCAGCAACAAGATCTTGAATTTTACCTTGCTTTTAATTGTGAACCAGTGTAACTCTTTCAGTATTGGGGGAGGGGCACTTATCTGCCTTGATTTTCCCAGCATTTTGTGCTATTTGAATCTGCCTCTTCATGTACTTTGGAATGTCCATGCATTGCAGTAGTCAAAGATTGAGAGTACCAGGGATATTATTATGTTGGCCATTGCTTGATGGGTGAGGTAGGCAGAAGTGACAGAAATGGTGCCGCCTTTGCAGACAAAGAGAGTTACATCTGCCTAGATCAGACATGGGCAACTCCGGTCCTCGAGGGCTGGAATCCAGTCGGGTTTTCAGGATTTCCCCCAATGAATATGCATTGAAAGCAGTGCATGCAAATAGATCTCTTGCATATTTATTGGGGAAATGCTGAAAACCCGATTGGATTCCAGCCCTCGAGGACTGGAGTTGCCCATGTCTGGCCTAGATTATTCACCTGGGGGGAGGAGGGACGCAGAGGGGGGCATTCTGCCCCGGTCTCCATCTTCATAGGGGCACGACACCTGTCCTTCTCTCCACCCATCCACCCACCACTGCCACGCACATGTGCCTCTTCTCTTCCCATGTACCTCTGTAATGTTACTGGTGTGAAGAGCAACCCCCAAACTGCTGTGATGCCTGCATCGGTTCTTCTGCTGACATCACTTCCTGGACCTGTGCCTAGGAAAAAACGTCAGAGGGAGAGCCCACGCAGGCGCAACAGCAGGTTGGGGGGGCTGCTGTGCCAGGAATGTTGCAGAGGTACAGGGAAGGGAAGCGGTGCGTGTGGCAGTGGAGGGTGGTGGAGAATAGGGCAGGGGAGGGGCGCCACAGCCCCAAGCTTCTCTCACCCTCGCTACACCACTGCTGAAAACCGTCAGCACATAGTTTAACTGAAATTTTATAGAATATTTGTGTGACTGTTGAGTCTAATTATGAAAATCTTGGTGGGGGGAAGAAGACATGGCTAAAGGCTAAGGGCCTGGAAGTTAATTGGAGTGGGGGGAGCATTATAAGGCTGAAAGATCACCAAGGATGCCCACTATCCTTGCACCGGCTCTGCTTCAAACAGTGGCATGCAGAAGAGTCCTTCTGAGAGGAAAGACTGAGAGCAGCTAACAAAGCCTGTGTTATATTTGTTTAAGAGAAACTGAGGAAGAACTCCAGGAGTGTCAACAGTAGTAGAGAGGGGAACAGGTGCTGAATGGAAGGGAGAGGGAACAGTTGCTGAATGGAAGTGGGAGGGGGTTGAGAGAAGGGGACAGACGCTGAATGGAAGTGGGGGGGGGTGAGAGAAAAAAGGACACATGCTGGATAGGGGGAAGAGGATAGATACTGCAAGGGATGAGGGAAAGAGGTGGCAAGCTGTAGGTGGACACAATGTAAGAGGGAAATTGAGGACTGAATAGTAAGAAAGAATTTAGACAGAGGCAGAAAATAAATTGAGAAGGAAGACCAGGAAAGAAAAGGAGGAAGGGAGAGGAGAGAGACATGCCAGAGCATGGAGGGAAGGGGAAGAAGGAAACAGATACCAGATCTGAGGGGAGGAAAGGAGAGAGATGCTAAAGTCTGCTGGGATGGAGGGAGAGATGGAAGGGAAGAAAACAGATGCCACACCATGGGGGGAGCAGACGGAAGTAGATGGATGCCATACCAATTGGGAGGGGGGGGGAAGAGATTGAAGGGAAAGGCAGACAGTTTCTAGAGGCATAGAAAGTGAGCAGATGCCATATGGAAGAGGCAGAGAGAGGGCAGACAGTCCATCGTGCTCAGCAGTCCGCTCTCAAGGCGGTCCTTAGGTCAAAGACCAGGTCCCTAATTGAGTCCAGCCTTACCTGCGTATGTTCTGGTTCAGCAGATAAAGTATTATTGTAGCTATGTTGATAAATGTTTATTAATAGAGTAAGGTGATCCTTTTTATTGGACTAATTTTAATTTTTTTTTTTAACTAATTCAGAGAGCATAACTCCTTTCCTCAGATCAGGACAGAGATACTGTAACAGCAGTATACTTTACTGACCTGAAGAAAGAGGTTTTAACCTCTGCAAGCTAATTGAGAACTGTATAAGTCCAATAAAAAATTTTCTTCCCACCAAGCCCCATGCCTCCTACCCAAATGCAAAATATAAATCGGCTGGCTTCCCAAAGCCCTGCCAGCTGAAGATCTTTTCCTCTAGGAAGGAAGAGGGGTTGCATAGAAGAACAACTGTACACTGGCACTGGGGTTTGTTTTGAAGTTTAAAAGAAAATAAATCAAGTGGAAATAAAGACGTGAATAAAGGGGGAGGGGCAGGGGGGCCCAGTGTACTTAGGTGCCTAGGGGTTCTTGACGAATTAATCCTGACCTGGGGTTAGGGCTGGGGGAGGAAGGATCGAAGATAGGGTGTCAGCTTCGGATAGGTGGGTAATTTGAAGACTTGGAGCAAAAAAAGTATTACGGGCCTCAGGTGAATATGGCTCAGGACCCGCATAAGCTCTGCAGCCTGGACAATAAAAATTCAGTGAATATCTGGGACTAATTTAATTGGTGATAGTCAGTTTAAAAAAAATGCTCAGCGTGGGTTCAAACCTTCTGACCCTGGGCAGGTACATTAGATAGCTTGTGAACTTGCCAGGACAGACAGGGAAAACTGCTTGAGTACCTGAAGAAATTCATGTAAACCGTTCTTAGCTCCCCTGGGAGAACGGTAGAGAAAATTGAATAAATAAATAAATACCAGCTGGATGTACCTGAGCTCCCCAAGGCACTCGCAACCTTTGCAATGAAAAATACAAACACAGCAGGCCTGAACAGAGTAATAATAGCCATACCAAGACAGAGTCCGGACCTTCTTGCATTAAGGCTACTTGAGAAAAAAAGGCCAGATATTAGCAAGGAAGGCAAGGTAATAAGGTCTTGAAAACCCAGTACTAGCTGCAGAGACACCCCTGACAGTTTAAATAACTACAAATTCCCCTCCCTGCTCTCTGCGCAGGGCACATCATGTTATCGAGATGGAAGGCGTCGTGAATTACAGTAATTAGAGATGGCACACGCTGCAATTTTAATGACAGGCCTGGCTGACAAATTCTCTTCTCTGAGCAAATGATTACATTTTAAGTAGTTTCAAACAAAACAAAAAAGTCTCACAAATCTCTTCGCCTTCATAGCTTTGTTTACCACCTTGATCAGCTGAGCAGTAACACTATATGTGCTACAGTACACAATGGGTCACACACTGTGGTAATTGTAGTTTGGGATACTGTCGACCCTCCCTGTATGTATCCACACCCCCTCCCCTTCCCCTGACAGCATGACAGACTTGTACCAGTTTTGGGCAGCTCTTCTTGAAAAGTTCCAAGTCCATGGCATGAAGGAGACAGGACCTAATCTTCATGAGAAGCTTAAATTCCAAGGGTATCTCTGAGCGTATGTCCTTCCTGGCAGTAGAGATGACACAGAGACAATTGGTCCCTGTCCCCGTAGGAACTCCTGTAAGCTCTGCCTTAACCGCACAAGCCTCGAACACTTATGATTTTAAAGGTTTGAGGCTTCTGCAGATAAGGACAGAGCTTAGGCATTGATGGATGAGGCATTATGACATCACAATCTGAGCTCTAGAATGTTGCTACTTAGGATTTTGAAGTGTTTGAGGCTTGTTCGGATGAGGACGGAGTTGAGGCATTGGTGGAATGAGGCATTATGACATCACAATCTGAGCTCTTGAATGTTGCTACTTAGGATTTGAAAGTGTTTGAGGCTTGTGCAGATGAGGACGGAGCTTAGGCATTGGTGGAATGAGGCATTATGACATCACAATCTGAGCTTTTGAATGTTGCTACTTAGGATTTGAAAGTGTTTGAGGCTTGTGCAGATGAGGACGGAGCTTAGGCATTGGTGGAATGAGGCATTATGACATCACAATCTGAGCTTTTGAATGTTGCTACTTAGGATTTGAAAGTGTTTGAGGCTTGTGCAGATGAGGACGGAGCTTAGGCATTGGTGGAATGAGGCATTATGACATCACAATCTGAGCTTTTGAATGTTGCTACTTAGGATTTTGAAGTGTTTGAGGCTTGTTCGGATGAGGACGGAGTTGAGGCATTGGTGGAATGAGGCATTATGACATCACAATCTGAGCTCTTGAATGTTGCTACTTAGGATTTGAAAGTGTTTGAGGCTTGTGCAGATGAGGACGGAGCTTAGGCATTGGTGGAATGAGGCATTATGACATCACAATCTGAGCTTTTGAATGTTGCTACTTAGGATTTGAAAGTGTTTGAGGCTTGTGCAGATGAGGACGGAGCTTAGGCATTGGTGGAATGAGGCATTATGACATCACAATCTGAGCTTTTGAATGTTGCTACTTAGGATTTGAAAGTGTTTGAGGCTTGTGCAGATGAGGACGGAGCTTAGGCATTGGTGGAATGAGGCATTATGACATCACAATCTGAGCTTTTGAATGTTGTTACTTAGGATTTTAAAGTGTTTGAGGCTTGTGCAGGTGAGGACGGAGCTTAGGCAGTGGTGGAATGAGGCATTATGACATCACAATCTAAGCTCTAGAATGCTGCTATGTAGGATTTTAGTGTTTGAGGCTTGTGCAGATGAGGGCGGAGCTTAGGCATTGGTGGAATGAGGCATTATGACATCACAATCTGAGCTCTAGAATGTTGCTACTTAGGATTTGAAAGTGTTTGAGGCTTGTGCAGATGAGGACGGAGCTTAGGCATTGGTGGAATGAGGCATTATGACATCACAATCTGAGCTCTAGAACGTTGCTACTTAGGATTTGAAAGTGTTTGAGGCTTGTGCAGATGAGGACGGAGCTTAGGCATTGGTGGAATGAGGCATTATGACATCACAATCCGAGCTCTAGAACGTTGCTACTTAGGATTTGAAAGTGTTCAAGGCTTTTGCGGCTGAGGATGGAGCTTAGGCATTGGTGGAATGAGGCATTATGACATCACAATCTGAGCTCTAGAATGTTGCTACTTAGGATTTTAGTGTTTGAGGCTTGTGCAGATGAGGGCGGAGCTTAGGCATTGGTGGAATGAGGCATTATGACATCACAATCTCAGCTCTAGAATGTTGCTACTTAGGATTTTAGTGTTTGAGGCTTGTGCAGATGAGGGCGGAGCTTAGGCATTGGTGGAATGAGGCATTATGACATCACAATCTGAGCTCTAGAACGTTGCTACTTAGGATTTGAAAGTGTTTGAGGCTTGTGCAGGTGAGAACGGAGCTTGCAGGAATGGGGCAGGGACGGGAAAATGAGTTCCTGCAGGGATGGGGGAAACATTTGTTCCCGTGTCATTCTCTACTTGGCAGTTCTAAAATTGAATGTCAGGGTTTTGTAATCAGACCATTCCAAGTAATCTTTAACATTTCACTCAGCCAGAGGCTAACCTGCCTCGTTCTTTTTTGCTGGTTTCTCGAGTACAAAACTAGATCTTCAGGGCTTATATAGTTAGCATACCAACTTGATGTTGGAGCCGATTCTGACGTCTAAGACAGGCCACTAGAAACCGAACTAGATTGGGTGTTAAGGGGTGAACAGAATCGGGTTAAATCGTGCTGTCACCAGACTAGCGATAATAGATGGTGGCAAATAGAAACCAGCATTGCCTACCTGTCACTGCTGGTCAATGCATTTTATTCCCCTCTATGATTTTTTGAAGTGTGATAAAACCCCTTTGGGTGAAACATGTTGGCGGTATAAATCCCTGAAGGCATGACCACAAGTTTTAAGCTAAGTATTTAAACTATTTATACACTAAGGTGGAAAAAAGTATTTATAAATTTAATAGCAAAGTTTGGAAAATCCAGTGAGGACCAAGCCATGTCAGCAACAATCTGAGGGGTGACATGTACCCCACATGGCCCATTCACCATGGTCACCTACCCCCCGCCCCATCCCACTCCGGCTCCCCTGCCGACCAGCAGCTCATCTCCACGATGAGCCCAACAACCAGTAGCTCGGGATACCGCTCCCAAGACTTACTCTGACCAACCCAATCAGCCAGCCCAAAATAAATAAAGAGGAGGGCAGACGGGAAAAGCCACCTTGGAGGACCAGGTAAGCCCTGAGTCCTCCAAGGTTCCAGCCTTTAAAACCTCCCTCATTCCGTTTCGGCGTGAAAAATCTCGCTGGCCAATCGTGACCCTTCTTGGCCCTCACCACCAACTCTCATGCAGGCCTTCCCTCCCCGAGTTCTTTGCACCCTTCCAGACAGGCTCTCGGGCTTCTAGTTCCAAAATGTGATGCAAAAACGATGACATGAGGACTTAAGGTGAAGGCTGATCCTCGGGTTGAACAGCATCCCTTCTCATTCAATTTGGCAGATTGCCAAGAGGATAATGTTATAACTGCATGCAGGTGCAAAGGGGCATATGTTGCGCATTCGTATTTTATAAAAGTTAGTTATGCACATCTATACCACCAGAAAATAGCTGCCATGGAACATTGCACCTGTTTTGATGAGAAATACTTTTTTACGGAAAGGGTGATGAATTAATGGAACAACAAAGACTGTATTTGAATTCAAGGAAGCTTGGGACAAAAACATGGTTAATATAATGTCTAGCGCTGCGTGCGTCTGGCAGCCCTTTTGAAATGCTAAGTAGTAGTAGTACAGAGCAGATAGCATGGATGAGCAGACTGAATAGACCATTTTCTTTGCTCCTGTTTGTTTCATGATTTTCTTCTAAGGTTTCTTCTCTTTTCTCTTACGCTTCTGCTGCAGGCTGTGACAGATGGCTCCTTAGATCAAGGTCTTTCCCACTTGGTTGCCTCCTCTGCGTTCTCCACCCTCCTTCACCTCTCCCCACTCTTTGCTTCTCCTTGTGCTGAGAAAGACCAGAGGCTGAAGATCAGGAAGAGAATCTGCCCGTGTAAACCAGACTCCAAGTTGCCTGCTACTCACTGCATGTCTACTCCTGGCCCTGTCCTCCTCCCCAGACTGCAGCTGAAGCATTGGCTGTTAGGCAAAAGAACCATGCAAGCACAGCAGTGGATCTGTGCACATACAAGGGGAGGAGCAGGAGGAGTCTGGTTGGAATTTACAGAAGGAAGGGCAAGTGGAATTTGTGCGTATACATCTGCGGACCAATGATGTTGGAATGTGCGCATGATTAATGAGGGTGACAGTGGGGTGTGTCAATGCTTTCGGTGTGGGATTGGAGTCCATGAAAGAGTTCTATATGAAATCGTCACAAATGTTCCAATTTTATTTCATCAGCAACCAAGAAAAGAAAGCTTCAGTTTTCGGTTATTGGCCATTTAGATGATTATCATTGTTCTAGTGCCAGTGTTTTCATTTTCTAGGTTCTGGATTGATGAAGTTTTACAGGTTCCTAGGTGTAGGATGTTATTTTGCCTGTATGTCCTG
This sequence comes from Geotrypetes seraphini, assembly GCF_902459505.1. NCBI lineage: Eukaryota > Metazoa > Chordata > Amphibia > Gymnophiona > Dermophiidae > Geotrypetes > Geotrypetes seraphini. The sequence continues at coordinate 188,639,228 of NC_047091.1, read as the reverse complement.
GAAGTTCAATAGGGCTTTCATGTCCTCTGCAGAAATCAGCAAAGTGGCTAAGTGTAATGCTCTGTCTCCATCTCCCTTGTTCCTCACCACTCTGTCTCCTTGTTCCCTTTGTTTTCCTCCTTGCTTGCCCTCTCCTCTTCCCATTCTCTCCCCTTCACCATTGTCAGACCAGCTTCTCTTTGAGAGATTGGAAATTCAAACCTACCTGGAACCTAGGCCCTGGCCCTTGCTCAGCACGCAGCTTTTCAATAGGGAAAGAAGGAATCTAATTGCCAAATTTTGCACTGATTACAGTCCAGCAGCAGTCCTCTGCCACTCCTCTCAACTTTCAGGTGATCTGAAGCTCTGGGAAAGACTCAGGAATGTCTGACTATATTTTGCTCCAAGGACCTACAGTAGTCTCGTCATTTAGTTTGGGTCATTTTTGCTTTTAGAATCGTGCAGTTCAAACAACTTACCATATCAGTCTGCTTACTACATGGGCATGAAGCATGGGATATGTGTGCTATACATAGACAGGTGTAAAATTCAGAATCTAAATCTTGCCCTTGATCAGAGCATATTCTAACCGTTGACCATTACCCAACCACAAGCCAAGATCATAATAAATCCCCTTGAAACTGAAGGGATATATGGCAAAATTAAAAATGGGATTTAGAACTGGGGGCCTCATTTATACATTTGGCTACAACTCTTCTTTCTCCTAGCCTGGCACTAGGGCATTTTACTGTTTAGTGAACAACAATAGATCCCAGTGTTAGATTAGTAATAAGGAGCATGGGATAGAAAATGAATTAAATAAATAATAAGAGCCCAATTTTCCAAAAAACGGAACTATTTTGAATTAACTTTCACCATTTTGCCCACGTCTTTCATACTGTAAGCCTGAAAATGGTTTCCATTTTTATTATTAGCCACGTCCCTAGCTTTGAATGTCTATAGGATGCCGTCATGGCCCAGAATGGTATAACTTGGGTTATTTCCTGTCCCAGTGTATTCTGTGGTTCATATCTTTTTTACCAATGGGAAAATCAGAAGCTCTAGACGACAATTAAATGAAGCCTGAGTCAGTCCAACAAAGAGCAACCATTTGGTCAAATTTCTGGAGGATGTTTAATCCGGTCTTTATTTACACTATATATTAATTGTGCTGTACTGAGTATTACTTAAGGGTCAGCCTGGTGACTCAGTGGCTACACAGCCTTCAAGGACAGGGATCGGGGTCATTTCAATTAGACGGCTTATAAAAAGGGACTATGCAGGGCTTTGCACATTGAATTTGAATCTAAACCAAATGTTGAAGGCACTAGCCTAGTGATTAGAGCCAGGTGCTGTTTGAGACCTTGGCCTAGTTACGTCATTCTTCAATTGTAAGTTCACTTAGGGAAATTAGTCATGTATCTGCTTGAATTTGGAAAAGGAAACTAATTAAAAGCACTTAATGCACATTATTCACTGCAGGCCCTATTTTATGCTGTGGGGGTAATAGTGGACATGACAATGAAGCCGTCGGCACAATGCGCAGTGGCTGCTAAGAAAGCGAATAGAATGCTAGGAATAATCAAGAAGGGTATTACAAGCAGAACGAAAGAAGTTATCCTACCGTTGTAACAGGCGATGGTGCGCCCGCATCTGGAGTACTGCGTTCAATATTGGTCGCCGTACCTAAAGAAGGATATGTCAATACTCGAGAGGGTTCAGAAGAGAACGACACGTTTGATAAAAGGTATGGAAAACCTTTCATACGCTGAAAGATTAGAGAGACTGGGGCTTTTTTCGCTGGAGAAGTGGAGATTTAGAGGGGATATGATAGAGACTTACAAGATCACGAAGAGCATAGAGAAAGTGGAGAGGGACAGGTTCTTCAAACGTTCGAAAACTACAAGAACAAGAGGGCATTTGGAAAATTAAGAGGGGACAGATTCAGAACCAATGCTAGGAAGTTCTTCTTCACTCAACAGGTGGAGGACACCTGGAACGCGCTTCCAGAGGGAATGATAGGACAGGGTACGGTATTGGAGTTCAAGAAGGGATTGGACAATTTTCTGAAGGAAAAGGGGATAGAAGGGTATAGCTAGAGGGCTAGTATACAGGTCCTGGACCTGATGGGCCGCCACGTGAGCGGACTGTTGGGCATGATGGACCTCAGGTCTGACCCTGCAGTGGCATGGCTTATGTTCTTATGTAGGTGTCATTAGGCAGATATGTGAGGGCTAATTTTGTAATATGTTACCTTGTGAAAAGTCCAAAGGGCGTTTATGCCTATTTTGTCAAGGCCACATAACCCTCTAAGCACTTCAGCCATATAATAGTTCCCCCAAAACCTCATAATAATGACAATTCTTATAAATGTCTTTTCATCTTTTTTTATATAGATCTTTTAAAATACTTTTTTGTTCAAAATAATGAGCCCCTTAATAAAAGGTGGAGAAGAAATGAGCCATCATTATGACAAGATTAAAGCAGCAAAAAAGTACGCTGTGTCCTTTGCCTAAGCTCTGGTAAAAAAAAGAGCATTAGCGTGCCTTTATGTGGAGGGTTTTCAGTGGACTAAGGCCATTTTTACTGCATCTTAGTAAAAGGACTCCTTAAAGAAGTTGCTGCATTTATTGGGCATGATTCGCTGCCCCTTATAGTAACATAGTAGATGACGGCAGATAAAGACCCGAATGGTCCATCCAGTCTGCCCAACCTGATTCAATTTAAATTTTTTTTTTTTCTTCTTAGCTATTTCTGGGCAAGAATCCAAAGCTCCACCCGGCACCGTGCCTGGGTTCCAACTGCCAAAATCTCCGCCAAGACCCACTCCAGCCCATCCACACCCTCCCAGCCATTGAAGCCCTCCTCTGCCCATCCTCCACCAAACGGCCATACACAGACACAGACCGTGCAAGTCTGCCCAGTAACTGGCCTAGTTCAATCTTTAATATTATTTTCTGATTCTAAATCCTCTGTGTTCATCCCACGCTTCTTTGAACTCAGTCACAGTTTTACTCTCCACCACCTCTCTCGGGAGCGCATTCCAGGCATCCACCACCCTCTCCGTAAAGTAGAATTTCCTAACATTGCCTTTGAATCTACCACCCCTCAACCTCAAATTATGTCCTCTGGTTTTACCATTTTCCTTTCTCTGGAAAAGATTTTGTTCTACGTTAATACCCTTCAAGTATTTGAACGTCTGATTAAAAAATCATTTATACCAATTATATTATTATGATGTTTCTTTTCCAAATAGTACAGTTCTTTTTGGAACTATTATATGGATGGAGTGCTTTAGAGGTTTTTGTGATACTCAAGCATTTAACAAAACATAACATAACTTTATTCTTCTTTACCGCCACAATCAAACGATTTCTAGGCGATTTACACGGAAGAGAACTGGACAATCAGCGAAATACAAAATACTAGTAGTAAAAGTACAACATGTTACCTAGAGTATAGACAATGTAAAATTTTTGTTATGAATTTATCAAATAGTACAGTCTTAATTTTTTTTCAAAATGCGCCATAAGTTACCCAACCAGGACTATTGTTTACTTGCTTGAAATGCAAGCATCCTATCCAAAAAAGACCTGTATCTTTGGGTAGGCGATTCCTGGTTATCCTCATAGGACTACGTAGCACGAAATAAGATAGAAGTTAGGTAGGGGCCAATCCCCAAATCAGCTTAAAGCAAATACAAGAGAACTTAAATATTACTCGTGCTTCTACTAGCAGCCAATGCAGCATTCGATAGTAAGGAGTGATATGATCATTTTTCTTCAGCCCAAATATCAGACGGACAGCCGTGTTCTGCACTAGTCTCAATTTTCTTTGGTACTCCCGTATACATGTCTTTCTTAAATGACCCCCACTGGCGCACAAAGACTCTCACACAAATTTACACCTGTTGCAAAGAAAATGGAATGTGTGCGTGTACAGGTATATTTTATTTAAAAAAAACATGTATGCATTGCAACTGTGGCCAAACTACATCTCCAGGAATGCCTTTTCACAGATAATTTATTTTATGTAATAAATTCATGCAAAAGCAGGCCCTATCCTGCCTTGTGCTTATTTTTTTTGCAGGTATACTCATGCACAATTTTATGAGTCTGTCTCCACTCAGAAAACAAGCTTTACAAAATGACCCTCCTAGTGAGTAAACCTGCAAGCCTATTTTGAAAGAGAAACTCCTCACAGAGTTTGAAATGATTAATGACCAGAGCAAATTCCCATCAAAATTGTCCTCAAAGTGTCTCAGGATCACTACAACTATGCCAAATGGTGCAACAGTGCCAAACCTTCTTACGACCAATGCACCCTTCGGTTTCTAGAGCAGCAGCTCAGCAGTCAGGTCATATTTTTCCTACTTGTGGCACATCCGTTGTCCTTGTTTGGAAATCTGCCATTCTCATCACCCTCATCTTTTCTCTTCTCTTTGTCTTGCTTGTTCCCCCTTCCTGGTGCCGCTGTCCCCCCTGTCCCATGTCTGTGCCACTGAATGATACATTGCACAAATCTTTACTGTCTAATGAATTCCATCAATGCTTTCACTGTGACTTCATGGGAATGGGACCACCTTGGGGATATTTTTATTTTGTACCTATAAATCAAATCCTTGGAAAGAACAAAATCTATTTGACCTAAGGGAAGACAGAGATTTAGGTTTATACTGTTCAGTGTATATCATGGGGCTATACTGATGATTTGGGGTATTCTGTCATTGATCATTGTGTATATTTTGAAGGAGGAGGGGATCTGTGGAAGATAATAGAGATGCCAAGGGTGAACCATCCCAAAGATGCATGGGGAAGCTGTAGGTTGGATCACTTGGTTTACTTCTCTAAGGCTTTCCTCTCATGAAATCAATGGTTAAGATCAGTGCACTGGTACTGAAGCTTTGATGTGTGAGAAATAGGGCTCAAAAAGTGTGAGAGCGATAAGTTGGGCCCACTCCTAATGAGTGAGACTTGGCATCTCTGCTGTATCCACACAGTACAGTCTATTAAAGTAAGACAATCAGTGTACATGAAAATACTGCTCTCTACGAATGCAGATGCTTTGATTCACTGGGAATACTGGCCTTGACAGTTGCATTTGACTTCAAAGAGTTGGCGCTAGGGACAGTCCAATATTAGGTTGACCAGATGACTCCATAAACAGTAGACGTTTGTCTCCCTGTGTCTTTGTCTACCGCTAGTGCAATTGCAAAGCCTTTTCTAACAAGGCACCTAGATTGGGAAGGAACATAGGCAAATTGTAAGTTGTTTTTATTTGAAAAGGCAAGATGTATAATAACTATGTGCACCTCAGAAATTAGGCACAGGAATTCTATTTTAGGTGCATGGATAAAGTCTGTGATAAGATGTAACTCATTGTTCGCATCTGTATGGTAGGCCTAGTTCTTGAATGCTTCTTCTTTGTCTGGTTTTGGTGTTTCCTATCATTTGTTGACGTTCACGTCTATACTTTCTTTGTTTTAATGTATTGTAAACCACTGTGTTCATTGCTAGCCAGTCAGTTTCTCAAGTTTAAATAAACGATAATGCAAAAAAGTAATAAAGAAGGAGCCCTTTTACTAAGACATGGCAAATTTTGCAATTACTCCAGCTTAATGTGGGACTTTACCATACAGTAGCTGCAAATGTAAAGCTGCAGCCGTTGGGTTCATTCCAGAATTTAACACATTAAATTTGTAGATGGTGCAGAGTGTTGTTCTTATTTAGGAAGTGGTAAGTGGCCTGGCACTAACTGCAAAAGTAGCAATTAGTGTCCGTTGTTTGCAGCACGCTAGTTGCAAAACTTCTTCTGTGCCCATTCTGCACCCATGACATGTCCCCGATGCATTTAACTGCGAGAATACCGCAGATCCCTTTAACATGGTTTAGCTTTTATCACACTTCAGCATTGTTATCACGCATTAATGTCATAGTTGCCAATTAATCCTTCATTTTAAGGGCAACTTAATTGTGTCTTGCATTTTCCTCACTGCATGCATCAGCTTGTAGTTTAACTCTGCTAATGACATTTGTGCAGTGAGCTAAGATCAGCGTTGTGTCCTGCCCTGAAAAATGATCCAGTTACCAGCCCAGACTATGACCATGAAGGGTCACTATTCAAAGAACTTCTGCAAATGCTTTTTCAAAAATCCCTGATAACTGTGGGAGCCCAAGTTCCTTTACTGGGGTGCCCAGTATTAATATACATTTCGATGCCATAGATCTCGCCTGCCTAAATGTCTAGGCCACCAGTGGGCTGCCCATGCTATACCCCCTATTTTTAGAAAGCCACATATTTATTTATTTAACAGATGTATAGCCTTAGTGGGTTCCAAAGATACATACATAAACAATCATTAAATATCAAATTTACAAAATAAATTACAACACATAATACAGTCAAATTCACTTTGAACTCTATGGGCTCCTTTTACAAAGGTGCATTAGGGCCTTAACGCATAGAATAACACATGCTAGCCGCTACCACCTCCTCTTGAGCAGGAGGTAGTTTTTCGGGTAACACGCACTATAGCGCTCCTCTGTAAAAGGAGCCCTATATGTGCTGCATAATGTCAGTCTCCTCCTCACTCACCCAGACAAAAAATTTGAGCAAACCAATAAGTTTTCGAAGGTTTCTTGAACTTTACACTCATTTTGGTGCCTCAAATGTTAGACCTATTTCTGGGTAAACTTGACCTGCTGATTCCAAAAATGGCTCCAGTTTTCTCCCATCAGCTCTAGTTTTTGAGATACAGAACATGCACCATATACCACTCTTCACCTACTAAAAAATTAGGATGTTTTAATGTAGTGTTTAAATTAATATCTTTTAAGCATGAAGGAAACATATTAAAAAGAATAGAAAAGTGTACAATATGAAAATCTACTTATTTCATACCAAAAGCACAAGTTTATGATACAAACTTTCTAGTCATTCGACACACAAGGCGCTCCTTTTGTAAGACTTCCGAGAGTGGGATCTGCAAGGACAATCCCGCATAAGATTCCAACAATAGTTTGCCATCATGTGTGCATCCCATCTTCCTTGGTATTTGGCTTCAATTGTTTATGTCTTGGTGAAATCTTTCACCTTGCTCTTCACTTAAGTCACTAATCCCCTCCTTTACAAGGCCATGCTAGTGTTTTTAGCGCCACACGGCACAGGAACAGCTCCAACGCTCATAGAATTCCTATGAGCGTCCAAGCTGTTACCGCCGCTGCCAGCACTAAAAAGCTAACATGGCTTTCTAAAGGAGGGGGGGGGCAAGGTTCTCTGGAAAATGATCTAAGTGACTGTGCAGATAATGGACTTTAACACTCATGTTTCAGCCAAGCCTGTTGAAATGAAAGAGCATATTCTCTACTAATTATGTGTAGTTGTCTGCCTTCTTGTTGGGAAGAAAGTTTTTCAAAACAAGAACATTACATTACATTAGTGATTTTTATTCCGCCATTACCTTGCGGTTCAAGGTGGATTACAGAAGAGGATTTCTAGACATGTCCAGAGGTGTTATAGAATAGAATGGGTTGCTTGACAGGATTGAAATGTTTCATACGATGTTAGTTAGTCTTCATGGATTTCTTGAATAGCAGGGTTTTTATTTCTTTTCTGAAAGTTTTGTAGTCTGGGGTCACGATTAGTAGATTGGAGAGTTGGTGATCTAGTTTTGCTCCTGAAGTTGATTCTGATCTCTCACGTTGCCATACTGACTCTGCTCCTGAGTCATATGGTATATCATCAAATCCATCTCCTTCTCCATGACTTTCATTTACTAAATACATTAGACAGTTGGGCAAAGCCCTCCCCGTCAAATTAGAGGTTGGCACTGAGCCCAGGGTAGAGTTCCTTGATGCCTTAGATTATGACGAGCCTCCTAAAGAACTTCTCAAGTCACCCTTGCATAATCCTCTTAAAGAGGTACTTTTTTAAAAACTGGGAGACTCCTCTTTCTGTCACTGCAGCCCCAAGAAAAATTGATTCACTCTTTCAGAACAATTTCTTGCCCTGGATTTTACAAACCGCAACTACAATACCAATTGTTGCTTGTGGAATCGACCCTTAAAAATTCTTCCAGTACCAGAGTTTATGCTTCTGTACCACCAGGTGGCCAGTCCATCAAATTGCTGGCCCCTTCAACTTCACACTCTGAGTCAGTATGAGGGTCGTACTATGGATAAATTTGGTTGCCGTCTCTACCAAAACTCTATGTTGGCCAATACAGTTCTTAATTAAAACTTCTACATGTTATTTTATTGTAAACATCTTGTAAAGAAATTGGCTGACTTTAAACAGTATATTCCTCCAGAACATCTTACAGATTTCCAGCAGACCACTGAGTCTCCTGCACACCAAAAAATATATGGCAAGGATGGCTTTTGATGCTTTTGAAATGTTATCCAGAGCATCTGTCATGTCTATTGCTATGAGACATCTTGCTTGGCTTCGAGTCTCTGGGATGGATATTAATCTTCAGGACTGTTTAGACAATATTCTATGCCTGGGGAAGAACTCTTTGGCGATAGAATAGAGGCTGCTACTCAAAAGCTGACTCAGCTGTTTCTTATTCCTATAAGAGATGATATCCAAAACATCCTCTTCTTCCAAGCCTTCACCACAGAAGAGACAAAAGCAGCAGCAAACCCAAAAGACTCAGGCTTCAGCTCCTCAAAAGCCAGCTCAGTCTTTTTGACATGCTTCTAGAGAGCATGGCCACCATATATCCCTCTCAGTCTCTTCCCTAAACCTGTCGGAGGTCGACTACAATGGTATCATTGACTTTGGGCTCTCATCACAACAGACTCTTGGATCCTCAAGGTTATCAAGGAGAGTTACTCTCTCCATTTCATAATAATACCTCTGAATCACCCTCCAAGAGAGTCCTCTTTCACATCAGAACAGACATACCTTCTTCTTCTGGAAATCAATGCTGTGCTTCAACTAAATGCCATAGAAGTAGTTCCTCCTTCTCAGAAAAATCTATGGGTTTTTCTTCAGGTATTTTCTAATCCCAAAGAAGATGGGAAGTCTTCAACCAGTTCTCAACCTCCGAGACTTAAACAAATAGCTAGTCAAAGAAACATTTTGCATGCTTTCTTTAGGGAGTTTATACCTGCTTTTAAACCAAAATGAATGGCTATGCTCTCTGAACCTCAAAGAGGCTTATACACATATATCCATACATCTTGCTCATAGAAGGTTTCTGTGATTTTGTGTAGCTCATCGACAAAGTTCTGCAATTCAGCCTGGCTTCTTCTCCAAGAGTATTCACCAAATGCCTAGTGGTTGTGGCAGCAACCCTGCATACTCATGGGTTTCAAACATTTCCATATCTGGATGATTGGCTGATAAAAGCTACCTCTTCTCAAGCTGTATTTTCCACAAAGCAGTTGACAATAACATTTCTTCAGCAGCTAGGGTTCAAAGTCAAGTTTCCAAAGTCTCAACTTCATCCCTCCCAAAGACTGCAATTCGTTGGAGCTCTACTCGACACTGTTCATCTACAGGCTTTTCTACCTCAGCAAAGACAAGACACGTTGCTTCAACTTTGCAATCAGGTCTCACTTCTGCAAACCATTTCAGTCAGACAGATGATGCGGCTATTGGGTCACATGGCATCTACAGTCCATGTTATCCCTTCACAAGGCTTCATCTCAGTGGTCTCAAGCTCTCAGTCCCTTCTCTCAAAAGATTACAGTCACCTCAGCTCTTCGTCAAGCTCTTCAGTGGTGAATGAATCCGTCCAATCTATCCAGAGGTCTGCTATTTCACATCCCTCCACATCAGAAAGTGCTTACCACAGACGCATCCTTGTATGCTTGGGGAGCTCACCTGGATGGTCTTCACACACAAGGCCACTGGTCTGCTCAAGAGAAGACATTACACATCAACCTATTAGAGCTGAGAGCAATTCAAAATGTCTAAAAACCTTTCAGAGCAGTCTTTCCAATCAGGTCCTCTTAGTTCACATGGGCAATCAAGTAGCGATGTATTTGTAACTTGATAACTCATTTTCACTCATTGTATTTCCCTAATATTTGTATTTTCACTGATTGTCCAGTCTTCTTTGATGTGAACTGCCTAGAATTGTGTGGTGTGGCGGTATACAAGTATAAAGTTATTATTATTATTACATCAACATGCAAGGAGAAACTTTGTCAAGAAGTTAAGTACATTTGGAACTGGGCCATTACTCTAAACATATTTCTCAAAGCCATATATGTTCAAGGGTCACAAACTCAGCAGATTTCTTTGACCGCACGAGTGGACTCTCAACTCCAAAGTATTACGCCACATTTTCTCACTATGGGGGACTCCTCAGATAGACCTGTTTGCGTCTCTCCATAATCACAAATTGCCACAATTCTGCTCCACACAGTTCTCCTCCTCAACGTCTGGAGGCAGATGCCTTTCTTCTGTATTAGACATGTTCCTCTATGCATTTCCACCAATCCCTCTCATTCCCAAGCACAAGTCAGCCACCATGATCCTGATAGCTCCTCAGTGGCCCAGACAAGCTTCTACTTCAGCTGAGTGCCAGGGGTCCAGTTACCTTGCAAATCTTTCCATCTCTGCTCACTCTGAGTCAGGGGTATCTTTTACATCCCAGTCTTCAATTGCTGTACCTAACAGCATGGTACCTCTCAGCCTAACTTCAGCAGATTCTAATCTCTCTAACGCAGTACAAGCCATTTTAGCTGACTCCAGAAAACCTTCTACTCAGCAATGTTATCTACAAAAGTGAACACATTTCAAAACGTGATGTACTCTCTACCACCAAGATGCTCCATCTTCTTCTTTACACTCAGTATTGGATTATCTTCTACATCCAATTCTGGACTAAAAATCACTTCAGTCAGCGTTCACCTCAGTGCTATTAATGCTTTCCATGTTCCTGTCAACAATAAATATCTGGCCTCTCATCCTCTTGTTCCAATTTTATGAAGGGGCTTTTCAATTTCAAACCATTGCTCAGGCCACATCCAGTTGTCTGGGATCTTAATATAGTCCTAGCTACTTTGATTAAACCACTATTTGAACCAATGGCTTCTACTCATCTTAAGTTTCTCACTTGGAAAGTGGTCTACTTGATCTCTCTCACTTCTGCTCATCGAGTGAGTGAACTCCAAGATTTGGTTTGGAGCCACAGTTCACAGTATTCATAAGAACATAAGGATAGCGAATTGGTTCTTAGGGATCCAAGATGGCTGCAAGCTGGATGTGCTGAGGAACGTTCCTCAGAGTTTGGCCGATTTTGGAAGGAAATTTTTGTGGGAGCGATTTCTCTACCCACCTAAAATGCCGAAGAGACGCGGTCAGAGCACCACTGCTGCCTCACGGCGCACCGGAGGAATCTCTACCGGCAGTATAGATGAGCTTCTGAGGAGAATGCAAAATACCTCGTTCGCGTTGGCAGTTGGCCTGCTGGAGATGCCAGGAGTAGGCGGGACCGCAGCGACTCTCCTTGGGCCGGATACCACCCTCAGTCCAGATGCAAGAGCACCGCCCTCACAGCCTCAGACCACAAGCTCTCCATGGAGTGAGGAGACCCTGCAGGTCAGATTATCTCCTCCTCTGGAGGCCAGCATTATAACACCGGAGAGCCTGGAAGATGGAGCATTTCAGCAAGAAAGCCCCACTATGGAGATTGAGGCTATACCATCGTTGGGGGAAGGACATGTCCAGAAGGAAAAGTGGCAAGCAGACTCTATTGACGGTGAGCACTTTTTCACTAAACAGGAAAAAAATTCTTATAAATAAGCCCGCTGAAGTGACCCTGGAATCGTTATGGGATCTTGTGGCTAACTTTGGTAAAGCCATAAGTCCTCATTTCCAATACACAGAAGGGAAACTAATTGAACACACAAAAGAGATAAAATAATTGAAAATGGGCATGGTTTCTTCTAAAGTAACTACTGGAAAAGTTGAGTAGGACTTAACATTCTTTAAACATATTCAAGAGACATTAATTAAAGACAACACAAATCTTAGGAGAAAAATTGAATCTTTAGAAAATAATGTTTGTGGTAATAATCTAAGATTGATTAACTTCCCAAGGGTCGCTATTTACAGGAAACTCTGGGAGTTTCGGAGGAATGTTTACCTTCATTCTCTCAGGTTTATTACTTGCCTGTTAGAAGTCAGGTTCAACGTCAAGCGACTACTAATCATGAAGTATTGAATGTATCAACTTTACTTGAGACATCAGACAAAGAAATGGCAATTCCAGCTACATTACTCTTAATGGTGGCTCTTCAGCCAGATAAAGTATGGATTTTGAGATTCTTCAAAAAATAGACAAAAAGAATTTCTTGGATTTAAAATTCAAATGTTTCCCGATCTCTCACGTGAGACGCAGAAGCACCAACGTGAATTTCTTCTTTTGAAACCAGGTGTCTTAGCTTTAGGGGCTACATTCTATTTAAGGCATCCCTGTAAGTGTATAGTATATAACTGTGAAATCAAGTATGTTTTCTTTGAACCTTTTCAGTTAACTAACTTCCTGTCATTATCCCATTTGGAGAAAGAAAATCATTAGCTCTTTAGGTTAATTTAGGCATTAGCTCTCAGCTCTACAGCCTTATATACTTTGAACATTTGCTTATATTTCTCACTCTTTATTAATCTTGGACCCCTTTGTATGACTTGAGTAAAGTTAAACATATATATGTTCTTTTTTCTTGTATTGTTGAAATGTTAATTTTGATGGAATTGTTCTTATGTTCAACTTCTTTCTGTACAAGTTATTATGCTTGATATTGAAGTTTGAAAATGATAAATAAAATAAGAAAAAAGAAGAACATAAGGATCAGACCAATGATCAGACTGGGTCAGACCAATGATCCATCAAGCCCAGTAGCTCGTTCTCACGGTGGCCAATCCAGGTCACTACTACTTGGCCAAAACCTAAGAAGTAGTAATATTAAATTCTACCAGTACAGGGCAAGCAACGGCTTCCCCCTTGTCTTTCTTAATAACAGATAATGGACTTTTCCTCCAGGAACTTGTCCAAACCATGATAAGGTGGTACTTTGTACCTATCTTAAATTCCTGTCAAAAGTAGTCACAGAATTTCACCTCAATCAATCCATTGTGCTTCCAGTTTTCTTCCCAAAGCCTCATGCTTATCCTGGAGAAACAGCTCTTCACACGTTGGACTGTAAACGTGCCTTGGACTAAGCCACACAGGACTTCACCTCAACTGTTCAGCTCCTTTGATCCTAACAGATTGGGCAAGCCTGTAACCAAGAGAATTATTTCCACATGGCTAGCGGCCTATATTTCTTTCTCCTGGACTGCAACTTGAGGGGCATGTAACAGCACACAAAGTTTGTGCTATGGCAGCATCCATAGCTTTCTTACTTTCCACTCCCATTGATGAAATTTGCAAAGCAGTTACTTGGTCCTCAGTTCACATATTCACATCTCACTACTGTCTAGAATCCTATTCATGATGAGATGGTCATTTCAGCCAAGCAGTATTAATATAATTTATTTTCTTTCTAATGGCCAACTCTCCCTCCACTCCATTTGAGTAAGCTAAGGAGTCCCATATGTGAGAATATGCTGCCTGTTTATCCAAGGATAAAAGCACAGTTACTTACCGTAACAGGTGTTATCCGGAGACATCAGGCAGATATTCTCACATCCCTCCCTCTTCCCTTGGTTGGCTTCTTAGCTTGCTTACAGAACTGAGGAACCATGAACTGACATTGGGTGGGAAGGCACTTGCGCATGTGTGGTGCAGGCAGTCATGAAGCAGTGGCGTACCAAGGGGAGGCGGGGGGGTGGACCGCCCCAGGTGCAGCTTTAGAGGGGGTGCACAGCCGCCCAGGTCCGGAAAATTCCTGGGCTGCGATGGCACTCAGTGGCATCAGCACCACCCCCCTCCACGATGGCACTCAGCGGCATCGGCGCCCCCCCCTGCCCCGCGATAGCACTCAAGTTCGGCCTCCTTCTCCCGGCATCAGCAGAACTTCAGATCGGCAACAGGTGCTCAGTCAAAAGCTTCCCCTGACTCAGCTTCCTGTTTCTGCCCAGGCAGTTCAGTCAGGGGAAGCTTTTGACTGAGCACCTGTTGCCGATCTGAAGTTCTGCTGATGCCGGGAGAAGGAAGCCGAACTTGAGTGCTGTCGTGGGGCAGTGGGGGGCGCCGCTGCGTGCCATCACGGGGGGGGAGGGGCCTTGCCGATCTTGTTGCCAAAATCGGAAAGGTGAGGGAGAAAGATGGGCCTGTGGTGGATGGAAGGATTGAGAGAAGGGGACAGATGATGAAAATAGGGGAAAGAGAGAGAAGGGGCAGATGATGGAAGTGGAGAGAAGGGAGAGAGAAGAGGGCAGATGATGGAAGTGGGGAGAAGAGGCAGATTATGGAAGTGGGGGGAGAGAAGAGGGCAAATGATGAAAGGAGGGGGGAAAGAGAGAGAAGAGGGCAGATGATGGAAGTGGGGGGGAAGAGAGAGAAGGGGCAGATGATGGAAGTGGAGAGAAGGGGGAGAGAGAAGAGGGCAGATGATGGAAGTGGGGGGGGAAGAGAGAGAAGGGGCAGATGATGGAAGTGGAGAGAAGGGAGAGAAATAAGAGGGTAGAGGATGGAAGGAGGGGATAAATAAAAGGAGGGCACATGATGGGGGAAAAGGATTGAGTTTGGGAAATACTGGAGGGGGTGAGGGAATTAGGTGGCGAGCTGTAGGTAGACAGTAAAAAAGGAAATTGATGAGAAGGTAGTAAGAACGTAATCTAGATGGATGCAGAAAATAAATTGAAAAGGAAAATGAGGGAAGAAAGGGATTACAGAAGAGAGGTGTGGGAGAGGGAAGGAGAGGAGAGAGATGCCAGACCAATGGGGGTGAAAGGAGAGATGGAAGGGGGAGGCATACAGTTTCTGGAAGGGGCATAGAAGGAGAAAAGATGCCATATAGGGAGGGGCAAAGAGATGGCAGACAGTGGATGGAAGGAAGAGAGTAACAAGAAGATGAGGAAAGCAGAAACCAGAGAAGACAAAGGTAGAACAAAAATTTTCTATTTATTTGTTGCTTTAGGAGACATGTGTTACTGTTTCTGTGGGGTTTCATTGTATGCAGAGTCCAGCTTCTTGCTGGTTCAATTTAACCTTTGTCTATGTATTTCTATTTTATCCCCCCTTTTACAAAACTGTGGAGCATTTTTTAGCGCCAGCTGTGATGGTAGCAGCTCTGATGCTCTGAATTCTATGAGCGTCAGAGCTGTTACCACTGTGGCTAAAATCCACACTACAGTTTTGTAAAAGAGGGAGGGGTTAGAAAACCATGTCTTTCGAACACACAGAACACAGAAAATACCTTCGCCTAGTATGGAATATGTCATCACAAACTGTTAGGATTGACGGTGTAGGATTGATCTGTGCTGGTCTGGCTTGTTTAGTTTTACAATGGGTGAATTGATGTACTGCTCACTGCATATGTAAGTATTGAATGTATCAACTTTACTTGAGACATCAGACAAAGAAATGGCAATTCCAGCTACATTAATCTTAATGGTGGCTCTTCAGCCAAAGTATGAATTTTGAGATTATTCTTCAAAAAATAGAGAAAAAGAATTTCTTGGATTTAAAATTCAGATGTTTCCCGATGCTGTAAGATGTAAGATGCTGCCTTTTCCTAGGTACTCATGTGTGACGTGTGGCTTGTTACTAAAAATCATGTTTTTCGTACAGATGGGGAGGGGTGCCAAGAAATGATGGGCCCCAGGTGTCACATATGCTAGGTACGCCACTGTCATGAAGTTTGCTTTTAACTCTGTCCATACCAGGCTCTGTGGAAGATGTCACCTGCATGTGAGAACATCTTCCTGCTGCCCTCAGATAACACCTGTTACAGGAAGTAACACTGCTATGTCATGCTACCAAAAGTTCATTGAGTACATTTTGTCCTCCAACCACCATAGATTTGCTCGGAAGCCAATCTTTTTTGCCCAATGTTCATCTCTTCTATCCCAAAGGCATAAAAAGCAAGGATACTAAGAAACTAGAGCTGATGCAATGCAATTTTCTGAATCAGCGCCCCAAATAATAATTTATTTCTTATATACCGCTATACCGTGAAGTTCGCCAGGAGCAGGTCAAAAAACCCAAGGCACCAAGAGAAAATTTTTTTTTCTTGGCCTGTGTTATCAACCAATTTCCGATTAGCAGGGAGACCATTTTAAAGCTCACTCCTGCCTTGGTCACTGCATATTTCACACATTGGATCTCGTCTGGGCACGTGGACACTTAAAGGGCAATTTTGTAACTGGGTGTATGCACAAGTATGTGCAGAGGAAATTGCTACTTGTGAGTGTGAGCGCACTATGGGCGAAATTGTATAAGAGGTGCCAAACTCCAAAGTAAGTCTGTTTAGGGTCAGAGAAGGATTTAGGCACCTTTGAAACCCCGGCCAACAATACAGGTGCCTCAATTTTTAGATGCCATTTACAAACTTTGCCCTTATTTCCCTTAGCATGTAACTGCTGTGGCATGTATAGATGGGACTTGGGCATCAGTTAGCCGCTTTGTGCTAAATTTAAATGCACCAGTTCCCAAATGCTGGGACACAGATGCTGACTTAAGATTGGCATTCAGCAAGCAGCATCAGCATCTTATCTATTGCCCTGATGCTATCTAAATGTCGGTATTCTGGACCTTTAGGTGCTGGGCACTTGCCACGTGTTGCTTACAGAATCAGGCCACAGAAACAAGGGGAAGGGGAGTCCAACCTTGTCTGCTGTGAAAAAACCAATCAGGAACAAACAAACCAAAACTGCAGATATGTTTGGTAAAAACGTTTTAATAGATAATTTGATTGTCACAATAAAATTAGCCTACGTCGTTGCAGTTTTGGTTTGTTTGTTACAGAATCAGGCCTCCATTTCTAGCAGCTAGAGTCCTTGTAAAATCATAGCCAGCAGGCACTGCCCCTAAACATGTCCAGGTCTGGGCTTTGGCATCACTAGGCAGTGCCTAATTTTATTTTTTTAAATAAGTTTTTTAATTGGTTTATAATAACATGATCAATTGTCATGCCACTTAAAACAATTAAAATTCTTAAAGTAGGTGCCTGACATTTGGTGACTTTTTAAGAATCCAGCCCTTGGTGCTTAACTGGTGAGAGCGGATTGAGGAGGAATAATTTGAAGCTAGCCATGATTGATGGCTTCCTGAAGAGAGCTGAAAACAGTATCTAAAGGGCCCCATACGGGAAGACTAAAGAGAAGCTGTTGAAAGCTGCCTGAGTGATGGCTTTTTGGAGCCACCTGGTCATCCTAAAGGACTGCACCGGCAGGTGAGGTATAGGTGACACAGATGCCACACAGACCTCTTTGAAATAATGAGCAGCTGCCTCCATTGGCTGATTTGGGATCGTCCCATTAAAAAACAACAACCTTGAATTCACTTCCTGATACCACTGTAGCACTTGTAAAAGATTAGCAAGTGCAGCACCTGTTTGTACCAGTATCTACAGAGCCGAGATGCTGGCTGTCCCAGTTTTCTGCCAGTTCCTGTCTTGTGACTTGCTGTTGTGCATGCAATTGCTGCTGTATGTATACCAAAACGATTCTTGTTTTACTCTGTACAAAAGCATTTTCTTCATGTTTCTGCTCACAAATAAGGTCAACAATCTGGCATTTGATTTTTTTTTATTATTGTTATTCTTGTTATTACAGAAGGACAAAAGAAACCAATTCTCAATGCGTCTGTGTCTTTTTTTTCTGTTCTTATATTCTTGTAGAATGAATGAATGGCTTGAACTGGCAGAGGAGATGTTACTCTTCTCGGAGGGGTCATATTCTGACTACGGGAGATTGCCGGTGATCTCCCATGGTCCGCAGCAATACCAGAAGTTCAATGGCAGTGCCATATCTGATGACTGGCATTTAACATAAGAATAGCCTTACTAGGTCAGACCAATGGTAGCCCGTTCTCACAGTGGCCAATCTAGGTCACTAGTACCTGGCCAAAACCCAAGAAGTAGCAATATTCCACGCTACCAATCTGGCATATTTTTGACTGGCTGAGACATAGCTGGCTATGCCAATATTCAGCAGCTTGCCGTCTAAGTCTCAGTAGCCCAAGATAAACCACTTTTAGGTGGCTGTATTTGGCCACCAAAATTAGCTGACAAGCCGCTGAATATTGGCTGTGAGCAGCTAATCTACTAAGCCAGATATTCAGCACGAGAAAACCAGTTATCCCCTACTGAATATTGGCAGATAGTATAATTTGAGGTTACAGTGAGGAAGACTTAGGAGCAATGTTAGGGAATAATTCTTCACAGAGAGGGTGGAAGATGCCTGGAATGCCCTCCCGAGGGAAGTGGTGGAGAGGAAAACAGTGATGGAATTCAAAAAAGTGTGGGATAAACATAGAGGATCTCTAATTAGAAAATGAAGGATGTAAAGAACTAAGGCCGGTATTAGACAGACCTGCACGGTCTGTGTTCCATATATGGTGATTTGGTGTAGGATGTGCATCAATGGGAACTCCACTAATATGGAACAGAAGATGTTACTGATCAGACTTTACGGTAGATGTCTTGCAATCAACGGGATGGTTGGATAGGCTGGAGTGAGCTTGGACGGCAACTTCAGCATTTGGAACCTAGGACAATACTAGACTTTACAGTCTACGGCCCAGAAATAACAAAGAAGAGACAAGTTAATCTAATCATGGATTCTGTAATGAGTATAATTTATGGGCAGACTGGATGGACCATTCAGATCTTTATCTGCTGTCATTTACTATGTTACTAAATAGTGTTGAATATCGGATCCATTGGCACTAATGTTTCTAGAGGGAAAAAGGAGGGGGGGGGCAGTAGGATCCTGTGTCCAGTTCTCCAACATGACAAATAACCATTGCCCAAGAATGTATGAGTGATTTAATGGGGGAGAAATGTGAAATGTATCATCCCACTATATGGAGAGCATCTTCATGACACCAAATCTTTTTTTATGATGACATTGGAAATAACCTAGGGAGGAAAGGAAAAATAACTGAAGGAGAGCCAAGACAGGGTAGGAGCAAAGGAGAACAATGAGACCAGAGAGAGAATTGGAAAGAGACAAAGGGGAATGAGCCAGAGAGTGAGATGTTAAAAGGAAACAAAAAGAGAAATTCTATATCATCCACTAGTTAAGCTTAGAATCAATGGGCAAAGATAGGAAAAAGGGAAAAGAAAATACAGGTAATGATCACAAACTTGAAAGAGCCACAGAAGATGTCCCAGAGATACCTCTGTCCAGGACTAAAATATACAACAGAATATCAACTACATTAGGATGGGATTCTGGGACTTGTATGAAGGCTCAAGGAAAGAAAATTAGCAGGTAAGTCCAAATTTCCTTTCCTTTGCATCTACCAGACCAGTCTAGAACCAATAAGATGTAACAAAACCACTTAGAAAGGGTATAACATTTGGAGTACTTAGAGCAGGAATTTCAGGATTGCACTGTTTGTCATTTACTCGGGTAGCAGCTGCTGGATAATGCCTTTGAATATGTTCTGTTGCAGCTTTGGAAATAAAGGAAGATCAAGAGTATTAAAATATGTAAAATTTCTAAAATGTGCTACTGACACCACTTCAAATGTGCTAGAAATAATCTAACACGTTTGAATTTTATTGAATGGCCTTGCCATTATAAGGGGCAAACGATTATTCTTATCGAGTGGGCGGTATAGTAAATTTAAAATAAACTTGAAACTTGATCAAGGAAGAGGGACATTCTTGTCTTCCCACCAATTAAGCCACAAAATATGGCACAAATCTGTTCTTCTCCAATGTGTTTTTATGATATGAGTGACATGCAGGTGGTACACTTTGGGACATCCTTCTAGTTATAAAAGCTTCTATGGTCTGGTGCATTTATTGTGATCTGAGAAGGGGGTGGCCATAGATCTTGGGATGTAGCACACAATCCTATGTAACTTGAGATGACATTCACCATTCTCGATCTGACCTTGAAATGTCATTTAATTCACATCCTCCCAAATATTGGATTTAAAATTTTGGGGACTGTGTGATATAACTTATACATCTCTATACATTACTCTTTATGTAATTATTGTTAGATTACATAAAATGCCAAAGAGTTTGTCTGTGTCTACTATATAAACTGCATCCTTTATGATTAATTAGCCTGCAGCAATATGAAATTAATTTCCATGATGTATGCTATTACAGCTTGTTTCTCACAGATTAATTAACCATTAACTTTAAAAAAGTAACATTAGTATAATAATGCAAAGAGTTTTGCTCACCAGGAAAGAAAAGGAAATAGTTTATTTTTAAAAATTTTTATTTATAAAACATTTAATAGGTTGTACATTCATAATCCAAATTGAATGACAGAAATAGAATTAAAGCAAACAAGAAATAAATGGTCGACCTAGTAGACCACAACATCCTTCTACAGATCTTAGATGCAATAGGCATCTCAGATAAAGTATACGCCTGGTTCGAAGGATTCCTAAAACTCAGAACCTACAGTGTAAAATCAAACAAAGAAAAATCAGAATCCTGGTCAAACCCCTGCGGCGTACCACAAGGATCTCCACTATCCCCCACCCTCTTCAATCTATACACTGCCTCTCTAGGAACTCATCTGGATAATCTAGGCATAACATCCTATAGCTATGCGGATGACATCACCATCCTCATCCCATACGATCATTCCAAACCAACCATGACAGACGAACTTCACCAAACACTGGAAGCAGTCACAACCTGGATGGAAAATCACAAACTTAAACTCAACCAAGACAAAACCAAATTCATCCTCCTAGAAAACGACAAGATCCAAACCACAACCATACTAGACATAAACGCAACCAAATATCCCATCCAAACAACCATAAAACTACTAGGCATGACCATAGACAGATGCTGCACAATGCAACCGCAAATAAACAAAACAACTCAAAAATCATTCGCAATCATGAGAAACCTAAGACAAGTCCGAAAATTCTTTGAAAGTACACAATTCCTACTTATAGTACAATCCCTGATACTAGGCATATTGGACTACTGTAACATACTATTCCTCCCATGTCCAGCAAATACGATAAGACAACTCCAAACAATCCAAAATACAGCCTTAAGACTCGTCTATTCATTGAAAAAACACGACCACATCACTGAGGCCTTCATCAACTCACACTGGCTCCCAATCCAAGAAAGAATCCAATTCAAATTCTACTGCATATTATTTAAAACCCTACACGGAGACAGCCCATCATACCTGAACAATCGCCTCATCCAAGCAACCAACACCAGACACAGAAAAACGCACTCCCCATTCATACCCCCCCCATCCAAAGAAGTAAAAAGAACAAAACAACATGACGGCCTCCTAGCCACACAAGCTGCAAGACTGGACAACCAGATATCCAACCTTCTGATGACAACCCCAGACTATAAGACGTTCAGAAAAGAAATAAAAACCACACTTTTCAAGAAATTCCTAAAACAGCAATAACAACACGACCTCTAAAAGCCCTTAAGATCTACATCTTACCTATCTAGCTATTCATTACAATTCATGTAATTATGTAATTCTGTAATTATGTAATTCTGTAATTCTCTAACTCTGTAATTCTGTAATTCATTGTAATCCTGTCCTTAAACTAACCTTTTGTAATCCGCCTTGAACCGCAAGGTAATGGCGGAATAGAAATCCCGAATGTAATGTAATGTAATGTAATAAAGAGGAAATAATCAAATTTTAGTCCACAACAGAAGGACCAAGAATAAGGTAAATCAATACAGGAAAATAAGACATTGTAATAACAGAGATGCAGTGGATTGAATATAGCAAGCTGGTTAGGGATTAACTTTGGGAACTGCCAAAACATTTACCAAGCCTTCTCCGTAAGAAAAAAGGAATCCTGAAGCTGCTCAGAGGCAAAGGAAAAAAACATTATCCACCAAAAAGCATGAAACAAAATTAAGAAACTATTTTACAAATCAATTGTCTGAGACAAGACCAGGACTCAAGGTTTAAAGGCCAATAAGTCCCTAACTAATTGGGTCTCAAAAAGGAATCAAGGAAAAGCACTGAAAAACACTCCCACATACAGATCCCTCACATGTCCAAGACATAATTCCAACATCATAATGTGGTCAGTGTCCAGACCAGATTCCACCCATAAATAAAGCATACTATTTACCTGTTTCAAAAAAGAATTCCGTACCTAATGGTATTCCTTCTGGTGAGAAAGTGGTCATTGAAAATGAGCTGCAAAATCTGACGGCAGTTCTGGAGAATTCTTTATCTGATGTCAAGGAGAGAGCTACCTTGATAGTAAATTTCATCTTTGAACAAGACCTCAATGCTATCATGAGACTGTTTTTCAGAAATTCTGCAACTCTTTTCAGCGGACAACGCATATGGTTATATCCTGATGTAACCAAAACTACATAGGATAGACGAAGAGATGAAAGGAGGGGGTTGGGAGCTTCTTTTATGTTGGCCTACCCCTGCAAATGTATTGTTAAATATTTGGGTTTAAAATATATTTTTCCTGATCATCTGAGATCTTTTTTGGACCTCAAGGGATTAATCAGTGATGAGAGAGGAGGCTCCAAAATTTGAAGACCGAGGGAAGAAGCTGTGTCATAGCTTTGTTATAATTTTCTCCTTTTAATTTCTATTTCTCTCTCTCTCTCTCTCTCTCTCTCATTGATTGTTGTGGTCTAAGGAAGAGTTAGATTCCTTTTTTCTTTTTTTCCTTAAAATTGTTTCCTGAAGGTTTGTTTAAGTTTGGATATGATTCTGAATTTCTGTAACAAGTAGATTTGTAAATTTATGATAAATTAATAAAAATTAAATTTAAAAAAATCTGATCAGTGTCCAGCAGAAAAGTTAGCGATAAAGTTCTTAAAGTCACTAACTTCATGGGAATTCTTCAGAAGAACTGTCAAATCAAAGTGTCACTTTATGCTGAACATAATCCAGGGATACAAACTGTGGGTGCTCACTCAGATCGTGATTGGCAACAAAACCATAATTAAGAAATAGACAATTAAAATTATCACCTGTTGAGAAGAGTCCGCTATCTGAAAGGCATCTCATAGCTAGTCCAAAATTACCTCAGACTTTCCCGCATCTGAACCCAGCAAACCAGCAGAGGGAATAAGATGATCCCAGGTCAATGACAGTTTATTCCACTCAAGCACTTTTCCCATTCCTCTAAACTGCCAAAGAGATCGCCAGGATGCTCTTTCCACAGCAGCAGGAAGCCATACTCCTCCTTGGACAGTGAGTCCTCCCAAACTCCCAACAGGAATGATTCCAGGTTGCAGAGGTATGTTTTGCACATCAGTCTAGCCAATGTATATTCCAAGCTCTGTCCCAACCTCTGCCGTCTGCAGCCATACTTCCCTCCAGTAATGGACAGTCACTGATTATCAAAAGTTGGCCTGACAATATGGGGAGGGTCTTCGGGCATGGAAGAGTAAATCTGGGGTTTTCCCTTCTCCTTATCTCAGAACCAGAAGAACTCAGATGATCATGGAACTCCATCCAACACAACCTCTTTTGGCAACATCTTGGTCCTCCAACTGATTTGGAACATAGTTTGGTTGACAGATATGGGTGATCGTAGAAAAGAAATGGATTCTATTTCCCTTACCAACAATTTTTATAAAGGAGTTGCAAATGGATATATTTGTTTTTAATTGTAAAATGTGTACTGTGAGAGGACTATGAACCTTTTATCAAGCTGAGTAGCATGGGCCGGCACAGTAAATGCACCAAAGCCCACAGGGATTGAATGGGCTTTGGTGCATTTGCTGTGTGGCAATCACTGCCACAGCTTGATAAAAGAGGCTTTAAGGGGAAAATTCTATAAATGGCGCTGAAACTTAGGTGCCCTACCTGAACCTAAGTTAATTGAGAAATGCTGTTTAAAATGGTAAGAATAAAGCACTTACTGGCATCTATGTAGAAACATGATGGCAGATAAAGGCCAAATGGCCCATCTAGTCTTCTCATCCGAAGTAACCATTATCTCTTTCTCTCTCTGAGAGATCCCAGGCCCTCTTGAATTCAGACACAGTCTCTGTCTCCACTACCTCTTCTGGGAGACTGTTCCACGCATCTACCACCCTTTCTGTAAAAAAATATTTCCTTAGATTACTCCGGAGCCTATCACCTCTTAACTTCATCCTGTGCCCTCTCATTGCAGAGTTTCCTTTCAAATGAAAACAATTCGGTTCATGCACATTTACACCATGTAGGTATTTAAATGTCTCTTATATCTCCCCTCTCCCGCCTTTCATCCAAAGTATACAGATTGAGATCTTTAAGTCTGTCCCCATATAATAATAATAATAATTTTATTTTTATATACCGCCAAAGCCATGATAGTTCGAGGCGGTTTACAACAAGAGGCGCTGGACAATCAGCGAAAAGTTACAATACAAAGAGATCGAAGTAGTACAATAAAAATTCGAAGAAGTTACAAAACCTTTGGATACATAAAGTCACAATGTGGGGATATCGAGTACATGTGGAGAAGGTTTAAGAGTTCTAGGTTACGAATCGGTGAAACAGATTGGTTTTAACTTGTCTTATTATGGAGACCACATACCATTTTAGTAGCCTTCCTCTGGACCGACTCCATCCTTTTTATATCTATTTGAAGGTGGGGCCTCCAGAACTGTACACAATACTCTAAATGAGGTCTCACCAGAGTCTTATACAGAGACATCAATACCTCCTTATTCCTACTGGCCATACCTCTCCCTATGTACCCTAGCATCCTTCTAGCTTTCACTGTCACCTTTTCAACCTGTTTGGCCACCTTAAGATTATCACATACAATCAAGTTTCAAGTTTTAATAAGGTTTGTTGTATACGCAATATCATATACTTCAATGTGTATTACATTTTAAAAAATAGGGGACAACAAAACATTTTTTATACAATTAAATACAAATTATATACATTTTAATACATAACTGATATAGAGGGCGAGGGGTACAATCTTTAAAGAAAGGGAAGAAACATTTAGGGAAGAACACATATGGTGGGAACACAAAAGAGAGAGAAAAAAAAGGAGGATATGAAGGCAGAAATGATCCTAGAAAAAAGAAGATAAATTTACGACCTCATAGATCTAATTAAGATCTAAAAGATTTAGTGATTGGTAAGTTAAGCTATTATGTTTCAAATGCGTCCTTGTACAGGAAGCTTTTTAAGGTGCTTTAGGCTGCTGCATATCAAAGTAGGCGTGGCCAACACTGGAAGTGGCATTAGATGGCCTAAAGCACCTTCATAGGCATGATTCATGCAAAGATAGGTGTCAGAAATATAGGCCTGGAAAACCTATCTTTACTTGGGGATTGCGAACCTAGTCCACAGCTTGCTTGTTCAGCTGATCACGGTAGAGGAATCCCTGATCAGCTGAGCTGGAAGGACTCCCTGAAAACACGTCAGGGAATCCTGCCAACTCAGCTGATCAGAGATTCCCCCCCCCCCCCCCCGGCCGTGATCAGCTGAACTGGCAAGGAGAAAATGGTTACTGTGGATGGGCCATTTGGCCTTTATCTGCCATCATGTTTCTATGTTTCTATTTCCTCCCTCCCACCCACCAATCTCATCCCCCTTTGAAAGGGAGCCCCCTCACACTGTGTCCAACACTTCTCCACACGCCTGACATCCCCCCCAGCCCCTATCCCGACATCCCCACACCCACCGTATCTTCAATAAAATATCAGCAGGAGGGATGCCCACTCCCTCCTGATGATTGGGCTGCCTCTTCCAAAATGGTGACCTTTCCCCCTCACAGTGCATCTTGTGATGCACTGGGAGGGGCCTAGGGCCCCAAGCCAATCTGGTCCTTAGTCCCAGTGCATCTAGATAAAATATGGATATTTTCTGGCTATGCACTGTCCTTAAGGAATGATGTTGCAGAAGAAGTAGACAAACTAAGAACTTCAACCTGTAAATTATGAAATGTTAATGTAAATTTGTGGTTTATGTTATGGATTTTGATATGTTTCAATAATGTGTATGTGATTGGGGATTAGCACCCAAAAAATGGATCTGGGTTTCAAATAAGCAAACAGGATGCTAGGAATTATTTAAAAAGGATGGTTAACAAGACTAAGAATGTTATAATGCCCCTGTATTGCTCCATGGTGCGACCTCATCTGGAGTATTGCGTTCAATTCTGGTCTCCTTATCTCAAGAAAGATATAGTGGCACTAGAAAAGGTTCAAAGAAGAGCGACCAAGATGGTAAAGGGGATGGAACTCCTATCGTATGAGGAAAGACCAAAAAGAGACGGCTGAGGGGAGATATGATTGAAGTCTACAAAATCCTGAGTGGAGTAGAACGGGTACAAGTGGATCGATTTTTCACTCTGTCCATAATTACAAAGACTAGGAGACACTCGATGAAGATACAGGGAAATACTTGTAAAACCAATAGGAGGAAATTTTGTTTCACTCAGAGAATAGTTAAGCTCTGAAATGCGTTGCCAGAGGATGTGGTAAGAGCGGATAGCGTAGCTGGTTTTAAGAAAGGTTTGGACAAGTTCCTGGAGGAAAAGTCCATAGTCTGTTATTGACAATACAGGGGGAAGCCACTGCTTGCCCTGGATTGGTAGCATGGAATATTGCTACTCCTTGGGTTTTGGCCAGGCACTAGGAACCTGGATTGGCCACTGTGAGAACAGGCTACTGGGCTTGATGGACCATTGGTCTGACCCAGTAAGGCTATTCATATGATTTTATAAGCAGGTATTGAAGTGGTGTACATTCAGATACAGTATGTATTTTCTGTTCCTGGAGGGCTCACAATTACAACATCAAAGAGTTAAAGTGGGATTTGAACCTGGATCCCTTGGTTTCAAGCTCACTACCCTAACCAGTAGGCTACTTCTCTGCTCTGTGTGACAGACAGACATCCTTGTCTCTGCTTTTTTTTTGCCATTCATAAGTTGGGCGTTCCAGTTCTTGCTGGATGTCCTCAGCACTGACATATTTCGTATTGCGAGATGGACGTCTGTTTTGGATGTTATGAACATCTATTCTGACTTTGGTGTCCTTTTGAAAATGCCCTCCATTGCCACTTGTGATAAAGATGCCCAGGTGGGTGCACTTGCTTGTAGTCATCAGCGGAGGGGACGTAAACCCTTCAGAGCAGTGAGAAGCTGCCATGGCTTCTTGTCATGCCCAGCACTTTTTACAAATGTTATTTTACAGTGCTGCCATTCTGACATCTCTCATGAACTGTTCCAAGTTTAGCAGAAATGGAATGTGAAGGCTGGCACAATGCAATTCATGCCATATCAATTGACCTTTTCTTTCTACAGTCCCCAAAAGTATAGGAAAGGGGGGGGGGAATGAAATTTAAAAAAAAACACAATTTTGAGTGCATTTTTTTTTCAGTGAATGGCACAGGCATAACTGCTAAGGGCAATGGCTACATATTATTGAAATCTAAACTCTACTTCATTGCACTGCAATGTTAAACACTGGCAAGGAACACAATCATTTAATTATGGGAGCCCTGAGGCTGCTGTATAAATTTACATTTATGTCGTTGGATGTTCTGGTGTCATTTAGTCTCCATTCAACATGTCATTAAATGGAAGCGTTCTGCTCGTTAATATTAGCAGGTCACATTTATATGGCATGAAGCTGGCAGACACTGGCAGTGGAGGACTTATTAACTGAGACAAAATAGATTCTTGCAGAGAGAAATTCCACTGCCAGCAATGTGCGGAGATAATCAGGTAATGTGTGCAAGGAATCACCAGCATATGTTAGCAGAGACCCAGCTGGAGCTTCCCTAACGTTTCAAGAGAATAACAGGGGGGGAGGGGAGGAAGGTACATTTCTCACCCCCTAAATGTATCACGGAGCCAGAACACTTGGAAGTATTCTGACTTTCTCTCTTGATCTATTTGAAATATAAACAAACATTTTCTGCAGATCAGTGCAATCGTATACATGGTAGGGGTGAGGGCTTTTCTTTAAATGGCGATATCCGTGGGAGTCCCACCTTTGACCCAACCATTTATCCCACCCACCCCTTGTATTTACATGCCGCGTCACTTGAGTTAGTGCTTTGGCGGAATACCGACATTTAGTGAATCTGGGCACATATGAACACGTCATGTCAGTATTCTGAAGGGATGAAACTGATAGCGGTTAGGGAACTGAGAGTGTGCCATGCAAAGACGAAAGTGTCTATGTTTTCGATAGCTGGAATAAAATTGTGGAATACACTACCAGGGAATTTTAAGAAATTGTTGAAAACTCAGCTATTAGTTGATGCCTTCATGTAATATGCTAGAAGTGGATAGTTAAATGACTTATCATGTAGTTATGTAATGTACAACAGATAGATAGGAAAGCGAATAACAGATAATGTCTTTGCTTTTTTGTGCTGTATAAATTTTTAAAATAAATACAATCCTTTTCTGCCTCTTGATATTTTGTGTGGAGATGTGAGTGGGCCACACTTACTTGTAGTGTGAGAGACATTGGATTTGCACTTTTCTCATGCCATGACAGTAATGTACCCTTTTCACAGAGCCCTTCAGTTACATCATTTTGACATCTCCTAACCTTAGGTGCATTTCTCGTGGCCAGTTTATCTCTCTACTGTTCGCGCTACATTTTAAACACTGTCTGTCATCTTTATTTACGATGAAAATGTTATTGTAGTCACATTTCACATAATTGATCATACAACAGCGCGAAGATCTGCAACATGACAATCAAGCTTGAGAAATGGACATCAACATGGCAAATGAGGTTCAACGTGAATAAGTGTAAAGTGATGCATGTTAGTAACAAAAATGACCTCCAGGGTCAGACCAGAGGTCCATCGTGCCCAGCAGTCTGCTCACGCAGTGGCCCATCAGGTCCAGGACCTGTATAGTAATCCTCTATATATACCCTTCTATCCCCTTTTCCTTCAGGAAGTCATCTAATCCCTTCTTGAACCCCAATACCGTACTCTGTCCTATCACACCCTCTGGAACCGCATTCTAGGTGTCCACCACCCTTTGGGTGAAGAAGAACTTCCTAGCATTGGTTCTGAATCTGTCCCCTCTTAACTTTTCCGAATGCCCTCTCGTTCTTGTAGTTTTCAAAAGTGTGAAGAATCCGTCCCTCTCCACTTTCTCTGCCCTTCATGATCTTGTAAGTCTCTATCATGTCCCCTCTAAGTCTCCGCTTTTCCAGGGAAAAGAGCCCCAGTTTCTCTAATCTTTCAGCATATGAAAGGTTTTCCATACCTTTTATCAAATGTGTCGCTCTCTTCTGAACCCTCTCGAGTATCGCCATATCCTTCTTAAGGTACGGCGACCAATATTGGACGCAGTACTCCAGATGCGGGCGCACCATCGCCTGATACAACGGCAGGATAACTTCTTTCGTTCTGGTTGTAATACCCTTCTTGATTATACCTAGCATTCTATTCGCTTTCTTAGCAGCCGCTGCACACTGTGCTGATGACTTCATTGTCTTGTCCACTATTACCCCCAAGTCCCTTTCTTGGGTACTCTCACTCAATGACAGTCCTCCTATCTATCCAATATTTATCACATACTTTGGCATTAAAGCTAAATTCAGTGCAGGTCAAGTTTCACCAGGATTTTAGAACAGATTCTTGTGATGTTGAGCCAGTTCACAATACAAACAAAATAGATATTTATGTACTCGCTGTATGCAGCATAAACACACATTGTAGAAAAAGAAATATATATAATGTCAACAGGTCCAACTTCTCACACTAAAAGACCTCATGAACATTGACAGTTTCAACAAGCCTGTTAAGAAACACTACTCCAGCTCTCAACCCTAGAAGAACTTTGAGAATCCAAGCTGAAGCTTGGAAGGTCTCTCTTTTATTGTTTGTTAACACTCAGGGTGAGGAAGTTATTTACTATATTATTCTTTTGCAATATGTTTTTTCAAGCATTCCGTAATCCTTCTTTCTGTGCATGTTCTTCTTCTTATACAGACGTCAGCTCACCATCCCACAAAGCTACAAATGATTTCCCAGCAGCCTTTTCAGCTGCTGCTAATGCTTCCCCTCTCTCTTTGGTCGCTGCCTCATTAGAACCTTAATGACCTCCCACCGATTCCCATCACTCTTCTCTCCTACTCACTTTCTTTGCTTCCTGGCCTTTCTCAAGTTTGCTGGGAATCCAGCAGCCACAGTGCCACAGCTACCCTTCTCTGTATATGCTGAACCCTCTTACACCCAGGTTAGATCAGCCCTTTAAACACACTTTCTCTGCTTAATTTTGCTGGAGAGTCTGAAATAACCCTTTGAATTCTATCCTCTTTGTCAGCTGGATGAGCTGAATCTCTGAACGCAGAGGAAGGATGCTACATGGATTGAAGGACGATTGTGAATTTTTCTTACCACTTTCTAGTCTGGGTCACTTTCTTCCTCTCCCACTTATGGGTCCAGCATCCATGTCCCTCCCCTCCCCTTCACCCTGTGGATCCACCATCCATGTCCCCTCCTCTCCCCCTGCCAATTGCAGTTCACCCTCTGTCCCCTCCCCCTCCACTCCTCTGGGTCTGCCTTCTCTCACTCTCTGACCTCCCCCCCTCCCCCCGTGGTATCTCCCTGCCATTCTGCTCCTGACCAAACAAACCCCCTCCCCATACGGGTATGGCCTCCAACCGCCCTTCCAGTATGGAGCTGGTATTTCTTACCCACAGGCCCTCCCAAAGCAGCTGAAGAAACCCTGTAAACAGGCTGCTTGCGGTCAGCCCCACCCGGGCCTTTCAGTTGGTTAGAGGGGTGCAACTGCACCCCACTGGCTTCACCTATTCCCACCAGGGCTTTTTCGTCAGATAGGGGATGTAAACTGCTTTGATTGAAACCACAAAAAATAGTATATCAAATCCCTTCTCTTGGTAAAATTGCTCAGTTTTGACATCCAGCTAAGCAGAATCCATAGCGTCTTCAGTTCTTACGGCTATTGGACTCAGGGAATGGCTACAGTATATGGAAACCAACCCTCTGCTTCTCTGTTTTCATTGAGGCTTTATATCCTATGACACAACTGATGAAGAAAACCTCATTTGCTGACTGATCTTTTAATTCTGAGCACCCACCAGTAATCCACATCTGTTTTTTGAGAAGCTGGAAACCCTGACTCCAATCACCATAGGTTCCAATTAACATGTCATCCTGATCAAATGTTTGAGTCATAGCTAAAGTATAGAAAGATTCTTGTTTTAAAACAAATGGCTCTTGATTTGCATGCGTTGAATTCTCAAGTCTGCTCTTGCAGTTAATGTGAATAAATCACTAACATTTCTGGAGACATTGGGAAGGGGCTTTGCATTTTGATTGTGCCTTTTCCTATTTTATGAGATACAAGGAAGGAAGTCATTATTTGATGGGCCCAGATCCACTTATAGTTAACTGCATGGCTTTTCCTGTTAACTGTAAGTGGATTTCAACTGATTTATGTGCTTAAGTTGGACTGCCGACTGGTATGTGGGCCCACTTAAATGCATAAAGATAACTTAGTTTAGCCTTACCCTGGAATGACTCAAATCCCTCTAAAAATCTTAACCACATAACTTCTAGTGTTCTGTCTGCAGTTGCTATCTTGGATTTTGCTTCTACCTTTCCCTCTTTGACCATCTTGATAATAGACCAAATTATGTAGTCGGCTGTTTTCAGCTAATAAATTCCAAACTCCTCAGTTCTTTCTCCAGTGAGACAAATGGCTGAGGCCTTTTTACTAAAGAGTCCTTTCACGAAAGCCCTTAACATGCACTTAGCGTGTGCAAACAGGCTACCGCAGAAATACGTTAAAGGTATTTTTCCTATTTGCATGCTCTAACCCATGTGTTGCTAACTTTTAAAAATCTTTCCAGGAGAGGACAAGAGTAGGCGTGGAAGCATTAAGCAACTGGTGCATTATGCTTAATTCATGCTAACTGGCAAACACAGAGTTAACATGAGCATTATCCCCCAAATTCTATAAAAATCCATGTAAAAGAGTCAAGGATTCTTCCTCAGTAATGATGTT
Source organism: Geotrypetes seraphini (assembly GCF_902459505.1). Lineage (NCBI taxonomy): Eukaryota > Metazoa > Chordata > Amphibia > Gymnophiona > Dermophiidae > Geotrypetes > Geotrypetes seraphini. The sequence goes on along the minus strand of NC_047091.1, from coordinate 188,607,211 downwards.
ATTTTGTCACTGGACAGCAGAGGGCGCTGGCCCAGTAGTGTGGAAACTACAGCTCCCAGGATGCACTGGGCTCAGCAGAATATATGCTTGAGCCTGGGATCTGTTTAGAGAGGTCCCTGAGAGAAAAGAGATTTTAACCTGAGAGGGAGAGACAGCTGTGGGAAAAGGACTGATGCCTGTACTGCTTGGCTGAGGTAAGTCAGTTAACTTCCTGTACAGTGTGAGGCAAACTAAAAAGAATAAAAAGTGTCTTCATATGTCCCCTCCAGCAACATCTTCTTCCTATTACAGTTTGCCTAAACTTAGGCACATCGGTGCACCTACCTTAATTGATTAATAGGCTTATTCACTGCTGATAATTGGCACTTAACAGCTCATAATTGATGTCAATTGAAATTAATTGACAGGCGCCAAAAAGGTGGGCACCTAGTCCAAAGCGCCTGCCTAAAACTGAGTGTAGTAAGGGGTGGATCATGGCTGTGTTTTGGCACCTCCCTCCACGGACCTGGAGAGGGCAGAGCAGGAGCAAAGGAAAACTCACCCTGGGCGTGGGAGCGAACTCCGTCCCTCCCCCCCAAAGATGCACCGCTGAGCCAATAAAAGGCTCAGCGCCTAATGGCGTGCAGCCGTTCAGCGTGCCATCTAAGGCACGCGTCAAAGGCGCTCGTCTTAGTGAGAGCGCCTTCGCGAAGCAACCAAGAAGAGACCTGCCAACTACGTCAAAACCTTCTCTCTACCACATCTTCCACTCCCAACAATTCTTTTCACAACCCATACTCCTACTCAGACACAGTACAAGAACAACATCCTAATCACAGAGAACCACGCTTCCTCTAATCACCTGCCCCAACCTTCAAAATGAAGCTAATCCCACAAACACCTAAATCATCCTTCTTATCTCCAGCTGGAAGGTAGTAGCAAACAACCTACCCAACATACCCACTATTGCAATTACAAACAAAACCCATCACCCCAACAGGAGAGTTCCAACAGACAGAAACACTAACCACCAAACAAGCGGTCAACATCCCCATTTCCTCTGCTTGGGGAAGAAGATCAACACAACCCAAGACCAAACCTCACCATCATCCAAATTCACTCATCTACCCTAAAACGAATCACAACTACCAAACAGAAACCACCACTCTTAAATGTGCCTACTTAAACATCAGAGCCCTAGGCCCAAAAACAGAATTTATAAAAAACTGGATAAAAAAACGAAAACCTAGACTGCCTCTTCCTCACAGAAACATGGCTAACATCAGACACAGACCCAAGAATTACGGAAGTCTGCCCTCAGGGATACAAAATTAAAGTGACTCGCAGAGAGAAAAAAAGAGGAGGTGGATTAGCGGTCTTAATTAAAGACTCCCTAACCCTAAACATACTGGAAAAAACATCCACTCCATACATGGACCTTCTAGCATGTCAAATCTCAGCCACCACACTAAAAAACTCACTAAACTGCATACTCTGTTATATAACACCGGGAAACTGGGCCACGGTAAGGCCCGAATTTGAAAATTTCATATACCAAAACTCACTAACAGCAGCACACAACCTTATCCTAGGAGATCTAAACCTACATCTTGAAGACCATTCATCCAAGCCAGTAGATGACCTCCTTTCTTTCCTCAATGCTTTATCCTTCCAAATTTTAAACCCACAAACCACTCATGAGAAAGGACACCAACTTGACATCGCAGCCTTCATGACCCATCAAACATCTACTTCAGAAATTCAAATGTCTAATGGTACCTGGTCCCATCCCTCTGATCAGACCACTACTCATACACCTTTAATATCAACTGGACCAGAAACAAAACCAAACCAATATCCAAAATAGTAACATACACATCACGCAAACACATCGAGCCCATCATATTCTGGTCAAAAGTAGATGAAACAATCTAAGAATGTAACCCCAAAGACTTCATTTCACACTGGGGAAAATTGAGCAATAACATCCTTGACAAACAAGCCCCAGCTTTGCACCGCAGGCCCTGCCGCCCAAGATGAGCCGGAGGCCCCTACCTGCCGCATCCTGCACGTGGGCAAACTCTCAGCACAGAAGCTGCTGATGGCCCCAATCCACACGCTGACCTCCCCCCCCTCTCAGCACAGACACTGCTGATGGCCCCAATCCACACGCTGACCCCCCTCCCCCCATGCATGCTGACCATCTCTTTTCTACCTACACTTTCCCCGCAGCTCTCTTCGGCGACTCGGCAGGGGCAGCGATCAAGACAGGCTGCCGACGTCGGGATCTTTCCTCTCTGAGTTCCGCCTATTTTGTTTCAACTTCCTGTTTCCGCATAGGCGAGACTCACAGAGGGAATGCCCGACGTCGACATCCTGTCTTGATCGCCCGAGGCTGGGAGGAACAGAAGATTTCCGCGAACACCACCGGGGCAGGAAACTTAATGGCATCGATCTCGCCGGCCCTGTGCAGACCGGCAGGGATATTCTGCGGACCGGCACCGGTCCGCGGACCGGCGGTTGAAGAACTGTGGCCTAACCTCTTATAGCTATGCAGATGACATCACCATCCTCATACCTTTCGAACAGCCAAAGCACGCAATGACAGACACACTACACCGAACACTAGTTACAGTAACGACTTGGATGGAAGACCACAAAATGAAACTTAACCCAGACAAAACTAAATTCATCCTCCTAGAAAATAATAAAGTCCCAACCACAACCAATTTAGAAATCAACTCAATCAATTACCCTATTCAAACCACCCTAAAACTACTAGGTATGACTATTGACAGAGGTTGCACCATGCAACCACAAATAAACAAAACAATACAGAAATCTTTCGCAGTTATGAGAAACCTTAGACAAGTCCGAAAATTCTTCAAAAGAACACAATTTCAGCTCTTAGTACAATCTCTAGTCCTAAGTATACTAGACTACTGCAACATCCTCTACCTCCCCTGCCCTGCAATAATGATTAAACAACTACAAACAATTCAAAACACAGCTCTGAGACTCATCTACTCATTGAAGATACATGACCACATTACAGAGGCATACATCGATTCACATTGGCTTCCAATCCAGAAAAGAATACAATTTAAATTCTATTGTATACTATTTAAAACTATAAATGGAGACAGCCCAATCTACCTAAACAACCGCTTCATCCAAACTACCTCTACCAGGCATAGAAAAACATACCCAAATTCACTTCTAGTTGCACATATATAGAATGAGATTTTATACCACGCCTCAGAGACCAAGTATAAAAGCAAGAACTTGCTAAATACTTCCGGTAGTAAGGTCTTATTGTCTATCATTGGCAAGTGGTAGTTTTGAGTATTGTAAATACTTTCAATACTTTTAAATTCTTAATGAATAATTCAATTGTTTGTTTTAATTTGTTATCAGAATTTTTTATATTTTACTGGCTCACTTTGTTATTCAAAAACAATGTTAAATCAATCAATCAAGTAACTGAAGTTATTTAGTGAACACTCAGACCCACAGCTGAGGTCTCAGTGAAATAATCTTTTGTACCAGTTAATAAATATGACGCTTTTCAAAATCGGGCGTCTTTATATAGATTTTTTCGGGTACTACGTTTAAAAGCGTTTTTTGGTGAGACATCACCTGCTCTTGATCCTGTGGAACCATTAAGAGGAATGAAAATGAAATCCAAGTGGATCCCCCCTGGAGCACCAGACGTCTCGGTGGCTGCTTTCGAAAAAGCAGTTTTACAGGATGTAGAAAGAATTGAGACTTCCAACGTCCATTGTGGCTCGAATTTAACCTCGCAGCAATTTAGCATACTCAAGTCTTTACAGCAGGATCCCACTATCACTATCCAACGCGCCGATAAAGGCGGCGGGATAGTGATACAAGATCACCAACAATACTATACAGAAGCATTTAGACAGTTGTTGGATGACAGTTTCTATAGGGAGATTAATGGAGATCCCACCCAAGATATTAAAAAAGTAATTGACACTGTATTACATACCGCTCGCCAGGCGGAAGTTATTACAGTCAGGGAGTTCAAGAGTTTGACTGTTGAATTCCCTGAAATCCCCTATATTTACTTCATCCCTAAAATCCATAAATCCCCCACATGCCCCCCGGGCCGTCCGATTGTGGCTGGCATTGGTTCAGTGCTGGAGCCATTATCGAGGTTCATTGATAGTTTCATCTGTGAACAAGTGAGTAAGAAACAGTCTTATGTACGTGATTCTTCTCACTTCCTGCAAATTTTGCAGGGAAGTGATAATCATTCTTGTAAATTTTTAGTTACTGCAGATGTCGCAGCACTGTACACCAATGTGCCACAATCGGTGGCCCTGGCAATTATAAAGAAATCTATAGACAATTTAAATGTGTCAGCACAGAAGAAGGAACTAGTGGGTACATTGGCAGAATTTGTGATTTGTCAAAATTACTTTCAGTTTATAAACAGGTTCTTCATTCAGACTAAAGGGGTGGCGATGGGGGCCACAGTGGCCCCTTCAGTCGCCTGCCTCTATATGTCTGAATATGAAGAAAAGTATGTGTATACATCTAGGTGGTTTAACAGAGTAGGCCTTTGGAGAAGATATATAGATGATATCTTTTTTACGTGGAATGGGGAACGTTACGAGTTGGAGGAATTCCTTAAGGAATTAAATCAGGTGGATCTTAACATCTCTCTCACTCATGAAGTGAGTTCTAACAAGGTATCCTTTTTGGACATTCAGGTAGTCAAATCCCAGTTTGATTCTCAGGTACATTTTGATACTACATTGTATCGGAAACCCTCCGATCGTAACACACTCCTCCATTACCACAGTTATCATCCTAAGCCCCTCCGAGATAGTATACCGGTGGGGCAATTTTTGAGATTGAGAAGGATATGCTCTGACGAAGGGGATTTCCATCAGCAGGCCACACTATTATATGCAAAATTTATAGAACGTGGCTACCCCTCTAGGGTGGTCAAAGCAGCATGGAAAAGAGCCCGCAATTGTCAGCGGGAGTGGTTATTTCATACAAAGGAGAATGAGAAGAGTGGGGCCCTAGTATGTGTATTACCCTATTCCAGTAGGAGTCAACAACTTAGACAAATTATTTTGAAGCACTGGTCAGTGTTGCAGGTGCATGAAAGCATGAACCAAACTCCATTGTTTGCTTACACCCGAGGCCGTAATTTGGGCCAAATTCTTAAACATCAGGCCCCCGGTCAACAGAATTATGGGGGTCCTCATGTAAGCTGTGCTCATTGTGTATATTGCTCTCATGTCCTCAATACTGACCAAGTACTTATTCCTCAATCAGGTGGTAAGAGATTTTATTTAAGAACTAATACTAATTGCCTTTCTACGGCAGTTGTATATTGTATAATATGCCCCTGTGGGCTTTATTACATTGGGCACACTCGGCGGGCCATTAAAACTCGAATTGCCGAACATTTGAGTAATATTAGATGTAACCGTATGTCGGCTCCTCTTGTGAGCCATTGGCTTGAACAGCAGCATTTAATTGAAGATGTTAAATATACAGTAATAGCTAGGACACATAAAACAACAGGGGATGTGACTCAAAGTTTATTATATTTAGAACAAAAATTTATTTTTCAGTGGCATACTTTGACCCCTACAGGGTTAAATAATGAAATCGAATGGTTTCATTTATAGAAGGAGTAGGTTTGTGGTTAGATTGTAGTGACGAGTTTGACGTCAGTATGACGTGGTTGAGGGGGATGTGCATATATGGTAGGGCCTGCTGATGGAAATTCGTCGCCAGTAGCTAATGTGTCTGTGAGTAGTGTGGAGTGCGTTATGCCGGTAGGTCTGAGTGTGAATGGTGTGGTAGTTAATTGTGATTATCGTGTAAAAATTATAGTAGTGGTAACTGAAGTGTTTTAGTGTTAATGTGGTTGTTTTACATTTGTAGTACCCCTCCTGAAGAAGCCAGTTGGTGAAACCTAGGTAGGGGGGTCGGCAGTTGTATGAATGCAGTCATTTGAATAAAAAGGAACCCGGAGCAGCTACATTGATTACCCACTCCATTCAAAGCTAAGTTGGTTTTGTTTTACCATCTATGTGTTATTATTTAGCTGTTGTTTGGTGGGTGAGACTGTGAACAACGATGATGGTCTCTCAAAACAGCTGCTCCGTGATTATTTCACTGAGACCTCAGCTGTGGGTCTGAGTGTTCACTAAATAACTTCAGTTACTTGATTGATTGATTTAACATTGTTTTTGAATAACAAAGTGAGCCAGTAAAATATTTAAGTATATCACTTTGGATAAATAAATTCCCTTGAGGCACAAGATCAGAATTTTTTAACCAGATGTATAACCATCTTAACCATCAAATACTATGAGAAATACATTGCAGATAGTGCATAAACTCAAAAAAATAGCACTTATCTCAAGAGCAGTTCACACTGTTTAGGTCCCAACGGGGCCATCGTTTCACCTGAAGTGGCTTCGTCAGGGGAACGTCTTAGACAGTGTCTGAAATAAGTAACAAAAGTTACATTAAATCAATAATATAGTATTTGAATACAATCTAATGATAAAACTTTAAATTTAATGTGTTCAAAGTGTTGGCAAACTTACGGAACCGGCGTTAACTTCAGCTCATATTTCTCAAAAGATGGCGTCAGTGAAAACTAACGCTGAACAATTTAAAGGGACTCTAATCAGCTGTCGGTACAGCGTGAAGAACGTCAAACAACGTAAATACGTGTTGGCGTCCGTGGAGCTGATAGCGTGGGACAATGCAAAAAATTTTTTTTTATCTTCAACCTGAATAGGTCAAATTATAAAGATGATCAAAATATTCCTATAGATGGTGTTCAAAATATGCATCAAAACTTTGAATGGGATAATTTAATTTAATAGTACGCTGTCCAATCGATTTTGTCATTTAGACCTAAAGGATATATTGATTGTAAAGTATATATCCAAAAGGTTTCCCTACGTTTGAGCATAGTGATTCTGTCACCTCCTCTCCTGTTTTTATTTATCACATCTATTACCAAACCTTTTAGATTGTGGAAAGAGTGGGAAGCATCAATGCAATGTTGAACTAGTGGCTCTTTAAACTGGCATCTCTTGATGTTAGATTTATGCTCAGCGAGTCTTGTTTTAAACGGTCTAGTAGTCATACCTACGTAGATTTTTTGACAAGGACAAATGATCACATAAATTACATGATCTGTTTGGCAGGTACTAAAATGTTTGATCTTATACCTCTTGTTATTATTAGGATTAGTGAATTCTTTTGTTACAATTGAAAAATCACAGTATGTGCAATGGCCACATTTGAAATGTCCATGTATGTTGGACATGATGCTTCTTGTTTGTTCCCTATTACTGCTGAAGAATTCTTTGAGATTTTTTCCTCTTGAATATGCAAACCTTAATCTGGTGTTGCTGAAACTAGGGAGAGATTGAACAATCGCCCAGTGTTTTTTTATGATTTTTGTTAACTGAAAACTATTGGATGAATGTTTTAGAACAAATGTTGTACAAGGGTCTTCTGCAGTAGTGCTTTTCATATGGTTGTTCAATAACAGATCTCTGTTATTGTATTTTGCCCTTCTGTATGCATTCTTTATAATGTGTGAAGGGTACCCCCTGGCTTTTAGTTTTTTGCTCAGAGATTTTGCTTGGATTTTAAATTCAGATTGAAATGTACAGTTACGTCATAAACGAAGCATTTGTGAAAAAGGAAGACTGTTCTTAAGGTGTTTTGGGTGACAGCTTGAATACTCTAAAAAGGTATTTTTAGTTGAAGGTTTCTCATATGTTCGTGTGATGAACATTTGATGTTCAATGGTGACTTCAATGTCCAAATAATGTATACGTGTTATTGAGTATACATAAGTAAATTGAATATGACTGTCACATGAATTTAGCCATTCAACAAATGCTTTTAGTTGAATCTCTGAGCCTCTCCATAGGAGAAAAACATCATCGATGTATCTCCACCAAATGAAAATAAGTGATTCAAAAGGGGAATGTTTTACCCATTGCTGCTCAAATGCTATCATAAAAAGATTGGCCACCGAGGGAGCAAATGCCGCTCCCATAGCCACACCCTGTATTTGTTTGAAAAGAATCCCTTCAAACTCAAAAAAATTCTCTCGCATGGCTAACTTAGTCAAGGAGATTAGAAAATCTGTAGGGACTAGTTGTGGTTTTGGTTGTAATTCCAATACTTGTTTAATAACATCAATGGCATCTTGTTGTGGAATAGAGGTGTATAGTGATGATACATCTAATGTAACCATTATAAAGGGTCCTTCTTTCAAATCTATATTATCTAGTTTCTGTAAAAAATCTTTAGAATCTTTGATATATGAATTACATTTGGGAACTTCATGTTTTATGAATTGATCTATATATCTTGATAGAGGTTCCAATACAGACCCACGGGTCGAAGTAATGGGTCTGAAGGGTGGATCTGTCAGATTCTTGTGTATTTTTGGTAAGAAGTAAATGGTTGCAGTCATTGGATACTTGGTATTTAAGAATCTGTAATCACGATTGGTGATATATCCCAATTTTAATGCTGTATCTGTGATTTTCCTAATTGAGTTTTGAAGTCTTTTTGTAGGATCTAATTTGATTTGCATATAAGCTTGAGTATCATGAAGATGTTCCAGGGCCTTAGTAGTATAGATTGACTTGTCCTGTACTACAATTGCACCTCCTTTATCAGCTGACTTAATAATAATATTTTTATTACTTTGAAGATTAGTTAATGATTGATGTTGATCTTTTGATAAATTAGATTTGACTTAGAAAGGTTCTTTAGACTTTTGGAAGTTAAGTTATTTTTTGCAAACAAAACTGATTCCATAGACAGGACGACTATTGCTCCAAAATCTACGTGGAAACCAATTGGACCCGTAGATCCCACTTTAAACGTATTTAAAGAACTAGTACGTCAAGATTCTCAAAAAATATTTCACAACCCCAAAACATACAAATTCAAATCTAATTTATCAAAAGATCAACATCAACATCAACATCAATCATTAACTAATCTTCAAAGTAATAAAAATATTATTATTAAGTCAGCTGATAAAGGAGGTGCAATTGTAGTTCAGGACAAGTCAATCTATACTACTAAGGCCCTGGAACATCTTCAAAACTCAATTAGGAAAATCACAGATACAGCATTAAAATTGGGATATATCACCAATCGTGATTACAGATTCTTAAATACCAAGTATCCAATGACTGCAACCATTTACTTCTTACCAAAAATACACAAGAATCTGACAGATCCACCCTTCAGACCCATTACTTCGACCCGTGGGTCTGTATTGGAACCTCTATCAAGATATATAGATCAATTCATAAAACATGAAGTTCCCAAATGTAATTCATATATCAAAGATTCTAAAGATTTTTTACAGAAACTAGATAATATAGATTTGAAAGAAGGACCCTTTATAATGGTTACATTAGATGTATCATCACTATACACCTCTATTCCACAACAAGATGCCATTGATGTTATTAAACAAGTATTGGAATTACAACCAAAACCACAACTAGTCCCTACAGATTTTCTAATCTCCTTGACTAAGTTAGCCATGCGAGAGAATTTTTTTGAGTTTGAAGGGATTCTTTTCAAACAAATACAGGGTGTGGCTATGGGAGCGGCATTTGCTCCCTCGGTGGCCAATCTTTTTATGATAGCATTTGAGCAGCAATGGGTAAAACATTCCCCTTTTGAATCACTTATTTTCATTTGGTGGAGATACATCGATGATGTTTTTCTCCTATGGAGAGGCTCAGAGATTCAACTAAAAGCATTTGTTGAATGGCTAAATTCATGTGACAGTCATATTCAATTTACTTATGTATACTCAATAACACGTATACATTATTTGGACATTGAAGTCACCATTGAACATCAAATGTTCATCACACGAACATATGAGAAACCTTCAACTAAAAATACCTTTTTAGAGTATTCAAGCTGTCACCCAAAACACCTTAAGAACAGTCTTCCTTTTTCACAAATGCTTCGTTTATGACGTAACTGTACATTTCAATCTGAATTTAAAATCCAAGCAAAATCTCTGAGCAAAAAACTAAAAGCCAGGGGGTACCCTTCACACATTATAAAGAATGCATACAGAAGGGCAAAATACAATAACAGAGATCTGTTATTGAACAACCATATGAAAAGCACTACTGCAGAAGACCCTTGTACAACATTTGTTCTAAAACATTCATCCAATAGTTTTCAGTTAACAAAAATCATAAAAAAACACTGGGCGATTGTTCAATCTCTCCCTAGTTTCAGCAACACCAGATTAAGGTTTGCATATTCAAGAGGAAAAAATCTCAAAGAATTCTTCAGCAGTAATAGGGAACAAACAAGAAGCATCATGTCCAACATACATGGACATTTCAAATGTGGCCATTGCACATACTGTGATTTTTCAATTGTAACAAAAGAATTCACTAATCCTAATAATAACAAGAGGTATAAGATCAAACATTTTAGTACCTGCCAAACAGATCATGTAATTTATGTGATCATTTGTCCTTGTCAAAAAATCTACGTAGGTATGACTACTAGACCGTTTAAAACAAGACTCGCTGAGCATAAATCTAACATCAAGAGATGCCAGTTTAAAGAGCCACTAGTTCAACATTGCATTGATGCTTCCCACTCTTTCCACAATCTAAAAGGTTTGGTAATAGATGTGATAAATAAAAACAGGAGAGGAGGTGACAGAATCACTATGCTCAAACGTAGGGAAACCTTTTGGATATATACTTTACAATCAATATATCCTTTAGGTCTAAATGACAAAATCGATTGGACAGCGTACTATTAAATTAAATTATCCCATTCAAAGTTTTGATGCATATTTTGAACACCATCTATAGGAATATTTTGATCATCTTTATAATTTGACCTATTCAGGTTGAAGATAAAAAAAAATTTTTTGCATTGTCCCACGCTATCAGCTCCACGGACGCCAACACGTATTTACGTTGTTTGACGTTCTTCACGCTGTACCGACAGCTGATTAGAGTCCCTTTAAATTGTTCAGCGTTAGTTTTCACTGACGCCATCTTTTGAGAAATATGAGCTGAAGTTAACGCCGGTTCCGTAAGTTTGCCAACACTTTGAACACATTAAATTTAAAGTTTTATCATTAGATTGTATTCAAATACTATATTATTGATTTAATGTAACTTTTGTTACTTATTTCAGACACTGTCTAAGACGTTCCCCTGACGAAGCCACTTCAGGTGAAACGATGGCCCCGTTGGGACCTAAACAGTGTGAACTGCTCTTGAGATAAGTGCTATTTTTTTGAGTTTATGCACTATCTGCAATGTATTTCTCATAGTATTTGATGGTTAAGATGGTTATACATCTGGTTAAAAAATTCTGATAACAAATTAAAACAAACAATTGAATTATTCATTAAGAATTTAAAAGTATTGAAAGTATTTACAATACTCAAAACTACCACTTGCCAATGATAGACAATAAGACCTTACTACCGGAAGTATTTAGCAAGTTCTTGCTTTTATACTTGGTCTCTGAGGCGTGGTATAAAATCTCATTCTATATATGTGCAACTAGAAGTGAATTTGGGTATCCATTCGGTTTTGACACTTCTCTAGTAATTGTTTGTGGATAGAAAAACATACCCCCAAATCAAAAAAGTAAAAGGGAAAAAACTATACGACGGCCTACTAGCCACTCAAGCAGCAAAACTAGATAACCAAATCTCCAACCTACTGATAACAACCCAAGACTACAAGATGTTCAGAAAGGAAATAAAAACTATACTCTTCAAAAAATCCCTGAATAAGACTTAAAACCACAAATACCATCCTCTCCCTAACTCCTGACCAATTCTTGGAAATGATCTTTGATCTAACTTTGTAATCCGCATTGAACTGCAAGGTAATGGCGGAATAGAAATCTGTAATTTAATGTAATGTAATGTAATCATATGCCTGTTTTTGATTTAGGCGAAGAAAACCCTGGCATAAATAGGATGTGCCTAAAAGTTACGATGCCTAGCACTACTTAGAATCACGCCTATAACTTTTAGAGAATTACGTGTAGCACTGCACTAGTTGGGACTGATTTGCAGGAGTTGTCTAGTGGTCAAAGCTGCAGCCTCAGCACCCTGAGGTTGTGGGTTCAAACCCATGCTGCTCCTTGTGACACTCCATTGCCCCAGGTACGTTAGTCAGATTGGGAGAAATACTTGAGCACCTGAATGTAAACCGCTTAGGCTATAAATACGAAAACAAATAAATAAGTGCTCTGCATGACTTGCAATAAAATAATTTTAAAAATCCCCCCCAAGTGCTGCATTAAATCTGACTTGGCTCACAGTAAAATTCCATAAAGTCCACATTCTAGCATGTTTCGTAAAAGAGCCCCCTAAATTTTCAAACAGCCACACAGCAGCTGGGTGTCTTAAAATTTGGTGGGTGCATTCATAGTGTGTAAAGTGACACTATTTCATGGGATATATCAATGCAGTTCACTGACTGCAGTCACTTTAATGACTCTGTATACAATCATACCGTACTGTGATATGTTAAAATATTTCACCTTTGTTATAAGTACATAAGTACATAAGTAGTCGCCTCCGCTGGGGCAGACCAGAGGTCCATCTAGCCCGGCGGTCCGCTCACGCGGTGGCCCATCAGGCATATTGCCTGATCTGCGGTCCTTGACTAATTTTATGCCTACCTCAACACTTATCTCTAAACTTTCCACTGCTCTTATCTGTACCCCTCAATCCCTTTGTCCTCCAGGAACCTATCCAGGTCATCCTTGAAACCCTGTACTGTGCTATTTCTTATTACGGCCTCCGGAAGGGTGTTCCATGTGTCCACCACCCTCTGTGTGAAGAAGAATTTCCTTGCGTTTGTTTTAAACCTGTCCCCCTTCAATTTCATCGAGTGACCCCTTGTTCTTGTGGTTTCTTTCAAATTGAAAAATCTATCCTTGTCAACCTTTTCGATGCCCCTCAGGATCTTGAAGGTCTCTATCATATCTCCTCTGAGTCTCCGCTTTTCCAGGGAGAACAACCCCAGCTTCTTCAGTCTGTCAGTGTATGTAAGGTTCTCCATACCCTTAATCAGTTTAGTTGCTCTTCTCTGGACTCCCTCAAGCATTGCCATGTCCTTTTTGAGGTACGGTGACCAGTACTGTACACAGTATTCCAGGTGCGGGCGCACCATAGCCCGGTACAGTGGCAGGATGACTTCCTTCGTTCTGGTCGAGATACCCTTCTTAATGATACCTAACATTTGATTTGCTTTCCTCGAGGCTGTGGCGCATTGTGCCGACGCCTTCAGTGTTGTGTCTACCATCACTCCCAGGTCTCTTTCAAGGTTACTGACCCCTAGCATTGATCCCCCCATTTTGTAAGTGAACATCGGGTTCCTTCTCCCTATATGCATGACCTTGCATTTCCCTACATTGAAGCTCATTTGCCACTTTTTCGCCCATTCTTCCAATGTCGTAAGATCCCTTTGGAGATTCTCACAGTCTACCATGGTTTCAACCTTGCTGAATAGTTTGGTGTCATCTGCGAATTTGATGACCTCGCATTTTGTTCCCGCCTCCAGGTCGTCAATGAATATGTTAAACAGGAGCGGTCCCAGCACTGACCCTTGAGGAACCCCGCTCGTGACCCCTTGCCAGTCCGAGTAGTGGCCCTTTACACCAACCCTCTGCTTCCTGTCTGCCAGCCAGTTTTTGATCCATCGGTGGACCTCCCCTCTCACCCCGTGATTCCATAGCTTCTTGAGCAACCGCTCATGTGGTACCTTATCGAAGGCTTTTTGGAAGTCTAGGTAGATTATGTCTATGGGTTCACCTTTGTCCACCTGGTTATTTACCCCCTCAAAGAAGTACAATAAGTTTGTGAGGCACGACCTACCCTTGCAGAACCCATGCTGGCTCGACCTTAGCTGTCCATTTTTTTCGATATGGTCACAAATGCTGTCCTTGATCAGCGCCTCCATCATCTTTCCCGGGACCGATGTGAGGCTTACCGGCCTATAATTTCCCGGGTCGCCCCTTGAACCCTTCTTGAAGATGGGCGTGACATTTGCTATTTTCCAGTCCTCCGGGATCTCTCCAGTTTTTAGGGATAGGTTGCATATTTGCTGAAGTGTCTCTGCTATTTCATTCCTTAATTCCTTGAGCACCCTTGGGTGAATGCCGTCCGGGCCTGGCGACTTGTCGCTCTTTAGCTTGTCTATCTGCCTGAGGACCTCCTCCTGGCTCACCTCTAATTGGACCAGCTTGCTATCTTGATCTCCATTTTCTATTTCCTCTGGTTCCGGAATGTTGGATGTGTCCTCCCTCGTGAAGACTGACGTAAAGAAGTCGTTTAACTTGTCCGCTATTTCTTTTTCCTCCCTCAATACTCCCTTTCTATCCCCATCATCCAAGGGCCCCACTTCCTCCCTCGCTGGTTGCTTTCCCTTTACGTACCTGAAGAATGATTTGAAATTTTTTGCCTCTCCCGCTAGTCTCTCTTCATATTCCCTCTTTGCTCTCCTAACCACTCGGTGGCATTCCTTTTGGCTTTCCTTGTGTTCCTTTTGGTTGGCCTGCGTTTGGTCCTGTTTCCATTTTTTGTACGATGCTTTCTTGTCACTGATCGCTTTTTTTACCGCAGCCGTTATCCATGCTGGGTTCTTAATTCGATTTTTCTTGCACTCTTTTCTGAACCTGGGGACGTACAGGTTCTGTGCTTCGTGCACCGTACATTTGAGCAGGGACCAGGCTCTTTCTACGGACTCTATCTCCCTTGTGCTGCCGTTGAGTTTCTTCCCCACCATTTTCCTCATTGCATCATAATTCCCTTTTCTGAAGTTGAGCGCTGTTGTTCTGGTTCTTTTCACCCTGGTTGATCCCAGTTCTAGTCTGCACTGGATCATATTGTGATCGCTGTTCCCCAGTGGGTCTAATACTGCTACTTCCTTTGCAGGTCCCCCCAGTCCACCGAAGATTAGATCAAGAGTGGCTACTCCTCGTGTAGGTTCCGTGACCAGCTGTTCTAGGAAGCAGTCCCTCGTGGCTTCCAGGAATTTGGTCTCTCTCTCGCAACTTGAGTGCCCGATACTCCAGTCTATCCCAGGGTAGTTGAAGTCCCCCATCACCACCACACTTCCATTTTTGCATACCTGCCGCAATTCCGTCTCCAGGTCCCGGTCGATTTCTTCCGATTGGCCAGGCGGACGATAGTATAGGCCCAATTTGATGTCTGCTCCAGATCCTCCTGGTAGTTTAACCCATATTGATTCCAAGCCTTCCGACCTTACTGTTGTTTCCATTTTGGTTGAGGGTATGGAGTCCTTTATGTATAGCGCTATTCCTCCACCCTTCTTGTGTGTTCTGTCTCTCCTGTAAAGTTTGTACCCTGGTATGACCACATCCCATTTATTGTCATCAGCCCACCATGTTTCTGTGATTCCAATTATATCCAGGGCTTTTTGACTGGCTATAATTTCCAGCTCTCCCATTTTGGCCCTGAGGCTCCTCGCATTTGTGTAGAGGCAATATAGGTCCTGATTTGTCGCCCGCCCTGCTGTTTTCTTTCCTTGGCTCGGCGCTCCCACCTGGCTTGCCTTTACTCGGTCCTCCACCTCCCGTGGCATGTCTGTTCTACCCCCAGCCAGTATCCCCTTTTTTGGATGGTCCCCTGGCTCTCCTGTTGCATCTGTGGGCCCTTTTTCTGAAGATTTCCACTTAGCCCTTTTGTCCAAAAGTTCCCTCCCAGTCCCTTTGTCCAAAAAGTCCCTCTCAGCCCCTTTGTCCCAGAGTTCCCAATCGGTCCTTTTACCAAAAAGTGTCCCCTCAGTCCCTTTGTCCAAGAAGCCCCTCATAGTCCCTTTGTCCAAGAATTTTCTCTCAGTCCCTTTGTCCATCAGATCCCACTCGGTCCCAAGCTCTCTTTTGCAATGTCCTTGCTCAGTATCATTTTTTGATACCAATGTCCGGTGTGTCGAGGCCAGATCGACTTCCGGCTTTCCCCTTCTCCTCAGTTTAAAGCTAGGTCTATGGCGTTTTGGATGTTTCTTGCCAGCTGCCTCGTCCCAGCTGTGCTCAGGTGCAGTCCATCTCTCCTGTAGAGCTTGTTCTTCCCCAAGAAGGTCGTCCAGTTTCGAACAAAGTGGAATCCCTCCTCCTCGCACCATCTCCTCAGCCATCCGTTCATTTCTTGTAGTTCGCTCTGTCTTCTTGCGTCTGCTCTCGGTACTGGCAGGATCTCCGAGAAGGCTATCCTCTTTGATCTCAGCTTCAGTTTCCGCCCCAGGATCCTGAACTGCTCTGTCAGTGTAGTCCGGTTGAAATTTTTCCTGCTGACGTCATTGGTTCCAATGTGGATTACAACTGCCGTCTCCTCCGTCTCATCTCCCTCCAGGATTCTATCAATTCTGCTGATGACGTCCGTTGTTCTTGCCCCCGGGAGACATGTCACAAGTCGGTCCTCCCTCCCTCCGGCAATGTGACTGTCCACTTCTCTCAGGATTGAGTCTCCCACTACAACAGCAGATTTCCCTTTCTTCAGATGTCTCTCTGGTCTCAGGTCCGTGTCCTCCGGGCTCTGCTGGATCTCCGCTGGTCCTTCCGCCAGGTCCTGTTGGGTGTCATCATCCGCATTTTCAGACCTTACGCAAGGTCCTTCTCCCATGGTGTTTGGTGGTTCCTGACCTCCGGCTGCCGGTTCCCGTCTGATATGCTGGTGGTCCTGGGCCTCTGCCATCTGCCAGGCCTCCTCTATGAACTTCTCGAGCTCTCTGACTTGTTCTGTGATGTGGCTCTCTCTGGTAGTATCCTCAATTTCCCCACACTGTTCCTCTATTGAGCAGAGTCCCTCCAGTTCCTGAACTCTAACCTGCAGTCTTCCGACCTCCCTCTTCAGGCTATCCAGTTCCTGGCATCGATTGCATATGTATGCCTGCCTCCCAGAGGGGAGGTAGTCATACATATGACATGCGATGCAGTATACTGGGTAGCCCTGCTGGATTCCTGCAGCCTCCATTTCTCTGTTTTCTTTCCTGTGTTCTGTAAGAGAAGAGAGGGAAAGAGAATGAGAATGAGTAGAGAATAAATTTAGAGAAAATGTACCTCAGGAATTTCTCTACTGGGCTGCCTGTGCTCCTGGCTCCTCCTTAAGGCTCCTCCGCAAAGGCGCCGCGCGCCGGACGGCTGCGCGCCGTTGGCTCCCTGCCTTTTAAGGGGGAGCCCGCTGGCTGAAGCCGCTGACGCGATGCGGGTGGGCGGAGCTAACTCTCGCCCGTCCCTGGCTCACCGCGTCCCCCTCGCCTCTCCGCTTTCCTGCTCGCTGCCGCTGGAATCGGCCGCGAGCCCTGAAGCCTCTGCGTTCGCCTGCCTGCTCTCCTGTCCTGGCCGCGGCTCAATAAAAACTGAACTTGAGCAAAAACATTTCTTGCAAAAGTTACTGGCAGAGCTGTGCATTTCCCCATGCTCGGTTGATCTGTAGGTGTTCAGTTTCATGTTTCTCTGGCATAACTTAGTGGGACAGTGTGGCTACAGCCTCAGCATCCTGAGGTTGTGGGTTCAAATCCACGCTGCTCCTTGTGACCCTGGGCAAGTCACTTAATCCCCCATTGCTCCATTAGATATGTGAGTGTATGGGATTAAGAAGGGATTCAAACCCCCGAGTTCTCAGCTGCCTGGACTCAACAGTGTGACAAGTTGGTTAGGGCTTAGTTTAGGGTGCCAGGGATAGTTGTGAGGTAGAGGACCCAGTATAATATGCTGGGGGTGGGGGGTGGGGAGGAGGATTATAAAGTGTATTTGAGGGGCTGATGCAAAAAGCTCACATACAGCTGTACACAGATGTTTTGAGTGTATGGCTTCTACCACGACTGTAATACCATGCCATACATAAAGTTAAATATATTCATATTTTATGTGTGAAAAACTTGTGACTAATGAGGGGACCATGCTAGGCACGACTGCACAGTTGTTTTGCGGTAAGCTTGGCTTCTTCATGCGCATGTCCAAAGGAAACTGAAAGCGTCAGGACACTTTGGCACTTAAATACAAGCCTCACATAAAACTAATTTACTTACTAGCTTACTTTAGAGATGGAAATATTAACAGTATTTACATAACAAGAACGGATCAGTCAGTTTGAAGTATATGTCTGTAGAAGATAAAGTAAGTAATTGGTTTATAAGCAATAAGGAATTAAAGACTGTTATCACGACTTTATATCTATGTATGTTAACGTAAGATGATCAAACTGTATTGTAGAAGGACAACTACGAAGGTGACTGATTGGTGTGCAATCTCGTTTATTAATAGAAGACTCGACACGATCATGTTTCGGCCCCAAACGGGCCTGCCTCAGGAGTCTGACTGTTTGATGAGATGATATTCAGTCTTCAGTTCTTAATTCTGTGTTTCAATGTGCATACACTGAATGATTAAAGAAAACGAGCGGCAACCAGGTTTGTAATCTATTCCTGAAAGCAGGCATGATCCCGGAGGATTGGAAGATAGCCAATGTTATGCCCATCTTTAAAAAGGGATCAAGAGGTGACCCAGGGAACTACAGACCGGTAAGTCTGACCTCGGTTCCGGGGAAAATGGCAGAAGCGCTGATAAAAGATAGCATCGAGGAGTATCTAGAGAGGCATAAACTTATGATAAGCCAACATGACTTCTGCAAGGGAAGATCATGCCTGATGAACTTATTGCACTTCTTCGAAGGAATTAGCAAATGGATGGACAAAGGGGACTCCATAGACATTTTATACTTAGACTTCCAAAAAGCCTTTGACAAGGTACCCATGAACGCCTACTTCGGAAACTGAAGAACCATGGGGTGGAAGGAGACGTACACAGATGGATCAGGAATTGGTTGGCGGGCAGGAAGCAGAGGGTAGGAGTGAAAGGCCACTACTCGGACTGGAGGAGGGTCACAAGTGATGTTCCGCAGGGGTCGGTGCTTGTATTTATAAATGATCTAGAAACAGGGATGAAGAGCGAAGTAATAAAATTCGCAGATGACACCAAGCTATTTAATTGGGCTAGGACTAAAGAGGACTGCAAAGATTTACAAAGGGACCTGAACAAACTAGGGGAGTGGGCGACGAGATGGCAAATGAAGTTCAATGTAGAGAAATGTAAAGGCTTGCATGTAGGAAACAGAAACCCGAGGTACAGCTACACGATGGGCTGTTATTGAGTGAGAGTACCCAAGAAAGGGACTTGGGGGGTAATAGTGGACATGACAATGAAATTGTCGGCACAATGCACAGCGGCCGCTAAGAAAGCGAATAGAATGCTGGGAATAATCAAGAAGGGTATTACAAGCAGAACAAAAGAAGTTATCCTGCCGTTGTATCGGGCGATGGTGCGCCCGCATCTGGAGTATTGTGTCCAATATTGGTTGCCGTACCTAAAGAAGGATATGGTGATACTTGAGAGGGTTCAGAAGAGAGCGACACATTTGATAAGAGGTATGGGAAACCTTTCATACGCTGAAAGATTAGAGAGACTTATTTTCGCTGGAGAAGCGGAGACTTAGATGGGATATGATAGAGACTGACAAGATCACGAAGGGCATAGATAAAGTAGAGAGGGACAGATTCTTCAAACTTTCGACAACTACAAGAATGAGAGGGCATTCCGAAAAATTAAAAGGGGACAGATTTAGAACCAATGCTAGGAAGTTCTTATTCACCCAACGGGTGGTGGACACCTGGAATGCGTTTCCAGAGGACGTGATAGGACAGGATATGGTATTGGAGTTCAAGAAGGGATTGGACAATTTTCTGAAGGAAAAGGGGATAGAAGGGTATTGTAACGCACCCGATACCTGTACCTCAATTAGGACCGGCCCACGTTCACATTATGGATACTTCTGCGTGCTTCCCCTGAAGGAAGGAAGTCCTGCTGTATGACATTCACTCTCAAGGCATGGAATAATAAAAACAAAAAGGCAAAAAGAGTCAATTCATTTCCCATGCAATGATCACTTTATTCAGTGGTATGACCCTGGGAGTTAACTTCCAGTCCGTCCAAACTCCCAGCAGCAGCCAAGAAATAAATCCATACAAAACACAAAAATAGGGCTGACCAAAAGTTTAAATGTCAGCTCTCATCTTCATTCAAACAGCTCATGTAAGGAAAAATAACCAGTGATGCTGTCTTTACATTTCAGACAACAACCCCAAACTACGGCTAGGACTTTCAACAGTTCTGTGTACAAGACTCCAAGCTACTGTAGCTTGGCTCTCACCAACTCCCTGGAGTTGGAGTGGGGGGAGGGGGAGTAAGTGAATCCACCAATTAATCTTCTGAATTTCAGAATGCCACTAATGGCCCCACTAACCCAACCTGTATGGAAAGTGGATTCTCCCCTCTGAATTACTCCCCTTTCTCCCAATGGCCTTAATCAAACCCAAAGCCAGCTTAACTATGCTGGAACTTGTAACCCAAAAAGTCCAGAAACAAAAACGTTGTGTTTTTTTTCTTTTCTTCCTGCCTCATATAAGCAGGGCAGCACAAGTCCCATTAAACTTTCACCTGAAAGGACATTTCCTTAGCAGTGCATCAACAGATAGAACATGTTATTAATCACAAACAACCCAGCCCTGCCACTTAGCTTTCCTCCATTAGAATGTCTTCAGGCAGACTGGGAGTTTCCAAACAGTCCATGGGTTCTTGCTGTGCTGGCTGGCTGGCAAAAGGGTCAGTGTCAATCTCCTGCATCTCAATGTCCTGGGACTCAGGAGAATAGCCTGGAGTGACCTCCTCCTGGGCTGGCCCAGGGTGAACTGCCTTTCTCCTCCTCAGAGCAGCTTCTAAAGTATCCAGGCGAACACGCCCTGCTCTCTGAGGGGGAGGAGCTGCCTGCAAAGCTTGCTTAGTCTTCCTGGGCTTTCTCGTTATCTCCTTCAGCTGGGAGTCACTGGAGGGAGAGAGATTTCTCTGAGGCTGTTCTAGGTGATTCTCCTCACACCCCTCTACCCCCTGGAGATCAGCATTTTCAGGATTAAAGGGAAAGTAAGGTTTTTCCCTATTCTTAGTCACAACCCTATCCCCATGGTTAGCCCTCTGAATGGAAGGGCTGGCTTTAGCTATAAGGCGTCCTGGCAAAAGCTGCGCCTTAGGGATAGGATTGTGACAGTATAGATAGAGGGTTAATATACAGGTCCTGAACCTGATGGGCCGCCATGTGAGCAGACTGCTGGGCATGATGGACCTCTGGTCTGACCCAGCAGAGGCTTGGCTTATGTTCTTATGCCCCTTTGTTTTCACACTAAGAGCAGCTCATATCGTAGGCAGAAACAGAGGGGCATTACTGGTTGCTACTCGTTTTCTGTAATCATTTGGTGTATGCATATTGTCACAATCCTATCCCTGAAATGCAGCTTTCGCCAGGGCAGGCTAATGTTAAACCTGGCCCTGTGATCCGGAGGGCAAATCATGGGGATAGGATTGTGACCAAGCCTAGGGAAAAACCCAGGTTTCCCTTTGTAGCAGACAGGTCTGATCTCCAGGGAGGAGAAGAGGAGAGTTGGGACAGCCCACAACAGCCCCTGAGAAACCTTTCCTTCCCTGGAGATCATCAGCTGCAGGGAATGATTAGGCTCCCAAAGCCAGCCAGGAAAAGTAGGCAGAAAACTCCTCCCCCTCAAAGGGCAGGGCAGTTTCCCTGGAGTACTTTTGAGGCTGCTTTGAGAGGGAGAAGGGCAGTCTGTCCTGAACCAGCTCAGGGAAGGACCTCCCCTCCTGAAGGCAACCCAGAGGCTGGGGACTGGGAAAT
Organism: Geotrypetes seraphini; assembly: GCF_902459505.1. Taxonomy (NCBI): domain Eukaryota; kingdom Metazoa; phylum Chordata; class Amphibia; order Gymnophiona; family Dermophiidae; genus Geotrypetes; species Geotrypetes seraphini. Next base: position 188,585,406 of record NC_047091.1, on the reverse strand, counting down.
GCAGGAGCCTGACACAGACCCTTTGGACAACCAGCTACCCGGGGTAGAACCTATGGAGTTTGGTGAAAGCTCCAGTCTGCCTGAAGAAGTCCTTATGGAAATCAGCTAAGTGGCAGGGCTGGAGAATGTGAGGTTTATTTCCCTACTGGGGCTGGGGTTTGCACTGCTTTGGAGCAAAGGGGGTTTGTTAAGGGACAACCCTTTGATGGACTTGTGCTGACAGTTCCAGCACTGCTTGAATTAAGCAAGAGAAAAAAAAACCACGTTTTTTTTTTGGAATGTGATTCAGTCAGCTGGAGTTAAGCTGACTGTATTTTGACAGGGATTGAGTGAAAGCCTGAGGGGAGTAAAGTTGGGGAGAATTCACTATCCATCCAGGTTGGGATAGTGGGGCCAGTAGTGGCAAGTCTGTTTCACAGATTACTTAATTGGTGAATTCACTTGCTCCCCTCCCCCCTGCCAGCTCTCGTATAGTTGGCTGGGGAAGAAGCCAGAATACCTGAAGGCTTGAAGCACCTGAACTATTTAGCTGTGCTGTGACAATGAACTGTGTTTGCTAGTGAGGAGAACTGTTGGTTTTTGGTTCTCCTGATCTCCTGAAAATAGTTTTTGTTTGTTGTTTATGTTCCTTACCTGAACAAAGGTCTGAGTGGGTCCCTTTTGCTTTTTGGAGACCGCTTCATCTTGAGTGCCTGATTTAAGTATTTGCTTTATGACTTTGTGTTTGGGAACCAACTATTGGACAGAACATATCACACTTTTCTCTGAATAAAGTGTATTACTGAGGATTAATGCAGAATTGACTTTTTTCTGTCTTTGTGCTTTATTGATAAGCCAGTGAATAGTAACCAGCAGGACCTCTCTCAGTTGGGGAGGCACGTCAGAGCGGCGTAACTGTGAGCGCGGGCCGGACCCCCTTGATCCACAGGTACCGGCTCCGCTACAATATTGAAACACAGAATTAAGAACCGAAGACTGAATATCATCTCGCCATACATTCAGACTCCTGAGGCAGGCCCGTTTGGGGCCGAAGTGTTCCCTCTAAGCTGAGCAGGTGTCCTCCAGCTGCATTGCTACCACTAGGGGGTGGAATATTTTCAGTCGCTAAGGACAGGTATGTTCCCTGGAGTCCTGCAGAACTTGCCTGTCCCTCACAATTGAAAAATGTGACAGTAAAACAGCACCCTCTATTGGTGAGACTGTGGGTGGAGGACTCCTGCTCAGCTTAGAGGGAACAGTGGTCAGTCTTTCTATTAATAAACGAGATTGTGCACCAATCAGTCACCTTCATTGTTTTCCTTCTGCTTTCACGTCCTGTGAAGGTAGCATCTCCTGTGTTTTCTGTTCAAACTGTATTGTATACATGTAAATTTATAACCTGTTTGTCTATGTGTTATGTATATCAACCTTGTAACCTGTTTAGAGCTCATTGGGGAGGACGGGATATAAAATGAACCAAAGAAATAAATAAAATACATAGATAGAATGTGAAGCCACCACATTTTCCATCCAAACCCAACTGGATTCAGAGCTCACCATTCAACAGAATGTTCCCTTATTGGATCATCACAAATCAGTTATCCTAATATCTTTGGATCTTTCCGTGGCGTTCAACACCATTGACCATTCACTCCTTCTTAATAGGCCAGCCACTATAGGAATTGGCGATCGAGTACTCAAGTGGTTCCAATTGTATTTTACTGAACACACGGCCAAGGTCAACTTTAACAACTCTACATCAGACTCCATTTCCCCAGGGCTCCATTCTTTCACCACTTCTTTTTAACATCTTCCTTGCTCCGGTAATTACTCTGGCTCAATCAATTGGATTCACCCCTTATGCCTATGCAGATGACATACAGCTTCTACATCCGCTTAATACCGGGGACCCAAATGAAATATATGGCCTAAATGAAAAAATTGGAAAAATCAACCAGTAGGTAAGATGTTAGCACTTAATGTTAACCAATCACATGGAAGGAAGGTCTTACTGGCACCAATTAAGATGGATAATATACCTCTGCAACAAGTCACAAGCATCAAAATCCTCGGAGTAATACTAGACCACAAATAAACATATCAAGATCACGTAAGCCAAATAGTAAAAAAAAAACTGCTTTTATAAATTACGCATGATCAGGTCATTAACAAAGGTGTTGGATCTGCCGGCTCATAACATTCTTATTCACTTCCTCATTATTTCAAAACTCGATTATTGCAATTCATTACACAGGTCTGTGACTAAAAAGCTGTTTAATTATTTTCACCTAATTTCTATGTATTTTGGTGAGCTGAAATCAAATAAAACATTGAAAAAACTCCTGGACATCATGATTTGCCACAAAATGCAAAATTGTCTTCAAATTTATCAATTTTTTTTATATTATGGGATTCAACCAAATTTAAAGTCCAAATTACTATTAATTAATTCACATAAGTGCATTTAAGATATAAAATGCCAAAAAAAAAACCTTAAAGGGGTTGAAAGTAGAAGCAGGGAAAATGTCCATTATCAAAAAAATCATCCAAAAGAAGGTTTTTTAAAAATAATGGCCTGCCTCTACGTTCGGCTATTTAAACGCCCAGCCCACCACTACGTCTACACTGACAATATATAATCAATCTAAAAAAGAGCTTTTAGGCGAAGGAGGAGCCAGTGCTTCGCCTAAAAGCTCGATTCTGTAACTCAGGGGTCAGGAACCTTTTTGGCTGAGAGAGCCATAAACACGACATATTTTAAAATGTAATTCTATGAGAGCCATACAATATGTTTAAAACTAAATACAAGTAAATGTGTGCATTTTATGTAAGACCAATAGATACCCACAACAAAGGCAAATGTGATTGCAAAGACCCACAGAACATGACATAAGTATGAATCCACAATAAATGGAAAACACATAACAGGGAGCTCCGGTCTTGCACTTAGTGTGTTTTAAGTTTTGCTGTTAAGTTGCACTATCTGCAAAGACTGTGCACGACCTGCATGTCCTCAGCAATTACTGCACCAAAAATTGCACTAATGTGTATAAACCTGGTTGCAAGTATCGCAAATGCTTTTAGCGCCACCTACTGAGGAGGTATTAAGAGTAGATTCAAGAAAGAGGCACCGGAATGATGTGCACTAACCCCCAAATTCTGTATATGGTGCCTACAATTGTGGACTTAAATCGGTGTGCATAGCCGATATACGTGCACAACTTAATTGATTAATAAATCTAATCCGTGCCCATAATGGCAAGAAAGGGATGAAGAATAAGAACTGGAAATCAGCTTACCAAAGCTCTTATACCGACAACCCTTTACAGCGAGAAAAGCATTTCTTTTTTGCAACTAGTGGACGCCTTGCTCGAGAAATTAGATTCTTTGCTTTTCAAATCAATTATTAGAGTTAATTGGCATTAATTATAGATTGTGTGAGCACATCTCTGCATGCTATTCTAGACCCAACTCAAAAGGGTCCATGGCCAGGGATGTGGTAGGGGCATTCCAAAAATTTGTTCACAGAGTTATAGAATATTGCCATCCCCGCACCCAAATGCCAAGAGCTGGGTGCCACTTGTAAGGGCAACAATTCTTCATAAAGTTGTGAACTTGTCAAATTAAAAACATCTACCAATTGATATCTACAACTGCTGCCTTCATAAATATAACAGTATGAAAAAAAAATACCCCTCAGAAATGGCCACTTTCAGCTAGCAGCATCGGTTCACTACCACATCATCATTGGAATTCATATAATTTTTGTCCTGTAGCTGTTCAGGACAGCCATATGCCGACATGGCTATGCTTTGATCTCTGTATCAGGGCAATTGGTCTCTGTCTGAACTAGAGAATGACATGAGGACACATTTTTTCCCATTCCCGCAGAAACTCAATTTTCCAATCTCATCCCATGAGTTTTGTCACTATCTCTGTCTCTGCCCCATTCTTGTAAGTTCTGCCTTCACCACACAAGCCTCGAACACTTATGATTTGAGGCTTGTGCAGTTGAGGACGGAGCTTAGGCATTGGTGGAATGAGACATTATGACATCACAATCTGAGCTCTAGAATGTTACTAATGATTTTGAAGTGTTTGAGGCTTGTTCAGATGAGGACGGAGCTTAGGCGTTGGTGGAATGAGGCATTATGACATCACAATCTGAGCTCTAGAATGTTACTACTTAGGATTTTAAAGTGTTTGAGGCTTGTGCAGATGAGGACGGAGCTTAGGCGTTGGTGGAATGAGGCATTATGACATCACAATCTGAGCTCTAGAATGTTGCTACTTATGATGTTAAGTGTTTGAGGCTTGTGCAGTTGAGGACGGAGCTTGCAGGAATGGAGCAGGGACAGGAAAAGAACTCACGGCAAAATGAGGTCCTATGGGTACGGGAAAAATTTGTCCCTGTGCCATTCTCTTGTCTGAACCATTGTTCTCTCCTCCAACTTTGGGCATGGCAATGGCCTCTAAGTGCTAATGTTTAACGAACAGACAACTCAGAGCCCTCTTTATAGAATAGGCACCCAAATTTGGACACAATTTCCTGAATCCAGTCCTTTCTGCTTAATGTTACTTAGTAGAAGGGCTCCTAATTTTCAGTTCTCTAAGAACATAAGAATTACCATACTGGGACAGACCAAAAGTTCATCAAGCCCAGTATCCTGCTTCCAACAGTGGCTAGCCCAAGTTCCAAGTACCAGATAGAAACCCAAAGAGTAGGAACATTCCAGAGCTGAGATTGTGATGTCATAATGCCTCATTCCAGCAATGCCTAAGAACCAACCTCACCAGTGATGCCACAATGGCTCAATTGTCCTATACTTGGCTCACATAAGAACATAAGAGTTGCTATACTGGGACAGGCCGAAGGTCCATCAAGCCCAGTATCCTGCTTCCAACAGTGGCCAGCCCAGGTCCCAAGTACCTAGCTAGAACCCAAGTAGTAAAACAGGAATGTGAACAGAGAATTGTGTAGCTAATGTGGACGATTTTACAATCATCATCCCATTTGCTAAAACACTTTCAGAAATAATTCTCATGGCAACAAAAGCACTGGGATTAATGGAACAGTGGATGATTGAATTTAAATTACGAGTATATTCAGAAAAAAAACAAGTTCTTTGTGGCCTCTCCACACCCATATGATACTAATACATCTTTGATATTAAACAATCACTATAAAGATTTTGGGTATAATATTGGATCAGGGTTTGACGATGAAGAACCAGGTGGATTCCTTGTTCAGAAAAAGTTTTTTCACCCTTTGGAAACTGCGGTCTACTTTGATGCAGAATCATTTAGAATTTTGGTCCAGTCTCTTATGCTCAGTCAGCTCGATTCCTGTAATATCGCTTATCTAGGAATATCTCAGAGAAATATGCAGCGACTGTGGATGGTTCCGAATGTGGCAGTTAGATTGATTTGGGGGTTGAATAAGTATGATCACATAACGCCATTCTATCGGAAGTTGCACTGGTTGCCGGTGGAAGCGCGTGTGAAGTTTAAATTCTCTAAAGTTAAAAGGGAATAGATTCCGTACAAACATAAGGAAGTTCTTCTTCACCCAAAGAGTGGTAGAAATCTGGAACACTCTTCCGGAGGCTGTTATAGGGGAAAACACCCTCCAGGGATTCAAGACAAAGTTAGACAAGTTCCTGCTGAACGGAACATACGCAGGTAAAGCTAGACTCAATTAGGGCACTGGTCTTTGACCTAAGGGCCATCGCGGGAGTGGACTGCTGGGCACAATGGACCACTGGTCTAACCCAGCAGCGGCAATTCTTATATTCTTATGGTTGCTTTTGTTTCAAAGTTTTATTTGGACTTTCTCCCTAATATTTGACTGATCTTTTTATTTTTGCAAATAAGAAATGCAGGAGGAGCTCACATTTGAACTTTGTCTTTCCGCCCGTCAAAGGCTGCAAACTTGAAAAACATCACCAGCACCTGTTGTCATATCAAGCAGCATTATGTGACAAGGACCTGGAAAATTTTGTTGTGTCTTCAGGTTCTTATGTGAAATTTAAAGACATACTTGTTTCTCAAAGTATGTCTGGGTAATTAACTTTCATGGTTATGGATGGCATATATTAGTAATTCATTTTGCTAGATTTATTTTTCTCTGAGCTATATAATTTCCAGTCTATTCAGTTAAGCGCATAGAACTTCACGGTCCTGCGGTATCCAAGCTGATTGTTAGGTGATGTTGGCTGAAGAGGGTCCGACCTGGCAGCATCTCTCTGGAACTGGGCTCTGTATGCTTCAGCTTGCATTGCAGCTGCTCTAGTAGCTCACCTCCGTGATGGCTGCAATTAGCATGCCATTCACAGGCTTCACTCTGCCTGCCAAATGACTTTGAAAAGCTCTGCCAATTGCATAAGACGTCTTTCTCTAAATATCACTCTTACAAGTTCTAGACACACAGTGTAGATAAATATATATACTCTGTATGGGACTATATAATTATCTAGATCTGTATCTATATCTCTGTTTATCTATATGTATATTTAGGGACCCTTTTACAAAGCCGCGATAGTGATTCCCGCACGGCAGATGCAACACAGCCCATTAAATTCCCACAGGCTGCGCTGCATTTGCTGCACCGGGAAAGGGGCTTTACTTACGTTCTGCCTGTTTTGTAGTTTTAATGTTAATTATGACTGTTGAAGAATGAGATGGAAAGCAAAGCTTACGTGTGGGGGGGGGGGAGGAAGGGGGTCTGGCATCTCTTTCTTTTTTTTCCTCTCCATCCCCTTGGTCCAGAATTTCTCTAATGCCCCCACCCCATGATCTCCCAGTGACTCCCCTCCAAAGGATCCAGAAAGTCAGCTGCTCTTGTAGTCTTCAGGCCACCGGCAGTGTGAGAGTGAATAATATATAAGAAGAAGAATACCGCCACACCACCTAGTTCTAGGCTGTTCACATATAGAGAAAAATTATACCATCAATAAGTAAAATACAATTGACTTAAAAATTCATTAAAATCAAACTAAAATAAACAATTTTAAACCAATATACAATTTACCAGTCAAGATTCAAGGCAACAATTTACAAATTTATCAGACAAATCAGTTTTCAGCAGCTTCCTGAAGGACATGTATGAATGAGCCTGAGGAATGATGGGACATAACCATGAATTAAACAAATAGATAATGTCCTGCCTTTGGTGGCCCGGAAGCATTTCCTCTCCTAAGTGGGGAGAGGAAGCAGACGTTAAGCTTCCAGGCCATGGAAGGCAGCATGTTTTCTTCACTCTTGCTGCCAGTGGCCCAAAGAGTGAAGAAGTGGCTACAGTGGTGGATGGGGGAGGGGGAGGGGAATGGAACCCCTGACTGCTGTGCCAGCTATCCAAAGGTCTCCGACCGGGGGCCTTGCAATGAAACCACTGTAGTACTGTGTTTGCAGTGGCATAAGATCCCAGAAATATTAGGGGTTCTATGATTCTGATGGGCTACCAAATCCTGGGAGAGGGGACCGTATTGGGTTAATTCTGTTCCGGAGGATGCTAGAGAATGGGATACAGCTTGAGAACATAAAAATAGCCTTACCGGGTCAGACCAATGGTTCATCAAGCCCAGGTCACCAGTACCCAGCAAAAACCCAAATAATAGCAGCATTCCATGCTACTGATCCCAGGGCAAGCAATGACTTCCCTCATGTCTGTCTCAATAACAGCCCATGGACTTTTCCTCCAGGAACTTGTCCAAACCTTTCTTAAAACCAGCTACGCTATCCGCTCTTACCACATCCTGTGGCAACACGTTCCAGAGCTTAACGATTCTCTGAGTGAAAAAAAATTTCCTCCTATTGGTTTTAAAAGTATTTCCCTGTAACTTCATCGAGTGTCCCCTAGTCTTTGTAATTTTGGACAGAGTGAAAAATCGATCCACTTGTATTCCTGCATTTGGTCAATTAGATGTTATGTTGCAGTTGTTTTTATTTGGGTTGAAAATTCATAAAATTGTATTAATGTAAAGTAAGGGAAGGGCAGAATACAGGTAAGTTTCTCTTTGCCTTGTAAGATTTGGCACTGCTGTACAATGTCAGAGGAGGGAAAACAAAGGATTACTGTAGAAAAGATGAAAGCTATTGATGCAACATGGATCACTGGACACAGATAAATCTCCGGGACTTTGCTGTCAGTCACTTGGGGAGTGTGTGGAGCAGTGGTTAAAGCTACAGCTTCAGCAGCCTGAGATTGTGGGTTCAAACCCACGCTGCTCCTTGTGACCCTGAGCAAGTCACTTAATCCCCCCATTGCCCCAGGTACATTAAATAGATTGTGAGCCCACCGGGAGAGACGGAAAAATGCTTGAGTACCTGAATAAATTAGAAACATAGAAATAGACGGCAGATAAGGGCCCACGGCCCATCTAGTCTGCCCACCTTAATGTCCCTCCCCTACCTTTGCCCTATTCTGAGCTCCCTTAGGAGAACGGTATAGAAAACTGGTCAAATATATTCATGCTTCTTGCAGGTGTCCGGGTCTCACTGCATCTTAGTCAGGTAAAAACCTACATTTCAGCCACCGTATTGTGGCTTTCTTCAGGCTATGCTCTGAAGTCTGCAGTGTGACTTTGTAAATAGTGAGTTCACTGATCTGATTGGGAACAGGGCAGTCCTCAGAAACAGAGATACGCCTATGCATTCCCCCTGGAAGGTCCGTCCTCTCAGAAACCGCCCGCAAACGCTCCTACAGCCACTTCATTCCCCAACTCTGGAACCAACTCCCCCCTCAACTCAGACTACAGAACTCACGAATGACATTCTGGAAAATGGTAAAGACCCTCCTCTTCAAGGTCACCTCAGTCTACACACAACCCCTTAAAACCCACCTCTACCCTTCTTTCTCCATTCTAATCTTCTGCCTAAATTTCTATATAGTCCACTCTCAGCCTATACTCAAATAACTCGTATCTAAACTAAACTACTTATATTTAAACTACTGTTCTTAATTTGCTGTATAGTCACTATATTTAAACTGCTGCTCAGTCTCGTATGTCCAAGTATTTAAATCTACTGTATAATCTTGTATGTCCAATGCACTCCATTGTGAATGTTTACTTGTAAACCGTTCTGAGCTACTGAGAGGACGGGATAAAAATCTAAATAAATAAATTTGAATTTTGGCGGGAAAGTAAGTTGGTCAGAGCATTCCCTGAAGACAGCCACAGCATGGTGGCTGAAACGTCGGTTTCTACCTGACAAGACGCAGCAAGACCCTGTCACAACCCCAGCCTCAAGACTAGGGTTGTGCCAGGTCTATCTACTCCAAATACAAGCCTTACCCTGAAAAGGGCTAACCAGGGTGATAGGCTAAGCTCAGACAAACAGATAGGGTCTGAGTTCCTATCAAACCACCAGGTTACAGAACCCTGGGGAGGGGAAGATGAGAGGGAGAACAGCCTGGAGCGGCAGGAGGTGCCTTACAAGAAAGAACAGCCTAAGAGGCAGGCTCACAGCCCAGCTAAGGCATAACTGCTGGGCCCAATTAAGGCTAATCAGAAAGCTCAGCAGAAGCAACAGGTTGTTCCTCCCCCTCACAGGTTAGGGCGTGTCCAGCTCAGGGCTTTAGAGGCTGTGCTTAGGAAGAACAAGTCAGTCTACCCTGGGTCAGCCCAGGAAGGAGGCTCGAGGGACTGGGCTCCTGAATCCCCACAGTATCAGGACATTGAAATGCTGGATGCAACTACTGTCCCTGAGGCAAACCAGCCAGCCAGCCAGGATGCCATAGAGCTGATGGATACCTCCATGGAACCTGGTGAAATCCACGTGGATGAGAGCTAAGTGAATTTCCTGACTGTTTGTGTGCTTTTTGAATTTTGAACTTTTCTTTTGGATTGTCTGAAAGCACAAGTGTGAGCAGTGTTAATCTCACGGCTGGAGTTGGAGCCTTAATTTTTGGGACATTAAATGAAATGCGGTTTTGTTTGGCATTTTTACTTTTTGCCTTTTCTGTTGCTGTTTGCTTGGGACTTGATTGCTGAAGGGGTAGTAAGTGGGGAGAATCCACGTAAGATCCTCAGGGCGGGATTGTGGGGCCAATTCTTTGGCAAGCTTTAAATAAAGTGGATTCAGCTACTCCCCTCCCCCACCAACTACCTGTTAAGTTGGCTGGGGTAGGCCTGCTAAAAACCAGGCCTAGGCAGCCCGTTCTGAGAGTGTTTAAAAACCATAGTGCAAGACCAGTGTAAAGGCTGGGTAATTCCTGTAGCCATAGTTTGCTCTTTTTGGACTGTGGGACTGACAGGGCAAGGCTACACTAGAACCATTTTGACTTACCTGCAAGAAAGGTGTGGGCTGTATTTTTTGTAAGCCCAAATTTTGTGTTTATGTTTGAGCTAAAAGCCTGAACTGTGGCACTTTGCCACGTAGGAAATAAAGTTGGACTCAGTTTTATTGAAAAACTTTATTGTTCCTGACTTTTTGTTTTATTTTACTCTTAAGACCAGCAGGACCTTCAACGTCGAGTTCGGTAATTGCTGAGCACTTTTCGGTGGCCATTTGCAAAACCCGGCACCGGCAGGCTCACAACCCGGAAACCTGCAACAAGCACAATGCCAGGTGCAGAAACCCTGAGAGAACATCTAACCCAGAACATCTTTAAACCCGCCAGAAACTTTCACAACAAAATTCAAATTTCTGAGCAACTGGCTTTTCCGCCAAAATTCAAATTGATGGACTGCCCTGTTCCCAATCAGACCACTGAACCCAGTATTTCTAAAGTAATACTGCAGACTTCAGAGCATACCCTGAAGAAAGCCACAGCAATGATGGCTGAAACGTCAGTTTCTAACTGACAAAGATGCAGCAAGACCCGGAAACCTGCAACAAGCACAATAGAGAGCAAATAAATTCTATTTCCCTACCTGGTGTAACTTCAGTAGCAGTGTTGCAAACAGCCTCTGTGTGCCAGAAAACACAGAAACTGATCTGAATTAGCCAACCCAGTCTTCCTTTGTTGCTTCCCTTTTTTCTTTCTCTCCTACCCTTTCTGCATTCAGCATCCTCCTACATCTGAGGGGATCCCAGTACCCCACACAAAACAAAACAGACTGAAACTCTGCCCAGGCTCTAACCTCAGCCGGTCCAATTAAAAATACATTTGTGCAGCTCATCTGATGTTCCTAACTAACTTAGGCTTATGTAGTGCTTGGTTGGTGTGCGTCTGAAGCAGTGGATGGAATCGCTCACAGTAAACCCAGCATTTCCTGAAGCAGTCAATGGCAGCAGCACAGTCCAAGGAGGTAGAGGGGACCAGCCGCGTTATCATATCCTCAGTTGGGAGGGCTGGTTTTAACTTAGGCAGTTCAGGAAGTGATGCTGGCAGCAATTGTGACACCCCTGCCCCTCCCCAGTGTGTGAATTTTGGCACTTAGGGCCTTACGGGAAGGATGCCTGACATATCTGCTGGAAAAGGTAAAATGCTACGTACCTGGCCACTGTTTAATATCCAGTCAGGATTTCCGGCTGGAAATTCCTTCCATAAAGGAAATAAACTGGAACAGGATGTTCTCCGTAATGGCCCTGATATGATAGAGTGGTCGACTCATGGAGATCAGCTCGGAACAGGATTTTAAGACCTCCTTAGAGCATAAAGGGTAGGAGGGAAAGGGAGGTTCATGGTATTGTCCAGAACGCTCGTTGAGATCTGAGGGAGTGAAGCATTTATCAATTGATAGATTTCACAAGATTCTATATCTACTAGAGCTAAGACTATTTCAGTGGCTGGGGTGCAAATGTGGAACAACTTAGTAAGACAGTTAAAGATGACAAACGATGTACAGCAATTCAAAAAGCTTTGGAAGACTTCCTTATCTGTAGAAGCTTTTTTTAAAACAGATGAGGAATATTGATTTTTAGGCAATTACAAAATGATTAATTTACCGTATATACTCGAATATAAGATGAACCAAAGATAAGTTGAGGTACCCTTTTTCCCCCAAAAAAGGCGGAAAAAAGGTTGACTTGAATATAAGCCAAGGGAGTTAATATTCATGTGCCTTGCCCTGCCAGGCTCTGCACCCAGCACCCCTCATTCCCTTCTCTGTCATGCTCTCCACTCTGTCCCCCTCACTCCCTACCACGCTCTGTACCCTGTCCCACATCCCTGCCTGTACCCTGTACCACCTCTCTCCCGATGTCCTGCAGGCCTCCACCAAGCCTGCTGTATGATATGGTGGTCCAGTGGTAGGCCAGGACAGGAGGGATCCCTCCCGTCTCCAGTCCTGGCTGACTCTGACAATTTTTTAACCTCCCACCTCCCTCCATGTACCTCAAGAACTGGTGGCAGCCATTCAGCGAGCGGCTCAGGGCCGGGCAGGAGTGCAAAAGACTCACTCCTGCCCAGTACACTGCTGGACTGTAAGAACTCACAGCAGTCATTCAGAGGGGCTCAGCGTGGGGCAGGAGCGCAGAAAGCTTGCTTATGCCCGGTACACCGCTGGACCACCAGGGATTCAAAAAGGTATGCAGTGGGAGGCGCCAGGGAGGTAAAAAAAATTGTCAGAGTTGGCCGAGATTGGAGACGAGAGGGATCCCTCCTGTCCCGCCCCACCAGGTCATAGGGCAGGCCTGCAACAAGTCTGGGAGGGGGTGAGTGGGTGGCCGCTGAGGAGACCCTCATTTTTGGGCCATTTATTTAGCCCAAAATCTCATATTTGAGTATATACAGTATTTCTTTTAATGTGAAGAATGTTTTATGTTGGGTTTTATTATGTATGTTTGCTGTGGTATCTGCTTAGATTTTTAAGCGGGCTTTTACGTTTTTTTATTTAAAAAAAAAAAAAAAAATAAGCTAAAGTTTTCAAAATATTTATTGCATCTGAAGAGACTTATTATATTGTGACTGTATACCTGTAAACTGCTCAGAACAAGGACTTTACGGGTATTCATGATCTATAAATTTGAATAAAGACAGAGATAAATCTAGGGCTGCTTTTACTAAACTGTGTTAGAGGTTTCTACCGCACGCCGGCGAGATAAATGCTCCAATGCTCATAGGAATTCTATAAACGTCGGAACATTTACCTCACCAGCCCACAGTAAAAACCTCCACTGCAGTTTAGTAAAAGCCAGTGAAAGAGAACATTAGGATACGGAAGACTGGAAGAGAGGGTAGGAGGGAGGTATAAGAATAGAGGAAACAAGAGAGAAGTGGGATTTGCTTCCCAATATGACAGAGGTTTCCTAGCAACTGAAACTATACTTAGTGATGAGAATGACCTGCCTGGCCACTAGTTTCTGCTGGGAGATGTGTAAGAGAAGGCATGTGGGCTTTTCACAAAGCAGGTACGAATGCCCAGATAGTCAAAGATACCTTTCATTTTAAGGAAGAAACTGGTGCCTCTAAGTTGTGAATACAGGGGTAATTTTTAGAAGTGCCTCAAGTACTCTAATAGACATTTCTAAAGTAGCTCGATGAGGTATCTGCACAAAATGCACTTAGAAAGCATGGCACCTGCTTCGACTCGATATGGAGGCCAGTCTATAAATTGGTGCTGGGCAATGCACCTCAATTTAAGCATGACCATGTCAATGGCACCTACATGCACCAAGTGGCGCTCATAACTGATTGTCTTCTATATTACGCATGTCACTTGGAGACACGCCCATGTATACGTCCTCTGCGGTCTGGACGTTTCAGACTTGGATGAATATCTGGATGAGAATGTGGTATAAAGATAGACATACTGGCAGTCTGAACGATCAAACACCTGGATGTACAGAGAGACGATTTTTGGGGGAAAAAAAAATCTTTTGGATGCACGTTTTGAGAATGGACCTTTTGAGGCTGCCAACTTTGAGTGGCTAGTGCTCTACATTCAAATTAGACTTGGACGTTTCTTTTGATTATGCCAACAAAATATCCGCATAAGACTTGGCAGACTTCTTCCTCGATAAAATAAAATCAGTCCAAGCAGAAGTCGCAAAGTCTACCATTCCTAACAACCTCCAACTTGGCACCCCTGAGCTCCACAAGGAACCTATTGTAGCAGATCAGATCTGGACCTCCTTCACTTATCTTTCCACCCAAGATACCAAAAAACTTGTATCAAAACTTTCTACGCGCAGCAGCCTCCTAGACAACTGCCCTGCTTACCTCCTGTCAGCCGCTTTCCCCCAAAAAAAACCCCAAAACACATTATAGCTTGGCTTACCAACCTCCTAAACAACTCCCTGAATCAAGGCCAACTACCCAAAGAAATGGGAAAAATTGCCCTCACACCCATACTGAAAACTACTACAGCGGACCTTTCCATAACTTCATACTAGAGGCCCATTGCTGGCATCCCTATCCTAACAAAAATCCTTGAAGCCCATATAAGCAAACAACTAGCCTCACACATAGACTACATTTATGCCTTTACCCATCCCAGTACGGATTCAGAAAACAACACAGCACTGAACTTCTTATCATCGCCCTAATCACCAAAATCAAACAACTTCTCAGCATCGGTTATCAAGCAATACTACTCCAGTTTGATATTTCCACTGCCTTCGACTCGGTGGACCACCATTGCTCCTATCCAAACTATCTGAATTCAGAATAACAGGGACAGTGATGAATTGGTTTACAGACTTTCTACATGCATGGTTAAAAAGGGAGGGGAGTTCTCCAACCCCTGGAAGGCGTTCTGCGGAGTCCAACAAGGCCCCCCCCTATCCCCCATCTTATTTAACTTATTCATGAGTTCACTCGGAAACATTAAATTAGAACATGAAACTTTACTATCCTATGCAGATGACATTCTTCGTCTCATACCTATAACTAACAACCAGCTTAACACAAAGGAGAAAATCTCAAACAACAAAGCAAGAATTCACACCTGGACAACCTCAAACAAACCTAAATTAAACGCCACTAAAACCAAAGCCATCTGCTTTCACACAACTCAGCAGAACGCCCAGACGGCATTAATCTTCAATCTGGTATGACCTTCGCAGTGGAGAAATCTTCTAAAGTGCTTGGCTGCATCCTGGATGGCACACTCACGATAGAACCTCAAGTCTCCAGCCTCTGGAAAAAGACCATCTTCACCATGCGCCAACTAAAACTCATTAAGCCATTCTTCCATCAACATCATTTTGCACTGATCGTCCAGTTGATGATACTGCCTCAGCTGGACTACTGCAACTCGGCCTACATGTGAATCAATACCACTCTAGTTCACAAACTGCAACTCGTACAGAACACAGCTGTTAGACTAATCTTCCATCTAAAGAAATAGGAGTCGATCTCAGCCTTCTTCAAACAATTGCACTGGCTACCCATCTCATCATGGATACTCTTCAAAATATCATGCATCTAACACCACATAATCCGCGGAAACTCAGCCACTCCCCTCACCCAACTATTCTCAATGGCTTGGTCCACCGCTAGGAGAATCATAAACAGAATGCAACTAAGTCTGCCTTCTGCAAAAAAATCTAACATGTTTCACTCCATGTTTACCTTCATGGGTGTAAAAGCTTGGAATGACCTACCAGAAATGATCAGAAAAGAAACTAACCACATGGCATTCCGGAAGAAGCTGAAAACCTTCCTATTTGACCGCTGAACCTAACTACAACTTATTCTGGATGCAGCTGATAACTCCTCCCTGACATCTGAGGTGTGTTTTTCTTTTTTCCTCCCTCTCATTCAAGGCCCCTGTTCTAGTCCCCTCCTCTTGCCCCCGTCACCCCTCTCTGTAAGTCGCCTAGACTGAAGCCTGAATAGGTATGAGTGACACACAAATGGAAGATTAGATTAGATTAGATTATGCTCCTCCACATGTTTAGAAGACCTAAAGAAGACCTTCAGAACATGTGGCAACCGATGCTCCACTAAGACTCTGTACTCTCAAGAAAATGTGCTTTTTCCCCAATTTTCATTCAATTTTGTTTTCTGTCACACATTTGTGTTAATAATGAGGGTTTATTTTAACCCAGATTAGAACTTTGTGCTGCATGATTATCAATTGTGCATAAATTTGTAGGTTAATTCTCTAACTGGGCCATCTCTATTTAGGTGAGCTAGGGGTGTACAGTAGTGCTGCCCGATTCACGACTCGAATTGGTTCACTGATTCGAATCGGTTCGTTTTTGTTAAAAACCGGACTTACTGATTCAGCTGCAAGACGAGTTCGGGATATTTCACGCTGCCAGCCACCGGACTCTACCCATCTAATGTAACCTCCGGTTTTGCGATGGGATGGAAGATGAAATCGGCAGGGGGGCTGGTAAGTTTTGGGGCCTGGGAATGGAAACTGAAATCGGCAGGGGGGCTGGGGATGGAAGCTGAAATCTGCAGGGGGGCTGGTGAGTCTTGGGGCCTGGGGTTGGAAGCTGAAATCGGCAGGGGTGCTGGGGATGGAAGCTGAAATTGGCAGGGGGCTGGTGAGTTTTGGGGGCTGGGGATGGAATGTGAAATCGGCAGGGGGGCTGGGGATGGAAGCTGAAATCGGCAGGGGGGCTGGGGATGGAAACTGAGAATCGGAATGGGGGCCGGTGAGTCTTGGGGGCTGAGGATGGAAGCTGAGAATCATTTCTGTAGGCTATCAGAAATTTGCTTAATTATCTACTCACACAGAAAGGCAGTAAAAGTCAATAAGTTCTCTGAGTGGGAACAACCTGTTTGATCTTGCACTCCTGTGATTGACCAATTGTATATCGCTGTTTAATTTATCACTGATTAATTTGAGCACATGTGAGGTGTCCTATGATGGTGTGCACTGCAGGCAGAGGGTAATTAACCTGTGCCTTATTGTGTAAAGCGCTGGAGAATTCTCTCCCCTCACTTACCTGTCACGCTGAGGACACCCTGCTTCAGTATAATCATTTATATGATTTATCTTAGAAACATTATTATTATCTTAGAAACATTATTTGAGACCACTGCTCTAGAGTGAGTGTTTCTAAGCATCAGTTTCAGGCTTTGCAAATTGACCGCAATTCTGTGATTAGAGTTTTGATGAGTTTTTAGCCTATTTGAACGTATTACTACTGCTTTGAGACATTTATACTGGTTTACGTGGTCTTTTCCTCAAGTACTGAGACATCAGGTTGTTCCCACTCGGAGAACCTATTGACTTTTACAGTGAATCGAATCGAATTCTTCAATAGAGATCAAGCAGAAAAATTAACATCCATGGAAGTGAGCCTTGAAGATGTGCGCAGGCAGATAGAAAAACTAAAAACTGACAAATCCCCGGGTCTGGATGGAATCCATCCAAGGGTTCTGAAGGAATTAAAGGAGGAGATAGCGGAACCACTGCAGCAAATTTGCCACCTATCCCTGAAAACAGGTATGATCCCAGAGGATTGGAAGATAGGCAACGTTATGCCCATTTTTAAAAAGGGATCAAGAGGTGACCCGGGAAACTACAGACCGGTGAGTCTGACCTCGGTTCCGGGGAAAATGGTGGAAGCACTGATAAAAGAAAGCATCGATGAACATTTTGAAAGAAACAAACTTCTGATAACCAGCCAACATGGTTTCTGCAAGGGGAGATCGTGCCTAACTAACTTATTGCACTTTTTTTGAAGGAATTAACAAACGGATGGACAGAGGAGACCCCATAGACATCATATACCTAGATTTCCAAAAAGCCTTCGACAAGGTGCCTCATGAACGTCTACTCCGGAAACTGAAGAACCATGGGATGGAAGGAGACGTACATAGATGGATCAGAAACTGGTTGGCGGGTAGGAAACAGAAGGGCCACTACACGGACGAGTGGTGTCCTGCAGGGCTCGGTGCTTGGGCCGTTGCTATTTAATATATTCATAAATGATCTAGAAACAGGGACGAAGTGTGAGATAATAAAATTTGTGGACAACACCAAACTATTCAGTGGAGCTCGGACTAAAGAGGACTGTGAAGAATTGCAAAGGGACTTGAACAAACTAGGGAAATGGGCAACGAGATGGCAGATGAAGTTCAATGTTGAGAAGAGTAAAGTATTGCATGTGGGATGCAGAAACCCAAGGTACAACTATACAATGGGAGGGATGTTATGAATGAGAGTACCCAAGAAAGGGACTTGGGGGTAATGGTGGACATGACAATGAAGCCGACGGCACAGTGTGCAGCGGCCACTAAGAGAGCGAATAGAATGCTAGGTATAATCAAGAAGGGTATTACAACCAGAACGAAAGAAGTTATCCTGCCATTGTATCGGGCGATGGTACGGCCGCATCTGGAGTACTGCATCCAATATTGGTCGCCGTACCTTAAGAAGGATATGGCGTTACTCGAGAGGGTTCAGAGGAGAGTGACACGTCTGATAAAAGGGATGGAAAACCTTTCATATGCTGAGAGATTGGAGAAACTGGTTCTCTTTTCTCTGGAGAAGAGGAGACTTAGAGGGGATATGATAGAAACATACAAGATCATGAAGGGCATAAGAGAGTCGAGAGGGAAAGATTCTTCAAACTTTCAAAGAATAAAAGAACAAGAGGGCATTCGGAAAAGTTGAAAGGGGACAGATTCAAAACGAATGCTAGGAAGTTCTTCTTTACCCAACGTGTGGTGGACACCTGGAATGCACTTCCAGAGGGCGTAATAGGGCAGAGTATGGTACTGGGGTTCAAGAAAGGATTGGACAATTTACTGCTGGAAAAGGGGATAGAGGGGTATAGATAGAGGATTACTTCACAGGTCCTGGACCTGTTGGGCCGCCGCGTGTGCGGACTGCAGGGCGCGATGGACCTCAGGTCTGACCCAGCAGAGGCATTGCTTATGTTCTTATGAAAAATTGATTCAACAGGGTGAATCGAATCGAAATATTTTTCTCTGAATCGGGCAGCACTAGTGCACAGTGGGAGAAGCCTACCCTGGGCACTAGATTCCATTAGACAATGCACCTAATAGTGAGGGGCTCAAGGCGTGTGCAGGCGAAACCTATCCTCTAAAGCAGTGACTCTCAAACTTTTTTTGATCCAGCATGTTAAATGGAGGAAATGCTTTTCATGGCTCATTATGATTCAAATTATAAAATTACAAAACCAACAAAATATAAAATTTGAGAGTTATTTATTTAAAGTTCTTTAAGTTATGGGCAGTTGTATCCTTATGCACACAGACACTCATAACATTGACAGACTCTTGCGTACGTTCCATCAACAAGTGCTTGAGTACTAGCGACTTGATGAATTGCGGATCGAAAAAGAAATCTGTTTTGTGCTAGTCTGGAAAGGTCCTCCAGCGTCATTCCCATGGTTGTTTTCAACATGTCCAGCCATCTGATTGCAGGTCACCCTCCTCAGCTGATTCCTTCAATCTTCCCAAACACGATGTCCTCCTCTAATGATCTTTCTCTTTTGATGGTGTATCCAAAATAAGACAGTCGTAACTACATCATTTGGGCTTCAAGTGACATAGCCAGTTTGATCCCTTCCAGAATCGATTTGTTCTGGCAGTCCACATCACGCCTAAAATCCTTCTCCATCACCAAAGCTCAAATGAGTCAATCTTCTTTCGGTCTTGTTTCCGTACTGACCACTGAGAAAATGAGTATGTGGACAAGTCTGTGGCATACATGTTATGTATTCTAGTGTATACTTACGAAGAGAATTTTTAAACATAATGTAAAATTCTGGAATTTCTACAGGGCACACAGTTTGAGAGACACTTCTTTAAAGGACTCATTATTGAATATTAGTGTAACCCTGACATTTAGCTGCTGGCCCTGAAGCCAGCCTTGGAGCTGGTATAAATATGACTGCCTAGTGTGGCAGGGATGTGCTAAAAAATTATACCCCTAAGTGGGGTATTTGCAGAGTAATACTTAAGTGCTATGATGACATATTGCATGCATACTTGTGCAGATATGTAGTACCCTGGGACATTTCCATACATAACACAAGAGTAGGTATTAGTGCCTAACTTAAGGTGATTTTGTGCCACTTTAACAAACCAAATGCATGCTTTAAAAAAATGCACCTCTGAACCACCCAGATTCATGTCTACAATCCTTCATCCAAATTCTTTTTATTCACATCTGGTAACTATCAGAGTAAAGTCAAGGCTGGCATAAGAGGGAGCTGGATAACTGGAACAAACACTTTTTCTTCTCTCAGATAACACAAATATACTTGGTAATGTCTGCCTTATTTTAAGGGCTGTCTGCGTTTTACCTCTGAAATGCTGCTTGTACTGTCAAGTGTGGCTTAACTCAATTTTCCACCACGGCTTTGGCTTACCTTAATAGACAGAAATCATTACAGCTGTCTAATGCTCCTCTAGCTTTCTTTTCTGTCTAAGTTTTACTCTCTCCAGTCTGGTTGTGTAAAACAGGCTGTATAAAGTGACTCCCATGGTGTGCTGAAGAGAGTGCTGGCTGTTATTCTGTGTGATAATGGATATTCTCTTGTGCCTGGCTTTTATCTCCATTCTTGAACTAACTTACTGATCTTGAATGCTTCTGCTGTTGTGTCCATCCATCTACAAAAAGCACACTGGTTACCAATAATTTATAAAATTGCAACAAACCAACGCACCAATATTTCTGGATCGTTTCCTGATACCATATTCTCCAGCTAGGACACGTAGTTCAACAGAACAACATTTGCTGACTATCCCTTCTTTAAAAGTAATAGGTACTAAAAGATCTACCATTTTATCGGTTATAGCACCCCAGCTTTGGAACAATTTATCAATTTACTTACGTGGTGAATCCTCATTAGATAAATTTGATGCCCCTGTACAAGTCATTGGTAAGGCCCCACCTGGAGTATTGCGTTCAGTTTTGGAGACCGTATCTGGTGAAAGACATAAGAAGTCTTGAAGCGGTCCAGAGGAGGGCGACGAAAATGATAGGAGGCTTGCGCCAGAAGACGTATGAGGAGAGACTGGAAGCCCTGAATATGTATACCCTAGAGGAAAGGAGAGACAGGGGAGATATGATTCAGACGTTCAAATACTTGAAGGGTATTAACGTAGAACAAAATATTTTCCAGAGAAAGGAAAATGGTAAAACCAGAGGACATAATTTGAGGTTGAGGGGTGGTAGATTCAAAGGCAATGTTAGGAAATTCTACTTTACGGAGAGGGTAGTGGATGCCTGGAATGCGCTCCCGAGAAAGGTGGTGGAGAGTAAAACTGTGACTGAGTTCAAAGAAGCGTGGGATGAACACAGAAGATTTAGAATCAGAAAATAATATTAAATATTGAACTAAGGCCAGTACTGGGCAGACTTGCACGGTCTGTGTCTGTATATGGCCGTTTGGTGGAGGATGGGCAGGGGAGGGCTTCAATGGCTGGGAGG
This sequence comes from Geotrypetes seraphini, assembly GCF_902459505.1. Lineage (NCBI taxonomy): Eukaryota > Metazoa > Chordata > Amphibia > Gymnophiona > Dermophiidae > Geotrypetes > Geotrypetes seraphini. Next base: position 188,564,170 of record NC_047091.1, on the reverse strand, counting down.
GTATAGATGGGCTGGAATAAGTCTTAACAGAGATTTCGGCAGTTGGAACCCAAGCACAGTACAGGGTAAAGCTTTGGATTCCTGCCCAGAAATAGCTAAGAAGAAAAAATTTAAAAATTTAAATTGAATCAGGTTGGGCAGACTGGATGGACCATTCGGGTCTTTATCTACTATGTTACTATATTAAAAAGTTCATTAAAATGTCACTTGTATAAAGACGCATTTGAGACATAGATAGGATAATTCATCTATTATCAATCCTTATGCTCAAATACCTAATCTTAATCAGACCTTAGGTATAGGTCCCAATCTCCCCTACCCTCTACTTTAGGCTTAGCCATATTTTTAAAATTATTCTTCATTACCTTCCGGATGTGTCTTCCTTAAATGTATCTTTATCTTCTTTAAAAGATTGTAGTTCACCCCACTTTCCTTTTGTATCGATAATTATTTGTATGTATACATTGTACGTTTATTTGTATAAAATTGTTTTATTTTTGTCTCCCAATTTTAAATTGTCATACGCATTGAAGTACTTGACTTTTAAGAAACTTGAAACTTGCTTATTTAGCTCATATTAATAATGTCAATGCTTCACTTGGCTCCCAAAGGTAGATATCCTTTCATAGTTAATATGCATATGACATGGGCTGTGTGTGTGTGAAGCAGTTTGCAAGATGTTTCTCCTGAAATTTATGTATATTTTGAGTTGTATATGTTGTAGGTTGAGGAAAGCATTGGGTGAATGAGATAAACATCAATTTCCCTGCACTAGTTTGTGTTGTAAACTTCAATTCTGAGATGTCAGAGCATCCTATCCTTGGAAAGAGGGAGTGCAGAATGCAGCTTCAGAGTACAAGGTTTATGCTGTTTGAGAAGAGAGTGTTTAACCTTTATAGGCCCGATTCCAAGTTTCCAAGTGTATTAAAAGTTTGATATAATCGCCTATTCCTAGGTTTCTAGGTGAATTGCAAAAATAAAAATGATACAAATGTTAAAATACATACACATTGTTTTGGGGTTTATTTGACTTACTGGGACACTGGGGTAGGCTGGGAGGAACTACATATGCTAAACGAAAAGAGAACAATCAAGGTCAAAAACCAAAAGGTGGGTTTGTTTAGGAAGAACTGAGACTGACTTTATGACTCTTGTGGAGATTAATGGTCAGGTACAAAACTCCATTGAAAAGGCATCTTTGAAGAGATTGCTTTTAAGTTTCCCTTTGAAACGATCTAGTATTTTTTCTTCGCTTAGTTTGGACCTGTGACCGAGAAGGGATGGTTAATAAGTGCTGATTGGTAGATCGGAGCATATGGAATTAATAAATTATGAATGGATTCAAGTGTAGCCAAAACAGGTCTCAATCCAGTCCTTTAGAAACTTAAAAATATTCTATTCATTAATTCAATTTTCTATACCATTCTCCCAGGAGAGCTCAGAATGGTTTATTTGAATTTATTCAGGTACTCAAGGAAGAACATTGATTAAACGCGTCATTGAAAAGGAATGCTTTAAGTTGATTTTTAAATTTATCAAGTGATGGGTTGGAAGTTTTTTTCCAGAACCATGGTCCTGCAACTGAAAAGATACACTGCCATGTAAAATCATATCCAAGTGGTATGCATTTGAAACAACTTATAGGTTTTGTTGAGGGGATTTTATAGTTTGACTTGGAAGGTCTGGAATAAGGGAACAATCAAGAAATGAAGGCTTGGTGAGTTTGCATGAGTTTAAACACTAGACATATTTTGTATACCTGTCTATGTTTTATCGGCAACCAGTGTACTGTGTTTAGTAATAGCCTTACATGATCAAATTTATGAACACCTGTTATCAGTTTGATTGTTCAAAGTATTTTGTATTTATTATAGCTGTTGAAGCTCCCTAAGTGGTAGATCTAACTATAGAGAATTACAGTAATCCAAATGGGTAATGATTAGTGAATGTATTCGAATATTCAGAGCATGAGGTTCCAAAAGTGGTTTGATTGAACAAATTAGATGGAGTTTGTAAAAGCAACATTAGGTAACTGCAGAAATGTGAGTAAATACTTAATTTCTCATCCAGTGTTACTCCTAGAACTTTTACTTGAATCAATTCTTATTGATGACAAAGCCAAACAACATTGCAAAGAACAATTAAAGCAAGGGTGTCCAACCTTTTGGCGTCCCTGGGCCGCATTGGCTGGAAAAAAATGTTTCTGGGGCCGCACAAATGCGCAGATGCTGTAGCAAGACGGTAAACATCCGGGGGCTGCAGAGGAAAACACTGCATCGCCCTCGACTGGCCGCATGCGACCCCCACAGGTTGGACACCCCTGAATTAAAGTCTAACAAATACAACAATAGTCATCCATTTGTTTTATAAACTCCCCCACCTGCCCAGCCTACTCCTATTCCTACCATACAAAATAGGATTCCTTCTCAACTGAACTTACTTGACTCCTAGAACTTTTATTGTTGACACTAATGAGATTGTATTATTGTCAAGAAGAACAGGGGTCACAAAATGTTGATCATCTGTAAGTTTAAAAAGAAGAGTTTTGGAATTGGATGAGTTAAGTGAGCATTTATTGTCTTTTAACCAAGAAGGTATTTAAATGAATGACTAATTAGTAGCAGCAATTACTGAGTGGTTAGAGGGATCAATATCATCAGTGTACATGAATGGTATAAAACCTAATAAGTGTGTAAGTGTCAAAAGATGGGCCAAAAAATATTGAAAAACATTGGAGACAAAATGGAGCCTTGTGGAGCGCCACATGGTAGAGAGAAAATATCAGATTAGGTATTGTTGAAGAGTATTCGATATTTGCAGTTATTGAAGTATGAGATGAACCATTCATAAGCTGTGTCAGAGATCCCTAGATTTGGAAGACGTAATATGAGTTCAACTGTATCAAACACACTGAGAACATGTACGGCAACCAATGTTGGACGCAGTATTCCAGGTGGGGGCGCACCATGGCCCGATACGGCGGCATGATAACCTTCTCCGATCTGTTTGTGATTCCCTTCTTAATCATTCCTAGCAATCTGTTTGCCCTTTTCGCTGCTGCTGCACATTGCATGGACGGCTTCATCGACTCATCTACAAGTACTCCCAAGTCTCTTTCCTGGGGGGTCTCTCTGCACCAGAAATCCTGTATTTGTGTATAAGATTTTTGTTACCGACATGCATCACCTTGCACTTATCCACGTTGAACCTCATTTGCCATTTTGCAGCCCATTCCTCGAATGTGTTTGTCTCGTTGTAGGTCTTTGCAATCCTTCTGTGTCCTCACTACTCTGAATAACTTTGTATCGTCTGCAAATTTAATCACCTCACTTGTACCAATTTCCAGGTCGTTTATAAATATGTTGAAGAGCACCGAACCCTGCAGCACTCTACTCGTGACGCTTTTCCAGTCCGAGTATTGTCCATTCATCCCCACTCTCTGTTTTCTATCCACCAACCAGTTTTTAATCCACATGAGTATTTCACCCTCGATTCCATGGCTTGGGCTGAGGGGAGCAAGGAGATATTGTCAGAGTATACAGAATAGGCCAAGAGCATAGGATGGAATATAACATGGATGAATTGTGAGCCTTTGCTATACGGTTTGAGATGTATTACTTTTTCACAAACTAAATAGCATGTTTATATTGGGAAGCCCAAGTCAAGTTTCAAGTTTATTGATTTTTAATATCCCGATCATAAAACAAATATCTGACCGGTTAACAATAAAAAAAAAATTTAAAATAGGAGAGAGAGAACTAGTTAATGGTGTGTTAGAAAAATTAGTGAAAACATATTAGACATATATTGACAAACATGACCGTGAGGATAAATGGGAAGGAAGGAAAAAGTTACATAATATTAGAAGAAATGAGATAGAGGGAAGGGATAGGACATGAAGGATAAGGGTGCATGGTATAATAGATATGCGCTGAAATAAAGGAGAGCTTTTAGGACAAAGATAAGTAAGTAAGTAGATATAGAAAAGATTAGGATTTGTTAAAGGCATCCTGAAATAGGAAAGTTTTAAGATTAGTTTTAAATTTAGGTAAATGAATTTCATCCCGGAGAAATTGAGGAAGAGAATTCCATAATGTAGGGGCTGTTATAGCAAAATTAGTTTTCCTTGTATAGTAGGATTCTTTTAGGGATGGAATGAAAAGGAGTTTTTGGTCGGTAGATCGTAAGGAACGGGGAGAACTTTGAGGTATTAGTAATTTGTCGAGAAATAAGGGCAGATGGGAAAGTTTGATTTTAAAAGAGCGCAGTAGGATTTTATAAATTATACGGTGTGAGACAGGGAGCCAATGAGCCTCTTTGAGAAGCGGGGTGACGTGTTCGAATTTACCTATTTTGTAAATGAGTTTGATTGCGGTATTTTGTATAATTTGCAAACGGCGAAGTTCTTTTTGGGGTAGACCATTTAATAATGAATTGCAGTAATCTAAGTGAGAGATAACTAAAGAATGAATAAGGATATTGATCGAGTCGGTATTTAAAATGGAGATGAGTGAACGAATGATACGTAGTTTAAAGAAACAAGTTTTTACAATTGTACTTATGTGGTCATGGAAAGTAAGATCTCTATCTAGAGTAACGCCCAGTAATTTTATTTTAGTATCCATAAGTAAGGGTGTGGATTTGATGTAAATTGTTCCTGGTAAAGTTTCGGATTTTTTAATGGGGAGGATTAAACCACAAGATTTATCAACGTTGAGTGAAAGTTTATTAGAGAATAGCCAATCACTTATGATATCTAATTTAGTATTTAGATCATTAATATCTGAAGAGTTTGAAGTATTGATGGGGTAGAGCAGCTGAATATCGTCAGCGTAGGCGAAAATTGAGAATCCTAGTGATTGGGCAAGAAGAGGGGATAGAAAAATGTTAAATAGTAGTGGGGATAAAATAGAGCCCTGAGGAACTCCAAAAGTTTGAGTTACTGGAGAAGAAGTTTGGTTTTTTATATAAACTTTAAAGTTGCGTTGATGAAAGTAGGATATAAACCAGTTGAGAGCGGGACCTGTGATGTTACAGTCTGCTAATCTAGATAGGAGTAGAGAATGGTCAATGGTGTCAAAAGCTGCAGATAGGTCAAAGGAAATTAGTATAACCGATTTTAAATGGTCGTGAGAGTATTGTATAGTTGTAATGAGACCAAGTAAAGATAATTCAGTAGAATGAGAAGTTCGAAAGCCAGTCTGATAATCTAGATAGGAGTAGTCAGGTAGAAATCTTGTGTAATGGGCAAAGGAAATATGCGCCATCTGTGCTCTGCTGACGTTTTCGTAAGATAAGACTCAGCCCAAACCAGGGATTTTTGTGAGTACTTAAAGGGGCTACATCATTAAGAAAGGAGGAAAGGGTTGAGTTCCAAGTCTCGGTGTGCTTTTCTAAATGACGATCATAGAATGAATCTAAAGATAGTAGAAATGGATTAATTAGTTAGAAGACTGTAATCCTTTTATGGGAGGGGAGCAGTTGGATTGAAATGAAAAAGTAATGGCAGGGCTTGAATGGGTTTTTGGAGATAATTGATGGGATAAGTATGGTGTCCAAGGTGTGACCTGCAATACGCGTGAGGTGGTTGACTATGAAGGTAAGATGAGAGTCAGAGAGAAACGCTGTAAATTCTATAACTCTAATTCTAGAGATGACACTAAGAACCCTAGTCATAGACACCTAGCGATGCCTAAAATTCACATGCAGGTTTTAAAAAATTGGCTTAATTGGTGGGGTAATGCAATGAAATACGGAATACTGCACAGCTTCTAGCAACGCCTAAGTTGAGGCAACTAACACCTACCTGAAAAGCTGCTGTGTTTAATGGCAGAGAATATGCGTGGTTGACGTAGGCATTGCTAGGGGTCTCTGTTAGGTGCCGTTAAATTAGGCCAGGAAACCCTTGGCCTAATACGAGGGGCTGCTGAAAGTTCTCAGCCCAACCAATAAAGTTGGAGCAGTCTCCATCGAGGGCTAGACACTTCAGGGCAAATTCAATAAGAAGCGCATCTAATTAGGCCCTGTCCAGCGCAATTCAAGTAAATTGGGCGCTGTTTAGTGAATCGCGTTGAGCGCAACCTATTTTGGAGGTGCCCAAGGAATAGGCCAGCTCTAGGCACAACTAAAAGTTAGGCGCCCATGCGAGCGCTTAAGCACGCTTAAGAGCAGGGATTCCACAAGAAGGCGCCTAACACATAGCCACGCCCACGGCTAACATGCATAGCGCCTATTTTTCGAAGGCCGCCTACATTTTTAGAGGCGCCTTGTTACAGAATCGCGCTTTCTTGATAGGCGCCTATTTAGTTGGGCGCCTCCGAAATAGGTGCCTAATTTTAGGCTCTGGTTACAGAATTTGGGCCTTAGTCCAGTACTTTTCCACCTTTTTTGTTCCATATTTTTCCAATGGACTAAGTGCATAGCCCTCGATGGAGACTGCTTCAACTTTTCAGTAGCCCCTCGTATACCAGCGCCTAACGGTTGATTGAGGCCTACATATGGCCCCATATGAATTGTTACTGGTAAGGTAACGAGGACAGGCCAATTGCATCTAGGTATCAAAAGGGTTTTTTATTCACCAGTGATGACAGGTTTTTATTTTCCTTCCTTTCTCTCCTGTGAAATAGGCTGATGTGATTTAGAGCATTATATAAATTAAGCAGCCTTTGTTGGCATCACAGCAGGAAGATGCTGAGATGGCTTATCCCATGCAGTATAAACAAGGGAGTTAAATAATTCAACGTAGAGTGTCAGGATAAATACAGACACACAAACTTGCACAACACAAAATTCAGAAAGCACGAATCTATCAGCGCTGTACAAGTAGGATCTCCCCGCTAGGCAAAATGTTTCCCTGGATTGCTCATCAAGGAGTCTCCCTCCCCCAAAGATCACACAGCTTGCCAAAGAGTCCCAGTGACTTGGCTGGCCAGGAGAAATGCCCTTCTGATGACGAGGATGGCTGGAGAGGAACTCTGCTGTTAATCTCAGGGCCAGGAAATGAGGGCAACATGCCTCCTCTCGAGGAGGATTAAGACAGAAGCAAACGAGAGCAGTTAAGCCTCTTCCACCTCAGGAAACAGGGAAATAACACCTCCTCACCTTGAGTTACTACTGAAAAAGAGTGAACTAAAAAGCAGATGTGCCTGTATAACTGAATAGCTCTCAAGGCAGATCTTTGCCCTGATATGTCAAGTGTTGGCAGAAAGAAGACCAGAGCTACCTCTGCCTAGAGGGATCTCGCAGTTCTCCCCACTCCACGTACATTGTCTTCCAGTAGGCAAGAGGAACAAGCAAGAGTCAATTCTTACCTGTTTTATGCATGGAGCCGGAAAATATATCTGAATTCAAGAAAGTTTGGGACAAGTTAGTTGGCTCTCTACGGGAGAGGAAGGGCTAGTGGATGGCATGGAAGAGCAGACTAGGTAGATAGGTCTTTTCTGACTTCATTTTTGTATGTTTTCATCCTCTGCCGATTTTCCTTTGCATTCAAAACCACATGTGGGAGTTTTATATCTGATGGGGGGAGGGGCCTAGGCCACTGCTGGTCTTCTTATCTCAAGAAAGATATAGCGGCAGTAGAAAAGGTTCAAAGAGCAACCAGGATGATAAAGGGGATAGAACTCCTCTCGTATGAGGAAAGCCTAAAAAAATTAGGGCTCTTCAGCTTAGAAAAGAGACGGCTGAGGGGAGAAATGATTGAAGTCTACAAAATCCTGAGTGGAGTAGAACGGGTAAAAGTGGATCGATTTTTCACTCTGTCAATGAAGTTACAGGGAAATACTTTTAAAATCAATAGGAGGAAATATTTTTTCACTCAGAGAATAGTTAAAGTCTGTAACACGTTGCCAGAGGATGTGGTAAGAGTGGATAGCATAGCTGGTATTGAGAAAGGTTTGGACAAGTTCCTGGAGGAAAAGTCCAGTCTGTTATTGAGAAAGACATGGGGAAGCCATTGCTTGTCCTGGATTGGTAGTGATATTGCTATACCTTGGGTTTTGGCCAGGTACTAGTGACCTGGATTGGCCATCGAACGGGCTACTGGGCTTGATGGACCATTGGTCTGACCCAGTAAGCCTGTTCTTGTGTTCTTAAGCTAGAGCCATGGGGTGCTGGGGTTTTGCCTGCCTCAACCACCTTTTTTGACAGCGCTGTAGACGGCTTCCATAGTGTAGATGCATTAAAAAGGCTTCTCTGTGGCCGGTTGAAGGTCCTTGGAGGAAAACAATGTGTCTCCATCTGACTTTTGAATGTACACCTGCTATTCTGTCCCTTCCCCACTGCCCACACAAACAGCAAGTTCCAAGTAACAGAGCTTTGCATTTGCCAGTTTCCCAGAGATATTTTCTCTTTATGAATGAAACTAAGTTTGCAACCATGCAAACTCCATGAAAATTGCTCCTTTAAAAAAGAGAGTCCTTCATGCCTGCAATCTCTATGAAACTTTGTTCAACAGTAGAGGACAGAGCAAATCTGTATGAAATGGAAATAGACATAAATCATTAAACACCCCATTTCCATATAAAACAACAAAATCATAATTGATCTCGGACCTAGCTGATGGGGCTAGCGGGCGTTTCAGCTGACAAATGTATGAGACACTTTAGTTCATTATCAGCCATTTTTCTCCTAGTCGGATAAAAAATATCTTATCTGTACATATTGATTATCAATAGAGAGTAGCAACATAGATCTGGAAAAAGTAACTACAGAAAGGGAGGAAGCAGAGAAAGAAAAGATATGTTTAGTAAAAGTAAACTGTTAGAGAGGATACGAGGTGCTACCCAATGGTTCAGGGAATTCAATGGTAAAAAAAATCGCTTACCGAAATTCCTTGTTTCCATCGTCTCCTTCGAAGTAGTCCCCTTCAAAATGTACACGATCCCAGTGTTTTTCCCACGAGTCCATGCATCTGTGCACCTCCTGCGCTTCTGCCTGGATCTCTTCAATCATGTTAAAATGGCGCCCCTTTCAGTCATAATTTCATTTTGGGGAATAGGAAAAAAAATCACAGGGGGCAAGGTCAGGCGAATAGGGAGGGTGCGCAACCACTGTAATGTTTCTGGATGTTCCGAACAGACAGAAACGCGATGGGCCTTCTGTTCACCGGTTAGCCGTCTTGGCACAAATTTTGCAGAAATGCATCTCATGTTCAATTCGTCTGACAAAATTTGTTGAACTGTCACGTATGATTGTCCTACTACCTCACAAACATCGTGGATAGTTTGCCTACGATCTGCAAGGATAGTCTCATGAACTTTTGTTATGGTTTCTGGTGTTGTGCTTCTTGACAGTCGTCCGGAACGGTCATCGTCGTGGACAGATGTTTGTCCGTCTTTGAAGCATTTGTAGCAAAGAGAGGTTTTGCTTTGGCACATGGCATTATCTCCAAAGGCTTCCTGGAGCATACGATGGGTTTCTGCAGCAGTTTTTTAAAGTCTGAAACAAAATTTGATGCAGATTCTTTGCTCAGTAAAATCCGTCATATCAAAATCCGCCGAGTCACCAAAACACAACCGTACAAAATCGCACAGAACAAAACAAAGGTCTGGTAAGCCATTCCCAGAAAAAAAACAAATTAATTACCCTCTTTTTACTAATCCTCTGAAGGAATGGTAACTTCAATCTTCCTATAAGGATTTCTTTTCCCTTGGAGAGGATTGCTTCTGCCCTGTCCAAGCCCTGCTTGGGTTCAGGGTTTCCAATCCTGGACCGGATTCTGAAAAACTACCGCCTGCTCAAGAGGAGGCGATGGTGGCTAGCGCGTCCAGCGGTTTAGTGCACACTCTTACGTGCGTTAAACCACTAACGCGCCTTCGTAAAAGGAGTCCTAAGTGTGTGTAAATCTGGTTGCAATTAGTGTGGAAGTACTAAGCACCGGCTATTAAGAAGGCGCCACGTGACAAAGCCCCTTTCTTTGAAGCTGCTTCAATTCCAACCCCCAACCCACTTGCTAAGCCCCAATATCTTATCATAACCTCTATAATTCCCCCGCCTGAGCAATGGGTACTGATGCACCTTCTTGTCCAGTTTGTCTGTCTTGACTAGATTTTAAGCTCTTTGGAGCAGGGACTGTCTCTTCTGTGTTTTGATGTACAACGCTGCGTATGTCTAATAGCACTCTAGAAATGATTAGTAGTGCATGAAAATGCGTTAATTGGAAAAGTGATTTTTAGTGAGTGGGAAGTATATCTTGCTAACTGCAGTATGCAATCCATGCATGGTATCTATCCATGACCCACCTAATTCCCGCCCCCTAACACGATATGGACTTAACATGTGAATTAGAGCATGCTAACTGCCAAGCCTCCACAGCAATAGCTGCTGTACGTGCATGGACGCAGTTAACACACCTCCTTGATGCATAGTAAGTATCAACACAGCATGGACTGCTCTCCATCACTGTAGATGATGTCTCCTCCAAGGCTTCCCTCGACATTGAGGTCTCCTATGCCTCCACACCGATGTCTCTTCCAGTGCAGGCGCTGACTCTCCAGGAGGAGATCTGGGCTATGCTCAAAACAAGAGCTTTCAGAGCTACTGCAGACACAGTCTACAGGGTCTTTAAAGGTGTCTATACCTGTTTCAGCCCAGCCCTGTCATGCACCCCTGCTCAACATCAAGTATCGGTGTCAGTACCGACCCATTCCATGAATGCATCATCTTCGGCAGAGGAGTTATCTCTATGATTCACCTAGGAAAGAATATCTTGAGGAGTCTGACTCAGATATCTCCAACCACTCTGATGAGAACCTGCCAGACTTGTCAGCAGGTGAATCCTATGGGGTACCTTCTGATCTTTCTCCTCCACCTCAAAGGGGTAAGTCTAGGCCAGAGAGCATATCTTTTACTGGCTTTGTAAGACAAATGGGTCAAGCTCTACCCAATGAGAAGAAGACAGAAGAGGAACCTGGCATTGAACTTTTTGAGATTCTAGAGTCTATAAATCACCACCAAATGACTGTTTACGAACTGGAAGACCCCTCTTTCAGTCCAGGTAGCTCCTAAAAAATGGACACAATGTACAGAAATCAAAAGCATCCGTGGTTTGAGAGAACACAACTTCAACATCCTTCTCTAGTTGTGAAATCAGGAAAGGAAACCAGAATTCTAGATTCTTTTGGTAAATGCATTTTGCAATCATCCATGCTCATAAATATATTATGGACTACCAGTTCTATCTTTCCATTTATTTAAAATCCTTGCTTAAACAACTTTCAGAGTTTGAGGAAATTCTCCCTCAAGAGAAGCTTAAAGAATTCCAGCAGTTATCTAAGAACTTATTAACTACCAGAAAGAACATAAGAAAAGCCTTATTGGATCAGACCAATGGTCCATCTAGCCCAATATCCCGTCTTCACAGAGGCCAATCCAAGTCACAACTACCTAGCAAAAACCCAAATAGTAGCAACATTCCATGCCACCAATCCAAGGCAAGCAGTGGCTTCCCCCCATGTCTATCTCAACAGCAGTTTATGGACTTTTCCTCCAGGAACTTATTCAAACCTTTTTTTAAAACCAGCTACATTAACTGCTCTCAACACATCCTCTGGCAACGTGTTCCCAAGCTTAACTATTCTCTGAGTGAAAAAAAATTTCCTCCTATTGGTTTTAAAGGTATTTCCTTGTAACTTCATCAAGTGTTCCCCCAGTCTTTGTAATTTTTAATAGAGTGACAAATTGATCCACTTGTACCTGTTTCACTCCACTTAGGATTTTGTAGACTTCAATCATATCTCCCCTCAGTTGTCCCTTTTCTAAGCTGAAGAGCCCTAATCTCTTTAGCCTTTCCTTATACGAGAGGAATTCCATCCCCTTTATCATCTTGGTCGCTCTTCTTTGAATGCTATGATCCGCCTAATTTACGGTTTGAAAAAAATACGACCATGTGAGCTCTTATTTTCGAGAATTGCATTGGCTTCCAGTGGAGGCTCGAGTCAAGTTTCAATTTGGTTGTTTCTGTTATAAAGTGCTCTTTGGAATGGCACTGATTTATCTATCCAAATTATTTTGCTTTGTTCAATCTGTGTCCATGTAGTTCATATAGTCTCTTCAATTTTCCATCTATCAAAGGTTGTCGTTACAATCTTCAATGTTTGCTTTCTTATTAGGCGGCTTGTTGAGATAAGGAATTGAAACCTTTGTTATTAACCTCTGAGTCTTATCATCATCTTCGAAAGCAACTGAAGACATATCTCTTTGCTAACTAATCAAATCTCTCCAATCTGTACTGTTTTTAAAAAAATATTTGTTAATCGCATTGAATTTACTGGTTATGTGGTATAGAAGTGATTTGTTATGTTTTATAGTGCTGCTATATTTTTTTTTGAGATAAGGAGACCGACCAGAACTGAATGCTCAAGGTGATGTCACTCCATTGAGCGATACAGAGGCATTATAACGTTCTTAGTCTTGTTTACCATCCCTTTTCTAATAATTCCTAACATCTTGTTTGCTTTCTTGGCCACCACCACACATTGAGTGGAAGGTTTCAGCGTACTGTCAACAATGACACCCAGATCTTTTTCTTGAGTCCTGACCCCAAGGCATACCCTAGCATCCCATAACTATGATTTGGATTATACTTCCCAATGTTTATCACTTTGCATTTGTCCACATTAAATTTCATCTGCCATTTGGACGCCCAGTCTTCTAATTTCCTAAGGTCTTCCTGCAGTTTTTCATAGTCTGCATGCATTTTAACAACTTTGAACAGTTTAGTGTCATCTGCAAATTTAATCATCTCACTCGTAGTTCCAATTTCCAGATCATTTATAAATAAGTTATATTGCACCGGTCCCAGTATAGATCCCTGTGGCACACCACTATCTACCCTCCTCCACTGAGAACAGGGGTGACACTACAATGAGGGCAACTGAGGTACTGGCCTCAGGCAGCAGGTTTCAGAGAGCGGCATGACAAACAGTCCGCCAGTACCCTGCACAGCAGAGCAAATTGCCTTCTGCCGCCGCTCCTGCTGTACTGCCTTTTGCTGATGTTGCTACCCATCTCCTGTGCAAATTTATAGTATGCTCTCCCCCCAGGGACAGCTCTTTTTCCTTTCCAATCCCGGTTTCCCCAGTCCAACAGTCTTTCCTCCACCTTCCCTTGGTCTGGTAGTTCTTTTTTCCCAGTCTTCCCCCTTTCCCGTCTGGTAGCTCTCCTTCCCTCCTGCCTGGTCTACCTTCACTAATTACATGTTATCTAGAGGTCGCTGGTAGCAGCCATTCTTGGCTGCTGGCTCCGGCGTCTTCTCTGTATGGCATTCTGCCCCTGATGAAACAGGAAATGACATCAGAGTGGGATGCTGTACAGAGAATACACCGGAGCCTGCAGCCAGGCAGGCAACACATTGGCATGGCTGCTGCCAGAGATCTCTAGATAGCATGTAATTAGTGAAGGTAGACCATGCAGGAGGTTAGGAAAGCTACCGGACGGGAAAGAGAAGGAGACTGGAACAAAAGAACTACCATACAGAAGGAAGATAGGGGGAATGAAAACTGCTGGACTGGGGAAGTTGGGATTGGAAAAGAAGGAGAGCTGTCATGGAGGCACAGCCTGAAGGCCAGGCAGGATGGAATGAGAGATGAGATCATGAGGGCTGGGGGGCAGTGAGAGAGAGCGAGATCAAAGGTGAGGAGACAGTGGAGAGAAAGACAAAACTAATGGGATAATGAGTGAGAGATGTAGTTCTAGGAGAGAAAGGGGGAAGGGGAGGGAGAGATGCAATTATGGGAAGGGGGGAGTGATGCATTTCTGGGAGGGAAAGGGGGAAGGGGAGGGAGAGATGCAGTTATGGAAGAGGACAAAGGGTAAGTAAGAGATGCATTTCTGGGAGGGACCTGCAGTGGGAATTGAACCCAGTTGCTCAGAATTGCAGTCCACTGCACAAACCATCAGGCTGCTCCTGGGCTGTAGAGAAAGGGAAACATTTTAGCAGTGAGCTGCAGATTCCTGCTGCATGTGCATTGTTTTCTGATAGCTGTACTTTTGAACCTGCTAGCGATCTGCCTGGTTGGCGCCTGGATGTTACCCGGTGACTTCCTGCATCAACCTTCAAGTCTCCTAGGGACCCTTGCAAACTAGGATAAAGCTACTTAAAACCTCTGAATTTCTCAGCACATCTAACAATTCCAATGTAAGTGACAATCTTCTTTGAAACAGGGCTCCATCTCTGGCGGTATTCAACTCCAGGCTGAAGACCCACTTTTTCAAAGTTGAGGGTCGATGCAGGAAGTCACCCTACCATTCTGTAAGTTCTGTACTGTTACACCTTGTGATTTGGGGAGTTTTTTTGGCCAATGATAGAGTTGTTTCCTGTCCTCCATCAGTGCTGAGGTCTTTTTTCTCCTTATAAACAAAAAATAACGTGCTATAAACATTGTTTGGGTATGCTTCGTTGCATAGTTTTATCAAGACAGTTTCCATTCTGTATTGCTGCATAGTAATATATTTTGTTGTGGACCTTGCCTATTTTCCTTTTTTTGAAGTCTAGAAAGAGGAGGACAAATTGAGACATTTGGGTTTTACTTCCATTGCTTTCAATAGAAGTAAAACCCGGATATCTCAATCCGTCCTCTTTCTTTCTTCTGGAGCCATATGGTAACCCTAAACATATTAGGTCTCTCATTCCCTCTGTAGTCCCTCACCTTCTCTCTATCTTTTCATCCCTTTGTTTTTCTCTACATGAACTGCATATATTTATTCACCATTTTTGTCCAGTGTCTATCATAATTAGATTGAAATCTCTTTTGAGCAGGGACTATCTCTTGTGTGTTTAATGCTTCGCTACAGAAATAGCAAATAGTAGTGGTAGCACTTGTTGCAATTATTAAGGAGAGCATGCATTTCTTATTTTTGTGATAGGAAGGAAAGGCTACAGACTTTGCCTCTGCTAATGCTATTGCAGGGCTGTCAAAGTCCCTCCTCGAGGGCCGCAATCCAGTCGGGTTTTCAGGATTTCCCCAATGAATATGCATGAGATCTATTAGCATACAATGAAAGCAATGCATGCAAATGGATCTCATGCATATTCATTGAGGAAATCCTGAAAACCTGACTGGATTGCGGCCCTCCAGGAGGGACTTTGACACCCCTGTGCTATTGGTTCCATGCACCAGCTCAAGAATGGACCGACTCTGCAAAGTGTTAGGTGAGGAGTCCCACGTTACTGTATCCAGGCTTCCCATATAAGACGGGATGCAATGCAGCGAAAGGTTTTTGCATTTTCCAGAGTCCATAATGTACAGAAGGGTTTTCCTCATTTTATGAGAATATCTGGCCCTTTTTTTGTAAGCAGGGAAGTTGCTCAGGTGGTTCTGGCGGTTCACAGCCAGTGTCAATTAACCCTAATTCATTCCCTGTAACACCAGCAGTGAGGCTGGCAAAGGACTCCTGCTGATTAATTAGTACTTAGTAACTCCAGATGGAAAAGGCAGTGCTAGAGGTGGGGTTATACAGCAAGGGAGCGCAAAGGCAAGAGGGACAGACAGAGAAGCAGCTAGCAAAAGATGGCTGGGCAGGAATTGAGCTTCCAGAGAAGAAGTAAGAGGCATTTTATTTTTTTATTTGAGCTGAGGTTGCCTGTTTCTTTTTCCTGCAGGATTTTTCACCCTCTGCACACAGAGAACGCTTGGGATTTGGTAGGGCAAATCTCAGCACAGAGTTGGGCTGTAGAGGTAGGATAAGGAAGGAAGAGGTGAGCTGGCAGGTTTCTCTGGTGTGTGCACTGCACACCTGAGAGGTCCCTGTTCAAGTATCCCTGTGGAGTTAAAAGTGAAACCCTTTGACTGTGTCGCTTCAGAGACTCTGAGTTCCTGAATAAGGAAAAAGTGCAGACTGGGAATCGCTCTGCTCGCTTTGCCACCGCTATGATTGATATTTGTTTTGAGAGCACTACCCATATGGCTCCAGAAAAAGGAGGGTGGATTCAGACATCTGGGCTTTATTTCTGTTGTTTTCAGTGGAAGTAAAACCCAGATGTCTCACTCTGTCCTCATCTTTTTCTGGAGCCAAATGGTGAGATGCCAAGTTATCCAGTTCCAGTCCTGCATTTCTGACTACTCAGTCTTGTTGCATTATGGAACTCGCAGCAATATTAGGCACTACAAATCCCACACTGCATTGGGACTGGCCAAAACATTTTCTGCTTGGAACCTGGTAACTTGGTGACTTTGTGTATATGCTGCACTCTACAGACCCACACAAAGACAGCCCCTGCTTTGTGAACTTTACAGTCTAAGAAGGCCCAAAACATAAGGAGGCATTTGTGTATTCAGTGGACAGCTCCTATGTAGTGTCTGACCTGTTAGGCTAACAAATGGATTGAGATTTTCAGGCCAGGATTAATCCAGTTCTGGGTTTACCCCAGTGCATGCAGGGTCTTGTAGTTTTGCTTTTCCTACAGAATGCAATAGAGCAAGCAGAACTAAAAACCCCAGCATGCACTGGGGTGAACCCAGGGCTAGATCAACACTGTCTTGGCAGCCTTGGTGTGCTGTGGCTCCCAACCCTGTCCTGGACCACCAGCCAGTCAGCTTTTCAGGATAGTCCTAATAACTATGCATGAAAGAGATTTGCATGTAATGAAGATGATAGGAATGCAGATATGCCCCATGCATTTTCATTAGGGCTATTCCGAAAACCCGACCGGCTGTTGGTCCTCCAGGACAGAGTTGGGGACCACTGGTATAGGACATCCTCAAGGAGCAGGTTGTTAACCTCATCGGTGAGGTTTCTTTGCTTCATTTGGAGGGACAAAGGGTAGGGAGGTCATATTAGCTATGGGAGTAGGTGGCAAATGAAAACCCTACAAAATATATTTTCTTTTCTGCTTGTTTTCATTTGTTAATAACTTGGGATAATGCCTTTGACCTTTCTTGACAAACCACAGCCTGTTCCCCAGGATCCCTTGTGATATCTGCCTCTGCGAAGGATACTGATAGGAACTGTTCACAGCCCCCTTGATTAAATCCAAGTTTTAGTACAAACAATAATAATCTCAAATTTCCCCCCGTTTTTCAATCCCTGCTAATGGTGAATTGAATATTTCAGCACTAAACCCCTCCTTTACTAACACGTAGCGTGGGTTTTAGCGTCGACAGCAGCGGTAACTGCTCTGATATTTATAGAATTTCTATGCGTATCAGAGCAGTTACTACCGCTGCCAGCACTAAAACCCGCACTACGCTTTATTAAAAGAGGGGGTAAGTGTGTATTCCAAATGTCAACCTGTTCCGACGCTGGAGTCATCTTGTCTTCAAATCAACAAACAATGGAGTCGTTCAAAGATGTAGAGGTGCTGATTTTATTTCCAAACACTGGCTCAACACCTACGTCTTTCGGCCTCACCAGCTTGCCTCAGGAGCCTCATTTTTAATAGACTGTTTATCCATGATACGTCTATCTTTGAGAAATATAATCTCAATATCAGCACTAAAGGCCTATATGGGATGAAAAATCTGCATGTGGATTCCACACTGACAATGAAGTGAAAACACTTGATACGTCTACCCTTGAGAAATTTGCCAGTGTTTGGAAATAAAATCAGCACCCCTACATCTTTGAACGACTCCACTGTTTGTTGATTCGGATTGGATTGTGGAGATTTCTCTCCTGGTTTGTCTTGCTACATTGTGTCATCTGGTCTTCCACAGGGGTCAGGACAAGGCCTCCAGGAAACTCTCGGCGGTCTTGCATTTCCTTCTAAATTCTGGCTGGGCTCTCTTCTGTCCATGATAGTGATGCCACTTTCACGGGCTTTGTTGAAGCTGGTTTGTAAATCCTGTTGGAAATAGCTCATTCACTGGTGCTTTTTCACCCACTTTCATTTAGCCAGGTCTCAGTTTGCCCAGAATATCCAGGTGGTATTAATGATGCTCTCATGAATGACAGGAAATGTTGTAAGCTCCCCTTGCCTGTATTGGCTCTTTGTTTTGTAAGCTCTCTTCTTCATTGTAATCCACTACCGCAATTTTTCTGTAAGCTCCCCATGTTTGTGCGGGCTCTTGGTTATTTGTAAATCGCCTCGAACCTTTATAGGCATAGAGCGATCCACAAATCCTAGATTAGATTACTAGGCCATGTTTCCAAGCACTTGTCTGTTGATGGTAGACAGGTAGGTAGTCGTGTAGGTACTCTATAATTAAATAGGTTTTTACCCTTTTGGGTGTGTCCCCCTCTTGGTGTAAGGGGGAGTCTACTGGAATGTATGAGGATTTTTGGACTACTGGGCTGAAATGTGTTTTTAGTTGGGGGTAAATGAGGGGTTTGGGAAAATTGAAGGAACTAGGCGAAGAGGGCAACCTGCAATCAGATGGCTGGACATGTTGAAAGCAACCAGGGTGATGTCCCTGGAGGACCTGACGGACTAGCACAAAACTGATCTCTTTTTAGATCTGTAAGTCATTAAGTTGCTAGGACCCGGAGCACACTCAAAGAAAGAAGAAATGAGAGATTATAGAGCTTTGTTGCTGCTTTGTACATATGTAAGCTTATTTTTTTTATCAATTTTCTGGACCCTACAGTAGCAAATAACAGCAAAGTGTTAACTTTACAAACAGTAGCTGTTTAGAGCTGGAGTCTCTAATTGAATTGGTGGTAAGACTCTCCTTTACAACCACATCAGAGGAATATCTGTATTCTGCTTGATATTCAAAATGATTTAACCTGCCAGAAAAAGCCGCTGGCCAGTTAAATCACATGTTTGCGGCCATTTGCTCATTTGGGTAACCGTATAAATGGTTTCGCATAAATCAAGGTCCCATTTTTATGTGCGTAAACTGGCTGTTCAGTGCTGAAGCTTGGACAAAGCTGACCACTACCAGCTGAATAAACTCTATCTTTTGCTTTTTAAGCTTGAGATCCCTCTTAATAAACTGGCTAGGACGCTGATCCCTTTAGCTCTTCCTCTTAAAGTTCTCCAGCGAGATCATCCTTGAGCTGGGAAACTCTCGCATCATTCTCTGTTTCATGTCCATGATCTTAGGACTCCAGCCCAAAGAATAACTCATTTTGGTAATTTTAAAGTACTGACCGCAGGGGCTGAATTTGATCCAGATATTCAATGCCAAGACTTAACTGGGTACCTGCACTTAAGATTCAGGTTTTATCCTGCTAGATCCATCCTGGCTCTGACTCCTGAACATCTCGGCATTAACAGAGACTAGGAGCAGATGACCAAATGACAACTGTCCATTTAAATGTTAAATATCTGTTGTAGGGCTGGTCAGTATTATATAACCAAGCATTGGTCTTGGAGTCCCCCCTTGCCAGTCAGGTTTTCAGGATATCCACAATGAATATGCATGAACTTGATTTGCATACACTGCCTCCATTATATGCAAATTTCTTTCATGCCTATTCATTCTGGATATCCTGAAAACCTGACTGGCAAGGGGGAACTCCTGGACTGAGGTGAGAAACACTGAAATGGATACATGACCGCTTGATAGAATAAAAACTTTTATTGAAAAATCTGGCACTGTAACTGACTAATTTAACCTGTATTATGGACGTTGATATTAGACCCCTAGTATGTGTTGAGTTAGGATAATAACTTTATATTATGTATTAGGATAAAACTTGCACTGAAAATCTTACACAGTAAGGAAAACTATGGCAAATTGTAACCAGGAAAACTGTAAATTTTGTATATTAATATTAGACCCCTAGGGGCTCATAATAGAATTGGAAAAACGTCTAAAATCCGTTTCAGTTATCGGCACTTGGACGACTTGTCTTATTAATCGTCCAAGTGCCGATAACTGAAACGGTAAAAACAGTATCGACCTCTTCGGTGCTGCTGTACACCCAGAGCTGAAAGGGATGTTTTAGGAGGAGTGGTCAGGGCGGGATTTGGGCAGGACGTGGGTTGACCTAGACTTAGTCATACTGCAAGTGAGGCTGCCTGGATGGAACTTGTATGTTGTGACTTAGGTGATGTAAAAACAGGTCTAAGTGCCCAGAAGGTCTCCAAAGTGACCAGATAACCCCCACACAGTCCCCCAGTGATCACTGACACCCCCTTCTCCCAACAACACCATAAAAATTAGAATAAAAACTTACATACCTGCCTCCAGAGGAATGCTTAAAAAATGGATTCTCGGAGGAGGGAGGGTTCTTGAGTGGGCAGACATGTTGGGCCGCCGGCCCTTTTCTGCCGTCATACTCTATGTTTCTATCAGCACCTGGCATAGGAAAGCCTAGTAGAGCAGCACAAAGGTAGCTTAAGTAGTCTGGGGCTATTGGGGTTGTAGACAGGTGGGTCTAGTAGGTTTGGGGGGGGGGGGGGCGGGCTCTGGTGAGATGTTTATATGGCACCCTTTTTGTGAAGTTCGCAGCAGTGCCCTGTAAGGTGCTCCACTACTGTGTTGCCATGTCTGGATGTCCAGTCCATCACTTTGCTGGCCCCTCCCACGTCCAAAAGGTCTTGTTCTAGGGGTTTTTGACTTGGATGATTTTTTGGACGACTTAGCGGTCTGGCCAATCAAACGGCTGGACGTACAATTAGATGATTAAAAAAAAAAAAAATTTGGACGTATTTTTTGAGAATGGACTTTGGACGTTTCTGACTTTGACCGACTAGCGACTTAGGCCCAAAACGGGCTTAGACGTATCTTTTAATTATGCCCCTCCTAGTGTGTGTCAGGCTAGGATAAAAACTTGTACTGAAATTATGTATGATAACCTGTAACCCATTCTGATCTAAATAAAATGAATTAAATAAATAAATATCCTGAAAACCTGACTGGCAAGAGGGTACTCCAGGATCAAGGTGAGAAACGCTGGGTTGAATCACTTTCAATACCAGCCCCACAGTCCTTTCAAATCCTGAATCTCTCGGTAATCTCTGCTTCTGGAGGGAATATTCAGCTGGTAGGAACTGTTTAATTGCCTTTATTAATTCCCAGCTGCAACACAAGCGATATACTGTAGTTTTCTTCAACAATTCACAATATCCTGCAGATTTTAAATCTCTGCTAATGCTGCAGAGGCTATTTCAGACAGGTCATGAACAGCCATTTGACCTTGCTATCCTCCTGGGATGTCATTTCTTTCTTCTCAGCTTTCATTCTCTGTTTCTGATTATCCTGACTGAAGCTGGTCCCTTTAGATCCTGTTTGTCCAACATTGAGGGCCACAATCAAGTTGGGTTTTCAGGATTTCCCTGATGAATTTGCATACACTGCTTCCTTTGTATGGAAATAGAACTCATGCATATTCATCGGGGAAATCCTGAAAACCCGACCTAGCGAGAGAGATTTTCTTCTGTTGCCCAAGAGGGAGTCCTAGATGCAGAGGCCGCCTGTAATGTGTAGGGTGAGTATCGTATCTACGCTATACAAATGTTCTTCCATGCTGTGTATTATGCTTTATAATTTTTTATTCTGCTGCCACTTGTCATATTTCTGTTTCATCCGTGTTTTTTTTTTTCATTTTATTTTAATAATTCAACAATAAAGTTATTGAAGTACACAAGATCCTTGTCATTTTACATAACAAAAATAAAAATTTTAACCATTCCAAACATTAATCTATTTGACAAATAATTTTAAGTCTCGATAATAGTCCACACACTGGAGAGACAATTTCACACATCAGGAGTGATACATATTCCCAAAAGTATAAAGAAAAAGTAGTAAGTCATCCTCAATTATTAATGGACCAATCAATAGGATTCACCTGGTACCCTGCAGAACTACCCCCTTTCCTTCTAAACAGAATTGTAATTGGGAGGGCTCATAAAACACAGGGCTCCTTTTATCAAGCGGGGTTAACGCACGTGACTTTTCATCATGTGCTAACCCCAGCGCTGGCCAAAAACTACCACCTGCTCAAGAGGAGGGGGTAGCGGCTAGCGTGGCTGGTGGTATAACGCGCGCTAGCGTGGCTTGATAATAGGAGCCCATAGGAATTTTGATCTAAATAGATCAAACATTTACAGGGATAACGTAACTGAAATTTAGGCCCCAATAATTTCACATCTTCTTTCATTCCAATGAACTTTTTCCTTCTTGTTTGCTTCCCTATCTTGTTGAAACACGAAGTATAGCAGATGTAATAACTTCCTCTTGAGAACTTTCTAATATATTTGAAAGGTCCATAGGACTCCAAGTTGTTGCCTGAGGTTGAGTCTCCAGGACAGAAGAGGAAGATTTTTTGAGAAAGCTGACAGGAAATATATTTTATGTAAAAATGGAAGTCCTTCATCCGGATATTCAAACACTTCTTTCAAAAATTTATAAAATGTTTCCTTAGGTGACATTGTGAGATTCAATTGTTTCGTAAAGTTCTCTACTTTCCTTAATAGAAGCATCTTATCCTGTAATGTAACTCCAGATGAAGTTTGCACTTTCTGAATTGTATTTTCCAAGGATTTAATTTTCACGGTTTTTAATATCAACATTCTGATACTAAACCATGTCATACCAGGACTTGAGTTCTCTTCCTAGCTCCCAAGTTTGCCTCATTGATTGCACTATATGTTTATGTTTTTATGCCAATAATTAGAGCTGGCGCCTTATCGCCTATAAAAAAAAAATTGGTGATTCTCTGTATGAGATATATTGCTCCAAGATCTGAGGCTTTTCCTACCCTCTAGAAAAAAAGAGGTTTTTCCCTATCCTCTAAAGAATAAAATAATAAAAAGTAAAAATGCCGCGGAACATCAAGATATGAGCATATTACACCATATCTCCGACAGTTGCATTTAGAATCCAATATAAGGCACTCACCAATTTCTATACGGCAAAATCCCTGAATTCTGTAATAATAAGATGTCTGGTTATCAACCAACAAGATCATTGCGATCTGCATTGCTGAAGACAAGTGTCAACCTCAAGTATGTAGAAACTGAGGCAATGACCTTCTCATGTGCAGGAGTAAAACTGTGGAATTCCCTTGTTGGGCAAATTCGGTTGTTCGTTCAGGAAGTTAGTTAATCCACAATTCCTTTGAATATTGATTATACCTGTTAGATGAATTGCTGCAAGAATTTAATCCTTCTGTTTTTATCTGTCTTAATTTGTTTTAACATTTTATGTATGTAACAGTTTTGTAAACCATTTTGGCCTAAAACAGTATAGAAATTATTAAAATAAATAAATAAGAATATTAATAATAACTTTATTTTTATATACTGCCAGCTATCTTGCGACTTCTAGGCGGTTTACAGTAAAAGAGATTGTGAATACAATGAAGAAAATGTAAATACAATAAAGAGAGGCTTTACGTACAATGAATTAAAGAGTATAGCAGTATACTTCTCGTACAATGACTTATAAAGTAAAGCAGGTTACATCTGATAATATTAATAATGTTAACAACAGTTTGTGTGTTGTAAGGCCCGGAAGTGCCAAGCTGTTTGTTCAGAAGTAGAAATATTCCGTGACTTGAATAGAGTGTTCGTAGATAGTGATTAGGGGTTGGGGTTAACAGTTTGCGAGTTTAGTTATGTGATGGTGTTACGAGGGGGTTGATGTTCCGGTTCGTTGCCTAGGTGTTTCAAGAATAGGTAAGTTTTTAGGTGTTTCCTGAATTCTTCATAGTTGTTTGTGTGTGCAATGAGTTTTTCTAGGTCTTTACCCCATATGGCTGCTTGATATGATAGCAGTTGTTGATGGTGTCTCTTATATTTGCACCCTCTAGCCGGTGGGGAAACAAATTTCATGTGTGTTTTTCTTTCGTGTCTGTTGGTTGGGAATGAGAAGAGATCTGTAATGTATTTTGGGGCTAGACCATTTAATACTTTGAAGCAGAGACATCCTAGTTTGAACTTTGTGCGCGCCTCCATCGGTAGCCAGTGTAGGAGTCGGTAAGAAGGGGTTATGTGATCTGATTTCTTCAGTCCGAAAATCATCCTGACTGCTGCATTTTGTATCAGTTGTAGTCTTTGCATTTGCTTCTGGGGGATCATCAGATGGGTGATGTTGCAATAGTCCAGGTGGTTTAGTATTAGGGATTGTACTAGCATTCTGAAAGCTGAAGTGTGGAAGTACGCCTTAATGGATTTAAGTTTCCAGAGAGTGAAGAACCCTCTTTTGATTAAGGAGTCTATGTGGTCCTTCATGGTTAGGCTTTGGTCTAGTATTACTCCTAGGATCTTCATCGTTGGTTGAATGGGGTAGTTTAGATTGTTAATGTGTAGTGATGTTGCCGTATTCTGTGCGTGTGGCGAGGCTATGAAGAATTTAGTTTTTTCTGAATTGAGCTTCAGTTTGAAATCTGTGGTCCATTGTTCCATCGTGTTTAGCGCTTCAGTTGCTGGGGGGATGGTTTCAGAGGGGGATGCCGTGAATGGGATTATGATTGTGAAATCGTCTGTAACAAAGTGTGGATATACATTAAAAAAGCAACACTAAGGATTTTTAGTAGTTACTGGAGACTGTTGGCACTATATATATACAATTTTATATAATATATAGAGTAAATGATTTATTTTAAGAGCTTCATAATGGTAAAATGGCTAAACACCTGTTGAATACCACCTTCATTGAGGGTTCTTTTTACTAAGCTGTGGTAGCATTTTTAGCGCAAGCAATGCGCCAAGAACTAATACCAGCTCAATGGTACCATTAGCGTCTAGCGTGCATGCTAAAACCACTAGTGCAGCTTAATAAAAGGAGCCCTGAATCTTTTCCTAAGGCAGTTAATAAATCCCCACAAATAATAGAAATAAATAGGTCGTCTCCATACCGGTGACTTCTGGATTGTCTTGCTGTTGCTCGAACTGGGCCGAGAGCAGGACGTTCTTCACTTGCTTCATAGCTCCTTAACACTTGGTGCACTAACAGCAAGGCATCCAAACATTTTCATCTTTTGAATCCAGTGGGAGCAGGTAGTTCGTTGGTCACCAATCAGGTCAGACGCCACCGCATGATAATAATAATAATAATAATAATAACTTTATTTTTGTATACCGCAGTACCATAACAGTTCAGAGCGGTTAACAGAGTAAGAGACTGTACATATACAGTGATGTTACAAACAAGTCAATCAGCTTAGCTTAGCAAGTCGGGAGTAGTCAGGAAATCTGGAGGTATGTCGGAGAAATTTGAAACGTACAATAAGCAAGTCTAGGACCTAGACTTGCTTATTGCATATTTCTGGGTCTCGCTGCTTACACCTGTCCCTAAAGGAGCAGACCTAGACTAGGTGTAAGTAGAATTTCCCTGAATTCCTCTTGAGAACCATCCTTGCCCTTGACTAACCAATTCAGTACTCCTTCCGGCATATCTCGGTATAGGTGGGTTGGAAGTAGATCCAGTTAGCATTTTGTCACCAGAGATCTTCTTCTATTCTGAGAGTATTGTTATATCTAATGAATTGCTTTCAGCAATAATATACTCTAGTTGATGATTATAGGGCAGACAACTAATTCAGAGATTGTCTATCTTATTTTCAAAGTATGATGGTAGTGAGTTGGGGGGGGGGGAGCTACATTTGAGGTGCCCATTGCCATGCAGTCTCTCAGTTTTGTTACAATTTTGAACAACTTCCATAAGTCTGATTTGTCTACCCTGATCATATCTGAGTAGCCAGATGCATATTACAACTTTAGAAGAATGCTAAAGACTCACCTCTTCAGACCTATGATTCATAATGCAGAGACACTTCTAAACCAGTAATGTTAGAAAATTCTCCTTTACGGAGAGAATGGTGGATGCCTGGAATGTGCTCCCAAGGGAGGTAGTGGAGAGGAAAACGGTGACAGAGTTCAAACAAGCATGGGATGAACACAGAGGATCTCAAATCAGAAAATAATAGTAAGGCAGTACTGGGCAGACTTGCACAGTCTGTGTCCTGTAAATGGCCATTCAGTAGAGGATGGGCTGGGTTGGTTTAGATGAGTTGGAGTGAGCTTCGACAGAGACTCCATTAGATGCACAATACCGGGTAGAGCTCTGGTTTTCTGGCCCAGAAATATCTAAGAAAAAGAACAATTTAAATGAAATCATTAAATTATAGAGAGTGTAGTTTGGGCAGACCGGATGGACCATTCAGATCTTTATCTGCCGTTATTTACTATGTTACTATCTTTGAAACTTGCATTTAGAAGAAAAAGTATGGTATCATTTATTTTGTTTTATATGTGTGTTATACTCGCAATATGCATGTTTCCCTGTCTCTCAATTTTCATCTTGTTTGTATAGAAGCTGTATATTTTGGTCAACTTTCAATTTTTCAATTCATCTCATGGCTAAGGGGATATTGCAAATGATATAGCAACACTTCAAAAGAAGAGATCAGTAAGTAAATATATGTGACAGTTTTTAAACATAAATTTCAAAGCTAAATCAGTCTTTGAAGTACTTTGAAAGTTGCAGCTCTTCTCGGCAATCCCCAGAATGGATCAAAGTGTTGATTTGGAACCTGCCTAAATTTGCAGATAGAGTAGGACACTTAATTGCTTAAATAAATCTTATTCTGCTTGTTTCTGTTTGGGGGACAGTGTAGCTGTTTCACTTAACCCCTGCCCATCTAGGTCAACCGTGGTACTGATGGTTCTTAATCATTGTATTTCCGGCCCTATTAACTCTCCTCATCCCCCCTCTTAAATTCAATCAATTTGTACCTCGCTTAATCTATTGTAAACCGCATAGAACTTAACGGTATTGCAGTATATAAACTGTTATTATTATTATTATTGTACTCAAACATGAGATGTCCATAAGGAATATGCAATTCACACTGCTTTTGTGTGGGCGACAACACTCTTTCAAGGCTTTAAATTATTTTACAGAAGTGTGCCTGTGTATATTTTTTTTTTTATATATAATATTTCTTTATTGGGCAAAGGCAACCAAACATAGTACAATACAAAACAGGTACTAGTCCGTAATACCAAAAAGCAAACACAGCTGAGGTACCCACAAATGCTGGTGAGCTGAAGTCAATTATGCCCAATACAGTGTTTTACAATAACCCCCAACATCCCCCAATGCATAACCCCCCATCAAACCCCCCCTCACCCTACCCCTCATCTCCCTCTTCCCTACCCCAGACCCGTATGGTGTGTAAACCTTCCCAAGGAGATAAAAGAAAAAGTAGAAGGAGAAGAAGAGAGAGACAAAGACAAAAGAAAAAGAGAAAGAGTAAGATATAGTAGGAAAGACACTGCTACAAGAGACCGATCACACCCAATGCTAGGGGAAGCAGCATACGGTCCCCCAGTCCGTATCAGCACAGCCCAAATGATTAACTATTCAACAGCATACTCCTCTCCCTATGTGAAAGGGACAACCAGTATCCCTCCCATACATCCTGAAATTTGATCCACCTGCTCTCATCCCGGGTCCCCACCATCCTACGCTCTACAAGCGCTAACTCGTAAAGAGACATTTGCCACTGAGAAAAAGAGGGTGCATGTGGGACCCACCAGAATA
This sequence comes from Geotrypetes seraphini, assembly GCF_902459505.1. Classification (NCBI taxonomy): domain Eukaryota; kingdom Metazoa; phylum Chordata; class Amphibia; order Gymnophiona; family Dermophiidae; genus Geotrypetes; species Geotrypetes seraphini. Next base: position 188,536,787 of record NC_047091.1, on the reverse strand, counting down.
TCAAAATGGCCTTCTTGGCCAAGAGCAGAGCCTTGAACACCAACAACTTCTGCCCACCAGTACATCCGGAGAGAGCCTCTCCAGCATAGAAAAGAGCTATATCCGGGGTACACGCAGGCAGGAGGAGAGACAGTGAGGACAGGAAATTCCACACTTGCCTCCAAAAAGCCTGTATTAGAGGGCAATGCCAAAACATATGTCCCGAGGTAGCTGTACTCGCAAGGCATTTGGGGCAGCGTGCATGCTCCGCAAAGCCTGCACGATAAGCCCTCTGAGGAGAGATAAACATTCTCTGAAGAAATTCATAATCCTGTTCCCTGTGTAGCATATTGCAGGAGAGAGTGCGCAAAAAAGTAAAACAATGAGAAAGTAAGAGTGATGTAATAGCGCTCCCCAAGTCAGCACTCCATGCCCCAGCCAGTAAATCAGCCCGCTCAGTCGACAACGGCATCTGCAGCTCAGTGACATAGTATCGCAGGCGCGGAGCTGGATCCTCCCACAAGGTCAGACTTTGCCCTAAGCTCTTCGCCACCGAGGCACGCCGTACGGTTCCCCCAAGACTAAGCACATAATGGCGAAGTTGCATATAGCTAAAGGCATCCACTCGGTCTAACCCATACAGTGACGCCAATCCCGTAGAGGAGAGAGGGGCCCCAAGATCATCAAGAGCATCCCCCACCCTGCGTATTCCCCGTACATGCCAAAGCCGAAAAACTCGATTATCACTACCCGGACTAAAATGAAGATTCCCCATTAAGGGCAGCATAGGAGAGGCCCCGTAATTAATCCCTAGATGTTTACAAAGCAATTTCCAGATGAGTCTCATATAGGCCCAGACAACATGTCCCCGCTGAGAAAGGTCCAACTGGGCCGAGGGTGCGTGCAACAGAAACAATCCCGAAACCGGATACAGAAAATCCCTGTCCACTGAATACGTCAAAAAGGAGGAGCTCTCCAGACACCAATCTCGAACTAATCTCATACCACACGCCAGATTGTATGCTCTTAGGTCTAGCCTGTGTATATTTTAAATCCTGCACAAGGGAATTAAGAGTGACATCATCAGAAAATGGATCTCTGATCAAGAGGCTTTTTATACCAAACATAATTAGTATCCCTGAAGCTCCAAATGGTGTGTTTGTTATGTCAGGTAATCCTATTTACCACTGTGGATTCTGATCTTTCCTAAAAGAAGTCAAAGTTGCATTAAACATTACTTTCACTTATTGAATTGGGGTTCAAGAGCCTCTGGACGGAGACATAGTTGTCTTGGTTGAGAACGCTGACATGCTAGGCAAACTCTGGATGGAAGTTAAAGATGTAGGGCCATTGACCTCGGGAGAGGAAGTGCTTATGAAATCTGTTCTCCAAGAAATGATGCCCAAATTAAAGAAAGCACCGCAGAGCAGAAGGTGGCAAAGAAGGAAAAGGTCGTCTTTCTGAACTGAGGACTGATTTGGACAGAGTAGAAATGCAAGAAAAATCATTAAGAGACACAGGCAGGAACCCTTCAAGAAAAAGATGGAGGACTGGGAAAATTGCTCGCAGAGGAGCAATTTTATATATGAATAGGTATACTGGGGCAGACCAATATCATGTTTCCGCCATTGGCCAATCCAATCAGAAGTCGTAGGGGTAATACTAGTTAAGATACTAGTGGAAGTCAGGAAAACTAGATAAACTGACCTCTCGTTCAAACAAGTAACCTTAGCATGGATCGTGATCAACAATCTATGAGTCACTCAGAAACGTGAAACTCTTCAAGGAAGGAACGCCCCCCCCCCCCTAGAGATGAACCAGAGTTTGCCTTCCAGTCATTGCAACTGTTTCAATGCTGGTCACGCTCCATGTTTGGTTACAAAAATAAATAAATAAATAAAGATTTCAATCTTGCAACTTTTTGTGGGAGAGTTCTTTCTTATTTTTTCTTTTCTTATAAAACAAACATCACTCATATGGATTGTAAGTAATGTGGTGACTTAACTTCATAACGGGTAGGGGGTCTCTACGTGGCCCCATTTCGATTGCTTCTTCAGGAGACCTGAATCATAACAATTTCTGATGATGCAACTTCCTTCTTCCTCGGAGGCAGGATGGCCTAGCAGAAGCTCTGAGGCTGCAGAAGCGAATTGACTCGCTAAAGCTATGGAAGGAGAGAGCGGTGCAGCTGCTAATACAGGCTAGTGTTACGGGGAGGGTTTGAAAAAGCGCCTGTTTTTTTTTTTTTCTTTTGTACTTTCTTTACCAGAGTCAAACACAACTCTGGCCGAATCCACAAGCCGGTGAGAGGGTTGTAAAAAAAAAAAAAATGTTTTGAGTGGCAGGATTCATGAGCGCGATGATAGCCGGGCACGGGGAGGTTGGACCCCGAATCGGAGAGGCCAGTTTTTTTAAAATACACATCGATTCGAATTGATTCACCCAAAGTGAATCGGTGAATCGATTTGAATCAGAAATCGGGCAGCACTACTTGTCAGTACCTCAAGATGTCTTGAAACCAGGAGCTCAATCTCTTGTGGTATCTCAATCTCAATCTCCAGCCTCCAGCCCTTGTTCCTTGCATAATGCATTGCCCTTCCTGAGGCATAGGGCAAAGACTCATCGACTTTCTTCTGAGCGAGACCTGCCTGGATCGAGACACAGTTCTCCACATCAGTCGAGGCATCCATCGAGGCACAGTTCCTCTTCTCGAGACATGACTCATCTCTCTACACCTCGAGACTATTCGAGGCTTTCTATTCCGAAGTCGAGGACGCCACCTCCATCTGCTTCTCCTGCGAGGGATACTTCTCCCAGTGACTCGTCTTTACCTGCATATTCAGGTCTCAGATGTGAGTACTCCTGGGAGGCTTCACCCTTGTTCTCTGCTCTTCGAGGCAATTCGAGGTCACCTTCCCCTCAAGATCAGCCTACCTTGGAACAGATATCCTCTTCTTTTCTATGCCAAATGAGTAAGGAACTCAAGATTAATTTGGACTCTGATTCTAAATACACTGCTGATTATTTATAAGAAATAGGTATGTCTTGACCTCCGGCGGAGTCTCTCAAAATAACTATTAATAGACTTCTTTCTCAAACTTTCAAGAGGAACCTTGAAACACCTTATTCCATTCCTGCTGTACCAAGCAAACTGGAATCTCTTTACAGGATGGTCCATTGCAAGGGCTTCGAGAAGTCTCAATTATCCCATCAATCCCTTCTTGTGGAGTCCTTTCTAAAAAGGAACAACCCTTCCAAGGTTTATGCCATTGTCCCTCCTGGAAGAGAGGGCAGGACTACGCCCAAGTTTGGCCGCCATTTGTATCAGAATTCTATGATGGCAACTAGGGTTTTGAATTACAATTTTGTTTTTACTTCTTACTTCAAGCTTTTGGTTGACGTCATACCTGATTTTTTTCAGGTATATTCCTCAACATTGACTTCCAGAATTCCAGCATCTGACTTCCACTCTGATGCATTTGAACTTTCCTCTAGGGTCACGACCTTCTCAGTGGCAATGTGCCGGCTTGCCTGGCTCCGCACTATAGACATAGACCCCAATCTTCAAGATCATCTGGCCAGCATCTTGTCAGCGCAATTAATTGTTTGATGACTCGATTGAGGCATCTACTAAACGATTCTCTGAGCATAAAAAAATTGTTACTCCCGTTACTTCCTAGTTCCAAAGAAGATGGGCGATCTGCGACCCATTTTGGATCTCGGAGCACTCAACAAATTTATTGTCAGAAAGAAATTTCGGATGCTGTCTCTGGCATCATTATATACCCTTCTAGATCAGAACAATTGGTTATGTTCTCTAGATCTCAAAGAGGCTTACACCCACATTCTCATTCATCCAGCCACTCAACAGTTCATCAGATTTTGGGTGGGAAATCTGCATTTTCAGTACAGAGTGCTACCTTTCGGCCTAGCTTCATCTCCAAGAGTGTTCACCAAGTGCCTAGTTGTAGTAGCAGCAGCTCTGTGGAACCATGGGCTCCAGGTGTTCCCATACCTGGACAACTGGCTCATCAAGGATTCAACATTTCAAGGGGTTGTTATAGCGACCCTACGGACTACAAGGTTCCTACAAAGTTTGGGATTTGAAATTAACTTTCCCAAATCCCAGCTACAGCCCTCTCAGACTTTACAGTTCATTGGAGCTGTCCTGGACACTGTTCGACTCGGAGCATTCCTTCCTCAGCAATGTCAGCATGCTCTCATTCAGCTCTGCCACAAAGTGTCTTCCTTGGCTACAATTTCAGCAAGTCACATGATGGTTCTCCTAGGTCACATGGCCTCGACAGTTCACATGACTCCTTTTGCCAGACTTCACCTCAGAATTCCTCATTGGACCCTGGCATCTCAGTGGGCGCAGGCTTGCGACCCATTCTCTCAACATATTACAGTAACTCTCTTCCAATCTCTCCAGAGGTTTGCTGTTTCAAACACCCCCTCATCAGAAGGTCCTCATGACAGATTCCTTGACCTACGCTGGGGGGGGGGGCTCATCTCAATGGCGTCCGTACTCAAGGCCATTCGTCCAGCATGGATCGTCAGTGTCGCATCAATCTGTTGGAACTCAGAGCAATCTTCAATGGTATCTAAGCTTTTAAGCATCTTTTTCACAACCAGGTAGTCCTCATTCGGACAGGCAACCAAGTAGCCATATACTACGTGAACAAACAGGGAGGAACAGAGATCTCTCCCTCTGTGTCAGGAAGCTCAAAAGGTGTGGGACTGGGCAATCCATCACAACACCTTCCTGAAAATAGTCTATATTCAAGGAGAGAAAAATTGTCTGGCGGACAAATTGAGTCATCTTCTGCAACCTCAGGAATGGACACTCAATTCCTCGCCTGTTCATCACATTTTTTCTCAGTGGGGAACTCCTCAGATCTCTTTGTGTCTCCCCACAACAACAAACTGCCTCAGTTCTGCTCCAGGATATAATCTCCTCATCGCCTCGAGGCAGATGCTTTCCTTCTGGAATGGACGAATCAGTTTCTCTATGCATTCCCTCCATTTCCTCTGATTCTCAAGACTCTTGTCAAACTCAAACAGGAACATGCCACCATGATTCTGATAGCTCCTCGGAGGCCTAGACAACCCTGATACTCCCTTCTACTTCAACTCAGCAGCAGGGAGCCTCTACTTCTACCAATTTTTCCCTCTCTGCTTACACAGAGTCAGGGGTCTCTGCTTCATCCCAACTTGCAGTCTCTACACCTGACAGCTTGGTACCTCTCAACTTAACTGCCACTCTACAGTTTTCTCAATCTGTACAGGACATTATCCCAGGACAAGCAGGCAGCCTATTCTCACATATGGGTGATGTCATCCATGGAGCCCGGATGCGGACAGCCTCGCATGCAGACTTGTTTGTAGAAACTCAGAAGTTTTGAGTCTGCCGCCCAGCACAGGGCGAGTCTCCTCAGTTCTCAGTTTTCCACGAAGCTAAGAAGTTTGTCTTTGACCCTCTGCGCTGAACTTCGTTCGCTTCGTGCCTTCTCTTCACCGCAGTTTGTGTTCTTTTATTTTTGTTGAATCACTGTGCCTTTTTTCTTTCTCTTAGTAAAAAAAAAAAAAAAGTTTAATTTTTTCGTCGGCTGACTGGCGGGATGGGTCATGCGCCCGCAGCCTGCGGGCTTCAACTTTGCAGCAGCTATCTTCCCTCCTGTGTCCCAGCCAGTCATGGGCTTCAAGAAGTGTAGCCAGTGCCAGTGTGCGATTTCCCTCATGGACCCATACTGCTGATGTCTTCGCTGTCTCGGGCCTGACCATAGTCTGAAGTCGTGCCCACACTGTGCTACCCTTCAACCTCGAGCCCTTAAATGTCGTTGGGTTCAAGTGGAAAAGCTTTTCAAGATGGACTCTTCAGCTACACCCTCGACCTCGATTTATGACTCAGTCCAGACTTCAATTGTGGGTCCTCCTGTTTCCACAACTCCAACCTCGAGTCTCATCAGACCTTCCTCGTTTGGATCGTCTTTGACCTTGAATACACCTGCCTTATCTTCTCCTGAGATTCCCTCAGGTCGGATACTTAAGCCGAAGGTTCCTGCGGTGGTCCTCAAGTTATCCAAGCATGGATTATCTTCTGCACATATCTACCTCTGGCCTCAAGTCTACATCTATTCAAGTCCATCTCAGTGCAATTGCTGCTTTCCATCAGCCTATTGAAGGGAAACTCCCTTCTGCTCATCCTGTGGTTCCAAATTTATTAAAGGACTTTTCAATGTCAAACCTCCTCCAGTGGTTTGGGATCTCAATGTTGTTCTTGCTCAGTTAATGAAGTTGCCTTTTGAACCAATGGATACAGCTCATCTGAAATATCTCACTTGGAAAATGGTGTTTCTTATTGCCCTCACATCTGCTCGAAGAGTCAGTGAGCTGCAAGCTTTAGTTGCTGATCCACCTTTCACAGTTTTCCATCATGACAAGGTGGTCCTCCGTACTCATCCTAAATTCCTCCCTAAAGTGGTTTCAGAATTTCATCTCAACCAATCTATTGTACTTCCAGTGTTTTTTCCAAGACCTCATTCTCATCTTGGAGAATCAGCTCTTCATACTCTGGACTGTACACGTGCTTTGGCCTTCTACTTAGAACGCACCAAACCACACAGATCTGCTCCTTAACTTTTTGTCTCCTTCGATCCGAACAAGTTGGGACATCCAATTTCTAAGCGTACCATCACCAACTGGATGGCTGTTTGTATCTCTTTCTGCTTTGCCCAGGCTGGACTGCATCTAGAGTCGAGTCACAGCCCACAAAGTCAGAGCCATGGCGGCTTCAGTATCTTTACTCAGATATACTCCTATTGAGGAAATTAGCAAAGCTGCCACTTGGTCCTCGGTTCATACTTTCACTTCTCATTATTGTCTGAATGTTTTCTCCAGACGCGATGGCCATTTTAGCCAGAGAGTATTACTGAATTTATTCTCCTAAGTTGCCAACACTCCCACCATCCCATTCTGGTTAGCTTGTCTCAATCAGGCCTCAAATCCACATCCATTTGAGTTCATCTCAGTGTAATTGCTGCTTTCATCAGCCTATCGAAGGGAAACCTCTTTCTGCTCATCTTGTGATTTCCAGATTTATGAAAGGACTTTTCAATGTCAAACCACCGCTCAAACCTCCTCCAGTGGTTTGGGATCTCAATATTGTTCTTGCTCAATTGATGAAGCCTCCTTTTGAACCAATAGATATGGCTCATCTTAAATATCTCATTTGGAAAGTGGTTTTTCTCATTGCTCTCGTGTCTACTCGCAGTCAGTGAGCTACAAGCTTTAGTTCCAGACCCACCTTTCACAGTATTCCATCATGACAAGGTGGTCCTCCGTACTCATCCTAAATTCCTCTCTAAAGTGATTTTGGAATTTCATCTCAGTCAATCGATTGTACTTCCAGTGTTTTTTCCAAAGCCTCATTCTCATCCTGGAGAAACAGCTCTTCATATTTTGGACTGTAAGCGTGCTTTGACTTTCTGCTTGCAAAGAACTAAGCCACACAGATCTGCACCTCAACTTTTCATCTCCTTTGATCCAAACAAGTTGGGACATCCAATTTCCAAGCGCACCATCTCCAACTGGTTAGTGGCTTGCATCTTTTTCTGCTATGCTCAGGCTGGACTGCATCTACAGAGTCGAGTCACAGCCCACAAAATCAGAGTCATGGCAGCATCAGTAGCTTTCCTCAGATCTACTCCTATTGAGGAAATTTGCAAAGCTGCCACTTGGTCCTCGGTTCATACTTTCACCTCTCATTATTGTCTGGATGCTTTTTCCAGACGGGATGGCCATTTAGGCCAGGCAGTATTATAAAATTTATTCTCCTAAGTTGCCAACACTCCCACCATTCCATTCTGTTTAGCTTGGAGGTCACCCATATGTTGAGATTAGGCTGCCTGCTTGTCCTTGGATAAAGCACAGTTACTTACCATAACAGGTGTTATCCAGGGACATCAGGCAGATATTCTTGCAACCCACCCACCTCTCTGGGTTGGCTTCTCTGCTAGCTATCTGAACTGAGGAGACGTACACCCTTGCATGGGCGGGAAGGCACTCGCGCATGCGTGGTGCAGCAGTCATGAACTTTCTAAAGTTCTGCAAGCAAATCAGCTTGCAAAGCTGTCCGCATCAGGGCTCCGTGGACGACGTCACCCATATTTTGAGAATAGCTGCCTGCTGTCCCTGGATAACACCTGTTACGGTAAGTAACTGTGCTGTATTGGCAGTAATAGAGGCCCCCAAATCATCTAAGCCAGCAAATTCTTCTGAAAAAGCGGTGCATTTTTTAAAAACTTTCTCTGGAATTTCTTGGAAATCTCTTCTGAAGGACTTTGATAAACACTTTCTGAAAATCCAGATACACCACGTCAACTGGCTCAACTTTATGAACTCCTCCTTCCCCAAAAATGCAGTTGAATGGTGAGGCAAATTTATCTTGGCTAAAAGCCCACTGGCTCTGTACCATTACAGCATGTCTTTGTACTGTCCCTATTTGAGAGCTGATATTGATTTCATTCTGGTACTGGCTACACATCACGCACATGATCAGTTGGAACAAGGCAGGTAGTCGCACTTGTTCTTTCAGCCGTCATGAGCTCTGGTCTTCCTCGGTCCCTCCTGGCTGGGATTCCTTACTTTTAATGTTTTCACTGATGTTCTCTGTGGTAAGTACCTTAGAAATGTGCATGACTTTGTGATTGAGATGGCTGATGAAGCACTTTATCTGCTTTCCTCACTGGGTTTAGTTCATTTTTTCAGACTAGCTTTCTCTAATTTGTCAGAAATGTAGGAACGGCTTGAAACTTTAGGTAGGGAGTCAAATGTTTTCCCTTGGGTGGAATCTGCTAACTGGGATAATCCACCTGAATTAGAACAGACAACTACCCTTATTTGGGGCTACAGTTCATTATTTTGTCTTTTAAAAAATGCAGCCCTCCAAGATAGCAAATGAAAATTGCTCTCCCTATTTGAATTTCAGATACTTCTGTAAAACTGATGCTGTGTTCTACATGGTTGACTCGGTCATAAATCTATGTAAGAAGAGCATGGTGCCATGATGAGTTGCTTCCATTATGAAGGATGTTACAGGAGGGAAGTGCTTTGTATCTCCTTCATTATGGGGGTAACTTTATGAAGCGCTTTCTGTGTGTGAAGCCTGTTCTATACACATAGTTGGGTAGGTGCGGTAGGCCACACCTTCATTTTTGTTATCTCCAGGCTGGCATTCCTGGAGCTATGAAGAGCCATGGATATGATTTGCTTTTTTTGTGGCACAACCAAAGTGATCGACATTTTATTATATGCAGGTACTTGTTTAGGTTATAAAATACACATGAGTTGCAGAGGTCATGCAAGCTTTTATACCATGTTTAGAGGGGCTGTAAATATCTGCTTTTTGGCAACATATTTTTTGGCAGGATCTGGGAACATATTTTAGAAAAGTAACATAAGGTTGTGGTAAAAGCCTAACATGTGGAAGGCCACTGCTTGCCCTGGATCCGGTAGCATGGAATATTGCTACTCCTTTGGGATTCTAGAATCTTGTTACTCTTTGGGGATTCTGCATAGAATGTTGCTACTCCTTGGGTTTTGGCCAGATACTAGGGACCTGGATTGGCCACCGTGAGAATGGGCTACTGGGCTTGATGGACCTTTGGTCTGACCCAGTAAGGCTGTTCTTATGTTCATCCTATTCTAAAACAGTCTCCACATGTGACTGGATCTTTGTTACTCTGAGTCCCAAGAAACAACCCAGAGAAGAGAAGCTAGAAATCTACAGCCTACACTGAATCTATGTTGGTTTTTTATGTCTTCTCACTAATGTCGAGTGTTGTTTTCATTTCTATTATGCTTTGTTCGGTCATCTTTGGGACTGAATCACTATTTTCCCTTGGTGTGCCAGTTAAATCTGGAAGAGTACCAAGAGCTGTGTCTTACAAAGGGAGGGGGGGCAGGCAGAGGAGGAAGAGTATAACACAAGCTGGTTTTGTATTCTTGTGAGGTAATTGTTACTCTTCCTCAGTTGACATACAAAGAACACAAGGAGATACGAGTCCAAACTTCAACCATGTCACTGATATCAACAGCGTGCAGATGTCTGCCTTCAGGGATGCTTTCCAATATGAGTATGAGGGGGGAGAGTTTGGTATTTGTTTATTTATTAGGAGTTATTAGCCACCTGTGGAAGACAATTCATCCTAAGCCAAACATAGGCAATAAACAATTACAGCAGTAAGACTAGTCTAATGACGACAATACACCTTACCCAATAAGACATCATAATAACTCAGGATGTAAGCAAAGGTGGAACATTTAGAAAGAATACAATAACAGGAGTTAGACAGAAAATAAGGAGGTCAACAAGAAAAAAATTGCACATGGAATCGGAGAAGCATGAAAATAATCTCGACTATAGTAGAACAGATAAAACTAAACTAAAACTTAGGCTTCCTACAGTACGTACAGCCAGTGACCATGTGTGTCACGAGCTAGTTAGTTGTTTCTTCCACTTAAAGGCTTGAGAGAAGGGGTTATATTTGAGAATGTTATGGGGGAGGGGACTGCTGTGTATAGAAGGTGTCTCTCCATGGGTGAGAGAAGAGTAGGGCTATGAGGGGTGCTTTTTTATTTCTTTTCAATGGGTTTACCCGGACCGTTGGCCAAGCTCCTTTAACCTCACGCTTAGATTACTGTAATCTACTCCTACTCCTAACTGGTCTCCCGCAGTGTCGCCTCTCCCCCTTGCAATCTGCGCAAAACTCTGCTGCGTGACTCATCTTCTACCAACCTCACTACGCTCATGTCACCCCTCTCCTTAAGTCACTTCACTGGCTCCCTATCTGCCATCGCATACAGTTCAAGATCTTATTGCTGACCTTCTGCTGCCCCTCATTATCTCTCCTCGCTTCTCTCTCCTTATACACCACCCAAGGAACTCCGATCCTCAGATAAGTCACTCTTAACGTTACCCTTCTCCTCCACTGCCAGTTCCAGACTTTGTTCCTTTCATCTAGCTGCCCCCTATGCCTGGAATATATTACCTGAGTTTGTCCGTCAAGCCCCTTCCCTTCTCTTGTTTAAAAGCAGATGGAAAACTCACCTTTTTGAAATATAGCTTTCAATCCTTAACCCTACTCCTCTGCCCTCCAACATACGTGGAAAGTCTGCACTTTTGGTTCAGTGAGTAATTCCTTTCTAATCCTGTTTTCATTTGGAATTAAGAACTCTGACTGAAATAAAGCCAAAGAAATCTTCATACTGACTTCTTTCCTTGGCAAGGTAATACAATACTCCAAAATGTTCCAGATTTACACCCTGTAGACTTTGGTGGAAAAATCTCCCTCTTTGGGTCAGGCCGCATTCAAGCTGTCTTTTCAGAAGAACCTTCTCTGTGGAAAGTATAGCAAAGCTTTGTAAATGAAGGCAGAAAAAGCCATCCAACCTGCCCATTTACACCCCGGCTGCCAGTCGCCTACAGAATCTTTCCCATCCAAGACAATCTTTTTGCCTTCCTCTTTTTTTTTGTTTAAATTTCACCAAGCAACTTCTCTCTAGCACCTAACCTTCCTATGCTAAACATAGGACTTTGAAATCTAAACAGCCAACAATATCAGGTCTCCTTACCCCCCCCCCCCCCCCCCAAAGCCTACCTGAAAAGTCCAGGTCCATGAGAGTCTCCATTTTCACGCAGACTTCTAGTTATTATAAAATCTGCAGCTTCCCAGACTTTAGCTGCTAGTTTGATTCTTGCATCTCTTGCACTAGAAACAGTGTCAAAATGGATGAGAGACCACAAATTAAAACTGAATCAAGACAAAACCAAATTCTTACTTCTAGAAAGAAACAAAACCTCAACCATAACAAACCTAGAAAAACTCCACATATCCCCCTACAACCCAATCTAAAACTGCTGGGAATAATGATAAACAAAGGCTGCACCATGCAACTTCAAAACAGCAAAATGGTTCAGAAGGCTTTCGCAACCATGCGCAACTTAAGACAAATCCGAAAATACTTCAACAACGAACAATTCAAACTCCTGGACTACTGTAACATACTTTACCTGTCATGCCCCTCCAACATGCTAAAACAATTACAAACAGTCCAAAATACAGCCCTAAGACTAATATGACCACATTACCTCAGCTTTCCAAGACCCGCACTGGCTCCCAGTATAAGCACGCATACAACACAAATTCTACTGCACCCTATTCAAAACCCTAAATGGAAATGGACCAAGCTATCTGAACAACCGCCTAATCAGAAAAAATAAATCCAGACCAAGGAAAACCCATCCCCCAATCAAAAGCATGCAAAGCCAAAAAAACATGACGGTCTACTAGTCACTAGAGCAGTGAAAATAGACCACCACCTTTCAAATCTGCTGACCCAACTACAAAACATTCAGGAAAGAACTGAAAACCATACTATTCAAGAAATTTGTCAAATGATCCAACCAAACCGTATCAACCAATCCCAGATCCCAATGCATACTATAGCTATCAACCTTGTAATCTCCCTGGGAATGGACAGGCTAATTTCTTCTTGTAAACCGCCTAGAACTGAAAGTTATTGGTGGGATAGAAGACACCAATGTAATGTAATGTAATCTCTGTGGACTCCTTTCTTACTTGGTTGCAACTAAGCAATTGGTGTGGGTGTATTGTTTGGTAGATATTAACGGACTCATGGCGTGGGGGACAAGCTGGAGGTTAGATCTCACAGGGACGGAGACACACTTATATAGAAAAATTCAAAAGTAAATTGAAAACTTTTCTTTTCAATGATGCATTTATAAATTAATTATAATATGATTTTCAAAAAATCAGAAATTCCTTTTTTTCTATCACCCTACCCTCCCTTATGTCCTTTCCCTATATGTCTCTCCAGACTTTTAATACAATGTAAATTCTCCCCTTAATCCCTTATGTTTCCAGTTTGTCGCATTTGTCTTAAGTTGAGTTTGTTTTATTTATTGTAGTAATAATTTTAATAATGTAATTTTATCAAGATGTATATCGCTTTGAATCCAGATAAAGCGATTAATCAAATTTTTATTAAACTTGAAACTTGAAACTTGAAACTTATCTTTGTGACATTCTCTATCTCCATCCTTAACCCTGCAAGCTCTGTCTTCATTTGCATAATTTTTTGCGCTACTTATGGTTCATGGTACACCGAACCCTCAACTTCTTGGACCCCTGCGGAAGAAGTGTCTTTTGAAACGCGGACCATGCTGGGTCCTGGTTTCTAACCAATGTGAACCACACTGTGGAAAGCAAAGATTTTTTTGTCTTCAATAAAAGTTTCTGAATCTTGTACATCATCTCTGCAGTTCTTTCTTTTTTTTTTTTTTCTCTCTTTTTAGTCTGTGGTTCTGTGTGCATGCAAACCTGAGCAGAAGAGCTCACCTGGCAGTTTGGTCCAGAGTCATAAGAATGTAAGAAGAGTCCATCTAGCCCAGTTTCCTGTTTCCAGCAATGGCCAATCCAGGTCACAAGTAGCTGCCCACAAGCTCTGCCCAGACCCTGCCCAATCTCCGCCATAGACCTCACCCCCATAATAGTACTAATTGTAATACCATTTTCCCATTTATTTTTCATATATACACACAATAAAATCTTATTAAAATATATGACGGTTAACCACAAAATTAAACTACGCAAAACACACTGTACGTATGCTTCTCAACATTCATTCCAACCAGAACACAGATAACCCCTTTGTAAATACGGTCCACAAACTAAAAGTACTAATATATATGAGGAGTGTGTGGCACAGTGGTTGGATCTACAGCCTCAGCACCCTGGGGTTGTGGGTTCAAACCCCGTGCTGCTCCTTGTGACCCTGGGCAAGTCACTTAATCCTCCATAGCCCCAGGTACGTTAGATAGATTGTGAGCCCACCGGGACAGAGAGGGAAAATGCTTGAGTACCTGATTGTAAAAACCGCTTAGATAACCTTGATAGGCGGTATATAAAAAAAAATCCTAATAATAATAATATATATATAAACGAAACCCTAAGATTCAAGACTCTGCATGCAGAAACAAATGCATTTCTTCCTGAACAGTGCAAAATATAGACAGCAGATGTAATTTCTCAAAACTGACACAATTCAATCACTAAACTGAAAATAACATCATTTTCCTTACGTTTGTTGTCTGGTGATTTTTGGTTTTTAAACTATCTTTCCCAGTCTCTGGCTGCCCATCCTTCTGTCTGTGCTCTTAACTCTATATTCAGGGCCGCCTTATCCATTTGCTGATTTTCTCTCCTTCACTTTCTGCCAAGAAATTTGTGGGAGCGTCCTTTGAGTATATGAGCTGCTTTAAAGATTCAAATCACCTCCTGCCGCCCAAACATCCTGTTCGGAGCGGCTGGATTCTAAGCTGTTTGGTTTCCTGAAGCAGGAGCACGAAACGTGTTCATGTTGAAATCAAGAAACCAAGCTTTACATTAAGAGTTTTTGAAATTTTTGCACTGATTTGGTATTAATTTGGCACTAACATGCTTAAAAGTATGGAAGATGTAGCAATGATTGTGTGGTGAGGTGGCATAAGGGGTTTTTTTTTTCCCCTTCTGTAAGACCCCTCCATGTCTCTGAGCTAATCTTCACATATGTATAGCATTGTTAAACAACAATCAATAGTTAATTTAGGGTAGCGTTTTTTTGATCACATACATCCATCTTTAGCATTAACTTTGTAATATTCAATTTTCTTCCATTTTTCTGCTTTCTTCTCAAAATCTGCTTTTCCATGCCTTCCCTTTCCATCTGTCCATGTGTATCATCTCCTCCCTCTTTCTTCTCTCCTACTCTCATCTATCCATAAGAAACATTTCTTATTATCTCTTGCCTGCCACACCCATTGCTGTGCACCATCTCCTCCCACTGTCTCCCCTTCCCCTCCATCCCTATGCATCATCTCATCCCTCTTCCATGGCCAGACATCGCTATCTTCCCCCTTTTCCCCACATATGGTCTGGCATCTTTCTCCTCTCCTTCCCATAGCCTGGAATCTCTCTCCTCGCCCATGGTCTGGCATCTCTATTTCCTTCCCTCCCTCTTCCCGAGGTCTAACATCTCTCCCCTCTCCTTTCTGCCATCTGGCATCTCTCTCTTCCCTTCCATTCTGTGGTCTGGCATCTCTCTCCTTCCCATTCCAGTAGTCTGACATCTCTCCCTTCTTTAAGTCATCTTTCCTCCCTGCCAGTGTAACATTTCTCCCTCCCTCCTCGTGAACACTATCATGTCCAACAATTCTCCCTCTTTTTCCTTTCCCCATATACATAATCTCTTTTTCCCTTTCATGCCACACACCTATATATCTGCTTAATTTATATATCTGCTTAATTTCTCTTCTCCTCCCTGTTTCTTAAGTTAAAAATATCCAAAAAAAGCACAAAAAATAAACCCTTCTCTTTCTTCTGTTAAATCTTATTTCCTCTTTCCCTTTCCCTTCATAGGAATAAGGGTAAGACTTATAGTCCCACCCACCCCAGGGACCACTGTTCATATATAGAGACCCAAATAATCAGGACTACTCAAATCAAGTCACTTCACAACCAATCAAGATGACCTTTATTCTATGCAATCACTGTGGTGCTTTAATTCCAAGACACACTATTGGAGGCTTAAGGCTTGCCCCATCTGTCTTCAACTTGCTAGCTCTACAAACTTAAACAGGAATTGAATACAATTAAATCAGCTTCCATCACTCCACAGAATCATACCAACTTACCACCTCTACCTCAAAGAATAAAACAGGCCAGGAATAAATGGGTCACAGTAGGCTCAGGAAGGCTGCGACTTGTAACACAGAAACATCCACCTTCACTAATATTACCTCTACAGAATTCCTTCGCTCCACTAGTGCACTGCGATACTCAAGAAAACAGAAGGGAGGTGGGACTGGAACCAATGAAGGTAACTCAAGAGAACAAGCGCACCCTAAGCACAAATAAAAAGGCCAAAAATAGAAAACTATTACTGTTGGGGGATTCCATCATCAGAGGCATTAACCTTGGAACACAGGGCGAGGAGACCAAAATAGTGAAATGTCTTCCAGGATCCTCAGCTACCAGGAGTTCCAGGCAAATACTGACTATAATTAAGGAAGAAACTAAGGATTTTAACACTGATGTTGTTATCCATCTGGGAACAAATGACCTGGCCAACAACTCCACACTTGCAGCACAGAAAGCTTTTCGGGAGCTTGGTGAGGGCGTGAAACCTTTTGTAAAGACTTTAGCTTTTTCTGAAATACTGCCTGCATATGGAAAGGGAGAGCAAAGAGTGAAAAACACAGAGGACTTTAATAGATGACTCAAAGCCTGGTGTCCTCAAGAAGGCTTCAGGTACATAGGAGGATGGGGAAATACATGAAAGGACAAGAAGCTATATTGCACTGATGGGCTACATATTACTACAGCAGGAAAAAGAAACCTTGCGGAGAAATTTAGACAATATGTTTCTAGGCATTTAAACTAGAAGGTGGGGGTGGTGTATGTATGAAGGACAATTATAGAGACCACCTCCGGCAAAACAAAAGATGTGATAGTAGTAAAGATTGCAACATAAACAATATCAGAAACTCATTTCTTAGTACTGCAACGGAAAGTGAAACGAAACTAAAATCCATACGAAAAAGGAGATTACCGCTGAAAAATAGCTGGAAAGCGATGACCACAAATGCTCGCAGTCTAAGCAACAAAGTTCATGATCTGCAAGCCCTGATGTTAGAGGCAGATCTAGATATTGTCGCTATCACAGATATGGTTCAGTGAATCACACGGATGGGATGCAAACATACCGGGATATAATCTTTTTAGGAAGGACAGAGATGGTCATAAAGGTGGAGGAGTAGCTCTCTATGTAAAGATCAATATCCAAGTGACCGAAATGCAAGGGACCTGGGGAAAGGAAGAAGCGATATGGATCGCTCTTAAAAGAGAAGATGGAACTTCTATCCACGTGGGTGTAGTCTATAGACCACCGACTCAATCACAGCAAATTGATAAGGATCTGATTGTGGATATCCAAAAGTTTGGAAGGAAAGAGGAGGTTCTGCTGTTGGGAGATTTCAACCTGCCAGATGTGGACTGGAAAGTTCCGTCAGCGGAATCGGAAAGAAGTAGGGAGATTGTGGATGCCTTTCAAGAGGCTCTGCTCAGACAAATGGTGACGGAACCCACAAGGGAAAAAGCGAAATTGGATCTGGTCCTCACAAATGGAGAGAGTATCTCTAATGTTCGAGTGGGTGCTCACCTGGGTAGTAGCGATCATCAAACGGTTTGGTTTGATATAACGGCTAAAGTGGAGAGCGGCCGCACGATACTTAAAGTCCTAGATTTCAAACGTACGGACTTTAATGCAATGGGAAAGTACCTGAAGAAAGAGCTGTTAGGATGGGAGGACATAAGAGAAGTGGAAAGACAGTGGTCTAAGCTGAAAGGAGCGATAAAAATGGCTACGGACCTTTATGTGAAGAAAATCAATAAAAACAAGAGAAAAAGGAAGCCGATATAGTTTTCCAAACTAGTGGCGGAGAAAATATAGGCGAAAGATTTGGCGTTCGTGAAATATAAAAAAACCCCAAGAAGAGGAGTGCAGAAAGGACTACAGTGTGAAACTGAAAGAAGCCAAGAGAGGGATACGTCTGGCGAAAGCACAGGCGGAAGAACAAATGGATAAAAATGTAAAAAAGGGAGACAAAAATTTTTTCAGATATATTAGTGAAAGGAGGAAGATGAAAAATGGAATTGCTAAACTAAAAGATGCTGGGAACCGATATGTGGAGAGTGATGAGGAAAAAGCAAATGTGCTAAACAAATACTTCTGTTCTGTGTTCACAGAAGAAAATCCTGGAGAAGGACCGAGATTGTCTGGCATAGTTACATGAGAAAATGGAGTAGATTCTGTGCCATTCACGGAGGAGGGTGTTTATGAGCAACTTGAAAAACTGAAGGTGGACAAAGCAATGGGACCAGACGGGATCCATCCCAGGATACTAAGGGAGCTCAGAGAGGTTCTGGCAAGTCCTATTAAAGACTTGTTCAACAAATCTCTGGAGACGGGAGTGATTCCTGGGGATTGGAGGAGAGCGGATGTGGTCCCTATTCATAAAAGTGGTCACAGGGATGAAGCAGGAAACTACAGGTAAGCCTCACTTCAGTTGTTGGAAAAATAATGGAAGTGTTGCTGAAAGAAAGGATAGTGTACTTCCTTGAATCTAATGGGTTACAGGATCCAAGGAAACATGGCTTTACAAAAGGTAAATCGTGCCAAAAAAACCTGATTGATTTTTTTGATTGGATGACCAGAGAGCTGGATCGAGGACATATGCTAGATGTAATTTACTTAGATTTGAGCAAAGCCTTTGATACAATTCCTCATAGGAGGCTGTTGAACAAACTTGAAGGGCTGAAGTTAGGACCCAAAGTGGTGAACTGGGTTAGAAACTGGCTGTCGGACAGACGCCAGAGGGTAATGGTTAATGGAAGTCGCTCGGAGGAAGGAAAGGTGAGTAGTGGAGTCCCTCAGGGTTCGGTGTTGGGGCCAATCCTGTTCAATATGTTTGTGAGTGACATTGCTGAAGGGTTAGAAGGAAAAGTGTGCCTTTTTGCAGATGATACCAAGATTTGTAACAGAGTAGACACCGAAAAGGAGTGGAAAATATGAAAAAGGATCTGCAAAAGTTAGAAGAATGGTCTAATGCCTGGCAACTAAAATTCAATGCAAAGAAATGCCTAGTAATGCATTTGCGGATTAATAATAGGAAGGAATTGTATATGCTGGGAGGAGAGAAGCTGATATGCACGGACGGGGAGAGGGACCTTGGGGTGATAATGTCAGAAGATCTAAAGGCGAAAAAACAGTATGACAAGGCTGTGGCTGCTGCCAGAAGGATGCTGGGCTGTATAAAGAGGCATAGCCAGTAGAAGGAAGAAGATGTTGATGCCCCTGTACAGGTCATTGGTAAGGCCCCACTTGGAGTATTGTGTTCAGTTTTGGAGACCGTATCTGGCGAAGGACGTAAGAAGACTTGAAGCGGTCCAGAGGAGGGCGACGAAAATAATAGGAGGCTTGTGCCAGAAGACGTATGAGGAGAGACTGGAAGCCCTGAATATGTATACCCTACAGGAAAGGAGAGACAGGGGAGATATGATTCAGACGTTCTAGTACTTGAAGGGTATTAACGTAGAACATAATCTTTTCCAGAGAAAGGAAAATGGTAAAATCAGAGGGGTTGAGGGGTGGTAGATTCAAAGGCAATGTTAGGAAATTCTACTTTACGGAGAGGGTGGTGGATGCCTGGATTGTGATCCCAAGAGAGGTGGTGGAGAGTAAAACTGTGACTGAGTTCAAAGAAGCATGGGATGAACACAGAAGATTTAGAATCAGAAAATAATATTAAAAATTGAACTAAGGCCAGTACTAGGCAGACTTGCACGGTCTGTGTCTGTATATGGCCATTTGGTGGAGGATGGGTTGGGGAGGGCTTCAATGGCTGGGAGGGTGTAGATGGGCTGGAGTAGGTTTTAACGGAGATTTCAGCAGTAGGAACCCAAGCACAGTACCGGGTAGAGCTTTGGATTCTTGCCCAGAAATAGCTAAGAAAAAAAAAATTAAATTGAATCAGGTTGGGCAGACTGGATGGACCAATCGGGTCTTTATCTGCCGTCATCTACTATGTTACTATGTTACCTATGTCCAACAATTCTCCATTCCTTTTCCACTGGCAGCATTTCTTTACCTTCCAACTACCCCACCTATACAGCATCTGTCGTTTCCTCCTTTCCTAACCCCCCCCAGTCCATGTATTTGTCCTTCCCAACCCTCTTCCAGTATGTGCAGTATCTGTCTTTCCCCACCTCCTGACCATCTGTCTGCCCTGCCTTCCCAACTCCCTACCCCCAGCCCCAGCCTGTGGCGTGTATAAAGTTATTTCCCTCCTTCCCCCTATTGGGACACTGCCACATGACCTCTTTCTTTGGCTTTCAACTCTTGACTCCCAAACTCTTCCCACACACCTACCTCCTCCCCGGTGTTTTATGGTTTTTTTAAAATTTTCGGGCAGCGTCGACAAAATCATTGTCTTGCAGTCAACCTTCCCCGAAAGTCTTCTTTCAGCAGCAGTTCGCTAATGCAGAAACAGGAAATCGCTGTTGAAAGAAGACTTTCCAGGCAGGCCAATGGCAAGATACTGATCTCGTCGACGCTGCCCGAAGATTTAAAAAAAAAAAAACAAATGCCGGGGAGGACTTGGAGGTAGGTGTGAAGGAGAGTTTGGGATTCGGGAGTCAAGAGTTGAAAGCCAAAGAAAGAGAATGTGCGGCAGGGTTCCGCTAGGGGGGAAGGAAGGAAATACCATATATACTTGAATATAAGTTGAAACTCCCAATTTCCCTCCCATAAAGGAAGAAAAGTGGTTGACTCACATATGTTGGGCGGCTTAATATTCAAGTGCCCTGCCCTGCACCCAGCCCCCTCCCTACCAGGCTTTGCATCCAGCCCCCTCCCCTCTACTGTTAGGCATTGCACCCAGCTCTCCCTCCCCTGTCAGGCTTTGCACCCAGCCCCCCTTCCCTGTCAGGCTCTGCACCCTCCCCCTCCCCTATCAGACTCTGCACCCAGCCCCCTCCCTGCCAGGCTCTGCACCCAGCCTCCCTCCCCCTCCCCTACCGGGCTCTGCACCCCCTCCCTTTCCTTCTCTGTCAGGCTCTGCACCCAGCTCCCCTCCCTCCCTCCCTGCCCTGTCAGACTCTATCTGTATACCTCCTCTGCTGATCCCTGGTGTTCCAGAGGTGCAGTGAGCAGGAGTGAGCTTTCCATGCTCCTGCCCCGCTGCTAACCTGGTTGGTGGCTGCTGCTGCAAGATCGGGTTTAAGAACATAAGAACATAAAAGTTACCTCCACTGGGTCAGACCAGAGGTCCATCGTGCCCAGCGGTCTGCTCCCGCGGCGGCCTATCAGGTCTATGACCTGTGAAGTGGTTCCTGACCACTTCTATAACCTACCTCTACTTCTATCTGTACCCCTCAATCCCCTTATCTTTTAGGAACCTATCTAGACCCTCCTTGAACCCCTGTAGCGTGCTCTGGCCTATCACAACCTCCGGAAGCGCATTCCATGTGTCCAGCACCCTCTGAGCGGCACCAAGCAGGAGCATGCTTTGGCACTCCTGCTCGTTGCTGAGTGACTTTCTGACTGGCTCCCGCGGATTCTCGCGGTTTGCGAGAATTCGTGGGATCTTGTCAGGAAGTCACTCAGCGCCGAGCTGGAGTGCCAAAACGCGCTGCTGCTCGGTGCCGCTCAATAGCTGAAGAGAACTCCGGCAGCCACCAACAACCGGATTAGCAGTGGGGCAGGAACGCAGAAAGCTCACTCCTGCCTGCTGCAGCACCAGGGATTGAGGGTGGACAGGACATGGCATGAGTGCCAATTGTTGTGGAGGCCATAGCATCTGTGGGCCCCCCTCCTTCTGATGCCTATATAGTAGAAACATTCCAGAGCTTTATTGTGACATCATAATGCTTCATTCCACCAATACCTAAGAGCCAACCTCACCAGTGATGTCACAATGGCTCAATTGTCTTATACTTGACTCACATAAGAATAGCCCTACTGGGTCAGGCCAATGGTTCATCTAGCCCAGTATCCTGTTTCCACAGTGGCCAATCCAGGTCACAAGTACCTGGCAGAATCCCAAATAGTAGCAACAGTCCATGCTATTGATTCAAAACAAGCAGTGGCTTCCCCCATGTCCATCTCCATAGCAGTCCACCAGCTTTGTGAAGAGAATGCTTAAAAGATTTGTGGAAGGATGAATTGGCGACTGGTGTAAAAACCAAGGAGAAGAGAGTTCTTGTCCAGAGAGGCACTGGATCTAATAAACCATCTGTTCTGAGAAAAGTAACCCCACCTGCCCAGTCCAGATGACAAGTTCATCTCCGCTGAGCGAGCAGCTGCCTCTCACGTCTCTCTCTGTGTAAAAAGCTACATCTGGGAGTTTGTAATGATCTTTTTAGAAAATGCTAAATTGGCTTGCAGATTAGAGAGCGTGCGTTTATCTAACCACGAGGTTTAATGAGCATCCGGGGGCTCTTTCCTAATGGCATGGATCAATAGTCCATCTCTGAATCCACGGTCCATAAGGTTGGAGATTAATGGCACTTGTCAGGAATTCTGAAATTGATTTCATAAATCCATAAGATCATCTGCTTTTTCCCTGCCCTTATTTGGGGACTGAATACGCTTGCTGAGCAGTAAGTACAACATTTTGATATTGAGATGGTATTAGTGCTGTGCCAAGTGCCCATCAACCCGTCAGTCAGTTTGCAAAGCCAGGACATATGCCAGTGTGCAATTTAAGGAAGATGCTGAATGATTATTCATGGTACATAACAAACAGAGTGTCTGTCTGGTATTGCTGGAGAATTCAAGCTTCACCAAGAAGCTTAGGCATTATCCAGGTATCATCACAAAATACAGCTTGAACCCAGCCAAACTGTTTTTTGTAAGTCTACTGATTTGTTGTTTTTCAACGTTTTGTGGAAATTTGTCCCGCACTGGTGTGACACTGTCTAAGGCTCCTACAACAGAAAGGATAACTCGACATGGCTTTGTGCCAGAGTGTTGGCCATTTCTATTGTTAGGCCTCAATACTTTGGGGCTTTGTTTTTTTCCAAGTCTTTGTCTTAATTCTTGTCTTCTGGTACCGCATTGTCAATGAAATTCACAATAGCGTTTTCAATGATGTACTTTCAAGTTAGGCTTGCTGAAATGGTAGGCCTCAAAAGGATATCTTCATTCTTTCCTATCCAGAAAGCTACCGTGAGCCTACCGGCACGGTTACCACATGTTACCGGCTGAGTGCAGGTATGACATGGGCGCAATCCGTTATAAAATTAATGATGATGAGACCATTTAAGTACTCGGCTGCAAGGCACAGAAAGGAAACTGTGCACACAGCAAAAACCGCCATGTGAGAAATTTTTCACCAGGTCCACAGCAGCTGTTTTTGTGATTTAAACTAGAGAATGACACGGTGACAAAATTCATCACCGTTCCCATCCCCGCGGATAACCGCGGTAAACCATCTTCATGTCATTCTTTAAAGAGAGAGGGAAGAATCAGAGTATGAATGGCCACAACCACTGACCCGCAAGCTTTGCTTTGAAGAATGCTGGGGTAGAAGGACTGAGGTTGAAACAGACACTACAGAATGACAGTCTCTGGTATCCAGAGCAGATATTGTGATGTCATAATGCCTCATTCCACCAATGCCTAAGAGCCAATCACATCAGTGATGTCACAATAGCTTCATTATCCTTGGCTCCCATAAGAATCAGAGTATGAATGGCCACAACCACTGACCCGCAAGCTTTGCTTTGAAGAATGCTGGTGTAGAAGGACTGAGGTTGAAACAGACACTACAGAATGACAGTCTCTGGTATCCAGAGCAGATATTGTGATGTCATAATGCCTCATTCCACCAGTGCCTAAGAGCCAATCACATCAGTGATGTCACAATGGCTTCATTATCCTTGGCTCCCATAAGAATCAGAGTATGAATGGCCACAACCACTGACCCTCAAGCTTTGCTTTGAAGAATGCTGGTGTAGAAGGACTGAGGTTGAAACAGACACTACAGAATGACAGTCTCTGGTATCCAGAGCAGATATTGTGATGTCATAATGCCTCATTCCACCAGTGCCTAAGAGCCAATCACATCAGTGATGTCACAATGGCTTCATTATCCTTGGCTCCCATAAGAATCAGAGTATGAATGGCCACAACCACTGACCCGCAAGCTTTGCTTTGAAGAATGCTGGTGTAGAAGGACTGAGGCTGAAACAGACACTACAGAATGACAGTCTCTGGTATCCAGAGCAGATATTGTGATGTCATAATGCCTCATTCCACCAGTGCCTAAGAGCCAATCACATCAGTGATGTCACAATGGCTTCATTATCCTTGGCTCTCATAAGAATCAGAGTATGAATGGCCACAACCACTGACCCATAAGCTTTGCTTTGAAGAAGGACTGAGGTTGAAACAGACACTAGAAAATGGCATGGGATTATTTCCCGCGGTTATCCGTGGGGACGGGAACGGTGATGAATTTTGTCACCGTGTCATTCTCTAATTTAAACTGCTTTGGTTTTTTTTTCTCCAGCCAGAACAGTATCTGCAATTTTAAAACACAGACAGGAGGTTTAACAGCAATAATGTGCACTGCGGCTTTTGTTTTTGTTGCCACACATCTACGGCTCACAACTCCTATATAGGACATTTTGGCAGAACAAGTGTGCAGCTGTGCGCTGGATCTTTCGCTTTCTTCAAGTATGTGCATACACAGCTGTGCTTACCGCTGAGCCCTTTGTGCACATGTGTCTCGCAGGCATCCCCCGATTAGAGTACAAGTTTTGCATGCCTGACATTAGCTGTTTGTGGGAGAGTGTGTTTGCTCAGCCGTTCACACAAGGCTTGGTGGCGTTGCTTTCCGGGGTTTACGTTGAGCAATTGTCTGGGTGGGAACGTCTGTAAGGAGTGGAAATGCGGTGGGCAAAACTGAAAGGAGCGATTGTAAGGGCGACAAACCTTTTTGTGAGGCAAGTAAGTAAAAGTAAGAGGAAAGGCCTCTTTGGTTCTCAAAAGTGGTAGCTGAGAAGGAAAGGAATAAGAGGTTAGCTTTCATAAATGACAAAAGATCGCAGAAAGAGGAAGAAGGGCAAAAATATCTGGAAAATTTAAAAGAGGCTGCTCATGTAGTCAGGAAAGCAAAGATGCAAATGGAAGAAAAAATAGCTGACAAGGTAAAACTAGGAGACAAGACATTTTTTAGATATATCAGTGGTAGGAAGAACTGCAAAACTGGCATTGTGAGACTCAAAGGTGAAGGGGAGAAATATGTGGAAGCTGATAAAGAAAAGGCTGAATTGCTTAACAAATATTTCTGTTCTGTGTTCATGGCTGGGAGTGGAACCACAGAAGACAAACGCGAATAGGGATGTTGGAGTGGTAGACCCTGAGTGATTTTCAGAGGGTTGTGTTCGTGAAGAGCTAGCTAAATTAAAGATAGATAAAGCAATGGGGCTGATGGTGTCCATCCCAGGATGCTGAAGTTCTGGTGGCTCTGCTGACTGACCTTTTCAATGCTTCTCTAGAGTCAGGAGTGGACAAAAGTGGAAGTAAGGAAGAAGTAGGGAATTACAGGCTGGTATGTTTGACTTCTGTGGTCAGCAAATTAAAGGAAATGCTTTTTTTAAATAAATCTTTATTGATTTTCAAAATTTAGACAATTATCTGAACATAAATATTTCATAAAACGCATTATTAAACATACAATTTATACTTAGAACAATCATTTTCTCCACAGATTTAATATAAGAAGTCAAATTATGTAATTATAATATTATAATCAAGTAATTTTAATAATTAAAATACCTTCCCCCCCCCCTCCCCTGGATGTGTAAGGAAGTCCATCAACCACAAAAAATTAAATAGATAAATACATTACAATTATTATGATGTCAATGGACTCCACCCTCTCTTAAATGTACTGCTAAACCCCAAACACTCTGCATTCATTTTCTCATATTTATACGTGGTACAAACATTTGTCCACCAAAACGTATAATTTAGTCTGTCATACCTTTTCCAATTGGATAGCTATTCCCGTCATTATCATAAAAAGATGACATTTATATTTATCCAAAGAAGGCTTGGCATGTAAAAGCGTACCACAGATTATGGCTTCATATGTTAGGGGAATTGCTAAATCAAGAATAAGATTAATTTGTCTCCAAATTGATTTCCAGAAATTAAGTATCAAAGGACAATAATATCACAGATGATCCAAAGTCCCTATATCAGGGGTAGGGAATTCCGGTCCTCAAGAGTCGTATTCCAGTCGGGTTTTCAAGATTTCCCCAATGAATATGCATTGAAAGCAGTGCATGCAAATAGATCTCATGCATATTCATTGGGGAAATCCTGAAAACCCAAGTGGAATACGACTCTCGAGGACAGGAGTTCCCTACCCCTGCCCTATATCATTTATTAGACCTGGAACTATCTAACTTTTGTAAACGAACTGGGGTCCAAAAAATCCTATGCAATAAAAAGAACCAAGTTTGTCTCATAGATGCTGACCTTGTACACTTCAACCTCCAAGACCAAATTCGTGGCCAACGAGATACAGAAATGTACTGTTTTTCTCGATGCTCCAAATGTCTCTGAGACTATTTTGGGGTTTTTTATTCAAAAATTTAGAAATTAATTTATACCACTGGGCAGCCTGATGTCCTACTAAATCTGTCTGGTAATAATTTTTACAATTTTTCCATTCAGGGAATCCACTCTGAATGGCCTGCTTCAGCTGCAACCACCTATATTGTTGAGACCTCAGAATACCAAATGATTGTTGTAGTTGTGAAAAATCCAGCAGTTTTCCATTAAAAATAACATCATCCAATGTCTACATACCTACCAATTCTTCCAGGCGATCCCAGCGCCGCCCACTTGAATCTTGGAATATAAGGACTGAAAAGTAGAATTTATTATAGGAATATCTGTTAATAAATTTAATTGTTTTCCATGTGTCCAATTTTATTATGTTGTCCTTAGCATATCTAATACATGAGATAATCTCATAGGAGACATAATTTTCCATTCTAGATATAGCCAATCTGGCTTATGTTCCATGAGCTTGGGGAGGATCCAATACATTCCCTGGCACATTATATAGGCCTGATGGTACCTATAAAAGTTAGGAAAATTTACCCCTCCCTCCGCAATTGGTTTTTGCAGAGATACTAAAGCAATTCTTGCATTTTTCCCCAGCCAAATAAATTTTACAAGAATACTATTTAGTTTCTTATAGAAGGACCCCTGAAAATAAACTGGTATCCAGTGGCGTACCAAGGAGAGGGGGTGGGGGGGGGGGGGGTGGCGGGGGGACGGTCCGCCCAGGGTGCACAGCTTGGGGGGGTGCACAGCCGGCCAGGTCCGGGCCTTCCTGCCCTTCCTTTCCCCTGGCCGCGCTGCTACGATCCTACCTCCCCCCGCCGACAAGAAGTCTTTCCGATGTCAATTCTGATGTTGGAGAGGACATTCCGGGCCAGCCAATCACTGCCTGGCTGGCCCAGAACATCCTCTCCAATGTCAAAATTGATGTCAGAAAGACTTCTTCTCGGTGAGGGGAGGTAAGATTGCAGCGGCGCAGGCCGGGGGAAAGGAAGGGGAGAGGCCCTTTTTTTTTTCCCGCAGCAGGGAGGGCAGGATGTAGGCAGGCAAGCTGGCTGGCTTTAGTGCGGCAGGGAGGGAGGGAGATAGGTAAACAGGCAGGCTGGCTTTGGGGTGGCCAAAATCTGGAAGGTAGTGGGGGGGGGGGACATAAGGAGGCACTGGGGGCACTATGGACACGGGACGGAAGCACTGGGGGCACTATGGACACGGGAAAGAGGCATTGGGGGAACTATGGACAAAGGACGAAGGCACTAAGGACATGAGAAGGAGGCACTAGGGGCACTATGGACACGGGAAAGAGGCACTGGGGGCATTATGGACATGGGAAGAAGGCACTGGGGCACTATGGACACAGGACAGAGGCACTGGGGGCACTATGGACATGGGAAGGAGGCACTGGGGGCACTATGGACACAGGAAGGAGGCACTGGGGGCACTATGGACATGGGAAAGAGGCACTGGGGGCACTATGGACAAAGGACGAAGGCACTATGGACATGAGAAGGAGGCTCTGGGGGCACTATGGACATGGGAAGAAGGCACTAGGGGCATTATGGACACAGGACAGAGGCACTGGGGGCACTATGGACACGGGAAGGAGGCACTGGGGGCACTATGGACACGGGAAGGAGGCACTGGGGGCACTATGGACACGGGAAGGAGGCACTGGGGGCAGTATGGACACGGGAAGGAGGTACTGGGGGCACTATGGACACGGGAAGGAGGCACTGGGGGCACTATGGACACGGGAAGGAGGCACTGGGGGCACTATGGACACGGGAAGGAGGCACTTGGGGCACTATGGACATGGGATGGAGGCACTGGGGGCACTATGGACATGGGATGGAGGCACTGGGGGCACTAAGAACACAGGACGGAGGCACTGAGAGCACTAAGGACATGGGAAGGAAAGAGGGAGGGAATAGAAAGGGACAATTGGGCGAGTGCAGAAAGAAAGGATACACAGTCAATTAATAGATGTCCCCTTTTGATGAAAAAAATAAATGGTCACGTTACCTCTGACTTACTTTCTCTGCAGCAGAGTCGGCAGCCGTACTGAGGTACAGGAATGTCCCGTGCTGACTCATCTGCTGGCTCTGCTCCGGAAGAAGTAAGTTACGTCAGAGGGGGTGGACCCGGCAGACGCAGTCATTGCGGGACTTTGCCACAGCTCCCTGTGTCTGCCGGGTCCACCCCCTCCGACGTAACTTACTTCTGGAGCAGAGTCAGCAGACGAGTCATCGCGGGACCTTCCAGCATGCAGCTGCTGAGTCCTCTCCAGAGCAAGTACATCGGAGTAGGGTGGACTGGCAGCCGGCAGCTACAATCATTGTGGGACCTTGTTGCATGAAGGGAAAGAAAGGAGCAGGATTGCTGGAATGGAAGAGTGGTGGAGGGAAAGAAAGGGGGCAGGGTGGTATGGAAGGGTGGTGCTGATAGAATTGATGTACAGAGAAAGGGGAGAGACATAAGGGGTAAGGATATTGGAGGGAGAGAAAGGGGGCAGATGCTGATTGAAGAGGGGTGGATGGCGAGAGAAAGGGCAGACATTGGATGGTAGTGGGGAGCCTATGCTGGATGGAAGTGCAGATGGGAGCGATAAAGGAGCAAATGCAGGAAGTAAATGGGAGGAGAGAAAGAGGGAAGCAGATGCTGGATGGAAGTGGACAGAGAGAGGAGAAGGTACTAGATGGAAGGGTTGGAGAAAGAGGGTACATGATGGAAGGAGGGGATAAATAAAAGGAGGGCACATGATGGGGAGAAAAGGATTGAGTTAGGGAAACACTGGAGGGGTGAGGGAAAGAGGTGGCAAGCTTTAGGTAGACAGTAAAAAAGGACATTGATGAGAGGGTAGTAAGAACGTAATCTAAACAGATGCAGAAAATAAATTGAAAAGGAAAATGAGGGAAAAAAGGGAAAGGGATTGCAGAGGAGTGGTGTGGGAGAGGGAAGGAGAGGAGAGAGATGCCAGACCAATGGGGTGAAAGGAGAGATGAAGGGGGAGGCATACAGTTTCTGGAAGAGGCATAGAAGGAGAGAAGATGCCATATAGGGGAAGAGAGACAGTAGACAGTGGATGGAAGGAAGAGAGTTACAAGAAGATGAGGAAAGCAGAAACCACAGAAGACAAAGGTAGAAAAAAATTTTCTATTTATTTATTGCTTTAGGAGACATGTGTCACTGTTTCTATGGTGCACTGTATGCAGAGTCCAGCTTCTTACTGGTTCAATTTAATCTTTGTCTATGTATTCCTATTTTATTCCCCCTTTTACAAAACTGTGGAGCGTTTTTTAGCGCCAGCCGTGGTGGTAGCAGCTCTGATGCTCAGAACTCTGAGCATCAGAGCTGTTACCACCATGGCTACAATTCACATTACAGTTTTGTAAAAGGGGGAGGGGTTAGTTTGTGATGACATATTCCTTACTAGGCGAAGGTGTTTTCTGTATTCTGTGTGTTCGAAAGGCATGGTTTTTTGTTAGGATTGACTGCAGGATTGATCTGTACTAGTCTGGCTTGTTTAGTTTTACAATGGGTGTATTGATGTTGTACTGCTCACTGCAGAATGTAAGATGCTGCCTTTTCCTAGGTACTCATGTGTGACATGTGGCTTGTTACTAAAAATCATGTTTTTCGTACAGATGGGGGGGGGGGTGTCAAAAAATGATGGGCCCCGGGTGTCACATATGCTAGATACGCCACTGCTGGTATCATACCCATTTGATAGCAAACCACAGGCAAAATCATCATTTTTACTATTTGAACTCTCCCCCCACCAAGACAAATGTAATGGGTTCCATTGCTCACACATTTCAGTGACCTTCAGCAATAAGGATTTTTCATTTACTTTTATTGTTTCTTCCAACGTTTTCTGAATCCAAATGCCTAAATATTTTATGCCCTCTTCCTTCCAAAGGAAAGGGAATTTATCAAATAATCCTTTGGAACAGTGAATGTTTAAAGGAAGAACCTCCGATTTACTCCAGTTTATCTTATATCCTGAAAATTTCCCAAATCTATCAATCAGATTAAGTAAATGTGGAATGGTTGTTTCAGGATTCCTCAAATGAAGCAAAATATCATCTGCATAAGCAGTGACTTTGTATTCCCGACCTGCATAAGGAATACCCTGTATCTCCCCCGCCTGTTGAATAGCTAATAATAAAGATTCCAGAACAATATCAAATAGCAGAGGAGATAGTGGACATCCCTGTCTAACTCCCCTCTCCAGATACAAGGTTTGAATCATTTGTATAAATCTAGAACCAATACCAAACCAATCCATAGCTTGATACATAAAGGTCCATTCCACACGATCAAAGGCTTTCTCTGCGTCCAAAGAAACAGAGAAAGCCGGATCATCCATGGCTTTTGTTGAATTCAACTTATGAAAAGCCAATCTAGCGTTATTAGAAGAATGTCTTTGAGCAACAAACCCCGTTTGATGCATACCAATAATGTAAGGGAGAGCCTTAGCCAAGCGTAAAGCCAACAACTTAGCCAAAAGTTTTCCATACACATTTATCAAAGAAATAGGCCTGTAATTTGAAACCAACATAGGATCTTTATTTGGCTTTGGTAAAACGATAGTTAATGATTCTGCCATAGTATCTGATATAGAACCTTTAGTTAGTTGAGCCTGATATAAATTTAAAAGATAAGATAATAGGGTAATTTGGAATGACTTGTAAAACTCTACAGTGAAACCATCACCACCTGGAGCGGATCCAACTCTAAGGGACTTCAATGCTGTTTGTAATTCTTTTATTGATATAGGTGCCTCAAGACTTTCTCTTATATGATCAGGAATTTTGATCCCTTAATTTAATTCAAAAATTCTAAACCTTCATTTTCCTTGTTTGAATAAGACTCAGAAGAATACAAAGCTTTATAAAACTCTAAAAATTGTTTTAAAATACTTGCAATTTGTGGGTGAGTCTCACCTTTTTCATCTTTAATCACAACAATCTTTACTTTACTTTTTATAGCTTTGAGATAATTAGCTAAAATTCTTCCGCCTTATTCGAGTTTCCATAATATAAAGCTTGCTGAGAAAACAATTATTTTCTAGCCAGTTGCGAGGAAATCTCATTATATTTATATTTAGCTTTTAAAAGAGCCTGTAAAATAGATTGTTCCTATTTGAAAGCCAATTGTGATTCTAATTCTTTAATTTTTTGTTCAAGATCAGAAAAATCTTTTATAAGTTGACTAGGTGACCAGAGAATTGGATAGAGTATGGCACTAGATGTGGTGTATTTAGATTTTAGAAAAGCCTTTGACAGTGTTCCACACAGACATCTCATAAATAAACTGAGTACCAAAGTGACGGAACTGGTTGAGTGGAAGGTGACAGAGGGTAGTGATCAATGGAGATTGTTCTGAGGTACGGGATGTTACCAGTGGTGTGCCTCAAGGTTCTGTTCTAGGGCCTGTTCTTTTTAACATTTTTAGAAACGATATTGCTGCAGGGCTGTCAGATAAGATTTGCCTCTTTGCGAGATGATACCAAAATCTGCAACAGAGTAGACACCCAGGATGGTGTAAATAACATGAAGAAATACCTGGCGAAGCTTGAAGAATTTGGCAGCTAAAATTTAATGCTAAGAAATGCAAGATGCATTTGGGCTGCAAAAATCCGAGGGAATATGGTACAATTTAGAAGGTGAAGAACTTATGTGCACGACAGAAGAGCGGGTGTTGGGTGTGATTGTATGTGATGATCTTAAGGTGGCCAAAGAGGTAGAAAAGGTGACGGTGAAAGCTAGAAGGTTGCATAGGGAGAGGTATGGCCAGTAGGAAAAAGGAGGTATTGATGCCCCTGTATAAGACTTTGGTGAGACCTCATTTAGAATATTGTGTACAATTCTGGAGGCCCCACCTTCAAAAAGATATAAAAAGGATGGAGTCGGTCCAGAGGAAGGCTACTAAAATGGTATGTGGTCTTCATCATAAGGCATATGGGACAGACTTAAAGATCTCAATCTGTATACTTTGGAGGAAAGGTGGGAGAGGGGAGATATGATAGAGACATTTAAATACCTATGGAATGTAAATACGCATGAGTCGAGTCTCTTTCATTTGAAAGGAAACTCTGCAATGAGAGGGCATAGGATGAAGTTAAGAGGTGATAGGCTCCGGAGTAATCTAAGGAAATCCTTTGTTGCATGCATCTACCACCCTTTCTGTAAAATAGTATTTCCTTAGATTACTCCGAAGTCTATCACCTCTTAATTTTATTCGGAGTAATCTAAAGAAATACTATTTTACAGAAAGGGTGGTAGATGCATGGAAAAGTGTACCAGAAGAGGGTGGAGACAGAGACTGTGTCTGAATTCAAAAGGGCCTGGGATAGGCAGTGGGATCTCTCAGAGAGAGAAAGAGATAATGGTTACTGCAGATGGGTCATTTGGCCTTTATCTGCCATCATGTTTGTTTCTATAAGTCTGTTAAATAAATGATGATCACAGTTCTTTGTTTAAAGTAAATCGAGAAAGACAAGGACCTGGAATTGGCTCTGGGCTTTGGGGTTTTTTTTAAAAAATCTGTTCTGCATAAAAAATCACTCTGGTTTGTGAAAGGAAGAGAAATCGCTTTAGGAAATCCATCAAGTCTTTCCCTCTCCTTCCCAAACCCTGAAATCGACGTAGGGGCCCTTTTTACTGAAATGCACTAGAATCTGAGCTTAATGCATGGTAATGTGGGACTTTATTCTGTGCTCAGCCCAAATTTAACACAGCACTTTGGAGGTTTAAAAAAAATAGATATTTTATTGTAGATTATGCTAAAGATCTCAGCACTCAGTACCTGTGTAGAGCTAATGCATTAACTCGGTGTAAGCCAATTAGCATGCGTATGTATAACGCTTCCATGTGCAATATCCGCCCAAGACGACCTTTCTCAAGAATTCCTATGAGCGTTGAAGTAATTACCATCGCTGCCGGTGCTAAAACCCATGCTATGCGTTCATACAAAATACCATAAACGGGCAACTTAAAGCAATTTTAGGTGCATTTCTGAGGTAGCCTGCTTGAACATGCTA
The DNA here is from genome assembly GCF_902459505.1 of Geotrypetes seraphini. Lineage (NCBI taxonomy): Eukaryota > Metazoa > Chordata > Amphibia > Gymnophiona > Dermophiidae > Geotrypetes > Geotrypetes seraphini. Next base: position 188,503,501 of record NC_047091.1, on the reverse strand, counting down.
ACCGCATTTTAAAGGCTTGAAACTCCTTAAAATAAATATAAACACATGATGGCAGATAAAGGCCAAATGGCCCATCTACTATCTCCTCCTCTCCCTATTGGCTAAGGCTCTTAACATTTGCATCTCCTCTTCCTATAGGCTAAGGCTCTTTACACCTGCATTGTGATGTCATAGAGCTTTAAGAACATAACATAAGAAGCGCCATCTTCAGATCAGTCCGGCGATCCGCACACGCGAAGGCCCTGCCAGGTGTATAACCTCCTCTGGGAGAGCATTCCAGGTGTCAACCACTCTCTGCGTGAAGCAGAAATTCCTGATACTTGTCCTGAACTTGTCCCCCCTTAGCTTCATTCCGTGTCAAATTGGACAATGTAAATAATTTTTTCTGCTCTATTTTGTCGATTCCTTTCAGTATTTTGAAGGTCTAGATCATATCCCCTCGCAGTCTCCTTTTCTCAAGGGAGAACAATCCCAGTCTTTTTAGTCGATCCTCATATTCGATTGGCTGGCCCAGAATGTCCTCTCCGACGTCAGAATTGACGTCTGAAAGAAGACTTCCTGTCGGCTTTAGCAGCAGCAGCAGCAGAGCGGTAAGATAGCAGCCGAAAAGGAAAGGAAGGAGGGAGGCTTTTTTTGCACACGACAGGTAGGGAGTAGGGACAGGAAATGATCGCTTGTCACATTGTCCCCGAGCACAGCTTCGGGATGCTGTCCCTGAAAACGGGACATTTCGGCGTCCCGAAGCTGTGTGTGGGGACAGAAGGTCTGAAAACGGGACCTATGGTCACCTTAATCTTGCCAGCCCTGCACGGACTGGCAGAAATTTCCTGTGGTCCGGCACCAGTCCACGAACCAGTGGTTGAAGAACAGTGTCCTAAGAGATCCCACATGCTTGTTCCACGCTGTCATGAATTCAGACACAGTCTCTATCTCCACTGGGAGAGTATTTCACGCATCTACCACCTTTTTTCTATTAAAAAAATATTTCCTTAGAATTCTCCTGAGCCTATCGCCTCTTAACTTCATCTCGTTCTAGGGCTTCCTTTTAAATGAGATTTGCCTCATGTGCACTTATGGCACCTAAGTATTTAAATGTAATTCCTACTCTTGAAAAGTCCTTCTACAGGCTCAAAGGCTATTAAGATTGTCTGAGTGGACTTCACTTTATGCTTTCGAGCAGCAGTCAAAATTGTCCTTTTGAGCTCGAGGAGCCAACACAGTGAAAATAAAACATAAGGCATAGGAGGTAGTTTTCAATCATGACACAACTATCGCTTCAGGTCCATTCCAGTAACATATCCTAAGTTTTGCAGGCACTTTTCATTGTATAAAACTTTGCATGAAGTGGAAAAAAAACCAAACTGAGCAGACACAAACTTGGGGAAAATCTTAAAATGGTGAGTAAAAAAGCACCTCTTTGAAAAGTTAATCTAGTAGATCATCCCTAATGATCGATAGTGTTTTATTCCTTTAATATACATGGAGGGGGACATTTTGGGCAGGACATCCACAAACCCAGGAGAAAAAAAAGTCAATTTTCAGACATCTGTCTTTTATTTTTGAAAATGACCTAGGTATAAGTTTTTTGGTCCTTTTTTGCCCATTTTCAAAAATAAAAATGCCCACATGAAAAACACACACAAGCAAGTTTTGTAGACGTACCCAACTACCTTGTCTGATGGCGGCAGATAAATCCCCCATCAGCTGAGCTGGTTTCGAGGATTCCTGCTGGCTCAGCTGAAGGGGATTCCCCCTGCCAGGATCAGCTGGAGCCCTACACACATACACCCCTCCCCCCTCCCCCCTAAAATCACCCTCACATCCCCCAACATTCCTGCCCCCCATCACCATACACCACCCGATATCAGGCAACATCCCCATACCATGTGCTGCAAAATCAGCAGGAGGTAAGCCCACTCCCTCCTGCCTACAGGGTCGCGTGCTGCAAATGATGGGCCTTCCCCCTCCCAATGCATCTTGGGATGCAGTGAGAGGGGCCTAAGGCCCTGATTGGCTAAAAATGGCCCCGCCCACTACATCCAAAGATGCAGTGGGAGGGGGAAGGCCCATCGTTTGCAGCATGTGGCCCTGTAGGTAGGAGGAAGTGGGCTTCCTTCCTGCCGATTTTGCAGCATAAGGTACAGTGGTGTCCGATGAAGTGGGGGGGGGGTGCTGTTGCCTGAAGTTGGGTGGTGTCTGGTGATGTGGGGGCACGAATGTTAGGGGATGTGGGGGTGATGTTGAAGGGGTCAGGGGGAGGGGTGTCAGCTGATCCTGGCAGGGGGAATCCCCTTCAGCTGAGCCGGCAGCAATCCCCAAGACCAGATCATCTGATGGGGATTCCTATGCACGATCAGCTGATGGCAAGCCTTCAATGTTCTGACCACCCTATCTCTGGGAGGTGGGGGGGGGGGTTGTGACCACTGGGGGAGTAAGGGGGGCTCATGCCTTAAATCCTCCAGTGGTCATCTTGTCAGTTTGGTCACCTTTTAGGAAACTTAGACCTTTTCGTCCTAGCATCCCTTTAGAAGTTCAGAGGCCACTAATTTGGTCCTTTGGGGTGGGATTGCAAACCTTTCCCTTGGTGAATCCTCCTAGAGACTCAAAGTAGAGAATGATACGGGGAGAAATTTTCCCCCATTCCCACGGGAACTCATTTTCCTGTCCCTGTCCCATTCCTGCAAGCTCCGTCCACATTTACACAAGCCTCAAACACTTTAAAATCATAAGTGTTCACGGCTTATGCGGTTAAGGCAGAGCTTACAGGAATGGGACAGGGACAGTTGGAAAATTGAGTTCCTGCCGGTCCCCGTGTCATTCTCTTAACTCAAAGGCAGGACATCCAGTTTTGCCCCTGTCGGGGTGAGTTTAGATCTCAAGAGTCTGCAATGTCCAACATTTCTCCTTGCTTCCTACTTGTACCATTATTAGAACTGGAGGTATAGAGCCCTAGAAGTCCAGTTTTCAGGACTGCACAGGTTGCTGCTGTGTCAGCTCGGCGAGGGAGGTGGGATGGAAGGAGCAGGGCACGATAACTCCTGGTACAGCCACACACCTGCCACTCTTCTCACAGTAGCTGATAGCGTCCTGGCACGTTTGCAGTTCTGTTCTGGCTCCACAATTTAGCTCTCCCAGGGCAGGCTGAATGCTGGTTTGGATTTCTAAACTCAGTCTGAAAAAGTGAAATAGTCACCCAACTCCAGCATATAAAAGAGAGGAGATATTCTTGGGATCCAGAACGACAGGACTCTGGTACAGGGAAGTGTTTCAAAGACCAGAAACAGGTAAGTGTTCCATAAAATAATGGATAGCCAGTTCAGCTTATTTTAACCCCCCCCCCCTTCCTCTCTTGCAAAAGTCTGTTCAGTCAGGTAGCTGAGTCCAGTTGGCTGGGAGGGTGTAGATGGGCTGGAGTAAGTCTTAACAGAGATTTCAGCAGTTGGAACCCAAGCACAGTACCGGGTAAAGCTTTGGATTCTCGCCCAGAAATAGCTAAGAAGAAAAAAAAAAAATAATAATAATTTAAATTGAATCAGATTGGGCAGACTGGATGGACCATTCGGGTCTTCATCTGCCGTCATCTACTATGTTACTATGTTGAGGCATTACGCTGGACACTCAAAAGTCCTATACAAGTTTCACATCTTGCAGCCCTGTGAAAAAGTCTTAACTCCAGTAAGGCCTCTCCTGGCTGTTTCTGGATCATGCACAAAGTTTGGTTTCTGTTCACTGAAGCTACTACTTTGCATTGTGTGTAAATTAGTCTACGGCAGGGAGACCTTTTTGCTTCATGTCTGAATGTTTATTTTTAGGCTCGTTAAATTACACAGGGATTAATATGTCATTCGACTAATAAATGACACTTTGTGTTTTGTAATAAAGGGTTAAGTAATCAAGTGCTGGAGTGGCCACCCTGAAGGCTCCCCTGTTCTCTAATATAGTGAGCTGTCATGCAGGTGAATGGCAACGACTTATTGCACAAAAAAAATACAAGGACAGTATAACTGCTACAGCTTCAATCTCTGAATTCCAGAGTTCTCGGAGACATTGAAAACTACATAATGAAGCGCACAAGCGCGTACGTTCTCAGTGCTAATTTAACTCGGGCCTAGGAATCTTTGGAATTTTCTGGAGCTCTTCCTCGGCAGCCTCCCGGGTATCAAGACAGTTCTGGTTGCTATTGACATGGAATGTTGCTACTTCTTGGGTTTTGGCCAGGTACTAGGGACCTGGCCTGGCCTGGCCTGGCCACCGTGAGAACAGGCTACTGGGCTTGATGAACCATTGGTCAGACCCAGTATGGCAGTTCTTACATGTGCCAAGTATAGGACAATCAAGCCATTGTGACATCACTGATGAGGTTGGCTCTGAGGCACTGTAGAATGAGGCATTATGACATCACAATCTCAGCTCTGAAATGTTGCTCTTATCCCAATCCGGAATCTTGCTATTCTTTCAGATGCTGGAATGTTGCTACTGTTTGATTTTTGGCCAGGTACTGGTGACCTGGATTGGCCACTGTGAGGATGGGCTACTGGGCTTGATGGACCATTGGTCTGACCCAGTAAGGCTATTCTTATGGATGTTTCTGTACAATCTTCATGATATCCACTCTGCTCTGAATTTGACAGCAACTTGTCATCAGGTTAATCATTCTGTCCTGCGTCGACTACAGGAGATCTGCATCAGCAAAGCTGCCTGTAACTGGTTCACTTCTACTGTGGCAGGGTCAGAACCCACCCACAGGGCAAGGCCTGGACTCCCAAGGAGTACCAATGGGGTTAAGCAGGATTTTCAACACAAATAGTCTCTGAGCCTTTCTAGTTCCAAAAACTTAAAAAAAAGTTTTATTTTTTCATCACATTATCTTCACCACAGGGAAAAATAAAAACTTGCACATAATATAACTCTTTACCATTCACATGGCCAATCCATTGACTCAGTTGAAGGGAAGAACTTACACTGAAAGTTCAGAATTTTATTTCCCAGCAAATCAAAAATGTGCCAAACAGTTCAACACCATAGGCTGCCATTTTATCTCTGTTCCCTCCTGCTTTGTAGCAATAGTAGAGTACTGTTCAAATACTCCTTCACCACAATTTGGCTTTGACCTCTAAATAAACTTCACAATAGTGCCCTGACTCTCTCTAGCTGAGACCAGTATGAGAACCACCCTTATACAGCAGAACACATGATCCTGTTCCCACTCGTAGTTCCCATATGTTCAGTACCTCGGGACAAGCTTTGGGCTCTACACAATGCACCAGACTTCTGCTGTGCTCGGATTCACATTCATCGTTCCCCAAAGCATTACACACGCGTGTCCAAACATTCAAAACCCTATTTTAATTTTTTAATTAACAAGGATCATTTTATCTAACCCAGAAGCATACATTCATCGGGCACACCTTGCTCTGGTTCAAAACTGCACTCCATGGCAAATTCTTGGTCACTTAAATCATAGCCCTATTCATCTACCTCCATGTAACCTTCCTCTCCATCCCCTGCCTGTGGGTGCAATTGTTTCTTACCGTCAGCTTCTATAAATTTTTCCTGAAAACATTCCCCTCTCCAGGACAACCTTTCTCTGGTTTGCCTCTGGCAGAGCTTTCTTACAGGGTAGAGGGACTGGAGGCCAAACTCTTTCAAAACTTGTCAGCGTGCCTAGGCGGTTTCTCTGCTTCCGAGCTCTGGACTGCTGCTCCTCCCCCCAACTCAAGTTTATTTGGTCTTGATATACTGCTTTTAAGTGCAATGCAGTTTACAATTATTCAAAGATTTTTAAAATATATATTTTTAAAATATAAAAATTGGAGGAAACAGACTACATGAACATGCTATATTAGGGAAGTTGCATGAAACTAAAACCAAAGGGGTATGGGAAGAATGAAAGGGATAAGGGGAATCTTTAATGTATGGCCAATTGCCTGAGTCTCATGATCAGTTAATCCTAGGAATAGATCTCATCAGCATCTTTAAAGAGAAATGTTTTAAGGCTGGATTTAAAGTTCTTGAGGTGAGTTTCTTGTCTCGGGGCCAAAGGTAGGGCATTTCACAATGTGGGGGCGACTACTGAGAAGATTGTTTTGCGTGTTGTATCATAAAACAACTGACGGATGGAAGGAGCTACATAAGATACTGTTGAGAAGAACGTAGTGATTGCTGAGATTCATAGGGGATCAGCTATCTCTCTATAAATGAAGGGATATGCCTGGATTGAACTTGAAAGCAAGAAAGAGAGTTTTTAAAGTAACCCAGATAGATTTGTTAGGCTGCCAGGTGGTATAAATTAATATCTGATTTCTTGAATAAAAAAACAAAAAATAGTCTAACAGATATTTGGAGCATTGAGATAAAGCAGTATATTTCTGCATCTCGATGGCCACAAATTTGGACTTGGTGGATGAAATGTACAGCGTCAGCATCTATGACACAAACATGTTTTTTTCTGTTGCATAGATCTTTGTGGACCCTTGTTAGGTTGCACAAGTTAGACAGTTCTAAATCTAATAGACGCTGGCACTGTCATCTAGACATTGGGACATTGGATCATCTGTTGTTCTATTGTCCTTTGATACTTAACTTTTGGAGGTCAATATGGGGTAAGATTAACAACATATTGGAATCATCAATTCCACTGACGTATGAGGTGGTCATTTGTGGAACATTATTACATGTTAAGCCCCCTATGGATTGACATAAAGGCAGTCTTTTCTTTATCATGACCGGGATAATTGGAAGAACTATGATCGTTTAAATTTTCCTTTCTGGTGGGCACATCTTTGTTCTAGCTCTAGATTTGAAATGGTGAACGCTGATAGTTTGGGGCACGATAATATATTTAAATTGGTATGGGGCCCATTGACATCTTACATTTCTTCACTATAGTAGGTCTTTGAGTAGGAGTTGGTTTTTGTTTGTTTTCATACACATCCAGGGAAGGGAGGGGAGATTATTTCTGTTTTAATTTTGTTCTTTGAGTAATTACACTTGGGGTGGGTGGGATGAGGAGAGGATATTATTAATTAGAATAGGGTAAGGTTTTTGTGATCATCTATGCTTTTGTGTTTTATTGAATATTCATTGGGTAGGGGGTGGGAGAAAATGGTTGGTTATGATTACTTGTAAGTTGAATGTGCTTTTATTGTATTATTATATGTTACATTTTTATGATTTGCACTATTGAAATTTGGAAAATCAATAAAGAATTAAAGAAAAAGAAAGTAACCCTGTGGAAAATAGGTAACCAGTAAGGTTTTTTTAGGAGAGGGGTGGCATGATCAAATTTCCTAGCGTTAAATATCATTTATTTGGCGGTATTTTGAATAACTTGCAGTTTCCTATTTGCTGTAGGGAATTTTTTCTTCCTGGGCTCCTACCTTGCTGGTTCCTCCCCTCACTTTAACCCTTTGTTAGTTTTGGACATGACAGGAGCTTGCCTGTCGCACTACGTGGCACTGCTACTTTGGTCTCTGGACCCAACCTCTCCTCTGTGCTCGCAACTTATATTAGTATTCTATAACACACTTGGCAATCAATGCTGCCATTAGAGATTTACTAACGGCGACAAAAACACTGGGTTCTATGCTAGTACTTTTAGCCACCTACATAGAATTTAGTCCAGGGAGTCCAAAAAATGGAAGAAGTGTAGTCACTTATCATGTGCTGCATCCATAGAACGATAGGGTATAGCAGTGGCAAAGCTCTGAGCCCTGAGCCAACAAGGATCTTATTCGTCACCTTCTTGTGAAATTGGCATCCATTTTCTCTCCATAGTATCAGGTAGTAAGTTGGCATTTGTCGTACTGTACACATTTCCCAATGCCCCCACATACGACATTCCCCCCCTCTCCCCCCCCCCCCCCCCCCCGGAATGTCTGTGCATAAGGAGGTGATTCTATAAAGCGTAGCTGGTTTTAAGAAAGGTTTGGACAAGTTCCTGGAGGAAAGGTCCATAGTCTGTTATTGAGAAAGACATGGGAGAAGTCACTGCTTGCCCTGGATCAGTAGCATAGAATGTTGTCACTCATTATGGATTCCGAATGGAATGTTGCTACTCTTTGGGGTTCTAGAATCTTGTTGCTCTTTGGGATTCCGGAATGTTGCTACTCTTTGGGATTCTGGAATCTTGCTGTTCTTTGAGATTCTGTATGGAATGTTGCTATTCCTTGGGTTTTGACCAGGTACTAGGGACCTGGATTGGCCTCCGTGAGAACGGGCTACTGGGATTGATGGACCAATAAATGTCAAGTAATAGCAATAAATGTCAAGTAATAGATTTAAGACAAACCAGAGAAAATATTTCTTCACACAACGTGTAATTAAACTCTGGAATTCGTTGCTGCAGAAAGTGATGAAATCAGTTAGCTTGGCAGTATGGCATTTCTTATGATTAGAATAATGGCCTAGAGGATAAAGGAATTGAGGGGTACAGACAGGACTAGTGGTAGGTTATAGGGATAGTCTGGGACCACTGCTCAGGCAATGGGCCTGATAGGCCGCCACGGGAGCGGAGGCAACTTCTTATGTTCTTATGTGCATAGGGGGTGCACATTTCACGTTATTTTTATCAAGTAAATGTACACATTGGTAGTTTGAATGGAGTGAGTTTGTGAGTCACACTTAGGTGCCTCCCTTACATATAGTTATGTGCTTATCTCTGCCAGTATGATGAAAATTATAAGCGTATCTTTCATCTCTTGGCTTAGTATTCTATAAAGAAAAGTAGGTGCCTCTAGAGCAGACATGTCAAACTCTGACCCGCCAGCCATTTTAAATTTTATAGTAAATCTGGACGTTGGCGCGAACCGCTGCTGCTGCTCTTCACTCACATCTGCCTTCACCTGGTCTCCTCTTCAAAATAGCCCGCTGAGGATCGCTGGCTGGCTGTAGCGAACCTCACAGGCCGCTGTTGATCTCCGTAACACGTTCCCTCTGATGTGATCCCACCCCTCCTCTGACGTACGGGATCGTGTCAGAGGGAACGTGCTGCGGAGGTGGACAGCAGCATGTGAGGTTCGCTACAGCCGGCTGGCGATCCTCAGCAGGCTGCTTTGAAGAGGAGGCCAGGTGAAGGCAGATGCGAGTGAAGAGCAGCAGTGGTTCGTGCCGGCGGGCCAGAGGAGACCAGGAAGCCGGGATGGAGGGAGGGTAGGAACGGCGGATCAAATCTGAAGATGAGACCGGGAAGAAGAAGAAAGGAAAACATACAGGCCTTTGGGACAGGGGCAGACCCTGGTGTAGAAGTACCCGGCGGGAGAGAAGAAGGGATCCAGATGTGCATATACTGGACTGAGTGGAGGGTAGGGTGGGGTGGGGAAGAAATAAAACAGAGGAGAGGGAGAGAGGGAAGGAACAGAAAGAGAGAGAAGTTGGACACAAGGGATGGTGTGGAGGGTGGATAGAGATACTGGATAGGAGGGTAGTTGGGAAGATAAACAGATATTGTGGACCCTGGGGTGGTGGGGAAGGAGGGAGAGATGCTGGATGAAAGGGTAGGTGAGAAATGGGCAGATGGTGGATCTGGGGATGGTGGGGTCCATTGCTGAAGCTGTGGATATGGACACGAAAAAAAGGAAAGATGCCAGACCTCCGGGTGAGGGAAGGGAAACGGAAGGGGAGGACAGAGATGGAAGATGAATGGTTAGCACGGAGATAGAAGAAAACGACAAATGGGCAAGAGACCCTGGCAAGCGAGTTATGAGAAAACAACCAGAGCCTGGGACCAACAAAAGGTAGAAAAAATAATTTTATTTTCTGTTTTATGATTAAAATATTTTGTTTACAACACAGAGCTGGTGTGGGGTTGGAGATGTTGTAACCCTATACTTCTACTAAGACTAAGCCTTAGTCATGTAGGGGTCCTTTTATTAAGGTGCGCATTTAGCGAGTGCTAAAGCGGTTAGCGTACGTTAATTAAAGGACCCCTAATTATCTTAATTAAAAATTTGGCCCGCAGCTTAGCCTTTTTTTCAGATTTCGGTCCCTTATGTGATTGAGTTTGGCACCCCTGCTCTAGAGAGTAATTCTCTAGAGATTGCCTAAAATCGGGCTCTGGGTTGATGTATGCTGAGCACAAATTCTGTATTGTCAACTGAGCAGGCCATTGCTATTTACAGAATACCAGTTTAAGTTCAGAGTTTTTCGCCTAGCCTTAAACTAGCTCAGTGGCTCATGCAAATACTCACACAGTTAAGCACAAGTGCATGCAAATGCTGGGGACGCCCCAGACCTGCCAGGTTCATGCCCCCTTCCACTTAAACGCTCTTGAATCCTGAGTTAACCCTTTAATTAGCAGATGTTGAACGAGAGCGACAGTGCCAAGTAACGGGCATTTGAAGGTGCAGATCTCCCAGAAGAGCCATAGAAGACACATGTTGCTTCTGAGCAGCAATGCCAAATAAAGGGTTAAAGTAGTTGCATGCATAACTGCCAATAAGCACCAATAATTGGTTAATGCCAATTAGCAGTTTGTTAATCGAGCTCTATGAGTGACTGACAGAATTTGATAACTTGTACATAACAACTGTGCTTACTTTCCCTGGGTGCCAAAATTTGCGCATTAGCCATTGAGCAATAATTTGATGAAAACAAGAATTGGAGTTAATGGGCATTAGATTTTGTGCACATCTTCTGTAACTGTGTGCACCTAAATCCCCTAGCGTGCAACTCAAAAGGGGGTTTGGTAGCAGCGTTCCAAAAACATGTGTGCGGAGTTACAGGATATCATTGTTCCAGCGCCCAAATGCCAAGAGTTGGGTGCTCAAGGTAATGGGCAAAAACCACACTTGTATAAGGTACTATAACTTATTAAATAAAGTTATTTTGAAAACATTATGTTGTGCATATTATCATTAGTGCTCAGAGACATGGAGGAAAAAGGGGACAACAGTCCCCCAAAAACCTCACCACCCAATCATTGCAGAAATTCCACTTAAATGAAACATTTTTAAACGTATGTTATTAAACAGCACTTATCTTTTATTTGAAGTTCTTTGGCCTCAACATTTCAACATTTCTTCAGGGAGCCAAACAGTGTAGTCAAAAGATAGTTAAGTCTTCCGTAAAGGGTGTCAGTCTCTGATATAACTTGCGATTCAAGATTAAGTAAGCTTCTGATATCTGCTAACTTGTTCACGCTTTGTGTATTTTGAATTGTGCTTCTTCCTTGGTATTTTTGACTTAGTTGGAAGAGTTGGGTGCTGGCATTTATATTGGACTTCAGCTGGCACAGATACCGGCGCCCAAATTGGGACATGGCCATGGAATCTAAGCACTATTCTATAACTAGCCCTCGCCTCGGAGACCTCGCTATAGAATGGCACTTCGTGTAGATTTTTTCCAGTGCCCAAATTTGGATGCCATTTACTGAATTCAGGCATAGGGCTAAAGATGTGTGTAATTTTATTGACTGGGGGGATGGGGGCCTTTTATCTATTGGGTGCATAGCTACAGAATTACTCTTGGTGTGCGTGGAAGTAGGTGCATTCGTTCAGGCCCAAATTCTATATATGGCCCAAAAAATCAGCACAGTGCGTAGCGTGCTTCTATAAAATTCATATATATATATATATCGAGCAGTCACTTGGGCTCTTCCAGTACTTTTGTCCCCATAGACATTCTGGTCAGCAGTCAATTCGTAGCTAAAGGGTCTGCGCTTTCTAGGGGTTGGGCAAGGTGCCAGCCTGCATCCCTCCAACGGTTCCTCAGAGGGGTCCCTGTTACCAAGAACTCCCCTTTCTGGCACTATATACAGAATTAGGGGGTTGGGGGTTGTTTTTTTTAAATATGTAATTTATGCAGGCAAGCAATTTTGTACAAATCCTCTCTTGTGTGTCGACTGGGCTTTTTCGCGTGGAGAGAGCTTTTCTCAAGTTGCCCCTCCACACACACACTAGATCCAAGTTCTTGACTTGAATATCAGGTTGCTATGGCAACCTGTGACATTTCTTTGTGTGGCCACCTGACTCTTCAGTCACACAAAAAGCATTCATCGGTATATGTGGCTCTTGTTAGGTCTTTGACATGTAGAGATCCTTCACACATTTCTTTGACTTGTGCGCAGTGAATGCATCTTGCAAAGGTCTCTTTCGTATGGGTGAAAGGAGGTGAGATGTAACTGGCCCTCCACCCCCACCCCACACGCACTTACTGACAAGGAGGGTTTTTTAGGGGTGATTTATTTCTCAGTTGTTGCAGATACACTTCTGAGCTTCATATTCCAGACTATAAAAATGAACATCTGTGACGACAATGTCACACATGGTAATTTAGCAGGTGATGAATCGATGTATTCCATTCACTGGACTTCCAAAGCATCTCTGACCTGGGGAAACTTGTAGCTCACCACACTTCCTGGCTACTCTCATACAATATCTTCCGTCATGTGAAACCCCACCTTTTTTTTTCTCTCTCTCTCTCCTTTGTTACAAAGGTTAGATAAAATTCTTATCTCATTCTCCCACCCCACTACAATGCCTGGTTCTCACGCTCAAGCAAGATTCCTCTCTGCTGTTCACAGTTGTTCTTGGTCGGTGCATTTGGACACATGACAGGAGCACTCTGTACTCTTCTTTCCTTTTCTTTGTACCTACAGACTGTTGCATGGGATCCCCTAAATCTCTGGTAAATCTTAGTGGATATCTCATTTTCAATAAGAGGCTTCTACCCTTGTTCCAATTGTGGGCTCCAACATTTAGGGGCATAGTTATTAACATGGGCTCCTATTAAGATAGCATGAGTCAGGTAGCCCACATAGCTGACTTTAAGAAAGGTTTGGACAAATTCCTGGAGGAAAAGTCCATAGTCTGCTATTGAGTACAGTCAAAGGGGAAGCCACTGTTTGCCCTGGATCAATAGCATGGAATGTTGCTGCTATTTGGGATTTTGCCAAGTACTTGTGACTTGGATTGGCCACCATGAAGACGAGCTAGAAGGGCCATTGGTCTGACCTAGTAGTGCTATTCTTATGTTCTTCACTTCCCCACTTAGTGTGAAGAGTTTCAGCCTCTGGTGACCAGAGTCAAAATTGTGATGCCATAATGCCTCATTCCACCAATAAGAGCCAATCTCATCAGTGATGTCACAATGGCTACATTGTCCTGAACGTGACTCACTTTTATTACACATAGCAGTGATTTCCATTTCTAGAGATATTTTTTCTTTAAGGAGGATGTTATCAACATGGGCTGCCGTTAAGATGGCAACTAGGTCTCGCTTCATAATAGGGACCGGTGCTAAAATAACCTTTTATGAAGCGAGACCTAGTTGCTAATAACTGGTGCCATTTTAACAGCAGCCCATATTGATAACATCCCCCTTAATTAAAGAAAAAAATCTCTGTAGAAATTGAAATGGCTGCTATGTATATATAGGGCAATCATTGTGACATTGAGAGGAGGGAACATTACCCAACTCGCCTCCTTTGCTCTTAGCACCGTTTCCATGCTTACGTCGAGAGGAACGGGGACGATCTCCAATCCCAAACAAGGTGAAGAAAAAAAATGCTTAGAAAGCCATGGCCAGCAGAGCAGTCACTTCCTCTGCGAGAGGGTGGCTCAAATTGGAGGAGAGACAGGGCTGGATATTAAAGAGGATCTTAAATCAAATAGAGGAAAGCAATGCTGTAGTACCGAGACTATGAACAGCTTTTAGAGTGTGGCACAGTGGTTAAAGCTCCAGCCTCAGCACCCTGGGGTTCTGGGTTCAAACCCATGTTGCTCCTTTTAACTTAATCCCCCCATTGTTCCAGGTATATTAGATAGAGTTTGAGCCCACCACATCAGTCGGGGGGAAATGCTTGAGTGTCTGAATAAATTAATGTAAACTGAATAAAAATAAGAAGTAAAAAAGTTGAGCAACACTAAAATAATGGCTGATTTAAATTGCCACAAAATAAATTAATAGAATCCACCTTCAAAAATGCAGAGAAACTAATTCTCTATAATAAAACCCTAAGCGCACATGCGCACTTACTACACCGTGATCCCTGCCTCCGTGATGTGTGACTCCGTGGCTGTGTTTGATTTGGGTCACGTGCAGCGTGTGTCAGCTTGCAGCACATGCGGCGGTTTGAGTGGCGGCAAGAGCAACGGCAGGAGGGTATCCTTCGGTTTGGACTAAGCGGACAGGGTGCGGGTGCAGCGAGCTGTATGTCTGCTACTGCTGCACAGGGAAGTGGAGGGGGGAGAGGGAAAAGGGGTTGCTTTGGGAGGGAGGGGTGTGCTGGGGGGCAGGCAGCAATCTTGGTTTGCTCGGGGGGGGAGACAGAAGGGGGCTATGGAGAGACAGGCAGGCATGGCGCAACAGAGAGAGATAGGCAGGCAGGGGGCCAGGGAGAGAGAGACAGAAAGAAAGACAGACAGACAAGGGGCCAGGGAGAGACACAGAAGGGTGCAGGTGCTCTGAGGCGTCCGGCTGCTACTGCTGCACAGGGAAGTGGAGGGGGGAGAGGGAAAAGGGGTTGCTTTGGGAGGGAGGGGTGTGCTGGGGGGCAGGCAGCAATCTTGGTTTGCTCGGGGGGGGAGACAGAAGGGGGCTATGGAGAGACAGGCAGGCATGGCGCAACAGAGAGAGATAGGCAGGCAGGGGGCCAGGGAGAGAGAGACAGAAAGAAAGACAGACAGACAAGGGGCCAGGGAGAGACACAGAAGGGTGCAGGTGCTCTGAGGCGTCCGGCTGCTACTGCTGCACAGGGAAGTGGAGGGGGGAGAGGGAAAAGGGGTTGCTTTGGGAGGGAGGGGTGTGCTGGGGGGCAGGCAGCAATCTTGGTTTGCTCGGGGGGGAGACGGAAGGGGGCTATGGAGAGACAGGCAGGCAGGCATGGCGCAACAGAGAGAGATAGGCAGTCAGGGGGCCAGGGAGAGAGAGACAGAAAGAAAGACAGACAGACAAGGGGCCAGGGAGAGACACAGAAGGGTGCAGGTGCTCTGAGGCGTCCGGCTGCTACTGCTGCACAGGGAAGTGGAGGGGGTAGAGGGAAAAGGGGCTGCTATGGGGGGAGGGGTGTGCTGGGGGGCAGGCAGCAATCTTGGTTTGCTCGGGGGGGGGGGAGACAGAAGGGGGCTACGGAGAGACAGACAGGCATGGCGCATCAAAGAGAGATAGGCAGGCAGGGGGCCAGGGAGAGAGACAGAGAGACAGACAGATAGAAAGACAGACACATCTATTCTAGCACCCGTTAATGTAACGGGTTTAAAGACTAGTAGAGTAAATAGTTATCCAGCCACACAAATTAGATAAAAGTGGAGGAAAAGGGCTCATCTGGCCCATCCACTGTGCTGTCCTCTATATGAAGGAAAGATTCTTACCAATAATCCATGAGTCATACAACCAAGGGCATAGCTTGGAAAAGGCAGCATCTTCAACATTTCACTGAGCACTAGAATATCACTATTTGGTCCTTTTTTCCCTGCCCTAAATCCACCCCTGTAACAGCTGCTGTGTCTAGTGGTTAATAAATCCCAACAGATAGATAATAAATGTACTGGGAATAATAGTTGTGATTCTTTCAATATGAGAATTGCTCCATGGGTAGCAGGTTGCCCACTTTGCTGCCATTGAGAGAAATTGAAGAAACTTTTGACATTGATTTATTGCTTAGTTTTTGGAATTTCAGTTTTTCGGGGGGGGGGAGGGGTCTTGCCACTATCACTAGATAATTTGCACAATCCTGATTGCTCAGTCAAGTATCAACCTAAAACCTTTGTGATGTGCTGAGAGAATGACACGGGGACTCTCTCATTCCCCACCAACTTGTTTCATTCTTCATCAGGGTCGGGGATAGCGTAGAGACTGTAAAGAGTCTCTTTATTTATATATTTAAAGACAACTTTTAAAATATAAGCACAGGCTCTTTAAGAATATCTGAAATATAGAAAATACATATAAAGCACAAATGATGTAATAGAGAAGAAAGCTCCAAATCAAATAGTTCCGGTGAGGAAAACCACCACCCAAATTTGCTAAATCTAAAGAGCGAGTGTGGTAATCTGAGGAACTTCGGTGAGAACGATTCACTATAGTGTATGTAAGACGAATGAGCAACTGAAGAATTATTATAGCTATAGATTTATTTGACATAGGTGCTAGTAATTACCTTAGATTAGGTTCAAGGCATGAGTGAGCTTCGATGGCAACTCTAGTAATTGGGAAGATTTCTACGATCTGTCTCCCAAAATTGGCAGCGTTTTTAATCATGAAGACGTGGGACCTGCACGTGCATGTTTGCTGAGTAATCTTGAGCCAAATTCTAGAAGGGACTGGGGGATGGAAGGGCACCATTAGAAGGTTAGGCTGGGACGCTTGGAGGATGCAGGAATGGAAGACAACTGCCAACTGTGCATGAATTCAAGACATGGAAAAAATGTGTCCTGAGCAGAGCTACAGTAGGGTCAACTTTGTAATCTAAAAACTTACAGTACAAATACTTTGTAATTTTAAAATAATTTTTGATGGGAAGGCCCTACAGGCAGCAAATTACCATTACTATGAATGAAATCCAGAGCCAAAACTTCTCTAGCTGTGAGGAAGAACCAGAAATCTGGGTCTTTCCAGGCCTTCTGGCAATTCAGGCATTCCATGTTAATAAATAAAAATGGCATTCATTATTCAACCCTTTTTTATTAAAAGCAAAATGAGGTTTATTATAGTGTGGAAAACATTTCTTCCTCAAGCAGATAATAATGTCTGTTCCAAGCAGTTCTTCCCCTAAGGCCCTCAATAATAACTGAGCCTTATTGATCGAATAGCGGAGGGTTAAGACTTACAAAATGGCTCCTTTGGTGACAACCATGAACCCACATCATGTGAGTATACAATTCTTATCTTCCTACCACATCATTTAGCATTTTGGAAGCTCGTTTTCAAAGCACTTAGATACAGAAAGTGCCGTAGAAAGCTATGGTACTTTGTGTGTCCAAGTGCTTTGAGAACGAGCCCCTATGTCTTTTAACAAACAAGTCTTTGCAACTTTCTCGTATCATTTTACTGGTACAATTTTTAATATTGCATTTACCTTGTGAAGAAGTCGATCCAGTCCTTGCTGGAGGTGTGGGAAGAAGGATCTGGACATACTCGCCTGTGAAACCCAATTTTGCACAGGTTGTCTAAGGAAATAAATGAGAGGTGCAGGTTGAGATGTACGCACTCCCATTGAGCGTTGTCCAAAAGGGCCCACTGAGAACAGAAACTTTTGTCAACAATATGTAAGAACGTCTAGAAGTGTGTGTGCCATTGAGACTGCTTAAGGACTCTCTTCCTGTGCTGCTCTTGAATCAGTTGCTTCCATCTTTGTATGCTTTATCCACATTTTCTCATTAACTTGGACAAGGGTTACCATTTTTTGGGCCGCAAAAATCCAGATGGCCCCGCCCTATTCCGCCTCTGGCTCCACCCCATTCTGCCCCGGTCCCGCCCTGTTCAGCCTCCAGCCCTGCCCCCACAAATCTCCTCTCTCCTTCCCTGCGAGCTCCGGCCAAGTCTGGAGGGCCTATAGCGCGTGCAGATGTGTATGACGTCATCTGCCCTTGCTCAGATGCCCTCCAAATGCAGCTGGAGCTCGTCGGGGACAAATGTCGGGTTGTCGAAAGTCCATCCAGGAGCCCAAACAATCCTCTAATAAGAGGGCATGTCTGGGTTTTCCCGGATGTTTGGCAGCCTTACCTTGGGCCCTTGAAGAAGGCGTCCTAGTCAAAACACAGACTGTGTAAGGTCTGCACCAGCCTATACATTTGTGGATTTCACTTGGTGAATGTATTTTTGCAACATTTGATTGACTTCCACAGTTCTTTTCGAGTTCTTTGGCTTTTGCCATCTCACAGTGGAACTCGGGATCTCTTTTGGTTGTTGTGCAAATTGTGGCCGTTCAGTGGGAGCAGCCATTTTGATACCATTCAAGCACAGATCAGCATTGCGTGGGAGTTTGAGCATGTAGCTGCTGATTGCACAACCTAGAGACATTGGATAAGTCAGATATGCCAACGAAGGAGCTGGGGGAAAGAATTGCTCATTGTTCATTATAAGAATCTATTTCATATACGACCTATCACAAATGGAGAGTAAACATAGAGGTCTTTGTTAGTATCATCAGTTAATAAAACTAGCAAAAGCCAAACACAATATTAAGAGACCTTAGGAAGAGAGGTAGGTGCCAGAACAATGCCAAAATGATGATAAAAATACAGAGGGGGCTGCCAGAAGAGTTCCACAAGCATGGATTACGCATGAAAACTATTTGGGGGAATGTCAAATTGAAAGAAGTTTGCAGTGCAATATGTAGCCTGTAATGGAGGGCTTCTCATAGGGTGGGGCAGCATTTTCACCTTTTGGATATAGCCTTAACTCTACTTCTCTGCCCTCCAAAGCAGAAAAGTCTATAGTCTGTTATTGAGAAAGACACAAGGGGGAAGCCACTGCTTGCCCTAAATCGTTAGCATGGGATGTTGCTACTCTTTGGGTTTTAGCCAGGTGCTAGTGACCTGGATTGGCCATCTTGAGAACGGGCTACTGGTCTTATGTTCTAAGTGAGTTGCCCGGAGTCATAAGGATTTGACTCACTACCTCAGCAGCAGCTGTATCACTAGGCCACTCCCCAGGAGGCAGAAGACCCCAGTGCCTCAACTTTTTTTCATTTGATCAGGGACTAGGCTAGTATCCAGGACCCAGCACTCAGCAGTCCTGTACTCCCTGTTGACAGAAATGAGGTACAGACAATTTCACGCCCCCAAATCTCACCTTATAAACTCAGTGACATCACAAATTCCTCATCTGTCACCATTCCCACGGGGGGGGGGGGGGAACCTAGCTAGGAATTCAACCCCTCGTATTAACATTCCTTTAGATGTATAAAGTGATATCCCAGTAGCATGCAGTATATTAAACCAGCTTATTTAGTACTGAGACCAAAACATTACTCAGTAAGGCAATTTGTGGTCACAATCACACACTTGTGATGACTTTGCTCTCTGGCACAGATTACCAGTTCTAAATTAGATTTCCAGCAAGCTGCTTATTACAACAGCAGAGCTGTTTGGCATGCTTTCCCCTGATTGCATTTATGGGCTGGTAGTTCCAACTTAAAAAAAAACTGGGAATGCAGGTGCTCAGATGAAATTGGATGGAATAAGGACTTACTCGGTCGTCCTTTTATGACATGGAGCTTGCTGTGGAAGCCATGGCAAGGTATGTTTGGCTTCCTTCCCAGAACAAAATATAAGAGAGAAATTTCAGGTGATTTAAAGTGTGTTTTGTACGGCATCCAGCTATCCAATAATTCTTAAATGGCTACCCACCACTATTGTTCTGTAAAGGGCACTTTGACATGAAATGGCTGTTTGCAAAGTGAATGTTAACCCAAGAAAGTGTTTCCGTCTTGTGGCTGATGGTGAAGGACGCATCTGAACATCAATGGAGGGGAGAGAGTGGCGCAGTGGTCAAAGCTACAGCCTCAGCACCCTGAGGTTGTGGGTTCAAACCCACACTGCTCCTTGTGACCCTGAGCAAGTCACTTAATCCCCCCCTTGCCCCAGGTACATTAGATAGAGTGTGAGCCCGCCAAGACAGACAGGGAAAAATGCTCGAGTACCTGAATAAATTCATGTAAACTGTTCCAAGGTCCCCTGGAAGAATGGTATAGAAAATTGAATAAATAAATAAATGATGAAAAAAATTAATGATGTATAAAAAAATTTAAAATGCTGATTGTTGTAACGGCAGTTCCAGACCAGTTGCTGCTTTTTGTTGCCAAAAGCCGACGCTGCTCTTCGAAAATGCCTCGGCTTATTTCAATGTTAAAGAGCCCATTTGCATGTCATTGTTGGAGACTGCTAAAGCCAGAGATAATCATTTTGATAACCGCCGGAAAACTGCTTAGCGATTGCGTTAAAGTTTTGAGAATCTGGGCCTCACCACCATTTAAAACTGAACATGGCTAAAGCCACTTCTTCTCTTCCCCCATTCTCCGTTTCTGCGGATAATTCTCTCATCCTCCCTGTCTTGTCAGTTTGCAACCTTGGAGTCATCTTTGACTCATTTCTCTCTTTCTCTGCCCAAATCTAACAGATGCTGAAGCCTGTTTCTTCCTCCAAAATCCAACCTTTCCTTTCTAAGCACACTACCAAAACCCTTTTCACCTCTCACCTAGATTACTGGAACTTGCTAACAGTGTCTCTATGCTCCTCAAATGACTTCATTGGCTTCCTATCCATTTCGGCATTCAGTTCAAAGTCCTCTTATTGACTTATAGAAACATGACGGCAGATGAATGACAAACGGCCCATCCGCAATAACTGTTATCTCTTCCTCTCTCCGAGAGATCCCCCGTGCCTATCTCAGGCCCTTTTGAATCCAGACACAGTCTCTGTCTCTACCACCTCTTCCAGGAGATTGTTCCACGCATCTACCACCTTTTCCGTAAAAAAGTATTTCCTTAGATTACTCCGGAGCCTATCACCTCTTAACTTCATCCTATGCCCTCTCATTCCAGAGCTTCCTTTCAAATGAAAGAGACTCGACTCATTTGCATTTACATTACATAGGTATTTAAACGTCTCTATCATATCTCCCCTCTCCCGCCTTTCCTCCAAAGTATACAGATTGAGATCTTTAATTCTGTTCCCATACACCTTACGACGAAGACAACACACCATTTTAGTAGCCTTCCTCTGGACCGACTCCATCCTTTTTATATCTTTTTGATGGTACGGTCTCCAGAATTGTACATAATAATCTAACTGCATTCATTCTGTAGCTCCTCGGTATCTCTCTTTATACTCCTTCCCAGGAAGTCCGTTCATCGGGTAAGTCTCTCTTATCTGTATCTTCCAGACTCCATCCCTTCTATCTTGCCACACCATATGCCTGGAACAGACTGCCTGAGTCAGTATGTCGAGTTCCATCTTTGGCAGTATTCAAATCTAGACTAAAAGCCCACTTTTTCGAGGCTGCTTTTAACTCCCAACTTCCACTCAGTTGTAAAGTACGCATGTCTGTTTTGTCATTCCCTCTCTGAGAAATTTCCTAGCCTCCGGTTTGTCTGTTTGAATTAGATTGTAAGCTCTATTGAGCAGGGATTTCTCTTATATTTTTAAAGTACAGCGCTGCAAACATCTGCCTATGCTATAGAAATTAGTAGTACTATTAAAAACACTGGACCTTTTTGTGATGTGTGTGCTGGGGGGGCTGAAAATGTAAACAGTGGCTTCCAGGTGCTGGAGACCCTGGGAATCATATCTGTATCAAAGTTCCAAATCAGAATAACATCTGCCCCCCCAAAACCTTTGAAAATATAGTGGAACCAGCACTGGTCCAAATAGCCTGCATAATTCTGTTCCAGCTTTAGGTGGTTTCCTGGGAAAACTTCATGCACTGAAATGTCTAGCAATGAAAACATTATTTCTTTCCTGTTTTTTTATTTAGTTACCTGTTTTCTTGGTTACATAATGAGTAGCTATTTTTGTAAGCCTGCTAATTGTAAAAGTGTGATCTCTCCATTTCTTGCTGCACATCTGTGGATGGTCAGGTAACAGCAGAATAAGCTTTGCTGACTGTCTTTGACACATCTGTATCTGAGAGGAGCATGTGGGCAAAGGGATGTATGTTAAATACAAAAGATAAATGCTGACCCTCCCCCATGTATATGGTCAGAATGGCGACGGAGCCTGTGTGGTATGTGAGTGCGGCCCCACTGATAACCTGGTTTGTTATATAGTATAACATGGTCTTGTTTTGGATACCCTGAAAGCCTTTTGCCTATGGCAGAGAGAATTTTGTATCGGAAAGACTTTTTCTGGTGGGCAGATAGGCAGGTATTATGCATTATAGTGTAAAACCTCTCTTGGCAATGAAGTGGTGAACCCTGCAGAAAGCCAGTTCTTAGCTCTGAAGAATGACCTCTGGGCTTTGGCATGAGATGGAACTGGATTTAGTGAAAGCTTACTGCCACCTATGGGACAGGACTGGTACTGGCACACATTGAACTATTACAGTAATTACTAGTAAAGAAATGACTGGAAGAAATTCTACTAAACAAACATTTATAGTAGATATTTCAGTCTCTTGGCAAATCTCTATAACTTATCCTCCCTCTGCTTTGAAATAAATCCTTTTAGAACTTCTGCTGATGGAAGCTTTTCAAGAAGGATGTCTTCCCTAATATTTTGCAGAGTCGCTTCCCTCACAACTGCACATGAGCAATGGCCTTCATTTTTGGAGGTCACATACATCCCTCAGCAGTATGGCTACAGCCTTCTGCCCTGTTCCTACCCCCATGGATGTTTCTACCGCAATGGGTGATGCTGCCGTGGGTCAGAAGGTGACACCCAAAGAGTTAACTGTTGCTTAAAAATCTGTTGAAATTCTACCCAAGCTAAAACCCGAGAGAATTTGGTAATGTTCCTTGTAATTGTCTCTGTTATGAAAATTTAGGTGGAATATGAGAAAGATTGGCAAACATTTTGGTTTTATTCATTCCTCTGCTGTTTCTTTAGATTTTATTCCTTAGCAGTATTTGTCACAATGGAAGTATGTTGTTAATGTCCTGATCTCTTTTAACTGTAATCCGCTTAGAACCGCAAGGCACAGGCGGAATAGAAATCACAAATGTAATGTAATGTAATGTAATAGCTTCTCAGTAACTCTCCCTTTTACAAAACCGTGAAAGTGGGTTTTAGCGCAGACTGGCGTGCTGAATTCTCTGCGCTGCTCCTGACACTCATAGGAACTGTATGAGCATCGGGAGAAGTGCAGAGCATTCGGGGCAGATTCTGTAAAGGACGTCTAACTTTAGGTATCTGCAATGTGGACATCTATCGACTTAGGCGTCCAAATAAAGTGGGTATTAAGCCAAATTAACGACTTTAACGAGCAATAATTGGAAGTTAGATGTCCAAATGCTGGACGCGATTCACAAAAGAGGCATCTACAGTTTCGTGGACGCCCATCGGAAAAAGCTGCACCTAACGGGATAGATGTTCATTTACAGAATCACATGCCATTCAGTATTATAATGTGTCTACCTAATGCCTAAAGTGTAGGTGTTACAAAAGCAGGTCTACTTATGTGCGTGAACTGGGGTGCTATATAGGCGTGACTTAGGCGTGCCGGAGGTATGTGTAAGTAGGTGAACGGGGCTTCTATTTTTGAGGGTATAGAGGACTCCAGTTTGATATTCAGGTCATAAGATGTTTAATAATGCATTACTTAAGCAAAGCACATGCATGCATGAGAGAAAGTTGTATGCCTACTGTCTCTGTGGTATGCAGATCTCTCATGCATATTCATTATTCTCAGAACCTGACCCATTGGCATCCCTCAAGGACTGGGCATGAATAGCTCTAGATTAAGGACTGGCTTTGTCACTTAGGCCCATGTTCTATAAACAGTAAGGGCCCTACCAATGCTTGTGTCCAAACACCATTTTAAAAGTGCTGGAATCGAGCCTCTGAAGGCACCTATCGGCCCCTAATACCACTGTACGTACGGCTAATGCCAGAAGCGGTGATAAGTGCTGGTAGGCGATTCCAGGGGCATGATTCACATCAAGGGTAGGTGCCAGAAATGTAGGCCTTGAAAACCCAGGCCTACCTTTGCTGGAGGCGCAATTCTCTAAATGGTGCAATTACGTGATTGACATGTGATTAGTGGCCGCTTTCTAGGCGGTCGCCATTAGCGGCACTGTTCAGAGAATCCAAACCTTAGTGCCTAGGGAAGGTTATAGACTCTACAGTTGATGACCGGCATGTTTTACTGAACTACCTGGGCACATTTATTTGGGAAATGGGAAAAACTTTTAAAATATTGATTGAAATGTTGATAGTTCTATTATGCTTGTTGCCATTTGGATCGGGATCCCATGGTCCATACTATGATACCAAGAATAGATAGAAATGAATGTTGGATCAGAGATAAACTAAAGCTTCAAGACCAAATAATAGCTTCTTATCATTAAGTTAATTGGCTGCAAGAATTTGATAGAAAGATTCTTTAAGGCAGGAACAGGAAAAGTAAAGTTCCACTAAGATAAATTGAAGACCTGAGACATTTATGCATTAGAAACAATAATGTGATTCCCCATCTTCCCAACTGGGTCAAGCTTGCATTCTTCAGCACTGACCTATGTTCCTGAAACAGAGTCTAGATCAGGAGACCAACATTTACCTAATTTTTTTTTAAACTGGGAAACCTGAATAAAGAATGAAGCAGCACATATTTCAGAAGGGGGCAGCCTGGAGTCATATTAAACTTCTATTTTGGGGGGTTAAAGAGGACTCCTCTTTGATAATAATAGAAAAAGATGTTTCATAATGCATTACTTGAGCAAAGCACATGAAAAATATCTAGCATACTAAACCTCATTCCCAAAAGCCTAAGAAGAGAATCCCTATTCACAACGGCTGTAGTTCAGAGCAAGTAGACATGTCTGATGCACAATCTTGACATCATTCTGACATCATCAATATGCACCTAGTGAGGTCAGCCCACGATGGGAATGTAATATAGATTAATGACCAAGTTAATGGAGTTCTCAATGATGCCCTCCCCAGCCCATCCTACACCAAATCACCACATATGGGGCACAGACCATGCAGGTCTGTCCAATGCTGGCCTTCGTTCTTTAATTTACATCCTTTGTTTTCTAATTAGAGATCCTCTTTGTTTATCCCACACTTTTTTAATTCCATCACCATTTTCCTCTCCACCACTTCCCTCGGGAGGGCATTCCAGGCATCTACCACCCTCTCCGTGAAGAAGAATTTCCTAACATTGCTCCTAAGTCTTCCTCCCAGTAACCTCAAATTATGCCCTCTAGTTTTACCATTTTTTTCTTCTCTGGAAAAGATTTGGTTCTATATTAATACCTTTCAAGTTTTAAGCATCTGTATCATATCTCCCCTGTCCCTCCTCTCAATCCAGAGTATTCATATTTAGGTCTTCCAGTCTCTTCTCATACTAGTTTTAGTTTAAACCCGTTACCATCCTAAAGCTGCCTAACTTGTTTCTAATTAGTTCAACTGGCACGGCACTTGACTGTGCCAATTAAAACCCAATTAAAATGCCATTTTAAAAAAGACAGGCATCTGAGGTTGCCTCCCAAAACTGAAGCTGTTCTCCCATCTAAGTAGGTGCCTAAGGTCACTATGGACATGGTTAACGTCAGAAGTGGCCTTAGGCACCATTAATCACCGCTATAGATGTGATTCTTGTGAAAGGTAGGCGCTTAAAACCCTACTTTTCCAGCATTACCTTTCACGTCCGGTATTGGGCAGACCTGTGTCCCATATATGGTGATTCGGTGTAGGGTAGGCTGAAGGTGGGCATCAATGGGAACTCCACTAATATGGAACAGGAGGATGTTACTGGCCAGACTTTAGGGTAGATAGCCTGCAAACAACGGGATGGTTGGATAGGCTGGAGTGAGCTTGGACGGCAATTTCAATGTTTGGAACCTAGGACAAGACCAGACTTTACAGTCTACGACCCAGAAGTATCAAAGAAGAGACAAGTTAATCTAATCATCTAATCGTGTATTTTTTTAATGAGTATCACTAATGGTCAGACTGGATGGACCGTCATTTACTATGTTACTATAGCTGTGATTCTGCATGACACCATTGCCTGATGGACACACGAATGGCGTCTTGTTTGAACTAGAGGCATTTGGGATAGTGCAGTGTCTTCTCTATCCTAGAGAGCTGTGTTATCAGGCACCAATTACTTTCGGCACTGAGGGAGAGCAGGGAGTGTTTCAGCAGCAAAGAGGGAACTGTCAGGTCCCCTCCATGTATTCATTTTCCTGAGCTTGCTTACTACAGGGAATAGGGGACTTGTATAGCCCTTTTTGCAACTTTGGCATTTCAAAGCGGTGGGCACTGGAGCATTAAGTGACTTGCCCAAGGTCACAAGGAGCAGCACCAGGATTTGATCTCACAACCTCTGGGTGCAGAGCAGAGGCAGCAGCTCTACCAGTGAGCCACAGCTTCAGTCTGTCCTAGTATGGCAACTCTTATGTTTGCTGAGTATAGGATAGCCAAGCCATTGTGACATCACTGATGAGGTGACTCTTAGGCATTGGAATGAGGCATTATGACATCACAATTTCAGCTCTGGAATTGCTACTCTTTGGGTTGCTAACAGGGACTTGTGACCTGGATTGGCTACAGGATATTGGGCTTGATGAAAGGGGAAGGGAATGGGGACTTCTACACTGCCTTTTGCATTCAAAATGGTGGGCACTGGGGGATTAATTGACTTGCCCAGGGTCACAAGGAGCAGCACTGGGATTTGATCTCGCAACCTCTGGGTGCAGAGGCAGCAGCTCAACCAATGAGCCACAGCCCTTCCTCTTAAGAAGCCCTTGCACTGATCTTGCTTTGATTTTCTAATTATGAACCTATGTGGAATGTCAAAAAAGGCACTTGGTTTCTAAAGTCCCCGTTATGCACATCTCCTGTCCCCCAAATGACACTGCTCGGAGGAAGAGTAACTATGTGCATGCATTCTGCATGCATTTGTCTATTTGATACAAAATGTGCATGCACGAACTCTACCCTGGGAACATCCACACATGACTCTTGTGTAAAAAGCAGGCATTCTGTTTTTGAATATACTGGGGCTTTTATGAAACTGTACATTTTTCCCCATCAAAATATGCTGGATACCGAAAAAGCTTAATAAACACCTATCAACGTAATGAGGCTTTAGGCTCTCAGCCTGAGCAATGCTCTTCAGTAATAATTTCATGAAGAATTGGAGGACAGGTCAAACGCTCAGAGCAGCCTTAAGCGCATCCCACTAGAGTCTTAAAAACTGTCAGCCGGCTTTGGCTCATTAAGAGAGAAAATGGATTTCTGGCTACTTGCCTTTCTTCATGAGTTTTGACTTTTTCCCTGAAGATTTCTCAGTACTTGCCCTCTCAGGTCACAAATTATTAATTAATTGACTAATTATTTGCATGTGAATCTGGGGATTGCATGCAAATTTGAATCCACAAAGCAAACACTGCACTCTTTTAAGCTAGAATAAAGCATCTCTTCAAGGTTTCCCAAGTTTGTGAGAGACTGGGGAGGAGGAGATGGATAAGACCATCCCATGACTTCATTTTTCTGATGATCATTATCAGTGGATGGAGAGAAAACATCTGGAGCCATATAAACCACATGTGGCTTGATTACGGCAGACAAAAGTCAATGAGAAACCATGAGGAAAACATCTGTAATTAAAGGGTATTTATTGGTCCTTATGTTTTTAATTTTAAATGATTAATAGCTGTGTTGATTATCATTTAATTTCTCTTGGTTTCAGAGGACCACAAACTTCCATGTGAATCCACAAAGCCCGTTCAGCACAAGTGAGGCACTTTCCCCACTTCCTGCCACTCACCCACCACATCTCAATCTTCTGGTGTAAGGGGCCGATTGTTGTCCTTGGGAATCAAAGGTCAAGTTCAGGAAATGATTTGGAAAATTCTGAGCACACTTTATAAAATGGTGGTTAGTGTATGTGTCGGTGTCAAGCTTTGGGCGCAAGGATTCACACCAACTGAAACCTAGTGTAAATCCTGGCACAGCCCCCGATTTTCAGCACTATGTAATCTAATCTTCTATTTCTGCGTTGGTCATAACTAGGTAGGCTCAAGGCGACTTATAGAGAGGGGAGAGGATGGAGAAGGGGGGAGGGAGAAGAGAAGAGGAGGGTAGGAGGGGGGAAGGAGAGGATACAGGTGATTAAGTGTCAAATAAATGAATTTTTCCGGAATATGGCGTGGTTAGGTTCTGTTCTGGTCATTTCAGTAAGGTCATCCCAAGTTTTTACACCTAGAAAGGTGAGCATGGAGTGGAAAACACGTGTGTATTGAAGATTTTTTGTGGAAGGGAGATTTAGAAGTATTCTGTTGAGGGTTCTGTGGGAAGTAGACCATGCTTTGGAGAAGAGCTGGATGTGGACAAATTCCTGATAAACTGGTGAGACTGGACTCATTTGGAGCACTGGTCTTGACCTTGGGGCCGCCGCATGAGTGGACTGCTGGGCAGGACGGACCATTGGTCTGATCCAGCAGCAGCAATTCTTATGTTCTTATGGGTGTAATTCTTTGGAGCACGCCTGACCTGTTCATCTGGCTCCTAAAGCCACACCCACTTTTGGGGTTGTGCTCGAGAGGATGTGTGTGTGGCTCGTAATAGAATCACACAAAGCCAGATCCATGTGTAAATCCAAACTGATTATTGGCTCATGAACTAATTATTTGCATGTGAATCTTGGGATTGCATGCAAATTTGGGCACCATTCGAAGTCAAATGCATTAGGGATGGGGTTTATGCTGTGGCTACCTGTGCACATGCATGCTGCTGACCTATTCCACACCAGACACTAACTCGTTATTGGCAATTCACTCTGATTTTTGACAGTTTGCTCTTGAGTAATTCCAACAAGGCCAATTTTTAATCCAGAAACACAGGTTTCCTGGCACAGGAGGGCTCAGAAACCTACAAGGTAAAGTACAAAGCCCTCTGTGGAGCCTTGAGCCTAGCAGATCTTCATTCCCTTAATTTTTTTAAAATCTAAAATTAAAATTACTTTACACTTATTTGTAAATACTTGGCCCAACATTCAGGGGGGGCTTATCCAGATAGGAGTATCTCGTACCCAGACAAACCCTGCACCGGGG
Organism: Geotrypetes seraphini; assembly: GCF_902459505.1. Taxonomy (NCBI): domain Eukaryota; kingdom Metazoa; phylum Chordata; class Amphibia; order Gymnophiona; family Dermophiidae; genus Geotrypetes; species Geotrypetes seraphini. The sequence continues at coordinate 188,474,841 of NC_047091.1, read as the reverse complement.
TCATAACCCAGATTTTCAGTGGCCCTTGTCCAGACTCTGGTGCTTTTCAGGCAGCGGCGGGAGACTGGGAGGAGCCAGGATTATCCGACTGGTGGCAATATATAGGGGGGTCATTATCAACATGAGCTACCGTTAAGACGTGCAATCCCAGTTATTAGGAACTAGGTCTCGCTGTGTAAAATGGGACCCGTGCTAAAATAGCACATTAGTGGTAAACTCACACCTTTCAACTGTAGCCCACATTGATCACATGATCCTCAGTCTACTAAGTGGAAGGGAGATGCCGAAAAGCTCTTTTTCATGGCTTCTACTGCTAGCAGAATAGCACAGAATGCAGTAAGTTAATCATATGCAAATTTTATGAGCAGCAAACATGGAAAAATGTGCATATCTCCTGAACAAAAAATGAAAATGTCAATATACATCGATGGTCTGCTCTTGCGATTTCTGAGAGGCTATTTACGCAGAGAAACAGGCACCACTCTGTTCTTTCAGTTTTGTTCCAACAAGCAAACATAGAAACATGATGGTAGATAAAGGCCAAATGGCCCATCCACTATCTCCTCCTCTCCCTAAAACTCTTAACATTTGCATCTCCTCTTCCTATAGGCTAAGGCTCTTTACACCTGCATTGTGAGGTCATAGAGCTTTAGGGTTATTGAAACATGATGGCAAATAAAGGCCAAATGGCCCATCCACAGCATCCACTATCTCCTCCTCTCCCTATTGGCTAAGGCTCTTAACATTTGCATCTCCTCTTCCCATAGGCTAAGGCTCTTTACACCTGCATTGTGAGGTCATAGAGCTTTAGGGTTATTGAAACATGATGGCAAATAAAGGCCAAATGGCCCATCCGCAGCATCCACTATCTCCTCCTCTCCCTATTGGCTAAGGCTCTTAACATTTGCATCTCCTCTTCCTATAGGCTAAGGCTCTTTACACCTGCATTGTGAGGTCATAGAGCTTTATGGTTATAGAAACATGATGGCAGATAAAGGCCAAATGGCCCATCTGCAGCATCCACTATCTCCTCCTTTCCCTATTGGCTAAGGCTCTTAACATTTGCATCTCCTCTTCCTATAGGCTAAGGCTCTTTACACCTGCATTGTGAGGTCATAGAGCTTTAGGGTTATTGAAACATGATGGCAAATAAAGGCCAAATGGCCCATCCGCAGCATCCACTATCTCCTCCTCTCCCTATTGGCTAAGGCTCTTAACATTTGCATCTCCTCTTCCTATAGGCTAAGGCTCTTTACACCTGCATTGTGAGGTCATAGAGCTTTATGGTTATAGAAACATGATGGCAGATAAAGGCCAAATGGCCCATCTGCAGCATCCACTATCTCCTCCTTTCCCTATTGGCTAAGGCTCTTAACATTTGCATCTCCTCTTCCTATAGGCTAAGGCTCTTTACACATGCATTGTGATGTCATAGAGCTTTATGATTAGAGAAACATAGAAACATGAGGGCAGATAAAGGCCAAATGGCCCATCCACTATCTCCTCCTCTCTCTATTGGCTAAAACTCAACATTTGCATCTCCTCTTCCTATAGGCTAAGGCTCTTTACACCTGCATTGTGAGGTCATAGAGCTTTATGGTTATAGAAACATGATGGCAGATAAAGGCCAAATGGCCCATCTGCAGCATCCACTATCTCCTCCTTTCCCTATTGGCTAAGGCTCTTAACATTTGCATCTCCTCTTCCTATAGGCTAAGGCTCTTTACACCTGCATTGTGAGGTCATAGAGCTTTAGGGTTATTGAAACATGATGGCAAATAAAGGCCAAATGGCCCATCCGCAGCATCCACTATCTCCTCCTCTCCCTATTGGCTAAGGCTCTTAACATTTGCATCTCCTCTTCCTATAGGCTAAGGCTCTTTACACCTGCATTGTGAGGTCATAGAGCTTTATGGTTATAGAAACATGATGGCAGATAAAGGCCAAATGGCCCATCTGCAGCATCCACTATCTCCTCCTTTCCCTATTGGCTAAGGCTCTTAACATTTGCATCTCCTCTTCCTATAGGCTAAGGCTCTTTACACATGCATTGTGATGTCATAGAGCTTTATGATTAGAGAAACATAGAAACATGAGGGCAGATAAAGGCCAAATGGCCCATCCACTATCTCCTCCTCTCTCTATTGGCTAAAACTCAACATTTGCATCTCCTCTTCCTATAGGCTAAGGCTCTTTACACCTGCATTGTGAGGTCATAGAGCTTTATGGTTATAGAAACATGATGGCAGATAAAGGCCAAATGGCTCATCCGCAGCATCCACTATCTCCTCCTCTCCCTATTGGCTAAGGCTCTTAACATTTGCATCTCTTCTTCATATAGGCTAAGGCTCTTTACACCTGCATTGTGAGGTCATAGAGCTTTATGGTTATAGAAACATGATGGCAGATAAAGGCCAAGCGGCCCATCCACAGCATCCACTCCTCCTCTCCTTAAGAAATCACACGTACCCATCCCATGCTTTCATGAATTCAGACACAGTCTCTGTCTTCATCTCCATCTCTTCTGAGAGACTGTGCAGTATTAACTTGTATTAAAATGTATGCTAGAAAACTCCTTATGCTGCTGTCCCGATATTTAAACCGGTGCCTGGCTAGGACAGCCTCTTTGCTATGCTTACTTCAGCCACTCAACCAGTTAACAGTCTGAATCCCACTGCTAACCAGTACCAGACCACCCAGGCATTACTCAAGTTCCAACTGTGGACAGTAACATTGAGTATCAGCGATGGGCAAACGTGAGCAACTTAACCAGGAACGAGGCTCTCTTGATGCTTCAATTGCTTTGAATATCAGGCCATAGGTCTCGTTACATAATTTAGGACTTGTGCCAAGAAAGACCTGTTGTTTTAACATGTGCTTAACGGAGGCTCCTAATTCTCCAGTCTTATGTTTTAAACTGTTGCCGTTTCCATACAAAATTATTTAAAGCATGTTTTCTATTTGTATTCACAACCTGCCTAGCAAATAATTTTCAACCATTTATCTCTGTCTATTCTTAATTTAAATGCATCTGGACTTCAGCTTTACCACAACCTCACTATCAGGACATTGTAACATCAGCGCTGGGCCAGCATCCTTCAAAGATCTCACTGTGAACCTAGTGCTCCCAAGAGACTGTTGGCTTTTCACCAGCACCCTAATCACATGAGAGAGCCAAGATCCTGAGCCTGTTCCCAAAGAGAGAACACTAGGAAACCGAGCTCACATTCACACTCACATGCTACATGCAATTCTCAACAGATGCATTACACAATATTTATTTATCCCGTTCTCCCAGGAGCTCAGAACGGGTTACAATTAACATTCACAATAAAATTACAGGACAAAGGCATTCGTAACAAAGAGAGGGGAAGAAGACGAGAAGGAAGGAGAGGGGGAGCACAGGGGGAGAGGGATGGGAAGAGGGAAGTAATTGGGTAGTGGGGGGGGAGGAGACGGGGAAGGGGAGCAAGGAGGAGGAATTTTGTTGATGCTGTTCAGTTGAAGAGATGGGTCTTCAGCGTTTTCCAGAAGGTCATCAGCGAGTCAAGTGGTTCCAAAGATGGGGGATGATGTGGCTGTATGAGCGGTTATGAGCTGTCTTCGGTAGGGTGAGTGGCCACCCTGGGCTTTTTATTTATTTGGTTTCAGATCCCTTCCTCCCAGAAGAGCTCAGAACGGATTAGTAGTTTATATACATAATAAGGCAAATTTATGCAAAGTGATGGCTGAACATTGATAAAATGTCAAAATATAGTTAAAGTATGGTAAAGCCTAATATGGCAAAACATGGTATGGTGAGACAAAGCATGGCGAGCAGTATGACAATATAAAAACCCAAAAGAGGCAAGCAAGATGTCTAAATCCAGCCGGAAGTGCTACATCCAACAAAGAGAAGCTCTCTCTTCTGTTGTTACATTCATAATTACATCTCAATAACTTAAAACTAATAGACTTCCACTCATTCCCAAGTGAAAACTGACAAACTTTCCTCACTCCCTACAAACACAGATGATCATAAAACTGTCAACCTGTAGACTTCAGCAACCAATGCAGGAAATACTTATCAAACATATCCTACAATTAGGCGTTAACAAACCGCTTGGTCTTTAACAAGTTCATAAAATTGAGGTAGTCAGGTTAGGAAAAGTCCATAGTCAACTGTTGAGACAAACATGGTGGAAGCCACTGCTTGCCCCAGATCGGTAGCATGGAATGTTGCTACTATTTGGCCACCATGAGAATGGGCTACTAGGCTAGATGGACCCAGTAAGGCTATTCTTATGTCCACTATAAAAAGCACCTCGTAATGAAAGTCATGTTGATAACTTCCCCTTAGAATAAACGGCACTGAAGGAGAAAGTCTTCAATGTTGGCTGCCGTTAACAGATGTTTTTGGAAATTCCAGTTGTTTGTTTCTATACTACATTTATATACAGCCTACCACTACACGGTGTACAAAATTAGACGATACTAAAAAACCCAGCATTTTTCCATCCTGCATCCAATCTTGCCTAAACAAGTACATTTTCAGACTTTCTTAAACTGCTGGAAGGTAAAACAGCCCCGCAATGTACTTGGGAGAGCATTCCATAGCGTTGGTCCTGCAGTTGAAAAAGCGCCGTCAATGGTTTAAATTAGAAGTCATCCTTCCACTGTATCGTGCAATGGTGCGCCCGCACCTGGAGTACTGTGTCCAGTACTGGTCGCCATACCTCAAGAAGGACATGGCAGTACTTGAGGGAGTCCAGAGAAGAGCAACTAAGCTAATAAAGGGTATGGGGGACCTCTCATATACTGACAGACTGAAAAGGCTGGGGCTTTTCTCCCTGGAAAAGCGGACACTTAGAGGGGACATGATAGAAACCTTCACGATCCTGAAGGGTATAGAAAAGGTAGACAGGGACAGATTTTTCAGATTATGGGGAACCACAAGTACAAGGGGGCACTCGGAGAAATTAAAAGGGGACAAGTTTAGAACAAACACTAGGAAGTTCTTTTTCACCCAGAGGGTGGTGGATGCATGGAATGCGCTTCCGGAGGTTGTGATAGGCCGGAGCACGTTACAGGGCTTCAAAGAAGGTTTGTATAGGTTCCTAGAGGATAAAGGGATTGAGGGGTACAGATAGGAGTTGAGGTAGGTTATAGGGAAAGTCAGGGACCACTGCTCAGGCAATAGGTCTGATGGGCCGCCGTGGGAGTGGACCGCTCAGTGGAGGCAACTTTTTATGTTCTTAGACACTACGACATTCTTCTCCTCGTTAATCTGTAGTGACTTTTAGAAGCGTACATCTTTAGCACTTGTTTAAAGTAGAATGGCATTTCACAATCTCAGCTCTTAAATAACTGGCACAGTAATTTTTACTGAATTCTAAATTTGACATGTAGCTATTGTAATCTTTTCAAAACAGGGCTTGGCACATCACCAGCCATATTTGCCGCAGCATTCTGAACTACCTGAAGAGCTTGAAGTTTTGCTGCCGATTAGACTTTTGTAATGCATTGTATATTGGATTAATCTATACAAGACTTGGAACAACTCGAAAGTCTGATGCTGTAAGCATTGGCTTCAATTTACGAATTAGTCTTTAAATAATAATAACAACAATTTATATACTGCAGGACCATGAAGTTCTATGCGGTTTACAATGATTAAAGATGTTACAGATTGAATGGAATAAACAAAGTACAAACTTAGTGATTAACAGTTCTAGAGATCGTTTGTTGAGAATTAAGATTAAATAGGTTGGTTTCCTAAGTATTTCAGGACTAGTAACTAGGTGGTGTTGCCTAAAATGAGATGTGATAAAATAACATGAATTAGTAGTAACATAACCTATCTTAACATTAGCCCACATTGATCACTTCCTCCTTCCCCTCCCCTCCCCCCATCTTAGTGTGAAGAGTTTCAGCCTCTGGTGACCAGAGTTGATATTGTGATGTCATAATGCCTTATTCCACCAATGAGCCAACTTCATCAGTGATGTCACAATGGCTTCATTGTCCTAAACCTGGCTCATTCTGATATTGTGATGTCATAATGCCTCATTCCACCAACAAGAGCCAACCTCATCAGTGATGTCACAATGGCTGGATTGTCCTATACTTGACTCACTTTTATTACGGTACATAGAGCAGAGATTTCCATTTCCAGAGTCATTTCTTTTTCTTAGGTCTTGTTGCATAAAATGGGAAGGTTTATCAGTAGCCCACATTGGAGAGCAAGGGGCCTAGTGATCAATCTTAAATTACTGCTGGTGTGTCCACCTAGGGAAAGGGAATAGGACTTGTATACTGCCTTTTTGTGGTCACACATGAGTTAAAGTGTTTTCTATTTGTATTCATAACCTTCCTAGTAAATAATTTTAAATCATTTACCTCTGTCTGTTCTTAATTTAAATGCATCTGGACTTCTTCATCCGTTACCACGACCTCGCTATCAGGACATTAAAACTTCAACATTTTGCCAGTATCTATCAAAGATCTCTTACTGTGAGCCAAATACTCCCAAGAGACTGTCGGCTTTCCCCTAACGTTGATTTAAAAGCTGCTCTCACTCTTATTTAAATGTGAGCCCCAGCAACCTAGTATAGGAGAGACAGACTCCAATTAGACACTGTGAGATCCAGGTATATATTATATCCCAAAATGGTAGGCATATAGTTAGGGTTACCAGATTTTACTCCTGTAAAATCCAGACCCATGGCCCTGGCCCTGTTAACATAGAAACATAGAAGATGATGCCATCAAGTCTGCCCACTCTGCTTACCCACCCACTGCCCTAATGACCCAATTTCCTTCGTAGGGATCCCACAATGGTATCCCATTTATTCTTAAAGTCTGGCACGCTGTCTGCCTCGATCACCTGCCCCCTCAACCTGTCTTGTGCTCGGAGTCGCGTCAGGAGGGCATATGCGCAGATGTGGCGTGATGACATTGCATGCATGCACGTGTGTGCAGATGCACTCCTGACACAGTCCCAAGCTGGAAGCTTTTCAAAACCCGGACGGACATGTCCTCTAAAAAGCAGACATGTCCAGGTAAATCTGGTAACCCTACATATAGTCACAGGATAAAAATCTTGTATGAAACAAAATACAATAAAGAATCTTTACAGAGAATTTTCCTGTGTGAATGGGAAGAGTAAAGTGACTGGCGTATCCTATCATCCACCTGGACAAGATGAAGAGACACAACAAAATGCTAAATGAATTGAGGATGCCTGGAATGCGCTCCCAAAAGAGGTGGTGGAGAGTAAAACTGTGATTGAGTTCAAACATAGTAACATAGTAACATAGTAGATGACGGCAGATAAAGACCCGAATGGTCCATCCAGTCTGCCCAACCTGATTCAATTTAAATTTTTTTTTTTTTTTTTCTTCTTAGCTATTTCTGGGCAAGAATCCAAAGCTTTACCCGGTACTGTGCTTGGGTTCCAACTGCCGAAATCTCTGTTAAGACTTACTCCAGCCCATCTACACCCTCCCAGCCATTGAAGCCCTCCCCAGTCCATCCTCCACCAAACGGCCATACACAGACACAGACCGTGCAAGTCTGCCCAGTAACTGGCCTAGTTCAATCTTTAATATTATTTTCTGATTCTAAATCTTCTGTGTTCATCCCACGCTTCTTTGAACTCAGTCACAGTTTTACTCTCCACCACCTCTCTCGGGAGCGCATTCCAGGCATCCACCACCCTCTCCGTAAAGTAGAATTTCCTAACATTGCCCCTGAATCTACCACCCCTCAACCTCAAATTATGTCCTCTGGTTTTACCATTTTCCTTTCTCTGGAAAAGATTTTGTTCTACGTTAATACCCTTTAAGTATTTGAACGTCTGAATCATATCTCCCCTGTCTCTCCTTTCCTCTTCTAGGGTATACATATTCAGGGCTTCCAGTCTCTCCTCATACGTCTTCTGGCGCAAGCCTCCTATCATTTTCGTCACCCTCCTCTGGACCGCCTCAAGTCTTCTTACGTCTTTCGCCAGATACGGTCTCCAAAACTGAACACAATACTCCAAGTGGGGCCTCACCAATGACCTGTACAGGGGCATCAACACCTTCTTCCTTCTACTGACTACGCCTCTCTTTATACAGCCCAGAATCCTTCTGGCAGCAGCCACTGCCTTGTCACACTGTTTTTTCGCCTTTAGATCTTCGGACACTATCACCCCAAGGTCCCTCTCCCCGTCCGTGCATATCAGCTTCTCTCCTCCCAGCATATACGGTTCTTTCCTATTATTAATCCCCAAATGCATTACTCTGCATTTCTTTGCATTGAATTTTAGTTGCCAGGCATTAGACCATTCCTCTAACTTTTGCAGATCCTTTTTCATATTTTCCACTCCCTCTTCGGTGTCTACTCTGTTACAAATCTTGGTATCATCTGCAAAAAGGCACACTTTTCCTTCTAACCCTTCAGCAATGTCACTTACATACATATTGAACAGGATTGGCCCCAGCACCGAACCCTGAGGGACTCCACTAGTCACCTGTCCTTCCTTCGAGCGACTTCCATTAACCACCACCCTCTGGCGTCTGTCCAACAGCCAGTTTCTGACCCAGTTCACCACTTTGGGTCCTAACTTCAGCCCTTCAAGTTTGTTTAACAGCCTCCTATGAGGAACTGTATCAAAGGCTTTGCTGAAATCCAAGTAAATTACATCTAGCATATGTCCTTGATCCAGCTCTCTGGTCACCCAATCAAAAAATTCAATCAGGTTCGTTTGGCACGATTTACCTTTTGTAAAGCCATGTTGCCTCGGATCCTGTAACCCATTAGATTCAAGAAAATACACTATCCTTTCTTTCAGCAACACTTCCATTATTTTTCCAACAACTGAAGTGAGGCTCACCGGCCTGTAGTTTCCTGCTTCATCCCTGTGACCACTTTTATGAATAGGGACCACACCCGCTCTCCTCCAATCCCCAGGAGTCACTCCCGTCTCCAGAGATTTGTTGAACAAGTCTTTTATAGGACTCGCCAGAACCTGTCTGAGCTCCCTTAGTATCCTGGGATGGATCCCGTCTGGTCCCATCGCTTTGTCCACCTTCAGTTTTTCAAGTTGCTCATAAACACCCTCCTCCGTGAACGGCGCAGAATCTACTCCATTTTCTCGTGTAACTTTGCCAGACAATCTCGGTCCTTCTCCAGGATTTTCTTTTGTGAACACAGAACAGAAGTATTTGTTTAGCACATTTGCTTTCTCCTCATCACTCTCCACATATTTGTTCCCAGCATCTTTTAGCCTAGCAATTCCATTTTTTATCTTCCTCCTTTCACTAATATATCAGAAAAAATTTTTATCTCCCTTTTTTACATTTTTAGCCATTTGTTCTTCCGCCTGTGCCTTCGCCAAACGTATCTCTATCTTGGCTTCTTTCAGTTTCACCCTGTAGTCCTTTCTGCTCTCCTCTTCTTGGGTTTTTTTATATTTCATGAACGCCAACTCTTTCGCCTTTATTTTCTCAGCCACTAGGTTGGAGAACCATATCGGCTTCCTTTTTCTCTTGTTTTTATTGATTTTCTTCACATAAAGGTCCGTAGCCATTTTTATCGCTCCTTTCAGCTTAGACCACTGTCTTTCCACTTCTCTTATGTCCTCCCATCCTAACAGCTCTTTCTTCAGGTACTTTCCCATTGCATTAAAGTCCGTACGTTTGAAATCTAGGACTTTAAGTATCGTGCGGCCGCTCTCCACTTTAGCCGTTATATCAAACCAAACCGTTTGATGATCGCTACTACCCAGGTGAGCACCCACTCGAACATTCAAAGAAGCGTGGGATGAACACAGAAGATTTAGAATCAGAAAATAATATTAAATATTGAACTAAGGCCAAAACTGGGCAGACTTGAATGGTCTGTGTCTGTATATGGCTGTTTGGTGGAGGATGGGCAGGGGAGGGCTTCAATGGCTGGGAGGGTGTAGATGGGCTGGAGTAAGTCTTAACAGAGATTTCGGCAGTTGGAACCCAAGCACAGTACCGGGTAAAGCTTTGGATTCTTGCCCAGAAATAGCTAAGAAGAAAAAATTTTTTTAAAAAAAATTTAAATTGAATCAGGTTGGGCAGACTGGATGGACCATTCGGGTCTTTATCTGCTGTCATCTACTATGTTACTATGTTTAATCCAAGAATAAGCACAAAGGGGCCAAAGGAAAATAAAAGCCGTTAAAAACAGTATGGCCTGTCTGTTCTGCCCACTCATGTCATCTGCTGTCCCTTTCTCTCCCTTAGAGATTCGCGAGAGAAGGCCAAAGTCAGAGAATCAGCTATGAGCAGGGAATCCTGTCCATTAGTGATATCAAGGCAACATGGACGACATGTTCAAAGGTGCGAGATTCAAGGGGATGCCTTTTTGGAACTCCTTTGGAACCTTGAAAAGGGGTTGAGGGACTGCAGAAGTTACAGCGGTTGAGTTCTTTGGTTTGTGGGTTTGTTGGTAAATGTCAAAGGTGAGGGGAAAACTGGGGATGTTCTGCATCCATTCCATTATGGAAACCAGCACTAGGAGATCTACTATTTTTTCAGTTATAGCTCCGCAGCTCTGGAATAATTTACCAAATTCTTTTTGTGGGGAAACCTCGTTAGAAAAATTCAAAGGCTCTCTAAAAAGCTTTCTGTGTAAGGATACATTTGAGGCATAGACAAGACAACCAGTCTTTCCTTCCTTATTTTTCGCTTTTTGCCCTCCCCTAAGGGCTCCTTTAACTAAGGTGCGCTAGCGGTTTTAGTGCCTGCTACAAAGCCATGCACGCTAAATGCGAACGCCTCCATAGAGCTTGCATTAGTATTTTTTGTTTAGCGCGTACTAAAAACGCTAGTACACCTTAGTAAAAGGATCCCTAAACGTTCTCTTTCTGCTTTAACGATTGTAGCCCATCCCCCCTTTCCTTTTGTATCTGAACTGAATTTTATTTGTATATATTATTTTGTATTAAATTGCCATATGTGGGGTTTTTTCTCCCTATTTTAAATTTGAAATATTTGACATTGCGTGCACATCAAATTTTAATAAAGCTTGAAACTTTTGGGGGGTTTCAAAGGGCAATGTCACCTAAAGCCCTTCCCCTTGCTATCTGCCCTCACCACCGAGATGATCTACGGATTTGTCCCAATCTGTCCAAGCTTTGTTTTAGACACTGATCGGAAAGGAGGGATTTGTGAGCATCTCCAGAAGAACATTCATCATCAAAAGCTATGAAAGTTTCTTGGACCTAGAGAAGAGGAGAGTCTTCTGGGATAGAGAAAGCTGAGGAGAGGGGGGAAGCTTTTGACAAAGTTCCTCAAGAGGGGTTCCTGAAAAAATTAGAATCATGGGATAGGAGACAATGTTCAGTTGTGGATTAGGAATTTGTTATTGGACAGAAAACAGAGGGTAGGGTTAAATGGCCATTTGCAGGGATCTGTACTGGGACCAGTGCTATTTAACTTATTTATAAATGGTCTGAAAACTGGAATGATGAGTGAGGTGATTAAATTTGCAGATGACACTAAACTGTTCAAAGTTTAAAACGCAGGCAGACTGAAAAATTGCAGGCAGATGTTAGGAAATTGGAAGACTAAATGACAGATTCATGTGGACAAATGCAAAGTGATGCACATTGGGGAGAATAACCCAAATCAAAGTGGCCAAATGGGGGTCAGCACCCAAGAAAAAGGTCTGAGTGTCATTGTAGACAATACACTGAAACCTTCTGCCCAATGTATGGCAGTAGCCAAAAAAGATGCTAGGAATTATTAGAAAAGGGACGGTAAACAATGCCCCTGTATGGCTCCATGGTGCAACCTCACCTAGAGTATTGTGTTCAATTCTGGTCTCCTTTATCTCAAGAAAGATATAGCGGCACTAGAAAAGGTTCCAAGAAGATGGTAAAGGCGGATGGAACTCCTCTCGTATGAGGAAAGACTGAAACGGTTAGGGCTCTTCAGCTTTGAAAATAGACATCTGAGGGGCGATTTGATTGAAATCTACAAAATCCCGAGTGGAGTAGGACGGGTACAAGTGGATTGATTTTTCACTCTGTCAAAAATTACAAAGACTAGGGGACACTCGATGAAGTTACAGGAAAATACTTTAAAAACTAATAGGAGGAAATATTTGTTCACTCAGAGAATAATTAAGCTCTGGAACGCATTGTGAGAGGTTGTGGCAAGATTGGATAGTGTAGCTGGATTTAAGAAGGGTTTGGCCAATTTCCTAAAAGCGGCCACCAATATTGGCATCCTATAGAGAATCTGGGCCTTAGTGTATAATTAAACTCTTGAATTCATCATCACAGAATGTGGCAAAAGTGGTTGGTGTAACAGGGTTTAAAAAAAAAAAGTTGGTAAATTCCTAAAAGATAATATCAAGTTATTAAGGTGGGCTTGGGAAAATTCACTTATTAGTAGGATAAACAGCATAAAATCTCTATTACTTTTTTGGGATCTGGCCAGGTATTTGTGACTGGGCTTGAAGGACCTTTAGTCCGACCCAGTGTGGCAATGTTTATATTGATGGATTTGATTATTTTGCTGCCCTGCAAGAGACTTCTACAGAGAAGACCTGTCACTACGGTTTTAGGATATCCTAAAATCTGACTGGCAGGTGGTTCCTCCAGCCAGATTTGAGAACCCAGAGAGGGTAAGGAGGTTGCTTTCTTAAGTTGTGTCCTAAAACACTTGTCCTCAGTACAGGCTATTCTTTTGTTAATTTTCTGTTTTTGTTTTTCAGATGTCCCTCTAGTATATTTTGTGCAGAGAGATGAAGAACTTAGGGGGCCTTTTACTAAAGGTTGGCATGTGTTATCAGCTACAGGAGCTAATTTATTCCTTTGGGCAATGCTGCACATAACTTGCACTAACCATTAGAAAAAGCTCTCCTTATTTTTATTCTATTTCTAAACTGTTCTCCCCCCAGGTGAGCTCACAACGGTTTACATGGACTTATTCAAGCATTTTTCCCTGTCTGTCCTGGTGGGCTCACAATCTTTGTAATATACCTGGAGCAATGGGGGTGGGGGGGGGGATTAAGTGACTTGCCCAAGGTCACAAGGAGCAGCGTGGGTTTGAACCCACCTGAGACTGTAGCTTTAACCACTGCACCAAGTAAAGGACAATCCAGCCATTGTGACATCACTGATGAGGTTGGCTCTTATTGGTAGAGGGAGGCATTATGACATCATAATATCAGCTCTGGTTGAAACTTTTCACACTGTTTATTTATTCAATTTTCTATAGTATTCTCCCAGGGGAGCTCAGAATGTATTACATGAATTTATTCAGGTACTCAAGCATTTTCCCCTGTCTGTCCTGGAGCAATGGAGGCATTAAGTGACTTGCCCAGGGTCACAAGGAGCAGTGTGGGTTTGAACCCAGAACCTGAGTGGGCTGCGGCTGTAGCTTTAACCACTGTACCATGCTCTCCCTTTAGATCAGTGGTCTCAAACTCGTGGCCTGGGGGCCACTTGCAGCCCGCCAGGTACTATTTTGAGGCCCTCGGTATGTTTATCATAACCACAAAAGTCAAATAAAGCAGTTTCTTGATCCTATGTCTCTTTAGCTATAAATTCATAGTAACATAGTAACATAGTAACATAGTAGATGACGGCAGATAAAGACCCGAATGGTCCATCCAGTCTGCCCAACCTGATTCAATTTAAATTTTTTTTATTTTTATTTTTATTTTCTTCTTAGCTATTTCTGGGCGAGAATCCAAAGCTTTACCCGGTACTGTGCTTGAGTTCCAACTGCCAAAATCTCTGTTAAGACTTACTCCAGCCCATCTACACCCTCCCAGCCATTGAAGCCCTCCCCAGCCCATCCTCCACCAAACGGCCATACACAGACACAGACCGTGCAAGTCTGCCCAGTAACTGGCCTAGTTCAATCTTTAATATTATTTTCTGATTCTAAATCTTCTGTGTTCATCCCACGCTTCTTTGAACTCAGTCACAGTTTTACTCTCCACCACCTCTCTCGGGAGCGCATTCCAGGCATCCACCACCCTCTCCGTAAAGTAGAATTTCCTAACATTGCCCCTGAATCTACCACCCCTCAACCTCAAATTATGTCCTCTGGTTTTACCATTTTCCTTTCTCTGGAAAAGATTTTGTTCTACGTTAATACCCTTTAAGTATTTGAACGTCTGAATCATATCTCCCCTGTCTCTCCTTTCCTCTAGGGTATACATATTCAGGTCTTCCAGTCTCTCCTCATACGTCTTCTGGCGCAAGCCTCCTATCATTTTCGTCGCCCTCCTCTGGACCGCCTCAAGTCTTCTTATGTCTTTCGCCAGATACGGTCTCCAAAACTGAACACAATACTCCAAGTGGGGCCTCACCAATGACCTGTACAGGGGCATCAACACCTTCTTCCTTCTACTGACATTATCATTAAGACTTAGCCAAAAGGAAAGATTTCTACCTCCTGCAAAATTGTCATTTCTTTAATATGACATGAACTATTTTACCTACAAATCCAAAATGTGGCCCTGCACAGGGTTTGAGTTTGAGACCACTGCTTTAGACTGAGTGCTTGAGCCGTACCTTGTCATGAAGGCAGGCTTCTCTATAGGAGCATTTAATTAGTTAAGGATTAGCTTTCCTTCTGGTTTCTAAATTGGTTTTTATTTCTTGATTTTAAATTAAGGAGCAATATACAATATTATGAACCATTTTTTTTGCCTTATAAATTTTTTTTTTTAATACTTGCATGTTAACACATCCACAGGAAAAGAGTTTTATCATATTCTCATTTGTTTCTTTGATTTATTTTGGGATTTGGAAGTTTAATAAAAAGTAAATTTAAAAATGAGAAATTAGGCTGACAAATTGGGCAACACGATAGCTGCGGTTTCATTTATCCCAATATTGATTGGGTAAATGTCTCATCACGGCATGCTAGTTAGGTATAATTTCTAGAGGTTATAAATGATGCTTCAAAGGAGCAGCTGGTTCTGGAATTGATGAGAAGGGAAACTGTCGCTGAATCCCAGAACATGCTAACAGTGTTGGGGTGACTTGGTCATAATTACTGGAAGACAGAAACTAAACAAAAGTGCCGCCTTTAATTTTAAATAGGGAGAGGAAAAAAAAAAAAAAAAGGATCAGTTGCCAGTTTTAAGCATTTTGGGGAGGCTTCGACATTATTAAAAAATAATGAACTGATACTTGAAAGGATTTAAATCCCGCTGAGCAGTACTTAAGTGAGAAGTGCTTCTGAACTTTGCCTGCGACTGGGATGATCTGAGGGGAAGGGGGAGAGGAGGGAGTCGGGGGAAAAGGCAGTGAGGATATTCAGTCAGATAACCGGTTATCTAAATGCAGAAAGTTATGACAGCACAAAGGGCCTCCAACTTTCCAGAGTTCAATTAATTGGGCTGCAGTGGCTTACCTAGTATATGTGACCCCCCTCCCCTGTTTTATGAAGCTGCATTAGGCCTTTTTATCGCTGGTTGTGGCAGAAAAAGCTCCAGCGCTTATAGAATTCCTATGAGCTTCAAAGCTAATATCACCACTGCTAGCGATTAAAAAAAAAAAAAAAAAGCCTGCCTCTGCCCCCCTCTCTCCTCCCCGCTGCCATAAGTGTCTGCCCCCTCTCTCCTCCCCGCTGCCATAAGTGTCTGCCCCCTCTCTCCTCCCCGCTGCCATAAGTGTCTGCCCCCTCTCTCCTCCCCGCTGCCATAAGTGTCTGCCCTCTCTCTCCTCCACGCTGCCATAAGTGTCTGCCCCCTCTCTCCTCCCCGCTGCCATACGTGTCTGCCCCCTCTCTCCTCCCCGCTGCCATAAGTGTCTGCCCCCTCTCTCCTCCCCGCTGCCATAAGTGTCTGCCCCCTCTCTCCTCCCCGCTGCCATAAGTGTCTGCCCTCTCTCTCCTCCCCGCTGCCATAAGTGTCTGCCCCCTATCTCCTCCCCACTGCAATAAGTGTCTGCCCTCTCTCTCCTCCCCGCTGCCATAAGTGTCTGCCCCCTCTCTCCTCTCCGCTGCCATAAGTGTCTGCCCCCTCTCTCTTCCCCACTGCCATAAGTGTCTGCCCCCTCTCTCCTCCCCGCTGCCATAAGTGTCTGCCCCCTCTCTCCTCCCCGCTGCCATAAGTGTCTGCCCCCTCTCTCCTCCCCGCTGCCATAAGTGTCTGCCCCCTCTCTCCTCCCCGCTGCCATAAGTGTCTGCCCCCTCTCTCCTCCCCGCTGCCATAAGTGTCTGCCCTCTCTCTCCTCCACGCTGCCATAAGTGTCTGCCCCCTCTCTCCTCCCCGCTGCCATACGTGTCTGCCCCCTCTCTCTTCCCCACTGCCATAAGTGTCTGCCCCCTCTCTCCTCCCCGCTGCCATAAGTGTCTGCCCCCTCTCTCCTCCCCGCTGCCATAAGTGTCTGCCCCCTCTCTCCTCCCCGCTGCCATAAGTGTCTGCCCCCTCTCTCCTCCCCGCTGCCATAAGTGTCTGCCCCCTCTCTCCTCCCCGCTGCCATAAGTGTCTGCCCTCTCTCTCCTCCCCGCTGCCATAAGTGTCTGCCCTCTCTCTCCTCCCCGCTGCCATAAGTGTCTGCCCTCTCTCTCCTCCCCGCTGCCATAAGTGTCTGCCCCCTCTCTCCTCCCCGCTGCCATACGTGTCTGCCCCCTCTCTCCTCCCCGCTGCCATAAGTGTCTGCCCTCTCTCTCCTCCCCGCTGCCATAAGTGTCTGCCCCCTCTCTCCTCCCCGCTGCCATAAGTGTCTGCCCCCTCTCTCCTCCCCGCTGCCATAAGTGTCTGCCCCCTCTCTCCTCCCCGCTGCCATAAGTGTCTGCCCCCTCTCTCCTCCCCACTGCCATAAAGTAAGAGCTGTTTTGAATCCAAAAGGAGTGAAGGAGAGCCAACCAATATGTTCCTACTTTGGGCCATGACACCAATGTTTCTCATCATTCATTCCTACCAGAACATCTGGCCTTGATCACACATGCAGAACACAGACCAACCCTATGCAAATGCAGGAAGACAAATTAAAAGTCCTAATAGACACAATGAAACATGTGGTACAACACCAGAGAAATAGAAAGAAATGCATAGCAGCAGATATAAATTCTCAAAACCAACATATTTCAATCATTAAATAGGGGAAAACACCCTCCAGGGTTTCAAGACTAAGCTGGACAAGTTTCTGCTAAACTGGGACGTACGCTGGACTCATTTAGAGCACTGGTCTTTGACCTGGGGGCCGCCACGTGAGCGGACTGACCCAGCAGCAGCAATTCTTATGTTTATTTCTCTTACCTTTATTGTCTGGTGATTTTGTTTTTCTACACATGTTTCCCCAGTATCTGGTTGCACTTCCTTCTGTCTGTGCCCTTAACTAGGGCTACCAGTTTTACCCAATTCATAGCCACACCCACAGGCCCGCCCAGTTCCGTCCCATTCCAACTGCATCACACCCCATTCTGCCCCCAGCCCAGCTCCCATACGGCGGATGCGATGCGATGATGTCACGTGCACGTGCGTGTGATATCACCGTATTGTGTCTTCACAAGCACTGATGCCTCCTCCTGACACGATATTTATAAGAAGCTTTTCAAAGCCTGGACAAAGTGCCAGGTTTTGAAAAGCTGTGCGGACCCACGGCCATGTCCTCGAAAAGGAGGAAATCCGGACGTCTGGTAACCCTACCCTTAGCTCTATTTTCAGAGCCTTCTTATTGATTTGCTGTTTCTCTCCCCTACATCCATCTGCTGTGCTTATGAGGGTGGTAGTTAACGGTACCCTCTCTAAAACATTGGAGGTGACCAGTGGAGTACCGCAGGGCTCAGTCTTGGGCCCGCTCCTTTTCAACATATTCATAGGGGACCTAACTCAGGGGCTTCAAGGTAAGATAACGTTATTCGCTGACGATGCCAAACTATGCAATATAGTGAGAGACGGCAATTCACCCGATAGTATGACACAGGACCTACATTTGGTCCTCGACCTGGCAGCTGGGCTTCAACGCTAAGAAATGCAAGATCATGCACTTTGGCAGCAGAAATCCGTGCAGAACTTACACCTTGAATGGTGAGACCTTAGCTAGAACTTCAACAGAACGAGACTTGGAAGTGATCATCAGCGCAGACATGAAAACTGCTGATCATGTGGAGAAGGCTTCATCTAAGGTAAGACAGTTGTTAGGTTGCATCCGCAGGAGTTTCGTCAGCCGGAAGCCTGAAGTCATAATGCCATTATACAGAACCATGGTGAGACCTCATTTGGAATACTGTGTGCAATTCTGGAGGCCACACTACCAAAAAGATATGCTGAGAGTAGAGTCAGTGTAACGGATGGCCACCAGGATGGTCTCGGGACTCAAGGATCTATCATAAGAGGAAAGGCTGAAAAATTTGCAGCTGTAGTTACTCGAGGAACGTAGGGAGAGAGGGGACATGATCGAGACGTTTAAGTACGGTATATTACCAGCCGTATTGAGATGGAAGAAGAGATTCTATTTCTCAAAGGACCCTCAGCCACAAGAGGGCATCCGCTCAAACTCAGGGGCGGGAAATTTCATGGTGACACCAGGAAATATTTCTTCACCAAGAGAGTGGTTGATCCTTGGAATGAGCTCCCGGTGCAGGTAATCGAGGCAAACAGTGTGCAAGAATTTAAGAGCAAATGGGATGCCCATGTGGGATCCCTTAGAGGGTTAAGCCAAGGGAACCTGTCACCAGGAGTGGGATCCCTAGGATAGTAGACTTGGGTGGTGGGTCAGTAGTGTGGGCAGACCTGATGGGCTATGGCCCTTATCTGCCATCATATTCTATGTTTCTATGAGCACATTTCAATATTTAAAAGCCTTTAAATGTTACATGATGATGTTATTTGAGAAACTTGCCCAGTATTGATGAGAGGGGGGTCTTTTGTGTTTTGTTCTACATCCATCTTTTGCATTAACTTTCCCAATATTCAGCTTTCTTCAATTTTTCTTCTTCCTTCTCAAGTCTGTCTACTATTTCATATCTTTCCTTCCCATCTATCCATGTGCACCATCTCCTCCCTCTCTCTGCCATTCCCCTCCCCTCCATCCATGCATTTTTTTCCCATCTCTCTTCCCTTCCCCACTTCTCCCATTCCAGTGCACCGTTTCATCCCTCTCCCCCTCCCCTTCCCTGTACAGCATCTCTTCCCTCTCTCTCCCACCTCTAGTGGTCTGACATCTTTCTCCTCTCCTTCCCCGTCTGACATCAATTACTGTTTCCTTTCCCTCCCCTCCTCCCTCTCTATGTCCTTCTCTTCTCTCTCCCCCCTACCTCTCTCTCTCTCCTCCTTCCCTCCCCCTCTAGTAGTCCATCTCACTCCTTCCCTTTCCCCCTTCTTGTGATCTGATATTTCTTTCTTTCCCTTCCTTCTTCCTCCCTACCCTAGTCTGGAATTTTTCTCTCTCCTCCTTCCCTTCCCTGGTCCGACATCTCTGTCTCTCCTTCCCTCTCCCTCCAGTAGTCCATCTCTCTCCTTCCTTTTCTCCCTTCTTGTGGTCTGGTATCTCCTCTTCCCTACCATGAGCTGCATTTCTATCCTCCCATTCTGTTTCTTGCCCCAGAGGTCTGGCATCTTCCTTTTTTCCCTCTCCATCCCCTTGGCCCAGCATTTCTCTAATGACCCCCCTGCAATCCTCCCCTCTACGGGATCTAGTAAGGTAGGCACTCTTCCATCCTTCCAGCAGCCGGCAGCATGAGTGAACACGCTGCCTTCGGCAACCTGGAAGCTTTCCTTCTGCTACTGCTTCCGGCCTATGAGGGGACAGGCGACAGGAAGCAGTAGCTGAATGAATTTAAAGTTTACAGATGACTGAATTTAAAGTTTGCTACTGGTTCGAGGTTCTGGACCTGGTGGGCTGGCTGTCCACCCCCTTAGAGTGTGCACCCGGGGCAGACCGCACCCGGGGCAGATCACACCCTTGGTATGTCACTTCTGGGCAGCTGGTTGAAATATTGGCTTATTTTGCCCTATCCTCCTCTCAAAACCTCCACCATCACCACAACAGCTTCCCCCACTCCCGAAGGGCCCTCCCATCCCCTTCTGGCTTATCTTTCTGATGCTGCAGTTTAGGGAAAGCAGGAGTGATCTTCACTCGTTCCTATCCATGCCAGCTCTGGGGACTATTTAGAAGGTTGATAGACAAAATAATAATCGGCAAATCGGTCGGTACTTTCAGTAAGGGTTTTCCAGCTTCTATCTTGTGTATTGAACGTTCCCCCCTCCCTACCCCCCTTGATGCAGCTTGTTAGGTCTTTGTGTGATGACTTTATGACAGAGCTCTGTGTTAATTTGTGTGTGTGTGTGCTGGCGTTGTTTGGGTTTTTCTCTTTGGGGTTCCGGAATCTTACTATTCTTTGAGATTCTGCCTGGAATCTTGACACTCTTTGGGGTTCTAGAATCGTTTTACTCTTTGGGTTTTGGCCAGGTACTAGTGACCTGGATTGGCCACCGTGAGAACGGGCGACTGGGCTTGATGGACCTTTGGTCTGACCCACTAAGACTATTTTATGTTCTTATGTATTTGAATCAGTGGCATAGGAAAGGGGGGAGGGGTGGCATGGCAGTCCACCTTGGGTGCTGTTTTGGTGGGGGCATCAGCACTTGTCCTCCTCTCTGCCCCTTCCCACTCCCCCCCCCCCCCCCGTACCTTTAGCTCTTTGCCAGCGCAAGCAGCAACTCCAACCTGTTGCTTGCGCCCGTGTTGGCTGTCCCTCTGTGTTACACCTAGGAAGTGATGTCAGAGGGAGAGGTGGCAGAGAAGAGGGCGAGGGAGGGACTCCACTGCCCCAGATGCCTCTCGCTACGCCACAGACCTTTTTTCCCCCCCAAAAAAAAAACTTTATTTAATATTGGTTACATACCAAAATAACAAAATACAGGAAAATCCACAGTAGAATAAACCAATAAAAGGAAACTAGAAAATAAATCTTTTTCTTTCAATGATACAGATTGGAGTCACTTGATACACCAGTAGAAGCCAATATATGAATTAAATCATTTCTCCATCAGGAAGAGGTTTAAATTGACCATTTTCTTTTCGATGTCTCACAAATTATCCTTAATCAAAGAAACTTTTATGAAACTTTCAGTAAAGGTTTATCTTTAAAGAAATCCTCTCACTGAATGGGCTCCATAAACACACATTTATCACTTGCACAGGCAATCCAACATTTGCATGGAAATTTCAGAAAGAAAGTTTCTCTTTGTAGGAACGAAGTTCTTCTAAGCTGAGTCTGCAGGAAACACATTCACTTTTTGACCCCAAAACAATGCTTGTTTTTTCTCAATATAGCCACTGACCAGAATGTATTCCACCTTGAACCACCATTGGAAAAGTGTGAGCTAAATATTAAATAAAGTAATGCAAATGTCTGAGCCAGGTCCCAAGATCAAAATGCCCCAAGTACAAAGCCACCTTCGATTGTGAGCTCCAGCAGGGATAGCAAAAGTTCCTGATGGTGCTCTACAAATGATTACTCATAGTAACTATCATGAGCCTCCCACTCCCTCCTCTTCCATGCAGCATAAAGAGAAGAGGGGAGCGAGACCCCCCAAACAGGAAAACAAATTCTACTCTGCTCCAGCTCCCCAATCCTACACCTCTCCTTGTCCTTTAGAGACTGAAGGCGAGGGGCTGAGGATGGAGTAAACATAACAAATCCAAAGAAGTGCCTTGGTATTATGGAAATTAATTTAAAAAACTCCTTACTGCTCCAGCTCCTACCTCTTCTGTCTCAAAGGTAAAATGCAGCAGAGGGGGAAGGGGGGTGGGAAAGAAAACGACAGGAGGAGGAAGTGTTGGATCAGACAGCCTCTTTGCCCCACTTCCTGCCCCCCTCCCTCCCTGAAGTGTCTGCCAGCAGGAACAGAAGATGTCTGAAGCAGAACAAGCCCCCGGCTACAACTGTGACTCTTGTGCATGATTTGGGGGGGGGGGGGGAAGGCAAATGTTGAAAAGGGAGTGAAAGTTGGGGCAGGGGGCAGTGTGAGACCATAACCAAGATCAAGATCCATCCTGCTGTTTTTCAGCTGGTGTGATAATTTTTGGTGTGGGTGTGGAGTGGGAGTGGGGTTCTATGTGGAAAATTATGGTGTTGAGGTATAGAGGCTCAGAAGCGGAAGGAGTGCAACAGAGGGTGGAAAAGGGGTTGAGGAATATGAGAAAGCCAGGGGTCCATCTAGCCCAATATCCCGTCTTCATGGAGGCCAATCCAAGTCCCAAGTACCTGCCAAAAGCCCAACTAGTAGCAGCATTCCAGAATCTCATATGATAGACGTTCCATCCCCTTTATCATCTTGGTTGCTCTTCTTTGAACCTTTTTTAGTTCTGCCAGAATTGAACGCAGTACTCAAGAAGAGATCTCGCCATGAGCAATACAGAGGCATTATAACATTCTTAGTCTTGTTTACCATCCCTTTTCTAATAATTTCTAGCATCTTGTTTGCTTTTTTGGCCATGATGACACCCAGATCTTTTTTTTGAGTGTTGACCCTAGCAACCGTGACTATGATTTGGATTATACTTCCCAATGTTTATCACTTTGTATTTGTCCACATTAAATTTCATCTGCCATTTGGATGCTCAGCCTTCCAATTTCTTAAGTTTTTCACAGTCCGCATGCATTTTAACAACTTTGAACAGTTTAGTGTCATCTGCAAATGTAATCATCTTACTTGTAGTTCCAATTTCCAGATCATTTATAAATAAGTTAAATAACACCGCTCCCAGTACACACCACTATTTACCCTCCTCCATCGAAAAAATATACCCTTTGTTTTCTGTCTGATAACCAATTCTTAATCCACAGTTGAACATTGCCTCCTATCCTAGGACTCTTTAATTTTCTCAGGAGCCTCTCATTAGGAACTTTGTCAAAAAGCTGGTTGATATATATAAAGAAAGCCAGAGATCCTGTAGGGATGGTGGTGATGGAGGGTGTATGAGACAGAGCCAGTGGTGGAGATGGGGGAAAGAGGAGGTGAGAGAGAAGGGAGATGAGGGTTGAGAAAGCAAATGCACAGAGGGATGAGAAAGGGGGTATATTTGGTGTGAGAGCCTGAAGGAGTGATAAGTCATTAGATCAATGTCCTTTGAGCCCAACAGTCTTTTTCTAGCCAGTTTGGGTCACAAGTACTGGCTGATCCCAAAAGATAGGTCTGTTTCTCATATCTCATTTCAAGAGATAAGTAATGGCATTCTTCAATCCACCTGACTAATAATGTTTGTGGACTTTTTCTCAAGATTACTGTAGTTGTCTTGACCACATCCTTCATCAGCCTATTTTGCAACTCAACTCTATGCTACATTACAGTGTCAACACAATACACTAACCAAAGCTGATTCATTACCATTAAGCTACATTTATACTGTCAGTAATTCCAAAGGACTTATCCAGGTGGCAGCACCCACTGCACAATTTTCAGAGATGTTATCCAGATAGTGTCAAGATGGTCCTCAGAGTTCTCCAGTTAACAGTGATATCCAGCCCAGCAAAGAGACTATCCAGTCAGCTCGCTGGAAAGTGGGCTGAATAGCGCTACTAGCTGAATGACGCCATCACTGACCACTCTATCGGAATACTCTTCATCAGCTTCTATTCGGATATCAGCCCTAATTATCCATTGCACTGAATGCCCCAGCTAAGTATTGGAGAAAGAAAGTCCTAGGATGTCACTGTAGAACTGATTGTGAGGAGCAGTGATGTGAATATGATAAGAGTGAAAAATGAATAATAATTGTGTATGAGGACCTCAGTGTGGATTGTGAAATCAAGCGAAAGAATCAACGGTCAATATTACAATTCCAGCCCAACACACCACACCACACCATCATAGAGTCCTCAATTGTGTGAATAATTTAATAAAACAGTGTAATAACACCAGTGTTTAACAAAAAACTCATTAGTTCTGCTCCAACACAGTCGGTAAGACAGGAGTACTGCACAAACATAGAATCACTCACCTCAATCGGCATCAGGGCTCCCAAAGAACGAGCTGCAAGAACAAACGAAGCCACTCCAAAATAGAGGGTTCTACTGAGCTTCAATTTCGGATAAATAAAAGTGGGACAGATTCTTCACACTTTCAAAAAATAAAAGAACAAGAGGGCATTCAGAAAAGTTGAAAGAGGACAGATTCAGAACGAATGCTAGGAAGTTCTTCTTTACCCAGCGTGTGGTGGACACCTGGAATGCGCTTCCAGAGGGCGTGATAGGGCAGAGTACGGTACTGGGGTTCAAGAGGGAATTGGACAACTTTCTGCTGGAAAAGGGAATAGAGGGGTATAGATAGAGGATTACTGCACAGGTCCTGGACCTGTTGGGCCGCCGCGTGAGCAGACTGCTGGGCACGATGGACCTCAGGTCTGACCCAGTAGAGGCATTTCTTATGTTCTTCAGGAACCTTTAGATTTGGCGAGCTCAAAAACAGCACAGCAGCAGATACGCAAGGACGAACACCCGGAAGAGGCAGCGAAATATTGAACACAACATTTTTAAAGCAAAAAGTTCTTCCCTGTAGGTTCTCAGGTGGGTTTTCCCATTTGTCTTGTCTACCCACAAATCCTTTCTAACACTGCCCTTTGCACTTCAACTTTCCGAGGTCCTCAGTACATAGGGCCTGTTGAAGCCCATAGAGATTTAAAGCACTTTGGGGTTGTTGCCACGCGGCTTTGTAAAACAGGCCCATAGCAGATAAAGATCTGAATGGTCCATCCAGTCTGCATTACAAATCCATGATTAAGTTCAATTGTCTTTGTTCATTGACATTTGGTGGGCCCAGTAGGTTCCAACTACGCAAGTTACCATCCTAAGCTGTATAGCCATATACAGGACACAAACCGTGCAAGTCTGCCAAGTGCAGGCATTAATTCTTCATGATTAAAGATCCTCTGTGTTCGTCCTATGCTTTGTTGAATTCTGTCACCATTTTCTTCTCCACCACCTCCCTCAGGAAGGCATTCCAGACATCAAGCACTCTCTCTATGAAAATTAATTTCCTAATATTAATCCTAAGTCTACCATCCCACAACCTCCTAGTTCTATCATTTTCCCCTTCTTTGGAAAAAATTCAGTTCTTTATTTATATCTGTTAAGTTTTTAAACATCTGCCTGTAAGCACAGAGATTAAGTGCCAATTGCAGCCTAGGAAGCCCTGACGCAGCTTAACGAAATGCTGTCTGGCCATCGTCGGCTCTGGCTGAGCCGACTTGCCACAAGAGCAGCCGTGGCTATGAAAGACACGTGGGCCTGATCCAGCCCAGTGCTGGGAAAGATAAGTGTTTATCAGGACAGTATTAGGAACATTATACTGTATACTGGCACACAATCCGGACACAGTCCAAACACATTAGCGGGAAGCAATTTTATGGTTGCTCCCAACACAGCTGTTCTTTAGAGTAGGGCTCCCAACGCATGTGGATGGAAATTTATTGAAATATTTGAATATTTGAAAAATATTATGGAAAAAATATTTATTACTGAAGATAGGAATACTTGGAGGAGGGTTTTTTTTTTTAATGCCGATGAGGTAACTAAGAGCAGCCTCAATGCGTATAAAATTAGCAGCTGGCCCGAGTCTGAGGCTTTTTCTCCCCCTTTACAAGATTCCTGAAACCTGGTAGTGGCTTTTTGAGTTTTAAGTCCACAGTGCGTGGTTGAGCCTTAGGAAGAGGTTTAAAGGAGGAAAAAGTGAAATCTCTCTCTTTTTGAGAACAGGATTTGCACTAAGGGCACTTAATTCCCCATTAGGTAGAGGGTGACAGGGAAAAATGCCTGAGTACCTGAATAGAAGAATTTGTTCTGTAAGCTGCATTGATCTGTTGTAAATTGTGGAATACACACAAATCGCTTTGAGTTGGCAGGCCTGAGGAAAAGAAGAGCTTACCCTTGGAATCTTCCTACTTTTCAGCCACTTGGCTAGATGGACCTTTGTTCTGATCTTATGTTCTAAAGAATTTAGCTTTGAAATAAATGTAGTTAACAGTGTCCTCTGTACATTCAAAATTGACAATTGCATTTTTGTTCCGAATCAGGGTACGATGCCCTCAAATGTCATATCTTGTGATAAAACACAGCTGCAGCTGCCTTTATTTTCAAACCCTTAAGATAGATGCCTGGGCTCTTAAACGTATGTGCTGGATTAATTTTTTTATTGAAAAATTACTTCTCTTTTCATTGAATAATTCCATGATATTCCACAGATTCCCTCATTGAATTCTCTGCTACTGTTTGGGCAGGAAGGCACTGGTGCAAGAGCTCTGTTTCTACGGCAACTGTATTACCCCCTTCTATCATTTTTTGAGGTGGGGGGAAGAGTTCCCCTCCGGAGACACTTGCCAGTGTAAATCGAGGCTGTCAGACATAGATCTCTACTAATCAGATGATGATCAAATCTGAACAGATTTTGCTTGACTTTTCTTGTTGTAGTTGCCATGGAAATGGGGAGAAATTACAAGCTGGATAATGATGTCACATGTGTCCTTTTTATTCTTTGGCAGGTAGAGCAAAGACCTAGAATTATAAAGGTGTGAAGGTCTTCTCTCTCCCGATTCGTCTTCCTCTTCATTCAACTCTCATGGTTTTCGAGTTCAATGGGGTCTCTCCGTGCATGTGTGTGTATCTATATTTATATCTAGCTGTAATCTATATCTACTTCTTATTTATACCTATATGAGTATATCTCTCTATATTTATAATTATATCAATGAATCTTGGCTACAAAAATACCATAGAAACCTACGATACTTTGTGTGTTGACGTGCTTTGAAAATCAGACCCTACATCTTCATCTCACGTTCTTTCTCTATATCTATCTATATTACACATATATTTAGCTGAAATAAAAAGGTTTGTTCCTCACGTTTTTTGGGCTTAAATGGTTTGTTGTGGCCATAGTCTTTCTACATCTATCACATGTAAAGTTGGAACATGGTTAAAAGCTGTTACTGGAAATATTTTCTGCCAACTGAAAAGAATAGTTTGACTTCTTTAATGCCTTGTGTTTTGAGTGGGATGTTTGTGTTTCAACTGATGCAAGTGGGGGTGGAGTGGAATCAATTTAACAAAAAAAAAAAAAAAAAAAATCACTTTCATTCTCTCGTGAAAATCATTCAAGTCTAAAAGAGAAATGGAAGAGAAGGCAAGGGAGACTTCTTTCGCTTTACACACCTATGGCCAAATTTTGGAAGGGACAGATGCAAAATTCATAATGCGTTAATTCGTGTATTTTAATTCCTCATGTTGATAATGTCTGACCATTTACCTTCTTGAACAGCCAGATTTTGGCCAAAAGCAGAGCACGACTTAATATTGTTCCTAATTCTAAATATTGTGCAGGAAATTTGGGCATCCACCTGCAATGTAATTGAATAATTGGCTTCTTATCTAGCAATTAGCATTAATTTTCTTTTAACTTTAAGTGTGTAAATTTGGGCATTGGATCTGTGCCTAAAATGTAGGAATGGTGCCAAAAGGGAAATAGAAGGGTCATGCATGCATTGGGATGTTCCTCAAATTTACATGCGTAATTATAGAATGGACGCACCTAAGGTGTACTTGCAATTCTATAATCTATACTTAAGAAGACACCTCTATAACTGGGCGATTCCAATTAGGTGCCCAGAGGGCATGTGGTAGGAGCCTACTTTTCCTTCATAGAATAATAGTTATGCCAGTAATACTGGTATTTCTAACATTTAGCTGCTGGCGCTTAACCAGCCTTACAGCTAGTGTAAGTGTGAGCATTTAAGTGTGGCAGGAATATAGACATGATGTCGAACAAAGATTCATCTCCATTCTCTCCCCATCCCTGCAGTGGAGTGCATGTTTCATTCCCATCCCCTCACCGTCCACAGTCTTAATTTTCTGCATCTCTCTGCTCAAAGCAGAAAGATTATTTTATGCAATTTTATGTGCCAAGACATTGCATATAAACATTTTATGCCTATGCTGGGAGTTCTGCATTGTACACAGAAAGCCAAACATTGACTCAATTCCAGTGATATTTTAGTCCTAATTACTTATGTGCAAAACATATCAAGAGCGGCCCTCAGAATATGTGCGTATTTTTTCCAGTGTAAAAGCAAACCAGTAGTACATGGCTTAGTGCTTTTCTAAGCGTGAAGCCAAACCAAACAGCACAAACAGACAATGTTCATTTCCAAGCAACAAAACAATGCCAGCAAATAAAGAAAGCAAAGTTCTATCCAGGAAGGCCCTCAGAATATCGCATGCAAATAACTTAAGTGCTTTTCTCTCAGTTATTTCTAGGAACCTTGAAACCTATACAGGTAATCCTTAACATTAACCTATAGCACATGGCTTATTGCCTTTTCAGTAAGGAAACAAACAAGACATGTGTCAATCTAAGACATCCAGGTTTTCTTTTCATCAAAAGCAATGGAAGTAAAACCTGGATGTCTCAACCTGTTGTCCTTTTTCTAGAGAAGGGGTAGGCAATTCCGGTCCTCGAGCTACAGGCAGGTCAGGTTTTCAGGATATCCTCCTTCAGATGCAAATCTATCATAGGCATATTTTTTGTGGATATCCTGAAAACCTGACCTGCCTGTGGCTCTCGAGGACCAGAATTGCCTACCCCTGTTCTAGAGCAATATGGTAACCCTAGGGTAGTGGTTTCTGCTAATTTTATATATGGGCCATTTTGGATCCAACAGGGCTGAAGGAGCACTAACAAATATCTTCCTACTTGGGCCATGATAGGAATGAATGTTGAGAAACATAATTGATATCTGAACACCTCACCGCGGTCATTCCTACTATTATTACTACTACAGTATTTAACATTTATATAGTGTTAAAAGTCATAGACAGTGCTGTGCATTTGACATGCAATTGACAGTCTCTGCTGTGAAGAGCTTACAATCTAGTTTGGGCAGACAGTACCTTGTAGAGAGATTGATTGGACACATACACAGAACACAGATAAACCCTGTGCAAAAACAGGCCAACTACTAACAGTCCTAATATGCACAAATGAAACCCTAAGATGCCAGACTCTGCATGTACTACAACACTAGAGAAATAAAGAGAAATGTATTTCTTCCTGAACAATGTAAAATGTAGACAGCAGATGTAAATTCTGAAAACTGACACATTTCAATCACTAAAATGAAAATAAAATCCTTTTTCCTAGTTTCAAGTTTCAAGTTTATTTTTAACTTGTTGAATCGCTTAATTTAAATTGCTAAACAACCTTTTGTTGTGTGGTGATTTTATTTTTCTAATCATCCTTCCCAGGCTCTGTTTGCACATCCTTCTGTGTGTGCTCTTAACTGTGTTTCCAGGACCTTCTTATCCATTTGCTATTTTCTCTCCTTTACTTTCTGCCCTACATCCATCTTTATCTAAAAACACAGAGGATTTAAGTCCAAACAAATTGCTCGGGGTAGGGTAGAAGAAACACAAAATCCCTTCCCTGTCAATAGAATCTTATATCATCAAACTTGAAAATGCTGCTCAACTAAAAAACTAGTTGAACAGTATTTTCAAGTCTGATGATATAAGATTCTTTTGACGGGGAAGGGATTTTGTGTTTGCTCTACATCCGTCTTTGGCTTTAAGTCCAGCCACTGCTCCCTCTATATTCCCTCCCTGCCTGACATCTCCATGTCCCACTTCACCACCCCAGCATTTTTTCTCTTCCCTCCTGCCCCCTCCCTAGTGGTCCAGCATTTCTCCCTTTTTTCCCTCCCACCCATTATCCAGCATCTCTCCCTCTTTAGCTCCTTCCCACCCCCAATGATCTGGTATCTCTTCCCTCCTTCCATTCCTCCCCATGGTCCAGTGACTCTCTCCTCCCATGGTCTGGTTACTTCAACTTCCTGTTTGCATGTAACTAAGATTGCTATAGTGAGATTCTGGAGCCGGCTAGCTGGCCAACAGTGCTGTGCTTTATAAGCTAGCACTGCAGGCAGCCTGTGAAGATAGGAAGGATGGTTCCCGGCCTGCAGGAGGGGAAAGGAGAGGAGCTGCACCTCAGGAGAACCAATTGAGTAGTCAACTTGCTTCTCCCCATTAATGCAGTAATCCCAGGCAAATGTTTGACACAATTTGCCCCCATGATTTCCCATGGTAATTACTGCAGTAATGGTTTCCATGTCACTCTCCAATGCGGAACTTCCAGTACTCTGTAAGTTACAAATATCAGCAAGTGTCCCACCAATACCCTCTATCCATGCTCCACCCCTTTACAAAAGCATGTTATGTGCATGAGTGCTGTTCTTAATGCACAAACGTATGTATATGCTATGATCCAGAAAATTTATGCCTGTAATGTGTGTATGTATACATGATCACATACATTATACTAGGGCCAAAAATAGAGAAGCTTTTGAGAGTTAACCTCTCTTCAACACCAGTTCAGTGAAGAAACAATTCAATTACACTAAGATTAAATAAAGTCTGTGCACTTGGATGGGTAGAAATAAGGGTCAGTGAGACCTTTTTATTGGTCCCTGATAATGTAACTTTATCTTTGACAATCTTTTGAGAGTTGGCCTCTCTTCAAAAGGTCAACGAAAGTACACAATGCTTGGTTTAACCCTTTATTTGTCATTGTTGCTCAAAAGCAACATGTCTTCTATGGCTCTTATGGGAGATCTGCATCTCCAAATGCCTGTTACTTGGCACTGTTATTCTCGTTCAGCATCAAGTTAAGTAAACATAGAAACATGACAGCAGATGAAGGCCAAATGGCCCATCTAGTCTGCCCATCCAAATTAACCATTATCTCTCTCTTTCCGAGAGATCCCACTGCCTATCCCAGGCCATCTTGAATTCAGACACATTCTCTGTCTCCACCACCTCTTCTGGAAGACAGGGCCGGATTAACCAATAGGCCCAGTAGGCACGTGCCTAGGGCCCGAAATAGTCAGGAGGGCCTGCTGAAGGACAACTTACCATGCCATTATTTTTCATATGGCAACGAGCCCCCCCCCTCTTCCCTCCCTGCACGGCAATGGGCCCCCACCTGACAACGCCACCCCCCCCAGCATCGATGGATGGCAATACAGCCAACATAGCTCCAAGAAGGTCCCGCGATGACTGCGTCTGCAGAGCCATCCCCCTCCAATGTCACTTACTTCTTCCGGCAGGCGCAGTCATCACGGGACCATCTTGGAGCTACATTGGCTGCATTGCCGTCCATTGTTGTCGGGTGGGGGCCCATTGCTGTGGGGGGGGCGGTGTTGTCATCAGGTGGGGGCCCCGTTGCCGTATGAAAAAAATGATTGCATTGGCTGCGTTGCCGTTGATGCCGGCGGTTGGCTGCATTGGTTTCTGTGGATTCAGGGGAGGGGGGCGGTGTTGTTGTCATCGTCGATGCCGGGTAGGGGCCCATTGCCGTAGGGGGGTGCGTGTTGCCATTGCTGTGTGGAAAGGGTGGTGTAGGGAGAGAAAGGGGGCATATGCTGATGGAATTGGTGTGCAGGGAAAAGGGGGGAAACAAGGAGGAAGGATACTGGATGGATTTAGGCTGGAGGGAAAGAAAAGGGGCAGATGCTGATGGAAGTGGGGGGAAGAGAGAGGAGAGAGTGAAATGCCAGACCATGGGGGTGTGGGTGTGGAAGAGGGAAGGGAAGAAGAGGAGAGAGATGCCAGATCATTGGAGGAGGAAATGGAAGAAGATGGATGCCAGACCAATGGGGGTGAAGGGAAAGATGGAAGGGGGAGGCATACAGTTTCTGGAAGTGGCATAGGACAGGGTAGTTGGGAAGATAAAAGGAGAGATGATGGACCCTGGGGTGGTGGGGAAGGAGGGAGAGATGCTGGATGAAAGGAAGGTTGAGAAAAGGACAGATGGTGGATCTGGGTATGGTGGGGTCCATTGCCGAAGCTGCGGATATGGACATGAAAAAAAGGAAAGATGCCAGACCTCTGAGGGAGGGAAGGGAAACGGAAGGGGAGGACAGAGATGGAAGATAGATGGTTAGCATGGAGAAAGAAGAAAACGACAAATGGGCAGAACACCCTAGCAAGCGAGTTATCAAAAGACATCCAGAGCCTGGGACCAACAAAAGGTAGAAAAAATAATTATATTTTCTGTTTTGTGAGTACAATATTTAATTTGTTTACACCACAGAGCTGGTGTGGGGTTGGAGATGTTGTAACCCTATATTTCTTCTAAGACTAAGTCATAGTCACTTGGGGGATCCTTTTATTAAGGTGCACATATAGCGTGCGCAAAATCGGTTAGCATACCTTAATAAAAAGACCCCTAATTAAAAATTAATTAAAAATTTGACCCGCAACTTAGCCTTTTTTTCAGATTTCGGCCCCTTATGTGATTGAGTTTGACACCCCTGATGTAGAGTGAGGCAGTTAGGCAATGTAAATTTCGTTGTTAATATAGACTTATATTTCGGATAGTATTACTGCTTTAGAATATATTTGAACGCTTTTATATACGTATTGAAAGGGTTCAGAGTTAATGTCATGGGTAAGTAGGTGGGAAGGGAAGGGAAGGAAGAGGGATTTGTTCAGAGTTGTTTGGGGGTTGCATAGAAGAAAACTGTGCACTGGTAAGCTAATCTTTGTTTGTTTTGAATTTTAAAAAAAGAAATATAAGTGGAAATAAAACAGAGAAATGGGGGCGGGGTGTGGGCGGGGCAGGCCCAGGGGGGCCCAGTGTACTTGTGTGCCTAGGGGCCCTCGAAGAATTAATCCTGCCCTGCTGGGAGACTATTCCATGCATCTACCACCCTTTCTGTAAAAAGTATTTCCTTAAATTACTCCGGAGTCTATCACCTCTTAACTCCATCCTAAGCCCTCATATTGCAGAGTTTCCTTTCAAATTCAAGAGACTTGACTTATGTGCATTTATATTACGTAGGTATTTAAATGTCTCTTATCATATTTATTTATTTTTAACATTTCTATAGTGTTTTATTCCAAAACAGTTTACAATAAGTTACATACATAAAATATTGAAACAGGTCAGAACAAATAAAAGCAAAAGCAGAAAGATTCAATCCTTACAATAGATCAAATGCTCAAAGAAATGCATCAACAAATAATTGCATTTTCAGCAGTTCCCTGAATGAACTCCTATCACCACATTTCCGAATTTGGCCAACAAGACCATTCCACAGTTTTACTCCTGCACATGAAAAGGTCATGGCATTCGTTTCCACATATTTGGGATTGGCCTTTGTTTTCAACAGTGCTGAATTTTCAGAATGCTTTTCCTCCAAAGTCTACAGATTGAGATTTTTAAGTCTGTCCCCATACGCCTTATCATGAAGACCACACACCATTTTAGTAGCCTTCCTCTGGACCGACTCAATACTTTTGATATCTTTTTGAAGGTGCAGCCTCCAGAATTATACACAATATTCTAAATGAGGTCTCACCAGAGTCTTATACAGAGACTTCAATACCTCCCTTTTCCAACTGGCCATACCTCTCCCTATACAATCTAGCATCCTTCTAGCTTCCGCTGTCAGCTTTTCAACCTGTTTGGCCACCTTAAGATCATAAAATACAATCACACCCAAGTCACGCTCTTCCCTCATGCACATAAGTTCTTCACCCCCTAAACTGTACCGTTCCCTTGGGTTTTTGCAGCCCAAATGTATGACCTTGCTTTTCTTAGCATGAAATTTTAGCTACCAAATTTCAGACCATTCTTCAAGCTTCGCCAGGACTTTCTTCATGTTATTCACACCATCCGGGGTGTCTACTCTATTGCAGATTTTGGTATCGTCTGCAGAGAGGCAAATCTTACCCGACAGCCCTGCAGCAATATTGTTTATAAAAATGTTAAAAAAGAGCAGGCCCAAGAACAGAACCTTGAGGCACACCACTTGTAACATCGCTTTCCTCAGAGCGATCTCCATTGATCACTACCCTGTGTTGCCTTCCACTCAACCAGTTCTTGACTCATCCTGTCACTTTGGGACCCATCCCAAGGGCACACAGTTTATTTATTAGATGTCTGTGTGGAACCCTGTCAAAGGCTTTGCTAAATCTAAATACACCACATCTAGCACTCAACCTCTATCCAATTCTCTGGTCACCTACTCAAAGAAATTGATCAGATTTGTCTGACAAGATCTATCTCTAGTGAATCGATGTTGCCTCCAGTCCTGTAATCCACAGGTTTCCAGAAACTTCACCATTCTTTGTTTTAAAAGCATTTTCATTAATTTGCTTATCACAGAAGTCAAACTTACTGGTCTATAATTCCCTACTTCTTCCTTACTTCCACTTTTGTGGAGAGGGACCACATCCGCCCTTCTCCAGGCCTCTGCTACCACTCCCAACTCTAGAGACACATTGAAAAGGTCAGTCAGCGGAGCCACCAGAACTTCCCTAAATTCCTTCAGGACCCTCGGATGTATACCATCCGGCCCCATCATTTTATCTACCTTTATTTTAGCTAGCTCCTCACGAACACAACCCTCTGAAAATCGATCAGGGTCTATTACTCGTCCATCCCTATTCACATTTGTATTCTGCGGTCCCGCTCCCAGCACTTCAGCCGTGAACACAGAAGAGAAATATTTGTTGAGCAATTCAGCCCTTTCTTTATCAGCTTCTACATATTCCTCCCCTTCACCTTTGAGTCTCATAATGCCACTTTTGCACTCTTGCAATCACTAATATAACTAAAAAATGTCTTGTCTCCCCATTTTACCATGTCAGCTATTTTTTTCTTCCATTTGCATCTTTGCTTTCCTGACTACATGACCAGCCTCTCTTAACTTTTCCAGATATTTTTGCCCTTCCTCTTTCTGCGATCTTTTGTCATTTATGAAAGCTAACCTCTTATTCCTTTCCTTCTCAGCTACCACTTTTGAGAACCAAAGAGGCCTTTCCTCTTACTTTTACTTACTTGCCTCACAAAAAGGTTTGTCGCCCTTACAATCGCTCCTTTCAGTTTTGCCCACCGCATTTCCACTCCTTCCAGACGTTTCCACGTAAAGCAGCCATTTCACCATCTGCCAATTAAAGGGTTAAACCTAGTTTAACTGCGTTGTTTCTTTGATGACCCGCTGCAAAGAAGCTAACTCTCAAATGCTTGTCAAACATATATTAAGTTAGACCAACAACTAGTTATATGCAGAAGTATAAATGTGTATCTTTTTCTGCATCTCAAATTATGTTATGGTTTGGTTGTGAACTGTATAAGCAATTTTGCTAGAAGAGAATTTTACTCTTTACTTCTATTGGCTGGTTAATTAGGCTATTTGTTAATCAGCATGATCATTACAAAAGAAAACCCATAACCCCTGAATCAGAGCCCTCTTCCTTCCAAGACCAGCCTCCCAACAGATGTTAAATTCTGTCATCCATGCAGAAACCCATATCCTAATATTCGGCCTGCCAAGATTCCTACCCCTGTCCCCACCCCCCTTTATTACCATCTGAAACCTCTCATTCCATATAGGAAAGGAGTAATCTCTAGTCGTTCCTCTCCCACCAGTGCTATCTTATGCATCGTATGCCCTGACTTTAAAAAAAAAAAAAAGCAAAAGCATCCCTGAATTCCAAAAGCCCCCATGCTTGTTGATCTTCCCTCTCCTGGCATAATCTCCCAGTGGATATTAAATGATCAGTCCCAATCCTATTTCTAAAATCTCATCTGCCATTCAGTATGTCCCAAACAGGGTTTCCTATAACACCTCTCCATCCTCCTTACTCTGAGAGGGCGATGCAATAAGCCTCACTGCAGCTCTACCAATCCTATCTCCCCTCAGCCGTCTCTTTTCCAAGCTGAAGAGCCCTAACCGTTTTAGTCTTTCCTCATACGAGAGGAGTTCCAGCCCCTTTACCATCTTGGTCGCTCTTCTTTGAACCTTTTCTAGTGCTGCTATATCTTTCTTGAGATAAGGAGACCAGAATTGAACGCAATACTCCAGGTGAGGTTGCACCACGAAGTGATACAAAGGCATTATAATATCTAGTGGATATTTCACTCCCATCTGTACAGGCCTCCAACCCACTTCTCATAATGCACACACTCAGCTTGTCCACTTTATGAGATATCCACAATGAATATGCATTAAAGAAATTTGCATGTAAAATTTCCCCATTCATATTCATTGAGTACGTGCTAAAAAAACAGACTGGCTGAATGTGTCCTGAGGAATCATGTGAGATTCACTAAATCAGATAATCTTATGGACAAAATTCATTTTACTATAGAGAGAGCATTTCTGTCCTTACAGGGTCAAAAAACAATCCCTATTTCCTCCTGTACTGCTGGCACCGTCGGATGTATATGCCCAGAAGAAAAAGACCTCCTCCTCTCCAAAAGCCCTATCCATATCCCCAAGCAAAGTCATAGATTTAGCCTAGTTATCTCTTTAAAACCACCCCGCCCTATCCAATATAGCTCGAAAAGGCATTCATAAGCTGAATTCTCCCCGTCCCTTAGTCTAGACGGGAGTGATCCCTAGTCACTCCTGCCCCACTGCTACTATCAGCTGTATCACATAAGCTGTGCCATGCCAACTGCCCTCCAAATCTTCCTTACATTCATGTTCACGATGCCCCGTACATGACAAAGCTTCCCTCTAGCTTTTGCTCAAAGATGTCAGCTAAGTAAGGTGTTTCCTTACTGACACCCATCCCCCACTTCCCATCTACATAGACATGATAGACAATATTCACATATCTATCTACTTACTATGCTGGAATGTAACTTTTGGAGCAACTACTGAAAAGTTGTGACCTAAAGTTAAAAAAAAAAAAAATCAAAAATATTTCAAACTCCATTAGCATTATCCCATATTATCTTTATCTTTATTTATATCCCGCCTTTCCCAAGGTGGGTTATGACATGCACAGATATAATCAAAACACGTACATAACAATAATCACAAAAATTTCCATACATACGCAATAATGCAAGCAAACAGCATAAAACTTAAAAAACAGACGACCAGCGCCTACGTACAAATCAAAAAATGGTTCATCTCCTATTTTTCATCACACAAAAGAGAAGTGTTTTAAACAACTTGTCTATCGATGTATATATTGAGGAAGACTATCCCATTCTTGGGAAATACAAGAAAACATGCTGACTCTAGACACTTTCAGCCTCAGTTGTTTCACAGTCGGAATACATAAATCAGCATGATTCGCAGAACGCAACGCACGTTGTGATTCATATGGTAGAAAACAATCCTCTAGATATTTTGGTGCCCGATTATGTCTACAAAGGTACACCATCACCAAGAGTTTATAATCCATACTTACATTCCTGTTTTTCTTTTTTCTCTTGGTCCTATCTCCAGCCCTATATAAAAAAAATCAATCCTGTCCATAGGGTTGCTTGATCTATATCCACATGGTAACAGGGTTTCAACATAGGGTGGTGCTACACATTTGTAGGAGAATGAGCTGGGTCACATCGAGGGGACAAATTATTTTGACATCTCAAGGCAAACATGAGCAATTGTTCATCTGATCACCCCTCCCCCCTTGACAATTAGAGTACCCAGCCAGGACAAAGCTCCAGTTGTCATTCTTTCAGCCTCTGTTTTGGGACAGGCTTTTGACTGAGAGCTAAGGGCACAGTATGAATTTGACAGCATAAGCAAGATGGAGGATTCCTGAAGGATTTGACAATAGCTAAAGGAAGGGGAAGACAGTGAGAAGCCAATTTGGGTGGGCTGGACTTTCAGCAAGAGTATAAGGTTAACCAGTGGTTCCCAAACCTGTCCTGGGGGACCCCCAGCCAGTCAGGTTTTCAAGATATCCCTAATGAATATGCATGAGAGAGATTTGCATATAATGGAAGTGACAGGTATGAAAATCTCTCTCTGGTCTGGTTTTCAGGAAATCCCTAATGAATATTCATCTGGTGTATATTTATCTCATGCATATTCACTGAGAATCAAAGGGGTAGGGAACTCCGGTCCTTGAGAGCTGTATTCCAGTCGGGTTTTCAGGATTTCCCCAATGACTATGCATGAGATCTATTTGCATGCAATGCTTTCAATGCATAGTCATTGGGGAAATCCTGAAAACCCGACTGGAATACGGCTCTCGAGGACCGGAGTTCCCTACCCCTTTGATTCTCAGTGAATATGCATGAGATAAATATACACCAGATGAATATTCATTAGGGATTTCCTGAAAACCAGACCAATGAGTTATGCCTCCAGGACGGAGTTGGGAACCACTGAATTAAATTTTGTTGTTTGGGGTATTAAATCATATAGGGGATCTTTGAGTAGACCCTTTTCTTTGTGTTCTTTGATACATCTGAGGGTGATCCTAGAATAGGGATCAGATCCTGAGAGGTTTCAAAGTCAAGGGGAACCTGGAGGACCTGGAGGAGGGCGGGGCATTTGGGATCTCTGGGGGGGGAGGGGGAGGAGCCACTTTTGTGGGTTGATTCAGTCACAGCCCGATTTGCCCCCGTGATGTTCACTATTAGGAAAGATGGTTTTTAATGGTCTCTAATTGCTGAGGATTCTTTTGTACCAGTTGGATTGTATTTACTAGAACTGGGAAATTGGGTTATCCAAAAGCTGTCTGACTTACTCTTAATGAGGACTGCATCGTTTCACTCCACACCCATAAAAAAGCCTGGTTGGATGTCAAAGTTAATTCGTTTCAATGATGATTGGATAAAGGAAGAAATTTCCCCTGGCCATGCCTAGTGGTTGGAGGGGTGGAGAGTATTAGGCCAGGCAGAGGGAGGGCTGGAAGGCAAGGGGGAGGGAAACGAGCTCCAGACAAGTGCAGCAAAAAAAAAAAAAAAGAAAGAACGAGCAATCTTGGAAAGGGCAGAAGCAGAAAGCAAAGGCTCAGCACCCACCAGGTAAGTGGCAACAGCTGCAGCTCTTAGAGACCCGACAAGCCATTTCTTGAGCCTGACTTTAAAATTAGTCTAAGCTTAATTCGCAGGCTTTACTTGGCTTCGGGTCAAACTGAGCAGGTGACCTTGCAATGAATTCTTTAAGGTTGTGATTTAAATGGTTAGGTTTATTAGTTGGGGCACCGTTCCAGAAAAGAGGGTGCGATACAGTCTAGGTCAAACTCTTCTCTTCCCGGAATTCAGAAATCATAACGAAGAAAGTTTGAATGCACGTGTTTGGGATTAAGGTGGGGGTCTTGGGTTTTAATTTGTAAAGCTCGTTTGGAAGACTGCAATGCCAAGGTGGGAAAAGAATCCAACATTTGGGCTGCTCTTTATCATTACGAAGCTGCTTTTGTGTTGAGGTAGTTCTTGGAAAGTTAGACCCTGTCCAGACGTCGGACTAAAAGCTGACTTGAATCGACTCTGAGCGAAGGACGATGTCCTTTCTATTGCTATTGGAAGGCAAAACTTCCCCAAATTCAGCAGTGAAGGAAATAGTTTGTGCAAAAATGTCCTTTTTAGATACCACTTCTATCCTAAGTGGTTTTACATTCAGGTTTCCCTATCTGTCCCGGTGGGCTCAAACTCTAGCTAGTGTACCTGGGGTAATGGGGGAGGGGGTTAAGTGACTTGCCCAGGGTCACAAGGAGCAGGAACGCTTTTTAAAGTGGGGATAAGAATTATGCCCAATATTTTATTTTCTTCTTACGGATACAGTAGGTAACCCTTGTCACCACCATGACCTTTTACCAGAGGTTAACGAGCCTGAACCGCAGTTCCCAAAGTAGGAGCCCTTAACTGAATGGTGTGTTAAGAGTAGAGCATGCTACGGTAGCCCCCTCCCCCAACCTTTTGTAAGTCTTGCCTTAATTGAGGAAAGTGTTTTCGTTAGACCCCTGGAATTAGTCTTCATAAGTAAACTTTTACTGCTGAGCAAACGGAGAAAAACCCCCTCTACAAAAGGTGGGAAGAAATAGTTCAAAGTTTGAAAACAGATGAAACCAGGGTCCCACTTTGTAGAACCTGGCTTTGACTAAGAACAGAACATCAAAAAAAGCAAGGTCCAGCAACCCCAGTCTCTAGATCTCAAAAAGGGATGAGGTCTCTCAAGTCCCTGCTGCGTTGGTTGCCTCGATAAAAGCTCTACATGAAAAGACAGCTTTCTAGGACTTCTTTCCCATCTCCATTCTCTCCTTGTCCCTTTTATTCTACTCCTGATCTTGGAAACTTCTATCACGTTCCCTCTTCCTATCGCTCCAACTTGAAGAGCCTATAGCTTATAAATATAGATCTATAGATTGTAAGATTTGTGTAACCCTGGTCTAATTTATACAGCTAACTAAAATGTGACTATATCACAACCTAAAAGCGCTCTTTTAACCAGCTCTGGGTCTGGACCCTTAGAAAGTCCTGGCATTAAGCCTCTGTAGAATGGAAATGATTTACAATGTTCCAAGATTAGTTGTTGTGACTTCTTGAGAACAGTCATCAAAGTCCAAGAAAAATGATGGGATGACGCCCGTCCTTCTGCCCATGGTCTGTTTTAGACCTTGTAGCTGGCAGAGCTTAGTTTGTTGAAATTTCTTTAATCAGAAGTCGAAGAAA
Source organism: Geotrypetes seraphini (assembly GCF_902459505.1). Taxonomy (NCBI): domain Eukaryota; kingdom Metazoa; phylum Chordata; class Amphibia; order Gymnophiona; family Dermophiidae; genus Geotrypetes; species Geotrypetes seraphini. The sequence goes on along the minus strand of NC_047091.1, from coordinate 188,434,446 downwards.
CTCTTTTTTTTTTTTGGGGGGGGGGAGGGGAGGGCTGTTTCTTTGGTGCAACATCTGATTTTAAAAAACAAAACAAAACCCAAACAACCCATGCTAAAAATCTTTTGAAATAATGAATTACCAGCTGTGCAAAGGTTTGCATCTGCCAAGCTCAGCGCAACCCCAGCTAGCAGTCACCTTCCCATTAAATAGGGACCGAACTACCGTTTGGACGTCCCCAGGGCATATGAAAACATTATTTGTTGGAACGGCTCTAGCTAAAGCCGCAAAATTGAGACAAGTGTCTCTCTTTAATTCCTAACTTTCTGCAGAACGGACCGCGTCTTATATCGGGGAAGGGTTTCTTCCGTTCCTCCAAAATGCATTTGGCTTATTTAACACATGATGCGCCAACTCGCTTTCCTTTTGCAGTCCTTTCAAGACCAAATAGGAGCTCTGGTCGGATTGTAGCTTTCCAAAGTTGCTGCATGAAGTATGTACAAGATCTAGACAAACCCGTAAAAACCTGCAAGGATTCGGATGTAAATGATGATCTCTTATCTTATTAGGAAGAGATTGTAAAAATGTTAGGTTGTCATAGTGCTTTAACTGCTTTTTTGGGTTGTTTATAAATAGCCTCTTTGTATAGTGACAAGCTCCGATTAGGATAACTAGTTCCTATATCTGTGTTTTTTGAGCAGAAGGAAATGATTAGCTAAGAAGGTGACACACCAGACGGGTGTCGAGATCTGTCAATATTTGCTCAGAGGAAACTCGTATATCTTATAAAGCAGTGTAGTTTGCCCACAACTATGGACGGTTTTCCGACGTGTTGAACCAACTGCCAGCAAGCGGCGGGGTCACAGAGTAGCAGATAGTGGAAACTGCCCAAAGTGCAGAGAAAGTGAAAATGACCGAGGTCCGGGGGCTGGATTCTCGTCCCAAATAGTAGCTAGTGGTCTAGGGTAGGTGATGGTGCCGCACGAACGGATAGATGCAAAGAACGTAATAAATAGATTAGAAGATGGGGCTGGGAAACGGGGGAGATGCGATCGTCCCTAGCAGGGGACTTAAGACGGCGCAAAGACGCCAAGAGGGGCGGGCACTGGGAGCTGTCCAAGGTGCTGAGCTGACGAACGGCAGGTACAAGAAACGGTGGTGGAGCCAGAAGAAGCGGACGACTGTGCATTGCGCTGTTCGAGGTGCTGAACGGAGCATAGGACGCGGACGGGACCAGCTGGTTGCTGTCCAAAGTGCTACAAATAACTGCAGAGGTCAATGTGGAATGCGCAGCTGAAGAAACGAAATTGCCTGTGGCTGCCCTCTCCTTAGCCAGTAAGAGATCCTACTTATATTGCGATTTTCTTCCATCTGTTAGACCTAGACGCAGAAAAGCGATATTTTACAAAAGCTTAGCTTATTACCCTGAACCCTCTCCCCACACACACAAAGTCCCGTTCGCCTGGAATAATTTTGCCGTGTTAAGAATAACCCGTACTTCTAATAATAGAACAGATTTATTTAGAAGACACAGCGGGGCAAATTGTGAGGATGTGTATCAACTGCAGAAACCAACTTTGAGTATCGGGGTCTTTGGAAAGATGTTTTTGCATCCAAAGAAAAGCTACGGGAAGCATTTCAAAACCTTTTGTAAATAAATGATGTGGCATAGCATTGGGGGGAAGGGAGGTAGTCAAATGCCAACATTTAAGAATTTATTGTCTAATGCTTTTTTTCTGCCTACACAGAAAAGATACCAATTGGTCCTGAAATATGCATCCCATAGAGATAGTGAGAACAAGACTGTTTCTGAAATTTATTAGAGATGACAAGGGAAGCTAGTTTGTGATGCAATTATACCTTAATCGTGAGATCAAGTTGTATGCCATCTTACTTCTCTATATGATGGTTATAGTAGAGAATGTCAGGTATTTGAATTATACAGGTGTAAGGAGAAATAATGTCTTTACCCTTCCTTCACAACTACCTATTCATAGCACAATTTTTCTGGAAAGTTCTTGCAAAATATTGATACGAGTTATTTAATATAATTGTTTCATACAATATGTTAAGTCATGAAAATATGGCAGATATAATATTAAACTTTCTTTAATGGTGAAAAAAATATGTGGGAGCCAAATAGTTTTCAATAGCAAAGTTTCTGAAGTAAGGGTATCATGACATGAGATCGGACTAGGTAGATACAAGACAACATTTACAGAAAGGGTGGTGAATGCATGGAACGAGCTTGGACAATGGTTGCAACACAGTATCGGAATTTGAAATAAATAAGATGTAGAAAGGGCAAAGAGGATTTTAATAGTGCAGAAGTGTCAGAAAAGGTGATGATCAGGTGGAATCAGGGGCAATAGACTAGGTGATATGATTAGTTTTTATCTATATAAATAAAAGGCGTATATGGATAGGGGATTTGGTATACTGCCTTTCTATGCTTCAATCAAAGTGGTTTACGTATTCTATACATGTCCTTATTTTGTAGCTGGGGCAATGGAGGGCTAAGTGACTTGCCGGGATTTGAACCCAGATTCCCTGCTTCTCAAGTCACTGCTCCAAGCATTAGGCTAGTTATCTTCCTTGAATTTCATCTCTGATTTCAATTATGACATGTGATACACTTTTTCTTAAGTAGAACTTGATTGCACATATTGGAGGGAAGTTGAACCTTTGTTACTTTCTCAAAGGAAGTAAAACTTTGTTCAGTCCATACTTGTTACATGAAAACGGAGTGATCATGACATTGTAATAATTACCAAAAATCTCCCTTGACCGATTTTCAATATCTCTGAAGATTACATATAATGCAAGTTCAAATGCAATGAAGTCTCTAAATGGATCTTCATATAAACACATTTATACCGCTTATATTTTTTTTGGGGGGTGGGGTGGAGGGGGTTTCAATCATGGATTTGAACAATTATAATTGTTAGTCCAAAACTTATGAAATTCTGTATCAAATATATGTTTGATTTATATGAAAAAAATTATGATGTGCATACTTTTTTGGACCAGTGATTATAACTGTTCAAGCTTAGCATTGAAAAATAAGTATATACCATATAGGTTTGTAACATTTCCAACAGTAGCCAACCCATATCCCAAGTAGTAAAACAGATTTTATGCTGCTTATCCTAGGAATAAGCAGTGGATTTCCCCAAGCCATCTCAAAAATGACCTATGGATTTTAATTTCTTTAAAATTTAATCTTTGGAAATATTGAAAATCTGTTACGGGGGGTAAATGGTAATGAATATTTTGGTTTATGACTTTTCCTGGAGGACTTTATTGTTTTACCAATGTAATAATCATAAGCATGAGAAGACGCTCCCAACATTTACTGTGTGATTCCTAAGCAAAGACAACCATAAGAACATAAGTCTAGCCTTACTAAGTCAGACTGATGATCCATTTAGCCCAGCATCCTGTCTTCCCGATGGCCAACCAGATTACAAGTACCTGGCAAAAACCCAAATAGTAGTAGTATTCCATGCTACTGATCCAGGGCAAGCAGTGGCTTCCTCTAGGTCAGTCAAAATAGCAGACTATGGACCTTTCCTCCAGGAACCTGTCCAAACTATTTTATGGTATGTTCCTTGAGCTGATCTGTTTGGGATCGGAAGATTGTCTGGAGAGATTAATATTCTTATGTCAGTTTATCATGTCATATGGTGGTTTTTAATTTTTGTAAAATGATTGTAATGTCATTTTTGTAGATTTATGATGTGTTGATGTACTTTGCCTTGTAAAACCCTTGTCTAAGCTTGGTAAGGGCACTCACTTCATAAAGACAATATTATCATGACATGAGAATGTTCTGATGGTTGTGGCTGGCCTCATTCTCTCCCTGACTTTGATGTTGCTCTCTTCCTTTTCTATCCATGTCATTATGAGCTCTCTTCCCTCATCTTAGAACCCTTGCAGACCTCTATTCGTTATTCATGGTTGAGCTGTTCCATAGATCAGTGAATTTATATTGACCATTAAGGATGAGTCCGATATCTAATATCTCAGTAATCTGAGAACAAAGTATTAAAATCGATAACTGTTTATGGTTTTATTTGCTTTGTGACTCTACGGCCCTTATTTTAGAAGTTCTATTTGTGATTTGGACCTCTTAAATCTACCATTTAGATGTCCATATTGCATGGACATCCAATTCTGGATTTTATAAAGCTGGGATATGGCAAGAGTTTGGTTTTGGCATGTTTTCGGTGGGACTATAGAGAGGCTAAAATATAGACTAGAGAATGACACAGTGAAAGAATTCATCCTTGTCCCCATGGATAACCGCTGGCAACCATTCTTTAAGGAGAGAGGAAAGAAGCAAAGTATGAATGGGCAGAGCCACTGACCCTCAAGCCTTGCATTGAAGAATGCTGGTGTAGAAGGACTGAGGTTGCGATAGACAATAAAGAATGACATGGGATAGTTTCCTGCTGTTTTCCGTGGGGACAGGAATGATGATGAAGTGTGTCAGTGTCATTCTCTAATATGGATATTCAACTCTGACTTCAAAAGAACAAGAGATGGATGTTGTTTACCGTAAATCTGGTACTTGGCACTTCCAGGCTACAGATTAAATACCTGTCTACTTCTTGAATACCCCAGTGGTTGCTGTTCCCCTCACTCCCCCAAATGTGGAACCAGCGATGGATACCAGGTTCTCTGATGGCTTCAGGAGCTATGGATATCCACGATACTAAAATAATTTGGTAAGGGGAATAGGAATGAACTTGTATACTGCATTTTTGTTGCTCTGGCATTCAAAGTGGTGGGCACTGGAGGATTAGGTGACTTGCCCATGGAGCAGCACTGGGATTTGATCTTGAAACCTCCAGGTGCAGAGGCAAAAGCTCTGCCAGTGAGCCACACCTTCTTAATAGATTGTTGTGTCACATTCAGGAGTACCCTAATAGTTAATGCAGTGGACTGAGCACCAAGAGATCCAAATTCAAATCCCACTTCAATTGTTTTCTTTTTAAACTGTGAGCCCTTCAGGGATTTAAAAAAAAAAAAAAATACTTACTGGAATGTGTTTTTTTTGTTGTTTTAACCCTGCAAGCCTGAAGGCTTTTGAAGCAGCATTCATTCAGGTACAATAGGATTTTTTTTTTAATGTGCTAGGAGGGCTCATAATCTTAAAAACAATCGCATATAGTTGCAGAAGTATTTGAAACATTGAAACATGATGGCAGATAAAGGCCAAATGGCCCATCCAGTCTGCCCATCCGCAGTAACCATTATCTCTTTCTCTCTCCAAGAGATCTCACGTGCCTATCCCAGGCCCTCTTGAATTTAGACACAGTCTCTCTCTCCACTACTTCCTCCAGGAGACTGTTCCACGCATCTACCACCCGTTCTGTAAAAAAGTATTTTCTTAGATTACTCCGGAGCCTATCAGCTCTTAACTTCATCCTATGCCCTCTCATTCCAGATCTTCCTTTCAAATGAAAGCGATAATAATAATAATAACTTTATTCTTCTATACCGCCACAATCTTGCAACTTCTAGGCGGTTTACAAGCAAGAGTGCTGGACATTCAGCGAAATACAATATGCAAATATTCAGAGGAAATAAAGAGAGCAGCGACCTCAAGAAGGCAGTAGTATAGAAATACAATTTGCTGAGCAAAAATATAAGATGTACATTTTTGTAGGTAATGTCTGACAGGACCTGTTTGGAATAAATAGCAACATAAAATTACGATAAAATGAAGATAACAGAATATATATATCACAGTGCTGTAAATTCAGGGGGTGAAGGAGGGGGGGAGAGAGGGGAGAGCGGGTCAATTGTTTAGGTATTTTTTAGGCGACTCAAGTGCATTTATGCCACGTTGATATTTAAATGTCTCTATCGTATCTCCTCTCTCCCGTCTTTCCTCCAAAGTGTGGAAGAGCATGTGGTGCAGTGGTTAGAGCTACAGACTCAGCACCCTGAGATTCTGGGCTCAAATCCCATGCTGCTCCTTGGGACTCTGGGCAAGTCACTTTATCCTCCATTGCCCCAGGTACATTAGATAGACTGTGAACCCATCAGGGCACATAAGGAAAATGCTTGAAATACCTGTATGTAAACTGCTTTGAGTGCAGTTGTAAAACTACAAAAAGGCAGTATAGAAGTCCCAATTCCTTCCTTCTATATTGAGATCTTTAACTCTGTCCCCATATGCCTTATCACGAAGACCACACACCATTTTAATAGCCTTCCTCTGGACCGACTCCATCCTGTTTATATCTTTTTGAAGTTGTGACCTCCAGAATTGTACACAATATTCTAAATGAGGTCTCACCAGAGTCTTATACAGGGGCATCAATACCTCTTTTTCCTACTCTTCCTATGCACCCTAGCATCCTTCTAGCTTTCGCCATCACCTTTTCAACCTGTTTGACCACCTTCAGATTATCACATACAATCACACCCAAATCCCGCTCTTCTGCCATGTACATAAGTCCTTCACCCCCTGGAATCCCTGGTGTCCAGCCCACTGCTGTAACCAATAGGCTACCTCTCTGTTCTTCAAGAATGCCTATATGGCTATATTATAACAGAAAAAAGCCCATGTCCTTTGCGCTGCCCATTCCTGATTTGGATGTTTGTAAAATGGATGTTCTTCATGTACATTACCAGTACATAAGCACAAACAAAAGGTTGACCCTTGATACTCCACAGATTCAGAAGTCTAACGAAAACAAAAACACTGTGGAGAAGGTGATGTTCAAGATGAAAGTAGAGTCAGATAATCGACACGACAAGATATCTAGGACCCAAGTTGTTGGGGACTATGGACCCAACTTGGTTCATGTTTCGACAAAATTGTCTTCTTCAGAGGTCCCTGAAGGTCCTAATGCAAAAAACATGTGGATCAAATACTAAAACCAATCCTGGATGAAAGCTCTGTGCGGCTGAAGTCCTCAATAGCGGGAGTAAAGGTTTGGAGAATTTTTTTCTACCACTATGGTGATTCCTGATTGCAGGATGATGTTTGTTGGAGCCGTCTGTAGTAGAGTATGAAACCAGAGAATTTTGCTTTTAGACTCAAAAATGTCAGAACCCCCTTTCACCCTGTATGGTTTCTGCCTAAAAATCACATTGTGTGGCAGCTACCTGTGTGAGGAGGAATTTCATGGGGAAGCCCCGCCCCTTCATAACTAGGCAAATCTTGGGGGCTTGCAGTGAACTGAGCCTTGCAAATTAAGGTTTGCTTAAAACTTCTTGGCCATTTCCATGGCAGAAGCAAGACTTAAGTTATAACTCTTAGTTCCTGCCTTCATCTGTACGCATTAAGCCACGCCTTATTTCTGGATTTCATTCTGAATACAGAAATCTGGGGCAGATAGCGCCTCTTTCGCCAGATAGTTCCTCCAAATACTAAATACAATACTCCAAGTGTGGCCACATCAATGACCTGTAAAGGGGCATCAACACATCCTTTCTGCTGATGGTTACTCCTCTCTCTATATAGCCCAGCATCCTTATGGCTACAGTCACCAGCTTGTCGCACTATTTTGTCACCTTTAGGTCCTCTGACATTATCACCCCAAGCTCCCTCTCCCCTTATATGCATATCAGGAGTGGGGAATAAACTCACTTGGTTGTGTTAGTGGGCGCACTGCTTAGGGGAGAGAAGACAAACCTTGAAAACCACCTTTCCTGCAACAAGCTCCAAAAATAGCTCTTGAGGTCATTTTCTGGGGTTTAAAATGTTGCCCCTCTGCCATTTCCAGGACAAACAGCTGCGATTTCTGACCCTAGCCTTCCGTAGACGCTTTCTGCCAGACTCTGCTCACACTATGAGTCCATATTGATCCGTCGTAATGGAGTTCTGAGGCAATAGTGCCCTTTTTCAAGGAAAGCTGCATCTCTGTGGAATTTAATATTTCACAAGTATGTTCAGAAAAATCTACTTTTTCCTTTCCTGACCATCCTACTCCTCCCCCCTCCTTCAACAATTAAAACTGTTGAGCCATTTCATTGGAACTAATTATAAACAGGATCTCAGCAGTTCCCCTGGGGCAAGCTATGTTTGGCAGTGTCATCATTTATCTGGCATAAAATCTGATTGGTTTGTGAAATGCAAATGAGATTGGTTTTCACATAGTTAATATAAACCAATCTGACCCAGAGGCCTAAGGTCCAGAAGGTAGTTTATGAGACATTTCGTGTTGTAATTGCTCCTAGAGTTTCAGGTAAATGACACATTTACTGGTGAATTCTGTATTCATGAATATTAACTGTTCACTTTTGGGACCGTTCTCCTCTTTCAGAACTGCACCCAGGGCTCAAGATATAGGCGCACATAAAAATAACTCCTATGGTTTCCTTTTTCCTCACTGCTGCACCCTGATCTGAGGGGGGTCATTGTATTGTTCACAATCGCTCCAAGGTCCTTTACTCTTAGCATGCAGTCTTCAACAGGGTGACCCGTCAAATGCATGTATGACATTTGCCCCGACAATTCCACTCCCATGCCTTCAGTTTTGGGGGGGAACCCCGCTACTACTACACTTAAGATTCCTCCCTTTACAATTCTGTTCCCTTTCCGATAATTCCGCTACATTTGCAATTGTGCCCCGACAATTCTGCTCCCTTTCAACCATGCGCACATTTGACGGGGCGCTATTGGCAGTGGCCCACGTTAAATTTCATCTGTCATCAGGTGCCCAGTTCTCCAGACTCGCAAGGTTTTTCTGCAATTCATCACAGACGCTTTCTGTATCTGAGAATATGATCACCCCCACTCGCTGATCTCGTTTCCATTTCATTAATTGAAGCTACACTGGCTCCAATTCAGACAGCATAAGCCCTTGGCTGGTTACATGACTAAACTTGTTCCTTATGTTCAGATAAAGTTAGGAATCTAAGGGGGGTAGTTATGAAACTGTGTTGGGGTACTATCCCACTTATTTGCCCTGTTAAAGGGCTCTAAAGCTGGTTGTGGAGCCCCCAATGCAGCAATAATTGTTACCCTGCGTTACATAGCAATGAGATTTTTTTTTTTTTTTAAACCATGCAAATGTATGTAAAGCAGCTCCTTAATATTTAAATAATCTAATCCATCTACTGCCCTTCTGCAGAAACATGTAATGCAAAATGACTGCTCAGGTTCTCCAGGTACAGGTGAGAGCAGGGACGGCTGCTGCTCAAACCACATGGAATAAGGTAGGACCGGGAGGGAACTCTGGGAGGGAGTCCTGACTAAGGCAACCTCTCGGTTTGGTGGAAGGGGTGCTTCTATAGGGGGGCCCTTTGGGTTACGGAGGATCTGGTTAAGGAGGCAGAAGGAGGCATTGATTTTGGGAGGGAGCCGAATAGGGTCTTTCAGTCTACAGCGGGAAACACTCTACCCACCATTAACACGAAAGGGTATTGGCCCTTTAACATGTGATACTGCTTGTGAGGTGGTTCAGTCTTTTACTAGAGGAGTTAGAAACTAGTGGTGCTGAGACACTGCAGGTTGGGGTTGCCTTTGATCACAGCTTGATAACTTCCCTCCCTCCTATGTAACTCTTCTGTTGAAAATTGACCTTAACTTAGTATCCTAGCGGGCTTATAGTTAAAAAAATATATATATATTCAAAAAGTGGCCTAAATAAATACTTGGACAATCAAAAAGACAGATCGTCCAAGTACCGATAATCAAAGCTGGTTTTAGACGTATCTAAAACCAGCTTAGGCCTTTTCCCTGCCTCTGAATGCCTAGAGCGAAAAGAGGCATTTTAGAGGAGGGGAAAGGGTGGGAGGTGGGCCAACCTAGACTTAGTCATACTACAAGTCTAAGCAAAAGTCTAGGGAGATGGACCAGTCAGAACTTATACGTTTTGACTTAGACCAAGTCAAGACAGGTATAAGTTCCAAATAGGGGCCGCTGAGCTGATCGTGGCTGCTGCAATCAGCTCAGCAGCCCCGGCAACCTGCTCACCCCCCACCGCAATGATCATGGCAGGAGAGATGCCTAATCTCTCCTGCCGCAATCACGATTCTCCCCCCCCCCCCCCCTGAACTGGCAGGAGGGATCCCAAGCCAGTTGCCTAAGGCCCCTCCTATGGGCGGGTCCTTAGGCACATGGGTCAACAGTGCCCATGTGCTTAAGGCCCCACCCATAGGAGATGCCCTAGGCCCACCATTCCGAGGATGGTGGGCAGGCCAGCCGGCCGAACTGGAGACCTGTCCGGCCAACTGTAAGGTAAGCTAGGGGATGTCTGGGGTTGGGGTGTCCAGGTAGTGGGGGGCCGTTCGTGAGGGTTCACAGGGGGTGCGCCTTTGGCAGGAGAGCCTAGACTCACTCCTGCCAGTATTGTCGGAGGTGGGGTGGACGGTTCAGGGGTGCGCCATCGGCAGGAGGGCTTGGAATCCCTCTTACCAGTATTCGCGGGGGGGGGGGGGGGGGGGGGAGGTGAGCAGTTCAGGTGTGCCATCTTCGGCAGGAGGGTCTGGACTCCTTCCTGCCGGTATTTGGGTGGGGAGGGTGGGATTCTGGTGCCGTCTTCGGCAGAAGGGCTTGGGATCCCTCCTACTGGTTTGGGGTTTTGTCGGGGGGGGGGGGGGTGGAATCGGGATTGCAGCAGGAGTGATTAAGCATCTCCCCTGCCACAATCGTTGCAGTGGGGGTGGACCAGTTACAGGATTCTGTAACAGTGTTGTTTTTTTGACAGATACCAGTTACAGAATCCTGCTTGTAGGCGAAGGACTGGCCCCTCCTTTGCCTAAAAGGTCTGGGTTTGGGTGTTTGGGACTCGGGCAATTCTTTGGTCAGGAATGTGGTGTAGGGATAGACATAGTATAGGGATCTCAAAGTCCCTCCTTGAGGGCCGCAATCCAGTCAGGTTTTCAGGATTTCCCCAATGAATATGCATTGAAAGCAGTGCATGCACATAGATCTCATGCATATTCATTGCGGAAATCCTGAAAACCTGACTGGATTGCGGCCCTCAAGGAGGGACTTTGAGACCCCTGACATAGTAGCAGTCTTGGCCAGTAGATTGCTGAACATGCAGGTAGGCCATTCTAAAAAAAAAACCTCAATTTGGAATTTTTTTTTTTTTTTTTAGAATGGACAATTTCCTGCTGCCAACTTCAGCGTCTACTGACTTAGACCAAAAGGGGACTTATGTTGTTTTTTTTTTTATTATGCCCCTTCACGTTTATGTTTCTAAATACCACACTAGTCGTCACACTTTCTTCTCAAAATGTCTAGCTAGAGAATATAACAGAATATCACTTCTCACAAATATATATATATATATATAATATCCTCATATCAATTATCTCCTTATGAATTTATATAAATAGTGTATGGACCAGCAGCTACCATCAGAGGACTAAACTTGTCCAAGCTGAATTCAGGTATGCAAATTCTTCATAAGTCCATGATTTCATTTTTAAATATTCACTCGTCAACTCTCAAATAATTTGTATTCCTCTTAAGAATCTTCAGTCAAATGAATAGGGACTCTTAAAATGAGTCAGTTGATAACACTTGGAAGACTGCCATCATTTATCCAATTAAAGAAAACAATCTTTAGATTCCTCTTTACCTGCTCATTATAGAGCTCTTTCCAATCTTTGCTTTGTATCAAAAGTCATGGAGAAGATGGTCTTCTTACAGTTAAATCAATATAATGAGATAAAACCTTTTTCTCCATCCTCAATCTGGATTTTGTTTTTCACGTAGCACTGAAACAATTCTTGCCTCTCTTAGTGAAACGTATTCTTTTCTGGACAAATGTCAAGTACCACTAACTCTTTCATTAGACCTTTCTGCTGCATTTGACTTGGTCAATCATAACTTACAAGACATAGAATTATCACACACAGTCTTAGCCTGGTTTAAATAATTTTTATTAGAAATTGTTTGGTTGAAAGAGAACTGATAAGACAAAACATCTTCTCTGTAGAGTACCCCAAGGATTCATTTTACCCCCTTACTTTTCAACTTCTTTATTAGTCCGCTTGCATCTGTTCTTCAGAATTGTAACGTCTTTCTACATACATACGCCAATGACATTCTTCTATTGCACGATACTGATGCTTTTTCTGCAGGCATCTCTCTTTTACAAATATGGCTTGAAAATGTTGCTCACTGGTTATTTTCCAATCAATTAGTACTGAACAAATTAGATCGCTTGCTGTGATTGACTCTGGGTCATGTGGGCAGAGTTATATTACATTCCAAGTTAACATTTAAGTCGCATGTCTTAGCTCTTTGTAAGACTAGATTTTTCACACTTAGAAAACGTTGTACTGTTGTCCATTTCTCGAAAGAATCTCTTTCCATACTTCTGACATTGTATTTCTTGATGCAAGTAGTTCTGCTGTTAACTCATTCACGTTCTAACAATCATATCACATCCTTATTAAAACATCACTGGCTTCCAGTAGCCTATTGACTACATTATAAATTGCATTTAAAACTTTTGAACAGGTTTCTCCAGATTACTTATTATCTCTTACAAGACTTATTCTCCTGTTTGACTTCTTAGGTTTTTAAATGACTAAAGGATGGTCTCGTCTAGTCCACGATCAGCGCAACTAGAATCAATGTGCAACTAAGCTTTCTAGTTAACTGTTCCATATTTTTGGAATGCTCTACCATTAAGTTTATGTGCAGAATAATCACTCAAAAAATGTTAACGTTCTACTAAAAAACTTGGCTTTTTAATCTGGCATTTTCTCTCTCACCGTAATTGGAAGTTGTGAGCTTGGCGCCTAGTGGTCCACCTCTTTCCCTAGACGTATATCTCTGTTGTCGTTGTCCTTTCATTTTACTCTGTTTTTAGCATTGTAAAGTGCATAGTTCTGCATGTCAGTTTTGTAGCACTATAGCAAGGGAAGAAATGAAATGAAATAAAATAAAAATTGTGTCAGAAAGGTTTGCAAAGACCTGCGTCTGTTCACAACAGCAAAAACTGATGTAACAGTAGATAGACTTGCTTGTGGGGAGCAAAATTAGCAAAGGGATCATTCCTTCCTCTCCTGATCTCCAGCCCCCTCCCTATTCCAGGATCCACTGTCTCTCTCTTTGGTTTCCCCTTTCTTCCCCATCCCTCTGCTCCTCCTTCCTGAAATCCCTTCCTCTTCCTCTGTTCTCCAGCACTGTTTGTTAAAATCTTTCTTCCAAAGAAAGGATCAGAAATATTAATTCACATTTATTCATTCAATTTTCTATACTATTCTCCCAGGAGAGCTCAGAACGGTTTACATGAATTTATTCAGGTACTCAAGCATTTTTCCCTGTCTGTCCTGGTGGGCTCACAATCTACCTAACGTACCTGGGGCAATGGGGGGATTAAGTGACTTGCCCAGGGTTTGAACCCACAACCCCAGGGTGCTGAGGCTGTAGCTTTAACCACTTGCCACACTCACCCCAAATTAACTGCAAGAAATGTCAGAAACTGACTTTATTTGTATGAAGGAGAATGCAAATTTACATTCATACATTTAGTATGCAAATTTATTTAAATAGGTGGAAATGTGCCACATAATTGCAGCAGAATGATGAATAATCTGACACAGGAAACTGGAGCTGTGACTATAAAGTCCATATGTTCTGCCCAATTTCATAGCAGCACCACAGCATGGGTTGATTTCTTGCTCTGCCTACCCTTCCTTGCATCTAAGGATCTTCTATGCCTGTTCCAAGTTTTCCTGGATTCCATCCCTGTTCTTAATACCATCTTTCAGATGTAGTAATATAAAGTGATGTACTTCAGTGTGAAAGGCTCCGTTATGGAATCATTTAGTTTCCATCAGGGTATTGACAATAGATATGGAATGTTGCTGCTCCTTAGGTTTTGGACAGATCCTACTGACCTGGATTGGCCACCAAGACAGCAAAGAAGTGAGTGAGGTCAAAACAGATGACGATGTTGCAATGGTGTTGTCAGTAGAGGAAGAAGGCTACTGGGCTTGATGGACCATCGGTTTGACCCAGTAAGGCTATTCTTATGTCCTTATGATCCTTCTTCCAAGAGCTTAATGATCTAAGCAGGTGCCTCAAATAACAGGAGATAGATCAACTTGCCCAAGATTTCTCTGCTTCATAGCCAATTGCTCTGTCACATTGGTTCTCAGTCCAGTCCTTGGGACACACCCAGCCAATCAGATTTTCAGGATACCTGCAGTGAATATGCATGAGAGTGATCTGCGCACAATGGAGGTGCTCTGTGCAAACCTATGTGCCGATGATTGGGTTGAGAACCCCTAGGCCACTCCTTTTCCTTGTTCTTACCGCTGTCCTTGAAGATGTGATAAGAACATAAGAATAGCCTTACTGGGTCAGACCAATGGTCCATCAAGCCCAGTAGCTCTCGTCCTCCCCTGACAAGACCGTTGCAACACCATCATTGGTTTTGACCTCATTCAGTCACTTCTTTGCTGTCTTCAGTCAGGTCAAAACTTCCCTTTCCATCCAATATAACGGATTGCCCTTGCTTTACCATATTGAGTCTAAAACATTGATTCTCACTCATGAGGATCTACATACAGGCATTCCCTTGTGTCTCATCTGTAGACCCTTATTTTCGGTCCTCCCCCCCCCCCCCTGGCTGCTTCATTCTCTTAATGACTGCTGCCTACATATACCATTAGTATATGTGGGAAAATTAGATCCCATTTTTTCTATTAAACTGGTCCATCATTGTGGAACCCCTTTCTAGCCAGGGCCAGTATGGGAGGGGGGGGGGGGGGGGGAGGGCAAACAGGGCAGCTGCTGTGGGCTCCAGAGCTCCAGGGGTCCCCTGAGGTCCAGCATCCCTTCTCTTTCTCCCCATCCCATTCTCCCAATCTACCTTACTACACAGTCTTCTTTATAAATGTTACTGGCATGGTAGTGATTCTGATTCACCTTCCATTCAGCCCTCGGTGCTTTCCTTCTGCCATGCTCTGCCCAGGTGGAAACAGGAAGTTGCATGAAAGGGGACCTAAGTATGATAGATTGAAAACTCTGAGGTTGACGTGAACAGTGTATCAATTTTGCTGCTGTGCTGGTGACTTCTGTAAGGAATGTGTAGTAAGATAGACTGGGAGTGCGAGGGAAATGTCAGAGCATAGTGAGGAGAAAGGGAAGAGATGCTAGACCTTGTAGACCTGAACTTTTTAAAGGGAGGGTAGGTATTAAGAGAAAAGGAAAGTGTGTGTGAGGGGGAGGGAGGAGGGAGACAAAGAAGAAATGGGCCTGGGAACAAAGGAGAGGGAAGGAGAGAGAGAGATGATGGACAATGGGATGGAGGAAGGGATGAGAGAAAGAGAGATGCTAGATTCGGAAATGGAAGGAATGGAAAGATGCTGGATGTGGGAGGGTTAGAGGAATGAGGGAGAGGTTGTTGGGCTTTCTTGATTGAGATTTCTTGTTCCTCCACGACTATTACTTTGTTTTGGTATGATTGGAAACTGCTTTCATTTGTGCTTTGTACAAGGAAGTTTATGAAATTCCAATAAACACAAACCTCCTACCTCTGCAATTTATATCTGAAATTTTAGAAAGATAGAAAATCCATGTTGCACAGAGATAAATTAATCTCCTGTTTATATCATGTCCATCTTTATGGTTATATTTGATATTCTGCCTGTAAATAGGATTATGACGTGATTGGCCTCCATGCTGCAGGATTTTTAAGCTACATAAATGGTCTCTGCCTTGGGGAGATTTAGGCTCGAGTCTAAACTGTGGTGCCACCGTGGGGGGTGCTTGTGCCAATTCTGGCAAGGCTACCCCATTACAGAACTGCTTTGGTGTGCCAAAACCTGGATGCAATCGCTGAAGGGAGCCGATGGCTGGTGTAAATTGCCGCACCAAGGTGTACCATGCAGTGCACACGGTGAACGATATTGTCTAGTAATAGTAATAGTGGACAAGACATTGAAGCCGTCGGCACAGTGCGTAGCGGCCGCTAAGAAGGCGAATAGAATGCTAGGTATAATCAACCAGAACGAAAGAAGTTATCCTGCCGTTGTATCGGGCGATGGTGCGCCCGCATCTGGAGTACTGCGTCCAATATTGGTCGCCGTACCTAAAGAAGGATATGGCGATGCTCGAGAGGGTTCAGAAGAGAACGACACGTTTGATAAAAGGTATGGAAAATCTTTCATATGCTGAAAGATTGGAGAAACTGGGGCTCTTTTCCCTGGAGAAGCGGAGGCTTAGAGGGGACATGATAGACACTTACAAGATCATGAAGGGCATGGAGAAAGTGAAGAGGGACAGATTCTTGAAACTTTCAAAAACTACAAGAACAAGAGGGCACTTGGAAAATTAAGAGGGGACAGATTCAGAACTAATGCTAGGAAGTTCTTCTTCAACCAAATGGTGGTGGACACCTGGAATGTGCTTCCAGAGGGTGTGATAGGACAGAGTACGGTATCGGGGTTCAAGAAAGGATTAGATGATTTCTTGAAGGAAAAGGGGATAGAAGGGTATAGATAGAGGATCACTTTATGGGTCTTGGACCTGATGGGCCGCCACGTGAGCGGACTGCTGGGCATGATGGACCTCTGGTCTGACCCAGCGGAGGCACTTATGTTCTTATGTCTAAGTTGCGCATTAGCAGCGAAAATCTCAGTTCACAGGTGCGGCCCATAGTTACGCACTATTGTGAGTTGTTTGACAATTTTATATAATAGCATCAAACCTTTACAAATGTGTGAGCCAATCCTGCTTTAAACATTGGCCTGTAACCGGTGTCTAAATTTAGGTGGGCCGTAAAGATTTGCCTTTTCACTGCTTGGAAGACTCTGCTTTCCACGTATGACTTTCACTTCTGCCCAAATATTTTCCAACTTAATTAGGCTGTGAAATAAACAATGAATAGAAGTGGTGGCTTTTCTTAATTGCAGGGGAATCTGTGGTTGGAAGAGTCATCCTCTGGACACATGTGAGGCTTTTAGAAAAGCAGCCAAGATTGTGAGGAATGAAGCTTTTCAAAATTGATTAAGTATGTGGAAACTAAACGTCACATTTAATTGTGTTTCAAAAGCTCTCATTATATGGATCTCCTTATATCAGACTATAGACTCTTTCTCCAGGAACTTGTCCAAACCTTTCTTAAAACCAGCTACGCTATCCACTCTTACCACGTCCTCTGGCAACGCGTTCCAGAGCTTAACTATTCTCCGAGTGAAAAAAAATTTCCTCCAATTGGTTTTAAAAGTATTTTCCTGTAACTTCATCGAGTGTCCACTAGTCTTTGTCATTTTTGACAGAGTGAAAAATCGATCCACTTGTACCCGTTCTATCTCCCCTCAGCCGTCTCTTTTCCAAGCTGAAGAGCCCTAACCTTTTTAGTCTTTCCTCATACAAGAGGAGTTCCATCCTCTTTACCATCTTGGTCGCTCTTCCATGAACCTATTCTAATGCCACTATCTTTGTCTATATCTTTGCACTTTAACATTCTATCACTGCCCCAAGCGTCAGTCTAGCCAGATTTCTGCTGGATTATTGATTTACGTCTATGGATCTGAAAGGCCTTAATGCACAGGTGACCTCTGTGAATTTCCTTCCCTGCTTCTTGAAGTCATGAGAATTTAAGTCCCTGGTCGGAAGAGGCAAGCAACGGACTTGCAATATTACCTCTTCCCCTAGTTCTACTGGATCTTAACTTTCAAATTCCACTGTAGCTTCTTGTGATCTTAGGCAAGTCACTTAACCCTTCATTGCCCATGTACTAAGTTGCATTAGTTGCCCGATTCCTCTGCCCTTCCTTTTTCCCTCTGCTTTCCCCTTCACCACCCAAAGCATCTCCCTCTTTCTCCCCCTTCATCCTTTCCTGAACAACTCTCTCTCTTCCTTTCCTTGTTCACCCTCTCCAAGGTAGGGAGAATGAGAGGGCACTCTCTAAAGTTGAAAGGGGATAGATTCCGTTCAAACTTAAGGAAGTTCTTCTTCACCCAGAGAGTGGTAGAAAACTGGAACGCTCTTCCGGAGGCTGTTATAGGGGGAAACACCCTCTAGGGATTCAAGACAAAGTTAGACAAGTTCCTGCTGAACAAGAACGTGTGCTGATAGGGCTGGTCTCAGTTAGGGCACTGTTCTTTGACCTAAGGGCCGCCACGTGAGCGGACTGCTGGGCAAGATGGACCACTGGTGTGACCCGGCAGTGGCAATTGTTATGTTCTTACGTTCCGGACTCTTGCTGTTCTTTGAGATTCTACATGGAATCTTGATACTCTTTGGGGTTCTAGAATCTTTTGTTACTCTTTGAGATTCTGGAATGTTGCTACTCTTGGGTTTTGGCCAGGTACTAGTGACCTGAATTGGCCACCGTGAGAACGGGCTACTGGGCTTGATGGACCCAGTAAGGCTGTTCTTATCCAGCATTTTCTCTATTCCTTCCTCTTTTTCCTTCTCTCTTCCTTCACTTACCTGCTCTGGAGCATTTTGAACTTTCTATCCCCCACTGGTTTGTTTTTAGCCTGGTCACTTCTTATACTTTCAGCCCTCTGCGTCTTCCTTTGCCTCCCTGTCCCCCATCACATATTGCAGAGTCAGGGGTCAAAAGCGCAGTTCTTTTCATGCTGAAGCATCCTAATTCTGGCCACTAGAAGTCATTGTTGTGCAAGAGCCGAAAGCATTATCTTGGAAATATTAACTTGCATTCCTCCATGAGAACTGAAGGATTTCAATGCAAAACAGACATATTTCAAGTGCATTCACCTGTTTACATGACAGCAAAGTGCGGCTGCACTTTCGAGTTGCTACCGAAGTTTCTTGTTTGATCTGTGCACGTTCA
This sequence comes from Geotrypetes seraphini, assembly GCF_902459505.1. NCBI lineage: Eukaryota > Metazoa > Chordata > Amphibia > Gymnophiona > Dermophiidae > Geotrypetes > Geotrypetes seraphini. Next base: position 188,415,724 of record NC_047091.1, on the reverse strand, counting down.
GCCAGGGTGAGCATAAGGCTTTTAGTTACTTCTATTTTGTGGGTGAGTGGTTACTCCTTGCTTAATCCATGAGCGCTGCCAGATCAGCAATTCTGGGCTGTCCCACAGGGGTGCTGACTGCTGGTGTGTCGTTTGAAGAAATTAGTTCAACTCGGATCAAATTCAGATCTCGCTTCTTTCTCAATTCCCAGGTTGCTAGTGTGTGATTTCATGTGGAAACCTCAATGCATCGAAAGCAAGGCTTAAAAGGCTTAGCCCAGAGGCTGCAAATCATTCTACAAACTAATACAGATGTGAACAGTGACATTGTTTGACACTGTACAATTGTTCTAATGTCACAATGAGACAGCATCATTGACTCATGATACTGGAATGCACTAAAAGAGAGTCCTCTGAAACGCTGATATTTTGTTGGAACAGATTTGACTAAATAGTAGAGAATGTCACGGGGACAAATGTTTCCCTGTCCCCATGGGAACTCATTTTCCTATCCCGGCAAATTCTTTTTCTGTCTCTGCCCCATTGCTGCAAGCTCTGTCCTCATCTGCAGAAGCCTCAAACACTTTAAAATCACAAGTGGCAACATTCTAGAGCTCAGATTGTGATGTCATAACGCCTCATTCCACCAATGCCTAAGCTCCGTCCTCATCTGCACAAGCCTCAGACACTTTAAATCCTAAGTAGCAACATTCTAGAGCTCAGATTGTGATGTCATAACGCCTCATTCCACCAATGCCTAAGCTCCGTCCTCATCTGCACAAGCCTCAGACACTTTAAATCCTAAGTAGCAACATTCTAGAGCTGAGATTGTGATGTTATAATGCCTCATTCCAACAATGCCTAAGCTCCGTCCTCATCTGCACAAGCCTCAGACAGTTTAAAATCCTAAGTAGCAACATTCTAGAGCTGAGATTGTGATGTCATAATGCCTCATTCCACCAATGCCTAAGCTCCGTCCTCATCTGCACAAGCCTCAGACACTTTAAAATCATAAGTGGCAACATTCTAGAGCTCAGATTGTGATGTCATAATGCCTCATTCCACCAATGCCTAAGCTCCGTCCTCATCTGCACAAGCCTCAGACACTTTAAAATCATAAGTGGCAACATTCTAGAGCTCAGATTGTGATGTCATAATGCCTCATTCCACCAATGCCTAAGCTCCGTCCTCATCTGCACAAGCCTCAGACACTTTAAAATCCTAAGTGGCAACATTCTAGAGCTGAGATTGTGATGTCATAATGTCTCATTCCACCAATGCCTAAGCTCCGTCCTCATCCGCACAAGCCTCAAACCCTTTAAAATCCTAAGTAGCAACATTCTAGGGCTCAGAGTGTGATGTCATAATGACTCATTCCACCAATGCCTAAGCTCCGTCCTCATCTGCACAAACCTCAAACACTTTATAATCCTAAGTAGCAACATTCTAGGGCTCAGATTGTGATGTCATAATGCCTCATTCCACCAATGCTTAAGCTCCGCCCTCATCTGCAGAAGCCTCAAACCCTTTAAAATCCTAAGTAGCAACATTCTAGAGCTCAGATTGTGATGTCATAATGCCTCATTCCACCAATGCCTAAGCTCCGTCCTCATCCGCACAAGCCTCAAACCCTTTAAAATCCTAAGTAGCAACATTCTAGAGCTCAGATTGTGATGTCATAATGCCTCATTCCACCAATGCCTAAGCTCCGCCCTCATCTGCACAAGAAAAATTTGTGCCTCGTGTCTTCTCTATAGCTCTTTTTTGGCTAGCCAGTGAAGGCCCAGAGGGGCTGATTCTATAAACAGCATCTAAAGTGGATGGCACTTAAACAAAATGTCACTGCAGTTCGTCTGTTAGGTTGTGCACACCTCTATGATTATGTGACTCCTTTATATTTGGTTACCAATGGAATTTAGAATTAAATGGAAGATTCTGATGTTGGCACATAGGGCATTGCTTGAATTACAACCGTCATATCTTTCTAACCTAGGCGTTTCTTGAGATCTTTAACTGAGACTAGAGTAGCTGTTCCCCCATATTTCAAAGCTCACCTTGTTGCAACTAGAAATGGTGCTTTTTTTTAAATTTAGTTCCAATATTATGGAATAATTTACCAGTAGAGTTAAGAAAGGAAGAATCATTTCAAAATTGTAAGAGACATCTAAAAGCACCTTTTTTTTTTCAAATGGCCTTTTTAAATTGAGGAATTGTACAGGACTGCAGTCTGCAATAATTTGTCTTAATTGGAAATTAATTTGTACTTTATGAAATGTATCAGAAACGTTAACTTCTTTCTTTCCCATTTTAATGGAGTTCTTTTCACAAATTTGATTGAGTTATGATGAAAACCGCTTGGATCCTTTTTGGCTGTATAGGCGGTATAGAACGATTTTAATAAACATAATCACCTATAGGCACCCTTTTCAGAATCAGGGTTAGCCACACCTCTTTAGGCCTCTAAAACTCTTGCCTACATTTCAGGCGCCTAAGTTTTTGGAGAATCGCGCTTAGCAGCGCCTAAGGGAATGGGACTTGTATACTACCTTTTAGTTGCTTTGGCATTTCAAAGCTGATATTCAAAGTGGTGGACCATGGGGGATTAAGCGACTTGCCCAGGGTCACATGGAGCAGCACCAGGATTTAATCTTACAACCTCTGGTTGCGGAGGCAGCAGCTCAATCAGTAAGCGACAGCCTAAGTCACGCTCCACCCAGAAAAACACCCACTTAGGCATTGGGCACAGAATTAGTTAAGCGCCTTTTGCACAGTTAAATATTTTAACAATTAAGTGTATTTTGCCAGTTAAGTTAGGCACCCTTTATAGAATCAGCCCCAGAGTTCTTAATTCCATATCCAATCTCCATGGAATTTATATAAACGTTGGAGACAGGGGGACAAGATTCTCCATTTCAGGGCTGGGAAATATTTCAAGTAGGATAATGGTGTTCCAAAATCAAGTAGAAAAAGCATGCAGAGAACGGCCCGTGGAATTCTTTCTTAATTTTCAGCTGTTTATCGCAGAGGGTTGAAATGGATAATTTACTGCATGCAGATAGATGAAGAACAGGAGTTGTGCCCAGGAATGAGTCCTTGAAGCTGCATGCCAATCTATTAGTTGACATACTTCCAACCTCAAGGATGTTTATTAAAAATTTGAAATACTGCTCTACCATGGCCTGATCTAGAGAAGGATTCTGAATTATTGCAGAGGTGGCAGTAAAGCCCAATAGTTGGAAACTAAGGTCAGTACCAGGCAGACGTCTATGGTCCAGAAATAACAAAGAAAAAAGACAATTTAATCATGAAATTGTGATTACAGGGCAGACTGGATGGACCGTTCAAGTCTTTATCTGCCATCATTTACTATGTTACTAGATAAAAGAAAGGCTCAATGCAAGAAGGATGATGGTAAATTAATGTGGTATAACTTCAGTCTCCCAAAGTAAGCATTGTGGGCATCATTGACTTCAAATACTGACTGTGGCGTTCACATTTATACTGGATATTCATCATGGACTGTACCCAGATACCAGGGTATAAGGTGGCAGCTGGAAATTATCTGGGTAGACAGGGGGTAGATGGGGAGGGGGGGAGCCACTGCTTGCCTTGGATTGGTAGCATGGAATATTGCTACTCCTTGGGTTTTGGCCCAGTACTAGCGACCTGGATTGACCACCATGAGAACGGGCTACTGAGTTGATGGACCATTGGTCTGACCCATGTTATGTACAGACCACTATCCAGCTATTTTGCTGTCCTAACATGTCAGACATATTACATTTCATTTCTACACCGCAAAACCTAAAGGATCGATGCAGTTTACAAAGAGTAAGAAACTGGACAACCCAGCAACCTACAGAGAAATCATAAAGCCATTTTTAATTTTCTAAAAATCGTACAAATAGAGACAACTTTAATAACTTTCTGAAGTGTATGTATGAGCAAAACCTTGTGAACAAAGTACGCAACTGCTTATCCCATCTAGCTACCTGATAGGCAAACAGGCGCTGGAGAAACTTAAGCGTACAACCTCGAACGGGAGGCAAAATGAATAGAGATGTGGTACATAATGGACGATTCACTGTGAACAAGTGATCGGGGAACCGGTGCTGAATATTGGTGGAACCTGGATAATGTCAGACTCTGCTTTTTCAGCTGATCTATACCAGCCCCAGTGAGCAGTAGCTTAGCAAATCAGGCCCATCGTATTTAGCTACAAACTAAGCCAGAGCTTTCTGAACTGATCTTAGGAACCCTTGAACAATCAGTTGGGCTTTCCAGGATGTTCCCAGTGAATATACACGAGAACCGTTTGTTGGGTCTCCAAAGTATTCAAAGTTATCTCCTGCATAATGCTTGTGGGCATCCAGAAAACACGACTGGCTCTGGAATCCCAGTGACCGGTTTGGAACAGTAGGATGGAACTACGTTCAGACCTCTGTTCAATGCTCCACTTTGGCTAGCTAGTAGGAGTTGACTCTCCTTTGCTCACTTCTTCACACACATTGCCAATGACCTAGGAGCACTGGAGTATCAACACTCCCAGCTCCTACAGAGTAAACTGAAGTCTTCTGCTTTCTAGCATAAGTATTTGAGATTAACTCAGGCTCTGATGGCCGATGGAGGTTTTATATTGGCTTCAGGAATACTATGATCTGTATTAGCAATGAAAGAAGTGGAAGTGTTTGAAGCAAACAGGTATTCTTCTCTAGGAATATGAAATGGAGATTCTTGCGTTGTCATTCGGAACATAATAACTCTGCATTTGGGAGGGACTTTTGTCATTTTTCCCTATTTTGCGTCACACTTGCAGATTAACACGATTCCTGTCACTAGGGAGAAAGACTAAAATTAATAAGAAATTCCTGGGATCTGGAGGTTTTGCCCCTGTCTAGGTTTTACCCCTAGAATGTTCACCCCCAAATCTTTTACCCCTTCACATTTCAAGCCCAGGATGTTTCACCCCTCCACATGTCACCCCTGAGTACTTTTCATCACCCCCACACCTTTTGCCTCCAGGATAGCCAGTGTTTTTCCCAGGATGCCTCAAAGTTGTGTTGTTGGTTTGTTTTGTTTCTTGGGGAGGGGGGGAACGGGGGGGGGGGGGGCTGTCAGATGTGCTGACAATTGAGGAGGCTAGAATTGCCAACTGTCTGGATTTTTTCAGGATTCTGAAAAGTTGTACATTACGTGTCTCAAAGCCACGAGGATGTATAAGCGCGTGGATATTTCTCAGAGTTTAGCCCACTACAGCCCTCCAAGACCCCCCTTTCTAGTCTGAGAATGTGTGATGGGGTGTACGTCCCATCACAGGGCACCGAATGTCCCCAGGAGAAAATCCTCAAGGAAAACCAATCCTAGAAAAGAACCTGAGTGAAAGTGAGGATGAATAAGGGAGGCCCTGTCAGTGGGAGGGAAGGCTACGTGGGAGGTGGCAGGGATGGCCACAGGTGACAGAATTCTGTGAAAAGGACCCGGGGTGAAATGTGGAGGGGCAAAACATCCTTGGGGTAAAAGGCGTGGGGTGAATATTCGGGGGGGGGGAGGGAAACTTCCATAAGCGACAGTCCCATAGGAAGATGGTTTACACATGGAAGCCTGCTTCAGACTGAAGGAGTCACATTGCGCTACTTTTATTTTTAAAAAAACCCAAACAATCCACCCTATTACAAAACCATGATAGCGGATTTTGGCGCAGGACGGTGCGTTGAATGCTCTTCGCTGCTCCCGACATTCATAGGAACTCTATGTGGGTCGGGAACAGGGCAGAGCATTCAGTGCACTGGCCTGCGCTAAAAAAACGCTATTGCGGTTTTATAAAAGGGGGGTAAATTATTCAATCTTTATTGAAGATTTAGGGCTCCTTTTACTAAGGTGCACCAGCGTTTTTAGCGCACGCACGAAATTACTGCGTGCTAAACCGCACGGTATGCTTCTAGAATAACGCCAGCTCAATGCTGGCATTAAGGTCTAGTGCGCACGCTATTCCGTGCGTTAAGGCCCTATCGCATGTTACTAAAAGGAGCCCTTAATGTAAACAATATGAACGATATCCTCCAGAGTAGTTTGTGTTTGAAGGAATTCAAATTAGAGAATAGCTTCCCGCTTTTTGGTTCCCTGTCCCTCTTTATCTTCCTAGCTCCTTTCCTATAACCCTTCATTGTAGCTCCTTTTCAACCTAACCCTGTAAACCGTGCCGAGCTCTACGCTTGAGGAGATGGCGCGGTATACAAACCTAAGGTTTAGTTTAGTTTTAGTTTAGTTTAGTTTCTGTGTCCAAAAACCCATTCCCTCCCCCACCTCAGCATCTCTTTCCCTCCCTTCCTCTCTCCCAAGTCCCTCTTTATCTTCCTAGCTCCTTTCCTATAACCCTTCATTGTAGCTCCTTTTCAACCTAACCCTGTAAACCGTGCTGAGCTCTACGCTTGTGGAGATGGCGCGGTATACAAACCTAAGGTTTAGTTTAGTTTTAGTTTAGTTTAGTTTCTGTGTCCAAAAACCCATTCCCTCCCCCACCTCAGCATCTCTTTCCCTCCCTTCCTCTCTCCCAAGTCCCTCTTTATCTTCCTAGCTCCTTTCCTATAACCCTTCATTGTAGCTCCTTTTCAACCTAACCCTGTAAACCGTGCTGAGCTCTACGCTTGTGGAGATGGCGCGGTATACAAACCTAAGGTTTAGTTTAGTTTTAGTTTAGTTTAGTTTCTGTGTCCAAAAACCCATTCCCTCCCCCACCTCAGCATCTCTTTCCCTCCCTTCCTCTCTCCCAAGTCCCTCTTTATCTTCCTAGCTCCTTTCCTATAACCCTTCATTGTAGCTCCTTTTCAACCTAACCCTGTAAACCGTGCTGAGCTCTACGCTTGTGGAGATGGCGCGGTATACAAACCTAAGGTTTAGTTTAGTTTTAGTTTAGTTTAGTTTCTGTGTCCAAAAACCCATTCCCTCCCCCACCTCAGCATCTCTTTCCCTCCCTTCCTCTCTCCCAAGTCCCTCTTTATCTTCCTAGCTCCTTTCCTATAACCCTTCATTGTAGCTCCTTTTCAACCTAACCCTGTAAACCGTGCTGAGCTCTACGCTTGTGGAGATGGTGCGGTATACAAACCTAAGGTTTAGTTTAGTTTTAGTTTAGTTTCTGTGTCCAAAAACCCATTCCCTCCCCCACCTCAGCATCTCTTTCCCTCCCTTCCTCTCTCCCAAGTCCCTCTTTATCTTCCTAGCTCCTTTCCTATAACCCTTCATTGTAGCTCCTTTTCAACCTAACCCTGTAAACCGTGCTGAGCTCTACGCTTGTGGAGATGGCGCGGTATACAAACCTAAGATTTAGTTTAGTTTTAGTTTAGTTTAGTTTCTGTGTCCAAAAACCCATTCCCTCCCCCACCTCAGCATCTCTTTCCCTCCCTTCCTCTCTCCCAAGTCCCTCTTTATCTTCCTAGCTCCTTTCCTATAACCCTTCATTGTAGCTCCTTTTCAACCTAACCCTGTAAACCGTGCCGAGCTCTACGCTTGTGGAGATGGCGCGGTATACAAACCTAAGGTTTAGTTTAGTTTTAGTTTAGTTTAGTTTCTGTGTCCAAAAACCCATTCCCTCCCCCACCTCAGCATCTCTTTCCCTCCCTTCCTCTCTCCCAAGTCCCTCTTTATCTTCCTAGCTCCTTTCCTATAACCCTTCATTGTAGCTCCTTTTCAACCTAACCCTGTAAACCGTGCTGAGCTCTACGCTTGTGGAGATGGCGCGGTATACAAACCTAAGGTTTAGTTTAGTTTTAGTTTAGTTTAGTTTCTGTGTCCAAAAACCCATTCCCTCCCCCACCTCAGCATCTCTTTCCCTCCCTTCCTCTCTCCCAAGTCCCTCTTTATCTTCCTAGCTCCTTTCCTATAACCCTTCATTGTAGCTCCTTTTCAACCTAACCCTGTAAACCGTGCTGAGCTCTACGCTTGTGGAGATGGCGCGGTATACAAACCTAAGGTTTAGTTTAGTTTTAGTTTAGTTTAGTTTCTGTGTCCAAAAACCCATTCCCTCCCCCACCTCAGCATCTCTTTCCCTCCCTTCCTCTCTCCCAAGTCCCTCTTTATCTTCCTAGCTCCTTTCCTATAACCCTTCATTGTAGCTCCTTTTCAACCTAACCCTGTAAACCGTGCTGAGCTCTACGCTTGTGGAGATGGCGCGGTATACAAACCTAAGGTTTAGTTTAGTTTTAGTTTAGTTTAGTTTCTGTGTCCAAAAACCCATTCCCTCCCCCACCTCAGCATCTCTTTCCCTCCCTTCCTCTCTCCCAAGTCCCTCTTTATCTTCCTAGCTCCTTTCCTATAACCCTTCATTGTAGCTCCTTTTCAACCTAACCCTGTAAACCGTGCTGAGCTCTACGCTTGTGGAGATGGTGCGGTATACAAACCTAAGGTTTAGTTTAGTTTTAGTTTAGTTTCTGTGTCCAAAAACCCATTCCCTCCCCCACCTCAGCATCTCTTTCCCTCCCTTCCTCTCTCCCAAGTCCCTCTTTATCTTCCTAGCTCCTTTCCTATAACCCTTCATTGTAGCTCCTTTTCAACCTAACCCTGTAAACCGTGCTGAGCTCTACGCTTGAGGAGATGGCGCGGTATACAAACCTAAGGTTTAGTTTAGTTTTAGTTTAGTTTAGTTTCTGTGTCCAAAAACCCATTCCCTCCCCCACCTCAGCATCTCTTTCCCTCCCTTCCTCTCTCCCAAGTCCCTCTTTATCTTCCTAGCTCCTTTCCTATAACCCTTCATTGTAGCTCCTTTTCAACCTAACCCTGTAAACCGTGCTGAGCTCTACGCTTGTGGAGATGGCGCGGTATACAAACCTAAGGTTTAGTTTAGTTTTAGTTTAGTTTAGTTTCTGTGTCCAAAAACCCATTCCCTCCCCCACCTCAGCATCTCTTTCCCTCCCTTCCTCTCTCCCAAGTCCCTCTTTATCTTCCTAGCTCCTTTCCTATAACCCTTCATTGTAGCTCCTTTTCAACCTAACCCTGTAAACCGTGCTGAGCTCTACGCTTGTGGAGATGGCGCGGTATACAAACCTAAGGTTTAGTTTAGTTTTAGTTTAGTTTAGTTTCTGTGTCCAAAAACCCATTCCCTCCCCCACCTCAGCATCTCTTTCCCTCCCTTCCTCTCTCCCAAGTCCCTCTTTATCTTCCTAGCTCCTTTCCTATAACCCTTCATTGTAGCTCCTTTTCAACCTAACCCTGTAAACCGTGCTGAGCTCTACGCTTGTGGAGATGGTGCGGTATACAAACCTAAGGTTTAGTTTAGTTTTAGTTTAGTTTCTGTGTCCAAAAACCCATTCCCTCCCCCACCTCAGCATCTCTTTCCCTCCCTTCCTCTCTCCCAAGTCCCTCTTTATCTTCCTAGCTCCTTTCCTATAACCCTTCATTGTAGCTCCTTTTCAACCTAACCCTGTAAACCGTGCTGAGCTCTACGCTTGTGGAGATGGCGCGGTATACAAACCTAAGGTTTAGTTTAGTTTTAGTTTAGTTTAGTTTCTGTGTCCAAAAACCCATTCCCTCCCCCACCTCAGCATCTCTTTCCCTCCCTTCCTCTCTCCCAAGTCCCTCTTTATCTTCCTAGCTCCTTTCCTATAACCCTTCATTGTAGCTCCTTTTCAACCTAACCCTGTAAACCGTGCCGAGCTCTACGCTTGAGGAGATGGCGCGGTATACAAACCTAAGGTTTAGTTTAGTTTTAGTTTAGTTTAGTTTCTGTGTCCAAAAACCCATTCCCTCCCCCACCTCAGCATCTCTTTCCCTCCCTTCCTCTCTCCCAAGTCCCTCTTTATCTTCCTAGCTCCTTTCCTATAACCCTTCATTGTAGCTCCTTTTCAACCTAACCCTGTAAACCGTGCTGAGCTCTACGCTTGTGGAGATGGCGCGGTATACAAACCTAAGGTTTAGTTTAGTTTTAGTTTAGTTTAGTTTCTGTGTCCAAAAACCCATTCCCTCCCCCACCTCAGCATCTCTTTCCCTCCCTTCCTCTCTCCCAAGTCCCTCTTTATCTTCCTAGCTCCTTTCCTATAACCCTTCATTGTAGCTCCTTTTCAACCTAACCCTGTAAACCGTGCTGAGCTCTACGCTTGTGGAGATGGCGCGGTATACAAACCTAAGGTTTAGTTTAGTTTTAGTTTAGTTTAGTTTCTGTGTCCAAAAACCCATTCCCTCCCCCACCTCAGCATCTCTTTCCCTCCCTTCCTCTCTCCCAAGTCCCTCTTTATCTTCCTAGCTCCTTTCCTATAACCCTTCATTGTAGCTCCTTTTCAACCTAACCCTGTAAACCGTGCTGAGCTCTACGCTTGTGGAGATGGCGCGGTATACAAACCTAAGGTTTAGTTTAGTTTTAGTTTAGTTTAGTTTCTGTGTCCAAAAACCCATTCCCTCCCCCACCTCAGCATCTCTTTCCCTCCCTTCCTCTCTCCCAAGTCCCTCTTTATCTTCCTAGCTCCTTTCCTATAACCCTTCATTGTAGCTCCTTTTCAACCTAACCCTGTAAACCGTGCTGAGCTCTACGCTTGTGGAGATGGTGCGGTATACAAACCTAAGGTTTAGTTTAGTTTTAGTTTAGTTTCTGTGTCCAAAAACCCATTCCCTCCCCCACCTCAGCATCTCTTTCCCTCCCTTCCTCTCTCCCAAGTCCCTCTTTATCTTCCTAGCTCCTTTCCTATAACCCTTCATTGTAGCTCCTTTTCAACCTAACCCTGTAAACCGTGCCGAGCTCTACGCTTGAGGAGATGGCGCGGTATACAAACCTAAGGTTTAGTTTAGTTTTAGTTTAGTTTAGTTTCTGTGTCCAAAAACCCATTCCCTCCCCCACCTCAGCATCTCTTTCCCTCCCTTCCTCTCTCCCAAGTCCCTCTTTATCTTCCTAGCTCCTTTCCTATAACCCTTCATTGTAGCTCCTTTTCAACCTAACCCTGTAAACCGTGCTGAGCTCTACGCTTGTGGAGATGGCGCGGTATACAAACCTAAGGTTTAGTTTAGTTTTAGTTTAGTTTAGTTTCTGTGTCCAAAAACCCATTCCCTCCCCCACCTCAGCATCTCTTTCCCTCCCTTCCTCTCTCCCAAGTCCCTCTTTATCTTCCTAGCTCCTTTCCTATAACCCTTCATTGTAGCTCCTTTTCAACCTAACCCTGTAAACCGTGCCGAGCTCTACGCTTGAGGAGATGGCGCGGTATACAAACCTAAGGTTTAGTTTAGTTTTAGTTTAGTTTAGTTTCTGTGTCCAAAAACCCATTCCCTCCCCCACCTCAGCATCTCTTTCCCTCCCTTCCTCTCTCCCAAGTCCCTCTTTATCTTCCTAGCTCCTTTCCTATAACCCTTCATTGTAGCTCCTTTTCAACCTAACCCTGTAAACCGTGCTGAGCTCTACGCTTGTGGAGATGGCGCGGTATACAAACCTAAGGTTTAGTTTAGTTTTAGTTTAGTTTAGTTTCTGTGTCCAAAAACCCATTCCCTCCCCCACCTCAGCATCTCTTTCCCTCCCTTCCTCTCTCCCAAGTCCCTCTTTATCTTCCTAGCTCCTTTCCTATAACCCTTCATTGTAGCTCCTTTTCAACCTAACCCTGTAAACCGTGCTGAGCTCTACGCTTGTGGAGATGGCGCGGTATACAAACCTAAGGTTTAGTTTAGTTTTAGTTTAGTTTAGTTTCTGTGTCCAAAAACCCATTCCCTCCCCCACCTCAGCATCTCTTTCCCTCCCTTCCTCTCTCCCAAGTCCCTCTTTATCTTCCTAGCTCCTTTCCTATAACCCTTCATTGTAGCTCCTTTTCAACCTAACCCTGTAAACCGTGCTGAGCTCTACGCTTGTGGAGATGGCGCGGTATACAAACCTAAGGTTTAGTTTAGTTTTAGTTTAGTTTAGTTTCTGTGTCCAAAAACCCATTCCCTCCCCCACCTCAGCATCTCTTTCCCTCCCTTCCTCTCTCCCAAGTCCCTCTTTATCTTCCAAGCTCCTTTCCTATAACCCTTCATTGTAGCTCCTTTTCAACCTAACCCTGTAAACCGTGCTGAGCTCTACGCTTGTGGAGATGGTGCGGTATACAAACCTAAGGTTTAGTTTAGTTTTAGTTTAGTTTCTGTGTCCAAAAACCCATTCCCTCCCCCACCTCAGCATCTCTTTCCCTCCCTTCCTCTCTCCCAAGTCCCTCTTTATCTTCCTAGCTCCTTTCCTATAACCCTTCATTGTAGCTCCTTTTCAACCTAACCCTGTAAACCGTGCTGAGCTCTACGCTTGTGGAGATGGTGCGGTATACAAACCTAAGGTTTAGTTTAGTTTTAGTTTAGTTTCTGTGTCCAAAAACCCATTCCCTCCCCCACCTCAGCATCTCTTTCCCTCCCTTCCTCTCTCCCAAGTCCCTCTTTATCTTCCTAGCTCCTTTCCTATAACCCTTCATTGTAGCTCCTTTTCAACCTAACCCTGTAAACCGTGCTGAGCTCTACGCTTGTGGAGATGGCGCGGTATACAAACCTAAGGTTTAGTTTAGTTTTAGTTTAGTTTAGTTTCTGTGTCCAAAAACCCATTCCCTCCCCCACCTCAGCATCTCTTTCCCTCCCTTCCTCTCTCCCAAGTCCCTCTTTATCTTCCTAGCTCCTTTCCTATAACCCTTCATTGTAGCTCCTTTTCAACCTAACCCTGTAAACCGTGCCGAGCTCTACGCTTGAGGAGATGGCGCGGTATACAAACCTAAGGTTTAGTTTAGTTTTAGTTTAGTTTAGTTTCTGTGTCCAAAAACCCATTCCCTCCCCCACCTCAGCATCTCTTTCCCTCCCTTCCTCTCTCCCAAGTCCCTCTTTATCTTCCTAGCTCCTTTCCTATAACCCTTCATTGTAGCTCCTTTTCAACCTAACCCTGTAAACCGTGCTGAGCTCTACGCTTGTGGAGATGGCGCGGTATACAAACCTAAGGTTTAGTTTAGTTTTAGTTTAGTTTAGTTTCTGTGTCCAAAAACCCATTCCCTCCCCCACCTCAGCATCTCTTTCCCTCCCTTCCTCTCTCCCAAGTCCCTCTTTATCTTCCTAGCTCCTTTCCTATAACCCTTCATTGTAGCTCCTTTTCAACCTAACCCTGTAAACCGTGCTGAGCTCTACGCTTGTGGAGATGGCGCGGTATACAAACCTAAGGTTTAGTTTAGTTTTAGTTTAGTTTAGTTTCTGTGTCCAAAAACCCATTCCCTCCCCCACCTCAGCATCTCTTTCCCTCCCTTCCTCTCTCCCAAGTCCCTCTTTATCTTCCTAGCTCCTTTCCTATAACCCTTCATTGTAGCTCCTTTTCAACCTAACCCTGTAAACCGTGCTGAGCTCTACGCTTGTGGAGATGGCGCGGTATACAAACCTAAGGTTTAGTTTAGTTTTAGTTTAGTTTAGTTTCTGTGTCCAAAAACCCATTCCCTCCCCCACCTCAGCATCTCTTTCCCTCCCTTCCTCTCTCCCAAGTCCCTCTTTATCTTCCTAGCTCCTTTCCTATAACCCTTCATTGTAGCTCCTTTTCAACCTAACCCTGTAAACCGTGCTGAGCTCTACGCTTGTGGAGATGGCGCGGTATACAAACCTAAGGTTTAGTTTAGTTTTAGTTTAGTTTAGTTTCTGTGTCCAAAAACCCATTCCCTCCCCCACCTCAGCATCTCTTTCCCTCCCTTCCTCTCTCCCAAGTCCCTCTTTATCTTCCAAGCTCCTTTCCTATAACCCTTCATTGTAGCTCCTTTTCAACCTAACCCTGTAAACCGTGCTGAGCTCTACGCTTGTGGAGATGGTGCGGTATACAAACCTAAGGTTTAGTTTAGTTTTAGTTTAGTTTCTGTGTCCAAAAACCCATTCCCTCCCCCACCTCAGCATCTCTTTCCCTCCCTTCCTCTCTCCCAAGTCCCTCTTTATCTTCCTAGCTCCTTTCCTATAACCCTTCATTGTAGCTCCTTTTCAACCTAACCCTGTAAACCGTGCCGAGCTCTACGCTTGTGGAGATGGTGCGGTATACAAACCTAAGGTTTAGTTTAGTTTTAGTTTAGTTTCTGTGTCCAAAAACCCATTCCCTCCCCCACCTCAGCATCTCTTTCCCTCCCTTCCTCTCTCCCAAGTCCCTCTTTATCTTCCTAGCTCCTTTCCTATAACCCTTCATTGTAGCTCCTTTTCAACCTAACCCTGTAAACCGTGCCGAGCTCTACACTTGAGGAGATGGCGCGGTATACAAACCTAAGGTTTAGTTTAGTTTAGTTTCTGTGTCCAAAAACCCATTCCCTCCCCCATCTCAGCATCTCTTTCCCTCCCTTCCTCTCTCCCAAGTCCCTCTTTATCTTCCTAGCTCCTTTCCTATAACCCTTCATTGTAGCTCCTTTTCAACCTAACCCTGTAAACCGTGCCGAGCTCTACGCTTGTGGAGATGGTGCGGTATACAAACCTAAGGTTTAGTTTAGTTTAGAATAAATGAAAAAGGCAAAGTTTAAAAGCCCCCCAATGCTGGCTTTTCTCTTTCTCCCTCTCCACTTCGTATCGTTTTCCGTCTATCTTTGGGGTTTGCTTGGTGGCATTTTTAGGGTTATATTATGCAGTTGGTAGATTACAATTGGCATCGCACAAATTTGTGACAATCCTGACAGCACTGCAGTTTGGAAAGCAGCAGCAGCAGCTGACCGAGATTTCAGCGCACGGCTTTGGGAAGCGACATGACCGCTCAAAACAACATTTGTTCTGCTCTTCTTAATATGGAAATGAAAAGCTGCTCAACCAACGCAGCACAAATGTGTAGGAATCGTAACCTACAACTCGCTTTTGTCCTGTGTTCGCAGGGGAGGAAGGGAGGTGAAACCAATACTTAATGGACTGAGAGGCAACATCCATGGACAGAGGCTAGGCAGGCGCTTTATTGCCGGCCTTTTTAGAGCGAGAGAAAGGAGCCTACCCTGAAAGCAATTTCCATAACGCTCAGAAAACGGGGAGCGCTAGGAGAATTTATTGTGCCAACTGGTGTTTGGGTTCTCGCAAGAGCCGTTATTTTCTCCTATGTCAAGGGAGCAGACGTTTCCAAAAGCTGTTTTCCCCTATAAATGGCTAATTACGTCAATATAAATTGGCCACACTTTATACAATTAAAAGTCCACAAGGAGGGGTGGGGAGTAGGGAACAAGGGAGGGACGTCACCGCTGAAAATCTGACTGGCAGAGAGATGAGAAGGCAAAGCAAACTCCAGAACAAGTTAGCAAATGAACCATCACCTACCCACATCTTGGAGGGGGGAGAGTGTGGCGCAGTGGTTAAAGCTACAACCTCCACACCCTGAGATTGTGGGTTCAAACCCCCACTGCTCCTTGTGACCCTGGGCAAGCCACTTAAGCCTCCATTGCCCCAGGCCACTGGGACAGACAGAGAAAAATGTAAACTGTTCTGAGCTCAATTTAGAAAACTGAATTAAATAAAATAAATAGTATGATTTATTTGTTTATTTTTATCAATTTATTGTAAATCATTGCAATGGAAATAATTAACACATCCATCCAGTTATCCACTAATAATAGGAAATGGATCTGAGTGGAAAAACATTATGAAAATGAGAAGACGCGAGCTATTAGTTTCACTTTTACTTTCAAAAACCCATCAACAGGGAGATTTCTGTAGCTCAAATTAGCCTCGGATTCATAAGAACAAAGTTCGACAAGTTCCTGCTGAACCATAACGTACGCAGGTGAGGCTGGACTCATTTAGAACACTGGTCTTTGACCTAAGGGCCTCCGCGTGAGTGGACCACTGGTCTGACCCAGCAGCGGCAATTCTTATGTTCTAACAGGGAGATTTCTGTAGCTCAAATTAGCCTCGGATTTGTGAGTCTAAGCCAGGGCTGGATATTGAGAACCACAACCAGAAAACGCATGAAATCTATCTGCGTACAATGGAAGGCAATCTCATGCCTTTTCATCGTGGAAATCTTGAAAACCCGACTGGGTTGTGGCCCTCGGGTCTGTGGTTGTCCTTCCCATTCCCTCTTCTGAATCTGACTGCACCAGTTTTGAGCTGCATAATAACCATTTAAGACTGATAGTGATAAAATATAGGGTTACAAAGAGGATGGATTGTGAAATCTAGGCTTTACTTCCGTTGAAAGCAATGGGAGTAAAGAGGACGGATGGAGACATCTGGGTTTTACTCCCACTGAAAGCAATGGAAGTAAAAAGACAATGCAGACACCTCGAAAGAATATGGAAAAAACAGAAACAAGACCAAACAAAAGTAGCATGGAGAATCCAAATCAAATAATATAACATCAAACTAAAGGAAAAAAGGAAAGCATACTATTCCAAACTAATAGGCACTGAAAACCCAGACTCAAAAATACTCTTCAATATTGTAAGAAAACTCACAGACACCAAACCTTTCCTAGCTACTCAAGGAAACCAATCTCCTTCAGCTCACCAATTAGCAGACTACTTCAAGCACAAAATCACCAATATCAGATCCACATTCAACAATTCATTAACCCTCCTCGATGAGATTATAACAACACCAACAATAGATGAAGCCTTAGTAGCTGACAGAACGTGGACTAACTTCCCCAAAATACAATGGAACGACATGACTCGACTATACAACAAATATAGTAAAACTTCTTGTGACCTAAACAGCTGCCCATCGTACCTGCTAACAACCGCATCCATCAAGTTCAAAGCTAACCTCATGAACTGGCTACAATCCACGCTCACAGATGGTCACTTCCCACCAGAACTAGGCGAGATTATTATCACCCCCATACCGAAAGATCCCAAAGCTCCAAACAATAATCCAGCCAACCACAGACCCATCGCATCAATCCCATTATATATCAAACTACAAGAAGGTCTTGTAGCACAATACCTCACCAACTACTTAGAAGACCACAACATACTACACCCATCACAATCAGGTTTCAGAAAAAACCACAGCACAGAGACACTACTTGTATCTCTAATGGATATAGCACACCAACACCTCAGCAAAGGGAACAGGATACTACTTATCCAACTAGATCTTTCAGCAGCTTTCGACCTAGTGGATCACAACATACTACTCCAGATACTAGACGCCATAGGGATCACAGGTTTGGTACTCAACTGGTTCCAAGGCTTTCTAAAAACTAGAACTTATAAAGTAAAGACAAAAGACCACATATCTGACCCTTGGTCAAACCCCTGTGGAGTACCACAAGGATCTCCATTATCACCCATACTTTTCAACCTCTACGTATCCTCACTGGGCACCACTCTAGACTCCCTAAATATAGTCTCATTCAGCTACGCAGACGACATAACAATCCTTCTCCCCTTCAATACCCAAGACCCCAACTCATCAGGACGACTGAAAATAACTCTGGAAACGGTAGAAACATGGATGACCAACCACAAACTGAAACTGAACACGGATAAAACCAAATTCCTGCTGCTAGAAAAAGACAAAGAACCTACCTTAACTGATCTGACGACAAATGCAATCACATACCCAATACAGCCAGCACTCAAAATCCTGGGAGTAACAATAGACAGGAGATGCACAATGCAGACTCATACTAACAAAACCATCCAAAAAGCCTTCTACACCATGCGCAACCTGCGAAAAATAAGAAAATTCTTTGACAAAATTCAATACAGGATCTTAGTCCAATCACTTGTACTAGGACTTGTAGACTACTGCAACAGCCTTTATCTACCCTGCCCCGCTTACATGACCAAACAATTACAGACAGTACAGAACACAGCACTCAGACTTATCTACTCGCTAGGAAAATACGATCACATCACTAATGCCTATCTCGACTCACACTGGCTACCGATACAAGCAAGAACTCAATTCAAACTATACTGTTTATTATTCAAAGCACTAAACGGAACAGCACCTCTCTACCTAAACAGCCGCCTAACCCGAAACCTCTCAACTAGAGTAAGGAGAACCCAGACTCCATTCACCTACCCCTCACTCAAAGGCACAAAACGCAAAAAGCTATATGACAACCTACTTGCTACACAGGCCGCGAAAATTGACCCCACCATATCCAAGCTGCTGACCACAACTACGGACTACAAAGCGTTTCGAAAAGATATAAAAACCATACTATTCAAAAAACACATCCCAATATTATAATCTACCATCATCTTCTCTCCCTTCATAACCTACTGCAACTCACAACCAACTGCAACTTCGTCCCCATAGGCAACATCTAATCTAGCTGCATCGGGCGTAAAGCCAATTCATATCTAGAAACACAGTCTCCCCAAATACCGAAAAAATCAGATATAGCAACCTAGGAACAGACGATTTTTGGTAACATAAGATTATGCGTTGTAATATTATGTAAATTAACATAAGGTTATGCGTTGTAATATAACATAAGGTTATGCTTTGTAATATCATGTAATGTAAGTTATGCAATGTACTGGAATAATAAGGTAAAATAACATAAAATAACTCTATGTAAAGTCTTGTAAAGTTATGTAAGATAAATTATGTAAGATAAATTATGTAAACTTAATGCAAGTTATGCAAGCACGGTAAGGATAATGTAAAGTAACACAAAGTAACTCCACGTAAAGTTATGTAAAGTTATGTACGTAAAGTTATGTAAAGTTATGTACGAAAAGTTAAGTAAAGTTAGGTTTGCAAAGTTTGTAAAGTTATACAAATAATTGTATTGTCATCGCCTGGAAATGTCCAGCCATCTTCTAATGTAATCCGCTTAGAACCGCAAGGCACAAGCGGAATAGAAATCACTAATGTAATGTAATGTAAAACTCGGATGCCTCGATCCGTCTAACTTTTTCTGGAACCATATGGTAACCCTAATAAAATATCACATTATACTCCTATGTTAAATTTAATTCTTGGCTGCAGAAATGGAAGAGAGAGAGAGCCCTAATTCAGACCTGCTGTATCCCTGATAAAATACCCCCAATCAGTACACCATACTCTCACTCACTCAATCAATCAATCGACTCCAACATCCCCACTATGAAGTAGAAACCTCTCACCCCAATCCTTCTCCCTCACCAATGAAACACCCCAGCACCTACCGTTGTGGATAGTGGGGAGGGGGGGCAAGGAAAGTCCCAGATAATCCAGCTCTGTCACCATATTTGGAAGAGGGGGAGATTTTCTCAGACACCAGCTCCTTTTTAGAGACTGCCGGAAGCATCGTTCATGTGTAAGTGTCCCTAAATATAAATTAAAATGTGCATTTGGAATAATTAACACCCAGGACCACTCTCTTCTCTGTGTTTATCATCTCTGTCTCCTTTGCTGTATTTAGCTATTAAAAATGTGCGGCTGGGGAAAGTTGGAGGCCTTACTGCACTTCCTTCCTTTACCCCGCTGCCCCCGTCTGCCTCTCTGAAGTAGCAACATAAATTTGGGCTTGGTGAAATGATTGTCATTTTTTTCCCTCACGAAGCCTGTTCACTCATTCATTCATGAAGCTGGGCTTCAGTAACAAATTTGCATCGCTTACGAAAATGATTCATGTCGGCTAAAAATAGACCCAGACAAAATAGTTGTCAAGCCCCATAATTGATAGACGTACTTTATCTTTAATGCTTGTATTTTCTTTCACAGTTGAGAAGTGATGGAAAAAATAAAATATAATTTTTTTTAAGGTAGTGTTACTAATAAATACTATTTTGGATAACTTTATTGTTGGTTAAAGTGAACCATTAAGTGTCCCTTTATCATCCTAATTGTTGTTTTATTCCAGACATAATATTGGTGCTTTAAAGATTTTGAAAGTGACTTCTCTGGAGGAGCTCTCTTTAAATCTTGTGGTACTCCTCAGAATCCCCCCCATCTATACTAGAATGGTAACTTTGTCATCTCCACATTAGGAATCTTGTTTAGACAGCAAAGAACGCTCTACTTAATTCAGAATATGATTGCAAAATTGATTTTTTTGGTAAGAGAATTTGATCATGCTACGCCTTTGTCGATGAAGCTTCAGTGTCTTCCTGTTGCCGTACGAGTTGAGTTTAAGATTTGTTGCCTGGCCAGGTTGTGGAGCTTTTTGCTACCCAGGTTTCATTACTAGGATCCTCCTTTACCAGCAGAAATTCTGCCCGGTTGCTTTTGATTTTTCCCACTATTACAGGTGCATTTAGAAGAAATCTTTCCCCTTTTATGCAGAGAAAATTTGGAATTGTCTGCCATTAAATGTTCGTCTTATTCCCATAGATTCGTATATTAGTTTTTCTAATCTAATTTAATCTGCAGTTTCTGTGTCGTTCTACACCTAACGAGGTTCTAGGTTACTTAGAATGTGATTAGGAGTACTCAGCAGTTATAAGGGAAACACCATTCTAAGCGGAGATCACCTAATTACGATGTAGCCAGCTATTACAAGACTGGAGAGAAGACAGCGCTAGATGAGGTAGATGGGGAGGACCATGTGGAATGTGGAGTATATTTCCTCGAAGAGATGAGTTTTTAGTTTCCTCCGAAATCCCAGGTCGTTGGGTTCTATCTTGATGGTTTTTGGAAGTTATTGGAAATATTTTCTGTTTTAAGGATTTCTGTGAAGTTATAGAATGATAATTCTTGTTTTCTTCTGTTCAAGTATCTGCAGTGTTTGCCTTGAACCTACTGTGACGGAGATAAAGCAGGAGAAGCATTTTGGTACTATGTAGAATGAGGTGGTTCTCTATGTAATATAGGGATCTCAGCCTACAGGTCAGTACGTTGTCTGCATCCAGCAAGAAAAATATCCATCCTTCGCATCTTTTCTTGAGGCTAGGGGGTCTCTACCTCTAATCCACATATCATAAACGTAATACATTCGAATAGCAGGTCTGTTATTGAGATAGCTTGGGGAAGATCCAATGCTTATTGCTAGGATAAGCAGCACAAAATCAGTTTTTCTCCTTGGCATCTTGCCAGGTACTTGGGACCTGGGTTTGGCTACTGTTGGGCCTTCGATCTGTCCCAGTAGGGCAATTCTTATGCACTTCATTACTCTAAAGAGGCAGTTATTTCATCTTTACAGTATACGGTTGACTCTGCTTAAGTGCACGGCCTTTGGACTGGACCGCCACATGCGCTTAAGCAGAGGGTGCGCTTAACAGGAGTACGACTTGTCAGTCATGAAATAACAGTACACTGTAGGCAAATAGTTTTTTGCTTCATATGCCTTTTGCTGGGGGATGGGTGAATAGAGCCTGTGTTCTCCTTGTTCTTGATGTGGTGTTTCTGATTAGGTGGTTGTTTAGGTAGCTGGGACCAGTTCCATTTAGGGCTCTGAAGAGGGTGCAAAAGAATTTGTATTGTAGGCCCAGAAGGCGAACCCCGCCCCCCTTAAATATGGGCAGGAGGGATCCCAAGCACCCTTCCAAACCCTGATCGCACCACTGAACCCCTGATCATCCCCTGAACACCAGACACCCCCCCACCAATGTACCTTAATATTGGCCGGCCAGCTGGGTCCCAAGCCCGGCCAGCCGGCAGGCCTGCCATCCTTGGAATGGCAGGCTTAGGGCCTGATTGGGCCAGGCGCCTAAGACCCCACTCGTAGGCGCCTGGCCCAATCAGGCCTTAGGCCCGCCATTCCGAGGATGGCCGACCGGGCTTGCAATCCATCCGGCCAGCCAATGTTAAGGTAAGTTGGGGGGTGTCCAGGGGGCGACTGGGGGTTCGGGGGTACGCCTTGGGTAGGAGGGTCTGGGATCCCTTCTACCCGTATTTGAGGGGGGTTTCACCTTCTGGCAGGAAAGCTTGGGCTCCTTCCTGCCGGTATTATTGGGGGGAGGTTTGGGGGGGTGTTAGGGGGTGGTGGCCTGCACCTTGGCAGGAGGGCTTGGGATCCCTCTTGTTGGTAGTCGCGGGAGAGTTGGGGTGCCGGCAGGAGGGCTTGGGATTCCTCCTGCCAGTATTCGAGGGGGGGCGGTTGTGCCTTCAGCAGGAGAGATTAGCTATCTCTCCTGCCGTGATTCGCTGCAATTCTTGGGGAGGGGGATCGCAATCATGGTAGGAGAGATTAGGCATCTCTCCTGCCACAATCGTTGCGGGGTGGGGGGGGGGGGATTCTGTAACCGGTGTTGTTTTTGACAGAACCCAGCTTTTAGGCGAAGGACTGGTCCTTCCTTCGCCTAAAAGGTCTGGTTTTGGGTGTTTGGGACTTGGGCAATTTTTTTGGTTGGGAATGTGTGTTAACTTTAGACGTTGTGGTGGTCTGAGTGATTAAACCTCATTTTGGACTTTTTTTTTTTTTTTGAGAATGGACATTTTCCCTGTTGCTACTTTCAGCGTTTAGGGGCTTAGCCCAAAAGGAGACTTAGACTTTGTTTTTATTATGCCCCTCCACGCTTTTATTGGTTATTTGACTATATATTTGCTTTGAAGTTACTGCTTGATTAATATGGTTTTGGGCCCCAAGTTTTTCCTGGTAGCTTGGTTTTAAGTACTTTGCTCTATTGTTTCATGTCTATGTTGCTCCTTTTCAATTTGTAGAAATGCAGCCCTTCATCTATCAGTTTTTGGGCGTAATATTCAACATGCAGCGGCCACCGTGGGCCTTTCTTTACCAAGTGGTTTTGCACCTAATGTGCCTTAACTTTGGTTTTGAAAATGTGAAACGGATGTCACTTCCACACCCCTTTCTATAGACTCACACTTGTCAAAAGTTTAAAGGACTTGGTGGTTGTATGAGACGGCGAAAGCTTGTAGAGGGTTATGAGCCTTGAAAAAACCCGTTGGCATAGATGTTCCTACAAACTGACCACCTGAAGGTAAAAAGTTAAAAGCTAAGTACCTTTCTTAGAAATGGTTGTTTACAAAATGTTTAAAAATAACTTTTAAAACAATTCAACTGAGGCAGTTAGAAAAGTTGGACCCAGTGAAGATATAGTGCGTGAAGCCAGATACAGTGAAATGTTTTGAGTATCGTGGTGGCACTTCTGAGGGTTGGTGAATATTGAAGAAACTTTTGACAAAGGGGTGTGGAAGTGACATCCATTTCACATTTTCAATATACAGAGTTTTGCTTGCACAAGAGCGATTATATAAAGATATAGCGCTAATCTTCAAAATTAACTTTGGTTTTAGCATGCTAGGTGCAAACCTTAGTGTAGCTATCTGCTCTCCTCCTCCCATTCTCTCTTATTCTGATACAAATTTCTTTCATTTCAATTTTGTTTATATACCACCTCTTACCAAAACATGGTTGCAAATCTGCGTGATGATCTACAAAAATGGTGATGGTCTTCAAGTTACTAAAAATGTTGCTTTTTTTTCTCTTCTTCCTTTTTTCAGATATATTGTGTCCTCCAGAAACTCAGACCTGTTGCCCTAAGATATCTATGAAATAGCAAGATGCCTAAGACAGGTGACAAAGAAAATGTTAATTATAATTGACAGGATGCTAAATCTCAATTCACATCTTCAAGAAGTCCCGCATTCTTTGACTTAGTTATCGTACAGATACATCTCTCTCACTTGGTGGTACAGAAACTCCTCTGAAACTTTAGAAATTCATTCTATGAATATAAAAGAATGAACGAAGTTGAGTATCTGCAGATAATACACCTGGAATCCATGTTGACAAATTTACACCTTTACAGCACTTCCAACTGACTTCTTTATTCAGACTGCTGCCTGTACTAAACACAGAAGGTCTTTCTAGCTAGATAACTAGATATAAAGTCAACAGACAAAAAAAAATCCATCCTATCATCGTATAACTTGTATACTGCAGAATATTGGAGCTGACCATGGAGGACTATGAGTTCAGTGTACAGCAATTACAGCCTAATGTTATTTCAGTCCGACTCTTCAAACGCAAAGTTGGAGGTCTTGGATTTCTGGTGAAGCAACGTGTCAACAAACCCCCAGTGATCATCTCGGATCTGATTCGGGGAGGGGCAGCAGAACAGAGTGGTCTTGTCCAAGTAGGAGACATTATTTTGGCAGTTAATGATAGATCATTAGTAGATGTCGGCTATGAATCTGCCCTGGAGATTCTTCGAAGCATTGCCTCCGAGACCTTTGTTGTGCTTATTCTGAGAGGCCCAGAGGGTTTCACCACCCACTTGGAGACTACTTTCACCAGTGATGGGAAACCAAAGACAATCCGAGTCACCCGACCTGTGTGCTCCAATTCAAAAGTGGTTAACCTGTCCAGTCAAAGCATCTATAGCAAAGATCAGTCCCAAGCAATGGACAGTGCTACAAGCTCAGTTGGTTCATCATGGAAAAGGGAAAATGGACAGGACATCAACACATTGGTTCACCTCAACGGCATGGCCTCCACTGTGATAGGAGAGAGCAGTGACGATATAAGCTGTAGCCCATGCATAAATGGCAAGGATGAAAACGATATCTTCAAAGAAATAAAGCCAGTTGGGAGTCTTTTGCAAAATGGAAGGAAGGAGCTCAATGGAGGAGGAGCATCTAAGGTAGAGGTGAAGGATGCTGAAATCCAAGTAGACAGGTAAGTGTCTCATTTATTTCAACTGAGAGAAAAGTACCAGGGACTGGGAAGCTGGGGGTTCGATTTTCATAAAAAGCTGAGCTCCTACATGTATGCTCTATTTTCTGTCAAACTTTTGAGTTGTTTTGAGTTGAAAATTCAATTAATTTAGGAGCTTAAAAGTTATATCATTCATTTGCTTAGATTTGAGCCTAATGCTAAAAATCGGTGCAAAGCTTCTACATTTTATTCCTTGCCCTAAATCTATTGTACCCTTGCTTCCATCTACTTCTCATTCTCCTAAATTTAGGAGTTTAATGACATTTAAGGATAGAGTTTTCTATTTGGCTCTAGTCAGTTTTCAAAGAGACCAATTTAGAATCATAACTCTCAAAGTTAGAGCATAAATCCTTTACATATCGGGACCTAGTTAAACAAGCAGTAAGTTTTCCACATTTAACTTCTCGCATGACTTCAGCTGCATTCAGAACACTGTGCAAGTTTTAGATACTGAAATAGTAGCTCTGAACGCTATTCTCTCTAAGTTGAATGGAAGTCCTCCAACTGTATTGCTGCCAGCTGTAATATTGTATTTTCAATCTCAAGAGACAGGTTCCTGTGTGTGCGCTATAGGACCCTGGGATGCACTGGGAGGGGCTTCTGATTGGCCCAGGCACCTGAGGCTCCTCTCATCCAAGATACAAGGGGGGTGGGGATGTCAGGCTTGGAGGAGGGGTCTCTCCATGGAGGGGTACAGGGGGAGGGATCAGTGGGAGGGGGAAAGAGAGAGAGAGAGAGGAATTGGGAATCTCCCTGCCAGTTCAGCTAATCATGAGCCAGCAGCATTCCCTGAAGCCATGGTTTCAGGGATTAATGCCAGCTCAGCTAATTGGGGATTCCTCTGCCAAAATGAGCTGTTGGCAGGCTGTGGACTATTGTTGGGATCCACTGGTAAAGATAGGTGCCAGAAACATAAGCTAGGGATTTTCAGGCTTATATCACACCTAAGTGTCGCCGTACCTTAAGAAGGACATAGTGATACTCGAGAGGGTTCAGAAAAGAGCGACGAGATTGATAAAAGGTATGGAAAACCTTTCCTATGCTGAAAGACTGGAGAAACTTGGGCTCTTTTCCCTGGAAAAGCGGAGGCTTAGAGGGGACATGATAGAGACTTACAAGATCATGAAGGGCATAGAGAAAGTGGAGAGGGACAGATTCTGCAAACCTTCGAAGACTACAAGAACGAGAGGGCATTCAGATAAATTAAAAGGGGACAGATTCAGAACCAATGCTAGGAAGTTCTTCTTCACCCAAAGGGTGGTGGACACCTGGAATGCGGTTCCAGAGGGTGTGATAGGACAGAGTACGGTATTGGGGTTCAAGAAGGGATTAGATGACTTCCTGAAGGAAAAGGGGATAGAAGGGTATAGATAGAGGATCACTATACAGGTCCTGGACGTGATGGACCTCTGGTCTGACCCAGCAGAGGCACTGCTTATGTTCTTATGTTCTTAAGTAGGTGCGTTAGGCTGCCTAACGCCACTTCCGGCATGGCTTGATTGTTCTATACTTGGCTCGCATAAGAACATAAGAATTGCCTTACTGGGACAGACCGAAGGTCCATCAAGCACAGTATCCTGTTTCCAACATTAGCCAACCCAGGTCCCAAATATCTAGCTAGATCCCATGGAGTAAAACAGATTTTATGCTGCTTACCCAAGAATGAGCAGTGGATTTCCCCAACACATCTCAATAATGGCCTAGGAAATTATCCAACTCTTTTTTAATCCCTGCTAAGCTAACTGATTTCACCACATTTTTTGGCAACAAATTCCAGAGTTTAATTACACTTTTTGTGAAGAAATATTTTCTCTAGTTTGATTTAAATCAACTACTTATTAGCTTCATTGCATGTCCCCTAGTCCTAGTATTGAGTGGACGGGGCAAAAAAAGGAAGGAAAGAGCTAAAAAGGAAAAATTAGTATGTCAGAGACAGATAGTATATATTGAGGATCTGGATCACTACTGGATATCTGAGTCTGGCCACTGAACTAATTTAGTGTGTTAAAAAACATACAGACTGTTGTGCTCTGAGTATTGACAGGATATTGTGTTCCAAGTAGCTGCCTCTCTGTAATCAATCCATAGACTAAATGCTGGTTCACTTGGGGGGAGGGGAGGGGTGGGAGGGGGTCGGTACACACAGATACTACTACTTATCATTTCTATAGCATTACCAGGCATACGCAGTGCTGTACACCAAACATGGAATAGATAGTCCCTGGTCAAAAGAGCTTACAATCTCATTATGAGAGACAAACTGGGCAAAAAGATGCTCAAGTGGGGAATTACATAGGGAAAGATCTCTTTATCTTCCTGGTTATTGGTTATATCAAGTGCCAGTATATAAAGTCAGACAACTACTTCCTTCACCAATCAATGCCTGTTTATATTCCATCTTCCCTCCTAGACAGATTACAGGTACGCATACACAGGCATAATCAAATTAAACCACACATAAAAGCTCACTGCAAGTCAGAGTATCCAGCAGGGAAGTGAGAAGCACTCTTTCCCCCTGGAATTCGCGAAACGGAAGGCCCGTAGGGTATGTGATTACTGCGCTACCTTCGGGAGAGTTGTGACATGTCACTATAAGTACTGTTTTGTTTTTTTTTGTTTGTTTTTTGGGGGGACCGTTTTGTGTGTGGTGTTTACTATAGACAGCGCTTGAATTGAAACGTTACTTTTTGAAGAACCTCGTCACCAGGTTCACTACAGATGTATTTAATGAAACATAGAAACATAGTGGCAGAAAAGGGCTTTAGCCCACCAAGTCTGCCCATTCCAAGTATTTGTTACCGAATTTACTCCCTTAAAGATCCCACGTGAGCATCCCATCTTCTCTTAAAATCCGTCACGCTGCTGGCCTCAACCACCGGCAGTGGGAGTCTGTTCCACTGATCCACCACTCTTTCGGTGAAGAAGTACTTTCTGGAGTCTCCATGAAACTTCCCTCCCCTGATCTTCAGCGGATGCCCTCTGGTGGTCAAGGGTCCCCTAAGACAGAAGATATCATCTTCCGACTCAATGCGACCCGTGATGTACTTAAACGTTTCAATCATGTCTCCCCTCTCTCTTCGTTCCTCAAGTGAGTACAGCCGCAACTTCTTTAGTCTTTCTTCATACGTTAGATCCCTTAGCCCCGAGACCATCCTGGTGGCCATTCGCTGAACCGACTCGATCCTCAGCATGTCCTTACGGTAGTGTGGTCTCCAAAATTGAACACAGTACTCCAAGTGAAGCCTCACCATGGATCTGTACAACGGCATAATGACTTCAGGTCTCCTGCTGACAAAACCTCTACGGATACAACCCATCATTTGTCTTGCCCTGGAGGAAGCCTTCTCCACTTGATTGGCAGCCTTCATGTCCTCACTAATGATCACTCCTAGATCACGTTCTGCCGTGGTCCTGACCAAGGTCTCACCATTTAGTGCATAAGTTCTGCGCGGGTTTCTCCTACCCAGGTGCATTACCTTGCATTTTTTAGCATTGAAGCCTAGCTGCCAAGTCGTTGACCATCGTTCTAGAAACAATAAGTCCTGTGTCATATTGTCAGGTAATAAGCTGTTGCCTACTATGTTGCAAATTTTGGCGTCATCGGCGAATAGTGATACCTTTCCCCTAAGCCCTTGCGTCAAATCTCTTATGAATAAGTTGAATAGAATCGGGCCCAAGACTGAGCCCTGCGGCACTCCACTGAGCACGTCCGACGCTTCTGACGGGGTACCGTTCACTACCACCCTTTGTAGTCTACCGCTCAGCCAGTCCCCAACCCATGTAGTTAAAGTGTCTCCCAAACCCATCGATTTCAGTTTGTTCAATAACCTTCGGTGTGGGATGCTATCAAATGCTTTACTGAAATCCAAATATACCACGTCAAGTGATTCCCCGGCATCCAGTTGTCTAGTCACCCAGTCAAAAAAGCTAATAAGATTGGATTGGCAGGATTTACCCTGGGTGAACCCGTGTTGGTGGGGATCACGTAGGTTTTCCTCATCTAGGATTGTGTCAAGATTCCGTTTGATCAGTGTCTCCATGAGTTTACACACTATAGACGTGAGACTCACTGGCCTGTAGTTCGCTGTCTCTGTCTTGCTGCCCTTTTTGTGGAGTGGGATTACGTTGGCGGTTTTCCAGTCCAAGGGGACTCTTCCTGTGCTTAGGGAAAGATTGAAAAGCACAGATAATGGTTCCGCCAGGACTTCACATAACTCCCTGAGCACCCTGGGGTGTATGTTGTCCGGTCCCATGGCTTTGTTCACTTTGAGTCTTGATAGTTCGCTGTAGACGCTACTGGCCGTAAATTCGAAATCTTGAAACAGGTCTTTCTGGCTATCTCCCGTCTGAAGCTGTGGACCATCTCCCGGTGCTTCACATGTGAAGACTGAACAGAAATATTTGTTTAGTAGTTCTGCCTTGGCAGAATCTGATTCTGCATAGGTACCGTCCGATTGCTTCAGGCGTACAATCCCATCTTTGTTTCTTTTCCTGTCACTAATATAGCTAAAGAAAGATTTATTCCCTTTCTTAATGTTCAGTGCTAGATCTTCCTCCATTCGGGTTTTGGCCTCTCTGACTGCTTTTTTGACAGCTCTGGATCTGTCTAGATAGTCCTCTTTCGCTTCCTGTTTTCCTAAATGTTTGTAGGTGATAAATGCTTCTTTTTTCTTTTTAACTAGGTCTGAAATTTCATTGCTGAACCATTGGGGTTTTTTGTTTCTCCTGCGTTTGCTTACTGTTCTTATGTAGCGGGTTGTTGCTTCATGTAGGATGGACTTCAGAGTCGACCACATATCCTCTACATTGTCAGCTTTTTCTTGTTTTTGTAACTCTCGATGGATAAAATCTCCCATGCGGTTGAAGTCTGTGCCTCTAAAGTTGAGAACCCTCATTGCTGTGTGTGATTTAGGGAAACCTTTCTTGAGGTTGAGCCATACCATATTATGGTCGCTGGAGGCCAGTGTATCACCTACTGAGACTTCTGAGACGCTATCTCCATTGGTGAGTACTAGGTCTAGTATTGTCTGGTTCCTGGTGGGCTCCAATACCAATTGCTTGAGACGTGCACCCTTTATGGAAGTTAAAATTATTTTGCTGCTGCATGTAGTCGCGGAGAGTGTGTTCCAATCTGCGTCAGGCATGTTGAAGTCTCCTAGCATTACTGTGTCTCCGCGCAGTGTGATGTTCTCTATGTCCTCTATTAATTCCATGTCTTTGTCTTCCTGTTGCCTGGGGGGTCTGTATATCACACCAAGGTAAAGGCATTTTTCATACCCTCTGGCCAGGTTTACCCAGAGGGATTCCCCGGTGTATCTAGCATCCGTGATTCTGATAGTTTTGATGCTTTCCTTAGTGTACAGTGCTACACCTCCTCCCGTTTTACCCTCTCTATCGCAACGAAGTAAGTTGTAGCCCGGTATAACCATATCCCACCCATGCGAGTCTGTGAACCAGGTTTCAGATATCGCTATTACGTCTAGATCGGCATTTATTATTTCAGTCTCCAATTCTAGAATTTTATTTCCTAAGCTGTGTGCATTAACATACATAGCCCTCCATATCTGTGAAGAGTTTCCCTTATGAGTCTGTGTGTCTCCTAAATTAACATTGATAATTTTCCCTGACTTATTGTGGATATTATTATTATTGGTACCTATCTTAGACTCAGAAGTGTGAGTGTGAATTGCCTCCTCAGGGAGGTTCCTTACTGCTTTGGAATATAAGTATGTACCCTCCCCCAACTTACCTAGTTTAAAGCCCTGTGGAGTAGGCGGGCCAGTCGATGTCCAAATACGTTCTTACCTCTCCTGGTTAGGTGGAGTCCGTCTGGTCCTTGTAGTCCCTGGAGCGTCTCGCCGTGGTCTAGGAATCCAAAGTTCATCTCTATGCACCATTCACGGAGCCATTCATTGGTCTGTTGGATGCGCTCTTCTCTGGCCCTGCCTTTGTTTCTCACTGGAAGAACGGATGAGAAGACCACCTGTGCTCCTATCTTCTTCAGTTTCTCTCCCAGTGCTCCAAAGTCTCTGGGAATATTCTCTGTAGTATTCTTAGCAGTGTCGTGAATGAGAAACATGGGAAAATGATCATTAGGTTTTAGAAGTTTGTCTAGACTGGTGGTGATATCCCGGATCCTGGCTCCGTGGAGACAGCAAACCTCTCTTGACAGCAAATTAGGCCTGCAAATTGGTCCCTCGGTGCCCCTTAGCATGGAGTCTCCAATGACTACAACCCTTCGATCCTTCCGGGGTGGTTGGTCTGCAAGCCCTGAATTTGAAGTTGTGAGCTGGGTATCCTCCTGATCCCTTTCTGTTATTTCCTCGGAGGTTCCTTCTTGTAGGATCTGAAATCTATTGCTGAGGGTGAGTTGTGGTATTGTTGTAGAAGTACCCTGTTGGGGAGAAAAAGAAGAAGAAAGTGAGAATGAGGTGGGTTTTCTTTGCTTGCCCGTAGAGGAGGTTACCAGTTGCCAAGGTCCGGCATCTCCAATCATCTCCTGTACTCCAATCGTTGTATTTAGGGCTGTGGTTTTGGGCGTGTCGAAGATGGACCTGTCGTGGGTTCTCTCTGTGATGTGTGACAGTTCCAGGATGGCATCGTCGATGAAAGCCTCGTCGTCCCTGATGCTCCTCAGGCGCTTTACCTCCTCCCTGAGGTTCAGCAGTTCCTGTAAGATGTCCCCGTCTATGTTTTCATGTCCCAGCTCCTCTGTCTGCGTATAGACTGTAGTATACCTTGGGAGGGGGGGAGGGGGATGGTCTCGGTCTGCACAGAGACCTCCACCCTCTGATCCTTGTCACTTTCTTCCTTCTGCGTACAGACCTTGGCCATCCCCTGGGTCCCCCCGGATGCTGGAGTGTTGATCTTGATAGTAGTTTTGGTGTTCCGCGTCCTCCCTGCCATTTCCAATTTCTGTAAAGAGAAAGAGAAATGACTATTGAGATTCTGAGAATGTACTAGATATGCATTAGAGCCTATTTAGTGAAATTCTGTTATTAGGAAATGCATCTCAGTGGAGTTTTTTTCAGCCGATGATTGAGGGTGAGCCCACTGTTTTGCGTTCTCTGTTGGGCTCTTTACATCTGAGACCTTTTTCTCCACTGTGTACCCTGAGAGTGTTGAAAAACTGGGCCTCTTCTCCCTCGAGCAGATGAGATTGAGAGGGGACATGATCGAAACATTCAAGATACTGAAGTAGACTTAGTAGATAAAGACAGGTTGTTCACCCTCTCCAAGGTAGGGAGAACGAGAGGGCACTCTCTAAAGTTGAAAGGGGATAGATTCTGTACAAACGTAAGGAAGTTCTTCACCCAGAGTGGTAGAAAACTGGAACGCTCTTCCGGAGTCTGTCATAGGGGAAAACACCCTCCAGGGATTCAAGACAAAGTTAGACAAGTTCCTGCTGAACCAGAATGTACGCAGGTAAAGCTAGTCTCAATTAGGGCACTGGTCTCTGACCTAAGGGCCGCCGCGGGAGCGGACTGCTGGGCACGATGGACCACTGGTCTGACCCAGCAGCAGCAATTCTTATGTTCTTATGTAGTGTCTGGGTTCTAGGATTGATTGAATCTGAATGGTGCATTTTGAGTAGAAATTAAATTGTCTATTGTGTGGCAGCAGAGATAGCATTGTGGGAGAGCTGGGGGGGGGGGGGGGGGGGCGAATATCTCATCTCTCCCTCTCCCACTTCATAGATGTGCTGTCATGGGGGTGCGTCACTTAGCTCAATTCAGCATCAAGACTTCTAGATCTCCACAGCTCAGAAAATGCACACTTTCCAGAGAGCAACGCTTTTCTTTCCTGAAGAGCAGGATCCCTGGTCCTGGCATCAGGTCAAGTTCAAAGTCTCCTGGTTTGCTTGAAAATAAATCTACAAAAAGCCACACAGTGACTTGGACATGTATTTATTTGATGTTTTAGCCCATCCTCCCAAAGGAGCTCAGAATGGGTTACAAATCAGGGACTGTCTGTCTTGATGGGCTCCCACTCTATCTAATGTACCTGGGGCAATGAGTGTCTTGCCCAGAGTCACAAGGAACAGAGCTGGGTTTGAACCCACAGCCTCAGGGTGCCAAGACTGTAGCTGTAACCACTGTGCCACTCTCTCCTCTGTGGCTTACGTGGCCTTAGACTTCAGTCTCAACAGTCTTCTGCTTCAAGGGCTGCCAAATCTCTGCTTTTTGCCCTTCCTTGTAACCTTTCTTATTCTTTTTTTTTTTTTTTAATGGGATATCCAGAACTGTAGACAGTACTCCAGATGTGGTTATACCATGGACCAATACCAAGACTTGGCTGTGATTGCATGTGATGATCTTAAAGTGGCCAAATGGGTAGAAAAAGTGCTCATGAAAGCTGGAAGGATGTTTGGATGCAAAGGGAGAAGAATGGTGAGGAAAGAGAAGGTGCCGATGCCTCTGTATAAGTCTATGGTGAGATCTCGTTCAAAGGGTTCTGTACAATTCAGGAGATCCCACTTTCAAAAAGACATAATCAAGATGAAGCTGATCCAGAGGCAGCCTACTAAAATGATCAGTGGTCTTTATCATGAAGCGTGCGGGGACAGACTTCAAGATCTCAATCTGTAGACTTTGGAGGAAATATGATAGAGTGGTTTCCAACCCTGTCCTGGGGGGCCATCAGCCAGTCAGGTTTTCAAGATATCCCTAATGAATATGCATGAGAGAGATTTGCATGTAATGGAAGTGACAGGCATGCAAATCTCTTTCATGCATATTCATTAGGAATATCCCGAAAATCCAACTGACTGGTGGTCCCGCAGGACAGGATTGTGAACCACTGGATTAAATACCTTTTGTGTTGTAAATGCGCTTGAGTTGAGTCTCTTTCAATTGAAAGGAAGCTCTGGGATGAAGAGGCATAGGATGAAGGTGAAAGGGGACAGATTCAGACGTAACTTGAGGAAATTCTCCCTCGTTATTCGCAGGGGATACGGGCAGAGCCGGACCGCGAATGGCGAAAAACCGCGATTATCTGGCTCTGACCCACCCCCATCTCCCTGCCGCCTTCCCGGCCTTACCTGTTGGTCTAGAGGGCTTTCGGGGCAGAGCGATCTTCCTACTCTCCTGCCCCCTGCAGATTGCCATGAGGAAATGGCTGCTGTGAGTTCCCATAGTCTCTCGAGACTACGACGGGAACTCCCTACAAAAAAAAATTGCGATTATGTGAAATCGCGAGTGCAGAAACCGCGAATGGGGAGGGGGAAGTGTACTTCTTAGAATTGATAGCCTTTCTGCGGAGGTGGTGGAGCTAAAAACTGTATCTGAATCCAAGAAGGAGAGGAAGAGAGAATAGATGGCACTGATAGAATCTGCATTTTTGTTTAAAATACTGTGTTTTAGGTGGTATAGAGCCTATATTTCTGTCTTACTAGTATTCAGCCATTGTTTTCTGCTGATTAGGTGGAGAAGGGAGGGGCTCTGTTTTACTTCTAAGGTTAATTGCATTATCTTTGGGACATTGCTGTGAACAAGGCTGCCCTGTAAACATCTAAAAGCTAAGTTACTCAGCATTTCATATTCTGCTCTTTTCACTGGTTTTCAGCATTATATCTGCTTAATTTCTCTTCTCCTCCCTGTTTCTTACTAAAAAAAAAATATAAAAAAGCACAAAAAAATAAATCCTTCTCTTTCCTCTGTTAAATCTTATTTCCTCTTCCTGCATTTTTGTTTAAAATACTGTGTTTTAGGTGGTATAGAGCCTATATTTCTGCCTTACTAGTAGTCTTACTTATAGTCCCACCAACCCCAGGGACCACTATTCATATATAGAGACCCATATAATCAGGACTACTCAAATCAAGTCACTTCACAACCAATCAAGATGACCTTTATTCTATGCAATCACTGTGGTGCTTTAATTCCAAGACATACTATTTGGAGGCTTAAGGCTTGCCCCATCTGTCTTCAACTTGCCAGTATTAAGGAGGAGCTCTGCAAACTTAAACAGGAATTGAATACAATTAAAGCAGCTTCCATCACTCCACAAAATCATACCAACTTACCACCTCTACCTCAAAGAATAAAATAGCCCAGGAATAAATGGGTCACAGTAGGCTCAGGAAGACTGCGACATGTAACACAGAAACATCCACCTTCACTAATATTACCTCTACAGAATTCCTTTGCTCCCACTAGTGCACTGCGATACTCAGGAAAACAGAAGGGAGGTGGGACTGGAACCAATGAAGGTAACTCAAGAGAACAAGCGCACCCTAAGTACAAATAAAAAAGCCAAAAACAGAAAACTATTACTGTTGGGGGATTCCATCATCAGAGGCATTAACCTTGGAACACAGGGCGAGGAGACCAAAATAGTGAAATGTCTTCCAGGATCCTCAGCTACCAGGAGTTCCAGGCAAATACTGACTATAATTAAGGAAGAAACTAAGGATTTTAACACTGATGTTGTTATCTATCTGGGAACAAATGACCTGGCCAACAACTCCACACTTGCAGCACAGAAAGCTTTTTGGGAGCTTGGTGAGGGCGTGAAACCTTTTGTAAAGACTTTAGCTTTTTCTGAAA
Source organism: Geotrypetes seraphini (assembly GCF_902459505.1). Classification (NCBI taxonomy): domain Eukaryota; kingdom Metazoa; phylum Chordata; class Amphibia; order Gymnophiona; family Dermophiidae; genus Geotrypetes; species Geotrypetes seraphini. The sequence goes on along the minus strand of NC_047091.1, from coordinate 188,380,741 downwards.
TACTGCCTGCATATGGAAAAGGAGAGCAAAGAGTGAAAAACACAGAGGACTTTAATAGATGGCTCAGAGCCTGGTGTCATCAAGAAGGCTTCAGGTACATAGGAGGATGGGGAAATACATGGAAGGACAAGAAGCTATATTGCACTGATGGGCTACATATTACTACAGCAGGAAAAAGAAACCTTGCAGAGAAATTTAGACCATATTTTTCTAGGCATTTAAACTAGAAGGTGGGGGTGGTGTATGTACGAAGGACAATTATAGAGACCACCCCCGGCAAAAGAAAAGATGTGATAGTAGTAAAGGCTGCAACATAAGCAATAACAGCTACTCATTTCTTAGTATTGCAACGGAAAGTGAAACGACACAAAAATCCATACGAAAAAGGAGATTATCGCTGAAAAATAGCTGGAAAGCGATGACCACAAATGCTCGCAGTCTAAGCAACAAAGTTCATGATCTGCAAGCCCTGATATTAGAGGCAGATCTAGATATTGTTTCTATCACAGAGACATAGTTCAGTGAATCACATGGATGGGATGCAAACATACCGGGATATAATCTTTTTAGGAAGGACAGAGATGGTCATAAAGGTGGAGGAGTAGCTCTATGTAAAGATCAATATCCAAGCGACCGAAATGCAAGGGACCTGGGGAGAGGAAGAAGCGATATGGATTGCTCTGAAAAGAGAAGATGGAACTTCTATCTACGTGGGTGTAGTCTACAGACCTCCGACTCAATCGCAGCAAATTGATAAGGATCTGATTGTGGATATCCAAAAGTTTGGAAGGAAAGAGGAGGTTCTGCTGTTGGGAGATTTCAACCTGCCAGATGCGGACTGGAATGTTCCGTCTGTGGAATCGGAAAGAAGTAGGGAGATTGTGGATGCCTTTCAAGAGGCTCTGCTCAGACAAATGGTGACGGAACCCACAAGGGAAAAAGCGATATTGGATCTGGTCCTCACAAATGGAGAGAGTATCTCTAATGTTCGAGTGGGTGCTCACTTGGGTAGTAGCGATCATCAAACGGTTTGGTTAGATATAATGGCTAAAGTGGAGAGCGGCCGCACGATACTTAAAGTCCTAGATTTCAAACGTACGGACTTTAATGCAATGGGAAAGTACCTGAAGAAAGAGCTGTTAGGATGGGAGGACATAAGAGAAGTGGAAAGACAGTGGTCTAAGCTGAAAGGAGCGATAAAAATGGCTACGGACCTTTATGTGAAGAAAATCAATAAAAACAAGAGAAAAAGGAAGCCGATATGGTTCTCCAACCTAGTGGCTGAGAAAATAAAGGCGAAAGAGTTGGCGTTCATGAAATATAAAAAAAACCAAGAAGAGGAGAGCAGAAAGGACTACAGGGTGAAACTGAAAGAAGCCAAGAGAGAGATACGTTTGGCGAAGGCACAGGCGGAAGAACAAATGGCTAAAAATGTAAAAAAGGGAGATAAAAATTTTTTCAGATATATTAGTGAAAGGAGGAAGATAAAAAATGGAATTGCTAGGCTAAAAGATGCTGGGAACAAATATGTGGAGAGTGATAAGGAGAAAGCAAATGTGCTAAACAAATACTTCTGTTCTGTGTCCACAGAAGAAAATCCTGGAGAAGGACCGAGATTGTCTGGCAAAGTTATACCAGAAAATGGAGTAGATTCTGCGCCGTTCACGGAGGGGGGTGTTTATGAGCAACTTGAATAACTGAAAGTGGACAAAGCGATGGGACCAGACGGGATCCATCCCAGGATACTAAGGGAGCTCAGAGAGGTTCTGGCGAATCCTATTAAAGACTTGTTCAACAAATCTCTGGAGACGGGAGTGATTCCTGGGGATTGGAGGAGATCGGATGTGGTCCCTATTCATAAAAGTGGTCACAGGGATGAAGCAGGAAACTACAGGCCGGTGAGCCTCACTTCAGTTGTTGGAAAAATAATGGAAGTATTGCTGAAAGAAAGGATAGTGTATTTCCTTGAATCTAATGGGTTACAGGATCCGAGGCAACATGGCTTTACAAAAGGTAAATCGTGCCAAATGAACCTGATTGAATTTTTTGATTGGGTGACCAGAGAGCTGGATCGAGGACATATACTAGATGTAATTTACTTGGATTTTAGCAAAGCCTTTGATACAGTTCCTCATAGGAGGCTGTTGAACAAACTTGAAGGGCTGAAGTTAGGACCCAAAGTGGTGAACTGGGTCAGAAACTGGCTGTCGGACAGACACCAGAGGGTGGTGGTTAATGGAAGTCGCTCGAAGGAAGGAAAGGTGACTAGTGGAGTCCCTCAGGGTTCGGTGCTGGGGCCAATCCTGTTCAATATGTATGTAAGTGACATTGCTGAAGGGTTAGAAGGAAAAGTGTGCCTTTTTGCAGATGATACCAAGATTTGTAACAGAGTAGACACCGAAGAGGGAGTGGAAAATATGAAAAAGGATCTGCAAAAGTTAGAGGAATGATCTAATGCCTGGCAACTAAAATTCAATGCAAAGAAATGCAGAGTAATGCATTTGGGGATTAATAATAGGAAGGAACCGTATATGCTGGGAGGAGAGAAGCTGATATGCACGGACGGGGAGAGGGACCTTGGGGTGATAGTGTCCGAAGATCTAAAGGCGAAAAAACAGTGTGACAAGGCAGTGGCTGCTGCCAGAAGGATTCTGGGCTGTATAAAGAGAGGCGTAGTCAGTAGAAGGAAGAAGGTGTTGATGCCCCTGTACAGGTCATTGGTGAGGCCCCACTTGGAGTATTGTGTTCAGTTTTGAAGACCGTATCTGGCGAAAGACGTAAGAAGACTTGAGGCGGTCCAGAGGAGGGCGATGAAAATGATAGGAGGCTTGCGCCAGAAGACGTATGAGGAGAGACTGGAAGCCCTGAATATGTATACCCTAGAGGAAAGGAGAGACAGGGGAGATATGATTCAGACGTTCAAATACTTAAAGGGTATTAACGTAGAACAAAATCTTTTCCAGAGAAAGGAAAATGGTAAAACCAGAGGACATAATTTGAGGTTGAGGGGTGGTAGATTCAGGGGCAATGTTAGGAAATTCTACTTTACGGAGAGGGTGGTGGATGCCTGGAATGCGCTCCCGAGAGAGATGGTGGAGAGTAAAACTGTGACTGAGTTCAAAGAAGCGTGGGATGAACACAGAAGATTTAGAATCAGAAAATAATATTAAATATTAGAAACATAGAAAGATGACAGCAGATAAGGGCTACAGCCCATCAAGTCTGCCCACACCATTGACCCACCCTTATAAGTCTACTGGCCCCCTTAACTCTACTGACCTGCTCTATTAAGTCAATATCCTAGCGACCCTATTCATTGGTATGACCCTCGCAGTGATCCCACATAGGTATCCCATTTATTCTTGAAGTCTGGGATACTGCGGGCCTTGATCACCTGTACTGGAAGCTTGTTCCAATGCTCTATCACTCGTTCCGTGAAGAAGTACTTCCTGACGTCTCCACGAAACTTCCCTCCCCTGAGTTTGAGCGGATGTCCTCTTGTGTTCGAGGGTCCTTTGAGAAGAAAGATATCATCTTCCACCTTGACCCGTCCCGTGATATACTTAAATGTCTCAATCATGTCTCCCCTCTCCCTACACTCCTCGAGAGTATAGAGCTGCAATTTGTTCAGTCTTTCTTCGTACGAGAGACCTTTTAGCCCCGAGACCATCCTGGTGGCCATCCGCTGAACCGACTCAATTCTGAGCACATCTTCACGGTAATGTGGCCTCCAGAATTGCACACAGTATTCTAGATGAGGTCTCACCATGGCTCTGTACAATGGCATCATGACCTCAGGCTTCCTGTTGACGAAACTTCTCTTGATACAACCCATCATCTGCCGTGCCTTAGATGAAGCCTTCTCCACTTGATTGGCAGTCTTCATGTCTGCACTGTTGAACACTCCCAAGTCTCGTTCTGCCATAGTCTTGGTCAAAGTTTCTCCATTCAAGGTGTAATTTCTGCATGGATTTCCATTTCCGAGATGCATAACCTTACATTTCTTGGCGTTGAAGCCCAGCTGCCAGATAGAGGACCAACTTTCTAAAGTACGGAGGTCCTGTTCCATTGTATTCTGTAGATTGTAGCCGTTTACGATATTGCATAGTTTGGCGTCATCAGCGAATAAGGTTACCTTACCTTGAAGCCCTTGAGTCAAATCCCTAATGAATATGTTGAAGAGAAGTGGACCCAGGACAGATCCCTGCGGCACTCCGCTGGTCACTTCCGATGTTTTAGAGAGGGTACCGTTAACCATCACCCTCTGAAGTCTGCCACTTAGCCAATCTTTAACCCTTGTAGTTAGTGTTACTCCTAACCCCATCGATTCCAGCTTGTTCAGCAGTCTGCGGTGTGGGACGCTGCCAAAAGCTTTGCTGAAGTCAAGGTATACGACGTCCAAGGACTCTCCCGAGTCCAGCCTTCTTGTTACCCAGTCAAAGAAGCTGATAAGATTGGACTGGCAGGACCTACCCTCGGTGAATCCATGTTGACTGGGGTCCCGGAGATTGAACTAGGCCAGTTACTGGGCAGACTTGTACGGTCTGTGTCTATGTATGGCCGTTTGGTGGAGGATGGGTAGGGGAGGGCTTCAATGGCTGGGAGGGTGTAGATGGGCTGGAGTAGGTTTTAACAGAGATTTTGGCAGTTGGAACCCAAGCACAGTACCGGGTAAAGCTTTGGATTCTCGCCCAGAAATAGCTAAGAAGAAAAAAAATAAATAAAAAAATTTAAATTGAATCAGGTTGGGCATACTGGATGGACCATTCGGGTCTTTATCTGCCGTCATCTACTATGTTACTATGTTACTATGAACATAGGAGGGCTACCATATGGCTCCAGAAAAAAAGGGGACGGATTGAGACATCCGGGTATTGCTTTCAAATGGAAGTGAAACCCGGATGTCTTCATCCGTCCTCCATTTTCTGGAACCATATGGTAACCTTAGTCTTCATCTGCCTTCATTTCTCTCTGTTTCATGTAAGTTGTATTCTCAATTCCTAACATGCTCCCTATAGCGATTCCAAAGTCTTTATCCTGAGTGGTATGAAGCCAGCACCGTTTCGCTTTTCCGCTGCCGTCTCGATCCAGTTCTCTGGTCTGCCAAGGTTCTTCACGGGCTGCTTTTTCCTGGGTGCATTTGCAGATTCAATGGGCCTCGGTCGTGGCTCCCTTTTCCAGATAATTAATGAATGTTAAAAAAGAATGTTCTTTCATAAGCAAGGCCACAAGTAACTCTTGTGTGCCAGAACTAGATAATTAAGTCTTCTCTTTTTCTACAGAGAATTACTTTTATATAAATTGTGTGCATTTCATTAACCAGCAGAATAGAAAGCTGTTACAGAGAGGTGAAGCAGGCTGTGGTGTTAAAATGGACCATTCTGCAGAACATTTAAGGAGCACTAAGGACTCCTTTTACTAAGTCGCGTTAGGGCATTAACGCGTGGAATTGCTGCGCATGCTAGCGTTGAGCTGGCGTTAGTTCTAGCTGCGTAGCATGGGTTTAGCGTGCGCTAAAAACGCTAATGCAGCTTAGTAAAAGGATATATAATGCCCTGTGACTAACTATATATTATAAGAGGGAGAGCAAGAGAATATATGTGTATAGATGGACAAAATCACATCACATACCATTTCGGCTGTTTTGCAACTACTGTGTTTCCCCCGACACTCCCAGACTCCATCCCTGACACTAGTGCTGCCCGATTCAGCAACCCTCCCATCCCGGTGAGACCTGACATACCTCTGCTCCGAGGCCTCCCCAAAACATCATCAGTGATGCGGCAGAGGGAAGGCCCTGGCCCGTTCAGAGCACTACTGCCGCTGCTGTGTTTGAGTCCTCGGAGGTACGGTAGGTCAGTCTCCCGGTGGGAGGGTCGGAAAGACGCTGCACAAGGGGATGGGTGAGAGAAAGGAAAGAGGAAGAATTGGGGTGGAGGAGAGGAAGGGAGAGAGGATTCTTGTACATGAAAAAAATAAGGCATCCCCCTTTTTGGAGCCAAACTTAATATAACACCCGGCCTTATTTTGGGGGAAACATGGTAGAAATGGCCAGAATTGACATAACCCCTGTAAAAATCAAGGCCACACACGCAGTCAAATTTCTCTCTGCCTCACTCACACGCCACCATACAGATCCCTTCCACATGCACTCCCTGCTGCTGCTGTTACTGGTTCCCCCCCACCCCCCCTTGAAAATTTTCTTCCATTCAACGGTACGCCTAGGCCACCAGAGTTCTCCCTCTGACTCTTTCTCATGGCTGGGATACGTTAGGGGGATTGCCCCAGAAAAGACCTTAGGCCTCCTACTATGTACAGCTGCAGGGATGGTACTGTATGGAAGAGAGATTTGAAAATACACGGCAGGGTGGAGTGGGGAGGGAGGGAGGGACTGCAGCTATGGGGATTAATTTTCTTAAAATGAGCTGCTTTTCACATGCAGTTTTCCGCACGTTTCTGGACAGAACCGAGTATATATGGTGCGTGTGTGTGTGTGTGTGAATTTACACAGATGCTCACAAGGTTCACCTGATAGTATAAATGCCTAAGTGAAGGAAAAGCTCTCAGAACAGCCCCTAAGGATCGTATTCCTGTTCTCCTTTGCTTTGTGTGGTTAACATATTTTTCATAGTATTTTGACTGTGAATTTGCACAGCCAATAACTTCCATTGTGGGATTTTTACACCCAATTTTCAGACATTTCTTCAGTTCATACATTTCATGTTAAAAAAATGTTTAGCATTTGCAAATCAACTGCACCTAGATTTCACAATAAAGTTTTATGTAATATTACAAAAATATGTGTAGCTAAGGGCTCCTTTTACTGAGCGGTGTGAGCGTTTTTTACGCACACTACACGCTAACGCCTCCATAGAGCTGATGTTAGTATTTTCCGTGTAGCTCAGCTTAGTAAAAGGAGCCCTAAGTGGTTTACAAAAAAATGAAAATCATCCCCTGAAGAAAGCCACAAAGTCAGACCCAGACCCGGACAACATGACGCTATGTGTGGAGCCTATCAGGGAAGAACGGGTGAAGAACTTGGCTTGCATTTCTTATCATAAACTGTAAAAGAGAGAAGGGGGAAAGATATCAAAAGAAAAGAAACACCGGGGGGGGGGGGGGGGGGCAGATGCTAAAGTTAGGTGACTAGCTGATCTAGGAAAAGATTAATCGGTGCCAATAATGAGCAATTAGCAGCTGTATCAGGACCTTTTGACCATGAGGCCTTCTGAAAGAAGCTATTGTATCAATGCTCCTGAGTGAGTCACAAATGAAGTCCAGATTAGAGAATGACACAGGAACAAATGTTTCCCCGTGCCCGGGGGAATTCATTTTCCCAATCCTGTAAGCTCCGCCTTCATCTGCACAAGCCTCAAACCCTTTCAAATCCTAAGTAGCAACATTCTAGAGCTCAGTTTGTGATGTCATAATGCCTCACTCCACCATTGCCTAAGCTCCGCCCTCATCCGCACAAGCCTCAAACCCTTTAAAATCCAAAGTAGCAACATTCTAGAGCTCAGATTGTGATGTCATAATGCCTCACTCCACCATTGCCTAAGCTCCGCCCTCATCCGCACAAGCCTCAAACCCTTTAAAATCCAAAGTAGCAACATTCTAGAGCTCAGATTGTGATGTCATAATGCCTCACTCCACCATTGCCTAAGCTCCGCCCTCATCCGCACAAGCCTCAAACCCTTTAAAATCCAAAGTAGCAACATTCTAGAGCTCAGATTGTGATGTCATAATGCCTCACTCCACCATTGCCTAAGCTCCGCCCTCATCCGCACAAGCCTCAAACCCTTTAAAATCCAAAGTAGCAACATTCTAGAGCTCAGATTGTGATGTCATAATGCCTCACTCCACCATTGCCTAAGCTCCGCCCTCATCCGCACAAGCCTCAAACCCTTTAAAATCCTAAGTAGCAACATTCTAGAGCTCAGATTGTGATGTCATAATGCCTCATCCTCCAATGCCTAAGCTCCGTCCTCATCTCCACAAGCCTCAAACACTTTCAAATCATAAGCTTACAGAAATGGGGCAGAGACGGGGACAAAAATCATGGGGACAGGGAAATTGAGTTCCTCCCCGTGTCATCCTCCGTGTCCAGATCTTTCTGCAGTGCCATTCAGAGTCACTGAGCCACTGCTCGATTCTGTTCTTTCCAGTTCTACTTGTATTTCCTTCATTCAGCATTTGCAATTTCAATCTGCTAACATCAGTTTTAGGACCTGCTTATAAAGGTGGAATTCATGATCTGGCTGGTTCTCTATCAAGGGGTTCCTTTTAATCATTGTAATCTTTCACTCATTTCTGACCCAAAGAAGTTATTGCCGTCTTGTGAGTCCAATAAAGAGAATCCTCATAATTTCTTTTGTTTCATGTGCATTTATGACCTTTAAAGGTGGACTAACGTGGCTTCTGCACCATTTTATCCTTTAAATACGAAAGAATTGGCTTCTGCTACTAAGGGGTTAAGATTGCAGCTTTACCTTTTAGGGTTTGCTTCATTTACAGTAGCAATAAGAAAGCAAACTCCAAACTGGTGCCTGGCGTGCAAGCTGTGAAAAGTAATTAAGAGAGACGCACAGAGGGTTTCCTCCAGGAATATAGGCAAAGTGTGAACACAGGCAGGTGAAACAAATCAGCTCATTAACGCAAAGCTTAAGGAGCAAAATCCCTCTCCACTCCTACCCCAAGATCACCTACGGGTCGTGCCTCTTTCCTTACAGTGAGCTTGGATGTCCCTTGATGGAATTGAAGAGGGTTCTGCATCGTTTCAAGGCTCTTTAGGAATCTCGAAAATGCTACTCTAGTAGAGGATCTGATAATGAAAACACTTAAATGTCATGGTAAAGACAGACGGTGGAGGTCATAATTTTCCGTATAGAAGATCAAGTAGGATCTTATGAAATCACCCACAGGTGTGCATATGAAGAAACCTTAATGTAGGCACTCCCGGGGGGGGGGGGGGGGGGGGGGGAGGGGGGGGGGGAATAGATGAAGTGGGAGCGTGTGGCGCAGTGGTTAAAGCTACAGCCTCAGCACTCTGGGGTTGTGGGTTCAAACCCACTCTGCTTGTGACTTTGAGCACATCACTTAATCCCCCCATTGCCCCAGGTATAATAGAGAGATTGTGAACCCACCGGGACAGACAGGGAAAATTGCTTGAGTACCTGAATAAATCCATGTAAACCATTCAGAGCTCCCCTGGGAGAACGGTATAGAAAATTGAATAAATAAATAGTGTGAAAAGTTTCAGCCTCTGATAACCAGAGCTGGTATTTTGACATCATAATGCCTCCTTCCACCAATAAGAGCCAATCTCATCAGTGATGTCACAATGACCTGATTGTCCTATACTTGGCTCACTTTACTATACTTTGATTTCTAAAGTGGTGCAGTGGTTAAAGCTACAGCCTCAGCACCCTGAGGTTGTGGGTTCAAACCCTGGGCAAGTCACTTAATCCCCGCATTGCCCCAGGTACATTAGATAGATTGTGAGACCACCAGGACAGACAGGGAAAAATGCTTTGAGTACCTGAATAAATTCATGTAAACTGTTCTGAGCTGTCCTGGGAGAACGGTAGAGAAAACTGAATGAATAAATAAACTGAGAGCAGGATTTGCACTTGGGTATGTGTTGAATTTTCTAAGAGCATTGCAAACAAGCAGAGAAGTGGAAATGGATAGTAGATGAGAATCTTCCCTGGGGTCATTTCATAATGTCACGCACATTGTCATTAAAAAATAGAGACAATCCAGCCAATATTTGCCGCTTTTTAACCGGCCACAAAAAATGCCTATTCAGTGCGAGATAATCGGTTATCTCCGCTGATTATTCCTGGTTAGCAGCTAAAAGTTAACTGGCCATATCACACAATGACTGGGAATTTACACGGCGCCATAAGGTAGGTGGCGGTAGACTCCCTATCGCTTCCTAACAATTGTTTCAATTGACTTTAATCTGTGCGGTAACTGACCCCCCCCCATTTAAAACTCATTAAAAAAAGTAGGCAATGGGAGGTTCCTATAGTGTAGACACTGAAATTGCTTCTCTAGCAGGAAGCTTATTGGCGCCTTATGCCTATGTGGGCGTGGTTAGGGGGTGGAGTGGGACTCAGGCGCCATTAGCCGCGATTCTTTAAAAAGTGCTTAAGCGTGATTGACAGCTATTTTTGTAGGCGGCTGCCGATTTAGGCATTGAGCGGCCAAGTTTAACAGTCAAATCAAACCATGTAAAAACTGCCCATGGTAACTCCACCGAAACAACCTGGCATCAAAATAATCTATATTGCAAAAAAATTCAATCACGTAACCCCTTTACTTATTAAATCCCATTGGCTCCCAATCTCACATCGTATCACTTATAAAAAAATATTGTTGACTTTTAAAACTAGACAAAGCGGGCAACCAGAATTCATTCATTCTACCCCACTCCACCCATCGTACACTCCATAATCCCATCATTAAAGGTTATTAATACGATGAGAAATTGCATTTTCTCTGTCACCGCACCCACATTGTGGAACTTAGCGCCAGCTTCTATTCGAGAAATGAATTCATTAGACAAATTTAAATCCAGCTTCAAAATGATTCTCTGTCACACCCCGGGTTCTTGCCGATGTTGCAAGCCCCAGGAAAATGACCAAAACTCCAGTCCCACGTGCCCCTTGCTACTAAGGGATCCTCCAGGTCTTACTTTTAGGCATGCATGCAAGGAATATAGGTTTCAGTCAGAATGTGAAAAATCAAAAATAGCTTTATTTCAGTAATGGTAACATAATTCAAAAGCATTCAGGCAACAGCCTTGCAGTGCAGTATGCATTTACAGCACATGACATCAAACTCATAAAGGTTCCAAAAACAAAACTCGAATAACACTGTAATTACCAACAGTCCCTGCTTCTGGGCTTGCAAGCTTATGGGTCTCAGTTCTCTTCACCAGAGCAACCAGTGTTTAAATCAATATTCTTTTATCCAAACAGTTCATCTGTATATTCCAAAAATCATTGATATATCACAAGTCTTCAATAGCACATGTACGTTTCCCTTCTCTGCAATAGTGCACTTGGGATTAGCCACAGCTGAGAGAAAACAACGTGCTGGCTCAGCTTGGCAATCAGCCAGGAAATACAAACCCTCATGCCACGTTATATAATTCAGGGTTTTTAAAGAAAACTTCTGCATTTAAGGTTTCAGGGAAAGTTTTAAAACTGAAGCTTCTAGACTTTCAGATTCGCTAGCAACACAGAGGAATGAACAGCATGAGAAAACATCCAGGTTTAAACTCACTATATTTCCATAGGCAATGGCTGGATTTCAGTGCATGCCGGTCTTGCCTGGGTGTCCATTGCTTCCTCCTCTGGCTGCTCCCAAGGCTCCCTGATATGAGCTGCATCATCTGCTTCTAGCATGGGCCAGTCTGAGAGAGTCTGGCTCTCTCCAGCTTCATACCCTCCTGGGTATTCGTCTCCCGGGTGCCTCATGAGTCTGGCTTCCCTTGGCTGCTTCCCCCCCTCTGTTCTCAGCAGGCTCATTATATCTGGTGGAAAACCACTCCCCTTCTGAGACTGTGGGGGGAAGGGTTTTCCACCCACTCACTTGCTTCCTGCTTTCACAAACGGGATACTTTCTAGCCCTGGTTTTAACTGGCTGTTCAAATTTCCTGAGGGATTTAACAGTGTCAGGATGAGGTTTGCCTAGAGTGAAACTTTCACACTTATCCTGCCCTGTTTCTGTTATTTCCATTTCCCCATCAGAGCTAGAGTCAGCTTGATAAATTAATTGGTCAGTCACCTGATCCGCTCTCCTGCACCTAGGTGGCTTGTGCACATTCCTGCTCACTGGGACAAAACCAGGAACGGATCCGGGTTTATTGTGGGTAAGACCCGAAATAGACCTGGGTTTGTCACAAACCGTCCTTTTTAGGATGTTCTCTTTTAACCAAATAGTAGAATTTTCTTCTTCTGCTGGGTCCAGCCAACCTTTTGGTTTATCCTTATTTGTTCTTTCCTTTCAAAAATATTGTAGTTCTTCCCCCTCCTTTTTCTGCCAGTACAATCGTATGTTTTAATTGTCATTGCTGTTTTTGGTGGGTTTTTTTTAAATGATGTCATATTAATATTTGATGTCTTTTTATTATTCTGTCTTAACTGTCTTTACCCCACTCAAATGTTTTATGAATGTTAGCCCCTTTGAAACTGAAACGGCGGGATAACAAAACCTAAATAAACTTGAAATTTGCACTCAGTATATCCATCTTTCTGCCTTCCCTACCTAGGTGTTCCTCTTATCGGTTCTCTCCTTAAGTCTATAAATGGCTCCCAAAGCTAGACATGCAACTAGGAAAGCAGTTATAGAGCAGGCAGGGTCTTCGAGGTCCACAACTCAGCCTGGTTTTCAGGATTTCGACAATGAATATGCACGAGATCTATTTGCATGCAATGGAAGCAGTGAATGGAAACAGATCTCCTACATATTCATTGTGGAAATCCTGGAAACCAAGCTAGGTTGTGGACCTTTGAGGATTTGAGGACCCCCCTGGAATAGGTCCAGTTACAAGCGTAACATAATTTAATTGACCCTAAATTGGCAAATAATTGGTAACAAGCACTATTTGGTGCTAATTTGCTCTTCTGCCCCTCTTCCATCAACAGGGTGCCTAACTTTTCTTGGGGGCTAGTGCAAAGGGGGGAGAGGGTGGACGTTTCAACTAGTCCAGGGGTAGGCAATCCCGGTCCTCGAGAGCCGGAGCCAGGTCAGGTTTTCAAGATATCCACAATAAATATGCATGAGATAGATTTGCATCTCAAGGAGGCAGTGCATGCAAATCCATCTCGTATATATTCATTGTAGATATACTGAAAACCTGACCTGGCTCCGGCTCTCGAGGACCGGGATTGCCTACCCCTGAACTAGTCCAACCTGCGCTTTATGGAATAATTGCAATAGCGCCTAACCACCACATTTAGATGCCACCACTTACATGGCACCTGAAATTCAGCATCTAACCATGGATTGATGCCAGTAATCTATAATGTGTCATTACAGAATTCTAGTTTGGGGCCTAGTTGTTTGTGTCTACCTTTTGGGGTAAATTCTTTCTCCTAAAGTATCGCCAAAATCCGGCCTTTCCTTTCTCAGCACACTACCAAAACCCTTATCACCTCTCACCTAGACTACTGCAACTTGCTTCTCACAGGACTTCCACTTAACCATCTCTCTCCCCTTCAAATTCTACTGCATGACTTTTCTATTCCATCAGTGTGGCTATGCTCTCATTACCCCTCTCCTCAAGTCACTTCATGGGCTCCCTGTCCACTTCCGCATAGAATTCAAATTCCTCTTATTGACTTACAAGTGCGTTCACTCTGCAGCTCTTCGGCATCTCTCCTTATTCTCCCTGGGAACTCCATTCATGGGGTATGTCTCTGTTATCTGTATCCTTCTCTACTGCCAACTCCAGACTCCGCCCCTTCTATCTTGCTGGAACTGACTGCTTGAGTCAGTTTGTCAAGCTCCATCTCTAGCAGTATTCAGATCTCGGCTGCTTGTAACTCCTTAGTCCCACTCAGTTAACATAAGAACATAAGTATTGCCGCTGCTGGGTCAGACCAGTGGTCCATCGTGCCCAGCAGTCCGCTCATGCGGCGGCCCTCTGGTCAAAGACCAGCGCCCTAACTGAGACTAGCCCTACCTGCGTACTTTCTGGTTATCATTCCCTCTGTGAGAAATTCCCTAAATCCTATTTATCCTGTTTGTTTTAATCAGATTGTAACATCTATGGAGCAGGAATTGTTTCTTACCTGTTTAATGTACAGTGCTGTGTACATCTAGCAGTGCTATGATTACATGAGCCTCCGCAAAGGCCCTACACTACATTTTCAAGTTTGCCTGCCTCTGCTTCAAAACCATAACAGGTTCATCCCCAATCTACCTGTTGCACCATTTCGAATTTCCAGGCACCACTTGCACACGTAGTACCTACCTGTTTGCTTTTCCATCCTCGAAGGGCTGTATCTACAAGAGATTCCTTGACAGATCATTATCATTCCAAGCAGGCAAATGGAATAATGTTTAACCAACGTCATTTCAAATGCACCCTCCTACCAAACCTTCAGGAAGTCAATTAAAACCTATCTCTTTGATAAATTTCTCTGACTCCTTTCCTGTCTTGTTCTATCTTTGAAATGCTTCCGGATAAATCTTGAATAATCTTGACATGCTAATGTAATTTGAAAGTCTTTTTTGTAACATCGCTGTCTCTTCTTCTATAAACTGCTCTGAACTGCTTGTGGTATTGCGGTATACAAAAATAAAGTTATTATTATTACATGAGCTTCTGTAGAGATGTTACTATAAGGAGTTGTGAGGTGTTACGATACATGGGCTCTATACTGAAATACACAGAGCTCTGTGGTGGTGTTGCAGAGTTATTAATACTGGCATGGTTATGTCAATAATTCATCATCCTACTTATATGCATATACCACATGCATATAAGTAGGATATATGTTTATACCAAATCAGTTATCCTATGTATGTACACATGTAATTCTAGGTTTCCTATTGCAGATTCATAATGAGAGTGATTTCCCCAAATCTCTCCTTAAACCCCATGGACAAAATGAGCACTTTTTAAAAACTTGGGAATGCCTTTGAGCTGCTGTAAAACCCAAAATGAGAATTTTTCTTCGTACACCTGTATTTGTTTTATAAAATGGGGCAGGTACATGTACTTAATTGCGATGGGTGACATTGTGTGGGTAGAAATGTTGACAGCCAGTGACGCCTAAGTTTGAGATCCATGTCTAACTTAATTTTTCAATTGGCATGGTAATTGACCAGCCAATCAAAAAAAATAAAAATTAAGAAATTTAAGAGTTTGGTGCCAAACTCTTAGGATGTCTAGCGACACCATCCAATGCCTAGGGATGCCTAATGATGCTTATGTTAAATTGTAGGCGTGATTACGGGTAGAGAATAGGCGTGGTTGAGTTAGGCGTCCGACAGAGGTGCTGCCAGATTAGGCGAGTGATAAGCTGGTCTAATGGAGCAGCACCTATGCCTAGGGCCTGGCAATGTCTTAAATCTGCTTAGGTGCTGCTCTGTGTGATTCTATAAATGGTGCCCTGTTTTTTGATTGACAACTGTGCTTGGCGCTGTTTATAGACATCTGACCCTGAATATTGTTTTACACTTATGCACGTTATAGGGTTCTAGGCATGAAAATGAAAATATGTGAGCATAAGAATAACCTTTCTGGGTCAGTCCAATAGCCCCTCCACCCCGGTAGCCCAGTTTAGATGGCAGCTGTTGGCCATGCCTTTCTTATGGTCTGATCTCCACACCTGGAGACCTGTTAACTGGCATAGGATGTAAGATAGGGAAGCAAAATGAAACATTCCAATATGTAACATATGTCTCAGTATTGGTTGACTGGTAGAAACTTGAAATACTTTTACAGGACAAGTTGTACTCCATCTTCAGGAAAAAGAACAGTGGAGAGGCAACATAGGGCTGCAAGGTATAGCTCAATATTTAGAGAGAAAGAGAAGAGGCAAACTAAGGAGATTATAGTACAGCTGGAGTACTTCCAGCCAGCAGTTCATAGAATGTTGCTTGATGACAGAAAGAATTCGGATTTCATTGAATAATGCACAAGAACTATTTGACCTGGCAAACAATCTGTCTAACCAATGAAAAGCAACGAGCCCTAAGGTCTTATAGTAGCTGACTACTTGGATTAGGCTCAAGGGAATTAGGCTCAAGGGAATTATTATATTGTGATGGCAGATAACAACCGCTATCTCCTCTCCCACATGCCTGTCCCATGCTTTCATAAATTCAGATACAGTCTTCATTTCCTCCACCACTTCCATCACCACTTCCACTCATCTCCCACCCTTTCTGCAAAGAAGTATTTTCTTATATTACTCCTGAGCTTATCACCTCTTTACTTCATCCAATGCACCCTAACGATGCCTAATTCATTGAGATACACCGTTTGAAACTGAAATTGACATTAAATTTAAAGCGCCTGCTGGTGTCTACACAAAAGGTGCCAGAATCATGTCTCCGGAGGCATCTACAACCACTAACCCTAACCCTACATTTCTGACGCCTATCTTTCCCGGAGGCACAATTCTCTATAGGGGAGACATGATCGAAACATTTAAGTACCTCACGGGACGTGTCGAAGTGGAAGATGATATTTTCTTTCTCAAGGGACCCTCGGCCACAAGAGGGCACCCGCTCAAACTCAGGGGCGGAAAATTTCATGGTGACACCAGAAAGTATTTCTTCACAGAGAGAGTGGTTGATCATTGGAATAAGCTTCCAGTGCAAGTGATCGAGGCAGACAGCGTGCCAGACTTTAAGAATAAATGGGATGCCCATATGGGATCCCTACGAGGGTCAAGATAAGAAAATTGGGTCATTAGGGCATAGACAGGGGGTGGGTAAGCAGAGTGTGCAGACTTGATGGGCTGTATCCCTTTTCTGCCGTCATCTTCTATGTTTCTATGGAGACATGATTGAGACGTTACCACTTGTATATGAGTATTAATAGGTTTACAATACTAATACATTAGAATTGAGGGTTACATTTTCAATCATTAGAAAATTTTCCCTCTGTCCCAGTGGACTCACAATCTAATTATAGCATTTATGTAAGAAGTATTTAAATACATTACATTAGTGAACATAAGAACATAAGAAGTGCCTCTGCTGGGTCAGACCAGAGGTCCATCATGCCCAGCAGTCCGCTCACGCGGGGGCCCACCAGGTCCAGGACCTGTATAGTAACCCTCTATCTATACCCTTCTAAACCCTTTTCCTTCAGAAAATTGTCCAAACCCTTCTTAAACTCCAATACCGTACCTTGTCCTATCACACCTTCTGGAAGCGCATTCCAGGTGTCCACCACCCGTTGGGTGAAGAAGAACTTCCTAGCATTGGTTCTGAATCTGTCCCCTCTTAATTTTTCCAAATGGCCTCTCATTCTTGTAGTTTTCGAAAGTTTGAAGAATCTGTCCCTCTCCACTTTCTCTGTGCCCTTCAAGATCTTGTAAGTCTCTGTCATGTTCCCTCTAAGTCTCTGCTTCTCCAGGGAAAAGAGCCCCAGTTTCTCCAATCTTTCGGGGTATGAAAGGTTTTCCATACCTTTTATCAAACGTTTCGCTCTCTTCTGAACCCTCTCGAGTATCACCATATCCTTCTTTAGGTATGGCGACCAATATTGGACGCAGTACTCCAGATGCGGGCGCACCATCGCCCGATACAACGACAGGTGATTTCTATTCCGCTGTTACCTTACGGTTCAAGGCGGATTACACAAGAATTGTCATGATGTTACGAAATACATTTGATGGATTACAAGAGAATTGTCAAGATACTAGTAAATGTCTAATGAGTGGTTAAAATATTTTTTATTTGCTATGTAAATGGTGTTTTGGGTGAAGTTTGGGGGGGTCTGGTTCTGTTATAAAGGTTTAATGTACTTTTTGAAGAGTAGGGTTTTTGTTTCTTTTTTGTAGTCTGTGGTCGAGGATAGCAGATTTGTGAGTTGTCTGTCCAGTTTTGCTGCTCTGGTGGCTAGTAGGTTGTCATACATTCTTCTTCGTTTGACATTTTTGGTAGGTGGGTGTGTGAATAGTGTGTGGGTTCTCCTGTGTCTGGTTGAGGTAGTTTGAGTTAGTCGGTTGTTCCAGTAGGTTGGGCTGTCTCCGTTTATAGCTTTAAATATTGGCAATGGAATTTGAAGTGTACATGCTAGAAACACATGATTGGAAACTGCTTTTTAGCCATCCTATGGAGAATCTGGGCCACAGTTTCTAGTAGAGTCAGTGAATGTCTGTCTCTCATTGACCTTAGAAGAAGCAAAACAGAAATGAAAATAAAGTGCAGATGACACAAAAGAAACAAATTGTGTACGAAGCAGATGCTTTTCCCCTGTGAACCCCCTAGGATAGTTTTAGTCCTCTGTTTTGCTTTTATTCTCCTCAAATGACCAATCTGCCTTGATCATCTAATGGTCCAACTGACCACCTTCGGGAATTTTGCTTTTCATGTCCTTTAGTTTTGCCTCTTTGTCCAATTCTCTCTTGACTTGCTTTCTTATAAGGTATCGTTTTACTTCCAATTATGTCAGCACTTCTGCTAGTTTTCTCACTAGGGCCTACTCTTCATGATTTAAATATGCCATTTTGGCTTTAACGGCTTCTTATGTAGCCTTTTTTTAACTTGAGGAATATTATTTTTCTGGGATTCTAACATGGTATTTTGAACTCTCTCCAGGACTGAGCAGACTTTTAGAATTCTCTTTTAATCTCCTCCTTTTGTCATGATCTCCCTTTTTATAGTTAAATGTCATTGCAGCAGTTTTGCATTCTCCCTCCAGTGAATATGGTAAAATGAAGAATGCTCCAGTCCAAGGCATGCTGGCTTTATAGACGATCTGAGACATGGAGATTTGACTACTTTAGAACAAGGGTTACATAGTAACATAGTAAATGGCAACAGATAAAAACCTGAATGGTCCATCCTGTCTGCCCATTGGTTACATGCCTTATAAATTCATGATTAAATTATCCTTGTTCTTTGATATTTCCGGGCCATAAAGTCCACCGGAACTGTTCGTAGGTTCCAACTACTGGAGTTTCCATCGAAACTCATTCTAGGCTACCTAAACATCTCGTCGTTTCTGGCATACCGTAAATCTGTGAAGTAATGTCCTCATGTTCCAAGTTAAGACAGCCGTAGGACGCCTACAGCTGCCTACAATCAAGATGCAGGTTACAGAATTCGAGCCTCTGTGTCCAGTTTATGGAGTTTCGGTGTAGTACAGGCAAGAAGAGGGCATCAATGTTCCCATCGATGCCCTCTTCTTGCCTGTACTACACCGAAACTCCATAAACTGGACACAGAGGCCCGAATTCTATAACCTGCGTCTTGATTGTAGGCAGCTGTAGGCATCCTATGGCTGTCTAATCAGCCAATCGGGATCCATGTTTTTTTTAAAAATGCTCCCCAGGCAGGCTGCCTATATTGAAGGTGCCTCCGGGAGCCTAGGGAGACCCACAAGCCCGCCTAAGCTCACCTAAGGCTAGGCGGTAGCCTTAGGCAAACCTAGGCAGCCCTACGCTTCTCCCGAGTAGAACAGGAGACACTTACAATGTAGGCCAGCAAAATGCTGGCCTACATTGTAAGTAGACACTGCCGCAATACTTATCGTGGCAAGGGATCTCCCTGCTGCAATTAGTATAGCGGCTGCAACTGCGGCTGCCAGTCTCTGCCCCTCACCCTGAATGATTGCGGCAGGAGGGAGCCCAACCCCTCCTGCCAGTAGACCCCCCAACCCTCTCTCGATGATTGCCGGCAGGAGGGTTCTCAACCCCCATCCACGTATGATCGCCAGCAGGAGGGAGCACAAACCCTCCTGCCGGACCCTCCCCCACTGACCCACGATGATCGCTGGCAGGAGGGAGCCCAACTCCTCCTGCTGGACCCCTCCCCGATGATCACTGGCAGGAGGGTGCTCAACCCCTCCTGCCGGTAGGCCCCACCACCTATAAATGATCACTGGCAGAAGGGTGCCCAACCCCTCCTGCTGGATCCCCCAACGTGCCCCTCATCCCAGACCCCCAACCCTCCTCCCCAGTCCCCCCCGGGTTTACCTTGAAAGGTGGCCGGCCGGGTCTTTCCAGTGTCCGGCCGGCATGCCCACCTCTGTCCAAATGAGGTGGGCCCACCCCTCTCCGGCCCATCCCACACCATCCTAAGGCCTGATTGGCCCAGGAGGGGCCTTAGGCGCCTAGGGGAATCTCAGAATGCCACTCACCCAAATGTGTCCTCTATTCTATTCTAATCTCTTTTTTTCTTTTTCATGTTCTTTAGACTGTTTCTAATTCTAATTTTTCATACTGTTTCTGTGCTCTTTAATAAATAAATAAATATGCTAATATCTTTAAAGTCATTTCCAAAATCTCAATTCATTGAATTTTTATCTCTTCCATATGTTTTCTCATTCATTTCAATAACTTATCATTCTTTCTGATTCATTTTCAAGTAATATACTGAACATTTCTTATCCCCTAGATAACTTAGCTTTGTTACTGCAATGTCGCTGTTACACTAAGCCCCACCTAACAGCGACATTGCAGTAACAAAGCTAAGTTATCTAGGGGATAAGAAATGTTCAGTATATTACTTGAAAATGAATCAGAAAGAATGATAAGTTATTGAAATGAATGAGAAAACATATGGAAGAGATAAAAATTCAATGAATTGAGATTTTGGAAATGACTTTAAAGATATTAGCATATTTATTTATTTATTAAAGAGCACAGAAACAGTATGAAAAATTAGAATTAGAAACAGTGTAAAGAACATAAAAAAGAGATTAGAATAGAATAGAGGACACATTTGGGTGAGCCAGTGACAAGTGCTGCCACATTGTACTGCAGGAATCGACAAGTAGACAAGTGGCATTCTGAGATTCCCCTTGTGTCATTTAAAAGTATCATAAGCTGCTTCATAAAGCATGATATAAATTTAAACAATAGTTTGAAAAATCTTTCCGTCCAAATGAGGCAGGCCTGCCCCTCTCCGGCCTATATCACACCATCCTAAGGCCTGATTGGCCTAGGCGCCTAAGGCCCCTCCTGGGCCAATTAGGCCTTAGGATGGTGTGGGATGGGCCAGAGAGGGGTGGGCCCACCTCATTTGGACAGAGGTGGGCCTGCCGGCCAGACACTGGGAAGACCTGGCCAGCTACCTTTCAAGGTAAACCCGGGGGGGACCGGGGAGGGGGGTTGGGGGTTTCCGTTGGGAGGGTCCAGAGAGAGGGGTTTTATTGGGGGAGTCCGGGATGAGGGGCTCATTGGGGGGTCCAGCAGGAGGGGTTGGGCACCCTCCTGCCAGTGATCGTACATGGGTGGGGGGGCCTACCGGCAGGAGGGGTTGAGTACCCTCCTGCCGGCGATCATTGGGTGGGTCCATCAGGAGGGTATGGGCTCCCTCCTGCCGGCGATCATTGGGGGGGTGCAGCAGGAGAGGTTGGGCTCCCTGCCAGCGATCGTACAGGGGTGGGGGGCAGAGGAGGGAGACTGGCAGCCGCTATACTAATCACAGCAGGGAATTCCTAATATTACTCCTAAGTCTTCCTACCTGTAACCTCAAATTATGCCCTCTACTTTTATCATTTTACCTTCTCTGGAAAAGATTTGGTTCTATATTAATACCTTTCAAGTATTTAAACATCTAAATTATATCTCCCCTGTTCCTCCTCTCCTCCAGAGTATACATATTCAAGTCTTCCAGTTTCTTCTCTTACTATTTTTGTCTCATGCTCCCTACCATTTTTGTCACATTCCTCTGGACCGCTTCAAGTCTTCTTATATTACTTTGCCAGATATGGCCTCCAAAACTGAACACAGTACTCCAAGTGAATCTGTACAGGGGCATCAACACCACCCGTCTTCTGCTGGTTACTTCTCTTTCCATATGGCCTAGCATCCTCATGGCTACAGCTACTGTCTTCAGATCTTCAGACACAATCACCCCAAGATCGTCTCTCCATCCGTGCATATCAGCTTCTCACCTCCCAGCACCTACAGCTCCCTTGGATTTCTACTTTCTAAATGCATCACTCTACATTTCTTTGCATTGAATTTTTGTTGCCAGATGTTAGACCAGTCTTCTAACTTTTGCAGATCCTTTTTCATGTTTTCCACTCCCTCCAGGGTGTCCACTTTGTTATAGATTTTGGTATCATCCTCAAAAAGGCAAACCTTACCTTCTAAACTTTTGGAAATGTTGCTCTCAAACATATTGAACAGGAATTGGCCCCAGCACCAATCCTTGAGGCATTCCACTTTTCACCTTTCCCTCTGATTGAATTCCATTAACCCTCTGGCATCTGTCTGTAAACCATTTTCTAATTCAGTTCACCACTCTGGGCCCTAACTTCAGCCTGTCAAGTTTATTCAAGAGCCTCCTATGATGAACGGTGTCAAAGATTTTGCTGAAATCTAAGTAAATTACAACTAGAGAACATCCTTGATCCATTTCTCTGGTTTTCCAGTCAAAGAATTCAATCAGATACATTTGGCACAATTTGCCTTTAGTAAAGCCATGTCACCTTGGATCTTGTAATCCATTAGATTCTAAGAAATTCACCATCCTTTCCTTCAGCAATGCTTCCATTATTTTTCCAGTAATCGAAGTGAGGGATACTGACCTGTAATTTCCTGCTTCATCTCTGTGACCACTTTTGTGAAGAGGAACCACATCTACTGTTCTCTAGCTCCATGGAAGGATTTATTGAACAAAGCTTTAAGAGGACCTGCTAGAACCTCTCTGAGCTTCCTCAGTATCCTAGGATGGATCCTGCCCGGTCCCATGGCTTGAAGAAAGTTCTGGCGGCTCCACTGGCTAACCTTTTCAATGCTTCTCTAGAGTTGGGAGTGGTTCTGGAGGATTGAAGAAGGGCAGAAGTGGTTCCTCTCTACAAAAATGGAAGCAGGGAACAGACGTTTCTGGAATCTAATGGATTAAAGGACCCATGGTAACATGGATTCACTAGAGGCAGGTCTTTTCAGAGAAATCTGGTCAACTTCTTTGACTGGCTGACCAGAGAATTGGATAGAGGGAGCATGCTAGATGGATATTTAGATTTTAACAAAGCCTTTAACAGTGTTCCACACAGGTGTCTAATAAATAAACTGAGTGCCCTCAGTATAGGCCCCAAAGTGACGGACTGGGTCAGGAACTGGTTGAGTGGAAGGCAACGGAGGGTGGTGGTTAATGGAGATTGCTCTGAGGAAAGGGATGTTATCAATAGTGTGCCTCAAGTTTCGGTTCATGGGCCTGTTTTTTTAAACATTTTTGTAAGCGATATTGCTGAAGGGTTGTCAGATAAGATTTGCCTCTTTACAGATGCCAAAATATAAAGTAGAGTGGTATAGAGAACATGAGAAAAGACCTAGTGAAGCTTGAGGAATGGTCTGAAATTTGGAAGCTAAAAAATGGAAGGTCATACAGGTGGGCTGTACAAACCTGAGGGAATAGTACAGTTTAGGGTAGTGATTTCCAACCCTGTTCTGGAGGACCACCAACCAGTTGGGCTTTTGAGATAGCCCTAATGAATATGCATGAGAGAGATTTGCATATAATGGAGCTGATAGGCTTGCACATCTACCCCATCCATATTCATTAGGGCTATCCTGAAAACCCGACTGGCTGGTTGTCTTCCTGGACAGGGTTGGAAACCACTGGTTTAGGGGGTGAAGAAAGTATGTGCGTGAAAGAGGAGCGGGATTTTGGTGTGATTGTATGCTCTTCATGTTTTCTCGATGGCCCATTCTATTTACCATAATTGTTGGGTCTAGCTCCAAAATAGTGGGGCCAGGGCACACCCAGGCTTATCTGTGGCTACACTCCTGATCAGTGCTTTCCTAAAGCCCCGTTCCATCCTAAGTATATTGTGGTGGGAGCTGAAAAACCAGAAGAAATATCTCATGATGAGCTGGATATAATTAGAAAACTTATAGTTTAATAAATAATAATAATTTTCTCCATAGTTCCTACCTTGTCCCCCAAATCCCCTCTTTCCTTTGCAAGGAAATATGCCATATATTAGACAAATCAGACAAAACACAAAAAATAGACTAAATTAGCATGAGCTTGGAACTTGTGGCTAGTGATGTTGCCAAAGCCCAAGGCTAGCCAGAGTTGAAGCACTAACTGGTGGTACTGTTCACATTTTGATTGTCTGCTAATTCAACCTCTTTTATATCTTTCCATGGCATGAAAGCAAAAGCCTCTAACCCAGCAGCCCTGGATTTGGTTTTTGCCAGCTGTAAGAACTTCAAATCTTGCAGGTTCTAAAGCTCTGGCAAGAATGGCATCAGCCAGAGCCAACACAACTGCTCCAGACTTTTTTTTAAATAGAAGGTTTTGTATTGAATCTGCAAACATACTGGCTCCAGTTCAGAACTGAGACAGAGAAACCTTTGCTGTATACCATCTTGTGATTTGAAAGTTGGTCTGTAAATGTATCTAAATATCTGCTTTGCAATGTCAAGTTTGCCATGCTATGTCTCACCATGTCATATTATGTTGTACCAAGCTTTGTCAACTGTTTTGCCATCCCTGTCGGACAACTTTCGCCATACTAGGTCTGAGAGTGTGGCGTAGGGGGTTGGAACTGGAGCCTTGGCACCCGGGGTTGTGGGTTTGGCCCCACACTGCTCCTTGTGACCCTGGCCAGGTCATTTGGTCCCCCAATGCTCCAGGTACATTAGATAGATTGTGAGCCCTCCGGAACAGACAGGGAAAAATGCTTGATTACCTGAATATATTTATGTAAACCAGGGGTGCCCAATACAACGATCGCGATCGACCAATAGCTCAGGAAGGCAACGTGAGTCGATCGCTAGACTCGTGTTGCCATCCTGATCTACCGGGCCGACCAGCCTTCTTCTGTATTCTCCCTAGGGCCCAGCTGTCATCTGCTGCTGCAGTCGCTGCTGAAAATGTAAAAAAAACATGGCTTGGAGATTTCAGCCCGTAGCGAACTTATGCTCCGGGCTCTAACATGTGCGTGCCGGCTTCTCTTCTCTTCCCTCCGAAACCGGAAGTTATGTCCGGGGGGGAGGGAGAAGGGAAGCCGGCACGCACATGTTGAGAGCTCTGAAGCAAGCATTCGCTACGGGCTAAGGCGGGAGACAGGTTAATGAAGCATTTCCTCTTCTTGCTGCCGGGTCCTGCCTACTTTCTGTTTCCGCAAAGGCAGGACCCGGCAGCATTTCCCCCAATAGGTCGATCGCGATGCTGGTCGGCTGAAGCAGGGAGAGCTTGGGGTGGCGGCGGCTTTCGGGCCTGTTATTGGTGGCGGTTTGGGTCTTGGTCCCCGATGGCAATTTTGGTCCTGGTCCCCGATGGAGTGGCAGTGGCTTGGGGGAGGGCAGGGAGAAAGAAAGAAAAAGGGCAGGCAGGGAGACAGAAGGAAAGAAGAGAAACAGAAAAAAAAGAAAGGGAGGCAGAGAGAAAGAAAGGGAAGGGAGAGAGGAAGGAAAAGTTGGGGGAGGGAATGAGGTCTGGAGGAGAGGAAGCATACAGGCTAAAAGAAGGGAAGAAAGATTGGATGCACAGTCAGAAGAAGAAAGTGCAACCAGAGACTCATGAAATCACCAGACAAGGTAGGAAAAATGATTTTATTTTAAATTTAGTGATCAAAATGTGTCTGAATTTATATCTGCTGTCTATATTTTACACTAAGGTCCCCTTTTACTAAACCGCAATAGAGTTTTTTAGCGCAGGGAGCCTATGAGCGTCGAGAGCAGCGCTGGGCATTCAGCGCAGCTCCCTGCGCTAAAAACTGCTATCGTGGTTTAGTAAAAAGGGAGGGGGGTATATTTGTCCATTTTTATATGGTTGTTACTGAGGTGATAGTGCATAGAGTCATCTGCTTTGACCTCTTTGAAAAACCCTGGAATAGAAATGATAATTAATATTTTCTATGCGCACAGTGTGCTTTGTGTTTTTAAAATTTTTTATTGTTGGTAGATCATTTTGACTTGGTCATTTTAAAAGTAGCTCGCAAGCCCAAAAAGTGTGGGCACCCCTGATGTAAACTGTTCTGAACTCCCCTGGGAGAACAGTATAGAAAATTGAATGAATAAATAAATAATAATATCTCTTAGATTTCACTTTGACCTGGAAGGAGTTGTAAAAATACAATCTACCGTATTTTCACGCAAATAACGCGCACCCGTATAAAACGCGCACACGGGTATAGCGCGCAGAAATCACGATGATATGTACAAAAACTTTGGTATACCGCGCTCACGGGTATACCGCGCATGCTGCCCGACGCTCCTTTCGCCCACCCTGACTTTCCGTGCGCTGTCCCGACTCTCCGTTCACCCCCCCCTTACTTCCGTGCACTGTCCCCCCTTGAAGGTCTGTCCCCATCCTGAAAGCCTGATGCCCCCCCCCCGACATCCGATACATCCCTCCCCCCGAAGGACCGCCGACTCCCCAACAATATCGGGCCAGGAGGGAGCCCAAATCCTCCTGGCCACGGCGACCCCCTAACCCCACCCCGCACTACATTACGGGTAGGAGGGATCCCAGGCCCTCCTGCCCTCGACGCAAACCCCCTCCCCCCAAGAACCTCCGACCGCCCCCCCAGCCGACCCGCGACCCCCCTGGCGACCCCCACGACCCCCCCACCCCCCTTCCCCGTACCTTTGGTAGTTGGGCTAGAAGGGAGCCCAAACCCTCCTGGCCACGGCGACCCCCTAACCCCACCCCGCACTACATTACGGGCAGGAGGGATCCCAGGCCCTCCTGCCCTCGACGCAAACCCCCCTTCCCCCCAACGACCGCCCCCCCCAAGAACCTCCGACCGCCCCCCCAGCCGACCCGCGACCCCCCTGGCGACCCCCACGACCCCCCCACCCCCCTTCCCCGTACCTTTGGTAGTTGGCCGGACAGACGGGAGCCAAACCCGCCTGTCCGGCAGGCAGCCAACGAAGGAATGAGGCCGGATTGGCCCATCCATCCTAAAGCTCCGCCTACTGGTGGGGCCTAAGGCGCGTGGGCCAATCAGAATAGGCCCTGGAGCCTTAGGTCCCACCTGGGGGCGCGGCCTGAGGCACATGGTCGGGTTGGGCCCATGTGCCTCAGGCCGCGCCCCCAGGTGGGACCTAAGGCTCCAGGGCCTATTCTGATTGGCCCACGCGCCTTAGGCCCCACCAGTAGGCGGAGCTTTAGGATGGATGGGCCAATCCGGCTTCATTCCTTCGTTGGCTGCCTGCCGGACAGGCGGGTTTGGCTCCCGTCTGTCCGGCCAACTACCAAAGGTACGGGGAAGGGGGGTGGGGGGGTCGTGGGGGTCGCCAGGGGGGTCGCGGGTCGGCTGGGGGGGCGGTCGGAGGTTCTTGGGGGGGGCAGTCGTTGGGGGGGAGGGGGGTTTGCGTCGAGGGCAGGAGGGCCTGGGATCCCTCCTGCCCGTAATGTAGTGCGGGGTGGGGTTAGGGGGTCGCCGTGGCCAGGAGGGTTTGGGCTCCCTTCTGGCCCGATATTGTCGGGAAGTCGGCGGTCCTTCGGGGTGGGGGTGCGAGTGGTCCTGCCGGGGGGGGGGATGTATCGGACGTCGGGGAGTCGGCCGAGCAAGAGGGCTTGGACTCCCTCTTGCTCCGATCGTGGATGTGGGTGCGGGTGGGAGCGCGTGCGAGCGGTCGTTCGGGGTGGGGGTGCGAGCGGTCCTGCTGGGGGGGTGAATCGGGCGTCGGGCGGGGTGGGAACTATGTTTTAAAACTTTTGTATACCGCGCTCACGCATATAACGCGCGAGGGGTATGCGCGGTAGGTAAAAACGCGTATAACGCGCGCGTTATATGCGTGAAAATACGGTAATGGAAAATGTTTCAGGGTGTAAACTATTAATTGTCTCTCCCTGCACATGTGAGAACTCCCCAGGAAGAAGATCGATTAACAGTTTACACCCTGACGAAAATTGTGGCATGCTGGCCATCATTGGTGCGTCGATCTTGAACAAAGATAAGTAAGTTGTGGTTGTTTGTTTTGGATCTTTGAAACATTTTCTTAGCACTTTTCAAGCAAAATAAAGGAGGTTTTTTATGCCCCTGAGGTATCGCTTAGCCTTGCCTCATAGCCGTTGGCACGACTGACTTGTACGACATTGTCTGTGGCTTTTTCCTCCTTTCATGATTGATTGGCCAGAGCACTTGCAAACGATAAGGTGAAATTATACATGTATATATACCTGTTAATAAGTCTTTCTGACTTTCTGCATTTAAATGGTGACAGTTGTTGAGTAATTAAAATACAAAACAATCACACAATCAAATGATCATTATAATAATTTAAAACTTTCACAATTCCCCTAATAATAACCCCTTTCATTACCATATTCAATCTCCACCATCCATTACCAGTAAATCTCCAAATACGGTTACCAGGCATTCAGTTGATGACTCTGTAACAATCCAATTCAATTTACATGACAAAACTCTCAGTAAAAAGCCAAGTTTTCAATAACTTCCAGAAGTTTAAATAACTTTGCCTGCATTGTATTTCAATCGTACAGTATTTCACAAACTAGAACCTGCATAACAAAATGCCCTTTTTGTGTGTCTGAATCAATTTCACTTGACTCAAAGATGGCAGTTGAAGTAAATGCGACTGTGATGAGCACAAAGAAGGCAATGGGTGATCGGTTCTCAGCTCATCTTGCCGTTCCTTCCATCCGTCAGTTGTTTTACGATACAACACGCAAAACAATCTTCTCAGTAGTCGCCCCCACATTGTGAAATGCCCTACCTTTGGCCCCGAGACAAGAAACTCACCTCAAGAACTTTAAATCCAGCCTTAAAACATTTCTCTTTAAAGATGCTGATGAGATCTATTCCTAGGATTAACTGATCATGAGACTCAGGCAATTGGCCATACATTAAAGATTCCCCTTCTCCCTTTCATTCTTCCCATACCCCTTTGGTTTTAGTTTCATGCAACTTCCCTAATGTAGCATGTTCATGTAGTCTGTTTCCTCCAATTTTTTAATATATAAATGCCGTCTTTTTCTTATCATGACTGGGGTAGCCATCCAGATGGTCACCCAAAATTGGAAGAACAACGACTGCCTAAATTTCCCTTTATGGTGGGCAAATTGGTGCGCTAGCTATAGATATGGAAAAATGAATGCTGATAGTTTGGGGCCCAGTAATTTATTTAAATTGGTTTGGGGCCCGTTGACATCATATATTACTTCACTATAGTAGGCCTTTGATTACGAGTCAGTTTTTGTTTATTTCCGTACACATCCGGGTAGGGGGGGGGAGATTTTTCCCTTCTAATTTTATACTTTGAGTATTTACATTTGGGGTGGGTGGGAGGTTAGGAGGACATTATTAATTTTAATAAGGTAAGGTTATTGGAAAAATTTATGTTTCTGTGTTGTATTGAATAATCATTGGGTGGATAGGTGGGTGGGAGAAAAGGTTTGGTTATATATATTCGTAAGTTGAATGTGCTTTTGTTGATTAATTGTATGTTATATATCTATATATTGCACTATTGCAGTTTGGAAAATCAATAAAGAATTTTAAAAATATATATATATATTTTTTAAATTTCTGTATAACTGTAAACTGCTTTGTATTTAAAAGCGGTCTATAAAGACCAATTCAACTTGAAACTACTTTGAAAGTAATCCATTCTGCATTGGGCAACCTTCATACCCGCGATCGATTTTTCAGTAGTAATATTGCCGTCTAACATAACCATTTCTACTCATCCCGTTATACTAGAGGAGGTGAAATTCCTAGATGAAATTGAAGATTGCTTTATGGTGCAGAGGGGAAATAAGTCTAGACGCAGCCCTTAATGGAGCTCATGCAACGGTGCTGGGGCAGTGGTCAGAACATGATGAGGTTTGATATAATCTCTAGAGTATGTAGACACGGGAAATCGAATACAACAGCATTTAACTTTCAGAAAAGGATTGTCAACAAAAAATAAATTTCTTTATTCATTTTAAAGCTATAAGTAAGTGCAAAATATAATACAATCATATAACTCTATAAAAGCACTTAAATACAATTATAATCTATGACAAAAAGATATATCCCCCCATAATTATATCTAAAAACTATACTCAAATTGAGAAATTGAAAAATACATTCCAACCAGCCCTCCCACCCACCAACCCTGGACGTGTATGACCAATAGGGCATAATCACCAATCACTCTTTGCAAAATTTTGTCAATGGCTCCCAAATCTTCAGAAACTTCTTATAATGTCCCTGATGTATAGCCACATTACGTTCCATCTTAAAAACGTGACAGAGAGACTCCCACCAAAAGGAATAGTTCAGTCTATCCCTGTTTTTCCAATTCCTTAGAATAAGCTGTATGGCAACCCCTGTCATAGTAAAGAGAAGTTTATTATTGTGAGATGAAATTTGGCTTTTAGCTTTCATCATAGTGCTAAATGTTAGTGTCACTAGATTTTCCATTACTTTGTTTACCTGATCCCAAATGGATCTCCAAAATTGAAGTATCAAGGGACAATAAAATATTAAATGATCTAATGTCCCAGGTTCGAGATGATGGTGCCAAAGCCTAGTAGACTTGGAACTATCTAATTTCTGTAACCGAACTGGGGTCCAAACTGCTCTATGTAACAAAAACCCCCCCACAAAAACCCAAGTTTGTCTCATAGATGCAGACGCCGTACATCTCATCCTCCAAGTCCAGATTCGTGGCCATTGAGGCGCAGTAATCTGATGACTTCTAGGAGCAGCAGCAAAGATTGAAACTTTACACGAGGTGAGGATGTTAATCTTGGCTCTCACCCTGATTTTTTTTTTGCCAGCAAAAACAGTGAGAGGAGAGTGTGGCATAGACACGGACAAGAGGACATGGTTTGAAGCTAAGGGGGGACAAGTCCAGGACAAATGTCAGGAAGTACTGTTTTACGCAGCGAGTGGTAGACGCCTGGAATGCTCTCCCAAAGGAGGTTATTAAGGAATCCACTGTGCTGGGATTCAAAGGCAAATTAGATGCACATCTCCTTATGAGAGGCATAGAGGGATATGGGTGACTAAAACTACATCAGGTGTATACCTGACTGGGCCTCCGCGTGTGCGGATCGCCGGACTCGATGGACCATGGGTCTGATCCGGAGATGGCAGTTCTTATGTTCTTATGTTCATAGTGGTTAAAGCTATAGCCTCAGCACCCTGAGGTTGTGGGTTCAAACCCAAGCTGCTCCTTGTGACCCTGGGAAAGTCACTTAATCCCCCCATTGCTCCAGATACAGTAGATTGTAAGCTCACCACGACAGACAGGGAAAAATGTTTGAGTACTTGAACAAATTCATGTAAACCGTTCTGAGCTCCCCTGAGAATATTGCATAAATAAATAACTGCAGTAAAAAAAAAAAAAAAAAAGCCGTCAAACTTAACTCACTCATCTCAGCCCTCACTTCATTCTGGCCAATCACAGCCTTGACACCACATTTGAAGACTGGTTGTCAAATCTGATTCCTTTTGAGAAAACATTCTGACAATAGTTGGAATGTGTCAAAAATGTGACTTATCAGCCTGGACCTTATTTTAACAAGGATCATGATGCACATCCAGACACAAAATTGCCGAGATGGGAAAAGGACCGCCAAACACTGTCTTGTCAGTTGAGACGTGCAATTAGGGGCAGATGTCAGGAGAGGCAGCTTGAACAATAGTTCTGAGCAGGAAGCCCAGGGTATTAGCTGTGCTACCATTAGCAATCCTGAGAAGTCCTCCGTTGAGTGACAGTGATCGGCTGTGAATATTCATGCCGTCTTACTGGGCAGCAGGTCAGTCACTAAAAACTGCCTGCTAGGCTTGTGCTGTTATCCGACAGACTTGCTCGGCGCTCGGAGCTGCACTCCCAGGGTGGTGATCTGTTTTGATTTCATATGCCAAGATAAACACAACAGAGGTGGAGCAACTCGGTTCATTAGGGGAGTGGAGCTTCTGTCGTACGGTGAAAAGCCGGATCAGCTACTGCGCTAATATTTATCTGGAAGAGATAATATAGTAAATGACGGCAGATGAAGAAAGCCTGGCCTATCCAGTCTGCCCAGAAAGATGACAAAGATGTCCCTGTGACGCTATGTGGGTTCCCCACCCTTTCCGGTCAATATTAAGCCTGGCATTGAATATTGGTGGCTGAAGTTACAGAGAAATATTTTTAAAACCAATAGGAGGAGATGTTTTTTCACTCGGAGAATATTAAGCTCTGGAACACGTTGCCAGAGGTTGTGGTAAGAGCGGATGGCGTAGCTGTTTTTAAGAAAGGTTTGGACAAGTTCCGGGAAGAAAAGTCCATAGTCTGTTATTGAGAAAGCCACTGCTTGCCCTGGATCAGTAGCATGGAATATTGCTACTCCTTGGGTTTTGGCCAGGTACTAGTGACCTCAATTGGCCACCGTGAGAACGGGCTACTGGGCTTGATGGACTCAGTAAGGCTATTCTTAGGTTCTTATGTACTATGTCCTAGATGTCACAACCGCTAATAGCACAGTTGCCCTCGCTAAGGTGTTGCAAACTGCAGATATGCTACCAGCAGTCTGGAAGCACAGAAACAGCCTCTGAATATGGCACCACTGATGTTTCTCCTGAGTCCCTCTCCCCCCCCCCCAAGACAAAATGGCAGAAAAGATACTAGCACCAGGGTCCAGCAGTGTCATTTTGACACCTGGAGCTAGATGGGGTGAGTGGATGGATTGCTCCTGTAGCATCCACTGCACAATGAAGGATGTGGTGGCCTGTAATCTGATGAGCATGAGAGTGGGTGGGTGGGGAGTACCTGATTTTGATCCAGTTCTTGGCATTGCATGTGATGTTTACTGCAAGTTGTGTTCCTGAGGCTTGAACTTCAATATCACATATAAACAGAAGAATGACAGCAGAGAAAGACCGAATGAGGTTTATCCAAGCTGCCTATTCATACCAGCTGAAATTCTTGCTAATGACCAGTTCAAGCTTTGTGATTGCAGGTAGCAACCCGTTGCAAACACTTTTGCTGGTCTTGATTGATCTCCACCCATTCTTATTATGAGTCATTGCACGGTGACAGGATTGGCTTAACCATTGAGGAGTGGCCTAGTGGTTAGGGCTCAGCCTCAGCACCCCGAGGTTGTGGGTTCCTTGTGACCCTGGGTAAGTCACTTGACACTCCATTGTCCCAGGTACGTTAGATTTTGAACCCACTGGGTCAGAT
This sequence comes from Geotrypetes seraphini, assembly GCF_902459505.1. NCBI lineage: Eukaryota > Metazoa > Chordata > Amphibia > Gymnophiona > Dermophiidae > Geotrypetes > Geotrypetes seraphini. Next base: position 188,347,943 of record NC_047091.1, on the reverse strand, counting down.
AAGGAGAAATATTTGAGTACCTGAATATAAACCACTTAGGCTATAAGTGTTCAAGAAATACATAAATACATTAGGCAGCCAGACTTGGCAGTCGGGAGGGGGAGGGGCAATAAAGAGCAGCTGCAATCAAATCAAAACAAGAAGTCCTAACAGTCACACAAATTTATCTAATCTAATCTAATCTTACATTTGTGTTTCGCTCCTACCTATGCAGGCTCTAGGCGACTTACAGGGAAAGGGGTCGGAAGAGGGCCAGGGGCAGACTAGAGGGGGCAAAAAGGGGGGAGGATAAGAGAGAAGCGTGCAGATTCAGTTGCCAAAGAGGAAAGTTTTCAACTTCTTCCGGAATAAGGTGTGGCTAGCTTCTTTTCTGATCGCTTCTGGTAGGTCGTGCCAAGTTTTTATGCCCATGAAGGTAAGCATGGAGTGGAACATTCGCTTGTAATGTAGATTTTTTTTTGTGGAAGGGAGATTTAGTTGAATTCTGTTAATGATTCTCCTGGAGGTGGACCAGGCCTTTGAGAATAGTAGGGTGAGGGGGTGGCTGAGTTTTCATAGATTATGTGGTATATCCAGGGCAGGATTAATTTGTCAAGGGCCCCTAGGCACACAAGTACACTGGGCCCCCTGTCCCACCCCACCCCACCATGCGCTCAGGCAGAAACAGGAAGCTGTGTCAGAGGGAAACTTTGGGCAAGCAGCACCGCTTGCATAATTACAGTTCCCGTTGCCTTTCTTACCCGTGTTGCTTGCTTGTCTTACTTTCCGTCGATTGGGGGGGGCCACATTGCCGATCGGGGTGGTGCCCGCATTGCCAATCAGTGGGGGGCCCACGTTGACGATCGATGCTGGAGGGGCCCATTGCCATTTGGAAAAAACAATGTTGATGCCTGCCTTCATCAGGCCCCCCTGACCATTTTGGGCCCTAGGCACGTGCCTACTTGGCCTATTGGTTAATCCTGCCCTGAGTATATCCACGATTGGATGGGTAGCCAGTGCAGTTGTTTGAAGAAGGTTGAGATCGAATCGTATTTCTTTAACTTGAAAATTAGTCTAACAGCCATGTTCTGGGTGAGCTGCAGTTTGTGGACTAGAGTGGTATGTAGGCATGGTATTCCCATGTAGGCAGAGTTGCAATAGTCCAGCTGAGGCAGAACCATCATCTGGATGATCAGAGCAAAATGGTGTTGGTGAAAATATGACTTAATGAGCTTTAGTTGACGCATGGTGAAGATGGTCTTTTCCCGGAGGTTGGAGATTTGTGGTTCCATCGTGAGCGTGTCATCCAGGATGCAGCCAAGCACTTTAGAGGATTTCTCAACTGTGAAGATGGTGCCAGATTTAAGGGTAATGCTCGTAGGGGAGTTCTGCTGAGCTTTGGTTTTGGTGGCGTTTAGTTTTAGTTTGTTGGTAATTTGGATTCTTGCTATGTTGTTTGAGATTTTTTCATCGGTGTTTGGTTGGTTGTTGGTTATGGGAATGAGGAGAAGAATGTCATCTGCATAGGATAGTATGGTTTCATCTTCTAATTTAATATTTCTGTGTGAGCTCATGTATAAGTTGAATAGGATGGGGGATAGTGGGGAGCCTTGTGGAACTCCACAGAATGCCTTCCAGGAGTTGGAGAACTTCCCATTCTTTTTGACCATGTATTTTCTATTCTGTAGAAAGTCGTTAAACCATTTTAGCACTGTCCCTGTTAATCCGATTTCATATAATTTGGCTAGTAGCAGTGGGTGGTCCACCAAATCGAAGGCTGCGGAAATTTCAAACTGGAGTAGTATTGCTTGACGACCTGTGCTTAGTAGTTATTTGATTTTGGTGATTAGAGTGATGATGAGAAGTTCGGTGCTGTGATGTTTTCTAAATCTATACAGGGATGGGTGAAGATGCGAATGTCGCTCGATGTGAGAGGCTAGTTGTTTACTTATGTGGGCTTCAAGGATTTTTGTTAAAATGGGAATGCCAGCAATGGGCCTGTAGTTTGAAGCTATGGAAAGATTAGCTGTTGAAGTTATCGGTATGGGTATGAGAGCGATTTTACCCATTTCTTTGGGTAATTGGCCTTGGTTCAGAGAGCTATTTAGGAGGTTGGTGAGCCAGGCTATGATTTGGTGGGTGGGGGGAGGGGGCAACTGAAAGGCGGTAAGTGGGGCAGTTGTCCAGGGGGCTGCTATGCATAGATAGTTTTGATATAAGTTTTTTGGTATCAGGGATGGAGAGGTTGTCGAAGGAGGCCCAGATTTGGTCTGCTTTAATGGGCTCCATGTGGTGCTCAGGAGTGTTGAGCTGGAGATCGTTTGGAATGGTTGTCTTTGCGGCTTCTGCTTGGACTGATTTGATTTTATTGAGGAAGAACTCTGCTAGGTCTTGTGCCATCTGCTCATAATTTTATCATATGGAGGGTGAAAACAAGAAAGATTTTATTTATTTATTTAAACATTTTTAATCTGCCTTTACCCAGGTAAATGATTTTTGAAAACTAGCCTTATACAGCAATTCAGGTCCACACAGTACAGTAGTCCAATAAGAGGTCCCAACGTTCTACCATGAAAAAGGTCCTTTTCCCTTCAGAACAGGTCACAACCCTAGAGGACTCGAGAGGACCAGTTTCTGTCTTATCTTAGAGATTGCTCCCAGGGTCCTGGTTCTGGGCCTCCTTCCCATTCAAGGTGAACAAATGAGTTTAAATTCAAACATCAGCAAAACACTATATATACTAGAGATCAGTTTGAATAGTTAACCAGGTAAGCTCCAGCCTTGGATTCCTCCTCCCCAAAATTTATAATCCAGGGGTTATAGCATTCCACAAGTCATATGCAAATAAGGGTCTAAAAAAACTCTAGTATCTTCCTTAATTTGGGATCTCCATGTTTTAAGAGTTCTGGAATACCCGATAGCTGTCAACCAGAATGTTAAAGGTGAGTCTCTTCTCTCCTCTGAAGAAAAGGATTCTGTCTAGGTTCTATGATAGGAGTCACTGCCCAGGAAAAGGATCTGGGTGTCCTTGATGAAGATACATTGAAACCCTCAGCTCAATGTGTGGCGGCAGCTAAAGCAAATAGAATGTTAGGAATGATCAGGAAAGGAATGGAAAACAAAGATGAAAATGTTATAATGCCCTTGTATTGCTCTACAGTACGGCCGCAACGTGAATACTGTGTGCAGTTCTGATCGCTGTATCTCAAAAAAGATATAGCGGAATTAGAAAAGGTACAGAGAAGGGCAACGAAAATGCTAAAAGGTTTGGGATGACTTCAGCTTGGAGAAGAGATAGCTCAGGAGTGATATGATAGAGGTCTATAAAATACTGAGTGGAGTGGAAAAGGGTAGATGTGAAACGCTTGTTCACTCTTTCCAAAAATACTAGGACTAGGGGATGCGACGCATGTGATAAAGCTACTAAGTAGTAGATTTAAAACAAACTGTAGAAAATATTTTTTCACACAACATGTAATTAAACTCTGGAATTCATTGCCGGTGAATGTTAGTTAGCTTAGCAGGGTTTAAAAATGCTTGGATAATTTCCTAAAAGAAAAGCCAATAGGCCATTCTTGAGGTGGCTTGGGGAAATCCATTGCTTATTCCTAGGATAAGCAGCATAAAATCTGTTTTATTACTTGGGACCTGGGTTGGCCACTGTTGGAAACAGGATACTGGGTTTGATGGACCTTCGGTCTGTCTCAGTTATGATAATTCTTATGTTCTTACTTCATATTTCCAACTTGTAGTTCTATGAAATTATCTCTGTCAGAACAGTCCAGATGTTTTACGTATCTTGGAGACCTCTACCTCCATAAGGATGGATTCTTCAAACCTCTTAAATCTTGCTAGGATCTCCCTCTTCCTAGGTCTGCTAGGAGCCATTGCATATTGCGTGGGAATCCAGGGAGGTTCATGTTCCCCAGGGCTCTAGCATTTGCTAGCTCTTTCCTTACACCACTCCACCCTTCCCCAGCCTGAGAATTCCTCATCCCCTGGTGTTATCCTGTGTTTTCTAGCCCACTGCTTTATGTGGGAAGTTGAATGGGGGGGGGGGGGATTAGAGTGCTATGATGAGGAAGGTGGGGGTATCCGAATTTGCTGTTGCAAGTGTACAGTGTTTAGCACTGTGATATCAGTGGTGCTATCTGGTCATCATCAAGGATCTCAACATCTGCTTTTGCAAAATGTGACCTCCCGCTAGATCTAGCTGCTTCAGGACCTTCATGGGAGCTCATAGTTTAGAACCTTTTCTAAACTACACGTGGAACTGGATAGAGAAAGACATGGGGACACATTTTTCCTCGTCCCCGCAGGAACTCAATTTCCTCTTCTAGTCCCTGCCCCATTCCTGCAAACTCTGTCCTCATTGGCATAAGCCTCAAATGCTTTAAAATCATAAGTGTTCGAGGCTTGTGCGTTTAAGCTTACAGGAATGGGACAGGGGCAGGGACAGTGACAAAACTCACGGGGATGGGATGGGGAAATTGAGTTCCTGGGGGGGACGGGGAAAAATTTGTCCCCATGTCAATCTCTAGACCTGGAGACATCCCAGCCTTTCTACAATTGCAGTTTTACTGCCTAGACTCAGCCATATGTGATCTCATGCCAGACGTGCCTCTGGAGCATCTAATTATTCAGCCATAGGGTTACATATACAAGGGAAATGCAAAAGACTACAATTTGAAATGTGTTTACTAATGCTTTCTGCACACATTTTCTCAGTCTGCATTTGCCTTTCATGATACCAAAAGATATATAGGGGAATTGCTAAGGCCAAAAGATGGTGTTAGGGATTCAAGTTTCAAGTTTATTTGGGTCTTGAAATATCGCTTTTATAAGCAAAGCAGTTTCCAATTTATACAAAGTATTAAAATGTTTAAAAAAATCTATCTATCTATAAAATAGAGGGAACAAATTCACATTTAGGCCACGGACATAACATGATACACATGGGCAGATGGGGAGGATACATTGCTTCAAATAAAAGAAAGGGGAGGTAAAAAAACAAAAGGAATGAAGGGGATCTTTAATGTAAGGCCTGATGATTAAGAGAAGAGCAACTAAGATGGCTAAGGGGTTGGAGGAGCTGCCGTACAGCGAAAGATTAGAGAAACTGGGCCTCTTCTCCCACGAACAGAGGAGATTGAGAGGGGACATGATCAAAACATTCAAAATACTGAAGGGAATAGACTTAGCAGATAAAGACAGATTGTTCACCCTCTCCAAGGTAGGGAGAACAAGAGGGCACCCTCTAAAATTGAAAGGGGATAGAATCCGCACGAACGTAAGGAAGTTCTTCTTCACCCAGAGAGTGGTAGAAAACTGGAACGCTCTTCTGGAGTCTGTCATAGGGGAAAACACCCTTCAGGGATTCAAGACAAAGTTAGACAAGTTCCTGGTGAACAAGAGTGTACGCTGGTAGGGCTAGTCTCAGTTAGGGCACTGGTCTTTGACCAGAGGGCCACCGCTTGAGCGGACTGCTGGGCGCGATGGACCACTGGTCTGACCCAGCAGCGGCAATTCTTATGGTTTTATGTCTGAGGTTTTTTGAATAAGAGATTAAGTATAAATCTCAAAAGCAGCTCTGAAAAGAAGGACATGGCGTTACTTGAGAGGGTTCAGAGGAGAGCGACACATCTGATAAAAGGGATGGAAAACCTTCCATACGCTGAGAGATTGTAGAAACTGGGTCTCTTTTCCCTGGAGAAGAGGAGACTTAGAGGGGATATGATAGAGACTTACAAGATCATGAAGGGCATAGAGAGAGTAGAGAATAAAAGAACAAGAGGGCATTCAGAAAAGTTGAATGGGGACAGATTCAAAACGAATGCTAGGAAGTTCTTCTTTACCCAATGTGTGGTGGACACCTGGAATGCGCTTCCAGAAGACGTAATAGGGCAGAGTACGGTACTGGGGTTCAAGAAAGGATTGGACAATTTCCTGCTAGAAAAGGGGATAGAAGGGGATAGAGGGGATTACTGCACAGGTCCTGGACCTGTTGGGCCGCCACGTGAGTGGACTGCTGGGCACGATGGACCTCAGGTCTGACCCAGCAGAAGCATTGCTTATGTTCTTATGTCTCAGTGTCAGAGGTAAAGCGTTCCACAATGTGGAAGCGATTACAGAGAAGATTGGTTGTGTCATAAAATAATTGACGAACTGACGGGACCGCTAAAAGGTACTGTTGGAAGGAGCGTAGTGTCCTATATGAATCATAAGGGATTAGCAATCTATCTATAAATGATGGAATATGATTAGATTGGACTTTGAAGGCAAGAAGTAGTATTTTGAAAATAATCCTACGTGAAATAGGTAGCCAGTGGGCTTTTCTGAGGAAAGGGGTTACGTGATCAAATTTTTTAGCGTTAAAGATTTTTACAGCAGCGTTTTGAATTGATTTCTTTTTAAGTGATGCCCTGGTAAAGTGAATTACAATAATCTAAGGTTGAAATTACTAATGAATGGATGAGAATATTGATTGAATTGGGGTTAAGTAGCTCCAGGAGACAGGGAACAAGCTGAACCAGTCCTGGATTTAAGTTTCAACTTTTATTAATGCTTGATATACCGCTTTACAATCCTAAGCGGTTTACATCATACAATGGTAAACATTTTTAAAAAATAAAATAGGGAGTGTTACATACACGAATACACAGACAAATCACATAAAGAACTACACCAGATACAAAAGGGGAAAAGGGAGGGAAAGAACAAAATAGGGATGCTGCAAATTGAAAGAGAGAGGAATTGAGAGGAATTAGATTCTTGTCTCAGTATAAGTGGCAGTGAGTGCCATAACCACTGTAGAGTTTGTTTTTCGGGTCGTGCCATAAAATATTTGCTGAATGGAGAGAATTGCTGGGTCGACCGAAGTGGTCTGGAAGTAACATACGGAACCAAAAGTCTATCGATGGTTAGATAATTCCTTGCAGTATTTTAAACGTTATTCGGTGTGCCTTTTTCAGAAGTAGGATGATGTGATCCAACTTTTGGACATGCAAGATAGTTTTTACTATTTCTGTGGACTTATAGAACAGACTTTTAAGGCAATTGGAATCTCTGAAAACGCATTTGTTTGTTACAGCATTCCTGTAGATTTGGCAGTCTTTTCTATTTTTCCCTGTCGCTCACGATTCAATATTTGTAAAGAGTTGTATGTCTATGATGTAGTAATAATTGGATTTATGAATATAAATGCTGCAATCCACATAGGTTATAAGCGGAATACAATTTTTTTTAAACAAATAAATAAAAACTGGCTTGTATGAAACTCTTTGGTCATTCTCCTGCTTGGAAATGGCTGCAGATGCCACCATGACAAAATGAGCATTTCAACCAAGCTCTGTGGTGAGCTGGAACGTTGCAATTGCTCACAATCTTCTGATCATCTTGATTTTAGGTTGCACATTTTTACATTCACTCGTACGGGTAATTCAAATGCATTTATGTATAAAAAGTGATGAATTGCTCCTTTATGACAGCCCAGAATAATGTGTAAAATTATGATACAACAGGGATGGGCAAACTGTTTGGAGCCCTGTCTGGTTGAAGGGCATGCGGTGGCCTGAATGTAAATTTCTGTGCTAAAGCCTCTAAAACTCTTCCTCCCACAGAAATGCATTCGGCCATTAGGGGGGGGGGGGGGTTGTTTTTCTACAATTCCCAGTCATATAACACGATGACAAAATTCATCACTGTTCCAATTTCCATATCATTCTTTAAAGAGAGAGGGAAGAATCAGAGTATGAACGGGCAAGGCCACTGACCCTCAAGCCTTGCATTGACGAATACTGGTGTCGAAGGACTGAGGTTGAGACGGACACTTAAGAATGACCCGGGATGGTTTCCAGCCACTGACCCACAAGCCTTGCATTGACGAATACTGGTGTCGAAGGACTGAGGTTGAGACGGACACTAAAGAACGACACGGGATGGTTTCCAGCCACTGACCCTCAAGCCTTGCATTGAAGAATGCTGGTGTCGAAGGACTGAGCTTGAGACGGACACTAAAGAATGACACGGAATGGTTTCCAGCCACTGACCCTCAAGCCTTGCACTGACGAATGCTGGTGTCGAAGGACTGAGCTTGAGACGGACACTAAAGAGCGACACGGGATGGTTTCCAGCCACTGACCCTCAAGCCTTGCATTGACGAATGCTGGTGTTGAAGGACTGAGGTTGAGACGGACACTTAAGAATGACCCGGGATGGTTTCCAGCCACTGACCCTCAAGCCTTGCATTGACGAATGCTGGTGTTGAAGGACTGAGGTTGAGACGGACACTAAAGAACAACACGGGATGGTTTCCAGCCACTGACCATCAAGCCTTGCATTGACGAATGCTGGTGTTGAAGGACTGAGGTTGAGACGGACACTTAAGAATGACCCGGGATGGTTTCAAGCCACTGACCCTCAAGCCTTGCATTGACGAATGCTGGTGTCGAAGGACTGAGGTTGAGACGGACACTAAAGAATGGCACAGGATGGTTTCCCGCAGTTAGCTGTGGGGTCGGGAATGATGATGAATTTTGTCACTATGTCAAAACAGAATTTCTCTTTAACTGTTTTTCCCACATGCCAAGCTTCATTCTGTTTCATTAAGTTTTCATAGAATTATTTTTCCCCCGCCAGCCAGACAGCAATTCTTGAGCCTCGATAGATTATTCTTTCAAGTTCCATTCCGGGAAAATTTCAAGTGGAGAAATCGGTGGATGATTGGTAGAATTTCATAGTTTATAATGTGACAGATAACATAGATCTTTAAGTCCTTTCGGGTTAATTTCAAATTCCTAGAATTCTAACTCATTCATACCTGGGGGAGATTTTTGTGTTAAGCAAGCAACTCTTATTTCAAAATTATTGGCTTTAATAGGCATCAATGATCTCCCCCCCCCACCCCCACCCTTATATTGCTTTTACATTAAACATTGAAATGTATTTAGTCCTTTGCTGAAAAGAATGACCTTGTTTCAAAATGAAAAGGTTTAAGTGACTGCCTTGTTCAGGAGCCCCGGCAGACAAGGATGAAGGGAGCTGGCACCAAATGAAATGAATGCCGATATCCTAAGAGGGACAGATCAGGTTTCCTCTATCATTTATACAATACATTTAAGTTAACCAAAGCAGCAAATGGCCAGGAGGATGTCAGAAAAAGAAGCAGCTTTCTAAGAAAGGTTTCTAGAAATAAAATTGAAGGTGAGAACTGAAGGTCAGGGCAGGAAGAGCTATTACAGTTGTCCGAGTAGAGAATTAAATTACGATGTAGAATTGTAAAGCAAATGGTTGGGGGGGGGGGGGGCATATTTGCAGAAAGGTGTGAAGACCGTGGGAGACAAACAGCAGAATTTACAGATGGAGGAGGAGGATGGCTGCTAGTGGGTGGGAAAACCAATGTCCCTTTGTATGATCATTTTCATTTTCAATGTCTCTCATGACATTTGATTTGCTTTCCCATAATACCTGATCCACAATTGATTGTAGTTCATCTCCCCCATGTTTCTTTGTTTTTTGACCAATTGTTGTTAACCTTTGTAATTCTTCCCTTTTCCGCTTTCCTCTTGTACTCCTGTGATTTGCTTTATTTGTCCTGATAACGTCTCTGTTATTCCCTGCCCCTTCGATTTCACTTTTGTCTATATTTGCGGTATATTAAGTCAACTGGACTAAGACTAGAGTAAATCCTCACAAGCATGAAATACTGCAGAACAGAGAAGAGAAGGTGACACCGCTGGGCTGCATGGGACACATCACTGTGTACTGGGAAGACTGCGGAAGGTCACAGCTACTTCAGCTGACTGTCCTAGATATATAGAATGCTTTTTCGTAAGGAACAAAAGGGCCAACTATAATATAATAATAATAACAACTTTATTTTTGTAAACTGCAATACCACAAGCAGTTCAGAGCAGTTTACAGAGGAAGAGACTGTACACAGACAGCAATGTTACAGAAAAAGACTTTCAAATTACATAGGGGGTGGGAGGACAATCCATGGCTCCGCCTCTGTACTAACCACATCCCACAGTAGTCACAGCCTTGTCAGTAGCCATGCAATGCAAATACCAAGCCACCTCTTATTGGGATTTTCTACCCAGAAAAACACCTCAGTCCCATATACATGAAGAAGGACACGGTACTACTCGAAAGGGTCCAGAAAAGAGCGACTAAGATGGTTAAGGGGCTGGAGAAGTTGCCGTACTGCGAGAGGTTAGAGAAACTGGGCCTCTTCTCCCTTGAAAAGAGGAGACTGAGAGGGGACATGATCGAAACATTCAAGATAATGAAGGGAATAGACTTAGTAGATAAAGACAGGTTGTTCATCCTCTCCAAGGTAGAGAGAACAAGAAGGCACTCTCTAAGTTAAGATTCCGTACGAATATAAGGAAGTTCTTCTTCACCCAGAGAGTGGTAGAAATCTGGAACGCTCTTCTGGAGGCTGTTATAGGGGAAAACACTCTCCAGGGATTCAACGCAAAGTTGGACAAATTCCTGCTAAACTGGTACGTATGCAGGTGAGGTTGGACTCATTTAAAGCACTGGTCTTTGATCTGGGGGCCGCCACATGAGCGGACTGCTGGGCAGGATGGACCACTGGTCTGACCCAGCAGCGGCAATTCTTATGTTCTTATGGACATTACACAGCCTTAAAACACCAACCTCTCATCCCCTCTCGCTTAGATTACAGCAACTTGCTCCTCTCGGGTCTTCCATCCAAAATTCTGCTTCACGACTTAAATTCCGCAAGATCCACCATGCACACATTACCCTTCTCCTCAAGTCACTTCTTTGGCTCCCCATCCATTTCCGAATACAGTTCAAACTCCTCTTGTGCATTCACTTGGCACCCCCTCAACATCTCTCCTCACTTAGCTCCCCCTAGACTTCCTCCCAAGTACTCCATTCATCGGGTAAGTCCCTTCACCTCCACTGCCAGCTCCGGACTCCGTCCCTTCTATCTTGCCTGGAACAGACTGCCTGAGTCATTTCATCAGCTCCATCTCTAGCAGTATTGAAATCCAAGCTAAAAGCCCACTTTGTGTCCTGTTTCTCTGTCTAAATTAGATTGTAAGCTCTTCTGAGCAGGGACCATCTATTACATATTAAATGCACATGTACAGCGCTGCGTATGCCTTTCAGCTCCATAGAAATTATAAATAGAAGTAATAATAGTGAATAAATCATAATGTGTCACTTGGCCAGGCAGGAAGTGCAGCTGGGATCAAATTTAAAATTATAAATAGCAAATCAAACTGACAGATCTGGGTCATTCAGGGACAGGCTGAGCCAGTCCAGGTTTTACCCATATTGCACGAATGGTTCCCTTTGCCCCTGATGATCTGGAGATATTTGGTAGTGCAAAAGTTTTCCAGATTCAAACTGAAGGAATACTTAACAGCTAAAAGCAAGTACTGTAAATTGTTAAGGGCTGTAGGGGTCACACAGTCCAAACACGACTAATGAAACCTTCCAGAGGTACAACATGTATTTGTAGTCTATCGAGCAGAGACCGGTAAGTGCCACCCTTAAAAAGTCCTTAGACCATTTTAAGGACATTTAGTAATGTGTGCCTACAGCCAATGTCAGCCAGAAAAGCTCTGCTTGGAAGGTGGCTGCATTTCAGCTGAAGGTCATCAGTTCAAGGCTGGCTTTTGAATGACTGGGAAAAAGCATGCTGAGAGACTTTCAGTGAAATTTCTAATTGGATGGGTGGAACCTTTCTGAAAGGCAGGGAGAAAACACGCTGCTACTCTGGAGAGAGAGAAATGTGGATTTTATCCAGCTGATATTTGGAGCAATTTAAGTGGGCGGAAGAGGCTCTACCAACTGCTGATATTCAGCAGCACTAAACCAGAATGGTGAAATCAGTTAGATTAGCAGGGTTTAAAAAAGGTTTGGATAATTTCCTAAAAGAGGAGCCCAGAGGCCATTATTGAGATGGCTTGGGGAAATCCACTGCTTATTCCTAGGATAGAAACATAGAAAAAAGCGGCAGAAAAGGGCTATAGCCCACCAAGTCTGCCTATTCCAAGTATCCCCCCCCTAAGTTCACTCCCTCAAAGATCCCACGTGAGTATCCCATTTTCTCTTAAAATCCGTCACGCTGCTGGCCTTTATCACCTGGAGTGGGAGTCTGTTCCAATGATCCACAACTCTCTCGGTGAAGAAATACTTCCTAAAGTCGCCATGAAACTTCCCTCCCCTGATTTTCAGCGGATGCCCTCTGGTGGTCGAGGGTCCCATGTCTCCCCGTTCTCTTCTTTCCTCAAGTGAGTACAGCTGCAATTTCTTTAGTCTTTCCTCATACGTGAGATCCTTGAGCCCCAAGACCATCCTGGTGGCCGTTCGCTGTACCGACTCGATCCTCAGCACGTCCTTTCGGTAGTGTGGTCTCCAAAACTGAACGCAGTACTCTAAGTGAGGCCTCACCATGGCTCTGTACAACGGCATCATAACTTCAGGTCTCCTGCTGACGAAACCTCTGCGGATACACCCCATCATTTGTCTTGCCCTAGAGGAAGCCTTCTCCACTTGATTGGCAACCTTCATGTCCTCGCTAATGATCACTCCTAGGATAAGCAGCAGAAAATCTGTTTTACTACTTGGGATCTAGCTAGGTACTTGGGACCTGGGTTAGTCACTGTTGGAAACAGGATACTGGGCTTGATGGACCTTCGGTCTGTCCCAGTATAGCAATTCTTATGTACTGAATATATTATGTTAATCAGGTTTTCTATTCTGCCTATTGCAGATTACATTACAAGAGGTTGGGTCAGTTACAGTTTGACACGGACATTCAATAGAGTTGGGTCATAGTTTCAAATGCTTAGTTATCATCTGGCCAAGTTAGATATACAGGTCCGGGCACCGAGTGTCAGCTGGACTCACATAACCATTTTTCTTTAAAAAGTCCCCTGATCCATCTTCTGGCTCTTGAAAATCCTCCATTCTTCCCTCCCCCCAACCCCCCATAACATCGCCCTCTCCCTCATGGTTTAGGTAGAGCCACTCTGGGCTACCCGATATCCCTGGTGGTCCAAGTAGGGTCGATGGGGGCAGGTGTGAAATCCACTTGCAGCTGCCATTGGAAAATAGCTTCTGAGATCTCTTGCCACAAGCTCGCAGTACTGCACTACTATTTTTCTCCGTGCCTTTGCTTTTGGGGTTACTTCACCAGGATTTCTTAAGTGTCTGTTCCCCTGCATTTATCCCCTTCCATTTTGGATTTCGGCATCAGTTTTGCATTCTCCGTTTCTTATGGGAGTGAGAATCTATTTTCTGCTATTGCCTTTGACTGTCCCTCCATATGTCCTCTAGGTGTAGAGCTTACATAAGTAGCTGACTCTTAGATGTAAATGCTGACAAGGCAGAGAAGGGGAGACATTAAAATGAGAGGATATGAATTGAGGTTGCAGTGTGGTAGAATTTATTTTTCACAGAGAGGGTGGCTGATGCCTAGAATGCCCTCCTGAAGGAGGTGGTGGAGACGAACACAGTGACAAAATTAGAAAATGCTCATTCTGCCTCCAACAAACTGTCCTACATTCATGACCTCTTTTTCTCCCAGTCCCTCCACCTGCTTGCTCTAACCGAGACATGGATTTGCCCTGAGGACTCCACTGCAGCTGCTGCCCTTTCCCATGGTGGCTACCACTTCTCCCATACACCACGCCCTACTGGGCGAGGCGGAGGTGTTGGGCTTCTTCTCTCGCCTTCTTCCAGATTCCAACCTCTTCTCTCTCTTCTATCCCACAGCCTTTCCTCATTTGAAGTCCACTTCATCCGCCTATTCACTCCTCTACCTCTTTGGCTAGCAGCAGTTTATCGTCCCTTTCCTTTTTTCTCACTGAATTTGACTCCTGACTTTCAGGCTTCCTGATTCATCTTCTCCCTCCCTCATTCTTTGGGGTTTTAACTTTCACCCTGATGCTTCTAAGTTTCTTGCCTTAACCTCCTCATTTGACCTCCAGCTGGGCTCCACTACCCCTACTCACTGAGATGGACACTGCCTTGATCTTGTCTTTTTCTCCATCTGCTCTCTCTAACTTCTCTACCTCACTGCTCCCCCATCTCTGATAACCTTCACAATTACTTCCCCTCCCCTTCAGCCACGCCCAGTCACCACTAACAGGTTTTGAAATCTTCAAGCCCTCGATCCTTCCACGCTCTCAACCACTGTTTCCTTGCCTCCACTATGTTATCGAGGTCTCATCATGCAACTCCATTCTTTCCCCTGCTCTGTTCCCTGCTCAGTCAGGCGCACCAAATCTCAGCCTTGGTTCATTCCCAGTACGTTCCTGTACCCTCTATGCCAAGCACCTTTGGCTCAAATCTCACACACACGCTGACTTTCTTCACTTTAAATTTATGCCAGCCTCCTTTAATTCTACGCTTAAATTGATCAAGCAAGACTACTACACATCCATCCCTTTCTTCCAACCCCCGCCATCTCTTTGCCACCCTGAACTCCCTCCTCAAAGCTCCCCTACCTCCAATCCCTCCTTCTCTCTTTCCTTGGATAGGCTGGGGTGGACTTTGAAAGCAACTCCAGTAGTTGGCATATAAGCTCAGAGCTGGATCTGTGTCCCAGAAATGCTAAATAAAGATGTAAGTTTAAGCATGAATTGATTGAGTGTGACTTGATCAGACTAGATGGACCGTTAGGTCTTTATCAGTCGTCATCTACTATGTTAAATAAATATATATATATATATATATATGTGCATTGCAAAATAGGAATACGCATGTTTGAACTATCTGTAACCTGCCTCTTTGAATCTTATATCCTATGGCAATTCTACATGTTAACAATGGCACTCTGAAATCTGCATTTACGTGTAGATGAAATCTCTTCTTTTATTTGCAAATTCTCCTAGCCTGCGCTATCCATACCATACCATACCATACATTTTCTTCAATACCGCAGGTTGGACAAGTTCCTGCTCAACCAGAAGAAAAGCAGGTAGGGCTGGTCTTGGTTAGGGCACTGGTCTTTGACCTGGGGGCCGCCATGTGAGTGGACTGCTGGGCGCAATGGACCACTGGTCTGACCCAGCAGCGGCAGTTCTTATGTTCTTACCGCTAGGATTCACTGCAGTTTACAACAGATTTAAGATCAGGACATATGCATTGGATGTAGATTTGGGGGAATCAAAGGGTTACAACAAGATTTAGGGACTGGACATGAGGAAAGAGTAGGGGGTTGGCTCCTGGGATTTCACTATAGGTCCAAGGAGAAAAGATGGGTCTTAAGATTCTTTCTGAAGGTTTTGTACTGGCATTGTTGTCGCAGGTGAAGGGGAAGACCATTTCATGTCCTGGGTCCCTGGTATGCAAATATTGAGTTGTGTAGCTTCTTCCTACGTACGCCTGAAGGGGGTCGGAGGAGGCCAGTTTGTACCGTTGGAGTGTTCTATGAACTCCAGGTGGGTAAGAAATGAACATACAACATGTGACACCTTTTGTATTTAAAATTCCACTGGTTACCAATGGAATTTAGGATCAAATGTAAGATCTTGATGTTGGCACACAGAGCATTATTTCAGCTACAGCCTTCATATCTCTCAAATTTGGTGTTATTTTATGCCCCGAGGCGTTTATTATGATCTTTGAATGACAATTATTGCAGAGGAATGGAGAATAAGACTGTGGCTATCATTTATTGGGATTTTGTAACTGCCTTTGGCTCTCTTTTACTAAGCTGTGGTAGAGATTTCTACCGTGGCCTGGGACATTAAATGTTCTGACGCTCATAGGAAGTCTATGTGTGTTGGAGCATTTAGCGTTCTGGTCCATTGCAGGGCAAGATTAATTCATCGAGGGCCCCTAGGCACACAAGTACACTGGGCCCCTTGCCCCGCCCCGCCCCACCATGCGCCTAGGCGGAAACAGGAAGCTGTGTCAGAGGGAAGCTTTGGGCAAGCAGCACCGCTTGCAAAATTACAGTTCCCGTTGCCTTTCTTACCCGCGTTGCTTGCTTGTCTTACTTTCTGTCGATGGGGGGGGGGGGGGGGGCCACATTGCCAATCGATGCTGGGTCCATCGCCATTTGGAAAAAACAATGTTGATGCCCTCTTTCATCGGGCCCCCCTAAACATTTCGGGCCCTAGGCACGTGCCTATTTAGCCTATTGGTTAATCCTGCCCTGGTCCATGGTTGAAACCTCTACTGCAGCTTAGGAAGACATTTACCCAAGGGATGTACAGCTTGACATATTTATTTATTGAGATTTATATCCCGTCCTCCCCAAAGAGCTCAGAACGGGTTACAGTTTACATTCACAGTGTTACACTATAGGGTTTGCATACAGTGTGTTGCAATATATAGGGTTACCAGATTTTCCGTTTGGAAAATCCAGACCGCTAGACCCGCCCAGCCCAGTTCCACCAATCCCTACTCCCAATCTCACCCCAGCCAGGCCCCCCTCTCTCTGCTCTCGTCGGACAGGACATCTTCATATGCGTGGATGTCCTCCTGCCCGACGCGACGTGGAGGAAAGCTTTTCAAAACCCGGACAGACCCCCGGACATGTTTGGGGAAATCTCGATGTCGGTAACCCAAGCAATATATCTTCACATAGCATTACCAACTGAGGCTGGTGAAGGGTTGAAGGAGGTTTTTACAGCTTTTCTAAAGTTGAAATGTCCTTTAAGGGCTCCGATATGAGGAGGTCGGCTGTTCCAGAGGTTTGGTAAGAAATGGGAATAGGATTGTCTGGAATTGGAGGGAGTGTCCTGATGGTGTATGTAGGCGTGCTTCATCTTGGGAGTAAAGCGTTCTCTTTCTTGGGTTTTTTTCAAATTCTTTATTCATTTTTCCATCTTACATCAAGAACACAATATTACATCATTTAAACCTTGTAAACATTACTTGTATTTCTTCTAACATCATCTTAAAAACATAAATTTATACCCTCCCCCCATGTACTTTCAGTGGATAATGGCGTCTAATCATTGCAATAATTTGTCAATGGCCCCCAAATCTTTTTAAAATTGTTATAATTCCCTCTTTGTATGGCAATTGTTCTTTCCATTTTGTAAATGTGGCACAACGAATTCCACCAGAAGGTTTAGTTAAGCCTTTTGTAATTTTTCCAATTACTGGTGATATTTTGTATGGCGACTCCTGTCATAATCAATAAAAGTTTATTATTACTTGATGAAATTTGACTTTTTGCTCTCATTGACATACCAAACATTATTGTATCATATGATATAGCTATATGGTTTTCTAGTAAGCAATTCATTTGGGACCAGATTGATTTCCAAAAGACCATGATACAGGGACAATAGAATATTAAATGGTCCAAAGTCTCTGCTTCTCGATTACAATGCCAGCATCTATTAGACTTAGAGCTATCTAATGCTCTATGTAGAAGAAAAAACCAAGTTTGTCTCATAGATGTGGACACCATAGATTTCATTCTTGAAGACCAAATTCGTGGCCATATAGCGTTCTCTTTGGGGTGTAGAGAGGACGTTTGTCTGAGAAGTTATTTAGGTGTCATGTTGTACTGCCAAAGATTAGAGAAACTGGGCCTTTTCTCCCTTCAACAGAGGAGATTGAGAGGGGACCTGATTGAAACATTCACGGTACTGAAGGGGATAGACTTAGTAGATAAGGACAGGTTGTTCACCGTCTCCAAGGTAGGGAGAACAAGAGGGCACTCTCTAAAGTTGGAAAGGGATAGATTCCGTACGAACGTAAGGAAGTTCTTCTTCACCCAGAGAGTGGTAGAGAGCTGGAATGCTCTTCCAGAGGCTGTTATAGGGGAAAACACCCTCCAGGGATTCAAGACAAAGTTAGACAAGTTTCTGCTGAACAGGAACGTGCGCTGGAGGGGCTACTCTCAGTTAGGGTGCTGGTCTTAGACCAGAGGGCTGCTGCGTGAGCGGACTGCTGGGCATGATGGACCACTGGTCTGACTCAGCAGTCGCAATTCTTATGTTCTTATGTTACAGGGATTTATATGCCAACACGAGGCCTTCAAAAATGCAGCGTTTGGTTATGGGCAGCCAGTGGGTCGATATCTGTGCTGGAGAGACTAGATCATAACACTTAAAATTTTGTTAACAGCACTACAAAAATAAAATGACTAAATATGAAGGAAACTTGGAGATGGCAAATTGAATCCTAGAAATAGCAGTAGCATGATACAGTGTCAGAAATATACAAATTAAACAGCAAAACACCAGCTGTGCCCAGGATAAATGACGCGGCCTAATAGGCACGGCGTTAGTATAATCACGTAACATAGATACGATGCTCACTGAGACCGTTATAGGAGAAAGCACCCTCCGGGGAACCAAGAAAAGGTTAAAGAAGTTCCTGCTGAACCAGAACGTACACAGGCACTGGTCTTTGACCTAAGGGCCACCGCGGGAGATGGACCACTGGTCTGACCCAGCAGCGGCAATTCTTATGTTCTTAGGCATCCGAAGGGCCAGATACATTTGGCAAATTGCATGGACACTTGAATAAGGTGTGAGGAATTGGTACTAGTTACAAAGTTAGTGCAGATAGTCAGTGAGTGAATAATCGGCCACTGCCCCACAAATTCTAGAAAATGCTTCTCGTAGCACGTACGTTGCAGAACAGCCCCTCACGCTATTAAGTGGGCACTGATTGGTGCCAATAATGACCCTTAAGTAGTGTTAACTGGCACCAATTTCTAGTTACACACAAAGGAGCAAATTCTCATCACAGTGGCGGTAGGCAAGCTCCTGCTGCTGCCTAATGCAATAGTTTTAATTGGTTCAATTGGCGCAATAATTGACTGCTGATTAAAAGCCAATTATAACATTGTTAAAAATAATGGAGGCATCCTTAGACGCCTCCTGACTAAAGAGGCGTGGACGCGGTTAATGGCAGAAGCGGCCTTAGGTGATTCTCATGGAAGGCAGGGGCTGTATCACAAGAAACAGAACAGCGCATCTCATCAGTACTCACCATGGTCGAACACTGGACAACTCGGTTCAAACTGAAACTAAATCCAGAAAAGACTAAACTCTTCCTTGCAAGTCCCAACCACAAATTAACGACCACCACCCTACAACTCAACGGTCTAACTTACCCTATTAATCCCACCATCAAAATCCTTGGAGTCATTCTAGACCGCTGCTTGACATTCGAAGACCACACCAATGCCCAGGTCAAAAAGTGTTTTTATACCCTCTGGAAACTCCACACCATCAAACATTACTTCGACTTCCTCTCCTTCAGACTGCTGTTCCAATCCCTAATCTTAAGCACCCTGGATTATTGTAATATTATATATTTAGGCTCCTACAAGAAAACCATCAAATGTCTAAGACTCATTCAAAACACTGCCGTCCGCCTAATCTATGGCCTCAAAAAGTCAGACCATATCAGCCCTTACTACAGAAAACTTCACTGGTTGCAACTAGAAGCGAGAATCATCTTCAAATTCACCTGCCTCTGCTTCAAAACCCTAACTGGCTTATCCCTGATATATCTCTCTCACCACTTTGTGTTCCCAGGTACCACTCGCACACGCAATGCCTATCTGTTTACCTACCCATCCCCAAAGGGATGTACCTACAAAAGATTCCTTAATAGAACTCTCTCATTCCAAGCTGGCAGATGGACAGATTTCCTGACCACCCTCATCTCATCTGCCCCATCCTACTCATACTTCAGGAAATCTCTCAAATCTTACCTCTATGATAAATTTCTCGAACCCCCCCCCCCTCCAAATAACCAAACTCTACCACCTCTCCTCCCCTGATCTCTCCTTTCCCCCACCTCAATCCAATCCTTCCATCCTAGGGAAACAGGATTTGTAGAAGCTGTGAGGGACTGCTTCATGGAGCAACTGGTCAGGGAACCGACGCGAGGGAGTGCTACTCTTGACCTCATCCTGAACGGATTAGGGGGGCCTGCAAGTGGGGTAGAAGTGGGAGGACCACTAGGCAACAGTGACCACAATGCGATCAGATTCACATTAGAAAGGGGGACACCCATAGTAAGGAGGACCGCAACAACTGCGCTCAACTTCAAGAAAGGGAACTATGTTGCTATGAGGAAAATGGTGGGGAAGAAGCTCAGAAATATCTTTAAGATGGAGACTGTGGAAAGCGCCTGGACCCTATTCAGGGACACCCTGCAGGAAGCACAAAAAATGTACGTCCCCAATTTCAGGAAAGGCTGCAAGAACAAGCGGTCAAAGGACCTGATTTGGATCTCAGCAGAAGTAAAGAGGGCAATTAATGACAAAAAAGTATCCTTCCGGAGATGGAAAAAGGACCCAACGGAGGAAAATCACCAGGCGCACAGGAAATGCCAAAAAGAATGCCACCGAGAAGTTAGAAAAGCAAAAGGGAAATACGAAGAGGGGCTGGCCAGGGAGGCGAAAAACTTCAAGGCATTCTTCAGTTACATAAAGGGAAAACGACCAGCGAGAGAGGAGGTGGGGCCGTTGGACGATGGGGATAGGAAGGGAGTGATTAAGGAGGATAAAGAGGTAGCTGAGAGGTTGAACACGTTCTTCTCGTCGGTTTTCACGAGAGAAGACACATCTAATATACCGGACTCAGAGGAGCTCATGAGTGGGGAACAGGCTGAAAAATTGGAACACATAGAGGTAAGTAAGGAGGATGTCCTCAAACAGATAGACAGGTTAAAATGCGGCAAATCACCGGGTCCGGACGGGATCCACCCAAGGGTTCTGAAGGAACTAAGACAGGAAATAGCGGACACAATCAAGCATGTTTGTAACCTATCCTTGAAAACTGGAGAGGTACCAAAGGACTGGAAGTTGGCGAATGTCACACCTATCTTCAAGAAGGGATCGAGGGGTGACCCCGGGAACTACAGGCCGGTGAGCCTGACTTCAATTATAGGGAAGATGGTGGAAGCTATGATCAAAGACGGCATTTGCGAGCACATAGAAAGAAATGGTCTACTGAGAACAAGCCAGCACGGATTCTGTAAGGGAAGGTCGTGCTTAACGAACCTTCTGTACTTCTTTGAGGGAATAAGCAGTCGAGTGGACAATGGGGAACCCATCGACATCATTTACCTCGATTTTCAAAAGGCTTTCGACAAGGTGCCACATGAAAGGCTGCTTAGGAAGCTGTGGAACCACGGGGTGGGAGGAGATGTGCACAGATGGATCAAGCACTGATTGTCGGGTAGACTGCAGAGGGTTGGAGTAAAGGGCCAATATTCTGACTGGCGGGGAGTCACGAGCGGTGTGCCACAGGGATCGGTGCTGGGGCCGTTACTCTTCAACATATTTATCAATGACCTGGAAAAAGAGGCAAAGTGCGAGGTCATAAAATTTGCAGATGATACCAAACTGTGCGGCAGAGTTAGGTCCAGGGAGGAGTGTGAGGACCTGCAAAGGGACCTGGAGAAGCTGGAGGACTGGGCAGACAAATGGCAAATGCGCTTCAATGTGGAAAAATGCAAGGTCATGCATATAGGGAAAAAGAACCCGTTGTTCAACTACAAAATGGGGGGGGCATTGTTGGGAGACAGCAGACTTGAGAGAGACTTGGGTGTGCTGGTGGATGCATCACTGAAGCCATCTGCACAGTGCGCAGCAGCCTCGAAAAAAGCCAACAGGATGCTGGGCATCATAAAGAGGGGCATCACAACCAGGACGCGGGAAGTCATCATGCCATTGTATCGAGCGATGGTGCGTCCGCATCTGGAATACTGCGTTCAGTATTGGTCGCCATACCTCAAGAAGGACATGGCGGTGCTTGAGAGAGTCCAAAGGAGAGCGACGAAACTGGTAAGAGGGCTGGAACACTGCCCATACGCCGAGAGGTTGGATAGGCTGGGGCTCTTCTCCCTGGAAAAAAGGAGGCTCAGGGGAGATATGATAGAGACCTTCAAGATCATGAGGGGCATAGAGAGGGTAGATAGGGACAGATTCTTCAGACTGAAGGGGACAACAGGTATGAGGGGGGCACTCGGAGAAACTGAAGGGAGATAGGTTCAAAACAAATGCAAGGAAGTTTTTTTTCACCCAGAGGGTCGTGGACACTTGGAATGCACTGCCGGAGGAAGTGGTCGGGCAGAGTACGGTACAGGGATTCAAACAGGGATTGGACGGATTCCTGAAGGATAAAGGGATCGTGGGATACTGAGAGAAGTATCCAGGAAATAAGTATAGAATCCCGACCAGGTCGTGCATGTGCAAAACCGGAGGGTTAGGACTTCGATGGGAAGATAGGACTTCAATGGGAAACCAGGGTGGCAAGGGGGCCCCTTCTGGTGATTCAGACAGGTGACCTGTTTGGGCCGCCGCGGGAGCGGACCGCTGGGCATGATGGACCTATGGTCTGACCCAGCGGAGGCACTGCTTATGTTCTTATGTTCTTATGTTCTTTCTTACCCCTCCCCCCTCAACACCCTCCCGTAATTAATACTTGTCATTTGCCACTCTTTATCCTCGCTATATAGGCATTTATCTTTGCATAGTAAACTGCTACAACCGCATTATCAAATCTCTTGCACTGTATCTTACTCTTTTTAAGTCTCTCGCACCGTATTTTCACTGTATAAATATCGCTGCACTGTAATTCTGCTTTGTTTTCCGCTGTATTAATACCTATGCTAAATATGTACAGTCCTCTGCATTGTAATTTGCTCTCAACCTCATAATACATTCCCTGACATTGTATCTTCGCTGTATATGTACAGTCTCTTACATTGTAAACCGCTCTGAACTGTTTGTGGTATTGCGGTATACAAAAATAAAGTTATTATTATTATTATTAAATGTGACCTACATTTCAGCGCCTATCTTTCACGTAGCTGCGATTCTCCAAACGGTGCCGATGTATGATTGAGATGGGATCGGCTGCCGTTCAAACTAGATGCAGACACTATTCCAAACTCGGTGTTTTATTGACCCCCGAAGGCCTTCAGGCCATGTCTGGGCGCTGGCAAGACAGTTAACAAATAGCCAGTGAAGTGCGATATTCAGCACCTAACCGACTGACCTGGCTGACCAAGTTCTGCGTATCTGAGAAGTGGAGTGTCAACATTCAAAGACTATGTCAAAATATCCACTTTTCTTTTTAAAGACGCATATGATGTAATGTAATGTAATTTATTTCTTATATACCGCTACATCCGTTAGGTTCTAAGCGGTTTGAAGAAAATATACATTAAGATTATAAATGAGAAGTAAGAAGGTACTTAAAAAATTCCCTTACTGTCCCGAAGGCTCACAATCTAACTAAAGTACCTGGAAATTAATAAAGAAGAGAAAATAAAGATGGTTGAAAAAATAAAAATTCTATGTGAACTTATAGGATGGAAATTAAACTGACAGTGAAGAACTGTATGAATAATACATATGTCCCTATTATTTAAAAAGGTACAGTAAATATACTGTTTCAAAGCTATGTATATGATGTATAAGGACGGCATTGGAAATCTGTTCCTTGCCATTTTACAATCATTTTAGCCTATTTTACATTATTCTAGACTATTTATATTTTTTTCCCCTTCCTTAGAAACATAGAAACATAGAAATAGACGGCAGATAAGGGCCACGGCCCATCAAGTCTGCCCACCCTACTGTCCCTCCCCTCCCTTTGCCCTGTGAATAGATCCCATGTGCCGATCCCATTTGGCCTTAAAATCAGGCACGCTGCTGGCCTCAATCACCTGCAGTGGAAGACTATTCCAGCGATCAACCACCCTTTCAGTGAAAAATAATTTTCTGGTGTCACCTCGTAGTTTTCCGCCTCTGATTTTCCACGGATGCCCCCTTGTTGTCGCGGGACCCCTGAAAAAGAAGATATCTTCCTCAGCCTCGATGCGGCCCAGTGAGATACTTGAACGTCTCGATCATGTCCCCCCTCTCCCTGCGCTCCTCGAGCGAGTACAGACGCAATTTGTCCAGCCGTTCCTCGTACGGGAGATCCTTAAGTCCCGAGACCATCCATGTGGCCATTCTCTGAACCGACTCCAGCCTCAGTACATCCTTGCAATAATGGGGCCTCCAGAACTGCACACAGTACTCCAGGTGGGGTCTCACCATGGACCTGTACAATGGCATGATGACTTCCGGTTTACGGCTGACGAAACCCCTGCGTATGCAGCCCATGATTTGTCTAGCCTTGGATGAAGCCTGCTCCACTTGATTGGCAGCCTTCATGTCCTCACCGACGATCACCCCCAAGTCTTGTTCTGCTACCGTTCTTGCTAGGATCTCGCCATTAAGGGTATAGATCCTGCATGGATTTTAGCTGCCCAGGTGCATAACTTTGCATTTTTTGGCATTGAAGCCAGGTCCTAGACCAGCGCTCCAGTAGGAGTAGGTCGTGTATCATGTTGTCAGGTGTCGAATCTTCGTTCGTAGTGCATTTGCCCACAACATTACTTAGTTTGGCGTCATCGGCGAATAAAGTTATTTTCCCTCGAAGCCCTTCTGTCAAGTCCCTTATAAATATGTTGAATAGGATCGGGCCCAAGACCGAGCCCTGTGGCACTCCACTGATCACCTCCGTCATTTCGAAAGGGGTGCCATTCACCACTACCCTTTGAAGCCTACCTCCAAGCCAGTTCCCAACCCATTTCGTCAATGTGTCTCCTAATCCTATAGAACTCATCTTGCCCAGCAACCTCTTCCCCTCTCTTTCTTTTTATATGTATAAATATATATAGTATTTCTGCCCATTTCCATCCTGTATCGGTAAGTCAATGTTTGTCGATGTGTCTGATCGTTTGAAGCATTGGTTTGCTATTTGTTTTTAATGTACGTTTTTATTATACCCTGTTTTTATATATTATGTAAAACCGCTTTGAATTTTGATAAGGCAGTATATCAAATTTTAAATAAACCTGAAACCTATACAGTTCCTGAAAAAGAGATACAGTATATAGATAATTGAGTGTGTGGTGCAGTGGTTAGAGCTACAGCTTCAGCACCCTGGGGTTGTGGGTTCAAATCCCACCCTGCTTCTTGTGACCCATGGGCAAGTTACTTAATCCCCCAGTGCCCCAGGTACATTAGATGGAGTGTGAGCATGCTGGGACAGACAGGGAAAAATGCCTGAGTACCTGAATAATTTTAATTATCTTTTTTTTAAACTGAAGCACTCCCTCTGTGCTAATGAACGCAACTTTCAACTTTTCAAATTAAACTCATTCTAATTTGGATTGGAGAGAAGTGGCTTTTTCTCATTTTTAATTTTCCTGGCTATCAATAGAGACATTTAAATTAAGATTTAAAATCGCAATGAACTCGCATGGATAAGTCGTATGCAATGATTGGGAAGTAAGCTCCTCGATGGGGACTTAGTTCCTCACAGAGCTTCATATCTCTGAGCTTCAGTTATTGAACATTCAAAGACTGGCAGACCAAACAAACTAACGCAGCAAAATTGTTTCACTTCAACCAAGCACGTGCCTGACGGAGCCTCGTTTCGCCTGAAGGCTGCGTCAGAGGCAAGAACTGGACAGGCCAAGCCCAAAGCCCACTTTTCTCTCTTGAGTAACCCTCCCACACTCTCCACACGTGTCTGCAGCTGGAGACACTTGAGAATTGCTGCAAGACGGCTGCTACTGATCTGTTACTCTGCAGAGGGAAAAAGGTCTGACTAGTACTGGTTTGTTATTAGTGTATAGCAGAAATAGAGATTGCAGATCAGAGAGATAGAAACATAGAAACATAGAAATTGACGGCAGAAAAGGGCCATAGCCCATCGAGTCTGCCCATACCAATGATTCACTCCCTGATTCTTACTCTCCTAGAGATCCCACATGAATATCCCATTTTCTCTTGAAATCTAACACGCTGCTGGCCTCAATCACCCACTGAGGCAGCTCGTTCCAATGATCGACCACCCTTTCGGTGAAGAAGTACTTCCTAGCATCACCCCGAAATTTCCCTCCCCTGATTTTCAGCGAGTGTCCTCTGGTTACCGAGGGCCCTGTAAGACTGAAGATATCATCTTTCACCTCTATACGCCCAGTAATATACTTAAAGGTCTCAATCATGTCCCCTCTCTCTCTTCGCTCCTCCAGTGAGTACATCCGCAGTTTTTTTAACCTTTCTTCATATGTGAGATCCTTGAGCCCCAAGACCATCTTGGTAGCCATTCGCTGAACCGACTCAATTCTCAACATGGGCAAAACAGATCCATCTTTCCTTCCAGCTTGCACACCTGTGACGAACGTGGTTTTCATGGTTTTGTGCTTCCTGGCTGACTACAGCAGCCAGTGTGTGTGTGTGTTTTGCTGGTCGGAACGTGTTGTATCTGGGGTCTTTGAGATTTCAGGGCCTGTGTTTGCAACCCTCTACCTCTCCTCTATCAATTCCCCCCCTCCCCCCCCCACCGAATAGGGTTACCATAAGGCTCCAGCAAAAGGAGGACGGATTGAGAAATCCATTGCTTTTTTGAAGTAAAAACCGGATGTCTCACTCCGCCCTCCTTTTCCTGGAGCCATACGGTAAACCTGCCCCCGAAGCCGTGCAGAATGAGAGTTCCCATGCAGTTCTTCTGCTTTAATTATGCTCCTTGATTGCCGACAGCAACAGCAGATCATTGTGACATATCACATGAGCTCAATAAAAAGCTGCGTATCATAATTCTAACCTGGCTGGGAGTCTGAATGGGTTTCCCCGAAAAAAAGACAGTATCTTATATTAATTTTGGGTCCATAAAAGCACATTAGGGCTTATTTTCGGTGGTGTCTTCTCTCCCTTCCTCTCCTCCACCCCAATTTTTCCTCTTTCCTCCCCTCCCTCCCATCCCCTTGTGCAACATCTTTCCATCCCTCCCTCCCTCCCATCCCCCTGTACAGCAGAACCCCACTGACCCTCCCACCGTGAGACTGACATGCCTCCAAAATCAGCAACGGCGGCAGCGCTCTGAACGGGGCTGCTTCGCAGCCTTCCCCACTGGGGCCTTCTCTCTGCTGTATCACTGATTATATTAGTGACTCAGCAGAGGGAAGGCCTTGAAGCAGCCCGTTGAGAGCGCTGCCGCCGCTGCTGCTATAGGAGGCCTCAGAGCAGAGGTATGTTAGGACTCACTGGGATGAGGGATGCTGAATCGAGCAGGGATGGAGTCCGGAACATTCAGGCGGGAAAGAGGTGAGAGCATTAGTGGGGAGCACAAGAGCTAGCAAACCCCGAGGACTGCTCCTCAATAGAAATGAACTTACTGAATAAATGCAGCATTATTTCTCAAAGTTCCTTTTATTTGGTTTCCATGCAAACTTCCATGGTAACCAAACACTGCTAGCAACTTGACTTTTTGCAGAACTTAAGGCTGGTTTTAAATTTAATTCTGCTTGGTTAATTTCATCTGCTGGATTTTCGCCACAAGTTATTTAGGGGTGGCACAAGATCCTAGAGAATGACACGGGGACAAATTTTTCCCTGGCCCCCGCAGGAACTCAATTTCCCCGTCCCGTCCCCATCAGTTTTGTCGCTGTCCCTTTCCTGTAAGCTCTGCCTTAACCGCACAAGCCTTGAACACTTATGATTTTAAAGGGTTTGAGGCTTGTGCGGAGGAGGACGGAGCTTAGGCATTGGTGGAATAATAATAATAATAATGGTTTATATACCGCAGGACCGTGAAGTTCTATGCGGTTTACAATGATTATAAAAAATGTTACAAATTGAATAGAATTGACATAATTAATATCTATTGTTTAGCAGTTCTAGAGATCTAAGGCATTATGACATCACAATCTGAGCTCTAGAATGTTGCTACTTAGGATTTGAAAGTGTTCCAGGCTTTTGCGGATGAGGACGGAGCTTAGGCATTGGTGGAAAGAGGCATTATGACATCACAATCTGAGCTCTAGAATGTTGCTAGGCATTGGTGGAATGAGGCATTATGACATCACAATCTGAGCTCTAGAATGTTGATACTTAGGATTTGAAAGTGTTCAAGGCTTTTGCGGATGAGGACGGAGCTTAGGCATTGGTGGAATGAGGCATTATGACATCACAATCTGAGCTCTAGAATATTGCTAGGCATTGGTGGAATGAGGCATTTTGACATCACAATCTGAGCTCTAGAATGTTGCTACTTAGGATTTGAAAGTGTTCAAGGCTTTTGCGGATGAGGACGGAGCTTAGGCATTGATGGAATGAGGCATTATGACATCACAATCTCAGCTCTAGAATGTTGCTACTTAGGATTTGAAAGTGTTTGAGGCTTGTGCAGATGAGGACGGAGCTTAGGCATTGGTGGAAAGAGGCATTATGACATCACAATCTGAGCTCTAGAATGTTGCTACTTAGTATTTGAAAGTGTTTGAGGCTTATGTAAATGTGGACGGAGCTTGCAAGAATGGGGCAGGGACAGGAAAAGAACTCGGGGGATGGGCCGGGAAAATGAGTTCCTGCAGGGATGGGGAAAAATTTGTCCCCGTGTTATTCTCTACATGGTACCTCATGTTGTGGAAGCACAGGTGTAGTTTATATAGTAGATTATGGGAAGAGGCAGCCTCCCAAATGCTTTGGGTACTCTCTTCCTCTCTCCCCCCCTTCCCTACTCCTTGCCCTCCTCCCCCACAGAAAATACACATATCTATTGGCGCATTCGTAGGTTTGTCTCATGTAAGTAAATTGACTACGAAAAGCAACACTGACTCATGCCGAACTCTTGCTGAGATTTGTAATCCTTTGCCATTATGCAGTAGCTCGGGGTGAATTTGATTAGTAAACTGAACAAGCATGACCTGAAATCCATATGACTTCCTCTTTAGACGTGACACCTGAAACACCTAACGCATGTACCCTCAACTTGGAAAGTGCCAGAGGAGTTTGAACGGGGCATAACTTAGAGAATCTCTCTTGGTATTTTCACAAAGCTTCCCAGCCTTTTTTTAAAGTTCAAAAAGTTTTATTTATTTTCAAGCATAGAATAAACGAGTAGTGGTCATCGAAAGAACAATAGTAGGGATTGTACACAAAGCATCAGTATGTTATAAACAAGCTATAAACTATTAGCGAGATATAATGATCCTGTCAGTCCACTTAGAAGTTATGAGATTGAGCATACCGAGCAGGCCAAGTTTATGCATGGAGGTCCTTATTGGCGATCAAATATTACAATAAGATTTGTAAGCATTGCGTCGTTCAGCATTGATTTTTTCATATTTAGCTATTAAACATACAGAGTTCCACCACATTAGTCAGATTTTTCCAATTATATAGGATGTTCTGGAGAGCCAGCTCTGTTAAAATGCGGAAGAACTGGCCTCATAATAGTCATGCATATGAATGCCTTCAAAATTACCAAACAATATAAGAGAATAGTCAATGTCTGTTTGTATAGAGAAAATGTCTGAGATAGTTCGCCAAACACTAGCCCAGTAACTTTGGAGTAAGGGAAAATAATAAAGCAAATGAACTAAAGTACCAGTAGAAGTACCACAGGACCAGCACGTAGAAGGTAGCTTAGCATTAATCTTGTTGGCGAGAACAGGCGTCCATGTGGCCCTATGTAGCAGAAAATACATCGATTGGAGCAAAGAGGAGGATTTAAATTCACCAGGAATCGTCATCTGCTATAAAATGTAGATCATCAAACCACTTTGAGCAGTTAACGGGTTGAATCGCAAATTGTTTCAATTGTATTAATTTATACCATGAAGAGGCCACACCTTTGGAGTTTATTCATAAAAGTCAGCAAATCTGGCGAATCCTGAAGAGTCTCTAATTTAGGGAAAGCCTTCCTCAGACAATGAGTAAGTTGTAACCACCTGAATAGCCTTTCATCATACAAACTATATATATTTTCAAAAAGTGCTCAGACCACTAACCCCTGTGCGCAAGCATAGGTTGTCCTCAGGACCATCGCTGCCCTTTCACAGTTCAAGTTTAAGTTTCAAGTTTCAAGTTTATTAATTGGCTTGTTCAATCGCTTAATCGGATTTCTAAGCGATGTACAATAAAATAAAATATACATCCATAAGGAAACAAAAACATTACATACACTTAATTAATTATAATATAAACAAAAGGTAAGAGGGGATGAAATCCATTTGTTATAGTAAAGAAAGAACATACAGGGAAAATACAAAAGGAAATGGGAAATAAAAAAAAAAAAAAAGCTGAATAATTCATAAAAATAACACTTTATAATAAAATTTAATTAAGTTGCAAATGCATCTTTAAACAGAAAGGTTTTTAATTCGCTTTTAAATTTCCCAAAGACCTTCTCTTCCCGTAAAAACATGGGAAGCGCATTCCAAATCTGGGGAGCTGTACATGAGAAGATAAATTGTCTTCTTGTACTAATAATTTTTAGCGAAGGAATTGATAAAAGGTTCCGTTCACTAGATCGCAAGGTTCTTTTAACTGAATATGGGATAAGTAATCTAAATAAAAATGCTGGAGTCTTATTTTCTAATGTTTTAAAAATAATTGTACATAATTTATGCGTAATTCTATGAATGACTGGGAGCCAATGAGCCTTTTTAAGGAGTGGTGTCACATGATCAAATTTTTTAGATTTTGTTATTAATTTAATAGAAGCATTTTGAATAATTTGTAATCGTTTAATTTCTTGTAAAACAATTCCTGTAAATAATGAATTGCAATAATCGATTTTAGACATCACCAGAGAGTGAATAAGAATATTAAGTGCTTTGGGACAGAGAAATTTAGAAATAGATCGAATTTTCCGCAACCTATAGAAGGTAGTTTTACAGTCCCTGTAACCGCCTTGTAAACACGGTAACTTCTATCATATGTTATATTTCTCTTCTTAGCTTTGTTGGGTTCATTGGCAGTTTTGACTTGTTGCTTTAGCCACCACCTTAAATCATCATGCGATGCAGCTTTTTCCTAGCCGAGTTTTGTTATTGATTGCTTCGTCAGGAGGAGAAACACAAAAACAAACCACAAAACCATGTGTCAGTTCTAACCCACCATGAGCAAAGTGGCCAGCGAAACTTAGAGAAGGCCATACGTATTTAATGCAGCCACGGTTATCCAAGGTCTATGGTTGGTGTTAACAGCGGACACTTGAAAGTTAGGTGTGCTGATACTGGATTATGCATATACGAGGGTCATTTCATAAATAATGCACACTATTTTTTTAAATTTACATGTTTTATTTTTTTTCAAGTATTTCTTTACAATCCTTCAATATAGTGTCCCTGCTTTGCAATGACCGAATTCCAACGTCCGGGAAGCTTCATTATTCCATCCAAGACACCGTTTGTTTTTGTTCAGTTGCCGAATGGCTCAGGTAACGGCAGAAGAAAGTTCTTCCAGAGATGGAAAATGATGTTTCAACTTTGGAAAAAGGTCGAAGTCTGGTGGACTCATGTCTGGACTGTAGGGAGCATGAGATAACACCACCCAGATGTATTCGTGTAGTTTTTCAATGACGATATTCCCTATGTGCGGGCGGGCGTTGTCGTGAAGAATGAATGGCCTAGCCAAGAGCAACCGAGGTCGGGTTTTACATTACATTACATTAGTGATTTCTATTCTGCCAATACCTTGCGGTTCAAGGTGGATTACAAAAGAAGTTAGCTGGCCATTTCTTGTATTTTTCTGCGCATTTTTTGCAAAAAATCACGATAATACACTGCTGTGACACTTCTTCCACATGGAACTTTGTCTGTGATGATGATGCCTTCATGATCATAAGCAAAAATCATCATTTGTTTGACTTTTGATTAAGCTCGTCAAAATTTTTTAGAGCTTTCTTCTGCCGTTACCTGAGCCATTCGTCAACTGAACAAAAACGGTGTCTTGGATGGAATAATGAAGCTTCCCGGACGCTGGGATTCGGTCATTGCAAAGCAAGGAGACTATATTGAAGGATTGTAAAGAAATACTTGAAAAAAAAAAATAAAACATGTAAATTTTAAAAAATAGTGTGCATTATTTATGAAATGATCCTCATATTTTATAACAGAATCTGGGACTAAAGCATAAAGGCAATAGTGGACTGAGACCTTTTCCTCCATTGCTTTATTGACTTCTAGTCTGCCTTAACCTTGCAGTTCTAGGTGGCTTACGATAAGAGAGAAACTGTTCATTTCCAGTGAGATGGCATGAACTCAAATTGACATATTTCCTGAATAACAGGTTTTATTTCATTTTGGAAAATTCTATAACCTGATACCGCAGATAAAATTCTGATGACGTTGGGGTCCAATTTTGCTGCTTGAATGACAAAAGTCCCTTGAGCATTCTCTTTTGCTTCATACCTTTGATTGAAGGTTAGGTAAATGAGTTCTGGACTCTCCTCGATCTGCTCATGTTGAGTGCCACCATCAAATTTATCAAAACCCAAATAATAGAGAACATTCACATAAATTAAGGCAAAAAATTCTAATAGTGTCACTGTTGGACAAACTGTGAAACACAGCAAAGGGAGGTAGAATAATATGAATATGTGTGAGAAAAGCTCAGTGTGGATTGAAAAGTCAGATGAACAAATTAACGTTCAATGCTACAATTTGTGTGTAGGCACCAGCCCAATGCACCACACCACATGTGTAATGTGAAGGAGTGAAAATATAGTGTAATCACACTTAAAACACTTCCCCCTCTGTATTCGCAAATTCCGAACCCAAGGGGAGAGGAGTTAGGAGTTGAAAGCACTCTCAAAGAGGTGGGCTGCCATTTATAGACGGTCCCTGCTCAGAAGAGCTTACAATCTAACTTGGACAGACAGACATGACATATAGGGTTGGGGATGCAGAACCCAAGGTGAGAGGAGTTAGGAGTCGAAAGCACTATCAAAGAGGTGGGCTTTTAACTAGGCCTTGAACACTG
The DNA here is from genome assembly GCF_902459505.1 of Geotrypetes seraphini. Lineage (NCBI taxonomy): Eukaryota > Metazoa > Chordata > Amphibia > Gymnophiona > Dermophiidae > Geotrypetes > Geotrypetes seraphini. The sequence goes on along the minus strand of NC_047091.1, from coordinate 188,315,212 downwards.
CCAGAGATGGAGCCCGCCGTAGGGATTCGGGCAGCTTGTTCCAAGAATACAGCACAGCAAGGTAGAAGGGATGGAGTCTGGGGTTGGCAGTTGAAGAGAAGGGCATAGACAGGAGAAACTACCAGCTGAGCAGAGCTCAGGGGGGGGGGGGGGGGGACCATAAGGGGAGATAAGTGAAGAGAGAGAGTGAGGGGCAGCTGAGTGAGGGCATTTGTAGGTCAGGAAGAGGAGATTGAAATGTATTTGGAAACGGATGGGAAATCAATTACCGGTAAGTGACTTTAGGAGAGCAAGCAATAGCCTCTACTGCCCAGTTAAACCCCTTTGAATATTGCCCCCCCCCCCCCCTCAAGTTTAAATGAAGGCAAAAGGATATTAGACTCTTTAAACGAGCGAATTATTCATTTTTACATTTTTAATTAAAACAGATTTTCTCACTAAAACTACAATTTTTCTTCTGTCCCATGCTTTAAGTCAACAAATCTCCCAGTCAAGTAATGTTCACTTACTCCGAAAGAGCTCGTTTGCTCTCAGCACCTCTCTATCTCTGTGCTGGCAAAGGATGAGCTCCCCACCAGCTGCTGGTTTTCGTTTTGCTTTTCACCACAACCGCGGTTGCTCTCACATCCTCTCTGCTGGCAGGAGATGGGATCCCCACTGGGACCTGAACTTTAGCGTCACCATCCCACCTACGCAAACAAATCTATGCTTACAGATAAATGGATAGACCCTCTCTGATAGGTGGTATTGCAAGGGCAAAACACACCTAAAAAGCATAAAAATATTAGAAGATGCAGGCTCATAATAAAAAAAAGATAAGATGTCCCAAAACAGCCTAAATCAGCCCTTGGATGTCCTAATTGCCAGGATGGGCAAGTGTCGATAATCAGAACCGTCTAGCGAGGTGTTCCCTCCTCTGTATGTCCAGAGCACGAGATGTGCATGGTGGAGGCGTGTTATGGGCGTTCCCAAGGGTGGGTTAGACATGGACATCTTGCAGTGATAATCAAACATTTTGCAAGACTTAGACGTTTGGAACTAGACCTGTTTTTAGAAGGGTCTAAGTGCCACAAAGACCACTGCATGCATCAAGGTAAGACACCCCCAGTGCTCACTGACCCCTTCCACCACTCAAAAATGAGAATAAAAAGGTACATACCTGTCTCTCAAACAGCAGCATCTAATATGGGGAAGTCTCAGGTTTCTTCCGTAGTCTGAGGGATGGGCTAGTGAACCATAGAGAGGAGGAGCCAGGCCCAGAAGCCACTCTAATAGAACATGTGATCCCACCCAAACCCTACTATACTCTCATATAGATGCCACCTGCAGCCATAAGTGCTATTGGGGTGGTACAGAGGGTTTTGGATGGGATGGGGGTCACCCTAAATTATAAGGGGATTATGGTGAGATGTACAGCTGGCACCCTTTATCTGAAGTTCACAGCCGTGCCTTCTCATGTGTCCGATTGCTCTGGCAGGATGTCTATGTGGCCAGTCTGTTACTATACTGGCCCCTCCCATGTCCAAATGGTCTGCATTTGGACGTTTTCAACCTGGACGTTTATCTGATTGAAAATGGGGTATAAAGTTAGATGTCCTGGTGGCCAAGACGTCTAAGTAGATAATTTTTAAAAATATATATTTGCACGTCCAGCAGTTTGTCATTCAAAAATTACTATTTTTGTTCCTCCAACTTTGGGCATTCAACTGGAAACGTCCAAGTTGGACTTAGACATTTTTTTTTCAAAAATGCTCCTCGTGGGATACTATGGACCAGTCTTAAGAAGTTGATTTATTCAGAAGTACACTTCTCCCTCAATATTCGCAGGGGTTAGGGGCAGAGCTGGCCCGCGAATATATTAAAAAAACTGTGAATAATATTCTGACCCCCCCCCCCCCCCGCCTTCCCTCGGAATCCCCTTAAGCCGTCTGAGACTCCCCAGAACCGTACCTGGTGGTCTAGCGGGCTTTCGGGGCAGGAGCGATCTTCCTACGTTCCTGACCTGTGCAGATCACTCATAGGAAATGGCTGCCGTGAGCTCCCATCATAGTCTCGAGAGACTTCGGCAGCCATTTCCTATGAGTGATCTGCACGGGGCAGGAGCGTAGGAAGCCCGCTAGACCACCCACCAGTTAAGGTTCTGGGGAGTCTCAGAGGGCTTAAAAATAGCCCCCACAATTAAAATTGATGTAAAAAAAAAAAAACATTGCGAATAACCAAATCCGCGGATATTGAAACCGCAGATTTGGAGGGAGAAGTACAAACTCAAAGTGGCCATATTTCAAATTCAGGCTGCATGAGGGGGTAACACATCACATAGGCGTGATGGTTTCTGTAAATATACAAGGGATCTTCAAAAGGTTTCTGCACTTTTATTTTTGTAAACACTATTTATGAAATATCTCAAAAGCAAATTGCATCACTTTTCCCACATAATCACCCTGTTTTGCGACACATTTTTTCCTATGACATTCTATGAGGCCCTCTTACCACTTCTCCCACCCTAAGCATGAAAATATGAAACTTTTTGAAGAACCCTCGTACAGAATTACTTAGGAAAACACTGTATGCAAGAGAGGAGGTTATTTAGATGTTCTAATTCTGTGAGAGGTGGTGGTGAAGATATCATTGTCAAGTTGAAAAAGTACCTCATGAAAGACTTCTCAGGAAATTAGAAAGTCATGGGATAGGAGGTAATGTTCTATTATGGATTAAGAACTGGTTGAAAGATAGAAAACAGAGAGTTGGGTTAAATGGTCAATATTCTCAATGGAGAAGGGTAAAGAGTGGGGTTCCCCAGAGGTCTGTCCTGTGACCTTTGCTTTTTAACATATTTATCAATGGTCTAGGGATGGAAATAACTAGTGAGATAATTAAATTTGCTGATGGCACAAAGTTGTTCAAAGTTAAACCACTGCAGCGCAGTGGTTAAAGCTACAGCCTCAGCACCCATGCTGCTCCTTGTGACCCTGGGCAAGTCACTTAATCCCCCCATTGCTCCAGGTACATTAGATAGATTGTGAGATAAGGAAAAATGCTTGAGTACCTGAATAAATTAATGTAAACCGATCTGAGCTCCCTTGGGAGAACGGTATAGAAAATTGTATAAATAAACAAAGAGAAGTGTGAAAAATTGCAAGAGGACCTTGGGAGACTGGGCGTCAACATGGCAGATGACTTTTAATGTGAGTAAGTGCAAAGTGATGCATGTGGGAAAGAGAAATCCGAACTATAGCTATGTGATACAGGATTCCGTGTTAGGAGTCACTGCCCAGGAAATATCTAGGTGACCTCATTGAGAATACGTTGAAACCCTCAGCTCAATGTGCGACAGCAGCTAAGAAAGCAAATAGAATGTTAGGAATGATCAGGAAAAGAATGGAAAACAAAGATGAAAATGTTTATAATGTCTTTATATTGCTCTATGGTACAGCCGTACCTCGAATACTGTTTTCAGTTCTGGTCACCATATCTCAAAAAAAATACACAAAAGGATGACAAAAATGATAAAATGTATGGGATGACTTTCCTATGAGGAAAGGCCAAAGTGACTAGGGCTCTTCAGCTTGGAGAAGAGATGGCTCAGGGGTGATATGATAGAGGTCTATAAAACAATGAGTGGATAGCTGGGAATCACTCTTTCCAAAAATACTAGGACTAGGGGACATGCGATGAAGACTAGTAGATTTAATACAAATCAGAAAATATTTCTTCACACAACATGCAATTAAACTGGAATTCATGTATGTAGTGAAATCAGTTAGCTTAGCGGGGTTTTAAAAAAGGTTTGGCTAGTTTCCTAAAAGAGAAGTCCATAGGCCATTATTGAGATGATTGGGGGAAATCCACTGCTTATTCCTAGGATAAGCAGCATAAAATCTGTTTTCCTACTTGGGACATGGGTTGGCCACTGTTGGAAACAGGATACAGGGCTTGATGGTAGAGAATGACACGGTGACAAAATTCATCACCGTTCCCGTCCCCGCGGATAACCGCGGTAAACCATCTTCATGTCATTCTTTAAGGAGAGAGGGAAGAATCAGAGTATAATTGGGCACGACCACTGACCCGCAAGCTTTGCTTTGAAGAATGCTGGTGTAGAAGGACCGAGGTTGAAACAGACACTAGAAAATGACATGGGATTATTTCCCGCAGTTATCCGCGGGGACGGGAACGGTGATGAATTTTGTCACCGTGTCATTCTCTACTTGATGGACCTTCGGTCTCTCTCAATAGGGCAACTCTTCTTTTAATTTGAACAACCCAAAAGCCATCCAGGATGGGCCTAGAATTTTTCTCCTAGAACTGGGTAACTTTGAAACTTTTTTTTTGTGTGGCACACTGATAATATCTGACAGAAAACTGGTTAGGAAGCACTGAATCAGAGTGGTATTATCACTTGTTCTCAGTAGAGACTTCAGAAGTACATCCCCATGCAGGTAGTGGCATAAAAGCAGAAGAGATCCTTTTTTGTTTTGACATTTTCTGTTCTTCAGCAGGAAAATGTCTTTGTTCATGGCTGGCTATTTTGAACTGGTAACCCTGCCTAGGAGAAACAGTACATGCTCCCACACATTCATAAATGAAACGAAAACTGGAGGCTACGAGGAGAGACTGACTGTGTCACATTAAAAGAAAGAAAAGTGCAGACTGGAAGACAAAAACAATCCTGCTTCTCACCTCCTGTCTGAGGCTGGTGTCCTATTCATTAGCTGAACAGTTCACAGAAAAATCCTCTTACTTATGGGTAAAAGCTTCTGGCTGTGTGGTCGCTGCTAATGACATCGGCACGTCATTTAATTCTTCCCCCCCAAAATTGGTCACCAAGGATCTCAAGTGGTGAGTTAATTCAAAGCACTGCACGACAGCCAAGTCCCAAAGGGGGGAAATTGGACTTCTTAGGGCTCAGAAAGATAGAAGGGGAGGGGAGGAGCACTTAACCCTTTCCAGCTTCCACACCCTGGAACAGTTTACCAATTTACTAACGTGATAAATCCTCACTAGAAAAATTCAAAAGCTCTTTAAAAAGTTTTCTTGTGTAAGGACGCATTTGAGACATAGATAGGATCATTCGTCTATCATTAATGCTTATGCTCGAATACCTAAATTTAATCAGGCCTTACGTATAGGTCGAAATCTTCTTTCCCTTCTCCTCTAGGCTTATCCATGTTTTCATGATCATTCTTTGTTACCCTCCAGATGTTTTTTCCCTAAATGTTTCTTTATTTTCTTTAAAGATTGTAGTTCATCCCCCTCTCCTTTTGTATCGGTAATTATTTGTACGTATATACTGTACATTTATTTGTATAAAATTGTTTTATTTTTGTCTCCTATTTTTAAATTGTCATACGCATTGAAGTACTTGACACTGCGTGCACAACAAATTTTGAATCAACTTGAAACTCTCGTGACACAGAAGTTTCAAAGCACTCGTGTTCCTTCCAACCCACTGCAGAGATGTCATCATCATGTTAGTCCTTTTACAAGGAATACATTTGCCTTTATTCTAGTCATTCACGCTTGTATTAGGCATGTGACCGTTGGTGTCTAGACATTTTATACAAGTTCCTTAAAAATTATCCCTGAAATATTGACGCTCGTTCATTGATAAGGAAGAGTTCATCAACTGATTTTCCTTTGAGGCTGAATGAGGATTCATCTTGAGACCTCTTAGTTTCAGTGCAAAGTCGAGCAATCTTTCACCTATGCAATATAGGGTCATGCGCTGCGTCCGTTTTATTGTAGGATGACATTCTTGGCGCTGAGCAACACAAAGTAGCAGTAACCTGTGACCTTTCTTTTCCAGAGAGCTGGACGGTAGATCCCAGAAGCCTTTGCCACTGGGGACAGAGAACGATCGGGTCTTCGGTGACCTGTGGAAAAACAATAATATGCCTGTGGTCTTGAACAACCCCTATCTGGAATGTGAACAGGTAAGTCGGCATTTTGGGGGGGGGGGCCAGGCAGGGTGAAAAAAGGTTCAAGCTCCTCTATACTGGATAATCATGCCTGCTTGACATTTGGGCAGACACTTCGTACAAAATGGCACACTTAGGGCTCCTTTTACAAAGGTGTGTTAGGGCCTTAACGCACGCTAAATGCCCCGCGTGCTAGCCCCTACCACCTCCTCTTGAGCAGGCGGTAGTTTTTCGGGTAGCCCACGCTAGAAACGCTAGCCCTTAGAAATGATCATGAGGGCAGCACATTTCAAGAACCCAGGCAGAAACACCTTGGCGTTCATTCTAGATTCCATGAAACACCACCGAGGCCTCCCCAAATGGCTTTCTGCTCCTTCTGTGACGTGCAATAGAAATGCTCAGGACGGCACTTTGTCACTGCTGGTAATGAGAGCAATGAGAGATGCCGGATGTATGATTTAAGTCTTTGCATTCTGAAATATGGCTATTGTAATTTGAAGGCAACGCAATGAGTTGGGTCCAGGAGGGCAAGTAAATCCTCAGCTCTAATGGTTGCTCTTCATGGCTCGGATCCACTTGATACAAAACTCTCTTTTCTTTATTAAGGGCCACGTAATTCCCCCCCCCCCCCCCAATTCTGGTGCACTCATTTTCACGTTTAGCGCACAAAATTGTGCGCAAATGTTAAAGAATATTGTCAGTTACACTGTAACTTGTTTAATACACTATGTGGCATTAATCCATTTGCTGTGATTGAGGTTAATTGCTACAAATTAGCTCTAATTTGCAATTATGTGTTAAGTCATGGAGTGGAGGAGTGGCCTAATGGTTAGGGCAGTGGGTTGAGGACCTGGGTTCAATTCCCACTACAGCGCCTTGTGACCCTGGGCAAGTCACTTAACCTCTCTTGCCCCAAGTACAAAAATAGAAGTACCTCTTTGTTTGTATGACAGAAAGACGGTATATCAAGTCCATGACCTCTTACTGTTAAGTAGACGCACCAAAAAAGGGTCAAACGAGAAATCGATCCGGTCCAAAGGGAAGCCTTTATTGTACAAGTCCCAACATGGGTCCGAGTTACTTTATTTGATCTACCGCCATTACTGACAAAAAAAAAGTCAGAACAAAGCGGTTAAAAAAATGTAAAAACGACAGGGAGTAATTTAAAACCAATGAAAACAAACAGAGAAAAAACAAAGACTGGTTAACAAAAACACGACACAGATAAGCAGTCGAGGGCAGGGAAGTTTCCAATGTTAAAAGTGGAAAACCAAACGGCATCACAACAAGAAGGAAGGTAAATTAAAAAGGAGTATCGGTAGCCAAGTGAGACGACCGTCAAATAGAAGAAGAATATTAGGAATTGGGATCAAGTTTCAAGTTTATTAAAAATTTGTTTGATTGTGTTATATAAAATTCTAAGCGATTTATATTAAAATGGGGGAAACAAGTAATTTTTAAACACATAAGAGAGGACGTGAAAGACGAATCGCGTTCTGGAACATGAGGAAAAAAGGGAGAACTACACTTCTCCCTTGGTATTCACGGGGGTTGGGTGCACAGCCGGACCACGAAGTGTGAAAAATCACGAATAAGTTTTTGGCCTGCTCTGACCCAACCCCGCCTCATTCCATACCTTCCCACTTCCCTCCCGGCTGCCTTGAATTCCCGTAGTTTCTCGAGACTACAACGGGAACTCCCCGCAGCCATTTTCTATGAGTGATCTGCATGGGGCAGGAGCCCCGAAAGCCCGCTAGACTACCAGGGATGGTCTGGGATGCTGGGAGAAAGGTGGGGAAGGTCTGGAATTAGCTTTAAAAAAAAAAAAAAAATTTTATTTGCGAATAACCGAATCTGCGGATACTGAAATTGCGGATTCGGAGGGAGAAATGTACAATTTAAAAAGGAAAGTAAACAAATAAGGATAACACGAATGGAGAGGGAGGATTAATGAGTCAATGTTGTGAGCAAGAGGTCAAATTTAGGAATTGAAGGCGTCTTTCAAAAGAAAGCACTTTAGAGATCCCTTGACTTTATCTGTGTTTTTTTTTTCCACTCTGAAGAAGGTGGGAAGTGAGTTCCATATGGTGGGGGCTGTAACAGTGTTACGACGTGTATTAATTACTTTTAATGATAAGAGACGTGGAGTGTAACGTACGGGATGGAGTATGTGGAATGAGGAGTTGGTCAATAAAGCAGGAAGTGTTCGTCATTTAGGCTTTAAATGTTGAGCGCTATTTTATAGGTGATTCTGTAAGAGACTGGCAGCCAGTGTGCTTTTTGCAAGAGGGGTGACATGGTCGAATTTCCGGGAATTGGTGATTATCTTGGTGGCACTATTTTGAATTATTTGTCGACGTCGGATTTCTTTTTGTGCAATACCATTAAATAGAGAATTACAGTAGTCCAATTTGGATATGATAAGGGAGTGAACCAATATGTTGAGCGATGTGCGATCAATGGGATCAAACGCCATCTTGAAGTAATATGCTTTCATTTGACACTTAAATATCATAAAGGATTTTTCAGAACGCAAATAGAGCAGAAGAGAGTTCCAGAGGGTAGGTGCCATTACAAAAAAACTGGAATCTCTTTGCACGTCCAGAAACATCTGCCAGAAGGATGGAATAGACAATAGATGCTGGTGAGAGGAACAAAGATTCCTCCTAGGTGAATAAGGAGTCAAGTGACTAGATAATAATAAGGGAAGACCAGAAATCATAACAAATATGCTGATACGAGAACACAATTTGGGTAAAAACAAGCTGCAACGCTGCCGGTCTAACAATGTAGTTTGGTTTTACCCGAATGGCATCCCGGTTTCAGCATATTTGGTATACTTGTCCCCTGATGAAGAAAATTGTTATATTGTCGAAACTCAGATTCTTGTTGGGACTTGTACAAAAAAGGCTTCCCTTTTAGACCGGATCAATGTCTCGTGTGTCTGTCTATTCTGAGCCTTTACTGTTAGGCCCAGTGATTAGTAACTAGGACTCATTGCATGAAATGGGACCTGTGCTATAATAGCTCAACTTAGTGGTGAAATAATCCATCTGACCAGTAGCCCATGTGATAAATGTTCCTCTTAGTTGATGCAAAGTCTGCTGATAAAACATACAAGTGGATTTTACAGCTCTGCAGGCAGTGCTACAGTTCATCCCATTGCATTTTAGTCATGGACCTTGTCGACGGGAGAAAGTTGAATAACAGTGAGTTACCGTAGTTTGAGTTCTCAAAGCCCTGCTTTGGACTCTGCTTTGGACGGTGTACGGCAGCAAATGACGCTGCGTTTCATAGAAGTCAATGCCGTGTGCACGCAGGTGTGCCTGCCAGCAAGCAAGTATTAATGCAGAGTTCAGTAATTCCTGGCAGAGGCTGATGAATAATTCAGCAATTACACAGCATCTCAATTTGCCTTTTTACACCACTCATGCAGCCACTGACTGTTGTGTGCTGTATGTGGGGACTGTAATGGAACAACAGGGGGCGCTGCAGCAGATCAAGTCTGAGGTTTGAGGTATGGATTGAGGTACCCTAGCAGAGCAGGAATTCTACCAGTGGGACTGCAAGAGCTGTTGTAGGTCATGTATAAAAAGCTTCTTGTAGAGAGTGAACCAAGGGTTTTCAGAATGAGTCTGTGGCTTAACCACAGTCCAAAAGACAAATAGTTAGAAATCCCTTTTGAGAAAAATGAATTCTGATGATGATTTATGTCGGGGGTTCTCAACTCAGCCCACAGGTTTTCAGGATAGCTGTAATTAGAGTTACCAGATTTTATATGTGAAAAATCTGGACCCATAGACCCACTCCCAGTTCACCCACACCATGCCCCCAGTCCCGCACCCTCAGCCTGTTCTCATTGGTCGGTTGGGCATCCGTGCATGTGACACGATGACATCATGTGCACACATGATGCCAATGTGTTACATTCGCGCATGCATGGATGCCCCCTCCTGACGCTTTTCAAAACCTGGACACAGTGCTGAAGTTTGAAAAGCCGTCCAGATGCCCAGACATGTCCTCTAAATTCGAGTAAATTCAGACATCTGGTAACCCTACTGTAATGAATATGCTTGAGAGAGTGGGATTTGGATCTGGACTTGTAGACCGCCTTTTGCAGTTTTTTAACCACACTCAAAGCGGTTCACATATAGGTACTTCCAGCATTTCCCCATCTATCCTGGTGGGCTCAAAATCTATCTAATGTACCTGGGGCTGTGGAAGATTAAGTGACTTGCCCAAGGTCAAAAGGAGCAGCGCGGGCTTTGAACCCACCAGCCCTAACCACATGCCACACTCTCCTCCGTGCGTGCATATTCAGTGACTGAAAAGCCCTGATTAATGTGAACCTGCAAAGGGTTGATCATCAGCAATGCACCCTCGTTCCTCTTTCACTCCTCCATTTCATACTTCTATGAAAGGTCAGGACATAGTGCTGGAAATGCTCAAACGCCCACCATGACCCGAGAAACCTGCAGCAGGCAGTGTGTGAGCAGCACCAGCCAGCTCCAAGGTTTCAAAGCAATAAAAAGGGAATTTTGCTGCCTGGTGTGCTTTGTCTTTCGATCTGCACTCGCCCTTTACCTTCTTTCTCTTTTTCACTCTTGCTTCCCTTCTCTTCCTTCACGTTTTCTCTTTCCAGGTTCCCGCTTCCAGAAGCCAGTCGCCAACTAAGAACCTGGTGAATGGGAGTCCTTCAAAGTGCCCGCGTTACATGAAGGTGCGGAACTGGGAAACGGGCATGGTGCTCCACGATACCCTGCATTTCAAGAGTGCCATGGTAGGTACAAGGTGGCCCTATTGCAACTCAAGTGTTTCCCAGTTTCTTCTAGCCAGGTACCTCCTAAGTCAAACACATTTCAGTCGAATGCTCCAGATTTCCGAAGTGCTCTGGCAGATCTAACATGTTCTAATTACGAAATTGAAAGTAAAATTACATTTTCTGCCTTGGTTGTTTAGCCATTTTTTTTCAAACCATATTGGTCCAAATGTCGGATTGGTGTTTTTCTCTGCTTTCTCTTTAATTCTTGCCAGAGTCTCTTAACCATTTGCCATTTCTTCTCTCTCCACGTCCATTATTCATCTCCCTTTCCTGTGCCCCTATCTGCTACTACTGCCACCACTTATCATTTCTATAGTGCTAATTAAAACATAAACAGGACAAATAGGGGTGAGGGAATGATAAAACAGACATGGGTACTTGTACAAGTGAGTGGGACTTAAGGAGTTAAAAGCAGCCTGGAAAAAGTAGGCTTTTAGCTTAGATTTGAATACTGCTAGACACAGAGCTTGACGTATGACTCAGGTGCAGCAAGATGGAAGGGACGGAGTCTGGAGGTGAAGGGTACAGATAAGAGATACTTACCCAATGAATGGAGTTCCCAGGGAGGAGTATAAGGAGAGAGAGGAGATACTGAGGAGCTGCAGAGTGAATGCACTTGTAAGTCAATAAAAGGAGTTTGAAATGTGTGCGGAAATGGATAGGGAGGAGAGGGGTAATGTGAGCATCTATGTCCTTTCTCTTCTACCCCATCCACTCATTTCTCCACTCATCCGTTCATTCACTTGCTGCTGCCTTCAATTCCCTGCCAGCCCGCTGCCGTCTCATCTCTGTAGTGGCAAGAAGAAATCGAAACTTTGTCCTTCCCTTCCCTGCCCCCTATCTCTGCACTCATCCACTGCCTCCCTGACACTCCCTGGATGGGGCCAGTTCTGCTTCTCTAAAACAGAAAATTACATCCTAGAGGGCAGGACTGCCAAGAGCTGCCAGCAGCATGTACAAGGCTGTGGCCCTGCACCTTTCAGTTGGCTTGCAGCCACGGTGCTGAGTGAACAGGTAGGCGGCAGGGAAGGGAAGAGCACCGTTTCCATTTCTTCTTTCCGTAGCCTGGCAGATGAGTGAATGGCTGCAGGGAGGGGTTAGAGATTGGGTACAGGTACCTCGTACCAAATGACCCTTGTCCTGATTGCATCAGCTCTTGGTTATTGTAGGTGGACCATTTGTTGATCCAGTAGTGTATATTATTGTTACTAAAAGTGGCAAAACTTTTGCCGTGAGGTTCCTGCTACTTTTAGTCTCAGCATAGGGAGGGAGAAGCATTAGGGTCTGTCAGAGCTAGTATCAAGGAGGTCTGTTAGGACTAAAAGAGGCAAAACTTTATCCTTTCACAAGCTATGAAGGTAGCCTAGAGGTTAGGACAGCTGTCTTTGGCCCTTCTGAGCTGGGTTCAAGACTAATACATTTTCCTGCCGCAGCTATGGGGTAAAATACAAACCTTCCTTAGCTGAAGTGTTTCCTCAAATTTATTATTAGTAATAAGCACATATCCGTGGGGTCTTACCACCTCTACCTCAAAGAATAAGTTTCAAGTTTCAAGTTTTTTTTCACATTTGATGAATCGCCTAATTCGAAATTCTAGGCGATGTACATAATAATATAATATAGAAACTTTAACCTAATTACAAAATCTATTAAGACTCACATGAAAGATAGGGAAGGAGGGTAAAGTTACAATGTGGGAGAAGAAAAAAACAAAAAACCAGGAAAGAACAAAAGGTAGGGTAAAATTTATGAATAAAAATTTATGCGTAAAAATTTATGCATTAAAATTGATTAAAGGCGTCCTTTAGTTAAATTATAAATCAAAGGCGTCCTTAAATAAATAAGATTTTAAAAGCTTTTTAAATGTTAGGATATCACTTTCAATTCTGATGTAATGGGGAAGGGAGTTCCACCATTGTGGCCCTGCGACAGTAAACATTTCAGCTCTTCTTGTTCCGATGACTTTTAATGATGGCACAGTTAATAAATTTTGATTAGATGAGCGCAGAGATCTTTGGGGTGTGTATGGGATAAGTGATTTTAAAATAAATTGTGATTCGCTGAATGTGAGGGTCTTAAAAATTAGGAACATCAGCTTGTAGAGGATCCTATGGTTAACTGGTAACCAATGCGCGTCAATTAATAATGGGGTGACGTGATCGAATTTTTTTGCATTGTAGATTAACTTTATGGCTGTGTTCTGAATGATTTGCAGTCTTCTTTTTGGCTGATATTTAAAAAAAGGGCGTTACAGTAGTCTATTTTAGTTATGATGAATGAATGGATTAAAATCTTTAAAGATGAAGGATAGAGAAATTTGGAAATTGATCTTATCTGTCGAAGTTTGTAGAAACAATGTTTAACAATGGAAGAGATATGTTCATGATAGGATAAGTTATTATCAAGTAGCACTCCAAGAATTTTAACCGTAGGTTCCGTGCTGATAGGTATATTATTAATAAGAAAAGGTTTTATGAGTGAAATATCTTTTTTCCATTTAAATAGAATGGATTTTGTTTTGTTAATATTCAGAGCTAGTTTGTTTGAGTTCAACCAGTTATGTATTAACTCTAATTTTTGATTAATAGAGAAGATGTCAGTGTTGCTTTCGGGATTTACAGGGTGAATCAATTGGATATCATCCGCGTATGAAAAAGGGATGAAACCTATTGCCTGACAAATTTCTAGGAGTGGTGATAAAAAAATGTTAAATAGTAGGGGAGACAAAATGGATCCTTGAGGGATTCCAAAAGTTGAGGTAAAAATAGAAGATTCTTCATTGTTAAATCTAACGGATGAAGTTCGGTTGTTGAAATATGATTTGAACCAATTTAAGACATTCCCGGTTATTCCTTTTTCTTCAAGTCGATGTAGAAGTAGTTCGTGGTCAATTGTATCAAAGGCGGCCGAGATATCTAAGGAAAATAAGACGACAGATCTGTGGTGGTCTAAATAGTATTGAATATTGGATGTTAAACCTATCAGGGAGTATTCTGTGTTATGAAACTTTCTAAATCCAGTTTGATGTGGATGTAACGCATTTGTTTTTTCAAAAAAATCCGAAAGCTGCCCAGGAATAAATGGGTCACAGTAGGCTCAGGAAGACTGCGACATATAACACAGAAACATCCACCTTCACTAATATTACCTCTACAGAATTCCTTCGCTCCACTAGTGCACTGCGATACTCAGGAAAACAGAAGGGAGGTGGGACTGGAACCAATGAAGGAAACTCAAGAGAACAAGAGCACCCTAAGTACAAATAAAAAAGCCAAAAACAGAAAACTATTACTGTTGGGGGATTCCATCATCAGAGGCATTAACCTTGGAACACAGGGCGAGGAGTCCAAAATAGTGAAATGTCTTCCAGGATCCTCAGCTACCAGGAGTTCCAGGCAAATACTGACTATAATTAAGGAAGAAACTAAGGATTTTAACACTGATGTTGTTATCCATCTGGGAACAAATGACCTGGCCAACAACTCCACACTTGCAGCACAGAAAGCTTTTCGAGAGCTTGGTGAGGGCGTGAAACCTTTTGTAAAGACTTTAGCTTTTTCTGAAATACTGCCTGCATATGGAAAAGGAGAGCAAAGAGTGAAAAACACAGAGGACTTTAATAGATGGCTCAGAGCCTGGTGTCATCAAGAAGGCTTCAGGTACATAGGAAGATGGGGAAATACATGAAAGGACAAGAAGCTATATTGCACTGATGGGCTACATATTACTACAGCAGGAAAAAGAAACCTTGCAGAGAAATTTAGACAACATTTTTCTAGGAATTTAAACTAGAAGGTGGGGGTGGTGTATGTACGAAGGACAATTATAGAGACCACCCCCGGCAAAAGAAAAGATGTGATAGTAGTAAAGGCTGCAACATAAGCAATATCAGCAACTCATTTCTTAGTATTGCAACGGAAAGTGAAACGATACAAAAATCCATATGAAAAAGGAGATTATCGCTGAAAAATAGCTGGAAAGCGATGACCACAAATGCTCGCAGTCTAAGCAACAAAGTTCATGATCTGCAAGCCCTGATATTGGAGGCAGATCTAGATATTGTTGCTATCACAGAGACATGGTTCAGTGAATCACATGGATGGGATGCAAACATACCGGGATATAATCTTTTTAGGAAGGACAGAGATGGTCATAAAGGTGGAGGAGTAGCTCTCTATGTAAAGATCAATATCCAAGCGACCGAAATGCAAGGGACCTGGGGAGAGGAAGAAGCGATATGGATTGCTCTGAAAAGAGAAGATGGAACTTCTATCTACGTGGGTGTAGTCTACAGACCTCCGACTCAATCGCAGCAAATTGATAAGGATCTGATTGTGGATATCCAAAAGTTTGGAAGGAAAGAGGAGGTTCTGCTGTTGGGAGATTTCAACCTGCCGGATGCGGACTGGAATGTTCCGTCTGCGGAATCGGAAAGAAGTAGGGAGATTGTGGATGCCTTTCAAGAGGCTCTGCTCAGACAAATGGTGACGGAACCCACAAGGGAAAAAGCGATATTGGATCTGGTCCTCACAAATGGAGAGAGTATCTCTAAAGTTCGAGTGGGTGCTCACCTGGGTAGTAGCGATCATCAAACGGTTTGGTTTGATATAACGGCTAAAGTGGAGAGCGGCCGCACGATACTTAAAGTCCTAGATTTCAAACGTATGGACTTTAATGCAATGGGAAAGTACCTGAAGAAAGAGCTGTTAGGATGGGAGGACATAAGAGAAGTGGAAAGACAGTGGTCTAAGCTGAAAGGAGCGATAAAAATGGCTACGGACCTTTATGTGAAGAAAATCAATAAAAACAAGAGAAAAAGGAAGCCGATATGGTTCTCCAACCTAGTGGCTGAGAAAATAAAGGCGAAAGAGTTGGCGTTCATGAAATATAAAAAAACCCAAGAAGAGGAGAGCAGAAAGGACTACAGGGTGAAACTGAAAGAAGCTAATAGAGAGATACGTTTGGCGAAGGCACAGGCGGAAGAACAAATGGCTAAAAATGTAAAAAAGGGAGATAAAAATTTTTTCAGATATATTAGTGAAAGGAGGAAGATAAAAAATGAAATTGCTAGGCTAAAAGATGCTGGGAACAAATATGTGGAGAGTGATGAGGAGAAAGCAAACGTGCTAAACAAATACTTCTGTTCTGTGTTCACAGAAGAAAATCCTGGAGAAGGACCGAGATTGTCTGGCAAAGTTACACGAGAAAATGGAGTAGATTCTGCGCCGTTCACGGAGGAGGGTGTTTATGAGCAACTTGAAAAACTGAAGGTGGACAAAGCGATGGGACCAGACGGGATCCATCCCAGGATACTAAGGGAGCTCAGAGAGGTTCTGGCGAGTCCTATTAAAGACTTGTTCAACAAATCTCTGGAGACGGGAGTGATTCCTGGGGATTGGAGGAGAGCGGGTGTGGTCCCTATTCATAAAAGTGGTCACAGGGATGAAGCAGGAAACTACAGGCCGGTGAGCCTCACTTCAGTTGTTGGAAAAATAATGGAAGTGTTGCTGAAAGAAAGGATAGTGTATTTCCTTGAATCTAATGGGTTACAGGATCCGAGGCAACATGGCTTTACAAAAGGTAAATCATGCCAAACGAACCTGATTGAATTTTTTGATTGGGTGACCAGAGAGCTGGATCGAGGACATATGCTAGATGTAATTTACTTGGATTTCAGCAAACCCTTTGATACAGTTCCTCATAGGAGGCTGTTGAACAAACTTGAAGGGCTGAAGTTAGGACCCAAAGTGGTGAACTGGGTCAGAAACTGGCTGTCGGACAGACGCCAGAGGGTGGTGGTTAATGGAAGTCGCTCGAAGGAAGGAAAGGTGACTAGTGGAGTCCCTCAGGGTTCGGTGCTGGGGCCAATCCTGTTCAATATGTATGTAAGTGACATTGCTGAAGGGTTAGAAGGAAAAGTGTGCCTTTTTGCAGATGATACCAAGATTTGTAACAGAGTAGACACCGAAGAGGGAGTGGAAAATATGAAAAAGGATCTGCAAAAGTTAGAGGAATGGTCTAATGCCTGGCAACTAAAATTCAATGCAAAGAAATGCAGAGTAATGCATTTGGGGATTAATAATAGGAAGGAACCGTATATGCTGGGAGGAGAGAAGCTGATATGCATGGACGGGGAGAGGGACCTTGGGGTGATAGTGTCCCAAGATCTAAAGGCGAAAAAACAGTGTGACAAGGCAGTGGCTGCTGCCAGAAGGATTCTGGGCTGTATAAAGAGAGGCGTAGTCAGTAGAAGGAAGAAGGTGTTGATGCCCCTGTACAGGTCATTGGTGAGGCCCCACTTGGAGTATTGTGTTCAGTTTTGGAGACCGTATCTGGCGAAAGACGTAAGAAGACTTGAGACGGTCCAGAGGAGGGCGACGAAAATGATAGGAGGCTTGCGCCAGAAGACGTATGAGGAGAGACTGGAAGCCCTGAATATGTATACCCTAGAGGAAAGGAGAGACAGGGGAGATATGATTCAGACGTTCAAATACTTAAAGGGTATTAATGTAGAACTAAATCTTTTCCAGAGAAAGGAAAATGGTAAAACCAGAGGACATAATTTGAGGTTGAGGGGTGGTAGATTCAGGGGCAATGTTAGGAAATTCTACTTTACGGAGAGGGTGGTGGATGCCTGGAATGCGCTCCCGAGAGAGGTGGTGGAGAGTAAAACTGTGACTGAGTTCAAAGAAGCGTGGGATGAACACAGAAGATTTAGAATCAGAAAATAATATTCAAGATTGAACTAGGCCAGTTACTGGGCAGACTTGTACGGTCTGCGTCTGTGTATGGCCGTTTGGAGGAGGATGGGCAGGGGAGGGCTTCAATGGCTGGGAGGGTGTAGATGGGCTGGAGTAAGTCTTAACAGAGATTTTGGCAGTTGGAACCCAAGCACAGTACCGGGTAAAGCTTTGGATTCTCGCCCAGAAATAGCTAAGAAGAAAAAATAAAAAAAAAATTTAAATTGAATCAGGTTGGGCAGACCGGATGGACCATTCGGGTCTTTATCTGCCGTCATCTACTATGTTACTATGGGTCAGAAATGGCAACAGTTAGAGGGGCTAATGCGCGGACCTGCAGACTTGAAATCTGAAACCTCAGCTGTCAGTAAATGAAGATTTTTAAGGACGTGCAGTTAAGATCCGCAAGGTCTGTGTTTTCCCCCTTCCCGCCTTCCTTCAATAGCAATTACCCTACTTCTAGAAATGCTGGAAATTGTGACATTTTAGAGTACAACAGGCAGATCTGAAGATCCCTTGAAGGTTTCCTCAACTTTAGGAAAGCAATAAAAACCTCTTTCTTCCCCTAACTCCCCCACCCACAACCAATAGATTACAAAGAAATGTATATTGATACAAGATGTGTCGCGTTAGAATAAAACCCTGCCCCATAACTATGGCAAATTGTAACCCCTAAACTGTATATTATATTTAAGAACATAAGAATTGCCGCTGCTGGGTCAGACCAGTGGTCAATTGCGCCCAGCAGTCCGCTCATGCGGCGGTCCTTAGGTCAAAGACCGGTGCCCTGAGACTAGCCTTACCTGCGTAGATTCTGGTTCAGCAGGAACTTGTCCAACTTTGTCTTGAATCTCTGGAGGGTGTTTTCCCCTACGACAGCCTCCGGAAGAGCATTCCAGTTTTCTACCACTCTCTGGGTGAAGAAGAACTTCCTTATGTTCGTACGGAATCTATCCCCTTATGAACTTAAGGAAGTTCTTCTTCACCTAGAGAGTGGTAGAAAACTGGAACGCTCTTCCGGAGGCTGTCGTAGGGGAAAACACCCTCCAGGGATTCAAGACAAAGTTGGACAAGTTCCTGCTCAACTGGAAAGTACGCAGGTGAGGCTGGGCTTATTTAGAGCACTGGTCTTTGAGCTGGGGGCCGCCGCGTGAGCGGACTTCTGGGCACGATGGACCACTAGTTTGACCCAGCAGCTGTAATTCCTATGTTCTCATATATAATATACAGTTTAGGGGTTACAATTTGCCATAGTTATGGGGCAGGATTTTATCCTAACGCGACACATACCGAAGATCTTGTATCAATATACATTTCTTTGTAATCTATTGGTCGTGGGCGGGGGAGTTAGGGGAAGAGGGAGGTTTTTATTGCTTTCCTTAACCTGTAACCCATTCTGAGCTCTTTGGGGAGACTGGGATAGAAAACGAAAAGAATACTAAATACGTATTGGGGTGCTCTTAACTCCCACATCTGCAAAAATGGGGGGAGGGGGGAAGAATCGATAGAGGTCTACCCTATCCGGATCAGAGATGGTGTAGCCTGGGACCCAAAACAGAGGTCAGGGCTAGTGTGGCTTTTCTCCGTCGTTTTCCTTCCCGTTTTTCAGAAGATTCATTCAGTGCTAGCAATGCCTCGATGCTCCCTAGTCACAAACGTGCCAGGATAGTTTATGATGAGGTTTTCATAAGTTGCTCTCCATGGAGCATTTTGCGGAAGCGCATGACTGAACTTCATGAGGCAGTTGATTACCTAAACTTCCTCGTATAATCCCATCGCTCTATCACCAGGACTGGTTCATGGAATCTATTACCATCCGTTAACTTAATCCACAAAGGCGGAGGGATGGGAAGACAGCACCAGTTGTGTGCTTTTCTCTGGCTTTATAGTTTCAAGTTTAATAGAATTTGATTTTTACGCAATGTCATATATTTCAATGCGTATAACATGTTTCCGTTACATAAAAAGAAAACAGGGTGGACAAAATAAGATAAGATAAGACATTACATACAGATCATTTTTGTTCTATTACAAACTAATACAAACTGGTACAAATGGATAATGGGAGGGACTACAATTTATAGGGAAAAAAAAGGGAACATTTAAGGTAAGAACACAGAGGATGGGATCGCTTAAGAAAAGGTGTAAAATGAATAGAATGAAGATACTTTAATAATTTGTATAGTAAATTCAATTAGGATCTGAGGATATTGATTTAGATTAATTGAACAGTCTATGTGTTAATAGCCTCTTTATAAGAAAAGGTTTTAAGGAGCGCTTAAATTTTCTAATTTGATGACCTATTCGTTTAATTCATTAGGGTCAAGATATTATATTTAACTGATTACTCTATCTATATATTGAATGCATCTTTATAAAGAAAGCCTTTTAAGGCACGCTTGAATTTGTCTAAGGATGGTTCGCCACGTAAGTAAATTGGCAAATTATTCCACCTCTGGGGAGCTAATACTGAAAAGATGGTTGCTCTTCTGGTCCCAATTATTTTCAAAGAAGGAAGAGTTAGTAAGTTTTGTTGTGTTGATCTGAGTGTCCTAAATGGAGAGTAAGGTATTAAGAGTCGATCCAAGAATATCGGCACGTGGAATTGTTGAATTTATTCTATCAAGTTTCAAGTTTCAAGTTTATTCAATATTTGATTGATCGCCTATCATAATTACTAAGCGATTTACATATACAGAAAAATACAGGATAAAACCATAACAATAATATAAATAAAAACATAAAAATCATTAAAATACTAGACAAATTACTACAGGAAACACTAGGATAGAGGGGAAAGAAATACAATTTATAATAGGAAAGGAGAGAACATTGAGGGTAAATTACAAAAGGATGGGGAAAAACGAAATAAATTTATAAAAGAAATCTTCAAGTGACTGGAATGAATGGAAGTAATAAAGAGCAATTAGCATTTCAATTAAGTATTGAAAGCGTCTTTAAAAAGAAAGCTCTTAAGTTGTGTAATAGGTAACCAGTGTGCAGTTTGTATTCATATTTTTTTGAATTCTTAATAATTTTTATTGCTGTATTTTGTATTATCTGTAATCTTCTACCATCGAAATATAATTTTTTAAAATACGGATGAGCAAATGTTAAGAACATAACATGAGAATTACCGCTGCTGGTTCAGACCAGTGGTCCATCATGCCATCAAAGACCAGCGCCCTAACTGAGACTAGCCCTGCCTGCGTACGCTCTTGTTCTCCAGGAACTTGTCTAACTTTGTCTTGAATACAGTAGATCTACGGTTTCTGCTTCAGTTTAGTTTACAGTCTGGAGACCTGGATGAGTTGATTTTATGACCCACTGGACCTAATTTTAAAAGATGATGTGTATTTTAGGGATGACGTACAGGACTAACGGGTTTATTTCCCTTATTAACATAGCCAAGTGTAAATGAGCTCTTGGTATACTGCAGTGTAAATCTATTTGAAAACATCACAGCAAAAGATTTACCTTCTCCTTCCTATGATCTGGACAGTTTTTCAGATTTGTGCTTGTGCATTTTGAGCTCATAGACCTAATTATGCAGCTCGTTGCCTATTTTTGCATGCATTTCATGACACCGTTCATAACACTTAAAGGGAATATGCAGTAATGTGTACAAAAGAAATATTTGTACATTCACAGGTTGGTGGACATCAGTACAAGGTATTTCTATTCTCCCTTTGCTCCTGGAGCCAGAGCCAGCTTTTTCTGCACCTGGGGCAATTAGTCATGACGTCCTCTATTTGAGTTTAGTTTAATTGTAAGGGTGGCGGGGGAGTTATACGGAGCAGTGGCGCTGGGTCTTCTCAGGATCTGCTGGGGCTACAGGTTCTGCCAGTCACGGTGGTGATGGGAAAGTCAGACGTTGGAGTGGCGCTGGGGGAGGGCAAGCTCAAGTGACCTTTTCACACATCATGCCTGCCATCGCATCACAATCTTTCCCCTGCCTTTGAGCAAAAATCCCAAGGGCATTCTAAGCATAAAGAAAGCTTCCAGCCCAGTAAAACCACCGCTGGAAGTGACAGCATTATTCAACAAATAATTCTGAATGGCAATAAAGTCTGAATTCAGTACAAGATTGGAAAGGTTCTCACTCGAAAACTGATACCTCCAGCTCTTTAATGCACACGTCTTGGCAGCATGGTATTTTTCGTTACGACTACTATTTATCATTTCTATAGCGCTGAGAGGCGTACGCAGCGCTGTACATTTAAAATTCAATAGACAGTCCCTGCTAAGAAGAGCTTACAATCTAATTTAGACAGACAGGACATCTCAGGGTTGGGGAGTTTCTGGCAGAAGGAATGACAGTGAGTGGGAGTGGGCTTTCAGCTTGGATTTGAAGACCACTAGACACAGAGCATGATGATTGACTCTGGCAGCCTGTTCCAGGCATATGGCACAGCACGGAAGAATGCTGGCCCCTCTTACATCCCAGTGGCTTGTTATGTGGGGTTTTCTTTTGGACATGTTTTTTCCAAAAGATATTTACATTGAGCACAAAAGAAGGTAGACATTTTGCAGTTTTAAAACTGGCCATTTTTGGTATTGGATTTTTGTGCATGATCTGCCAAACGTCTAAAGTCAGATTGAAACATCAGATCAAAAATACCCCTCCAGGCCTCTTAGTTTTACTAGTCTCACTTATCTTACAATTCCTAGTTATACAATATACCTTGCGCAAAGTCCTCAAAGATTTGAATGGTTTATTAGATTCAGGATTTATTTCCATGGTTCTGGGTTGCTACTGGGACTCCTTTAGATACCAGACCATCCGGGTTTTACTTCCATTGCTTTCAAAGAATGTAAAACCCTAATGCCTCAATCCATCCTCCTTTTTCTGGAGCCATATGGTATCCCTTTGTTAGATAACTCTGATTTCTGTAGCCAATAAGAAAGTCTGTTCATAGGATGCACATCAGTGCTGTGCTTTTAAGAATGGGTGTATTGGACAGTGAAGGGCTGAGCTTGCTAAGGGAATCACTGTCCTCTCTTTTCTCAGCCAACAGCATGTACAGAAGAGATCTGTATGGGTTCGGTGATGACACCTTCTCAGCACATTCGCAAACCAGAAGATATACGAACAAAAGAGGACCTGCTCCCCCTGGCCAAAGACTTCATTGATCAATACTATTCATCTATTAAAAGGTGAGTCTCTGAGGGCAGAGAGTCAATGCCTTAGAAGTGCATAGAACAGCTAATTGCTCCATAGGCACACACGCACACTGTGGTGGTTACTCTGTATGTCAAAATAAATGGATTCCTCATTCTTTTTCCTGCTGTCCAGCCTGTTCCGGGTTACATTGTGTTGCTGTTTCCACACATGGTGTGCTATTCCTATAGCAAAACAACAAGAAAATTGACCCTATTCCCTCCCCAAAGACACGACCAAGAAACAAAAGGCTTGTGGAGAGTTGATGTCCAAGATGAAGACTTTATTAAGCAAGTAAATAATCCACATAAAAACATCTAGGGCCTGAACCAGTGGAAACATATGCACCCAACATGGTCCGTGTTTCGACATAATTGTCTTCTTCAGGGGTCTCTATTGGTCCTATAAACAGGCTTGGGAATTAATTAAAATGAAAATCTCTGCGCTAGGAGACAAAATCAAAGCAAAAGTTTGCCTCCTAGCGGAGATTTTCATTTTAATTAATCCCAAGCCTGTTTATAGGACCAATAGAGACCCCTGAAGAAGACAATTGTGTCGAAACACGGACCATGTTGGGTGCATATGTTTCCAGTGGTTCAGGCCATAGATGTTTTTATGTGGATTATTTATTTGTTTAATAAAGCCTTCATCTTGGACATCAACTCTCCACATTCTTGGTTGTGTGCTATTCCTATAGATCAGGAGGGACAAAACTCTTGCTTCGATAAGGAAGCCTTAGTGACTGATGAAAGAGGAGCAGTGGAATTAGTTTCTGAGGAAGCTACATTTGTGCAGCAGGTTATAACAGGCCCTGACACACCATTGGTGGTCTTAATAGGTCTCTCTGTTTTGGTCGGTGGCAGTGCGAGGATGCACTGGGTTGCATCTACACTAGGCTCCTTTAGTGGGTTTGGGGCACTGTCGAGTTGTAGCAGCACCAGGGCCTAAAGTTGAGTGGTAACTGATTTGGTTCTCTCCCTTGTTTTTCTTGCATGAGCAGATTTGACTCCAAAGCTCACAAAGAGAGACTTGAAGAGGTGACCAAGGAGATTGAAGCAACAAGCACATACCAGCTGAAAGATACAGAGCTCATTTATGGGGCAAAGCATGCCTGGAGGAATGCTTCTCGATGCGTTGGGAGGATACAATGGTCCAAATTGCAGGTAAGGTACCCACTGTTAGATGAACCACTGGTTCTAGGACCCAACAGTGCGATCATTCAGAAAAATCCTTGTGAAGTGCTTGATGGGATTTGATATAATGAAATCAAAGAGTATTTTGTACCTGAAGCAGTGGAGGGTTAAGTGACTTGCCCAAAGTCACAAGGAGCAGCAATGGGAATCATAGAAACATGACAGCAGATAAAGGCCAAATGGCCCATCCACAGCATCCACTATCTCCTCCTCTCCCACTGAGAGTGCAGGCCACTGCACTAACCACAAGGCTAATTTTATTTGCCTTGGATGTTGGAGATGCACCAGGTCTTCCAAACTAGGAGGAAGCCTCAGCAATGCCAGATATATCCCCCTTTAGCAGGAGGAGTCTGATTCAACACGCCACCCTCGCTCTTTCACTTATCAGTTTGACTCCTTAGAGGTAACTTTAAAAAGAGAACATATGAATCACAAAATATTCATGGATTAGATTCCAAAAATAAGCCCCTGAATATTAAATTCAGAATGTAGCTTTTAATACCATCTGCTGACAGTTCTTTTATTTACTTGTAACTGGGAATTTATATTAAACAACACAATCACAAAGTGTACAGTTTTTTCAGAATCCACTAGGTCGGACTAGGCATCCAGCTCTGACGTGGCCTGGATGGGTCCCAAAAAGTAGATGATGTTTCTCATAACCTTGTCCCCAGGCATAGCGATACCTTTCCCAAATCGACTTCTGGACTTTCCCTCCAACCCTCTTTGGAGCCCTGCGATGCCGGTTGCCTTGGCTACGTTCCGGGCAAAACAGATACTTCTTCAGCTGGTTCCTACTTTCTTGGAGAATCCTCCAGTTTGTGTGTTGTTTTCAAGGTTTCATAAACTTCTATCGTATCCGTCTGTCATCTCTCTTTCAAGCCTTTCTTCATAGGGGAGGTGTTTTAACCCAGGGGTGGGCAACTCCAGTCCTCGAGGGCCGGAATCCAGTCGGGTTTTCAGGATTCCCCCAATGAATATGCATAAACAAAATACCCAAATAAGAGCTATGTTTCACACATAATTCATCATTTAATATAATAATATAGCACCATCAAAACCTTACAAACATATTATAACATTATTTCATACTAAACATACACACAATTATTCTCCCAAACGGTGACGCTCCCCCAGTCTATCCAACACCTAGAAAAAATTAAAATTCATGAAAAGTTCATCCTTTCAATAAACCACCATATTCAGGGCCTAATCTTCTTATCTGTATCCGTTCTCAATTATCTTCTGCACACTGTTGTCTACTGGATTTCCCTCCACTTTTATTCAATCAGACTTGATCTTTGAGAACATTTTAGCATGAATATGCATGAGATCTATTTGCATGCACTGCTTTCAATGCATATGCATTGGGGAAATCCTGAAAACCCAACTGGATTCCGGCCCTCGAGAACCGGAGTTGCCCACCCCTGTTCTAACCCCTTCACTCTTTTTGTTGCCCTTCCCAAAACCTTTTCTAGTTCCACTATATCCTTTTTGAGGTGGGCTAGCTAGAACGGTGTGTGATTGGATCATGGGCCTATCAGGGCCATGTCGGCTTTCTTCTTCATTCCCTTTTGAATAATGTTTATGTTTATGTAAATCTTTATATACAATGAAAAAACTATTTAGGAGACTACTCAAATTAAATATCAAATTCGGGTAGGGGGGAAGGGGATGGAATCAAGGGGGGTGTAGAAAGGAATGGATTAGTTCTTATGGAAATTTAATTTGGAGGAATGATATAAATATGTATGGAAATATTATTATTGTGAATCTAATTGTAATGAATATCTCTTTGTATTATATTATTGTATTTTTACTTGATTCCTTCAATAAAATTGTTATAAATTAAATACCGAATTCCCAAAACCTAGCAGTAATTCATGCAAACTTAAAACAAAAACATAACAAAACAAAATAACATAGAACATAAATTTTTTTTACACTTTAATTTATAATATTTTATTGAATGAAATAATTAAATATAATATAATGCAAATAGATTTTCATTTCAAATAGATTCACAATTATGATATTTTCATATATATTTCTATCATTCTTCCAAAATATATTTCCAAATGACCCATATCAATCCCCCACTCCCTTCCCCCCATTCCCCCTCCTATTAACATTGTATTGAAGTAATTGATCAAATTATAATATTTATATCATTCCTTCAATATACATTTCTAATTAACCTACTCCATCCAACCCCTGCACCCCCTATTCCCCCCCCCCCGAATGGAAGATGACACGTATTACCAGGTATTGCAATGCTATAAATGTTTCCAAAGCTTCAATGTAAAATATTAATAATCATACTTCACGTTCTAGAGGAAAGATTTTGAATATATGGGTCCCAAATTTTCAAAAAGAAACATGTACGTCTAAGAAACTTACAAACATCCTTAACTTCAAATAAAATTAAACGATGGAGTTGGTTCCTCCAATGCCAAAAACTAGGAGGATCTTTCTGTAACCAATATTGCAAAATACATTTGTGAGCAATCATGCATGCCTTTTGAAATCAAATGCATCTACCTTGTCCATATACCCCACAAGCAGCAGCTTTACCAAATAACACCCCGCTTGGAGACTCGATTGACAATCCCATAATGAACCTAAATATAATAGGATGGCAGACCAGAATGACTTGATAAGAGGACATTGCCACAATGCAATTAAAATTTGCTCAGTCAGAACCAGTGCATTATATGGATGTTATTCAAGCATCATAGCACGCCCTACCTGCTTGCCAATATTATTGCTAGATTGTCACACTCGATATTCATTAATTGCAGATCAAAACTTAGCTCATCTCTGTGCTGTAAGAGTGTTTTCAGGCGGTAAGGCAGAATGCTGTCCATTTAAAGATGAACCGCTGCCAGGATAACCCACGTGATCAATTAATTAAAACCCTCAAAGGGATAATCCATGTCCCATAAGAGAAAATGTTAAAAATTCCTGTGCAAAAATCTTCAAACAATCCACGATAGCAGCCAAAAAGGATCAATCCAAATTATGAAAAGAACTCCATTTAAACAGAAAAGAAATAACATTTCTAATACATAATATCCTATAACAGCCAAATTAATAAAATTAAAAATTCATTAGTTACCTATACAAATTACAAAAATGTATAAATGCAGCCTGCAGTCCCTAGGTTCTACTTGCGCCCAGGACACTTCATTTATTGACCACTGCGATTCTTAACTTCAAACTCTAGGATGGAGGGTTAAGTGACTTAGTCAGACTCACAGGGAGCAGCAGTGGGAACTGAGCTCAGGCTCCTCCCTCACTCTTTGGATCACCTGAAAGGCAAATGGCCAGCTCTTAACTTATGTTTACAATGCTGGGCACACAATAAGGAGGCCATAGGGCTCCAGAGCAAGGAGGACGGATCGAGATATCCGGGTTTTACTTCCATTGCTGATGTCTCAATCCATCCTTCTCTTTCTGGAGCCATATGGTAACCTTAGATCAGGGGTGGGCAACTCTGGTCCTCGAGGGCCGGAATCCAGTCGGGCTTTCAGGATTTCCCCAATGAATATGCATTGAGAGCAGTACATGCAAATAGATATCATGCATATTCATTGGGGAAATCCTGAAAGCCCGACTGGATTCCGGCCCTTGAGACTGAGTTGCCCACCCCTGCCCTAGATGTACTGCAACTAGGGCTTGTATTACAGATTGAAGGAGCCTATTTAATAAAGTGCATTAGCAGTTGGCGGTTGATTTTTGTGCACTTAGGCCCCGATTCTCTAACTAGCGCTGGTAGGTGCCCAAGCTGAGTAACAAATGCTGTTTAAACGTTTTTAACTGAGTTTCCAGGTGCGTACTGATGCCTAAAAACTCAGCACCATAATTGTGCCTCCATAGGCGCTTCAGGCAGCCCTAATGCCACTGTGGATGTGGCTAATGCCAGAAGTGGCATTAGATGACCTAAAGCATCTACGGAGGCGTGATTCATTCCAAAGGTAGACGCTGGTAATGTAGGCCTGGAAAACCCTGGCCTAGGTTTCTGGCACCCACCTTTGTTGAAGGTGTGATTCTGTACCTGATTGACACAGCGCCAGTTACAGAATCTGGGCCTTAGTAAATATCGTTAACATAGTAAATGACAGCAATTAAAGACCTAAATGGTCCATCCAGTCTGCCCAACTGTACCCACTCTTTAAATTACTGATTTAATTTAAACTGTCCTTTTCCCTAGATATTTCTGGGCCAGAACCCAAAGCTCTGCCTGATACTGTGGTACCTAATGCTTAGGTTCCATCTACTGAAGTCTCCGTTAAAGCTCACTCCATGCATTGAATTCCACGCTAAATACCTAACATGGCATTTTATGTTAAGGGCAACGAAGATGGCAGGCACAGACTAGGCCATACCATACCGATTCTTGTATCCCAAAAATGTCAACTAGGAATCATTGCAGCTTACATAATATTAGAAATGATACAGAGGTATAGACTTCTTACACATGAATACGTTATAGCAGGTCAGTGCAGTGAAGTGAATAGATGCGTTTTCAGTGCCTTCCTGATTTGAAAGGATGTGGAAAGTAGTTGTAGGCTGCTTGGAAGTTCGTTCCAGGCTTTGGGTCCTTGGAATTCAAAGGTGGCCTTGAAGAGAGCTTTTCTCCAGACCTGGTGTGGGGAAGGGTGGCAGCTTCCAGCATTGAATTGTCCTCGAGTCGTTGAAAGACTGTAAGACCAGCTGAGTTTTCTCTGTATATGGCTTTATGGACCATACATGCAATTTAGAACTGAACCCTGCCTTTGACTGGTAGCCAGTGTAATTCTTTTTCTCTGCAATGCGGCAGTAGAGGGAGTTACAGTAGTCCAAGAAGGGGAGGAGGACTGCTGGGGCCACTGTCGAAGTTTTTCGGGCTTAGGGCTGATCTGATTGTTCTCAACTGTCTTAATCGAAAGAAGACCTTCTTAACCAGTGAGTTGACTTGGTCTCTCATGGTCAGTTATGAGTTGAGTATTACGATGGGAATTATTGTAACACATGTTACAGGCAGTAGCAGGTTGTAACTATGGTACTTCACCAGCGCAATCAACAGCTCCAACCCGCTGCTCACGCCAACCTCGGCGCTCCCATCTGATGTTACTTTCAGGCCCTGCGGCTAGGAAGTGACGTCAGAGGAATAGCCAACACCGGCGCAGGCAGCAAGTTGGAGGATACTGATCATGCCGGGGGAGGGGGGGGAAGGGAAGGGGTGCGCGTGTGGCAGGGGGTGGAGAAGAGGGTGAGGGGGATGCCACTGCTCCGGGCACCTCCACCCTCACTACGCCAATGCACTACGTTAGGTTATATCCCAAAAAAGGATGCAACTTCTTCACCAAAGAAAGGCTACAACATTTGGTACTACGTGAGAAATCTGACTCTAAATTTAGGTGTGAATCCACATAAAACCTAATTCTCTTACCATTTTAGACAGTTAAAATGTACCTGAATTTCTCTGTAATTGTACAACACTTTCATGTGGATGGTGCAAACTAAAACAGCCCATGCACAGGCAAGAAGCCCTAAACTCAAGGGAGGAAAGCCCTCCCACCTCACAATGGTAGTGTAAGAAGGTCAGGCAAAAACCTCTGCACTAGACCTGAAATCATTCTGATTAATACATGGAAATGATCCAAAACAATCTTTATGATCCTGATTGGGATTTTTCTTAACTCAAAGGATTCGTAATCATAGATGAACGCTTGAAAACCAAGACCGTGTCTATGCCCCCGAGGAATGCAAAGACGCATTCAACAAAAGTAGAAATAAGCAAGACCCTTGGGGACTGCAAGGCACACTTTAAAAATATTCATCAACAATTACTGCTGCAATTTCATCGTGCAAAGAAAAAAAGAATCTACCCAATGTAAGACTGTGCTAGATATACCAGGCTATTGACATCTTGCCAAGAAAACGGTGTTACACACCAGATGAAATGCTTATGGTAAATCCAGGAAAATCAGGAACCCTGACCACGTAGCATAGAATCTCCTTCTGGACAGTCATCTAGTCATCTAGCAGCATGAGAAAAGGTTCAAAGAAGAGCGACCAAGATGGTAAAGGGGATGGAACTCTTTTCGTATGAGGAAAGACTAAAAGGTTAGGGCTCTTCAGCTTGGAAAAGAGACAGCTGAAGTCCAGAGAAGAGCGACTAAGATGGTTACAGGGATGGAGGAGTTGCTGTACAGCGAAAGATTAGAGAAACTCGGCCTTTTCTCCCTCGAACAGAGGAGATTGAGAGGGGACATGATTGAAACATTCAAGGTACTGAAGGGAATAGACTTGGTGGAAAAGGACAGGTTGTTCACTCTCTCCAAGGTAGGGAGAACGAGAGGGCACTCTCTAAAATTGAAAGGGGATAGATTCCATGCGAACGTGAGGAAGTTCTTCTTCACCCAGAGAGTGGTAGAAAACTGGAACACTCTTCCGGAGTCTGTCAAAGGGAAAAACACCCTCCAGGGATTCAAGACCAAGCTCGACAATGTACGCAGGTAGAGCTAGTCTCATGGCGCTGGTCTTTAACCAGAGGGCCGCCGCGTGAGTGGACTGCTGGGCATGATGGACCACTGGTCTGACCCAGCAGCGGCAATTCTTATGTTCTTATATTCTACAAAATCCTGAGTGGATCAATTTTTCACTCCGTCAAAAATTACAACGACTAGAGCAGTGATTCCCAACCCTGTCCTGGAGGACACCAGCCAGTCAGGTTTTCGGGATAACCCTAATGAATATGCATGGGACAGATTTGCATGCCTGCCACCTCCATGATATGGACATCTCTGTTATGCGTATTCGTTAGGGCTATCCTGAAAACCTGACTGGCTGGTGGTCCTCCAGGACAAGGTTGGGAACCACTGGACTAGAGGACACTCAATGAAGTTACAGGGAAATACTTTTAAAACCAATAGGGAGGAAATATTTTTTCACTCAGAGAATAGTTAAGCTCTGGAACGCATTGCCAGAGGTTGTGGTAAGAGCGGATAGCGTAGCTGGTTTTAAGAAAGGTTTGGACAAGTTCCTGGAGGAAAAGTCCATAGTCTGTTATTAAGACATGAGGGAAGCCACTGCTTGCCCTGGATTGGTAGCATGGAATATTGCTCCTTGGGTTTTGACCAGGTACTAGGGACCTGGATTGGCCACCATGAGAATGGGCTACTGGGCTTGATGGACCATTGGTCTGACTCAGTAAGGCTAGTCTTATGTTCTTATCAACACTGTCTCAGTGCCATGGCCTATGCTGAAGCTTGCTTGAGAGAATCCAGTATCTCCACATCTTCTAAAAAGGAAGTCAAATTGGCAATACACGGAATGAGTTTTGCTGAAAAATTCTAAACATCATAACTTATGGTAAATGACAGCAGATAAAAGACCTGAATGGGCCATCCAGTCTGTCCTATTGTTACACGCATTATAAATTCATGACAAAATTGTCTTTTTTCTTTCTGGGCTATAGATATTATAAGTCCACCTGGTACTGTCCTTAGGTTGCCTTCGAAGCTCACTCCAGCCTATGCAAACCATCTCATCATTTGTGGGTTTCAGACTGTGAAAGTCTGTTGCAAATTGCTGGGGCTCCCATCGAAGCCCTCCCAAGCCCATGCTAAACCGAATTGCCATATATGGGACACTAGTCACAAGATGAACGCAGTGGCCAGTAGCCAACTATTCTATGCCTTCCTCCCCTGCTAGGAGCAAACAAACTCACTCAGATGCCTGGAACATTGTGATACTTATCTGTTATTATTTGCAAGCGATAGGTCAGGCAAGGTGGACAGTCGGGTAGGGCTGTTAGCAACCTGGCACTCAGTTGCACGGGAACAGCTCAGACTCCCATGCTGCTCAGCTCCAGGGGAATTGGTGGAGAGGTGGTAGAACGCTACACACACAGGCCCTGAAATCCCTCTTTCTGCCTGTAATCTGGTGCGATGCAGGTGTGTCTGTATCCAAAAGTCCCGAGAAAATGTTCCAAAACGCTAAGAATTTACAATCGGCATTAAACTTCCCGTACGCCTCAGCAGCAATTCAAGATGTACAAAACCATATTTTTCACAGATGCATAAGTTGGATATGTCTTTCCCGGGGAAGAAGAGACGGGTATGTTTGGTCTAACAGTGTCTGCATGTGCTATCCACTACTGATAAGAGAAATATGCAAGAAAAACATCTAGGAAATCGCTTTCTAAAGCAGAAAATACGGAGGGAGAGAAACACTGGTAAACAGTAAAGTCATACTAGCTTTCAGCTTTGGCCCTCAGTCTAACATTTCCCTAGAATGACCATCAAGTTTCTTGTTGTTTGATATACTGCTTATAACAACCTAAGTGGTTTACATTAAAATAAAGTTTTTTTAAAAATGTACTTACACGGGAAGTTAACACAAACTCTTTAAAGATCGAGAGGGAGACTTCACATGAGACAGAAGGGGATCTGCAAGGGTTATATTGTACAGGGTGGGGGGGAGGGAGGAAAAAAACGTACTATAATCATGATAATTCTCAGAGGTTTTCTTAGTTTTTTAAAAGTAGGGATAATGATGGAAAGTGGCGTAGTGAGGGCAGTAGCACCCCCATGTCCTCCTCTCCACTCCTCCTCCACCCCGTTCACCGTGATCAGCTTCTCCAGCCAGCTGCTCGTGCTGGCATCGGCTTTCCCTCTGACATCACTTCTTGGCACCTTGACTCAGAAGTGATGTCAGAGGGAGTCAGGCTAGGATAGTTGCGGGGGGTCGGGTAAGGGAGAGTGTGAGCATTGTGGGGGGGGCCAGCGTCCCCACCAAGACGGTGCCTGGGGCAGTATGCCCTCCCCTTCGCCCCCACCCTTACTATGCCACTGGTCCAATCTCGGCCCTTGCCAGCTCAGATTTTCAGGATTTCCCCAATGAATATGCATGAGATCTGTTTGTATACAATGGAAGTAGTGCATGCAAATAGATATGTTATAGAGCCAGCCCCTCCTCCAACAACTGGACCACAATACTTAGGCTCTTGAGCTCGTTTTGGCAGACCATTTAAGAGCCAGGAGTTACAAGGGTCAAGGAAAGCGAAATAAAGATCTCCAACCTTATACAATTATTCTCACAAGCATTCAATTTAAGGGCAATTCAGTCTGCTGAAAAGGATATGCACACATGAAAGCCCTGACAACCATTTTCACTGCTCCGAGGTGGACAATTTTCATTCAGGCCAATTTTTTAGACTTATTCCCAAGGCACCAAGATTTACGCAATTCGGATCAGGGCTCACCCCGACCCCCACTGTCTAATGATGTCACTTAGCCAGCAAGATGTAGGCTCAAGTCCTAGACCTTTTACTGGTTATGCATGCTTGAACTTTCAGCCAAGATTTGAATGCTGAGGGCAATTGTGATTCCCATCTGCAGTAACTGTGTGAAGCCATCATTTTGTCGGAGATTTACTCTTCTGGGTTTCAGCCTGCCTGTGCCTCTTCATTGAGTAAAAGGGGCATGAAGGATTCATCTGTTGAGAGGTGAAGCCAGTGAGCCACAGTGCATGCCACGGCAGGACTGAAGGAATCCACTTGGCATCGACTGGCTGGCAGATAGACAGCTTTAATTAATCTGAATCTTTCATGGGGTTTCTTTTCCCCTGTTGCCTGTTCAAATCAGGCAAAGAATGCAATCTGGCATCACTCTTGCTTGTACAACTTTACAATTTTCCCCCAATAAAACCCACTCTGGTTTTCTAAGAATATCCTAGACATTACTCAGTCTCTGTCAAAATGTTTGCATCCACCCTGACCACATCCCCTCCCATATCCATTTCTACAGCGTTCTCCCATGGGAGTGCAAAATAGTTTACATGGATTTATTTAGCTACTCAGGCATTTTTCCTGTCTGTCCCATCTATCTAATGTACTTGGGGCGATGGGGGGTCAGGTGTTCCGCCCAGGGTTGCAGGGAACACCATGGGTTTGACCCATAACAATATACCAATAAGCAAAACTGTGAGCTAGTCAGTCTTACAAAAGTTCCTACCAAAGAAACTAACTCAAAGGATCTCAGATATGGCACATGAAGGGCTCCTTTTACTAAGCTGCATTAGGGCTTTAACACGCTGAATAGCGTGCGCTACCTTGCCACCTGTAGCAAGATTTATGGTATACTAATCAGTTACATAAACAAGTTACGTGTCTGTTAGTTTTGTCTAGGGAAAACCGTAAATGCTGATCCGCTTTATAGGGCAATGGTCAGACCCCACTTGGAATACTGCGTCCAACATTGGTCTCCCTACTTAAAGAAGGATATAAAACTGCTGGAGAGGGTGCAGAGACGAGCAACTAAACTAGTGAAGGGTATGGAGAAACTGGAATATGAGGATCGACTTAAAACACTGGGATTGTTCTCCCTTGAGAAAAGGAGACTGCGTGGGGATATGATCGAAACCTTCAAAATACTGAAAGGAATCGACAAAATAGAGCAGAAAAAACTATTTACATTGTCCAATTTGACACGGACAAGAGGACATGAAATGAAGCTAAGGGGGGGCAAGTTCAGGACTAATATCAGGAAGTTCTGCTTCACACAGAGAGTGGTTGACATCTGGAATACTCTCCCAGGGGAGATTATTGCGGAATCGACAGTCCTAGGCTTCAAAAGCAAACTAGATGCATATCTCCTTGAGAGAGGCATATAAAGATATGGTTGGCTATAAAATAAGCCAGGTGTATACCTAGCAGGGCCTCCGCGTGTGCGGATCGCCGGACTTGATGGACCGAAGGTCTGATCCGGAGATGGCATATGTTCTTAGGTTCAGCTTTATTGCCTGTTTACACGACACAAGACCCAGGCTAATGAGAAATACTTTTATTATGAAAATAGAAAAATATAATTCACAAGCCAGCTGCAATATCTAAATATTGTTCACAAAATATCTGATTACATAAATGAAACTCATTACACAATTATCACAATACTCTTGTTAGATAACTAAGTAAAACTAATTGTTACTCACACTAAACAATTCCTTATAATAATAATAATCCCTGATTAGCCGCAAATGATTACAGTTATCACCAAGGTAGCTTCACAAACCTTGTCCTATATCACAATCGGATAGACTTATCTAACCCCAGCTGATAAGATAGTAAATTCCGTATACTCACCCTCTGATTAGGCCTCTGGCGAAAATTAGGTGAAATGGAAAACTTTCTTGTTAGCTTCAGGAAACGTAAGAAATCCCTTGTTACAGGCACACGTGTTTGTCAGCCCCGGGTAAGGCTATAATTCATTAGCAGACAAGTTTCCTTGTAGTGCTGGAATTCAGAGCTGTTTAGAGTCCGATTCACTCTCTCTTAGGCAGAGAGTCACACGAGGTAACTTTTCAGGTCTTACTTATTTAAGAAAAGGTTGCGTGCAGGACACCTATGGTAAGATGTGAGCTTCCTCGCATCCCGACACAGACTAAAATTAATTAGCACCTTTTCACTAGGATCTCGTCAGATGACTTCCTCGGACCAATCCAGAAACATAACTTAGATGAATAGCCTTTCTGTGTAAGGTCTCATACAGGTTGGTAGACCCAGGCGCCGTTAGACAGATAAGAACAGGATAGGAGAATAACTCCCCCAAGAATCACACAGTCTAATTATGAAGACACAGATGGATGTCCTTGAGTAGAATACCATTCTGGTACATACCCAAAATGCATCAGGCAGAAACAGCAAAGATGTGTTCTTCTTTTTCTCTTCTTGCAAAGTTCATGCTGGAAAGATTTCTTGCAGACAATGGTTCAGGCTTGATGATGTCAGAGAGGCCTAACCTTCAGGTGCAAATACGGAAACACCCCTACACACCCGCGCTAAACCTTAATGCCAGCATTGAGCTGGCGTTACTTCTAGCCGCTTAGCATGCGTTAAAATGCTGCATATGCTAAAAACGCTAATGAGGCTTAATAAAAGGAGCCCTACGTGTCAAATGGTAAGGTTTGTATGATGGTATCTATCGTAGATCCTAAGAAAACTTTTAATTATGTACTTTTTTGTTCTTTTGATATCATTTCTTATTTATGACTTGTGTGTGCAAGATATAGAGTTATCCAACTTTCAAAAACATAGAACTGATTAAGTCTAATTAAGGGGTCCTTTTATCAAGCCGCGCTAGCGGGATTAGCACGTCTGACATTTCATCACACGCTAACCCCCGCGGCCGGCTATAAAACTAATGCGCGTTAAACCCCTACCGCAGCTTGATAAATGGACCCCTAAATTTTCAAAATAGTAAGACAAAAGTCACACAGCTTAAATAGCAGATTCAAAAGCTCTTGCAGTTGATTCTTTTTTTTAAGTTCCAAATTTTTATTGAACATTTTGTAATACAAACATAACAAAAACATATCAGGTATTAAACGTTGACTGCAACAGTAAGGATACTAGCAGGAAATTATCAAACTACAGATATCTTGGACCTTAGTATCAGATTCCAAGAAATTATACACATTCAACAAAGAGAAAACCATCCCAAGCTCCTTCGTAAAACTCAGTGTTATTGCTGAGGCAGTAGAACTACACTTGGCACATCTTTGCTCCTCTGCCGAGTTTTACGAAGGAGCTTGGGATGGTTTTCTCTTTGTTGAATGTGTCTTTGTAGTCCTTGGGGGCATAGACACGGTCTTGGTTTTCAAACATTCATCTATGATTATCTTTCCTTTGAGCTAATGCTAACTCAGCAATAATTACAATACATTACATTAGTGATTTCTATTCCGCCTTTACCTTGCGGTTCAAGGCGGATTACATAAGAATTATTATGATATTAAGAAGTACATATTGTTAAGATATTAAGAAGTACTTAGGGAATAGTTTGAACATTTTCTAATTTGCTAAGGAGGAATTCGGAACAAGTTTTCTTGTGTTATATTGGTTTTATGTATTTTTTGAAAAGTAGGGTTTTTATTTCTTTTGTGAAGGTTTTGTAGTCTGTGGTCGAAGTCAACAGATTGGTGAGTTGACGAGTTCGACGGTGAGAGACACGGGCTTCTTTCCTTCAGCCTCGCTGTCCCATCGTGGTCTCCAATGCTTCTATGTATCCTTGTCTTTGGATAGTTCATACATGGGCACAATAAATAGAAGTTCATTTCTGAGGATACTGACCTCTAATGGCCTGAAGGGCGGCACTGATGACAAGTCTGAGAAGAGCTTTGCCTCCTCTAGATCTGATCAATAGAAATCTGAGCTTGAAGCTAGTATTCTGTAATGGCAAGCTGCTATGGAATATTAGCATATGTCAGCGAACCAGCTTTCATCGATAAATTTATTTATTTTTAAAATTTCTATACCGTTTATATCTAAACGGTTCACAAAGCTATCTACATAATTTAAAACCAGAATCATCATGACATACAAATAATCCTAAGAAATCACGTTAAAACATTCTTACAAACTAAAACCAAGATAAAAATGATCGTGAACAGTTCATCAGCTTTGCCAAAAAAGGCAATTATTAACTGGAAGAAAGCATCTACAAATAGCTGTCGAGTAATTTCCTGAACATGCTCTTTACATGGCATTTTCTTACTTGGCCCACAAGGGAGTTCCATTTTTTAACTCCTGCACAGCATAAAGTCATTTTGCCAGTCTCAACAAGCCTTGGGTTTACATTCGTCTTCCGTAAAGCTGAATTTTCAGAATGTAATGATCTGTTTGGTGTGTAGCTGGACATATTAGTTTTAAACAATTCTGGGATGTTTCCATACAAGAATTGATGGCAGATCATTACTGTTTTGTATTGTATTCTGAAGGCAACTGGTAGCCAATGCAATTGCTGTAGATATGGCGAAATGTGATCATATTTGGACGGTCCCATAATCAACTGCAATGTCCTACTCCTTACTTTTGTTATTCCAAGATACAGGGCATTACAATAATCCAGTCTCGACAGGACCATAGCTTGAACCAGAGTTCTCAGATCTTCCCAAAATTTACTCTTTGCCCTCTCTCATAAGACACTCTGCACTTGCCATAGAACCTCTTTGGCAGTTACTGCGCCCCTTATCAGGAACTCTTTGCCCCCTTATCTTAGGGAGGAATCTAATTTAGATCAATTTATAGAAGCTTGGAAACCCTTCCTATATAGAGATGCTTTTGAACACTGATGCTAGTTTTCCTTTCTTTTATCTGTACAGGCAGCTCTGAATGAAACTCCTCTCCATCCATCTTGTTTTTGTCCTTTTTCGTTCTCTTTTCTTGACTTTATTGTAGTTCTCCCCTCTCCCTTTTGTCTCTTGTTTGTCTGTTTTGTCCTTGCAATAAAGTTTTTTGTTGAGTATTTTAAATCTGTAATGCCCCATTACTTTAAAATATTATTGTATAATCGCCTAGAATTATGATAGGCGATCAATCAAATTTTTATTACACTTGAAACATCTAAAATTGGTATGACCACTCATGCTTGCTCTATGGCGGATGTAAACATCAGCACCTAAATGCAGTAGTTGCAAGTATGCATGAGAATAAAAGGAAAGCCCAAGACCTGCCCATTCCCCTCCCACAGAAACACCCCCTTTGCAGTTACGCATTAGACAATTTACGCACCTACTAGGACCTTGCCAGGTGCTTATGACCTGGGTTGGCCACTGTTGGAAACAGGATACTGGGCTTTATAAACTTCATTCAGTTGCAGTATGGCAACACATATGTTCTTATGTTATGTTCACATTATAGAATAAGGACATAGCTCTCTTATGTGCCATTGACTCATTCTCAAGTCCTAGTGACTTGGATGAATTGCGGATCTAGTTTTATGCTAGTCCGGAAAGGTCCTCCAGCGTCATCCCCATGGTTGTTTTCATGGTGTCCAGCCATCTGATTGCAGGTCGCCGTCTTTTCCTGGTTCCTTCGATCTTCCCAAACATGATGTCCTTCTCCAGTGATAAGACAATCGTAACTTCATCATTTTGGCTTCAAGAGACATAGTCGGTTTAATCTCTTCCAGAATCGATTTGACAGTTCTTCTGGCTGTCCACAGGACGCCTAAAATCCGTCTCTAGCACCAAAGCTCAAATGAGTTAGTCTTCTTTCTGTCTGTCAGGATGTCCTTATGTTGATGTTGCTGGACAGAAAAGGGAGATCAGAAGCTGTAAAGATATTCTCAACATAGGAATATGGAACGTACAAAGAGTGAATCAAGGAAAATTGGGAATTATGTGCCTAACTGCCAATTATTAGAAAGTGCTAGCTAGTTATCAGCAATTAAGTTATGCATGTAAGTAGTATTAATCTATACACTGCATATGTAAGTATGAGGGGGAACTGACTTGGAGCCTTTTGCACTTGAGTTATCCTACATTGTGTTTTACTGTTGTTCCTGGGAAATGTGGGTTTTTTTGGACGTCTCTGCTGCAGAGATTTATCTGCCATCCTGTTTCAGGTGTTTGATGCACGGGACTGTACCACAGCCCATGGGATGTTCAACTACATCTGCAACCACATCAAGTATGCAACCAACAAAGGCAATCTCAGGTGAGTGAGGGCCAGAGCTCCATGGCAAGGCCACAACATCAAATCACCACTCCAAAACTTCATTCATGCATCTTCAGACGCCCACATACTCAATTGCCCTGACGGGGACTCCCTATTTCACTTCCACTGCATCGGGGGGGGGGGGGGGGGGGGGGAGGGTTTCCTACGTTGTAGCCCTGCTCTGGAAAAAATGGTGCCTTAGGTATTCCCATTATGCCAGTCATTGCCTTGTTAGAAGTAGGTGAACCTAAACATTAATACACCTAAGATTCCATAAAGCTTTAGGTGAACCCTTAACCCATTATAGAATTGGCACTAAGCTCACCGCTTTGTGACGACTATAATGAGGCACAGTTTATAGAAATGCAGCCTTACGTGGCTTACCATTGATGGAGGAGATGTCCCCTTCTGCCCTCTGATGATCTAAAGCAGTGGATCCCAACCCTGTCCTGGAGGACCCCCAGGCCAGTCGGGTTTCCAAGATAGCCCTAATGAATATGCATGAGAGAGATCAGCATATAATGAAGGTGCTCAATGCATATTCATTAGGGCTATCCTGAAAACCCGACTGGCCTGGGGGTCCTCCAGGACAGGGTTGGGAACCACTGATCTAAAGAGCTGAGAATCTTCATTTATCCATAGAACAGGAGGATTCATACCCCTCCGTCTCACACCTGCTTTTGCATGCTCTCCCACCTAACTTCTCTATTTATTTAATTTTCTATACCTTTCTCCCAGGGGAGCTCAGAATAGTTTACATGAATTTATTCAGGTACTCAAGCATTTTTCCCTGTCTGTCGTGGTGGGTTCACAATTCATCTAATGTACCTGGGGCAATGGGGGGATTAAGTAACTTGTCCAGGGTCACAAGGAGCAGCATAGGTTTGAACCCACAAACTCAGGGTGCTGAGGCTGTAGTTTTAACCTCTGCGCCACTCTAAAAATCAAAGTGAGCCAAGTATAGGGCAATGCAGCCATTGTGACATCACTGATGAGGTTGGCTCTTATTGGTGGAATGAAGCATTATGAAGTCACAATATCAGCTCTTCACATTATTTATTTATTCAGTTTTCTATACCTTTCTCCCAGGGGAGTTCAGAACCGCTTACATGAATTTATTCAGGTACTCAAGCATTTTTCCCTGTCTGTTGTGGTGGGCAATGGGGGATTAAGTGACTTATCCAAGGTCACAAGGAGCAGCGTGGGTTTGAACATACAACCTCAAGGTGCTGAGGCTGTAGCTTTAACCACTGCGCTACATATCCTGAGTATATCATATCCCTACTGATCAGCATCTTACCCCCCCCCCCCCTCCACTGCCTTCAATTCTTTTCTAATATCTCTGGCATTTCTTTTTAGGTCGGCCATCACCATCTTTCCACAGAGGACAGATGGAAAGCAGGATTTCCGAATCTGGAATGCCCAGCTGATTCGCTATGCTGGTTACAAGCAATCAGACAGCAGCATTCTGGGAGACCCTGCCAACGTAGAGTTAACAGAGGTACAGTAATGGTATGGAAAATGGAAGAGCTGAGCAGATGGAGACGAAGGTTTAGTCTTCAATTAGACATGATGCAGGGGAAACTATAGGATGTTGATGTCAGAAAATGACTCAGAAAAGTATGTATTTATGCAACGTCTGTCTTACAACATTGGTTAAATATTTGGGGCTATTTATGCATCTGACATAAATGTGTTGAGAATTACTTCCGCTCAGATGGCTTTGTCAATGGATGGTATATCAAATATATGACAAATTTGGAAACTTGAACTCTGGGATTGACAACATCCCCGAAATAGGAACAGTGCTGCATGGTATTATAGAGAAAAACCAGAATTGAGACAGCTGGAAATGATGTGGGCAAAACCTTCCCAGCCACAAATGCACTTGTAGCAGGATCCAGATGAAATCATGACCTGTGCCTTTAAATCAGCATGGCTATTGTAGCATCAGTAATGCACAGCACTGCAAATGGGGAAAATTGTGTTACTGGTAGCCTTAATGGTGGCTGGGGCAAAAGGGACCAGGGCTGCCTACAAGATAGTTCTCTACAGCGGCATAGCAAGGTTAGGAGATAGTGGGGCAGTGGCACCCTCTTTTCTGTATCCCCCCCCTCTGCTCCTTACCCACCCACCACACACAGTCACACCCTCCCTTCTCCCCGTACCTCTCAGGCCTGCTGCTCACGCTGGCGCTGGTTTTCCCTCCGACAACATGATGCACGACCTACTCCTACTGGACCGCTGGTCTAGGACCTGGCAACTTAGCTTCAATGCCAAAAAATGCAAAGTCATGCACCTAGGCAACCATAATCCATACAAGACTTATACCCTTAATGGTGAGATCCTAACAAGAACGGTAGCAGAACGAGACTTGGGGGTGATCATCAGTGAGGACATGAAGGCTGCCAGTCAGGTGAAGCAGGCCTCATCCAAGGCAAGACAGATCCTAGGTTGCATACGCAGGGGTTTCGTCAGCCGTAAGCCGGAAGTCATTATGCCATTGTATAGATCCATGGTGAGGCCCCACCTGGAATACTGTGTGCAATTCTGGAGGCCACATTATCGCAAAGATGTGCTGAGATTGGAGTCGGTTCAGAGAATGGCCACCCGGATGGTCTCGGGACTCAAAGATCTCCCGTACGAAGAACGGTTAGACAAACTGCAGCTATACTCGCTCGAGAAGCGCAGAGAGAGGGGGGATATGATCGAGACGTTCAAGTATCTCACGGGCCTCATCGAAGCAGAAGAAGATATCTTCTTTTTCAAGGGACCCACGGCAACAAGAGGGCATCCATGGAAAATCAGAGGCGGGAAACTACGAGGTGACACCAGGAAATTATTTTTCACTGAAAGGTGGTTGATCGTTGGAATAGTCTTCCACTGCAGGTGATTGAGGCCAGCAGTGTGCCTGATTTTAAGGCCAAATGAGATCGACACGTGGGTTCTATTCGCTAAGCAAAGGTAGAGGAGGGTGACTAGGGTGGGCAGACTAGATGGGCCGTGGCCCTTATCTGCCGTCTATTTCTATGTTTCTTGGCCCCGCGGCCAAGTGATTTCAGAGGGAAGAAGCAGACCGGAGAATTTTCTCACCCTCACCTGAGGAACGTGGCTGGTCTGGAAATTGTGTATGAGAAGCATTGAAACTGATACTCCTGACGCAGCGAATGAAGCCAAACGGAGGGTTTCCCGTTGGGTTTTGTGGCTGCAAGGCCTAGAAGGCGAAGCGTTGGACTGAGAACATACTGGAAGCCAATAGCAGCTAAGTTGTTTTTCTATCTGTCTTCTATGCAAGATCCTGGACTGTAATGCTGTAGTGCTCATTGGTTCACTTGATCACGAATTTGGGCTGTGAGGCCTGGCGTGCTCTGCAGGCTATCATAGTGCTTTTTTCTACATTTTGTTGGGTGTGAGGAGTGTTTTTCTGAAGAAGTGGAGTTTTTTTGCCAGATGAAGCAGAACTGAGGCTTTTTCTCCACTTCTTTTTTCTTTTTCTTTCCTGCTGTTAATGCGTTGTGTGATTGGAGATTTGTGTGTGAGGAAGGCCTTTTAGTGTTGCAGAGGGGGTATCTGTTTCCATATGGGGTTTTGATAGTGAGTAGATTAGTGGTTCACCCCCCTCCCCCCCACCCCCCCCACATACTATGCCACTGGTTCTCTACCTCAATTTTGGAGGAGGAGAATTGAACAGTGTGTAAGAACAACATGGGTTTAGTTCAGACTTGGGCAACTCCGGTCCTTGAGGGCCGGAATCCAGTCGGGTTTTCAGGATTTCCCCAATGAATATACATTGAAAGCAGTGCATGCAAATAGATCTCATTCATATTCATTGGGGAAATCCTGAAAACCCGACTGGATTCCGGCCCTCAAGGACCAGAGTTGCCCATGTCTGGCTCTAGTTGCACTGAGGGGATCCACCAGCACTTCCTCTCTGCTGTTGCCTTGATTCCACCTGCCGGGCAGAAAAGGCATAAGTCAGGAGGTTCGCCTTGCAGCAGTTACCCACACCGTGACAGAAATGGAACAGATGAGGAGGAGCTGCTTATCTGCCAAATACACTTTGGGGCTGTGTGTTTTGTCTTTGAACCCCTAAAACGAGTATGGTTTGAGCACTTGCCTTGGAGAGAGAGAGAGATCTCCTACTGTCAGATGCAGGAGGCACTAAGTGAGGCAGGCGTACTGAAATGCTCTGCTCTCGGATCCTGTCCCTGTTATAAATACCCAGAGGGAAGGCTGGAGCAGAAAGCAGCTGCCCCAGTCTCCTGGGGACACAGAAAGAAAAAGAATGGTGAAGACTGATGAAGAAGTGAAAATGCGATAGCCAAAACAAAAACAAAGTCCAACGGGTCTGCAGTGAAAGTCAATCAGCAGGAACAAAGGGAGACCCGCAGCAACGGGGTACAAAGCACAGGAGCTTTATTGGAGTAAATCAATTGTACCTCATTGCTGAAGAAGTTAAAATGCACAGTGAGGAAGGGGTCAACAGTGGTGCTGGGGAATGCACAAGAGAAGATTTAATGTTGTAGGAAGGTGAGAGAAGGATGAGGAGGTGGAAGGTGCACAAGAGGGGACAGCAAAGAGGCTCTTTTCCCCTTCCCCTTCCCCATTTCCTTCCATCTTCTGTGTTCCACAGCAGTAGCAGCAACTTCGGGGAACAGTTTAGAATGACAGAGCCGGGGAGGATGAGTAGAAATAGATGCATGAGAACAGTGGGAAAATGGGTGAAAATCTCAATCTGTAAACTTTGGAGGAAAGGCGGGAGGCGGGAGAGG
Source organism: Geotrypetes seraphini (assembly GCF_902459505.1). Classification (NCBI taxonomy): domain Eukaryota; kingdom Metazoa; phylum Chordata; class Amphibia; order Gymnophiona; family Dermophiidae; genus Geotrypetes; species Geotrypetes seraphini. Next base: position 188,271,122 of record NC_047091.1, on the reverse strand, counting down.
GGAGACGTTTAAATACTTATGTAATATAAATGCACATGAGTCAAGTCTCTTTCATTTGAAAGAAAACTCTGCAATGAGAGGGCATAGGATGAAGTTAAGAGGTTATAGGCTCCAGAGTAATCTAAGGAAATACTTTTTAGTAATCTGAGGAAATATTTTTTTACGGAAAGGGTGGTAGATGCGTGGAACAGTCTCCCGGTAGAGGTGGTAGAGACGGAGACTGTGTCTGGGATAGGCACATGGGATCTCTTGGAGAGAGTAAGAGATAATGGTTACTGCGGATGGGCAGACTGGATGGGCAGACTAGATGGGCCATTTGGCCTTTATCTGCCGTCATGTTTCTATGTGAGTCTGGGGGAAGGGAGCAGTGGTAGAAGGAGAGCGGAAAAATCAGTGGGAGGGATGTAAAGGGAACCTGCGGAGGCATGGAGGACGTATGAAAGAATGCCAGAGGTGGTGTCAATTCCTGCCGCAGTAACATGTCCTCAGGCGCCCCCAACTTACTCAGTCCCCCTGTGCCCCTGTAAGTCAGGGAATTGTCCCGGTCATGAGGGGGAGGAGGGAAGCCCTGAGCTGTTGTGAATGAAGGTGTGTGGCACGCAGCCAAGTTAGAACAAAGCCCGGTTCAGCTGGAATGCCAAAGAAGAGAGCAGAAGCTGCAGGGCAAAAAGGATTAACGCTGCTCAGCAATTCCATTTTATTTTCATCCTCGGAGTGCTCAGATAGTTTAACAAATGTCCAAAATCCATTGAGCTGCCTGTTTACTCCATGGACATCGTCACGCTTGACTCATTTCTCATTTTTAGAATATAGTTCCATTTTTCAATTAAATTTCTTTCAACATACGGATCATTCCACAGTTTTGCTGTTTGGACATTGATTGAAGAACATTCGTGGAATCCTAAATAGTAAGCGATTATTATTAATACATGTTAGTGCTGCACCTCCTAAACCTTTCAGTGTGCCGAGGAATTTTATTGCAATCTTGACACGAGCCACCGACAGTAAATTTTATCAGCGGCCGCAGCAGTAAAAAAGCCTAACATGGCTTTGTAAATGGGTGTATAGTGAGAGGAGGGAGGAGGGAGTTTATAAATGATGCCTACAAAATGCTGAAAAAAGTGCTTATTTAGTGTGTTATAAGCAACTTAGGCACCCAGTTTCCTTTATAAAATAGTAACATAGAGAAAACCCGAAATAGATCTGGCTTGCACAAAAAAGGATAAGGTTGCAAATGTTGCTCCTGCAATCGCTTCCCTCCCACTGCTTTTGTTGAGGGCTCTGTAAGCGTCTTTGCGTTGTGCAAGTTGCCACCATCCCATCCATTTCACCGATGAGTTCACGCTTGGTTTAAAGCGTTTGGGGTTTTTTTCTCCCTCTGATTTGTACAATAACTTCAAGCTTTACACGAATTCTCTTGCACAAAGTTACACCTGCTTCAAAGAGGTAATTTATGTTCTGGACGTGCATCATAGCCCTGCCGCTGCTCTCCCAGGTCGCTCTACCCACCATGCAGAAATTTCGGTGTAAAACTACCCCTGGGAGGACCATTTTTTAGGGCATTTTAGTGGGTAAAACAGTGCAAAAATGGCTAACAATTTGCCCATCTGATATATTAGGTACATTCAACACACATAGGTAGGCATAAGCTCGCCCACTGCATTCCAAAGGGCAGCTCTGGGAAGGGTTTACCAATAGGTACACATTTTTCAAAATCTGTATGATTTTACCAGAAAAGCTGTGCACCCCCATGGCTAATTTTTAAGGTGAAAGTACATCAACATGTCCTGCTAAATTTTAACGGGGGGAGAGGGGAGAGGTATCTATCTGCTTAATTTGTACGATTCACTGCATCAATTGTTTCTGCCAGTCAATCAGCAGCAAGAAGTAATAAGTACTTTTATTTTTCCCGGAGGAAAGCCAGAAATCCCATTTCATGTTCTAACCGTAATGGAAACTCCGATGGTCCCTGGCCATCCTGTCACCCTCTCTTAACTGCTGTAGCTGTATTGATTTCAGAGGAGAACTTCAGGCTCTGGACTATTACATTACATTACATTACATTACATTAATAATAATAATAATAATAATAATTTTATTTTTTATATACCGCCATACCCAGCGAGTTCTAGGCGGTTTACATCAATTCAAAAGGATCTACGTTATCCAGCAGATTTACAAACAAATAAAATAAAGCAGTTCAGTAACAAGTAAAAACTGAAATTGACCGAGGATGGGGGAGGTTGTTGAAGACGTGGAAGAGAGGAGCTGAAAAAGGGGGGGTGAAAGCAGGGGGGGGGAGAGGAAAATGTGAGCGGGTGGGGCCGTTAGAGGTCTTGTTTGCTGAAAAGGTAAGTTTTGAGAGATTTTCTGAATTCGAAGTAGGAGGGGGCCTCGAGGATCATTTGGGCCAGCCATTAGGGATTTCTATTCCACCATTACCTTGCGGTTCAAGGCGGATTACAAAAGGTTAATTTAAAAAAGAACAGAGTTACAATGATTAGCTAGAGAGGTAAATTTTAGATCTTATAGACATTTTGCGGGTTGTTGAGGGTGAGGTGGTTTCTTCTTCTGTTGTGACCCGAGTATAGGAGCTATATATACACTTAGTCCAATGATTTTTCACTTTTTTCGGTGCATCGGAAAAATATGGAACCAAGAAAGTGGGAAATTGTTGGACTAAGTGTATAGCCCTCGATGTCCCTTGTGGGTTGGGCTGAGAACTTTTCAGCAGCCCCTCATAAATAGGGTTACCAGATATCCAGGTCTCCCCGGACATGACCTCTTCTTGAGGACTGTGTTGGGAGTCCGGGCACCTATCTGGAGTCCTCCCTCCCTTACCCCCTCATCCATAAGATCCGTTGCTTGCTCATCTGGCGCTGCTGTAACTCTCCAGGCCGTCGGTAATGTGAGTGAAGTAAACACACTGCTTTCGCCGACTGAAGCTTTCTCTCTGCTACTGCTTCCTGTTCCGCATAGGCGGAAAGAGGTAGCAGAGAGAAAGCTTCTGGGTTCCCGAGGGCAGTGTGTTTACTTCACTCACGCTGTCGACAGCCAAAGAGTTACAGCAGCACCGGGTGGGGGTAATAGCAAGGGGAGGGTAAGAGACATGCTGGACCATGGGGATGGGGAGGAAAGGGAAGGATAGATTCCAGACCTCCAGGGAAAGAAAGGGAAGGGACAGATAGATGGCAGATCAGGGGATGGGGGAAGGGGGTGGAGGGAGAGAAAAGAAAGATGCCAGACCAGAGAAAGGAAGGAAGAGGGAGAGATTCCAGACTAGGGAGGGGAAGGGAAAGTCAGAGATGACAGACCACAAATGGGGGGGAGGGATAGGAAGGAGGAGAGAGAGATGCCAGACTATGGGAAGGAGAGAATAAACATCCCAAACCATAGGAGGGGGAAAGGGGGAAAACAGATATCAGTCCATAGGAGAGGGAGGAGATGGTACACAGGGATGGAGGGGAAAGGGAGAGAGAGGGAGGACATGGTGCACAGGGATGGGAGGGGTGAGAAGATAAATGGAAGAAAAGCTGTATATGGGAATAGGGGAGAAGAAAGAAGGAGATGGCACACATGAATGGTGGGGAAGGGCAGAGAGGAGGAAATATTGTGCATAGATAGATGGAAAGGGAAGACATGGAAAAGTAGATAGATCTGAGGAGGAAGCAGAAAAATAGAAGAAAGTTGAATGTTAAAAGTTAATGCCAAAGATGGATGTAGGGCAGAAAGTGAAGGAGAGAAAAACAGCAAATGGATAAGAAGGCCCTGAAAACACAGTTAAGAGCACAGACAGAAGGAAGTGCAACCAGATACTGGGAATAGATGAGTAGAAAAATAAAAGGTAGGAAAAGTGATTTTATTTTCAATTTAATGATTGAAATGTGTCAGTGTTCAGAATTTACATCTGCTGTCTATATTTTGCACTGTTCAGGAATAAATACATTTCTCTTTATTTCTCTGGGGTTGTGCTGCATGCATGCAGAGTCTGACATCTTAGGGTTTCGTTTGTATTAGAACTTTTAGTTTGTGGTTCTGTATTTGCATAGGGTTTATCTGTGTTCTGCACGTGTGACCAAGGCCAGATGTTCTGGTAGGAATGAATGTCATGAAGTGTTGTTGGTGTCATGGCCCCAAGTAGGAAGATATTTGTCAGCAGTTTATCCAGGTTTTGGAAGGCACCGAGCTTGGAGGGCCTCTACGCATGAGCTTGATGTCATCGCATTGACATCCACTCATGCGCAGAAGTCCTCTAGATGCATCCCAGAGCTCATGGAAGGAGACACGAGTTCTGTGGGTGGGTGGGGAAAGAATGGGGTGGGGCCTCATATCCTTTTTTATTTTTAAGAGGAAATCAGGTAACCCTACCCGTACATATCTGCATGGTAAAGAGGGGACAGCTTGGCTGTGCCTAAGTGAAATTTACCTTTGATCTTCCCAGCTTTGTAAATATTTGCATACTTGGTATGCATCAGATTTTTGCTGCATGCCTCATGAAACTTTGGTATAATTATTTTCCTTTTTGCCACAGATATGCATTCAGCAAGGCTGGAAGGCACCGAGGAGTCGTTTTGATGTTCTGCCACTTGTACTGCAGGCTGGTGGCAATGATCCCGAACTGTTTGAGATCCCTCCAGAGCTCATCCTGGAAGTGCCAATTAGACACCCCAAGTAAGCCAGAGTAGGTCGCGGCTAGTGAGTGGGGGTGAGTAGGCAGAGATGAAATCATCTTGGGGAATAAGACCTTAATAGGGTGTAAACCACAATCAGATGGTGAGTCCTGCCTGATTTGAAGCAACGGTTTTCTGTCCTGTTTACCAGTGAGCAACTGGTATTACTGAGTATCCTACAACAGCCTCAATCAAGAGAAGAAGATATGTCTCACTGGCAGTGGCGTACCGAGGGTTAGAGGCACCCCCCAGCTCTTTCCTTGCCCCCCATGCCACACCTGCGCCCTCCCTTCTCTCCCGCACCTCTTTAAATCTTAGTGCAAACAGCTTCTCCTGCCTTCTGTTCACGCCGGTGCTGGCTTCCCTCTGACATCACTTCCTAGCCCTGTGACCCAGAAGTGATTTCAGAGGGGAGACAAGCTGCTCGTGCTGGAGAAGGTTTAAAGGGGTACCGGGGGGAGCATGGGTGTGATGGGGGGGGGGCGTGAGTGTGCAGAGGAGGAGAGGTGTCGCCCCCCCCCTACCAAGATGACATCCAGGCCGGTCAGCCTCCCCGTCTCCCCTCCCCCTTACTATGCCACTGCTCACTGGAAAATGCTGTCTTCACAGTCCTACATACAAATATCATACCCCTATGAAGATACAATAGCCTCCTCATTGTATAACAGTTGTGCATGCAGGTTCTAGAAAGTCAGCTAAGCTCACAAATCCTGGCGTGGATCCCCAAAATTCTACCACTGCTTTAGTGAACGCCCCTGACTGTTCATGCTCTTCCTAAAGTCACACCCCCTTTTTATTTGCATGCAGACGTCTTTATGAAACAGGGCTTGGCAAATCCATTGCTGGCACCCATTTATTGGAGCTAATTGTCTTGATATTCAGACTGGGTGTGTGCCTACATTAGTTTGTTATAGAAATGCTCTCTACTTGCATACATGCGCATAGAGGACTCGCACTAAAGACCTACTGTACCCCCAAGCGGTCACTGCTTTCATGCATCCCGTTTCCAAGCAGAAGGGAAGGGATGCCTTTTTTTTCACTTGTACTTTCAGATGAGTTAAATTCAGGTGCAGTCAGTAATTTTCTGTCCCTGAAGGACTCATGATCTTAGTTTATACATGAAGTAAAAGAGGGTTAAGTGACTTCCAAAGAGATTTGAACCAAAGTAATCGCAAATTTCAATTATAAATTGATTCTCAGACTTTTGGTTTCTTCTATAAGCAAATAACCAATGGCATATTAAGGGGGGGGAGCAGACTGCTCCAGCTGTCGTTTTGGTGGGGGCACCGGCACCTAGTCTCCTCCTCTCTGCCCTACACTCCTTCCCTAACCTCCACCCGCTGTGCACACCTTCCTTCTTCCCCACCTCCCCATATCTCTAACTTTGCTGGCGCAAGCACCTTCTGCTCACGTAGGCCTCGACCCTCCCTCTGAGGTCACTTCCTGGTTGTGGGACCAGGAAGTGATGTCAGAAGGAGAGCCAAGGTTGGTGTGAGCAGCAGATTGGAAATGCTGCTCGTGCCAGCGAAGTTAACGAGGAGCAGAGGAAGGGAAGGGGTGCACATGCATGGCAGATGGTATGGCAGGAGCAGGGGGCAGAGAAGAGGGTGAGGGAGCGCCACTGCCCAGGCACCTCTCGCTCTTGGCAATTGTTGGAGAGTGATTTCTCTTTCTTGTGGGCACTTGTGGAGAATGACTACACGCAAAGCCTGAATTTCCCCACTTTTGTTCTCTCTAGTGGTCTTAATGTAATGTGTTGGTGGGTGGGGGTCACTTTGATACCTGTTTTCAGCTTCATGTGTGTTCTTGCAAGACAGTTTTGTTGAAATGTGTTTTCTTAAGCCCTGCTCCTCTGTATATGAGCCCAGCTTACCCCATTCTGTGGTTATCTGCAGGTTTGATTGGTTTAAGGATCTAGGCTTGAAATGGTATGGATTGCCTGCAGTATCCAGCATGCTCCTGGAAATCGGAGGCCTGGAATTCACTGCCTGTCCATTCAGTGGCTGGTACATGGGCACAGAAATTGGAGTCCGAGACTACTGCGACAACTCTCGCTACAACATCCTGGAGGTACCTGGAGGGCTGCTGTCTTGCATAGAAACAGAGAAAAATGAAGACCTTATAAAGACCTTAAGGCCTACCTAGTCTTCCTATCCATGCCATCTATTATCCCCTCCTCTCCCTTAGAGATCCGTCTTGAATTCAGATACACTCTTCGTCTCTACCACCTCCACTGAGAGGCCATTCCAAGCATTCACCACCCTTTACATGAAAATGTATTTTATGAGGTTACGCCTGAATCTATCCCCTTTCGTCTTCATCCTATAAGAATATATGTAAATTTATGCCACATAGGTATTTAAACCACTTCTCTATCATATCTCTCCTGCCTTTCCTCCAAAGAATACAGATTGAGATCTTTAAGTCTTTCCCCGTATGCATTATGACAAAGACCACCATTTTAGTAGCCTTCTTCTGAACAGATACCATCCTGTTTATATCTTTCTGGAAGTGCGGTCTCTAGATTTGTCCAGTGGTTTGGCCACTTTAATATCATCACATACTATCCTCCAGGTTTTTGCAGCACAAATGCATGATTTTGCATTTCTTGGTATTAAAACTTAACTGCCAAGTTCTAGACCAGGGATCTCAAAGTCCCTCCTTGAGGGCCGCAATCCAGTCGGGTTTTCAGGATTTCCCCAATGAATATGCATGAGATCTATGTGCATGCACTGCTTTCAATGCATATTCATTGGGGAAATCCTGAAAACCCGACTGGATTGCGGCCCTCAAGGAGGGACTTTGAGATCCCTGTTCTAGACCATTCAAGGTCTGCTAGGTCCTTCCTCATGTTATTCACACCATCAAGGGTGTTTACTCCATTGCAGATTTTGATATCATCCACAAAGAGGCAAATATTACCAGAAAGACTTTCACAATATTGCTTACAAAAATGTTAAAAAGAATGGGCCCAAGAACTGAAACTTAAGGTACACCACTGGTAACAGCCCTTTCCTCAAAGAGATCTCTGTTGACCACTATACCCTGTCACTTTCCACTCAACCAGTTCCTGACCCAGTCTGTCACTCTGGGGCCCAGACTGAGGGCTTCAGCTTATTTATTAGATGCCTGTGTGGAATAGTGTCAAAGGTTTTGGTAAAAGAAATTGATCAGATTTGTCTGAAAAGAGCTGCCTCTAATGAATCCATATTGCCTCTGGTCCTGTAATCCACAGGATTCTAGAAACTTCATAATTCTCTGTTTTAAAAGTGTTTCCATTAATTTACTTACCACAGAAGTCAGACTTACTGGCCTGTAGTACCCTACCTCCTCCTTTTTCAACTTTTGTGGAGAGGGGCCACATCCATCCTTCTCCAGTCCTCTGTTATGACTCCCAACTCTAGAGAAGCATTGAAAAGTTCTGGATGACCTTCCTAAGATCCTTCAGTATGGTGGGTTATTTGCCATCAGGGCCCATCGCTTCATCCAGCTTTAGTTTGGCTAGCTCCTCACGAACACCTTACTTTCAGGATCTATCACACCTCCATTGTTATTTTCATTTGTCTTCTGTGGTTCCGCTCCCAGTGATTGATTGGGGTGAACACAGAACAGAAATATTTGTTGAGCAATTCGGCCTTTTCTTTATCAGCTTCTACATATTTCTCCCCTTCACCTTTGAGTCTCACAATGCCACTTTTGCACTTCTTCCTATCACTAATATATCTAAAAATGTCTTGTCTCCCCGTTTTACCATGTCAGCTATTTTTTCTTCCATTTGCATCTGTGCTTTTCTGACTACACAACCAACCTCTCTTAACTTTTCCAGATATTTTTGCCTGTCTTCCTCTTTCTGCGATCTTTTGTAGTTTTTGAAAGCTAACCTCCTATTCCTTATCTTCTCAGCTACTACTTTTGAGATCCAAAGCAGCCTTCTTTTCCTCTTACTTTTACTTACTTGCCTCACAAAAAGGTTTGTCGCCCTTACCATCGCTCCTTTCAGTTTTGCCTACCACATGTCCACTCCTTCCAGACATTCCCACCCACACAACATTTCCTTGAAGTAATCCCTCATCTGAACAAAGTTAGTTTTTTAAAAGTCTAGAACCTTTGCTTTTGAATGAGCCCTCTCTATACCCATTTTAATATTAAACCGTACCATGCAGTGATCACTGGATGCCAGATAATCACCCATGGTAACATCAGAAACAGTTTCCCCATTTGTAAGCACTAAGTCCTCTATGACCCATCCCGCATGGGTTCCATTACCAACTGCTGGAATAGTTCTTCTTGTAGAGAATCCAGGATCTCCCTACTTCTAGAAGACCCTGCAATAGATATACCCTAAATCAACATCTGGCATGTTAAAGTCATCTATTAGTAAAACTTCAAAGAACTAGATTAGACGGGTCCCTGTGAAGAAACAGAAGGAGCATGGAAGGTATATAATAACCATATAAATTTTAAATAATAAATTTAAATTTTTATACATAATAAGTGAGATTGTGAGCTCTTACGAGTACAGACCTCCAATGAGGCCCTGTGGCTCCTTTGCTCAATAAGGTTATAATGAAACCAGAAAGGAAGTAAAAAATCCCTATTTCGTAGCCACACATCACCATTGGCAGTCACTAGTATGTAAAAAGTGTGAATATGTGATTCAGTATGTGAGTGGTGTATTTCCTTTTATGTTCTTAACCTGTTGGAAATGAGGTTTAGTATACAATATATATATATATTTTTTTTCCCATCTGCTTTGCTTGAGTAATGCATTATAAAATATATTTTGAGCTTAATATCAACCTGGAGTCCTCTATACCCCCCAAAAAAGCCCCATTCACCTATAAATGGACGCCTATGGCATGCCTAAGAGATGCCTAAATCACGTCCACCTAACTCATGTTTACCTAGCGCCCAACTCACGCTCAAAAGTAGACCTGGTTGTGCAATGCCTAGATTTTAGGCATTAGGTAGGCGCATTTGGGCGTTGAGCAGCATGCAATTCTGTAAATGGATGTCCAAATCAAGCCACACCCACACCTATTTTTTAGGCGTGACTTTTTCCGAAAGGCGTCCACAAAATTGCGGACGTCTAGTTGTAGAATCACATCTAGCGTTTGGACGTCTAAGTTCCAATTAATGCTTGTTAAAGTCATTAATTGGACTTATTATCCACTTTATATGGACACCTAAGTCGATGAACATCCACATTGTGCCTAAAATTAGAAGTCCTTTAGAGAATTTGGCCCTTTGTGCATGTGTTCTAGGGGTAGATGTGCATTTTAAATCAAATAAATGTGTGCATCACAGTTCTGTTCCTTCTCTGCTAAACTACACTCCTGGGCATGCCTAGCTGTGATATACTGTTTCAACCCGTGATCTTGTCAGCATGCCTATGTGTTGATGTATTATCAGATGCACTATTTTATAAAATCATATTTGTATAACATGTTTTCCATGTGGACAATGCTTTATAAGATTACTCCTCAATAATGCTGAAATCAGAATACTGTGATGCAAAGAGCTGCAACTAGAAATTTGTCTCCGTCCCCGCTGGAACTCAAATTCCTTGCCCCATCCCCATGAGTTTTGTCACTGTCCTTGCCCCTTTCCTGTAAGCTCTGCCTTAACCGCACAAGCCTCAAACACGTATGATTTTAAAGTGCTTGAGGCTTGTGCAGATAAGGACGGAGCATGAAGGAATGGGGCAGGGACAGGAAAAGAGCTCTCCGGGATGGGACGGGAAATGAGTTGCCACGGGGACAGGGAAAAATATGTCCCTGTGCCATTCTCTAACTGGAAACTCCCAGTAACAGAATTATCATTCAGGCTGATCTGTTGGTTTTTGCAGGAAGTTGCCAAAAAAATGAGCCTGGACACACGGAAAATGTCATCGCTGTGGAAAGACCAGGCGCTGGTAGAAATTAACATCGCCGTTCTCTACAGTTACCAGGTACTACAGGGAAGGTGGGCACCGGTTACTACAGCTGCCAAACAGCAGGTCTTTCCAAGTCCTTCCACACAACCTTCGGTTTAGCTGTGTTTCTTAGATACGACCTGTTAACCTTGAAATTTATGAAGCTGGAGATGTTCCAGGAACTGTGTTGAAGACAGGAAAATTGGGCTGCAGACTGAAATAATATCAAATGGTGACTTAGGTGCTGAAAATGTTGACGATAGTGAGGGGATGTAAAATATATTCTAGTTCTCTCCTCTCTGGCATCAATTCAATCTAATCTGCAGCTGAGCAGTGAATAATTACTTTGGGAAATACTCCAGAGCCACTTAGATACAGAAACATTCTGCTCTGCCCATGACAAAAATAAATAAATAAAAAGAGAAAGCTGTAATTGTATAAAAAAAGCAAGAATTCTTGTCGGATTTATCTTTATGAAATCAGGCGAAAGTGAAGGCTATGACTAACGCATGCCGCTAGCGCGAGCGCTAATTCATGCAGTAACTGGGCTTGAAGTGGGTGGGGAACGAGCATGAATTTTGCATTGCAATTAGCGCATTGTGGGCTTCTTTTACGAAGGTGTGCTAGCTTTTTCAGCGCACGCACCGGATTAGCGCGCGATAGCTGAAAACCTACCGCCCGCTCAAGAGGCGGTGGTAGCGGCTAGCGTGGGCTATTCCGCGCGTTAAGGCCCTAACGCACCTGGAAGCCCATCCATGCTAGCGGTGAATAAATGTGAAACTTAATTCTGTAACGGAGTGGTTCAGAGGAAAGTGGGTCTGAATCAGAAGGTGCATGAGAGGAGACTTGAAGACCTGGAGGAGAGGAGGGAGAGGGGAGATATGTGATCCAGACCTTCAAATACTTGGGCCTGATATTCAGCTGGCAGCGATCAGAGTTTTGCTGACTGCTGCCAACATTAAACCCAGACATCGACTGCTCACTCGAAACACAAGCAAGGAACAGCTTTCCCACAATCGCTACTTACACTTGTAAACTAGCTGGCCATTGTTTGAACTCTGTGGTCAGGCCTTGGTGGTATCTGGGAAACTTCCAGCCCCACCCCCAGACCGTCCCAGCTTAGGATTACCAGATTTTCCATCCAGAAAATTCAGACCCCCCCTAGACCCGCCCCCGGCTCACACAGTTCCACCCATCCCCACCCTGTCACACCATGGTCCCGCCCCCAAGCCTGCCCCAGCCCTGCCCCCGCCGCTTACTCTTGTCGGGCAGAACATCCGCAGGTGTGTCACAATGACAACATGCGCGCGTCGTATCTGCACATGCACGGATGCTCTACTACGCGAAGGAAAGCTTTTCAAAACCTGGACAAAGGGCCGGGTTTTGAAAAGCCGTCCAGACCCCTGGACATGTCTGGGGAATTCCAGACGTCGGGTAACTCTATCCCGGATCTACCCAGATAATGTCAGGGAGGCAGTGGAGATTTTCAGCATCAGGATCCGGATAATCCAGGTAGCAGTGGGTCTTACCAGATGAGTGGCGCTGCTGAATTTCAAATGCCACCCAATCCTTCTAAAATGACTTACTAGGTTTGGGAAGCGAAAATCCCCTTTCTCAGGTCAGGAGAGACTGAGCAAAACATGAGACTGATCAAAAAATATGTAAGGTGAGGCCTCATGCTCAGAGCAATACAAGATTATTGAAGTTAACCAAAAAGAACCTAAGCAAAACCTGGACCTAATTCAAAAGGCTAAAGCCATCCAGTAGTATTCCATGGCTGTCCTACGCTTATCCACTGAGCTAACTGGGAGCTGGTCTGAACACCAGCTGCTACCCAGTTAACATCTGGGTGACTGCACATAAGCAGATGTTCTGTGCTAGAGTCTGGGTTAATTCAGCCCAGGGCTGACTGCTGGGGATGGGGGGGGGGGGGGGGGAGGGGCAGCGGCTTATCTACCCCTGAGTTTTTTTTTTTTTAATGCATTGAAAACCATAAAGTTCTATTGCTGGTCACCTTTTAATCATCCATCGCCTCCTCTCCCCCTCCCTTACCCCTTCAGATGTTGAAATGTTTCTATAATTTATTTGTATAATCTGGTGCTACCATCTTTTGCTTATTCTGTCCTGACCTGAGGACCTGTAGACACTTTAGGTGAATCTCTTCATGAAAAGGTGGTTGATAAATCCCAATAAATAACTAAAATAAATTCAGTACTTCACCACCTAAGTTAAGTAGCTATATCAGAGAGCATAAAACTCAGTCCTAGTTTTACGGGACATTGCTTATGTGGTTAAGTGCTGAAAATCTCACTTAACCACGTTAGAGAGAGCCGGCTGCATAAACCCAGCTAATCCATGCTGGTGCCTGGACATTGCCACATGATTATCTACCTTCTAGTTACTAATAACTGTAAAATAATGCAGGTTAATGGTAGCCCACATTGACCAGTCCTCAGAAAACCTGCCCCACTCCTTCCTGTTGTCAATTTCGAATGGCCCTTCTAAAATCTTCCCCCGACAGCCTCCATGTCCTCTCCTCAGCTGTCAGAAGTCTTAAAATGTGTCAGCAGGGGATTTTCCCCTCTCGCTCTGACAGTAAGGTGTCTCTAATCCGGATCAATTTCTGAGCTGACGTGACTCGGCTCAACTCCTGACCTTTACCATTTACCTCAGGCTGGAAGTTATCAGATGAGTATCTTTATTTACTATTTAGTTCGGTTTATCTCCCGCCCTCCCAGAAAGCTCAGGGCGGATAACAGATCACTGCGCCCAGGTTTCTAGAGCTGGTTGGGCAGCATAGATTCAATCTGGCCTGAACTGAGAAGGCGGTGGCTACGGCTTTTGTCAATCCAGCTAAATTCAGAATTGTTTTGGATGAAATCTGAATTGTCTTGATGATAATTATTCATGTCTAACCACATTCTCCCCTAAAATAGAGCGATAAGGTGACAATTGTTGACCATCACTCAGCCACTGAGTCCTTTATTAAGCATATGGAGAATGAGTATCGCTGCCGTGGCGGATGCCCAGCTGACTGGGTTTGGATTGTCCCACCGATGTCTGGCAGCATCACTCCCGTCTTTCACCAAGAGATGCTCAATTACCGGCTCACCCCCACCTTTGAATACCAGGTAACTAAGCCTCTGGATCTGTATTATACTTGGCTGTTCTAAGTGCATTTAAAGCATTGGTCAAGTGCCCAAGCAGGGCATGTAGGCTTCAGCTAACCCAGTGTCGGTGGTGTATTAGTGCCAACCATAAAGAAAAAAAGAGTCAAGATGGGGAAAAAAAATCATTGTGGAGAGTCAATGCCTATATACGAGCAAGACCCAAGTTAACCTTAATCTGAAGCATTTACACTTATGAAAAAGCTGAAGATGTTGACAGGGAATTGCTTCCCACGATGCTTCTGCTTTGTTTGTTAATGTGGTGGTGGTATTTTCATTCCTATAAGGTAGTGTCTCGCAAACGTTTTCGAGCCAGGACACACTAAACCTAGTGTCCCCGGCTCAAGACACCCAGAATCGCGCCGACGTCAGCGCATGCACCAAGGCCCTTCAAACGGGCCTTGCGCCAAGAGAAGGACCTGCGCTGGAGGGAAGGGCCGGCATCGGGAGACTGCTTACAGGACATGCCTCTCTTCACGAAAGGCACGTCCTGTAAACAGCCGGCGCCAGTTCCTCTCCTCTTCCCCAGGGTACCGCGGCACATCAGAAATCTCGGGAGGCGCAAAGTTTGCAATACACTGCTATAAGGAATGGCAAAAAAATGGAGACAAAGACCCCCCCCAACACACTTGTTGAAAATCAAGTGCAAAACATCAAAACTAATATCAAAAATTGAATACTGTATTCCATGAAATGTTGACTGTATTTTACAAAACCTGGCCACTCTTCTGAGTACTCTCCAGATTTGCTTTGCTTTATTATGATTTGATATTCCACCCTGCATTGTACATCAAAGCAGATTACAATCACGGTTTCCATCATTAATAACATTACATTACATCCCACGATGAATCCTCCACATATGCCTGAAGCAATAAATAGGATTTTACCCGTTTATGAATAACCAAATCATTTGATTCTTCTGCTTAAGTGGCAATTCATTCTAGAGATTAGGGCAAACATAACTAATGATTTGTATGTGTCAGACTCGTTATTCAGTCAATGAATCTTTCGCCTCTTCTCTGCTCTACGCTTCTCTAACTGCCTGCATAGTTCACAAATTAAATCGGTTGCTTGAAGCAGGTGATCCTTCACTGACTAGCGGATCAAGTTTTAAGTTTATTTGGTTCTTCGGTACTTGATACAGGCAATGAGACTATCGACCACTTAGAAACTTACGTTCTGAAGGGACGATAAAACTGTCAGACAGATTTTTTTGAAAATACATTACGAAAGTCTAAGGCAGGGGTAGCTTTATGGAACAGTTTAACTGGACCACTGAAAGCCCTTTTGGATCTCCCAAAATTTAAGAAGACATTAAAACCCACCTTATTTATGAGAGCATTTAATTGATTGCTTAGAGAGGTCATTGAAGGAATTGCCAACAATATGTAACGGTTCTCTGAAAATAATTCATGTTTTGTTATTTGTCAGCACAGACTTATTGTTATTTTATCATTGTAGTTTTGTAAATCACCTAGGTGTAGGTGGTTAAGAAATTTTTTAAATAAATAAAATATTTAAGTTTTAATATTCTGCTCATTGCTATACACTCCTCCCTCCTTATTCACGGTTTCGGCACACGCGTTTTTGACTATTCACGTTTTTGTGCTGAGACCCCCCTAGTGAATCAACCTTATCTGGTGGTCTAGTGGTAACGCAGGGCGGGAACGATCTTCCTACACTCCTGCCCCGTGCAGAGACATCATAAAAATGGCAGCTGTGGAGTTCCCGTGGTCTCACAATGGGAACTCATGGCAGCCATTTTTGATGACGGCTCTGCGCGGGGTAGGAGTGTAGGAAGCTCGCTTCTGCCCCACGTCACTGCTAGATCACCAGGTAAGGTCCGGGACACAGGAGGGAGGCAAGAGGGGTGTGTCAGAGTCGGTCCTACAGTTATTTGAGAATTTTCCATATACGCGGGCCAGCTCTGCCCCTAACCCCCGCAAATACAGAGGGAGGAATGTAGTACTGAGTGGTGTGAAATAAAAAAGGGGGGAGGGAAAGAAAAATATAAAGAATGGGAGGTACAGTACATAAAAGACATAAAATATTATATGGTAAAATAGTTATAGGAAAGGGGGAGGGAGAATCACATTAGGAAAGGGGGTTATATAGATTTATCAAGTACTTCTTAGATCAAGTTAAAATTGTTATGCCTTAAGATATTGTATCGTAGGCATTGTTGAATAAAAAAGTTTTGAGATTTGGTTTTAAAGTTAGTCAATGAGGTTTCATGAGAACATTATGATGGAAGAGCGCTCCAGAGAGTAGGAGCTGTTACTGAGAAAATGGTTTTTCACGTGGTGTCATAACATTATATGCTTTGGAGAAGGAATAGTTAATAGATTTTGTTGGGTAGAATGGAGTGTCCTCATTGGGATGTATGGAGTAAGTAATCGATCTCTGGAACGCTCTTCCGGAGGCTGTCATAGGGGAAAACACCCTCCAGGGATTCAAGACAAAGTTAGACAAGTTCCTGCTGAACCAGAACGTACGCAGGTAAGGCTAGATTCAATTAGGGCACTGGTCTTTGACCTAAGGGCTGCCGCGGGAGCAGACTGCTGGGCACAATGGACCACTGGTCTGACCCAGCAGTGGCAATTCTTATGTTCTTATGAATCCTGGAGAATTATTTTGTTTGTAAAAAGCATTGATCCAGAATGTAGCTAAGCCCCATCTCTTCTCAAGTTTGCTGTCTTCCAACCGCTTCTGTTTGGTTTTGTTTCCAGTATTTGCAGCATTGTTTGTTTTGTTATGGTTAGTCTTCATTTTTGTTTGGGGGGGGGGGGCAAACTCATTAAGAGTGAGCACTCTTGTGAAACAGGGTGCCTTCTGTGCAGAGAGTGCACAGAAGCCCTCAACCTGTAAAATAGATTCTTGCAATAGAATAGAGCATGTCAACAAGGTCAGCATGTCCTCGATGAACATGTTCACTTCCTTCTAATTGCTGACAGGGGTGAAACCAATAGCATGTGATGAGTTAAGTCATCACTTGTTGCTAAGGAAAAATACTAATGAAGTATGATTAACCAGAAACCATGTGGCTTGAAAAGAAACAATAGAATATTGCTGAAGTATGCAATTTGTAAATGGATTGTAATTGAAAGATATACCAACTACGTATGTTTAATAATGAATTAATTGATGATGTCATTATCCCAATAAAATGTCAGTCACTTGTAATTCGGGGAGACTTATGGCTGTCATCTTACCAATTTAGTACGAGGTCCAAATGCTCCTCAAGGCCTTGAATATTTAAACCACACTTTTGTGTTAGATTTCTTTTCCTTGATCTCCTCTGAGATAGAATTAAGAACTGAAGGGTATTTAGTTTGTCCACATAGTTATTTAAACCAAACATTAACAACGTGCAACAATGCGACATACGTTGTCGTTGACATTTCCCATTGCAAACCACAGCTCATCCCTTCTAACTAGTATAGCACAACTGTGGAGCTGAGGTCTTCATGTCTCTGAGTTAATCTAGGCCTGTCATTCCTGAACATCAATCAGTGCAAACAGAGCACAGGTCTTAATCACACTTCTCCCAGTAATCTCCACCAGTTGCTCCCAACCCAGAGAAAGTCATCCTCTGGATCTTAGTTTATTTTTCTCAGAGGAAAAAGCTACAAAACCTACATTAGGAGTTGGCTGGAAAGAGGAGTTTCTCCACAAATTTGAGAGCTCATTGGCTTCCTCCTGCAAGGACCTCGAGAAAACTTAGAACAGTTCCTTGTCTTGTGCATTACACATTTAGACCGCCTCTCATTTTAAGAATATTTCCAATGTGTGACCAAACTGAACTCTCCTCCTCCCATCCCTTCCCTATTTTTATCATTATTAAAAATAGCAACCTGGGACCAGTCTGGCGACTGAGTGGCCAAATTGTACACTGCCCTGCAAGGGCCCAGCTCAATCCCCGAATTCAGTCTTTTGCTCCCTTTATCGACAACAGATTTCAGACAGGAAGGGGTGGGAAAAATGAACTGGTTAATTTTATCTGAATATCTTCAACCAAACATTGTTCACCAGAATATTGGCCCTAGGATTAATCGCTCATTAGTTTACATTATCCTTGGATAAGTTTAGAATCTCTGACTTGGACTCATTTCCCATATAGACTTTAACAATGTTGAGAACAGCTGGATTTTGTTGGCTGATTTAACTTTCTCTGGTGCAGAACTAATTCTTTTTTTATGCACAACATACTCACCCTGCAGCTTTTCTATTCTTTCTATGATAACAAAGTTTTTAGAATGTGCTTTTAGGTGTATTTTGAAGGAAGATCATTGACATTCTTTTGGGGAAGGTGCGGTTGTCATCCACCAAGTTATTGTTGAAAAATAAAACCTTTTAAAGAATCTACTAGACAACAACAGGAGTAGATGAGAAAGCGCAGTATTCATTTGAACAGCTCGGAAAAAGAGGCAGTATCAGCATTGTGGTCAGCAGGGTAGGGGATCCTTCTCACTTCTCAAGCTTGACATGGAAGGAAGACCTCCCAAGTCAATCTCATTAATGTTGACGTGTGCACCTCAAAGTCTTTTGGCTTTAGGGATCCAAGATAGGTTATGATCGCACTGAATAAAGAGAGATCTTAAGTCTAGATATCCTGTTGTCTCGACTCTTTCCTACTGTCCACAGATAAAGAAGCCTAAGGAGCAAACAGCTTACCTTTATATCAAGGGGATAGAAGGATATAGATAGAGGATAACTATAAAGGTCCTGGATCTGATGGGCTGCTATGTGAGCGGACTGCTGGGCATGATGGACCTCTGGTCTGACCCAGCAGAGGCACTGCTTATGTTCTTATGTTCTTACTACTACACTTTCCCCTCCGTATTCGCGGTTTCCATATCTACGGTTTTGATTATTCGCAATTTTCCTCCCAAAAAAATCATTTTCATCTTTTGGGCTATTTTAAGGCCTGTGAACCCCCCCCCCCTCCCTCCCCCAAGCCTTACCTGGTGGTCTAGCGGGTTTTCGGGGCAGGAGCGATTTTCCCATGCTCCTGCCCTGTGCAGATCACTCATAGGAAATGGCTGTCTCTCGAGAGATGACGGGAGCTCAAGCCATTTCCTGTGAGTGATCTGCACGGGGCAGGAGTGTGGGAAGATCGCTCCTGCCCGAAAACCCGCTAGACCACCAAGGCTTAAGGGGGGAGGGGGGCTCACAGGGGTTAAAATAGCCAGGGGGAAGCGGTGGTTAGGGGCAGAACCGGCCCGAATATTATTTGCAGTTTTTTAATATTTGCGGGCCGGCTCTGCCCCTAACCACCATGAATACGGAGGGGGAAGTGTACTACTATTAATTATTTATAGAGTGCTACCAGATGTACGCAGCACTGTACAGAGTCACAAAGGAAATAGTTCCTGCTCGAAAGAGCTTACAATCTAATCAATCAAGACAGACAAACAGGATGCCAAAGTAGAGATTACAGGGGATGGTTAAACTGCTGGCTAGAGTGATGAGCAGAGGGGAGAGGGTTATGCGTTGAAGACATTCTTGAAAAGGTGGGCTTTCAGTTTATTTTTGAACAGGGGAAGGGAAGGGGTGTGACGCACGGATTCAGGTAGTCTATCCAAGGTATACAGGGCAGCGTGGTGAAAGGAACGAAGCCAGGAATTGGCAGCGAAGGAGAAGTTACTTTTATCTGAGCACCAGAGTTCTCAAGGAGGTGTATAAGACGAGACAAGAGAGGAGAGATATTGAGAGGCTGCAGAATGAACACATTTGTATATTAGTAAGACGAGTTTGAACTCTATGCAAAGGCAGTTAGTTAGGGAGTCAGTGAAGTGATTTGAGGAGAGAGGTAACGTGAGTGTAGCAAGGTTGGCAAAGGATGAGTCGTGCAGCAGAGTTTTGCACAGATTGCAGGGAGGGAGGCAGTTCAGTGGGAGAACTGTTGGAAGTAAATTGCAATATTCCCAAGCGCGAGGTTACGAGAGTGTGGACAAGAGTCTGGATAGTGTGTCAGAGAGGAAGTGGTGAGTTTTGGGTTGTTGTAGAGATAGAAGCAACTGACTTTAGCGGTCTCCAAGGTTATGGAGCAGAGCTGACAGGAATGATAACAGCATGGCTGTTTCCTCCTTCCATATGGGTCTAGAGCACACTGATCCAGACCCAGCCACTAATATCTCAGACTCGGAGCCTTTTCAAGCCCATCCAACCTTCAGCCTCTTGAGGGGTAGTTCATTAAAACATCCAGATTTCTAGATAGGTAGTTTGGCTCCTTTTGGACCCCTGGTGAGAAATAGCAGAACATCCCCCATCTTTGCAATCCTCATTCAGCTGCTTTTGAGGACTAATTCAAAGATAAAATACTTATCATTTTTATTTTGCTGCAGTGAGTGACCTGTCGGATGTTCTTTGAGCTTCAATACCTAATACTTGAAGGATGTCTCTCCAAGGATGAGATGCCCCACATTGCTGGATTTGCAGAAGGGAATTTCCCAGGCTCTGAGATACAAGTCCGGAGTAATCTAAGGAAATACTATTTTACAGAAAGGGTGGTAGATGCATGGAACAGTCTCCTGGAAGAGGTGGTGGAGACAGAGACTGTGTCTGAATTCAAAAGGGCCTGGGATAGGCACGTGGGATCTCTCAGAGAGAGAAAGAGATAATGGTTACTGTGGATGGGCCATTTGGCCTTTATCTGCCATCATGTTTCTATAACCATAAAGCCCTGTGACATCACAATGCAGGTGTAAAGAGCTTTAGCCAATAGGAAGAGGAGATGCAAACGTTAAGAGCCTTAGCCAATAGGGAGAGGAGGAGATAGTGGATGCTACGGATGGGCCATTTGGCCTTTATCTTCCATCATGTTTCTATAACCATAAAGCCCTGTGACATCACAATGCAGGTGTAAAGAGCTTTAGCCAATAGGAAGAGGAGATGCAAATGTTAAGCGCCTTAGCCAATAGGGAGAGGAGGAGATAGTGGATGCTATGGATGGGCCATTTGGCCTTTATCTGCTGTCATATTTCTACGTTTCTACTTGCTAACTGATCCTTTCTTCCTCATAGGCTGAATGGGATGATGAAAAGTAGTTTGTCACAGGGAAGGGCGCAGATCACATGGTTTAAAATGCGTAATATTTCTCAATGTTTTGATCATGAGTCATAAAAACCTGCTGTTTGAGAGGTTCTTATTGTGAGATATAAGCCACGAGATTTGGATTGACGGTTGCAGTGGGGTTCGGCAGCTGCTGTATTTGCACTTTCTAAAAATGATCTGTTGAAAATAAGAAGTGATCCAAACGCCTTGTTTTCTAGGACTCGGTTTCTAGTTGGCATTGGTTTTTTTCATTGCATGAAAAAGACAAAAGATTCCTAATTTGTTCCTTCCTCTGTCCCTGGTTAATATATGCTTGCTCTCCGATTGCCTGGCATCTTTGGAATTGTCATTCATGTTTTGTACTGCTTATCAAAGGTTGCAATATTTCATAATGTATTTATGGCCACACACAAAAGGTTTCCTATTTACCAGCTACGTGGGATCCTTACTGTATTATTACACTGCTGTGTTTTTACCATTGCAAGATAGCAATGTTAAATGGGTAATTATAAGCAAGTGAGCACGGTTATTGTAAGAATGCTTGATTCGATATATGTGGGTGGCTCAGTCAATTATGACTGCTTATTATTAATACAAATGTGTTAGTATGAAAAAGCTCAAGAGAAAGAGAAGGGACCCAGGTGCTTTTGAATGCTTAGAAACCAAACCATCTTTTTCTTACTGATCCATTTAAGCAGTATCGTAAGTAAGATTTCTATTCTTACTGTTTAAGAATTGTAAATCTAGGAGGTCAGTAAAATTTTGAGTATAAAGTTAGCCACTCAGCCCTACTCAATTTTCAGAGGCCAATTTTGGAGCCAGATCTCAAAGTTAGGAGCACTAACCCCCTCTTCTACGAAACCGCGTTTTTAGCACAGAGAGCCGCGCTGAATGGCCTGATGCTCATTGAGTTCCTATGAGCGTTAGGAGCAGCGCGAGCCATTCAGCGCGGCTCTCTGCACTAAAAACCGCTAGCGCGGTTTCGTAGAAGAGGGGGGGTAAGTCCTTTGAATCATGAATCCTTAGCAGTTGCATAGTAAGGGTGTGTGTGGGGTGCCTTGGTAGGGGCGCCTGCACTCTCCTCCTCTCTGCCCCCCTGCTCCTTCCCACCCCTCCCCCACTGCATGCACACCTTCACTCCTCCTCCCTCCCCCCCCATACATCTAGCTCTTCGCTGGCACATGCAGCAGCTCCAACTTGCTGCCCGCGCCAGCCTTGCTCTCTCTCTGATATCACTTACTGGTCCCGCGATCAGGAAATGACATCAGAGGGAGAGCCATGGCCGGTGCTAGGAGCAATTTGGAGATGCTACTTATGCCAGGAAAGTTAAGAGCTCCAGGCATCTCCCACCCTTGCTAAGTGTGCACAGATGCTTAAGTCCAACGATGTGTGCACAATCTTAGACACACTAGCTCATGCCAGGTCAGTGAGTGTGCACATTTGGGGAAGATATCCACGTCCAGCCCATGTGTACCCTCATGCAGTTACACCCTATTCTCTGGAATAGTACAATGTGCCCAGACATATGGAAGTGCCAGTTATCTCACGTTTCTATCATTTGTAAATTTGTGTTTATTTTCCAGCTAATTAAGGGTTCTTTGAGGATACTGAATATGGGAGATTATTTGTATTTTTCTGCCACAGGTACTATTGTGCAGTATTTTTTTTCCAGTTTGAAACAAACATATACATTTGTATCACTCATAAGACATCAGCAATGAAAAGGGACCTAAATTGAGCACAGGATACAAGACAAACCAAGGGAGGGGAGCGAGAGCCAATAAATGCTTTGTTTACATCAGGAGTTAGTGCTGAAGCTGTTAGGAAAGACTAAAATGGTTGGGGCTCTTCAGCTTGGATAAGAGACATCTGAGGGGAGTCTACAAAATCCTGAGTGGAGTAGAACGGGTACAAGTGGATCGATTTTTCACTCCGTCAAAAATGACAAAGACTAGGGGACACTCGATGAAGTTACAGGGAAATACTTTTTAAACCAATAGGAGGAAATATTTTTTCACTAAGTTCTGGAATGTGTTGCCAGATGTTATAGTAAGAGCAGTTAATGTAGCTGGTTTTAAAAAAGTTTGGACAAGTTCCTGGAGGAAAAGTCCATATTCTGTTATTGGGACATACATGGGGGAAGCCACTGCTTGCTCTGAATTGGTAGCATGGAATATTGCTGCTATTTGGGTTTTTGCCAGGTATTAGTGACCTGGATTGGCCACCTTGAGGAATGGACTCCTGGGCTAGATGGACCATTGGTCTGACCCAGTAAGACTATTTTTATGTTCTTATGGGATTATCTCTTGCATGTGTAATGTATGTCTAGCAGTGTTATAGAAATGATAAGTAGTTGTAGATGTTCAAGTTAACCATATAAATTGTTTTCAATCTTGACCCTCTCGAAATATTACATTTCCATAGCTGGTCTTGAAATTGTATCTGTCATGAACCATGCTCAGTATCGATCAATGTTTTTGGAGAAGGGAATGATTTCCTTTTTGTTTTCTCCTTTCCCAGCCCGATCCTTGGAACACTCATGTTTGGAAGGGTGTCAATGGGACCCCAACAAAAAAGAGAGCTATTGGTTTCAAAAAGCTAGCCAAGTAAGTTGCTCCCTCTGAGACGGCCAGTTTTCTTCTAGGAAGTGATGGTATATGTCATGCATCCACCTTGACACTGACAAGGCTAAGTTAATTTACTAATTTAGAGATTATGATACAATTAGAATTGTTTGGATACCAATTACTGGATCATAGTTGGAGTATGACCTTGTCTGAACCACTATTGTCAGTTTGGTTTGCTATTACTAGCCTTTTTATAAGGAGTTTTTCTCCTTATATGGATAGATTGGTACGAATTGTACAGTTTAACCTAACATAACCCCATTTTACATTTTCTATCTCCCCCCCTCCTACAAAGGCACATAGTTCTACCAAACCACTGTGACCTGTAACACTTTCTTCTGTTTACGTCCTGAGATCCCCAAACATTTGTTAATGCACTGACCTGCATCTGGACTGAGGCTCATAGTGAGAGATGTCATGACTTCTGATCACTCATATAAAATGTTCTACCCCAGACTAGCTAGGTACAGGACCTATGAAAGACAGGACCCCATGGGTGCCCTAAGCAAATCAGCCTTATGCCTGCCCCATGAATCCCAACTTACTTCCCATTCCTCTTCCTTAAGACTGACACCATGAGCTAGTGCTGCCCGATTCAAGGCTGTTGCACTGAGGGATAGGAGGGAGGGATGGAAAGCTGCTGCTCATGGGGGGGGGGAGAGAGGAGAAAGGAAACCTTATTGGACATGGGGTGGAGGAGATGGAGGGAGAGATGCAACAAAGAGGTAGAAAGGGGTGAGAGGGAAAAATCCTGTATATGGTGGAGAGTAGGGATACATGCATAGAAAAGAGAGAGAAATGTTGGACATAGGGTGGAGGGCATGGAGAGATGGTGCATGGAGAGAGAGAAAGGAATATTGCACATGATAATGGAGGGGAGGAAGGGAAAGATGCTGCATGGAGGGGAATAGAGAGGCTTGACTCAGGGCACAAGGCAGGGAGAGAGAGAGAGATGGTAGACAGTGGGAAAGAAACAGATGTTGTATGTGGCAGTGGAAGGGAAGGTACAGAGATGGAAGATGGATGGTGAGCACAGAGAAAGAAGAAAACATCAAATGGACAGGAGACCCTGGCGAGCGAGTTAACAGAAGACAAATAGAAACCAGAGCCTGGAACCAACATGATTTGAATAATAAAATGACCAGACAACAAAAGGTAGAAAAAATTTTATTTTCTGTTTTGTGATTACAGTATATCAGATTTGGAATATGTATCCTGCCAGAGCTGGTGTTAGGCAGCAAGCGTGTGCCAGGACCTAACAGAGAGAGGAAAAGTCTTCTTTTTGTTAATTTTGTTTATACCACAGCGCCGGTGTGGAGTTGGAGAGGGCAAAGAGGGGGGAGAGGGGTGAAGAGGCTACAAAAATAAACCCATCAGACCGTTTGAAAAATAGTCCTGATTGGGTGGGAAAAGTGAATCGAATCGAAAAAGTTTTCCCTGACTCGGGCAGCATTACCATGAGCATGTTCAATTAGGGTTGCAGGGCTACTACTTTCTAACACTGATTTTATCATGCTTGAGATCAGCATCAGGAAGGGCTGATGCCAGAAACAGTGGTGAGGAATTGGAGTTATGACTCCCACACGGGGATTCCTGTCAGCCATTAATCTCAACCTGATAAGCTCTACAGGCCGATTTGCTGCTCCACAAATTCTGGTGCTTTTGGCAACTGCCTATGTTTGGCTAGTGGTGGGGTCAGCACCAGTCAGATGGTTCAGCAGCAGTGAAGCATGCTGTCATTTGGAGGGACCTGGATTTGATTCTAGGGTCAGTTGAACTTTGAATAGAAATGCTATAGATGCAGTAGGGGGATGGGAGAGGAGTCACCTCAGTCCTCATGACCATTTATAGGATCCACCATTGCGAAATACAAGAAGGAATACAGATGTGTAACTGCAATAGCTAAGCTAAGTGAACTGAGAGGGATGTGACATAGTCAAAATCATTCTCAACTCCAGCTGTGATTGAGCTGAAAGTACAGGCAAGAACCATACAAAGCAATTCTCTCTTATTCAGTTCTCTAGCTACAATTTGTAGACGTCAAACACATCCCAAAAATATGGAATAAAACCTGCTCAACTAAACATGTTACTGTATGTCAAACTGAGTCAAGGAAGGTGAAACCAATCACACTGATATCACTTTGATGTGGGGAATGAACCTCAAACACCCGCTTTACACTGGTGTCTTCACTGGGGTAATGATGATATTCACATTCCCCACACCAAAGTGATATCAGTGTTATTGGTTTCACCTTACTTGACTCGGTTTGACATATGGAAGTCAAACACATAACATACTAAGCTATTCTAATCTCTCTTCCTCTTCAGAGCAGTTAAGTTCTCTGCTAAATTGATGGGCCAGGCAATGGCAAAACGAGTTAAAGCTACTATCCTCTATGCTACAGAGACGGGAAAGTCACAGGTCTATGCAAAAACCCTATGTGAGATCTTCAAGCATGCCTTTGATGCCAAGGTATGATGACCACTGAAATAGACAATATCATAGCTTTGGAATAGAAAGAGAATCTAAATTACCCCCATGTGCCCTGTATTTGCATGTCTCTTGTGATAATCAAAAGCTATCTCAGCCAGCCTTTCAAGCCCCTGGCAGTGGTAGCACAGCATTATATCTAGGGGGTCATCAGTCCCATTTTAAATTCCAGTGTAGACTTGGGCAGGAACAGAGGGTTATTGGACCACCAATGGCAACCCCTGAGAAAGTCCATAGAGTGTTGAGGAGTGAGGGAAAGTCAGGTTATGGGGAGGGAAAGTGTTTTGACTTAGGGGTGGAGTTTGGGGCCTGGACAGATTGGTAGGACTTGGGGGTGTCAGGAAAAGGTATCACTAAAACTTGGCCCAATAGTTTCACCTACAAAGTGGTCTTCTTCATGGAAAAACTGAAAACAGAAAAAGGGAAATATTGATTGGTGAATTCAAAGATCATTCAAAATACAAAACTATAAAAATAAACTCACTCAACATTCTTGACAATGATGGCCCCATGTAGATAAGGACATCAACGTATGCACAGTACAATATAACCAAAATCCATTAATGAAATTCATCAAAGGTGGGGGTCACTAAAACAAATCCCACTCAGTTTCCATGTTTAACCTTTGCAGATGTAGAATTTGCTAATCAAAAATAATGATATCCGAGTTCATTCTTTGTAGTTTTGTGTGTTGGTTGTAAAATCCTAAATCCCTGTTGTATAGGCCTGGGACCCGTAAGAAGTGCAGTGCCTGGATGTACCTTCTCAAGTAACAACCCATTTATCTTCCAGGTGATGTCGATGGATGAGTATGATGTTGTCCATCTTGAGCATGAAACCCTAGTTCTGGTGGTATCTAGTACATTTGGCAATGGAGATCCACCTGAAAATGGCGAGGTAGGATTCTAGACATAATTGACTTCACTTTTGTCCACAGACATCAGGTAAATCAAGGCCTAGCAGAGCTATATGTGGTGAGCATGAACCATTTAAGAGTCACAGGCATGGCTGGTGTTACCAAGCTTTCCTATGTTCACTCCTTTTCTTTAATAGCACAAGTCACAGAATATGGTGCCTGTGAGCCAGTGTATTTTTGCAAGAGCTTCAGCGGCTCTGCTCCTACGTGTTTCCATATTGGTGAAGAGGCCTATAATGAGACAGGACAGGGCCACTGGAATTCCACCTCACCTCCAGAAACAAAGGGATCTGAGCCCAACACATTCAGTACTGCCAAACATCCCGCTCAAAAATATATTTTAAAGTCATTTTAGAAAGCCTGCTTGGCATTTACAACTTTAAATAGTAAATGTACATATGCAAATGACTCAATGTATCCAAGTATCAATTTTTAGAACACTGCTATTTATTTGCTTTGCTTTATAGTTGGCTCCCCTTGGACCTCCAGTTTTGTAAAATGTTGCACTGTCTCATGTTAGTAGGTTGCAGGATTGCTGCTCACCTGTGTAAGTACAGGCACTTAAATGGTTTTGAATATCCTGGACTTTAATCCACAGTGGAAACTGATTTAGATTGGCCGGCATATTAATTAGTTTACGTAGCTCCAAGTTGGAGAACCCCAGTAAGTCTGGCGGATTAGAAATTGAGAAAACATGACCATTAGTTGCAGTGATCTGATTAGCCATTCGGCCTCTTGTGCTTCCCTCTGGATGTGCTGTGAACTCTACATGTTGATGATCTCTTTTACTACCTAGATGGCCTATGGAAAATCAAGCTTCAAGTATACAAGTCACAAATTGTTCTCTTATGAATATGTCTTTCTTAAGATATGCTGCACCCAAAAGAGAATGGTTTTGGGACGACAGAGCTTTGGGACCAGCCCCTGCTCCACTCTAGATCTCATTTTCATAGGCATCATTCATTCGTTCCACAGGAAGGCCGATCCCTCACTCCTTCAGCCCAACCCTGGTTCCTCTGTCCTCTATCTTTTCTTTCTCCTTTTCCCTCCGCATTCTGCCTTCCTTCTTCCCAGCTCACTGTCTCTTTTTCTGCCCATTCCTCCTGCAGTCCATCATCCCATCTGCTAGTTCGGTCTCCTTCTTTCCCTCAACAAATCAGTCTCCATTTGAGAAGCTACATCTTTTTTTCTGCTGCATCTCCATCCCTGTATTCTTATCACCTCTCTTCTCCCTTTTCCTCTTTCCTGTTGTTTACTTTCCCCTCTTATGTCTCCACTTTTTTGACTTTCCCCTTTCCTTCCCTTTGATTCCCCACCCCCTTCAGAACGAGAGAGAGGGAGATTTTTTATATTATTTTATTTATTTATTTATTTGCATCACTGTCCCTCCCCCAGAATTTGCCACCTTGGAGAAATGTACCAATTGCCATCCTAGTTGTGGGGTCTCCGGTTATATGTTATCATTGTCAGATAGTGCAAAGCAGTGGAAACCATTTGCTTGCTGAAATATTCTATGAACAAAAATGCTGTTAGTTACCTCAATTGAAAAGAAATTACTCCTTTAAAGCTGTTCTAGATGAACTAGTCTACCTCACTCCCCACTCTTTTCACTCTTATTGACTCACTGACATCTTTTGGTTTCTGCAGAAATTTGGTTGTGCTTTGATGGAGATGCGGAATCCCAACTCAAATCCGGAAGAGAGGAAGTAAGTAAGATATCGTGGAAGAGAGACGCTAAGGCTAACGTTAATTACTCTACATTTCTTGTGGGCTACTAGGCAGCAGCACTGCAGGGGGAGTAGCTACATTTTCAGCTAGCCAGACAAGAAGCCCAGGGCCACTCACTGGCAGGAGCTGCCTCCTACTGTCCCCAAGTGCCTGCACTTGACTTTCTGCTGTCCTTTCTCCCTTCCCACCAGGGTCTGGATCCTCTCCTTATTCCCCCCCGCAAAGCCATCTAAATCAGGGCTGCCCAAGTCCAGTCCTTGAGATCTACAGGCATGCCAGGTTTTCAGGATATCCACAATGAACATGCTTGAGAGAGATTTGCATACCAAGAAGGCAGTGCAGGCAAATCTCTCATATGCATATTCATTGCGGATATCCAGAAAACCTGACCTGCCAGTAGATCTCGAGGACCGGACTTGGGCAGCCCTGATCTAAATATTCAGTGGGTCAACAGCTGTGGAAGGGCCACACACAGGCCTCTGGCCAACCCCAACGCATTCTTTCTGCAATATTACATTAAAAGAGTTGGGACATAGTAGAGGGAAGGTGCCCAGCCTCTATGTATTGCTTCCACAGTGACTGACCCACGAAATGTTTAGACAACTACTCTTTCAAGCAAAGACTGTCTATTCCATGTCTGATGTACAGTACTGCATATGCCAAATAGCGCTAGTAGCAGTAGTAAGGGAGAGAGAGATGGTAGGCCTGAAAATTGGGAAAGATATGCAGGTTGGGGGGGAGGGGGAGGAAGAGATGCCAGCTCCAGGGCACAGGTATGTGAAAGGGAGAGTCAAAGGTCCGAGGTGAGGGGTGTGAGAAGGGAAATGGAAAGGGACACTCTACTAATACTGCTACTATTTATCATTTCTATAGTGCTAAAAGGCGTAATAGACAGTTCTTGCTCAGAAGAGCTTACAATCTAATTTACACAGACAGGACATATAGGGGTTGGGGAGTTTCTTGCAGAGAGAATGATAGCATGGACATAGGTATTATACTATGAGTGGGAGTTAAGAGTTGAAAACAACCCCCAAAAAGTGGGCTTTTAGCTTGGACTTGAATACTGCTAGAAACAGAGCCTGATATTACATTACATTACTGGCTTATATTCCGCCTGTACCTTTCAGTTCTAAGCGGATTACATCAGAACGATAACTGGACATTTCCAGGAAGAGAAATACAATTACAATTAAAGGCGTAAGGTCTAAAGCAATTTTGATGAGAGGATTCTAAGAGGGGGTGAAAGGGGAAAAGGAAGGGATTAGGACGTTTGGGTGAATTTCTTGAATAGTAGGGTCTTGATTTCTTTGTGGAAAGCCTTGAGGTCAGTTGATGCTGTCAGTAGGTTGGTGATGGAGGGGTCCAATTTAGCTGCATGTGTTGCAAGTAAGTTGTCATACATCTTTTTGCGTTTAGTTCCTTTAAAAGGGGGGTAGGAGAAAGGGGATTGGGTTCTCCTCTGTCTGGTTGAGAGGTTCCTGTTTAGACGGTTGTTTAGGTGGGTGGGTGCCGTTCTGTTTAAGGTTTTGAATAACATGCAGTATAGTTTGAATTGGATGCGGGCTTGTATTGGAAGCCAGTGCTAGGAAGGCGTTGGTGATGTGGTCAAATTTTCCAAGGGAATAGATCATTCTGAGGGCAGTGTTCTGCACGGTCTGTAGTTGTTTTATTAGGTAGGTGGGACAAGAAAGGTAGAGGATATTGCAGTAATCCAATAGACTCAGGCAATCTGTTCTAGGAATAAGGCACAGCAAGATAGAAGGGAAGGAGTCTGGACACAGGGAAGAGAAACTGGGTGAGGAGGAAGCAAAGAGACACAAAAGGGGCAATGTTGGACATGGGGAAGGTATAAGGTATAAAGACACTGAAGATAGATGCTGGACACAAGAGGAAGAATAGGGTTACTGAGGGCAGATGCTGGACCTAGGGGGTTGCGATAGGAACACTGAAGAATGATACTGGACACAGGGTGAGGAATAGTGACACAGAGAGGAACTGCTGGAGAAGGCATATGGGGACACAGAAGACAGATGCTAAATATGGTGGGGGAGAGAGAGGGACACTGAGAGCAAATGCTGAGCATGAGGATAGGGACACAGAGGGGAGAAACTGGACAGGATGTACAGGGATGTAGAGAAAAGATGGGTAGTGGACATGGTGAGAGCGGAATGCCAAATAGGCAGGAGACCCTGGAAAGAAAATGAAGAAAAAAGCAGAAAAGAGACACTGGGACCAAGTAAGTAGGAAAATATAATATGCAGACAAAGGTATTCTGAACTTATTCATTTGAATATGTCATTGATGGATAATGGTGCAACTCTGATATCTTGCAAAATAAGCAAACCTCTATAACTATGTACAAGGGGTAGTAAATGTTAATATCATAAAAACAAAACTCAGCCTAAGTGATAGGACCTCTGTGGCCCATAAATCAATCAAGACAACATCAGTTAAGCTGTAATAATTGACTCTCTCTCTAGTACGGTAAGGGAGTTTTTGCCTCTTCTGATGATGTAAACACCAGAAGAGAGTTGCCAAGAGTGGAGGTGGGATAGAATCCTTCCCGGAGGTTTCTTCTCCCTTTGATCCTGTCATGAATGGTATATTTAGTAGTTTGATATTATTGCCCCATTCAGCCATTGTATAAATGACCTAAAATCAATCAGTCCTCATCATTTTCACGTCAAAGACAACAATAAATCAATCAATCTTATTTGTGAGAATAAAAATGTGCCACTAACTAGATAAGAAGCTACGACAGAGCTGGTACTGTCAAATCGCAACTCTACTGTCAATAGCCCTAATGTCCTATCACCAATGCAACTAAATGTACGGCGTGGGAGACGGAAACAATCTGTGTGAATTCCTAGCTGCTCATTACAGCATATGTCCTGAGGATGGGAGAGATACATGCAGTGGCTTGATGAGGGTGAGCGGTGCCCGGGGCGGTAGAGCTCCTCCCCCCATCGCATGCATGCCCCTTCCCTTTCCCTGACCCAGCAGCGGCAATTCTTATGTTCTCTGGCATGAGCAGCATGCCTGCGTTGGAGTCAGCTCGCCCTCTGATGTCACTTTGTAGGTGTGGGTCCCGGAAGTGACATTGGAGAAAGTGCCGATGCCAATGAGGGCAGCAACCTCGCACCGGGGAAGTAAAAAAGGTACAGGGAAAGGCAAGGAGTGCTTGCACATGGCAAGAAAAGAAGTGTGGGGGGGGGGGGGAAGGAAGAAGGGTGTAGCGCTCTTAGCAAGATGGCACCCGGGGTGGACCGCCCCTCCCACCCATCCCCCCTCACCACACCACTGGATGCATCAATGCTCCTTCTGGGATTCTGTATCATGAGCTCTTACTGATGACTCTCTCTGCCCCCCACCCCCCCACAAACGTGGGGGTCAGTGAATGCTATCTCATGCATGGAGGAGCTAACTGGGAATTGAACTAGTCCTTCCACTTGGCTGCACTGTATTTTTTTTTTTTCTTATTACAATCAAGTATAATGATTACAACTTGAATTCAGATCAATAATACCAAATAGAAATAAAAATAAGAAAGGAGAACCCAAAAATTATTCAGATATTTAGTCCACAATATTGAGAAATATCAACAAGAAATTAACCCCAATGTAAATATACAGAAGGTATAAAGAGACAGCAATACCTACAGCCGGCTTAAGGCAAGTTATACATCATTTGTTACGGATACTCCTCCTCCTTTTGATTCTATGAATTCTAACAGCTGTTTAGGCTCAAAAAACAGAAAATTATTATTCTGATATGTAATAACTTTAATAGAAATATTCCTCCCAGGGCTAGGATTCGTGGCCTTAATGCCAAGAATTCTTTTCTCTGCCTCTGGGATATCTGAGATATATCTGGAAATTTTAGAGCCTAAAAACTGATCGTTTATATGACGGAAATACAAACGCAATATATATATTCCCTATCACTTTCCAAAGCTAGGGTTGGCTGCACTGTATGATGCTGGTCATGATGTTAACACTTCTGACCCTTACAAGGGGCTTCTAGTTAAAGATACCGGGTTTCCATGAAAATAAGCCCTAGCATGATTTTCGGGGTAAGTGTTAATATAAGCCCTACCTCCAAAAATAAGCCCTAGGTGCCAGAAGCAGCGCTTTCCCCCGCGCAGACCTTCCCACCTTGCCATCTCCTCCTCGCTCTGCTATGTTGCCTCGGGTCTTTTTCGCCCTGCTCAGTTACTTGCACTCACTTCCCTCGGGGGTGGTGGCAACAGCAAATATTCACGAGAGGTGAACGAGAGAGACACAGCGTGGGGAAGCTGAGTTCCGTATTCTTAAACTGAACCATGTGTGGGAGAACGCGCAATGGTGGTCCTCTACCCTGATGCAGGAATCGAAACACTGGCCGTGTCAGCAGCGGTCCGGTGGAGCAGTTGTTCAAGCTTACAAGTTAAGTTTTTTGAATGAAATATTGATCTGGTTTTTGAAGTTTTGAAAAGAGAAAAAATTTGGTTGAAAATGTGTAGGAGACCAATGATGATAGAGGTAACTACGAGTTGGCTTCTTTCAAGCGCTCTTTCTAGTTCACTGCAGAGGATCCCCGATTTATGCTATGAGATTTATGTAAACACTAGTTTTTTAGCCCGTTATATTAACGGGTGCTAGAATAGATGTGTAGACAGGCATTTCTTTCTTTCTCTCTCCCTGCCGTCTGTCTGTCTTTCTTTCTCTCCCCCCCTATCCAGCAGCACTCCTTCCCTGCTCCCCCTTTCCAGTAGTAGCTCTTCTCCCTTCCTTTTACTTCCCCCCGTCCAGCAGCACCCCTTCCCTGCTCCCCCTGTCCAGTAGTACCCCTTCTTCCTTCCCTGCTCCCCCTGTCCAACATCCGCTAGCCCGGGCAGCCTCGGGGCTTTTACTAGGCCGGCCCGCCTCGCATTATCGAAGCGCATTATCGAAGTGGGCCGGCGCCAGTGGCTGCTTGATGAAACCGCGGCTTCTGCCTTTATCTGGTCCAGGGGTGAGAAGAAGCGTCCTGGCAGCAGCAGCGCAGGAAGTCAGCCAGCGTCGGAGATCGGGGCAGAAGGCAGGCACTGTGCATGTGTGGCAGGGAAGCACGGATCACGGATGCAGGGCGCACGGAGATTGAAGTGCGCATGCGCGCTAAGGGTTTTATTATAGTAGATTGCTGGATCTTTTTGCTTTTGTTTTGAATGAGATATGTTTTGTGCTGGGGGGGTTTCTTGTTAGTTGCTGCAGAGGGAAGGCACAAGGGGATGGGTGAGAGGGGAGGAAAGATGCTACACATGTGGGGGAGAGAAAGGAAAGAGGAAGAATTGGGGTGGGGGAGAGGAAGGGAGAGATGATCATGTGCATACCCCAAAAATAAGACCTAATGCATTTTTTGGGACCAAAATTAATATAAGACAGTGTCTTATTTTCAGGGAAACATGGGAGAAGCATCATTGCAGACAAAGCAGAAGGAGGATAGAAAAAATGAAAAACAGGGGCAAGCGCAGGCTGCAATGAATAAGTGACTATCTGGAATCAAAATGCACACTCAAGAAAACCAGCCCTAGTCATCCAACTGAAATCCTGCTTTTGAACAGAAAATTAGACCAGATCAGAATAGTGAAGTCAAGACTGAGGTCTGGGTTTCAGTGGAAAACTGAGGACTGGACTTTAATGCTTAGTGGAAATGGCTTGCGTGTTAATTGCTTTATTATGATTATGGCTGTCTGATCATTAAATAACTCTAAGCTGGCAAACCCCAATGAGTCGCTTTATGCACGGCAAGTCTTGAGGACTTAAGATTGAGAAAACATGACCATTAGTAGCAGAGATCGGATTAGCCAACCAGCCTCCGGTGCTTCATTTTCACAGTCGGCTCAGCAGGTCATTAATGTTTCAGCACACAGTAGGGGCTGCTTCAGCTGATGATTATAATGCATCATGGGAGACTGTGGGCATGGGGCCAAGCCTAAGGGTTTGAGTCATCCAAAATCCTTTTGCTCTCTAGAGTGTAAATTTCTGAAAAAACCACATGGCAACTGATTTACGAGCAAATATTTGACAGGATATGGAAATACATATAATTTTCCCAGACTACACAGGCTGTCATTGGTAACTCTCCACTTTGCCCACAGACCTGCCCCAAACATCAAATTACTGAAATACATGCACATCCTTCCCATCATTCAAACCTAAATACAGTAAAACTTTGGATTGCAAGTAACTTGGTATGCAAAACATTTTATTAAATTTTAACTTGATATACAAACAATGTCTTGCAATACGAGTACATACAGTATACACGCGTCACATCATCACAACTGAGCCGATGGTTCTTCTCTCTCTGACACTGCGGGAGTGAAGTGACTGTTCTAAACGAGCGAGGTCTTGCAATACGAGTACATACAGTATACACGCATTGCATCATCACAACTGAGCCGATGGTTCTTCTCTCTCTGACGCTAAAGGAGTGTAGTGGCTGTTAAAAATGAGCGAGGTCTTGCAATACGAGTACATACAGTATACACGCGTCCCATCATCACAACTGAGCCGATGGTTCTTCTCTCTCTGACGCTAAAGGAGTGTAGTGGCTGTTAAAAATGAGCGAGGTCTTGCAATACGAGTACATACAGTATACACGCGTCGCATCATCACAACTGAGCCGATGGTTCTTCTCTCTCTGACGCTAAAGGAGTGTAGTGGCTGTTAAAAATGAGCGAGGTCTTGCAATACGAGTACATACAGTATACACGCGTCGCATCATCACAACTGAGCCGATGGTTCTTCTCTCTCTGACGCTGCAGGAGTGTAGTGACTGTTCTAAACGAGCGAGGTCTTGCAATATGAGTACATACAGTATACACGTTTTCTCTCTGACGCTGCGGGAGTGTCGTGACTGTTCTAAACGGACGAGGTCTTGCAATACGAGTACATACAGTATACACGCGTCATATCATCAAAACTGAGCCGATAGTTCTTCTCTCTCTGACGCTGCGGGAGTGTAGTGACTGTTCTAAACGAGCGAGGTCTTGCAATACAAGTACATACAGTATACACGCGTCACATCATCACAACTGAGCCGATAGTTCTTCTCTCTCTGACACTGCGGAAGTGAAGTGACTGTTCTAAACGAGTGAGGTCTTGCAATACGGAACAAATCGTTTCCATTATTTCCTATGGGGAAATTCACTTTGATGTACGAGTGCTTTGGATTACAAGCATGCTTTTGGAACGAATAATGCTCGCAAACCAAGGTTTGACTGTATATGTATTTTGGGTGTAACTCCAAACCAGAGTCCTGCTGTAACTCTATAGCTGTCATTTCTTTCTGTACAATCAATAGCGAGACCCCTTCCCTTGCTGTGTTTCCCTTCCCCATGTACCTCCTATTATTTTTATTTCACAATGTAATTATTAATCTTCCTCCCCCAAGTTCCTCTCATACCTCTTTATGGCCATGTCTTTGTTTTAAATTTATCTTACCCATCTTCTCTTATTTTTAAATTTTATATTATTGTTTTTAGCATTGTAAACCAACTAAATACATGTCGATGGTCGGTATATTCAATTATAAATAATCTTGGAACTTGGAAACTTATCAGGAAGCATCTGCGTGGAACTGTCTTCCTCTATTTTTAAGACAAGAATCCAATTATTTTACATTTTAGAAATTGCTGAAGATCTTTTTATTTAGGAAGCTGGGTTGAAAATAATTTAATGTAACAATCTGTATTATGGAATTCCTAGAAACTATTCAGTTAGAGGATAAGGTTGGGTAGTCTGGATGGACCATTCGGGTCGTTATCTGCCGTCATCTACTAAGTTACTATCTTTCTTGCTGTGTTAAACTTCAAATTGCAAATATGTGTCAGGATGCTAAATCTTAACTTTCTTGCAGCCGTGCTACTCCTATTTCATTACAAGTTTCAAGTTTATTTGATTCATCGCTTATTCAAAATTCTAAGCGATGCACAAAATGTTAAAATATTGTATTACAATAATCAAAGGGAAACGGACTATTTAAATATGACGGACAAGACAAAAATATGATACAAAAGGAAAGGAATAGGAAAAGAAATACAAGTTAAAAATAGTAAAGAAAACGAGTAAGGGAAAAAACAATAGGAAAGGGGAAAGCAGTAAGCTTCAAAAAGTTTGAGAACTAGGGCTCAGTTGAAGCACCTGATCTAATTTTCTGGTTTAGGCATCTAATCTAGTTTTTTTAGTTGTCAAATGCATCTTTAAAAAGGAAGCATTTTAACTTGCTCTTAAATCTATCTAAATTATGTTCTTCACGTACTTGAATTGGGAGTAAATTCCATATTTGGGGTGCAGTGACGGAGAAAATAGATTGCCACAAAAACAGATGGAAATTATACTGCAAGGGGAGCACCAGGCCTACAAGGGCCCACATTCAGCATTTAAGAGCCAGCTGTAAACATCTGACCTTAAATTATAATTAAAATCTTTGCTCCCTGAGCTAGTTTATAATTTCTAAAGAATCAGTAAAAGTTTCCATACAAAATGTTGCCTCAAAACGCTTCAACTTTTATTCCATCTCTTTTCCTGCTGCAAAAGTAATTTTACCTTTACAGCTGAAACTTGTACACCACACACTTTTGGACTGGAAATCCCTTTGCATGAAATACACCCCTCATCTATTCAGATACAACATATTCACAGGAAAAATAATAGAAGGTACGTGGGGAAGGGAAACACAGCAAGGGAAGGGGTCTCGCTATTGATATGATTCAGACGTTCAAATACTTGAAGGGTATTAACGTAGAACAAAATCTTTTCCAGAGAAAGGAAAATGGTAAAACCAGAGGACATAATTTGAAGTTGAGGGGTGGTAGATTCAAAGGCAATGTTAGGAAATTCTACTTTACGAAGAGGGTGGTGGATGCCTGGAATGCGCTCCCGAGAGAGGTGGTGGAGAGTAAAACTGTGACTGAGTTCAAAGAAGCGTGGGATGAACACAGACGATTTAGAATCAGAAAATAATATTAAATATTGAACTAAGGCCAGTACTGGGCACGGTCTGTGTCGGTGTATGGCTGTTTGGTGGAGGATGGGTTGGGGAGAGCTTCAATGGCTGGGAGGGTGTAGCTGGACTGGAGTAGGTTTTAACAGAGATTTTGGCAGTTGGAACCCAAGCACAGAACCGGGTAGAGCTTTGGATTCTTGCCCAGAAATAGCTAAGAAGAAAAAATTAAAAAATTTAAATTGAATCAGGTTGGGCAGACTGGATGGACCATTCGGGTCTTTATCTGCCGTCATCTACTATGTTACTATGTTAGTTCCATTTTCCAAAGGTGAGGTTTGAATTTAGGACAAGGACATAGGATCAAAGCCCAAATGATGAAGTTACAACTGTCTTATTTTGCCATCCCTTTTCGAATAATTCCTAGCATCTTGTTTGCTTTCTTGTCACCACCGCACATTAGGCAGAAGGTTTCATCGTATTGTCCATGATGACACCCAGATCTTTTTCTTGAGCGCTGATCTCCCAAGGTGGATCCTACCAACCCGTCACTATGATTTGGATTATTCTTAAAGAAAGGCAAGGGGCATTTGAATTTAACTCACACCTACTCAGTAGCTGCTCAAGGCAACTTTTTAGGACCATTTACCCTTAGTGCAAAGCATCCTGGTGCCTAGCGTCAGAGCTTGTAGAGAATTACTTCCTCTAGGGATAATATGGAAGCCATGGTTGGTGATTTATGAAACACTGCCACAATGGATTAAAAAATCAAATTCATCTTGATAAAGGCTGCTGCTGAATATTTGATGTTTGGAGTCAGAGCTGGAGCTATTTCGACAGCAGCAATGATCAGCTACTCTCCAGATAGCCAATCCATATACCGTATTTTCACGCATATAACGCGCGCGTTATACGTGTTTTTACCTACCGCGCATACCCCTCGCGCGTTATACGCGTGAGCGCGGTATACAAAATTTTTTTTACATAGTTCCCACCCCGCCCGACGCCCGATTCACCCCCCCCAGCAGGACCGCTCGCACCCCCACCCCGAACGACCGCTCGCACCCCCACCCCGAACGACCGCTCGCACGCGCTCCCACCCGCATCCGCATCCACGATCGGAGCAAGAGGGAGCCCAAGCCCTCTTGCCCGGCCGACTCCCCAACTCCCCGACAATATCGGGCCAGGAGGGAGCCCAAACCCTCCTGGCCATGGCGACCCCCTACCCCCACCCCGCACTACATTACGGGCAGGAGGGATCCCAGGCCCTCCTGCCCTCAACGCAAACCCCCCTCCCTCCAACGACCGCCCCCCCCAAGAACCTCCGACCGCCCCCCCAGCCGACCCGCGACCCCCCTGGCCGACCCCCACGACACCTCCACCCCCCTTCCCCGTACCTTTGGTAGTTGGCCGGACAGACGGGAGCCAAACCCGCCTGTCCGGCAGGCAGCCAACGACGGAATGAGGCCGGATTGGCCCATCCGTCCCAAAGCTCCGCCTACTGGTGGGGCCTAAGGCGCGTGGGCCAATCAGAATAGGACCTGGAGCCTTAGGTCCCACCTGGGGGCGCGGCCTGAGGCACATGGGCCCAACCCGACCTTCTGCCTCAGGGCGGGTGAACGGAGAGTCGGGACAGCGCACGGAGAGGCGGGGCAGTGCACGGAAAGTCAGGGAGGGTGAACGGAGAGTCGGGACAGCGCACGGAGAGTCGGGGCAGTGCACGGAAAGTCAGGGAGGGTGAACGGAGAGTCGGGACAGCGCACGGAGAGGCGGGGCAGTGCACGGAAAGTCAGGGAGGGTGAACGGAGAGTCGGGACAGCGCACGGAGAGGCGGGGCAGTGCACGGAAAGTCAGGGAGGGTGAACGGATAGTCGGGACAGCGCACGGAGAGTCGGGGAGGGCGAAAGGAGAGTCGGGGTGGCCAGAGGAGAGTCGGGGCGGGCGAAAGGACAGTCGGGCTGCATGCGCGGTATACCCGTGAGTGCGGTATACAAATGTTTTTGTACATAAAATCGTGGTTTCTGCACGCTATACCCGTGTGCGCGTTTTACACGGGTGCGCGTTATCTGCGTGAAAATACGGTACACAGTGTGATCTTTTTTTCTGTCCAAGTTTAGTTACATTTGAATCTGTATCTGGCCGTTTTCCAAAGCTAAAAACGTTAAAATAAGTTTAAGAATTGGGTAAAATAAAAGGATGGACATAAACTAGACAATAACATTGACGTCCGTCCTATGCTAGGTGGGTCCTTAATGTGGATTAAGTGTCTGCTTTTCCCCACCTCTGCCCAAGAATTGACCTGGCATTATCCAGATAGTGTTGCAGCAGTCAGAGGAAATACTTGGTGGCACTTAAGTCCTGAAACTGGATAATCTCTTTTCAATACTGGCCCCAACTAAATCAACTCACTCTTCTGCAGTTATACGAATAAATTAGATGTTGATAAGCAAAAGTGCTAAGTATACAAAAGTGGCAGTTATTTAAGAGACCCACAGCTCGATTGTACTCAGTGTGGATTATCGTTTAATACAATCAGTTTTTCTCCTGGAGGTTGATTGGATTGTCAAGAGCAGAAGTTCTTTGGATAATATAAACTCAGGTATGTAGTCACTAATTATAAGCGCCATACAAATTTTATACTTTATATTCAAAAAATTAACTTAGCAAATATTAATTTTAAACATATATTTTTAAAATTTTGTCAGGAGCTCTTCAGGGGAAGTCACACGCAGGCACACTCAAAAGATTTAAGGTCAATTTTTCTATTAGGTTTGCAAATAATTCACACACTAATTCCTTATAAATACATTTCTTTTATTGTCCCTTCTTTTTCAGACTTTTTCTCTAGGCATTTTTCACTTCCATTATAATTCTGACCACAAGAAACCACTTAGGCAACAAAAGCACTGGGATTAATGGAACAGTGGATGATTGAATTTAAATTACGAGTACATTCAGAAAAAAAACAAGTTCTTTGAGGCTTCTCCATACCCATATGATACTAAAACACCTTTGTTATTAAACAATCACTTTAAAGATTTGGGGTGTAATATTGGATCAGGGTTTGACGATGAAGAACCAGGTGGATTCCTTGTTCAGAAAAAGTTTTTTCACCCTTTGGAAACTGCGGTCTATTAGGGCCTACTTTGATGCAGAATCATTTAGAATTTTGGTCCAGTCTCTTATGCTCAGTCAGCTCGATTCCTGTAATATCGCTTATCTAGGAATAATAATAATAATAATAATAACAGCTTATATACCGCAATACCGTGAAGTTCTATGCGGTTTACAGAAGATTAAGCAAAGGTAACAAATTGAATTGACTTTAAGAGGGGAGGAAGAAAGAGAGTTAATAGGACAGGAAATTCATTGTTGAGGAGAGAGTGATCAAAAGGACAAGTTAATCGCTATACAGGGGAGAGAGAAGAGAGGATCAATCAGTTGTCTAGATGCTTTAGGAACAAGTGTGTTTTTAGACGTTTCCTAAATTCCCCATAAGTAGGAATATCTCAGAGAAATATGCAACGACTGTGGATGGTTCCGAATGTGGCAGTTAGATTGATTTGTGGGTTGAATAAGTATGATCACATAACGCCATTCTATCGGAAGTTGCACTGGTTGCCGGTGGAGGCGCGTGTGAAGTTAAAATTCTCTAAAGTTAAAAGGGAATAGATTCTGTACAAACGTAAGGAAGTTCTTCTTCACCCAGAGAGTGGTAGAGAGCTGGAACGCTCTTCCGGAGGCTGTTATAGGGGAAAACACCCTCCAGGGATTCAAGACAAAGTTAGACAAGTTCCTGCTGAACGGAACATACGCAGGTAAAGCTAGACTCAATTAGGGCACTGGTCTTTGACCTAAGGGCCATCGCGGGAGTGGACTGCTGGGCACAATGGACCACTGGTCTAACCCAGCAGTGGCAATTCTTATATTCTTATGGTTGCTTTTGTTTCAAAGTTTTATTTGGACTTTCTCCCAAATATTTGACTGATCTTTTTATTTTTTACAAATAAGAAATGCAGGAGGAGCTCACATTTAACTTTGTCTTTCCGCCCGTCAAAGGCTGCAAACTTAAAAAACATCACCAGCACCTGTTGTCAAAATTGGAAATGTCACAACTAATAGCAGTAACCTCTTTAAACTGGTTAACAACCTCTACAACCTTGAGACACTCACTGATAACCATGTTGATGAATCCACATTAACCGCTAAC
Organism: Geotrypetes seraphini; assembly: GCF_902459505.1. Lineage (NCBI taxonomy): Eukaryota > Metazoa > Chordata > Amphibia > Gymnophiona > Dermophiidae > Geotrypetes > Geotrypetes seraphini. Next base: position 188,229,371 of record NC_047091.1, on the reverse strand, counting down.
ACCCTAGACTTCTTTAATTCTAAGATACAGAAATTAAGATCATCGTTAACCGCCCCACCCAACCCCCACGGGGACTTTCCAATTCTCCCAGACACAGACAGGACTAAACCAGACCTAGGGTCCAGAATGGACCTAAGCTGGAATCAATTTACAACTATCGACTGGCATACCTTCAATAAATATACCAACTCCTGCAGACTGGATACCTGCCCCCCTAATATTATGAAAACTGCTCCGATCCACTTCAAAGCCAATATGTTGGCATGGGTAAACCTCCTTCTATCCACAGGTAGTTTCCCAGCAGAACAGGGCCACATTTCGATAACTCCAATCATAAAAAACACGAAAGAACCATCCAATACCCCGTCTAATTACAGACCGATCGCAAGCATTCTGCTAGTCACCAAAATAGCTGAAGGGGTGGTAAATGCCGAACTCTCCACATACCTGGAAAAATTCAACATCCTAAATGACAATCAATCAGGCTTTCGCTCTGACCACAGTACCGAAACCATCATAGCCTCCCTACTAGATCACCTACACACACTCTTTAGCCAGGGCTCTAGCGCCTTGAACCTGCAACTCGACCTGAGCAGTGCATTCGACTTAGTCGACCACAACATTCTCTTAGACTGCCTTGCATACATCGGCATCTCAGGCCAGGTCCTCAACTGGTTCCACGGGTTCCTACGAAACAGATCATACAGGGTATTTAAGAATGACTCTTTCTCATACAGCTGGGATAACTTCTGTGGTATTCCGCAGGGCTCGCCCCTGTCCCCCACCCTGTTTAATGTCTACCTTGCATCCCTGGGAAACCTCCTGCAAAGCCTTAAGCTAAAATTTTTCATCTATGCAGATGACATCAAAATAGTCATCCCGCTATCCAATTTTACACCAGAGTTTCTCACCTCCCTTTCAAGTACACTCAATCAGATAGAACTCTGGACGCTATCCTACAGACTAAAACTAAACCCCGAAAAACAAAATTCTTCCTAGCTACCCCCAATGATAAAATCAAAGACACCACAATTCAAGTAAAAGGATCGACTTTCCCCCTCGAACAAACCTTAAAAAATACTGGGAGTCACACTGGACAAACATCTATCCCTGGAGAAACACACAGATATTACAGTTAGGAAAAGTATTTCGGTGCTCTGGAAACTACGCACCATTAAAAAATATTTTGACGATACATCATTCCGCCTGCTAGTACAATCCTCCATTCTTAGCATACTGGACTACTGTAATATCATTTACTTGAGCTCCACGAAGAAAACCATCAGAAGACTCAGAATGATTCAGAACACCGCTGTCCGCCTCATATTCAACCTGAAAAAATGGGAACATGTCACCCCTTTTTACCACAAACTTCATTGGCTGCCACTAGAATCCAGAGTCCTATTCAAATTCGCCTGTTTTTGTTACAAAACAGTATTTGGTCTAACCCCAAGCTACATCAACCCACATTTCATCCTGAACCACAGAAAAAAGAACTCCCGTAGAATTCAGCTGTTCGCCTTCCTCTCCCTAAAACTCTGTCACTCCAATAAATTCCTCGACAAAACCTTCGCCTTCCAGGCTGCCAAACTAAACCCATGGATAGTCCAAATGTTCCTCGTTGCCCCCACCTACCTCAGCTTTAGAAAATTACTCAAAACCTACTTCTTCCAAAGCCAGGACCCTTAATACCCCCTCCTCAAAGAACCAAATCCTAACTCCCTCCTCCTACTGTACCCCCCCAACACACTCTTTCCTACTCCTTCCAAACTCAACTACTTTGTTGCCTGCAACTCGATACTGTACCGTTTGTAATTCTGTTTTAATTGTTGTGGACCGCCTAGAACTCCCTGAGTATGGCGGTATACAAAAATAAAGTTATTATTATTATTATATCAAGCAGCATTATAGGGCAAGGATCTGGAAAATTTTGTTGTGTCTTCAGGTTCTTATGTGAAATTTAGAAGAAACCTAAAGACATACTTGTTTCTCAAAGTATGTCTGGGTAATTAACTTTCATGGTTATGGATGGCATATATTAGTAATTCATTTTGCTAGATTTATTTTTCTCTGAGCTATATAATTTCCAGTCTATTCAATTGTATGCATTATTATGATCTTTTGTTAACCGCATAGAACTTCACGGTTCTGCGGTATCCAAGCTGATTGTTATGTTATATGATCCCTACTGAAAGCAAGAAACTAAAAGGTACTCCAGAGCAGTGAGTAGGGGTTCGTGGAACCTCCTGGAAGGCGATGAGGATCCTTGTGTTGGACCCTAGCTGCAACCTATCATAACCAGGAGAAAATGCTGTTCTCTGTTCTTGTTCCGTGCCTCTACTAGAATTAATTCCTGTTAAAATTCACAAATAAATAATTGTATATTCTACCTGGCCTGCAAGAGCTCAATATTCTTCCACAATTAACTCATCATCATAAAGGAGAGGATATGTCCACCTCAGTCAGCCATTTCAGTCTAACTAGACAAATAAGGTAATTGCTCTATTACTGTAACCCCTGATCAGTTTTTCAGTATTGTTAATCTTTCGCAGCTCTTCCAAGTATAATTATTCCCGGTAACCACAGCAACCTAGTTCTACTTGCATCATTTATTAATTGCAACGAGTGAATAGTCTGAGCTTCTCTGCTCACCCTTGGATACCTGTCTCAAGGCTGCTTGATAAAACTATTCAAAAGGTCCTGGAAGATGTCTCTCAAGCAATCATTGGCCAACACAGATTCCACGGATGAAAATTCTACTCCCATTGGTTTTGAAGAAAAGGGGATAGAAGGGTATAGATAGAGGATTACTATACAGGTGCTGGACCTGATGGGCCGCCGCGTGAGCGGACTGCTGGGCGCGATGGACCTCTAGTCTGGCAGAGGCACTGCTTATGTTCTTATGATTGATACTTGTTTTGGCCAGTCAAATTCATTCTGAAACCACCTCCTGTTGAAATCATTTAGATTTAAAAAAAATTCTGGGATCTAGATAGAGAAAAGAAGATATTTCTACAGTTTTAAAATGAGGTCTTTTATTCCATTTTTTAAATGTATTTTTCTATTGTGTGCAATCGGAGTGGCTTCAAAAATTTGGGCAAGGGGATGGACTTAAGGCTCCTTTTACTAAGCTACACTAGCGGTTTTAGCATGCGCGCTAGATGCTAACGCCTCCATTGAGCTGGCATTAGTTTTTCCACATAGCGCGGAGGTTAGAGCGTGCTAATCTTCAGCGCACGCTAAAACGCCACCACAGCTTAGTCAAAGGAGCCCTTAATATACCACTTTTCTGTGGTTACAATCAAACCAGTTTATAAGAACATAAGAATTGCCGCTGTTGGGTCAGTCCACTCACGCAGTGGCCCCCGAGTCAAAGACCAGTGCTCTAAATGAGTTCAGCCTCTCCTGTGTACGTCCCAGTTTAGCAGGATCTTGTTCAGCTTAGTCTTGAAACCCTGGAGGGTGTTTTCCCCTACAACAGACTCCGGAAGAGCGTTCATAAGAATTGCCGCTGATGGGTCAGACCAGTGGTCCATTGTGGCCAGCAGTCCGCTCAAGCAGCGGCCCCCAGGTCAAAGACTAGTGCTCTAAAATGAGTCCAGCCTCACCTGAGTACGTCCCAGTTTAGCAGGAACTTGTTCAGCTTAGTCTTGAAACCCTGGAGGGTGTTTTCCCCTACAACAGACTCCGGAAGAGCGTTCATAAGAATTGCCGCTGCTGGGTCAGACCAGTGGTCCATTGTGGCCAGCAGTCCGCTCATGCAGCGGCCCCCAGGTCAAAGACTAGTGCTCTAAAATGAGTCCAGCCTCACCTGAGTACGTCCCAGTTTAGCAGGAACTTGTTCAGCTTAGTCTTGAAACCCTGGAGGGTGTTTTCCCATACGACAGACTCCGGAAGAGCGTTCATAAGAATTGCCGCTGCTGGGTCAGACCAGGGGTCCATCGTGCCCAGGTTAAGTGGCTTGTGCAGAGTCACAAGAAGCTGCCGTGGAAATTGACCCCAGTTCCCAAACAACTAGGCTATTCCTCCATACAGAGTAATTGTTAAAAAAAGGCGTTCACTCCATCACCCCTAATAAAAGCCACATCCTCTTTTCATGCACCTATGATTTACCTCTGTTTGTAGTTGTGCAGTTTGATAAGTGTTTTCATGTGTAAAACAGAATTTATATCCAGAATATAAGAATAGCTATAATGGGTTACACCAATAGTCCATCTAACCCAGTATCCTGTTTCTAACAGAGGTCAATTCAGGTCACAAGTACCCCTGTAATTTGCATCCTTATAAATTAAGGTTAACACCTTGAACAGTGTTCTACAATTGACATTCAGTGTAGATTAGAAAAAAACTGGGGGGATATGATCTCACCATCCATAGTCGGTCAACAAATTTGCTGCTGAATTTTGAATTACTGGGGACATTTACAGCAATTTCTTAGGAACACCCAAGTACGAGTATCTAATCTAATCTAATCTAATCCTTAGGTTGGTATACCGCATCATCTCCACGTTCGTAGAGCTCGACGCGGTTTACAGTAGGAGAAATAGGAAGGAACTACAACAGAGGGTTAGAGTATATTACAGTAATCTAACCTAAAGGTCAGAGTGACACAAACAATCATGGCAAATCAATACAGCGGTTGAAGGAATCTCTACTGCCTCAGATGGAATTATTGTTAAGTGTCATTGATACAGTATCAACTCATGGCGACCCAATGAGTAGTTTACTTGAACTAGGTTCAGTCTTTGGTCAGGTGGCTAATTGTTGATTCAGTGGCATGTAGAGCTGCTGTTATTGTATTGATCTATCACACTGTTGGTCTTTTCAAAGATCCATCTCACTCGTTCCTCATTCTTTCCTAAACCCTGCAGGAACATCAGGCAATTTTTGTTCCAGGTATGGCTGTATCTTTATAGAATGATAGAATCTTGCTGGCATGTGGGATCAGAGCAATCGTGTGATAATTTCCAGTCAGTCACTCAGATCACCAGTATCGTATGAACACAGAACTTTTTCAGTCATTCAGCTAGCCATAATGCTGCCTTCTAAACCTCCTGGTGTATCATCAATGGGGATGCCATCAGTGGCAGGTGCTTTGTTCTTTGATAAGGCTTTCAACGTTGCTTCATCTTCTTCTTTCAACACCAGTATATTCTTTGCACCTTTTCTCAATCTTCGCTGTGTCATTCAACATGGATCTTTAAGTGTCTTTTAGCATTCCAATTTGAGGTTAGAATTTTCTCTTTAAGTCTTGCAGCTTTCAGAAAGCTGGATTTTATCTCCTTGTATTAACTGTTCTAGTACTTCTCTCTCCTGTCTTGCAACATGCTGGAAATTTTAGCGATATTCCACAACCGTCTTTCTTTTCTGACATTGTCTACTTTGTTTCTGACCAATTTTGAGAGTTTCTTCATTCATCCATTTTGGCCTTTTTCACTTTTATACCTTTTACGGGACTTTTCACTTTCTTTGAGTCAAACTTTCTTGCTGTCTTCCCATAATTCTTCTGGTACTCTGCTATTAGTATCCAATATGGGAGTTGCCAAGTCCATGCTGTTCATTTTTTCAAATTATAAAATGGTGTTCCTGCTGCACATGCTGGCACATATATGTACACTGACAGATCCTTTTTTAAAATACTACCAGAATACAACTCCCAACCTGGACATCTCTGTTCTGGTCCCCACATTTTATTTGAAATGGGGCACCATAGTAACTGAGAAGGTAAGGGTGGGGGGCGGACCACCCCAGGCACCGCCTTTAGGGGGGTGCCATTGCCTCTCCTCCTCTCTCTTCCTGCATATCTCTTAAATGTTCGCTGGCACAAACAGCAACTTCCACTTCCTGCTTGCGCCAGCCTTGGCTCCCTTCTGATGTCACTTCCTGGTTGCAGGACTAGAATGTGACGTTAGAAGGGAGCCGAGGCCGGTGCAAGCAGCAGGTGAAAGATGAACATTTCAAAGAGGTACACGGGGAACGGGAGGTGCTCAAGTGGCACCAATCTGCCTCGCTATGCCTCACATTATGTTGTATGCCACCAACATTGCCAACACAATATACATTAAAACATATTAATAGGCAACCCCTAGACCCACCCCCAGGCCCGCCCAATCCCACCCATCCCCGCCCTGTCATGCCCCAGTCCCACCCCCCACTGCTTACTCTCGTCAGGCAGGACATCCGCACATGCGCAAATGCCCTTCTGCCTGACGCGATGTGGAGTAAAGCTTTTCAAAACCCGGACAAAATGTTGGATTTTGAAAAGCCGTCCGAACCCCCAGACATGTCCTCAAAAGGAGGACATGTCCAGGGAAATCCAGATGACTGGTAACCCTACCCAGGACAGGTTTAAGAACCATTGATAGGGTATGAGGGAAGGTGGAAGTGACAGGAGTTCCAGAGAAATAAGGATGATTAAGTTAAGGAAAAATTGCAGCTGAAGTCAGAAAAAATGCGGGAAAGCGATTTCAGCTGGAGTAGCAGTGGACAGGCAAGTCCTGCTCCAGTTTGTTAAGCTGCTATTAGCTCTTTTCAGTGTGACTAATTGGTCAGTCCTTTGTTTGAACATAAACTTCTTTTATTCAGTTCTTCGGAGGCTGAGGGTTTTAGTGCATTTTTCTTTTAGCTCTTATTGTTCTATGATCATTTTGCCTTTTAACTGTAACTTGGCTTTGAAGTCTGCTGATCAAAGGCCTAAATTCAGTTTAGCAATGGAGAAATAAATGAATGCATACACACAGATTGTATATTTCTACCCCCACAATCAGGAGGCAAAAAAACCCATCATTAGCCCAAGGGGAATGAAAGAGCAGGAAATTCCTTCTTACCTGTAAATGCTGAACACATTCTTATTAAGCAGAACGAGGAGTAATGAGCTGATAACCAAGCTGCTTCTAATCTTCAGACTACTAGCAGCATCGGTCGGCTGAATACACTGCCTTCGGTGGCCCTGGAAGCTTTCCCTCAGCATCAACTTCCTGTCCCCATAGGGGCAAAACTTCTAGGCCACCAAAGGCAGCATGTTCGGTTGGCTGACGCTGTCGGTGGCCCCCAATCTTCAGTAAAACATGTACTAATTCTTAACTGACTCGTAGATGGAATTGGATGGTATATAAAAATGTCAAATAAATATTGTGAAAGTAAAAATAACTGTCACTTTAAACACCTAGTTCCAAATTCTCTTTACAGCACTGATATCGGCGGCCACCTAAAAGCGTTAGCCACACCCCTAGTGGTGTTAAGCGCCGTCAAGTGCCTATGTAGGCGTGACTCTAGCGCCTTTTATTTAGGTGCCGGCAGGCGCTTTAACTTGTGGTTTATAGCGCCGGCCCCCAACGGTAACAACTCTGATGCTCATAGGAATTCTATGCGCGTCAGAGCTGTTACCACCATAGCCGGCGCTATAAACCACGCTAAGGTTTTGTAGAAAAGGTGGGTGGGTAGTGATTTTTGCCATTTTAAACGGGGTTTCTTAATTAACTTAGGCGCTACGTTTAGACGCCATTTCTAGAATTTCTCCCCTAACACAGAAATTCACATTAAGGGGTGGGGGGGGTAGCGTCTTGCGGTTCATAACATAACATAACATTGTGCTTATTGACCGCGTAACCAGAAGTTAAACGCGGTTTACAAAAAGTTATAAAAGTAAACATGTTACATGAAATAAGATGATTCGTTAAACAGTCAAATATTTAGAAAAAAGATGGGTCTTCAATTGCTTTCTAAAATGGCCATAGGAATGGATAGTAAGCAACAATATTCGGAATTCGTTGTCACGAAGAGTTGCCTGAGATGCCAAAGTATGATGGAGAAATTTCTTACTCCTAAAGCCCTGGATGGATGGAAAATTAAACATAGGATGAGTTCTTCTACTGTGTCTGTATGATGATGATGTGAATCTATTGACTAAGTAAGAAGGGAATGTACCGTAAACGAGTTTTCCACTCCATGCTTACCTTCCTAGGAGTCAAAACTTGGAATGGCCTTATAGAAAAGACCAGAACTGAACCTTGCCACAACATCTTCCGAAGAAAACTGAAAACCCATCTGTTCGATACTTAATCTCCTTTACCCTCTCTTCTCTCCCTTTCCCTTCCTCCTCTCGTCCCTTCCTCTCCCTCTTACCTATCCACCTCCTTTCCCTCCCTCCTCTTTCTTTCCCCTCTTACCTCTCTTTACAGTCGCCTTGAGCCTTTAGCGGTATGAGCGACGCACAAATAGAAGATTAGATTAGATTATCAATCATTGCTTCGTGTTGGCAATGGATTACCCAGGACATTATTAATCTGCTGTTTACTTTTTTCTATTTTTGGTCATCTTACGTGTGCTTTTTTTTTTTTTACCATCTTGTAGCAGAAAAGAAGGGGTAGTATAAAGGTTTCATATTTACCATGGAGGCTTTTGCAATTAATGTTCCTTATCGTTGGGGGTAATTTCTTAACTGGATGGCTCCTTCAAGACAGCAGACAATATGCCTATTTCAAGCTTCTTTTATTAAATAAAAAAAAATGTAGATGCCTACTTTTGAATATAAACTATTAGGGCTCCTTTTACTAAGGTGCGTTAGCGTTTTTAGCGCACGCAATAAATTACCGTGCGCTGTGCTTCTAGAACTAATGCCAGCTCAATGCTTGTGTTAAGGTCTAGCATGCGGGGCAATGTAGTGTGCGCTATTCCACGCGTTAAAGCCCTAGCGCACCTTCGTAAAAGGAATCCTTAGTGTCCAATGTGTGCTGACAGTATTGTTTTACTTCTTCACTATGATTCGCTTGTTGTCCCATGACGTTTGCTGAGCCGGAGCGAGTATTTTGTCTTAAATGCTCAATCAATATAATTCACATAGCTCCTCCTTTACAAAGCCGTGCTGGCGTTTTTAGCGCCGGCAGCGGCAGTAACAGCTCAGACGCTCATAGGCATATACATGCAGTGGTGTCATAAGGAGGGGGGCAGTCCATCCCGGGCGCCAGTCCCCCCTCCTCTTTCCCCGGACCTTTAGCAACAACTTCAATGTGCTCCTCACGACTGCGTCAGCTCTCCCACTGATGTCACTTTCTGGTGCCGTGTATAGGAAGTGATGTCAGAGGTAGAGCCGCCAGGGTCACGAGGAGCATTTTGAAGTTGTTACTCACGGCGGGAGAAGGGAAAGGGGGGTGCATACATGTATATTCCACACACACTTTGCCCAAGCACCACCTGTGCGCAAACCCATGATAAAAATATGCGCATTAACCCCCCTCCATGCAAGAGGTTTGTAGCGCTAGTGCGCTGAACGCTCTGCGCTGCTCCTACACTCATAGGAAGTTTTAGACCATCAGAGCAGAGCAAAGCATTCAGCGTGCCGGTCGGTGCTAAAAACCTCTTGTGCGGTTTTGAAAAAGGGGGGTAGGGATTAATATTGGATCATTTCTGTACATGTGAATTATTAACGCAAACAAAAGGTTGATCCTTAGCCCTCCACAGAAATTGAAGTCAAGATGCAGTCTTTTATTTAAAAATACAATCCAAGAGAGGTGTCAGGTGGGTAATTCCTTACGACAGTCTAAGTTTTTTTTGCAGGTCTGGGGTCTTTATATCTACTCATTGTCTCATAGAACCTGTAGTATAATCCTTAATACCTTGCTTGTTTAATTGGGTTGGTGGCTTCGGGGGGACCTTTCCTCAGCTTGGTATCTAATTTTGTTTGTTTGTTTGTTGTTTTTGTCTGTTTTGTTTACCTTAGTTTGAGTCTTTGTTTGCTGTGTTTTATTTTTTTTTGGGGGGGTGGAGGTGGGGGACTTTGGGGGGGGGGGGTCATATGCATTGTCTCTTGGGGCTCATCAGAGTCTAAGGCCCTGAATGTCACACTTCCACTTTCACTTTAGTCTTGGTCAGGCCTCCTCCGCTAGTTGGGCCGGGATAGTTGTTCTTCCTTTGCTACCAAATTGCTGGTTCCTCTTTCTTTGTGCCTGCAGCATTTTTCTTACGTCATCTTTTGTGCTGGGCTCTTCTGGTAGCTGATTATTCTTTGGTTTATTCTGGTTCTTTCTTTCTTATGAGGGACAGGGTATAGGAGGTTAGGTTATTGGGACTGGGGGATAATTACTATATAGTTCCTGAACACCTGTTGTATGGGTTTTTTTTGGATTGTTCAATAAAATTGTTTCAACTAAAAATACAATCCAATAATAATTTTTGGAAGTCAATTTGGGGACAAATCAATATTGTAGTTGGGTCATCAATACCAATGACTTATGAAGCCATAATTTATGGTACTCTATTATATATTAAACCTTCTTTGGATCGACATAAAAGCTGGCTTTTCTTGATAATGACGGGAATAGCCATCCAGATGGTTACACGTTACTGGAAGAGTTATGATCGAATGAATTACACTTTCTGGTGGGCAAACCTATGTTCCAGTTACAAGTATGACAGAACGAACGCGGAATGTTTGGGATCTAGTAACGCATTCCAAATGGCGTGGAGCCCATTGACTGCATTTATTGAGTCACAATAACTGTCATGTACCTTTCCTTTTATTTGACTTCCTTACACATCCAGGGTGGGGAATGTATTATTGCTTGCTATACTTAATTATCTATTTTATTGAAATTAAATATGTACTTCTATTAATTATGGGAAGGAGGGGAGCGAAAATGATTGTTTTTTTTTTATTATTTGTGTATTTAAAGTGCGTTCTGTGCAGTGTTTATGTTTACTGTTAACATTTGAAAATTAATAAAGATTTATAAAAAATAAAAATACAATCCAATAATCCACATGAAAAAATATGTAGGACCCCAATGCTCTGGGATTGTATTTTTAAATAAAAGCCTGCATCTTGAACATCATCCTCTCCACCGTGGGAATGATTAAAACTGCCATTTTAGGGCATTCTTGCAACCTGAACTTGGCAGCTCTTTACAACATAACAAGCGAAATGCAAAATCTTAATGCAGATTAGTAAATGTGGGCCTTGGAGTTCAGTACTGAGAAGAGCAAACTGCGAACATAGACCTAGTAAAATCTCATAGCCAAGGTCAATTTATGTCTCTGCTTTTCCCCTGTCCTAAGGAGCTACAAGGTTCGCTTTAACAGTGTTTCGTCATACTCAGATGTACGAAAATCTTCTTATGATGAGACGAGACCTAGAGATAATTTTGGGAGTGCTGGACCTTTGGCTAATGTCAGGTACATGTACATTTATTAATATGAATTATTGTTGCCTTTTATAATAGGGAAATATAGCTCCAGCTATACTGGGGCAAGGGGGGGGGTTTGGTTGTTTTTTTTACTTTTTATTCAAATCCATACCAAGGGGTCCTTTCATTAAGATGTGCTAACCGATTTAACACATGCTAAATGCTAAGGCGCCCATAGAATATAATGGATAAGAACATAAGAATAGCCTTACTGGGTCAGACCAATGGTCCATCAAGCCCAGTAGCCCATTCTCAGGGTGGCCAATCCAGGTCACTAGTACCTGGCCAAAACCAAAGGTGTAGCAACATTGCAGAATCTCAGAGTAAATAACATTCTGGAACCCCCAAACAGTACCAAGATTGCATGCAGAATCCTCAAAGAGTAGCAACATTCCGGAATCCCAGAGTAACAAGATTCTAGAACTCCAAAGAGTAGCAACATTTCATGCTACTGATCCAGGGCAAGCAGTAGCTTCCCCCATGTCTTTCTCAATAACAGACTATGGACTTTTCCTCCAGGAACTTGTCCAAACCTTCCTTAAAACCAGCTACGCTATCCGCTCTTACCACATCCTCTGGCAATGCGTTCCAGAACTTAACTATTCTTCGAGTGAAAAAAAATTTCCTCCTATTGGTTTTAAAAGTACTTCCCTGTAACGTCATCGAGTGCCCCCTGCTTTTTATAATTTTTTATGGAGTGAAAAATTGATCCACTTGTACCCGCTCTACTCCACTCAGAATTTTCCTATCTCCCCTCAGCCATCTCTTTTCCAAGCTGAAGACCCCTAACCGTTTTAGTCTTTCCTCATACGAGAGGAGTTCCATCCCCTTTACCGATGAAAATCTTCCCAACTGCTTTACCCTGCTGCAATCATCCAGATAAAACTAAGGTCCATGTTCACGTTTGAGATTTGCCCAAACTGGCATAGAAACATCTAAGTTCCCATTTTACAAAGCCAGGATATGCAGATCTCCAATTCAAATGCGTGCAAATGGCAATGGGACATGGCCTGAGCATGTTTTGGGCAAGACACTTACGGGTCAATATTTAGCTGGTGGTGGTCGGTGTTCTTTTAAACACTAAACATAGCTAAATTAGCTCCAGATATTCAGTACTGAGTAATGTGCGGGCACCAGCTCCGACTATCTGGGGCTAATTGTCCCAGTGCTGGCTACCGAAGCTTCTATGGTTCTGACCAATATTCGTCCGGGGCTGCATAAAAGATTTCTGCGAGCCCCGCCTGAATATTGGCTGGGACCCACATAAAATAAACCAATCTGCAGATTCTCTCTGATCCGCCCTGCAGTCCCAAGCCCCCTTGTCCCATCACATGACTCAAACCTCCTTTTCCTAAGCATACAAACCCCACCCCTCATTCTCTCAAATGCAAGGTAGTCCTCCCCAGACCTATCTGCAATTCCTGGAGCTCCAGCGGGTTCCAACTCCTAGCAGCTGCCTTTCCAAACTGGCTGCCACAACCTCTCACAGCAACTTCCTGGTATTTCTTAAATTCACCTGCTTAGCTATGCGAAAGCTAGTGCTAGATATTGCCGACACTGCCATAACTCCCAGCACCGTCCCCTGTCCTTCCTACATTTTTGATGGTCGTCATAACCAACGTTCACTGACGCTACCTGGTTAAGTTCTAGGTGGCTCTGAGTGATTTAAGCCCACTAAACCGCTTTGAATGCCAGCCCATAAATCCCCATTTCGGAAGAGGATTAAGGGCCAGAGGCACCTTAATTGCCAACTTAGACGCTCGGAAAAATGATGTTAGAAGCTTCTTCTTATTTAGATTTTAGGAAATTACTAAAGACTCAGTTATTTAATAGGCTGACATCGTAATGGTTTTACCTTTTCTCTTATTTCAACCATGTTTGCATTTTTTTCTTATGTTTCTTACCTGCAAGGTTTGCATTTTTATCTTGATCAATTTTGTTGAAATGTATGTACTGCCTTTTATTGTATTTTATTGAGATTTTTATTGAAAAATGTATGTATGTATTGTTTTTCTCAAGCTGTGAGCCGCTTCCCGGCATGGCGGCATATAAATAAATAATAATAATAATAATTATTATTATTACCTTAATTGTAAAAACAACCTTAATAGCTCATAAATGGAAACAAAACTAATTGGACGATAGCTGACTACCCAGTTCTTAAAAAGGTAGACGTCTATCGCATGGGACTTAGCGGTGCCTAACGCCTAAGTGGGCGTGTCATGGTGGATGAAGACAGACATAGGCACCGCCAGGCACGATTCTCTAAAGAATGTAGGCAGTAAAACCTTTCCCAACATTAGCAGAGCCTAAGATTTTGGATTCTGTAAACAGCGTCTAATCGTGATTGATACGCAGCTAATAGGCGCCGGACGATTTAAATGTCTACGTCCTACGAGATCACTTTGGGGAGTTACACCTGCTACCAAGAAAGTTTAGGACTTGATAGGGTTACCAGCCGCCAATGAAAACCCCTGCATGTCCTCTTTTCAGAGGACTGTCCGGGTGCCCGGAGAGATTTCCAAAACCCAGCAGTTTGTCCGGGTTTTGGAAGTGTCCGAGCTCGGAGCTGCGTCTGAAGGCCCTCTGTGCATGCATGGATGTCAATGCGATGATGTCATATGCACATGCGCATGCATGTCATGCCATTGTGTCACCGTCCATGCATGCACAGAGGCCTTTCAGATCTTGGGGAAGGAGACAGGAGGTTTGGGGGGGGGGGGAATTAAAGAGAAAATCTGGCAACCCTAGGACTTGAGAAACAGCTGCTAATGGGCAGCACTTCACTGAAAAGATTAAGGATCACTGAAAAGATCCCCTGGTGGGTCACCCCCCTAATTTATTTATTCATTCATTTTTCTATACTGTTCTCTCAGAGCGGTTTACATGAATTTATTCAGGTACTCAAGCATTTTCCCCTATTCACAATCTATCTAACATACCTGGGGCAATGGGGGGGATTAAGTGACTTGCTCAGGGTCACAAGGAGCAGCGTGGCTTTGAACCCACAACCTCAGGGTGCTGAAGCTGTAGCTTTAACCACTGCGCCACACTCTCGCCAAACTGTTAAACTAACAAGGAAAACCAGTTTCTATGGCATTGCTGGGAAAAGACAAGATTATTTTTCTTAAGTGGCAGAAATAACCATGTATGTGCGAGCGCATACATGATTATGGGATCCGTTATATTCTATAGACGCGTTAGCATTTAGCGTTATCGTCAAAGAACCCCTATGCTGCTCTATGATAACATAACCAGTTGTGATTCATTTGCGACTTTGCTTGTGGCTTACAGGTTTTCCGTGTTTGGCCTGGGATCCAGAGCATATCCTCACTTCTGTGCCTTCGCCCGTGCCGTGGATACTCTAATGGAGGAACTGGGAGGGGAACGGATTCTTAAGATGGGAGAGGGTGATGAACTTTGTGGTCAAGAAGAGTCTTTCAGGACGTGGGCCAAAAAAGTCTTCAAGGTATTCACTTTTCAGCTTTTCTTTCTATTGTCACTAAATGAACCTCAAATCGGTGATTTCACTCCCAATCTAGGAAGGTCAGGTTTTCAGGATAAGGAGAGATTTGCATATAGGGCAGAGAGTAGGCAAGAAGATCGGAATTCCAGAGCTTAATTATATAGTGAGGAAAAACCAGTTTTTCTTGTGCGCTACATTGCCCTGCGCGCTAACCCCGCGTTACATGCCAAAAACTAATGCCAGCTCAATGGTGGTGTTAGCGTCTGGCGTACGGGACAATTTTTTTTTTTTTTTTTTTAGTAATATCAAATTTATTGTTAAGTATATTTATTGATTTTTGAATCATATAATTAAGAAAAACTTGTACAGAAAGCAAGATTAGTAAATCTACATAGAGCAAGAAATACTTCAACAACATTAAGATCATTATAACTAATATGCTCAAGTCCTCAAATTATGGGATCCAAGATTCCTTAGCGAGAACAAAGAAAAGAATTGAACAAAATGAACACTCTTACACTTGAAGTTAGCTAGAGGGATGATTGCTGGGATTAATCAATAATCTTAGGACTTATGATTTTTCTGCCTTCAAACGGGAGAGCGCTAGAAAGGAAGTCAAATGACTAGGTTCAAAGAAAACATATTTAACTGTTCGGTGATGCACTATACACTTACAGGGATGTCGTAAATAAAAGGTAGCACCTAAAGATGTAACACCTGGCTTCAACATTAGAAATTCACCACGACACTTTTGAGTCTTTCGTGATAAATCAGGAAATATCTGTACTTTAAAGCCCATAAATTCTTTCTGTCTATTTTTAAAGAATAATTTTAACAACCAAACTTTATCAATAGAGAGGGCTACTGTTACAATCAAAGTACTTTGTTCTACAGTCTCTTTATCAGATTTCTCCAATAACTCCGATACATCCAATTGTCCTTGGTCCGAAGACCTATTTAACGATTTATTCTTGTTAGGTAAATAATAAACTCGTGATAAAGGAGGTATTGAATCTTCTGAAGCCCCCAAAACTTCAAGAAAATATCTCTTAAACATTTCTCTAGGTGATACCAATGGTAGCTTAGGAAAATTAATTAATCTTAAATTGTTGTATCTGGAGTTATTTTCCAAATTCTCCATCTTTCTCCTAAGATTTATATTATCTTTCATTAGAATATCCTGTAGCTAGGAAGTTCTTTTTCACCCAGAGGGTGAAATGCGCTTCCGGAGGCTGTGGTAGGCAGGAGCACGTTACAGGGCTTCAAAGAAGGTTTGGATAGATTCCTAGAGGACAAAGGGATTGAGGGGTACAGATAGGAGTAGAGGTAGGTTATAGAAATAGTCAGGGACCACTGCTCAGGCAATAGGTCTGATGGGCCGCCGCGGGAGCGGACTGCTGGGCGAGATGGACCTCTGGTCTGCCTCAGCGGAGGCAACTTCTTATGTTCTTATGTTTAGATGATTTTATTCCCTGTTCAAGTTTCTGAACAGAAGAATTAGAAGCAGTCAATTCGTTTTTCAATACTTTAAGTTCAGTAGAATGTTGAGGCAGTTCCCCCTCTATTAACTGAAGTTTGGGACTTTTGGTCTTCACTAGTCTGGCCATAAGATCCCACAATGAGTCCAGAGTTACTTCTGAGGGTTTTTCCAAGGAAATTAAAGAAATAGAAGTGTCATAGTGCTCACCATCCATTGGAATTCCTTGTCGCTGTCCCTGAGGACTTGCTTGCCTCTCCTTAGTTGATTTACTCTCAGCTTTTTCCAAGGAGCTCATTTCAATATGAGCTCCTAACAGCAGGCTCTGCGTTGGACTACTTGCCTCAGGGGAAGGCAAAGCCCCGACATCCGGGGTTCCCATACCCTTTGGACAGCTGCTTAGCTGAGGCTGCGGGGGCGGCGCCCTAACGTCGGGGCTTAAAGATGTTTCTAATCCCAGAGGAACTGCCACGGCCTCGCTCTCACCGCTGTTCCTCTGCGGGCCCCTCTCCGACACCAAAAAAGCTCCCTGCATCCGTCTGAGGAGCTCCCCGATATCGCCAGCTGCAGGGGTGACAGTAGGCCACGAGGCACCAGCGGCACTACGGCCCCTCCGTTTAGGAATCTGGTAAGCAATAACTGCCTGAGGTCTGTTAGAAATGTTGTATTGGAGAGACAATCCTCAGAGCGGCTCCTCAGAACATCCATTCTGACGCCCGTACGGGACAATTTAACACGCACTAAAACCACTGGTGCAGCTTAGTAAAAGGAGCTCTTAGTACCTCTCAGGTTTTTTGTACAATCAACAACGCAAGTGCACTATAATTCCAGTGGTGAAAAAAAGACCATTTTCAAAAGACTAAGATGGCATAGATCAGACCGTGAAACTAGACCACCATCTCGCTCACTTACTGATAACAACGTCTGATTACAAAACACTCAGGAATTTTGGCAAGACAAGCTAATTCTCCCTCCTACCAATCCTTCAGGAAATCAATTAAAACCTATCTCTTTGACAAATTTTTCTGACTCCTTCCTGCCTGTTATTATCTCTGAAATACTTGTATCTCTGAAATTCTTCCGGACTTACCTAACTACTCTCTTACTATGTAATTGAAAGTATTTTTTTTGTAACATCGCTGTCTGCGTACAGTCTCTTCCTCTGTAAACCGCTCTGAACTGCTTATGGTATTGCGGTATATAAAATAAAGTTATTATTATCAATACCGTACCTTAGCTATCCCTTATTTCAGACCAAGTCACAGTCTTGTAATTAGCATCTGATTCTGTAATTCTCCTGGAAATGTCCAGCTTACCTCTTTTGTAATCCGCCTAGAACTGCGAGGCTAAGGCAGAATAAAAGTCACTAATGTAATGCAATGTAAATTGGCACTTGGACATTTTTATCACAACACATCCAAGTGCCGATTTTCGAAACCGACTTCCTGGACATCTAGCTAAGCTTCTTAGCCACTGTGCATCCAAAGTTCGAGGGGGCATGTTGGAGGCGTGATATGGGCGGGCTTTGGGCAGGCTTACCACTTGGATGTCTTGTGGTGATAATCAAACGTTTCCTGTACAGAATTAGACACCCGTGGCTAGACCTGTTAAAAAAGCATCTATGTGCCAAAAAGATACCCAAATTGACCAGATAACCACTAGAGGGATTAAGCCAGGTAATGTCCCACACCCCCCACACACACACTCTCCCAGTGGTCACTGACCCCCTTCCAAAACTCTGAATGTAACAGTACATACCTACCTCTAGAACGGCTGCACCTGTTATGGGAATGCCTAGTAGAGCATCACACAGGTGGCTTAAGTAGCCTGGTGGGTGGGCTAGTGAACCACGGTGGAGTAAAGAGTGGAGTGCCACAGGGACCACTGCTATTTAACTTATTTATAAATGATTTGGAAATAGAAATGACAAGTTAGGTGATTAAATTTGCAGATGACACTAAACTTCAAAGTTGTTATAACATCTGCAGACTGTGAAAAATTGAAGGCAGACCTTAGGAAATTGGAAGATTAGGCATTCAAGTGGCAGATGAAATTTAGGGCTCCTTTTACGTAGGAGCGCTAGCGTTTTTAGCACACGCACCGGATTAGCGTGCTAGCTGAAAAACTACCACCTGCTCAAGAGGAGGTGCTAGTGGCTAGCGCACGCTATTCCACACTTTAAGGCCCTAACCCCCCCCCCCTTGGAAAAGGAGCCCTTAATGTGGACAAATGCAAAATGATGCATATTAGGAAGAATAACCTGAATCAGTTACCTGATGCTAGGGTCCACCTTGGGGGTTAGTGCCCAAGAAAAGGATCTGGGTGTCATCATAGCCAATACGATGAAACCTTCCACCCAATGTGCAGTGGCAGCCAAAAAAGCAAACAAGATGCTAGGAATTATTAGAAAAGGGATGGTAAACAAGAATGTTATAATGCCTCTATATCACTTCATGGTGCGACCTCACCTTGAGTATTGCATTCATTTCTGGTCGCCTTATCGCAAAAAAGTTATAGCAGATCTAGAAAAGGTTCAAAGAAGAGCGACCAAAATGATAAAGGGGATGGAATAGAGTCTACAAAATCCTGAGTGGTGTAGAATGGGTGCAAGTGAATTGATATTTATTTTTTTTTAGTCCATCCAAAATTACAGAGTCTAGAGGGCACTCAAAATTACAGGGAAATATTTTTTTAAATCAATAGGAGGAAATACTTTTTCACTCCAAGAATAGTTAAGCTCTGGAACGCATTGCCAGAGGATGTGGTAAGATTTTTGTTCTTCAAAATACAGAAGGGTGACTCAGTGCTGAGTATTATTACGCGGAGTACCTGGGAAGGATTCCTGGGTCCATAAGCAGCAAAATGAAGTGGACCACTGGGGCCATGGTTCTAGCAATATTTTACCCCACAAAACATCAGGGGGAGATTGGTTGGTTAGTTTGGCCCCTCTAACCAAAAAGATGTTCTGTGGCCCTGCCTGGACACTGTCCTAATTCACTGGGCTCCTAGAGATTCTGTAGAGGTGATATTTCCAGCCTTTAAGTGGGGAGAGAGCTCCAATCGTTGGACAATAATGACACCTAGTGGTGAGTTTAGGAATCCATGGGTGTTGGATATGGGAAGAAGTTGATTGTGGACCTTAGCCAAATGCTGCTTCTGCAACAACTGGGCTGAGTTTGTAGGAGGTGCGATAACCCAGTGAAAATCCAAAGCAGCAAGAGGATATTGCTGAGCCAAAAAGAAAGAAAAGCAAAAAAAATTAAAATCCCTGACAATATTCTATTGCATGCAGGCAGCGTGTGATGTGTTCTGTGTGGGAGATGATGTGAACATTGAGAAGGCAAATAACTCCCTCATCAGTAATGACCGGAGCTGGAAGAGAAGCAAATTCCGCCTGACCTTTGTAGCAGAGGCACCAGAACTCACCCAAGGTAAAGCAGAAGGGACTCTTTCCTTACAGAAAGCTCTTGCAGAATCCTCCCCAGCACCCCCCCCCCCTCGCTACCTGCTCTCATTGTGCAGGAGGGCAAAGTGCCGGGTTTTGAAAAGCTGTCCAGACCCCCCGGACATGTCCTCAAAAAGGAATAAGCAGTGGGTGGTGACTGGGACTTCTGACCAAGAGACTAGGGGGCTGAAAGGTCATATGGCTTTACTAAATAGACTAAAACAACCAAAAAGTTGACTCTTGGACGTCCCAGTGCCTATAATCAAACCCCTTGTTCTGGACATCTAGTGACACATTCTCCCCCTGTGCGTTCACAGTTCCAAGGGGTGTGCTGGGAGGTGGGTTATGGATGGGCTTTGGGCGGGCTTAACTTGGACTTCTTGTAGCAATAATCAAACCTTTTCCAAGATGTCCTGGACAGAACTAATGACGTTCGGACTCTAGACTTGTTTTATAAGCATCTAAATATCATAAAGATACACAAACTGAACAAATGACCACTGGATACATTAAGGTATGACCCCTCCCCCACACACTCACACACATTCCCCCACTGCTCACTAACCCCCTCCCACCCCCGCAAAGATCTGAATGAGAGTACATACCTGTCTCTAGAACAGCAACACTTGGTATGGAAAACCATAGTAAAGCATCACACAGTAGCCTGGTGAGTGGGCTGATGAACCATAAGCCACTCTAACCACTACATTTATGGTGGAAAGTGTTATGGCACCAAAACCCTATTCTACTGCCATATAGGTGCCACCTGTAAACACGAGGGCAATTGGGGTGATAGAGAGATGGGTCTAATAGGTTTTGGGGGGCTCATTATAAATTACAAGGGGTACATAATGAGATGCAGTTCTGGCACTCTATGTGAAGTTCACAGCAGTGCCATCTAAGGTGTCCTCTGTTGGCATGTCTGTGTGGTCAGTCCATCATAATGCTGGTCCTCCCTTGTCCAAATGCTCTGGATTTGGATTAGAGACCGATACAGGGACAAATTTGTCCCCGTCCCCACAGGAAATCAGTTTCCTCGTCCCGTCCCTGTGAGTTTGTCACTGTCCCATTCCTGTAAGCTCAGTCTTAACCGCACAAGCCTCGAACACTTATGATTTTTGGACGTCTAGCGCTTTGGCTTTTGAAAATGGACGTTTCTGTGCTTTCAACTTTGCAAGTTTGGCAGGAAACATCCAAATCGGACTGACGTCCTTTTCAAAAATGGCCCTCTAAATATTTCTGTAGGGTCTGCATCAATTTTCCTATCTCAAGTGTACCTCAGTGACTGGAGCTCTTTAGTTTGAGTATGCAGATGGAGGCCTTTCATCTGTCTGTAATTCACACGTTATCTCTCTTTATTGACAGCTCTCTACAGTATTCACAAGAAGAAAGTCTACGCTGCTCGGCTTTTGTCTCGGCAAAACTTGCAAAGCCCCAAATCAAGGTTTGACACTTTTCAATTTGCAGCTTTTACTTCTAAGTCCTACTGTTCTCTTTCTTTCTTCCTCAGAGTTATGCAATCGCTGCCACACTAGCAGCAGGCTCAGCAAGGTTATTTTTATTTGAATTTGTCTTGTGTCTTCTTCAGTTGTAGCTCAAGGTGAATTATATTCAGGTACTAGAGATATTTCCCTGTCTCAAGAGGACTTGCAGTCTAAGCTTGTACCTGAGGCAAGGGGAAGGTTACGTGACTTGCCCAAGGTCACAAGGAGCCATGAGAGTTCAGCCAGACTGCCCATTCATCTGGCCATCTCCTCCACTTTAGACTGAATAAACTAGCTTTTTGTGGTGCTTGCAGGTAACACTGGGGAGCCATTGGCAAAGTCCAGTCCGCATACACTCCATTTTCCACTGGCCCTCAATAACTAAGTCAAGCCCAGAATCAGATTTCTGAACCACAAAGTTTATTTAGGAATAGTCTTTAAGCAAAAAGAAATAAGCATAGGCAGGGAGGGAAAATAACAGTGTAATCATTTATGTGTTCCTACAGACTCTTTCTTTTACCCCTGTACAGCTTGCAAATTAGTTAACCCAAATGGGAAGAGCTCTGATGTTCTCTTCTTTATGAAGTCCCCTCCTGCTTCTCAGGACCAGGATAGGGTTTACCAGATTTTGTCTGTTTCGTCTCTGAAGTTTATCAACACAGTGAGGTCTACCATTTTCTCTGTCAGTGCTCCATCTCTTAGGAATAATATCCCGATCTACTTACGGGAAGAATCAACTCTTCATCATTTTAAGACGAATTTTAAAACATTTCTTTTTCTTGATGCTTTCGAGACCTAAATGCCCTTTTTAGGGCTACATAGTTTTATTCCCTCCCTTTTTGTTCTTTCCCTATATGTTCTCTATTTGTACTTGATAAATTGTAGTTCTACCCTTCTTCCCTTTTTTTGTTTCTGTTTGGTTTTAAATGTTTTTAATAATGATTATTGTTTTAAAGGATGCATTGTTATTCCATATATGTTTTTAAGACAATGTTCACCGCCTAGAAGGCCGATTGGGCGGTATATAAATTTTTTAAATAAACTTAAACTTGAAACTTGTCTGTAAAAAAAAAAAAAGAGGACAGGTAGCTCCACCTTGATCTACTCCCAGCCCCACCCTGAGCTCAGGACCTTCCAAAACTCTGACAAACTGCCAGGCTTTGGAAAACCCCACCCGGGCAGTACTCTAAAAAGAGGATAGGTCCAGGTTTTCTCAGACATCTGGTAACCCTAGACCAGGATCCCCTGAAGTTTCTCCTTTTTTTCCAACTCCTTAAGGGCAACAGTGGGTTGTTCCCTGTTCCAGCTGAAACCTTCAAGGAAGTACAGAAGCCTCCGCTACTGTCACCTCTTATTTCTTTACACCTCCAGCCAAAGACTTTTATCCCTTCCAGAAACTTGTACAACAACCAGGGTGTCAGAGGCGAAGACACTTCCTCTCACTCTGCATTATGTTGGCCAAAAAAGCAAGAGCTACAAGTCTGGCAGTTAGACTGTGAGCCCACCGGGACAGGGAGGGAAAATGCTTGAGTACCTGATTTAAACTTGAGAGTCGGTAGATAAATACCTAATAAAATTAGGGTTACCAGATTTTCCTTCAGGAAAATTCGGACCAATAATAATAATAATAATAACTTTATTTTTGTATACCGTATTACCATGGAAGTTCTATGCGGTTAACAGATGAAGAGACTGTACATTACAGCGAAGTTACACTTTTTTTTTTTTTTTTTTTGCATAGCTACATTTACATTTTTGGCGACGCTACATTTACGGTGAAGTTATTTTTCAGGTCGGTTACAATTGCAGAGAAGTTACATTTGCTGTAAGTTGCATATATATAGCGGAGTTCATACAGTAGTGTTACATACGGCGGTGATATATACTGCGGAGTTCGATAAAGCAAAGCAGAAGCATTTAGTAAGGGAGGTAACGAAGAAGGGGTGATTAGTTGGATAGGGTGATCTATTTTGTTAAGCCATTTGGTGGCTGACAGGATTGGAGGAGTCGAGAGTCTGAGGTAAGTCAAGGTCCGAGGAGGAGGCAAGGAAGAGGGGGGGAGAAGTTAGAGGAATTTATCAAAAAGGTAGGTTTTGATTGCCTTCCTGAACATTTGGTAGGGGGGGGGGGAATTGGAGATGAGTGCTGTGAGGCATTTGTTCCATTTGCCCGCTTGGAATGCTAGGGATCTGTCGAGAAATTTCTTGTAGAGGCAGCCTTTCAGGGAGGGAAAGGAGAACAGGTAGGTGTTTCGTGTACGAGAGGGGCCAGCAATTTCAAGGTGCTCGGATAGGTAGATTGGAGAAGAGCCTGCTAGGGTTTTGAAGCAGAGGCAGGTGAATTTGAAGATGGACCGCCTAGTTCAGCCTCTTTCCCACCTTTTTCCGCCCCACCCCCAGACAATGACTTCACCGCGTTGCGCCCACGCATGCCCCTTCTTGATATGATTATGACAGGAAGCTTTTCAAAACCCGGACAAAAGTGGCAGGTTTTAAAAAGCAGTCCGGACCCCCAGACATGTCCTCAAAAGTGAGGCTACACTCAGCCTGTACTCCCACCAGTTCAAGCAGGACCTTATGGCATGTGCAGTTGGGCCCTAGCAAGTAAGTCCCAGAAGCATTTTTGAATCTCAGTGTCTAAATGCACAGAGATATAGAAAGATATGTACTGGCCAGAAACGGCTGCTGACTGGTCACATCGCTTATTTACGTCTGTTCATTTTACCAGCAGCATGAAAATGACCAGTTTGTGCCGAATTCAAAAGTGGCTAACTTGTGAGCTTTCTAGGGGAGGAGTTGGGTTCTGATTTTCAGCCTCTCGCTGTATAAGTTAACCACTTAAATTGAGCCCCATAAATAGCGATGCTATCTTTAAGCGGGTTTGGGCTGAAACTGATTTAGCTGGCTCACAAAGGGGAAAAAAAGATATTCAACGCTGAAGCCTGGATAGATCTTAGAATTGAATATCAAGGAATAATGCCAGCAGCGGGCAGCAAAATGTTCACCACCATGTAGGGGAGGTTGGGGGTGGAACATAGTAAATACAGTCAAACCTCGGTTTGCGAGTAACCCGGTTTGCGAGTGTTTTGCAAGACGAGCAAAACACTCAGCAAACTTTTGACTCGCAAACTGAGTGTTGACTCGATTTGTGAGCACCCCCCCTGATAACCGGCATTGCTCCCCCCTCTCGCAAAGGCCCCCTCGCTCCAACCGGCACCCCCCCTCCCGTGCGTACCGGCCCCCCCGCCCGAACAACTTAAACTTACTTCTCCCCGTCTGGCACCGGCACGCAGGCACAGATTGTGCCGGTGCCTAGAAGATCTTCCGGCTTCTGCCTGCCTTGAGCATGCATCTGCGCATGCTCAAGGACTTCTAATTTTCCCTCTCGCCGAGATTCTTGCGCAGATGCATGCTCAAGGCAGGCAGAAGCCAGAAGATCTTCTAGGCACCGGCACAATCTGTGCCTGCGTGCCGGTGCCGGTGCCAGACGGGGAGGGGGGTAAGTTTAAGTTGTTCGGGCGGGGGGCGGTTCGGGCGGGGGGGGCCGTTTGAGCGAGGGGGGCCTTTGCGAGCAGGGGGGGAGCGATGCCAGTTATCGGGGGGGGGGGGAACGTATCAAAGCGAGTTTCCATTATTTCCTATGGGGAAACTCGCTTTGATAATCGAGCATTTTGGATTACGAGCATGCTCCTGGTTCGGATTATGCTCGTAATCCAAGGTACCACTGTATATGTAAAATATCAAATTTCCTTCCCAACAGCCGATCAACAATATTCTTGCGTCTTCACACTAATGCCCACCAAGAGCTGAACTACCTGCCTGGAGACCACCTAGGAGTATTCCCAGGCAACCATGAAGACTTAGTCAATGCGCTGATCGAGCGACTGGAGGATGCGCCCCCAACCAACCAGATGGTAAAGGTGGAGCTCCTGGAAGAGCGGAACACTGCTTTAGGTAAGCAGAGAATGTCAACGACAGCCAGTGCGTGGCGTGATGTGTACAGCGCTGCGTATGCCTAGAAGTAAGACATAGTAGCAGTAATCTGCAATCTACTCCTAACTGGTATCCCGCAGTGTCGCCTCTCCCCCTTGCAATCTGTGCAAAACTCTGCTGCGCGACTCATCTTCTACTAACTTCGCTACGCTCATGTCACCCCTCTCCTTAAGTCTCTTCATGGACTTCCTATCTGCCATCACATAGAGTTCAAGATCTTATTGCTGACCTTCTGCTGCCCCTCAATATCTCTCCTCGCTTCTCTCTCCTTATACACCTCCCAGAGAACTCCGATCCTCAGATAAGTCACTCTTAACGTTACCCTTCTCCTCCACTGCCAATTCCAGACTTTGCCCCCTATGCCTGGAATATATTACCTGAGTTTGTCCGTCAAGCCCCTTCCCTTCCCTTGTTTATAAGCAGACGGAAAACCCATCTTTTTGAAATATAGCTTTCAATCCTTAACCCTTCTCCTCTGCCCTCCAGCCCAGCCAACTGGTCCCCTTAACTGTATCCATGACATCCTATTTGTCTGTCTTGGCTGTTTAGATTGTAAGCTCTTTGGAGCAGGGACTGTTTTCTTCTTTGTGACTCTGTACAGTGCTGCATGCGTCTGGTAGCGCTATAGAAATAATTCATAGTAGTAGTACTGTTCTTTTCTATTTCATCTATTTCCATTTATTAAGCACTTTTACGGAGTGTAAAATGTACATAAAGCAGTAATCGGGATTCACAAAACACATCTTTATTGGGGGGGGTTATATTTATTTTATTTTTATTAATTTATAGCCCGTTTACACTTTAGCAGCTCATAAGATAAAACATATACAGTATTAAAAACAAAAGAACAAAATTAAAAGCACTAGACATGGAGAGGAAGGACAGAGAGCGCCGCGCAAATAATCGTCACCTCTGACTACCTCATGACGCCATTAAGAAAACTTTTACAAACAAGGTGAGTTGTAGTCAGGTAGCCCAAATTCAGTCTCTCGCAATTATATCATTTCTTGGCCATGCTCTAATGAACATAAAACAATCAGGGAGTCTTAACATCCTCGTATCACACCTGGCACATATAAACATCCATTTCTCCTAGATTCTGCTCTAAAACTTTTCAATTTCTACTTCTACGACCTGTCAAAACTAGTGCTGCACATGTTTAATGGATGAACACTTTGCTGCTGAGTGTAGAAGGCTTCCCCCCCCCTCCTTGCTCTCCCAAACCACCCTTTTAAAACACATAACTCTGGCCACTTTGCTTAGGTAGCGGGCATTGCTACAAACCTCCCACTTGCTTCTGAATATCAGCCAGATTGTGGCCTGCAAGCTCGGCAGATATGTAAAAGTCAACTGGGATGAAAAGAGCATTTATTTCTATAACTCTCCAGAGGTATCCCAGGCCACATAATAGTTTGATATTAAATACATTAATGGTGGACTCTTGTGACAGGTGTCATCAGTAACTGGACGGATGAGGATCGTATCCCACCTTGCACCATCTTCCAAGCCTTTAAATATTACCTGGACATCACCACACCACCTACCCCTCTGCTCATGCAGCAGTTTGCCTTACTGGCCAGAAATGACAAGGAGAAGAAACGACTACAAGTCCTGAGCAAGGTGAACACTGCTACACACAAAGTGGTCTTTGTGTCACATATCTGTAGAGTTACCCTGTTCTGCCTTTTCTCATTAGATAATCCCGCTATATGACATATCTCGCCATCCCCTACATTCTTTGTACTGTGAAATAGGTAACCCAAAATCTATGTAGTTGCAAACCTGGAACTCATCTTATTTACAGATTTCTTTAATCTTAATAAAATGCTTAGCCAGACAGTGACGGCTGCTGGAATAATCATTGCCTGCACCCACATAACTAACTGGGCATGTAAGACCTCAGAAAAAAATAGTACAGGTACAAGATCCTTTATCCGAATTTCTAAACAAAACTGACTAGCTCCAAAAATGACATTTTTTTGTGTGTTATTACCAATTTGTTTACTTTTAGCATCAAAAGTAAAACCTGGCCCCACAGTCATTTCAAAGACTTCATTCTATGCTGATAGTAGTTTAGTGGCCACAGCAATTCATATTTGTTGCCTTCTGCGGCTCTGAATACTTCTCTCTGTCGCCTCCAGCCAGAAAGGAAAGAGGAAGTGATGTCATCAAGGCAGGGCTGCAGTATTCGACGTATATGAATCGCCACTGGTAACACCGTTCCAGAAACCGAAAAATTATAAAATTCAAAATGTCTCTGGTCCCAAGCATTTTGGGTACAGGATTGTGAACCTGGACTAATTTTTCCCTGTTAGCTATGCAAGTGCTACATTGACCTAACTTCTGGAACCAACCAGCAAGTGTTATGTTGTTCCCCCTTCCTCCCACCCCCCTGGCAAGGTCCAATTGCACCTCCCTCCCCCAACAGCTAACGAATGCCCCCAAACAAGTATAGACTCTTTCCTCAGTACTAGGATGACAAGACTACTGCTAGAGGTCATGGCAGCCATTTTTACCTTTTTGCTGCTAGGGGCAAGAGCGAAGATTAACTGTGAATTTAAATTTGTGCTGTTTTTAAGTATTATGTGCATGGACATATTATAAACCGCCTAGGAATTACACAGTATAGAAATTTTAAAAATAAATAAAATAAGTATGTTTCGCTCCTGCCCCCATTGCCCCACTGGACCACCAGGGAGTTCAGGTAAGCACTGGGGCCTATTCTGACTGGGCAGTAGGTGAGAGGGGGGAATTCACTTGCCAGTGAGGATGAAAGGAGGCATCTTTGGCTATCAAGGAATGGGAGGGGTGTTTCATTGTCAGGAGGCTGTGAGGAGGGACATGATTACAGGTGGCCAGACATTGCTCAGCATCAATTCTGCCCACTGTGGTCAGCATTTATAAACCGCAGACCACCACTAGCTGAATATTGACTGATATGCTTTTAACCAGGGCTTTAAAAAAAATACCTGATTTATGCTGTTAGCACCAGAACCAATAACAAATTGTCTTTTTGAATATCAGACCTATTGAGAATGAGAAACAGTGGAGCTCCAGCGCAGAACGAGTGCTCGGTATACTAATGAGTTCCTTGCTTTTGTCTTTAGGGTTTGCAGGAATATGAGGAATGGAAATGGTATAAAAACCCAACCATCGTTGAGGTGCTGGAGGAGTTTCCATCTATTCAGATGCCATCGTCGCTGCTGCTCACCCAGCTGCCTTTGCTCCAACCACGCTATTATTCCATCAGTTCTTCCCCTGAGATGTACCCAGACGAGGTCCACCTTACAGTGGCAGTGGTGTCCTATCGCACAAGAGGTGAAAGGAGAGACTTAAAAGGCCATCCTACTTTATTGCATTTACTGTGGAAGGGTCCTGCTACCTGACTTTAGGTTCATATCTGAAGGAGGAACTTGTATGAGTGAAAACCTCATAGATTTTGTTAGTCCAATGAAAGGTATGCAAAAGCGAGAGAGGCAAAAAGTGGCAGCGGCAACCATCAAGTCCAGAAGATAAAAGTAGACTCATATCAACCAGTGACATTTTATGAAATGAGCAACCTTCGTACAGTGGTATAGATCAAATTGTCTACTTGTTCATAACCCTGATATGTTCTGCATCGGAACAAATTAATAAGGCTTCCAGGACACAGATCACAGCTTTACAGAAATCACTTAATACTTCAAAGGCTGCTTACAAAGAGCTCCCTGAGCTCATAATAACATAGTAAATGACCTGAACAGTCCATCCAGTCTGCCCAGTTATTACTTTTCATTTATAGTAATTCCAAAATAATACATTTGCAAGTATAATCACTTGTACAGCAACAGAGGAAACTATCAAGAAAACCTATATTATAAGTAAGAGGAAAAGAAAAAAAAAACCACCTAGTTCTCTAAGTCCAACAGTTAGGACTGAATAATAATCAAATGGAAACACAGAAAAATCAGTTAACAGACAAATATTGAAGTAATCATGCTACATTGTACTCAAAAACCTGGCCACATAACGGGCTGGGAGCAGGAGAGCAGAAGACAAATTCACAATTAAACATGGAGGTATGGTAAATCCTGAATGATTTTCAAAGGACTGTGCTCATGAGGAGCTAAAGTAAAGGTGATAGAGCTGGAAGGTGATAGAGCAGGAAGTGATAGAGCTGGATGGTGAACATCCAAGGTATTGAAGGAACTTAGGGAAGTTCTGGCGGCTCTCTAGAGTTGGGTGTGGTACCAGAGGACTAGAGAAGGGTAGATGTGATCCCTCTCCATAAAAGCAGAAGTAAGGAAGAGGTAGGGAACTATTGGCCTGTATGTCTGACTTCTGTGGTAAGTAAATTAATGGAAACGCTTTTAAAACAGAGACTAGTGAAGTTTCTGGAATCCAATGGATTCACTAGAGGTAGGTCTTGTCAGACAAATCTGATCAATTTTTTTGACTGGGTGACTACAGTTAGATGTGGTATATTTAGATTTTAGCAAAGCCTTTAACACTGTTCCATACAGGCATCTAATAAATAAACCGAGTGCCCTTAGTATGGGCCACAATGTGACGAACTAGGTCAGGAATTAGTTGAGTGGATGGTGACAGAGGGTAGTGGTAAATGGGGCTCACTTTAAGGAAAGGGATGTTGCCAATGGGGTGCCTCAAGGTTCAGTTCTTGGGCCTGTTCTTTTTATCATTTTTGTAAGCGATAATTGCTGAAGGGCTGTCTGGTAAGATTTGCCTCTTTGCAGATGATACCGAAATCTGCAATAGGGTAGACACCCTGATGGTGTGGATAATATGAGGAAAGATCTGGTGAAGCTTGGAAAATAGTCCAGAATTTGGCAGCTAAAATGTAATGCTAAGAAATGCAGGGTAATAAATTTGGGATGCAAAAACCCGAGGGAACATACAGTTTAATGGGTGAAGAACTTTTGTGCATGACAGAAGAGTGGGACTTTGGTGTGATTGTATGTGATGATCTTAAGGTATGGCCAGTAGAAAAAAGGAGATATTGATGACCTTGTATAAGACTCTGTTGAAACCCCATTGAGAATACTGTGTACAATTCTGGAGACCTCACTTTCAAAAAGATATAAACAGTCAGTTCAGAGGAAAGCTACTATAACGGTTGATGGTTTTCATCATAAAGCATATGAGGACAGACTTAAAGATCTCAATATATATACTTTGGAGGAAAGGCAGAATAGGAGGCGATATGATAGAGACATTTAAATACTTATGTGGCATAAATGTGCATAAGAATATAAGAACATAAGAATTGCCGCTGCTGGGTCAGACCAATGGTCCATCGTACCCAGCAGTCCGCTCACGCGGCGGCCCTTAGGTCAAAGACCAGCGCCCTAACTGAGTCTAGCCTTACCTGTGTATGTTCTTGTCTAACTTTGTCTTGAATCCCTGGAGGGTATTTCCCCCTATAACAGCCTCCGGAAGAGCGTTCGAGTTTTCTATCACTCTCTGGGTGAAGAAGAACTTCCTTATGTTCCTACAGAATCTATCCCCTTTTAACTTTAGAGAGTGCCCTCTCGTTCTCTCTACCTTGGAGAGGGTGAACAACCTGTCTTTATCTACTAACGGCCTCTTTTACAAAACCTCGCTAGGGGCTGCGCTGCACTAACAGCCCCGAAGCCCATAGAGATTTAAAGGGCTTTGGGGCTGTTGCCGCGCAGCAGCTGCTAGTGCGGCTTTGTAAAAGAGGCCATAAGTCTATTCCCTTCATTATCTTGAATTTTTGATCATGTCCCCTCTCAGTCTCCTCTTTTCAAAGGAAAAGAGTCCCAGTTTCTCTAATCTCTCACTGTACGGCAACTCCTACAGCCCCTTAACCATTTTAGTCGCTCTTCTCTAGACCCTTTTGAGTAGTACTGTGTCCTTCTTTATTTACGGCAACCAGTGCTGGACGTAGTATTCCAGGTAAGGGCGTATCATGGCCCGCTATAACGGCATGATAACCTTCTCCGATCTGTTTGTGATCCCCTTCTTAATCATTCCTAGCATTCTGTTTGCCCTTTTTGCTGCCGCCGCACATTACGCAGATGGCTTCATTGACTTGTCGACCAGTACTCCCAAGTCTCTTTCCTGGGGGGACTCTCCAAGTACTGCACTGGACATCCCGTATTCATGTATAAGATTTTTCTTACCACCATGCATCACCTTACACCTATCCATGTTAAACTTCATTTGCCATGTCGCGGCCCATTTCTCAAGCATGTTTATGTCACATTGCAAGCCTTCGCAATCCTTCTGCATCCTCACTACTCTGAATAAGTTTGTATCGTTTGCAAATTTAATCACCTCGCTTGTTGTACCAGTTTCCAGGTTGTTTATAAATATGTTGAAGAGCACGGGTCCAAGGAGTATTGTCCATTTACCCCCCCCCCCCCCCCCCACTCTTTGTTTCCTATCCGCCAACCAGTTCTTAATTCACGCTGAGGTAGAGTCCATCCTTTCTGTATAACTTGCTCTTCTCCCAGAACATCATCCAGTTGCGTACGATGTGGAATCCTTCATCTTCCCTCATCCTGGCATTGGTTGCACTGGGCTCATCTTCCTGTGGGTTCCCTCCGCTGCATCCAGGTCTCACTGCTGTGTCATCCATTTCTTCTTTGTGGTTGTCCTCCAGGTGGTCCTTATTCACTGTAGGTGTTTTTTGGCAGTTCCACTGTTGCTGGTGATTCTCCACGGCCTCCCTGTATGCCTCCTCGATGAACTTCTCTAACTTCCGGACTTGTTCCTCAATGGTTTCCTCTGCCTTGAAGTTTTCTGCCTCTCTGTCTTCCTCCTCCACTGCTCAAGGCGAGTCTCTTTCAGTTGAAAGGAAGATCTGGAATGAGGGAACATAGGATGAAGGTGAAAAGGGGATAGACTAAGAAGTAACCTTAGAAAATACTTTCACAGAAATGGTGGCCTCCCAGTGGTAGAGTTGGTGGTGATAAAAAATATATCTGAATTCAAGAAAGCTTAGATCTCCAAGGGAGAGGAAGAGATAGTAGATGGCATGGATAGGCAAACTAGATAGGCCATATGGTCTTTATCTGTCTTCATTTTCTATGTTATATATATATATATATATATATATATATATATATCAGACATCTACTGAAATTTCAAGAGCAATCTCCATTTAGGATACCAGGAGATGAAGTCAAAATGGGTCTCTTACTAGAACCAAAATGAAAGCTGAGACAGTTCAGAAAATACACATTTCAACTTTTTATACACCCAAATCATGTACCACAAAGTATCTCATGTTGTTATTTTCATTTTCTCCAATTTTGGCAAAGTCACTCAATATGTGCTTTAAAAAATCACCAAAATAACTTGAAAGATTTTTGAGAAAATGTAAAAGCCACATGTTAGGAGGTAGGAGGTAATTTTCTAATCTAATCTAATCTAAACCTTAAATTTATATACCGCATCATCTCCACGAATATGAAGCTCGACA
This sequence comes from Geotrypetes seraphini, assembly GCF_902459505.1. Lineage (NCBI taxonomy): Eukaryota > Metazoa > Chordata > Amphibia > Gymnophiona > Dermophiidae > Geotrypetes > Geotrypetes seraphini. The sequence continues at coordinate 188,196,880 of NC_047091.1, read as the reverse complement.
CGGTTTACAAGAACTTAAATAATAGGTAGAGAAGGAGAAGGTTTACATGAACTTATATGTAGAAGGGAGGAAAAAGGGGGGGAGGACAGAATTACAATTTGGTGAAAAGCCAAGTTTTCAGTTGTTTGCGGAATAATTGGAGGGAGCCCAGGTTCCGCAGCGGGATGGTGACGTCGTTCTAAAGTCCTGTGATTTTGAAGAGAAGGGATTTTCCCAGTTTGCCTGCATAGTGAATGCCGCGTAGAGAGGGGAAGGCTATTCTGCAGGGCTGTGGAGTCGGTAGATAAATCCTTCGACTCCTCAGTTTCTGTTACCCATGACTCCAGGTACCCAAAATTGTCTCAGACTCCACAGCCCTGGTTTTATCTATATGTTTTGAAATCAGGGCTATGGAGTAGGTAGATAAATCCTTTGACGCCTCAGTTTCTGGTACCCACGACTCTGACTTCACAGCCCTGCTATTCTGGTTAATGGATAGAAAACAGAGGATAAGGTTAATTGGCCATTTTTCTCAGTGGAGAAGGGTGAATAGTGGAGTGCCACAGGGATCTGTCCTGGGACAGGGACTATTTAACATATTTATAAAAGATCTGGAAATGGGAACAATGAATGAGGTGATCCAATTTGCAGATAGCAACAAAATGATTTTGCATGCAGAATGTAAAACATTGCAGGAAGACCTTAGGAAATTGTAGGATTGGGTATCAGAATGGCAGATGAAATTTAATGTGGACAAATCCAAAGTGATGCACAGTGAGAAGAATAACCCAAATCATAGTTACTTCAGGAGTCACCATCTAAGAAAAAGACCTAGGTATCATTATGAATATGTGGTGAAATGTACTAGGAATTATTAGGAAAGAAATAGAAATAAGACTAAGAATATTATAATGCTTCTGTATCGCTCCATGGTGCGACCTCACTTTTAGTGTTAAGTGTATCCTGTTTCCAACAGAGGCCAGTCCAGGTCCAAGTACCTGACAAGACCCAAAAGTGTAAAACAGATTTTATGCTATTTATCCTAGAAATAAGCATAGGTTTTTCCCAAGTACATCTTAATAATGGCTTATGGGCTTTTCTTTTTGGAAGTGATTCAAACCTTTTTTAAACCCTGCTACGCTAACTGTTTTAATCACATTCTCTGGCAACAAATTTGTTGTACCTCAAAAAAGATATAGCAGAATTAGAAAAGGGCAACCGAAAATTAGATCACTTCTCATAAGAGGAAAGGTCTAAGAGGTTCAAGTTGTTCAGCATGGTGAAGAGACAGCTAAGGAGATATATGATAGAGGTCTTCAAAATCCTGAGTGGAGTAGAAAAGGTAAACATGAATCGATTACTCTTTCAAAAAGTACAAAGACTAGTGAAGTACTTTTGAAACAAGAGAAAATAGTTTTTCATTCAACAAATAGTTAAGATCTAGAACTCATTGCCAGAGGTGGTAGTAAAAGCATTTAGAATATCTGGGTTTAATAAAGTTTTGGGCAATTTCCTGGAGGAAAAGCCCATAAACTGTTATTAAGGTAGACATGGCGAAAGCCACTGCTTATCCCTGGGATCGGAAGCATGGAATCTTGCTACAGTTTGAGATTCTGCCAGGCACCTTGACCTGAATTGGCCACATTGAAAGCAGGATACTGGGCTATTCTGCTGTTATGTATATGGTGATTTTTTTTTTTAATGTACACATTGTACTCTCTGTAGGCAGCATTTGGAGCTCTAAATGATTTCTGTTAAGGCATGTTCTACCTCCTAGAAGCTTTTATTAATTTGCCCCTGATGCAGGCATTACATATGCCAAAACAAGTCCAGCTTATGAACAAGTGGCTAATTTGATCTGCACCACGTTATAAAGGCTGCTCTTTTAATAAAAGTTACTTTCATCTATAATATACTGTACTGCTCCGATAAAATCAGAACCTGTAAAGGGATGGCTGATCCATATCTGGCTTAGATGCAGTTCCGGGCCCTAATTCTGCTAGCCAGTCTCATTTCCAGTATAGAGCTGGGGCAGGACCAGTAAGCTCATGCTATAGAAGTATACAGTCTCTTTTCCCAGAAAGAGTCGGAGCCTTCCTGAGGCTAATATGGCAGGGCATGTCCTTACAGGGTAAAGGGGGATGCTTTTTTCACAAAGCGGTTTACTCAGGGCAATGAAATGTTAAGTGACTTGCCCAGAGTCTCAAAGAGGTGCTGTGGGAATCAAACTCACACCCTCAGGGTACTGATGCAGCTGCTCCAACCACTCGGTCACTCCTCCACTCACTGAAGTTTGAATGCCTCTTTTACAAAAAAAAGAGCAGTTGTCACTTGTTCAAAAATGTTGCACTGAAAAGTTGTGTTCAGTGATAATTCTTAATTCAAATAAAATTGTTCATTTAAAAAAACTCAAAGGTTAGTAAGAGCTCGGCCAGCCAGCCCTGTCTTTCAGTAGGACCCCAAAATGGAAAAAGGCTTGAAATTGAGGTGCACAATTTATTTTCTGCATATGGGCCCCTTAGTTTATACTTAAATGCCTTTAACTCAGTGGTCTCAAATTCACGGCCCGCCAGGTTCTATTTTGAGGCCCTCAGTATGTTTGTCATAATCACAAAAGTAAAATCAAACAGTTTCTTGATCTTATGTCTCTTTAGCTATAAATTACAATAGGAAAGATTTACCTCATGCAAAATTGTCATTTCTTTAATAAGGCATGAACTATTTTGTTCTGAGGCCCTCCAAGTACCTAAAAATCCAACATGCGGCCCTGCAAAGAGTTTGAGTTTGAGACCACTGGTTTAACTGAAATCCCTATAGTTAGGCCAGTCAGTGACTTGCCAAAATTAAGCACCTGGTGCTAGAAATAGCTCATTCCCCAGTACCCCTCCCTCCTTCACCAGCCCTTTCCACTCCTTAGGCAGGGCCAGGGGAATGAAGAATCGCCAATTTGGGCTTTTCCTGCCGTCATTTACCATGGTGTTTAATTTAGAAACACTGCTCAGGTTTTAGATGTACATAAACCAGCATTTAGACATTGGTATTGCACAAATTTGCAAATCCTGATTGACAAAGCAGGAGTATACATGTCTAAACCTGAAAAATGTGCATCTGGTAAGAAAGAATGGTCTGAACATATTTTGGGTGGGACTAGGTTTAGCTGAAAAAAAAAAGTGTATTCTCCATTGCATAATGGGGAGGGGGGGGGGTTATATGCACGTCAAGGTCCAGAACTGTACATATCAAAGATGAGATTTACACAATGCTTTTTTTTTGTAGAAAAAAAAGGTAATTGAACTCATATCGGGCAACCTTAGAGGCAGGCTCACTATGGCTCCACTCCACACCCTCTCCCTCCCACCCTGAGTCCATCTCACCCTCTGCCCTCCCCAATTTGCTACCGCTACTAGGTTTCATTTCTAAAGCGCTTCAAAGTGTACATAGTGCAGTACAATCAACTTGCAATAGACAGTCCCTTACTTACAATCTAATTGGACAAACTTGATATTGGCATACCTCTGTAATACTTACTCTGTTTAATATCTGTAGCACACTGCTCTCATTGAGTTTGAGGCTGGGGAAAATGGCTTGTAGGCAAACTATGTAATATAGTAAGTGAATGCAGTTTACAGAATTATATGGCGCAGGACCTGCTTACATTGGAAAGTTGGTCCTCAACCTGGCAGCTAGGCTTCAATGCTAAGAAATGTAAGGTCATGCACCTCGGAAGCGGAGAAACTTTAACTAGGACTTCAGCAGAACAAGATTTAGGAGTAATCATCAGTGCAGACATGAAAACTGCCAATCAAGTGGAGAAGGCTTCATCTAAGGCAAGGCAGATATTGGGTTGTATCAATAGAAGTTTCGTCAGCCGATAGCCTGAAGTCATAATGCCGTTGTACAGGGCCATGGTGAGACCTCATCTGGAGTACTGTGTGCAATTCTGGAGGCCACATTACAGTAAAGATGTGCGCAGAATTGAATCGGTTCAGCGGACGGCCACCAGGATGATCTCGGGGCTCAAGGGTCTCTCGTACGAAGAGAGACTGAATAAATTGCAGCTCTACATTCTCGAGGAACAGTAGGGAGAGGGGAGACATGATCCGAAACATTTAAGTACCTCACGGGACGTGTCGAAGTGGAAGATGATATTTTCTTTCTCAAGGGACCCTCGGCCACAAGAGGGCACCTGCTCAAACTCAGGGGCGGAAAATTTCATGGCGACACCAGAAAGTATTTCTTCACAGAGAGAGTGGTTGATCATTGGAACAAGCTTCCAGTGCAGGTGATCGAGGCAGACAGCGTGCCAGACTTTAAGAATAAATGGGTTACCCATGTGGGATCCCTACGAGGGTCAAGATAAGGAAATTGGGTCATTAGGGCATAGACAGGGGGTGGGTAAGCAGAGTGGGCAGACTTGATGGGCTGTAGCCCTTTTCTGCCGTCATCTTCTATGTTTCTATGAGGGGCTTTTTAAAAAAAATTTTGGGCGTCCAAGTAGCAGATGAAATTTAATGTGGACAAACGTAAAGTAATGCACATTAATTATAACCCAAATCACAGTTACCAGATGCAAGGGTCCACCTTGGGGGTTAGCGACCAAGAAAAGGATCTGGGTATCATCGTAGCCAATACAATGAAACCTTCCACCCATTGTGCGGCAGCGGCCAAGAAAAACAGGATGCTGGGAATTATTTAAAAAGGGATGGTTAACAAGACTAAGAATGTCATAATGATCCCTGTATCGTTCCATGGTGCAACCTCATCTGGAGTATTGCGTTCAATTCTGGTCTCCTTATCTCGAGAACGATATAGAGGTGCTAGAAAAGGTTCAAAGAAGAGCAACCAAGATGAGAAAGGGGATGGAACTCCTCTCGTATGAGGAAAGACTAAAACAGTTAGGACTCTTCAGCTTGGACTAAAGACGACTGAGGGGAGATATGATTGAAGTCTACAAAATCCCATGTGGAGTAGAACAGGTACAAGTGGATCAATTTTTCACTCCATCAAAAATTACAAAGACTAGGGAACACTCGATGAAGTTACAGGGAAATACTTTTAAAACCAATAGGAGGAAATTTTTTTCACTCAGAAACTAGTTAAGCTCTGGAAGATGTTGCCAGAGGATGTGGTAAGAGCGGATAGAGTAGTTGGTTTTAAGAAAAGTCTGGACAAGTTCCTGGAGGAAAAGTCCATAGTCTGTTATTGAGAAAGATCTGGGGGAAGCCACTTCTTGCCTTGTATCGGTAGCATGGAATGTTGCTACTCCTTGGGTTTTGGCCAGGTACTAGGGACTTGGATTGGCCACTGTGAGAATGGGCTACTGAGCTTGATGGACCATTGGTCTGATCCACTAAGGCTATTCTTATGTTCTTATGATTTCTTTCAGTCATTGAGGGGGTGGGACTGGCTTTTAGCACTTGGTTATGTTGGTTATTGGAGTGTAGGAATAGTCTGTCAGTGTCTCTCAAACTTTTTTAAGCTCTGGCACGCTAAACGGAGCAAATGTTTTTCATAACTCATTATAATTGAAATTATAAAATTGCAAAACCAACAAAAAAATTAAATTTGAGAATAATTTAAAGTTCTTTAAGCTATGTACGGCTAATTGTAACAATGGTGAAACTAAAGTAGATAGAATAGAATTGCTAATTAATGCGATGGATGAGCTTGTTTTTGAGTGCAAATTAACTCAAAAATGTATCTTGATAGTCGACAAGCAAACATGCATTTCATCATGCACCATTCTTCTCTTTTTTAAAAATTTAATTTCTGTCAAAGCTGAAAATCCAAGTTTGCAAAGATAAGAAGATCCAAATGGTAACAAAGCCTTGATTGCTTTTTGTTCAAATTAGGATAACTATTACCATTATTTTTCAAGGACCAATCATACCAAAGAACGATGCTTGTCTGGACACACTGATGCTCATAACATTGACAGACTCCTGCCTACGTGATGTACATGTCATCTATTCTAGTGTATACTTATGAAGGGAATAAAAATAAATAAAGTATAATTCTGGAATCTCTCTTGGAACACAGTTTGAGAGACAATGGTTAGAACAGTGGACTAACGGTAAAGCCATGCTTCAAAGTCACTTAGGGCTCCTTTTACTAAGCTGTGCTAGACCTTAATGGCAGCATTGAGCTGGCATTAGTTCTAGCCTTGTAGCGCGGGTTTAGCGGTGCGCTAAAAACACTATCACCTCAAGTACTAAATTAGCTGTGAGCAAGAACAACAGAATACCTAGCACACTTCACTTTGAATCACTACTGAAAAGGCTATAAGCTAAAACCAAATACATAAAGGATTAGATTAGATTAGATTAGATTAGATAAAGTCTGAAAATGTTGCCTTTATTTTAGTTTCAAATGAACGGACTAGGGAGTTCCACTGAGCTTTCCAATTTAATTTCAAATGAAAGTATGCCCCTTCATAACCAAGACTGTGCAAGGAAGTCATGATTCTCTCTTTTACTTTACCAGATGGTGACGGACCTATACACCATGGAGTCTGCTCCTCTTGGTTTAACAGGATAGAGACAGATGAGGTTGTGCCCTGCTTTGTGAGAGGGTAAGCACTTCTATTCATCAATGCCAAATTAAGAAATGTGTGTGATCAAATATTTGGAGCTAAAGGTCAGATCATGTGCCAATTTCCAAAATCTTCAAACTAGCATTGATATAGAATTGTCAACATATGAGTGGGTAACAAGATATCCATCATGCTCTTTCTCACTACAGGGTGACGCTTGCCACCTTACTTGGAGCTACACTCGGTCCTGTATCTTCCCCATCCCCCACACATGAGGTCCAGCATCGCTCTCTCTTCCTCTTTACCCTCCTCCATGATGCAGACCAGCAACCCTTTCTCTTCCTTTCTTCTCCCCTCCCGATGGTCCTCCAGCCAACCCATGGGTCACCAATTGTGCCAGCAATGAAGGCAACCTGCCTCTGGCTGGCCCCCAAAGACTTCCTTCTACCATGTCCCCCACCCCTCTGATGTAACTTCCTCTTCCTGTGTAGATAGGATGTGACAGAAGGCAGGCTTTATGGAGCCAATCAAAGGTCCAGGTTTCATTTATTTGACATACCACTAACTCAATGAAAGAAAATGATGCGAGATACAATTTTAAAAAACCAAAACAAAAAGAAAAGAACTCCCATCCTAAAAAGGAAAGCCCATCCCAAAAGCCTCCCCATAGTCAATCCCAAAACACACTCAAGTATACCATATCTATACTAATAAAACCTATAACTGTACTCCAAAAGCCTGCTGAAATAAATAAGCATTCAAAGAAGTTTCCAATTTCAATGACTGTGGAAGCAAATTCCATAATGCTGAACCCACACACAACCCCCCCCCCTGCTTTTCTTGTATAATTTAATTCTGCCTTATGTAATTTTTGAAATTTCCCAAAAGATGTTCTTGACTCGAATGCAGTAAGGCTTCAACAACTTAAAAAGCGTTAACAGAATTTTAAAAACAATTAAAATCAACTTAAACTGCTCCTGATAGTAAACTGGTAACCAATGCTCTTCAATCAAAAGGAGGGTAGCATGATCTCATTTACTTTTTCCCGTAACTAATTTTATAGCCACCTTTTCAAGTTTAAAAAAAATTTTCTTAGTGGAACCTATTAGCAAAGAATTAGCATAATCAATTTTATCCATAAATAATAAATGAACCACAATAAGAAAGGTGATTTTAACCATTGAACATTTAATTAACTTCAACGTCTGTAATTCTATGAAACCCTGTCTAACAACATTATCAACTTGCTGATCAAATGATAGCACTGCATCAAATATCACACCCAAATATTTAAAAGATTGAACGATTGGAAAATAATTTCCAAATAAAAAGACTCATTCATAAGGTGGCGTTAGATCCAACAAACAATAGATTTCTCCACGCTCAAACACATATCATGGTTAATTAACTACCCTTGAACTTCTTCTAAATATAGTTGCAATGGAGAGATGTCTAATAAATCTCTTCGAGTAGGAATTGTTATCAACAGATCGTCTGCATACATATAAATATTAATACCCAGTGTATGTATTAACTTCAAATATGAGATAACATAAATGTTAAACAAAATGGGTGAAAGGGTGAACCCTGTGGAACACCACAAGGTATCCTCCGGATATCCGATTTTTGGTTATCATGTCTTACCGAGAAGGTCTGTTCAGTTAGAAAACTATCTAACCAAGATAACACCTTAGATAATACCCTTAGTGGAGGGATCGGCTTCTAATAAGATAGCCCAACTACAAAACATTCAGGAAAGAACCATATTATTCAAGATTTTTGTCAAATGATCTAACCAAACCATATCGACCCTTCTCAGATCCCGACGCATACTATAGCTATCAACCTTGTAATCTCCCAGGCTAATTTCTTGTAAACCGCCTAGAACTGAAAGGTTTGGTGGCATAGAAGACACCAATGTAATGTAACACAATCCTTCCAATTCCTACCTTTTTCAGTAAACTAATCAATATTATAGAGTCTACCATGTCAAATTCTGATTTTATATCTGAGACCAGTAAAACGATATCTCCCTTATCCAATCCTTGTCTAAGATCATTCAACATTTCCAACATTGTTGTTTCTGTATTATAACCTTTCCCATAGGCTGATTGTTTTGGATGTAGAAGATCATTTTCTGCAACAAACTCAACTAATTGTCTTGTAACCACCTTCTCTATCAATCTTGAACATAATAGCAAATTTTAAATAGGCCAACTGTATCCCATACATTGTGCTTCCTATGGAGTGTCTTCTTCAGTTTTTCTATATCTTGTGACTCTGGGCAAGTCACTTAATCTCTCCATTGCCCCAGATCACAGTTTGTGAGCCTGCTGGGACAGATAAGGAAAATACTTAAGAATACCTGATTACTATTCAGTGTATCGTAACCCACTTTGGGTGAATCTTTTCATGAAAAAAGATAGTTAACAAATCCCAATATATAATAATACACTAATTCCTTTACATTGCCATAACACAGGGCTTGCCAAATTTAGAGGCCAGTCTGAATCTTAGGAGTCGGAGTTTTTAAGCCACAGGTTGAATTAAGCCTGGACATTCAATGCCTGGCCATGTCTGGGGTCCAGCAAGGAATCTCAAGGTAAGTGTAGTCTCCTGTAAGTCAACCAGACACTGACTGATATTCAGATTGATGCCTGGTTCGCTCAACGGATGAAGTAAACACAGTCTTTTTGCTAACCTTACTTTTATAAGCTTACTTAATCAGTTAGTGGACTGAATATCACCACTAATCGGTTAAGTGCTGACTCTGACTCCAGGCTGTCCCGGCACTAACCAGACAATGCCACACTGGTCTCAGGCAATACCAACTTAAGGGGATAGTTATCAATGTGGGCCACCGTTAAGATGTGATATTTTATTGTAAACCCCAGCTATTATATAATAATAATAACTTAATTTTTCTATACCGCCATCGTCAGTCGACTTCTAGGCGTTTTACATCAAGAGAAGGCTGGACAAATCAGGGGGGGGGGAATTTCATGGGGATACGAGGAAGTACTTCTTCACTGAAAGAGTGGTGGACCATTGGAATGAGCTCCCGGAGCAGGTGATCGTAGCCAGCAGCATACAAGATTTTAAGAATAAATGGGATGCCCACGTCGGATCCCTACAAGGGTAGCATAGAGGAGGGCAGCTTGGGGACGAGTGATAGAGCGTAGATTAGGGGAGGGTTGTTGGAGTGGGCAGACTTGATGGGCTATGGCCCTTTTCTGCCGTCATTTTCTATGTTTCTATGTATTCAGCGAATTACAAATGCATGAGGGGAAAGTTACAGGAGAAAAGGGTTGTAGGGGAGGGAAAGTAAGGGGGGGGTAGGAATTGCCTGAAGAATTGCTTAGGGATTTGAAGGGGTAAAAAGCGTAGAGAGCGCGGAATGGTCTGTTTAGGTGATGAGTTTGTCAAACAGAGCGGTTTTGATAGGTTTTCGGAATGCATGGTAGGTTTGTCTGGTTTTATTTATGTAGTTTCCCAGCCAGGATTGTTGTCGGTTAGTAACTAGATCTTGTTGCATAAAATGGAATCTGTGCTAAAATAGCAGGATTTAGTGGTAAAATAACCCATCTTAACAGTAGCCCCTGAGGGCTCCTGAATTGTGGCAAATAGCCAGCTCAGAAGCCTCTCCTGTTTGAATGCATTTCTGTTCCCGTGTAAGAGAAATGTTATACATTCATAATAAATGTTTGTTGACCTAATCTTTAGTTACTGAATAAATTCTTAGGCCTGGCCACAGATATCATTGTTCATAAGAGGTCAAATAATGCTGAGCAGAACTATTCCAACCATGTCCTAGCTCAGAAATGGAAGGTTCTTCACTGATTCTTTTATGATTTACTATCTGTCCTGAAGGAGCTTGGCTAACTTCCACTTCTGTTGTCTAGTGCGCCCAGCTTCCACATGCCACAAGACACCCGTGTTCCTTGTATCCTGGTTGGTCCAGGCACAGGAATTGCCCCTTTCAGAAGCTTCTGGCAGCAGCGTCTTTTCGAGATGCAGCACAAAGGTGTGTCCAAAATTCTAGGTGAAAACTACTTAATGACAGAAATGTTTCTTCACTATAGGCTTGCTTAAGTTTTACTCAATGGAAGAGTCAATCTCAGTGGAAGAGACTATGGGCTGGATCAGTGGTTCTTAAACCTGTCCTGGGAGACCCCCAGCCAGTTGGGTTTTCAAGATATCCCTAATGAAGATGCAAGAGACAGATTTGCCTGCCTATCACCTGTATTATTTGCAAATTTGCCTAAGAGTTCCACACAGAATACTTTTAATATTTTTTTTGACTGGTTGAAACTGGCATGCTCAATTAGCATGACAATTTAAAAAAAAAAGAAAAAGTTGTGCATGGATTCCAAAATTAGGCATTCCTGATTAGGCACCTAGCAGCGTCTAATGTAGGCATCCTATACAGAATTTGGCTCTATATTAGATTATCTCGGATGTTTATCTCTCCTTGGCTGTCCATATAGTCTCTATCTACTATATCTCAGTCATTGTACCACAAGCTTTCCAAATACGTCTTGTCCATATGTGTCTTGGCCATTCTGGGCTCTTTTGGTTGGACGGGCTAAATAAATAAATATGCTTAGGGAAAGGCCCCATCCATCTTGTCTACTTTCCTCCATTAACGAAACACACACACAAGTATTCCTCCTGCCATGTCTTGTCTGTATTAAAAGTATTTGGCACGCCAAACCTATCGAGCTTTTTTTCATGAGAATGCTTTTTGAACAATGAACGAAATAAAGGAACTGTCCAGCAATATCCTGTGTGAGCAAATAATGCCCGTATCCTCTTTGCTTCAAACCACACCTCCCCAGCACACACATTTCTAGGGACTTCGTTATGCCTGGTTCTAGAGATTAAAATATATTAAACACATAATCATTTGGTGTGTCTTGAAGGGGCTTTTCGTAACACCAGTGTAGTAACCTTGTGCCTGTTGCTTCTTAGGAATTAAACCATGCCCAATGATTCTTGTCTTTGGATGTCGGGAGTCCAGAATTGATCACATTTACAAAGAAGAGACGATTCTAGCTCAAAATAAAGGTGTTTTTAAAGAACTGTATACAGCTTACTCCCGTGAACCAGATAAACCAAAGGTAAGCCTCCTCTAGGTGACTCATTTGTCTTGTACTTAACTCAGAAAGACGTCTGTTTTTACTAAGGAAAAAACTGAATCACACAAGCCTCAGAATGTTATGGCATAGAAAATTAAAGCACAAAAGAGAGGAACTGACTTATTAGAAACAAGGGGGGAAATTGTAGAAGCATCAAGAGTGTGTGGTGCAGTGGTTAAAGCTACAGTGTCAGTACCTTAAGGTTGTGGGTTCAAACCCACGCTGCTCCTTGTGACCCTGGGCAAGTCACTTAATCCCCCCATTGCCTCAGGTACATTACAGAGATTGAGCCCATCGGGACAGACAGGGAAAAATGCTTGAGTACCTGAATGAATTCATGTAAACTGTTCTGAGCTTCTCTAGGAGAATGGCATAGAAAATTTTATAAATAATAGTTTGAAAAGTTTTGGCCTCTGATAACGAGAGCTGGTATTGTGACATCATAATGCCTCCTTCCACCAATAAGAGCCAACCTCATCAGTGATGTCACAATGGCTTCATTGTTCTATACTTGGCTCACTTTTACTGCACTTCAATTTCTAGAGCGGTGCAGTGGTTAAAGCTACAGCCTCAGCACCCTGGCCAAGTCACTTCATCCCCCCAATGCCCCAGGTATATTAGACAGATTGTGAGCCCACCGGGACAGACAGGAAAATGCTTGAGTACCTGAATAGATTCATGTAAATTGTTCTGAGCTTCCCTGGGAGAACAGTATAGAAAATTGAATAAATAAATAAATAGGATGCAATGGCTAGCTTGCCTCCCTAGATCAGTTCACCCAAATTATTGAAACTGCTACAATTCACTTTTCTAGAACACTTTTAGTGCAAAATCCTTCCCTTTTGCTTGTCCACTAAAGCTTTCCCCAAATGTCTTGCAACCATTACTGTTCATTTATTTGTGAATGGAAAGCCACTACATTTTCCCATATTTAGATGACTGGCTCATCTCAGCTCCATCATTGCAGACTGTCCATAGGACCAAGTTTCAAACTCTGAGGCTTCTTATTAACAAAGAGAAGATTGAACCTCCACACAGACACTGCAAGTTATGGCTTCACTAGATGATAGGGTATGAATGTTCCATGTAGTCTCTTCTCAATATTTATTCAGGCACTCATTAATGTCTAAAAACAAAAATGGAAGGCAAAAGCCTCATAAAGCATGGATTCACTAGAGGCAGATCTCGTCAGACAAATCTGATCTATTTCTTTGACTGGGTGACCAGAGAACTGGATAGAGGGAGTGCGTGAGATGTGGTGTATTTAGATTTTAGCAAAGCCTTTGACAGTGTTCCACACAGATGTCTAATAAATAAACTGAGTGCCTTTGGGATGGGTCCCAAAGAGACAGGCTGGGTCAGGAACTGGTTGAATGGAAGGTTGGGTTGGAGGAGTTGCCGTACAGTGAGAGATTAGAGAAACTGGGCCTCTTCTCCCTTGAAAAGAGGAGATTGAGTGGGGACATGATCGAACATTCAAGATAATGAAGGGAATAGACTTAGTATATAGAGACAGGTTGTTCACCCTCTCCAAGGTAGGGAGAATGAGAGGGCACTGTCTAAAGTTGAAAGGGGATAGATTCAGTACAAACGTAAGGAAGTTCTTCTTCATCCAGAGTGGTAGAAAACTGGAATGCTCTTCCGGAGGCTGTTATAGGGGAAAACACCCTCCAGGGATTTTAGACAAAGTTGGACGGGTTCCTGTTGAACCAAAACGTAAGCAGGTAGGGCTGGTCTCAGGGCATTGGTCTTGACCTGGGGGCAACTGCAGGAGCGAACTGCTGTGCACGATGGACCACTGATCTGACCCAGCAGTGGCAAATTCTTATGTTCTTATGCAGAGGGCAGTGGTCAATGGAGATTGCTCACAGGGATGTAACCAGTGGTGTGCCTCAAGATTCAGTTCTTGGGCCTGTTCTTTTTAAACATTTTGTAAGTGATACTGCTGAAGGGCTGACTGGTAAAATTTGTCTCTTAGCAGATGATACCAAAATGGAGTAAACACACCTGATGGTGAGGAAATCATGAGGAAGGACCTAGCGAAGCTTGAGGAATGGTCTGAAATTTGGCAGCTAAGCTTTAATGCTAAGAAATGCAAGGTTATGCATTTGGGATGCAAAACCCTGAGGGAATGGTACAGTTTAGGGTGTGAAGAGCATATGTGCACAAAAGAGAAGTGGGACTTGGGTGTGATAGTATATGATTATCTTAAGGTGGCCAAACAGGTTGAAAAGGCGATGGTGAAAGCTAGAAGGATGCTTGGTAGCATAGGGAGAAGAAAGGCCAGTAAGAAAAAGAAGGTATTGATGCCCCTGTATAAGACTGGTGAGACCTCATTTAGAATATAGTATACAATTCTGGAGACCACACCTTCAAAAAGGTATGAAAAGGATGGAGTCGGTCCAGAGGAAAGCTACTAAAATGGTCAGTTGTCTTTGTCATAAGATCTCAATATGTATACTTTGGAAGTTTGGGGAAAATATGATAGACACATTTAAATACCTACATGGTATAAATACCCGAGGCCAGTCCCTTTTAGTTGAAAAAAAAACTCCAGAGTGAGAGGGCATAGGATGAAGTTAAGAGGTGACAGGCTCAGGAGTAATCTAAGGAAATACTTTTTTTACAGAAAGGATGGTAGATGCTTGGAATAGTCTCCCAGTAGAGGTGGTGGAGACAAACGGACTCTTTTACAAAGCCGCGCTAATGGCCCGAAGCCAATAGAGATTTAAAGGGCTGTTGCCACGCAGTAGCCACTAGCGCGGCTTTGTAAAAGAGGCCAAAAGACTGTGTCTAAATTCAAGAAAATGTGAGACAGATACATGGGATCTCTTAGGGAGAGGAGGAGATAGTGGACGCTGTGGATGGGCAGACTAGATGGGCAATTTGGCTTTTATCTGCCATCATGTGTCTATGTTTCTGTGGTTTTAGCTTAACAAGCCTTAAAATTTCAGCTTCTTACTGACTGTTAAAAGCAACTTTAGTTAAATACTTTCAAAACTTCACTAATTTTATCTTAAATCTTTGAAATTCTATTATTCAAGATAGTAAAATCTGAATTTTAATGGAAGATTTTTTTAACCTATGATTATAAAGTTTTGAGCACATAAGAAGCTGAGATTTTAAGGCTTGTTATAATCTGTGAGGCTTTTGCCTTCCATTTTGGGGTTTTTTTTTGTCAGTAGTACATGGTGAGATTTTAGATGAGTGCCCGAATAAAAAGTGACAAGAGATTAAGGGGGAATTCATCAATGGGTGCTAACGGACTTAGCACATGCTAAATGCTAAGACACTCATTATATTCATATGGGCATCTTAGGCCTAGATCAGGGGTGCCCAAAAGGTCAATCGTGGTTTTACAGTAGATTGCAAGGGCAATACGAGTTGATTGCGGAGCCCATCCTGGGCTTCACGATACTCGTGTTGCCTTTGCATTCTCCCTGCTTCTCCGATGCTGCAAAAGCCAGGTGTGTATAGCCACTGCAGAAGTACCAGGCCCACAAGCCTTCCCCCTCCCCCGATGTCAATTCTGACATGGGGGGAGGGGAGGGGAAGATTCATGGGCCCGGCGCTTGTGTAGTGCACCAGAAAAGACAGATATGGTTCCCTGATGTGAAATGATTGAGCCACGATCAAAAGGTGGAAAATTAGCAGATGGCAAAATTTCTTCTGGAAGAGAAACTCTGCGATTGCAATCAAAAGGTCCTGTCACTGTGGAACAAATGCCCTCAGAACTTGAAGAAAAAGCAATTAAAAATGTGGATGACCTTCTTGAAGCTTATAAGGGAATAAGAGACACTGAACTAGCTGCAACCATGGTAGAAGCAGGGAGAGAAAAGAAGAATCCAGATGAGTTGGCTGTGGCATTTGCTGAAACTCTTGGAGATTTTGGATTTCCAGATGAGTTTGTTTTTGATGTATGGGGAGCCATAGGGGATGTAAAGCAGGGAAGATTTTAAGGATGTTTAATCTGTTGGATAATATTAATTTCTTATTTGATGTGAATACATATGATTGTAAATGTAAATTATTAATGATAATTTTTGGATGAAATACCGATTTTACACCAAAGAGTTATATATATTTTGAATTTTTTTTTTTTAAGATAGAAGTTTATAAAACTGAATGATGTTTAGTATTCCAATAAAGCCCCTCTACTCACCCCCCCAAAAAAAAAAATAAAAGAAAGAAAGGGGTGCAGGGATAGAGAAAGAAAGACATAAAGAAAGGGGGCAGGGAGAGAAAGAAAGAAAGGGGGCGGGGCAGAGAGAGAGGAAAAATAAATTGGACTTATGGAGGGACAGAGAGAGATGCTAGTTGGGGAATGGAATGAGGTCTGGAGGAGAGGAAGCATGGAGGAGGCAGAAAGAAGGGAAGAAATATTGGATGCACAGTCAGAAGGAAGTGCAACCAGACAACAAAGGTGGGAAAAATTATTTTATTTTCAATTTAGTGATCAAAATGTGTGCATTTTGAGAATTTATATCTGCTGTCTATATTTTGCACTATGGTCCACTTTTACTAAATTGCAATAGTGGTTTTTAGTGCAGTGAGCCTATGAGCGTCAGGAGCAGCACAGGGCATTCAGCACAGTTCCCTGCACTAAAAACCGCTATCGTGGTTTAGTAAAAGGAGAGGGGGTATATTTGTCTATTTTTTGTATAGTTGTTACTGAGGTGACATTGCGTATTTTAAAGTCATCTGCCTTGACCTTTTTGGAAAAAAAATCCAAATATAAATTATAATTAATATTTTCTCTGCATACAGTGTGCTTTGTGTTTTTTTTAAATTTTATTATTGGTAGATCATTTTGACTTGGTCATTTTAAAAGTAGCTCACAAGCCAGACAAGTGTGGGCACCCTTGGCCTAGATTCATTAAACTTACCAATCTGATTTGATTTTATTGATTTTATTTCTTATATACCACTATACCGTGAGGTTCAAAGTGGTTTACAATGAAAATAGATTAAAGATACATTAAAATAAATAAAAATGGTACTTTGGATTTCCCTAGCTGTCCCGAAGGCTCACAATCTAGCTAAATCTGGATTGGTGTTGGGTGAATCTTGGCCGAGTTTTGCCGTACGACAGATTCACTACAGATTCTACATACAAATGATCTGATCGGACACACGCCCTATAGTGATCCCACTGATCGCTGTAAGAGCAATCGAAACACATGTTGTTTATTGATACAATTTATGCATGCGCTAGCTCTTTGCCCTTACTATGTAGTTAGTGGGTGAGGTTTATTCCCGCACGTCATTGGCAGCAAAGCACAAGCAAGCTCAAGGGAAAGGGGAGGGGTGGCTGCAGTTTACTTTTGCTGGCTCTACAAGTTGGACATTTTTAAAAAGGAATGATTGTGACCGATGCAGTGAATTATTTTGTGTAGCCAGATCATCGAACAGAACACGCTTTAAACCCGTGGGTTAAAACCACGGGCTTGCAATGCGCTTTTTACAGAATATATAAAAAAGGAATTATTTTATAATTTTATTTTTAATTTTTATGGTTGTTTTATATGGGGTTATAACCTCAATACTGATATTTCAGGGCGGAAGAGGGCAGGAGAGTCGGCAAGGATAGTAAGCGACTGGTCCTCAGTAGTCGCTTCTTTTCGGATCGGCAAACCCAATCTGTGTTTCTTCTTCTGCTTAGTGAATCGACGGCTTCCTACTTTTGCATGCCATTTCCCCTCATTTGCATGGGTGGATCGGATCAGAGATTGATCGGGCAGCAGTTTAGTGAATTGGGTCAGGGTTGGTGAATGATCGCAAAACTATTAAAACTGGTTTTGCGATCATCGGGACAGGATCGGAAGGTTTAGTGAATCTAGTGTTTAGAATGCATTAAATCCATTAGTCTATAAGAACACCATATCAAATGCCTTATACCTGGTACTATATTGATTATTTGAGTTATATTTTAGATATTATAACTGTACTGTATACTATTCTATATGACTAATTTACATATTCTCTCCTTTAATGTCAATGGTCTTAATCACTGCATCAAAAGAAAAAAGGTAACCAACTATTTACGCTCTCTCAATTCAGATATTATTATGTTTCAAGAGACACGCTGACAGTGCAAAAATTGTAATTAAAGGTTATACTCCTCCATATTTTTCACCTGCACTAAGGAAAAAGAATGGTGTTTCCATATATATTAAATTATCTCTTCCAGTCAATCTATTAGCTAGTGAAACTGACTTAGAGGGAAGGTGGTGTTTAGTATATATTACTCTTCATAAAAAACCTATTCTGTTATTAAATGTTTATGCTCCAGTTTCCGACACTCCTGAATTTTATCATTCCCTACAGAATACCCTGTTGAAATATCCAAATGCTCCAATTATAATAGGTGGTGATCATAACCAACCTTTGGACCTTCTTTTAGATAGAACATCCACATGCCGCCCAGCTAAATCTAAGACCCTAGAATAAATCAAAAATCTAATGGCAAATTTCAATCTTATTGATCCCTGGAGAGCCTTAAAACCCACAGATCATGAATATACCCACTTCTCTGCTCCTCACAACACATATGCCAGATTGAATTATTTTTTAATTTCCTCATACCTATCATCAGACATTTACAATCTGTTAACCACTCCATTATTATTTCAGATCATGCGTCAATTTCACTGTTTCTTTCATTCTCTACGATATCTCATATAAATCATAATTGGAGGTTAAATAATTGTATTCTATCAGACGAATTCATGATTAATAAATTGAGCACTTTTACAGCAGAATTTTTTCTTACGAATTCAGATCCATCTCTATCTCCAGCTACAATTTGGGAATCCTATAAAGCCACATTGAGAAGAGAAGTAATCCGCCTGATGGCATGACAACGCAAACAGTCTAACGCACAACTAAAAGCTCTCAAAACAGATATTTCATATCTTGAAACCCAATTTTTCTCCAATCCCACTGACATGACAATACATACACAACTTATTAAAAAGAAGTATGAATATAATGTCATCGCATCTGCACTACCTAATAAAGATATCTTTCTTTTAAAATCTGGACATTACATTGGAGGCAATAAGATGAGTAAAACTCTAGCTAATTACTTAAAAGGTAAAAATGAGAGGCATCATATCTCTACTATCATTAACTCCCATAATCACTCTCTAACCGACCCGGTAGAAATTAGTTATGAGTTTGAAAATTTTTACTCTAAACTATTCCAGTCAGAATCAGACTCATCAAAAGAAGAGATACCAGAATACTTAAATACTATTACACACCCAATTCTGCCCTCCCATCTCAAACTAGAATTAGAAAAATCGATCACAACTCAAGAAATTCAGTCCACAATTGCAACACTCGCGACTAATAAATCTCCTGGGCCGGATGGCATTACCAGTGAGTTTTATAAAACTTTTTCTCTACAATTAAGCCCTCACTTGCTGCACTATTTTAATTTTATACATTCACATCCTGAGCTGCAACAGAAGTCAATATAATAATATTTCCTAAACTGGACAGAGATCCTACACGGGTGGGTAATTATAGACCAATCTCTTTACTCAACTCTGATTATAAGATTCTTGCAAAAATTCTTGCCAATAGACTCAATAAGGTGATCCAACTACTAATATCCCCTGATCAAGTGGGCTTTATCAAACAACGATACATAGGAGATAATCTCAGAATATTACTGGACTGGCCAAGACCATTCCGGAATCTGTGGTGGGACTCGCAATTGATGCTGAAAAAGGTTTTGATCGAGTCGAATGGCGGTTTCTGCTGCAGGTTCTGAGATGGTTTAATTTTGGTGAGGACTTCGTTGCTTGGATACACACACTATATTGGAAACCATCCTCCAGAATTCTAATAAATAATTCTCTTACAAATCCAATTCTTTTAAAAAGAGGAACAAGGCAGGGATGCCCTCTTTCATCTCTCCTATCTAATCTCTATTTAGAACCCTTCTTATCAGCAATTAGACAGTCCAGTGCCATACAGGGCGTACCCTCAGCATTTAGAGAATTTAAGATTGCAGCATATGCAGATGACATTATGCTTTTCCTTAAAAATCCACAATCGTCTCTTTCCGCCTTCGTCCCCTTAACAGAATTGTACTCCTCATATTCAGGTTATAAAGTCAATTGGGGAAAATTGGTTATTTATCCTCTCAATGATCATGCCTCCCGTTCTGACATACAAGATTTTCAAATTTCTTGGCCTACCTCGCCAATAAAATATCTGGGTACATATGTATACAAAGACTACGAAGTTATCATGGAAAAAAATATTACCAAATTAAAAGAACTAATTACTCAAACAATTTCCAATTGGTCACCCCCTCTATATTACTTGGTGGGGTTGCATCTCTGCAATCAAAATGACTTTAGCGCCTCAAATCACATTTAAACTTTCAATGCTCCCTAGCTTATGCAAACTAACATTATACCGTTGGATAGATCAACAATTAACATTTTATTTCGCAACGTAAAAGACCAAAAATAGCCCTCGGCAAATTAAGGGCTTCAAAAATCTATGGGGGGTTAACTTACCTGATTTTTACAAATATCATTTGGCCTCCCTAGCTAAATATGGCTCCTATTGATTGACATATAATGCTTCTGATGATCCCTCATACACACCCTCTTGGCTTAACTTAGAAACTTCATTAAGCGGTCCAATACCACTACATGTTCTTCCTTCCATGTCTATACCTACACACCTTAAACAATTCACTCTTTTTGCAGCAACTTTAACTGCTGTACGAGCTCTAGATCGAATTGCAGTAAACTCCATCTTCTCTCATAAAGATATGTCACTATGGAATAATCATATACTCAAAAATAACAAAAGATGTTTAAACTGGAAGAAATGGAGAGACGCAGGTGTCTGGCAGGTTCAATCTTTATTTAATGGATCGGAACTATTATCCTTCCCAAATTTTTGTGCAAAATTTCCGACACTATCGACCATACGACATCAATGGTTAATTCTCATTTCACTCCTCTCTAATTTTAAATTTACTAAGACTTCGTGTCTCTCGAAATGGAGCAATTTGACTATCTCTATAAGGAAAGCAATTTCATTTTATTATAAGATATTAAGAGGCTCATGTTATCCCCCTTCCTTAGACATTGTGTATAAATGGTCCCAAGACCTAAATGGTCATCTGCCAGATAAAGAATGGTGTCAATTATGGTCCAAAATCAACAGACCCTTATTATCAGCTAGCATGTCTCAATCATTATTATTTTTAATGTGGAGAGCAATTTGGACTCCCTGTAAAAAGAAAAAAGCCAAATTATCTCCAGATGATACTTGCTGGCATTGTATGAAAACTCAAGGCACGCTTACACATATGCTCTTTCCATGTCCCAAGATTTAACCGTTTTGGATACAGATTTGGACCTTTATATGTAATATTTCAAATTGTACTGCAGATCTATCCTTTGATATTATTATGATGCGCTCTTTATATCCATGCTTTAAAATTTGTACCTGTGAACACAAATTGATTGATATTATGATATCGGTTGGTATCCAACAAATTCTCCTGAATTGGAAATCGGCATCACTGCTGAATTTCACCTTTTGGTGGCATTCACTCTGCTTATACAAATGTTTTGAACAACATGCTGTGGAAAAACTACATCTTCGACAGAAGACGTCCATACAAAATCTTTGGTCCCCCATTGACATTTATTTGCATTCCTTATGAAAAATTCTCTATATACTGTAACATGATATTGAATTCCTGATATATTTCTATAATGTACTCTAGACTTTTGTGAACTGTGGTTGTTATCGAATGGTTCTTTTTCTTATGCTAATTTTCAATAAAAAAGATTTGAACTAAAAAAAATCCATTAGGGCCCTTGAAGAAGTTCCTCCTACATGGAGTAGATGTTTTAATTACATTTCACTTCTCCTTTCTAGTTTAGCACAGAACGCATACGTTGTCATACCCAGCTACCTAGACCAGGGGTAGGCAATTCCGGTCCTCGAGAGCCACAGGCAGGTCAGGTTTTCAGGATATCCACAATGAATATGTATGAGGTGGATTTGCATGCACTGCCTCCTTGAGATGCAAATCTATCTCATGCATATATATTGTGGATATCCTGAAAACCTGACCTGCCTGTGGCTCTCGAGGACCAGAATTGCCTTCCCCTGAACTAGACAAACCCACAATATCTCCAGACTATTAGGGGACATGATGGCTGCTATTTGTGTGATTCCCTTGGTTTGACTTCATAGGCAACCACTTTAGTGGTATGTCAGATTACATTTGGACCAGCACGGTCAGCCTCTCAGGCCCAGATGCTTTAAAATTGCCATTAAAATCCTGTGGGTCGTTGTAGGGTACGTAAAAGTCCGATTTGAAAACGGTGATTGATTTTCAAACAATTTTGCATGCAAATGAGTTTCCTGGAGTTTCGACATAATCCCATCCAATCAGTCATTGGAGAAAGCAACTGATATGTGCAGAGCTGACAGAGGAAGCCCTGAAGCAGCCTCCTGCCACTTAGCTGCTCAGGGCAGGAAGAGGAGTAGTTCTTTTTTTTAATGGGCACAGATGTGCATGTGTGTTACACACGTTCAACATCTGTGCCCATTTTTTTAAAAAAGTCATGCTGGGACAGCTTCCCCTGACAAAGACCCATACCACCAAACTTTAAAAAATAAAAATAAAAAATTGGAAGGACAAAATTCCACTCCCTCCTGCCACCCAGACCCCCCCAACCCACCCACCTTTAAAGAGCGGCAGAAGGGATTCCCACTTACTCCTGCTTCTAGGGCCCCCCGCAAATCCCTGACACCTCCCCCCACAACCTCATACCTTTAAGATGAAAATCCAGCAGGAGGTATGCCCACTTCCTCTTGCCGGTAGGCTCGTCTCTTCAAAACGGCAGGCCTTCCCCATCCCAGTGCATCCTGGATGCACTGGGAGGGGCCTAAGACTGATCATCCCAGGTGGCTAAGGCCCCTCCCATAGGTGCACTAATGGTAGGAAGGAGTGGGCATCCTTCTGCCAGATTTTCATCTAAAAGGTAAGGGTTTGGGGGGGCCCCCAATGACAGGAGGGAGTAGGCATCCCTCCTGTCAATCTTCCATTTAAAGGTAGGTGAGATGGGGGTGTGAGGGATGTGGGTGGCCATGACAGGAGGAGTGGGCTTCCCTCCTTCTGATATGGGGGGGAGGGGGGTTCTGGCATGCCTTTTAAAAAGGATTTTTAATGGGGACAGATATTATGTGTGCATAACATGTGCACATCTATTATGCCCATTTTTTTTTTTAAGCTACTGTTCAGTGCTTTTTAACAGTACCGGCTCCTCCAAACCTGTCGGGGATTTCAGAATGTTAAAAACTGACGCTTCAATTTATGCATCATGTGGGCATCAATCGAAGTGCTCATTTTAATATTGATGAGCTAATCGGGGCTGATACAAACCACGGAAAAGCCGATGATTTGCCGTTTTGGGCATTGATAGATGCAATACTTCATTTCATGCTAAAACTGGCTTTGCAGCGATCGTTAAACGCACGGTGAGTTTTGTGCATATTGCCCTCAATGATACAATTTTCCTGAAAGGCTTCGTACCAGTCTCTAAAATGAACGTATGTCTATTTATTTATTGGGATTTAACCACTTATTAACCACCTTTATGAAGAGATTCATCCAAAGTGGTTTGCAACAAAAGCACAGTTACTTACCGTAACAGGTGTTATCCAGGGACAGCAGGCAGATATTCTTAACACATGGGGTGACGTCACCGACGGAGCCCTCGGTACGGACCTTTTTAACTAGAAGTTTCTAGTTGGCCGCACCGCGCGTGCGCGAGTGCCTTCCCGCCCGACGGAGGAGTGCGTGGTCCCCAGTTAGTATAAGCCAGCTAAGAAGCCAACCCGGGGAGGTGGGAGGGACGTAAGAATATCTGCCTGCTGTCCCTGGATAACACCTGTTACGGTAAGTAACTGTGCTTTATCCCAGGACAAGCAGGCAGCATATTCTTAACACATGGGTGACCTCCAAGCTAACAAAGAGGGAGGTGGGATGGTTGGCCATTAGGAAAATAAATTTTGTAACACAGATTGGCCGAAGTGTCCATCCCGTCTGGAGAACGCATCCAGACAGTAGTGAGTAGTGAACGTGTGAACTGAGGACCAAGTGGCCGCCTTGCAGATTTCCTCGATGGGCGTGGAGCGGAGGAAAGCTACAGAAGCAGCCATAGCTCGGACTCTGTGGGCCGTGACAGTTCCTTCCAGTGAGAGACTGGCCTGAGCGTAGCAGAAAGCAATATAGGCAGCAAGCCAATTTGAAAGTGTCCGTTTGGAGACAGGACGACCCAAACGGTTGGGGTCGAAAGACAAAAAGAGCTGAGGGGCTGTTCGGTGAGCTCTGGTACGATCAAGATAGTAAGCAAGGGCACGCTTACAATCCAGCGTGTGCAACGCCTGTTCCCCAGGATGCGAGTGAGGCTTAGGGAAGAAGACGGGCAGCACAATGGACTGGTTGAGGTGAAAAGCTGAGACCACCTTGGGAAGGAATTTAGGGTGGGTACGTAGAACAACCTTGTCATGGTGAAAAACAGTGAAAGGTGGGTCGGCAACCAGTGCATGCAGTTCGCTAACCCTCCTGGCAGAGGTGATGGCAATTAGGAAAAGCACCTTCCAGGTAAGAAGCCTGAGTGAAGTCGTGGCAAGAGGCTCAAACGGAGGTTTCATGAGAGCTGAGAGAACCACATTCAGGTCCCAGACGACAGGAGGAGGCTTGAGAGGCGGTTTGATATTGAAGAGCCCTCTCATGAATCTGGAAACCAGAGGATGAGCCGTGAGGGGTTTACCGAGAATAGGCTCATGAAACGCAGTAATGGCACTGAGGTGGACTCTGATGGAGGTAGTTTTGAGGCCAGCATTGGACAGTGAGAGCAAATATTCCAAGACAGTTTCCACCGCTAAGGAGGTGGGTTCCTGATGATGCCGGAGACACCAGGAGGAAAATCTGGTCCACTGCTGATGGTAACATTGGAGAGTGGCCGGTTTCCTGGGAGCGTCCAAAATGAGGCGGACCGGTTGAGATAGATTCTCCGGAGAGGTCAGCCCGAGAGAAACCAAGCTGTCAGGTGGAGCGAAGACAGATTGGGATGTAGTAGAGACTGATGCTGTTGCGTAAGTAGAGTAGGAAACACAGGAAGTAGAATGGGTTCCCTGGAGCTGAGCTGGAGCAGGAGTGAGAACCAGTGTTGGCGAGGCCACCGAGGTGCGATAAGAATCATGGTGGCGTGGTCTTTGCGGAGTTTGGACAAGGTCCGCAACATCAGAGGAAGTGGAGGGAAGGCATACAGGAACCGATCCCTCCAATCGAGCAGGAATGCATCCGGGGCCAGACGGTGAGGAGAGAAGAGTCTGGAGCAGAATTGGGGCAGCTGATGATTGTGAGGTGCTGCAAAGAGGTCCACCTGCGGAGTGCCCCATCGAGCAAAGATGGAGAGCAGAGTCGGAGGGTCCAACGTCCACTCGTGAGGTTGAAGGATGCGACTGAGATTGTCGGCCAGAGAGTTCTGTTCGCCCTGGATATAGACCGCCCTAAGAAAGAGATTGCGGTCCGTGGCCCAGGTCCAGATGCGCAGAGCCTCCAAACAAAGGGGGCGTGATCCGGTGCCGCCTTGCTTGTTTATGTAGTACATGGCGACTTGATTGTCTGTGCACAGGAGGAGGACTTGAGGGCAGAGAAGATGTTGGAAAGCCTTGAGGGCATAGAACATGGCCCTGAGTTCCAGGAAATTGATGTGATGACGACGCTCCTGTGGGGTCCAAAGTCCCTGGGTGCGTAGATCTCCTAGGTGAGCTCCCCACGCGTAGGGGGACGCATCTGTGGTGATGATCATATAGTGGGGGGGCAGATGAAAGAGTAGACCCCTGGAAAGATTTGAGGAGTTCAACCACCATTGGAGAGATTGCTGAAGAGATGATGTCACAGAGATGGGACGAGAAAGAAGGTCCGTAGTCTGTGACCATTGGTTGGCGAGAGTCCACTGAGGCGTACGAAGGTGGAGACGTGCCAGAGGAAGGACATGCACCGTCGAGGCCATGTGACCCAGTAGGACCATCATCTGTCGGGCAGGAATGGAGGGGTGCATGAGTACCTGACGGCAGAGATGGAGCAGGGTCCGCTGGCGATTGGAGGGGAGAAAGGCCCTCATTAGCGTGGTGTCCAGAACTGCTCCAATGAATTGAAGTCGCTGGGTGGGGAGCAGGTGCGACTTGGGGTAGTTGATCTCGAACCCCAGGAGGTGGAGGAGAGAGATGGTGTGATGAGTGGCTTGTAGCACGAGTTGAGACGAAGGTGCTTTCACCAACCAATCGTCCAAGTAGGGGAACACCTGGAGGTTGTGAGACCTGAGGAAGGCCGCTACCACTATAAGGCACTTGGTGAAGACCCTGGGTGAGGAAGCTAGGCCGAACGGTAGCACCTTGTACTGATAGTGGTGGTGCAGTACCTGAAACCGTAGGTAGCGGCGAGAATTCTGATTGATGGAGATGTGAGTGTAGGCCTCTTTGAGGTCCAGGGAACATAGCCAGTCGTGTTGAGAAAGAAGAGGGTAAAGCGTGGCGAGGGAGAGCATTCTGAACTTCTCCTTGACCAGACACTTGTTGAGGTCCCTTAGATCGAGAATGGGACGGAGGTCTCCCGTCTTTTTGGGAACCAGGAAGTAGCGGGAGTAGAATCCCTGACCCCTTTGATCTGGAGGTACTTCTTCGATGGCATTGAGAAGGAGGAGGGATTGAACCTCCCTCAGGAGGAGGGGGGTTTGAGATGAGTGTGAAGCAGACTCTACGGGAAGGTTGTCCGGAGGCAGAGTCTGGAAGTTGAGAGAATAGCCGTGGCGGATGATGTTGAGGACCCACTGGTCCGACGTGATGACTTCCCAACGGCTGGAGAAAATGGTGAGACGACCTCCGATGGGCTGTGGAAGAGGTAGCAAGGGTGGATGACTGGCTATGCCCTGGAGAGAAGAGTCAAAAGGGCTGAGATTGTTTAGCAGGCTGAGGAGGCTTAGAAGGTTGATTGGCCTGAGATCGAGCCTGAGCATGATGTTGCTGTTGACGGGGTCGCCGAGATTGCTGGGGAGGCGGGTTGAGTGGTCTGGCTGAGAACCTCCGTTGATAAGATGTTTGAGGCCGATAGGGTCGGGCAGGCGGGGCCTTCTTTTTCGGCTTGATCAGGGTGTCCCACCTGGTCTCATGGGCAGAGAGTTTCTGGGTGGTGGAATCCAGGGACTCTCCAAAAAGTTCATCCCCGAGACAGGGGGCGTTGGCCAGACGATCCTGGTGGTTGATGTCCAGGTCGGAGACTCTGAGCCAGGCCAAGCGACGCATGGCTACGGCCATGGCAGAGGCCCGAGAGGTGAGCTCGAAGGAGTCGTATATCGAGCGGACCATATACTTGCGCATTTGGAGAAGGCCAGAGATGTGCTGCTGGAAAAGCGGGACCTTGCGCTCAGGAAGGTACTTCTGGAGGGCAGACAGTTGTTGGACCAAATGTTTCAGATAGAAGGAAAAATGGAAGGAATAGTTGTTTGCCCTGTTAGCAAGCATGGCATTTTGGTAAAGCCTCTTGCCAAACTTGTCCATGGTCTTACCTTCTCTGCCAGGAGGGGTAGAGGCATAGACACTGGAGCCCTGAGTCTTCTTTAAGGTGGATTCGACCAGAAGGGACTCATGGGGCAATTGAGATTTGTCGAATCCCGGAATGGGAATGACACGGTAAAGGTTGTCCAGTTTACGGGGGGCTCCCGGTACCGTGAGGGGATTTTCCAAGTTTTTGTAGAACGTTTCCCGTAGGATGTCATGCACGGGAAGCTTGAGGAACTCCTTAGGAGGTTGCTCAAAGTCTAGAGCCTCTAGAAAGGCTTGAGACTTTTTTGAGTCAGATTCCAGAGGAAGGGACAGGGCAGCAG
Organism: Geotrypetes seraphini; assembly: GCF_902459505.1. Lineage (NCBI taxonomy): Eukaryota > Metazoa > Chordata > Amphibia > Gymnophiona > Dermophiidae > Geotrypetes > Geotrypetes seraphini. Next base: position 188,169,284 of record NC_047091.1, on the reverse strand, counting down.
ACATTTCTCTCAAAAATTTAGAAAATGAGGACTGCTCTGGTTTAGAGGTGGCATCGGGTGCCGATGGTTCCTCATCAGATGAGGAGGGATCCTCCTCGGTACCGAGAGGAGTTTCCTCCCATAAGTCAGGGTCCCTGACTTCTGGTGCATGTCGAGACACCGGGGTGGAGGGCGCGGTATGGCGAGTTTTGGACAAAGACTTTCCAGAGCGCACCGAAACGGTACCAGGGGAGGACGACCGGCGTCTATCTCGGTCCCGAGAAGAATGCCGTACCGCCTGGTGCCGAGGAGGATCCAATGTGGCCTGAGAATGAACCACCGGATCGCCCTGAAGTTGTTGGGCCGAAAGGATCGGCATGGATGTGTTCACCGGTACCGAAGGGGTGGACACCGGGGGCTCGGTGCGGGGCTCGGGCCGGTCTGGTACCGGAAGGAGCGGTGCCAGGATAGTGGGCAACAGTTGCTCAAGTTGTTTCTTCAACTGTTCTTGGAGTTGAGCCTTTAAGATGGCCGAGATACGGTCATCTAGGGGTGGCATCGGAACTGCTTTCTTTTTCTTCGGTTCCTTAGATGCCGCTCCACGCCCCGGCGATGAGGAGGCCGATGACGAGGCACTCACCGAGATCGGGGCGGAGCGTTTGCGGGACCGGTGCGATGCCGGTAGGGACGGTGTCGCCACCGTAGCTGGAGGGCGCTCGAGGGAAGAGGAAGGCTTCTTAGCCGGCTTACCTGGCGCCAGCGACGCCGATGCGGGGTCGGTCGGTGTCGAGGTCGACGGTGCCGATTTTTGAGGTACCGCCGTTGAAGGTGAGGAGTCCATCGCCGACTCGGTGCCGAAGAGGAGAGTTTGTTGAATTCTTCGGTTTTTAAGGGTTCTTTTTTGAAGAGTAGCACAGCGGGTGCAGGAGTCCGCCCGATGCTCCGGACCCAGACACTGCAAACACCAATTGTGTGGGTCAGTTATGGAGATCGGGCGTGCACACCGCTGGCACTTCTTAAAACCGACCTGCGGGGGCATGAAGGGGAAGATAGCCTCCGCAAAATCGAAGCCCGAGGCCTGTATACTGGCAACAGGCCCCGCCGGGGCAAAAACGAAAGAAAAAAGGGAAAAAGCAAAGTTTTTTTTTTTTTTGCAAATCAAAGAAAAATAAACCCGAAGGTAAAGAAAGAAAAAATAAGGAAAAAAGCGCGAGCGGGAAGGCAAAAAAGTGGTTTCAACGGCCGTTGAAAAAACACACGCGTCTTCTTCGCTCCGCGGAAACGAAGAAACTGGGGACCACGCACTCCTCCGTCGGGCGGGAAGGCACTCGCGCACGCGCGGTGCGGCCAACTAGAAACTTCTAGTTAAAAAGGTCCGTACCGAGGGCTCCGTCGGTGACGTCACCCCATGTGTTAAGAATATGCTGCCTGCTTGTCCTGGGATAATGCAGCTTGACCTAAAACTTTCAAGTTTGTTAACAGCATAATAGTGAAATAATCAGCCATGAAAATAAATAAGGTAAACTTGGAGAGGGTAAATTACATTTTACTGACAGAAGCATCAAGATACAGTCTCAGAAATACACATACACACATTAAACAACATAGAAATGACAGCAGAGAATAAATGATACCGTAATAGGCAGCGTTTAATGAACATTCATATAACATAAAGAAGATACTCATGATGCCAGAACAATATAGAGCAAATTATTCTTCTTCCTAGGCTTGACAAACAGTATAAATATGAAGTTTATGATGTCACTTTAATAGGCAGCCAAGGAAGCAGATTTAGTTAGACATATAGATGGACAAGTATCGTTGAATAAGGTATGAGGAACTGGTCTAGCTAATGGATGACACTTCTAAACCTAGAAAAAAACCAACCACTTGTCTATTCTAAACACCACAATCTCAAATACTCTAAAACAGTGGTTCCCAACCCTGTCCTGGAGAACCACCAGTCAGTCAGGTTTTCGGGATAGCCCTAATAAATACGCATATTTTCATATAATGGAGGTGACAGCAGGGCTGTGGAGTTGGAGGAGTCGGAGACAAATACCTGTTGTCGGAGTCGTGGGTACCAGAAACTGAGGAGAGTCGAAGGATTTATCTACCCCCTGGGTGACAGGCATGCAAATCTTCTCCTTGCATATTCAATAGGGCTATCCTGAAAACCCGACTGTCTGGTAGTCTTCCAGGACAGGGTTGGGAACTACTGCTATAAGAGATGCTTTCACACATGGCTGGGGAGCCCATTTTCTCCATTTGCTCACTAAAGGAATATGAACTCAACAAGAAAAGGCTCAAGCAGTATCCATGGGAAGATTGTTCTCATGGGGATGGACAAACAAGAAGCATTGTTCTTCATAAATAAGCATTAGAGCCCCAGTTCTCTTCATCTATTCCGAGAAGTAGAGAAGATTTGAAAGCTCATTATTGGGCAGGTACGTTAGTTTGAAATTAAATATTGGCTTCCTGGCCTGTTGGGGGCTTCACTGTTGGGCAAACTTTATGGTAGATATCCTGCAAATAGGGTGGTCGATAGGCTGGAGTGAGTTTGGACGACAACTTCAGCATTTGGAACCTAAGACAATACCAGGTGGACTTTACAGTCTATACCAAGAAATATCAAAGAAGAGATAAGTCAATCAAATCATGTATTTTTAATGGGTATAACTAATGGGAAGACTAGATGGACCGTTCAGGCCTTTATCTGCCGTCATTTACTATGTTACTAAGCCCAGCATCCTGTTTCAAACAATGACCAACCCAGGTCCCAAGTAGTAAAACAGATTTTATGCTGCTTATCCTTGAAATAAGTAGTGGATTTGCCCAAACCATCTCAATAATGGCCTATGGACATCTCTTTTAGGAAATTATCCAAGCCTGTTTTAAACCCCGCTAAGCTAACTGATTTCACCACATTCTGCAGCAACGAATTCCAGAGTTTAATTACACATTGTATGAAGAAATATTTTCTCTGGTTTCTTTTTAATGTACTACTTAGTAGCTTCATCACATGTCCTCTAGTCCTAGTATTTTTGGAAAGACTGAACAAGTGTTTCACATCTAGCCTTTCCACTCTACTAAGTATTTTATAGACCTCTATCATATCACCCCTGAGCCATCTCTTCTCCAAGCTGAAGAGCTCTAGCCACTTTAGCTTTTCCTCATAGGGAAGTCATCTCATCCCTTTTATCATTTTTGTCGCTCTTCTCTGTACCTTTTCTAATTCCGCTATATATTTTTTGAGATATGGTGACCAGAACTGCACACAGTATTCAAGCTGCGGCCGTACCATAGAGCAATACAAGGGCATTATAACATTTTCATCTTTGTTTTCCATTCCTTTCCTGATAATCCCTATCATTCTATTTGCTTTCTTAGCCAGTGCTGCACATTGTTGCTCCCAAAGCTACAACCTAGATTTCAACACCAAAAAGGCCTTCAGTCTTAACTGTGTAGCTTTGGCTGTGTAGCTTTTATCACTTTCATTAGAACATACCACCAAAAGGATGGACCTAGTTTGTATTAAAAAGGTCTTTCAAAAATCCTGTAAGATAAAAATCTGTTGTTACTAATTGCTCCATTCCTTGTTCAGTAGAAAGCTTCTTTTTTGAAGAATATAGTCACAATTTGAAATAGATAACACTGGCTAATACTCATTTTGGTGCCTCAAATGTTAGACCTATTTCTGGGTAGTTTGACCTGCTTATTCCAAAAATGGCACCAGTTTTCTATCAGCTCTAGTTTTTGAGATACAGAACATGTGCCACATACCACTCTTCACTCTGCTCGCCCCTTTAAAAATCAGGTTATTTTAATGTAGTGTTTAAATTAATATATTTTAAGCATGAACATATTAAAAATGTAAAGAAAAGTGTACAACATGAAAATCTACTTATTTCATAAAAAAGCACAAGTATATGATAGAAACTTTCCTGTCATTTGACACACAAAAAGCTCCTTTTGTAAGACTTCCGAGAGTGGGATCTGTCAGGACAATCCCGCATAAGATTCCAACAATAGTCTGCAATCATGTGTGCATCCCATCTATCTTGGGATCTGACTTCCATTGTTTCTAGGTATTGGTGAAATCTTTCACCTTGCTCTTTGCTTAAGTCACCAAGGTTCTCTGGAAAGAGATCTAAGTGACACTCATGTTATAGCCAAGCCTGTTCAAATGAAAGAGCATATCCTCTACTAATTGTGTGTATTTCTTGCCCAGAAAGTTTTTCATAACAAGAACAAATGAAGACAAGGCACATGATTCAATTTCATTCACTGATGCTATGAAGTGTGGGTCATTTATAAGTTGTCTGATCTGTGGACCACTGAAAATTCTTGCCTTCAGATTTTCCATGATAAGTCCAGGCAACATATGTGCTATGTATTCATTGCACAAACCGTCTTTATTCAAAGCCTTTACAAATTGTTTCATCAGGCCTAACTTTATTTGTAGTGGTGGCAGTAGGATTCTCTCCTGCTACCAAAGGTTCTTTGATTATATTTTGTCCTCCAACCACCATATATTCCCTCGGAGGCCAATCTTTTTTTGCCCAATATTTACATTTAGCTCTACTATCCCAAAGGCATAAAAGCAAGGATACCATATCTAAGAAACTAGAGCTGATACTGTCTATCCAATACAATTTTCTGAATCAGTACCTCAGATACCCTCAGAAACAGGTCAAAAATGCAAGACACCAAGAATTGTTTGTTATTGTTGATAGCCTGTGTACTATATCAGCATTCTGTAACCCTAAAGTCTCAATAGATTAAAAACTGACTGGAGCATAGGAAACAGAGAGTGGGAATAAATCGACAATACTCGGACTGGAAGAGCATCACCAGTGGGGTGATGCAGGGCTCGGTGCTTGAACCCGTGCTCTTCAACATCTTTATAAACGATCTGGACATTGGTATGACAAGTGAGGCGATTAAATTTGCGGATGATATGAAGTTATTCAGAGTAGTGAAGACACAGGGGGATTGCGAAGATCTGCAATGTGACATAATCAAGCTCGAGAAATTGGCATCGACATGGCAAATGAGATTCAATATGGATAAGTGTAAAGTGATGCATGTCGGTAACAAAAATCTCATGCACGAATATACGATGTCCGGGGCGGTACTTGGAGAGACCTCCTAGGAAAGAGACTTGGGAGTTCTGATCGACAAGTTGATGAAGCCGCCTGCACAATGTGCGGCGGCGGTGAAAAGGGCAAACAGAATGCTAGGAATGATAAAGAAGGGGATCACGAACAGATCAAAGAAGGTTATCATGCCGCTGTACCGGGCCATGGTGCACCCTTACCTGGAGTACTGCATCCAGCACTGGTCGCCATTCATGAAGGACACGGTACTACTCGAAAGGATCCAGAAAAGAGCGACTAAAATGGTTAAGGAGCTGGAAGAGTTGCCATACAGTGAGAAATTAGAGAAACTGGGCCTCTTCTCCATTGAAAAGAGGAGACTGAGAGGGGACATGATCAAAACATTCAAAATACTGAAGGGAATAGACTTAGCAGATAAAGACAGATTGTTCACCCTCTCCAAGGTAGGGAAAACGAGAGGGCACGCTCTAAAGTTGAAAGGGGATAGATTCCGTACAAATGTAAGGAAGTTCTTCTTCACCCAGAGAGTGGTGGAAAACTGGAACGCTCTTCCTGAGTCTGTTATAGGGGAAAACACACCCTCCAGGGATTCATGACAAAGTTGGACAAGTTCCTGCTAAACCAGACATATGCAGGTAAGGCTGGACTCATTTAGAGCACTGATCTTTGACCTGGGGGCCGCCGCATGAACGGACTGCTGGACACGATGGACCACTGGTCTGACCCAGCTGCGACAATTCTTATGTTCTTATGTAAGATTCCAGGTAATAAGTGAATAATGGGAAAATTAACTAAATGCAGATTCCTAGATTATACAGTGCTTTCCAACATTTCAAGTTTTAAATGTAACCTATATGAATCTTTAACAACTGAAGTAGAAACAGCTTGCAAGGCAGAAACCTGAGTTTCAGCTAAAGACAAATGCTTATCAAGAGTCTTTAAATTAGAGTTTATATTGTCCAATTTCTCAACAACTTCTTGCGAAAAAAAACTTGCTTTTGATGGATAACTGGTTTCAATAACCCCTCCATTCTACAGCCACACTTTGTCCCTCCTAAAGCTACAACTCTAGATTTCAAGGCCAAAAAGGCCTTCTGTCTCAACTGTGTAGCTTTGGTCACATCTGGAAAAATCAATATTTTAGCTCCACAGAATATAGTATTCTTTCAAGGAAATTTTCTATGGAATCTCCACCAGACTTTGTTCCTCAGTCACATCTTCCTGACAAGAAAAGCCTTAGGCATTTTTCTATGAGAAACTGTTAAAGATGTCTGAGGTTCCAAGTTATCCGGTGAAGAAATTTTAGGACCAACTTCAGAATCTAATCCACTGGATAAAACACTAATGTAATGTAATGTAAAGAGTGTTGTGTACCTTCTTCCCATATTCAAAGTCCCTGTTCAAAAATCATCAATTGCAACTGCAACAAATATTCAACGGTCTTCCAAACAACAGCCTGATAAGTGGTGTTAGATGTTTTGGCAACATAACATCTGCATCTGAGGCCAACGTTTTCTGTGAAAAAACAAACAAACTGCATGAAGGATCTATTCAATAAAATAACTTTTTATCAACTTACAGAAAGACCATGGCGAACATAAAGTTTCAGACCTCATCACAGCTATTTTCAAAGTTGATGTTCTTTTTAACGAAAAAAAATGGCACGGAAACAAATGATGTCCTAAATGCAGCAGTAGTTGTTGTTAGTGGTGTATTTATGATGTGCCTGTGTGACGTGGCAAGGCTGCTTCATGCACCATTTTTTCTTTCCAAAGGCTGCGGAATTCAACAATAGCTGTGATAAGGTTTGAGACTGTGATTTTGCCATGACCTTTTGTAAGTGTTGATCACGACGGTGTGTCTTAAAGGTTTATTTTATTGAATAGAATACTTATGCAGTTGTTTTTTCACAGACATGGATGGCCTCTGATGGAGGCATAATCTTGCTGCAACACTTAATGACACTTGGATTGGAGTCAGGCTGCTGTTTGGAAGGATGTTGGACATTTAAAGATAAGTACAGGCACTACTTTTGGTAACTGTTGCAATTGATGAATTTTTCAAATCAGACTGTTTTTTTAAAATTCTTTATTGATTTTCCAAACAACAGTGCAATACACAAATATTTAACATATAATAAGTCAATAAAAAGCACATTCAACTTACAAATATACATAACTATCCATTTTCTCCCACCCACCCATCCAATGATTATTCAAATAAACTCAGAAACATAGATTTTTCCAATACTCTTACCCTATTCAAATTAGTAATACCCTCCCACCTACCCCAAGTATAAATACTCAAAGATCAAAATAGGACAGAAATAGAAACAGCCCCCCCCCAACCCTTCCCTGGATGTGTACAAAAATGAACAAAACTGGCTCATAAGAACATAAGAAATGCCTACGCCGGATCAGACCCTAGGTCCATCTATTCCGGCGACCCGCACACGCGGAGGCCAAGCCAGGTGCTCCCAGTTGGAGACCCTGGTTACCCGTATCCATCAATATGTTTTGCAAGGAGGTATACATCCAACTTACACTTGAAACCCAGAATGGTAGTCTCCGTCACCACCTCATCCGGGAGAGCATTCCAAGCGTCCACCACCCGCTGTGTGAAACAGAACTTCCTGACATTTGTCCTGAGCCTGCTGCCCCTCAGCTTTAGTCCGTGACCTCTTGTCCGTTTCACATTTGACATTGTGAACAACGATGATTCTTGCTCTATTTTGTCAAATCCTTTCAGTATTTTAAAAGTCTCAATCATATCCCCTCGCAGTCTCCTCTTCTCGAGGGTGAACAGTCCCAGTCTTCCTAATCGTTCTTTGTAGCTCAAATTTTCCATACCTTTTACTAGTTTCGTGGCTCGCCTCTGCACCCTTTCCAGCAGGGCTATATCCTTTTTTAGGCAAAGAGACTTGAACAAACTAGGGGAATGGGCGACGAGATGGCAGATGAAGTTCAACGTTGAGAAATGTAAAGTACTACATGTGGGTAACAGAAACCCAAGGTGCAGCTATACGATGGGAGGGATATTATTGAAGGAGACTACCCAAGAAAGGGACTTGGGGGTAATGGTGGACATGACAATGAAGCCGACGGCACAGTGCGCAGCGGCCGCTAAGAAGGCGAATAGAATGCTAGGCATAATCAAGAAGGGTATTACAACCAGAACAAAAGAAGTTATCCTGCCGTTGTATCGGGCGATGGTGCGTCCTCATCTGGAGTACTGCGTCCAATATTGGTCGCCGTACCTTAAGAAAGATATGGCGTTACTCGAGAGGGTTCAGAGAAGAGCGACACGTCTAATAAAAGGGATAGAAAACCTTTCATACGCTGAGAGATTAGAAAAACTGGGACTCTTTTCCCTGGAGAAGAGGAGACTTAGAGGGGATATGATAGAGACTTACAAGATCATGAAGGGCATAGAGAAAGTGGAGAGGGACAGATTCTTCAAACTTTCGAATAATAAAAGAACAAGAGGGCACTCGGAAAAGTTGAAAGGGGACAGATTCAAAACGAATGCTAGGAAGTTCTTCTTTACCCAACGTGTGGTGGACACCTGGAATGCGCTTCCAGAGGACGTAATAGGGCAGAGTACGGTACTGGGGTTCAAGAAAGGATTGGACAATTTCCTGTTGGAAAAGGGGATAGAGGGGTATAGATAGAGGATTACAGTTCAGGTCCTGGACCTGATGGGCCACCGCGTGTGCGGACTGCTGGGCACGATGGACCTCTGGTCTGACCCAGCGGAGGCACTGCTTATGTTCTTATGTTCTTATGCTTATGTTGGACATAGTACTCCAAGTGTGGTCTGACCATTGCTCTGTAAAGCGGCATTATAACGTCCGCCGATCTACTTGTGATCCCCTTCTTTATCATGCCCAACATTCTGTTTGCTTTCTTCGCCGCTGCCGCGCATTGAGTCGACGGCTTCTGGTTTCTGTCTATCAGTACCCCCAGGTCTCTTTCTTGTTCAGTTTTGGCCAATGTTACACCTAACATTTTGTATTCATGTTCCTTATTTTTCTTGCCCAGGTGCATCACCTTGCATTTGTCTATGTTAAACTTCATCTGCCACTTGTCCGCCCATTTCTCCAGTTGGTCTAGATCCTTCTGGAGATCTTCAATATCTTTTTGTGACCCAACTGCCCGACATAGTTTTGTGTCGTCTGCCTTCCCTCCTTCCCTGCACCCTCCTGACCTCGACATGCCTCCATTCCCTCTGACTACGCCCCCCTCCCAAGCCACTGTGGCCTCTCTTTCTCAATCTCTGTTTTATCTAATTGCCCTGACTTTTCATTGCCTCACATTTAACATCACTGTAAATGTACCTCCGCTATAACATGTAACATCGCTGTATACGTACAGTCTCTTCTTTAGTATATGCCTTTTTATTACTGCTATTTATGTAACATCTCTGTAAATGTAACAACACTGTAATATGTATCATCGCTGTAAATGTACAGTCTCTTCTATTGTTAACCGCATTGAACTTCCATGGTATTGCGGTATACAAGAATAAAGTTATTATTATTATTATTATATTACTTGTTGTCTCCTCTTCAAGATCATTTATGAAGATATTAAATAAGATAGGCCCAAGAACCGAGCCTTGGGGCACTCCACTAGTTACCTTCCCCCAGTCCGAGAATACCCCATTTATGCTTACCCTCTGCAATCTATTTTCTAGCCATTTGCCTATCCATCTAAGTACATCCCCTTCAATTCCGTGACTTAGTAGTTTCCTCATAAGCCTTGTGTGTGGGACCTTGTCGAACGCTTTCTGGAAGTCCAAGTAAATTATATCCACCGGGTCTCCGCCATCGATTAGTTTGTTCACCTTCTCAAAAAATTGAAGTAAATTTGTCAAACATGACTTCCCCTTCCTAAAGCCATGTTGACTAGCTCTCATCAGGTCGTGATTTTCCAGGTGTTGCACTATGCTATCCTTGATCAGTGCTTCAACCATCTTCCCAGGAACCGATGTTAGACTCACAGGTCTGTAATTGCCTGGTTCTCCTCTGGATCCTTTTTTGAAAATTGGGATAACATTTGCTATTTTCCAGTCATCTGGTATTTGCCCGGTTCTAATTGACATGTTAGCTAGGATTTGTAAAATCTCTCCAATTTCCATCTTAAGCTCCTTTTATACTCTCGGGTGAATTCCATCTGGTCCAGGGGATTTGTCACTTTTTAATTTGTCGATCTGATAGTATATCATGTCCAATTCCACATTCACTGAGGTGAGGCTATCCTCTATGTCACCCTTGAATACCCTCCTTGTTTCTGGCATTGTTGTTGTGTCTTCATTAGTAAAGACGGAGGCAAAGAATGAATTTAGCCTATCTGCAATCTGTTTGTCTTCTTAATGCACCCTTTCATTCCTTGGTCATCGAGAGGGCCTACTGCCTCTCTTGCTGGTTTTTTCCCTTTTATATATCTAAAAAAGGGCTTGAAGTTTTTGGCTTCTTGAGCTATCTTTTCCTCATAGGCTGTTTTGGCGTCTCTTACCACCTTGTGACATTTCTTCTGGTCGACCTTATGACTATTCCAGGCCTCCGTTGTGTGTTCCCGTTTCCATTTTTTGAACGAGTCCCTCTTATCCCTTACTGCATCTTTCACCTCTTTATCCTACTATATCGAAGTAATATAAGTTGTCAATTGGCCCCAAACCATTTTAAATAAATTACTGTGCCCCAAACTATCAGCATACATTTTTTTACACTTATAGCTGGAGCACAGATTTGCCGACCAGAAAGGGAAATTTAGACAATCAAAATTCCAACTTATTGTACATCCCTAATCCTAAATCTACTAGATTACTGCAACATCCTCTACCTTCCCTGCCCTGCTACAATGACTAAACAACTACAAACAATCCAAAATACAGCTCTGAGACTCATCTACTCATTGAGAAAACACGACCATATTACAGAAGCATACATCAACTCACATTGGCTACCAATCCAAGAAAGAATACTATTTAAATTCTACTGTATGTTATTTAAAGCCTTAAACGGAGACAGCCCAACCTATCTGAACAACCGCCTCATCCAAACCACCTCAATCAGACATAGAAAAACACACTCCCCATTCACACACCCCTCGATCAAAGAAGTAAAACGGAAAAAACTATATGATGGCCTCCTGGCCACTCAAGCAGCTAAACTAGATAACCAAATCTCCAATCTACTGATAACGACACCAGACTACAAGACGTTCAGAAAAGAAATAAAAACTATACTCTTCAAGAAATTCCTGAAACAGCCCTAACTTCAAACTTACATCCTTCCCCCCTCCCTCTTCCCGCCACACAGAAAGCAATGTTACTTACCGTAACAGTTGTTATCCAGGGACAGCAGGCAGCTATTCTCACTAGTGGGTGATGTCATCCGACAGAGCCCCGATACGGACATCTTGCAAGCATGTCTTGCTTGAAGAAACTCAGAAGTTTCGAGATGCCCGCACCGCGCATGCGCCAGTGCCTTCCCGCCCGATGTACCGGGCGCGTCTCCTCAGTTCAGGTAGCTAGCCTGAGAAGCCAACCCAGGGGAGGTGGGTGGGACGTGAGAATAGCTGCCTGCTGTCCCTGGATAACAACTGTTACGGTAAGTAACATTGCTTTATCCCAGGACAAGCAGGCAGGTATTCTCACTAGTGGGTGACCTCCAAGCTAACCCCAATGGGATGGTGGGAGAGTTGGCAACTTAAGAGAACAAATTTTGTAACACTGTTTGGCCAAACTGTCCATCCCGTCTGGAGAAAGTATCCAGACAATAATGAGAGGTGAATGTATGAACCGAGGACCAAGTGGCAGCCTTACAAATCTCCTCAATCGGTGTCGATCTGAGGAAGGCTACAGAGGCTGCCATTGCTCTGACCTTATGGGCTGTAACCTTACAGGGAAGGGATAATCCAGCCTGGGCATAGCAGGAAGAGATACAAGCCGCCATCCAGTTGGAGATGGTGCGCTTCGATACCGGTCGTCCCAACTTGTTTGGATCAAAGGAGACGAAAAGTTGAGGAGCAGTTCTGTGTGGCTTTGTGCGATCCAAGTAGAAAGCTAGAGCACGTTTACAGTCCAGAGTGTGCAAAGCAGATTCCCCAGGATGAGAATGAGGCTTTGGAAAGAACACCGGAAGCACGATGGATTGGTTGATGTGAAATTCAGAGACCACTTTAGGTAAGAATTTTGGATGAGTACGGAGAACCACCTTGTCATGATGGAATACGGTGAACGGTGGATCCGCCACTAAGGCCTGAAGCTCACTGACCCGACGAGCTGACGTGAGGGCCACTAGAAAAACCACCTTCCAGGTGAGATACTTGAGTGGAGCCGTGTTGAGAGGTTCAAACGGAGGCTTCATAAGATGAGACAGGACAACATTGAGATCCCAAACCACAGGAGGAGGTTTGAGAGGAGGGTTGACATGAAAAAGTCCTTTCATAAATTTGGAAACCACAGGATGAGCAGACAAAGGTTTCCCTTGTAGAGGCTGATGGAAAGCCGCAATAGCACTCAGGTGGACTCGTATAGAGGTAGACTTGAGGCCAGACTGGGACAGGTGTAGAAGATAATCCAATACAGAAGATAGGGAAGCTCGCTGAGGTTCCGTGGCATTGGAAATACACCAGGAAGAGAATCTAGTCCATTTTTGGGAATAGCATTGTCGAGTAGCAGGCTTCCTGGAAGCCTCCAAGACCTCCCTCACTGCTTGAGAGAACTGGTGAGGAGTTATGTTGAAAGGAACCAAGCTGTCAGGTGGAGGGACTGCAGATTGGGATGAAGTAGTGAACCTTGATGTTGAGTGAGTAGTGAAGGAAACACTGGAAGAAGTACTGGCTCCCTGCTGCTGAGTTGAAGTAGAAGGGAGAACCAAGGTTGTCTGGGCCACCGAGGAGCAATCAGAATCATGGTGGCATGGTCTAATCTCAATTTGACTAGAGTCTTTTGAATGAGAGGAAAAGGAGGAAACGCATATAGGAAACGTTTGCTCCAATCCAGCAGAAAAGCATCTGCCTCTAGGCGATGAGGAGTGTAGATCCTGGAGCAAAATTGAGGCAGCTTGAAGTTGTGGGGGGCTGCAAAGAGGTCTATCTGAGGTGTCCCCCACTGAGCAAAGATCTGATGAAGGGGGTCGGAGTGGAGCGTCCATTCGTGAGGTTGAAGTAGACGACTCAATTTGTCTGCCAAGACGTTGTCCTTCCCCTGAATGTAGACTGCTCTGAGGAAGGTGTTGTGGCGAACCGCCCAATCCCAGACTCGAAGAGCTTCCTGACAAAGAGGGGCCGAGCCCGTGCCCCCTTGTTTGTTGACATAATACATGGCGACCTGATTGTCTGTGCGAATAAGGACCACCATGTCGTGAAGCAGATGTTGAAAAGCTTGGAGAGCATTGAAGATGGCCCTGAGCTCCAGAAGATTGATTTGATGGAGTCGTTCCGCACTGGTCCAGAACCCCTGAGTGCGAAGACCATCCAGATGGGCCCCCCATGCATAGTTCGATGAATCGGTCGTTAGAACTTTCTGATGGGGAGGAGAATGAAACAGCAAACCTCTGGATAGATTCGAAGAGGTCATCCACCAGAGAAGAGACTGCCGTAGAGCAGGAGTGACCACAATGTGACGAGATAACGGGTCGGACACCTGAGTCCACTGAGATGCCAGGGTCCATTGAGGAATTCTGAGATGTAGTCTGGCAAAAGGTGTCACATGAACTGTAGATGCCATGTGGCCCAAGAGGACCATCATGTGTCTCGCTGAGATGGATTGGTGAGAAGACACCGACTGGCAGAGTAGAAGGAGAGCATCCATGCGTTGAGGAGGAAGGAATGCTCGAAGTTGAATGGTATCCAGGACAGCCCCTATGAAGGGGAGAGACTGGGTGGGCTGAAGATGGGACTTTGGAAAGTTGATCTCGAAGCCCAAGCTCTGCAGAAAACAAATGGTAGTCAAGGTCGCCGAAATGACCTTGGGAGCGGACGGGGCCTTGATGAGCCAGTCGTCGAGGTATGGGAACACCTGGAGACCCATGTTCCGGAGTGCAGCGGCCACCACTACCAGACACTTCGTGAAGACTCTGGGCGACGAAGATAGGCCGAAGGGAAGCACTCGATACTGCAGATGCAGATGTCCCACCCGGAATCTGAGGAACTTGCGGGAGGCCGGATGAATCGGGATGTGAGTGTAGGCCTCCTTGAGATCCAGAGAGCATAACCAATCGTTCTGCTCGATTAGGGGATAAAGAGAGGCAAGGGTCAGCATGCGGAACCGTTCCCTGACCAAAAACTTGTTGAGGACCCGAAGGTCCAAAATGGGACGCAGATCGCCCGTCTTCTTCGGGACCAGGAAGTACCGGGAGTAAAACCCCTGGTTTTGTTGATCCACCGGTACCGGCTCGACGGCCCGAAGCCGGAGCAAAGCCTGAGCTTCCTGGAGAAGAAGAGCGGTCTGTGTGGAGTTGGAAGGATACTCTCTTGGAGGATGGTCCGGGGGGACCCGTTGGAAATGAAGAGAGTATCCCTCTCTTACGATGGAGAGGACCCAGAGGTCCGTGGTGATCGCCTCCCATCGATGACAAAAATGATGGAGGCGACCCCCTATGGGAAAATATGGGGTAGACAGAACGAGATCGGTTATGCTCCCTGGAGGAGAGTCAAAAAGGCTGAGTAGCCTTGGGAGCAGCCGGCATCTGAGGCTTTTGCTGAGTCTTCTGAGGCGGCTGTCGCTTTGCAGGCTGTCTCGCAGGAGGGGCCTGCCTCGGTTGATAACGCCTTTGGTAGATTATAGGCGGTCTAGAAGGACGAGACTGTTGTGGTTTAGGCTTAGGCCTCATGATAGACTGGAAAGATTTTTCGTGGTCTGACAGTTTTTTAGTAACAGTCTCGACAGACTCATCGAACAGATCCGCTCCCGCACAAGGCACATTTGCAAGTCTGTCTTGGAGATTCGGATCCATATCAATGGTGCGAAGCCAAGCCAGTCGACGCATGGCGACCGAGCAGGCCGCAGCACGAGCCGAGAGCTCGAAAGCATCATAGGAGGATTGCATCAATTGGAGGCGCAACTGGGACAGGGTCGCCACCACCTCCTCAAACTCAAACCGAGCCTCAGCATCGATGAAAGGTGTGAACTTGCGGAGTACCGGCAAGAAAAAATCCAAATAGGACGAGAAGAAAAAATTGTAATTGAGCACTCGAGTCGCCATCATTGAATTTTGATAGATACGTCTACCAAACTTATCCATCGTTCTCCCTTCCCTGCCAGGAGGCACGGAAGCGTAGACTTGGGAGGGGTGCGAACGTTTAAGGGAAGACTCGACTAGGAGGGACTGATGAGAGAGTTGAGCTCCCTCAAACCCCTTGTGGTGCACGATGCGGTATCGAGCATCCAACTTGCTAGGTACCGCAGGTATGGAATACGGTGTCTCCAAACACCGCATGAGAGTCTGGTCAAGTAACTTATGCAGGGGAAGCCGAAGTGTCTCCGCCGGAGGATGAGGTAAATGCATGGTGTCCAGATACTCCTTAGAGTACTTCGACCCAGTATCTAAGGTCACATCCAAGTCATCCGCCATCTGTCTGAGAAAGGATGAAAAGGAAAGTTGGTCCGCCAAGGCCGGCCGGCGAGACGGACTAGAAGACGTGGAAGCCTCCGGTTCCAGGGAGAGCTGGGAGCGGCATGGAGAGTATGAGGTAGATGGTTCTTCATACTCCGGTCCCTCTGGCTGGGATAAATCTGAGGATGAGTATCCCATACGCTGCATTTTCTTCTGTGGAGACACCTCTGAATGACGCGAGGAGTGTCTAGAAGAATGTCGAGATCGATGCCCCTCCCGATGCCGGGATGGGGAACGTGATCTTCGATGCATCGATCGATCCCTTGAAGCCTCGAAGGAATGGATTGGACTCGATGCAGTGGAGCGCATGGGAGGCAACGATGCCGACTCACGCAGTGCCACCCAAGTCTGGTATGGAGTGCGAAAGAACTCCTCCTGCGATGCAGTATGCCCAGGACTCCGATTATCAGGGGCCGATGTAGTACCCTGGTGACGTGGAGGTGTAATGGGCTCTAAAGGCGGCATGTCAGAAAGGGAAGCCCGCCTAGTGGGTTCCGCCGCCCTCCGCCGCTCCCCCTCGTCGAGCAGGGAAATCGAACGACGAGGAGGAGGAGGAGGGGGCGGACCGCTCTCCGGGACCGGGACCGTAGTATCGCCCTGAATATTAGCGATAAGCCTCGGTCCCATCGTCCGCATGAGCTCAACAAATTGAGCTTCGAGCAGGGATTTAAGCGATGCCGATATGGAGGGATCCGCACCGAAAGGGGGTCCTCCTGCACGGTCATCGCGTTCCTTCGTGGTCGAGTGCTTCTGCTTGGTAGCTTTGGGCACTTTTATGACCACGGGAGGAACAGTGGAAGGCGGTACCTGAACCGAGGAGACGGGAGCAGGAACCGATGCTGAACTCGATGCAGAAGCCGGTGTGAACGATGCTGGCTTCACGATGCTCGATGCATGAGTCGCAGATGCAGGCTTCGAACAGACCGGTGAAACATCTGTCGAGGTCGAAGCAGATGGCTCCTTAGAAGACTCCATCTTAAACATGGACTCCCAAAGTAAGCAGCGCCGTTTAAAAGAGCGCGCTGTGAGCGTGGAACAAGGCCGGCACGATTTCGGAACGTGTTCAGGACCAAGACACTGAAGACAGCGCCGGTGTGGGTCCGTCAACGAAATCGCACGCTGGCACTTGCTGCACTTTTTAAAACCGGTGATAGGCCGGGACATAGGCCGGAAAAGTGACGTTGCTAGGTCGAAGGAGCTAGGTCGCAGCCACGAGGCCGGCCCAGCCGAACCGCCGGACGAAATAATTGTAACTTTTTTTTTTTTTTTTTTTTAAATAGAAATAAAAGTCAAAGAAAGTAAGTAAAACAATAAAACGCGGGGAAAGAAGGCAAAATACTGAAATTTCAGTCAGCGCAGAATTGAAGAGAACTTCTCAGCTCCGCGGAAAGAAAAGAACTGAGGAGACGCGCCCGGTACATCGGGCGGGAAGACACTGGCGCATGCGCGGTGCGGGCATCTCGAAACTTCTGAGTTTCTTCAAGCAAGACATGCTTGCAAGATGTCCGTATCGGGGCTCTGTCGGATGACATCACCCACTAGTGAGAATACCTGCCTGCTTGTCCTGGGATAAACTACATAACCTACTCTTTACCTCTCTAGAAAGGACAAATGTTCTTCCATTGTAACCCTCCGTTTTTTATCTCTTTTGTAATCCGCCTTGAACCGCAAGGTAATGGCGGAATAGAAATCTCTAATGTAATGTAATGTAATATAATTTTGGGTAACCATCTGCATGGCTATCTCAGTCATGATAAGGAAAAGACGACATTTATATCGATCCACATGTAATAATGTTCTACAAATGACCACCTCATACGTCAGTGGAATTGATGATTCCAATATGTTGTTAATCTTACCTCATATTGACCTCCAAAAGTTAAGTATCAAAGGACAATAGAACAACATATGATCCAATGTCTAGATGACAGTGCCAGCATCTATTAGATTTAGAACTGTCTAACCTAACCGGGATCCAAAAAGATCTATGTAACAGAAAAAACATGGGAAGTTATATACTTTCTTATATGAGTTCCACATAATTTATAATATTCCTTCAAATGTCGAAATGTGATTTCTCTCCTCTGTTTTAATCCTGTAAACCACCTTGAACCGAAAGGCTTATGCGCTATGGCTCTTAACTCTTCCATTATGATGTCATAGGAACATAGAAACATGATAACTTAACATAATAACAAATTTCTAGACCGCATAACCCTAAGTTCAATGCGGTTAACAAAAGATTATGCTATGAGAAAATACAAAAAAAGAAAATATAATACACATAGATTAGTTAGTCAAAAATTTGAAAAAAAGTTTTCTGTAATGTGTATAAGATGTAGATCTAATCAATAAAGGGCAAAAAATCTTTATCGTACTGAGCTGCTTGATAAGGAAGACAGTGACCATCTAGTCTGCCCATCCACAGTAACCATTATCTCTTTCTCTCTCTGAGAGATCCCATGTGCCTATTCCAGGCCCTTTTGAATTCAGACAAAGTCTTGTCTCCACCACCTCATCTGGGAGTCTGTTCCACGCATCTACCACCCTTTCTGTAAAAAAAATATTTCCTCAGGTTACTCCGGAGCTTATCACCTCTTAACCTCATCCTATGCCCTCTCATTGCAGAGTTTCCTTTCAAATGAAAGAGACTCGACTCATGCGCATTTATATTACGTAGATATTTAAACATCTCTATCATATCTCCCCTATCTTTTTGAAGGTGCAGCCTCCAGAATTGTACACAATATTCTAAATGAGGTCTCACCAAAGTCTTATATTGGGGCATCAATACCTCCTTTTCCCTACTAGCCATACCTCTCCCTATGCAACCTAGCATCTTTCTAGCTTTTGCCGTCACCGTTTCAACCTGTTTGGCCACCTTAAGATCATCACCCCAAGTCCCACCCAAATCCTGCTCTTCTGTCGTGTACAAAAGTTCTTCACCCCCTAAACTGTACTGTTCCCTCGGGTTTTTGCAGCCCAAATTCTTACAGCAATTGACTATGATTTAAATGTTTCATTTTCATGAATTGAGGTAACATGTATCTGTTCACTGGATGGAGACTGAGGTGATGGTTCATATGCAAAAACAATTTTTTCAGTGGTCTTTAAAGATTGAGGTCCATCTGGACATTTTAGTGTCAGCAGCTATTGCATTTGTTGACCAGACCTGTGACTGCAAAGAGTTTTGACAATTGGTTGTTTTGAAAACATTACGATAACCCAAAATACATTATTTTTATATTTGACCATTGTAATAAATATTGTTCTACTAAGTCATGCTATTTACTTTTCGAAAGCAAGAGAGGAAGTATAAACGGGACTGTATATAATAATTTCTCTTTCCTCCCCTTGCTTAGAAATATGTTCAAGATGTGCTGCGTGAGCAACTGGCAGAGATGACCTATAAAGCGCTTAAAGAACAAGGAGGCCATGTCTATGTGTGCGGTGATGTCACTATGGCTGGTGATGTTCTTAAGAGCATCCAGCACATTATGAGGCAGCAGGGGAGCCTGAGTGTGGAGGACTCCAGCTTTTTCATCAGCAAACTGAGGGTATGAGGTGGTATCTGAGGCATTAGTATAGTCACTTTTTTAGGGAGAACGAGAGGAACGTGTGCATATCTAAGGAAGAGGCAAGAGGGAAAGGAAAAGATCCATGGATACGGTTACCAGATTTTTGGTCGGAAAAAAGCAGATGTGTGATCTTGCCTCATTCCGTCCACAGTCCTGCCTCTCCCCTCCCCCCAAACTCCAGCCCTACACAAACGTCCTTTCTTTGGGACCATGTCTGCAGGGCATCTGTATATGCGCGGATGCAATGACATGCCTTCCAGACGTGGCTCTTATCTCAATGCTTTTCAAAACCCGGACAAACTGCCAGGTTTTGAAAAGCCGTCCGGACGCCTGGACAGACCTCTAAAAAGAGGACATATCCAGGTAAATGTGGACATGTGGAAACCCTATCTATGGGCATAATGAGCCTCTGATGAACAAAAGATGCAATGCTATTAAACTATTTCTTGTTCCCTGCAACTCCCTACTGCTCAGTATGGAGCTTTCTGTTTGCAGCAAACTTCTTAAGTGGTGTTTGTTACCATTTGTGTAAGCTGCTGACAATCCCTATGGAGGACTGGGCAAGGTAAAAATGTAATAGAACGCAGAATATTTTTATCTTTCAATTGAATCACCATGTACTTTCTCTACCTACCCCCCAGCAGTCTGGTAATACAGCAGTGAGCCTTGGCTGAGAGACCAGCATCAGTGAGCAAGGGGTCAATATTCAGCCACTAACAATGAGCATTTAGCTCACCACCAACAGTTAGAAACATAGAAACTGACTGCAGAAAAGGGCCACGGCCCATCTAGTCTGCCCACACTAATGACCCACCCCCTAACTCCCTTCATGAAGAGATCCCACATGCCAATCCCATTTTTTCTTAAAATCTGGCACACTGCTGGCCTCAATTACCTCTAGTGAAAGACTATTCCAGCGATCAACCACCCTTTCGGTGAAGAAATATTTTCTGGTGTCACCATGAAATTTCCCACCCCTGAGTTTCAACGGATGCCCTCTTGTTGCCGTGGGACCTTTAAGAAAAAAGTTATTTCTGGATATTCAAAATTGGGTCCTGTCAAAGCTTCTGCTTTGAATATCTGGTTGTTTTTGAGCTGGCTAACACATAGATGCTTAAGTCAATATTCAACACTTAAGTGGCCATGGCAGAGATAGGACTTTTTATGTGGTCTCATTTATGCGCTGAACCTGGCCACTTAAGGGCTGATTATCAGCACTTAAGCGACCCGACAGACTGAAAAGGTGACGGCGAAAGCTAGAAGAATGCTAGGGTGCATAGGGAGAGGTAAGGCCAGTAGGAAAAAGGGGGTATTGATGCCCCTGTATGAGACTTTGGTGAGATCTCATTTAGAATGTTGTGTAAAGTTCTGTAGGCCGCACCTTCAAAAAGATATTAAAAGGATGGAGTCAGTCCAGAGGAAGGCTACTAAAATAGTATGTGGTCTTCGTCATGAGGGTGGTCTTCAACCTAAAGATCTCAATCTGTATATTTTGGAGGAAAGATGGGAGAGGGGAGATATGATAGAGACGTTTAAATCCCTATGTGGCGTAAATGCGCATGAGTTGAGTCTCTTTCATTTGAAAGGAAACTCTGCAATGAGAGGGCATAGGATGAAGTTAAGAGGTGATAGGCTCAGGAGTAATCTAAGGAAATACTTTTTTACAGAAAGGGTGGTAAATGCGTGGAACAGTCTCCCGGAAGAGGTGATGGACACAGAGACTGTGTCTGATTTCAAGAAAGCCTGGGATAGGCTTGTGGGATCTCTTAAAGAGATAATGGTTACTGCTGATGGGCAGACTAGATGGGCCATTTGGCCTTTATCTGCCATCATGTTTCTGTTTCATGTGCTGACTCCACCCCC
This sequence comes from Geotrypetes seraphini, assembly GCF_902459505.1. Lineage (NCBI taxonomy): Eukaryota > Metazoa > Chordata > Amphibia > Gymnophiona > Dermophiidae > Geotrypetes > Geotrypetes seraphini. The sequence goes on along the minus strand of NC_047091.1, from coordinate 188,148,120 downwards.
TGAAACATAGCCAGCTTTGAGTGAATTTCAGTGGCACTTAGCCAGTTAAATGCTTTTGGAAATTAGGGGCTCCATCCAAAATATTTAACAGTTCAGCAGCTGGCTAAATCGCTTTGAATATCAGCTGGAAAGTGTTCTCAAAGACGTAAGAGTCAGGATTGCTACCAGTAACATAGCCAAATATGGGAAAAATGGGTGGGCACAAAATGTCCCCTTTGCCCTCACCCCCACTCCTTAGCATCCCTGCCTGCAACTCAAGATATAAATTACCTGTGCTGTCAGGGACCCGCAAGCCCCTACAGCTAAATACCTCTTTGTGGCTGGCTGATTACTAAACTTGCGTTATGGAACTCTCTTGAACAAAATAAGAAATAATGGGGGTGCTTTACAAAGCTGTGCTATTTCAATGGGTGGCTCAGCATTTAGCATGCGCTGCTTGGCTGCACAGCTTGATAAAAGCCTACCAGTATGCATAATGGTCTTTTCTAAGGGTGTTATAAGCAATGTGTATGCAGTGATCCTTTTTGTTGTTCCATGTTGAAATTGCTTTATCAGGCTTAATAAAGTTATTTTAAAAATGATAGTAAATGGAGGAAGTTAGAAACATAGAAATAGACGGCAGATAAGGGCCACGGCCCATCCAGTCTGCCCACCCCAATGACCCTCCCCTACCTTTCTCTGTGAATAGATCCCACGTGTCTATCCCACTGGGATCTCCAGACTAAAGGTTGTTACCAATCACTGTGGGGATAATTTTATAAAAAGTTGCCTAAGAAGTCAAGGTTCATAAATTGCATCTATTTTATAAAGGTCACCTATGTGTTCTTATAGTGTAAAATAATCTCCATGAAAGATATACCTATTCCAAATCAAGTGTCAGTTTAAGAACATAAGAATTGCCATACTGGGACAGACCATCAAGCTCAGTATCCTGTTTCTAACAGTGGTCAACCCAGGTCCCAAGTACCAGGCAGCAACATTCCAGAGCTGAGATTGTGATGTCATAATGCCTCATTCCAGCAATGCCTAAGAGCCACCTCATCAGTGATGTCACAATGGCTTGACTGTCCTATAATTGGCTCACATAAGAGCTGCCATATTGGGACAGACTGAAGGTCCATCAAGCCTAGCATCCAGTTTCCAACAGTGGCCAACTCAGGTCCCAAACACCTAGCTAGATCCCGTTTATGCCCCATATGTGCATATTAAGTAAATTACACACATACTTGCCAGTCTCATCCCTTCCACCCCAGGGAATGCATATAGCTAGCTAGCTAGATAGATTCACATTAGGTATCTAAGTTCACATTAGGTTTTCTGAGCAGCTGCCTTTATACTCGTATACCTCTGGACAGCTACACAAGCATGTACTTGAACGTACACAACTGTGATCTATGTGCTCAAATCGCTTATATGATATTTTTTTAGGTCATATTATCAACCTCCCAGTTTTAATTTGTCTTATCTTTTCTTCGACTTAGGATGACAACCGATATCATGAAGACATTTTTGGTGTAACCCTACGCACGTATGAAGTAACAAACCGCCTTAGATCCGAGTCCATTGCATTCATTGAGGAAAGCAAAAAGGACACTGATGAGTATGTTTGTAATGCAGCTCTTTTTTCATCCGAATTCCCTTTATCCATGGCCCATTCTTAGGGATCTGGCTTATCATCCTTAAATACTAGCGTCCTGTCTTGATGTATCCTCTTGCCAGATATACGATGCATAGCTTTTATTTTTATTCTTGTATTACTCTATCATGTTCATTTATTTTTAATTTGTAATTTTTCCATAATATTTTTTGTTTTGCTCTGTTATTTGATGATTTTTATGTTTGTTATAGCTACTTGATATTGTATGCTGCCAAGTAGGATATAGCATACATCTGCCTCCCTGACTGACCTTTACGTCGGACCACTGGACCAAAAAGCACAGTTACTTACCGTAACAGGTGTTATCCAGGGACAGCAGGCATATATTCTCACATGTGGGTGACGTCATCTACGGAGCCCCAGCGCGGACAGCTTTTCAAGCAAACTTGCTAGAAGTTTCAAGTTTGCACACTGCACCACGCATGTGCTAGCCTTCTTGCCACTAGAGGGCGCATCCCCACCTCGTGGTCCTCAGTTCCATAACATAGCAAAGAAAGCCATCCCCGGGGAGGTGGGCGGGTTGTGAGAATATATGCCTGCTGTCCCTGGATAACACCTGTTAAGGTAAGTAACTGTGCTTTATCCCAGGACAAGCAGGCATGATATTCTCACATGTGGGTGACCTCCAAGCCAACCAAAAAAGGGCAGGTGGGAGGATGGCAATTATGAAAACAAATTACGTAACACCGACTGGCCAAACCGGCCGTCGCTTCTGGACAAAGTATCCAGACAGTAGTGGGAGGTGAACGTATGAACCGAAGACCAAGTGGCAGCTTTACAAATGTCCTCCATAGGTGTAGATCGGAGGAAAGCCACAGAAGCTGCCATCGCCCGGACTTTATGACCCGTAACGCGACCCGCAAGCGGGAGACCAGCCTGAGCGTAGCAAAAAGAAATGCAAGCAGCTAACCAGTTGGACAAGGTGCGCTTTGAAACCGGGTGTCCCAAACGATTAGGATCAAAGGACAAAAATAATTGAGAAACCTTCCGATAAGACTTGGAGCGTTGGAGATAAAAGGCCAACGCCCTCTTACAGTCAAGGGTATGAAGCGCCGCCTCACCAGGATGAGAATGGGGCTTCGGAAAAAACACCGGAAGGACAATAGACTGATTGAGGTGGAAATCAGACACAACCTTAGGTAAAAATTTGGGATGGGTGCGAAGAACCACCTTATCATGATGAAAGACCGTGAAAGGAGGATCCGCAACCAAGGACTGTAACTCACTGATTCGACGAGCAGATGTGAGTGCAATCAAAAAGACTACTTTCCAAGTCAGAAACTTAAGATGCGACTTGTCGATGGGTTCAAAGGGAGGCTTCATAAGCTGAGCCAAGACCACATTAAGATCCCACACCACCGAAGGAGGTTTCAGAGGAGGATGGATATTCACTAGCCCCTTCATGAAACGTGTCACCAGAGGATGAAGAGAGAGAGAACGACCCTCAAGATGCCGATGGAATGCTGCAATGGCACTGAGATGCACCCGAATGGAAGTCGTTTTCAGGCCAGACTCAGACAAATGCAAAAGATATTCCAGAATCGAATCCACAGGCACCGAATCTGGTCGCAGACTATTCAAAGAACACCAGGATGTAAACCTGGTCCATTTCTGAGTATAGCAAAGTCGAGTCGAGACCTTACGCGAGGCCTCCAAAACGTCCCTCACGGCCCGAGAGACCGGAAACGAAGTCAGAGGGAGAGAAACCAAGCAGTCAGATGTAAAGACTGAAGATTGGGATGCAACAGCGAACCCCGACTCTGAGACAGCAGAGAGGGAAACACCGGTAGAAGCAGAGGTTCCCTGGTACTGAGTTGAAGAAGTAGGGAGAACCAGGGCTGCCTTGGCCACCGAGGTGCAATGAGGATCATGGATGCTCCGGTCGATCTGAGATGAACCAGCGTTCTCAAAATCAGAGGGAACGGCGGAAACGCATAAAGGAACCTCCCCTCCCATTCGAGGAGGAAGGCATCCGCTTCGAGACGATCCGGAGTGTAGATCCGAGAGCAATAGAGGGGTAACTTGCGATTCTCCGGAGAGGCGAACAGATCCACTTGAGGAGTTCCCCAGCGGTCGAAAACCTCGCGAAGTACTCGGGAGTTCAGAGACCATTCGTGCGGCTGGAGAAGACGACTGAGTTTGTCTGCCAGCTGGTTCTGCTCTCCCTGAATGTAGACCGCCCGCAGGAATATATTCTGGGAAATTGCCCAGTCCCAAAGACGGAGAGCCTCTCGGCATAGAGGCCAAGAGCCCGTACCCCCCTGTTTGTTGACATAGTACATCGCTGATTGTCCGTCCGCACGAGTACTACCTGGTCGCGCAGCAGGTGGACAAAAGCTCGCGCAGCCAGAAAAATGGCGCGAAGCTCCAGCACATTGATGTGGCACCGACGGTCCTCGACCGACCACAGACCCTGCGTCCTCAGACCGTCCAGGTGCGCTCCCCACGCGTACTCGGAAGAGTCCGTCGTCAAGACCTTGGTGTGAGGAGGAACGCGAAACAGCAAACCCCCTGACAAAGTGGAAGAGTCGGTCCACCAACGGAGCGATCGACGTAAACAAGGAGTTACTGATATCCGGGAAGACACCGGATCGCGATCCTGGCGCCACTGCGACGCCAGAGTCCATTGCGCGATTCTCAGGTGCAAGCGAGCGAACGGCGTGACGTGAACCGTCGACGCCATGTGACCCAGCAAAACCATCATGTGCTGGGCCGACACCTGCGATTGCCCTCGACAATGACGACTCCACCGAAGCAGAGTCTCCCGCCGGGCCGGGGGGAGAAAAGCGCGAAGGCGAACCGTGTCCAGCACGGCCCCAATGCACTGGAGAGACTGCGCCGGACGCAATTGGGACTTGGGGAAGTTCACTTCGAACCCCAGGTCCTGTAAAAGACTGATAGTCTGTCGGGTCGCTAAGATAACCGCCTCCCTGGACGGGGCTTTGATCAGCCAATCGTCCAGATAGGGAAAGACCTGTAGACCCCTCGAGCGCAGGGCCGCCGCCACCACCACCATACACTTGGTGAATACCCGAGGGGAAGATGCCAGCCCGAAGGGAAGAACCCGATACTGCAGGTGCAAATCCCCGACCTGAAAACGCAAGAACCTGCGGCAAGCGGGATGCACCGGAACATGGGTGTAAGCTTCCTTCAAGTCCAGGGAGCACATCCAATCCCCCTCCTCCAAAAGAGGATAGAGAACCGGGAGCGATAACATACGGAACTTCTCCCGGACCAGGAACTTGTTGAGCTTCCGGAGGTCCAAAATGGGGCGCAAGTCCCCGGTCTTTTTTGGGACCAAAAAGTAACGGGAGTAAAACCCCAGGCCCATCTGATCGCGAGGCACCACCTCGACCGCCCTGAGGCTCAACAAGGCCCTGGCTTCCTCCAGGAGAAGGGCCAGCTGGTTTCGATTGGGAGGGCAAGCCCCGGGGGGCAAGTCCGGAGGCGGACAGGAGAAGTTCAGCGAATAGCCGTCTGAGATTATCCCGAGCACCCAGGCGTCCGACGTGATCACCGACCAGGCCCCGGCAAAGGCCGTCAGCCGACCCCCGATGGGGAGGGGGTAGCTCGATATTGCGGTGAGGGCCCGCCCCCAACCGCCTATCCCGTCAAAAGGACGGCGCGGCCTTGGCGGCCCCCTGCGCGGCAGGTTTAGAGGGGCCGCCTCTACTCTGCTGGGACTGTCTTCGAGGGGGCGGTCTGGAGAAGGCCGGTGTGGACTTCTGAGGGTATCTCCTCGGAGGCTGTCTGAAGGGACGCTGGGCAGGAGCCTTAGGCTTCGGCTTCACCAGAGAAGCCAGGGAGCGTTCCTGTTTGGAAAGTCGCTCCGTCGCCGCATCCAAAGTGTCATCAAACAATTCCACCCCAACGCAAGGCAAATTAGCCAGGCGTTCCTGCAAATTGGACTCCATTTCGAGGGTACGAAGCCACGCCAGCCGGCGCATGGCCACTGCACAGGCGGACACCCTCGAGGCGAGTTCAAATGCATCATAAACCGCATGGAATAAATATAGGCGCAGCTGGGTCAGGTTGGAACTAAAGGTGGCGAACCGGTCCCTATGCGACTCAGGCAGCACCTCACGAAAGGAGGGGAGGTCCTTCACCATCGTACGGAGGAAGGAAGAGTACGAGAAGGCATAGTTCAGGACCCTGGTAGCCATCAGAGAGTTCGCATAGAGACGGCGCCCAAATTTGTCAAGGGTCCGGCCCTCCCTGCTAGGCGGGACCGTCGCCGAGACCCGGGAAGGCTGAGATTTCTTAACCGCCGATTCCACCAGGAGCGAAGTATGGGAAAGTTGGCCCTTCTCAAATCCCTTGATGGGAAGGGTGCGATACTTAGACTCCATTTTGGCGGGGACCACAGCGACCGTCAATGGAGCCTCAAGATTCCTCAGAAAGGTCTGACAGAGGACCTTGTTAATTGGAAGGCGCGGCGACTCCCTGGGGGGGGCAGGAAGATCCTGCTCCTCCAAAAACTCCTTGGTGTAAGTGGACCCTTCAGACAAGTCAACACCCAAAGCCGCAGCCATATCCTGCACAAACCTCGTAAAGGATGAGGGTTTAGCAGGAGGAGAGGGAGACCGAGACTTCCCGGCAGAGCCGAAGGGAGAGGCCTGGTTGGAGTATCTGGGCTCCCTACCCGACCCCGACCCCAACGAGGCACAGTCCTGCGACCTCGACGGAGTCGGAGACCGGGTGCGCCTGGAGGAACCCCTCGGGGATCCCCCCGGGGTCCGAGGCACCGAGGCCCGACCCTTCGGCCCGGGCGAGGAAGCCCGAGAGCTCTCCCTGGCCGGAGACCGGAACAAAATGGGGTTATCGACACGCAAGTCCCGTACCTGCAAGGCACCGCCCCCGGCCGGTGACGAGCGACCACGCCGCCGAGGCGAGGTCCGAGACCGCTTAGCCTTCCTCGGCCTGCGCCTCGCTCGAGACCTGCCCAAGGGAGATGAACCCCTCGAGGACCCCGAGGACGAAGACGAAAGTCTTCGTACTCGGCGCCCCTTGTCCTTCGGGCGCACACTACGCTCCGGCGGATCTCGCGAAGCCGGGTCCGAGGGAACTACCGAGGTCGAGGCCGTGGGCGCCTCGGGAGCCGAGGCCCCGGTACCCGAGACCGAGGTCGCCAACTGCGGGGCCACCGGGGCCGAAGCCCCCGAGGCCGAAGCTGCCGAGGCCGAAGCCTGGTGCAGCTGGTCAATGGCCCCGGTGAGCTCCGAGGCGATTAACGCCCGGAGCAATTCCTGGAACACGGGGATTGACATCCCCTGCGGCAAGACCTGCCGCTGCTCCTCGGAGGGCGACCTCGGTCTCGAGTATTCCCTCGGGGCAGCGGACGCTGGCAACTTGGGCTTCACTGAGGCGGACCCACCCGCCGACGAGCCCGAGGATGGCTTCTTGGATGGAGCTGAGGAGGGAAGCGGAGACTTACCCGAGGCCTTGGAAGAGGCCAGCTGCTTCGAAGGCACCGAGGCCCGAGGCGAAGCCGACGGTCCCGAAGCTGAGGTCGAGGCCGATGTCGAGGCCGAGGTCAAGGCCGGGGCCGAAGCCGAGGCCGAACTCGAGGCCTTCCCCGGCGGGGACTCTACAGAGAAAAGTTCCGCCATGCGGGCCTTGCGGCGTTTAAGTGCCCGCTTCTGAAAAGTGGCACACTTATCGCAGGATGCCGTCGGGTGTTGGGGCCCCAAACACCGCAAACAGCACCCGTGCGGGTCAGTAATCGAAAGGAGTCTTTCACAGCGCCCGCACTTTTTGAAGCCCGTTACGGGCCGGGACATGGGCCCACAAGAGAGCCGGGAACAAGCGAGGTTCCTCGGCCACGACTACCGGGAGCCCCCGGTAGTAACGGATACGAAAGTTTTTTTTTGTTTTTTTTGAAAAAGAAAGAAATAAAGCAAAAAAAAGACGAAAAAACGCAGCGACCGTGCGAAAAACCCTACACAGCCGCGGCGACAGAAGGCACAATTAGCACAAATTCTCCACAGGGCTTCTGGCTCCGCGGATGAAAAAGAACTGAGGACCACGAGGTGGGGATGCGCCCTCTAGTGGCAAGAAGGCTAGCACATGCGTGGTGCAGTGTGCAAACTTGAAACTTCTAGCAAGTTTGCTTGAAAAGCTGTCCGCGCTGGGGCTCCGTAGATGACGTCACCCACATGTGAGAATATCATGCCTGCTTGTCCTGGGATAAACCCACCATGCTTCAATGACGCACAAACTTACAAAGCTATTTTACCTTATCTTAGGCTCTGTCCATACGGGAAATTATGTAATTTAAACCACCATAGGCTATGTCTTCTCAGAAAATACTTAAATTTTTAACACACCCTATGTCCACTGTCTATATCTCCAAATCTGTATGTTATCACTATACTGTAAAAGCTGAAATTTATACCTCTATGTACACCAAGAGCTCCTTTTAAGCAGGCGGTAATTTTTCAGCTAGCTCGTGCTATAACGCGCGCTAATCTTGTGCGGGTGCTAAAAACACTAGCACACCTTAGTAAAAGGAGCCCCAAGTTTGTCTTCCTTATACTGTGAATGTAATTTTGTAACCCATTCTGAGCTCCTTTGGGAGGATGGGCTAAATAAATGACTAAATATAAAATTAAAAACATAAAGACCCCAAATTCAAATGCGGATGTTCCTGACTTTTACATCTTTTTGCTGAGCTGCAGTGGCCATAGTGCATCCTTCTGCGATTCTTTCCTGCGCTCTAAGGGCCCGTTTTACAAATCTGCGCGGCAGCCCTCTAAATCTCTATGGGCTTCGGGGTCGTTACCGCGCTGCAGCCGCTAGCGCAGCTTTGTAAAACAGGCCTTAAGTCATTTTGACTGCAGCCATAAAATCCCTGTTTTCTATTGATTTCCTTTATGGCCAGGCACTAATATTTCAGCTCAAAACTATCAGCCTGAATTTGCACAATTCAAAACTAAATTCTTACTCAAATAGAGCCATCCATTTCACCAAAACTGTTTCTTCAGGAGCCACATAATCTCTATTGCCGCAAAGAAACAAGTCATGCCAGAGTGCCTTTAGCAATCATCAGGTCAGCACTTCCCACCATGATTAAAGAGGCGGAAAGGGCTCTGGTGTTAAGAAGTTTGATCATGTAACACCTCTCCTTAAAAAAGCACACTGGCTTCCGGTAGCTCACCGGATAACGTATAAATTATGTCTGCTCACATTCAGATCATTACTCTATAAAACTCCTGCTTTCATCTATAAATTATTAATTCCATATACTTCAAATAGAATTTTGAGATCCAATGAACAGCATTTGCTAACAATTCCTTCTCTCAAAATTATTAATACAAGGCGACAATTTATTTTTTCTGTTACGGCTCCTCAAGCCTGGAATTCTCTTCCTATTTACTTGAGGGAAGAATACAATTTGGAAAAATTCAAAAGTAAATTGAAGAGTTTTCTTTTTAAAGACGCATTTGAAAATTAGTTATCCAGTCAATTTTAATCTGACTCTATTATTTTATTGAAGCTTTTTAACTTTACCTCCCCTCTTGTTTTTTCCCTAAATGTCTCACTTTCTGTCAAGTTCTTTTCCTTTTTCCTTCTGGTTTTAGTTTTGTCAAGTTTGTTAATAGTCCCATAGGACTTTGTTTTTGTCATGCATTGTTTTGTTTCCCCAACACTGTATTTTTATTATGTACATCGCTTAGAATCAAGATTAAGCGATTAATCAAAATTTTATTAAACTTGAAACTTAACTCTGTGCTAACTATAAAGAATCCTAACTCAGTGGGATAAATATTTAATGTATCACTCCTATGAAGAAGTCTATACTCAAGCACTCGCACTCCACTTTTATAGTTTCTCTATACTTGGAGCTTGATATTACCTTCCTAGGAGCGAAAACCTGGAACGACCAGAACGGAACCCAACTACACCGCATTCCGGAAAAACCTGAAAACCTACCTCTTTGACACTTGAACATCTTAGATCTTCCCCCCCCCCCCATTTCTCCTCCCCTTCTCTTCCTGCCTCTTTCCGCTTCCTCTCACTTCTCTTTGTAAGTCACCTTGAGCCTGCTTAGGTATGCGCGACACAGAAATAGAAGATTAGATTAGTAGTATGGGGAAACCTCGCCGGCACCCCTGCTGATTTAGATCTGTAATTGTTCTAGTGGCAGCACAGGAAGGTGGGCACAGCAATAAGAGCAGAGCACCATGCTCTCATCGCTGTGAACGGGTGAGCCAGTTGATGGAGGCTTTTGACAATCTTAGCCAAGTGTCCCAATTATTTACATGTGTAAACTAGCAAAACTTCCAAGGGGGCTAGCATTTTCAGTTAGAGATTTAGGGCATACCCCACCTGTATCTCCACCCCTGGTACATGCCAATGGCGGCCTGGGGCACCGGCAGTCACTTCCCCTTCTAGCACCAGCTGGAAGCATCTTAATAAAATGTCATCTCCTGCTGAAGCGGGGCCAGTCCCACAGCTCTTATCGCAGGAGATGCCACTGAAAGGGGCAACTGCTCAGCGGGAGATCCCAGCTCCTCAGCAAGAGCACAGAATGACCCACAAAAGCAGGAGTCATGGCAGGTCTGAAATCCCAATATACGTATATAGCCAATCTATGTGTGTAGATGATTTTAGTTTTTATTTATTGGGATTTATTAACCGTCTTTTCGTGAAGAGATTCACTCAAAGCAATTTACAATACATTGAATAGAAATCAACTACTCTTTGAAGTATTTTTCCTAGCTCACAATCTACCTGTAGTATCTGGGGCAATGTGAGATTAAGGGTCCCTAAACACTATACCTAGGGACCAAGGTCAGTATACTCCAATAATACAACTCAAATCAGAACCCTACACGGAAAAAGATACAGACTCTGCAACACTAAAGGCCTTAATCGCATAAATTCATCATCCACACAACATAGCATACCAGCAAGAAGAAAAAAAGAAGTGGAGAAAAAGGCCTCAGTTCGGCTTCATCTGGACAAAAAAAAGCTCCACTCCTTCAAAGGCACCACTCTTGCATGTAAACCAAAAAATGTATGAAAGAAAGTACTGTGATAGCCTGCAGAGTAATATCAAACAGCACGCCGGGGCACTCACGCCCCCATGTGGTGATATCAGTGGGCTAGTGAGAGCTGTAGCACTACGGTCCAGGATATAGCATAAGAGGCAGTTAAAGAGGAAAAAACCCCACTTAGCTGCTACTGGCATCCAGACAGTTCACACTTCAAAACTCCTCCAAAGCCAGGCAGCCAATCAACCCAATGGGGAACCCTCCGTTTCGCTTCGTATCGCTGCGTCAGGGGTGTAGGCTCCACTGCCGCACATGCATATTTCCAGACCCACCATACTTCTCAGGCTCTCATACCACTTCACCGATCAGTAGTGGCGATACGATCAATTAAGGGCCCCCCACCTTTACAAAATAGGATTAGGTTTTTTTATCACCAGCCCCTGCGGTATTATCTCCGCTCATAGGAATTCTATGAATGTCTCAGCTAATACCACCGCAGCCAGCGATAAAAAAGTCTAACACGGTTTCGTAAAAGGGAGAGGGTAAGTTCTTTCTTGTTAGACACTGCTGTTATTGTTTATACTTTCAGATTACATTCTTTATGGAGTGTTTTATATTGTAATTTATATGAGTTTGTTCTGTGATTACAGGGTTTTCTGCTCATAACTGGAATATTTTGATCTCTCATTTGATGATGGTTGCCAAACTGCTCATACAGACCTACATCCAACTTTTGAAGCTGGAAGAAAAACGGGTTTTGTATTTCAAGGACAATGCTGAACCTTTTCTACAGGACTCCAAGAGAATTATGCTGCCTCTTGTCCTGTTATGACCTTGTCCTGTGGCAAGATACATATCTATATTCAGTTTATTTTAGCATTTCTGAGGGACTGATGCTAATATGTGCTGCTTTACAATTGCCATGAAACAATGGTGTGCTATGAAGCAAAAAAATGAAGAATGCATGATTTGTTTTGGATTCTGATATTTTTACTGTTGGTAGGGGAAATATATTGATTTGTCTTATGTTTTATTTTCTTCCTCAAGCAAGAAAGACTGAAGAAAACTGATAGGTTTTGGGGTTTTTTTTAAGATCCCTTTTTTGGAGCACCAATTGGAAGATAGCATCTTTCTACCCCATACCCTGCACCCTGATAATGGGTTCTCATCCATGCTTATTGCATGCCACACGATCTACCACACCCCCTCCTCCTAAGTGTTTCTACCATCTATACTTCCACTTCCAGAGTCATTTAAACGTGCCACTATTCTAATTGTGAATCACAAAACAACTTGGCTAAGCAAAATCGATGTGGTGCATTGCAAAGTTTTGTGATTATCTCCACCTTGGGTGTATTGAGTTTTGTTTCTTTTCTTTGCATTCTAAAGTCTTAGGAGGGTTGAAGGTGTGAGACTGGTGCCACACATGACAGTCCAAAATAACCATATAGTTTCTAGAACATGATACAGAGGTTGGACTATCCATTCCATTGTTTGCTACATACTTAAATTCTGAAATGCATGTGCTAAAGGTGAGACTACAGGCTAAGATCTGTCTTGCTTATTCTTCCCCACCCCAAAAAAAAAAAAAAAGTTCTGTTTAAATATGGATCTCACAGGAATTAAAACTGCAAGAAAACAGTTCTGTCAAGATTTTTAAAAAAAAAAAAGATAACTCTGCAGCACTTCTTTAGACCAGGCCACTGCATGCAACTGTACATGATAGATTTGGTTGGCCCGTGTGCCTAAGGCCTCGCCCATAGGAGGGGCCTTAGGCAACTGGGTCAATTCCAGTTGGTCCAGGTGCCTAAGGCCCCTCCTATAGGTGGGGCCTTAGGCACCTGGACCAATCATACCCTAGGCTTCTCCCCAGTGCATCCCACAATGCACCGGAAAGGGGCAGGCCCGCCATTAAGAGGAAGGTGGGCCTGCCGGATGGAGGACCCGTCCAGCCGGCCATCTATTAAGGTTGGGGGGGGGGGGTCTGGGGGAGATTGGGAGGGTTAGTGGGATCTGGGGGTATGTGGAGGAGGGATCCTGGGAGGGGGCAGTCAGGGGGAAGGGGGTTCATGGGATGTCCAACAGGAAGGATTGGGCACCCTCCTGCTGGTAATTGGTAATCACGCGGGGTGCTGGGGGGGATGTCTGGCAAGGGGGATTGGGCACCCAACTGCTGGTAATTGGTAATCGCACAGGGTGTTGAGGGGATTGGGCACCCTCCTGCCAGGGAGGTTCAGGGAGATTGCGGCAGGAGAGATAAAACATCTCTCCTGCCGCCATCATTACCATTGCAGGGGGATGGGTTGCCTGGGCCACTGAGCTCAGTGGCTCAATTCGGAACTTATACGTTTTGACTTAGACCAAGTCAAAATGTATAAGTTCTGTCTGGCAACCTGTCATAGTTTTTTAGTTATGGCTGCCAGATGACTAAGTCTAAGTCGGTATACCTTCAAAGATAAATAATTCACTCTAATAGGGAAGTCTAAGGTCTGTATTCAGCATTCACCTTTCGCCCTATCCACTCCCCCCAAAACGCCCCTTTTCACTCTGGGCCTACAGAGGCAGTGGAAAGACCTATGATGGTTTTAGATACGTCTAAAACCAGTTTTGATTATCGGTACTTGGACGATATGTCTTTTTGATCGTCCAAGTACTGACTTGGATGTTTTTTTTTTATTTTTATTATGAGCCCCTTAGGTTCCAAATAGGATCCCTCAATCCATGTTTAAATTGCTGGGAATTGGTATCATTCAAGCAAGTTTAGGACAGAGATTAGCTGTAGATTGTGTATTTCAGTGAGTTTAAAATAATCATACAGTCTGGGGGCAATTGTACAAGTGAGAGCCTCCTTTTAGGCAGCAGATGTCTTGAGGGAAAAGTGCCCAGATTCTATTATAGAATTTCTAGTGTAATTTGGCAACGGTGCAGCTAACATTTATGCGGCTGTGGTTACATCAGCTGTAGCAGTGAGTAAATGCGGCAGACGCAGCCAACTAAGTATTCTGAAAGTTCTGCGCACAAGTGGGAGTCTCTCCCACATGTTCACTCACTTGCACTTAAGTACTACAGCATCTACACCCACTCTTATGGAATAGCACGTAGGGTGCTTACACACACAAAGGGAGCAGTAAGCCCGGCACCCCCCCACACACTTATAGAATTGCCCTTTGAACACCTCTTTACGGTCTCCTTCATTTTGAATGGTTAGTAGCTTGGCTTAGATGATGGCGACTGAAAACCAATAAGGGAGCTATTGCACTTATATCAGAAGCTCAGTAATCCAGGGGTATTTTCTTTAATAATCTACTTTAGGTGGTATCTTTCAATTCCAACACAGTTTCTGCTGTAATCTTACTAATTTACCAACTTGCACGCAACCAGGGTTAAGGAGGCTATTCTAACAGTATTTTAGCATGCATTAATTCTTAGGTATAGAGTAACTAGCTGATCCCAAATTAGGTTGAGCTGGTGCCAGTTCTCTCCTGTTTCATATTTGCTTGTATTAGGGAAAATTGGAAGTACAACTCCCCATCTGCTATTACTATGGCTTACCCTAAATTGACCAACTGACTGAGAACAAACTCAACAGAGTTCTTATTGCGCTCAAGACCTCAAACACCTAAGACACTACTTTTAATTGTTGAAATGTTCATCATCGGTCTTGTGCAGGGTTTTATTTGTATCTTTATGTAACTTTAATTGTGGTGGACAATTATTATAAAGAAGAGCACTTAACTTAAAGCCCGATGGCTACCCAGCCGTTTCACTGGTAAGTTTCTTCAGGGGTTATTGCTCTGCTCCAACACACTTTTGTCTGCCTGTGTCAACTTTAGGCTCTTCCATAATCCAATTACCGGTATGTCTGGAGAGAGACAAAACAACTCCCAGCAGTGAGTTCCTTTAGTATGCTCACTTCCTATTTTGGGATTTCATAGCGGTATATAAGAAATAAATTATTATTATTATTTCACTGTAATATGAATAGCATTTAATCACATATATTTCCATCCATCACTTCATTTTGTAACTGCCTGAAAAAGCCACCAGGCCTGAGCCTCAGCTTTGCTCCATAACCTATTTCACAACTCCTCATTAAGAGAAATGCAAGGCATCCTTTGAGATAATCACTCATTACTACTTGGGATCTAGCTAGATACTTGAGACCTGGCTTGGCCACTGTTGGAAACAGGATACTGGGCTTTCTTGTTTTATTTCCATTAACCCAAATGCTATATGCCTCTCAAATATCAGATTCACCTCATTATATTACTGGATAGCCGGATGAATGTGAGATGTCCAACCTCTGGCCTTTTTGTCTCCTGCCACCCTAGCACAAACTAGGCAACATTTCGACCTCCTGCAGAAGGAAAAGCAAATCCTTTTGGAACTCATTGAATAACCTCTAAACTTCAATCAGTGCACTATATGTCATCAACAGCATAATGTGTGCCACTCCCTCCCTCCTTCAGTAAAGACTCTCGAGCAGACCTGCCAAATGGACTTTGCCAAACTGGAGGCTTACATTTTGTCTCTTTTTTAAGTTTTCTGTTTCTCTTTTTATGCAGCATGTGCGCGACATATGCAGGCTTTGTAACCAAAATGTGAGAACATGGCATGCATGCTATGTAATTAAAGTGTCCTGCTACTGATAAAAGATGCTCTCTAAAAAGAAAAATGTGATCTTTGGATCACAGATGTGTGGCACTTTTTTTCCCCCAAAATTTAGCATCATGTTTTATTTGCTTAGCAGTTAAAATTCCCATAATGCAAGGTAGAAAACATTCTTGGAAAAACTGCAAAATCCTAAATCTTGTCAAATTATAAGAGTTGAAATTCATTGGGAGTTAACTGGGTAGGAGTGACGTATACCTGGTTAATTCCCGCTGACTAGATCTGGCACAGATATTCAATGGCAGTTAACCAAAGAGTGTTGCTATATATCTGCGCCTGGGGCAGAGCAAAGGTAGAGACAGAAGTTATCCAGGCACTGCCAATAGTATGTGCCAGCACCCATGAAAATATTTCTCCAGGCAAGCTGGGACAGACAAGACACTGTCCTAATTTGACTGGATAGCTATCAGAGTACCAGCTCTAAACTCTGGTGGTACTGAATAACTTCTGGCAGCCATCAAAAACCCAGATATCAGGTATCAGTATCTGGGTACAACCCAGCGCTGACAATATGGGTTTAAAACAGCCCGCAGTGGGCTCAATATCAGAGGAATAGTTTACAAAAGGGCTTCTCACACAAACTCAGTAGCTCAGTGACAGTGAGGTGCTTTGCTTATGTTAGAAGAGACCTTGGTTCAGTTTTAAACTAGCTAGGGCTGGGGAGACAATGTTCATTGAGCCACAGTGACATTTTCAGGCCAACTTTAGGGGGTGTATACACATTGTACCAGGCTGCAGAGGAAGCAGCAGGCTGTGGTCCTATGTCAAGTACCGTACTTTTCCTGAAATGATTGGGCTGGGCTGGGCTATAATGCAAAAAGAAGGGTAATTATGAAACACCACTTTAACCAGGGAAATGAAACTTTATGACACTGCCTGTCTGATATGCTGGGGAACAAACAGAGGTGCAAGAGTGGCCTAATGGTTAGAGCAGCTGCTGAGGTTGTGCATTCAATTTCCACTGCAGTAACTTATGGATCTGAGCGAGCCACTTAACACTTCATTGCCCAGGTACAAAATAAGTATCTGCCTAAAATATGTAAACCACTTTGATTATAACACACAGAAAAAGTTATTTATCAAGTCCCATTACCCTTTACATTTTACCTTGTATGAGTTCCTTGTGGGGGCGAGTGACAAAGTGGGCTTTGGAATTTTTTTAAAGGATGTGCATATTTTTGCTCAGAAAAGGTATCTGCATAAACTAGAAGTTGTAAATATACAGTCAAACTTCAGTTTGCGAATAACCCGGTTTGCGAGGGTTTTGCAAGATGAGCAAAACATTCTCGCAAAACTTGTCTCGCAAACCGAATGTTGACTCGATTTGTGAGCATCCCCCCCCCGAGAACCGGCATCACTTCCCCCGCTCACAAAGCTGCCCCCAATCAAACCAGCACCCCCCCTATGCAAACCTGCACCCCCTGCCCGAACAAGGGAGAATTAGAAGGCCTTGAGCAGATGCATGCTCAAGGCCCGGCAGAGGCAGGAAGATCTTCAAGCAGCACCGGCATGTCCTGTGGGCTGCGTGCCGGTGCCAGACCGGAGGAAAGGGGGGGGAATAAGTTCAAGTTGTTCGGGCGGGGGGTGCCGGTTCGTGCAGGGGGGTGTCTTTGCAAGCGGGGGGGGGGGGGCAACAGCGCCGCTGGCCTCGGGGGGGGGGGACGTATCAAAGCGAGTTTCCATTATTTCCTATGGGGAAACTCGCTTTGATATACGAGTATTTTGGTTTACGAGCATGCTTCTGGAACAAATTATGCTCGTAAACCAAGGTTCCACTGTATATGAGGAGAGGGGATTAATCGGTTCACTGACTCTTTTAGAGCAGGGTCTCTTAAACTTTTTTTTAGCTCTGGCACACTAAACGGAGCAAATGTTTTTCGTGGCACATTATAATTGAAATTATAAGACCTGCAAAACCAACCAAAAATTAAATTTGAGAGATATTTATATGAAGTTCTTTAAGCTATGTATGGGTAATTGTAACAATGGCGAAACTAAAGTAGATAGAATAGAATTGCTAATCAATGCAATAGATGAGCTTGTTTTTGAGTGAAAATTAACTCAAAACGTGGCTCGATAGTCGACAAGCAAACATGCATTTCATCATCCACCATCTGCAGACGTTCTCTTTTTTTCAATTTCATTTCTGTCAGAGCTGAAAATCCAAGTTTGCAAAGATAAGAAGATTCAAACGTAACAAAGCCTTGATTGATTTTGCTCGTTAGGATAACTACTGCATGAAAAATAAAAATAAAATTAGTTGTCATTAGTTTCCAAGGTCCAATCACGTCAAATAATCATGCTTGTCTTGTATCCCAAAGATCTAACTGTTCTTCCCTCTTTACAACTTCTTTGACAATTGATTCCACGAAGTGGGAGTTATAAAGCACGCATCTGCAGCTTTTGTAAGAAAGAGTTACTCATCTTCTTCTGCTGCAAAGAACTGATGGTGGAAAACTTTTAAACAGAAAGGTAGAAAGAGGTAGTGTGTCATTCATTGGATGAGCTAAGCATTGCATTAATGAAATGGAAAAAATATTGGGATCATGATCCAACGAGGTTACGATCGTCCTGCCTGATAAAAGCAGGATGCAGGTTGACATTGGTTATAGAGGTGTCGGTCCCGAGCAATTACTTGGTGAATCACGTGGAGAGAGAGAGAGAGAGAGGAGATTTTCAAGTACCAAGAAATGCAGTGTCAGACTAAAAAAATGTGGCAGAAAGATGCAGACACTCATAACATTGACAGACTTTTGCGCACATGACGTACATGTCATCTATTCCAGTGCATACTTATGAAGGGAATTTAAAAAAAATAAAGTGGGACACCCGGAATCTCTTCAGGGCACACAGTTTGAGACACTGTTTTAGAGGTTTCTCTGTTGCTTCTGATGTCATGGCAATGGGGAGGCTGTCATGCCCACTGTGTGGACTCCTCCCACTTCCAAGAGCAGAGAGCTGCCATTGGCTCTTAGAACAGAGACCTACCATTGGCTCTTTTGAAAGATTCAGAGTTTTTTCCGCCTGAAAACATTGGACAGTGCTCAGAAGGCAGTTGGAGTCAGCAGGGGAAGGGAGTTGGGAGAAAGCAAAGTTGCTTACCTGAAACAGGTGTTCTCCGTAGACCATAGGGGAATGCAGCTCCACTTGTTGATGAATCTAATCTAATTTAATGCTTGCTTTATATACCGAGACATCAGTCCAAGAAACCTCGACTCGGTTTACAATAATTAACAAATAAAAACCGTAAGGAATAAGACTAAGTTTTGGAAGATTAATTTTCAAAGTGTTTAGCAAATAAAATGGTTTTCAAAGATTTACAAAAAAGTTGGAGTGAAACAGAACTCCTTAAAAGGAGTGGAAGATTATTCCAAAGTTGAGAGAGCCCAAAGTTGATGAAGCCTTCTTACTGAGCCTGTGTGTCGGTGCTCTCCCCTAGCTATAGTAAGCTTTTGGCTTACTGAGCATGTGAAGGATGCCCTACACCTGAAGCCCCTCCCCTCATGCTGTCAGTTTTGTCTCTAGCAATATAACAAGTTGAGATGAGGGGACAGTGGGTGGGCAAGTGGGGCTGCATTCCCCTGCTGTCTACAGAGAACACCTGTTACCGGTACTTTGCTTTCTCACACTTGTTGGTGAGTCCCAAGCTGAAAAAGCAGACGGGTGGTGGTATAAATTACCAAGTAAATAAATTACGTAAGACTGATTTCCAAAACAAATGTCTTCAAGTTTCAAGTTTATTTAAAATTTGATGAATCGCTTTGCTCTAACTCTAAACAATAGTGCTTTGTAAATGTATGCATTGAAGACTAGTTTGCTATTGAAGCAGCTGTAGCTCATAGTTTATGTGCCCCAGTTGAACTAGGGAGCTATATATGAGCTCTTGTGCAACAAAAATGGATGCAGTGTGTAATCCATGATGATATAGTTCTTTTAGTTGCTGGTTGGCCCCAGGTAGCTGGATTGTAGGAAATGAATAGTTGGCTGGATTTGTGGAATTGAGAAGTCTCCTTAAGGTAAAAAAGAAGTGCTCTTCTGCAGTCTAATGTATGAACGTACTCTTCTGCTACAGAGGAGTGAGGAGGTGGAAAGAACGACAGCAAAATAATGGTTTGATTAAGATGGAATTCCGAAACCACACTGGGAAGAAATTTAGGATGAGTCTGTAATTGCACTTTATTTGGAAAAAAAATCGTAAATGAGGATAATATATGACTCACTAATTCTCCTAGCTGATGCGAGCATTGTAAGAAAGGCTGTTTTCCAGGAAAGAAAGGTGAGAGCTGCAGATCCCAGTGGCTCAAAAGGGTCCTTTATCAATTGTTCCAAGACTACATTGAGGTCCCAGGATGGAGGAGGGTCTCTCAGTAGGGGGTCTAAGATTGGTAAGAGATCTCATAAAGCAAGAACTGGCTTCGCCCAACCCCTCCCCCAAGAACCGGCATCGCACACACACACACACCCTGCGAACTGGCATCACCCCCCCCTCCAAAACCCTTACCGCGATCATGCACCGGCACCAACCCACAGGACGTGCCAGTGCCCAAAGAGCCTGCCACTTACCGCTGATTCTGCTGGGCCTTGAGCATCTCATTAGAATCTTCAGAGAGAGCAGGAGCCAGAAGGCCTTGAGAATGCGCAGATACTCAAGTCCCAGGAAAATCAGCAGCAGGCGGCAGGCTGTTTGGGCACTGGCATGTCCTGTGGGTTGGTGCCGGTGCTTGATCGCGGTAAGGGGTTGGGTTTGGGTGGGCGATGCCAGTTCTTGGGGGTGATGCCTCACATATCGAGTCAACGCTCCGTTTGCAAGGCAAGATTTGCAAGAATGTTTTGCTCGTCTTGCAAAACACTCACAAACCGCGTTACTAGCACACCAAGGTTTGAAAACCCATACTCCATTCACGCACCTCCCCCAAACAAAAAAGTCAAACAGAAAAAACTATATGATGGCCTCAGCCACACAAGCAGCAAAACTCGACAATCAAATCTCCAATCTAATAATTATGACCCCAGACTACAAAACATTCAGAAAAGAAATAAAGACTCTTAAGAAATTCCTGCAAACAACTTAATACCGCTAACTCCTTCCCACTTCCCAATACCTTCCTGATTCCCCAAAGCAACCTCATCTACTCTTTATCTCCTCTAGAAATTCTTCATGTAATACGTTTTTTGTAATTCTTTTCTAATCTGCCTTGAACCACAAGGCAATGGCGGAATAGAAATCTCTAATGTAATGTAATATATATACAGTGGAACCTTGGTTTACGAGCATAATTCATTCCAGAAGTATGCTCGTAAACCAAATTGCTCGTATATCAAAGCGAGTTTCCCCATAGGAAGTAAGGGAAACTCGCTTTGATTCGTTCCACCTCCCCCAAGGCTACCGGTGCCGCTCCATCCCCTCCCCCTTGAGGCCACCGACGCTGCTCCATATCCTCCTCCGCCCCACGATTCTGAATCTGAGAATCTCGGAGAGAGTGAGACCAGAAGGCTTTGAGCATGCGTAAATGCTCAAAGCCCAGTCCAGCCCACCACAGGGAAGAGGGAGGATCTCCGTTGCACCGCCCAACCCAGCCCAGGCCAGAAGAGGGAGGATCTACAGGCACCGGCACCTTCTGTGCATTGGTACTGGTGCCAGTGCCCAATCGGGGTAAGCGATGTCGTTGCGGTGCTCGGGGGGGGGGTATGCCGGATCGCTGGGGGGGTGGCGCTCGTAAACCGAGTCAAACTCGGTTTCCGAGGTACCGATTTTGCGAATGTTTTGCTCGTCTTGCAAAACACTTGCAAACCTGTGCACTCGTAAACCGAGGTTTGACTGTATATATAAAATCCAGACCCATGGCTCCACCCTCAGGCCCACCCAGGTCTACCCATCTCCACCTTGTTCTGCCCAAGTCACGCCCCATTCCGCTCCAACACCTCCCCTCCCCCCAACCTCATATTCAGAGTAGAGAGTTGCGTGGGGACAGAAAGCAAGCCCGTCCCTGCTGGAATCAAACCCATCCCCGCTGAAATTGAATCTGTTCCCGCAAGTAATTGAATCTGTTTCATTTAATTATGCTACTGAATTAAAGGCTCTAGTAGAGACTCATTTACAAATAAGCAAAGATGTTTTATTAATTTGGAAATATTAATTGGGAAGAATACATACTTTGTAAACTGGTCTCTGCCAGAGCCTCTAATGTTAATATAAAATATAAATACTCCAGCTGATAAGGACCCCCAAGCTATGTTCAGCTGAGTATTACGGGTCCCTTTTTGCCAAGCTTGACAGGCAGCAGTAGTGTCCGAGTCACAGATGCTGGCACCACAGTGGCTCAGGGATGCTGCCAGTGACTGCTGCGCTTGGTGGAGGGGAGTTCTGGCTGTCTTTGGAGGAGGTCCTCTGCTGGTGGTGCTTGGGGATCCCCACCAGCCACAGCAAGGGATAGTAAGCACTTCAGCACTGGAGAAATAAAATCAGAAATGCATTTCCTTTTCTTTTGAATACAATACAAAGATATCTGCTATATACATTTCCCAAAGCTAACGTATTTCAGTCAATAAATTCCTTTTTTTACCTTGTTGTCTGGAGATTTATTTTTCCATCAAGTTGTTCCCAGTTTCTCTTTTTTACGCTTTCCCGTTTTCTGCAAATTCTTCTGTTGCTATCCACTGGTTCCTTCTACTGGTCCAGCATTTCTGCCTCTCTCTTCTCTTCCTCCCATTGTACAGCATCCTTCAGGATTTTGTAGACTTCAATGATATCTCCCCTCAGCCATCTCTTTTCCAAGCTGAGTATGTTAGCTTAGTATGTTTTTAAAAAGGTTTGGATAATTTCCTAAAAAAGAAGTCCTTAGGTTATTCTTGAGATGGCTTGGGGAAAATCCACTGCTTATTCCTAAGATAAGCAGCATAAAATCTGTTTTATGTTCTTTGAAAGCTTCTATACCACTACTAATGGCTAGGTGAGTCAATTGAGAGTGGTTTACAAAAGCCAATGTATCAGTTTTTGCCTGGTACTTGGGACCTGGGTTGGCCACTTTTGGAAACAGGATACTGGACTTGAAGGACCTTCGGTCTGTCCCAGTCTGGTAACTTTTATGTTCTTATGTGAGCCAAGTATACGACAGTCAAGCCATTGTGACATCACTGACAAGGTTGGCTCATAGGCATTGGTGGAATGAGGCATTATGACATCACCATCTCAGCTCTGGAATGTTGCTCCTCTGGGCTTCTGTCTCGTACTTGGGACCTGGGTTGGCCACTGTTGGAAACAGGATACTGGGTTTGATGGACCTTCGCTCTGTCCCAGTATGGCAATTCTTATGTGAGCCAAGTTTAGGACAATCGAGCCATTGTGACATCGCTGCTGAGGTTGGCTCTTAGGCATTGGTGGAATGAGGCATTATGACATCACACTCTCAGCTCTGGAATGTTGCTTCTCTTTGGGATCTCAGTTGGCCACTGTTGGAAACAGGATACTGGGCTTGATGGATGATGGACCTTCGGTCTGACCCAGAGGGGCAACTCTTTTATGTAGAAAAATGTAAAGTTATGCACATAGGGAAAGGGAACCCGATGTACAACTACACGATGGGGGGATGGTACTGGGGGAAGGCAACCTAGAAAAGGACTTGGGGGTTTTGGTAGATAGAACAATGAAGCCAGCGGCACAGTGCGCTGCGGCCTCAAAAAAGGCAAACAGAATGTTGGGCATTATCAAAAAAGGTATCACTACCAGAACCAAGGAAGTTATCCTCCCGCTGTATAGGGCGATGGTGCGACCGCATCTGGAGTACTACGTTCAGTACTGGTCGCCGTACCTTAAGAAGGATATGGCGATTCTCGAGAGGGTCCAGAGGAGAGCGACAAAAATGATAAAGGGCATGGAAAACCTCTCATACGCTGAGAGGCTGGAGAAGCTGGGGCTCTTCTCCCTGGAAAAGCGGAGATTCAGAGAGGATATGATAGAAACTCATAAGATCATGAAGGGTATAGTGAAGGTAGAGAGGGACAGATTCTTCAGACTAGCGGGGGCAGCAAAAACTAGAGGGCACTCAGAAAAATTGAAGGGAGATAGGTTCAGAACAAATGCCAGGAAGTTCTTCTTCACGCAGAGGGTGGTGAACGCCTGGAATACGCTTCCATACGTCTGCTTCTATTCCTTTCTCTCCTCTCTTCTACCTTCCAAAGTATTTAGATCAATGCTGTCTTGTTAAAATGTTTATTTTATTTTTATTTTTCCTCTAACTCTACTTTTCACTTCTCTATTACCCTCCAGGTACTTTAGTTAGATTGTGAGCCTTCGGGACAGTAAGGGAATTTTTCAAGTACCTTTCTTATTTCTAATCTTAATGTATATTTTCTGTAAACCGCTTAGAACCTAACGGATGGAGCGGTATATAAGAAATAAATTACATTACATTACATTACATTACATGGACCATTTGGCCTTCATCTGCCATCATGTTTCTAGGTTTCTATAACCATAAAGCTCTATGACATCACAATGCAGGCAAAGAGCCTTAGCCAATGGGAAGAAGATATGCAAATGTTAAGAGCCTTAGCCAATAGGGAGAGGAGGAGATAGTGGATGCTGCAGAATTCTACTGTTCAACGGCTCCCCCTTCTGCTTCTATTCCTTTCTCTCCTCTCTTCTACCTTCCAAAGTATTTAGATCAATGCTGTCTTGTTAAAATGTTTATTTTATTTTTATTTTTCCTCTAACTCTACTTTTCACTTCTCTATTACCCTCCAGGTACTTTAGTTAGATTGTGAGCCTTCGGGACAGTAAGGGAATTTTCCAAGTACCTTTCTTATTTCTAATCTTAATGTATATTTTCTGTAAACCGCTTAGAACCTAACGGATGTAGCGGTATATAAGAAATAAATTACATTACATTACATGGACCATTTGGCCTTCATCTGCCATCATGTTTCTAGGTTTCTATAACCATAAAGCTCTATGACATCACAATGCAGGCAAAGAGCCTTAGCCAATGGGAAGAAGATATGCAAATGTTAAGAGCCTTAGCCAATAGGGAGAGGAGGAGATAGTGGATGCTGCAGAATTCTACTGTTCAACGGCTCCCCCTTCTGCTTCTATTCCTTTCTCTCCTCTCTTCTACCTTCCAAAGTATTTAGATCAATGCTGTCTTGTTAAAATGTTTATTTTATTTTTATTTTTCCTCTAACTCTACTTTTCACTTCTCTATTACCCTCCAGGTACTTTAGTTAGATTGTGAGCCTTCGGGACAGTAAGGGAATTTTCCAAGTACCTTTCTTATTTCTAATCTTAATGTATATTTTCTGTAAACCGCTTAGAACCTAACGGATGTAGCGGTATATAAGAAATAAATTACATTACATTACATGGACCATTTGGCCTTCATCTGCCATCATGTTTCTAGGTTTCTATAACCATAAAGCTCTATGACATCACAATGCAGGCAAAGAGCCTTAGCCAATGGGAAGAAGATATGCAAATGTTAAGAGCCTTAGCCAATAGGGAGAGGAGGAGATAGTGGATGCTGCAGAATTCTACTGTTCAACGGCTCCCCCTTCTGCTTCTATTCCTTTCTCTCCTCTCTTCTACCTTCCAAAGTATTTAGATCAATGCTGTCTTGTTAAAATGTTTATTTTATTTTTATTTTTCCTCTAACTCTACTTTTCACTTCTCTATTACCCTCCAGGTACTTTAGTTAGATTGTGAGCCTTCGGGACAGTAAGGGAATTTTCCAAGTACCTTTCTTATTTCTAATCTTAATGTATATTTTCTGTAAACCGCTTAGAACCTAACGGATGTAGCGGTATATAAGAAATAAATTACATTACAAATTACATTACATTACATTCCAGAGGAGGTGGTAGAGCAGAGTACGACTTTGGGGTTCAAAAGGGGATTGGACGAGTTCATGAAGGAAAAGGGGATCCAGGGGTACAATTAGAGGGTTACTATACAGTACAGAGTAGTAGAGAAATAGATCACTACAGGTCATTGGCCTGGGGGGCCGCCGCGGGAGCGGACTGCTGGGCGTGATGGACCTATGGTCTGACTCAGCAGAGGCAGTGCTTATGTGCTAAGGAAGTTTCCTATCTGAATGTTTGTTTGTCTGTCTGTATGAAAATGTCGCTGAAGGACCCGGAGGCTCGACGCGAAAGCGCCCGACCGTTTCCTTCACCTCACAGTACCTTTCGCGCCACTCGACGCTGGGGGAAGCGCGCGGCGGCGGCGACTGCGTCTGACGTCGTCACGCAGGTAAACAGGCGAACATGGCGGCGTCTGGGCGCTCCGCTCCGGCCTCACCGGGGCCGGGGGAGCCGGAGGCCGTCGGACTGGCGACGCTGCCCGGCGAGCTCCTGGAGCTCATTCTCTGCTCCGCCGGGCTCCTGCACACCGACATTGGGAGCGCGTCGTGCAGCTGCCGCCGCCTGCGGGAGGTGTGTCAGGGCCGGGGCAAGGTCTGGCGCCATCTGTTCCGCAGCAGGTAGGGCCGAGCGAGGGGAGCATCGAACTCGTTGGCGCGAGACGCTAACATTCACCGTCTCTCATTGGACGAGGAGGCTGCATTATGCAAAGTGCGACTGGCAACAGTGCGCGCGGGCGAAGCTGAACGTTGGGGCAGAGAATTTGTCCCCGTCCCTGCAGATAACCGCGGGAAACCATCCCGAGTCCTTCAACACCAGCATTCTTCAATGCTGTCATTCCTTAGTGTCTCTCTCAACCGCAGTCCTTCTACACCAGCATTCTTCAATGCAAGGCTTGGCCAATTCTGATTCTTATATGAGCCAAATATAGGATAATGAAGCCATTGTGACATCACTGATGAGTTGGGCTCTTAGGCATTGGTGGAATGAGGCATTATGACATCACAGTCTCAGCTCTGGATACCAGAGACTGTCATTCCTTAGTGTCTCTCTCAACCTCAGTCCTTCTACACCAGCATTTGTCAATGCAAGTCTTGAGGGTCAGTGGCTGGGCCCGTTCATACTCTGATTCTTTGGATGGTTTCCCGTGGTTAACCTTTGGGATGGTGCCATTCTCCACGTAGCAACCAGGTTTTGGATGTTGAGTTTCACATAGCACACTTCTGTAACTGCGCAAAGGGCGCTACCCTCAGCACTCTTCTATGAGGGCACACATAAGTGGAAAACTGGCTACCCTTAAGGGATGTACACATTAGTGAAGCATGAGCGGCTCTGCCACTCATTCAATTTACATTAAATTACACGCACGATTTGCTGTACTTGAGTATGCTCATGCCAATATACCAGATCAGGGAGTAATACTTATAAATGCTCTGTATTGATTAATACTTCACTATTATCCACACATAGTTGTTTTTTAAAATATATCATACTCAGTGCAAATACAGTTATGTGATGTGCTCAGACCCATGTAAACAACCTGCATGATACCATGGTATGCTTACATTTAAGCATGCTAGTAACAGTCTGAGCACCCAGATGTTCTTATAGAGTAGATGCTCCCTGCACTACATTAGGGCATTAGTGCCTTAGTCATGGGTAGGCCTGGGTGGGCACAGGGCCACCCAACAGCAGCACTCTGCTGCAGTATGGAAAGCAAGGATGTCTACTGCAACACAAGTGGTTGCTCCTAATCTGAGGGGCACAGAGAACTGGAACAATTGCTCACGCCTACTACTTATGGGGAATTTAGGAAACACCTAAAAACATATCTGTTCCTGAAGTATTTAGGCAACTAACCTGTACAATCCTACTCCACAATAACTGATCTCTAGCGCTGTTAATAACTAGCTTCTAACCTTGTTAATTCTACTAAATTTGTAACATCTTTTAACCATTGTGAACCGCATAGAACTTCCTGGTCCTGCGGTATATAAACTGTTATTATTAGAATTAGCTATTTGATCTTACAGTGTTGCTCAACCAAATATGCTATCTGCTTCTGAACCTTGGTCAAGTCAGTATTATTTGGTAACAGTAATACTTTTAGAATAAATTGGCAAAAGTATTTGTCTTTTGACAGTTAAGCTTTGGAACTCATTGCTAGCAGTTGTGATGAAAGCAGTTAATGTATCTGTGTTTTTAAAAAACATTTGCACACATTCCTGGAAGTTCATAAGTTGCTATTAAGGTAGACCTAGGCAAAAAGCCATAGCTTATCTCTGGAGATCAATAGCATGGAATCCTGCTACTTTCTGGGATTCTGCCAAGTATTTGTGATTTTGGCTTATCTATTCTTGGATGCAGCATACTGGGCTAGATGGTGTGATGGTTCCTATGTTCTTACGTGTGCATTGTGGACCATACTGCTGCTTCACAAGTCTGTTATGCTTTTGTCATTGCTGCAACTCAGATGATATCAGAAAGGTTAAAGTTTGCCTGATGGTAGCAGAAGGAAATATCCAGGATGACAAGGTACTTCTCTTTATAAGATTATTGGCACTCTTTGGGTCAAAGAATAGAATTTGTGAGGGCTCGTTTTTAATTAGTTATTTATAAACAAATTTGGATTACCACAGTGTGAAACTTTTGTTGGTTTTTATTACATTACATTACGGACTTCTATTCCGCCTATACCTTGCGGATTACAAGGCGGATTACAAAAGAGCTAACTGGACATTTCCAGTGAAGTTACAACAGTTTTTTTGGGGGGGTTACAAGAGAGGAGAGAGAGCTGGATTAATTTATGGAAGAACTTTCAAATTGGATATTAAATTGACTGTATGTTACTGTGTGATATAACAAATAGATTACAGTTAGAGTACAAATAAGATTACATTACATTTCAGGGATCTGAATACTTAGTTGGTGTTTTGGGGAGGAAGAGATTATTTAAGTGGAGGTATTGGGGGAGAGTTTAACTAGGAGGAGGGGCAAGGGTTGGGTTAAGATATCTGGATAAATTTTTTGAAAAGTAGGGTTTTGATTTATTTTCGAAAAGTTTTGAAGTCGCCCGTTGCTGTCAACAGGTTGGAGATGGAGTGGTTAAGTTTTGCTTCTTGCGTCGCCAGAAGGTTATCAAACATCTTTTTGCGCTGAGTGCCCTTGAGTGGAGGGAAGGCAAAAGGGTTCGGAGTTCTTCTTTGTCTTGAGGTGAGGATCTGGTTTAGGCGGTTGTTTAGATAGGGGGGGGGGGCAGAGCCGTTTAATGCTTTGAATAATAGACAGTAGAATTTGAATTGAATTCATGCTTGCATAGGTAGCCAGCGAGAGTCTAGGAAGGCAGTTGTAATATGATCATATTTTCTCAGGGAGTAGATCAGTCTGAAGTTGTTTTATCATGTTGGCAGGACAAGGTAGATAGAGGGAAATGCAATAGTCCAGTAGACCTAAGACTAGGGATTGTAATAATTAAAAAAGCTTTCTGGGATGTTTTATTGATTTGGGACTGCATTGTGCAGCATCTGTCCATCGTTACTCCTAGGAGTTTGAGTTCGGGCTGTATTGGGTATTTGGTGTTTTTAATTTTCAGTTCTGTAATGGGAGTTTTGGCCTTTTCGAGCAGAAGGAATTTTGTTTTATCTGAGTTTAGTTTCAGTTTGTAGTCTACCATCCATTTTTCCACTGCATCTATGGTTATTTCCAGCTTTGCTGTAGTGGTGGGCTCTGATGGGTCGAAGGGGAGGAGTATGGTGATGTCGTCTGCGTAGCTGTAGGATGTAACATTTAAGTTATCTAAAGTGGCTCCAAGAGAGGAAATAAAGAGGTTGAAGAGCGTAGGTGATAGAGGTGATCCTTGTGGAACTCCGCATGGGTTTACCATGGTTCTGATTTGATATCATTGGACATTTACCCTGTAGGTTTTTGATTTGAGGAATCCTTGGAACCAATTGTAGACCTTGCCTGAGATCCCAGGTGGACAAGAAAAACCAAACAGCAAAACTATCAGTTGATTTAACTTGAAATTCCAATATTAACTTGGGTTTCAAACATTTACGTACACAGCTGGTAATGCTCTAATGCTTCATGTTCACTGATAATGCTGCTGATGGTAGAGCTACAAGAAAAAGCATATACACAATATAAATTTTGGCAAGGTGTCCAACAGTGGCTCAAAGAAAGATTATGTGAACGGAGAGAATATCAAATGTTAGCTCCCTTTCCAGTGGAAGTTTTGAATTCAACAGACCCTTCATGAATCTCACCACTAGAGGATGTTTAGAAACTCTTTCTTTACCCATTTTTAAATGATATTCTGCTATTATACCAAAGATGTGCTGAACTTGAATCTCATTACTACCTTCCAAAAAAATAGGCTAATGCTAGACCAAGAAGTTCATATAAATGAAATTAAATTGAATTAAACTAAAGGCTTTGGATCTCAAGTGCCCGCAGTTACTTTGCCGGTAGAACTAGTCTTGGCTCATAACTATCTTGCGAGCTATCATCGGTCCTTTAGTCCCTTTTATGTTATTCAATTTAATATATATGGAAATTTTTCTTTTGTATAATTCATATTCTTAAATTTATATTTTATCCTTATTTTAAATTTATGATGTTACAATGGATGACTGAATTTAGACTGAAGCTTAACTCAGAAAAAACAAAATTCTTTGTAGCCTCGTCATACTCACTTGTCACGAAAACATCACTATACATCAACAAACTCAGTTACCCTATTCAACCTACAATGAAGGTTCTGGAGGTAATACTAGACCAAGGCCTAACCATGAAAGACCAAGTGGACTCCTTGGTTAGAAAGGGTTTTTTTTTACTCTCTGGAAGCTTCGGTCCATCAGAGCATTCAGAATTCTTGTACAATCCCTTTTACTAAGCCATCTTGATTACTGTAATATCTCCCATCTGGCAATTTCCCAGAAGAACATGCAGAGAGTACAACTGGTGCAGAATGCAACAGTCAGGTTGATTTTCGGGTTGAAGAAGTCCGATCACATAACCCCTTCCTACCGACTCCTGCCCTGATTACCACCAATGGAAGCATGTGCAAAGTTTAAGCTGGGATGTTTTTGCTTTAAGGTACTATCCGGTTTAGCCCCTAAATATATAACTGACCTCTTCTCCTTCTCATACCAATACACATAAGAGAAGCTCATACCTGAAGTTCGTCTCCCCACCGGTTAGAGGATGTAAATTTAAAAGATACCTTCAACATCTTTTCTCTTATCAAGCAGCATTATGAGGCAAAGACCTGGAAAAATTACTTATGCATGCAAATAACTATGGGGAATTTAGGAAACACCTAAAAACATATCTGTTCTTGAAGTACCTAGGTAGCTGATCTGCACAACCTCTCCCACAATAACTGATCTCATAAACTGTTAGTTGCCAATCTCCAACTATGTAAGTTCTACTCAATTTGTAGCATTTTTTAAAATCATTTTTAAACCGCATAGAACTTCACGGTCCTGCGGTATATAAACTGTTGTTATTATTATTATTATTATCATTGTAGTACTTAGCTCGGGTGTGACGGAAGATCTCTGTTTCGCTCTCACTCTAAACAAAAGAGCTTCTTCAGGAACAGAGCATTTTGTATTTGCCAACACTATAAAATAAAGAATAAGGAGCAAATATGATACTTATATATTCATACTTTATTTGCATTATTTATAATCCCTAAGCTCACAAGATAGTTATGAGCCAAGACTAGTTCTACCGGAAAATAACTGCGTGCACTTGAGATCCAAAGCCTTTAGTTTAATTCAATTTAATTTCAAGTATATGAACTTCTTGGTCTAGCATTAGCCTATTTTTTGGAAGGTAGTAGTATGTTTCACAAGTTCTGAACTTGAATCGGACAGGTTAAGGAGGTATTGCAGCAGTGAGGTAATCAAACACTTGAAGGGATCCCCTCCTTTATAATTCAAAATGAAGCAGATTTGAATTGTGATGCACATTCCAAGATCTTCTAGTGCAATGATTTTTAACCTCTTTGAGTCACGGACCCTTTAAGAATCTGATGAAAGCTATGCACCCCCTTCCCCAGAAATATTCACATAAACACAACTTTGCATGCAATGAATATAATGGACTTTGTTTATTGAGATTTGATTGTCTCATACATATATGACATACACAAAGTATTATTAAACTTTTACGTAAACAATCTAAAAAAACACTCCTTTTTTATGCAAAAAGTAATGGCCTCTCCTTATAATTATGAAATGCAATTCTCTTGTGCAAATTAAAACAGATCTACTACTACTACCATTTCTACTGTTGAATCTACTGTCTCATAATCTGTGAGAAAAATCAATAGTACTGAAACCTAACCATGGTCCCCCCTAGGGGTCCACGGACCCCAGGTTAAGAGCCCCTGTTCTATTGGAATCTTTCTTTCAAGCCAGCAGTACTTCTCACACCTTAAGGTGTCCAATATGCTGCTTTCAATATTCATGTTGATAGTTCACCCCAAACTGTAATTACTGATCCTGTCTTTCCTCACTGCTGTGTCAAAAGTGTCTTTGTTACACCGAAGCATTATTAGTGGTTTCTGAGCTAACTGTTGCAGGCACAGAAACCAAATCTGTCTCGACCAATATGGTGTGACTAATACTAGATATGCTGAGTCTTGGAGATGACCAAAATTGGTGGAAAAGTGTAAAGACTTTAAATAGTGAGCACATTCAGTGATATGAGTTTGCAACAACAAACTCTCTCACTGCCTAAGTCTATGTGTAGCTTTCTGAATAGACTAATAATAATAATAATTTTATTCTTATATACCACCAAAGCCATAATAGTTTGAGGCGGTTTACAATAAGAAGAGCTGGTCAATCAGCGATGATAGGCACAATGAAAAGTCAATTGAATACATGTAAGCAGTAGGGAATGACACGGTAAGAAAATTCATTACTGTTCCCGTCCCCACGGATAACTGCGGGAAACAATCCTGTGTCATTCTTACGTGTCTATCTCAACCTCAGTCCTTCTACACCAACATTCTTCAATGCAAGGCTTAAGGGTCTGTGGTTGAGCCCATTCATACTCTTGATTCTTCCCTCTCTCTTTGAATAATGACATTGAGATGGTTTCCCGCGGTTATCCACGGGGACGGGAACGGTGATGAATTTTGTCACCGTGTCATTCTCTAGTAAGCAGGATACAGAGATAAGAGGAGCTGCAACAATCAGCGCACGATCAGCGAAAATAGGCACACTGTAAAGTCATCAAATATATGTAAGCAGAGTACTAAGAAGGCTTGAGAGTTCAAGGTTACAAATCGGTTAGAGTATAAAGGGAAAGGGCTTAAAGAGTTCTTAGGTTGCAAATTTGTTGTACAAGTTTGTTTTTACTAGTTTTCTAAAACTTAGATAGAATGAGGAGTGTGTAATAATATTACCAAGCCAATTGTTCAGATGACTAGGCAGCTTTGATTTCTAATGACCGCTTATAAGGGTCTAATTGCCAACTATGCTAGTCAACTAATTGATTTTGATCTCCTGGTAGGTACAAGGCTATAAGAAAAGTTTGCATTGTGAGAGCTGATATCCATATTTTTTTCCACATCCTAATTAGACTCCAGGAACTCATTCCTTTCTGTTTGTTGATACAGAACATCACTACTTCATTGTCAGTTTGAACCTCTAGGACAGAGTTGGAAATTGTTCTGAGATTGAAATTATAGATATGAAGGCATTTTTCTACTAATTTTCAATAACTTTGTGTTCATGGGTGACCCAAATATGTACTCCCCATCATGTTTTGAACACATCTGTTCTTAACAGAACTTAGAGAAAACTTTTTTGTTCAACAAGAATTTGGTCTCAAGTTCCCAAGACTGTTAATGGACCTGTTGGTGTTTGTCACTTTGGATGCTTCCTTTCCTATCCTTTTTTGTCGTTCCTTTTCCCATTAAATTTTATTAGCCTATATACCTTCTGAAAGGCTTGGATATTGGTACCTGGAATGTTGTTTCTATTGCATTTTTAGTTGCTACTGTTTAGAGAACGACGAATAGGTCACAACTATGTAACTGAGTAATCTCATGATGTGTCTTACTGATGTTTGCTTCCTGGAAAATATCTTGACTACTAAGTTTGTTGTCACATTTGCCCGCTGCTGAGGTAAGGAGGCAGATGCTGTTGGTATATGAATGAGGTGATTAGTACTTTATATACCGCCTTTTTGTAGTTTTACAACCACATTCAAAGCGGTTTACACATAAGTACTTCAAGCATTTTCCCTATCTGTCCCAGTGGGCTCACAATCTGTCTAAGGTACCTGGGACAGTGGAGGATTTATTGACTTACCAGGGCACAAGAAACAGCGTGGGGTTTGAACCCACAACCTCAGGGTGCTGACACTGTAGCTTTAATCACTACGCCACAAATGCCAACATTTGTATAGGGACTAGTGTTTCTTTTGCAAGGTCTTATATAGCGTGCTGTCCCAGTCCAGGACTATCTAAGCGGACATATGCTATATTTTCCAGAGAATTAAACCTTAGCACACCAACATATACTTATTTGAACATATACTTCATTAAATAAATATAGTAGATGAACTCACAGTTAGTAGATTTTCTCTTAGGTTTGTTGCCCCAGGGCAAGCGATTTCCATACTGAAGAAGGTTTATGGCAGACTTTGAAGAGTCATCCGGTAGATTTAAGATGATTCCAGAGGTGAGAGGCTGACCCATTCATGCATGTAGCTGGATAGCTTAAGGTGAAAAGACTAACTCTCTGGAGAGGATAGACATACATGTTTAAGATAGAAGGAGAAGTGTGACTGACACTGAGACAAAGGATCCACACGGAAAAACCATAAGGCCATGGGGGAGAGAAGAGACTAATAGGGGCAGTGCTTAGCAACAGGTGGCAGAGAGAGGTCATACCTTTGCTGACCCATCGGGGCAAAGGTTATGGAATTGACCAGGACGTACAGAATGGAAAAAGGATCCAAATGAAGAAGAAGAAGAGACATAAGCACTGGCAAGTTAGGTGCAAAGCATTGATAAAGAAAGCTTAAAAAAGAATAAGAAGAGAAACTTACCAAAGAGGCAAAAATTCTTAGTAACTATTTTTTTTAGGTACATCAGAAGCAGAAAACTTGTGAGGGAATTCGTGGGACTGTTGAATGATCAAAGAACAAAAGGAGCACTCAGGGAGGATAAGGCCATAGTGGAGAGACTGAATGATTTCTTTGCTTCAGTCTTTACAGAAGATTTAAGAGCTCTACCTAAACCAGAAATGGTTTTCAAGGGTGATGATGGGAACTGGGAAGAAATCTCTGTGAACCTGAAGACCTACTAAGCCAAACTGACAACTTAAAGAGTGATAAGTCACCTGGACTGGATGGTATACATCCCAGGATACTGAAAGAACTCAAAACTAAACTGTCGCTAAAATCGTCTGTAGTATCTGAAGATTTGAAAGTGGCCAATATTACATCAATTTTTAAAAAGGGTTCCAGGGAATATCTGGGAAATTACAGACCGGTAAGCCTGACTTCAGTGCCGGGCAAAATAGTGGAAACAATTATCTATATAATAAAATGGTAGCCCGCGCATGCGCAGTTGCAAAACGTGTTCCCTGATCCCTGTTCTGTCGCGCTGTGCCAGCTTAATGCGCATGCGCGCATAATACGTCACCATACACGCGTCGCAAGTGCGGGACCGCAGCCAGCCAACGATCGCCTCTACAGCGGAAACGCTGGACCCCAGCGCTGGACATCCTGCTCTCCTGTCGGCTCCTCTCACGAGCCGCACCAGCGTCGGGGAAGGCTTCCGACGCTGGCGGGGATCAAGAGGAGCCGCGGCGCACCTCAAGGGGCGGGAAGGGAAGCGATTCAAGCAGCCTGTGGAGCACTCTCCACATGCTACTTCGGGGCCTTCTACTGCCCTGATTTGCTCTGCCGCGTCTCTGATGATGTCATCAGGGACGTGCCAGAGTAAATCAGGGCAGTACACGGCCCCGAAGCAGCGTGTGGAGAGTGCTGTACACGAAAAGTCACCGTGCCTCAGAGCGGCCTGCGAGGTTCCTTACAGCCGGTAGGCTGTTTTAAAGAACAGAAGCCGCATGCTGGACAGGGGGAGCAGATAAGAGGGTCAGGGGGAGAAAGTAAGGAGTGCTGCTGGACAGGGGGAGCAGGGAAGAGGAACAGAGGAGCAGGTAAGAAGTGCTGCTGAGCAGGGAAGAGGGACTGGGGAGCACATAAGAAGTGCTGCTGGACAGGGGGAGCAGGGAAGAATTGTTGCTGGACAGGGGGAGCAGGGAAGAAGGACAGGGGGAGAAAGTAAGGAGTGCTGCTGGACAGGGGGAGCAGGGAAGAGGAACAGAGGAGCAGGTAAGAAGTGCTGCTGGACAGGGGGAGCAGGGAAGAGGGACTGGGGAACAGGGAATAATTGCTGCTGGACAGGGAGAGCAGGGAAGAAGGACAAGGGGAGCAGGTAAGAGTGTCAGGGGGAGAAAGTAAGGAGTGCTGCTGGACAGGGGGAGAAAGTAAGGAGTGTTGCTGGACAGGGGGAGGTAAAAGGAAGGGAGAAAGCCTACTGCTGGACAGGTGGAACAGACAAGGGGTGATGGTGGACAGCCGAGTAAAGAGAGAGACAGAAAGCGGCCAAGGAGAGAGAGAAAGAAAGAAAGACACACATACATCTATTCTAGCACCTGGCTAAAGAGAAAAAAAGAAATAAAACCACACACACACACACATATATATTCTAGCACCCGTTAATGTAACGGGCTCTAAAACTAGTAAAAAAATAAAATTGTAGAACATGTAGTCAATGGGACAGAGTCAGCATGGGTTCAGCCAAAGGAGGTCTTGCCTCTCCAATTTGCTTGACTTCTTTGAAGGTGTGAATAAACGTGGTTAAAGGTGAGCCAGTTGATGTAGTGTATCTAGATTTTTAGAATGCATTTGATATAGTTCCTCATGAGAGGCTCCTGAGAAAATTAAAGAGTTACGGGCTTGAGACAATATTCTGTTGTGGATTAGTAATTGGCTATTAGACAAAAAATGAGTGTAGGGTTAAATGGCCATTTTTCTCAATGGAGGAGGGTAAATAGTGGAGTACTGCAGGGATCTATACTGGGACCATTGCTATTTAATTTGTTTATAAATGATAAGTGAGGTGATTAAATTTGCAGATGACACTAAACTGTCCAAAGTTGTTAAAATGCATGTGGACTGTGAAAAATTGCAGACAGACCTTAGGAAATTGGAAACTGGACATCCAAATGAAATGTAATGTGGACAGACGCAAAGTAATGAACATTGGGAAGAATAACCTGAATCATAGTTACAGATGCTAGGGTTCACCTTAGAGGTCAGTTCCCAAGAAAAAGATCTGGGAGTCGTTGTAGACAATACAATGAAACCTTCTGACAAATGTGCAGTGGCAACTAAAAAAGCAAAAGAGATTAGGAATTTCTAGAAAAGGCATGGTAAGCAAGACTAAGAATGTTATAATGCTTCTGTATCGCTTCATGTTGTGACCGCATCTTGAGTATTGCATTCAATTCTGGTTGCCTTATCTTAAAAAATTATATAACGGAACTAGAAAAGTTTCAAAGGAGCAACCAAGTTGATGATGGAACTCCTCTTGTATGAGGGAAAGTCTAAAGAGGTTAGGCCTCTTCAGCTTGGAAAAGAGACGTTTGAGGGGAGATATGATTGAAATCTTCAAAATCCTGAGTGGTATAGAATGGGTATAAGTCTCAAAGTCCCTCCTTGAGGGCCGTAATCCAGTTGGGTTTTCAGGATTTCCCCAATGAATATGCATTGAAAGCAGTGCATGCACATAGATCTCATCCATATTCATTGGGGAAATCCTGAAAACCCGACTGGATTGCGGCCCTCAAGGAGGGACTTTGAGACCCCTGGTATAAGTGGATCAATTTTTTTACTCTGTCATAAATTACAGAGACTAGGGGACACTCGATGAAGTTACAGGGAATTACTTTTAACACCAAATGGAGGAAATATTTTTTCACTCGGAGAATAATTAAGTTCTGGAATGCATTGTCAAAAGATGTGATAAGAGCGGTTAATGTAACTAGTTTAAAAAAGATTTGGACAATTTCCTGGCGGAAAAGTCCATAGTCTGCTATTGAGACAGACATGGGGGAAAGCCACTGCTTGCCCTGGATCGGTAGCATGGAATGTTGCTACTGTTTGGGGTTTTTTGCCAGGTATTTGTGACCTGGATTGGCTATTGTGAAGATGGGATACTGGGCTAGATGGACCATTGGTTTAAATCAGTAAGTCTATTCTTATGTTATTATGATGAAGGATCTAAGCTCAGTTGAGAGAAAGGGACGGTATGCACACAAGAGAGAGGGCCACTAGCAGTGAAGCTTATATAGGTAAGCAAGAGTGGCTGAAGCAAGCACAAGACTACATTACACACAATGCATTGCTCACACATCACGGCAGGAAATGAAGGCAGCAATAGCTCAAGAAAGTGAGAATAACATTAATACATCTTTGAGCCTTGTCATAAAACCGCTAGGCAGAACAATTGCTGATAACGGTTCTCTCAAGTTTGGGATTTGTCATCTTTTTCAAGGATGCAGCTAGTCTTTAGGATGTGTCTCATGAAATTAGCCAGTTTTCCAGATAGTATTTGGATTAGAACCATGCTGGCGTACCTTTTCTATGACATTCACCATGAAGGAGTGTGTTGATTTTCTTCCTAGAATACTTAACATTGATTTAAAGGAAGTTCGGCCTCCTGCAAAGGGTTGAGAGACACGGTCTGTATCCTTTTTTTGATGCTATTGGTTATCTTTTTATTTGTGTTTGTGCTGCCAATTTTCTAGAAAAAAATTTCAGCCTCCCTCCCACCGCTATATTGGTTTTTTTTAATAGTAAAAAACTAAACTCAAACTTAGCTTAAGGTTGATATCAGAGCATGTGGTAGCTATAGCTCCAGGATTTTTTTCCCCTGTATCTCCATTTTTTACTTTTCTATTACCTTCAAGGTAAAAACAGACAAAAAAAGAGGTCTGGCCTGGCGCTCCCCTTCCAAAACTGGAGCTAATGCCTGGGAAGTAGTTTCTAATGTCAACTGTTATTTCTGGCTGTGGGAGGAATTAGCCCACATGGAGTATGAGATCTTGCGTGGTCCTGATCAGTGGATTACTTTGGCTTCTCCTGCTGAGAGCAGCATGGAATGAATTGGCGAATGCTGAAAAATCAATTCAACCAGCAGCCAAATTACTCTGCACTGTATTGGACTTTGGAACTAAGTCAAAATGCACATGGGAGTCAGTCCTGGACTGGATGTCAAGAAATCGGTGATGTGTCCTCAGGCTCAGATTCTACAGCTGTGGTGGACACTGGTCCAAGGGTGAGTTGAAGAACTGGGATTCGTATATAAGTTCAAGGTGAATTCTGGATGTAGATCTCAAATATCCTCAGTGATGACTGAAAATGCAAGGATCCCAAGAAATGCCTGTGGTCCCTTTTTAGGCTGCCTTGTGTCTGGCGAAAGAGGTCTTGATTTTGCCTGATATAAATCTTTCCTTTCGGAATTCTATTTGTAATCGCAGGATGAGGCTAAGATAGACTGAAAACTTTGACGCTAGAGAAGGATGTGATGGCCTGACTAATCATGCTTTGCTCTTAATATTTCGCCTTGTCAGATAACTTGCTCTTGTGATATTTGCTAGGGCTTCTGCTCTCTTAGCCTTTTTATGGTAAAGAGTGTTCTCTAGTATGTTCTTGGGGTAGGGAAGGGATTGTTAGCAAGAGCTGATTTGATTGACTGCTAGGGAATCCCTTGCCTTTTTTTGTGCTTGTTCATGTTGTGGGAGCAGTTACCAGCCCTAGGGAATTCCCTGCTGCTTACTGAAGATTTCCATTCTTTTACTGGCTGCTACGTGTTTTGAGCTTGTCACAATTTTGAGTGCTCTCAGGCTTGTTAATATTTTCATTTAGAGAGGGAGCTTTTAAGTGAAAGCTTCCTTGGCTGTGTGGACTTCTGATTCTTTTCCCAACTTTCTTCAAGAAAGTTAAGTTTTAAGCTCTCTGATTTCATGAGCCCTTGGTGGCCTTTGTGCCTGGCTGCTTTACTGCGCTAGGACCCCGAGTCACCCACCCCCTGGTCAAAATCAGCAGAACTAGTCGTATACTATCTCACACTCATAAGGCGTGAAGGCTAAGTGATAACTGGTAGTTCATTCAGCGCCTGCCTGTTTTTCTCCCAGAGTTTCGCTTTTATCTGTTCCCCTTTCTACAATAACTTTTCTAGATGCTGTTGGGGCAAACTTGGAAAGGACCCATTTTAAAACGTCTGAAGAGCTATGTACTTGTATGGTCTTCTGTTCACATGAGATGTATTTACTTGCAGCTGCGACGGGATGTGCTGGGTGAGGCTGGAAGGGACGGGCAGCTGAGACCTTGAAAAACAGTGGTAAGGATTATTACACAACTCGATCAAGTCCCTAACTTAATTAGTAAGCTCTATTTTGCTTTGCATTTGGGGGCAAGGAATTTAATGTTGACTCTAAATATCTGTCTTCTCATTCCTTCTGGAATTCCCCCACCTAAGCATAGTGTATTGTACCTTCTTGTGCAGTTTGTCTGTCTTGACTAGACTGTAAGCTCTTTTGAGCAGGGACTGTCTCTTCTGTGTTTTAATGTACAGCGCTGGTAGCGCTGGAGAAATTATAAGTAGTAGTAATAGTAGTGATTGATTGATTGAAAGCTGGAACAGGAGATTTGGACGAGACAGATTTGGTCACAAATTTGGCAGCAAATCTCTAAATTGATTTGTAACGAGAGCCAGGAACTTAATGAATAAGCTTCTCCATCACACGTATTGCTGTGCAATCTTCTTTTCACGCTTCAGCTCAGCAAACGCCAGACGTTGGCAGGGATGTGGGAATTTGGAGGATTCTATTCCTATGTGTCAAGTTCCAAATTTCTGGAGGCAAATTGCAGATGAACTTTCTCCATTTGCCTCCCAAATTGTTCTTATTTTTGGGCTCTGTTTATTGGGTAATTGGGTGAGGCTCACAGTTGCATCCCAGTGGAAGTGATTGCCAGAGGGAGGAAATGGTTAGATGAGAATATGCTACCAACCTTATTTGGGGGGGGGGGAAGAGGGGAAACTACTAACTATACAGTACTGCCATATGGACTGAGGATTAAATCCTAGTCTTAATCCAATCCATTCTCAAAATTTTTGTTTTTCTCATTTTTGTCTTTATGGGGTATACCGTATATTATGCTATCCTGCTGCTCTGCACTCACGTTGTGTCTGTTATTTCTGTTGGTTTTAGTTTGGTTTTGGTTTTGTTTTTTTAAATAAGACAATTGTTCACCTAATGCGATGGCCCAAAGCAAGCACTGTTCATGGATGTCCTTTTCTGATATTTTTCTTAAATCCCAGTTTCTTTACTGGCCTTTTAAAAACAATGACCAAAAAGTGGGGGCAGCACATGGGCCTTTCAACTGCAAAACGGTTGAAAGGCTCATGTGCTACCTCTGCTTTTTTGCTTTTTGTTGTTGTTGTACTACATGTAGATTAAACTCTTGAGTAACTGGCAAAAGGTAAAGTCTGAATGACTGCAACCATGGAGGAGAGTCAAGGGAATGACCAGTGGGCTTAGAACATTTTTCTATGTCTCTGAGCGCTGGCAAGTTCCATCCCTGTTTATGTCACCACTTGTGTGGCTTTAGAGATCCTTGCTGTCCATGGAAAAGTGTCTTCTGCTATATGTTGGGGGGGGAGGGAGGCGGAGGGAATGAGCAGTACCCAGGTTGTAGTTTTAAGCGACTTGTTTGGGTCACAGTGCATGCAGGGGAGCTCTGGGAAAGTCTCACTCTTTGATATGCTGCTAAAATCCAGCAACAGGTTTTCCATCTAGGAATGGAGCTAATATCTCTTAAATCATGCCGCTTTCCAGACAAGTTAATTTGCTCATGAAATTGAACAAACATTTGTTTTTTGTTAAATTGTTTGCTTCTAAGTTAACCACTGATCCCTGGATTCTGTATATGGCATCCAAAGCTTAACTGCTAATTAAGAGCTCATTTATCAATTATTTGGTGCTAACAACCAACTATTGCAGGTAATTGGCACCAATTAGGATTTGTGTGCATAGCTGGCTGCACGCTGTTCTATATAGCTCAGCCCCTAACTCTCATTACACATATCAGAAAAGAGGGTGTGAGCAGGGGTGTGTCAGGGCATTCCTAAAGGTTGTGCATGGAATTACAAAATACTGCCTCACTGCACCCAATTTGGGCATTAACCTTTACACCAGAATTTTTTTTAGCAGACATAAGTGCAGCACCCAAAAGTTAGGCATGGGATCTGTACTAAATGCTATTCTGTATAACGCGCACATCTTTTATTGATGAACCCTTGGATGCTGGGGGAAAAAAATCAGTGCTAAAATTTCAGTGCCATTTAAGGAATTTCCCCCTGAATCTTTTTATTGCTTGCATAGGTGGCCATTGCTTATGAAGTATTACAGCCAAACAGAGAGCATTGACTGGTTTGAAGAGTACAAAGCACGGCACAATGCTGGATTGGAAGCCCAAAGAATCGTGGCTTCGTTCTCCAAACGATTCTTTGCAGAGCACGTAAGGAGGTCTCATAGTTCATCACTAAATAGTATGTCATGAAATTAATGTTTGTTCCAGTGCAAT
Organism: Geotrypetes seraphini; assembly: GCF_902459505.1. Classification (NCBI taxonomy): domain Eukaryota; kingdom Metazoa; phylum Chordata; class Amphibia; order Gymnophiona; family Dermophiidae; genus Geotrypetes; species Geotrypetes seraphini. The sequence goes on along the minus strand of NC_047091.1, from coordinate 188,106,255 downwards.
AGGTGAGACATTCTAGACATATGGGTTATCTCCATATGCAGAAGGAACCCACTCCAGATTTTTTCTGTGACTCTCCTCTACTTCACCGGGAGCTCTAGCACCACCTGCAGTTTTTCCCTTCTGCGCGTGTGCCTGAATGAGTGTTTGTTTTGCTCTCCCTTTTTTCTTATTTTATTTAGTGTTTTCATCCCCTCTTTGGGATTTCTGGTGGTACCAGTTGGCCAGTCTGCATTTGGAGCTCGAGCCGTTCCCACTTTTTCCTCACCTTCTGTTTAGTGGGGGTTCAATTGCATCCTGTTAGGCTTCCTTTAGAAACATAGAAAAAACTTAGAAAAATGACAGAAGATAAGGGCCATAGCCCATCAAGTCTGCCCACTCTGCTGACCCTCCCCCTTAGTCTATTCTCCTAGAGATCCCGCTCCTAATGACCCATCTCCTTAACTCTACCCTCTTAGGGATCCCACATGGGCATCCAATTTACTCTTAAAATCTTGCACGCTGTTGGCCTCGATTACCTTCACAGGCAGCTCGTTCCAATGGTCAATCATTTTCGGTGAAGAAATACTTCCTGGTATCGCCATGAAATTTCCCTCCCCTAAGTTTGAGCGGATGCCCTCTTGTGGCTGAGGGTCCCTTGAGAAAGAAAATATCTTCCTCCACCTCAATACGTCCGGTGATATATTTAAACGTCTCAATCATGTCTCCCCTCTCCCTACGTTCTTCGAAAGAATACAGCCGTAAATTGTTCAGTCTCTCTTCGTATGAGAGATCCTTGAGCCCCGAGACCATCCTAGTGGCCATCCATTGAACCGACTGTACTCTCAGCACATCTTTACGGTTATGTGGCCTCCAGAATTGCACACAGTATTCCAGATGAGGTCTCACCATGGTTCTGTACAATGGCATTATGACTTCAGGAGGCTCAGCAGTGTCTTGCAGGGCGCAGGCTGGGTTTTTGCCTCCATCCGTCTCTTAGCATGTCCGTCAGTCTGTGGGGGTGGTGGTACAGTCAGACACCATGTCTGACTGGCAGCCTGAAGATTAACATTGAAGAGGCATTCCCATTATAAGGCAGTGATTTCTTCTATTCCAACTACTGTGTGAGAGAGAGCTGAGGCAGGCTGCAGCACATTTCCTGCGCAGGTCACAGTGAATAAGGCTGTCACAGCCTGTGAGGTGGATCGGGGGGGGGGGGGGTTGGTGAGAGTTGGATCTGAATTTTGCAGTTTTGAGGGTTTCTGCATGGCCCCCTGTGCTCCCCCACCTGAAAAGTCCTAAAATCACAGGTTTGTTTTACTTTTCTAACTGAAAAAAAATCATGTTCTTGGTGCGAATTGCTTAGTGGCGGTCATCTTGTATTTTTAGCTATCTTTTTTTCAAAAGATTCCTGTCCTCTGAAATCTGCAAATTTTGCCTCAAAACATGTTGGAATGGAGTTCTTGGGATCTCCAATTGTGGATTCTTGCCAGGATTGTGCAAATTTAATGCCTTAGGAGCATCTTTGTGTCACGTGACACATCTGGGAGAGGCAGTAGTGCAAAGCTTAGCCTCGACCCTGACTTAAGCAGGTATTAAAACGCTCAGCTAGCCTTTTGGGGCAGCCTTCCTTCTTTTGGGGGCTTGACATGGTTGAAAGTTCTGTGTGCAAGACTGTGGACCTGCTGCAGCCCAAAAAGCCCAAGACATCCCAGAGTCCGGAAGCCTTTGCAGAATTTATGAAACATTTGTTTCAGAATAGCCATGCTTTCCCTGTGCAGTCCTGCTCTGCCTCAGACTTGTCTTAGCGATTTTGCATCTTTTGGCACGTCCTCTTAAGAACATAAGAAGTTGCCTCCACTGGGTCAGACCAGAGATCCATCGCGCCCAGTGGTCCGCTCCCGCGGCGGCCCATCAGGTCTATGACCTGTGAAGTGGTTCCTGACCATTTCTATAACCTACCTCTACTTCTATCTGTATCCCTCAATCCCCTTATACTTTAGGAACCTATCTAAACCTTCCTTGAACCCCTGTAATGTGCTCTAGCCTATCACAACCTCCGGAAGCGCGTTCCATGTGTCAACCACCCTCTGGGTAAAAAGAACTTCCTAGCATTTGTTCTAAACCTGTCCCCTCTCAGTTTCTCCGAGTGACCCCTTGTACTTGTGGTTCCCCACAGTCTGAAGAATCTATCCCTGTCTACCTTCTTTATGCCCTTCAGGATTTTGAAGGTTTCTATCATGTCTCCTCTAAGTCTCCGCTTTTCCAGGGAGAACAGCCCCAGCATTTTCAACCTGTCAGCGTATGAAAAGTTTTCCATACCTTTTATCAGTTTAGTCGCTCTTCTCTGGACCCCCTCAAGTATTGCCATGTCCTTCTTGAGGTACGGCGACCAGTACTGGACACAGTACTCCAGATGTGGGCGCACCATTGCACGATACAGCAGCATGATAACTCTTCTCAGTTTGCCGCTGACCCTGATCTGGGCAATGCTTATGATGACCCCTTGTTTTCCGGGGATACTCTCCTTGTGGCAGGAGACTTGGAACAGTATGCGGATCTTCGGTGATGTCGGCATTCCATGTCGATCAGGAAGTGTGTTTACCTGTTTTTCAGCCTACTGGTTCTAGGAAACAGGATCGCATTTTGAAGAAGTTAGATGTGCGCAGAGTTCTTCTGCGTTATCTAGAGGTCATGAATATCTGTTTGTGCTGACTCATTCTTCAAAGTGGGGTGCTCCCATTTCTAAGGCCACTATTTCCAGATGGATCTGTAAGGCTATTTCATCAGCCTATGTTTTTTTGCAGTAAACAGTCTTCTGTTTCTGTTGAGGTGCATTATACCTGAAGCATGGTCCTCGTGGGCCAAAGCTAAAACGATCTCCCCTCAGGAGATCTGTAGGGCAGCTACTTGGTCCACTGCACATACTTGCCAAATTTTACAGAGTTGATGTGGTGGCAAGATAGGACTCTGCCTTTGGGTCCTCAGTCAGCCAGCACACACTAGCTTTTTGGGACTGCCTTTGTACATCCCACATGTCTAGAATGACTCGCTTATTGCACTGGAAAAAGAGATTATGTCTTTACCTTGATAATATATTTTCCAGTAGATAGGTGAGATATTCTAGGCTCCTGCCCTGTCCTTCCTGCGCCTGCCTTCTGTCTCATCCTGTTTATGCTTCTCCAAGTTGATTCTTGGATATCAGTCAGCCCTTTGGGCTGGGAAGAATTCTGTATATATGTTCTTATTGTATGCTGGGGTCTTTTCCTGAGCTCCTTTGATGCATTTGTTCACTGTTTGTTTTTTGAGTTTTGCATGTTGCTTCTATGAGCAGAACAGTTGTTTCTTGGTGATTTTCCCATTGGTGTCCCTATTTCATTATTCTTTGTTGGGGCTCTTGGTGCTTGGGTACTAACTGCAGGTGGTGCTAGAGGAGAGTCACAGAAAAAAATCTTCAGTGGATTCCTTCTGCATATGGCACACAACCATTGGGAGATAACCATATGTCTAGAACGTCTTGCCCATCTACTGGAAAATATATTATCAAGGTAAGGACATAATCTTTTTTTCATGATGCTAGCAGGCAACTCTGAGAAGAACATGAATAAAATTTGTACTAGTCATGCTAAAGAAAAGGAAATAAATGCAAAATCTGATCAACAGGTACAGAGAAGCTTAGAAAATGACAGCAAATGAGGACCATAACGGACTATGAGATCTGCCTGACTGTTTAGTTTTGCAATTCCTTTCACTCTCTTAGAGATTTTCTATTCTTACTACTATTGTAGGCGTAAAAGGTAGACTTGCGAGTCATCAGCATAGAGGTGGTACTTGAAGCCATGGGACGAGGGTACCAAGGGAAGAAGAGCCCTGAGGTATGCCAACTGGTGGTGGAAGATCCTCCAGGGCTTGCGCTAAAAGTGCAACAGGAAAGATAGGCAGGAAACCATGAGATAACAGAGCCCTGAAACACAAATGAGGATAGCTTATCAGTGAGTAGGCAGTGATCTACATTGTCAAAGGCTTCAGATAGATCAAGGAGGATGCGGACATAGGCCTTTGGATTTGGCAGGAGGATGTCATTGTCCCTTGCAAGGACATTTTCTATAGAATGAAGAGGGCGAAAGCCCAATTGAAGTGGATTGAGGATAGCTTGAGACGAAAGAAAGTCAAGACAACGACTTTGGGTAAGAATGGGAGGAAGGAAATGGGATAATTTAAGGGGCAAGTAGGGTCCAGCGAGGGTTTTTTAACAAGTTGTAAGAACTACACAGACAGCTTGTTAGCCCTAGGCTGTAGAAATGAAGTTTCTGCATGTGGAAGTGATGGAAAAGAAATGAAGCCACCCTTCCCCAAATGGGAAAGCAATTCCAATAGCTGCATTGTACAAACATAGAAACATGATGGCAGACAAAGGCCAAATGTCCAATCCAGTCTGCCCATCCACAACATCCACTATCTCTATGGAAACATGATGACAGATAAAATACTAACTTGCTTTAACATGGCAATTACTGAATTGTTTTAAACAGATATCCTCTCCTGATCACTCACACACAGAGCAAGCACACACACACACATGTAGAAAGGCGGTAAAGAATTCCATGAGCTATTCTTTGCATGTTTTCCCTACTTGTTTCATACAAAGAAGCATACTGGAGCGGGGCAGTCACAGAAGTTTTCAGGGGGTGGACTCAGGATAGCTAGTTTGCTATTGAGAGAGATATGAGGGTAGCCCAGTGTTAAACCTGGGATTGGTACTTGCCAGATACTTGTGACAATGGGAAGTTTCAAATTTTATTAAAATTTGATATTCCACTTATCAAGCTTCTAAGCGATATACATAAATATAAAATTGGGGATACATGGATTTTGAGGAGGAGGATAGATAGCTCATTTGTTTGAGCCAGTGTGGCTATTTTGAATGTTAGAGAGGAGGACATGGCACAATTCTTGGGATAACCACATAGGGGAAATAATGTATATACTCGAATATAAACTGAGATTTTTGGACCAAAAAATTGGCCCAAAAATGGGGGTCTTGGTTTATATTTGGGTCAGTGCTGACCCCCCCCCCCCCCCAAACTGTTGCAGACCACTTCCAGGCCTGCTGTGAGACCTGGTGGTCCAGCGGTGGCTGGGACAGAAGGGATTCCTCCCACCTCCTGTCCAAGGCTATTCTAATAATTTTTTTTACCTGCCTCTCTCATGTACCTTTAGTATCCTTGGTGGTCCAGCAGTGAATCATGGCAGGAGCAACCTTCCTTCATTCCTGCCTGTGCAGAGCCGCTAGCTGATTGGCTGCCATGAGTTCTCATGACAAATTTCTGAGGAATATGGGATGGACCGAGGGTTCCTAGTTAAGGAGAGCAAGAGGAAAGCCAAAATCAATATGGAGTTTGTGATACTACATCATGAATGAAATTGGACAGATTAGATGAATATTAATGTCCTTATTTGCCATCATATTGTTTCTGTGATTGCTTTTGTAACCCATTGTCTCTTGGCCAGGTTCCCTGTGATGGCTTCAGTGACGTTGAGACTCTCAGGTGCTCGGGACGTTTCTTTGAAGATGAGCTGATGTCAATCCTGAATATGGATGGAAGGTGAGTTAGACAACGGGCTTGATATATATCACTCAAGCTCTGGGGCCAGTGAAAATGCGGTTATAAAGTAACAGCTTCATAGTTATAATTTAAATGTATAGAGCACTTGTTAGCAAATCTCAGTCTTCTTTAGAGTTATAAGAATATCAATTTCATATCCTTTCTAGAAATGGCGATATTAAATGGATCAGATATAGAAACCTCGACAAACCGAAGAGTTGTCAATCTTTATAGTGAAGATGGCACTCTATAGGTTTCTCTTTTGGTCTAACCCATTCTACTCCATAGAGGTCCTTTTGTTGCTGATGTCATCTTATTCTCCATATATATAGAGCGCGTTGTTCACGCCGGGCACCTTAGCGTTTCATTGAATAGACACCATTGTCGACTTTACCACAAACACCAGTACTGCTTTCATTAAATTTGTGAAGCAGCCTTCATTGTGAACTTTTGGAGCGTTTTGTTCATAGACACCATTTTTGTACACATGAAAAGTATGAATCTGTTTCGTCCTCTGAAGAAGGATCGAAACGGAGCTCTGTTGGACTGTCACTATGATTCCTCTTTGATTCAAATAAGTTTTGCTTTTTATTTTTCTTTGATTGTGATTTTTTGAAATGTTTGGTCACCTTATAATTTTTCAAGCAGGGCTGGCACATAGACTGTTTGTATATTATTGATGGAGTGGACCTATCTCAAAAAGAGTACTTAATATACATTTGGATACATTCAGTGGCATTTTGATGTTTGGTTTGCATTAAATCACAAGAGACATGATGTATAGAGCAGACTCATTTAGGCACGAGCTTCATCAGTGCCACATTTGAGATACCATCTTGAGTTTAACTGCTTTGGAACCTAGAGCAGTCCCCCAGCACTGAAGTCTGTCCAACCAATTTTATACCCTGAAGTTTTCATGCATGTGCCCACAGAGAGATTAGCCCACAGGGAACATTCCTTTAAGAATTCTTATAAATATATATTTTTTCTGCCTGCTTTTTTTTTTCTTTTGCATTGTTTCGTTTCCTGGCAGTTTATTGGGTTTTGTTTTGTTTTTTAATTTACGTCTTATTCTCCAGACATAATTCTTCTCTTTCTAACTTAGTCATCTGTATTTAGTTCTTTTTTTAACTGACACTTTATTAATACAATTGAGAAACACAGTAATACTACCTTTGTGACTGTGTGTCATGGGGTTGTAAGTGATGAGTAGTCCTGTTATTAAACAGGTTTTATTGAACAACAGGAAGTTTTAGGCTGGACAGAAAACTACCAAACTGAAATTGAATAAAAAGGATAACTAGAAATAAGTTGATTCCATTGTATGAGGTATTAAGGATGCAGAAAACTTGCAGGAGATAGTAAGTAAGATGTGAAGTTTTGCATGTTAGTGATAGTAAGTTTTGCATGTTCTGAACTGAGAAAAGCTGAAGATATTTGATCAAAACTTGGATAGTCTAAGTACAAGCTGCCTTCTGTTATGTCTTTTCCGGATTCCATATTCTAGGTGTTCAATCCCAACCCGCAATCTGGGAGTTGCAGAAATCCAACACTTTTCTGAGCACATGCTCCACCCCCTTAGACTGAGAGCTAGAGAACATATCCAGTTACAATTTCGTCAAGCAATCTGTGCAGAAGTCTTTTGCAGTGGCTCTGCTTCTTTTTCTTGTTTTTTTCATTTAGTTTGTTTTCACAGTGGCTTCAGTGCCTTGAGACCCCTTCCCATTGGTCCCCTGTCGGAGGAAAGGGCGCAGTCCTGCAGTGCCAGACTATCACAGAAAAAACTCTATGGATCTATAGAGCCAGCCTACTGTGTGCCACCCTTCATAAACTCAGGGTCCTTTCCCTTGGGAGTTTGTTTGCCTACTGACCTTGTCATGGGTTTTAAGCGCAGGCTGTATGCGACTGGAGTGAAATCCACCTGGGTTTCAAGTTGCAGGCTGCCTTTCCTGCCCCCGACTGCGTGGCGAGGATCCATACGAACATAAGAATTGCCGCTGTTGGGTCAGACCAGTGGGGTCATCGTGCCCAGCCGTCCGCTTACGCGGCAGCCCCCAGGTCAAAGACCAGTGCTCTAAATGAGTCCAGCCTCACCTGCGTACGTTCCAGTTTAGCAGGAACTTGTCCAACTTCATCTTAATCCCTGGAGGGTGTTTTCCCCTATAACAGACTCCGGAAGACCGTTCCAGTTTCTACCACTCTCTGGGTGAAGAAGAACTTCCTTATGTATGTACGGAATCTATCCCTTTTCAACTTTAGAGAGCGCCCTCTTGTTCTCTCTACCTTGGAGAGGGTGAACAATCTGTCTTTATCAAGTTTCAAGTTTATTAAAAAAAATTTTTAACCACTTAATCAAATTTCTAAGCGGTGTACAATATAAAATTTACATAAAAACAGATTCAATGCAACTAAAATTCAATGCAAAGAAATGCAGAGTAATGCATTTGGGGATTAATAATAGGAAGGAACCGTTTATGCTGGGAGGAGAGAAGCTGATATGCACGGACGGGGAGAGGGACCTTGGGGTGATAGTGTCCGAAGATCTAAAGGTAAAAAAACAGTGTGACAAGGCAGTGGCTGCTGCCAGAAGGATGCTGGGCTGTATAAAGAGAGGCTTAGTCAGTAGAAGGAAGAAGGTGTTGATGCCCCTGTACAGGTCATTGGTAAGGCCCCACTTGGAGTATTGTGTTCAATTTTGGAGACCGTATCTGGCGAAGGACGTAAGAAGACTTGAGGCGGTCCAGAGGAGGGCGACGAAAATGATAGGAGGCTTGCGCCAGAAGACGTATGAGGAGAGACTGGAAGCCCTGAATATGTATACCCTAGAGCAGGGGTCTCAAAGTCCCTCCTTGAGGGCCGCAATCCAGTCGGGTTTTCAGGATTTCCCCAACGAATATGCATGAGATCTATATGCATGCACTGCTTTCAATACATATTCGTTGGGGAAATCCTGAAAACCCGACTGGATTGCGGCCCTCAAGGAGGGACTTTGAGATCCCTGCCCTAGAGGAAAAGAGAGACAGGGGAGATATGATTCAGACGTTCAAATACTTGAAGGGTATTAACGTAGAACAAAATCTTTTTCAGAGAAAGGAAAATGATAAAACCAGAGGACATAATTTGAGGCTCAGGGGTGGTAGATTCAAAGGCAATGTTAGGAAATTCTACTTTACGGAGAGGGTGATGGATGCCTGGAATGCGCTCCCGAGAGAGGTGGTGGAGAGTAAAACTGTGACTGAGTTCAAAGAAGCGTGGGATGAACACAAAGGATCTAGAATCAGAAAATAATATTAAATATTGAACTAAGGCCAGTATTGGGCAGACTTGCATGGTCTGTGTCTGTATATGGCCGTTTGGTGGAGGATGGGCAGGGGAGGGCTTCAATGGCTGGGAGGGTGTAGATGGGTGTAGATGGGTCTTAACAGAGATTTCGGCAGTTGGAATCCAAGCACAGTACTGGGTAAAGCTAAGAAGAAAAAATTAAAAAATTTAAATTGAATCAGATTGGGCAGACTGGATGGACCATTCGGGTCTTTATCTGCCGTCATCTACTATGTTACTATGTAGATTAAAAATCAGGGGTACTAGATAAAACCAAAACATCTTAATAAAACACATAATAAGACAAATGGACTTACTTCAAACAATAGGAAAGAAAGGGAAGAACTACAATTGTAAAAGAGAAAGCGAAACGAAAAAGGAAAATACAATAGGTTAGGGTAAAAAGCGGTAAAATTTGTTTGTTTGGGGGTTTTTTGTCCTTAAGAGGACAGTTATTGTCCAAAGGCATTCTGGAACAAAAATGTTTTTAATTTGGATTTGAATTGTTTTATTTCAGATTCACTGCGCAAGTCTGCTTAGTCTATTCCCTTCAGTATTTTGAATGTTTTAATCATGTCCCCTCTCAGTCTCCTCTTTTCAAGGGAGAAGATGTCCAGTTTCCAATCTCTCATTGTACGGCAACTCCTTCAGCCCCTTAACCATTTTAGTCGCTCTTCTCTGGACCCTTTCGAGTAGTACCGTGTCCTTCTTCATGTATGGCGACCAGTGCTGGACGCAGTACTCCAGGTGAGGGCACACCATGTCCCGGTACCGCGACATGATAACCTTCTCCAATCTTTTCTTGATCCCCTTCTTTATCATTCCTAGCATTCTGTTTGCCCTTTTCGCCGCCGCCACACATTGCGCAGACGGCTTCATCGACTTGTCGATCAGAACTCCCAAGTCTCTTTCCTGGGAGGTGACTCCCAAGTACTACCCTGGACATCCTGTATTCGTGCATGAGATTTTTGTTACCAACATGCATCACTTTACACTTATCCACGTTGAACCTCATTTGCCATGTCGATGCCCATTTCTCGAGCTTGATTATGTCACGTTGCAGATCTTCGCAATCCCCCTGTGTCTTCATTACTCTGAAGATTTCTCTTACTGCCGATGTTGCTGGGGATTTCCTTACCACTGCTGCCGGCTTGCCTGCTTTAATGGCTGGGTCAGTTTAGGCTTCCCAGCTGCTACAGGCCACGGAGGAGTCGTTTTTGGCAGGATTTTCTCCGTTTTAGGCGGGAAGCACTTCCATTTTGTATGCAGCTTCAGGTGATCTTCCCCCTGTATTGGAGAGACAGGCAGGTTTTTGTTGGGTCCTCTTCTTTGGCAGTGAGTCCCATTGGGCCGCCAAGGGGTTTTTCCACTGATTATGTTTTTGCCTTGTGTGAGGTTTATTTTCAAGCGGCCGGGGGTCCTGTGTCCGCCCTGGGGATCTCGGGGGGAGGGGGGTGTCCCTTTGCGCCTTCTTCGGTTCGGCCCCCCTCAATTCCAGTCTCATTCCCATCTACTACTCTCTCGTCCAAGCGACCGCAGGTCTCTTGGTGTATGAGGAGCAGTTTTCTTTGGATGAGGACAGATGCCGATAGCGGTGGTTTTGCGGTGCCATCTTCCGGTGAGGATGCATCCGTGGTGTGCAATTTTTCAGCGGGGCGAGCTCTAGGACCTGATTCTTCAGGTCTCTTCGGTGTTTCGTTTTGGGCAAGATGTGAAGGGATCCTCTGCTTAGGGGGATCCGCTCTGCATCCCGCTCTTTTCCTATGCATCAGGATATTCGGGATATTGTTCTGGTGCAGTGGAAAATGCCAGAGGTGCCTTTTTGTTTTACGCACTCCATGGCTCTTCTGTATCCCATTCCAGAAGCTTAAATGGGAGCTACACACATGCATTAGAGGCTGAACAAATTTTAGTTTCAGTTGCAGTGCTGAAACTGGCCCAGAATCCTTTTTTGCCTGGTTTCGGTTTTGGCACAAAGACTATGGCCTTGATTTAAGTTTGCTAACTCACAAAAATATTGTGAGACTAACCATGTGTTCAAAAAACAGCCTAAAGTTCAAAAAGCTATAAACGCACAAAATATATGCAATGATATTTTGCCTATCACAGAGGAAAAGAGGAAATAAGAGGTTACCACCACATTTGTGAAAATAGATCAATAAAATGAACACAATAAAAGAAAAAACAATTAATAAATAATTAAAATATTAGGTGCAGAGAAAAATGCATAAAAATATAAACAAAAGAGCAAAGTTTTTTATGACCAAGAGCCAGCAGGGTGTTTTCCTCTGTGATAGGCAAAATATCATTGCATATATTTTGTGTGTTTGTAGTTTTTTATCCTTTGATTTCAGTTTGGCCCTAACTAACCTTGTTTTTTTCAGTGGAACTGAAAATTACATTACATTACATTACATTACGGATTTCTATTCCACCTATACCTTGCAGTTCAAGGCGGATTACAAAAGATTTGACTGGACATTTCCAGTGATGATCACATTACAAAGGATTTTACTGGACATTTTCCAGTGAGGATACAATTTTTTATTTTTTTTCTTGGGGATCTTATGGGTTGGATAGAAAACTGACAGTGCCTAGCTGTGTGATTTTAGCAAATGGAATACAGTTAGAGTAGGCAAGATTACAATCTTTTTATGGTCTGTTTACTTGAAGGGTGATTAGGTGTGATATTTGGGGGAGGATTATCTGGTGGTAGATGAGTTCAGTCGAGGTAGGTGAATTATCTGGAGGTAGGTGAACTTAGCTGGAGGTAGGTGAAGTGGTTTAAGGTTTTTGGATGAATTTTTTAAAAAGCAGGGTTTTGATTTCTTTACGGAATGTTTTGAAGTCGTCCGATGTTGTCAGCAGGTTGGAGATGGAATGGTTGAGTTTTGCTGCTTGTGTTGCCAGAAGGTTGTCAAACATTTTCTTGCGTTGTGTGCCTTTGAGTGGAGGGAAGGCAAAAGGATTTGGGGTTCTTCTTTGTCTTGTGGTGGAGATCTGGTTTAAGCGGTTGTTTAGGTAGGATGGGGAAGAGCCTTGTACTGCTTTGAATAATAGGCAGTGGAATTTGAATTGAATTCGTGCTTGTATGGGTAGCCAGTGGGAGTCTAAGAAGGCGGTTGTTATGTGATCATATTTTCTAAGTGAGTAGATCAGTCTGAGGGCGGTGTTTTGTATGGTCTGGAGTTGCTTTATCATAATGGCTGGACAAGGAAGATATAGGGAGTTGCAATAGTCCAGCAGACCTAAGACTAGGGATTGTACGACTAGTCTGAATTGTGTTTGGTTGAAGAATTTTCAGATTTTGCGTAGGTTTCTCATGATTAGGAAAGCTTTCTGGGTCGTCTTGTTGATTTGGGACTGCAAACATCTGTCTATGGTGACTCCTAGTAGTTTTAGTTCGGGTTGTATTGGGTATTTGGTATTTTTGATTATCAGTTCTGTGATGGTAGGAGATTTGGCTTTTTCGAGCAGGAGGAATTTTGTTTTTTCTGAGTTTAGTTTTAGTTTATGATCCATCATCCATTTTTCTACTGTATCTAGGGTTGTTTCCAGCTTTGCGGTGGTGGTGGGCTCTGAAGGGTCGAAGGGGAGGAGTATGGTGATGTCATCTGCGTAGCTAAAGGATGTGACATTTAGGTTATCTAAGGTGGCTCCTAGGGAGGAGATAAAGAGGTTGAAGAGTGTAGGTGAGAGAGGTGATCCTTGTGGAACTCCGCAGGGATTTGCCCATGGCTCTGATTTGATGTCATTGTATTTTACCCTATAGGTTCTTGATTTGAGGAACCCTTGAAACCAATTGTAAACTTTGCCAGAGATCCCTATGGCGTCGAGTATCTGTAGTAATATGGTGTGGTCAACTAGGTCAAATGCAGCAGAGAGGTCAAGTTGTATTAGTATCATCTTTTTTCCTTTACTGATGTGTTGCCGGGCTGTATCTAGAAGAGAGACAAGTAGTGTTTCTGTACTATGGTTGGTTCGAAATCCTGATTGTGAGGGGTGGAGTAGGTTATGTTTTTCCAGGTAGTTTGTGAGGTATTGTGTGACTAGGCCTTCTATTATTTTGACGTATATTGGAATTGAAGCGATAGGTCTGTAGTTGGAGGGGCTATCTATTGGGCCTTTGTGATCTTTCATGATTGGGGTGATTAAGATCTCTCCTAGGTCCTGTGGGAATTGGCCTTCTGTTAGTGTGGTTTGAATCCATAACATAAAGTTGGTTTTGAATGTGGTGGAGGCGTTTGATAACAGGTAGGTGGGGCAATTATTTAGTTCGCTGGAGGCATGGCTGTATTTGTTGTAGAGTCGGTTCATATCCGACCAAAGTAGGATTGGGAAGTTGGACCAGCTTCTGTCTGCTACGATGGCTTCGCCTGTTATTGGGTTTGTTGTTATCTTTTCGAGATGGGTGGGTGTATCGATGAATGCGGTTCTGATATTAGTGATTTTGTTTTTGAAATGGTCTGCTAGTTGGATGGCTGTCAGTGGGTGGATACCTTGAGTGGCAAGATAAGGTTTAGTATCAGTGAGGTTCTTTACTAGGTTGAATAGCTTTTTTGTGTCTGGGATTTTTGTGCCTATCATTTTGGAGTAGTAGGCTTTCCGTTTTTCCTTGAGTTTGGTTTTATATTGGTTAATTTGATTTCTCCATGCTGTTTTAGTGTGTTTTAAGCTCTTATTTTTTTTCCAGTCTCTCTCTAGTTGTCTGCAGAGCTTTTTTGATTGGAGGAGTTCGGAGTCGAACCATTTATCAGAAGGTCTACATATTTTAAATTTTAATTTTTCTGGGGCTAGTTCATTCAGGATGGTTTCGCTTATGGTTCGCCATTGGGATATGAATTCGTTGGGGGCTGTGTTGGTGATGGAGTGGTCTGCTTTGTCCCAGAATGTGGGGGGTTCGATTTTTTGGCGTGTTTTGAAGGAGGTTTTTTTTGGCGGTTGTTTGTTGATGCTTTGAGGCCAGTTGATGTTAAATGTGTGCTTTGTCCTGTATATGTCCCTCTCCCTCTCCCCTCCTCTCTAAATAGGAGTTGACTTCCCCTTCCTCTTCCTGTAGTGACCCTTTTCAGGCCTGTCTTCCGATCCCTGTTATTCTAGGGTTGTAGTTAGGCAGGAATGATCCCTAGTCACTCTTGTGCATGCTGGCTCTGCTCTCAAAATGGCTGCCATTACCTCTAAGAACATAAGAATAGCCTTACTGGGTCAAACCAATGGTCTTTCAAGCTCTGACAGTCCCCCAGTGGGCCTTATGATTCACATTCACCCAGCCAGTGTAAGTTTTTAGTTTTAGTTTCTGCTGAAACCAGGCAATAACTTTCAGCTGCAGTTTCAGTTTTGGTTGAATGTGGTTAGATAGTTTCTGGCCAAAACTGAAAAAAAAGTAGTTTTGGTTGGCCTGAAGTATGCAGCTGCACCGAAGCTTGTAGGTGCCACTTATCCCAGCATTTTCACATTATAGAATTGACCTTTTGATCCAGGGGAGCAGATAGATGACAGCTATGTCCTTTTCATTGTTGGTGAATAATAGAGAATAACCTCCTTACTTTCAAGGTCTGTCTTCGTACATCACCTTCAGATCTGCAAGCATGTGCAAGTAGCACCTCTTCTAAACTGATGTTTATAAAGTGTTGTTGGCTAGGCTGGGAGACTTGAACAGTGGGGCCAAAAGAATGACCAGAATGGGCTTCCTCTCCCAATATGACTGGGCAAAAGAGTCCATTCTGTGAATTCAAATCAACAGACATGGGAAAAAGTCTTGCACTAATCAAATTCATGTTTATTAATGCCTTTCATGTCTGGGGAGAGCCATACACGTTATCAAATGTTCTGATTTTTTATACCTAATCTGATATCATTGTAATAATTACCATACTTTAGAATACAATGACACAGTTGATCACATGACTTCCTTCCCAGGAATACATCACGTCACTTTACATTTAAATCCTAAATTTGCCAATGTTAAGCCCAATTTTTAAACCCAGCAGGTGGCAGTGTTTCACTTTTATTATCCTTATGACTTCTTTATAAACTTTTCTAATTAGCTTTTGTGTTTTAATCTGTGAGGACCAGAATTCTTTTTAAGGCCTGCATCCTGTTCTTCTGCTACCCTAAAATGGGATCTTCCTGATTGTTCTTAACCTAAGCTTTCCCTTTGTTTTAACTTTGTACATATCAGCATGTTTTTTCCTTCCCTAACTCTGGGCTATTTTCTTTCTTTCTGAGAACTGCAGCTTACAAAACTTTATTATTTTTATTCAGTTTGATTCTATTATAGCCAATTTAAAATAACCTTTTGTAGACAGTTCCACATTTCACCTCATTTACCCCAAAGTTAATCTCCTTCTGTCACCTTGCATGCTTTTATTTCCAGTTTTAATGATTAATTGCAGCTGGGCATGCCCATAGGCCCTGATTCTGTATAGGACGCCCGGGAGAGGTGTCCTATTCAGAATCGGGCCTACACTAAACCCCGATTCTGTAACCGGCGTCCATGTTACAGACGCTGGTTAGAGAATCGGGTTAGATTAGACACGGCCCGCTACACTTATCGCGGCAAGGGATCTCTCTGCCGCTATAAATATAGCGGGCCACGGCCCCCTGTCCGATTGCAGGCAGGAGGATGCCCAAAATCTCATGCCGAAAGATGCTCCCTCCCCGACACTACCGACTGCCCCCCCCCCCGACACTACCGACCGCCCCCCCCCCCCCGACATTACCGATCTCCCTCCCACCCCAACACTACCGATCTGGCAGGAGGATGCCCAACCCTCCTGCCAGAAGATGCCCCCCCCCCCCAACACTACCGATCGCTGGCAGGAGGGTGCCCAAACCCTTCTGCCAGAAGATGCCCCCCCCCCCCGACAATATCGATCACTGGCAGGAGGGTGCCCAATCCCTCCTGCCCGAAGACGCACCCTCCCCCCCCCCGCGCTAACAGCCCCCAAACCTCCACCCCACCAAACTAACCTTTCTTTTTGGCCAGACGGGTCTTGCCCGTCCAGCCGGCAGGCCCACCTCGTCGAAATGAGGCGGGCCCACCCCTTCCCGGCCCATCCCGCCGAAGCCTAAGGCCTGATTGGCCCAGGCTCTAGGCGCCTGGGCCAATCAAGCCTTAGACTTAATGGGGATCGGACCCGCTATGCCTAAGGCTTGATTGGTCCAGGCTTCTAGAGCCTGGGCCAATCAGGCCTTAGGCTTCGGCGGGAAGGGGCGGGCCCGCCTCATTTCAACGAAGCGGGCCTGCCGGCTGGACGGGCAAGACCCGTCTGGCCAAAAGGAAAGGTTAGTTTGGTGGGGTGGAGGTTTGGGGGCTGTTAGCGCAGGGGGGGAGGGTGCGTCTTCGGACAGGAGGGTTTGGGCACCCTCCTGCCAGATCGGTAGTGTCGGGGTGGGAGGGAGATCGGTAATGTCGGGGGGGAAGGCGGTCGGTAGTGTCGGGAGGGGGGGCATCTTCTGGCAGGAGGGTTTGGGCACCCTCCTGCCAGCGATCGGACAGGCGGCCGCGGCCTATACTTATAGCGGCAGAGAGATCCCTTGCCGCAATAAGTATAGCGGCCACGTCTACTCACAATGTAGACCAGCATTTTGTTGGCTTACATTGTAAGCGTCTCTTCCTCTACTAGGGAGACGCGTAGGGCCGCCTAGGTTCGCCTAAGGCCCGCCTAAGGCTCTTAGGCGAGCTTAGGCGTCTTGCGAGCCTCCCTAGGCTCCCGGAGGCGCCTTCAATATAGGCGGCCTGTCTGGGGAGCATTTTTTTAAAAACTGTGCATCCCGATTGGCTGATTAGACAGCTGTAGGACGCCTACAGCTGCCTAAAATCCGGACGCACTTTGTAGAATCAGGGCCATAGTGTCTACATATATTCAATAATGTAAATCAGACTTTTTAATATATATAATCTTTCTCAGTTGGTTTCATTTGTCTGTTTAAAATGTCATTTTTCAGGAAGGGTTTGACCTTGAAGTATTACGCAAAGAAAATTCTGTATTTCATCCGTCAGCAAAACATTTTGAGGAGTCTGAAAAAGTTTCTTGAGCAGCCTGTGGAACAGCAGTCATTTCTGGAAGGTGAATGAGAGTCCTGAGAGATATACAGTATGCCACCTGCAAAGCTTAGTTCCCTCAAAACCTGTATATTAGGGTTTGAGAGAGCTAAACTGCACTGTGCTGGCTAGTTGCATCTTCTTTATGAGATTCTCTGAAATGTGCCATTAATGAATTTAGACTGGGGGGGGATCTGGAGAAAATGTATAAGAATGGTATTTATTTGCATATTCCTGTATGTTCTGCACTGTGCGAGGAAATTATTTGACATTGGTCCCTTCCCCAAATATAAGAACATAAGCAGTGTCTCCGCTGGCTCAGACCTGAGGTCCATTGTGCCCAGCAGTCCGCTCATGCAGCAGCCCAACAGGGTCCAGGACCTGTACAGTAATCCTCTATCTATACCCCTCTATCCTTTCTTGAACCCCAATACTGTACTCTGTCCTATCACGTCCTCTGGAAGCGCATTCCAGGTGTCCATCACCTGCTGGGTGAAGAAGAACTTCCTAGCATTGGTTTTGAATCTCCCCTTTCAACTTTTCTGAATGCCCTCTCGTTCTTGTAGTTTTCGAAAGTTTGAAGAATCTATCCCTCTCTGCCCTTCATGATCTAGTAAGTCTCTATTATATCCCCTCTAATTCTTCTCTTCTCCAGGGAAAAGAGCCCCAGTTTCTCCAGTCTCTCAGTGTATGAAAGGTTTTCCATACCTTTTATCAAATGTGTCGCTCTCCTCTGAACCCTCTCGAGTATCGCCATATTCTTTTTAAGGTACGGCAACCAATATTGGACGCAGTACTCCAGATGCGGATGCACCATCACCCGATACAACGGTCAGCATTTTCTTAAACACTGACTATTATCAGCTGAATTAGACCTGACCATTTAGTGCCGGCCTGTATTCAGGTGCTGACACCTACCCCTGGATTCTATAAACAGTGCGCAAAATATGAACTATCCTGAGATGCACACACAACTAATTAACGAAGTCATTAATATTAAAATGATAGTAAAATGGGCTTGTCAATATTTAAAGGCGCACTCCAGGATGCACTATCATTGCTGGGTGATTCCCTATCCTCGTTGTGCCACATTTTCGGGCAAAATTTTCCGACAGGATCTGATCTCTCATAGCCTTAGTTTCCAGTCAGTGCCTGAGCGCTGATTGGCATAGACACAGGAAAGTAAGGCTTGAAAAGCTCAGACTCCCCAACCCCATCCCACACACACACAAATTAAAAAGTCCCCGTCCCCCCAACAACCCACTGACACCCCTGTCAGGAGGGATGCCCAATCCCACCGCTGGTGATCCCCAACAACCCCGACACCCCCAGCAGGAGGGATGCCCACTCCTACCACCAACACCCCCCATACTTTTCTGACGAAGGCCAGCTGGAGAGATGCCTACTCCCTCTAGTCGGGAGGCCTGACTCTACAAAATAGCAGACCCTCTCCTTCCTGGTGCATCCTACACCGTAACCTCTCACACAGATTAAGGAGAACCCAGAGCCTATTCACTCACCCCCCTCTCAAAGGAACACGACGAAAGAAACTATATGACAGCCTTTTAGCGACACAGGCAGCAAAGATCGATACTACCATCACCAATCTACTGACCAAATCAATAGACATTAAAGCATTCCGAAAAGAAATCAAAACTCATCTCTTCAAAAAACACTTCCCATCATCATAACCTCACAAAAGTATTAGAAAATACTCTCATGACTACCCAAACACCACCACCAGCAACACCCGAATCCGGACAGTATTATCTCTACTCGTCTAAACAACAGAATCCGGACAATATTATCTCTATTCGCCTAAACAACCTATCATTATCTACTATCTACTACCAATTTATCCTGGAAAAGTCCAGACTAATAATTGTAACTGGATACCTTCTTGATTATATGTACTGCAATGCTACTGGAAATGTCCAGTCTTCTAACTTGTAATCCGCTTAGAACCGCAAGGCACAAGCGGAATAGAAATCACTAATGTAATGTAATGTAATGTAATCCTGGGATGCACCGGTGAAGGGCCTAAGACTCTGGCCCAGGCACCTAAGGCCCCTCCCACAGGGGGAAGGCCCACCATTTTGAAGAGGCGGACTTGCTGGACAGAGGGAGTAGGCATCCCACCAGCTGGCCCTTATTGGAGAGGTATATGGGGATGTCGGTGGGTGGGGGGACATTGGAGGGAAGGCTTGTGGGCCGACAGCGTGCAATTGCTGCATGCGCCTGGCCCATCCCTTCCCTTCCTGTAGTTGCGGCACTAGCAGGGCTGTAATTAAATGTAGCGGGTGAGCGGCAGCGGTCAGCCCGCGTACCCCTTGGGATACGCATACCACGCATTGAAAAACCCTGTTTTAGATCATGTTAATTTTATTATGAGTGTTATTGCTGTACTCTGTTTAGAACTTGCTGTGATAATGCGAAACATAAATTTGCTTAAAATAAAGGGATGGGAGAGAATAGAATTGTTTAGATTGAATTATAAGTATAGTTTCCATTCTGTTTTATAGGTGCTGTTTTAATTGACCAATATTGCAATCCCCTGTCTGACATATGTCTAGAGAGTGTCCAGACACAGATTGGAGACATCTTGGATAAAGTTAAAAAAGTTCTACAGGTGAAAAACTGCAGGCATCCCAGTTTGTCTTCGAAAGCAGGTATGGAAGCCAATCGGCACCTGTCCTTGCAGCATGCTCTTTCCTAAAAGCAGGATACTTTCAGCAGAGCACACTGACAATGTGAATGGACTGAATATCATGTTTGTTTATTTATTAAAAAATTTATAAACCACCTACAACTATGCAGTTTCCATAGCACATACATAAAATTTTGTTTCCCTACAATTATCACCTATAACATGGACATGTCTAAACAACATCATTAATCGTCCCTGTTATAAACGAGGATAGAGCGCAAGTTCAATCAATTCAGAAATACAAACAAGCTTTAAATCCTACATTGCTGTCAAAGTTCTAAAATGTGATTATTAACTATGATGTATTTATTTCATATTATGTCATTATTGTTCACAACACTATCCAAGGTCAATATACACATACCAATGCTAGGACACAATGAAGGATTACGTCACAGAGTGGAAATAGATGATTGTTTCATGCTCCAATGCACAGATTTATGGTTCAACAATTTTTATTGAAAACTGCTCCATGAGACCAACAAATACAAAAGCAAGGCAATAAGTAGAAAACAATGCCAGGTCAATACATTGACTAATTGAATTCTAGAAATACAGACAGGATATCAAATAGGGCCCTTGCTAAGAATGACAAAGATACCCAAGGATGCAGTAGCATTAGTTTATGACAAAAATCCCAAGCCCACCTCTCTACATACCCAACAAACAATCCCCAACAATAATCATCTCCAAAGCACCAACCCCCACCCACCCCACAACCCCCTGCCCAAGATATAAAAACCTAAAGTTGTGGATGGAAAAGAATAGCCAAACCAACAGTGGATGTCTCTAGAGTCGATTAAGCGTCTAGCTGTGAAGTTTATGTGAAAAGGAGTTTAAGTAGGGGTCCCATATACCTAAAAAATTATTCTTTGTTTTCCAATGTACAGATTTAAATTAAGATTATAGAGGCTGAGCTTTGAGACTCCATGGTAGCGCTGTTATCCTAGGGCAAGCAAGCAGTATATTCTCACATGTGGGTGACGTCATCTGCAGAACCCGGTACAAACAATCGCTTTGAACTTTTTGAATGTCTTAAGATTGACTGTACCGCTCATGCACTGATACCTTTCTGCCCAACTTCGGCTCACGAGACCATCGGTTCTCTGTTTTCTGTGGAGCTCAGAAGCTGTGTTCTTTTGGAGTTCTCCAAAAGTACATCAAACTTTGGTTTTTTGTGCCTTCCCAATACTGGTTTTTTTTCATTATTTTTTATATCCCTTTCTTTTTTTTTTTTTTTTTTTAAATCTTTATTCATTTTCAATCTTACATCAAGTGTACAATCCATAAAACATTACAATTAAACACATCACTTGATAATCTTTCTAAATTGTCTTACAATACATAAAATTATCACCCTCCCCACCCATCCTTCCTCTATTATTTTCCCAATATGAATAACAAAAAATTATACCTCCCCCCAAACATTACACGGTGTAAAGTTCAATAGAAAATGGTGTTTACTCATTACAATAAGAAGTTAATGGCTCCCAAATTTTATTAAATTTCTTATAGTTACCTTGTTGTATAGCTGTTGTTCTTTCCATTTTATATATGTGATATAATGAGTTCCACCAAAAATTATAGTTGAGTCTACTGTAATTTTTCCAATTACTTGTAATATATTGAATGGTGACTCCTGTCATTATCAATAAAAGCTTATTGTTATTTGATGATCTCTTTCTTTTTCTTGTAAAAAGTTTCATTTTTTCCACCTTTAATTTTTTTCTGACCTTAGGCCACTTGAAACCTGTTCGCAGGCCGGGAGCATCGATCCTTTTACGGATTTAAATTTACTCGATTTCCCCGGACCACTGAGTCCTTCAATCTCACAATCAGCGGTCTTTCCCTCCATGTCAAAGCCTTCTAATGACTTTAAGCAGTGCACCCAGTTCAACAGGGCCGTATGAGTCACTGATCCACATAACCGGTATGTTCGGTGCCTTGGTCCTTACCACTATGCAGACTCTTGTTAGTGCTGCTCCAAGCTTCAAAAAAGATCACTAAAAGCTAGACAGCTCCAATTTCAAAAACTTCTTGATACAGCATTGGGAGTGTCTGCAACTTCCAACACAGAAACACAAAAACCATCTTTGGCATCGAAGCCAGCACCAACTTCAACCCCTCAATCAATGGTGGTATCAGGATTGCTTGGTAAAAAAAGCTAAGAAGCATAAGCATTATTCTCCATCTAGGGCATGTATCTGCATTCAATCATACATCGGTATCTCTATTTTATCCCAGGACAAGCAGGCAGCATATTCTTGACTGATGGGTGACGGCACCGACGGAGCCGTCACCCATCAGTCAAGAATATCTGCCTGCTGTCCCTGGATAACACCTGTTACGGTAAGTAACTGTGCTGTCCACTCCATCAACGCATTCTAAGCATCGATGCATCAAGATGGCTGCCATCTTTACAAATGGTGTCTCCTTGAAGGCGAATCTCATCATTGAGGTCACCAACGCCTCAACACCCAATTGCACCATCTGTACCGATGTCTACCACGGTATCAGTGCTTTCTGTACAGGACCAATCTATTCAGAGGCCTACTCTTTCATACCCTTCCTCATCAGAAAATATTGACAACGGATGCTTCCTTGTTTGGGTGAGGAGCGCACCTCGATGGCCTCCATTCTTAAGGCAGCTGGTGGTTACACTCAGGTTTTCAGTGGGAGCCTATGAGCACAGACAAAACAATTAATATGCCTGAGAAACAAGAAAAAGTACAGCGTGCGCTGCAAAGTCGAGATGAAATGTAAAGAGCTTGGATCCTGATGGCACATTAAACTCAAATTACGAGCAATCCTCAATGCTCTCCATACTTTCAATATCTCCTCCTCAATCAGGTAGTGCTCATCTGAACAGATCACCAAGTAGCCATGTACTACATGGGAGGGTCAAGATTTTGCCTCCTTTGTTAAGAAGTCATACAGGAATGGTCCTGGGCGATCCCTCACAACGTATTCCTCAAAGCTGTTTACCGAGCAGGAAAACAAAACATTCGAGCAGACAAGCTCAGCAGATTCCTACAACCTCGCGATGTGTTACATCAGATATTTTCAGACTGGGGGATCAGAGTTCATCTTAGTGCTATTAGTGCTTTTCATACACCTCCAGATAAAAAGCCGCTATCTGTCCATCCTTTGATCTCCAAATTCATGAAGGGCTCTTTTCATATCAAACCTCCAACAGTTGCTTAGAATCTTAATATTATACTATTAGTCCTGATGAAGCCTCCTTTTGAGCCAACCAAAACTATTAAAAATAGACCAATGGCTCCAGGAGAATGTGTTATCTTTGAATATCGCAAAAACGAAATCTATATTCTTCCCCTGGAAAGACAGACTCAAGCCTTTCTCCTCCACCTGTATCAAAAATATTTGTATTCAAACAGTCGATAAGATAAAAGTTTTAGGTATTATCCTTGACCACTAACTCAACTATCATTAACAAATTAATACAGTTGTCAAAAGTTGCTTTCCATAAGCTGTGTATGATTAGATCTACGGTTAACTTTCTCGACGCCTCATCCTTAAACACCCTAATACATTCCCTGGTAATACCTAAATTGGATTATTGCAATTCACTCTACAAGGAAATTGCACAAAAAGAAATGAGAAGATTACAAATAATACAAAACACTGCAATAAAAATAATTACAAGAAAAAGGAAATTTGACCACGTATGCCATTACTAAAGAATGCACACTGGCTCCCCATCAATCATAAAATCACATACAAACTGGCATTAAATCATATTTAAAGTACAACTATTCAAAGCCCCACTATTTTTAGACAGAGTAATTATCCCTTAACAATCCATTATCCCAGGACAAGCATGCAGGTATTCTCTCTAGTGGGTGACGTCATCCAACGGAGCCCCGATGCGGACATCTCACAAGCATACTGCTTGTAGAAACTTTTAGAAGTTTCGAGTTGCCCACACCGCGCATGCGCGAATGCCTTCCCGCCCGATGCACCGGGCGTGTCTCCTCAGTTCTTTCTCTTCCGCGGAGCTGAGAAGTTTGCCTTTGAAACTCTCTGCGCGAAGTTCCTTTATTGTGCCTTCTGTGCCCGCGGGTTTGGGTTTTTCTTTTGTGCTCATTTTCGTGGGCTCACGTTGCGTTTTGTTGTTTTAAAAAAAAAAAAAAAAAAATTTCATTCGATCGTTCGACGGGGCAGGCCGCGGTGCCTTCCGATGTCTCTTCAGGTCAGGTAGCGCAGCCTCCAATCCCTCCAGTGGTGCTTAAGGTGCCCAAGGCATCTAAATCCAAGCCCCCTGGCGGCTGAGTGACCGATGTCTGTGCGGGAGGTCCCATTGCTGATGCGGATCCCTCTTTGCCGGCATCGTTCCATGCCCTGATGGAGAAGCGATTTGTCGAGCTCTTTACCAAAATTGGGCCAACGCTTCTCTCCCAGATCCAGCCTGGGCACGTGGAAGCCTCCTGCGAAGTCGAACCGCCTCCGGTGCCTCCTCTGCGCACACTCTCGCTGCTGGGAGCAGAGTCTCGGCGAGTGTCTAGTCTGGCTTCGGGGCATGCCTCGCAAGGAGCAGAGGCTTTGCCCATGCCACCTTTGGAACCGATACTCTTGATGCATGGCTTGCCTGGCCCGGACGCTTCCTCCGCGATGCCGGGCCTCGAACCTTGGGGAGCGCCTTGGGGGGCCTCGTCTCAGCCTCTGATGCTTCGATCCACAGCCTCCAGTCCCATCTACTCGGTGGCTGCCTCATCTGGACGTCGCTCGCCTCGTCGCTCGAGACCTGCTTCTCGACACAGCTCCGGTTGTCGATCGAGGCATTCCTCGAGGCACTCATCGAGGCATTCATCAAGGCATTCGTCGAGACACGCCTCGCCTCGTCGGAAGCATCCTTTCAGGGAGTTTTCCCCGGAGTACTCGCCCCTCCTTCATATGCCGGAACTCAAGGACTGCAGGGGTTCGTTCTCTCCATGCCGGTCCTCGGAATCGGCGCACCTCGAGGCCCGGCCCTGGCGGACCAGTTGTCATTTTCGTCCTTCCTGAGGCAGATGGCGGTGGATCTGGATATCACCCTGGATTCGGGTTCCAAGTTCTCGAAGGAGTATCTCCCTTTTCTCAGTTACAGCCCCTCAAATTTGGAGGTAAGGAAGGAAAAAAACCCTTGATAAGTTCAAAGGGAAATTGAAAAGTCACCTATTCAGGGATGCCTTTGAATAATTACCCTCCCGGGTTTAGCTTGACTTCGACACTCAATACAGGCAAGGCCATATCAACATATTTCCCTTATGTTTTATTCCTTTGTTCTCTCTCCTATATTGATTCTAGTTCCTTCCATTACCTTCCTCTCATTTAAAGTAAATCTGTGTTTCCCTAATAAATTGTTTTATCTTGCTTTGAAATTCTGAAAAAGCGATTTTACCAAATTTTTAAATAAACTTGGAAACCAGCAGTGTCTTTGTCTCTCAAACATCTCACGTGGAAAACAGTATTCTTAATCGGCATCACTTTGGCACGCTGAGCCAGTGAACTGCAAACGCTTGTCTCGGATACACTATATACCACATTCTACCATGATAGGGTGGTTCTCTGCACACATCTGAAATTTTTTCCTAAGGCCATTTTGGATTTTCATTCGAACTAGTCTTCTTTCCAAGACCATATTCTTACCCTGGTGAAGCTGCACTTCACACATTGGACTGTAAGTGTGCTCTTGCTTACTACCTGGATAGAACCAAACCTCAGAGAACTCCCATTCAACTGTTCCTCTCATTTGATCCAAGCAGCCTTGGACTCCCTGTCACCAAGAGAACTGTCATACAGAAAACTTTGGTTTGATCTCAGGGCCAATGGAGAATGCTGTGTGCAGCTTCACAGCAGCATCTAGTGGCCAAACTTGGTATTCACCTTACTTTGGTACTTTCATAGAAACATGATGGCAGATAAAAGCCAAATGGCCCAGCCAGTCTGCCCATCCACTATTTCTTCCTCTTCCTAATTCCATGTGTGAAAGGAAGAAATATAAAGGTATGGTTATACTACTGTCCTCCAGGACAGAATGAGCAGACAGATGAAGAAATTTTTCAGCAATTAAGAAAGCTAGCAAATTAGGCAACAGTATAATAATGGGTGATTTTAATTACTGTCTATTCCTCAAGAAACCCAGGTGTGTTCAACAAATAATCATACATCAAATTAATATTCAGTATATGTATTGAAAAATATTGAACTTCAAGCCTCTAGTCTACCCAATAATCAGCACCACTCAAAAAATACTCCCACTGTTTCATATAAAATCCTTCAAGTACAAACAAAATAAAAAAGGGGGAAAAAAACCCCAAATGAAAGAGAAGTGGAGAAAAAGACCTCAGTTAGGCTTCATGGGTCTGAAAAAACTCCACTCCTTGAAATAAACACAAAAATGTGTATTGCTGACATTGGGGAGGGAGCTCAAAAAATCCAATCAACATTAAATTGGAAGCATTGATTTTGAAACACAAAAAGTACTCAACTTTGTCAATAGGAAATTTCCATTCAAGAAACCACTTTCATAGCAAAACGAGACTAAAGGCTTCCCAAAACTCAGCATTCTTAAGCCATCATTCAGGTTATAAGCTCCACCTCTATAATTGTTAAATCCACCAATCAGTGCCCCTTTCCCAGGCAGCCCCGCTCTCACTGTCGGTCATCAAAAAAAACATACACTTTTGAGGATTCTACATCATTAACTATTTAGCAGTTACACAACAATTCTCAAAAAAACTTCTTTCAGTATATCTCAGAGCTTCCTTACCAATTCTGCACTTTTGTCGCACCAATCCCAGGCTCAATACCTTCTCCTTCAGTGAATTTCCATCAGTCATAAGTTGAAAGGCTCTTTCTCAGATGATTTTGTACCAGTGACAGACTAGATACCTCCTCCTTCAGCAATTTTCCATCAATCTCAAACCAATTCTATACCAATCACCTACCGCATCCCTCCATACTGAACCATTTTTCACCAATCATCCTGTCACCACCTTCCAACGCAGCTAAATAACCCCAATCATAATCACTTACCCTCTACATTCAAAACTATAATTTTTCTTACCAAAGTCTCAATACACTGTTTAAAAAAAATGCAAAAGTTAAATAGTTCTTTGTCTAATAGATGCTGGCATTGTAATCTGGATGTAGGGACTTTGGATCATCTTTTGTTCTATTGTCCCCATATCTTAGCCTTTTGGAACTCAATCTGAGATCAAGTAAATTGTTTATTGGAAAACCATGTAGCATTATCTTATGATACTGTGCTTTTTGGTATGTCTATGAGAAAAAAGAGTCAGATATAAGTACATAAGTACATAAGTAGTCGCCTCCGCCGGGGCAGACCAGAGGTCCATCCAGCCCAGCGGTCCGCTCACGCGGCGGCCCATCAGGCATATTGCCTGGTCAGCGGTCCCTGACTAATTTTATTGCCTACCTCTACACTTATCTCTAAACCTTCCACTGCTCTTATCTGTACCCCTCAATCCCTTTGTCTTCCAGGAACCTATCCAGGTCATCCTTGAAACCCTGTACTGTGCTATTTCTTATCACGGCCTCCGGAAGGGTGTTCCATGTGTCCACCACCCTCTGTGTGAAAAAGTACTTCCTTGCGTTTGTTTTAAACCTGTCCCCCTTCAATTTCATCGAGTGACCCCTTGTTCTTGTGGTTTCTTTCAAATTGAAAAATCTGTCTTTGTCAACCTTTTCGATGCCCCTCAGGATCTTGAAGGTCTCTATCATATCTCCTCTGAGTCTCCGCTTTTCCAGGGAGAACAGCCCCAGCTTCTTCAGTCTGTCAGTGTATGTAAGGTTTTCCATACCCTTAATCAGTTTAGTTGCTCTTCTCTGGACTCCCTCAAGCATTGCCATGTCCTTTTTGAGGTACGGTGACCAGTACTGTACACAGTATTCCAGATGTGGGCGCACCATAGCCCGGTACAGTGGCAGGATGACTTCCTTCGTTCTGGTCGAGATACCCTTCTTAATGATACCTAACATTTGGTTTGCTTTCCTCGAGGCTGTGGCGCATTGTGGCGACGCCTTCAATGTCGTGTCTACCATCACTCCCAAGTCTCTTTCCAGATTACTGACCCCTAGCATTGATCCCCCCATTTTGTAAGTGAACATCGGGTTCCTTCTCCCTATATGCATGACCTTGCATTTCCCTACATTGAAGCTCATTTGCCACTTTTTCGCCCATTCTTCCAATGTCGTAAGATCCCTTTGGAGATTCTCGCAGTCAACCGTGGTTTCAACCTTGCTGAATAGTTTGGTGTCATCTGCGAATTTGATGACCTCGCATTTTGTTCCCGCCTCCAGGTCGTCAATGAATATGTTAAACAGGAGCGGTCCCAGCACCGATCCTTGAGGAACCCCGCTCGTGACCCCTTGCCAGTCCGAGTAATGGCCCTTTACACCAACCCTCTGCTTCCTGTCTGCCAGCCAGTTTTTGATCCATCCATCCATAGCTTCCTGAGCAACCGCTCATGTGGTACCTTATCGAAGGCTTTCTGGAAGTCTAGGTAAATTATGTCTATGGGTTCACCTTTGTCCACCTGGTTATTTACCCCCTCAAAGAAGTACAACAAGTTTGTGAGGCACGACCTACCCTTGCAGAACCCATGCTGGCTCGACCTTAGCTGTCCATTTTTTCGATATGGTCACAGATGCTGTCCTTAATCAGTGCCTCCATCATCTTTCCCGGGACCGATGTGAGGCTTACCGGCCTATAGTTTCCCGGGTCGCCCCTCGAACCCTTCTTGAAGATGGGCGTGACATTAGCTATTTTCCAGTCCTCCGGGATCTCTCCAGTTTTTAGGGATAGGTTGCATATTTGCTGAAGTGTCTCTGCTATTTCATTCCTTAATTCCTTGAGCACCCTTGGGTGAATGCCGTCCGGACCTGGTGACTTGTCGCTCTTTAGCTTGTCTATCTGCCTGAGGACATCCTCCTGGCTCACCTCTAATTGGACCAGCCTGCTATCTTGATCTCCATTTTCTATCTTTTATTGATTTTGACTGGAGTTGCCATCCAACATATTACTAATAACTGGAAAGATCATAGTAGGCTCAATTTTAAGTTTTGGTGGAATTCAGTATGTCACATATATAGAATGGAAAGATCAATAGCGGTACAGAATGGAAATTCTAAAAATTAAAATTTGGGAGCCATTAACGTCCTTTTGTCATGATTGATGCCATTTTTCTAATATTTTTCTATTAATTATGTAATATTTAGAGTTGGGTGGGGGGTGGGTTTCCATTATATGAAAATAAAATAAGTAGAGGGATTCGTGGGTGGGAGGGGGAGGGTTATATTTACAATTATAAGATATAATGATAAGATGCACAAGTGCTTAGATTTATGTTTATTTATTATAAATTTTTGTACACTTGATGAATAGGATGCTGGGAATGATTAAAAAAGGGATGGTTAGCAAAACTAAGAATATTATAATGCCCCTGTATCGCTCCACGGTGCGACCTCATTTGGAATATTGCGTTCAATTCTGGTCTCCTTATCTCAAGGAAGATATAGTGGCACTAGAAACGGTTCAAAGTTTTAAAATGCATAAAGAATTAAAAAAAAAACAAATGCTGACCATTCTACTCTAAGATTAAGACCCTTCAGTTAGACAGAATGTAGTTCATAAATCCATCTCTGTCCATGCTGTCTAAGATATCGCTGCCAATTCCACCTTCTGTCTGATTTATAGCATTGCTCAAGCACGATACACTTAAGCAAAATCATGCTGCAAACAACAAGCAACTAGAGGTTCATCCATCCTGCGTGGAGTTAGACCTGGACCGATGCTCTAACAAATGGACATGTTGTTGAAGTTTGGCCTACATATATCTTTTGGAGGAGGATAGGCAGGGGAGAGCTTCAATGGCTGAGAGGGTGTAGATGGGCTGAAGTAAGTCTTAACAGAGATTTTGGCAGTTGGAACTCAAGCACAGTACCGGGTAAAGCTTTGGATTCTCGCCCAGAAATAGCTAAGAAGAAAAAATAATAATAATAATAATAATTTAAATTGAATCAGATTGGGCAGACTGGATGGACCATTCGGGTCTTTATCTGCCGTCATCTACTATGTTACTATGTTACTATATGTTTCATGAGTAAATCAAGGAAAATTTTTGTTGTTTACCTGCAATTACATCACTTTCTTTTCCAGAGATAAATAACAAAAAGATTTGACATCGATTTGTGAACATTTCTTAAGAAAGAACTGAATATTTCACAGGACTGTAGCTAGACCATTGGTCTTACCAAATAAGGCTATTCTTATGTTGTTGTTTTTTTTAATTATTCAAAAAAAAAATTTCAACATACAATTCTTTCAGAACAGTAAAGGATAAAGATATACATCATACAAAGAAATAATTAATTCTAACACAAATCTTTCTAGTCCACATTAAGTTGGATGAACTACCTTAATTATATCTCACAATACAGGAAATAACAAAATTAACTTGAAGATACTCAAGTTAGATCTTTAGTGTTCTCTATCTTTTGTTTGGCTCTCAGTAAAGTCCTGTTTTCAAACTTTCTCTACATCTTTTCCCTGTTCACAAAAACTTAAAAATTGCTGAAGCTGTGTAGGATCCCAAAAAATAAATTCTTTCTCCTGTATTTTGATTATATACTTACATGGAAATTTTAGAAAAAATGTGTCTGCCAGAGCCAAACCTCTAGATTTTAACAATAAAATTCCTTCCTTCGCATTTAAGTTGCTCTGGCAACATAAGAATTGCCACTGCTGGGTCAGACCAGTGGTCCATCGTGCCCATCAGTCTGCTCCTGCAGCGGCCCTTAGGTCAAAGACCAGTGCCCTGAGTCTAGCCTTACCTGTGTACATTCTGGTTCAGCAGGAACTTGTCCAACTTAGTTTTCCCCTATAACCGCTTCCGGAAGAGGGTTCCAGTTTTCCACCACTCTCTGGGTGAAGAAAAACTTCCTTACGTTTGTACAGAATCTATACCCTTTTAACTTTAGAGAGTGCCCTCTTATTCTCTCTAACTTAGTCTATTCCCTTCATTATCTTGAATGTTTCAATCATGTCCCCTCTCAGTCTCCTCTTTTCAAGGGAGAAGAGGCCCAGTTTCTCTAATATCTCACTGTACGGCAACTCCTCCAGCCCCTTAACCATTTAAGACGCACTTCTCTGGACTCTTTCGAGTAGTACTGTGTTCTTCTTCATGTACAGCGACCAGTGCTGGACGCAGTATTCCAGGTGGGGGTGTACCATGGCCCAGTACAGCAGCATGATCCCCTTCTCCGATCTGCTTGTGATCCCCTTCTTAATCATTCCTAACATTCTGTTCGCCGTTTTCGCATTGTGTGGACAGCTTCATCAACTTGTCGACCAGTACTCCCAGGTCTCATTCTTGGGGGGTCTCTCCGAGTATCGCACCAGACATCCTGTATTCATGTATAAGATTTTTGTTACCGACATGCATCACCTTACACTTACCCACGTTAAACCTCATTTGCCATGTCGTGGCCCGTTTCTCTTTATTTCTGCTTCTGTATATATCATCTACCTGCTTGAACTTCCACTGAATCATCACTGTGGCACTATTTTGGCTTTGGATTGGGAAAATGATGGGGGACATGCACTGTAGCTCTTTCATGTTAACTTGGTGAGAAAGACAGACTATGAACTGAAGAGTGACCCAAAGGGAAGTTTCAAGTTTATTATCAAATTTGATTAATCGCCTATTCCAAATTCTAGGCGATATACAAATAATTAAAATTACAGAGTTGGGGGTAACAGACACAGCTAACAAAAAACTAAGTCTACTAAACATGATAAAAAACCAACTTATACAAATATATTGAAACATGAGGAGAGGATAGGAAAGAAATACAATTTGATTATAAAGAAAACAATTAAGGTTGAATACGATAGGAAAGGGAAAGAAAAAATCAAAATATTTTTGAGGATAAAAGAGTATAAGCAATTCATTTATTCATCGAATGCATCTTTAAAAAAAAAAACCCTTAAGTTTACTCTTGCATTAAAATGAATAAAGATTTGGAAAAAGAAATATATTTCCAAGTTTTTTTCCTCTCTGTTTGCCTGCTGCTCCCTGCAATCTGTTTTAACTGTGTAATTTCTAGTTTTTACTCTGCTCAGGTAAAGATCTGCTTCTGGAAGACGTGGAGCTGCAGCAGCAGGTACTGGATGCTGTGAACTGTGTCCTGTATGTGCAGTTAAAGTACCGAGGGAATAAGGCTGATTATTACAACCCTTTGAACTCCTATATTCACCAGGTATGTATCTGGGGCCTTCCCAAAAGAGAATATGAACGTTGCACGAAAAGAAACCAGAGCTAAGAGAATAGGTAAAAAGTGGTTCAAATGGTTTTTTCCTTATTTCTCCAGACTATTCTGTGGTACTTATGTAGGGTGCTACTCCCGAAATACTTCTAATCTCCAGACAATCCATTTGTAATCCGCCTTGAACCACAAGGTAATGGCGGAATAGAAATCCCTAATGTAATGTAATGTAATGTAATGTGCAGGGTTATCTTCACTGGGAGGACTCCACCCCTGCTGCCCATATAGGGCTGGATTCAGTAAATGTCCCTGAAAAGTAGACATGGGGGGGATTTGTGCTTCATGCTGACTACTCCTTATAGAATAACACACGATTCGTTTTCTCGCACCCAACATTTGGGCAAGAGGACTAGAGAATGACACAGAGATGGAGACCTGCGGTAAATCTGCATGAAAGGGGGGGGAAGCCCAGCACTCGTATCACGGGAGTGGGAAGGCGGTAGAAAGCCTTGCTCCCATGGTTTAAAAAAAAAAGTGATTGCCATGGGTTGTCCCCTCTATGCCTCCCTCCCCTTCATCCTTCCCGCCCCGTGCATTTCAGTATCTTAGGAGCTTCAGCGACCAAGGGAAAAGCTTCACAGGCCTGCTCCAGGGCCTTCTTTCAGCCGAGTCCCTCCTTCCGATGTAACTTCCGGTTTACACAAGGACTTAACACCAGCTGAAACACGGTATAAATCATGGTGTCAATTTGGGCATGAGAAAAGAGGAAACTTAATGAGCGAGCTCCCAGGATTTTGGACTGATGAAAGAAAGAAAGGGAGCTTGGAGAAATTCTCTGAGTGACTCACAGTGGAACTCTGAGGCTTTTTCTACCCTCAGAAATCTGATGGCTATAATAATTCTAATAATAACATTTCTCCTATTTTGAAGTTGCTGCATACAGTAATGTTACCCTCCATTATCTCTCCACAAATGGTTCCAGGGGGGCAGCCTGAATAACTCTAAATATTTAGGACTCCTTTTATGAAGCCCTGTTAGCGGCTTTATCACACGCACATTTTTAGCGTGCACTAACCCCCGCGCTAGCCGAAAAACTACCGCCTGCTCAAGAGGAAGCAGTAGCGGCTAGCGCGGCTGGCAAATTAGCGTGCGCTATTACACACATTAAACCGCTAACGCGACTTTGTAAAAGGAGCCCTTAGAGTCCTGTAGGCAACAGAAAAGCTCCGAGGGTTCACATCCAGCTCTTTTCTTGAATTTCCAGAAAAATAGTTGATGAACCTCATTTTCAGAGCCTTTTAGTTTAAATGAGTCGCAAATAGAAACTTCTAGACTCAGCACATGATTAGACACAACCAGTCAGGATCCAGGAAAAATGTCTGTTTGTTGGTTGTTGTTTTTTTTCCAATTCTTTATTAATTTCAATACTTACAATAAGTGTAACAATGCATTTTATACTCAAATATCACACTTAATATTCTTGTAATAACCATTTCAGAATTGAATCCCCCTCCCCCCTTATCAATCACCATATTCATACATAAAATATCTATTATCAGCCCATATCAATATTCGAAATTCATTAACCTATCACCCTTCCCACCTCCCCCCTCCCAGGATGTGCATATTTAACGGGGAAAACACTATTTAAACGTCACAATATTTTGCTAATGGCTCCCAAATCTCCTGAAACCTCTTAAAATTCCCTTTCTGAATGGCCAATGTCCTTTCCATTTTATACTGTTATAATGTCTGTTTGTTAATACTTATAGACCGCCCTTTCGCAATAACAGCAGAGGGGTTTACAAATTTAAAAAAACAAAGCAAAAGAAAGGAACTCCATTGTCAAAAGGAAAGATGAATTAAATCTAAAAGTAAAATAAAAAAAGCTTTAGTCTGGAATCCCTCCCCAAGAAAATCTAATTACAGCAAGAATCTCATATTCGTCTAAGAGGATGCTAAATTGGAAAGGGAAGTTTTCAGGAGACTTCTCAATGTAATATAGGAAAGTTCAGTACATAATTCAATAGGAAGAGACTTCCATAAATATGGTTCAGAAGCAAAATAAAGCAGAATTATGTGTCGACGTGAACCGAGGGCAGGGACCAGTGGTGAGTGTTAGAGGAAGGTAAATTTCTAATTGGTCTATATGCTTTGATAAGTAATCAGGTGTGCCTGAATGTAAAGCTTTGTGCATTAATCGGAATGCTCCTTCAGAAGCGGAGTTTCATGGTCATATCAGGCAGGCATTGTTTACAATTCTGATAGCAGTATTTTTCTGTTTTAGAGCTAGATTTTTCCTCTTCCCATGAAATTCTGCCCATCTTACTCTTTGCCCCTTCTTTCCTTTGGGATAAGAGAAGGTCGATAAGAATTCAGCTTTTTTGTAGAACATTGGACCCAGAATTAGAATGGTTCATGCCTCAAGGGTTATTTTGAATGGATACTTTTCATTGGACCAGTGTATAGAGTATCCAAAGATGTTACTGTACTTCAGCTTTTGAAACCAGTTGGAACCGTTCTTCAGATAACTGAATGGTCTCTCACTGTAGAAAGACTGTCCCTCTCACTTGCTTATCACATACTGAATGAGACAAGACAAAAGAAGAGGGAAAAACAAATGAACCAGCCCTGAACCCTCTGGTCTCTCAATCATATGGTGGGAAGATGGGCTGGTGGAGCAAATCAGTCTGTCAGTAAGGGTGAAACAAGCTGGGTACAAATGGGGATCCCCTGAGAAGAGAGGGATCAGTTTGCTTCAGATATAGCTAATTGGGAGAAGGACTTTTTGATTGAGGGCCAGCTCCCCCTCTGTTCTCTCCATTATTTGCACCAATAAAATGATAAATACATTAATAGCACAGGCAAACTTCTGTTTTGCCAAAAACTGGATTTATTTTGACTGGTAGAATATAAATGACTTCAAATAAATTTTAAAATAGATTTCACAAAGAAAGTAAAGTTGCTTACCTGGAATGAGTCTCTCCATAGACAGCAGGATAAATCAGACATACACAATCCTTCCCTCTGCCCTGGGGAGTTAGCCTGTTTTAGTTTTGAACTAGCCTAAGGGTGGAAACAAAGTCGCTGTGTGGGAACTGATGTGCATTTAAGAAACATAAGAATTGCTATTCTGGGCCAGACCAATGGTCCATCTAGCCCAGTGGTCTCAAACTCAAACCCTGTGCAGGGCCACATTTTGGATTTGTAGGTACTTGGAGGGCCTCAGAAAAAATAGTTAATGTCTTATTAAAGAAATTACAATTTTGCATGAGGTAGAAATCTTTCCTTTTGACTAAGTCTTAATAATAATGTTGTAATTTATAACTAAAGAGACATATGATCAAGAAACTGTTTTATTTTAATTTTGTGATTATAATTAACATACTGTGGGCCTCAAAATAGTCCCTGGCGGGCCGCATATGGCCCCCTGGACTGCGAGTTTGAGACCACTGATCTAGCCCAAGATCCTGTTTCCGACAGTGGCCAACCCAGGTCCCATGTACCTGGCAAAAACCCAAAGAGTAGCAACATTCCAGAGCTGAGATTATGATGTCATAATGCCTCATTCCACCAATGCCTAAGAGCCAAACTCATCAGTGATGTCACAATGGCTTGACTGTCCTATACTTGGCTCACTTAAGAACATAAGTCCATCAAGCCCAATATCCTGTTTCCGACAGTGGCCAACTCAGGTCCCAAGTACCTATCTAGATCCCAATTTGCAAATTGCCCTTGGGCTAACATAAAAATCTGTTCTGGGTCAGACCCATGGTCCTTTTTCCAATCCAGGCAGCAGCATCTCTTGTCTACTGAGAGTCCCCATTATAGGTAAGTGACTTCTCTTTTGAGGAAATTTGGGGGGGAAAAGGTTAATCCCCCTATATTCAGCCTGCAGCATTTGGCAGCCACCACAAGCAAAACCTAAGTATTTGGTGGCAGTGCTTGGATATTGTGATAAGTACTCAGCACTATCCAGGTAGTAGCGATGTCCAGAAACACTTAGGACAACCTTGACTAGTTATCTGGGTAGCAGGGCTGAAAATCGCTGCGACCTGAATAATTTTGGTTTCCGTCCTTGGACTGCCTTTTATGTGGCACGAGTGATTGTACTTAAATGTTTGTCTGCAATTGCGGACTTACTGCCAGAGTAAAAGCAGTTAATGTTGCTGGATTTCAAAAAGGTACTGGAGAAATTGCTGGTGGACAAGTCTATAAACTGTTTTTAAGGTAGACATGAGGAAGCCACTGCTTATCTCTGAGTTGGTAGCCTCTACTTGGAGGGGCTCTGCCAGGGTTTGTGAGTGGGAACAGCTACTGTTGGAAACAGGATTTTGAGCTAGACGGACCCAGATGTCTAGGTATCATTTGTAAAATCAGCATAATTTTCTTGTGTGTTTAAATATTTTGTAGATGCCCTGTTTATAAAAAACTGCACTGGCTACCAATAGAAGCGCGAATACTATTCAAATTTGCCTGCACCTGCTTCAAACAAATCTGGGGCCTAGCACCTTCCTACCTGCAAACTCACTTCATCCTACACAACCCCACACGAACAACCAGAACCAAAAACTTCTTTGCATACCCAAAGACCACAGGCTGCAGATACAAATCCTTCCTGGATAGAACCTTTAAGTTCCACAAGTCTGGCTGAGAAACTACATAAATGAACCCAATCTGACTTACAGTGCATTCTGAAAATCAATTAAAACCGCCCTATTCGCCAAATTCATTGACTAAAACTATCCTCTCCCTCACTAGGATTTCCCCTCTGTAAACGCCTTTTCCTTCCCTCAAGAAGATCCTTTATTGCATTCTTTATCCATAGAACTCCAATTAGTATGTAAGCTTTCTATTTAGACTTATTGTATTGTATTCAGACTTATTGCTATTCGCTGACTGTCCAGCCTTCTTTCAATGTGAACCACCTAGAAGTCGCCTGACTATGGCGGTATAGAAAAATAAAGTTATTATTATTATGTTATAAAATAGTGATGAGTTATTGGTGGGGTTTAGATTTTAGGATTTTGGTCTAGATTTGCTTAGTTCATATTGTATTTTGTATCTTATAGTTCTTTTGACCTCTCTCTTCCATTGTGATGAGGAACATTTCAGTCTTTGTGCTAACATAACTGATCCATGTGTGGGTTTTGGGAGGGATGCTCTGTATTTTATGCATGTGGTTGGTATGTGATAAGTTTCTTTGAATTTTAAATTTGTGGGTTATGTTGTATGTTCTGTTCCAACCAGAGCCTTTGAGGGAAAACTCTACAACCTGAAAGAATAAATCTACCCCTATTATACTTAGGAGTTGAGAACTTCTCCCACAATCCAATCGCATATAGGGAAGCCATTCTTAACATTTAAAGTATGGTCCCTTTACAAATGACATTTAATACCAGTCTTATTTTTCAGGTGTTGATCCGTAGGACTGGAATTCCAATCAGCTTATCTGTTTTGTACCTGACAGTCGCTCGGCAGCTCGGAGTCCGTCTCCAGCCTGTCAATTTTCCTAGTCACTTTCTACTGAGATGGAGCCAGGTGGCAAATGGGTGAGGTTGAGTAAAGCAGTGCCTTAGGCTAAATTTTTCTAAAGTAGTTTTTGTGGTACAGAAAGCTGGAAGTTGTTTTTTTTCTTACAAGTCTTAACAGCACTGCTCTCGCTGGAAGCAGCAAAAGTTCATGGAAGTCGTGTCCTCAACTTGGACAATGCCTTCTGCAAAGTAGATTTGAAAAAGCCAAGAAAGTTTTAGCTGCTGGAGGTAAAGAGGCAAGCAGCAGCAAGTTTTATTGAGGCCTCTCGCAATGGTGTATACTTTTAACCTGGTCTGAAAACAAAACGACCAAGCTTGTCTCCATGGCATCTCTCAGTTCTTTCCTCATATCCCAAGTTTGTGTCCATGATGTTCTTCTCTTTTTTTATTTATCCAGTTCCTTGTTCCATCCTACTATGTCTTCCTCAATAATGAATACATACCTGAATGCTATTCTCCAGAGTTCTACCCTTCACTGCCTTCATCCCTTTCCACTTTCTTCTTTCCATACTGAGTCAGGAGCCCTGTGGGAAATGTCTTAACTGTGCTTCCAGAATAACTCTCTCATCTCTGCCCTGTCCAGATAGAAAAAAAAAGTGTTACCTGGGAGGCATCCTAACCAAAGGAAAACATGTAAACATGAAATTGCACATCAGAAAATGTCCTCTCTGCACTGCAGGGGGGTAGCCACTGGCAGGCCTGAGCCCACCCAACAGTGATGCACCTAAATCCAGTGCCAGAGTGGAGGAAACAGGCTGGGCTTCTGCATCTCTCTCTTCATGGGTCAACGGCAGCAATTTCCACATTCTGCCTGTCGTTAACCTAGAAGCCTTCCCCTTTGCTGTGTCCCATCCCCTCTGTTACAACTTCCAGGGCAGAACACGGCAGAGGGGAGGTTTCTGGGTTAGTTGGCAGGCAGTGTGTGGAAATAGCTGCCACTGACCCATGAAGAGAGCAACATGGAAGCCCAGCCTGTTTTCTTCTCACTGGAAAGAGAGTTGTGGATAAAGTAGAAAGAGGGAGGGAAGGGGAGTTGCTAAGTTGTGGATGTGAGAGGGAGAAATGCTGGACATGGGGTGCAGGGGCTGGGGAGGAAGGGGGAGATGCAGCAAAGGGGTCAGAAAGGGATGGGGATAAGGGTGGGGGAGGGTCAAGAGAGGGAGAAAATGTTGGATATGGGGCTAGAGGGGAGTGAGTGATGGTGAATGGGGAGAGGAAGAAATATTGGACATGATGGAGGAAAGGAAAGATGTTGCATGGAGGGAGTGGAAAGAGATTCTGGACCCAGGGCACAAGGAAGGAAGGGAGGGAGATATGTTGGACATGAGGGAGGGTGAGGAACATCGGAGGTGGAGGAAGGAGAAAGGGAGATGTTGGATCCAGAAACAGAAGGGAGAGCTAAGAGAGGGAAAATGCTAGACCATGAGGGAGGGAAGAAAGGATACAGAGAGATGAGAGGCCATGACTTTCCTCATACAAGAGGAGATTCATCTCCTTTATCATCTTGGGTCATTCTTCTTTAAACCTTTTCTAATTCTGCTATATCTTTTTTGAGATACAGCGACCAGAATTGAATGCAATACTTGAGGTGAGGTTGCACCATAGTGTCTTGTAATGATGATCTTCATTTGTATACTTTTAACCTGGTCTAAAAACAAAACTTGTCTCCATGGCATCTCTCAGTTTACCTCACATCCCAAATTTGCTGTCCATGTTGAATTTGTCTGTTCTTGTTCTTTTTTTTGTCCAGTTCCTTGTTACATCCTACTGTGTCTTCCTCACTAATGAATAATAAATGTTTCTATGAGTAATCCAAGAAACTATGATTTGGGTTATTCTTCCCAATGTGCATCACTTTGCATTTGTCCTCATTAAATTTCATTTGCCATTTGGATGCCCAGTCTTCCAATTTGCTAAGGTCTGCCTGCAATTTTTCAGTCTGCATGTGTTTTAACAACTTTGAACAGTTTAGTGTCATCTGCAAATTTAATCACCTCACTCGTCATTCCAATTTCCAGATCATTTATAAATATGTTAAATAGCAACAGCCCTGGGTCAGATTCCTGCAGCATGCCACTATTTACCCTCCTCCACTGAGAAAAATGGCCATTTAACCCTACCCTCCATTTTTCTGTCCAATAATCAGCTCCTAATCCACAACAAAACATTGCCTCCTATTCCACGACTCTTTAATTTTCTCAGGAGTCTCTTGAGAAAATTTGTCAAAAGCTTTCTGAAAATCTAGATACACTATGTCAACCACATTTGTTCACACCTTCAAAGAAATGCATCAAATTAGTGAGGCAAGACTGAACCCATGCTGACTGTCTCATTAAACCATGTTTGTCTACGTGTCCCATAATTTTATTTTTTTTGTAACAATTTCAGTTACTGTATTTTTCTCAGCACTGAAGTCAGGTTCATTGGTCTGTAATTTCCCGGATCACACCTAGAACCTTTCTTAAAAATTGGCATAACATTAGCCACCCTCTAATCTTCAGATACTACAAATGATTTTAGTGATTAGATTACAGATTACTAACAGCAGGTCAGCAATTTCATGTTTGAGTTATTTTAATACCCTGGAATGTATACCATGCAATCCAGGTGATTTAGCACTCTTTAACTTGTTGATTTGGCTCAGTATGTCTTCCAAGTTCACAGAGATTTCAGCAGCTGATGACAGACAGGAAAGCAGAAAAGAGAACTTGAACCAATGTGATGAAGTAGGAAAAAGTGTAGACAACAAAGGTAGAATTAAAGCATTTTATTTTGAATGTTTTAAATGGAATATGTTAGCTTTGGGAAATGAGCATAGCAAATGTCTATATCGTGTTCAGAAGAAAAGGAAATTAATTTATTTCAGTTTTTCGTGTTACAGAACCTACTAAGTTTAACTTCTTGG
This sequence comes from Geotrypetes seraphini, assembly GCF_902459505.1. Lineage (NCBI taxonomy): Eukaryota > Metazoa > Chordata > Amphibia > Gymnophiona > Dermophiidae > Geotrypetes > Geotrypetes seraphini. Next base: position 188,065,868 of record NC_047091.1, on the reverse strand, counting down.
GGTTCCTAGTTCAATTTTTGTCTAAATATTTTTATTTCTAATTTGTGATCCCTTGCTCTGTATTTGGTGAGGGTCCTCTGGTTTGATAGTGATGGCAGGTGGGGAAATTGGAAGGGAGGCAGGAGGAGAGGAGAGGAAAGGAAAGGGATCGGGGAGGGGGGCCCGCCTTTATTTTCTGACCTGGGCCCTAACATATATAATACTTGTTTGACCCTTGTTGTATAGATGGTGAGGATCCCTCAGCATCCCCAGCTGAGGACCTGCTTCAAAAATGGCCAGAACTACCAAGCTTTGCAGTCGGCAACAGCATCCTTGAGCCGCAGACAACTAAACATGCGTGGGTTAGCAGCATTGGTGGCTTAGGATTATTACTGCTGCCTGTCAAGCCTGGTAAAAGGGATTTCTGCATTTGCTGCCCTGCACAGCTCCCTGTGAGAAGTCACTGTTAGCGCAGCTTTGCAAATTACTAGAAAAGCATTTTAATTAATATCACATCACAGTGTGAACCAATTGGAAGTAGAAGGGGTGATGATAGGTGCCATTGACTTGTGTTTGAGTCCTGGGGCTCCTTTTACTAAGCAGCGATAGAGTTTTTAGCACGTGCTAAACCTGCGCTAGTTGGCTAGAACTAACGCCAGCTCAATGCTGGCGTTAAGGTCTAGCACGGGCGGCAATTCAGCACGCGCTAAAACCGCTATCACAGCTAAGTAAAAGAGCCCCTAGTGATTTGATGAATATCATCAAGTTTTCGTGGCAGAATACAGAAGTAGCTTGCCGGGCCTTTCTTCTGTGCAGTATAAATTCGATGTTGGCGCAGGGGTAGCTGCTTAAAAATTTTATGATGACTGAACACTAGAATTTGTACTTTGTGTAACTTTTCTTTTAACAGTCACGGTGCTCATTATGTACACTTGTAAAATAAAGTACGAAAATCCACAGCTGGCCTGGAACAGAACATTGGATCAGAATCTGAGAAAAGACCTAGAGTTAATTAACTAATGCTCTGACGTTGACTTATTGTGGTTCTTTCATTAGGAGTTCTGACATCTCAGACTATGTATATATTGATGCCTTCGGGAATGGGAAGCAACTGACGGTGAGAGAGTGCGAGTACCTGATCGGCCATCATGTGACTGAGGAGTTCTATGGCTCCGTCAGTATCACAGAGGTGTTGCAGCGCATGGTGGGAAATCTCTTAAGCTTGGGAAAGCGGTAGGTTTTTTTTCTGCATGTGTTGAAATATCAGGCTTTAGAAATCACTGCAGAAGAAGTCTCTTTCCAGCAAGTGGATCCCAAGGATTCATTTTACATCCGTATCATTTTAATCCAGCCTGCCATAAAATGATCTTCCCTAAGTTGCAGCAGGGACTGCCAGACCAGTCAGGGTGAGAGAGGGTAATAGTGTCATCTGCTAGCAGGGAGACAGAACAATAAATGACTCTGAGCTAACTTCATCCTCCTTATAGTGGATTCTGTTTCAAAGCTAAGACTACTGAAGTTTTTATGTTTTGGGTTTCCAGTTCACCACCAAGCCACACTTGAAGTAGTCAAAATCATCAAGTCATGCTCATTAATCCAGTTAGGAGAATTCCATACACCAAGGGTTACAACTATCTTCAGCGTGGGCTGTAGCATACCTGCTTTCTGAATGTGTCAAACTGCAAACCCTCGACTGCCCTGTCTTCCTTGGATGACTTATAGAGTGGTTCGGCACAATTCAAGTAAAAACTATTAACTGACAAGTCCAAATTGCACCTTCCTTATTCGTGCTAGGCCAGTCCAGACAAGTGGGATGTACCCAAGTTCTACCCAGACTGGGTGGGAGGAAGCCACAATATACCTAAGGCATTGAACCTCCAAACCTGCATCTCCATGCTGAGGCATAGAGAAGGGATGGCAGGAAAGGGAGGAGAAGTGTAAGGGGACAGGGAAAAGCGCAAGGATTAGGGAATTCAATGTGCTCAGAACCACACACCCCCCCTGATAGAACCAGAGAAGCCAGTTGTTCCTTGTGACCTCAGGCAAGTCACTTCCTCAGATAACATAGTAGATGACGGCAGATAAAAACCCGAAAGGTCCATCCAGTCTGCCCAACCTGATTCAATTTAAATTTTTTAAATAACATATATATATATATACTCAATACTTTGCAGATCTATGTGGTTAACAAACTAAGGGCTCCTTTTACAAAGGTGCGCTAGCGGTTTTAGTGCACTAACCACTGCTGCCTCCTTTTAAGCAGGCGGTAATTTTTTGGGTAGCGTGCACTAATCAGTGCGTGCGCTAAAAACGCTAGCGCACCTTTATAAAAGGAGCCTTAAGAAGGGCTGAACATCAACAGCGAGCTATAGATTAATCTTCACAAAACTTTGCATGTAAATAATTTAAAAAAACTTTTTATAAGTCTAATAAATGCTGGCATTGTAATCTGGAAGTAGGGACATTGGATCATTTACTTTTTTTACTGTCCCTGTATTAAATTATTTTGGGATTCAATTTGGACGCAGGTTAACCGTTTACTTGAAAATCATGTTACTTTGTCTTATGATACTATTCTGTTTGGCATGGCTATGAGGGAAAAAAATCAAATTTCATCTTATAATAACAAACTTCTATTAATAATGACCGGGGTGGCAATTCAGCACATTATGGCTAATTGGAAAAATTATACAAATCTTAATTATTCTTTTTGGTGGAATTCACTTTGTCACATTTTTAAAATGGAAAGAGCAATTGCTGTACAGAAAGGTAATTATAACAACTTTATAAAGATCTGGGGCCATTAGAGAATTATTGTAATGAATGAACATCGTTTTCCTTTCTGATGGATACATGTATTTTATTGGGGGAGGGGGGAAATTGGATGATTAATATTTTTACTTAATGATTGGATTTCTGTATGTATTATGAAAATTTTCATTGAAGAATTGTTGGGGGGGAAAGGGTTATAATTTCTACTTTAATGGATTATATGTATAAGAATGTCAAGTGCTGTATATTTGATTAGTAATGTTTTAATATTAATCACTTGTTTGTCAGTTTTAAAATGAATAAAGAATTAAAAAAAAAACTTTTTATAAGACAAGTTGGGTTTTGGGTTTTTTTAATGATTTCCTAAAATTCATATAAGATGTGGAAATGGAAAATAACTGGCAAAGATCAAAATCCCAGATAGCTGCTTGATTTGATATCAATTGATTGTGATATCTTTTACATTGACAAGCCCTGGGAATTCAAATAATGTTGATTGAAATAGGTAAGAAACATCTAGAATTTGGAAATTTAAAGTGTTCCATTAAATAACCAGGAGCCAAACTATGTAAAATTTTATAGCACAGACATTCTAGCTTAAAAAAATACTCTGGCTTCAACTGGGAGCCAGTGCCGTTTTCATTTTTTTTTTTGGGGGGGGAGGGTTGTATTAAAATATTTATTAAAGTTTTGTAATAGAAAATTCAAACTACTGATTTTTTTTTTTTCAATCTGAAAATCAAACGAACTGTAGTATTTTGAATCAGATAAAGGCGATCAAGATTCTTACGGCAACCACTTAGAACAAGTGACTGAACTAATGATATAACAGAATTATCATTAAAATAGGGTCTAATTACCCAAAGCTTCCAAAATGTTAAAAAAAAAAAAAATAATTTTTGAACTATGAGGAAAGACTAAAACGGTTAGGGCTCTTCAGTTTGCAAAAGAGACGGCTGAGTTCAACATGTTTATTGGCACGTTTGTGAGATCAGTGGGTTTATTTGTATTGAGGGAGGTTCTTGTAGCTTGTATTTTTGATCCAAAGTAGTGAGTGAGGGCGTCTGTGGTGGGGGACGAGTGGTGGATAGGGCTTGTTAGAAGGGAGACATCTGTCAGATTGGTGACTAGTCTAAATAATTCCTTTGAATCAAGACCATGTTACTTTATTTGGGAAGAGGAGTGTTTTTTGTGTTTCTCTTTCAGTTGGAAAGTCTGTCATGTTCCCTTCTCTGAAAACACACCTGTTCCTAAAGTATCTAGACAACTAATCCTCTCTTCTCTCTCCCCTCTATAGCGATTAACTTGTTCTATTGATCACTCTCTCCTCAAAAATGGATTTCCTGTCCTATTAACCCTCTTTCTTCCTCCCCTCTGAAAGTCAATCAATTTGTACCTTTGCTTAATCTTTGTAAACCGCATAGAACTTCACGGTATTGCGGTATATAAGCTGTTATTATTATTATTCTCTTTCTGCTAATATACATATATTGAATATCTTAATCTTTTCTTTGGAAAGTTTGTGGTGGGTATTTTATCCTTTTTGGTAGAGTTTCTTCAAACTGCTTGCATTTTCTGAGGTCCCTACAGAAGTTACAGCCTCCAGGATAGAACACAGTATTAAAACTAAGTTTCTCAATTTTGTCTGTGACATGTTTGATTTCTCCAGGAATAATATTGTTTAATTACTTTAAAAGTGTGCTTTTTGTGACTAACTCAGATGCAGTTGTTTCTGTTATTTGCCTAAGAAATCTCATTTGAGAAACAAGACTGAGGAAGTATTTGATGTGATAGAAGGTCAAAGGAACTTAGATCTTTACTTGCTTTCTGGAAAATTCTTTTGATGTGATTTCTTATGCCAATGAGAGAGATCAGATTTTTGTTTTGAAAACTTTCTTTAGAAAAAAAAGTTTTATGTTTTGGTCTGGCCACTCAGCTTAGACCAATAGTTCCCAAGCCTGTTCTGGGGAACCCCAGCCAGTCAAGTTTTCAGGATATGCACAATAAATATTCATGAGAGAGATTTGCATGTAGTGGAGAAGGTGCATGCAGATCTCTCTCATGAATATTCATTGTGCATATCCTGAATCCCTCAGGACAGGTTTGGGAATCCTCATGTTAGAAGTACTGTAGAGGGTGAGAACCCGAATTATGGAGAAATGCATACAATATTCTAATTGAGGTCTCACCAGAAGTATCAATGCCTCCTTTTTCTTACTGGCCATTCCTCCCTTTTTCTTACTGGCCATTCCTCTTCCTATGCACCCAAACGTCCTTCTAGCTTTTGCCGTCACCGTTTCAACATGTTTGGTCACCTTAAGATCGTCACATACTATTGTACCCAAGTCCCACTTCTCTTTCGTGCTCAAAAGTTCTTCACCCCCTAAACTGTACTGTTCCCTCAGGTTTTTGAAGCCTAAATGCTTGATCTTGCATTTCGTAGCATTAAAGCTTAGCTGCTAAATTCTGGAGTATTCTTCAAGATTCACTAGGTCCTTCTGAAGGTTAGCTATCATAGTTCTTGCATTGTGCCAAAGAAAGCTTTCTTTTGAAGTTCATAAGATGCAACTTGTATAAGCAACCTAGTCAGGTGTGCTTGAAAATTTATTTTAATCAAGCCTGTAACACTCAAAATGATGGTAAATATTTCAGTATTTCTTCTGTTACATTCTTTTGGTTTCCGACTGCGTTTCTTGGTATTTGAAATCTCTCTCACCACACAAATAATCACTTGGCACGAACTCTTATGATGTTGGTGCAGTTTTTGTGATAGTATCTTTCTACCATGAGGCAAGCCTTTTTCAGTTGAAAAGAAACTCTGGAATGAGAGGGCAAAGGATGAAGTTAATAATAATAATAACTTTATTCTTCTATACCGCAACAGTTGAATGACTTCTAGGCGGTTCACATCGAAGAAGGCTGGACAATCAGCGAATTACAGAATGCAAGAATTGAGGGTACAACTTATTACATAAGAAATAGATAAAAGGAAAATATGAAGCTTAAGTATGTAGTATAGATCTCATGTATGCAACCCAAGGAATAAAGCTGGACAATCTGTGAATTTTAGAATAGAGCTGGACAATAAGGCAAATTACAGAATGCAAGTAGTGAGGGTACAACTTATTAACAAGGAATAGTTAAAAGGAAAATATGAATCTTAAGTATGTAATTTAGATCTCATGTATGCAACCCAAGGAATAGTGCTTGACAATCAGCGAATTGCAATATGCAGAAAGTGAGGGAACAACATATTACACAGAAATTGACAGAGGGAAAATATAACTTTGTAAGTAGTGAGGCTTCTGTTTAGGAGATGAATTTGTCAAACAGTACGGTTTTAATTGCTCTCCAGAAGGCGCCGTAGGTCAGCCTGGCTCCATTGATGTAATTACTCCGCCAGGCCTTGGTTAGGGTTAGGTGTTAGCATAATCTAAGGGAATACTTTTTTACAGAAGGGGTGGTTGATGCATGAAATAGTCTTCCAGTAGAGGTGATGGAGATGTGGACTGTCTAAATTCAAGATGGCATATATGACAGGCACGTGGAATCTCTTAGGGAGAGGAAGAGATAGTGGATGCAACAGATGGGCCATTTGGCCTTTAGCTGCCTTCATGTTTCAAGTTTATTTTAAAAAAAAATTTATATCGCTTAATCAAATTTCTAGGCGGTGTACAGAACTAAAAAGTATCTTAAAAACAAGTTAAAGTTAAATTACTAAACAGAACTAGGATAGGTTAGTAAACACATACCAAAACATATATACTAACTACACATAATTAGGAAAGAAGGGCGAGAACTACAATCTTTGAGAAAAACCATATAACCATAAAACTCTATGACCTCACACGCAAGTATTAAGAGCCTTAGCCAATAGGGAGAGGAGGAGCTAGTGGATGCTGCAGATGGGCCATTTGGCCTTTATCTGCCATCGTGTTTCTATAACCTGGTCTAACCCCTGTGGAGTACCTCAAGGGTCACCTCTGTCGCCCATACTCTTCAACCTATTCATCTCCTCCCTTGGTACTATTCTAAATAACCTAGAAGTAACTTCATTCAGCTACGCAGATGACATAACCATACTCCTCCCCTTCGACTCACAAGATTCCACTCCAATAGACAACTTGAAAAGAACACTAGATGCAGTGGAAAACTGGATGCTAGACCACAAACTGAAGCTCAACCCGGACAAAACAAAATTTCTATTGCTTGAAAAGGACAAAACCCCATCTAAACTCCTCGAAGTTACACTAGACAGATGCTGCACCTTGCAGGTCCAAATCAATAAAACAACACAAAAAGCATTCTTTACCATGCGCAACCTACGAAAAATAAGAAAGTTTTTCGACAAAGATAAATACAGACTCATAGTCCAAGCCCTAGTCCTGAGTCTAGTGGACTAATATCCTCTACCTACCATGCCCCACATATTTAATACAACAATTACAGACTGTACAGAACACAGCCCTCAGACTGATCTACTCACTTGGAAAATTTGATCACATCACCAATGCCTTCCTAGACTCACACTGGCTACCTATACAAGCCCGCATACAATTCAAATTATACTGCCTACTATACAAAGCAGTAAACGGAACCGCACCCACCCACCTAAATATCCGCCTAAATCGGAACCTCTCATCCAGGCAAAGAAGAACCCAATCTCCATTCACCTTCCCCCCTCTCAAGGGAACTCAGCGCAAAAAGATGTACGACCACCTACTAGCAACACAGGCAGCAAAATTGGACCCCTACATCTCCAACCTGCTCATAGCAACAACTGACTACAAAACGTTCTGTAAAGAAATCAAAACCCTGCTATTCAAAAAATTTATCCAGCTAGCTTAACCCCCCTCTCCTCCCCTCTTGCAATCTCCCCCCTCCCACCCTCTACCTGTATAATCCTCCAAAGACTCAACAATGTGACAGTTTCTACTCTTTAACATCCTCGTATTCTTCCAGCATCATCCGACACTTTTCCTATTCTCTCCATCTATCTGGTACCCTCTTCTCAAAACTTTATTATGAACCAGCTCCTTAATTGTACAATGTAACCAGCTCTTTAATTGTAACTTTTTCCTGGAAATGTCCAGTTCTCTTAATTGTAACTTTTGTTCCTGGAAATGTCCAGCTATCTTCTGATGTAATCCGCTTAGAACTGCAAGGTACAAGTGGAATAGAAGTCAGTAATGTAATGTAATGTAACCATAAAGCTCTATCACCTCACAATGCAGGTGTAAAGAGCCTTAGCCTATAGGTAGAGGAGATGCAAATGTTAAGAGCCTTAGCCAATAGGGAGAGGAGGAGATAGTGGATGCTGTGGATGGCCATTTGGCCTTTATCTGCCGTCATGTTTCTATAACCATAAAGCTCTATGACCTCACAATGCAGGTGTTAAAAGCCTTAGCCAATAGGGAGATAGAGGATGCTGCAGATGGGCCAATTGGCCTTTATCTGCCTTCTTATTTCTATGTTTACCATGTCCAATTTTTTCTTTGTAGGGAAAGCAGCGATGCATCCTATCAATTACTGAGAGATTCTTTGGATCTGTACCTCGCTATGTATCCTGACAATGTGCAACATCTCATGCTTCAAGCACGACTCTATTTCCACCTTGGAATCTGGCCAGAAAAGGTATAATGTGTGTCAGAGAAGCCTCGGAAATCAGTATGAAGTAATTGTGCAGAGTGAAAGAAGAAATGTGCTACTCAAGATTTTCACTTGACCTAGACTATTTTAGGATTATTGCCTTTAGGTGGCAGAAGTAAAATTTATTTGTTAGAAAGTAATTTAAATATTTTATTATTTTTCTTATTGACTCTTACTATCTGGTGATTAAGTATCGGTGAAAGTTATCATATAGCTGCTAGATAAGAGAAATTAGTATAGTACTGAGGAGTTGGTTAAATAAAAGCTATTACAGTTCTCTGACAACAAAAGATAAGAATAGCCTTAGTGGGTCAGACCAATGGTCCATCAAGCCCAGTAGCCCATTCTCACGGTGGCCAATCCAGGTCCCTAATACCTGGCCAAAACCCAAACGGTAGCAACATTCCATGCTACTGATCCAGAGCAAGTAGAGGCTTCCCCCATGTCTTTCTCAATAACAGACTATGGACTTTTCCTCCAGAAAATTGTCCAAACCTTTCTTAAATCCAGCTACGCTATCCGCTCTTACCACAACCTCTGGCAATGTGTTGCAGAACTTAACTATTCTCTGATTAAAAAAAACATTTCCTCCTATTGGTTTTAAAAGTATTTTCCTGTAACTTCATTGACTGTCCCCTAGTCTTTGTAATTTTTGAATCGATCCAGAAAATCGATCCGCTTGTACCCATTCTACTCCACTCAGGATTTTGTAGACTTCAATCATATCTCCCCTCAGCCGTCTCTTTTTCAAGCTGAAGAGCCCTAACCATTTTAGTCTTTCCTCATACAAGAGGAGTTCCATCCCCTTTACCATCTTGGTCGCTCTTCTTTGAACCGTTTCTAGTGCCACTATATCTTTCTTGAGATAAGAAGACCAGAATTGAACGCAATATTCCAAATGAGGTCGCACCGTGGAGCGATACAGGGGCATTATAATATTCTTAGTTTTGTTAACCATCCCTTTTTTTAATCATTCCCAGCATCCTATTTGCTTTTTTGGCTGCCACCGCACATTGGGCGGAACAGTTCATCGCATTGTCTACAATGACACTCAGATCCTTATCTTGGGCGCTAATCCCCAAGGTGGACCCTAGCATCCGGTAACTGATTCAGGTTATTCTTCGCAATGTGCATCACTTTGCATTTGTCCACATTAAATTTCATCTGCCATTTGGATACCCAGTCTTCCAGTTTCCTAAGGTCCGCCTGTAATTTTTCACAATCCGCATGCGTTTTAATAACTTTGAACAGTTTAGTGTCATCTGCAAATTTAATCACCTCACTTGTTCCAATTTCCAGATTATTTATAAATAAGTTAAATAGCACCAGTCCCAGTACAGACCCTTGCGGCACTCCACTGTTTACTCTCCTCCATAGAGAAAAATGACCATTTAACCCTACCCTCTGTTTGCTATCCGATAACCAATTCCTAGAACATAAGAACATAAGCATCGCCTCTGCCGAGTCAGACCATAGGTCCATCGTCCCCAGCAGTCCGCACCCCCCCAGCAGTCCGCGGCCCCCCAGGTCCATGACCTGTAGTGTTCTTTCACTTAAGACATTTTATCCTTTATAGTACCCCTCTAGCTATACCCCTCAATCCCCTTTTCCTTTAGGAACATGTCCAACCCCTTTTTGAAACCCAAAATCGTACTCTGCTCTACCACCTCCCCCGGAAGCACATTCCAGGTATCCACCACCCGCTGGCTGAAGAAGAACTTCCTAGCATTTGTTCTGAATCTGTCTCCTTTCAATTTTTTTGAGTGCCCTCTTGTTTTTGTTTCCCCCGACAGTCTGAAAAATCTGTCCCTCTCTACCTTCTCTTTACCCTTTATGATCTTGTAAGTTTCTATCATGTCCCCTCTAAGTCTCCGTTTTTCCAGAGAAAAGAGCCCCAGTTTCTCCAGCCTCTCAGCAAATGAGAGGCCTTCCATGCCCCTTATCATTTTTGTTGCTCTTCTCTGGACCCTCTCGAGTGTCGCTATATCCTTCTTAAGGTACGGCGACCAGTATTGAACGCATTATTCCAGATGCGGGCGTACCATCGCCCGATATAGCGGCAGGATAACTTCTTTGGTTCTGGTAGTGATTCCTTTTTTAATAATTCCCAACATTCTGTTCGCCTTCTTGGAGGCCGTTGCGCATTGTGCTCCCGACTTCATTGATTGGTCCACTAAAACCCCCAAGTCCCTTTCTAGGTTGCTCTTCCCCAATACCCTCCCCCCATCGTGTAGCTGAACATCGGGTTTCCTTTCCCTATGTGCAAGACTTTGCATTTCTCTACATTGAAACACATTTGCCATTTATTTGCCCACTCAGTTTGTTCAAGTCCCTTTGTAGTTCTTCACATTCTTCAACAGTTCTAACTCTACTGGAGAGTTTTGTGTCGTCCGCAAATTTTATGACTTCGCACTTCGTCCCCACTTCCAGGTCATTAATGAATATATTGAACAGCAGTGGTCCCAGCACTGACCCCTGCGGGACACCGCTCGTGACTGCTTCCCAGTCAGAGTAGTGTCCTTTTACTCCTACCCTCTGCTTCCTGTCCGCCAAACAATTACCAATTCCTAATCCACAACTGAACTTTGCCACCTATCCCATGACACTTTAATTTTTCAGGAGCCTCTCATGAGGAACTTTATCAAAAGCTTTCTGAAAATCTAGATACACTATATCAAATTTATCCACATGTTTATTCACACCTTCAAAGAAATCAAGTAAATTTGTGAGACCAAGATTTCCCTCGGCTGAACCCACCCATGCTGACTCCGTCTCATTAAATCATGCTTGTCTACATGTTGCACAATTTTAATTTTTATTATTGTTTCTACCATTTTGCCCGCACTGATGTGAGGCTTACCAGTCTGTATCTACTGGTTAGTGCAACAGGTTGAGAACCAAAGAAAGCAAGAGTTCAAATCCCACTTCTGACACTTCATTTGACCTTGGTTAAGTTACTTCACCTTCCTTTACTTTCGTGCAAACTCAGGAATCGATTTCCTAAGTGCACTACAAGCATTATTAGTAAATAGGTCTTACCTGCAGTCAATAAGAGATGTTTATGCAGTTGCATCTATTAGTAAATCCAGCCCTCAGCTTGTAAGAACAATTGGGGGTGGGGGGCTAGATGCACAAAACACGGTCATTAAGATTGTGTGAGTCGCTGTTGGCTGATTTTATTTTTTTTTTTTTTGGTCGACTCTGGAACAGCAACTGATGTTCCAACAAGTTTCCATGCAAATGATTTGCATGGAGGCTCACCGGAATCCCATCTGATCAGTTGCTGTGATAGCGACTGAGAGATCGACTGACATATGCACAGAGCCGGTTTGGGGAAGCCCAAATAGCTGAGTGGCAGAGGAAGCCCTAAAGCAGCCTCCTGTCACTCAGCTCTTGGGGTTTTTTTCTTTAATGGCACAAATGATGTGCGTGTTACATACACACAATGTCGGTGGATGCCCACTGCAACTGGCCCCTGCCCTCCCGAACCACCTAATGCCCCCCAAACCGACCCTCCCCAACTGAAGATCGGCAGGAAGCATGCCCACTCTCTCCTGCTGCAGCAACTTCCTCCTGCCAAATGTAACACACACCTCTTCCTGGGAGGGGCCTTGGCATCTGAGCCAATCGGGGCCTTAGGCCCCTCCCCATGCATCCCAGGATGGAACAGGAAAGGGAATGCCTGCCATTTTGCAATGATGGAGCAATAGGGACTGGGCATCCCTACTGCTGTCATCAAATTACAAGGTACGGGGAGGTTTGAAGGGGGAGGGGGGCATCTGGTGGCAGGAGGGAAAGAATATGGTCCTGGTATGAGGTCATCCAGTGGCAGGAGGAAATGGACATGCCTTCTGCCAATTTTGGCTGGCACGGGGGGTTTTCACTGGCAGGGGGGAGTGTGCATTCCTCTTGTCTCTCTAGTTGCATCGCTGTCGCGGGTTGGCTGTCATCTTCAGGGGGTTCAGGGATCCGTGAATGTTATTGGGGTGGGGAGGTGGCACAGCTCGTGTTTTTTCTTTTTTTTAATGGGGCAGATATTGTGCATGTATAACACACGGCATCTGTGCCCATTAAAAAAAAAAAAAAGATATGGTATCTTATATTAATTTCAGGGCTGAACTATGGGTAGGACAGGTAAGTGACTGGTCTTGATCAGTTGCTTTTTTTCGGATCACTAAAGGCAACCACTTTTTTTGTGTGTCAGGAAGCCATGTTAGAGCATCAATCGCTCTGCTCTGCTAGTTTACATGGCATTTCTATATTAATGACCTTATTTTCATGGCACAGAGAATGAACAATCGTGCACAAAACCACGTGATGAGCCGTTTCGTGCATCAGGTCAGCAAATCTGATCATCACTAAACCAATCAAAAACAGTTTAGCGACGATCGTTAGTGCATCTGGGCCAATGAGACAAAGAAATAGCTACTCTCCCTGTAAGGTTTCAGCATTTGAGTTCTGCTGACCTGTCATCTTTCCTTTTCTATTCATAATTCTATTTCCTTTTTGCTAGCTATTGTGGTTAATTTACGTAAACTGCCTAGAATAGTTCTTTGAAGGCAATGTTTCAAATATAAATAGACTTAAAATGTAACTTAAGCTCTGGATTGGAAAGGCGAGTAATCCAATCCAGATTCATCCATAAGTCATATTCCTAGAGAGAGGGGAAGTTACAAAAGTTTACATTTATGGACATATCTGATTTCCTCTTCCTCTCCAAGGTTTTAGACATCCTGCAACATATCCAAGCCTTAGACCCATCGCAGCACGGAGCCGTGGGGTATTTAGTTCAGCACACGCTGGAGCATATTGAGCGTAAGAAGCAAGATACAGGACCGGAAGTCAAAGAGCGCTCTGATGAGAAACATCAAGATGTCCAATTTTCTGTAGGACTCATCATGAAACACAAGAGGTGTGTGGGAAATACATTTGCTGTCTCTGCTTTCCTATTTATTTATTTATTTAAAACATTTGTAGCCCACATAATAAAACTAGATAGATCAAAACAAAACATCTGCAAATAAATAAACTAAATAATAGCAAAGCTAAAAAATATCTTAATCTGAAAATGGCAGTAGTAAAAATGGAATTTTCGAACTTTTTCGAAAAGCCCAAAAGTCAGTGATCAAATGAATACAGTCTGGGACTGAGTTACACAACGATGGTCCCCCTTCTTGAAACATGCGTGCACGATTTGCAATTTTGGTCACAAAGTCCAACATTAATATCTTGAATTATATTCTCCAAGTGACCGGCAACCAGTGAACATAAGAATAGCCTTAGTGGGTCAGACCAATGGTCCATCAAGCCCAGTAGCCCATTCTCACGGTGGCCAATCCAGGTCCCTAGTACCTGGCCAAAACCCAAACGGTAGCAACATTCCATGCTACTGATCCAGGGCAAATAGAGGCTTCTCCCATGTCTTTCTCAATAACAGACTATGGACTTTTCCTCCAGAAAATTGTCCAAACCTTTCTTAAATCCAGCTACGCTATCCGCTCTAACCACAACCTCTGGCAATGCGTTCCAGAGCTTAACTATTCTCTGAGTGAAAAATATTTCCTCCTATTGGTTTTAAAAGTGTTTCCCTGTAACTTTGGGTATCCCCTAGTCTTTGTAATTTTTGATGGCGTGAAAAATCGATCCACTTGTACCCGTTCTACTCCACTCAGGATTGTAGACTTCAACATATCTCCCCTCAACCATCTTTTTTCCAAACTGAAGAGCCCTAACCTTTTTAGTCTTTCCTCATACGAGTGGAGTTCCATCCCCTTTATCATCTTAGTCACTCTTTTCTAGTGCCGCTAAATCTTTCTTGAGATAAGTAGACCAGAACCAATACTCCAGGTGAGGCTGCACTATGGAGCAATACGGAGGCATTATGACATTCTTAGTCTTGTTAATCATCCCTTTTTTAATAATTCCTAGTATCTTGTTTGCTTTTCTGGCCGCTGCCACACATTGAGAAGAAGGTTTCATTGTATTGTCTACAGTGATACCCAGATCTTTTGTGGGGGCGCTAACCTCCAAGGAGGACCCTAGCATCTGGTAACTTTGATTCAGGTTATTCTTCCCAATGTGCATCACTTTACATTTGTCCACATTAAATTTCATATGCCATTTGGATGCCCAGTCTTCCAATTTCCTAAGGTCTGCCTGCAATTTTTCACAATCTTCATGCATTTTAACAACTTTGAACAGTTTAGTGTCATCTGCAAATGTAATCACCTCACTTCTTGTTCCAATTTCCAGAGCATTTATAAATAAGTTAAATAGCACCAGTCCCAGTACCGACCCCTGCGGCACTCCACTGTTTACTCACGCTCCAGGAGTAATTGTAAAAAAATAAGTGTTTACTCAATTTATAGATAAATATTTGATCCCTCTCTAAGAATAATAGACACCAAAAGACGTGATATTTTTTCAATGGTCGCTCCACAGATGTGGAATATACTCCCCACCTTAATAAGAGAAGAAGATAATCTAAACCGTTTTAAAGGCCTGCTTAAGAGTCATTATTTTAAGGATGCTTTCAGACTCTAAGGCCCTCCGGGATTTCCCCTTTTCCAAAGAAGCAACTTTCAGTGCCCCACTCCTCCCCCTTGTTGTTTTTTCCTTACTTGTTTCTATCTTTTTTTTTAAGTGGATTTCTTCCCTTTTGTTTCGGTAAGTGATGTAATAGTTACGCCTTTTGAACTTTTCAGGTGTTTTTTTTCTTTTAAAGTACTGTCGGCGTATTTTATTTTTGCTTATTTTTGTCTCCACTGTATTTCTTAATTTGTATCTCGCTTAGAAATTGGATAAGCGGTCTTATCAAATTTTAATAAAAATTTGAATTTAATATTACGTTTTGTTTAAAGATTAAAAACATGCAACAACAGGAGAATTTGGGAGGTGGGGCAACTTTCGCATCACAGTAAATGAGGCTGAGGGAAATTTTTTCTTTTTTAAGTATAGATGTACTGCAGTTCTAAAATACAAAATCCATACACTTTTGAAGGATGGCCCGGACAGTACCTAAACATTATCGGACAGTGTGAAATAAAGAATCATCTAATGCTTTGTGTTTTTGTCATTTAATAGGGGAGAAGTGAAGGGCTGGAGGGCTAGTTTTGGAATTGATTTGACAAGCACTATTTTGCTTTTTGGAGAGCACTACTTCCAATGGTTGAATGGAGTAAAAATACCCCATTTGCAGTTCTTTGATTTCAGTTCTACCTTTATTTAAGGTATGGTTACAGTTGTGTAATCTATGGATGGGACCCTACATGCATGATGGGACTGGAGTGGATTCGAAACGTGGGTGTCCACAGCCTGCCTCATGGCCCCAGTCAGCCGTTTTACAATGTTCTGGTAGAGGATGGATCCTGTCGATATGCAGCTCAAGGTCAGTGAATCAATATATGCTCTCTTTTTTTGGTTTTGGTACTGGCCTTTCTAACAGGACGCTCCTTTTAACATGTACTGAACAGACCCAATGTCCATTCTATAATTGGCTTACACTCTTGATCCCTTGGGGGAGAATGTTTGGACTTAATTAAGAGTTAACTGTTAAAAGACATCAGTATGGGCCCATTACATGCAAACGAGGGACTGTGGGTTCGGGCAGTAACTCATAGATGACCAGCACCAGACCATAAATCTAAATAAGAACTGCCCCATACATCATTTAGTCCAGTTTAGTGCAATTAGTTTAATCAAGATACTATATAAGTCATAAGCAAACATTCGCACCAGGGAAAAATAAAAATAAAAGATTAACAAACTCCCAAAATTGTCAATATGTGTCAAAATTGTAAAAGTGCAAAGTGCTCACATAAAAATTCATACTAAAATGGTTCAATAGAAAGTGCAATGCTAAACTGAATCGCATTGAAATTTCATAATATCACTCAACAGTTTTCTTTTTTATAATTCTTTATTCATTTTCATATTTAAATGAAGTGTACAAAATATTGAGTTACATCTAATGAATACACAATATCACTTTTATATCTATTACATAGTATTCTGAACAAATTTTTTTATCCCCTCTCCCACCTCCCACCCTTCAAGTACTTTCCAATCACCTTATACATATTGTATACCATATTATAACATGTTATGTAAAATTATTTTCACTACCCCCCTCCATGTGTGCCATAAAGAAGACAAGAAAAAGAAGAAGATAAATCCTATTCTTTAGCACTCTCCAGACCAGTAGAGGTTAACTTTACGAATGGGTATATATCTAATCATGACCAGCAGGTGGAGACTGAAAACAAAACTTTGGGACAGTATATCCTAGCCCCTCCTCTCTATTTCCCTCAGTCTTCTTTCAGTCTCCAGCAGGTGTTGAGTGATCTGTACCCATCTCCCTTGGTAGGGCTGTTGGAATTTGTTTAGGGGGTTTATTGTCCCTGTTTTTAGCCGGACGGAGCTTGGACGGACTCTGTTTGGGGGTTCGTCCGACCTCGGGGGTGTCAAACCCGGCGGGTCACGAGCGGGGTCCCTCCCCCCACTTCCTCCACCTCCCCACATTTTTTTAGAGGAGCCTCAGCAGTAAGCCTTGCCCCCTAAATCAAGCAAGGCATATTGCTTCGAGAGCCTGTGGAGTCTGTTCTGTAAAAAAAAAAAAAAAAAAATCCTGAGGTAGTGCTGGTCTGGAGGGTTGTATCCCTTTAAGAAAACTGTATTTTACTGTATTTTTTCAACTAACCGGCACTTTTTTGCAGCTAGGTCGCGTATGGAGCAATGAGCACTTCTAAAGGGAAAAAGTGCTCATTGTGCTCCAGACGCGAGGCACTCGCGGCCGGCCTGTGCAAGCGGTGTTCAGGCCGGTGCGGTGGAGGAGCTCCGTCGGCAGCGGCTGCAGGCGCCCAGAGCTCCCCGCCGATGGTGCCTCGCGAGTCGGCAGGGAACGGTGGGGAAGCCCGGTCTTCTCCGTCCGCCCACGGAGGGATTCCCCAAACCGCCGACGGTCGGGTTTTAGAGGATTCCCTCTCAGCTGATTTTTTGACAGCTGATGCCGGCTTGCCTGCTTTAGCGGCTGAGACTATTCAGGTTTCTCAGCCGCTTCAGGCTATGGAGGGAGCTTTTTTGGCGGGAAAACCGCCATCTTCTCTGTCTGGCCCCTCCATTTTGTCTTCCACCTCAGGTGACCTTCCCCCTGTTTTGACTATGCAGGGGCAAGGTTCTGCTGGGTCCCCTGCTGTGGCAGGGAGTCCCTTGGGACCCTCGGGGGGTTTTTCTCCTGAATTTTTCTTTTCTTTATGCAGAGCCTATTTTCAGGCGGCTGGGGGTCCCGGTTGCGCCCAGGGGGTTTCGGGGGGTGGGTTTTCCTCCGCGCTCCCTGCGGCTTTGCCTCTTTCGTCTGGCGTGACGTCCCCTTCGCCGCCTCCCTTGTCCAAGCGTCCGCGGGTGTCGTGGGATGAGAATTTGTGGTCGGAGGAACGGGTCGGTCTGGAGGAGGACCTGGCCCCTTCTGAGGAGTTCCAGGACTCTCTGGAGGGGACGGAAGCTGGCGGCGGGTTGTCGGATTTCCCGTTCTCCAGTGACGAGGCGTCCGTGGTGCGCCTTTTTCAGAAAGATGAGCTGCCTGACCTTATTCAACAGGTTTCTTCGGTTTTGCGTTTTGAGGACGCGCCGCCGGAGACTCCGCGTGTGGGGGACCCCCTGTTACGGGGGATCCGTTCCGTTTCCCGCTCTTTTCCTATGCATCAGGATATTCGGGATATTATTCTGGAGCAGTGGAAAACGCCGGAGACGCCGTTTCGGCTGGCGCGCAGCATGGCTCGCCTGTATCCCATTCCTGAAGGGGATCGGGCTACGTTAGCTTCGCCAGTCGTGGATGCGGTGGTCTCGGCAATTTCCAAGCGGCATACCGTGCCTGTTGAGGGCGGTTCTGCCTTGCGGGACCCTGAGGAGCGCAAATTGGAGAGCATCCTTAAGCAAAATTTTCAGGTCTCTGCCTTTGGGGTCCAGGCGGCTATTTGTGGGGGACTGGTCGCTCGCGCCGTGTTTCGGTGGGCGGAGCGGGTCTTGGATCGAGAGTCTGACGACTGGTCTCTGGTGGATCAGGAGGTTGCGAAGATTGAGATGGCGGCCTCATTCCTCTCAGATGCTCTATATGACTTGGTGCGGATATCGGCTAAGTCTATGGCTTTTGGCGTGGCCGCAAGGCGTGTGTTGTGGCTGCGCGCTTGGGCGGCGGATGCTGCGTCCAAAGCTAAGCTTACTAAATTTCCCTTTCGGGGGTCGTTTTTGTTTGGAGAGGACTTGGATAAGTTGATTCAGACTGTCGGACTCGAAAGTTCCCCGTCTGCCGGAGGACCGTGCCCGCCCGGCGTCTCGGGGGGGTGCGGCCCGGGGGCGTTTGCGGGATTTTCGCAAGTATCGCCCTGGGCGTGGGGCTGCTCCTTTCCAGTCTCCGGGATTTTCCCGGGGTCGGTTCTTCCAGCGCATGCAGCCCTTTCGGGGGGCCCGTCGGGGGGCAGGGAATCCCTCCGCCGGTTCCCCCGCTTCCCGTCCTGCACAATGACGCCTTGCCAGCGCCCCCTTTGGTTCCGGTGGGGGCTCGGCTGCGCGAATTTTTCCCCAAATGGGCCGAGATCACGTCCGATCAGTGGGTCCTGGAGGTGGTGCGGGACGGTTATGCCCTGGAGTTCGCCCGCTCTCTGCCGGATTTTTTCCTCGCTTCTCCGTGTCAGACTCCGGGGAAGACGCAGGCTTTTCGCCAGACCCTTCAGCGCTTGCTAGATCTCAGGGCAGTTGTTCCGGTGCCCCCGCCGGAGTGGGGCACGGGCAGGTACTCCATTTACTTTGTGGTGCCCAAAAAGGAGGGGACCTTTCGGCCCATCCTCGATTTAAAAGGGGTCAACAGGGCTCTCAAGATTCCCTCTTTCCGTATGGAAACTCTGCGGTTGGTCATTCTGGCGGTTCAGCCGGGGGAGTTTCTCACTTCTCTCGATCTGACGGAGGCCTACTTGCATGTTCCCATTCGGGCCTCTCATCAGCGTTTCCTGCGCTTTGCGATCTTGGGTCGGCACTTTCAGTTCTGTGCGCTTCCCTTTGGGCTGGCCACGGCTCCTCGGACGTTCACCAAGGTGATGGTGGTCGTCGCGGCAGCCTTGCGGTCGGAGGGCATCCTGGTACACCCCTACCTGGACGACTGGTTAATTCGGGCAAAGTCGTTGCAGGAAAGCTCCCGGGTTACTGCTCGGGTGGTGGAGTTTCTCCGGTCGCTGGGCTGGGTGGTCAACCTTTCCAAGAGTCGGTTGGTCCCGGCTCAGCGTCTGGAGTACC
The DNA here is from genome assembly GCF_902459505.1 of Geotrypetes seraphini. Classification (NCBI taxonomy): domain Eukaryota; kingdom Metazoa; phylum Chordata; class Amphibia; order Gymnophiona; family Dermophiidae; genus Geotrypetes; species Geotrypetes seraphini. The sequence continues at coordinate 188,046,185 of NC_047091.1, read as the reverse complement.
TAGGGGTGCTGTTCGACACCTCCTTGGGGAAGGTCTTCCTCCCAGAGGGCCGGGTGAGCAAATTGCAATCTCAGATTCGCCTGCTTTTGGCGTCCCGGTGTCCTCGGGCGCGAGATTTCCTCCAGGTCTTGGGGTCGATGGCGGCGTCCCTGGACGTGGTGAGGTGGGCGCGGGCCCACATGCGTCCTCTCCAGTATGCTCTGCTCCGGAGGTGGTCTCCCCAGAGGCACGGGATGGATGTTCCGGTTCCCCTGCGAGGCTTGGCGCGCTGCAGTCTGCGTTGGTGGCTCCAGACCCCTCACTTAGTTCAGGGGGTGGGTCTGGATCTCCCGCAGTGGACGGTGCTCCTGACGGATGCGAGTCTCCTGGGTTGGGGGGCTCAGTGTTTGGGTCACTCAGCTCAGGGCACCTGGTCCGCGGAGGAGGCCGCCTGGTCGATCAACGTGTTGGAGACCAGAGCGGTCCGTCTGGCGCTGTTGGCTTTCCACTCCCTGTTGCTGGGCAAGTCGGTCAGAGTGCTGTCGGACAATGCCACGGCGGTGGCTTATGTCAATCGTCAGGGGGGCACCAAGAGCACTCAGGTGGCGCAGGAGGCGGCTCTGCTCATGGTTTGGGCGGAATCCCATCTGCTGGACCTCTCGGCCTCTCATATAGCCGGAGTAGAAAATGTTCAGGCAGACTTCCTCAGTCGTCACTTCCTAGATCCAGGAGAGTGGTGTCTCGGCGCCGAGGCGTTTCAGTTGATAGTGCAGGCTTGGGGGCAGCCCCTGATGGACCTGATGGCCACGGGTGGCAACGCCAAAGTGCCCCGCTTCTTCAGTCGTCGCAGGGACGGTCTGGCCGAGGGTCTGGATGCTCTGGTCCAGCAGTGGCCAACGGAGGGGCTGTTGTATGTGTTCCCTCCTTGGCCGCTGGTGGGCAGAGTGCTTCTTCGCATTGTTCACCATCCGGGTTTGGTGGTGCTGGTGGCGCCGGATTGACCTCGCCGTCCGTGGTATGCGGATCTGGTGAGGCACCTGGTAGCGGATCCTCTTCCTCTGCCTCTCTCGGACGACCTTCTGATGCAGGGTCCCATTCCCATGTTCGACCCGTCTCCCTTCTGTCTTACGGCGTGGCTCTTGAAAGGGGTCGCCTTAGCAAGAAGGGATATTCAGACAAGGTGATCTCTACACTGTTGGGGTCCCGGAGGCTTTCTACCTCTCGGGCTTATGTGCGGGTTTGGCGTCTCTTTGAGGAATGGTGTCGGGCGCGGGGAGTGACCTCTTTTCGCGCTTCTCTGCCTAACATTCTGGAGTTCTTGCAGGATGGCCTGGATAGAGGCCTGGCTTGGTCTTCTCTCCGGGTTCATCTTGCGGCCCTGTCGGCTTTTCGAGGGTTGGTGTCAGGTCAGCGTTTATCGGCTCTTCCTGATGTGATTCGGTTTTTGCGGGCGGCCAAGTTGCTTAGGCCTCCCCTACGGCCCTCGGTTCCCTCTTGGGATCTTAATCTGGTTCTCTCTGTTTTGGTGCGTCCGCCTTTCGAGCCCTTGGACGACTGTTCTTTAAAGGACCTTACTTTGAAGGCGGTCTTTTTGGTGGCCATTACTTCTGCTAGGCGTGTTTCTGAGCTGCAGGCGTTCTCTTGTAGGGCTCCCTTCTTGGAGTTTTCTAGGGAGCGGGTCGTCTTGCGGCCTGTTCCTTCCTTTCTGCCGAAGGTTGTTTCTCCTTTTCATGTCAATCAATCGGTGGTTCTCCCGGTCTTGGGTGGTCGGGAGGGCTCTTCTGAGCAACGGCAGCTGCGCAAGTTGGATGTCGGTCGGGTCCTTCGCTCTTATGTGCAGCGGACCCAGGAATTCCGGAAGTCCGATCATCTCTTTGTCCTCCTGGCGGGTCCTCGTCGGGGAGCTGGCGCTTCTAAGGCTACTATTGCGCGCTGGATCAAGGAGACAATTGCTTCCGCTTATCTTCTGAAACAGCAGCCTGTTCCGGAGTTTCTCAAGGCTCATTCCACTCGGGGTCAGGCGGCTTCTTGGGCTGAGTCGTCGCTCGTGCCTCCAGTGGATATTTGTAAGGCTGCGGTTTGGTCTTCCTTGCATTCCTTTGTTCGTCATTATCGGGTTGATGTGCAGGCGCGTCGGGACGCGGTGTTCGGTGAGCGTGTACTGGTATCGGCCCTTCGGGGGTCCCGCCCGTGAGAGGGACTGCTTTGGTACGTCCCATTCGTAAAGTTAACCTCTACTGGTCTGGAGAGTGCTAAAGAAGGAGAAATTAGGTTCTTACCTGCTAATTTACTTTCTTTTAGCTTCTCCAGACCAGTAGAGGTCCCCACCCTGTCTGTTGTTGTTGTTGTTGGGGCTGTTGCGCGGGCAGTTTTTGGTTTTTGCTGCGGGTTCTAGTATTTTTCTAGGGCCGGGGAGAATTGAAGAACAGCGGCTGTGGCTCGGCTGGCTTAGCTGGCGAGCTGTGGGGACATTCTTCCTTCGGGAATTTCTCCTCTGCATTTTCCAACAGCATTTTGGGTATGTTATTTGTTACTCCTTTCGGAGTATTGTTTTTTCTCTCTGTTGTTTTCCAGTTCTTGGTTCTGCTTGGCTATTCGGCAGACTGAGGGAAATAGAGAGGAGGGGCTAGGATATACTGTCCCAAAGTTTTGTTTTCAGTCTCCACCTGCTGGTCATGATTAGATATATACCCATTCGTAAAGTTAACCTCTACTGGTCTGGAGAAGCTAAAAGAAAGTAAATTAGCAGGTAAGAACCTAATTTCTCCTTATTCATTCAGTACAATACTTTGTCAATGGCCCCCATATTTTTATAAATTTAGGATATGTCCCTCTTTGTATTGCTATTACTCTTTCCATTTTGAATATATGACAAATTGTATTCCACCAAAATGTATAATTAAGGTTACTATGATTCTTCCAGTTATTGGTTATATGCTGAATGGCAACCCCTGTCATGACTAGTAAAAGCTTGTTATTTTCTGGTGAAATTTGACTTTTTTTTCTCATCATCATTCCAAATAACACTATCATATGATATTGCTACATGATTTTCCATCAATTTATTAATTTGTGGCCAAATTGCATTCCAAAAACTTTTAATGTAGGGACAATGATATAGTAAATGATCCAACGTCCCAGGTTCCAGATTACAGTGCCAGCATTTATTGGACTTAGAACTATCTAATTTTTGTAAACGTGTAGGGGTCCAAAAAGCTCTATGTAATAAAAAGAACCAAGTTTGTCTCATAGATGCTGACACTGTACATCTCATTCTCCAAGACCAAATTAGTGGCCATTGAGATGCAGTAATTTGATGCTTAATCTCAATGCTCCAAATGTCTCTTAGACCATTTTTTGGTTTTTTATTCAAATATCCAGATATTAATTTATACCACAATGCGGCTTGATGCCCTAGGAAGTCTGCTTGGAAGCATAAGAACTCTAAACTATATTGATTATTCAATGTTTTCCATTCAGGGAACCCAACCTGAATGGCCTGCTTCAATTGCAACCATTTAAAACTTTGTTTTTTACTAAGACCAAATCTATGTTGCAATTGTGAAAATTCCAGCAGTTTACCTTCCGAAATAACATCATTCAGAGATCTAATGCCTGCAATAATCCATTCCTTCCAAAGGATTTGAGCTCCGCCAATTTTAATCTTGGAGTTTATCCATAAAGACTGATTAGTTGACTTGTTTATTGGGACAGGTGTTAATTTACTAATAAACCTCAACGTTTTCCAAGTATCCATTAATATCTTATTTTCTCTGTATCTTCTAGGCATGTTGATACTTGGAAGATGAACTAAATTTAGGGGAAACATAAGGCGCCATTCCAAATATAACCAATCTGGTGCATTATCTATCAGTTCTGGGAGGATCCAATACATACCCTGACGTAAAATATAGGCTTGATGGTACCTATAAAAATTTTGAAAATTTACCCCTCCCTCCTTAATTGATTTTTGCAAAGATACCAAAGCTATTCTATGCGTTTTACCAAGCCAAAGAAATTTCATTAAAATGCTATTAAGCTTTTTATAAAAGGACCCCTGAAAATAAATAGGTATCATACTCATTTGGTAGCAAACTACAGGCAAGATCATCATTTTAATAGTTTGAACTCTCCCCCACCAAGAAAGATGTAACGGATTCCATTGCTCACATAACTCTGTAACTCTTTTCAATACAAATTTTTCATTTTCTTTTACTGTATCTTCAATTGTATTTTTAACTTGAATGCCAAGATATTTAAATCCTTCTTCTTTCCATATGAACGGAAAAGCGTCAAATAATCCTTTTACACAATGAACATTTAAAGGTATAAGTTCAGACTTACTCCAATTAATTTTATAACCTGAAAATTTGCCAAACATATCAATTAATTCCAATAGACAAGATAAGGTAGACTCTGGATTCCTCAAATAAAGTAAAATATCATCCGCATAAGCCGGAATTTTATATTCCATATCAGAATATGGAATACCCTGTATCCCCCTTGCTTGCTGTATTGCTAACAATAAGGGTTCTAATACAACATCAAATAACAAAGGAGATAAAGGACAACCTTGTCTAACTCCCCTCTGCAATTGAAAACCATCAGATATCATATTATTAATATTTAATCTTGCAATCGGGAAGCTATACAATGTTTTTACCATTTGTATAAATCCAGAACCTATACCAAACCATTCTAAAGCCTGATACATAAAATTCCATTCTACCCTATCAAACGCTTTTTCTGCATCCAAGGAAACTGTAAAAGCCGGTTCATCCATTTTTTTTGATAAATTTAACATATGAAACAATAATCTAGAGTTATTAGAGGAATGTCTTTTAGCAACGAAACCCGTCTGATGCGTGTCTATAATATGTGGGAGAGCTTTGGCTAATCTCAAAGCCAAAATTTTCGCCAAAAGTTTATTATCCACATTTATTAAAGATATAGGCCTGTAGTCTGAAACCAAAGTAGGATCTTTATTTGGCTTAGGCAAAACAATTACTATTGATTCAGCCATAGTACCTTTAATATCACCTTTTATAAGTTGTGTCTGATATAAATTTAGTAAATATGGGGAAAGGACATTTTGAAATGTTTTATAAAATTCTACTGTATAACCATCACCACCTGGAGCGGATCCAACTCTAAGAGATCTCAACGCTGTTTCTAATTCTTTTAATGATATAGGTTCATCTAAACTCCGTTTTATATGATCAGGAACCTTAGGTCCAATAATTAAATCTAAAAAATTTTTACCATCTTTTTGCCTCTCCAAATAAGGCTCGGAAGAATACAGATCCTTATAAAATTTTAGAAATTGCTTTAAAATTATATCCGTTTGATTGGTTATTATACCATTATCATCTTTTATCCCATTAATGTTAGTTCTTCTTTTTTTTGCTTTAAGATAATTTGCCAATAATCTTCCCGCCTTATTAGGATTTTCATAATACATTGTCTGTTTGGAAAACAAGTCTTTTCTTATCATTTTTGAAGCTAATTCGTTATATTTACCTTTTGCTTTCAAAAGAGCTTGTAATACATCATGTTCCCATTTGCTTACCAATTTAGTTTCTAGTATTTTAATTTCTTTTTCTAACTCTATATACTGTTTTTTAATCTGTTTCTTAACAAAAGCCGAATATGATATAATATGACCTCTCATAGTCGCTTTAAAAGCGTCCCATACATTTTCAATAGATGTATCTTCCACTAAATTAATTTGAAAGAAATCACTAATTTGTGTTTTAAAATTTTCCAAAAATTTTTCATCCACAAGCAATGCATTATCAAATCTCCAAAGAGGTCTTCTATTTTCTAATTGATCTAATTGTAAATCTATCCATACTCCCGCATGATCCGAAATGATAATGGGATCAATGGAAGCCTTAATCACTTGCTGCACCTTATGTGATGAAATAAAAATATAATCTATTCTTGAAAATGATTTATGAACCTGTGAACAAAATGAAAATTCCTGATCATTAAAATGAAGAATACGCCATATATCCTTCAAATCACATGATTGAACCAAATTATCTAAACCTAAAGATTTTATACTTTTACCTGGTTTTTTATCCATTAATGGATCCATTACAGCATTAAAATCTCCAGCCACCACTAAATTAGAAGCAGCCAGTGGTAACAACATACTCTGCAATTTTTTAAAGAATTCTGATTGATTCGAATTAGGGGCATATATATTGAACAACGTCAGGGCATTATTTCCCATACTTATATCAACATGTAGCCATCTTCCATGTGGGTCCGAATTTACTATCTTAAAATTGGCCATACACTTTTTATTTATAAGAACTGCTACTCCTGCTTTTTTACCCTCTGCTGGAGCAAAAAAACATTCTTTCACCCACCCACCCGTTAGTTTCTGTGATTCCTTTATATTAAGATGGGTCTCCTGCAGACAATAAACATCCGCGTTTTGCTTCTTTAAAAATGATAATACCTTTTTCCTTTTGATTACATGATTCAGGCCATTGACATTAATAGAAAATATCTTAAAAGACATAATATATTTTATACTCCTTATCATAATCTTCCTCTTCCCTTCTTCCATAACTAAGATCTAAAAAACTTCTCCCCATGGCACACATTCTTATCTCCAAATTACCCAATTCCTTATTAATCTTTTCCTTAATCATTCTAGTAATATCTTTAATACCCACCTTCTTCCCACCCCTTCCCCCCAATATAATGACTGCTTAAGGACACACATTGGACAGTAATCCCAACTTCCCCCCTCCCCCCAGGCAACCAATATTTATTAATAACCCCTTTATCCTTTATTGAGACAAACTCATTACCTCTCCACAATATATCTAATTATATCTCTCTTCTAATCATAAAACCTTTTTTTTTTTTTTTTTTCCATCTTAAAGTAATTAATTTCTCTATCTATTATTTAACCTTTAGGCACATAACCATATTTATTTCCTAACATTCCATTAATGCATTTTTATCATTTCACCAATCTCTAATTCATTCCCCCAACATTTTATTTCATTCAAGAAAATTCTATCATAGTCATATATTTAATAAAAAGTATCATTTTCCTATATCTTATATTATCTAATCCATCTTCTCCTATCCTCCTTTAAATATCCAACAACAAATATCCCCATCTCTTCATATATTTCTGTTAAAAAAAAAAAAACAACTTCAATTTTATAACTTGTCCTTTCTATCATTAGTCCATTCTGCAATCTTTTCCTTATTGTCCTTTCATTCTTTACTTTCTCCTTTTCTGACTTATTAAATAAACTGAACTTTCATATTTATTTCTTATCTCCATCCATCCACTCTTAAAGACTTTTGACTGCCAATTGTCATTCATTTTTTTTTTTTTTTTATAATATCCTTTTAGTCTATCAGTCCTGCTTTCTTCTTCTTCACATCTATTTATTTTCCTATTCAGTCTTCACTTTTCCTTTTGTGTTAATTTGTCCAGTCCTTTAATCCTTCTTGTTCATTCTTTACTCCAACCATCCATCTTTCAGTCTCCTAAAAGTTCAGTCTAATAACTTCACTTTAATGTCTTTCCAGTCTATCCTTCTTTCTTCTTTACATTCTTTTATTTTCTTTTTCACTTGTCCATTTTAATTTCCTGTTCTTTGTTGCATATTCTTCTTTTTCCAACAAACTAAAGTCTCATAGTTCTTTATATTTAATTTTTTGTTCAATATCCACCAATCCAGTCTTAGTATTTATCCCTTCATTTCAACACCCATTGTGCTAAAATGACATAGGTTCTGATTTTGAAAGAAAGGTCTTTAGTTTTTCCGGATCCACAAAATACAAAGATTTATCCCCACAAGATACCCTCATTTTTGCTGGGTAATATAACCCATACTTATATCCTTTTTCCTTTAATTGAGATCTCAGCTCAAGGAATTTCTTCCTAATATTTGCTGTATTTTTAGCAAAGTCTGGTAAAAACCATATTTTGGATCCTTTATAGTTTAAGTTTTTATCTTTTTTTGGCAGCATTTAAAATTTCTATTGCTTGCTGGTATCTTAACATCTTGAATATTAATGGTCTTGGTCTCCCTTGATTTTCCAGACTCTATTGGAATCCTGTGTGCCCGTTCTATTTCCAAAGGCTGTTTGAAATCCAACTGCAATAATCTAGGAATTAAATTTTCTAAAAACTGTATTGCATTTTTCCCTTCCAAATTTTCCTGTATTCCAAAAAGTTTTATATTCTTTCTTCTTCCACGGTTTTCGTAATCTTCCAGCTGACTTTTCAATTGAATTATTTCCAAACTGTCATTTTTGCATCTTTTTCTCTCCATTTTAACTTCTAACTCTGTTGTTCTTTTATTAGCTACTTCCATTTGTCTGTGTATATTCAGGATTTCTTCCTTCAGTTCTGCCATATTACTCACAGTCTCTGTCAGCATTTGTTTGATTTGCCTCAGTTCCCCCATAACTTCAGCTTTGCTTAACTCCTCTGATACATCAGCAGGAAGCAGAACCTTACTCGGGGTAATTTGATCCTGCTTCTGCCTTTTCACAGCCCCTCCGGTTTCACTCTTACTCTGTCGGGTGCTCGCCATGCTCCCGCTGTCCTCTCCGATGTTTTCAGCCGAAAACAGTTTAAAAGGAAATCTTTATTTATTCAACGGTTGCCCAGGTAAGAGGAGCGCTGCGATCACACGACCATTTTGTGTGCACGCTAAGCCATGCCCATATCACTCAACAGTTGATTTTCAAAGTTTTTTTTCACCCAAAGGGTCGTGGACACTTGGAATGCGCTACCGGAGGAAGTGATCAGGCAGAGTACGGTACAGGGATTCAAACAGGGATTGGACGGAACCCTGAGGGATAAAGGGATCGTGGGATACTGAGGGAGGAGCTGGGATGTAACACAAGTATAGAAAGCTAACCAGGTAATAAGTATAGAAACCCAACCAGGTCGTGCATGTGCAAGACCGGAGGGTTAGGACTTCGACAGGAAGACAGGACTTCAATGAGAAACCAAGGTGGCAAGGGAGCCCCTTCTGGTGATTCAGACGGGTCGTGACCTGTTTGGGCCGCCGCGGGAGCAGACTGCTGGGCTGGATGGACCTATGGTCTGACCCGGCGGAGGCACTGATTATGTTCTTATGCATTAGAATACTAAAAATGTTCATAGAAAAGTTTAAGAAGATTTGGGGACCATTAACAGACTTTTGCAATGAATGATTCAATTTTCCCATAATAAGATATTGGATAAGAGGGGGTGTGGGTGGGTTTATTTTATTCATATCATAATATAAACAATTCATCATTATATCTTGTCATATTGTATGCAATTTTCAAAGGAAGGGGAGGGGGTGGGTTTATAATTAGAGTAATAGTTGGTATACTTATTAAGTATGATATGCTTTTTCAATATTATAGTACAGTATTATATAATAATATGTTGTATTTACAATGATCTATGAAGGATTATCAAGTGTGTACTCAATGAAATTGTATAAATTTATGTGATACACTTGTTGTTATATGAAAAATGAATAAAAAACTAAAACAAATAAAAGAAAAGTTAATGTTTGACATAAAAGTCGATGAAGAAATGTTTTCGCTAATACTTGGCTGAATCCTATTGAAAATTCATGTTGCCACATAACAGTTCATACACATTTTCAAAAAATACCTCCAAAATTTTTTTTGTTTTGAAAATCATCTAGCTATACGTCCTGCCGATCTGATTGTCCATCTTTATACCACATTTTTGTCCAAGTCAAAAACACCTAGAACAAGCCCTTTTGGACGTGGGAGGGGTCTGCAAAGTGATGGACTGAACACCCAGACATGGTACCTAAATAGTGGGGTACCTTATAGGGCATTGCTGTGAACTTCACAAAAAGGGTGCCATGTCTTTTCCTCACTACAGCTCCCTTATAGGTCATGGTGAGCCCCCCAAACCACCTCCAGAATCCCCCTAGACCCATTTATCTACCACCCCAATAGCCCTAATGGCTGCATGGGGCCACTTATATGCCAGTACAATAGGGTTTTGGGGGTGTATAGGGGAGTGCACATGTTTAAGTATCAATGCAGTGATTACAGGGGCTTATGGACATGGGTCCCTAACCCACCCCCAAGACGGCTTAAGCCGCCTCTGTGCTGGACAACTAGGCTTTCCTATGCCAGGCTGCCAGGTGGTCTGGAGGCTGAATTTTAAAGGTGTGATTACGATTTTTATGGGGTTGGGGGGGTCGGTGATCGCTGGAGTAGTGTGTGGGGGTCTGTATTATGTATTTGTAGTGCTTATCTGGTGACTTTAGGTGGGTTTTTGTGACTTAGACCATGTTTTACATGGTCTAAGTCACAACGTCCAAGTTCTGTCTAGGCTCTGTTGTAAAACTTTCGGTTATACATGCAGTACGACTAAGTCTAAGCCTGCCCAAGTCCCACCCAGATCCCGCCCTCGACACTCCTCCTGAAACGCCCCATTTAGCTTTGGTCGTTCAGCAGCACTAAGAAGGCCTAGGTCGTTTAGAAATACGTCCAAAACCCATTATCATTATCGACACTTGGACGTATTTTGACAATGTTCGTCCAAGTGCCGACTTAGGCCAGTTTTTGGACATTTTTCTCTTTCGATTATGAGCCCCTTAGTGAACTTTGCTTCTGTATTAGGCTTGTAGCTTGAAATGTTGTGGAATGATTCTTATAGAGTACTTTAAATGGGAATGCTGCCTTCTCAAATTGGTAGATGGGCCTGTTTCCAATATAATAAATATTATTAATTTAAACATTTTCTAATTTACAAACAAAAACAATGATAAAAGGATAAAGTGTTTAATCAGCTCTGTTGCAAGAGGGAAAGAAACCCAAATCTGTTAATCTATTTGCCATCGTTTCATAATCAGTCTTAACAGCAAACGCCTCATTAAAGACTGCCATCAGGTACTTTCTAAAAGTGCAATAATTTTCCATCATTCTGATTTTCTTTTGGTAACGTTTTCCGCTCAAAGATACTAACTGCTCTAAATGACCCTTTTATGAAGTCTGAACAAGACAGCCTTGCTGAGAATTTGTTAACTGAAGTGAGTAAATATGTAGGGCGTATTTTACTTGCTAAAACTTATTAAATGGCCAGTGCAGTAAGCTGTTAATGCATTGGGTGTTTAAATGTGTGATAAACTTGTTGGGTTGTAGAACTATTTATATACATAAGTTATCTTTTCCTTCGGTCAAAGGTTCTCGATCAACCGGCAAAATTCCTTGAGCTTTTTCCTTCCTATTGACTGCACTATGGAATGACCTTCCCGTTCAGATATGATCATGTATTTCTTTTAAGGTTTTCCATAAAATTTGAAAAACTGCGATGTTTCAATGTTTTTGAGAATGTAATGCCTAATGATCTATCTTAAAATCAGCACATCTTTGTAAACATATTTTTATTGTAAACTGAGTCGAGCCCTTTATCTGTAGGGATGATCCGGTATATAAAACTAAGATTTAGATTAGATTAAACTTAGAGGGCAGTTTTGCAACTTTCAAGTTTATTTTGTATTTGATTAAATCGCTTTTTTCAAAGATTACAAAGTGATGAACAAAAAAAAGTTTATTTTTTAAAAGAAGGAGACATACAATATAGGGATAGACAGACGTGCATTTCATAGGGAAATCGGGGAAGAACTACAACTTGATATAGAAAAGAGAACAAGTAAGGATAAAATAATAGGAGTTATATTATATTAGATCAGGAGATACTTTAGAAACAATAGTAAAGTTGAAATAATTAAAAACTCTCCGATCCAGCCTAATGACTCAGGCATAGGGGCTCTCTCATCCTTTGTCAGTCTCTCAGTAAACTACCCACTTGAGCATCATTCAGGTCCTGCCCCCCCCTACCCCCCCCACACACACACTCAGACACTTTTTGCTGGTGGTCCCTTCATATTTATTGATAAAGCCACTCTTTCCTTCCTGTTTGGCATAAGAGGAGGATAATCTTGTATGAGATGACATACAAGATTCTTCTTGCTTTTGTGATTAGAAGAACAGGTCTTTCATATTTCCTGGCTCACCTATTGCCATACTGTCAGAATCCTGCAGTCATTTCAACACAAATCTCTTGGCTGTCCTCTTATGAATTCATTGGTCACTCCATCTTCTCTGTTACTGGAATGAGCTCACTTTACACCTTGATTGATTGATTTATTGGGATTTATTAAGTGCCTTAATGAAGAGATTCTCCCAAGGCGGTTAGACTGATTCCCTGCAAAGCTTTAAGTTGCAGCTGAAAACATGTCTCTCTACTAAAGCATTCACTTGATATTTGAAATTTCTCTTTTCCCAGGGGGGAGGGGGATCTACGGGACATGATGACCTTTTTTTCCTCTCCTGTCTTACTCGTTGCTCTCCTATTCAAATTGTAGTTCATTATGGCCTAGATGCTCTAAAGTCAGTCATCAATACTGACTGGATCGCTGTTGGCCAATTCTGGCCAAGCGATTGATGCACAATATGCAAATTATTTGTACCCTAATCTCATCCAATCGATTGCTGTGAGAGCGATTTAAATGCATGTGCAGAGTATTCCTGTTGGTTCTTGATCAATGTACACATGCGTCTGTTGTGCGTAGTTCATAAGCATGGTTTATTCGCGCTCATCATCGGCGCACGTTGAAAGCGTCTTCCATGGGAAAGGGCAGCCAGAATACATAGAAACATAGAAACATAGAAGGTGACGGCAGATAAGGGCCAAGGCCCATCAAGTCTGCCCACATCAATGACCCTCCCCTACCTCTCTTTGCGAAGAGATCCCACCTTTCGATCCCATTTAGCTTTAAAATCAGGCACACTGCTGGCCTCAATCACCTGCATCGGAAGACCATTCCATCGATCCACCACCCTCTCGGTGAAGAAGTATTTCCTGGTGTCGCCATGTAATGTCCCTCCCCTGATTTTCCATGGATGCCCTCGTGTTGACGTGGGTTCCTTGAAGAAGAAGATATCCTCCCCCACCTCGATACGGCGCGTGAGGTACTTGAATGTCTCGATCATGTCCCCCCTCTCCCTGCGTTCCTCAAGGGAGTAGAGCTGCAGTTTATTCAGCCGTTCCTCATACGGGAGATCCCTGAGCCCCGTGACCATCCGTGTGGCCATTCGCTGGACCGACTCTAGTCTCAGCACATCTTTGCGGTAATGTGGTCTCCAGAATTGTACACAGTATTCCAGATGGGGTCTCACCATGGACCTATATAATGGCATTATGACTTCGGGCTTACGGCTAACGAAACTCCTTCGTATGCAACCCATGATTTGTCTGGCTTTAGATGAAGCTTTCTCCACCTGAGTTGCAGTCTTCATGTCCTCACTGATGATTACCCCTAAGTCTCGTTCCGCTACAGTTCTCTCTAGGATCTCACCATTAAGAGTGTAAGTCTTACATGGATTTCTGTTGCCTAGGTGCATGACCTTGCATTTTTTGGCATTGAAGTTTAGTTGCCAGGTCCTAGACCAATTCTCTAGTAGGAGGAGGTCGTGTGCCATACTATCGGTCTTGGATTTGTTGTCAGGTCCTGTTGTGTTCTTGTCCACTATATTGCATAATTTGGCATCATCGGCGAATAACGTTAATTTACCCTGAAGCCCTTCAGCCAAGTCCCTTATGAAGATGTTGAACAAGATTGGGCCCAAGACCGAGCCCTGCGGCACTCCACTTAACACCTCTGTCGTTTCGGAGGGGGAGCCATTCACCACCACCCTCTGAAGTCTACCTCCTAGCCAGTCCCCCACCCATGTAGTCAAGGTATCTCCCAAACCTATAGAGCTCATCTTGCTCAACAACCTGCGGTGTGGTACGCTATCGAATGCTTTGCTGAAATCCAAGTACACGACATCCAGGGACTCCCCAATATCCAGCTTCCTCGTCACCCAGTCAAAGAAGCTGATCAGGTTGGATTGACAGGACCTCCCCTTTGTAAACCCATGTTGACGGGGATCTCGCAGATTCCCCTCGTTAAGGACCGCATCCAATTGGTGTTTGATTAGAGTTTCCATTAGTTTGCTTACTATTGATGTGAGACTCACTGGTCTGTAGTTCGTAGCTTCCGTCCTACTTCCTTTTTTGTGGAGTGGAATGACATTAGCCGTTTTCCAGTCTAGCGGGACTTTTCCTTTGCTAAGGGAGAGATTGAAGAGTGTTGATAGTGGTTTCGCCAAGGTGTCTTTTAACTCTCTGAGTACTCTGGGGTGTATGTTGTCTGGCCCCATGGCTTTGTGAACCTTGAGTTTGGATAGTTCACTGTAGACACTATTGGGCGTTATCTCGAAGCTGCAAAACGGGTCTATCGAGCTATCCCCTGTTGGTAGTTGAGGGCCGGATCCCTGCGCCTCGCGGGTGAAAACTGAGCAAAAGTATTCATTTAACAGTTTAGCCTTCTCGGAGTCCGATTCTACATAGTTCCCGTCTGGTTTCCTAAGGCGTACTATCCCTCCTGTGTTCCTGTTTCTATCACTAATATACCTAAAGAATGCTTTATCGCCCTTTTTGATATTCTTTGCTAGATTCTCCTCCACCTGCAATTTGGCCTCTCTGACTGCTGTTTTGACGGTTCTTGACTTGGCCAGATAGTCTTCTCTGGAGCCCTGCTTCCCTGAATGTTTGAAGGAGATGAATGCTCTCTTCTTCTCTTTTATGAGGTTGGAGACCTCCGTAGAGAACCACTGCGGTTTGTTTTTTCTTCGTCGTTTACTTACAGATTTGATAAATCTGTTTGTTGCTTCGTGTATGGTAGTTTTCAGTGTTGACCACAATTCCTCTACATTATCAGTCTCTGCTTGGTTTTGCAGCGACTGATGGATGAATTCCCCCATGTCCTCGAAGTTGGTGTCCTTGAAGCTGAGGACCTTAGTTAATGTGTTGGGTTTGGCGAAACCTTTTCTGAGGTTAAACCATACCATGTTGTGGTCACTGGATGACAGCGTGTCTCCCACAGAGACATCTGTGACACTTTCTCCGTTGGTAAGTATTAGGTCTACAATCGCCTGATCCCTAGTTGGCTCCAAAACCATTTGCTTGAGTCTGGCTCCCTTTATAGAGTTTAATAGCCTTTTGCTGCTTCCGGTCGCAGAGGAAAGTGTGTTCCAATTCACGTCAGGCATATTGAAGTCCCCCATCAATACTGTGTCCCCACGCAAGGTGATATTCTCTATGTCCTCGATTAATTCCATATCAAGGTCTTCCTGTTGCCTTGGAGGTCTGTATACTATGCCGAGGTACAGGCATTTGTCCTTTCCCCTGGCCATATTTACCCACAGGGATTCCCCTGTGTACCTAACATCTGTGATTCTGGTAACTTTGATGTCATCTTTGGCATATAGTGCTACCCCTCCTCCCATTTTGCCCTCCCTGTCTTGGCGGAACAGATTGTAACCCGGTATGACCACGTCCCACCTGTGGGAGTCCGTAAGCCAGGTTTCGGATATTGCCACCACATCTAGGTCGGCGCCCCTCATTTCCGTTTCCAATTCCAGAATCTTGTTGCCCAAACTGTGGGCATTGACGTACATAGCCTTCCAAGTCCTAGGTTTGTTATGGCTATCTAGTGATATTCCCGATTGAGCTCCATCGGCTCCTTTGGTATTGTTTGCGATGTGTGTATTCTTCTTAGACCCTGAAACACAGTGTGAACTTACCCCGGATTCGAAAATGTCAGTATCCCCCCTGAACCCGGAATTGTGAGCACCCCCCCCCAGATCCATGATTGCTATGTGTATATACCTCAGATCCTGAATGGTATTTGCAGCTTACTTCATTAGATAGGTTATTAGTGCCCGTACCCTCCCCCAACTTACCTAGAATAAAGCGGAGCCTACAACCACCGTCCATTTCACACACAATGCACCAAAATAAGCGTCCCTTACAGGTCAAAGTACACACAATTAACATATACGGTTAACAAACGCTGGTATCTTCTGTGAAATTGTAGTATCATAACTCATTACTGTTCCTGTAACTTACTCTTAGCCTGAAATGTAACTCTACTGGAATGTCCCAGATATTTTCTATATTGTAATCCGCCTAGAACCGCAAGGCACAGGCGGAATAGAAATCCCTAATGTAATGTAATGTAATGTATTACAAGCGCTTTTATACAGTATAGCGATCCCACCTCATATACAACTTGACCATCAAGCCCATAAGGAAGGGGGCAGGGAAGTTGCAGTTTACTACGGCTAGCATAAATGAGGGCGTTATATGCTGGCCCTACTCATTTTTTCTTTTTCTCAATTCTTTATTCATTTTTTCATCTTACATCAAGTACACAATATTGCATCAATTGAATTATACACATCACTTGAAATTCTTTCTATTATCATCTTAAATACATAAATTACTTCCCTCCACCGCCCACCCTTCCCACAAATATTGTAATCAAAAATATCATACAAATATTACATTCATAATTATTGATTAAACCTTGGCCCTACTCATTGATATCTTTGGAAAGAAAAGAATTGTGGGCACCCCTTATTCCGCCACCATCCCTTATCATTTTTTTGTGTATGCTGAGAACGGGCCTACATTGAATGGAACTTGACCACACGCTTTAAACACAGGCGCTCACAATGCGCAAACAATAGAAGCACATAACACAAACATAAGTTCCTTTTTATATATTTGTTTTTATAGTTTTATAGTATAACTTTGATGCTGATTCCATTACTTTCAGGGCAGAAGAGTCAAGGATAGTGACTCACCAATCGTTCTTTTGTGGATCGGTGAACCCAATCAGTATGTCTTCTAGTGGAAGCCATTTTGTGTATCGATCACTCGCCTACTTTGCATGGCATTTCGATACTAATCCCCTTATTTGTGTGCTCAGATCGGAGAATGAGTGATTGCTCGGAAAAACACATGGACAGAAGTTTTGTGCATCGGGATGGAGAATCCGATCGATCACAAAACCAGTCAAACCATTTTTTTAATGATGATCGGTAAGTTTAGTGCATCTAGGCCTATGTCCTCCTCACCTTTTCTTTTGCCCTATCTTTCTTTACTTCACTCTCTACTGTATACCTTATTTTAGCTTTGTACACCACTCAGCTGGTTCTACGATTTGTGTTATAGGAAGTCTTGAATAAACTTGGAAACTTGAAGGAAAAGGCAGCTTTTGGCTTTATCAGGAAGTAGGGGGGGATGGTGGAGGGTGATTAGGTAATTGGGTAAGGGTCATAGAGGTGTACTCTTTCTGATCCCACAAGGACAGTGCCCCTCAACTAGGGGCTCCCAGAGCAGAATATCCTGGTACCTGGGTTCCCTGTGCAGGGATTCCCAGCTTGGGGGGGTAGGTAAGATATTTTTTTTTTTTTACATTTTCATTTACTTTCATTGTAGTAAATGGAAATTTAAAATCTTCTCTTTACCTCTAGAGCTAGCTTTAAAAATCAGTACTGAAGTAAGAGATTTGTTTGGCACACTTTCTACAATGAAAGTAATGCCATACACAAGTCTTTTTCATAAGAACATAAGCAATGCCTCTGCCGGGTCAGACCTGAGGTCCATCGTGCCCAGCAGTCCGCTCACATGGCGGCCCAACAGGTCCAGGACCTGTGCAGAAATCCTCTATCTATACCCCTCTATCCCCTTTTCCAGCAAGAAATTGTCCAATCCTTTCTTGAACCCCAGTACCGTACTCTACCCTATTACGTCCTCTGGAAGCGCATTCCAGGTGTCCACCACACGTTGGGTAAAGAAGAACTTCCTAGCATTCGTTTTGAATCTGTCCCCTTTCAACTTTTCCGAATGCCCTCTTGTTCTTTTATTATTCAAAAGTTTGATGAATCTGTCCCTCTCTACTCTCTCTATGCCCTTCATGATCTTATAAGTCTCTATCATATCCCCTCTAAGTCTCCTCTTCTCCAGGGAAAAGAGACCCAGTTTCTCCAGTCTCTCAGTGTATGAAAGGTTTTCCATCCCCTTAATCAGATGCGTCACTCTCCTCTGAACCCTCTCGAGTAATGCCATGTCCTTCATAAGGTACGGCGACCAATATTGGACGCAGTACTCCAGATGAGGACGCACCATCGCCCGATACAATGGCAGGATAACTTCGTTCGTTCTGGTTGTAATACCCTTCTTGATTATGCCTAGCATTCTGTTTGCCTTCTTAACGGCCACTGCGCCGTCGGCTTCATTGTCATGTTCACCATTACCCCCAATCCCTTTCTTGGGTACTCTCATTTAATAACATGCCTCCCATTGTATAGTTGTACCTCGGGTTTCTGTTTCCCACATGTAATACTTTACATTTCTCAACGTTGAACTTCATCTGCCATCTCGTCGCCCATTTCCCTAGTTTGTTCAAGTCCCTTTGCAATTCTTTGCAGTTCTCTTTAGTCCGAGCTCCACTAAATAGTTTGGTGTCGTCTGCAAATTTTATTATTTCGCACATCGTCCCTGATTCTAGATCATTTATGAATATATTAAATAGCAGCGGCCCGAGCACCGAGCCCTGTGGGACCCCACTCGTGACCCTCCTCCAGTCCGAGTAGTGGCCCTTCACTCCTACCCTCTGTTTCCTACCCGCCAACCAGGTTCAGATCCATCTATGTACATCTCCTTCCACCCCATGGTTCTTCAGTTTCCGGAGTAGGCGTTCATGGGGCACCTTATCAAAGGCTTTTTGGAAATCTTGATATATGATGTCTATGGGGTCTCCTTTGTCCATCCATTTGTTAATTCCTTCGAAGAAGTGTAATAAGTTCGTTAGGCACGATCTCCCCTTGCAGAAACCATGTTGGCTGGTTATCAGAAGTTCGTTTCTTTCAAAATGTTCATCGATGTTTTCTTTTATCAGTGCTTCCACCATTTTCCCTGTAGTTTCCCGGGTCACCTCTTGATCCCTTTTTAAAGATGGGTGTAACGTTGGCTATCTTCCAGTCCTCCGGGGTCATGCCTGTTTTCAGGGATAGATTGCAAATTTGCTGCAGTAGTTCCGCTATCTCCTCCTTTAATTCCTTCAGAACCCTTGGATGGATTCCGTTCGGACCCAGGGATTTGTCAGTTTTTAGTTTTTCTATCTGCCTACGTACATCTTCAAGGCTCACTTCCATGAATGTTAATTTTTCTGCTTGATTTCCATTGAAGAATTGCTCAGGTTCCAGTATGTTGGATGTGTCTTCGTTTATGAATACAGACGAAAAGAACATGTTAAGTCTTTCTGCCACTTCTTTCTCCTCCTTCACCACTCCCTTCCTGTCTCCGTCGTCCAGCTGTCCTACCTCCTCCCTAGCTGGTTGCTTCCCTTTAACATATCTAAAGAACGGTTTAAAATTTCGTGCTTCCCTGGCTAGCCTCTCTTCATACTCTCTTTTGGCTTTTCGAACCACTTGGTGACATTCTTTTTGATACTTAAGAACATAAGAACATAAGAAGTTGCCTCCGCTGAGGCAGACCAGAGGTCCATCTCGCCCAGCGGTCCGCTCCCGCGGCGGCCCATCAGGCCCATTGCCTGAGCAATGGTCCCAGACTATCCCTATAACCTACCGCTACTCTTATCTGTACCCTTCAATTCCTTTATCCTCTAGGAACCTATCCAAACCTTCTTTGAAGCCTTGTAACGTGCTCCGGCCTATCACAGCCTCCGGGAGCGCGTTCCATGTGTCCACCACCCTCTGGGTGAAAAAGAACTTTCTGGCATTTGTTTTAAACCTGTCTCCTTTTAATTTTTCCGAGTGCCCCCTTGTACTTGTGGTTCCCCGTAATCTGAAAAATCTGTCCCAGTCTACTTTTTCTATACCCTTCAGGATCTTGAAGGTTTCTATCATGTCTCCTCTAAGTCTCCGCTTTTCCAGGGAGAACAGCCCCAGCTTTTTCAGTCTGTCAGTATATGAGAGGTTTTCCATACCTCTTATCAGTTTAGTTGCTCTTCTCTGGACTCCCTCAAGTACCGCCATGTCCTTTTTGAGGTACGGCGACCAATATTGGACACAGTACTCCAGATGCGGTCGCACCATTGCACGATACAGTGGCAGGATGACCTCCTTTGTCCTGGTCGTGATACCCTTCTTAATGATACCCAACATTTTGTTTGCTTTTCTTGAGGCTGTGGCGCACTGTGCCGACGCCTTTAAAGACGTGTCCACCATCACTCCCAGGTCTCTTTCAAGGTTACTTACCCCTAGCAGTGATCCTCCCATTTTGTAGCTGAACATCGGGTTCTTTTTCCCTACATGCATGACCTTGCATTTCCCTACATTAAAGTTCATTTGCCATTTTTTGGCCCATTCTTCTAGCGTCGTTAGGTCCCTTTGCAGATCTTCGCAGTCTTCCATGGTTTCAACCCTGCGGTAGAGTTTGGTGTCATCCGCAAATTTAATAACTTCGCAACTTGTTCCCGCCTCCAGGTCATTAATAAATATATTGAACAGGAGCGGTCCCAGCACCGACCCCTGCGGAACTCCGCTCGTGACCCCATGCCAGTCTGAGTAATGGCCCTTCACTCCAACCCTCTGTTTCCTGTCTGCCAGCCAGTTTTTGATCCATCGGTGGACCTCCCCTTGCACCCCGTGTCTCCACAGTTTTTTAAGCAATCTTTCGTGCGGTACCTTGTCAAAGGCTTTTTGAAAGTCAAGGTAAATGATGTCAATGGATTCTCCTTTATCCACCTGTCTATTTACTCCCTCAAAGAAGTACAATAAGTTTGTGAGGCATGACCTACCCTTGCAGAAGCCGTGCTGGCTCGTCTTTAGCTGTCCATTGTTTTCTATGTGTTCACAGATACTGTCCTTAATCAGTGCTTCCATCATTTTTCCCGGGACCGAGGTCAAGCTCACCGGCCTGTAGTTCCCTGGGTCCCCCCTTGAACCCTTCTTGAAGATGGGCGTGACATTTGCAATTTTCCAATCCTCCGGGATCTCTCCAGTCTTTAAGGATAGGTTACATATTTGGCGAAGTGGCTCTGTTATTACGTTCCTTAGTTCCTTTAGTACCCTTGGGTGAATGCCGTCCGGACCTGGCGATTTGTCGCTCTTTAGTCTGTCTATCTGCCTGAGGACATCCTCTTGGCTTACCTCTAGTTGGACCAGCTTTTCATCCCGATCCCCATTTACGATGTCCTCCGGTTCCGGAATATTGGATGTATCCTCCCTCGTGAAGACTGACGTGAAGAACTTATTTAACCTGTCTGCTATCTCTTTTTCCTCTTTTACCACTCCTTTTTTGTCTCCATCATCCAATGGCCCCACTTCTTCCCTTGCCGGTTGCTTCCCCTTCACATATCTGAAGAACGATTTGAAGTTTGTTGCTTCCCCCGCCAGTCTCTCCTCATATTCCCTTTTAGCTTTTTTAACCACACGGTGACACTTCCTTTGGTGTTCTTTGTGTTCCATTTGGTTGTCCTTTGTTTGGTCCTTTTTCCATTTTTTGAACGATGTTTTCTTGTCACTTATCGCCTTTTTCACTGCAGTTGTTATCCACGCTGGGTTTTTTGTTCGGTTTTTTTTGCACCCCTTCCTGAATCTGGGGATGTACAGGTTCTGTGCCTCTTGCACCGTGCCCTTGAGTAGGGACCAGGCTTTTTCTACAGACTCCATCTTCCTTTCGCTACCATTGAGTTTCTTTCCCACCAGTTTCCTCATGCCATCATAATTCCCTTTTTTGAAGTTGAGTGCTGTCGCTGTGGATCTTTTCACCTTTGATGGTCCAATTTCCAGCTTGCACTGGATCATGTTGTGATCGCTGTTTCCTAGGGGTTCTAGCACCGCCACCTCCTTTGCAGGTCCCCCTAGCCCATTGAGGATTAGGTCGAGAGTTGCATCCCCCCGTGTTGGTTCCGTGACCAGCTGTTCCATGAAACAGTCCCTCGTGGTTTCCAGGAATTTGGTCTCCCTTGTGCAGTTTGAGTGTCCAATACTCCAGTCTATCCCAGGGTAGTTGAAGTCTCCCATCACCATCACGCTTCCGCTTTTGCATATCTGCCTCAGCTCAGCCTCCAGGTCCTGGTCGAGTGCTTCCGTTTGTCCAGGTGGGCGATAGTACAGGCCCAATTTTATGTCTGCTCCAGCTCCTCCAGGTAGCTTAATCCATAGTGATTCCAAGTCGTCCGCCCTTACTGTTGTTTCTATCCTGGTTGAAGGTATGGAGTCCTTTATATAAAGCGCTATTCCTCCACCCTTCTTGTGTGTCCTGTCCCTCCTGTAGAGTTTGTACCCTGGTATGGCCACATCCCATTTGTTGTCGTCAGTCCACCACGTTTCTGTGACTCCTATTATGTCCAGGTCCTTTGTATTGGCTATGACTTCTAGTTCTCCCATTTTGGCTCTTAGGCTCCTAGCATTAGTGTATAGGCAATTTAAGTCCTGGTTGTTTGCCTTTTCCGCTGGTTTTCCTCGTGGTTTGGCGCCCCTGCCAACCTCCTCATGGGTTGCCAGCCCCGGAGCTTTGTTGTGTTCATCCCCATCTTGCGGTGTGTATATGTTGTCCTCAGCCTGCTCCCCCATGTTTGGATGACCCTCTGGCTCCTGTTGCTCTCTCTTAATTCTGCTTGCTAGGTTCGTTTGTGCATTGGCTCCCTGCATTGCATCCATGTATCCTTTTCCCAAAAGTTCCCTCTCAGTCCCGAGCCCTCTTTTACAAATTTCTGGTTCAGTATCCTTGTTTGATACTTTGGTCCGATGTGTCGAGGTCAGGTCGACTGTCGGCTTTCCCCTTCTCCTCAGTTTAAAGCCAAGTCTATGCTGCTCTGGACGTTGCGTGCCAGCAACCTCGTCCCAACCGTGCTCAGGTGCAGTCCGTCCCTCCTGTAGAGCTTGTTCTTCCCCCAGAAAGTTGTCCAGTTCCGTACAAATTGGAAACCCTCCTCTTCGCACCATCTCCTCAGCCAACCGTTTACTGCTTGCAGCTCGGTCTGTCTCTTAGCATCTGCCCTCGGTACTGGCAGGATCTCCGAGAAGGCTATCCTCCTTGTCCTCAGCTTCAGTTTCCTCCCCAGGATCCTGAACTGCTCAGTTAGTGTAGTTCTGTTGTAGCTCCTCCTGCTGATGTCGTTGGTTCCAACGTGGATTATCACCGCTGTCTCCTCTGTTTCAGCTCCGTCCAGGATTCTCTCTATTCTGTCAATGACGTCCTTCGTTCTCGCCCCCGGGAGACATGTCACTAGTCGGTCCTCTCTCCCTCCTGCTATGTGACTGTCCACTTCTCTCAGGATTGAGTCTCCCACTACAATTGCAGACTTCCCCTTCCTTGGTTGTCTCTCTGGTCTCAGGTCCGTGTCGCGATCCGTTAGAATTTCCTCTGGGTTCGGTTGGGTCACTATCTCCTCTGTCTGTCCAGCTCCTCCGCAAGGTCCTACTCTCATGGCGTCTGGTGGATTCTGTCCAATTGTTGGTTCCATTCCGATGTGCTGTTTGTCCTGAGCCGCCACCATCCTGCAGGCCTCCTCGATGAATTTCTCGAGCTCTCTTACTTGCTCCGTGACGTGACTCTCTCCGGTGGTATCCTCCGTTGTCCAGCATGGTTCCTCTAAGGTGCACAGTCCTTCCAGCTCCTGGACCTTGGCCTGCAGTCTCCCGACCTCCTTCCTCAGGCTATCCAGTTCCTGACATCGACCGCATATGTACGCCTGCCTCCCGGAGAGGAGGTAGTCATACATATGACACTCGATGCAGTACACTGGGTAGCTCCGCTGGGTTCCTGCAGCCTCCATTTCTTTTTCCCTGCTCCTTTGGTTCCTCGGTGTGTATGAGTGGTGTCCGGCGTGCAGCTAGCTGAAAGGGTAGAGAGAGAAGAGAGTAATGAGTGAGAAAAAAGATTTTTGCTGCTGCTGCTGTCTGGGCTCCTTCTCAAGGCTCCTTCGCAAAGGCGCTCTCGCTAAGGCGAGCGCCTTTGCCGCTCGCCTTCGCCGTGCGCCGAACGGCTGGGCGCCGTTGGCTCCCTTCTTCTTATAGGGGGAGCCCGGGCCCGATGTAACCTCTGACGCGGGTGGGGGTGGGCGGAGCTAACTCTCGCCGCGACCCCGGTCTAACAGCCTGCTCTGGCTGTTTCCTTCTGCCTTCCCCTCTGCCTCTCCGCTCCTGCAATACAAAAGAAAAAAAAACAGAAACGCTGCCGGGTTTACCTCGTGCCCTGTGCTCTTTCCAGTTCCCCTCAGTTTTGTCCTTTTTCCATTTCCTGAATGAATTTTTCTTATTGCCTATCGCTTCCTTCACTATTTTAGTTATCCACGCCGGGTCTTTTGTTCTACTCTTTTTGCACTCCTTTCTGAATCTGGGGATATACAGATTTTGCGCCTCGCTGACCGTGTTCTTGAGAAAAGACCAGGCATGTTCTACCGTTTGCCATTTTTTGGAAGTGTTCCTAAGTTTCTTCTTTACTATTTCCCTCATTGCTTCATAGTTTCCTTTCCTGAAGTTGAAAGTCGCTAAGGTTCTCTTTCCTTTCGGTATTCCTACCTCAACCTTGAACTTGATCATGTTATGATCGCTGTTTCACAACGGTCCCATTAACTCTACTTCCTTTGCAGGTCCCCTTAACCCATTTAGGATTAGATCCAGAGTGGCATTTCCTCTGGTTGGTTCTCTAACAAGCTACTCCATGAAAAAATCTTGTATAACATAGAAACATAGAAATTGACGGCAGAAAAGGGCCATAGCCCATCGAGTCTGCCCATACCAGTGACCCACTCCCTGATTCTTACTCTCCTAGAGATCCCACATGAATATCCCATTTCCTCTTGAAATCTAACACGCTGCTGGCCTCAATCACCCGCTGAGGCAGCTCGTTCCAATGATCGACCACCCTTTCGGTGAAGAAGTACTTCCTAGCATCACCCTGAAATTTCCCTCCTCTGATTTTCAGCGAGTGTCCTCTGGTTACCGAGGGCCCCGTAAGACTGAAGATATCATCTTTCACCACTATACGCCCAGTAATATACTTGAAGGTTTCAATCATGTCTCCTCTCTGTCTTCGCTCCTCCAATGAGTACATCCGCAGTTTTTTTAACCTTTCTTCATACGTGAGATCCCTGAGCCCCAAAACCATCTTGGTAGCCATTCGCCTCCAGGAATTCTGTCTCCCTAGCGCATTTTGACCTTCCAAGACTCCAGTCTATCCCGGGGTAGTTGAAGTCTCCCATAATAACCGTGTTACCGCTTTTACATTCTCGCTTCATCTCGGTTTCCATTTCTTCATCGATATCTCTGGTTTGTCCGGGTGGACGATAGTATAGGCCTATCTTTATTCCAGGCCCTTTCCATCCCGGTATTTTAACCCATAGCGATTCCAGCTTGTTGGTCGTCTCTGCTGTGTCTATTTTTGTCGATTGTATGCTTTCTTTTATGTATAGGGCTATTCCACCTCCTTTCTGTCCTGACCTGTCCTGGCGATAGAGCTTGTACCCCGGCAGTGCTGTATCCCATTTGTTTTCTTCATTCCACCATGTTTCAGAGACTCCAATGATGTCTATGTTCTCTGCATTGGCCACATTTGTTTGGAAAATGTGCTAAACTTAAAAATATTTTTGTTTTTTCCGTGCTAAAACTAGTAGTAAATACGGGCTGAAAAATGCAGCTAAAACATGAGTGAAAGGGCTTCTATCTCAAATAATGTTAAGTAAGTAAATCCTGTTGAAATAGGAGGAATGTCATAAAGCAGAATCTGCACCTAGTGAATATTATGGTGTCATGTCAACAGAGGGCGCTGTTTAGCTGTTGCTTCACAGCATCCAGCAGACAAATTCTTGACTGGAATTCGTAACATTTTGTTAAAGATGTTTCAGATTTTCCCTGATGAAATTTACTCTGTTCTTAGCAGTACTGTATACCTGCAGACTTAACAAAAATGTTGGTTTGTATAAAATAATATAAGATCTATCAAGCCCAGCATCTAGTCTCTGGTAGTAGCCTGTGTGGTCATTTGGAAGGACCCAGCAGATAAAAATCCCTGCTTGCTCCCTCAAAAGTAAGACACCTAAGGCTATCCCGATAAATAATGGTTAAGAACATAAGAAATGCCTACGCCGGATCAGACCCTAGGTCCATCTATTCCGGCGACCCGCACACACGGAGGCCAAGCCAAGTGCTCCCAGTTGGAGACCCTGGTTACCCGTATCCATCAATATGTTTTGCAAGGAGGTATACATCCAACTTATACTTGAAACCCAGAATGGTAGTCTCCGTCACCACCTCATCCGGGAGAGCATTCCAAGCGTCCACCACCCGCTGTGTGAAACAGAACTTCCTGACATTTGTCCTGAGCATGCTGCCCCTCAGCTTTAGTCCGTGACCTCTTGTCCGTTTCACATTTGACAATGTGAACAACGATGATTCTTGCTCTATTTTGTCGAATCCTTTCAGTATTTTAAAAGTCTCAATCATATCCCCTCGCAGTCTCCTCTTCTCAAGGGTGAACAGTCCCAGTCTTCCTAGTTGATGGACTTGCTTCCTAGAAGCTTACCCAAAATAATTGATTGTAAAAATGCTTTCTAATACAGGGTGGGCCACAGAAACGTTGCCCACCTTCGGCAATAGTATGACAAGATGAACGAGCAAATGTATTGTTTTTATTCACTTACTCACAAGTTACAGCAGATGGTGAAAGTGGTCCCCGTTCACGTCTATGCACCTTTGGGAACGTTGGATCATGTTGGCTGATACTGCTCGCACCTCTTCAACAGTGATAATGTTGGTGATGTTTTCCTTGAGTTCATCCAGGGTATGTGGATTGTTGGTGTACACGTTCTGCTTTAAATTTCCCCACAGATAAAAATCGCATGTGGACAAGTCCGAGAACGTGGTGGCCATAACCCCTTGCTCACAGTTTGCTCCTCTGTAAACAGTTCATGAACCCGTGCGGCAGAGCCAGTTTGACACCATTTCCAAACCAGACTTTGAATACAATGTTTAGCTGGGTTTTTTTTGTTCCTGGGTACTTGTCGGTGAAGGTCTCTTGCGTTTTCTGAATCGGTCCGCTATGCACATAGCCTTCCACAATCATTATTCGCTGTTCCAGGGAGAACACCATCTTTCTGTCACCGGTATTAGAGGAGGGTTGTTTTCCGTAGCCCACCCCGTATTAGTTTGAAATCTGCCATGAAGTATTCCCTAGTTTTAGTATTATAACAATAAAAAAAATTCCATCTCACAATTTTATAGACTCTTTCATCACTCTTCACAAAACTAAACTGTTGAGCCTCTTTTCGTAAGAGTCATCCCATCACTTTAATCCTTTTTGTCCAAGTTTATTAAAAATTTCTTATACTGCCAAATCAAAACTTCTTAGCGGTTTACAGAGCATTAAAAAGGATTACATAATGTAAGTAACAAGGCTAAAAAACATAAAATAAAAACAAAATTATTGATTAGAAAAGAGAGAACAAAAAAGAGAAATTCAGTAGGTAGGGGAAACATAAATTTTTTAAGAAAAAAGAAGAATCGAATTATTTAAAAAAAGGAAAATCTCATCCATACAAAGACAGAGCCCAAGGAAAAACTCATCCTTCTTTCCACTGCGGCCCGTCCCAGCGGAAACAGGAAGTTGTCAGAGAGGGCGTGCTGCAGTGGAGAGAAGACACAGGGACCAGCGGCAGGGAATCGCTACTGCCACCTAGCAAGTTTTACAGAAAATTAAAGATAGATGTGGGCGGGGGGAGGATAAAATGGGAAAAATGCCAATTGAGGGGAGAAGGGTGAAAGCATTAGATGCCAGGAAGGGGAGCAGCAGAAAGATCCGCTCCCTCAACAGTGCAGCCTGAAGATAGATATTGGACTAAGGGAAGGGAGAAGGGAAAGATGTTGGACTCAAGTGAGGAAAGGAGGGAAACATAAACACAGGGACGAGGGGAGGGAGAAGGGAGAGATGTTGGACTCAAGTGAGGAAAGGAGGGAAACATAAAAACAGGGACGAGGTAAGGGAGGAAGGGAAAGATGTCAGATTTGGGAGATGGATGGGGAGGACAGAGAGGCTAGAAGAGGGACAGGGAGAGATGAACTTTGGGGAGAGAGGGTAGAAGGTATGAGGGGGAGAGATGGACTTGATGGATGGGGAAAAATGGGGAGAGAGAGGGAGATGGGATGGTGGATGGGGAAAAATGAGACAATGTGAACAACGATGATTCTTGCTCTATTTTGTCGAATCCTTTCAGTATTTTAAAAGTCTCAATCATATCCCCTCGCAGTCTCCTCTTCTCAAGGGTGAACAGTCCCAGTCTTCCTAGTTGATGGACTTGCTTCCTAGAAGCTTACCCAAAATAATTGATTGTAAAAATGCTTTCTAATACAGGGTGGGCCACAGAAACGTTGCCCACCTTCGGCAATAGTATGACAAGATGAACGAGCAAATGTATTGTTTTTATTCACTTACTCACAAGTTACAGCAGATGGTGAAAGTGGTCCCCGTTCACGTCTATGCACCTTTGGGAACGTTGGATCATGTTGGCTGATACTGCTCGCACCTCTTCAACAGTGATAATGTTGGTGATGTTTTCCTTGAGTTCATCCAGGGTATGTGGATTGTTGGTGTACACGTTCTGCTTTAAATTTCCCCACAGATAAAAATCGCATGTGGACAAGTCCGAGAACGTGGTGGCCATAACCCCTTGCTCACAGTTTGCTCCTCTGTAAACAGTTCATGAACCCGTGCGGCAGAGCCAGTTTGACACCATTTCCAAACCAGACTTTGAATACAATGTTTAGCTGGGTTTTTTTTGTTCCTGGGTACTTGTCGGTGAAGGTCTCTTGCGTTTTCTGAATCGGTCCGCTATGCACATAGCCTTCCACAATCATTATTCGCTGTTCCAGGGAGAACACCATCTTTCTGTCACCGGTATTAGAGGAGGGTTGTTTTCCGTAGCCCACCCCGTATTAGTTTGAAATCTGCCATGAAGTATTCCCTAGTTTTAGTATTATAACAATAAAAAAAATTCCATCTCACAATTTTATAGACTCTTTCATCACTCTTCACAAAACTAAACTGTTGAGCCTCTTTTCGTAAGAGTCATCCCATCACTTTAATCCTTTTTGTCCAAGTTTATTAAAAATTTCTTATACTGCCAAATCAAAACTTCTTAGCGGTTTACAGAGCATTAAAAAGGATTACATAATGTAAGTAACAAGGCTAAAAAACATAAAATAAAAACAAAATTATTGATTAGAAAAGAGAGAACAAAAAAGAGAAATTCAGTAGGTAGGGGAAACATAAATTTTTTAAGAAAAAAGAAGAATCGAATTATTTAAAAAAAGGAAAATCTCATCCATACAAAGACAGAGCCCAAGGAAAAACTCATCCTTCTTTCCACTGCGGCCCGTCCCAGCGGAAACAGGAAGTTGTCAGAGAGGGCGTGCTGCAGTGGAGAGAAGACACAGGGACCAGCGGCAGGGAATCGCTACTGCCACCTAGCAAGTTTTACAGAAAATTAAAGATAGATGTGGGCGGGGGGAGGATAAAATGGGAAAAATGCCAATTGAGGGGAGAAGGGTGAAAGCATTAGATGCCAGGAAGGGGAGCAGCAGAAAGATCCGCTCCCTCAACAGTGCAGCCTGAAGATAGATATTGGACTAAGGGAAGGGAGAAGGGAAAGATGTTGGACTCAAGTGAGGAAAGGAGGGAAACATAAACACAGGGACGAGGGGAGGGAGAAGGGAGAGATGTTGGACTCAAGTGAGGAAAGGAGGGAAACATAAAAACAGGGACGAGGTAAGGGAGGAAGGGAAAGATGTCAGATTTGGGAGATGGATGGGGAGGACAGAGAGGCTAGAAGAGGGACAGGGAGAGATGAACTTTGGGGAGAGAGGGTAGAAGGTATGAGGGGGAGAGATGGACTTGATGGATGGGGAAAAATGGGGAGAGAGAGGGAGATGGGATGGTGGATGGGGAAAAATGAGAAAGAGAGATGGCCAGAGGGAAAAGACTTCTGGAGAGCAAGCTCTCTAGAAAGCTACCAAACTACTGGCCCATTCCCCCCCCCCCCCCAAGAAAGTTTACAGGATTGTGAGAGAAGGGGGAGAAAGGCTACTCAAGCAGAAACCCAGAAGAAGGTACATAATTTTGTTAGGAAAGAGGATGAAATTTCATGAGAAACGTCTTCCATTGACAGACATGAAAATTCACCCTTATTTTGTCAGCATATTTTGCACTCATTGCTAAGGGCAACATCTAGTGGTCAATAAAGGATTACATACATGGCTCTTGTGCTCAGAACTGTTGTTGCAATTCTCCTAGTCTGGTAACAGGGAGAAACTTAACAGAAATTGGAGTGTTTTCATCTTGATGTTACAGTAGTGCTAATAGAACTAATTGTGCTCTGCTGGCAACATCATAGATCATTTTTTGTCTGTGTGTTCATATATTCAAATAGCACCATGAATTGTTTAATAGTGCTAGAGTCCAGTATATTTGGAGAAGATTAAGGGCTAGATGCACTAAAGGCAGCAATCGTCGCTATACCTGTTTTCACAGCTTTAGTGACGGTCGCTTTTACTGACCCGTTGCACAAAATGGCTCACCGCATGTTTTCTCCCCTCGATCACCCATTTTCCGATCTGGCCATGCAAATTAGCTAAAACCTCATGCAAAATAGCCAAGCGATTGATCGCAAAAAAATACAGGGGTTTTAGCTATCGGGTGAAAAAACGATTGGTCTAGACCTGTCTTTTTTGGGGGAGGGGAGGGCATGGCATGGTTGAGGGGTGGGGGGTCAGTGGTGCGGGGTCCAGGACCGAGTGGGGGCATGGCACAAGGGTATTCGGCCAGGCAGGAGGGAGTAGATATCCCTGCCATTTTTGCCATTTGGGGGAGGGCCATCAGCATGGGGGGGCTTTTTTTTTTTTTTTTTTTTTTTTTTTAATGGAGTTTGTAACATGCACACACAACATCTGGGACATTAAAAAAAATAAGAAGAAGCAGCCCTAACAGCAGTGATAGGAGGCTTCTTCCCAACATCTTCCTTTATACGTCTGCAAAGACCATTTTCCTTATTATGCATTAACTACATATCAGATAATATTGCGTAGTTAATTCATCTGTTTAGAGGGTACTAACTGCACCAAATAACGATTAACCAGGTGTAAGAAGAAGCCTCCGGACACTAAAGAATTAGTAATTCATGTAATCTGAAAGTTTCCAGGCACTAAATAAACAGTTTGATACATCCTCTGGCATATATGTAAGGTTTGTTCTATATTTTCTTATGTTTTTGAAGACATTTGGAAAATGTGAGAGTAGTAGTAGCCAGTTACGAGTACTATTTACGAGTCATTCATTGAGTCATACGATGAGTTAATGGAATTGGTCCCGTTTCCAGTGTTGCTATGTCTGCGCTCTTGACTGCCTTTTCTGTTCAACAGAGAATCTGGAATATAACTTGGAACCACAAGAAATCTCTCATTGGGAAATTGGGCACTACTTTTCAGAGTTCACCGGCACTTACTACGTAGCAAATGAAGAGCTGCAAGTGCGCTACCCTGGTGATTCAGAGTCTACCTACAACGTGGTTCAGAAAATCTACAAGACAGGCAAAGATACTGATGCTACCCCACAACAGCAAGAAAGCTGAATTGCCATTGCTATAACCTGAATCTTGCAAGGGATTATGGAAGTGTATTTTATTCCTCCAGCTTTTTATCCTGGAAGTCAGTACTGCACTTGGTATGATATTTCTCATAACTACAACTACTAATACTAATGATATTATTAACAAGATGTAGACATGAATGGTGATCCATTAAGAAAGTTATTGCGACATTCTCTCCCAGGTTTTGTTGCTGAAGAGCGTGCAATGGTTATATTTGTTTTGAATGACTGGGATGCAAGAATTTTATACACATGGAGGATCTGGCTCGAGCTGGGAAGTAACTGGAATCCAGTATCATGCTACACGCTAATGTCTAAAGTCCATGTTTTCAACAGTACATTTAAAAGGCTCCTTCCCTTCCCAGGGCTGACATTATTGCAAAAAAAGTGACTTGTTGGTCAGCAGGGTTGCATTCAATGCAAATTTTGGGGAACGGGCTTTTCTTGCCTGCTTTAAAATAATGAAATAAATCATGAACCCATATTACTCATACTTTTACCTTATTACTCATAAAGAGAGACCCAGCAGCTTCATGTGAGCATCTTTTTAACATAAGCAAGTAACCAAGGAAAATTGCCTGCTGAGCCAACAGCCTTTTAGGGAAGGGCTTTGAGGCCAATTGAAGTTAAGCTTGGGCATCAAACTCCCAAGAACAAATTGCTGGAATTTAATGTTTTGAAGATTTAGAATTTGCATAAGTGTTGACAAGATAGTGGACACATGAAATAGAGAATATATTCCCATGGCTTGACCTAAACACATTACCTCATGAAAGTAAATTGAATGTTTAATTTAAAGGTGGACTGTGTATCCTTGGGGCCTCAAAATTTAACTGATGGCAGGTTGAATTGGTAAGTGATACATTCAGATTCATTGGTGCCAGACTAATAATGGAGTGCTCCCTCTTTGTAAGTGACAAGAATACACCTAGCACTTGAGTCTTCTTTTAAAAGTGTCTAAAAGTTCTGCACTTCCCCAATAAAGAACAACCACCCTCAACATAATATTCGTGAACAGGGTGTATAGGAAAGGCACACTTCTGTACCCCGCAGTTGTGTGGTAAACCTCTGAATGGGGCCCCTGAACTCCATGTGCTTTGGAAGAGCATAAACTCTTTCTCAAGAATGGGATGAGAGCTCTGGTTTGTTCCTACAAGTATCATCAAGGTTTGGAATAGAAACCTACAAGAAAATTCATTTTGACATTGCTGGTAAATAGCAAACACTGACAATTATAGCAGATTTGTTCTCACCAAGCAAATTAGTGGAATTGTTTGGCTGACAAGAGCAAAAGTCATCAAATTCACTCATATTTTGCTATGTATATAAATTTTACTTTTTCCTGTGAAATGGGGAACCCCTTCCTTTGTCTTCCTTTTGTGTGGAAATTTCAAGAATCAGCTCCTGATTGTATTCTTGTGAATTAGCAGCTGATAAGAGTTGTTATTCCATCATCTAGAACATAAGAATTGCCACTGCTGGGTCAGACCAGTGGTCCATCGTGCCCAACAGTCCGCTCATGCGGTGGCCCTTAGGTCAAAGACCAGTGCCCTAACTGAGACTAGCCTTACCTGTGTATATTCCGGTTCAGCAGGAACTTGTTTAACTTTGTCTTGAATCCCTGGAGGGTGTTTTCCTCTACAACAGACTCCGGAAGACCGTTCCAGTTTTTTAACACTCTCTGGGTGAAGAAAAACTTCCTTATGTTTGTACAGAATCTATCCCCTTTTAACTTTAGAGAGTACCCTCTTGTTCTCTCTACCTTGGAGAGGGTGAACAACCTGTCTTTATCTACTAAGTCTATTCCCTTCATTATCTTGAATGTTTCGATCATGTCCCCTCTCAGTCTCCTCTTTTCAAGGGAGAAGAGGCCCAGTTTCTCTAATCTCTCACTGTACGGCAACTCGTCAGCCCCTTAACCATTTTAGTCGCTCTTCTCTACCCTTTCGAGTAGTACTGTGTCCTTCTTCATGTATGGCGACCAGTGCTGGACGCAGTATTCTAGTTGAGGGTGTACCATGGCCCGGTACAGCGGCGTGATAACCTTCTCTGATCTGTTTGTGATCCCCTTCTTAATCATTCCCGGCTTCATCAACTTGTCGACCAGTACTCCCAAACTTCTTTCCTGGGGGGGTCTCTCCAAGCACTGCACCGGACATCCTGTATTCGTGTATAAGATTTTTGTTACCGACATGCATCACCTTACACTTATCCACGTTAAACCTCATTTGCCATGTCGCAGCCTCTTTCTCGAGCATGTTTATGTCATGTTGCAGGTCTTCGCAATACCCCTGCGTCTTCACTACTCTGAATAACTTCGTATCATCTGCAAATTTAATCACCTCACTTGTCGTACCAATTTCCAGGTCATTTATAAATATGTTGAAGAGCATGGGTCCAAGCACTGAACCCCGCGGCACTCCACTTGTAACGCTTTTCCAGTCTGAGTATTGTCCATTTTCCCCCACTCTCTGTTTCCTATCCGCCAGCCAGTTTTTAATCCACGTGAGTATTTCACCCTCAATTCCATGGCTTGCAATTTTTCAAAGTAATCGTTCATGTGGAATCTTGTCGAATGCCTTCTGAAAATCCAGATATACAATGTCGACCGGGTCAACCTTGTCTAGCTGCCTGTTTACTCCCTTGAAGAAGTGCAGCAAGTTCGTCAAGCAAGATCTGCCTTTGCTGAAGCCATGCTGACTGGTCCTCATCAGATCATTTCCGTCAAGGTGATCAATGATGCGGTCCTTTATCAGTGCCTCTACCATCTTTCCCGGTACTGAGGTCAGACTCATCAGTCTGTAGTTTCCCGGATCTCCTCTCGAACCTTTCTTGAAGATCGGCGTAACATTCGCCACTTTCCAGTCTTCCGGAATCCTTCCCAATTTGATCGACAGACTGGCTATTAGTTGAAGCAGTTCAGCTATAGTCCCTTTCAGTTCCTTGATTACCCTCAGATGGATGCCATCTAGGGATAAGATCTTGGCCCAGGTAAAAGCATCATCTGACAAATTTTCACCCTCCAACTTCACAATGAATTGCAATTTGTTGCAGTCCTGAAACAAATTCCAGCTGCTGCCCCGGTAAAGCTAATCTGGCAATACATACAGTTCTTTCTCATTATTTGCGGTAATATATTCCCAAAAATGTTCACGAATTACGAAATTGCGAATAGCAAAATGTTGAGTCTTTGAGAAAATAGAGGTTAGGTTCTAGCAGTGCACATTGCACCTCAAAACCACATAAGGTTAACAGTGGATCCTGTTGGGGAAATTGGGTTAGGCTCCTGCATGGGACAGCACTTTGAGTATCTTTAATTCACTTTATGGACGCTTGGGGTCCATATCTAGAAACAAAGCCTGACCGCAAGGTGAAAGTATAAAAGCTGTGGGTGTTGGTTTGTTTTTTTTGTTAAATGCCGGTCTGCGAATACGCAAACGGGGAATATTTTTACAATTGATGCAGCCATGGATAGGCAAAATTGTGCATTGTGAACATGTGAATAATGAAAATGGACTGCAAATTAGAGACCTAAATAGGATCTTACTGATACCCTGGATTACCCCATTTCACCAAAAAGATGAGATCCCTTCCTTTGCCCACCACTAGAGAAAACTTTGCTAATTGTCATTAACTAAGAGCAGGGTCTTGAATTGTATGCTGTGCATTCCAAGCTGTACCACAGTGGACCAACAAGGGCCATCAGTGACCACTGCTCATCGTTGGAAGTTCAACAGTTGTTGATGGATCAGTGCATAAAATGGGAGGGTGCCGACTAGTAGCTGAAGTGATATAGGTTGTAGAAGTAGGGAGAGGGAAGCAAAGGAAATGGATGGAAACTCCAAAAGAAGCAAGCTTGATAGGAGAGACCTGAAAGAGGAGGAGAAGAAAGATGAGGGTCGAGTAGTTTAAGCCTGACAAGGCTTTAAAAATATATTTTCTGAAAGACTTGCCATTCTTCATGTCTGTGATTGTGATCGATTTAATGACTCGTGTGTATGCTTAAGATTGCAAGAAGAGAATTTGTGAGCTTCAGTTTAGGAATCTTTTCATGTGAGATGATCCCTGACCCTCATAGGGGCTATCTGACACTTTTTGTGCAACAGGACATGTAGTCTTGATCAGCGGGTAAAGCCCTCATCAGCCGTGAGAGTTGTACAGAGCCCACTGTTTTGTTTTCATGCTCCAACCCACATCATTCAAGAATTATCTCCACCCCCTCAGTCTTACTCTCTACAAGCAGGAAATAGGGAGCCTGTCTGTTCTGCTTGAGTTTAATTTTTATTATTGGGGGGGGGGGGGTTATTATCTGGTCAGAGGCTTTCAGTGCTACAGAAGATCCCAGTCACCCCAGGACACCTGGCTGCAAGAAGATACAGACTCTCAGGGCTGAGGTCTGTAGCCCATAGGCATATGCCTTACATGATTCTTGTTGTCCAGTCTGCAAAAGTAGTTATCAGAGCTCAGGGTCCATATTCTTGGGAGCAATCTTGCCCCAGATTTATCCGCAGTAAGCTTGAGCAGCTCACCCCAGGTTCTGTCTGCAGTGGGTTTGAGCACAGACTGAGTGGTTCTTTTTACCTCTGTGGGCAGTCCGAGTCTTCTCAGAGAATGTGACCACAGTTGTCTATGTAAACAAGCAAGGAGGCACCAGGAGTGCACAGCTGGACTTGGAAGCTTCCCTATTCTTTCAGTACACAGAAGCCAATCTCTTGGCTATCTTGATGGCTCATGTAGCTGGGATGAAGAGTATGCAAGCGGACTTGTTAAGTCAGCAGACCTTGAATCCCGGGATGTGGTCCCTGCTTTCCCTGGATGAATAGCATGGAATGTTGCTACTCTTTGGGTTTTTTCTAGGTACTAGTGACCTGGATTGGATACTGTGAGGACGGGCTACTGGGCTTGATGGACCATTGGTCTGACCCAGTAAGGCTATTCTTATTTTCTCTCTCGGAGGGCCTTTGACTGTATAGTCGGGCGCAGGGGACATCCAACATTTGACCTCATGGCTTCAGCAACTAACAAAAAGGCAACTCGTTTCTTCACCCAAAGGTATGAGCCCAAAAGCACTGGACTGGATGCTCTAGTCCAAGCCTGGCATGTGGAGGAGCTCCTGTATATGTTCCCCTCCCCCTTGACCAATGATGAGCAGAGTGCTTTGGGCCAAAAGGCACCCAGGTTTAGCTCCAGATTGGCCAAGGTGGGTGTCGTATGCAGACTTAGTACTTCTACAGAGGGACAAGACTCTCAGGCTTCCTTGTCATCCAAATCTTCCCTCACAAGGTCCCATTGACCTGGAGGATCTGGAGCACTTTGTCTTATGGCATGGCTCTTAAGTGCAAAGCCTTAGTTATTGCCACACTCCTGAGGTCTAAGAAGCACACCACATTAGAGGCTTATGCGAAAGCTTGTAAGTGTTTCTGCTGTTCATATATTTGAGTTCTTCTCGTATTACCTTACCATAATTGTACTTGACTCTGATCTTCTCATGATCCTATGTTACTTGTATTTGTATCCTCACCTCTTATGTACAGTCTTCTAATTAACTTCTGTTAACCGCATCAAACTTCACAGTGTATTGTGGTATACAAATACAATTTTATGTTATGTTATCAAGCGCTCGTTGGCGTCCCATCCAGATGTATCCAGATTTTTGAAGGGAGCCTTACATCTTTGCCTTCCAGTGCCAACTGCCTTTTCTGTCTTGGAACCTTAATCTGATCCTGTGGGCACTTGTGAAGGCCTCATATGAGCCTTTGGAGGAAGTGTCCCTGACATAGAAACATAGAAAGATGACGGCAGAAAAGGGCTATAGCCCATCAAGTCTGCCCACTCTACTGACCCACCCCATTAAGTCTGAGTACTAATGACCTATTTCCTAAACTCGACCCTCGTAAGGATCCCACTAGGGCATCCCATTTATTCTTAAAGTCAAGCACGCTGGTGGCCTTGATCACCTGCTCTGGAAGCTTGTTCCAGTGATCTACAACCCTTTCTGTGAAGAAATACTTCAAAGAAATACTTCCTTACGTCACTATCGAATTTCCCTCCTCTGAGTTTGAGCGGATGCCCCCTTGTGACCGAGGGTCCTTTGAGAAAGAAGATGTCTTCTTCCACCTCGACACGTCCCGTGATGTATTTAAATGTCTCAATCATGTTCCCCCTCTCCCTGCGTTCCTCCAGAGTGTAGAGCTGCAATTTGTTTAGTCTTTCTTCGTACGAGAGACCCTTGAGCCCCGAGATCATCCTAGTGGCCATCCGCTGAACCGACTCAACTCTAAGCACGTCTTTACGGTAATGTGGCCTCCAGAATTGCACACAGTACTCCAGATGAGGTCTCACCATGGTTCTGTACAGTGGCATTATGACTTCAGATTTGCGGCTAACGAAGCTTCTATTGATACATCCCATAAGTTGCCTTGCTTTGGATGAGGCCTTCTCCACTTGTTTGGCGGCCTTCATGTCTGCACTGATGATTACTCCCAAGTCTCTTTCTTCTGAAGTCCTAGCTAGTGTTTCTCCATTTAAGGTGTAAGGTTTGCATGGATTTCTGCTACCGAGATGCATAACCTTACATTTCTTAGCGTTGAAGCCCAGCTGCCATGTCGAGGACCAGTTTTCCAACGTAAGCAGATCCTGCGTCATACTATCCTGCAGATTGCTTTCACTTACTATATTACATAGTTTGGCGTCATCAGCGAATAGAGTTACTTTACCCTGAAGCCCTCGGGTCAAGTCCCTTATGAATATGTTAAAAAGGAGTGGACCCAGGACCGAGCCCTGTGGCACTCCGCTGGTCACCTCCGATGTCTCAGAGAGGGTGCCGTTGACCACCACCCTCTGACGTCTTCCACTCAGCCAATCATTGACCCATGCAATTAGTGTCTCACCTAACCCCATCGATTTCATCTTGTTTAATAGTCTACGGTGTGGGATGCTGTCGAAAGCCTTACTGAAATCCAAGTACACTATGTCCAGAGACTCTCCCGAGTCTAGCTTTCCTGTTACCCAATCAAAGAAGCTGATAAGATTGGATTGGCATGACCTACCCCTAGTGAATCCATGTTGACTAGGATCCCTTAGATTCCCCTCATCCAAAATCGTGTCTAATTTACCTTTAAGTAGTGTTTCCATGAGTTTACACACTATTGATGTGAGACTCACTGGTCTGTAATTCGCAGCCTCCGCTCTGAAGCCCTTTTTATGCAGAGGAACGACGTTAGCTGTTTTCCAGTCCAGGGGGACTCTCCCCGTACTTAGGGAGAGATTGAAGAGCATGGCTAACGGTTCCGCCAGGACATCGCACAGCTCTCTGACAGTTAAGACACATGTGTTTTTTACCTTGCTGTGACCCTTTCTTTGCATTTCAGAGGCTAGCATCTTGATTTGAACGGTCCTGTCCTTCCTACCGAAGGTCATGTCCAGTTTTCACGTGAATGAGGAGGTGCGTATCCCAGTCTTCACACCTACGGGAGTGAAGAAAGTAAATTCACTTGCAGAGATTTACAGGGTAACCACTTGATCCATAGCTATATCTTCTGCCTCTATTGGAAGCAGAAAACAGTCTCCAGTGGCAGCGAATGTGCATTCCACTTGCAACGTCATGTCATCTTGGAAAGAGTTTAGAACAATTTCACTTGCAGAGATTTGCAGGGTGACCACTTGATCCAATCTCCACGTGTTCATTAAATTTTACAGGGTGGATGTGGCAGTCGGGCTTGACACTGCTTTTGGACTACCAGTGCTGTTGCACAAGGAAAGATTAGGTTTTTACCTTGCTAATCTTCTTTTTTTGTAAACAGGAATAATAATAATAACTTTATTCTTCTATACTGCCATAATCGTGAGACATCTAGGCGGTTTACATGGAAGAGAGCTGGACAGTCAAGCGAGTTACAATATGCAGATAATGAATTACAGTATGCAGAATCTTAAAATGCAGCGAATTACAATATACTGATTGTTAAAAAATTTCAGACTTATACGCAGGGGTGGACATGTTAGAAATAATAGAATTTGATTTAGTGTTTGGTGTAGTTACTGTTTAGGTGATATATCTGTCGAATAAGGCAGTTTTTATGGCTTTTCTAAAGGCGTCATAGGTCAGTCTTGCTCCATTGATGTAGTTGTCTAACCAGTGTTGTTGTGTGTTTGCTTCGTACTTAAAAGTTCTATCCAGAAAGGTTTTGTATTTACAGCCGGTAATGCTTGGGTATGTAAATAGATTGCAGTTTCTGGTTTGTCTTGTAGGGCTGTATAGTACGAAGTGAGGTAGCAGGTAGGTAGGAGCTAGTCCCCAAACCAGCTTGAAACATATGCAGGAGAACTTGAATATTATTCGTGCCTCCATTGGCAGCCAGTGTAGCAGTCTGTAGTAGGGGCTAACATGGTTGCTTTTTTTCAATCCAAATATCAAGAGGACCGCCGTGTTCTGAACAATTCTAAGTTTCCTCACTGTTTTTTTGGGTATACCCATATAAACGATATTGCAATAGTCCAGTGTAGAAAGCACTAGCGATTGCACTAGTAATCTAAATGATAATGGGTCAAAGTATTTTTTGATGGTCTTTAACTTCCATAATGTATAGCAAAAAATACTCGGATATGTGAAAAATCAATAATATAGTGAAACACACTTTCACAAGAGAAAAGAGAAGAGCAATGTCATATATGAATGTAGGCAGTGCTGCTTCAGTTCAAAGGGGTGTTTTTCAAAGAAATGGAGGAAAAGCCTCAGACCGATCAACAGAGATAAGTTGAAAGCTTTTTTCTTCTATCAACTATGCATAGACAGCCTTGCTTATAGTTTTTCTAATTTGGGAGTGCAACGGAGGTTTTTGCCAGTGAGGTTACCACCCAACCACCTTTATCCACCATTGTGGTGGTGGGAGGGCATTTGTCTGAGGCTTTTCCTCCATTTCTTTGAAAAACACCCCTTTGAACTGAAGCAGCACTGCCTACATTCATATATGACATTGCTCTTCTCTTTTCTCTTGTGAAAGTGTCTTTAACTTCCATAATGCCAGGAAACACTTTATTACCACTATGTTCGTGTGTTCGACCATTGTCAAATGTGTGTCTAATGTGACTCCCAATATTTTTATTGTTTTAGTAATCGGGTAGTCGTGGATTTTTATATGTAACGTTGTTTTGGTAATTTTGTCCGTTGGGCTTGCAAGGAAGACTTTTGGTTTTTCTGTGTTTAGTTTCAGTTTGAAGTTGATTGTCCAATGTTCTATTTTGGTCATAATATGAGAAATGTATTCTGAGGTTTCGTTTGTTATGCTGTTCACTGGGATTAAAATGGAAATGTCATCTGCATATATGTAGTAGTTTAAGTTTAGCTTTTGCAGTAAGTGTCCTAAGGATGATATGTAGATGTTGACTAGAGTAGGAGACAGCAGTGAACCTTGTGGTACTCCCAAGGGGTTTTCCAGGAGTTTGAGTATGTCCCACCACTAACCACACGGTATGATCTCTTTGTTAGGAAACCCTGTATCCAGTTCCTTTACTCTTCCTGTAAGTCCTATTTCATCTAGGCAGTGTAGCATTATTTTGTGATCAACAAGATCAAAAGCACTGCTGAAGTCTATTTATAAAATCAGTGCACTTGTTCCTTTGCTGAATAGGCCGTATAGGTGATTAAGGATTGAGGCTAGGACTGTCTCAGTGCTAAAACCTTTTCTGAATCCTGATTGGTGTTCACTGAGTACGTTAAATTTGTCTAGATAGTTCTCTAAGTTGACCAATCCTTCGAGCAGCTTGGTGAATAAGGGGATGCTTGCTATGGGTCTGTAGTTGGTTTTCAGGGCTAGTGAGTTTTTTTGATTTTTAGGGATGGGTGTGATCAGTATGTGGCCCATTTCCTCGTGAAATGTTCCTTCAGTGAGAGTGGTTGTTATCCAATTAAATAGATCCTTTTTAAAATCTAGTGTAGTTGCTTTCAAGGTCTTGGAAGGACATACATCCAGTAGGCAGTTTGATTTGGTATATTTATTGAATAGGGTTAGAAATTGGTGCCAATTTGGAGGTTCAAAATGGTTCCAGAGCATGTCTACTCTGGTTTCTTTTTCGTGGGGTCCAAATTGGAATTCGAAGTTGGGTGAGGGTGAAGGTATGGTTGCTCTTGCGTCTAAGATTTTATTGTTGAAAAAAGTGGCAAGGGTTTCTGCCGAGGGCATACATTCATTATATCCTGTGGCAGGTTTTGGGTAGTGTCTGTTAGTCTGTTTACCAACTTGAACAGTTCTTTGCTATTTGTTTTGGGTGTCCCTATTTTTTGTGTGTAGTGTTTTGTTCGTTTTTCTCTAATCAGATTTTTGTAGTTTTTCATTTTTTGTTTCCAATGTATTTTGTCTTCCTCTTTGTTTGTTTTTTGCCAGGTTCTTTCTAGTTTTCTCAGTTCCTGTTTTAGAGTTAGTAATTCAGAGTCGAACCATTCATTTAGATTCCTTTCTTTCTTTTTGTATGTTTGGAATGGTGCTATTTGATCTAACACTTCTTTGCTAAACTTTGCCCATCTAGTTGGGAAGTCTTGTATTTCCTCAGTTTTGGGTTGTAGTTTGTAGTGAGCCCAGAATTCTATTGGAGTTATAGTTCCTCTTCTGGTGATTGTGGTTGGGTTTTTTCTTTTATATTTTGGTTAAGGTGATTTTTTTTGCCAATATAGATCAAAATTACATATGTAGTGATCTGACCAGATGCATTTTTCCTGGGCCCCTATTCTATGGTGGATCTTTGGGTCAGGGATTTCTTTTTGCGAAAAGGTAACTATGTCTAGTTGGTGGCCTTTTTCGTGCGTTTTCTCTGGTTTTGGTATTGTGAAACTGAGAGTTGTTAAGAAAGTGTCAATTTCTATTACGTTTGTTTTTCCACTTGCTCTAGTTGAACGTTTATGTCGCCCAGTAGCAGGTTATATGTTCCTTTTAGGGTGTTAATAGTGAGGTATTCGAAGAATTCTTCTCTAGTACTAGTCCACTTTTTGGGGGAAATGTAAAATAGTGTTACAGTTAATGCCTCTTCCAGTTGGGTGTTGGTGACTTTACAAGTTAATATTTCCAGGTCTTTTGTGGGTTTTGTGTCTATTTTGCTATAATCAAAGGATTTTTTTAAAATTATCGCTATACCACCCCCTTTTTTCCAGTTTCTAGATAGTGGTATTATTTTGTAACCTTGGGGTAGCATTTCTTTCATAATCGTATCGGTGTCTGAAACCATCCATGTTTCAGTCAGGAATAGGAAGTCGGTGTTTGTTTGCGCCAGCCAATCATGCAGTATTTGAGCTTTGTTTCTTACTGAACAGGTTAAAAATGCTGGGGCTGTTCTCCCTGGAGAAGAGGAGACTTAGAGGGGACATGATAGAAACCTTCAAAATCCTAAAGGGCATAGAGAAAGTGAATAAGGACAGATTCTTCAAACTGTGGGGACCCACAACCACTAGGGGTCACTCGGAGAAATTGAAAGGGGACAGGTTTAGAACTAATGCTAGGAAGTTCTTTTTTACCTAAAGGGTGGTGGACACATGGAACACGCTTCCGGAGGAGGTGATAGGCCAGAGCACTTTACAGGGGTTCAACGAAGGTTTGGATAGGTTCCTAGAGGATAGGGGGATTGAGGGGTACAGATAGAACTAGAGGTAGGTTATAAAAGTAGACAAAAACCACTTCACAGGTCACGGACCTGGTGGGCCACCGCGGGAGCGGACCGCTGGGCGAGATGGACCTCTGGTCTGACTCAGTGGAGGCAACTTCTTATGTTCTTAATATCCCTTGAAATTACCATATTTAGTTGGGGTGAATGTTCTAAAGCATTCTATTTTTTTCAGTTTTCTTTCCTTGATCTTGTTTCTATGGTGTTTGGATGAGTTGCGAGCTCTATTTACTACGGGTATTTGTAAGGAGCCTAGCTTTGAATATTCATATAGAAATTGATGTGGGCCAGTTGGTTTGGGTTTGTTTTTGTTTTTTCATGGTCTGCGCATGTGCTGGACCTCCAGGCCGGGCAAAGATTATTATTTTTTTTTCTTTTTTTAACTTTTTTGGAGCTCACGGGTTAAAACCACGGGCTTGCACTGCGGGGAAGGGTGGGAGAGTTGGGGCAGGCAGGAGATCAGGGCATCGGGAGAGTCGGGGCTGCAGGAGGCATTCAGGGCAGCAGATCAGGGCTGACAGGGCAGAGAGCAGGGCGGCAGAAGGCAGGGCAGTCGGAAAGGGCTTGAGCAACTGGTCCTCAGCAGTCACTTGTTTGTGATTGGCCAGCCCAGTCGGTGTTGCAGGGGGTTAGTGAATCACGTCCCTGCCTACTTTGCATGCTGTTGCCCTCATTTGCATGCGTGAATCGGAAGATGGTCAGCAGAGAGGTAAGTGAATCGGGCTGGAGGGAAATCAGGTCGCAAGGGGATCGCAAACCGATCGGTACACGATCAGTTTGCTTTGTGAATCTAGCCCCTAATCTTTCCATCCTGTGATGACATGTCAGCTGACATCAATGTGGTATAATGTATTACATATTTCTCTGACATAAGACAGTGTGAATTCTGAATGCGACTGCTTTTATGCATCAGTCAGCAGACAGGGAATGGTGTCATCTGCTCTTCCTGCAGTTTGGATTCTTTCCGATGGTGCAATCTTGTCATTTCAAGCTCTTT
The DNA here is from genome assembly GCF_902459505.1 of Geotrypetes seraphini. Lineage (NCBI taxonomy): Eukaryota > Metazoa > Chordata > Amphibia > Gymnophiona > Dermophiidae > Geotrypetes > Geotrypetes seraphini. The sequence continues at coordinate 188,002,026 of NC_047091.1, read as the reverse complement.
TAGCAATCCTTTCTTCTTTGGTGCCTTTTGCATAGTAGATTGTAACCGCTGACCTGGTTATGAGGTTTTTCCTTTCCTTAAGATGCCACGCTTTTTCCTCTTATGAATGTGTCTCTTTTAAACTGAACATCTGAGAGCCAAAATTATTATTTGAAGGTAACCAGTACCTTCGGAAGCACTTTTGTACTGTCTTGTAGCCATTTGTGGAGCTCAGATTTAAGTACTTCCAGTATTCTGCATTTATAATTTGTAGCTGTTGACTGCAGGCTCCTGGTGACAGTGTCCAAATACAACTTTTAATAAAGCCTGATTCAGTCTAAAAAAAAGCTGTACTGGCCAAGGGCCCATCATTGCCTTTAGAACAAGCAAAAATAAAACTAGTCTGTCTGAGGCATCTGCATTAGAGGCCATGTCTAAGACTAAAAGTACTTTTATTACTGAGCAGAACCTTTTGAAAATGGACACCTCCTATTGTACATCCCCCAAGACTTCTCCTTTCCTACTGCAAATATTGTAAACCACTTTGCTGTATACTCGAAGGGCAGTCTATAAGAAATTTAATAAATATAAACTTTGTCTCCCATGCAACACTCTTGCCATTTTATACAGCTTGCCCAACAGTGGCTAAGGAAAAGGCACACTTATCCTTTGAAAGAGTTCAGCTGAACAGCACTAAATCTGTAGAGCCTTGACACTTGGCCCTAGCTAGCTGCACTTGCATTAGCTACCATTCGATTTACCAGGAGCAGACAGCTGTAGTGCCATGAAAGCAACCCTTGCCGCCTCGGTTGCAAATTAACCAGTGTTGCTATGATAACTTGAAAGGGGATTGATATACATCCATAAGATAATGCTGAAAAATAAAAGGATATTCAAAGAGTTAACTAATTTAATCTGCCAAGCTGAAAATCACTGGTTAAAATGAACTGGAGAAAACTTTTTTGATTAACTATAGGATAGCAATTTTTCCAACCAGAACTAACCAGTTATCTTTAACTGAATAGCGCTGCTATTTGGTAAAGACGACTTCACCTCCAGCACACCTTGAAGCCTTTCTTGTATCTAGTTAGCTTTCATTTAGACATTAAAATAATGTGGAAAATTTTAAAAGCAAAGATGTGTCCCTTTTAAATCGTGGTTAGCTGGTCAAATCATTTTAATACTAACTAGTTTTGCTCATATATACTGAAATTGGGATATGGTTGTTATTGAACTCAAGTGGAAGATGGCCCGAGATCTGTTGCAAATTAGAGTACAGGTGTTTGTATAGTTTCTGAAGTAGTAGTAAAGTAACCATTTTGCTCTATATGTGGTGGGCCATTTTCAAAAACGATGTCCCATTTTGGATGTTTCTCACGAAACAACCAAAGTCAGAAGCACAGAAACATCCATTTTCCAAAGCTGAACCACTAGACGGCCAATAGAACATCCAGCCTTTAGGACACCTAACTTTATACCCCATTTTCGACCAAAGAAACGTTCAAGTTGAAAATGTCCAAATCCAGACCTTTTAGATGTGGGTGGGGCCAGCATTGTAATGGACTGGCCATACAGACATGCCAAAAGAGCAGTGGGACACCTTAGAGGGCACAGCTGTGAACTTCACATAAAGAATGCCAGAAGTACTTCTCATTATATTATATTGAGCCCTCCAAAACTCCCCCAAAACCTACTAGACCCACCTGTCTACCAACCCAATAACCTTCATGGCTAAAGATGGCACCTATATAATAATAATAACAGCTTATATACCACAATACCGTGAAGTTCTATGCGGTTTACAAAAGATTAAGCAAAGGTACAAATTGACTGACTTCAAGAGGGGAAGAAGAAAGAGAAGTAATTAGACAGGAAATTCATTGTTGAGGAGAAAAGTGATCAAAAGGACAGTAGGTCGCTATTGAGAGGAAAGAGATAAGTGGATCAGTTGTCAAGATGTTTTAGGAACAGGTGTGTTTTTAGACGTTTCCTAAATACCTCATAAGTAGAGGGCGAAAGTAATTGTTCTAGGTCTTTACCCCATGATGCTGCTTGGCAGTAGAGTAATGTTTTGATGGGTTTTAGTGGACTCAGACTTTCCACCGTAAATGTGGTTAGAGTGGCTTTTGGGCCTGGGTCCTCCTCTCTACCAGGTGACTTAAGACACCTGTGTGATGCTCTACAAGGATTTCCCATACCAAGTGCTGCTGTTCTTAAGACAACTATGTACTCTCTCATTCAGATCTTAAGGGGTTAGTGAGTGGGGGGGAGAGAGAGGGTGTCATACCTTGACGTATCCAGTAGTCATCTGGTTAGTTTGGGTACATTTGTGGTATTTAGACACTTGTAAAACAGGTCTTGCTGTGAACATCTAAGTTCCGGCCAGGACATCTTGGAAAAGACTTATCGCCACAGTACGTCCAAGTTAAGCCTGCCCAAAGTCCACTCAAAACACGTCCATTACATGCCTCCCAACACACCCCCTGGAACTCCGGTTGCACAGCAGGAGAAACATCTCGCTAGACATCCAGGAAAAGGGTTTTGGTTATTGGCACTTGGGTGTCCCAGCGATTTGGACATCCAAGTGCCCATTTAGGCAGTTTTTTGGACATTTTAGTTTTTTGGTTATGAGCCCCAAAGTCTTGGGGTTTTCCCTCTTTTAAGACAAAAACAACCGTGAACCTGTGAACTATCTCCATTTTCTGTCTTGTGAGTGGGAATTCAGGAACTCTGTACTTAACTGTGGAGAGTTCAGAGTAACTGCAACATGGAGATGTTACTTTTCACCCAACGTGGATTGTATTCTTATGAATTAGCTGATGGAAGTTGTTCTTCCTGCATCCTAGGGGTAAGATCTTGGCCCTGGTAAAAGCATCATCTGACAAGTTTCCTCCTTCCAACTTCATAATGAACTACAGTCTGGTGCAGGCCTGAAACAGTTTCTGACTGCTGTTCTCGTGATGCTAATCTGGAAAAACTTTAGAAGCCTACATATGATCTTACTGACCCCATTTTTCTGAGTCTCTGCCTTCTGATTTAACCCATTTTCACCATAGTGTGAAGTTTGGTAAGATCTTTGAAACCACTGTGCATAAGTTCTTAATTCAGTCAATGGGAACCAGCCAACAAGCCTGGCTTTCAGAGGTGTTGTATCCAGATATCTCGTGCATCTTCACTGTGGCTTTTCTGAAAATCAAGCTGGTCAAGCAGTGTGCTGGGCCCGGACTGACCGTTGCCAGATATGATGACAAGGCTGGTTTGGGGGTATGGCAATACTTGATGGTGTAATAACACCAAGCCCTTCTCTAGTCCCCCAAACCAACTGTTTTCATGTGAACATTTAGCACACCTGCACTGAACTGTGATAACTACCTTCCTAATACATAACAAGTATCCCAGGGACTTTTGTAAGCACCTTTTGATTTCATCCACTTCATTGTTTGGTGCTGTGTGACATAGACGTTGCAATTCATTGACCAGAAGAGATGGCTGCATATCCCAGGCACAAACTGTTTATCACAGGAGCCTGTTCTAAGTGAAAAATGCACTCTCCTGTTTCCTGCATGATGTATCTTTGCTTTACTGGAATGCACTGAAATGGGAATTTCAAGTTCTGTACGTATGACTGCCAAACTGTATGACAAGTCTGTAAATTGTATAAACAAGATCTATTCTGTAGTATCAGGAACAGCAATTACAAATTAAAATTTAAATTATTTTCAAATAACTTCAAACTGTTGTATTTTAATTGTAAAACATGGGGTGGATGTGTGTCTAGTCTAAATTATGACAACTGTGGAGCCTATGCTAAACATTATATGAACTTGCCCCCACCTTCCTTCACCTTGTTCTTACTCTACCGCCATTGAGAAGGTGAAAAGATTTGGCGTTCACTTGCTTCAAGGAGTAGGTTCTGGGTGAGACTGTTCATGATACTGAATTAGTTTCAGAGTCCTCAGGGAAAGATCCATTTAGAAAGCCACCCACCACCTAATCAGTAACGATAACATGACTAGAGAATATTACAACACTGTCCTAGATTTTCCCGAGACATTGAAATAAAGTGTTAAGATTGCTGATCGAATTGAAAAATGAACTTGCAGAGCTATTGTTAGGAATTTGTAATGTATCTTTAACATTCAGCATGGTACTGGAAGACCGGAGGGTGACCAACGTGATGCCAATTTTCCAGAGATGATCTGGCAAATTATAGACCAGCGAGTCTGACATCAGTGCTGGGCAAAATGGTGCTACAGCTTTGACACCCTAAGGTTGTGGGTTCAAACCCACGCTGCTCCTTCTGACCCTGGGCAAGTCACGAGCCCACTGGGACAGACAGGGAAAAATGCTCAAGTACCTAAATAAATTCATGTAAAACCGTTATCCCAGGACAAGCAGGCAGCCTATTCTCACATGTGGGTGATGTCATCCACGGAGCCCGGATGCGGACAGCCTCGCAAGCAGACTTGCTTGAAGAAACTCAGAAGTTTTGAGTCTGCTGAACCGTGCATGCATGAATGCCTTCCCGCCAAGCACAGAGTGTATCTCCTCAGTTTTCTGCGGAGCCGAGAAGTCTATCTTTGATGCTGTGTGCTAAACAAGTTTGCTTCGTGCCTTCTCTCACCGCAGCTCGTATTTTATTTTCTTATTACCATGTCGCTGTGCTTTTCTTTTGGTCTTTGTGTAAAAAAAAAAGGTGAATTTTTTTGTCGAGTGACTGGCGGGGCCTGTCGCAACGCCCTCAGCCTGCGGGCTTTGACTTTGCGGCAGCTATCTTTCCTTCTATGTCCCGGATGGTCACAGGCTTTAAGAAGTGTAGCCAGTGCCAGCGTGCGATCTTCCTTACTAACCCACACCGCTGGTGCCTTCAGTGTCTGGGGCCTGATCATTGCCTGGAGTCATGTGTTCGCTGTGCTACCCTTCAACCTCGAACCCTCAAACGTCGTCGAGTTCAAGTGGAGAAGATTTTCGTTATGGAGACCCCTGTTACACTTTCGACCTCAACCTCCGACTTGGTCAGGCCTGCTACGGGGTGTCCTCCTGCCTCCATGACTTCGACCTCGACTGTCATCAGACCTTCCTTGTTTGGAACATCCTCGACCTCGAGTAAATCTGCCAAATCTTCTCCTGAGCTTCCCTCAGGTCAGATATCTCAGCAGACAGTTCCAACGGTGATCCTCAAGTTACCTAAACATCATTCCTCCAAGTCGAAGCATTCTTCTTCTTTGTCCTTGGAGCCTTTAGCCTCAGCAAGTGATCCAGTTTCAGACTCGGATTCACAATTGCAGGCTACCATCCAGACCATTTTAGAGCGGGAATTTGTTCAGTTACTGACCAAATATAGTCCTGCCTTGACTCTGCTTCCTGCAGTCCAGCCTGGGCACTCAGCAGTCTCACAAGAGGTCGAGTCCTTGCCTGTGCCTCGAACTGAATCCACACACTCTATGCAAGGAGTCCAGTCTTTGTGAGTGTCTGGTCTGGAATCGTCACACTCTATGCAAGGAGTCGAGTCTTTGCGAGTGTCTCATCTGGAATCCTCACACTTCATACAAGGAGCCGAGTCTTTGGGAGTGCTTTGAGATTCCTCGATCCAAACCACAGAGTTTATGGGACTTCGATCTACAGCTTCCAGCCCTATATCCTCACATAAGGCATTGCCCATTTCGAGGCAGTCTCCTCGATTTCGCACGAGACCTGCTTCCAAGCAGCACTCTCATCGCCAGTCAAGGCACTCATCGAGGCTCAGGTCCTCCTCCATAGAGAAACATTCCTCGTCCAGGCCCCCAACTCCTCGATCTAGGACACTGATAGCAAAACCTGAGGGCTCCGCTTCTTCCAGTGCCTCGCCCCAGTCTGTTTATTCGCTAGGATATCAATACTCCAGAGAGGCCTCACCTTCGTTCTCCACTCGAGGCCATCCTCTTGCGGATCAATTGTCCTTTTCCTCCTTCCTCCGTCAAATGGCTGAGGACCTGGATCTTAAATTGGACTCTGGATCTAAGTACTCTAAGGAGTATTTAGAGGAAATGAGTTTGCCTCGGCCTCCTGCGGAGTCTTTCAAACTTCCTCTTAACAATCTTCTTTCTCAGACTTTCAAATGAAACCTGGAGACTACTTATGACATTCCTGCTGTTCCAGGCAAGTTGGAATCGAGATATAGAACTGTACATTGCAAGGGCTTTGAGAACTCCTAACTATCTCATCAGTCCCTTCTTGTGAAATCTTCCTTAAAGAGAAGGCATCCTTCCAGGGTCTATGCTACCGTACCTCCTGGCAGAGAGGGCAGGACTATGACAAGTTTGGCCGTCATCTTTATCAAAATTTGATGAAGGCCTCCAGGGTTTTAAGTTATAATTTTATCTTTACTACTTATTTCAAGTATTTTATTGATATACTCCAGGTTTTTCTAAAGACCTTGGTCAACAAAGGCTTTTAGAGTTCCAGCAAGTCATTGCTACTTTAGCACAACTCAGGTTACACCTTCAGTCATCTTATGATGTCTTTGAACTTTCCTTGAGGGTCACTGCTTTCTCAGTAGTGATGCGCTGCCTTGCCTGGCTTCGTACCATTTCTATGTATCCCAACATTCAGGATCGTCTGGCCAATATTCCTTGTGAAGGCAATGAGCTCTTTGATGAATCGATAGAGGCCGCCACCAAGAAGTTGTCTGAACATGAGAAATCTTTTGCTTCCATCGTCAGACCAAAGCCTAAGCCAGCTCCTTCCAAGCCTTCTTGACCTCTTCCATCCTATCAGAGGCGTTATCGTCTGAGGGCAGCTCCTTACACTCGAGCACCTCCCAAGAAACAGCAACAACAGCAGAAGCAACAGAAACCTCAGCCTTCTGCTGCATCCAAGGCTTCTCAGCCTTTTTGACTGTCTCAAACAGAGCATAACCTCCATCGTTCTGCCTCTGTCCTCTCCTCTTCCAATCGGAGGTCGTCTCCATCATTATTACCATTGATGGGAGACCATTACATCAGACCTCTGGGTGCTGTCAATAATCAGGGAAGGATACTCTCTTCATTTCACTCAGATTCCACCAGAGCTTCCTCCAAGAGAGTATCCTTCCAATCCATCCCAGATCACCCTTCTTCAGGAAGATCAAGCTCTGCCTTGTCTCCGTGCCATCGAGGAAGTTTCCTAATTCCAAAGAAGATGGGCGATCTGTGGCCCATACTGGATCTCAGGGCTCTCAACAAATTTTTGGTCAAAGAAAAATTTTGCATGCTGTCACTGGCATCCCTTTATCTCCTTCTAGATCAGAACAATTGGTTATGTTTTCTAGATCTCAAGGAGGCTTACACTCACATCCCCATTCATCTGGCCTCCCGTCAGATTTCGGGTGGGGAATCTGCATTTTCAGTACAGAGTGCTACCCTTCGACCTGGCATCACCAAATGACTAGTGTTGGTGGCAGCAGCTCTGCGGAACCATGGTCTTCAGGTGTTCCCCTACCTGGATGACTGGCTCATCAAAGATTCAACATCTCAGAGGGTTATTGTAGCGACCCAACAGACTACGTGGTTCCTACAAAACTTGGGATTCGAAATCAACTTTCCCAAATCCCACATTCAGCCCTCTCAAAACCTACAGTTCATCAGAGCTTTTTCTGGACATTGTCCAACTCAGAGCATTCCTTCCTCAGCAGCATCTGGATGCTCTCCTTCAGCTTTGCTGCAAAGTGTCTTCCCTTTCTTCACTCTCAGCGAGACACATGATGGTACTACTCGGTCACATGGCCTTGACCATTCATGTGACTCCTTTTGCCATACTTGCGACCCATTCTCTCAACACATTACAGTCACTCCTTCGTTTAGACAGTCTCTCCACTGGTGGATGCTCACTTCCAATCTCTCCAGAGGTTTAATGTTTCAGACACCCCCCTCATCAGAAGGTCCTCATGACAGATTCCTCGACCTATGCTTGGGTGCTCATCTTGACGGTCTCCGTACTCAAGGCCACTGGTCCAGCATGAATCGTCTCTGTCACATCAGTCTGTTGGAACTCAGAGCGATCTTCAATGCTCTCAAAGCTTTTCAGCATCTTCTTCACAACCAGGTAGTCCTTATTCAGTCAATCAAGTTGCTATGTACTATGTCAACAAGCAGGGGGAAACAGGATCTCTCCATCTTTGTCAGGAAGCTCAAAGGGTGTGGGACTGGGCGGTCCATCACAACACCTTCCTGAAAGCAGTCTACATTCAAGGAGAGAAAAACTGCCTGGCCTGGACAAATTGAGTCATCTTCTGCAACCTCAGGAATGGACACTCAATTCCTCACCTCTTCATCACATTTTTTTCTCAGTGAGGAACTCCTCAACTAGATCTCTTTGCATCTCCCCACAATCACAAACTGACTCAGTTCTGCTCCAGGATATACTCTCCTCATCACCTTGAGGCAGATGCTTTCCTTCTAGAATGGACGAATCTATTTCTGTATGCATTCCCTCTCATTCTCAAGACTCTTGTCAAGCTCAAGAACGATCATGCCACCATAAGAACATAACATAAGAACATAAGAATTGCCATCTCCGGATCAGACCCTGGGTCCATCAAGTCCGGTGATCCGCACACGCGGAGGCCCCGCCATGTCTATCCTGGCGTAGTTTTAGTCCCCATATCACTATATGCTTCTCAAGGGAGATGTGCATCTAATTTCCCTTACCCATATCACTCTATGCCACTCTTAAGGAGATGTGCATCTAGTTTACCATTAAATCCTAGAATGGTGGATTCTGCAATTACTTCCTCTGGGAGAGCATTCCAGGAGTCCACCACTCGCTGCGTGAAACAGAACTTCCTGATATTCGTCCTGGACCTGTTCCCCCTCAGCTTTAGCCTATGTCCTCTTGTCCGTGTCACATTGGACATTGTAAATAACTGCTTTCCCTGCTCCATTTTGTCGAATCCTTTCAGAAGGGAGAACGAGAGGGCACTCTCTAAAATTGAAAGGGAATAGATTCCATACAAACGTAAGGAAGTTCTTCTTCACCCAGAGTGGTAGAAAACTGGAATGCTCTTCCGGAGTCTGTCATAGGGGAAAACACCCTTCAGGGTTTCAAGACCAAGTTTGACAAGTTCCTGCTGAACTGGAATGTACGCAGATAGAGCTAGTCTCAGGGCGCTGGTCTTTGACCAGAGGGCTGCCGCGTGAGCGGACTGCTGGGCACGATGGACCACTGGTCTGACCCAGCAGTGGCAATTCTTATGTTCTTATGCATCTCTCATAACAAGGAGCCTCGAGATTATAGAATACATAGAGTATGACGTCAGAAAAGGGCCGACGGCCCAACAAGTCTGCCCACTCAAAGAACCCTCCCCCTAAGAGAACCTTCCCCTAAGCATTTCCCCGGAGTGAACCCACATGTTTATCCCATCGTTTCTTGAAGTCGAGCACGTTGCTGGCTTCAACCTCCTTGTCTTCCATCTTGGATTATCTTCTGAATTTATCTACCTCTGGCCTCAAGTCTACATCCATTTGAGTCCATCTCAGTGCAATTGCTGCTTTCCATCAACCTATCGAAGGGAAACCCCTTTCTGCTCATCCTGTAGTTTCCAGATTTATGAAAGTATTTTTCAATGTCAAACCTCTCAAACCGCCTCCAGTGGTTTGGGATCTCAATGTTGTTCTTGCTCAATTGATGAAGCCTCCTTTTAAACCAATGGATACAGATCATCTGAAATATCTCACTTGGGAAGTGGTGTTTCTCATTGCCCTCACATCTGCTCGAAGAGTCAGTGAGCTGCAAACTTTAGTTTCTGATCTACTTTTCACAGTTTTCCATCATGACAAGGTGGTCCTTCGTACTCATCCTAAATTCTTACCTAAAGTGGTTTCAGAATTGGTTCATACTTTCACATCTCATTATTGTCTGGATGTTTTCTCCATTTTGGCCAGGCAGTATTATAAAATTTATTCTCTTGAATTGCCAACACTCCCACCATCCCATTCTGGTTAACTTGGAGGTCACCCACATGCCTTCTTGTCCTGGGATAAAGCACAATTACTTACCGTAACAGGTGTTATCCAGGGACAGAGGGCAGCTTTTCTCACAACCCACCCACTTCCCCTGGTTGGCTTCTCTGCTAGCTATCTGAACTGAGATGTGCCCTTTGCTGGGCGGGAAGGCACTCGCGCATGTGCGGTGCGGTAGACTCAGACTTGAAACTTCTGAGTTTCTTCAAGCAAGTCTGCTTGCAAGGCTGTCCGCATCTGGGCTGACGTCACCCACATGTGAGAATAGCTGCCTGCTGTCCCTGGATAACACCTGTTACAGTAAGTAACTGTGCTTTCTGAGCTCCCCTGGGGGAACGGTATAGAAAATTAAATTAAAAAATAGAGACTATTATAAAGAATAAAATTACAGAACATATACATAAGCATGGATCAATGAGAGAAAGCCAACATGGATTAAGTCACCAATCTACTGCATTTCTTTGAAGGGGTGAATGAACATGTGGATAAAGGTAAACTGGTTGATACTGTGTATTTGGATTTTCAAAAGGAATTTAACAAAGTACCTCAAGAAAGACTTCTGAGAAAGTTAGAAAGGATAGGAGGTAATGATGTCTTTTATGGATTGAGAACTGGTTGAAAGACAGAAAACAGGGAGTAGGTTTAAATGGTCAATATTCTCAATGGAGAAGGGTAAATAGTGGGGTTCCCCAGGAGTCTGTGCTGGGACCGCTGCTTTTTAACATATTTGTCAAAGATTTAGAAATGGGAATAACTAGTGCGATAATTTTGCCCCTATTGTGATTCATTTTCCCTAAGTGCAACACCCTGCGCTTGTCCACATGAAACTTCATCTGGATGCCCAAAGCAAAAAAGTCTAGAGCTAGAAAAAATTGATAACAAAGAGGGAAGAAAGCACGCATCCTCGGCCCTTTTAATATTAGGTTCCTGGTATACGAGTATTGCCTTTCTGTGGTACAACCAAAGTGGTCCCAGTGGGCTCCAATCTGATTTTGTAGCTGGAGCAAGTAACTTTGCACAAGGTCAAAAGGAGCCGCAGTGGAATTCATACCTGCTTCCCCCAGTTCTCAGCCTAATGGTTAGTACAGTAGGCTACATAATTTTGTGTTATCTGTAGAACTGATCGCCTCACTCAATACTACTATCCCCAGATCATTTATGAATATGTTAGCATAGGTCCCAATATGCACTTTTGATCTCCACTTGTAACTTTTTCCTGCTTGTGACCCTGGGCAAAACACTTAATCCCCCCATTGCCCCAGGTACATTAGATAGATTGTGAGCCCACCAGGACAGACAAGGAAAAATACTCAAGTACCTGAATAAATCCATGTAAACCATTCTGAGCTCCCCTGGGAGAACAGTATAGAAAATTGAATAAATAAATAGTGTGAAAAGTTTCAGCCTCTGATAACCAGAGCTGGTATTTTGACATCATAATGCCTCCTTCCACCAATAAGAGCCAATCTCATCAGTGATGTCACAATGACCTGATTGTCCTATACTTGGCTCACTTTACTATACTTTGATTTCTAAAGTGGTGTAGTGGTTAAAGCTACAGCCTCAGCACCCTGAGGTTGTGGGTTCAAACCCTGGGCAAGTCACTTAATCCCCGCATTGCCCCAGGTACATTAGATAGATTGTGAGACCACCAGGACAGACAGGGAAAAATGCTTTGAGTACCTGAATAAATTCCAATTGCCGAAATGTCCGTTCTGAGCTCTCTTGGGAGAATATATACCACTTATATCCTAAGTAGTTTTACACTTAACTACTTTATCATATTTCCCTTTCTGTCCCAGTGGGCTGAAACTCTAGTGTACCTGGGGCAATGGGGGGATTAAGTGACTTTCCCAGGTTCACAAGGAGCAGCGAGGGATTTGAACCCACAACCTCAGGGTGCTGAGACTAGCTCTAACCACTGCACCACATACTCTTTGTATCCTGTCAGCCAGTATAAAATCCTTAAGAGAATGCGTCCTATCCCATTGTTCTTAAGTTTGTCAATTCTGTATCATCTTGTAGCCTTATATGGACCCTTCTACTAAAGCTTAGCATGTGGTAAAGGTCATGTAGCACTTAGCACACATTTATGACAGTTGGTGTGTGCTAAGCTTTTGTAAAAGTGACTCAGTCATGTGTTGGAGCTGCTCCAAATCCTCAGCGGCATAGTGTTGATCTGACCTCAACATCCTGTTTGACCTCAACATCCTCCTTAATGAGGAGTGGAAGTAGGCTTTGAAGCCTGCTTTCTTGTTTCTCAGTTTGAAGCTCAAACCACTAGGCTACCCCTTCACATCCATTTTCCCATGACGTACATGAACTATGACTGCCATAGAATTTATTTGGGAATGATAAGGAAGGGCATGCCAGAATGTTTGGAGGTGAAGGTCCCCTTGAAATGTCAGAAGTGGAATTAAATTGCAAGCTAAGAAAAGGAGAAAGAGAATGGTGGAACTGTGGCCAGCTTATTGGGTTCTCATTTAGTCTTCTGTCTTCACCATTATCTTTCAGGACCCTTTGTCTCCCCTTAATTTGAACCATCATGATCATCCTCACACCGTGCCTCCCAGAACCATCCTGTAAAAATGTATCATTTGGCATTATATAGTACTTTTAAATATGAAATGTATTGTCTTCCTGTCTGTGCTGCTGGGTTATTGTCCCTGTGTCCATACCTGCCAGCTCCTCAAATAGCATCCCTCTTGATAACTTGGCCAGAGGTCTAGAATGAGTGGGAATGCCAGATCTGGCTCCCTGCATTGCTGTGGGAGGCCAATCAATTCATTATCTGGTGCTCCATTTTTAACTTTCCAGATCTGTTTTAACCATGGAGTTTTTCTATTTCCACTTCAGTCTCCTGCTTGGTGGCAATTTAAATTTGGCAATGAGTAGGAGGCACTGCTGCTTTAATTATAAAGTTAATTATGTATGTTGAAACACTGGCATTCTTCCATGCCATAGTTAAGCACCTTCTCTCACTGTCTGAATTTAATTTTTTCTGTGTACCAGCCATTCTATTAAGCTCTACTGAAGAGATGAGCTGGGGAGGAGACAACGTGTGTTGGAAGAGTGATGAGTTGAGGGCCAGGGAAGACAAGAAGTTGATTTGGTGAAAGGAGACCCAACAGGGAACAGCTGAGGGATGGGATTGAGTATTGATATAAGAAGACTTGAAGTGGTTCAGAAGAAGGTGAAGAAAATGGTAAGGGGTCTAAGCCAAAAGACATACAAGAACAGCATGGAATACCTGAGTAGAGAATGACATGGGGACCGCATTTTCTCTGACCCCTGGGGAACACATTTTCCCGTCCTGTCTCAATTCCTGCAAACTCCATTCTCATCTGGACAAGCCTCAAACACTTTTGGCATTATAAGTGTTTGAGGCCTTTGCGGTTAAGGCAGAGCTTACAGAAATGGGGCAGAGACTGTGACAAAACTTGGGATGGGACAGTGAAATTGAGTTCCTGTGGGGACGGGGCCAAATATGTCCCCGTGTCATACTCTAGCGGAAAGGAGGGACAGGAGTGATATGATACATTTAAATATTTTAAAGTTATTAATATAGAACCAAATCTTTCAGGGAAAGAAAATTGATAAAATTAGAGGGCATAAATTGAGGTTGAGGGGTGGTAGACTTAGAGTAATGTTATGAAATTATTTTTCATGGAGCGGGTGGTAGATGCCTGGAATGCCCTCCTGAGGGAGGTGGTGGAGAGGAAAGCTGACAATTCTAAAAATCACGGGATGAACATAGAGAATCTCTAATTAGAATATGAACGGTATAAATTGAAGAATTAAGGTCAGTACTGGGCAGACATGCACAGTCTGTGTCCTGTAGATTAGCCATTTGGTTTAGGATGGGCCTGGAAATGCTTTAATGGGAGCCCTAGCAATTTGGAACATGAGGATTTCAGCGCAGCTGCATTGAATCGTCCCATTGCAGGGAGGCTCAGCTTCAGGTGGCACAGACAGAGATGCTCCAGCCCCCTACCCTTACCTTCAACGAGCAGCTGAAAGCTCTGGCAGCAGGTTCCCCCCCCCCCCCCCCGCCCAGGACCCGGCATCCCCACAAGCCACTACTGCAGAGATGCCCTAGCCCCCTCCCCAGTACCTGGGCTCCCTGCTAGTCACTGCCCGGGCAGCTGAAGGACACAATGTACCTGAGCTTTCCATCAGCTATCACCGCCGGCTTCCTGGTCTTGCCCTATATCCTGCTACTACGGGGCTGACGCATGGAGATCTAATCTTGGGGAGGGGGCAATGTCCCCAAACGCTGAATTGCATTCATCATGGCCAGTTCATCGCGCTGAAACGGCCATGATAAACTTGGCTGCGATGAATCATCCTAGACCCTATGAGGACAGTGCTGGGCAGACTTCATGGCCTGAATCCTGCAAATGGCAAGATGGTTTGGATAGGGTGGGGTGAGCTTCGACAGGATCTCAATTAGTTGGAACCTAAGCGCACTGTACCAGGCAGACTTCTAAGGTTGATGGCTCAGAAAAAAAACCCAGAAAACAACACCCAACAAAAGTGAAACTGCCTCCAAAACTGGGACAAAAATGTACTTTATTTCACAATATATAACACAGATATATGACCCGACACTGACAGTGTTTCAGCTCTTGCCTGCCTCAGGGATCTTTTCTCTCTTTCAAAACTGATTTGTCCAAATGCAGTAAAACTTTTTCTAAAATTAGAAGCGATATGTTCAGCTGAATGCCAGAGTGAGAAGAGAAGACGTCGCTTCTAATTTTAGAAAAAGTTTTACTGCATTTGGACAAATCAGTTTTGAAAGAGAAAAGACCCCTGGGCCACCTTATCCATTTGCTAGTTTTCTCTCCACTTTCTGCCCTACATCCATATTTGGCATTAACTTTTAATATGCATCTTTCTTCAATTTTTTTCTGTTTCCTTCTCAAATCTATCTACTTTTCCATGTCCCCCCTTTCCATCTATCCATGTGCATCATCTCTTCCCTCTCTACCCCTTCCCTGCATCCATATTCACCCTCTCCTCCCTCTTCTCTCCTCTCCATCTTTTCTTAAACAGTATTCTACCATCTCTCTCTCCTTTCCCACCCCTCTAATCTCTGTGCACCATCTCAACCTTATCCTTTTCATCTCCATCCTTGTGCAGCATCTCCTCCCTCTCCTTTGGTGGTCTGACATCTTTCTCCTCTCCTTCCCACAGTCTTGCATTTCTCTCCCCCCCCCTCCTCCCCTTTGTGGTCTGGCATCTCTCTGTTCTTCTCATCCCTCTCTCCCCTACCTTAGTCTGAAATCTCCTTCCCTGGTCTGGCTTCTCTTCTTCCCTCTCCCCTCTCCCACCCCCTCCTGTGGTCTGGTATTTCTCTCCTATCTTCCATGGTCTAGAATTTCTCCTTCCTTCCCTTCCTCTTGTGGTCTGGTATCTCTCCTTTCTTCCTTCTTCCTCCCTAACTTAGTCTGGAATATCTCTCTCTTCTCTCTTCCATGTTTTGGCATCTCTCTCTTCTTCCGTCCCCCTCCAGTAGTCTCTCCTTCCCTTTCCCTCTTGTGGTCTAGTATCTCTCCCTTCATCTTCCCTACCTTAGTCTGGATTCTCTCTTCTTCCCTTCCCTGGGCTGGCATTTCTCTTCCCTTTCTCCCTTCTTGTGGTCTGCTTTTTCCCTTCCCTCCTCCTACCTACCATGGTCTGGCATCTCTGTCCTCCCCTTTTCCTTCCTTCCCCCAGAGGTCTGGCATCTCTCTAGTAGCCACATACCCCGCAATCCCCCTCCCCTTATGGGATCCAGTAGTTCCTCACTTTTCTCCTTCCTGGCAGCTGCTGTTGCACTCTTTGGGGTGCCGGCAGTATGAGTAAACACCCTGCCTTTGGAGACCTGGAAGTTTTCCCACTGCTACTGCATCCCACCGATGTGGGGTAGGAAATAGTAGTAGAGGGAAAGCTTCCGGCCCAAAGAGTGAAAAAACAGCTGCCGATAAGGAGAAGCATTGGATCCTTTGGGGGTGGATGGAACCCCAGACTACAGCACAGGCCGTCCAGAAGATCTCCACGGCCTGCCATTGTACACTTGGGGTCAGATTCTGTATAGTGTGATCAAAGTTGCACGGCACAGATTTGGGTGCCCAACTTAATTAACAAGTTAATCAATGCCAATAATTGGCACCTAAGAATTGGTGCTAATTAGAAGCTACACACACCCCACTTTCTAAGCCTAGTCTACAAAGTGCTGTGTGTAAATTCTCATGCGTGAACCTCAAAAAGGAGTGTGACAAGGGAAGGAGTATGGACAATTTATGGGGGTTCCTAAAGGCTAGGCACACTGTGAGAGAAGACGCCCGATTCACGCACAAGTTAGGCGCAGGTATTCAGGTCTGCTTTTCATTTGTCTAAATGTTAGCCATATGTATGGGCACTAGGCATGATGCTATAAGCTGTGTATGGCTTCAGAGGCATTTGATAGAATTGTACTAAGCACTTTCTTTTGTGGCATACAGAGAATATGGCCCTTATTAAATAGGATACAATATCAAAGTGTATCATTTATAAAAAGAGGCATCTTTCCAATTTTTTTGTTTTTCTTCACTTTTCATGAAATAAATTCCATGCAAGAACAGGGTTGTGGATTTCTACATGTCGTAAAGCCGAGTGCTACTCTGTGATTTTGTCCAAGTATGCTCTCATCCTCAGTAATGGACAGTGGGCTGACACTGAAGGCGATGTCCAAGACAGATGTGCTTGCTCGCTCAGCTGCTGGCACTCGCTCGCCTATGACTCATCCTACCTGGCACTAGAAGCCCATGAGGAGGGAGGAGATCGCCTTCCATGAGGACAGCACCAGGTAGGCTCTCTTTAGTGGGATCCTACAGCCAGTGCTTATGGCATTTAATGGTAGGTTCGTGTCTGACCAGTGGCCAGGGAAAATCATTTAGCCATTCAGAGCACTAATTTCTCTCACTTTTCTATTTCCATCTTTCTTCTTTTTTTTTTTCTATATGGTCTCTGTTTGTGTATCTCAATTGTACCCACAATGTATGGAAAATGTTGCCACTGTCTGTTTGGTGGCCAATGAGTTGCAGAGCTATGCAGTATTTTATTTATCTAATTATTTATATTCCACATATCCTACAATTTTATGCGGATTACAAATTATTCAGGTTTTTAAGCATTTTTCCCTGTCTGTCCCGGTGGGCTCACACTCTATCTAATGTACCTGGGGCAATGGGGGGATTAAGTGACTTGCCCAGGGTCACAAGGAACAGTGTGGGATTTGAACTCACAACCTCAGGGTGCTGAGGCTGTAGTTTTAACCACTGTCCCACTCTAGAAATCAAAGTGAACCAAGTGTAAGACAATCCAGCCATTGTGACATCACTGATGAGGTTGGCTCTTATTGGTGGAATCGGGCATTATGATGTCACAATACCAGCTTTGGTTATCAGAGGCTGAAACTTTTCACACTGTTTGTTCAGTTTTCTATACCATTCTCCCAAGGAGCTCAGAATGGTTTACATGGATTTATTTAGGTACTCAAGCATTTTCCCCTGTCGGTCCTGGTGGGCTCACACTCTATCTAATGTACCTGGGGCAATGGGGGGATTAAGTGACTTGCCCAGGGTCACAGGGAGCAGCGTGGGATTTGAACTCACAACCTCAGGGTGCTGAAGCTATAGTTTTAACCACTGTCCCACTCTAGAAATCAAAGTGAACCAAGTGTAGGACAATCCAGCCATTGTGACATCACTGATGAGGTTGGCTCTTATTGGTGGAATCAGGCATTATGATGTCACAATACCAGCTTTGGTTATCAGAGGCTGAAACTTTTCACACTGTTTGTTCAGTTTTCTATACCATTCTCCCAAGGAGCTCAGAATGGTTTACATGGATTTATTTAGGTACTCAAGCATTTTCCCCTGTCGGTCCTGGTGGGCTCACACTCTATCTAATGTACCTGGGGCAATGGGGGGATTAAGTGACTTGCCCAGGGTCACAAGGAGCAGCGTGGGATTTGAACTCACAACCTCAGGGTGCTGAGGCTGTAGTTTTAACCACTGTCCCACTCTAGAAATCAAAGTGAACCAAGTGTAGGACAATCCAGCCATTGTGACATCACTGATGAGGTTGGCTCTTATTGGTGGAATCAGGCATTATGACGTCACAATACCAGCTTTGGTTATCAGAGGCTGAAACTTTTCACACTGTTTGTTCAGTTTTCTATACCATTCTCCCAAGGAGCTCAGAATGGTTTACATGGATTTATTCAGGTCCTCAAGCATTTTCCCCTGTCTGTCCCGGCGGCCTCACAATCTCTCTAATGTACCTGGGGCAATGGGGGGATTAAGTGACTTGCCCAGGCCCACAAGGAGCAGTGCAGGATTTGAGCCCACAACCCTAGCTATGCACAGCTTCTATAATCACGCTTAATGCCCATACATATGGCTAACATGTAGACACAACCACAGGGCTATAGCTCTAACCAGTAGACCTGCTGGCTGTGTTTAGAAGGTCTGCGGATGTGTTTGTTCATATCTCTAGAGATTAGGCTGAGCCAAACTCAAATCAGAACACCTAACTGCTCCCACTGGGCAAAATGAGGCGTGTGGGCAGGTGGTAGCAAGCACCTTCCAAAACATCCTTGATCTGTCTACCAACACTTATTACACTCTCCTCACAGCCAACGCAATACATTTGCAAATTAGATCCACCCCAGCTTTTACCTAGAGCAAAGTCCTGCGCTCACATGAGCTGTTGCTGACACTGCTGTTAGCGATTTACTCGGGACTCGTAAGGTTTAAAGTGGTGAAACCAAACTTGATATCTGATGAGAATTGAGAGGAAAAAAAGACAGCAGTGTGGTACAAAAGAGGAAGGAAGGCAGGAAAGAGAGAGAAAGATCTACTTTTTCAGAACCACTTATCTCTCTTTCTCTCGCAAAGCTTATCACAAAGGAAAACGCTAAGTAGCTCCGCTTTGCAATTCTGATATGAAATGATTCTGTTTGCATGAAACGAGGTATATTGTATAAGCTGTGTGGAAGGACCCTGTCAGTCCCTTTTTCCCATTGAGAGCTTATTGACTAAAGGTGCCTGTTCCTTTCTTCCATTTCTCTTGAGATTCTAGATTGACACTAAAAGTTATTTCATACTTTTATGGCCTGTCATCTCTTTGGTGCAGGGGCTGATAAATGAGTAACTATAAGCAGGGGAGAGTGTGGCGCAATGGTTAGAGCTCCAGCCTCAGCACCCTGAGGTTGTGGGTTCAAACCCACGCTACTCCTTGTGACCCTGGGCAAGTCACTTAATCCCCCCATTACCCCAGGTACATTAGATAGATTGTGAGCCAACTGGTCAAAAAAGCGCTCCGACAACCCAGCGCAGACATCTGAGCGCAAGGTGGAAGCGCCCAAAGAAAAACAGTATTTTAAAGGGCTCTGGCGTTGTGGGGGTTTGGGGGTTGTAACCCCCCACATTATACTGAAAACTTCACTTTTTCCCTAAAAAAGAGGGAAAAAGTTAAGTTTCCAGGGGGGTTACAATCCTCCCCAACACCGGCGCAATCTCTATTAAGTAAAGTGGGGGGTTCCCCACCAACACCCCCCATCGGAGCCTCTTAAAATACTGTTTTTCTTCGGTGCGCTTCCGCCTTGCGCTCAGTTGTCTGCGCTGGGTTGTCGCGCGCTTTTGTCTATGAACCAACTGGGACAGTCAGGGAAAAATGCCTGAGTACCTGAATAAATTCATGTAAACTGTTCTGAGCTCCTTGGGAAAACAGTATAGAAAATTAAAAAATAGTGTGAAGAGTTTCAGCCTCTGGTAAGCTGAGCAGGTATTATGATATCAAAATGCCTCATTCCACCAATAAGAGCCAACCTCGTCAGTGATGTCACAATGGCTTCATTGTCCTAGACTTGGCTCATTTTTACTACATTATGATTTATAGAGTGGTGAAGTGGTTAAAGCTACAGCGGCACACTGAGGTTGTGGGTTCAAACCCTGGGCAAGCCACTTAATCCCCCCCCCCCTTGCCCCAGGTACATTAGATAGATTGTGAGCCCACCAGGACAGACAGGAAAAAATACTTGAGTACCTAAATAAATCCAAAATAGTGTGAAAAGTTTCAGCCTCTGATAACCAGAGCTGATACTGTGATGTCACAATGCCGCATTCCACCAATAAGAACCAACCTCATCAGTGATGTCATAGTGGCTTGATTGTCCTATACTTGGCTCACTTTACTACACTTTGATTTCTAGAGTGGGGCAGTGGTTAAAGCTACAGCCTCAGCAGCCTGAGGTTGTGGGTTCAAACCCTGGGCAAGTCACTTAATCCCCCCATTGCCCCAGGTACATTAGATAGATTGTGAGATAGGGAAAAATGCTTGAGTACCTGAATAAATCCAAAATAGTGTGAAAAGTTTCAGCCTCTGATAATCAGAGCTGATACTGTGATGTCACAATGCCGCATTCCACCAATAAGAGCCAACCTCATCAGTGATGTCACAATGGCTTCATTGTCCTAGACTTGGCTCATTTTTACTACATTATGATTTATAGAGTGGTGCAGTGGTTAAAGCTACAGCGGCACACTGAGATTGTGGGTTCAAACCCTGGGCAAGTCACTTAATCCCCCTAGTGCCCCAGGTCCATTAGATAGATTGTGAGCCCACCAGGACAGACAGGAAAAAATACTTGAGTACCTAAATAAATCCAAAATAGTGTGAAAAGTTTCAGCCTCTGATAACCAGAGCTGATACTGTGATGTCACAATGCCGCATTCCACCAATAAGAACCAACCTCATCAGTGATGTCACAATGGCTTCATTGTCCTAGACTTGGCTCATTTTTACTACATTATGATTTATAGAGTGGTGCAGTGGTTAAAGCTACAGCGGCACACTGAGATTGTGGGTTCAAACCCTGGGCAAGTCACTTAATCCCCCTAGTGCCCCAGGTCCATTAGATAGATTGTGAGCCCGCCAGGACAGACACAGAAAAATGCTCAAGTACCTGAATAAATTCATGTAAACCATTCTGAGCTCCCCTGGGAGAATGATATAGAAAATTACATTACATTACATTGATGTCTTTTATCCCGCCAATACCTTTCAGTTCTAGGCGGTTTACAACCAGAAATTAGCCTGGGCATTCCCAGGGAGATTGCAAGGTTGATAGCTAGAGTATGCGTCGGGATCTGGGAAGGGTCGATACGGTTTGCTTAGATCATTTGACAAATTTTCAGTTCTTTTCTGCCAAATGACCTAGGCCAGGGCTAGGCAATTCCGGTCCTCGAGAGCCGGAGCCAGGTCAGGTTTTCAGGATCGCCACCATGAATATGTAAGAGATGGATTTGCATGCACTGCCTCCTTGAGATGCATATTTATTGTGGATATCCTGTAAACCTGACCTGGCTCCGGCTCTCGAGGACCGGAATTGCCTACCCCTGACCTAAGCTTTTCTAGTAACATACAATATTTATATTGTATGCTACTAGAAAACTAAGTGGTTAACTATTGAAAAACATTCACAATCCATTTACATCTAGTAAATATTGTCATATAGTAAATGCCATCAGATAAAGACATGCATGGCCCACCCAGTCTGCTCTTTCAGTGACTCAGGAACAGAAGAACCTCATAGACCAGTGGTTCCCAAACCTGTCCTGGGGGACCCCCAGCCAGTGAGGTTTTCAAGATATCCCTAATGAGTATGCATGAGAGAGATTTGCATACCTGTCACTTCCATTATATGCAAATCTCTCTCATGCATATTCATTAGGGATATCTTGAAAACCTCACTGGCTGGGGGTCCCCCAGGACAGGTTTGGGAACCACTGTCATATAGACTGACCTAACATGATATAAGCTAGATCAGTGGTTCCCAACCCTGTCCTGGAGGACCACCAGGCCAGTCGGGTTTTCAGGATAGCCCTAATGAATATATGAGAGAGATCAGCATATAATGGAGGTGCCAGGCATGCAAATCTGCTCCATGCATATTCATTAGGGCTATCCTGAAAACCCAACTGGCCTGGTGCTCCTCCAAGACAGGGTTGGGAACCACTGAGCTAGATCAATATACCATTCAGAAGTCCATGAGGTCATTCAAATTACTGGAACATTATGGGTGCCCATTCCTGTTGTCAGTTATATGGAATTCTTGCCAAATTGTAGAACTGTTGAGGGTTTTTTTTTGTATTTATTGGGATTTCTTAAAGATTCACCCAAGGTGGTGTACATCAGGTAGAGTTTCATATAGACAACTTAACTTTGTGTTAACAGTATATCAAATGTAATCCTAAAATACTAGCAATGAGGTCAACTTGGAGACAGGCATACTAAGGGCTCCTTTTACGAAGCCGCGGTAGCAACGTTTAATCACGCGCTAACCCCCACACTAGCCCAAAAACTACCGCCTGCTCAAGAGGAGGCGGTAGCGTAGTGCGCGGTAATATGCCCGTTAAACTGCTACCGCGCCTTCATAAAAGGAGCCCTAAATTCTAGTAACAGCGAGGATATGATACCAAACCTTATTATTTATGTATTTAAAACATTTTTAATCATTTTTAATTTTCAGGGGCTGCCATACAACTTATTATGTCATTTCAATTTTATTGATTGTTTGTATTTTTATCTTTGAACCTTTTTGGTATAGCGGTATAGAAAAAATAAATTATTATTATTGTAAGGAATTGGAAAAACTAGAATCGGTTAAACGATACCTTTTGGTGGGAGTCTCTGTGTCACGTCTTTAAAATGGAACGTATTATGGCTCTACAACGGGGGCATTATAAGAAGTTTCTGGATATTTGGGAGCCATTGACAAAATTTTGCAAAAAAATGATTGTTGAATTTGGCCCTTGATCGTGGATTAAAATTTTGATTTAATTTAGGTGCTATTATAGTGTAATATGATTGTATTATATTGTTGCACTTATTTTTGGCTTCAAAATGAATAAAGATATACCGTATTTGCCGGCGTATAAGACGACTTTTTAGTACCTTAAAATCCTCCCCAAAGTCGGGGGTCGTCTTATACGCCGGGTACAGTTTACATGCCCTTGTTGCATGCACAGCCGGCCAGGTTCCCTTACTTTTGTGGCACTTCCCCGACCGACCGATAACAGCCCGGGTCCGACAAACCTCCCTGCCCTTAACCGCGAATCTAAATTACCTTCTTACAGCTGCTGTAAGAAGGTAATTTAGATTCGCGGCTACAGGGCAGGGAGGATTGTCGGACCCTGGCTGTTATCGGTCGGTCGGGGAAGTGCCACAAAAGTAAGGGAACCTGGCCGGCTGTGCTGCAACCGTGGCGGGGCGGCCGCCCCTCTCTCTTGGTACCGCGAGGCTACTCTCCTTCTCCTTATCTGCCCTGCCTGCAGCACAGAGCCGAACGGAAGTCTTCCCGACGTCAGCGCTGACGTCGGAGGGAGGGAGGGCTTTGTTTAAACTTTGTTTAAGCCCTCCCTCCCCTCCGACGTCAGCGCTGACGTCGGGAAGACTTCCGTTCGGCTCTGTGCTGCAAGCAGAAAAGGTAGGGAGAAGAAGAGCCGCGTACATCCAGAAGACTGAGCATCCAGCCCCGCAGGAGCCCCGCGACCCTCGGAGGCGTCCCCATGGGATCCCCGCGACCCTAGGGGGCGTCCCCACGGGATCCCCGCGACCCTAGGGGCGTCCCCGTGCAGCTCTCTAATGCTGTTGTCGGTCGGTCGGGGAAGTGACACAAAAGTAAGGGGACCTGGCCGGCTGTGCTGCACCCGGGGCGGTAGAGAAGGTGTGCGGAAGAAGGGGTAGTCTTATACGGCGAGTATATAACAAAACTCTATATTTTAACTAAAAGTTGGGGGGTCGTCTTATACGCCCAGTCGTCTTATACGCCGGCAAATACGGTATATTTTTTTTTACATTTTTAATCCGTCTTTATCCAAGGCGGCTCACAGTATTACATACATATTTTATGATCTGCACAACATAAAGATCCCATACATCACAAAAATCATAAGATGAAACCATCTCAACCTCTCATTTACTACATTACTTCAGTCAAGCAGCACAAATCCAATAACCTGCAAAAAAGATGTGGAGAGGGGGGAGGAAAGGAGGAAAAGAGAGATGCTGCACAGGTGGAGTAGTGGGAAGGGAGAGAAAGAAATGCTGCCAGTGGGGGAGAGAAAAGGAACGGAGAATTGTTGGGCATAGGTGTGTGGTGTGAGAGGGAAAGAGATAGTGTATATGGAGAAAGGAAGAAAGAGGGAGAATTGTTGGACATGATAGTGGTGGAGAGGAGGGAGGGAGGAATGATGTCAGACCACTGGAACGGGAAGGGGAGAGAGAGAGAGATGCCAGACCACAGAATGGAAGGGAAGGAGGGGAGAGAGAGATGCCAGACCACAGAATGGAAGGGAAGGAGAGGAGAGAGATGTTAGACCTTGGGAAGAAACCACCTGAAATTAAGAGCTCGCCTTGGACAAGAAGGAAGGCATCATCAAAAACAAATAAGGACCTCTGCAAGAAAAAAACCTGCAATTCCGACACTCGGCTGCCCTTGCACAGAAAAGAAACTTCTATTTTTTTAATATTATCTTTAACTGAACATAGAATTAATTTGGCTACTGGAGGTTTCCTTAATTATAAACAAGTTTGTACACTTCTACAGCTAAAAATCTGCTTTTTCAGAATTGTCTTGTTTTTAATTATGAGTTCCAGGACTCAGACCTCCTAATTTGTACTGGTCCAGACCTCTGTAATTCTCTGAAAAGCCCTGATCATGTCTCTTGGAATCCTAAGCTCTGCATCCATTCTGAAGTCACAGAACGTGACAAATATGAGGGGGAAGATTCTGCAACTGACTTATGGAGTCCCGGGTTATCTTTACTGTAACAGTAGCAGTAAAAACTCTGATATCTGCTGATCAGGCAGAAGTATAACATAATTTCCTACCCTTGTAGGTTCTGAAAAGACCAGCTGGTGAAAAACCAAAATAAAAAATAACAAGTTGTTTTGCCTCTCGCAACATACCAATTAAAATATAAAAATATGATGTTCTGTCTTGTAAGATGTCTGCCAAGCTGTTGGGAGCTCCAGCGATTAGGGAGTATGTAATCCAAATTTTCTCAGTGAAGATGCTCAAAGAGATGTCATCAATGCTCTCAGCTAGTAAAGGATTTGGGGGGGGGGGAGGGGAGGCTCCTAAGAAAATTAAAGAGTCATGGGATAGGTGGCAAAGTTCAGTTGTAGATTAAGAATTGGTTATCGGATAGAAAACAGAGGGTAGGATTAAATGGTAATTTTTCTCAATGGAGGAGAGTAAACAGTGGAGTGCCACAGGGGTCTGTACTAGGATCGGTGCTATTTAACTTATTTATAAATGATCTGGAAATTGGAACGACGAGTGAGGTGATTAAATTTGCAGATGACACTAAACTGTTCAAAGTTGTTAAAACGCATGCGGATTGTGAAAAATTGCAGGTGCACCTTTGGAAATTGGAAGATTGGGCGTCCAAATGGCAGATGAAATTTAATGTGGACAAATGCAAAGTGATGTACATTGGGAAGAATAACCTGAATCACAGTTACCGAAACTAGGGTCCACCTTGGGGATTAGCACCCAAGAAAAGGATCTGGGTGTCATCATAGACAATACAATGAAACCTTCTGCCCAATGTGCGGTGGAGGTAAAAAAGCAAATAGGATGCTATTAATTATTTAAAAAGAAGGATGATAAACAAAACTAAGATAGTTATAATGCCCCTGTATCGCTCCACGGTGCGAGTTCACCTGGAGTATTGTTTTCAATTTTGGTCTCCTTATCTCAAGAAAGATATAGCAGCACTAGAAAAGGTTCAAAGAAGAACGACCAAGATGGTAAAGGGGATGGAACGCCTCTCGTATGAGGAAAGACTAAAACGGTTAGGGCTCTTCAGCTTGGAAAAGAGACGGCTGAGGGGAGATATGATTGAAGACTACAAAGTCCTGAGTGGAGTAGAACGGGTACAAGTGGATCGATTTTTCGCTCCGTCAAAAATTACAAAGACTAGGGGACACTCGATGAAGTTACAGGGAAACACTTTTAAAACCAATAAAGGAAATATTTTTTCACTCAAAGAATAGTTAAGCTCTGGAACGCGTTGCCAGAGGTTGTGGTAAGAGCCGATAACATAGCTAATTTTAAGAAAGGTTTGGACAATTTTCTGGAGGAAAAGTCCATAGTTTGTTATTGAGAAAGACATGGGGGAAGCCTCTACTTGCCCTCGATCAGTAGCATGGAATGTTGCTATTTCTTGGGTTTTGGCCAGGTACTAGAGGCCTGGATTGGCCATTGTGAGAACGGGCTACTGGACTTGATGGACCATTTGTCTGACCTAGTAAGGCTATTCTTATGTTCTTATGTTCAATGGGATATTGACACACTTCTACCTAAGTCCTACCCTCTCTTAAAATTAATACTTGGAACCCTTCCATAGTCCATCACTGCTGTTAAGTTTGGCTAATTTTCGAGGGACTTGTAATGGCTTTTTTTCCCACCTACTTTTGGGATGCAAAGATAAAGAGCCTGTATCATTGTATTTAATGACTAGTTTACTAAGTAGTCTGTCCTAAGTAAGGCATCCTGCAAGGGAAGAACAGCAAACTGATGCTAGATAACAGCAGGCAACATTGCTATTAAAGCTACAAAGCATACTCAGCCTTTCTGTGGAAATAGCAGACATGCACAACAAGTCTAGATTATGCCCCTCTGGTATTTTGATAATTTTTTGTTGCCTTATTCAACAAAAATAGTGTTGAGGGTTACTCGAAAGAGTGATTATACGGCAGACATAAATTGGCAGTGTTCAATTATGAACTATGATCTCATATCCCACCAGGAGATGATAAAGTCAGATAAGTGACTTGGCTTTGGTAATGGTCCAATCGGTTCAGTTATGAACCTGAGCTCCATTATCTAAATGAGATACAGTCCAGAAAGAAAGGCAAAGCCCCCAGGGCATACATTCTTTCATTATGAGGAGTGCACACATATCTCTTGAAAAAATATACTGAATGTAGTGCCACCAAGACATCCAGAAGGGTCGGCAAATGATTTGTTATCAGATCCACTCTACTTTCAGTTCCACTCATTTTTCAATTACTTTAATATATTTCAGGAGATTTGACATCTTTCCCACTGATATTTAATTTTCTATACCATTCTCCCAGGGGGGCTCAGAACAGAAACTGACGGCAGAGAAGGGCTATTGCCCATCCAGCCTCCCCCTAACCAGCCTCCTAGGGGTCACACTCTGATGGCATCCTTTTACACTACCCTCGCAGAGATCCGACTTGGGCATCCCACTTTTTCTTGAAATCTTGCACGCTACTGGCCTCGATCACTGGCACTGGGAGCCCATTCCAATGGTCAACCACTCGTTCAGTGAAGAAATACTTCCTGGTGTTGCTATGAAATTTCCCGCCCCTGATTTTAAGCATATGCCCTCTTGTAGTCGATGGACCTTTGAGAAAGAAAATATCATCCTCCACCTCAATATGACCAGTGATGTACTTAAATGTCTCAATCATGTCTCCCCTCTCCCTACGTTCTTCGAGTGAGTAGAGCCGCAATTTGTTCAGCCTTTCCTCGTACAGGAGATCCTTGAGCCCCGAGACCATCCTGGTGGCCATTCGCTGAACCGACTCAATCCTCAGCACATCCTTACGGTAATATGGCCTCCAGAATTGTACACAGTACTCCAGATGAGGTCTCACCATGGCTCTGTACAATGGCATTATGACCTCCGGCTTCCGGCTAATGAAACTTCTACGGATACAACCCAGCATTTGTCTAGCCTTGAATGAAGCCTTCTCCACTTGATTGGCAGTTTTCATGTCTGTCCCGCTGGGCTCATACTCTAATGTACCTGGAGCAATGGGGGGGATTAAGTGACTTGCCCAGAGTCACAAGGAGTAGCGTGGGTTTGAACCCATTACCTCAGGGAGCTGAGGTTGTAGCTTTAAACACTGCGCTGCACTCTCCCCTCCAGCTCTTCATCCTGGGCATTCCTCCTCTGGATCTCTAGTCCTGGCCTAGGTTTCTCTTCCCCTTGGCTACATTGGCCTCCAGGCAGCCATCTTCTCACGCTTCCATTTTTTTTCTTCTTGAAATCGTATTCTTCCAGTGGCTCATACCATCTCCTGCTTGTTTTAATGACGCTACACTTTGGGAATCTGAGTGCATGCAGCAGCAGTTCTCTTTCTCACACATTCTCCCCGCTGCGATGTCGTCTCTGACCTCGAACCATTCCCCTGGACTTGTGCCATGGAGGATGATCATTTTTTTCCCAATCCTTAGGGTTGATAAGGACCAAATTGTAGTATGTTGTATTTCCCAGCCTACAAGGTTCTTTCAGCTGGCTTCAGATTGCAGTTGTGAAGGTAAATGCAGGTTCTTTCTAGCTTCCTGGGGTAACCCTTTCTTGCCAGGTAAGCATCAGATGAGTTACTTTAGTTTAACAGTGTTTTAGGGAGGTCAGGACTGGAACTAGCTTGCGCTGCGAGGCCACTGGTTCAGAAATCCACTCTCTCCACACCATTCTTGCTCCGGATAAAGTTTATTCTGAACCAAAAGAGTATACGTAAACTTGGAATTTTCAGGTAAAACATTGGAGCAATTCTCAGCATCAACTGTATAAGGCAGAACTAGGAAAAGTAATTTCCAACACTTATAATCTGTAGTAGGTTTCATTGTGGACACTCTCGCCAATCTACCACATTTGTCCAAGGAGTGAATGAACAAGTGGATAAAGGTGAGCCTGGATTTTCAACAGGCATTTGACAAAGTACCTCATGAAAGACCCCTGAGGAAATGAAAAAGTCATGCATTGAGAACTGGGTAGATAATGGGGTTCCCCAGGAGTCTGTGCTGGGACCGCTGCTTTTTAACATATTTATCAATGATCTGGAGATGGGAATAATTAGTGAGGTAATCAAATCACAAGAGGATTGTGAAAAATTGCAAGAGGACCTTGTAAGACTGAAAGATTGGGCGTCAAAATGGCAGATGACATTCAGGGCTCCTTTTACGAAGGCGCGTTAGGACCTTAACGTTCAGAATAGCGTGCGCTAAAATGCCCCGCGCACTAGCCGCTACCACCTCCTCTTGAGCAGGCGGTAGTTTTTCGGCTAACGCGCGCGCTAAAAACGCTAGTGCAGCTTCGTAAAAGGAGCCCTCAATGTAAGCAAGTGAAGAGGAACCCGAACTATAGCTACGTGATGCAAGATTCCACATTAGGATTCTCCACCTAGGAAGAAGATCTAGGTGTTATCGTTGACGATACATTGAAACCGTCAGCTCAATGTGCAGCGGCAGCTAAGAAAGCAAATAGGAATCACCAGGCAAAGAAAGATGAGAATGTATCGCTCCATGATAAACTTCTCATTCCACACACTCCATCCCGTACACTATGCTCCACGTCTCAAATTTATTGACAGTCCCACCGTTGAACGTAATTAATACACACCGTAATACATCGTTCGCTGTTACAGCACCTACCATATGGAACTCGCTCCCTACCTTTTTAAGAGAGGAAAATACCACAGATAAATTTAAGGGATCTCTAAAAAAAAAAAAAGATGCCTTTGAATCCTAAATTCGGCCACTCTCCCATAACATTGACTCATTAATCCTCTCACCCCTACCACTCATGTTACCCTTATTTGTTTCTATCCTTTTTAAAGTGTACATATAACATAGTAACATAGTAGATGACGGCAGATAAAGACCCGAATGGTCTATCCAGTCTGCTCAACCTGATTCAATTTAAATTTTTTAATTTTTTTTCTTAGCTATTTCTGGGCAAGAATCCAAAGATCTACCCGGTACTGTGCTTGGGGTCCTACTGCCAAAATCTCCGTTAAAACCTACTCCAGCCCATCTACACCCTCCCAGCCATTGAAGCCCTCCCCAGCCCATTCTCCACCAAATGGCCATATACAGACACAGACCGTGCAAGTCTGCCCAGTACTGGCCTTAGTTCAATATTTAATATTATTTTCTGATTCTCCCATTTCCTCATGTTCCAGGATGTGGCTTGTGTTCATGTCTTTTGTCATGATTCCTCATTTCCACTTATTTTAATGTATATTGCTTAGAATTCTATGTACGAAGAAAGACTAAACAAATTGCAGCTCTACACTCTGGAAGAACGCAGGGAAAGGGGAGACATGATTGAGACATTTAAATACATCACAGGACGTGTCGAGGTGGAGGACGACATCTTCTTTCTCAAAGTACCCTCGGTCACAAGAGGGCATCCACTCAAACTCAGAGGAGGGAAATTTAATGGTGACACCAGAAAGTATTTCTTCACGGAAAGAGTGGTGGATCACTGGAACAAGCTTCCAGTGCAGGTGATCGAAGCCACCAGCATGCTTGACTTTAAGAATAAATGGGACATCCATGTGGGATCCCTACGGAGGTCGAGTCAAGGATCTAGGTCATTAGCACTCAGACTTAATGGGGTGGGTCAGTAGAGTGGGCAGACTCGATGGGCTATAGCCCTTTTCTGCCGTCGTCTTTCTATGTTTCTATGTTTCTAAGAACATAAGAGTCTGCTGGGTCAGACTAGTGGTCCATCATGCCCAGCAGTCCGCTCACGCGGCAGCCCTTTTGGTCAAAGACCAGAGCCCTGACTGAGACTAGTCCTAACAGCGTATGTCCTTGTTCAGTAGAAACTTGTCTAACTTAGTCTTGAATCCCTGGAGGGTGTTTTCCCCTATGACAGACTCCGCAAGAGCGTTCTAGGTTTCTACCACTCTCTTGGTGAAGAAGAACGTCCTTACGTTTGTACGGAATCTATCCCCTTTTAACTTTAGAGAGTGGCCTCTCGTTCTCCCTACCTTGGAGAGGATGAACAACCTGTCTTTATCTACTAAGTCTATTCCCTTCAGTACCTTGAATGTTTCATTCATGTCCCCTCTCAATCTCCTCTGTTCGAGGGAGAAGAGGCCCAGTTTCTCTAATCTTTCGCTGTAACTCCTCCAGCCCCTTAAC
Organism: Geotrypetes seraphini; assembly: GCF_902459505.1. Taxonomy (NCBI): domain Eukaryota; kingdom Metazoa; phylum Chordata; class Amphibia; order Gymnophiona; family Dermophiidae; genus Geotrypetes; species Geotrypetes seraphini. The sequence continues at coordinate 187,971,063 of NC_047091.1, read as the reverse complement.
CATCTTAGTCACTCTTCTCTGGACCCTTTTGAGTAGTACCGTGTCCTTCTTCATGTATGGCGACCAGTGCTGGATGCAGTGAGGGAGCACCATGGCCCTGTACAGTGGCATGATAACCTTCTCCAATCTGTTCGTGATCCCCTTCTTTATCATTCCTAGCATTCTGTTCGCCCTTTTCACTGCCGCTGTACATTATGTAGACAGCTTCATCGACTTGTCAATCATAACTCTCAAGTCTCTTTCCTGGGAGGTTTCTCCAAGTACCGCCACGGACATCCTGTATTCGTGCATGAGATTTTTTTACCTACATGCATCACTATACACTTATCCATGGAACAAATTTTTCATAAACTGGAAAGTTGGATACTCTGTGTAATTCTGGTCACTGCATTTCAAAAAGATTTAGTGGAATTAGAAAATGTACAAAGCGGGGCAACAACAGTGATCAAGAGGATGGGACGACTTTCCTTTTAGGAGTGGCTAAAGCAGCTAGGGCTCTTCAATTTGAAGAAGAGATGGCTCAGATCATAGGAGCCAACTTTTCAAAATGATTGCAGGTGCTCAAAAGCTCCACCCCAGACCCTGCCTCCATAAGAATATAGTAATTGTAAGGCCATTTTTCCATTCATATTCTTCTGAAAATGTCCTCTCCTGCCTCTTCAGGCTCAAGCTTTCAGCAGTTCTCCCTTTTTCTCCTTGGAAGGATGTCATGGAGACGGGCTTCCCATCCCAGTTATCTTCTGTGGCAAGTACAATTTCATAAGCTCTGTCACTCCTTCACTTTTCAGGTGTAGTAGCCAAAGATCCCCTTCCCTTTGCAGTAGTGGTTCAATGGGTAGAGAAACAGGAACAAAAGACAAGGGATGTAAAACCGGTCGGAATATTTACATCTGCACAGGTTCCCTTCAAGAAGGGTCTCCTCCTTCCACTGACAGCAGCACCTGATTCCAGAAGCTGTGGAGGTATGTAAAAATCAAACTTCATTACCCTTGTAAAGTCACGTTTTTTTCTGCGTATGTCACCAGCGATGGACACAAGTCTTCACTAGGCTCCACCAGCTAAAATGCAATGGTACGAAATGCAAGGTCATGCATTCAGGCTGTATGTAAAAGTGTGGTTTTGAAATTGTACGTTCTGCTGAAATGTTTCAGTTTCTTTGTTGTGAACCGCCTAGAACTGTTGGTGGGGCAGTATACAAGAAAATAAATTATTATTATAGTCTGCCCCTATGACACATTGCACAGCCTGCTTCCTTCTCTGCTTGGCCGGGCACTGAAAGTTCAGCGCATAATCTACATTAAGTTACATTACATCACATGGGAATAAGGTAGGGTGTCTCAGTGTTAGTAGGGACATTCCTTAGCAGGGATGAGGTATAATGGGACTTTGGGATGATAGTGTCTGAAGATCTGAAGGTGAAGAAATAGTCTGACAAGATGGTGACTGTTACCAGAAGGATGCTAGGCTGTATAGGGAGAGGCGTAACCAGTAGAAGAATGAAGGTGTCGATGCCCCTATACAGGCCGTTGGTGAGGCCCCACTTGGAGTATTGTGTTTAGTTTTGGAGAACATATCTGGTGAAGGACTTAAGAAGATTTGAAACGGTTCAGAGGAAAGCGACGAAAATGATAAGAGGTTTGCGCCAAAAGACGTATGAGGAGAGACTGGAAGCCCTGAATATGTATACCTAGAGCACAGGTGTCAAACTCAAGGCCTGCAGGCCAAATCCGGCCTGCCTGGTCGTTTTATGCAGTCCGCAGTCCGATGCCCCCAGTTTTACCTTGTGGCCGGCTCCCTCCTCCTCAGAGCCATAATGTGCATGGAGCCGCGTGCAGTGGCTCCTCGCGCATCCCACACTTCATCCAGAAGCATTCCCTCTGACATTGCGACGTCAGAGAGAAGGCTTCTGGTTCAGGTGCAGGACGCACGAGGAGCCGCTGCACGCGGCTCCGTGCACACTACGGCTTTGAGGAGGGAGTCGGCCACAAGATGACACCGAGGAGCATCGGACTGCGGGCTGCATAGAACGGCCAGAATGGAGCCGGCCAGAAGGTTAAACACCCGCTGGAGGGAGGCACAGCATGGAGGGAGGGAGACAACAAAGGTAGGGGAAATGGTTTTATTTTCACGTTAGTGTTTGAATTGTGGCAATTTTGAGCATTTTAATCTGCTGTCTATCTTTTTGCACACGATAGCTAATCAGGCTCAAGGCGACTTACAGCGAATAAAAAGAAAAAAAAGTAAGAGGATCGAGGAGGGCAAGAGGAGAATTTGAATGGAAAAGTTGTTGGGACCAAGCTTAGACATAGAAGAGAATAAGATATGATTTAGACGTTCAAATACTTGAAGGGTATTAACGTAGAACAAAATCTTTTCCAGAGAAAGGAAAATGGTAAAACCAGAGGACATAATTTGAGGTTTAGGGGTGGTAGATTCAGGGGCAATGTTAGGAAATTCTACTTTACGGAGAGGGTGGTGGATGCCTGGAATACGCTCCTGAGAGAGGTGGTGGAGAAGAAAACGGTGACGGAGTTCAAAGAAGCGTGGGATGAACACAGAGGATCTAGAATCAGAAAATAGGTATATATTAAAGGAACTAAGGCCAGGACTGGGGAGACTTGCACAGTCTGTGTCCCGCTGGGGAGGGCTTAGATGGTGGGATGGTTTAGAAGGGCTGGAGTGAGCTTTGACGGAGACTCCAGTAGATGGAAGCTAAGCACACTACCGGGCAGAACTCTGGGTTTCTGGCCCAAAAATATCTAAGAAAAAGGACCATTTAAACAAAATAATTGATTTATGGAGCATGTTTGGTTGGGAAGACTGGATGGACCATTCGGGTCTTTATATAATGCAAAACACAACCTATTTATCTCACGTCCCACAAATCTGGGTGAAATTTTGCAGCTGGGAATATATTACCTCTTGCTAGTGGCTTAGTGTTTAGGGCTGCAGCCTTAGCAGGTTCAAGCCCAGCACCGCTCCTAGTGACCTTGGGCAAGTCACTCAACACTCTACATTAGTCAGATTGTGAGTCCACTGGGAGAAATGCTTGAGCTACTGAATGTAAATCACTTAGACTATAAGTAGTGTATAAATGTGTTCTTTTTATGGCACTGCACTGGAAGTCTTTGGTGGAAATGTAAGAACTGTTCATGCTCCATTCTCTTTCCTTGTGTATATCTTTCTTCTTGCCAATGTGCACCATGTAATCACTGACCGCTCAGTGACCTCTTCTCTATTTGTACACTGTAATTCGCTGACTGTACAGCTATTCTTCATTGTGAACCGCCTAGAAGTCGCAAGATTATGGCGCTATAGAAAAATTAAGTTATTATTATTATTATTAGGCTGAGCTCTTCCTTTCCCTGCTCTAAACGTTGAGACTATATTAAGCTATAATGTCCTTTTGAGAATGTCCTTTTGAGAATGTCCTTTTGAGTCCTCCAGCACTGCCAACAAAAGTCTCCTTAAAAACCATGCCAGGAACTTGGCTGGATTCCTTGGTGTGAACAATACAAGCCAAGGGTTCTGTATGTGGAGTTATAGGCAAGGAGTTCGTTGCCTTCGGAACCCCACACGACTGTGTTCCAAGACCTCACACCCATGTTTTTTGCAGCCCACAGATCCTGTGCCGTATCGTACTCCACTTATCAACGTTCAGAGCTAAAAATATTACCGATGCCCAGCATGTGTAGCTATTAAAATGTGAAATGTTTTTCTGCTTGTGATCTTTTCATTTTTAGCTGCTCCAGTGGGAATTCCAGAAAAACAGAGAAGCATGGTGTTTTGGTTTTGTTTTCTTTTTTGTTTAAATTCCTCATACATTCAAAGTCTTTTCAAGTTTCAAGTTTAATCAAATTTGATAAATCGCTTATTACATACTAAGCGAGTAACAATAAAATATACGTTATACAGCTTTAAAAGGGGATAAAAACAAACTGATAAAACAGACAGACTCAGATACATAAGGGAAGGGAAAAGAGAGGGAAAAAGTTACAAAATTACTATTATTCAGATGAGAAGAAAGGAAAAGCCAAATAGGGAGAAAACATAAGGATTGGGATAAAATTGTTAAAATGGATTGTTTAAAGATTAAAAGAAGCTTTAAAGAGAAAAGTTTTTAAATTGGTTTTAAATATATTGAGGTCTTTAACTTCTCTTATGTATAAAGGCAGGGCATTCCAGGTAAGAGGGGCCATTACTGAAAATATGTAATGACATCTGGTTCCAATAATTTTCAAGGAAGGAACCATAAGCAACCCTTGAGTTGTGGATCGAAGAGAACGAGTCATGTTGTGTGGAATTAGTAACCGGTCTATAAATTGAGGTTCGTTGGTAGATAGTGTTTTAAATACTAGGAGCAATATTTTATATGTTATACGTTGATTAATGGGAAGCCAGTGCGAGTCTATTAAAAAGGGAGTTACATGGTCATATTTTTTTCCATTGTGAATCATTTTAATTGCCGTATTTTGGATTATTTGTAAACGTTTTTTTTCCTTTTGAGTGATGTTTAACAATAGCGAATTGCAATAGTCTAGTTTAGCGATGACAAGAGAATGTATTAAAATGTTTAAGGATTTGGGTTCTAGAAACTTGGACATGGAGCGAATCAAACGCAAACGATAGAAGTATTTTGAGCCCAAGAGTTGATCTCGATGGGGAAACTTAACAGTGGGTTGGATGCCCCATGTTGGTTGTCTACCGAGACTAGGGCTAAAAAAATCCCAGAGGTAGGGTCCTATTTTTAGGAGATGATTCGGTATATAAGACTAAAAATTAGATTAGATTAGATGGTTTAAGGGTAGGGAAATCATTTGGCACCAGAAAAAGGAGGACAGATTGAGACATCCAGGGTTTACTTCCATTGCTTTCTCTACCAGGACAATGTGGTGCAGTGGTTAGAGGCTGTGGGTTCAAACCCTGCATCTTTTCATGTGACTCTGTGCAAATCACTTAATTCTCCACTGCCCCAGGTACATTAGATAGATTGTAAGCCCACCAGGACAGGTAGGGAAGATGCTTGAAGTACCTGTATGTAAACCGCTTTTGACTGTGGTTGTAGACAAGTCCCTTTCCCTGATGTCATAATGCCTGGCAGAAACCTAAAGAGTTCATATTGTGATGTCATAATGTCTCAGTCCACCAATAAGAGCCAACCTCATCAGTGATATCACAATGGCTTCACCGTTCTATACTTGGCTCACTTCTAATATTGCATTGGAGGAGAGTGTGGTGCAGTGATTAGAGCTACAGCCTTAGCACCCAGAGGCTGTGGGTTCAAACCCTGCCTCTTTCCTTGTGACCCTGGACAAGTCACTTAATCCTCCACTACCCCAAGTACATTAGACCAGTGTTCTTCAACCTTTTTACACCCGTGGACCGGCAGAAATAAAAGAATTATTTTGTGGACCGGCAAATTACTAGGACTAAAATTTAAAAACCCCGTTTACGACCCATCTCTGCGAGCTCGATCCCCGCAAACCATCTGATCCCATCTGCACAAGCCGCAATTATGATTTTATATTGAACGTATTTTATTAAAGTATAAAAAGAAACAATATTTTGAACAATTGTGATTTTATAAATACAAATATACAGAGCACGGACCAACAAAACCCCTGTCTCCCCTCCCCTTCACATATATCCCCTCTACTATCAAGAAAACTGAACAAGCCAAGTTATTATAGAATGCTACATAGAAATATCATGCTAACAGAATACTGCAGTCTCCAGTTATGTCTCTAGCAGGATATATATTTCAAATCTGATATATTCTAATGACAAAATAAAAATAAAATTATTTTTTTCTACCTTTTGTTGTCTCTGGTTTCTGCTTTCATCCTTTTTTCACTCTTTTCCTTCCAGCATCTGCCCATTCCATCCAATGTCTGCCCTCTCCCCCTCTTCCCTGTCCATCCAGCCTGTTCCTCCTCTCTCCTTTTTACATCATTCATTCCAGCTTCACTGCCTTCTTTATTTTTATCTCTCCTATACCAGATCTAGCATCTTTATCCCTCTCTCATTTCTCTGCTGACCCCCTTTCCAGCATCAGTCTCTCTACTTTCTCATTCCTCTCTCTCCCCTTTCCCTCATCTGATCTCTCCATTCCACCCTGACCCCCTTCCCCTCCTGTAATCTCCCTGCCAGCTGTTTCCTTCCTTTTTTCTTTCTTCCTTCCCTCCTTCCTTTTTTTTCCTTCTCCCTTCCCTCCTCCCTCTATCCAACATTAACTCTCTTCCCATCCCTTTCCCTCTTCCCCTCCCAGCAGCATCTCTCCTTCTTCTCCCTTCCCTCCTCCCTCTATCCAACATTAACTCTATTCCCATACCTTTCCCTCCTCCCCTTCCAGCAGCATCTCTCCTTCTTCTCCCCTCCCTCCTCGCTCTATCCAACATTAACTCTCTTCTCTTCCCATCCCTTTCCCTCCTCCCCTCCCAGCAGCATCTCTCCTTCTAACTCTCTCCAAGTCCAGTAACAGCTCTCCCTTTATCCAGCAGTTTCCCTGCCTCCTACAGTGGCTGTCTCCCCTTCCAGCAGCTCTCAGTACTTGCCTGCAGGAAGTTGCCGGTAAATCACTGCCCTGGCAAGTAGGAGAGCTGGTGGGAGGGGAGGAAGTCACTGTGAAGGCTCCCCAGGATCTTGCTCGCATACGCTGACCATCTCCCTCCACCTGCACCTGAATCTGCAGCTCTCTCCGCGGCCCTCTTCAGCAACTCGGCAGGGGCGGCGATCAAGACAGGCTGCCACGTCGGGACCTTCACTCTCTGAGTCCCGTCTATTTTGTTTCAACTTCCTGTTTCCGAACAGGCGAGACTCAGAGAGGGAAGGCCCCGACGTCGGCAGCCTGTCTTAATCGCCTGAGGCTGGGAGGAACATTAGTGAGCAGGAACCGCAGTCGGCAGGAAATGTAACTGCCGAATTGATCTCACCGGCCCTGCACGGACCGGCAGAAATTTTCTGCGGACCGACACCGGTCCGCGGACCAGCGGTTGAAGAACTGTGCATTATACAATCTGTGAGCCTGCTGGGGCAGAGAGGGAAAATGCTTGACGTACCTGATTCGTAACCTCTTCTGAGCTCCTTTGGGAGGATGAGCAAATAAAACAGCTGCCAGTAGAGGATGCTGTTCTGCAGCTTGTAAGAATAATACAGTATATCTCTATATTGTTGCACCCCTTAGTTCAGGATGATTTTCAGCATTAGAGACAACTTTTGTTTCTAACAATCGGGATAACACTTTTTACAAACTAAAACCATACAGTAATGTTATTGAAGATATTTTATGACTACTTCTATTTATCAGTTCTATAGCACTGAAAAGTGAACACAGCACAGTACATTTATCATTCAATAGATGGTCCTCCTCAGAAGAGCTTACAATCTAATTTGGACAGACAGACAGGACATCTCAGGGATGGAGAGTTTCGGGTAGATGGAATGATACAATGGGTAAAGAAATCTGACAGTGAGTGAGAGTTAAGAGTTGAAATCAGCTTCAAAAAAGTGGGCTTTTAGCTTGAATTTGAACACTGCTAGAGACGGAACACAACGTATTGATTCAGGCAACCTGTTCCAGGCATATGGCACAGCAAGAAAGAAGGGACAGAGTCTGGAGTTGACAGTGAAAGAGAAGGGTACAGATAAAAGGGACTTAACTGATGAATGGAGATCACAGGGAGGGGGGGCATAGAGGGAGATAAGTGAGGAGAGATATTGAGGGGCTACAGAGTGAATGCTCTTGGAAGTCAGGAAGAAGAGTTTGAACTGTATTTAGAAACAGATGGAGAGCAAATGAAGCGACTTGAGGAGAGGGGTAATGTGAGTTTGCTGGCTCTCATGGAATATCTTGGAGGACCATCAATATGCATTTAGAAAACATCACAGTACAGAAATCTTGTTGGTGTCCATGCTTGACGAATTGAGAGTGGGTTTGGATGAGGGAAGACAATTCTTGGTTGTGTTTCTTGATATTTCGTCAGCATTTGACACCGTGGACCATACGATATTATTGAGAAGATTGATGGGATGTTGGATTGGTGGGTCAGTCCTGGCATGGTTCAAGTCTTTTCTGAGTAGGAGACAGCAGGAAGTTCTGGTGGGAGGTAAGTTGTCGAGCTGTAAGGAAGTGAAGATAGGGGTGCCCCAGGGATCAGCTTTATCAGCGGCTTTATTTAACTTGTATCTCATACCGCTATGTAAACTGCTTGCAGATCTCGGTGTATCCTGTCTGTACGCTGGTGACATCCAATTTTTTTTCCCTATTGATGGGGATTTTGAAGGAGTATCATCACATCTACAGTTGGTAGTGGTTGAGATAAAACACTGGGTAGACCACAATAGGTTGAAATTAAGCATTCAGAAGACGAAGGTGTGTGTCGCAAGATCTTTAGGCCTTAATGTCCCGGAGGCAGTTGAGTTATTCGGGGAGAGAGTGTTGGTGAGATGGGAGGTGAAGTATCTTGGTGTGAGAGGGCAGGTGGTAGCAGTAGTTCGAAAGGTGTATTTCCATCTTCGGTTAGTGAATGGTCTTAGACCTTATCTGGCAGCAACTCTCTTTAAGACAGTGCTGCAGATGATGGTACTGTCTGTTTTTGATAATTGTAGTCTGGTGTTCTTGGGAGTGCCAGGGTCAGCTTGGTGTGCGCTACAGGTTGTCCAGAATTCAGTGGTAAGATCGCTGTTTTGATTGGGAAGACGTGAGCATGTGACAGAGTACTATATAAGTTTGTACTGGTTGAAGGTAAGGGACAGGATACGTTATAAGCTACTGGTAAATATTTTCATGTGCCTACAGAAGTTGGCTCCCAAACACCTGGCCCAGAGTATCATGCCACACGATTCGTCTCAATTGCTTCAGTCTACGGACCATTTTGATCTTCTGATTCCACCTGTGTGGGATCTGAGGCCATCGTCATCCAGAAATAGTGTTTTCCATTGTATTGGTCCCAGAGAATGGAATAGCCTTCCTGAGTTTATTCGTCAACAGCAGAATATACTGAATTTTAAGAAACTACTCAAAAGACACCTGTTTTGTCAGATGAAATACAGGGTCTGAGATTGATCAATTAAGGAGGAATGAAGACTGTTGAGTGCAGGGTGCTGGTCATTGATGTATTCTAGGGTCTGAACTGTTTTATGGCTGTAGTGATGTTTGTCGTTGATGCAACTTGTATGTTACATGTCATTTTATATTTTGTATGCTTGCGTGTAACTCGCCCTGGATAAAGGTGGGGAATAAATAAACAAACAAATATGAATAATCAGCATATAGATGATACTGGAAGCCATGGGAGGAGATCACGGCACTGAGGGAAGAGCATGGCAGTTCTTGCGGAATATGAGTCATGCAGTAGCATTTTGAATGGAATGAAGGTGTGAGCGGCAAATGAGAGAGAGACCTCGGAGAAGTGCATTGCAGTAGTCTAAGCAAGAGGTGATGAGAACGTGGCTAAGGGTTTTGATAGAGTGCTCAGAGAGGAGAGGTTGGATTTTGGTGATATTACAAAGGAGGAAACAACAGGTTTTAATGGTTTGTTGGATCTCAGCAGAGGAGGAGAGATAGGAGTCAAAGATGACCCTGAAGTTGTGAACTGACAAGACAAGGAGGAGGAGGAGAATGTCATCCACAGAAATAGAGAATGACGGGAAGTAAGCAATCAAATTTTCAGTAGCCTCAATAATTCTTCTCACATCTGATCTCAGCAAGTAAGGAATTCCATACATTTGATACTGATGTATTTAAACTTTTTTAAGAGATGAAGCAAGCTGGATACTAAGATTAGTCTGATTTTCAGTTATTAATTCATATAGGATGGACAATTACCATAAATTGAACTCAAAGGCTAAGTACAAGATTTTAAATTTAATATGGGTTTCTACTGGTAACCAGTGTAAGGCCTTCAAGAGATGAGTCAAGTTTTCAAATTCAGATTTATACAAAATTATCTTAGCTGCTGTGAGGAGAGTGGACGAACAGAATGCTAGGTATAATCAAGAAGGGTATTACAACCAAAACAGCAGAAGTTATCCTGCCACTATATCGGGCAATGGTGCACCCACATCTGGAGTACTGCGTCCAATTCTGGTCACCGTACCTTAAGACGGATATGGCGATACTCGAGAGGGTACAAAGGAGAGCGACATGACTGATAAAGGGTATGGAAAACCTAACATATGCCGAATGATTGGAGAAACTGGGCCTCTTTTCCTTGGAAAGGCTGAGGCTTAGAGGGGACATGATAGAGACTTACAAGATCATGAAGGGCATGGAGAAAGTGGATAAGGACAGATTTTTCCAAAATTTTGAAAAATACAAGAAGGGCATTCGGAAAAGTTAAGAGGGGACAGATTCAGAGCCAATGCTAGGAAGTTCTTCTTCACCCAGAGGGTGGTGGACACCTGGAATGCGCTTCCAGAGGGTGTGATGCGACAGAGTACGCTACAGGGTTTCAAGAAGGATTTGGATGATTTCCTGAAGGAAAAGGGGATTGAAGGGTATAGATAGAGGAGTGGATGAATTCCTGAAGGATAAGGGGATTGAGGGGTACTGATAGAAAAGTACTATGCAGGTCCTTGACCCGATGAGCCGCCGCGCAAGCGGACTGCTGGTCGGGATGGACCTCTGGTCTGACCCAGCAGAGGCACTGCTTATGTCCTTATGGTTAAAGCTACAACCTCCATTGCCCCAGGGTCATTAGATAGATAGGGAAAATGCTTGAAGTACCTGTATGCAAACTGCTTTGAGTGTGGTTATAAAACTACAAAAAGGCAGCGTACAAGTCCCTCTCAATCCCTTTCCCTGATGTCATAATGCCTGGCAGAAACCCAAAGAGTAGCAACATTCCAGAGCTGAGATTGTGATGTCATAATGCCTCCTTCCACCATTGCCTAAGAGCCAACCTCAGCAGTGATGTCACAAAGGCTTGAGTGTATTCAAGAAATTTATCAAGTGATCTAACTAAACCTGATCGGCCCTTCACAGATCCCGACACATACAACATCTATTAACCATGTATTCTCCCTGGAAATGCCCAGGCCAACTCTTGTTGTAAACCGCCTAGAACCGAAAGGTATTGGCGGCATAGAAGACATCAATGTAATGTCATGTCATGTCCTATACTTGGCTCACATAAGAACATAAGAATTGGTTGACAGACTGAAGGTCCTTCAAGCCCAATATCCTGTTTGCAACAGTGACCAACCCAGGTCTCAAGAACCTAGCAAGATAAAACAGATTTTATGCTTCTTAACCTAGGAATAAGCAGTGGATTTCCCCAACACATCTCAATAGTAGCCTATGGACATCTCTTTTAGGAAATTATCCAAATCTTTTTAAACCCTGCTAAGCTAACAGATTTCACCATATTCTCCAGCAATGAATTCCAGAGTTTAATTACACGCTGTGTGAAGAAATATTTTCTCTGGTTTATTTTAAATCTACTAGTTAGTAGCTTCCTTGCATGTTCCTTAGTCCTAGTATTTTTGGAAAGAGGGAACAAGCGATTCACATCTACACTTTCTACTCCACTGAATATTTTTAAAGACTGCTATCATATCACTCCTGAGCCGTCTCTTCTCCAAGCTGAAGAGCCTTAGCCACTTTAGCCTCTCCTCATAGGGAAGTCATCCCATCCCTTTTATCATTTTGACACCCTTCTCTGTACCTTTTCTAATTCAGCTATATCTTTTTTGAGAAATGGTGACCAGAATCGCACACAGTATTCAAGGTACGGCCATACAATAGAACAATACAAGGTTATGTTAACATTTTCATCTTTGTTTTCCATTCCTATCATTCTATTTGCTTTCTCAGCCACCGCCACACGTTGAGCTGAGGGTTTTAATGCACCTAGATCCTTTTCCTGGGCAGTGACTCCTCACACACAACCCAGCATCTCATAGCTATAGTTCGGGTTCCTCTTTCTCACATGCATCACTTTGCACTTGCTCACATTAAACGTCATCTGCCATTTTGACGCCCAGTCTCTTGCGATTTAACAACTTTGAACAGCTTTGTGTCATCAGCAAATTTAATTATCTCACTAGTCATTTTCATCTCTAGATCATTGATAAATGTGTCAAAAAGCAGCGGTCCCAGCACAGACCCCTGGGGAACCCCACTCTTTACCCTTCTCCATTGAGAATATTGACCATTTCAACCCACTCTCTCTTTTCTGTCTTTCAACCAGTTCTCAAACCATATAAGGATCATGACATTCTTTCATGAGGTACTTTGTCAAATGCCTTTTGAAAACCCAAATACACAATATAGATGGTCTTAAAAAATGCTTAAAACACAACTATTTTCAACTGCTCTTTTTTCACGGTCCTGCGGTATATAAACTGTTATTATTATTATTACCTAATTAGTTAAATTGATATGTCAGTAGATTGGGTAGGATGTGCAGGAGCTGTATTTTTATGTATTGCTTTAATATTATATATCTTTTTTGTAAACCACCGAGGTTTAGGTGGTTATAAATTTTTAAATAAATAAATACAAACCAGCTCAGGATGAAGTTAAGAGGTGATGGGCTCAGGAGTAATCTGAGGAAATACGTTTTTACAGATGCGTGGAACAGTCTCCCGGAAGAGGTGGTGGAGAAAGAGACAGTGTCTGAATTCAAAAGGGCCTGGGATAGGCACGTGGGATCTCTCGGAGAGAGAAAGAGATAATGGTTACTGCGGATGGGCAGAATGGATGGGCCATTTGGCCTTTATCTGCCGTCATGTTTCTATTGGGCACGTGGGATCTCTCGGAGAGAGAAAGAGATAATGGTTACTGCGGATGGGCAGAATGGATGGGCCATTTGGCCTTTATCTGCCGTCATGTTTCTATTGGGCACGTGGGATCTCTCGGAGAGAGAAAGAGATAATGGTTACTGCGGATGGGCAGACTGGATGGGCCATTTGGCCTTTATCTGCCGTCATGTTTCTATTGGGCACGTGGGATCTCTCGGAGAGAGAAAGAGATAATGGTTACTGCGGATGGGCAGACTGGATGGGCCATTTGGCCTTTATCTGCCGTCATGTTTCTATTGGGCACGTGGGATCTCTCGGAGAGAGAAAGAGATAATGGTTACTGCGGATGGGCAGACTGGATGGGCCATTTGGCCTTTATCTGCCGTCATGTTTCTATTGGGCACGTGGGATCTCTCGGAGAGAGAAAGAGATAATGGTTACTGCGGATGGGCAGAATGGATGGGCCATTTGGCCTTTATCTGCTGTCATGTTTCTATGTTTATCCACATGTTCATTCACAGACAAATGCACTTGTAAGTCAATAAGGGGAATTTGAATTGTATGCAGAAGTGGACAAGGAGCCAATGAAGTGACTTGAGGAGAGGGTAATGAGAGCATAGCGACACTGGTGGAATATAAGTTGTGCAGTAGAATTTGAAGGGGAAAGAGATGGTTATCTGGTAGTTGAGAATGTCATGGGTACAAATTTTTTCCCCGTCCCCCGCGGGAACTCATTTTCTGTCCCGTCCCTGCGAGTTCTTTTCCTGTCCCTGCCCTATACGTGCAAGCTGTCTTCATCTGCACAAGCCTCAAACACTTTAAAATCCTAAGTGTTCGAGACTTGTGTGTTTAAGGCAGAGTTTACAGGAATGGGGCAGGGACAGCGACAAAACTCGCAGGATGGGACAGGGAAATTGAGTTCCTCGTATCATTCTCTATGTGGAAGTCTTGTGAGAAGCATGTCGCAGTAGTCTAGGTGAGACTATCCCCGATTCTTTTCAATGTTTATATGTCCTCTCTGAAACTCCTCCCAACTATCCACCTCGGAGACACTTTACACCTACGCCGACGACATCCTTGTCCTTCTCGAGACCGACTCTAACCTCACCAACCTCTCGGATAACATCTCATCCTCTATAACAAATCTCCAATCCTGGGCTCTCACCGTTCAAATGAAACTAAATGAGACCAAAACAAAACTACTTTGGCTCGGCCCAAAATTAGATCAGCTGCCCACCCTCATCCCTCTATCCTCTGGCACCAATCTGCAGCTTGAGCACTCTAGCAAAGTTCTGGGAATCACCATTGACTCCACATTGTCCTTCAACGACCACATCAACTCCAAGTAAAAAAATGCTTTTTCAATCTTCACATGCTAAGAAAAGTCAGATCCTGCTTTCGCCAACAACATTTCGCTGTCCTTGTTCAATCCATTATTCTATCCAGACTAGATTACTGCAACTCCATCTACCTAAGCCTAACAAAGAAAAGTCTTCTCAGACTTCAAAGGATTCAGAACACCGCAGCTAAACTAATCTTCGCAAAAAGCAAATTCGACCATGTCTCCCCGCTTCTGTCTAAGCTTCATTGGCTCCCAGTCATCCTCAGGGTTCACTACAAATGCGCCTGTCTAGCCTTCAAATCTCTCCACGGCATCCTTCCTCCCCTCTTTCCACTATCTTGGCTCTCCTCGAGTCCGGAATCCTCCAGATCCACTCAAAATTTCAAACTATCCTTCCCCTCTTTAAAAGGCATATCCCAAACAGGAAAACTTGGAACATCCCTCCTCTTCAGGATCACCGAGCTTTGGAACAGCTTTACTGCCCATCTCCGGAGTTCGACCTCCCTCCAACACTTCAGAAAACATTTGAAAACTTGGCTTTTCTCCAAAATGTAACTCCCTCCCTCTCCATTATTCTAAGTCCCCCTTTTTCCTTCTGTTTACCAATTTCCTTCCTCTTTCCATTGGAGTTCCCTTCTTTTTTTTAATTCCTGTAAACCATGTCGAGCCCCACTTCTGTGAAGATGATGCGGTATATAAACTTAAGGTTTAGTTTAGTTTAGTTTAGGTGATCAGGGTTTTGGTTGTGTGCTCAGATTTTGATGATATTATAGAGAAAGAAACGACAGGCTTTAGCGGTCTGTTGGATTTCTGCAGAGAAAGACAGACAAGTCAAAAGACGACCCTGAGGTTGTGAGTTGATGAGAGTGTTATCTAAAGCAGTGTTTTTCTGGTGTGCCATACGGTGCAGACACTGATTAGGCCTCAGGCCGGGTCCCGCACGCACTCCCATGAGACTCACCCGGTCCCCGCTGCTGTTCAGTTTCGATCTTCTGCTCTGACGCAACCGGAAACAGGAAGTTGCAGCAGAGCAGAAGATTGAACACTGAGCAGCCGCGCGTGCACGGCTCTTTGGGAAAGCGTGCATGTCGCCGAAAAACAAAACCTACAAACTAAGGTGAGGCGAAGGGAAAGAGCTGGCTAAACAGTAGGATCGATTGGGCAGGCGAGTGGTGGCTGCGGGGACCGTGCGATCGCTCGTGTTCCCGGCTCAAATTGGAAGGAGGGAGTGAAAGGGAAAAAGATTCTGGGCCAAGGGGATGAAGACGGAAAGAAAAACCCACAGCAGGAAAGAAAGGGAAGGACAGGCAGGTGAGCCAGATGCTAGAAGCAGGGGGGGGGGGGAAGAAAGAGGGAAAAAAAGCTAGATGGGGTTGAAAAGAAGAGACACACTGGTATGGAAGAGGAAGATAGGGGAAATCTGGACACAGGAAGGTAACAGAAAGAGGGGAAATTATGTGCATGGGGCATAGGGACAGAGACATAAAGGGGACATGCCATGGGGATGGTATATGGACACAGGGGGGGGCAATGACAGATACATAGGGGAGATATTAGAAATGGAGAAAATAGGAGCACAGAAGCGAGATGGTTTGTGGGGATGGGACTGGGACCGAGCTCGCAGGCTCCAGTAGCTTGCACAAATTACATTGTAACGTGCCATGAAAATAAGAGGGAGGAAGGTAGATAGATAAGCCACGTGAGAGGAGCTGAAGGGTAGTAGAAAGGAACAGATGGTAAAGGAGGGAGGGAAGGGTGGTGGTGGAAAGGAATAGGACAGACATTGAAGGAGGGTGGAGAGGAACAGACCCCGAAGGGAAATGTGGAAGACAGAGTGGGAAGAAGACAGATGCCAGACTATGGGGGAGCGGAGGGAAGAAGATGGGTGCTAGACCAATTGGGGGGGGGGGTTAAGGGAGAGGCACAGTAACAGCAAATGGAAGACGTAGAGAGAAGACACACAGTGGATGGAAGGAATTGAATGAGAAGATGTGGAAAACCAGACAACAAAGGTAGAAAAAAAAATTATATTTATTTATTTATTTTTTGCTTTAGGATAAAATAGTATATTAGTTGTGTTGATAAAAATTTATAAACAAAGCCCTGCCAGCTGAACATCTCTTTCTCTAGTTCAGCAGCAGGAACTTTGATTTATAAGAAAGGAATAAGCTAAATATTACAGTACTAAGGCTTATATGGATGCAGCGGGGACGGTGACGGGGCGGTGAATGGGATGGCAGTGGCGGTGAAGGGGCGGTGAAAGGGATGGCGGTGACGGTGACGGGGCGGTGAAGGGAACGGCTGTTGACGAAGAGCTACGTGTGTGTCTTTCTTCGATTCCAGCCAGAATATCAGCTTTGTGTTCAGCCAAACAGGCCCAGGTTTCGCACTGAATAAAGTATTTTATAATTTTTCACTATTCTGTTTACTTAATATTTCATAATAAAGTAATTATAAAATACTTTCTTTGTGTTTATTTGATTCCTATTCAAGAGAATTACTTTATATAGAGTCAATATAGGCACAGAGTTAAATTTTTTAACATTTTCTAATGGTGGTGTGCCTCATGATTTTTTTCATGAAACAAGTGTGCATTTGCCCAAAAAAGGTTGAAAAACACTGGTCTAAAGAAACAGAGAATGCGTAAGAGAGAGAAGGAGGAAGAGTGAAAGGAGGAAGATGAATTGCTGCTGCTCAAGGAGAGAAGGAAGAACAAGAATATAAATAGAAAATAAGAAACAAAGGCAGAAAGTGTGAACAAAGAGATGCTGAGTCAGAACATCAAGCCAACGACACCAAAGGTAGCGTGCTAATTTACTGTTTGATAGAGAGCATTAATTAAAAAGAAAGTTAACCTAGGCTCCTTACCAAGCCCTCCTCCAGCTAACGTAAGGATGAACAGATCCCAGAAGTTGCACATAGAACCCTCTCCTGTGGATTCAAAATGAACTATATTAGCGTTATCTAGTGAGCATTCCAAAGAGGTCAGGGATTTCTTCTTAAACGTCATTGGATTTTGAAGATAATACACTTCAATAAGCTGGAGTGAATTTTCCCCAGGACTCATTGAATCAATTGTTATACAATTCATCTGTACCCTTATTACTTCCCTGGGTGCTGTGAAGACCGAGGAAGGAATCCACTCAGAGTTCTGCAGTCTTCCAACACTTAAGAGCCTTTCTCGGCCTCTGTCCTATCTGGCGTAGATTGTGCAGCTCACAGGTGACTAGGGGGAGGGGAGAACCAAGTCAGATAAGGCAGTGGGATGGTCTCTGTTGGAACAATGCTTCCGGCCCCCTTCTGTACTTCCTTGCCTCTTGCTCCTACATAGAGATGAAATATCGACTGGCCCAGCAGTAGATTTCTTGGAAAATATTCCTTGCTTGTTGCTACATTAAAGGGTAAATGATTGTGATAAGTTCATCTAGTCCAGTGACCAATCATGGCTGAATCCTAAAGTGTGGGGCAAGATAAACAGTGGTGAGGAGTGGCCAGTGGTAGAGCTGCTGCCTCACCACCATGTGGGTTCAAACCCCACACTGCTCCCTGTGACCCTGAGCAAGTCACTTAATCCTCCACTGCCCCAGGTGAGCTTGTCAGGACAGATAGGGGAAATGTTTGAGTAACCCATTCTGAACTTTTTTGGGAGGAAGGGTTACAAAACTGAGACATAACAGCAAATTGAATGAAGACCAACTTGTTGAACAACATCCTGGTTGGTGACTTCTCTTCATCATGACCCCAGTGTTTGGTAAATAAAACAATACCCTTGTGAAAAGAAATTGTACAATGAGATACCCACCAACAAGCCTTCTCAGAAGTAGCCCCCATACTCTGAAACCCACTCCCAGAGGGGCTATGCCAAACTCAAGACTACCTTGACTTCAGGAAGCAGGTGAAAACCTGGTTCTTCTCCCAAGATGGACTATCTACTCACTAAAAGTCAAACTCCTACCTTATTCGTGTATATACGTCTGCCTAATAAAATGTTTCATTGCATCATACCTATGTCACTTGTGTGGAAGAGTGGCCTAGTGGTAAGAACTGCTGCCTGAGGTTGTGCATTTGATCCCTGGGCAAGTCACCATAGCTAAATCATGAGCCTGCTGGGATAGATAGAGAAAGTACTTCGATGGAATGCCTTGATCTTCTCCAAGATCAATTGCCAATAACCCTTCCAATGTATCCCTATTCAGGTATGTCTTTTGTAATGTGCTGTTTATCCTATCTATGGGCTAGATTCACTAACCTTCCCATCTGTGTGCAATTGGAGGCAGGCTGACTGATTCACTAACTACTTTCATGCAAATGGAGGTGAACGGAGGCACGTTTCCAACTGACTCCACGGATTGGATTGAGCCCTGCTATCAGGACTCTGACGGCTTTTTGGTTTTTTATAGGCCGCAAAATATCAGGCTTATTTAAAAAAAAAAAAACACCGCCCCCCCCCCCCCCCCCCCACCACCACCATGCTCGCCCATCCCGGCAACCCCCCCCCCCCGCCCCCCTTCTCTGATATCTTTTTGTGTCTCTCAGCTTTTCCGTCCTATCCAACTTTTTGCCACGTCTTTCCTTATGATCTTAGTCTGTGAAGTGCTTAAAGGTGATGTAGAAAATGCCAAAATAACGGTGTTTCGTTTGTATTGTGTTGATATTGTGAACATTACATTACAGTTATTGACTTCAGTTCCGCCTTAACCTTTCAGATTTAGGCAGATTTACAAAAAGAGTAATCTGGACAGTTCAGGGAATTATATTCCAGAGCTATTAGCATTGCAAGACATATTTCCTAAATAACATCATTTGGATCTCTTTCCGGAATATTCTATAACCCACAGGCTTCCAGTCTCACAAGGTCCTCTTGCCATTTTTCACAATCGTCGTGTGATTTAACAACTTTGTGTCATCAGCAAATTGAATTATCTCACTAGTCCTGTTCATCTCTAGATCATTGATAAATGTGTTAAAAAGCAGCGGTCCCAGCACAGACCCCTGGGGATCCCCACTATTTACCCTATACAAGGAGGGATGAGCCTCAGATCCCTGTCTTCAGTCAGATGAAATCTTGCTGAAAGACTAGGAGGGTTGAAACCTCCTTGTGAGCGATATTTGTGCTCTAATGTCTTCATCGTAAAGTAGTTAGACGCAGGCTTAAGTTTATTCACTGCTCAGCATCGTATATTCCAATCATAAACAATGTTTTATGGTAAGGTTACAGCTACTTAAGACCTCTTATGCCCGACCTCTTGTTTCCCAAGATCTCTTATCTCTTCCTCTGTTATCCTGCTCACCTTTATATATTGTACCTGTCTCCTGCTTACCTATATAAATTGTATCTATATTCGCTGATTGTCCAGCCCTTCTTTGTTGTAAATCATCTCGAACTACTACGGCTTTGGCAGTATATAAGAATAAAATTATTATTATTATTATTACTTACCTTAACAAGCTGCACCAGGAAATCGCTTGTGTATTACTACAGAGCTGTGTGAAGCGTCCAATGTGCCTTCCTCCTCCAACAGTGGTAACCAGCGTTTCGCTATTAGCTGCATGAGGGGGGGGGGGGGGGGGAGGATAGGACGGTATCTTCTGAAATGAAACTTGAAGATAGTGAGCCCAGTGACTATCTTTTAAAGCAACTTTCAGGTACAGGCATTACTTACTGCAAATCGGTAACTGTTTCAGTGCTCCGTCAGCGGCAAAGATGGCCGCGAGACAGCGAAGCCTCAGTATAAATGCCCAGTGACGTCAGAAGCTGTAGCATCACGGGCTCAGCTGTTCATCTAGTCATAAGAACATAAGAAATGCCTTCACCGGATCAGACCGAGGTCTATCTAGTCCGGCGATCCGCACACGTGGGGGCCCATTTTGGTACTCCTTTATGGAGACCCGAAATTGCCGTATCCCTCAATATGATTTGCAAGAAGGTGTGCATCCAACTTGTGCTTGAAACCCAGAACCGTAATCTCCGCCACAACATCAACCGGCAGAGAATTCCAAGCGCCCACAACTCGCTGTGTGAAATAAAACTTTCTGACATTTATCCTGAACCTCCTGCCACTCAGTTTCAGGCTGTGACCTCTTGTCCGTGTCACATCAGACAAAGTTAGTAATGCTGCTTCCTGGTCTATTTTATCAAATCCTTTTAATATTTTAAAAGTCTCTATCAAATCCCCTCTCAGTCTTCTCTTCTCAAGTGTAAATAGTCCCAGTTTCCTGAGGCGTTCTTTGTAGCTCAAAATTTCCAGTCCTTTGACAAGTTTCATAGTCTGTTAGAAAAAAATTCAAGCAACCAAACACTGCTCAAGGGAGCAAGGGCACGTGCAATCGAAAAAACTGTTCAAGTGCTTGAAAAAGTTAGTTACAAAAAACGAACTTTAAATCCAGGGGGATTCTCCAATTTTCATTAAAATTTAAAAAAAAGAGGTGCCACTCAATTTTGAGGTTCAATCCATTTGGTTCCTCTGTGCGCAAGCGGTGCCTTTGAGATTTAACTGCTCTTTTAAGGGTGACTTAGAATTAACCCTCCTACTGTTTTTACCTTAAATTGTTATCTTATATCTTTGAAATTGTATTTCTTGCCTATTATCCTCTTGTTTCCACCTGTTATGGTTTATGTCTCCAAAAGTCTTTGTCGCCCCCTGTCTTTGTAAATTTGTATTTTAACTACTGTGTTTTTTTATGATTTTGTACACCATCTAGAAGGCTGATTAGGTGGTATAAGAAAATTTAATTAAACTTGAAACTTGAATCCATTGTTGTTCTCTCTATAGGGCTTTTAAAAAAATGTTTCCCCAGGAACTGCTTTGAATTTCAACAAGAAATTTGATGTGCTTATTTGGAGGCATGGCCTTCTGGTTGGAGCAGGTCCCTCGGCACCCTGAGGATGTGAGTTCAATTCCCACTGCAGCTCCTTAAGACTCTGGCCGAGTCACTTAACCCTTCATTGTCTCAGGTACAAAATTAGTACATGTATATAATAGGTAAACTGCTTTGATTGTAACCAGAAAAAGTCCCATATGAACAGAATTAATCCATTTTCACAACTTCGTACTTTTCTCTGCCTTATTGTGACTTTAGAAAACAACTGATCACCTCAATCTGGCCACACTCTTAAACATTTAAATTGCTTAGAAGAATCTCAGACAAACGGAGGAATAGCCTGAGAAACAAGGGAGCCCAGTTCAAATCCCACTGCTACTCTTTGTCATTTAACCCTCCAAACACTTACAGTATGTCAATGTATAGCTTGTAGGCAGAATGTTATAAATTCAAAGACTCTGGACTTTTTTCTTTTAGTTTTTATACATGTAAAAACACACGTTCTACTTCCCACGGGTGACTTGTGGCTTTCTTACGGATGCCACATCTGACATGGCCCTGCGTTTTGAGATGGAGCTCAGTCAATATCACATAACCGTCCAGAGTGAGCTCCACGCCTGACCCTCAGGAGGTTCTGAAGGGAGACACGGAGCCATGAAGGGTGCGGCATTCACAAGACAGCTACAAGCATTGTATTTTTATATGTATAAGGTCTTTAGAAGCAAAACTAAAAATGCTGTGATTTGAGTTAGTCTTCAAGAAAGTGTGGGACAGGCACGTGGGATCTCTTAAAAAGAGAAGATAGTAGATGCTGCGGATGGGCAGACTGGACGGGCCATTTGGCCTTTATCTGCTGTCATGTTTCTATAACCATAATTACTTATTTCTAGAGTGCTACCAGACATACGCAGCGCTTTACAGAGTCACGAATGAGACAGTCCCTTCTCCAAAGAGCTTACAATCTAGACAGACAAACAGGATGCCTTGATACAGCTAAGGGGAAAGGTTAATCAGCTGGCTTGGTTGTTGGGCAGTGGGGAGTAGGATATGGGTTTAAGGCTATATCAAAAAGGTGGTTTTCAGTCTGCTTTTAAATAAGGAAAGGGAAGGGGCTTGATGGACAAACTCGAGTCATTTATTCCAGGCATAGGGGGCAGCAAGATGAAAGGAACGACGTCTGGAATTGGAAATGGAGGAGAAGGGTACAGCTAAGTTCTCTGGGAAGTGAATGAGGAGAGAGGAGAGGGATGAGGGACGGTGTGGCACAGCCTCAGCACCCTGAAACTAAGGGCTCAAGCCCACACAGCTTCCCATGACTCTGGGCAAGTCATTTAATCCCCCACCATTGTCCCAGGTGCATTAGATAGATTATGAGTCCACCAAGACAAACAGAAAAATGCTTGAGTACCTGAATGAATTAATGTAAACCATTCTGAGCTCCCCTGGGAGAAAAGTATAGAAAATGGAATGAATAAATATTGAGGGGCAGCAGAATGAACCCCCTTGTAGGCTTCACTTTTCTGTTTACCGTTTGCCCCTCCCTCCTCACATTTAGCTCCTTAAGAGGAAAGGGGTTGATTCTGTGTACATCGATTTGCAAAGGAACAATGGGGCGAAGGTCTTTTACTTGACGCAGCAAATTCAAGCTCTAGACAGAAAATTGCCTGTGACATTATGAATGGATTAATGGAATTCGATTACCCAAAAATTTAAACTGCATGAATGCACAGCCTCATGCTACAGAATTAAAAACTAACCCCCCCCCCTCCTTTTACGAAGCCATGTTAGGCCTTTTTATCGCTGGCCGCCGCGGTGTTAGCTCTGACACTCATAGAACTAATACCTCCATGACCAGCAATAAAATAGCCTAGCATGGCTTTGTAAAAGGAGCCCTAAGCTGTAGCTTATAACCATAATGCAGTATGACCTCACAATGCAGGTGTAAAGAACCTTAGCCTATAGGAAGAGGAGATGCAAATGTTGAGTTTTAGCCAATGGGGAGAGGAGGAGATAGTGGATGCTGCGGATGGGCCATTTGACCTTTATCTGCCTTCATGTTTCTATGTTTCTCTAACCATAAAGCTCTATGACATCACAATTCAGGTGTAAAGAGCCTTAGCCTATAGGAAGAGGAGATGCAAATGTTAAGAGCCTTAGCCAATAGGGAGAGGAGGAGATAGTGGATGCTGCGGATGGGCCATTTGGCCTTTATCTGCCTTCATGTTTCTATGTTTCTCTAACCATAAAGCTCTATGACCTCACAATACAGGTGTAAAGAACCTTAGCCTATAGGAAGAGGAGATAAGAACATAAGAAGTTGCCTCTGCTGAGTCCGACCAGAGGTCCATCGCGCCCAGCAGTCCGCACCCGCGGTGGCCCATCAGGCCCATGACCTGTACGGTGATCATTGTCTGAACCCTTAAATCCCCTTGGTCTCTATCTAAACTCTCTCTATATCCCATCTCTACCTCTATCTGTATCCCTCAATCCCCCTATCTTTCAGGAATTTATCTAATCCTTCTTTAAAACCCTGGAGTGTACTCTGTCCTATCACAGCCTCCGGCAGTGTGTTCCATGTGTCCATTACCCTCTGAGTGAAAAAGAACTTCCTAGCATTGGTTCTAAACCTGTCCCCTTTCAGCTTCTCCGAGTGCCCCCTTGTACTTGTGGGCTCCATTAGTCTGAAGAATCTATCTCTGTTTACCTTCTCGATACCTCTCATGATCTTGAAAGTCACTATCATGTCTCCTCTGAGTCTCCGCTTTTCCAGGGAGAAGAGCCCCAGCCTTTCTAACCTATCTGCATATGAAAGGTTTTCCATGCCTTTTATCATTGCAAATGATAACAGCCTTAGCCAATAGGGAGAGGAGGAGACAGTGGATGCTGTGGATGGGCCATTTGGCCTTTATCTGCCTTCATGTTTCTATAACCATAAAGTTCTATGACCTCACAATGCAGGTGTAAAGAGCCTTAGCCTATAGGGAGAGGAGATGCAAATGTTAAGAGCCTTAGCCAATAGGGAGAGGAGGAGATAGTGGATGGGCCATTTGGCCTTTATCTGCCTTCATGTTTCTATAACCATAAAGTTCTATGACCTCACAATGCAGGTGTAAAGAGCCTTAGCCTATAGGAAGAGGAGATGCAAATGTTAAGAGCCTTAGCCAATAGGGAGAGGAGGAGATAGTGGATGCTGCGGATGGGCCATTTGGCCTTTATCTGCCTTCATGTTTCTATGTTTCTCTAACCATAAAGCTCTCTGACCTCACAATGCAGGTGTAAGGAGCCTTAGCCTATAGGAAGAGGAGATGCAAATGATAACAGCCTTAGCCAATAGGGAGAGGAGGAGATAGTGGAGTTCCTTTCTATTCCAACAAACAGTATTTTGGAAGCCATTGTGATCACATATAGCCAAATTTTAACAAATTATAAACCGGGACTGGGTTCTGGTACCATAAGACTTTATTTACAAGTACTCAGGGATTTGGCACTTTGCTTCATTAATTAATTACTATTTCTTTTCTAAAGTTTGAGACAATTTGGCTAACTGAGCTCATCAGACTGCAATGAATATTCAGCCTGGGACTAAGTACAAAATCTTTCTTCTTCCGCTTAAGTCAGGGCTTGCCAGACCTCACAATGAATGCACAAGAGAGAGAGTGGCATGTTCACTGTGGTAAGGCTGACTGGCTGTGAGGTTTGAGAGAAATGAGCAGTCCAATTTGCAAGGAAATCTGGTCTCAAGCACGCTGGGTAGAGCTGAGCAGCTCCCACAATACCAGGTTGGCATCAGGTGTTCAACCTGATCCAGCCTGCAACGTGGCAGCCTTTGGGACCCTGGGGAATCCTTCTTCTCCATGGATTATAATTAGTGCTTCTGGCTTCCTGGACATTTAAACACATACTGTACTCAGGAAGGCAGCTCTGATCTGGCACCTTGCAACTTGAGAGCCCTTCAGCATCCTGCCACAACCTAGGGTCCGGGGTGCTTTCCTCCCCTTCTCTCTGAATTTGCTTCCTTCCATAAGCCCTTTAAAGTGATGGGTTCCTCCCATTCTCTGACGGTGGAGATCCAAGAACTTGTGGGCAAGACGGGCTGTGAGTAATTCTTGCATTATCACTGTCTTTATTCTTGGCAAGTTGTTCCTTTCTGCCCCGACCCAACTTCCCCTTTCTTGCTCTCATGTCCTAGTTGATTTTTACTCTAGCTGCAGCCAGATCACAGAGAGCTCCCAAGCATTTCTCCCCTTGGTCTGTGGAGCTGGGAGGTGATGGACTTGGGGGGACGGGGACCCTGAGAAAGAGTTTCTCCCTTATGGCAGGGACAGAGACGGAAAGAGCTCTGCCCAAGCTTAAGAGAGCACAGGGGAGAATGGGAGACCAGGGCCAAGAGTTGTGCATTGATTCATTAGAGCAATGCCACACATGTGTGTCTGGACTTATTTTCTAAACTTCTGCCTAAATACTATTCTGTATTAGATGCATATCTTACATAAGGTGGGCATACACTGATGCGGAGAATGACATGGGGACAAATTTTTCCCCGTTCCCACAGGAACTCAATTTCCCCGTCCTGCTCCGTGAGTTTTCTCACTGTCCCTATTCCTGCCCCATTCCTGTGAGCTCTGCCTTAACCACACAAGCCTCGAACACTTATGATTTGAAAGTGTTTGAGACTTGGGCAGATGAGGATGGATCTTAGGCATTGGTGGAGTGAGGCATTATGACATCACAATCTGAGCTCTAGAATGTTGTTACTTGTGATTTGAAAGCGTTTGAGCCTTGTGCAGATGAGGGTGGAGCTTAGGCATTGGTGGAATGAGGCATTATGACATCACAATCTGAGCTCTAGAATGTTGCTACTTAGGATTTTAAATGTTTGAGGTTTGTGCAGATGAGGACGGAGCTTAGGCATTGGTGGAATGAGGCATTATGACTTCACAATCTGAGCTCTAGAATGTTGCTACTTAGGATTATAAAGTGTTTGAGGTTTGTGCAGATGAGGACGGAGCATAGTCATTGGTGGAATGAGACATTATGACATCACAATCTCAGCTCTAGAATGTTGCTAGGCATTGGTGGAATGAGGCATTATGACATCACAATCTGAGCTCTAGAATGTTGCTACTTAGGATTTTAAAGGGTTTGAGGCTTGTGCAGATGAGGGCGGAGCTTAGGCATTGGTGGAATGAGGCATTATGACATCACAATCTGAGTTCTAGAATGTTGCTACTTAAGATTTGAAAGTGTTTGAGATTTATGCAGATGAGGGTGGAGCTTAGGCATTATGACATCACAATCTGAGCTCTAGAATGTTGCTACTTAGGATATGAAAGTGTTTCAGGCTTGTGCAGATGACAGAGTTTGCAGGGATGGGGAAAAATTTGTCTCCATGTCATTCTCTAGTGCAAAGTTAGAATACTTTAAGTTATCCACATATCTCTGGGACTTAACACCAGCTGTTGCCCACATTTCTGTTCTTGCTGTTGTAAAGAAAAACAGGCACCCAGGCAGTTTACATCTTATTTTGTACCTGGGGGCAGTGGAGGGTTAAGTGACTTGTCCTGAACCCCAAGGTTCTTAGGCTGCTGCTGCTGAAGTTTTCTCAGGTTGAACGCAATGTGCGCTTGGTGCCATGTGAATTTCCGCTTGTCTGCAGGTAACAATTTTGAGCTCCGTAGATATTAAAAGCGGCCATGGTAGGAGCAGGGAGGGTGGCTGTTTGCGACTTGCTAGGTACGTCCTTGTGGGATTTCAGCTGACTCCTTTTTCATCTGCTTCTCCCTTTATTGCTTTGCCTTAGGGACTTGTGGCTTGCTTTGAGCTCCCAAGCAGTGGGAGTAAAACCAGAACTGGATCAGCCCTTCTAAGAAAACACAGACAGCCGACCCCACCTATGTGGGATCAGAAACATTTCCCCCAGTTCATGAAAACAAAATCCATATTTAAGGGGAAAATGCTTAAGTATCTGAATAAATTCATGTAAACCAATGGTTCCCAACCCTGTCCTGGAGGACCACCAGGCCAATCGGGTTTTCAGGCTAGCCCTGATGAATATGCATGGAGCAGATTTGCATGCCTGTCACTTCCATTATATGCAAATCTCTCTCATGCATATTCATTAGGGCTAGCCTGAAAACCCGATTGGCCTGGTGGTCCTTCAGGACAAAGTTGGGAACCACTGTTCTGCATTTCCCAGGGAGATTGGTATAAATCGGGGATCTCAAAGTCCCTCCTTGAGGGCCCCAATCCAGTCGGGTTTTCAGGATTTCCCCAATGAATATGCATTGAAAGCAGTGCCTGCAAATAGATCTCATGCATATTCATTGGGGAAATCCTGAAAACCTGACTGGATTACGGCCCTCGAGGACCGGCATTGCCCACCCCTATTCTAGAATCTTGATACTCTTTGAGATTCCGGAATCTTGCTATTCTTTGGGATTCTGTATGGAATGTTGCTACTCCTTGGGTTTTGGCCAGGTATTAGGGACCTGGATTGGCCAGCGTGAGAATGGGCTACTGGACTTGATGGACATTGGTCTGACCCAGTAAGGCTATTCTTATGTTCAGGGATCTCAAAGTCCCTCCTCGAGGGCTGCAATCCAGTTGGGTTTTTGGGATTTTCCTAATGAATATGCATTGAAAGCAGTGCATGCACACAGATCTCATGCATATTCATTGGGGAAATCCTGAAAACCCAACTGGATTGCGGCCCTCAAGGAGGGACTTTGAGATCCCTGGACTATAAATTGAATAAATAAATAAATTTAGCTCCCTCCTCATCACATATTCCAAATTTATCATGTTTTAAAAGTAATGCTGTCGTAAACACATAGCCAAATCGTTCAGTGCAACTGGATGTGGCATTAGGTTTACCAGTGGACGCCCTGTACAAATGGCCCTTTCTGGAGCTAGACCAGTGGTTCCAACCCTGTCCTGGAGGATCACCAACCAGTCGGGTTTTCGGGATAGCCCTAATGAATATGTGTGAGAGAGATTTGCGTATAATAGAGGTGGCAGGTATTTAAATCTGTTCCATGCATATTCATTAGGGCTACCCTGAAACCCCAACTGGATTGCGGCCCTCGTTCCCCACCCCTGGACTATACAGATGATGCAGTGTTTTCTCAGGCTGACAGGAACACCATTTATGTTTAAATGATTTTTATTATTCCAGCAGTAAGAAGCAAATACAAACAGTAGTACCATTCAGGAAATAACATTTTCAACAATATAATCAGTTCCCCTCCCATCCCCCCCCCAAGAATCCATGGCCAGTCCAATAGCTGAAAGTGGGAATAAAATCTTAAAGATTCAAAAGTCTACTGCGAGCACGCGGTGTGAGGTCCTGTCAGAAGTGCTCCCA
This sequence comes from Geotrypetes seraphini, assembly GCF_902459505.1. Lineage (NCBI taxonomy): Eukaryota > Metazoa > Chordata > Amphibia > Gymnophiona > Dermophiidae > Geotrypetes > Geotrypetes seraphini. Next base: position 187,942,792 of record NC_047091.1, on the reverse strand, counting down.
CACCTGACAAAATTTGCGACCCGGGTCAAGAGTCAAGTCTCCCACCATGCGTCTCTCCAGTGTTGCGTGCACTATCATTAGGGATCTCCATTGTGCATATGATGGGGGATCACGGGAGAGCCAGTTGGTGAGGATGGCTTTTTTCCCCATCAAAAGGGCTCTGGAGATAAATGCTGACATTCCCCTGGCTTTGGGCGAGGCTATATTATAAAATCCAAATAACACCCTCGGTTGCGGAAGCCATCGCCTTCCCAAAAGCGATGTGGTATATAGGCCAAGATGTCTCCAAAACTGTTGGATTGCGGGGCAGGCCCAAAACATGTGACTCAAAGATGCGTGAGCCTGATTGCATTTCGGGCAAGAATGCGACGCAGTAATCCCCATCCGGGCTGCACGTTCCGGTGGAATGTAAAGTCTAAGAACAATTTTCAATTGCATTTCCCAGTGAGTAATATTGGGTGACACCTTCTGAATGTTCTTCAGGACCCGTTGTAACTGTTGAGCAGTCAACTGGCAATGCAAGTCCTCAGCCCACGCTGTCGCTAATATATCCAGATTCGTACTTGGTTGGCAATCCCGGATCCCCACAATATGAAATCGTAGAGGAATCCTCTGTTGGGCTGAAAGGCTGAAGAGTTCCGAAAGCGCCTCCCTGCAGACTTCAATAAGGGCAGCCACTGGGAGGGACTGAACATAGTGACGGATCTGGTAATAGGCGAAGAGATCATTAGCCTGTAGGTCAAAAGTCCGTTGCAGCTCGGCAAATGTGACCAGGCTCCCCTCCTCCGAAAACAGGTGAAAAAGATATTGTAGACCTTGTGCTTGCCACCTAAGAAAGGTGGCATTTTGCATGCCCGGCTGGAAAGCTCCATTGCCCTGTATAGGCAAATATAAAGACACCCTAGAGGACAATTTGGCTGTTTTACAGACCCATCTCCACGTCCTTCTGGCCGGCGTAAAAATGGGGTAGTGAGACACCAAAGGACACATCCTCGGATCCGCCACATATAGAAAATAGCTCACATGAAACGGAGCCAGAAAAGATAACTCCAGTGATGTAGCATTAAAATCAGATGTTCCTCTAAACTAATCATTAATATGTCTCATCTGACAAGCCATAGCATACCAACGTACATTTAATAAACCATAGCCCCCCCTATCCCTGGGCAGACACATCCGTAGCAAGGGCATACGTGGTCGCTTACCACCCCATAGAAAACGCTGTAGCTCTTTCGTTAAAAGAATGTTATGGGCATGGGACAGCAGCAGAGGTAAAACCTGAAAGCGATATAACCATTTGGGAAAGAGCACCATGTTAAAAAGGGCCACCCGGCCCACCACCGATAAGGGAAAAGTGGACCAATTCTGTAGATGTTGTGAGGTGTCTTGAAGCAATGGGGTGATATTGCTGGAGTACAGGGTCGTAAGGTCTCGGGGGATCTGTACCCCCAAATAGCGAATTGAAGTCTGAGCCCACGTAAATGGGAAGTGACTGCTCCATGTCTGTTGTAGTGTCATGGGGCTAGCTAGGGCCATAGATTTCTGGTAGTTCAACGTAAATCCCGAATAAAATTTGAATTCGTCAAGCGCTTGCAATAAATATCGAACAGAGTGAGCAGGGTCAGTTAGCAAAAATAATAGGTCATCTGCAAAAGCCAACACTTTCGAGTGAATGAATCCCAAAGTCCACATCCACTATGTCGGGGTCCTGAGACACTGTGCGAAGAAAGGGTTCGAGGTACAATAGAAATAAGAGGGGTGACAGGGGACAGTCCTGTCGAGTTCCCCTCTCAATAGGTATTGGGTCAGTAATAATGTCATTGACAAGTAGTCTTGCTGTTGGAGTGGAATATAAAGTGTGTAATGCCGAGGTGAACCAGCCAGATATCCCCATACAATTTAACATGTCAAAGAGGTACATCCAATTGACCTGGTCGAACGCCTGTGCCGCATCCAAACTGAGTAGAAGTATAGGAGTGTGATGGAGTTGCATGTGCGCTAAGGCTATCAATGCTTTACGTACGTTATGTACTGCTTGTCTACCCTGTACAAAGCCGACTTGTGTGGATGAAATCACATTGGGGAGAAGGGTCGCTAATCTATCAGCTCAGATTTTGGACAGAATTTTGATGTCTACATTCAGCAAAGAAATTGGGCGATAGGAAGGAACACCATTTATATACCGTATTTGCCGGCGTATAAGACGACTTTTCAGTACCTTAAAATCCTCCCCAAAGTCGGGGGTCGTCTTATACGCCGGGTACTGTTTTACATGCCCTTACTTTACATTAGAGAGCTGCACGGGGACGCCCCTAGGGTCGCGGGGATCCCGTGGGGACGCCTCCGAGGGTCGCGGGGCTCCTGCGGGGCTGGATGCTCAGTCTTCTGGATGTACGCGGCTCTTCTTCTCCCTACCTTCTCTGCTTGCAGCACAGAGCCGAACGGAAGTCTTCCCGACGTCAGCGCTGACGTCGGAGGGGAGGGAGGGCTTAAACAAAGCTTAAACAAAGCCCTCCCTCCCTCCGACGTCAGCGCTGACGTCGGGAAGACTTCCGTTCGGCTCTGTGCTGCAGGCATGGCAGGTAAGGAGAAGGAGAGTAGCCTCGCGGTTCGAGTGGCTACCAAGAGAGAGGGGCGGTGCCCCGGTTGCAGCACAGCCGGCCAGGTTCCCTTACTTTTGTGGCACTTCCCCGACCGACCGATAACAGCCCGGGTCTGACAATCCTCCCTGCCCTGTAGCCGCGAATCTAAATTACCTTCTTACAGCAGCTGTAAGAAGGTAATTTAGATTCGCGGTTAAGGGCAGGGAGGTTTGTCGGACCGGGGCTGTTGTCGGTCGGTCGGGGAAGTGCCACAAAAGTAAGGGGACCTGGCCGGCTGTGCTGCACCCGGGGCGGTAGAGAAGGTGTGCGGAAGAAGGGGTAGTCTTATACGGTGAGTATATAACAAAACTCTATATTTTAACTAAAAGTTGGGGGGTCGTCTTATACGCCCAGTCGTCTTATACGCCGGCAAATACGGTATTTATTTTTCTGGTGGGACAGTGGCCTGAGAATCAGTGGACCTGGGTTTAATTCCCAGTGCAGCCCTTTGTGACCCTGGGCAAGTCATGAGATGAAGGGAGTCAGTCTGCTTAATCTCCTGGTTTTTCTTTCTGACTCAAATGTTTGAATGTTAATGAGGGTAAATAAAAAAGTAAAGGCAAAATACATTGATTTAGTCAATGTTCTATACTGTTCTCCCAGAACAGTTTACATGAATTTATTCAGGTACTCGAGCATTTTTCCCTGTCTGTCCTGGCAGGCTCACAATCTATCTAATGGACCTGGGGCAATGGTGGGGGAGGGGGGGGTTAAGTGACTTGCCCAGGGTCACAAGGAGCAGCGTGGGTTTGAACCCATAACCCCAGGGTGCTGAGGTTGTACTTTTAACCACTGCATCACTTTAGAAATCAAAGTGTAGCAAAAGTGAGCCAAGTTTAGTTCAAGCCAGCCATTGTGACATCACTGATGAGGTTGGCTCTTATTGGTGGAAGGAGGCATTATGACATCACAATATCTGCTCTGGTTATCAGAGGCTGAAATTTTTTACACTATTTATTCATTCAATGTTCTATACTTTTCTCCCAGGGGAACTCAGAACGGTTTACATGGATTTATTTAGGTACTCAAGCAGTTTTCCCTGTCTGTCCTGGTGGGCTCACAATCTATCTAATGTACCTGGGGCAATGGGGGGGGGGGGGGATTAAGTGACTTGCCCAGGGTCACAAGCAGCAGTGTGGGTTTGAACCCACAACCTCAGGGTGCTGAGGCTGTAGCTTTAACCACTATGCCACACTCTCCCTGACTTTAATGGAAGTAACTGTGAGCAAATGAACATACTGTGTTTCCCCCAAAATAAGACCTAGCATGATTTTTAAAGATGCTCCTAATAGAAGCCCTAGTTAAGATCGACCCCCGGAGGGCCCTCCCCCCCAAGAATGTCCTCAACTCCATTGCTGGCACTAGTGCTGCCCAATCCACTGAAAAATTCAGACTCGTCGATTCAGTGACCCCCCCACCTTGGTGAGACCTGACATACCTCCATACCTCGTCCTCTTAAAGTAGCAATTGCAGCAGTGCTCTGAATGGGCTGCTTCGTGGCCTTCCCCACTGGGCCTTCCCTCTGCCGTGTCACTGATGATGTCATCAGTGATGCGGCAGAGGGAAGGCCCTGGCAGGGAAGATCATGAAGCAACCCGTTCAGGGCACTGCCGCCATTGCTGCTTTAAGAGGCCTTAAAGGTACAGCATGTCAGTTTCATGGTGGGAGGGTCGGTGGGGTTCTGCTGCACAGGGGGATGGGAGGGAGGGATAGAAAGATGCTGCGCAAGGGGATGGGTGAGAGGTGAGGAAAGATGCTGCATAAGGGGGGGAGGAAGATAAAGAAAAGAGGAAGAATTGAGGTGAAGGAGAGGAAAGGAGAGATGATTGTTGTACATGAAAATAAATAAGAGATCACCTGAAAATAAGCCCTAATGCGTTTTTTGGGGCAAAAATTAATCTAAGGCCTGGTTTTATTTATGGGGCAACACGGTATCACTTTTCCACATAGTCCCCATGCAAGGCGCCACATTTGTTGTATCGGTCAACTAAGTTTTGCATTCCTGAAGAGATGTTTTTGGCTGCTCCCGAAGCCCAGGTGAGCACCGCTTCCTTTACTTTGCCATCAGAGGTGAATCTGCCACCTCGCAGTGTCTCCTTCAGTGGACCGAAAATGGGATAATCGCTAGGCGCCAGATTCAGGTTGTAAGGAGAATGTGGAAGACAAGTTGTTGCACCGTCTCTTCTGTCGCTGCTGCTGTATAAGAACGTGCATTGTGATGCTTCAGCATGACCGTTTTGGACAACATTTCTCTTCTTTTGCTGCGAATTCATTTCCCAGCAATGCACAGTAATTTTCCGTTTGCCCGGATGATCGCAGAGGCACAAGTATAGGCCCTTTCATGTCCCAAAAGAAGGTTAACATGATTTTCTTGGAGGTGGGCACTTCTGCAATGTTGTTCTTCGATGTCGCAATCTTGCAACGGAGCATCCATATTTCTGACCTTGTGGCTGTCACACGATTAAAGGCTGAGCGCTACACTGTGCATGGACGGACTATCCAACAGGCAATGTATGAGTACATAGCTCTGTTCCGGTTATTGCCTTTAATTTTTCATTCACCCTCGTACATCCCGTTTTGTGAGATCAGGCAAATATCAGATCGACATTTAGCCAATGGTGGGCTGCACTTTTGAAGTGGAAGTTATACATGTGCCACTGAATGTTCATTACGGTGCCCATATATAATGTGACCATACGTCCTGTTTTGAACAGGACCGTCCTGTTTTTAGATCACCTGTCCCGTTGTCCCCACGCACAGCTTTGGGATGCCAAAATGTCCCCACTTCAGAAAGAGCGTCCCGAAGCTGTGCGTGGGGACAACGGAACAGGCAATCATGAAGCCCGGGATTTCTCTGACTTAGCAACAGATCAGGTGTGTGCAGCTGCGACTGCACAAGCCTTCCCCCCCAATGTCATTTCTGACATTGGGAGGAAGTTCTGGGCCATCCAATTGCTGCCTGGCGGGGGGGGGGGGGGGGAAGCCTTGTGCGGTCACGGCTGCACACACCTGATCTGTTGCTGCGGTGGCTTGGAGAAATCAGCGGTGGCTGGGGGGGGCAGGGAGACAGAAAGAAAGCAGGGAGAGAGAAAGAAAGAAAGGGGTGCAGAGAGAGAGAAAGACAGAAAGAAAGGGGGCAGGGAGAGAGACAGAAAGAAAGAGGGCAGGGAGAGAGACAGAAAGAAAGAGAAAGAAAGGATGCACAGTCAGAAAGAAGTGCAACCATAGACTCATGAAATCACCAGACAACAAAGGTTGGAAAAATGATTTTATTTTCAGTTTAGTGATTGAAATGTGTCAGTTTTGAGAAGTTATATCTGCTGTCTATATTTTGCACTATATTTAATGTGGTCCGGGGGAGGATCTGGTGGGGGGGGAGGGGGAGGAGAGGATCCGGTGGGGTGGGTGGGGGGGAAGGAACCGGAGGGGAGGGTCCTGTCACGTTTTGAGGAAAAAATAAATGGTCACGTTACTCATATACCAAACCGAGCGAAGATAGAACTTTTAATATGGTCCTGTCTGCCCGGCCAAGCCCTGAATTTCATCAGTGTCTGTTCACAATTTTTGAGTCCACCTGGCTCCACTTCCAGACCTTCCAGACTGCCCCCAGCACTGTCCAATTAATTGCCACTAAATATTGGAAGTCAGCACTCAGCATGGTTTAAGGGGTCAGGAAACTCTCCTACCCACTTAAATCATGCTCAATATCGACCCTTACACATATAAACGCTTGCACTTCTACGCAGGAGCTGTGGCCCAATGCTGCTCTTTGTTATTCGTGTGAAATTTGTTGCTCCCTCTGTGCATGCTGGCAAATTCATGTATATTTGATGGCGTCTTTCCATGTATTTTACAAAAGGCTCCACATTCAGCAGAGCCTTTTTATAAATACTGGGGAAACTGGCCCAACCTTAATATTTCAATTCCTCCCTCAATGTGACATGCAAAATGGGGCTTTTACATTTCCCATTGCTACAGGGACTCACTATTAAAAAGGATATTTTTGCGCCTTGTACAGTATTACGTATAGCAAATAGTACTATAAAAATAAGCTAATTCTTTAGTGAGTGGAGGATGAGTTCTAATGGGGAAAATCCAGCAGCCGTAGGTAAGGAAGTTCTTCTTCACCCAGAGAGTGGTAGAAACCCTCTTCCAGAGGCTGTTATAGGGGAAATCACCCTTCAGGGATTCAAGAAAAGGTTAGATAAGTTCCTGCTGGACCAGAACATACGCAGGTAAGGCTAGACTCAAACAGGGCACTGGTCTTTGTCCTAAGGACCGCCACGTGAGCGGACTGCTGGGCACGATGGACCGCTGGTCTGACCCAGCAGCGGCAAATGTTCTGTTCTTATGCCTGTGATGTTTCTACGTTGGTTGCCCTCTCCTTCACAACTCGGTGATGGTGACCCGGTGCAGTTTCTGACTGAGGTGGGAGTTTACATGTGCAGAAGTAGACCAAAACCAAGGAGTTCTTTTCACTAACATGTACACATACAACAAGTCATGAAAGTGGCATTGCCTAGAAACATAGTTAAAATATATCTCCTGGTTTCATTTTTTTCAATCTGAGCACCTTTTTTCTTGGTCAGACCTGGTAGGATCAGGAGACACCAGGTTTCTATGAGGTTTCTCATATTTCTACTTGATACATCTGTGGGTCAGTAGAGAAAGGAAGCAAGTTTGGAGGCCTGAGCCGTTGATGTGGGTCGTATCCCCATGCTTTTCACCTTGTCCTTCAGCATTTGGCTAATAAGAACATAAGAATTGCTGCTGCCGGGTCAGACCAGAGGTCCATTGTGCCCAGCAGTCCGCTCCCGCGGCAGCCCTTAGGTCAAAGACCACTGCCCTAATTGAGTCTAGCTTTACCTGCGTACGTTCTGGTTCAGGAGGAACTTGTCTAACTTCGTCTTGAATCCCTGAAGGGTGTTTTCCCCTATGACAGACTCCGGAAGAGCGTTCCAGTTTTCCACCACTCCCTGGGTGAAGAAGAACTTCCTTACGTTTGTACGGAATCTATCCCCTTTCAACTTTAGAGAGTGTCCTCTCGTTCTATCTACCTTGGAGAGGGTGAACAACCTGTCTTTATCTATTAAGTCTATTCCCTTCATTATCTTGAATCTAATCAAATCTTTGGTTTATATACCAGGACATCTCCCAGTGGAGCTCGACTCAGTTCATATATAATTAAGACTAGAGTACATAGCAAAAAATGTTTCGATCATGTCCCCTCTCAGTCTCCTCTTATGTTCTAAAAATTAGCTGCATTGCTAAGCGGGCACAGTGTGCCATATTAGTCAGTTATCCACCTATAAACATTTGTACTGACGGCCTGCTATTTAAACCAACCTTATGCACAGCTGGATTCAGCCCCGTATGTTCCGAGACATTCCCCCATGCCTGACTATTGATATTTCACAGAAGCTGCGTACCGGAGACACGGGTCTGTCACTGGCATGAAAATATTTATACAGGCACACCATGCTTTGTTAACCTTTCCTGACTGTCAGTAAATTTAATGACAGTTGGCTGCCCTTTTCTCATCCACTTAACATTAAAAAAAGATGGCAGATAAAGGCCAAATGGCCCATCCGCAGCATCCACTATCTCCTCCTCTCCCTATTGGCTAAGGCTCTTAACATTTGCATCTCCTCTCCCTATTGGCTAAGGCTCTTAATATTTGCATCTCCTCTCCCTATTGGCTAAGGCTCTTTCCACCTGCATTGTGAGGTCATAGAGCTTTATGGATATGGAAACATAGAAACATGATGGCAGATAAAGGCCAATTGGCCCATCTGCAGGAACCCTTATCTCTTCCTCTCGCTATGAGATCTCACGTGACTATCCCAGGCTTTCTTGAATTCAGACACAGTCTCTGTCTCCACCACCTCTTCCGGGAGACAGTTCCACGCATCTACCACCCTTTCCGTAAAAAAGTATTTCCTCAGATTACTCCTGAGCCTCTCACCTCTTAACTTCTTCCTATTCCCTCTCATTCCAGAGCCTTCTTGCCCCTCACAGCCACACCAACTTCCATTCTGCCCCACGTTACAACACATTGCAGCTTTGAAAACAAGCATTATCTTAACATCATTTCAATGCAAACCTGTTATCGACTTGTGTTATTCTTCACAGAAGCATATACATGCTATGACATGTAACTGGCAAGGAAGCATTTAATTATTCGTTCAGTTTTTTATACCATTCTCCCAGGGGAACTCAGAACAGTGTACAAGGATTAATTCAGGTACTTAAGCATTTTTCCCTGTCGGTCCCAGTAGGCTCACAATCTATCTGGGGCAATGAGGGGATTACGTGACTTGCTCAGATCACAAGGAGCAGCGTGGGTTTGAACCCAGTGGCGTAACGAGGGTGACCGGCACTTGGGGTAGTGGCACCCCACTCCCGCCGTTTGCCCGTGCCCCTTCACCATACCTTGCTGCCCACATTGGCTTCGGAGTTCATCGCTGCTCGCGCCATAGTTAAAAAGGTACAGGAAAGGTGCGCGCAACGGGGGGGCAGAGAAGATAAGGGGTGCCGGTCCCCCAAGGAAGACTCCCCTTACTATGCCACAGTTTGAACCCACAACCGCAGGATGCTGAGGCTGTAGCTTTAACCACTGCGCCAGACATAGTAAAGTAAACCTTGTCTGAGAAAGATGGCAAAACAAAGCACGGACAAAACAAGGCATGGCGAGACCCAGTAAGAGCATGAGCGTAGCGTAGCTGGCGTGTCACCTTATAGAAGACCAGAAGTTGCGCACGCTGCCCTGGTGTACGTGGCTGCATTTCAAAGTCAGCGCATTTAACATTTCTATGCTTCCCTTAGGTTTGATTTCTTTGGACAACGAGAACATAGCGCAGTTTTAAAAAAGGCCTTTCCACGGGGTGCGCTCTGGTGTCCTGTGTTAATTTTATGTTTGGCGCACATTAAAAAAAAAAAAAGTGGGTGAGCCCTTCCCTCCTTTATAAAACAAGTTACGGTAGGGGCATGTGGTCATTCATTCAGAAATAGAACAAAACAGCCTAATCTAAGATCTTTTCACTCTGGAACGCATTGCCAGAGGTTGTGGTAAGAGTGGATAGCCCTTCCCTTTTCTCCATCTGACATCAGGGCCAACGGGCTTGTAGGCCAGCGGGGTGCAATCGCTGCACGCTGGCCCTTCCTTTCCTGGAGTTGTGGCGCAGCGGCAGCGACAAGCAGGCAGATGTGCGGGGGGGGGGGGGCAGATAGCCCATGTACCCCCAACAACGGGACATTAAAAAAGGTACGACGGGGTGGGTGGCATTTAAAAAAATTTATCTTCGCTACAAAAGACGCACCGACATTTCCACCCACTTCTGTAATGAAAAATACGGAGTTTATGGTTCCACATCATTTTCTTCTTGGTTGGGCTGAGAACATTTCAGCAGCCCCTTGTACACCCCCCCCCCCCACACACACACACACCTAAATTGGTCCAAAGTGCTTTGCATCAAGAAATTAAAATGCGAAAGATGCTGGAAATGTTTAGCAGAAATATTTTTGAAATAAAAAAATTTTCAAATCTTATGAAAAAACATATCTAACCAGGCAATAATTTAACAGAAAATGGCACTGTGTTCCAAATTTTAATGGCTTAATTTAAAAAAAACATTGCTCAAAAAACAAATTGTTTTTTAAAAAACATATTTGTTTAAAATGATGGGAATTTTAACTCTGTGTTATTCCTTAGGCTAATAGTTCTATTGGCATGAGATAAAAAGTCATTAAACAAATATTCTGGAGCTGTTCCATAGAAAACTTTGAAAATTATGCAAGCTAGTTGAAAATGTATTCCTGTCTTAACCGGTAACCAATGGAGATAAGGGTGAAGGCATGATCATATTTGTTTCTTCTAAAAATCAGCTTAGAAGAGGTGTTCTGAAGAAGCTGGAGTTTCTTTATGCAATCAATAGATGCTCTAAGATAGAGAGCATTACAGTAGTCTACCTGGGATAAGATGAAAGATCTACCTCCCTGTGATCTGCATGGGTTCTTAACTTTGTAAATCGCTTTGATCCTTTTTAGGCATAGAGCAATCCAGAAATCTTAAGAGCGTATGAATATAAGAATAGCCCACTGGGTCAGACCAATGGTCCATCAAGCCAAGTAGCCCGTTTTCACGGTGGCCAATCCAGGTCACTAGTACCTGGCTAAAACACAAGGAGTGTGTAATGAGGCCTTAAATATATATCATCCCTGAAACTCAAATAATTGATAACAAGAAAAATTGGAAGGGAAGTTGATGCTGGTTGCGCAAATCAATTCCGACTATACTCATAACTATATCAAAGCCATCATAGCATCTAATAAATAAAGTTTTTAAATTGATGATTTCCAAAGACTATGGGGCTCATAATCGAAAGAGAAAAATGTCCAAAAACCGGCCTAAGTTGGCACTTGGATGAACATTTCTCAAAAACGTCCAAGCGACAATAATAAAACCGGGTTTTGGACGTATTTCTAAACGATCTAGGCCTTCATAATGTCACTCAACGTCCAAAGCTAAACGGGACATTTCGGGAGGTGCGTCGAGGGCGGGAGTTGGGCAGAATGTGGGCCAGCTTAGACTTAGTCGTACAGCATGTATAACAGAAAGTTTTACAACAGAGTCTAGACAGAACTTGGACAAAAAACCACCTAAAGTCACCAGATAAACACTGAAAACACATAACACAGACTCCCACACACTACCCCAGTGATCACCAAACCCCTCCCCCCCATAAAAATTTTATTCACAACTTTAAATTTCAGTCTCCAGACCATCATCACCTGGCAGCCTGGCATAGGAAAGCCTAGTCGTCCAGCCCAGAGGCAGCTTATGTCATCATGATGAATGAAAAGGGCAAATAGAAAAGAGACTTGAAACATTAATTCGTGTTAATTTAAAATTTATATGAATTTATTACATTAAGTAGTTGAATAAATAAATTGTTTGGTAGGGGGTGGTGGACATAGATGATTATAACAATATACAAGACAGGAACCTGTAATGGTATCTACATCATAAGAGGTTCCAAAGACTGAAGTCTGTATAATTTATGATTTGTGCACCACATTTTGTTTTAAATATTTAACAGGAATTGTGATTTAGTATTAATACTTTTTACACATATAGTCTTTGGAAATCATCGATTTAAAAACTTTATTTATTAGATGCTATGATGGCTTTGATATAGTCATGAGTATAGTCAGAATTAATTTGCGCAACAAGCATCATCTTCCCTTCCAATTTTTCTTGTTAAAACCCAAGAAGTAGCAACATTCCATGCTACCGATCCAGGGCAAGCAGTGGCTTCCCCCATGTCTTTCTCAATAACAGACTATGGACTTTTCCTTCAGGAATGTTTCCAAATCTTTCTTAAAACCAGCTACACTATCCGCTCTTACCACAACCTCTGGCAATGCGTTCCAGAGCTTAACTATTCTCTGAGTGAAAAAAAATTTCCTCTATTAGTTTTAAAAGTATTTTCCTGTAACTTCATTAAGTGTCCCCCTAGTCTTTGTAATTTTTGACAGAGCGAAAAATCTATCCACTTGTTCCCGTTCAACTCCACTCAGGATTTTGTAGACTTCAATCCTACCTCTTACTTCTAAAACCTCCCTGTAAACTGCCCAAACCCTCAAAGACCACAACCTACAACTGCCACTCCACTCGGCAAACTTCTCCCACCCACTAAAACTACCATCTATAACTGCTTCTCTGCCCTGCCGATAAAAAATACCTTCCTCAAATGTTGCAACATACACATAGAAACATGATGGCAGATGAAGGCCAAATGTCCCAACCGCAGTAACCCTTATCTCTTCCTCTCTCTAAGAGATCCCACGTACCTATCCCAGGCCCTGTTGAATTCAGACACAGTCTCTGTTTCCATCACCTCTTCCGGGAGACTGTTCCACGCATCTACCACCCTTTCTGTAAAAAAGTATTTTCTCGGATTATTCCTGAGCCTATCACCTCTTAACTTCATCCTATGCCTTTTCATTCCAGAGCTTCCTTTCAAATGAAAGAGACTCGACTCATGTGAATTTACATTACGTAGGTATTTAAACGTCTCTATCATATCTCCCCTCTCCCGCCTTTCCTCCAAAGTCTACAGATTGAGATCTTTAAGTCTGTCCCATACACCTTATGATGAAGACCACATACCATTTTAGTAGCCTTCCTCTGGACCGACTCCATCCTTTTTATATCTACATGCAGAGGGGTTAGCACTGCATGCTTTCCCAATTGGTTTATTTCTGTAATGTGCTTGATTACTTGATGCCTTTAAATTCTCAGTCCTCAAGGAGTCTCCAGGGATTGAGGGGGCAGGGAGCTAGGGAAGAACAGATGCGAGGTGCTACCCAAAAGTTTAGGGAATTCAATTGTAAAAAAAGAAATCACTTACCGAAACTCCTTGTTTCCACCATCTCCTTCGAAGTAGTCCTATTGAGCATGTATACAGCGATCCCAGCGTTTTTCCCATGAGTCTATGCATCTATTGAAATCATGTTGGGCGAGAGCGCCTTGAGGACCTCCTGTGATTCTGCCTGGATCTCTTCAATCGTGTGAAAACGGTTCCCCTTCAGTTGTAATTTCATTTTGGGGAATAGGAAAAATCACAGGGGGCAAGGTCAGGCAAATAGGGAGGGTGCGCAATCACTGTAATGTTTCCGGAAGTCAGGAATTGTCAAACAACGAGTGATGTGTGAGCGGGCGCGTGGTCATGGTGGAGCAACCAATTTTTGTTTTTCCACTTGTCTGAGCATTTGCACCAAATGCTCTCGCTCAACCGCTTCAAAACCTCACAGTATGACTGTCCTATCATCTCACAAACATCGTGGATAGTTTGCCTACGATCTGCAAGGATAGTCTCATGAACTTTTGCTATGGTTTCTGGTGTTGTGCTTCTTGACAGTCGTCCAGAACGGTCATCGTCGTGGACAGATGTTTGTCCGTCTTTGAAGCATTTGTAGCAAAGAGAGGTTTTGCTTTGGCACATGGCATTATCTCCAAAGGCTTCCTGGAGCATACGATGGGTTTCTGCAGCAGTTTTTTAAAGTCTGAAACAAAATTTGATGCAGATTCTTTGCTCAGTAAAATCCCTCATATCAAAATCCGCTGAGTCACCAAAACACAACCGTACAAAATCGCACAGAACAAAACAATGTGACCACTCAGCTGTACGCCCGTTGGCACACTGATTCACAAAGCATACTGCTAGACACCTCTAGCGGTGGAAGGGCATACTATAGCCAGTTTGCGTGCGCTGTTCACATTCCCCGAACGTTTGGGTAGAACCTCGTATGTGGTATAAAAAGATATAGAATCTGAAGGAACATAATATATAAGTGGATATCTCTAGGACTCGCCATCTTTGTGAAAATTAAAGTTGCTAATGAATGGCACAGACAAGTGTGTTGTGTGATCTGAAATTGACAATGAAACTAGACCAGTGGTCTCAAACTGGCAGCCCGGGGACCACATGCGGCTCACCAGGTCCTATTTTGAGGCCCTCGGTATGTTTATCATAATCACAAAAGTAAAATAAAAGTTTCTTGATCATATGTCACTTTAGCTTTAAATGACAATATTATTATTAAGACTTAGCCAAAAGGAAAGATTTATAAACTATAAAGAGTTTTACCTCATGCAAAACTGTCATTTCTTTAATAAGACATTAACTATTTTTTTCTGAGGCCCTCCAAGGACCTCCAAATCCAAAATGCGGCCCTGCACAGGGTTTGAGTTTGAGACCACTGAACTAGAACTACATTTCCCTGCGTGCCTCTGGGTAAAACCAGGTCTGGCTCTGAAACTATAAGGTCTCTGTAATCTTGTAAAGAGGTGATGCTGGAGTGTTCCTGGCGTGAGCGTAGTAAGGTCAGCTTTCTGGGTGTGGAAGCTGAGTGCTATTATCACCCCAGACATGGTGATCCTTTAAAGTACTGCAAAGATATTTTGGCTGGACACTTTGTCTGTACTGCAAATGTACGCAAAGAATATCAGCCTTTAATTGCAATGCATTTCATCTGACATGTCATTTCCATAAAATGCACTGGAAATCATGAATAATCCCATTTTCTTGTTGTATTTTTCACTTATGGCAGTTGAATGACCCTCCTGGAACTGTATCTGAACTTTCTTTTATGAATGCATCCAACACTGTAGCGTTCCTGGCAAACTAGATCATGTCTGCACCCATAGGAAAGGCAGCAATATCGGCACCCCTTAGATCTCCACTACCTTTGCGACAAGGTTAGGTAACTACAGACTTATTGATTTTTATCCTAGACGCCGGAGTTTAAAACTTAAAAGAATAAATGAGTGGAAAAAATATTAGTTCTTTTTGGATGACGTAGTGTGTCGATTCCAAAAAAAGAACCACATTAAAATAATTAAATGCAAATAAATAAATGATTAGAGAAGATTAGCAAGAGCCAGGAGTGATGTGGGGAGATGCGTAGTGATTGCAGGATATCGCAATCCTTAACCTACGCGGGCTTTACAATGCTATAATCACGGTCATTTGTAAAAAATATTTGCTTTAAACGTAGTGAGACTGACTTAATCTGAGCTCATGAATTCCCTGCTCTACAGCCAAGTAAAATTTCAGCTGGAGAATGTGTCTAATATGAAATTGAACACAGTGCTAGTTCTATGGTTAGGTCTCGCAGCAGAAATCAATTCGCTGGATAAAGTACCTCTATATAATAATTGAACTGCTCTAGTTGTATCCCAGAAAAGCATTAAAAAAAGAAAAAAAAACTTTAGGTCACTTTACTCAGAAGCCCATCTGAACCAGGTCATTTCTCCAAACATTGTCGTTAAAGATGGTTTTAACCAGATATGTCAAGATTCAAGTTGTCTTCATAGACCGCTTAACATTCCTGAGCGGTTTACATCGTGGAAGCCTAAAAGTTAGTAAAAATAGGGAGGAAAGATATAAACGATTTAAAATGTTAAAAAGAACATACGGAAAAAAACTAAGCGAAATGGGTAACATAGAAACATAGAAATAGACGGCAGATAAGGGCCACGGCCCATCAAGTCTGCCCACTCCAGTGACCCTCCCTATCTATCTTTGCGGATAGATCCCACATGTCTATCCCATCTGGCCTTAAAATCTGGCACACTGCTGGCTTCAATAACCTGAAGTGGAAGACTATTCCAGCGATCAACCACCCTTTCAGTGAAGAACTTCCTAGTGTCACTGTGCAGTTTCCCACCCCTGATTTTCCACGAATGCCCCCTTGTTGCCGCGGGACCCTTAAAGAAGAAGATGTCTTCTTCCACCACGATGCGGCCCGTGAGATACTTGAATGTCTTGATCATATCTCCCCTCTCTCTACGTTCCTCGAGTGAGTAGAGCTGCAATTTCCCTAACCGCTCCTCGTACGGGAGCTCCTTGAGTCCCGAAACCATCCTGGTGGCCATTCTCTGGACCGATTCCAGTCTCAGCACATCCTTGCGGTAATGCGGCCTCCAGAATTGCACACAGTACTCCAGGTGCGGTCTCACCATGGATCTATACAGTGGCATAATGACTTCAGGTTTACAGCTGACGAAACTCCTGCGTATGCAACCTATGATTTGCCTTGCTTTGGATGAAGCTTGCTCCACTTGATTTGCAGACTTCATGTCTTCCCTGACAATCACCCCTAAGTAGGATTATATAGCAAAAAATAAAAAAAATTGAAGGGGAATGCTGTAGAATTTGAATCAGGCTCTAAGTCTAAATCTCGTATACTTCAGATTATGTCAGGGAGTGTGGCGTAGTGGTTAGAGTTACAGAGGCTCTGGGTTCCAACCCTGGGCTTCTCCTTGTGACCCTGGGCAAGTCACTACCCCAGCTATGTTAGATAGACTGTGAACCTACCAGGACAGAGAGGGAAAATGCTTAAAGTACTTGCATGTAAACTGCTTCAAATGTGGTTTTAAAACGACAAATCCCTTTCCCAGATAGGTTTTGTTTGCATGGCCTTTTAATCTAAGCGCTGGACTTTAATGGTTTTTTTTGTTTGTTTAAATGAAAAATTTCAAATGCACATGCGAACTTTTTAATGTGTGATACTTTTCTTTTTTAAAGGCATTCTAACAACTCAGAGTCATAATAACAAATGCGCATGTCTAATCATAACCACGCCTTGTGTTCAGATTGAAGCCAGGAAAAAGGTCAGCAGCTGATTGTTTCTAGGAAAGCAGGAATCATTTCCTTGAGTCCTTTCCAGATCTGGTTTATCCAAATGAAAACTCAAGTGAGTGACATGACCAGGAAGTGATGTCAGAAGGAGCCGAGGCTGGCACGAGCAGCGAATGACAGATGCTGCTTGAGCTGGCAAACATTAAAAGAGCTTTGCATGGGGGTGGAGAGGCGCTGGCTCTGGCGCCCCCTGTAAAGATGGCGCCCGGGGTGGACCACCACTCCTGCCCCCCTTCCTGTGCCACTGGCTGTTAACAAAATTGTTTTGTGTTGAATTACACCCGCTGTACACCGCCGTGGGTGAATCTCTGCAAAAAAGGAGAGTTAATAAATCCCAATAAATAAAGAATAGCATTATTTTCTGAAAGGGGAACCACCACAAAGCCATTGTGAATGCACAGAATGGTGCACATATGCAAACTCAGGAAACTAGTCTGCAAAAAGACCCCCCCCAAAAAAAAGGAGTGTTTAGAGAATGGAGCCAGAACTATAAAGTGCATAGACAACCCACCTCCCACTCCCATTTGTCATAATACCTAATTGATTTTAGTCAAAGTGAGCAAACGTCCCAGATATATTCCCTTCTAAACTACCCAATAAACATAGAAATAGACGGCAGATAAGGGCCACGGCCCATCAAGTCTGCCCACCCTAATGACCCTCCCCTGCCTTTACTTTGCGAATAGATCCCACGTGTCGATTCCATCTGGCCTTAAAATCTGGCACACTACTGGCCTCAATAACCTGAAGTGGAAGACTATTCCAGCGATCAACCACCCTTTCAGTGAAGAAGAACTTCCTAGTGTCACCGTGCAGTTTCCCGCCCCTGATTTTCCATGGATGCCCCCTTGTTGCCGCGGGATCCTTGAAAAAGAAGATATCTTCCTCCACCTTGATGTGGCCCGTGGAGGAAGATATCTTCTTTTTCATCAGTGATGTAAGGTAGAGATTAACCCCCTCCTTTACAAAGCCACACTAGCGTTTTTAGTGCTGGCCGCCACGGTAACAGCTCCGACACTCATAGAATTCCTATGAGTGTCCAAGCTGTTACCGTCGCAGCTGACGCTAAAAACGCTAACACGGCTTTATAAAGGAGGGGGTGGATAAGATTAGGAATCCCCAGGAGCCCCATAGAGCCAGGACAGACAGCAAGATGTCGGTCCATCCAAGGACCTTCTAGATAGGAATAAAGCCGTGCAGGCCCTCGGTTTCGGGATCGTTGCTTGGGCCTTCCCACTTTTGGAGAGACGAGATCCCCTGATTTCTGACAGAGACACCTTTGTCTCAACCAGGAAGAGAGCATAACTCTCAAAAACTTGCCACCGGTATATTACGCTAATCCAATAAAAAGATGGCTGTTGACCATTCGTTTTCAACGGTCAAGCGGACTAACGTAGCACCCACAATTCTCTGCACACAGCACAGCTCCAGGGAATCGGCACTTCCACAGCTGCTGTTTAATTCTGCTGCAGACCCTTATTCAAATGCAAATTGTTCTCAAAAGCGTCTATGTGAGATTTTATGCCTTGGGGACGCGGCACCCAACGTTTCTGGGAGGTTTAATTTTCCAACCTAAAACTAGTCACCCCAGCAGCATATAATATAATCAGGAAAATAGTATATAATACTGCTCATACTGGACAATACATATCTGTATTAGAGGCCCAACATACTTGAAGGGCTCTGGCCTCAGAATCGGAGCCTACGCACAGCAGTGAATCACAAACTGAGAAGATCCGCGTAGTTAATACAGCTCCTGCTCCAATCATTGGCCAGTAATTTAATCTTTTTTTGAAAAAAATTTTAATAAAGCAATTTAATGAAGCTAAAACCCTTTCAACTTTAAAGGGGTATTATACATATGTAGTAGCCAGGATTTGAAAAAATGTGAGACCAAAAAAGCTTATCTCAGAACTTGACTTGTCTTTATACCATGTTCAGTCACCAGTGTCTAATTTGCCGACGCGGCCACGTTTCGCGGGAATTTTTATCATCCGCTGCGTCAGGGCCACCAGGACACTCAAAATCACAGGCTCACTCTCTCTTCCCAGCCTCCTGGTATGTTGGGCCTCCTGGTATGTTGGGCCTCCTGGTGGCCCTGACGCAGCGGATGATAAAAATTCCCGCGAAACGTGACTGAACATTTTTTCAAATCCTGGCTACTACATATGTATAATACCCCTTTAAAGTTGAAAGGGTTTTAGCTTCATTAAATTGCTTTATTAAAAATTTTTTCAAAAAAAGATTAAATTACTGGCCAATGATTGGAGCAGGAGCTGTATTAACTACGCGGATCTTCTCAGTTTGTGATTCACTGCTGTGCGTAGGCTCCGATTCTGAGGCCAGAGCCCTTCAAGTATGTTGGGCCTCTAATACAGATATGTATTGTCCAGTATGAGCAGTATTATATACTATTTTCGAGGTTTAATTTTCCACCATTTTCAGATTGAGAAATTCCAGGATTGGACAGACCCTGGTCTTCCATCATGACTTTAGTCAAGGTAGATAATAGTATGTTTCTAAAGGTCAATGGGCCTCAGGTAACATAGGTTCATAGTCAGTGGCGCGCAAGACACCAGCATGCCAACAATCCAGCGCTGACAATTCAGCGCAAGAAAGAAGCGCGCCGCCGAAAAACTTATTTTTAAAGAGCTCTGACGGGGGTGTGTGTGGGGGGGAACCCCCCACTTTAATGCACAGTGTTCGCACTGCCGTTGGGGGAGGTGTGGGGGGTGCAACCCCCGCATTGTAGAGAAAACGGAACTTTTTCTGATTTTTTTCAGGAAAAGTTCCGTTTTCTCTATAATGTGGGGGGCTGCACCCCTCACACACCCCCCAACGGCAGCGCGAACACTATGCATTAAATTGGGGGGGGGGGGTTCCTCCTCACACACCCCGTTGGAGGTCTTTATAAATAATGTTTTTCAGCGGCTTTCGGCAGCGCGCTTCTTTCTTGCGCTGAATTGTCGGTGCGCGATTATCCCGTCACCGGTAACATAAGAACATAAGAATTGCCGCTGCTGGGTCAGACCACTGGTCCATCGTGCCCAACAGTCTGCTCACGCAGCAGCCCCCGGGTCAAAGACCAGTGCTCTAAAATGAGTCCAGCCTCACCTGCGTACATCCCAGTTTAGCAGCAACTTGTCTGGAGGGTGTTTTCCCCTACAACAGCTCTGGAAGAGCGTTCCAGATTTCTACCACTCTCTGGGTGAAGAAGAACTTCCTTACGTTTGTAGGGAATCTATCCCCTTTTAACTTTAGAGAGTGTCCTCTCGTTCTCTCTACCTTGGAGAAGGTGAACAATCTGTCTTTATCTGCCCCTGGAGGGTGTTTCCCCTACAACAGCCTCTGGAAGAGCATTCCAGTTTTCCACCACTCTCTGGGTGAAGAAGAACCTCCTTACGTTTGTACGGAATCTATCCCCTTTCAACTTTAGAGAGTGCCCTCTCGTTCTCCGTATCTTAGAGAGGGTGAACAACCTGCCTTTATCTACTAAGTCTATCCCGTTCAGTATCTTGAATGTTTCGATCCTGTCCCCTCTCAGTCTCCTCTGTTCAAGGGAGAAGAGGCCCAGTTTCTCTAATCTAAGGTAGAGCAGTGTATCGCAAAATGTGTGTTGCGGCACACTAGGGTGCCTCCAGAGATTTCAGGTGTTTCATGGCACACTGGGGAGGAGAAGAGGCGCCGACATCAGCTGACTGCCTACAGGACGTGCCTCGCAGTGAGAGGCATGTTCTGTAGGCAATCAGCTGGTGCCAGTGCCTCTCCTTTTCTCCAGCCCTCTTCCCTGCTAGCACCCCCCACTGGCGTCTCAGGGCACGCATGACGTCATCACGGTGATGTCCACACACTTCCGGATGCCTCGAGCTGAGGCCACCACATTTAGTGTGTCACGGCTCCAGAAAATTTGCGGGACACCGAGTAATTAAAATAGGCCTCATCCCCCATCCTCCCAATACCAGCACACAAATATTGTGTGCAGTTCTGGTCATGATGAATAAGTAGCAGCCTTAATACTTCAACCCAACGGGGAATCCCAGGTTCACCAACGGCTGTGTCAGGGCTTGATGTTTAACAATTCTATTGGATTGTTCCTCCACCGCGCTCACAAACAGGACTTGCTGAAAAAATGGCGCTGGCTGGATCTGATGCTGTCAAAGTTTCTGTACTTCCTGATTCTCAAAACACGCCCTTCTGTTCACTTCATCCAATCAGATCATTATAAATCAGTGTCCAGCAAACTTTCTCGAGACGCGGCTTGAGGCACCTGGTCGTGCACGGATATCACCGTGATGACATCACACGCATGTGTGACATCATCATGTCAATGTCCGCCTGTATGTGAAGGCCCTCCAGGCAGGCCCTGAGACACCAGGGAAGGGTGCCAGAAGGGAAGTGGAGGCAATTCTCAATATGAGGGAGCAAGTGGATTGGATGATTTATAGCAGTGGATCTCAAACTGTGTGCCAAGAGATTTCAGGTGTGCCAAGGATAGGTGCTGTGCCTTCAGGACGTGCCTCTCACCGCGAAAGGCATGTCCTGTGGGCAGTCAGCTGGTGCTGGTGCCTCTTCTCCTCCCAATGTACTGTGGCACACCTGAGATCTCTTGGCACACAGTTTGAGATCCACTGCTATAAATCATCCAATCCACTGGCTCCCTCATATTGAGAATTGCCTCCACTTCCCTTCAAGCACAATACAGTTCAAACTATCAAGACAATGTCGTTATTATACTGTTGCCTAATTCTCCAGCTTTCCTAATCTCTGAAAACATTTCTTCATCTTTCTGCTCATTCTGTTCCAGAGGACAATAGTCAAAAGACCCTACCTTTATATTCCTTCCCTTCACACATGGATTTTCTATCCATATAAATTCCACACTGCTATCTACGTCATGCAAAATGTTTATTTTATTTGATTCAATTCCCTCTTTAACATATAGCACAACCCTCCCCCCTTCCCTCCAATTTGATCTATTCTATCCTTGTGGTATAATTTGTACCCAGGTAACACAGTGTCCCATTGATTGTCCTCTTTCCACCAGGTAGGTCTCCGAGATGCCTATTATATCGATCTCATCATTCAATACTATATACTCTAACTCTCCTATTTATTTTTTAGGCTTCTAGCATTTGCATACAGACACTTGAAATTGTGTTTTTTCCTTGTATCTACAGGCCGCTGAGAAGATGACAGGGATAATTTGAGTCCTTTACTCTGCCTTCCTATTAAGAACTCTTGGCTTTCTTTCACCATTATTGAGACCTCTCTATTGGGACTCCCTAAATATTCTTTTTCAATAGTATCCTTCAAGGATACTTCACACCAAACCATCCACTCCTGGGTGACTGTCAACTTCCCCTTCCCCCTATCTCATTTTAAACATTAGCACCAGAAGCTTGGTTCCATCCTAGATAAAATAGAGTCCATCCTTTTGGAACAAGCTCCCCCTTTCCCAGAAGGTTGCCCAGTTCCTAACATAGAGGAACATTCTGTAGTCATGATTTTTAAAATCAGATCCTGACAAAAAAGTTCTGATCTCGTAGTTAAATGGGTCTTTTAGGCATATTCCTCATTCCATCACAAATAGTCCTCCAGAGGGAGTAATGTGGGGGACTCAGGAGAGAACAGAGAGTGCCTGGCTTGAATCATGTTTCCCATTACACATAAAATGACCTTCTAAGACATTGTCTGTTCCAGGAGGGGTGAATGATGCTACTTTTCATCACTGTGCCATCTGTCCATGCCATCTCACTCATGTTGGCTGAACTGAACAGCCTTTTCAGTGACTCGCTGCAGACTGATGATAAGAGCATGGCAGAGACAGGAGTGGAACCTAATGGGCTTCATTCCTAACACATGTAAGTGAGAGAGTCTGTGTCATTCCTGCAAGAGCTGGGCTTTTCCTAAATTGGAGTGCGGGACTTTCTCTAGCTATTCCATCATCAGGGAAATGTCGAAGCAGTGGGCCATGACCACCTAGCTCAGGAAAGACCAGTTCAAATCCTGAGGAAGTCACAGAAGCACTAGGCCAGTCATACTCTATCAAGTAAACTCTCGGGGGAACCCCTCTCACACAACCCTTCCCTATAACCGCCAGAGTCACAGTCATATAAATACACACAAAAGTGCAAATTCAAAGTCCTGCAAAAACAAAAGAACAGCAAACTTAGCTTGCAAACTGTGTAATCCTGGAACTCTCAAGCTGTCCACCAAGGGACTGCAAGCGTAAACACATCAACCCCTATTGCCTTAGATACAAACTTAGACTGTGAGTCCTCTGGAGACAAGGAAATATCTACTGTATCTGAATGTAACTCACTTGGAATGACAGCAGAGATTCTCAACACATGATACACATACCCTAAGGGGTACATGAACCGCTGGTGGGAGGTACATGGCACTGCGTGGGTCTCCCGCTCTCCTTCCTCCTCAACCCCTTTGTGGAGCAACTGTTGTCACCAGCACCACAACTACCCTTGCAATTAATTTTGCAGTCTTGTCCCGCAATCCTGCATCTCCCGCACTACTCTGATGCTTCAATGGGTTAGCAGTGGTAGTTCCTACATGCTGCCTGCTGCTAACCCAGAAGCTTTTCTTCTGCTGGGTCCCACCCTCTGTCAGAACTTCCTGTTTCTGCCTAGGTGGAATGCAACAGAGTGGAGGCCACTAACTAGTTGAAGCAAGAGGGAGCATTTTAGTTGTGAGTGGGACAGGGGCTAGGGGGGGCAAGGGAGGGAGGGAGAGAAGTGGGGAAGGAAGGAAAATTGTTGTTTGAGAGGTATGAGCGATGAAAGAAAGAAAAATGGCCATGGGGTGAACGGAAAGCAGAAATGGCGTATGGGGAAAGAGCATGTTAATTGTGAGAGGGGTTGGGGAGGAGGGAAGGATGGAGAATTGTTGCAGGAAGGATAAGAGTAGAGAGATAGAGAGGGAGAAATGGACATGGGGTGGAGGGGAGGAAGAGATGGTGCATGAGGAGAGAGCATGTTGTGAGTGGGGTTGGGGAGAGATGGACTGGGGGACGCAGGAAGGAGGGACTTCACACTCGAGGGAAGGGGCAAAGAGAGAGAGAAAAGTGTTGGACTTGTGGGAAAGACTTGTGGGAGAGAGAGGGAAAGATGTTGGATGGGGAGGGCAGAAAGGAGGGAATGAGAAATGTCACACTCAGGGGAAGGGGGAAAGGGCAGAGAGTGAAAAGTTGGACTCATAGAGAAAGAGAGAGATATTTATGTTTATTAATATTTTATATACCATTCTTTGTTAGGGGAGGGAATGAGGACCGGAAGAACGGAAGAGAGGAAGCATGCAGGAGGCAGAGAAAGAAATGTTCTACTGGTGAAGGGAAAGGAGGGAGAAATGTTGGACTGGGAGGGGGGCCGGAAAGGAGGGAAGACGTTGGACTACAGGGGGCAGAAAGGAGGAAGGGAGAGAGAAATGTTATACTGGGGGGAGGAAAGATGACTTAAGGAAGGGAGAGATGTCAGATCTGGAGAAGTGTGATAGAAGGAGAGAGAGAAATATCAGACTGCTGGAAGGGGAGGGAAGGAGATAGAGATACCAGACTAGGGATTGGAAAGGAAGAGAGATATACCAGACTGTGGGAAGAAGAGGAGAGAAATGCCAGACTATAGTAAGGGGGGAAAGGAAGGAAAGAGATGTTGGACCACTGGGGGAAGGCAGGGAAAGGTGTCAGACCACTGGGAGGAGGACGGAAAGGAGAGCGATGCTGGACAACGGAAAGAGGGAGGGAAGGAGAGAGAGATGCCAGACCATGGGAGAGGAGAGAGATAGGAAGGGAAGGAAAGACATGGAAAAGTAGATTTTGAGAAGAAAGCAGAAAATTGGAAAAAAGTTGAATGTTAAAAGTCAATGCCAAAGATGGGGCAGAAAGTAAAGAAGGTGAGAAAACAGTCAGTGGATAAGAAAGCCCTTGAAACGCAGACAGAAGGCAATGCAACCAGAGACTAAAAAAAGATGATTAGAAAAATAAAATCACCAGCCAACAAAGGTAGGGAAAATAATTTTATTTTTAATTTAGTGATCAAAATGTGTCCATTTTGAGAATTCATATCTGCTGTCTATATTTTGCACTATATTTGTATATTTTCTGTAGCAGTTACTAAGGTGACATTGCATATTTTAAAGTCACCTGCCCTGAACTCTTTGAAAAAAAACAGAATATAAATGATGATCAAAATTTTCTCTGCGTGCAGTGTGCTTTGTGTAGTTTAATTTTGTGGTTTCCATTATGTATTGTTAATCAATATTAATAAAACCCTAAGCGTGCATGCGCACTCCTACTTCCGTGATCCCTGCCTCTGTGATCCGTAGCTCCGTGGCAGAGTAGGCAGAGACATGGTAGTAGCGGCGTGTGCGCATGTGCGGGTGGCGGTTTTAAGCGTGTGCCTCCGCATGCGCAGTAGAATAGAACTGCTGAGCAGGGAGGAACCGCCAAGCAAGGGAAGCGTCTCAGCGCAGTGGCAGCAGTCCTGACCTGCCAACTCCCCATTTCTTACCCTAAGAAGCAGTGGCAGCGCTGTAAACAGGCTGTTCACAACAAGCCCTGGCAGGGCCTTTCCTCTGCTGCATCACTTCGGATGCGGTAGAGGAAAGGCCCTGTTGGGGCTGGCCGCGAGCAGCCTGTTTATAGCGCTGCCACTGAAGAAAGAAAGAAAGACAGACAGACAGGGGGCAGGGAGACAGAAAGAAAGAAAGGGGGGCAGGGAGAGAGAGAAACAAAGAAAGAAAGACGCGGGTAGGGAGAGAGACAGAAAGAAAGAGACAGTGAGAGGGAGAGAGACAGAAAGAAAGAAATTTTACACATCTATTCTAGCACCCGTTAATGTAACGGGCTTAAACACTAGTAAGATTATATTGTGTGTGTATATGAAAAATGAATGGAAAAAATTGTGTTACATTTAGTACTATTATTATGAGGGCAGGGTCTGGGATGGAGTTTGGTGGTTGCTGGGGAGTACTCAGTTGATATTTGTTAGAATTAAGGGGTACTTGACTTGAAGAACTTGAGAAACACTGAACCACAGTACTACTGACAAAGGTGTGAATTACATACAAATAAATCAGCTGCCAGAAGGATTCTGGGCTGTATAAAGAGAGGCGTAGTCAGTAGAAGAAAGAAGGTGTTGATGCCCCTGTACAGGTCATTGGTGAGGCCCCACTTGGAGTATTGTGTTCAGTTTTGGAGACCGTATCTGGCGAAAGACGTAAGAAGAGGCGGTCCAGAGGAGGGCGACGAAAATGATAGGAGGCTTGCGCCAGAAGACGTATGAGGAGAGACTGGAAGCCCTGAATATGTCTACCCTAGAGGAAAGGAGAGACAGGGGAGATATGATTCAGACGTTCAAATACTTAAAGGGTATTAACGTAGAACAAAATCTTTTCCAGAGAAAGGAAAATGGTAAAACCAGAGGACATAATTTGAGGTTGAGGGGTGGTAGATTCAGGGGCAATGTTAGGAAATTCTACTTTACGGAGAGGGTAGTGGATGCCTGGAATGCGCTCCCGAGAGAGGTGGTGGAGAGTAAAACTGTGACTGAGTTCAAAGAAGCGTGGGATGAACACAGAAGATTTAGAATCAGAAAATAATATTAAAGATTGAACTAGGCCAGTTACTGGGCAGACTTGCACGGTCTGTGTCTGTGTATGGCTGTTTGGTGGAGGATGGGCAGGGGAGGGCTTCAATGGCTGGGAGGGTGTAGATGGGCTGGAGTAAGTCTTAACAGATTTCGGCAGTTGGAACCCAAGCACAGTACCGGGTAAAGCTTTGGATTCTCGCCCAGAAATAGCTAAGAAGAAAAAATTAAATTGAATCAGGTTGGGCAGACTGGATGGACCATTCGGGTCTTTATCTGCCGTCATCTACTATGTTACTATGTTACTATGTATATGTAATAAATAAAGGGTTATACTCGCTTTTGGGTCAGAAAGTTACATAGTGGCCTATGATAATATTTAGGGAAAGAAGATAATGCATTACACGAGATATTCTCTTTCCTGTCCTGGCACTGCAGGGCAGTAGCCACAGGTGGGCCTTTGTGAGCCAGGGCCCACCCAATTTGAACTCAGGCCCACTGAAAATACTGACCACAGGGATCCCTAAACCCTGCAGGCTGAAGATTTCCTACTCCGTAGGCAGCCAGCACTCTTCTAAACAGCAGTCGGCAGGACTTAGGTAAGAGTGGATAGCGTAGCTGGTTTTAAGAAAGGGTTGGACAATTTCCTGGAGGAAAAGTCCCTAGGCTGTTATTAAGACATGGGGGAAGCCACAGCTTGCCCTGGATCGGTACCATGGAATGTTGCTACTCTTTGAGATTCTAGAATCTTGTTACTCTCTGGGATTCCGGAATCTTGCTATTCTTTGAGATTCTATATGGAATGTTGCTACTCCTTGGGTTTTAGACCGGTACTAGGGACCTGGATTGGCCACCGTGAGAACGGACTACTGGGCTTAATGGACCATTGGTCTGACCCAGTAAGGCTAGTCTTATGTCCTTTTACTGGGACAGACTGAAGGTCCATCAAGCCAGTGGCATACCTAGCATATGTGACACTCGGAGTTGATCATTTTTTTAATACCCCCTCCTCTATTTGAAAACCATGGTTTTTTTTAATTTTAAATAATCCACACCTTGCACAACAAGAGTGTACCTAGGAAAACGCTGCATCTTACACACTGCAATGAGTACTAGAACATCAATAGACCCTTTGTAAAACTAAACAAGCCAGATTAATACAGTTATATCCTGCACAGTCAATGCTAACAGAAAACCATGTCCTTTTCATATATACTGTACAGAAACAGATACACCCTCACCCAGTATGGAATAAGTAATCACAAACTAAAAAATAGAAATATGTAGACAAAAGTTAAACTGAACCACCAAGAAGCCAGACTCTGCATACACTATTCAGGTTCAGAAAACTCCTAAAAGCATTTATATACCAAGACAGGGAGCCAATCCTGAAGTAACTAAAAAGCCCATTTCTAAATTGTCTAATGCAACTCCTGGGACAAAACAAAGAACCAACAATGACCTACTTGTACTTATAACTAACTATATAGTTGAAACTATGACCTAACTGCATTAATCTGCATTATACTGATCTACCTGTATTAGCAACCCTATTGAATGTCTGTGTAAATCTGTCCACTGTCATTTCCTTGGTAACTGACCCATCTTGTAATGTAATCCGACCTTGAACTGAATAGGTAAAGGCAGGATAGGAAACCTGATTAACAACATAACACATTGCAACACCACAGAAACATTAGGTGGCGCATGTCACCTAATACTGTGGAAAATATAAAAATAGCAGATGTAAATTTGAAAAAACTGACAAATAACAATCACCACTTTACAAGTTAACAAATAGAAATATAACGAAAAGTGGAAAATAAGGAAGAATCTATTTTTCAATTAGCTTTCAGAGGCCAAAACCTCCTTCCTCAGTATGCCGTTATGGAATTCTGTCCTGACCTGACATAAGGAAGAGGATTTTGGTCTCTGAAAGTTAGCCAAAAATGTATTAAAATGAGTCCAATAAAAGGATCACTTTATTTCTATTTATAAACATTTATCAACACAGCACCATTACTACTTTATCCTAAAGCAAAAAAAAAAAATGAAAGAAATGGAAACATTTTTTCTTCCTTTGTCGTTTCTCCTTTCCTCATCTTCCTTCCACTCATATAGTATCTGCCCTCATTCTATGCCCCTTCCAGAAACTGTCTGAACCCTCCCCCCATCCTCCCACCCCCTTGGCACAACACTGCATCAAGCCACGTATCCTGTTTCCAAGAGTGGCCAACCCAGGTTGTGATGTCATAATGCCTCATTCCACCTATGCCTAAGAGCCAACCTCAGCAGTGATGTCACAATGCCTTGACTGTCCTCTAATTGGCTCATATAAGAACATAGGAATAACCATTCTGGGTCAGACCAATGGTCCATCTAGCCCAGTATCCTGTTTCCAACAGAGGCCAACCCAGGTCACAAGTACCAGGCACAATTCTAAGATTTTCTGCTACTTATCCTAGGAATAAGTAGTGGATTTTCCCAAGTCCATCTTAATAAGGGCTTATGGTCTGCCGACGGTGGTTTCAGCTTAAGGTAAGTGCTTCCAACTGCCTTTTGGAAGAGCACTGGCTGCCTGAGAAGGAGGAAATTTTCATTGGGTGGGGTTTGGAGATTCCTGAAAGTTCAGGTATTTAATATTTGGGCTGGTGGGTTGGCAGACAGGGGAGGACAGAGAGCAGGGCTGGGGAAGGGGATAGACTCAGAACTAACCTCAGAATGTGCTTCACAAAAAGGGTGGTGAGTTTGTGGAACGGCCTCCCAGTGGAAATGAAGACTGTTTATCTATATTTCAAGAAAGCTTGGGATAAGTACATTGGTTCTCTAAAGGAGAGGGAGGGGATAGGCAGACTACCCTGTTTCCCTGAAAATAAGACTGCCCCGACACTCCCTGACTCCATTCCTGACACTAGTGCTGCCTGATGTGCTGAAAAAATTGGACTTGTCGATTCAGCAACCCCCACCCCTGCTGTTTTAGGAGACCTCGGAGCAGAGCTATGTCAGTTTCATGGTGGGAGGGTCGGTGGGGTTCTGCTGCACAGGGGGATGGGTGAGAGGGGAGGAATGATGCTGCACATGTGGGGTGGGGGGAGAAAGAAAAGAGGAAGAATTGAAGTGGAGGAGAGGAAGGGAGAGATGATTGTTGTACATGAAAAAAAAGGACATCCCCATAAATAAGCCCTAGTGTGTTTTTTGGACCCAAAATTAATATGACACTGTCTTATTTTCGGGGAAACACGGTAGATAAGCTATGTGGTCTTTATTTAAGGGGTCTTTCACTAAGGCCCGCTAAATGCTAAGACGCCTTAGTGAAAGGGCCCCTTTGTTTCTCTGAGGGTGTATTTTTCCTGTGCTGACACTGCACTGCTGGAGGTGCTGTTCTTCCAGTGATGACACTGCAGGGAAGGCCCAGGAGAAGCAATAAAAGAGCCTTGAATCAATCTGGGGAATTGAGACTACGATCATTATTTTCCTCCTGCATTTGGACATTTCCTGGGCATCGATCCAATGGCTGTTCTAGTGCTGTTGTTCAGTCTATAATAAGAAAGTCTTCATTCCAACATAATCTCCAGAGAGTCCAGCCCCCGTTTGTGAGGCTCTTCTCTGCTGTAATTCCGCAAACACAGAATCTGTTCCCAGCCACAGACACTCTCCTTAATAATGAGATATGAATATGAAGAAATAAGCGGTAATAAAAATGGACTCAGTGACTGAGTACAGGAGACCTTGCAAGCCCAGCTTCTGCTTAGCAGGGTTTTAAAAAAGGTTTGGATAAATTCCTAAAAGGGAAGTCCATAGGCCATTGTTGAGATAATTGGGGAAATCCACTACCTATTCCTAGGATAAGCAGCATAATATCTGTTTTGCTACTTGGGATCTAGCTAGGTACTTGGGACCTGGGTTGGCCACTGTTGGAACCAGGATACTGGGCTTGATGGACCTTCGATTTGTCCCACTATGGCAGCTCTTATGTTCTTATGTGAGCCAAGTATATGACAATCAAGGCATTGTGACATCATCGCTGAGGTGAGCTCTTAGGCACTGGTGGAATGAGGCATTATGATATCACAGTCTTAGCTCTGGAATGTTGCTACTGTGTGGGTTTCTGTCTGGAACTTGGGGCCTGGGTTGGCCACTATTGAGACACTGGACTTGATGGACCATTGGTCTGTCCCAGTATGGCTGTTCTTATGTTCTTCTGGTCCTCAGGACAATGAGGGCTGGGGTTTTGAAGGGGACACTTGCAACTCCTTGGAGGAGGGAATCTTGGCTACCCTAACAGCAATATCTAGTGTTAAAAGGTAAAATGGTGACATTTCTCTAGATCCAAAATCTATGAGTCCGGTGAAATAGAAACCAGGCAGCACCTTAGGGTCATTCTAGTGCTGGAGGATATTTCTTGCATGGTGCAGGTTCTTGAGGAAGCCACTTCTTCAGCACCAAAATGTGCTCATTAGTGGAGGGTCACAACCAAAAAGCAAAAAATATTCCTTGAAAGAGCTGAAGTCTGAGAGCCTTGTTTTTAAGTCAGCGCTATGGGGGTCATTTTGTAGCCAGGTGCAGAAGCAGATGCGTCCTGTAAACACATACGAGAAAGTGGCAGCTTTATGAGGGAAATCGCAATATATCCTTTCTCTTTTAAAATGCCTCATGTATCTGTGGTCGTGCCAGCTTATATTTTATATGATTTAAAGAACCCATAGAAAACTGTGACTCCACCCCTGATGCAGTATTTTAGACACAGTTTGATTAGCCCTCCTTTGCAGTTGCATGCTTTGGACATTGTGAACACATGTTGTAGAATACCAACTCAGGAAAGGTAATGAAATGGTTCCAAGAATTCCTAACAAACAGATCCTACCGAGTAACCAGCAACGGAAATTACTCCAACCCATGGAAAAACCCATCAGGGGTGCCCCAAGGCTCCCCTCTATCACCCACACTATTCAACATCTACCTCGCACCCCTAGGTCACCTACTACAAAAATTAAACTTAAAACACTATATATGCACAGATGATATATCCATCCTAATCCCCTTAAATGACATCACAAATGAAACTATAGATAACCTCTCGCACACAATGACAGAAATTGAAAAGTGGACCACCAGCTTCAAACTAAAACTAAACGCAGAGAAAACAAAAGTCTTTTTGGCAAGCCCCAACAACAAAATAACGAAAACATCGATAAAAATAAACGGCCATGACTACCCAAACTCCAAAACCATAAAAATACTGGGCATCATTCTAGATACTCACTTAACCATGGCTGACCACACAAACCTACTGGTGAAGAAATGCTTTTACATGCTGTGGAAGCTAAGGACTATAAGAAAATACTTTGACACAACATCCTTCAGATTACTGGCGCAGTCGCTGATCCTATCCACACTAGATTACTGCAACATCGCCTAGCTGGGTATCCCCCCAAAAAAAAAACCAGTACAAAAATTAAGATTAGTGCAAAACCCTGCAGTTCGCTTGATCTTCGGACTGAGAAAAAAAGACCACATTAGCCCCTATTACAAGAAGTTACACTGGCTACCTGTGGAGGCGCGAATACTGTTCAAATTTGCTTGTATCTGGGGCCTAGCACCTTCCTACCTGCAAACACACTTCACTCTACATAACCCCACACGTACAACCAGAAACAAAAACATCTTTGCATACCCAAAGATCACAGGCTGCAAATACAAATCCTTCCTAGACAGAACCTTCATGTTCCAAGCAAACAGACAGCAATCCTGGCTGGGAAACCACATAAATAAAGCCAGACAGACCTACAACACATTCCGAAAATCAATTAAAACTGTTCTATTTGGCAAATTCCTTGCTTAATCAGATCACCTCTCTCAGGTATTCTTTTCCCCTTATAACCCCATTGTATTATGTAACATCTTTCTTCTCTCATGTATTCTTCCCCCATGCTTCTCCAATTCATGATGTAACTTCCTTCTTCTTGCATCTTGTAATTCGCTGATTGTCCAGCCTTCTTTCTATGTGAACCGCCTAGAAGTCAGTTTGACTATGGCGGTATAGAAAAATAAAGTTATTATTATTATTAACTCAGTTATGCATGTCAATTGGGCCCAATTATTCCCAAGAATTAGTTGTCAAAGTCAATGAAGAATCGCACATAACTGACCTTATAAATTGGGTACACAGTCCTGCACACTAAGGGGCTCATTTTTGAAAAATGCAGGTGTCCAAAAGACATGTTGTCATGGCAACATCACTCCATGTTATATAGAACTTAACCATACAAGTCTTCAGGGTCTTCAGAAGTGCCAGTAGGAACCAAGTACTTTTTCGGCCTCTGGCCTCGTCATCAGACTTACTTTACTATAAATTTTATACTTTAAAGTGCTCTGTGCTCATTTAAACTTCCAAAATATATTATAAAATGTATTGTTTCTTTATAAATTTACACTTTTCTTTTATGGTATCGGGAAGGGACCTGTCGCTTCAACATGTTTCGCCGAAAGGCTGTGTCAAAAAGAGTCCCCCCCTTGCAGTTCATTCTGCACCATCCCGAACTAGTAACCTCTCTCGAATGTCTCGGATGTCCTAAAACAGGGGTATCAAAGTCCCTCCTCGAGGGCCACAATCCAGTCGGGTTTTCAGGATTTCCCCAATGAATATGCATGAGATCTATTTGCATGCACTGCTTTCAATACATATTCATTGGTGAAATCCTGAAAACCCGACTGGATTGTGGCCCTCGAGGACCGACTTTGACACCTGTGTCCTAAAAACAGCATAAACTGACATTTGGATGTCCTAATTGCTGGGACATCCTAGTGTTGATTTTCGAAACTGTCTTTCTGGACGTCTGCTGAGCAGTTCTACTCGCTGTGCTTGCAAGAGTAAATGGGCATGTTGGAGGCGTGCTCTGGACAGGCTTTGGGCAGGCTTAGACTCGGAGATCTTCCGGTGAAAATGGAACCTTTCCCAGGATGTCCTGGATGGAACTTAGATGTTCTGAGCCAGACCTGTTTTAAGAGTGTCTAAGTGCCCAAACGTTACCCAAACTAATCAGATGACCACTGGAGGGATTAATGACCCCTCCCCACACACACACACACACTTCCCCAGCAGTCATGGATCTCCTCCCATCTCCCCAAAACCTGAATGTAACAGTACATACCTGTCTCTAGAACAGCAGCACCTGTTATGGGGAAGCCTAGTAGAGCATCACACAGGTGTCTGAAGTAGCCTGGTAGGTGGGTGGGCTAGTGAGCCATAGAGAGGAGGAGCCAGGCCCATAAGCCACTCTAACCACTACATTTATGGTGGAAAGTGTGATCCTACTAAAACCCACCAAGATAGGTGGGTCTAGTAGGTTTGGGGAGAGTTTTGGAGGTTATGGTGAGATGCACACCTGGGCACTCTTTATGTGAAGATCACAGCAGTGCCCTCTAAGGTGCCCCACTGCCCTGTTGGCATGTCCGTGTGGCCAGTCCATTACAATGCTGGCCCCTCCCACGTCCAAATGGTCTGAATTGGGACATTTTGAACTTGGACAGTTTTGTGATTAAAAATAGCAAACAAAGTTGGACCTCCTGGCGGCCAAGACATCCAAGACGGCAATTTTCATAAAAAAACAAAGAAAGTGTGGACGTCGTGCAATGTTGCCAGTTTTGAAAATGTCTAGCAAGAAATGTCCAAAGTTGGACTTGGACATCCTGTCGAAAACAGCCCTCCATGTTTCGTGTTGGGTGCAGAAGTTTCTAAAGTGAGGGAGTGACCCCCCCCTCCCAAAATCCTAGATATGGTGCTGCAAATTGGGGCAGTGACCAATTAGGGCCAATAATGGGGCACTAACAGTTCTTGGTATTCATTGGCAGCACTATGGGTTTTCTAAGCACTAGGTTATAAAGATGCGAATGTCAATTTTTTGGCGTGCAACTGGAGAGGGGGTCTGGCCATGGGAAGAGCCTGGGCAGGTCAGGGACATTCACTAAAGGCCACATTCTAATAGCGACACCTAACTTAATTGTGTTAATTGGTTCAATTGGCGCAGTAATTGACTGCATTAATTAAAAAACAAACCTCTGTTTAAAAAATGGAGACGTCTAAGGACGCCCCCCAAATTAGTGCCATTCTTCCATCTAAGCTTGTACCTAAGGCCTCTATGGGCATGGTTAATTCTAGACGTGGCTTTTGGCGCCTCTGTAGACACGATTCTCATGAAAGGAAGGTGCCGGAAATGTAGGTCTTTAAAACCCTGGTCTATATTTCCAGCGCCTGCCTTCCAAATACCTGGCGCCAATGCCTGACTGACACACGAACAGCGCCGCTCAATAATGGTACCCTAAAGATATGCACACCATCGTAGAATTTGGGGGAGCCACGCTTAACTTACGCGCAAAGATTTACATCAGGTTTCAGCTGGGGAGTGGTTAGAGCTACAGCCTCAGCACCTTGAAGTTGTGGGTTCAATCCCAAGCTGCTCCTTGTGACCCTGGGCAAGTCACTTAATCCCCCCATTGCCCCCAGGTACATTAGAAAGATTGTGAGGCCACCTGGACAGACAGGGAAAAATGCTTTAGTACCTGAATAAATCCATGTAAACCGTTCTGAGTTTCCCTAGGAGAATGGCATAGAAAATTGAATAAATAATAATATGAAAAGTTTCAGCCTCTGATAACCAGAGCTGGTATTGTGACATCATAATGCCTCCTTCCACCAATAAGAGCCAACCTCATCGGTGATGTCACAATGGCTTGATTGTCCTACACTTGGCTCACTTTTACTACACTTTAATTTCTAGAGTGTTGCAGTGGTTAAAGCTACAGCCTCAGCAGCCTGAGGTTGTGGGTTCAAACCCTGGGCAAGTCACTTAATCCCCCCATTGCCCCAGGTACATTAGATAGATTGTGAGATAGGGAAAAATGCTTGAGTACCTGAATAAATCCAAAATAGTGTGAAAAGTTTCAGCCTCTGATAACCAGAGCTGATACTGTGATGTCACAATGCCGCATTCCACCAATAAGAACCAACCTCATCAGTGATGTCACAATGGCTTGATTGTCCTAGACTTGGCTCACTTTTGCTACATTTTGATTTCTAGAGTGGTGCAGTGGTTAAAGCTACAGCCTCAGCAGCCTGAGGTTGTGGGTTCAAATCCTGGGCAAGTCACTTAATCCCCCCCCCTTGCTCCAGGTATATTAGATAGATTGTGAGCCCACCAAATCAGACACAGCAAAAATCTTGAATACCTGAATGTAAACCACTTAGACTTAGGTTATAAGTGGTATAGAAATGCTAAAAATATAACTTATGTGCAAAGATTTATTTTACACCAGGTTTCGGTGCTCAAAGATGGGTGTGGATCCCAGCAGTAGGTGCTATCGTACAAACAGCGCCCAACTCGGAGCACCGTTTATGGCATAGCACTTTGCGCTCGTATTAGGCAGCAATTACAAAGTCTAGTCTTGACTGTGGCGGTTCGCTCCATCTGGTTGTTCATACACCCCACAATTTAAGAGTGGAACAACTTTTACAAAATTACCCTTTCGCTAATATAGAATTACTAGTCTTTAAGCCCGTTACATTAACGGGTGCTAGAATAGATGTGTCTGTCTGTCTTTCTTTCTGTCTCTCTGTCTCCTTGGCCGCTGTCTGTCTGTCTCTCTTCCTTGCCCTCTGCCTATCTCTCTCTGCCCCCCCCCTGAGCAAACCAAGATTGCTGCCTGCCCCCCAGCACACCCCTCCCCCCAAAGCAGCCCCTTTTCCCTTTTCCCTCTCCCCCCTCCACTTCCCTATGCAGCAGTAGCAGCCAGACGCTTCGCAGCACCTCGGACACCCTCCTGCCGTTGTTCTCACTGCTGCATGCGCCACAAATGGAACACGGCACAGAAGCAGAAATCACGGCGGCAGGGATCACGCCGTTACAACTGCGCATGCGCGGGTAAGGGTTTCGTTATAGAGGATTCTGTTTTTTGTCACATTATACAATATTTGACCAATGCACTCATTCCTATGAGATAATCTGCCTTCGGAAAATCAGTTAATGCCTCTGGAAAATAGGAGACGGGCTCTTGAGAAAGCGTTTACTTGGAACTGTGTCTAGCGGCTGCTTGACTGAGCAAAATGCAGTTCCTAATCATTTCTTTTCTCTTTTGTTCCATTAGACAATTAAAATGGATTTTACTTCTGCAGCAGAGTTTCGTTAGGAGAAGGCCCACAGGACGCAAAGAAGGGGGAATAAAATGGGGACGTTCTGATCGATCGCGCTATGTCAGACTCAGAGAGGCTTTCTCTCCATCAAAGGAGAGAAAGACTTTTCCAGAATTCTGGAGTTTGAATTTTCTGTTTGTGGAACCCCAGATTTGTCATTTGTGGACCTTTTTTTTTTGGGGGGGGGGTTCTTTGAGAGGTTGGGGGTCCTGGAAGTTTCCTTTTGACCGTCCAGTAGAGAATGACAAAGGGACAAATTTGTCCGCGTCCCCACAAGAACACAATTTCCCTGTCCTGTCCCGTCCCTACGAGTTTTGTCATTGTCCCTGCCCCATTCCTGTAAGCTCTGCATTCACCGTACAAGCCTCAAACACTTATGATTTGAACGTGTTTGAGGCTTGTGCAGATGAGGAAGGAGCTTAGGCATTGGTGGAATGAGGCATTATGACATCACAATCTCAGCTCTAGAATGTTGCTACTTAGGATTTTAAAGGGTTTGAGGCTTGTGCAGATGAGGAAGGAGCTTAGGCATTGGTGGAATGAGGCATTATGACATCACAATCTGAGCTCTTGAATGTTGCTACTTAAGATCTGAAAGTGTTTGAGGCTTGTGCAGATGAGGACGGAGCTTAGGCATTGGTGGAATGAGGCATTATGACATCACAATCTGAGCTCTAGAATGTTGCTACTTAGGATTTTAAAGGGTTTGAGGCTTGTGCAGATGAGGATGGCGCTTAGGCATTGGTGGAATGAGGCATTATGACATCACAATCTCAGCTCTAGAATGTTGCTACTTAGGATTTGAAAGCGTTTGAGGTTTGTGCAGATGAGGACGGAGCTTAGGCAATGGTGGAGTGAGGCATTATGACATCACAAACTGAGCTCTAGAATGTTGCTACTTAGGATTTGAAAGGGTTTGAGGCTTGTGCAGATGAGGACGGAGCTTAGGCATTGGTGGAATGAGGCATTATGACATCACAATCTGAGCTCTTGAATGTTGCTACTTAAGATCTGAAAGTGTTTGAGGCTTGTGCAGATGAGGACGGAGCTTAGGCATTGGTGGAATGAGGCATTATGACATCACAATCTGAGCTCTAGAATGTTGCTACTTAGGATTTTAAAGTGTTTGAGGCTTGTGCAGATAAGGACGGAGCTTAGGCATTGGTGGAATGAGGCATTATGACATCACAATCTGAGCTCTAGAATGTTGCTACTTAGGATTTTAAAGGGTTTGAGGCTTATGCAGATGAGGGCAGAGCACAGGATAGATGAAGACTACCTGAAACTCTGCCCCCCTTCCCCAAGAAGGGCAGCCCAGAAACAGCACGCCCTCTTGTGGTAATCCTGAGGACTCTAGCACAGCATTCCTTTTAGCTCTCTCCTGCTATCCAGCATCCCCTTTTTTCTCCCCCCAAACCAATCCTCTTTCCCAGCACCGTCCTCCTCACTCTTTTGCCTTATCCACTCTGCATAGGCATGTAGGGGGAACATCCCAAAAGTCAGCCCTGAGCAGAAAAGTCATCAGATATTACTACTACTACGATTTATCATTTCTATAGCGCTGAGAGGTGTACGCAGTGTTGTACATTTGACATGCAATAGATTGTCCCTGTTCAGAAGAGCTTACAATCTAATTTGGACAGACAGGACATATAGGGTTGGGGAGTTTCTTGAAGAGAGAATGAAAGGATGGACATGGGTGTATGGATATATGGAGAAAAGGAGAGGGCCCAAGACAGACCCTTGAGGTACACCAATTGACAGTGGGAAAGCAGTGGAGGAGGATTCACCATTACAGTCTAATCTCGTTATAATGGACTTCAAGGGACCTGGAAAAATCCAGAGTTGCATTTTTTTAAAACTTTATTTAGGTCAACTTGAAACAACGTACAATCAATGAACAACAGTCACTGCATAAGCATATCAGCAACACCAAGAACAAAACTCAGCAAAACATTGGTATGGCATGAAATGATTACAAAACCAGCACACTAAAAGATGTTCTAAAGCCTTATGTCATACTGTACTGGAAAGAAAAATACTCTGTCATTTTCTTCTCGGCTGCATTTTGATACTATATTATCGGCATGCCACGCGCCTTGTAGGCGGAGCCTGCATGTCCGTTATACCCGAACAAAACTACAGCTAAAAGCAGCTCTGGGGGGCCAAACTGGATGCCCGTTATATTCAAAAGTCCGTTATATGCGAGTCCACTATATGCGATGATTTTCTGCATGTTTATAAAGGCGCACGGCCGGGACCAGCGGACCTCGTCCGCTATAGGCGAGGTTCTGTTATAAGCGAGTCTGTTAAGGGGAATTCAGGAAACGCCTAAAAACATACCTGTTCCAGAAATACCTAAACAACTGACCCACTCTCCCTCTCCCCTCCCTATTCCACCTGAATTTACAGCACTGTTATAAATATAATCTGTTATCTTCATCTTATCGTAACTTTACGTTGCTATTTATCCCCAACAGGTCCTGTTGGACATTACCTACTAAAATGTACATATTACATTTTCGCTCAGCAAATTGTATTTCTATACTATTGCCTCCTGAGGTCTCTGATCTCTGTATTTCCTCTGAATATCTACTTATTGTATTTCGCTGAATGTCCAGCACTCTTGATTGTAAACCACCTAGAAGTCGCAAGATTGTGGTGGTATAGAAGAATAAAGTTATTATTATTATTATTATTATAACGAGATTATGCTTAAAGGGCGAAGGGAGAGATAGGAAGAAAACCAGGAGAGCCCTGGAATCCCAATGAGGACAGCATATCGAGGAGTAGGTGGTGATCAAGGGTCTGCTCTGCCTTCTGTCCTCAGCCATGTCCACCAGCCCAGGCTTTAGCTGGCATCATCAGTATATAATATGTTCCTTTTCTGCAGTTCTAAAATATGATATAGAGCCTGAGATCCGCAAACCTGTGGGAGTTGATAAACCTGCCATAGCTATATCAATCAGCATTTAGAGAGTTTTTAGAATATACAATGGCCGTTATCTGTACTATTCTTTGATTACACATTCCCACAGTTCCAGAGTTGGAATACAGAGATAATGTGTATTTCCAAAGAGGCAAGCCCTGGTTATCTTTGAGTGTTGCCTTTGCTTCGGAAATAGATTTTTTTTTCTGACTCCCTTCTGTCAAAATTCATGAATTCTCCCACTTTGAGACCCTTCCCAAGTGCAGACTCCACCAGTCCTGGCTGTGGAACTCCTCAGGGCTCGTGATTATTATTTCTCACCTTATTTAATATGTAATTGGCCCTTTTGGGCTGACATTGATGGTTTCTATATGTGCCAGTGATATTCAGCATCCCACATTTTTGATTTGGATCAAAATAAAAATAGAAGAATCTGTCATTTATAGATTATGTAAGAAAAAGATGGAAATGATTACTCATCTTGTGGATGGCTGTGAAGTACTGATGGCTGTTATAGCGGAAAACACCCTCCAGGGATTCTGGGCAAAGTTAGACAAGTTCCTGCTGAACCAAAACGTACACAGGTAAGGCTAGTCTCAGTTAGGGCACTGGTTTTTGACCTAAGGGCCGCCGCGAGAGCGTACGATTGTGGTAATACATATAATTTATATGAGTTAGACAATTGACAAAACAATTTGGACAAACATGAATAAGTAGGAAGGAGGGGGAAAGTTACAATTACATTGTTTGTTAAAATTTTACATAAAACGGAAAATACATTAGGTATAAATGGGGTGAGGCGAGAAGAAAATATTGTTGATTATTAGAAAGATATAGAAAATCTAGAATAGGTCATATCATAAATCAAATGCATCTTGAAATAAATAAGTTTTTAGAAATTTTTTAAAAGAAATAAGATCTTTTTCATTTTTAATAAAATTTGGAAGGGAGTTCCACAATGAAGGGGCCACCACTGAGAACATATCATTTCGTCTAGTGCCGATTATTTTTAACGATGGGACTGAAAGCAGATTTGACGAAGATGATCTTAAAGAGCGAGAAGGGTAGTAAGGGACAATCATTTTTTAAATAAATTGGGGTTCATTAAAGATTAATGTTTTATAAACCAAAAATATGGTTTTGAAAGTGATTCGGTGGGAGATGGGGAGCCAGTGTGATTTGATAAATAAAGGGGTAACATGATCGTATTTTTTTGCTTTGTGAATTAATTTAATTGCAGTGTTTTGGATAATTTGAAGCCGTCTCTTTTCTTTCTGGGTTATGTTGATTAAAAGGGAATTACAGTAGTCTAATTTTGAGATAATTAGAGAATGAACTAAAATATTGATTGATTTGGGGTCTAAAAAGGTGGAAATTGAACGCAGAAGCCGTAGTCTGAAAAAACAGGATTTAACTGTTTCGCTAATATGGCTATGAAAGGAGAGATCCACGTCTATTATTACTCCTAGAATTTTCATTTGGGATACGGATTCAATAGGAGCGTTGTCTAATATGAATGGTGTTTTTGAAGTTATGTTTCCTTTCCAAGTAAAAAGCATTGTTTTTGTTTTTTGAGTATTCAAGGATAGTTTATTATTGTTTAACCAGTTTTTTATTAGTTCTAGTTTGTCATTGATAATTTTTATTTCTTCTGCATTTTCAGGGTTAAGAGGATGCATGAGTTGAATGTCATCTGCATAAGAGAAGGCTGTAAAACCCAGTGACTGTGCAATAGTAATAAGAGGGGATAAAAAAATGTTAAATAAAAGAGGCGATAGTATAGACCCTTGTGGTACTCCATATGATAAGGTGAAATTTGCAGAATAAGCATCATTGAATTTAACTCTAGCAGTACGGTCTGATAGGAAAGAAGTTAACCAATTAAGGATTTGGCCTTCTATACCTAATGATTGCATACGGTTAAGTAGGAGTTCGTGATCAATTGTGTCGAATGCAGCAGATAAACGCTATAAACATGACAATATCCTTGTATCAGAAAAGCATTGGGATCATGACCCTAAAAGAACTGTGGAAAAGGAAGAGATTAAAATAACTGAGCTAAAAGAAAATCCTTCAGAAAGTGGAAGAAGAATACGACTGAAAATATGGCAAGTCAAATGCAAGACGCTGATAAGGAAGGCAAAGAGAGACCTCGAAAAGAAGATTATGTTGGGGGCAAAAACACCTAGTAAGATTAAAAACTGGCTGGAGCATAGGAAACAGAGAGTGGGGGAAAATGGACAATACTCGGACTGGAAGAGCATCACCAGTGGGGTGCCGCAGGGCTCAGTGCTTGGACCCATGTTCTTCAACATCTTTATAAACAATCTGGACATTGGTACGACGAGTGAGGTGATTAAATTTACGGATGATACAAAGTTATTCAGAGTAGTGAAGACACGGGGATTGCGAAGATCTGCAACGTGACATAATCAAGCTCAAGAAATGGGCATCGACATGGCAAATGAGGTTCAACGTGGATAAGTGTAAAGTGATGCATGTCGGTAACAAAAATCTCATGCACGAATACAGGATGTCTGGGGCGGTACTTGGAGAGACCTACCAGGAAAGAGAATTGGGAGTTCTGATTGACAAGTCGATGAAGCCGTCCGCGCAATGTGCGGTGGCGGCGAAAAGGGCCAACAGAATGCTAGGAATGATAAAGAAGGGGATCACGAACAGATCGGAGAAGGTTATCATGCCACTGTACCGAGCCATGGTACGGCCTCACCTGGAGTACTGCGTCCAGCACTTGTTGCCATACATGAAGAAGGACACTGTACTATTCGAAAGGGTCCAGAGAAGAGCGACTAAAATGGTTAATGGGCTGGAGGAGTTGCCGTACAGTGAGAGATTGGAGAAACTGGGCCTCTTCTCCCTTCAAAAGAGGAGACTGAGAGGGGACATGATCAAAACATTCAAAATACTGAAGAGAATAGACTTAGCAGATAAAGACAAATTGTTCACCCTCTCCAAGGTAGGGAGAACGAGAGGGCACTCTAAAGTTAAAAGGGAATAGATTCCGTACAAACATAAGGAAATTCTTCTTCACCCAGAAAGTGGTAGAAAACTGGAACGCTCTTCCGGTGACTGTTATAGGGGAAAACACCCTCCAGGGATTCAAGACAAAGTTGGACAAGTTCCTGCTAAACTGGAACGTACGCAGGTGAGGCTGGACTCATTTAGAGCACTGGTCTTTGACCTGGGAGGCACGATGGACCTCTGGTCTGACCCAGCAATGGCAATTCTTATGTTCTTATGCCCTCCTTGAGACATGTGAAATCAGGGATTTGCCGATGATCTATGATAGCAGTTCAGGGAACAGTGTTGTGGAATACTTTACCTCTTGAAGTAAAGAAAGCGTCAACCTTATTAAGCTTTAAGAAATGATTAAAGATAGAGTTATTTAGATGTTATTTTTCTTCATGATTTCTGTGCTATGATAAGCGTGGTTATCAAGCAGTTGATTTCTAGATGTGAAAGATTTTGTTGTTTGTATTTTACTTATGAATGTAATTATGTAACTCGCACAGAACTAGAGGATGGCATAATAAATTTTTAAATAAATCTGTGCCCTGTAAAACAATCTATATAAGAAAAGCAGGAAATAGGGTGGGTAGAAGTGAGTAGAACAGATGACTCTTTCAAAGACCGGTTCCTGCCCTTCTCACCTAGAGGCATCTGGTAATTCCATTTGATTAGAGTTCGCTCCGTCTTACATCTGTGCCTTACTTGGATAGAACCTCAATCGCACATCGCACTGATACAGTTTCCATTGCCATGAAAATGTTTACGTTATCCTTGGCCAAACGATGA
Organism: Geotrypetes seraphini; assembly: GCF_902459505.1. Classification (NCBI taxonomy): domain Eukaryota; kingdom Metazoa; phylum Chordata; class Amphibia; order Gymnophiona; family Dermophiidae; genus Geotrypetes; species Geotrypetes seraphini. The sequence goes on along the minus strand of NC_047091.1, from coordinate 187,899,416 downwards.
TGTCAGCCCATGGGAACGGATAGGACTCGGGACCAGGGAAACATCTCAAGAATGTGACGGAATCAAAATATAGAAACCACAGTGGACTTGGATCCAAGTTTCTACTAGATTTTCATTGGGTCAAAACGGCCCTTTACTGACTTTGGGGCTCATTTTCAAAAAAGAAAACTATTCAAAAGGTGTGGGGGGGGGGGGGGCAGAAGGACACTTTTCTTGCCAAACCCTTCCAATTTGCTATTTTCAAAACCTACTTTCTAAACAAATTTCTATGCTATTGATCAGTAGTTCATGTAAATCTCAAGGAACATAAGCAATGTCTCCGCTGGGTCAGACCATGGTCCATGGTGCCCAGCAGTCCGCACACCCAGCGGCCCAACAGGTCCAGGACCTGTGCAGTAATCCTCTATCTATACCCCTCTATCCCCTTTTCCAGTAGGAAATTGTCCAATCCTTTCTTGAACCCCAGTACCATACTCTGCCCTATTACGCCCTCTGGAAGTGCATTCCAGGTGTCCACCACACGCTGGGTAAAGAAGAACTTCCTAGCATTCGTTTTGAATCTGTCCCCTTTCAACTTTTCCGAATGCCCTCTTGTTCTTTTATTATTCGAAAGTTTGAAGAATCTGTCCCTCTCTACTCTCTCTATGCCCTTCATGATCTTGTAAGTCTCTATCATAAAGGGGGGGGTGTTAGAGGTGTGCTGTGGGAAGGACCAGAGCGGGCTTATGACTTAGACATTTTTCTGCTATAATTTATTATTTATTTATTTTAAAACCGTATAGTCCCCATATCCTGCAATTCTAGGCGGGTAACAGTGCAATATATGTAATAAAATAACACACTTAGAATTATTTTTTAAAAAACAGTCAATTGACAACCTCATCCAATAATCAAACATTGATGAATATGTCCAGGGCACAATTTGGATGTTTGAGACTAGACTTATTTTAATTACAAATAAGTACTAAAAAGATGCCTAAACTGACCACCAACCCCCCTCTCCATACACACACACTCCCCCAGTGGTCACTGATCCCCTCCCACCCCCAAAATCTGTCAATGAAACAGCCTGTATGGTAGCTTCAGATATTATGGCCAGTCCTAGTTGAGCGTCAAGTGGGTTCCTGGAGTAGCCTAGTGGGTGGGATAGTCAACCATAGAGATGGGGACCCAGGTCGATATCCTACTTTAACTACTACACTTATGATGGATTATGGGAGTCTTCCAAAATCTACTCTACCATATATAGGTGACACCTGCAGACATAAGGGCTATTAGTGCAGTGTACAGTTTTTGGGTAGGTTTTGGAGGGTTCCCCATACACTGTAAGGGGGTTATGGCGAGATCTGGACCTGGGCCATTTTGTGTGACGTTCATTGCAGTGTCCCCTAAGGTGCCCCACTCCTCTCCTGGGATTTTTATGTGGCCAGTCTACTACAAATGCTGGCCCCTTCTAGATCCCAATGTCTTGTTTTGTGTGGTTTTCTTTTGGACATGTATTTTTCAAACAGTGGTTCAAAAAGATAGATGCTTGTCTGAAAAATGGCCATTAAAAAACAAACAAACAAACCCCAAGATAGACGTTTTGCAGTTTTGAAAATGGAAATGCTTAGTACTAGATTTTTGTGTGTGTTCCACAAAACGTCCAAACTCAAATTTGGACATCATATCAAAAATGGACCTTCTTCACATGTCTTCAGCTTCTTGAGAGTAATTTTATAAAACATTCTATGCATGTAAAGCGCTGGTTATTAGATGAATGTGGGCATATCTTGTTGCAGTCTGGGTGTTCCCAGAAGCGTCATTTGGACTGAGTTGGGACAGAACTGCAACACAGGCATAAGTCAGTTAGTGCATCAACTCGTGTTCGAGTCCTCACGACATGATGAATTACAGATCTATAAAGAAATTAGTTTTGTGCTAGTCCAGTAAGCTCCTCCAGCATCATCCCCATGGTTATTTTCAACATGTCCAGCCATCGGGTTGCAGGTCGTTCTCTTCGCTTGCACCCTTCGATCTCCCCAAACATGATGTCCTTCTCCAACAATCTTTCTCTTCCAATGGTATGACCAAATTAAGACAGTCATAACTTTGTAATTTGGTCTTCAAGTGACATAGCCGGTTTGATATCTTCCAGAATTGATATATTAGTTCTTCTGGTGGTACATGACATGCATAAAATCCTTCTCCAGCACCAAAGATCAAATGATTCAATCTTTTTTGTCTTGTTTCCGTAGTGTCCAGCTTTCACATCCGTAATTGACCTCCAATACGCCCCCATAAACTTTGGATGCACAGCTGCTAAGAAGCTTAGCAAGAAATCCAGAAAGTTGGTTTTGAAAATCGGCACTTGGACATCCTGGTGATTAGGATGTCCAGTGCCAGTTTATGCCATCTTTCTTTTTTGAAAATGAGCCCCATAATTAATAAGGGAGAGAAAGTGACAGTAGATCGCATGGATGGGTAGGCTAGATAGGTCATTCGAGGTCTGTTCAAAAAGTTCCAGGACTTTGGAAAATCTACTCATCAATCTATTTGGGTAAACTCCAAGATACAAATAGGCGGGTTTAAGGTTGTCTGGAAAGATTGGATTAAAGCAGATATAAGATCCTTAAATGAAATTATTCATAATGGTAAACTGCTTGATTTTTCACAATTGCAACATAAATATGGTCTAAATAAAAAACAAAGTTATAAATGGTTGCAGTTGAAGCAGGCTATTCAGGTAGGGTTCCCTGAATGGAAATCTTTAAATAATCATTATAGCTTAGAATTCCTATGTTTCCAGGCAGGATTTTCTGGGACACCAGGCCGCAAAGTGGTATAAAATTTTATCTAATTATTTGAATAAGAAACCTAAAAATGGATTAAGAGATATTTGGAACATTGAGATTAAGCATCAGATTAATGCATCTCAATGGCCACGTATTTGGTCTTGGAGAATTAAAGGTACGATGTCGGCATCTATTAGGCAAACATGGTTTTTCTTGTTGCATAGAGCATTCTGGACCCCTACTAGATTACAAAAATGAGATTGCTCTAAGTCAGGTGCTGGCATTGTAAAATTGAATTTGGAACTCTGGATCATCTTTTATTTTATTGTCCATATATTCAGGCATTTTGGTTATCAATATGGGATCAAGTTAACTTCTTTATGGAAAATCGTGTGGCATTGTTTATTTGGAATGTGTATGAGAAATAAAAGCCAAATATCTGCAGTAAATAATAAGCTTTTGATGATCCTTACAGGAATAGGGATACAACAAATAACATTGAACTGGAAAAATTGTTCTAGACTAAATTACAGCTTCTGGTGGAACTCAGTGTTTCATCTGTACAAAATGGAACATTTACTTGCAATACAAAATGGTCATTTTAATAGATTTAAAGATGTGTGGAGGCCAATAATAAATTATCATAATGATTAATGTTAATTTATTATTCTTTTTCCTTATATGATAATTGAAAGAATGGGAGGGATGGGGGATGGGTGGGTTAGAAACATAGAAACATAGAAAAAAGCAGCAGAAAAGGGCTATAGCCCACCAAGTCTGCCCATTCCAAGTATCCCCTCCCCTGAATTTACTCCCTTAAAGATCCCACGTGAGTATCCCATTTTCTCTTAAAATCCGTCACGCTGCTGGCCCTTATCACCTGGAGTGGGAGTCTGTTCCAATGATCCACTACTCTTTCGGTGAAGAAGTACTTCCTGGAGTTGCCATGAAACTTCCCTCCCCTGATTTTCAGCGGATGCCCTCTGGTGGTCGAGGGTCCCATGAGCCAGAAGATATCATCTTCTGACTCAATGCGTCCCGTGATGTACTTATATGTTTCAATCATATCTCCCCGTTCTCTTCTTTCCTCAAGTGAGTACAGCCGCAATTTTATTAATCTTTCTTCATACGTGAGATCCTTGAGCCCCAAGACCATCCTGGTGGCCGTTCGCTGAACCGACTCGATCCTCAGCACGTCCTTTCGGTAGTGTGGTCTCCAAAACTGAACACAGTACTCCAAGTGAGGCCTCACCATTGCTCTGTACAACGGCATCATAACTTCAGGTCTCCTGCTGACGAAACCTCTGCGGATACACCCCATCATTTGTCTTGCCCTGGAGGAAGCCTTCTCCACTTGATTGGCAACCTTCATGTCCTCACTAATGATCACCCCTAGGTCGCGTTCCGCCGTGGTCCTAACCAAGGTCTCACCATTTAGTACATAAGTTCTACGCGGGTTTCTCTTACCCAGGTGCATTATCTTGCATTTTTTAGCATTGAAGCCTAGATGCCAAGTAGTTGACCATTGTTCCAGCAACAGTAGGTCGTGTGTCATATTATCAGGTAATAAGCTTTTGCCTACTATGTTGCAAAGTTTGGCAGCGTCGGCGAACAGTGATACCCTTCCTCTAAGTCCTTGCGTCATATCTCTTATGAATAAGTTAAATAGAATCGGGCCCAGGACCGAGCCCTGCGGCACTCCACTGATCACGTCCGATGCTTCGGATGGGGTACCGTTCACCACCACCTTCTGAAGTCTACCGCTCAGCCAATCCCCAACCCATGTAGTTAGAGTGTCTCCTAATCCTATCGATTTCAGCTTGTTCAGTAATCTTCGATGAGGGACGCTATCAAATGCTTTACTGAAGTCCAAATATACCACATCCAGTGACTCTCCGGCGTCCAGTTGTCTAGTAACCCAGTCAAAAAAGCTAATCAGATTAGATTGGCAGGATCTACCCTGGGTGAACCCGTGTTGGTGTGGATCACGCAGTTTTTCTTCGTCTAGGATTGTGTCAAGATTCTGTTTGATCAGTGTTTCCATGAGTTTACACACTATAGACGTGAGACCCACTGGTCTGTAGTTTGCTGTCTCTGTCCTGCAGCCCTTTTTGTGGAGTGGGATTACGTTGGCGGTTTTCCAGTCTAAGGGGACCCTTCCTGTGCTTAGGGAAAGATTGAAAAGAACAGATAATGGTTCTGCCAGTACTTCCCTTAACTCCCTTAGCATTCTGGGGTGTAGGTTATCCGGTCCCATGGCTTTGTTTACTTTGAGTCTTGATAGTTCGTCATAGACGCTACTGGGCGTAAATTCGAAATCTTGAAACGGGTCTTTCTGGTTATCTCCCGTCTGCAGCTGTGGACCAGCTCCCGGCGCTTCGCGGGTGAACACTGAACAGAAGTATTTGTTTAGTAGTTCTGCCTTCTCAGAATCTGATTCCGCAAAGTTACCGTCCGATTGCTTCAGGCGTACTATCCCATCTTTGTTTACATGAACTGCGACTTTGTTTTCATTGATATACTTGACTGGTATACAAAACGGTTATCCCTTTCTGAGCTGGATTTGGTAATAGAAGATGAAAGGTATTAATATTCAGCATGGTTTAAGCAGGCAGAAACTGCTCCTGATCCAAAAAATCACACTGACCAGTCTGGCAGCAGATATTCAGAAACATTGGGAGGGGATGGCATGATTGCAGCGTGGGGGCGCGGGAGGATGAAACCACCCTCGCTACGCCACTGGTTGTGTCAGAAGGATAGCTGGGAAGTAGAAGTGACACTGCTTGTTGCCAGCGAAGATCAGCTTTCTAAAAGTGGAGGGCTGGATCGCCTGGGTGGGATAGGGAGAGCTCGGCCCACCTGACTTGGGACCAGGCCCACCCAGAATCAGGTGTCTGGCTGGTACTGAAGATCCATGTCTAATTTAGCCGGTGGCAGCTAGCTTTTTCAAAAACCCTGACTCACTGGCTCAATATTTCCCCAAAATGGATAAGCCTGAAAAAGTCTCCCTCTGTTTTATCAACCATTTTCAGCCTCTTAGAACATAACATAAGAATAGCTTTATTGGGTCAGACCAATGGTCCATCAAGCCCAGTAGCTCGTTCTCACGGTGGCCAATCCAGGTCACTAGTGTCTGGCTAAAACCCAAGGAGTAGCAATATTCCATGCTACAAATACAGGGCAAGCAGTGGCTTCCCCCGTGTCTTTCTCAACAACAGACTATGGACTTTTCCTCCAGGAACTTGTCCAAACCTTTCTTAAAACCAGCTACTCTATCTGCTCTTACCACATCCTCTGGCAACACGTTCCAGAGCTTAACTATTCCGTGAGTGGAAAAATATTTCCTCCTATTGGTTTTAAAAGTATTTCCCTGTAACTTCATCGAGTGTCCCCTAGTCTTTGTAATTTTTGACGGAGTGAAAAATCGATCCATTTGTACCCGTTCTACTCCAATCCGTATTTTGTAGACTTCAGCCGTCTTTTTTCCAAGCTGAAGAGCCCTACCCTTTTTAGTCTTTCTTCATAAGGGAGGAGTTCCATTCTCTTTACCATCTTCTTCTTTCCTTCTTGCAAAACTGAACATTTAAGTGACTTGCATTCCCTCGCAGGCCAAGGGATGGAGAATTGGCCCAAGGCAGCCTCTCAGAGCTGCTCGTCAGCCAGTAAGGATCACTATTGCAACTGAAACTATCTTCCTTACTTTTCTGGAGGCTGAGCATTTCATCCCTTGGCGTCACAGGGGAATCACTGTCCCGTCAGCAAGGGACTTAGAGACATCAAACCACAGCTGCAGATTTTAGTCTGTCCTGGGAAAGTTTGTATCTGTAATTCCTTTTGCTTATATCCTCCCAGCTGCTTGATTGCTCTCCACTGTTAGCTATAAGTGATTTAACCCTTGATAAGGGCTGGTTAGGAGTGAGATACACGAATGGAGAAGTGCACAAAATGACATGTAGAGGGTTCCTCCTCCCACATATTGAGGAGCTGAAGGGAGAGGGACACTGTTAGAGCACGAGAAGCCACAGAAACAACAAAAAAAATAGAAGGAGAAATTGAAAACCAGCAGGAAGAAGTTATGTTTTTGAAATGACCCCACTGGAGCTGAGGGTCAACTTAAGAGAACTGCAGCATTGATGGTGTTCCGGGGTTACAGTTCACATTCAAGGTGATTTTTATGAACCTTCAGGGGAAAAGCCATGTCTTAGAAGCCAGGACACATGGCTTAAAAAGGTACAGATATGGGTTCCGATTGTGTTCAGTGTCACCTGAGGGAGGCGTGGCCTAGTGGTTAAAGCAGCTGCCTTGGCACCCTGACCTTGTGAGGTCAATGTCAGCCTGTGACCCTGAGCAAGTCACTTAACCCTCCAGGTACCACAGATAGATAGGGAAAATGCTTCAGAGTACCTGATTACTCTTCAATGTATCAGAAACCCTGTCCTGGAGGACCACCAGCCAGTCGGGTTTTGGGGATAACCCTAATGAATATGCATGAGAGAGATTTGCATATAATGGAGGTGAAAGGCATGCAAATCTCCTCCATGCATATTCATTAGGATTATCCGGAAAACCTGACTGGCTGGTGGTCCTCCAGGGCAGGGTTGGGAACCACTTTAGGTGAATCTTTTCATGAAAAGGCAGTTAATGAATCCCAATAAGATAAATGCCATTTGCTTCCTTTGGCTTAGAGATTTTGTTATGCAAAACACATATGGGCATTCGTTGGACTAATCCAGTGGTTCCCAAACCTGTCCTGGGGGACCCCCAGCCAGTCAGGTTTTCAAGATATCCTTAATGAATATGCATGAGAGAGATTTGCATATAATGGAAGTGACAGGTATGCAAATCTCTCTCATGCATATTCATTAGGGATATCTTGAAAACCTGACTGGCTGGGGGTCCCCCAGGACAGGTTTGGGAGCCACTGGACTAATCAGATTTGCAGTTTGCTGATCTAGCACTGCTGCTTTCAGGATTGCCTTCCTGAGCACCTTTCTTTTGCTGTTCCTCTGGCCTCAGTCTGCTCCCACTCTCTCCCTTTTCTTTCAGCTGGCTCACATGCTGGAGCTCTAGCGGTGTTGCGACAGCCCAGTCCTTGGCACAGCAATTCATTCACACCTCATTCATCGGACACTAGGTGTTGTCTCTGGACTGCAATGGGCTCTCCTTCTTGCCTTCAGCAGCACGGACTGTGAACATAGGGTCGCCAGGTGTCCCCAATTTGGGGGGATTATCCCTGATTTCAGGCCCCTGTCCCACCATCTGACCCTGATTATAACAATGGGGGCAGAGGTGACTTAGTGTGCATGTTATCTGCCTAACTCCCAGCCTCTTCCCTTTGATGGCAACACAGACCTGCAGTACTGCAGTGCTGAGTCTCCCCTCAACCGTGCTGAACGTCTCTGCTGGGTCCCCGCCCCCCCCCCCCTCCACCGTGCTGAACGTCTCTGCTGGGTCCCCGCCCCCCCCCCCCCTCCATCCCTTCTGATGTACAATGGGTGTAGTGAGTACTGGGCATGCCTAGAATTGAGCAAGCTCCTTCATTGTGTCCAGGGAGGGGTAACTTGTACTGTGTTTGGCTCTCTTAATCTTTTTGAACTCTCGGCACCTCTGCCTGCTCACTGGGACAGGCACCGTAGCCCATCCTCCAACGTGTCACATGATTACTCTATTAGAGCAGCTCCGTCATTGAAAAATCTTCACCTGCTGCATAACTTATAAGCTCTCTTGCCTAGTTTATCAAATATTTGATGACTCTAGTTCAGACACATCTACTGTAATCTCTCGTGGCCTTCTTCTGTATTCCCTCTGAGTTCTCTGTATACTGGAAAGCTCATCGCATTATGATTAACTCTGTAGCTCCTCGTGGTATATATTTGATTAATTAATTTGATTTCTATCCCATCCTCCCAGGAGCTCAGAACAGATTAAAAGCTAAAGTTCATAGTAGGTTACATTGGACAGTACCTTTGGCGATACAATACAGTACAATAGAAACATAGAAAAATGATGGCAGAAAAGGGCCAAAGCCCATCAAGTCTGCCCACTCCAGTGACCCTTCCCCCATGAGTTTGCTCACCAACCTCCTGCCCTTACCTCATTAGAGATCCCACATGAATATCCCATTTATTTTTGAGATCTGCCACACTGTTGGCCTCAATCACCTGCCGTGGGAGTTCGTTCCAATGATCGACCACCCTCTCGGTGAAGAAATACTTTCTGGAGTCCCCATGAAATTTCCCTCCCCTGATTTTCAGCGGATGCCCTCTGGTGGACGAAGGTAGATATACAATTCGCGGGGATTCTGTTACAGCAACACCCGCAAATTTCAAAAAACCACAAATGCAGTTTAGGAGCAGATCAGAGACAAGAGAGGGCATCTGGGGCACCAGCGGGTGCTGAAAATCGGGTGCGGGATCATTCATAGTATTTTCCGACCACCACTTCCGGGAACTAAAGTCAGGCTACACCACTCAGGAGCTGCTCCGACACGCTATCTGGTGTGTCAAAGCAGCTCCTGATTGGTGTATCCTGACTTTAGTACCAGGAAGAGGCGGTTGGAAAATACTGCAAAAGACTGAGTCCGTGATTCGCGAACCACGAATTCACAAGGATATACTGTACTACAATACAGTAACATAATGACAAGGCTGGTCAGTCCAGTAACTTAAGGAAAGCTTGGGTGGGGACATTCAAAGGAAATTCCTGGGGAGGAAATATAGTAGATTGGATCAGAGGGTCGCCAACTAGTGGTTATAGAGGGGATTGTTTGCGGCTGGACCTTTAGTTGAAGAGAGACATTGTCCATCCCCTTGATCCTTTATAGGCATAGAGCAATCCACAAATCCAAGATTAGATTATCACCCAGTTTGAGGAGTGTGTGGTGCAGTGGTTGGATCTACAGACTCAGCACCCTGGGGTTGTGGGTTCAAACCCTGCGCTGCTCCTTGTGACCCTGGACAAGTCACTTAATCCTCCATAGCCCCAGGTACGTTAGAGAGATTGTGAGCCCACTGGGACAGAGAGGGAAAATGCTTGAGTACCTGATTGTAAAAACCGCTTAGATAACCTTGACAGGCGGTATATAAAATCCTAATAAACTTGAAACTTGATCCATCTCCTCCTCTTCCTATAGGCTAAGGCTCTTAACATTTGCATCTCCTCTTCCTATAGGCTAAGGCTCTTTACACCTGCATTGTGAGGTCACAGAACTTTAGAAACATGATGGCAGATAAAGGCCAAATGGCCCATCTGCAGCAGGAGGAGTGTGTGGTGCAGTGGTTGGATCTACAGCCTCAGCACCCTGCGGTTGTGGGTTCAAACCCCGCCGCTGCTCCTTGTGACCCTGGGCAAGTCACTTAATCCTCCATAGCGCCAGGTACGTTAGATAGATTGTGAGCCCACCGGGACAGAGAGGGAAAATGCTTGAGTACCTGATTGTAAAAACCGCGGTATATAAAATCCTAATAAACTTGAAACTTTCGTTCCCTTTTAATCATAGATGTTGTAGCGCAAATACTGTATCTTATGTTCAATTTACTTCCCCTCTTCCTAAAGGGTTCATTACAAGAGCTCTCTCTCTTATAAAGTGGTTCAGATTTGGCAGTCTCTTTCATACGATCTAGAAGTATTATCTTAAGATCCATTCAGGGAAAACATAAAAGATTTACTTATTGTAACAGTTTCTGCTTTAAATTTGTCACTTAATTAGTGCATTTTATGATTAGCTTTGTACCTTTTTGGGAGCTGGTGGAATACAAGTACCGTATCAAAGTCAATACAGCACCCTGAGGTTATGGGTTCAAACCCGCACTGCTTCCTGTGACCTTGGGCAAGTCACTTAATCCCCCCATTGCCCCTGGTACATTAGTGAGATTGTGAGGCCACTGGGACAGACACAGAAAAATTCATGCAAACCATTCTGAACAGTATAGAAAACTGAATAAATAAATAAATGTGCAAAGTTTCTGCCTCTGATAAACAGAGCTGATATTGTGATGTCATAATGCATCCTTCCACCAATAAGAGTCACTCATCAGTGATGTCACAAAGGCTTGATTGTCCTTTTACTACACTTTGATTTCTAGAGTGGTGCAGTGGTTAAAGCTGCTCCTTGTGACCCTGGGCAAGTCACTTAATCCCCCCCATTGCCCCAGGTACATTAGATAGATTGTGAGACAGGGAAATATGCTTGAGTACCTGAATAAATTCATGTAAACCGTTCTGAGCTCCCCTGAAAACATAATAACATAAGAATAGTCTTACTGGGTCAGACCAATGGTCCATCCAGCCCAGTAACCCGTTCTCAAGGTGGCCAATCCAGTTCCCTAGTACCTGGCCAAAACCCAAGGTGTAGCAACATTCCATGCTACCGATCCAGGGCAAGCAGTAGCTTCCCCCATGTCGTTCTCAAGAACAGACTATGGACTTTTCCTCCAGGAATTGTCCAAACCTTTCTTAAAACCAGCTACACTATCCGCTCTTACCACATCCTCTGGCAATGCGTTCCAGAGCTTAACTATTCTCTGAGTGAAACAAAATTTCCTCCTATTGGTTTTAAAAGTATTTCACTATAGCTTCATCGAGTGTCTCTTAGTCTTTGTAATTTTTGATGGAGTGAAAACTTGATCCACTTGTACCCATTGTACTCCACTCAGGATTTTGTAGACTTCAATCATATCTCCCCTCAGCTGAAGAGCCCTAACCTTTTTAGTCTTTCCTCATACGAGAGGAGTTCCATCCCCTTTATCATCTTGGTCGCTCTTCTTTGAACCTTTTCTAGCGCCACTATATCTTTCTTGAGATAAGGAGACCAGAATTGAACGCAATACTCCAGATGAGGTCGCACCATGGAGCGAACATTCTTAGTCTTGTTAACCATCCCTTTTTAAATAATTCCTAGCATCCTAATCTAATCTAATCTAATCCTTAGGTTTGTATACCGCATCATTTCCACGTTCATAGAGCTCGACGCGGTTTACAGTAGGAGAAATAGGAAGGAACTACAACAGAGGGTTAGAGGTAGAAGCGTGAAGAAAATTTAGAGGACTTGGGATGCCAAGATATAAGAGTTTCCTTGATTCCTAAATTGGAGGGAGACTTACATTTTTTGAGAAAAGCCAGGTTTTCAGATGTTTGCGGAAAACTTGGAGAGAGCTCAAGTTCCGAAGAGGGGAGGTAAGGTTGTTCCAGAACTCAGTGATTTTGAAGTGGAGGGAGGTCTCTAGCTTTCCTGTGTGGGAAATGCCTTTTAGCGAAATCCTATTTGCTTTTTTGGCCGCTGCCGCACATTGGGCAGAAGATTTCATCGTATTGTCTACGATGACACTCAGATCCTTTTCGTGGACGCTAATCCCCAAGGTGGACCCTAGCATCCGGTAACTGTGATTCAGGTTACTCTTCCCAATATGAATGAATGAATAAATATCAACAGGGCTTTTCCTCATAGGAAAGACCGACCACTGTGGGGCCCAGCTTCACTGAAACACTGCCGGTGTTTGGCTTGTGTTGAATCTATAAACCACACACTTGCTCCAAGCTTGAGAAAAACTGCAGAGCTCCTCAGTGGCATGGTCCAGCCTTGCTCTCTCTAATTAAATTCTTCAAGGTGCGATTATTCCTGGTGACTAAATTTGTTGCCTCCCACCGTGAAGTGCTACTGCTTTCAAGCTCTGCCATCAAGCTAATGTGATGAACTCCATGTGTGTACAGGCCAGCAGCAAAATCAGTTATTTACGTTAATTAAGGGATCTGAAGCAAACCTCCGGGCCAAATAGCCACTAATGCTTTGCACAAATATTGTTAAAAGCTGCTTTCCTTTGTGCCGGGACTGACAAAGATAAATATTTGCCTAGAGCCAAAATGCACCAGGTGGTATCGGTCACCTTCAATGCAGATGACCTGCTCGTAAACGAAGAAGGAATGGTTCTTTAACGCCAGAGAGAAGGCAAAAGTGGATCTGGTCTTTTGGAGTAATCCAGGGGTAGGGAACTCCAGTCCTCGAGAGCCGTATTCCAGTCAGGTTTTCAGGATTTCCCCAATGAATATGCATGAGATCTATTTGCATGCGTTGCTTTCAATGCATATTCATTGGGGAAATCCTGAAAACCCAACAGGAATACAGCTCTCGAGGTCCGGAGTTCCCTACCCCTGGAGTAATCATAGTAGCATAATAAATGCTTGGCATGATCAATCCAGTTTGCTATCAAGGTGGCCCAAGTTGATTCTGGCACTCTGCCCACGTTCCCCTTCTTTTTCATTCATTTTCTATCTCGTTGCCAAAGAGCTCAGAACGGGTCACTGGTTGAACATACGTACAGGTTAGGATTTGCCATAATTACAGTACAGTCTAGGATACAAGTTTTTATCCTAACTTGTTATATGCTGGGGTCTAATACCAATATACAGTGTTCCCCTGCAAATTCACGTTTCGCGAATTGTGGACTCGCTCGTGCGCAGTCTGCTCTGATTGCCTCTTCCTGTAGTAAAGTCGGGCTATACCAATCAGAAGCTGCGTGTCAAAGCAGCTCCTGATTGGTGCAGGCTGACTTTACTAAAGGAAGAGGCGGTCGGAGCAGTCCGTGAGTGATTTTCTTCATCCGCCGGCGCTCCATCTGCCCTCTCCTGCCTCCCCTGCAAATTTGCGGGGGTTCCTGGAACGGAACCCCCGCGAATTTCAGGGGAGTACTGTATTTAATATAGAGTCTCTGGGCTACAATTTGTCCTTAGTGCAACGACACACCCTAGGGATCTTCCTGCAAAGGAAGTAGAAGTAGTGGGACCGTTGGGAAACAGCGATCATAATATGATCATGTTCAAGGTTGAGGTAGGAATACCGAAATGAAAGAGAAACATAGCGACAACTTTTAACTTCAGGAAAGGAAACTACGAAACAATGAGGGAAATGGTAAGGAAGAAACTTAGGAACACTTCCAAAAAAATGGCAAACAGTAGAACATGCCTGGTCTTTTTTCAAGGACACGGTGAGCAAGGCACAAAATCTGTATATCCCCAGATTCAGAAAGGGGTGCAATAAGAGTCGAACAAAAGACCCAGCGTGGATAACTAAAATAGTGAAGGAAGCAATAGGCAATAAGAAAAATTCATTCAGGAAATGGAAAAAGGACAAAACTGAGGGGAACTGGAAAGAGCACATGAAGTATCAAAAAGAATGTCAACTTGTGGTTCGAAAAGCCAAAAGAGAGTATGAAAAGAGGCTAGCCAGGGAAGTACAAAATTTCAAACCGTTCTTTAGAAATGTTAAAGGGAAGCAGCTGGCTAGGGAGGAGGTGGGACCGTTGGACGACGGAGACAGGAAGGGAGTGGTGAAGGAGGAGAAAGAAGTCGCGGAAAGACTTAACATGTTCTTTTCGTCTGTATTTACAAACAAAGACACAACCAAAATACCAGAACCTGAGCAATTCTTCAATGGAAATCAAGCAGAAAAATTAACATCCATGGAAGTGAGCCTTGAAGATGTGCGCAGGCAGATAGAAAAACTAAAAACTGACAAATCCCCAGGTCCGGACGGAATCCATCCAAGGGTTCTGAAGGAATTAAAGGAGGAGATAGCGGAACTACTGCAGCAAATTTGCAACCTATCCCTGAAAACAGGCGTGATCTCGGAGGATTGGAAGATAGCCAACGTTACGCCCATCTTTAAAAAGGGATCAAGAGGTGACCCTGGAAATTACAGACCAGTGAGTCTGACCTCGATTCCGGGGAAAATGGCGGAAGTACTGATAAAAGAAAACATCGATGAGCATTTTGAAAGAAACGAACTTCTGATAACCAGCCAACATGGTTTCTGCTAGGGGAGATCGTGCCTAACTAACTTATTGCACTTTTTCGAAGGAATTAACAAACGGATGGACAGAGGAAACCCCATAGACATCATATACCTAGATTTCCAATAAGCCTTTGACAAGGTGCCTCATGAACGTCTACTCCAGAAACTGAAGAACCATGGGGTGGAAGGAGACGTACATAGATGGATCAGAAACTGGTTGGCGGGGAGGAAACAGAGGGTAGGGGTGAAGGGCCACTACTCGGACTGGAGGAGGTTCATGAGTGGTGTTCCACAGGGCTCGGTGCTTGGGCCGCTGCTATTTAATATATTCATAAATGATCTAGAAACAGGGACGAAGTGTGAGATAATAAAATTTGTAGACACCAAATTACTTAGTGGAGCTCGGACTAAAGAGGACTGCGAAGAATTGCAAAGGGACTTGAACAAATTAGGGGAATGGGCGATGAGATGCCAGATGAAGTTCAATGTTGAGAAATGTAAAGTACTACATGTGGGAAGCAGAAACCTGAGGTACAACTATACGATGGGAGGGAGATTATTGAATGAGAGTATCCAAGAAAGGGACTTGGGGGTAATGGTGGACATTACAATGAAGCCGACGGCACAGTGCGCAGCGGCCGCTAAGAGAGCGAATAGAATGCTGGGCATAATCAAGAAGGGTATTACAACCAGAACAAAAGAAGTTATCCTGCTGTTGTATCGGGCGATGGTGCTTCCGCATATTAGTCGCCGTTCCTTAAGAAGGATATGGCATTACTCGAGAGGGTTCAGAGGAGAGTGACACGTCTGATAAAAGGGATGGAAAACCTTTCATACGCTGAGAGATTGGAGAAACTGGGTCTCTTTTCCCTGGAGAAGAGGAGACTTAGAGGGGATATGATAGAGACTTACAAGATCATGAAGGGCATAGAGAGAGTAGAGAGGGACAGATTCTTCAAACTTTTGAAAAATAAAAGAACAAGAGGGCATTCGGAAAAGTTGAAAGGGGACAGATTCAAAACGAATGCTAGGAAGTTCTTCTTTACCCAACGTGTTGTGGACACCTGGAATGCGCTTCCAGAGGGCATAATAGGGCAGAGTACAGTACAGGGGTTTAAGAAAGGATTGGACAATTTCCTGCTGGAAAAGGGGATAGAGGGGTATAAATAGAGGATTACTGCACAGGTCCTGGACCTGTTGGGCTGCTGCGTGAGCAGACTGCTGGGCACGATAGACCTCAGGTCTGACCCAGCGGAGACATTGCTTATGTTCTTATGTACAATTTACAGGTTAAATTTTCCATAGTTACCATGGAAGAGTTTCAATTCAAGTTTTTATCCTAACGTGACACGTACCGGGATCTAGTCCCAATATACATTTCTTTGTCATCTATCGGTCGTGGGCAGTGGAGTTAGGTGAAGAGGGATGTTTTTATTGCTTTCCTAATTTTGAGGGGCCTTCAAGTGATCTGATCCATGGGGGCAGTCGATTCCAGTGGCTTGGTATGAAGTGGGAGTAAGCACGTCGTGTGGTATGTGCAGGGGACATTTTGAGGCATATTTCATCCTGAGTGGAGGGACCTGCTTGGCTGTCACATAGCTCAGTGCCATGTTATGCAAGGATTTGAACGCTAGCATCAGGCCTTTGAAGACACAGAGTTTGGCTACAGGTAGCAATGAGCTGACGTTAGAGCCTGGGAGACTGAGTCACGCATAAGGAGGATTTTTAGAAGTTTGATTGCTGCTTTTTGTGCACGTTGAAGATGTGGTTTAGCCAGTGGCGTAGGACAGGGGTGGGGTGGGAGCCATCCATCCCGGGCATGGCACCCTCCTCCTCCCCTTGCCATACACACGCTCCCCCCAGTGCCTCTAGCAACAAGTTCAACGTGATCCTTGTGACTTCATCGTCCCTCCTGCTGACGGCACTTCTGGGTGCCGCGCATAGGAAGAACCAACAGGGTCGCGAGGAGTGTGTTGAAGTTTTTGTTGCTCCTTCCATCCCAACCCTACCCTTCCATCCCAACCCTATGGGTGACCCTCTCGCTCTGGATGGGAGGGGAGAGACAGAAACAGCAGGAGAGCAGGTTGGAAGGAGAGAGAGGGGCACCCAAGGAGGGGGAGTTGGGGGTTGGAAGGAGAGAGAGACACCTGCAGGAGAGGAGGGTTGAAAGAAGGGAATGAGAGAGAGAGAAGCACTAAAAGGGTACAGAGGATGGGAAGGGGGACCAAGGAAATGGTGGTGTGGGTCATGTGTCCTCTTCTTTTTGTCTTCACAAATATCGTACCCCTAAGTCTATAGAATGTTGCCCTTCTCCCTTAATAGCACTTCCTCATAGTGTTAGAGCCACCTTAGAACCCTTAGTCCTGCCCAAGGGGGAGGGGCGGAGCCACAAGGGCAAAGTCCAGGAAGTACATAAGCTGAGGCCATAACTAGGTTAGGGAGGCTCAGAGGGAATCAGTGACACCCAACTGTATTGACCTCCACCACTACGACTGCTACAGTCAGGTAGGCCATTCTCCTCTTGGTAGGGTTACCAGATGTCTGGATTTCCCCGCACATGTTCTCCTTTTTGAGGACTTGCCCGGGGGTCCGGACAGCTTTTCAAAACCCGGCACTTTGTCCAAGTTTTGAAAAACTTCCATCCAAATCGTGTCGCAAAAAGGGCGTGGATGCAATGCGGCAACATCACGCGCATTGCGTCGTGTCTGCGAATGCGCGGATGTCATCTGGGGGCATGGCTGGGGGGCAGAATGGGGTGTGACACAGGCATAACAGGGCGGGACTGGATGGGCCTAGGGGCGTGGCCATGGGTCCGGATTTTCCTTCGGGAACTTTGCAGATGTTGTGCTTTTGCCCCAAGTAGTTGCTAGAAACTTCACTGGTAACTTTGCGGAATGAGGTCGGGGACAACAGAGCAGTCAATAAGGTACACAGTGGCCCTGCAGGAACAGGCCACATGAGGACATTGTTACATGTACAGACTGGTGTTATTTTGTCGTCTTCTCCCCCATCCTAACAAGCTGAATACATGTTTTTGTCCTTCGCCTGCCACCGCTGTTTGGCTCTGTCTTACCTGGGTTTGGGGCCTGCCCTCATTCCCGTTACCACAGGCAGAAAGAGCTTCCATGGGATTTGAACCCTTGTTTTCCCAGTTCCCATTCAGCCTCTTGTTAGAAGAACTGGGCTAGTTTTCCATTTTTTTTTTTGCAGTTTCAGTCTATCCCGAATCCGAGCCCAGTTCTCCAAGATGCTGAGACACGTGTCCTAGTAAGGAGTTAGCCTTTGTGTCCTTTGGGCTTATTCGGCATCTGGTGTTAGGTGACTTCTCTCGATCCTCTTCCCAGTCAGTCATAGTTCCTTTTAGGCTTTCGTGCTTCTCACTTTTTTCCTCCTCTTAGATCCCCTCTAGAGGGATGAATATTTATTGTACGATGGAATTAGTTAAAAGCAGACCTACAAAGTGGCAGGGTAGAGAGGATACCTTAATTAGGTCTAATTTTATTTCGTTCTCTTTCCACAAATTGTGTTTTGGCAGGCTATCACTTCACTCCCATTCAGTTTTATTATGCCATAAAATGTTGGGACTGGTGCTAGGAACGATAATTTTACCACTGGGTAAAATATTGAGTAATAAGATTTATGCACACTGTAACTTATGTGGTTCATTTGATAATTGAATTTGTTGGCAATTTCAAAGTCTTTTTCTGAGAAAGTGCTCTGTGAGGGCTGAGCATAACTGCACAGATCTGCGGCAGGAGACCAGTTATCAAACAGCAGCGCTACCCACTGACGGGCTGGACCGTGCCCAGGCCTGGAGGGGATGGCTGGATGCGAAAGGCAATAAAATTAGGGACTGCCCCCCCCCTGTTAGCTACAGCGTGACTTCCACGTTAGTCCATGTTAAAGGTAAGAAATAACAAAATATAGGGAAGGATGTGGAACTCTGTTCGTGTTTCACATATACCGAAATTGTCATCTTCTGCTCGTTTCCAACCTGTCAAAAAAATTAAAATAAGGCGATACCTTTTGAGGGGCTTTCTTTTGTTTCCATTTTAAACTCTGTTGGCTAAAATTAAAAGCCTCAAACACCCCAAACTGTAGGTCATGGATATTATCACTGGTCCCAAAAACCTCACGGAAGACTTTAAAATTTTATTATTTGAATAACTTTTTTTATATTTTTCTTTGTGTTTAAACTGAGATACTAAACTAAAAACAAAATTTAAGCAAAAGAAACACGTAGCTTTGAATACTTAGGGGCTCATAATCGAAACGGAAATACGTCTAAAACTGGCCTATATCGGCGTAACAAAAGTCGTTCAAGTGCCGATAATCAAACCGGGTTTTAGACGTATCTAAAAACGACTTAGGCCTCACAGTGCTGCAGTACGCCCAGAGCTAAAAGGGGCGTTTCAGGAGGAGTGGTGAGGGCGGGATTTGGGCGGGTCGTGGGCCGTCCTACACTTAGTCGTACTGCATGTATAACTGAAAGTTTTACAACACTGCCTAGATGGAACTTGGACGTTGTGACTTAGGCCATCTAAAACCAGGTCTAAGTCATAAGAAGGTATCCAAAGTGACCAGATAACCGCTGCAGGGGCAAAGTACAGACCCCTACACACTCCCCCAGTGATCACTGACCTCCTCCCCCCCCACCGCTATAAAAATTGGAATAAAAATGTCACATATCTGCCTCCAGAATATCAGCACCTGGCAGCCTGGCATAGAAAAGCCTAGTAGAGCTGCATAGAGGTGGCTTAGGTGGTCTGGGGAGTGGGCTATAGTGAACCATGGAGAGGAAGACCCAGGCCTATAAGCCACTCTAACCACTGCATGTATGGTGAAACATATGCACCCTGAACCCCCCCCCCCCAAACCCTTATGTATTGTCATATAAGTGGCGCCTGCATATAGGGTGGTAGACGGGTGAGTCTAGTCGGTTCGGGGGGGGGGTGTTTTGCGGGGCTCACCATGACCTATAAGGTTGTTTCGATGAGATGTATATGTGGCACCCTTTTTGTGAATTTCATATCAGTGCCCTGTAAGGTACCCCACTACTCTGGTGCAATGTTTGGGTGTCCAGTCCATCACTTTGTTGACCCTGCCCATGTCCAAATGGTCTTTTTCGAGGCGTTTTTGACTTGGACGAATTTTTGGACGAAAATGGGATATAAAGATGGATGACCTAGCGGTCTGGACGATCAGACAGCTGGACGTACAATTAGACGATTTTCAAAGAAAAAAAATATGTTGGACATATTCTTCAAAAATGGACCTTTGTGGTACAAATTTCTGATGGAACCTCTCTCTGACTCACCTTTAGGAATTTTTGAAGTATGGTCTATAGACTCGGGTATCTCTCATGATCGTGTCACCTGGAACCTTATTTGGAAAGAATCACTTACTGTACTTCATTCTGCCTCTATTACTCAAACGATATTTTTCCTCTTCCATCGTGCTTTTTGGACTCCTTATAAACTTTCAAAATTACCTAATAATGGCAACAATATATGTTGGTCATGCAATACTACTATAGGCACATTAGATCATATGATTTTTATTTATTTATTTATTTATACAATTTTATAAAAATTCCAAGCATAAACATCTTGTACAGAAAAGTATGATCAAGACATCTCTGTTAAAATTAATTTTCAATTCTGAAAAATAATTCACTCAAATTATAATAGGAAAAGAAAAAAACAGTTTCCCTTGATCACACACAAGTCCTCTAAATTAAACTAGATCCAAGATTTAAAGAGTATCTTAATTAAATACAAACAAATATAAGGAAGCACTTTAACTACTACTAATAACGAGAACTAATTTCCAATAGGAGCTGTTGTTACTTCATTCTCAAGGCGTTTCATTGAGATAAATCTTATCAAATGAGAAGGATCTACAAATACATATTTCAATGAACCATATCTAATAACACATTTACATGGGTATTAGAGAATGACACGGTGACAAAATTCATCACCGTTCCCGTCCCCGCAGATAACCGCGGGAAATAATCCCATGTCATTTGCTAGTGTCTATTTCAACCTCGGTCCTTTTACACCAGCATTCTTCAAAGTAAAGCTTGCGGGTCAGTGGTTGTGCCCAATTATACTCTGATTCTTCCCTCTCTCCTTAAAGAATGACATGAAGATGGTTTCCCGCGGTTATCTGCGGGGACGGGAACGGTGATTAATTTTGTCACCGTGTCATTCTCTAATGGGTATCTTAAAAAGAAAAAAAACCCAATTTGAGTCACTCCAGGCTTCAAATTTAGGAATTCTCTTCTTCTTTTTTGAGTCTCTCTTGAGACATCTGGAAAAATTTGAATATGGAGACCCAGGAAATCATTGGATCTATTCTTGAAGTAAAGATTCAGGATCCAGTCCTTGTCTGGAGCCAAAGCCACAGTCAGCAGAAAAGTGGCTGGCGTAGCCACTTCTCTGTCCGATTGTTCCAATATAGCGGAAATATCCAATGGATGTTCCTAAGGTTCTTCAGCTTTTTCTTTTTGAAGAGTTTGTGCTTTAACAGGGAGATAATAAGCCCTTGTAAGGGGAGGTAGAGAATTTTCAGGTATCTTGAGAATCTCTATAAAATATCGCTTTATCATATCTCGAGGAGAAACTGATAAAATCTTAGGAAAATTTACAATCCGCAGGTTATTAGCCCAAGTACTGTTCTCCAAAGCTTCTAATTTCCTCCTCATGATTATATTATCTTTAACCAGTTGGTCTTGATTTTGTTTGACAGTTATTAATTCTTTATTGGTTTCCTGCTTTAATAAAGATACATCTTGTTTTAAAGAGTTAATTTCTTCTTTCTGAGCTTTTATTTCTGTATCCAAGTTTTTTATTTGAGGATTTAAAGTATTCCCCAAATTAACTACCAAATCCCAAAGAGCTTCTAATGTGACTTGTGGGGGTTTAACCACTGAAAATAATTGTACTTGTGTGTTTAGAATCTGTTCTTGGAGCTGATTTACCTCCGTGGAGCCTTGTCCTCCTCCAGCACTTGGTGTCCCGATTACAGGCTGAGATGTCCCATTCAGCGAGCCCTCCAGCATGCTTGCCTCTCGAGAAGAGTGAACTTCCTGACTGGATGCACTCAACTCTCGCGGTGAGCTGGCTGCCTGTGGTTGTGGCTGATGGGGTGGCGTCCGTTCGTCAGGGCTCAGAGAGATGTCGGGCCCTAGGGAACTCGCCGCTGCGATACTCTCCAGTGGCGTTCCCAGCGGTGATGTCCCTGGCGATCCTTGTTCCCGTTGCAGTCGCCGTAGAAATTCATCAATTGTAGCCGACGGTGGTACTAAGTGTCGGGAGGCAGCACCAGCGCTTTTCCCCCTCCTTTTCGGCATTTCCATACAAGGTAAGAGCAAAGTTACGAGCGTCTGAGCAGCAGTTAGTGAGTTGCGGCCATCTTGGATCCAAGCACTTCCTAGATCATATGATTTTTTATTGTCTCCCAATCCGTACATTTTGGGATTCCATTTGGATAACTATTGCCAAGTTACTTGACATTGATGAACCCGTTACCTTGGCGGTGTTGATTTATGGTAATAAAGGTTTAATGACTCCAATCGCTGATGAACAGGCCAAATTGTTACGATGTCTATTGTTAATAGCTATAAAACTAATCTTAACTAACTGGAAAAATGCTGATAACTTATCCTACAATTTATGGTGGCATAATGTTTGTATGATAATGCGTTATGAGAGATGCTTTGCAGAAAAACCTGGATCATTACATACTCATGACAAACGTTGGGCACCCTTAACTTCCTATTGCGGTATGTCTTAAATAATTCATTTATGTATGCAGGTATTATTTTCCTTTTTGATAATATTGCATGTACTTGCTGTATTAGCTCCTATTTGATGCAGTCTGTTCCTGTTTATTGATCTTTTCTTTGTACTGGACCCAGCTTGTATTCACTTTGTTCTTTCTTTGTATACTTAATATACTTAATAAAAATATTGCACTTAAAAATGGACCTTTTCCCATGTCCGACTTTGGGCGACTTGTGAGTTAGGCCAAGACGGACTTAGACGTTTCTTCTGATTATGCCCCTCCACGGCTCTTTTGCTAAGGCGCTCTAGTGCATCTTAGCACGCGCTAAACCCTAACGCGTCCATTATATCCTATGGATGCTTTCGCACGTGTTAGCATTTAGCGCACGCTAAGACGTACTAGCGTGCCTTAGTAAAAAGACCCCTAAGGTTTGGCTTAGACAAGTATTGTTCTGCCTGTGTTTTATGCCCATTTGATTGTGGGCAGTATATTTAGCTTCCTTTTGGCTTGATTGAAATGACAAGCCAATTGAGGCATCTGCTGACTCAGCAAAGAGCAAAAAAGCCTTGCATTTGCTATGTCACTGTTATAGAAACATAGAAACATAGAAACATAGAAATAGACGGCAGATAAGGGCCCACGGCCCATCTAGTCTGCCCACCTTAATGTCCCTCCCCTACCTTTGCCCTGTGAAGAGATCCCATGTGCCGATCCCATTTGGCCTTAAAATCAGGCACGCTGCTGGCCTCAATCACCTGTAGTGGAAGACTATTCCAGCGATCAACCACTCTTTCAGTGAAAAAGAATTTCCTGGTGTCACCTCGTAGTTTCCCGCCCCTGATTTTCAACGGATGCCCTCTTGTTGTCGTGGGACCCTTGAAAAAGAAGATATCTTCCTCCGCCTCGATGCGGCCCGTAAGATACTTGAACGTCTCGATCATGTCCCCCCTCTCTCTGCGCTCCTCGAGCGAGTATAGCTGTAATTTTCAAACCGTTTTTCGTATGGTAGATCCTTGAGTCCCGAGACCATCCGGGTGGCCATTCTCTGCACTGACTCCAGCCTCAGTACATCCTTTCGATAATGCGGCCTCCAGAATTGCACACAGTATGTCCCCCTTACTTCTGTGACAGTGTCAGCCGAGCCACACCCCTTCCCACCCCTCTTGATATTGGCAGTCCATCATTCTGTTCAAAGAGTTACGCAACATTTAAGAACAGCACAGCATCCACACTTAAAATGCATACATAAGAACATAAGAGTTGCCGCTGCTGGGTCAGACCAGTGGTCCATCGTGCCCAGCAGTCCGCTCACGTGGCGGCCCTCTGGTCAAAGACCAGCGCCCTAACTGAGACTAGCCCTACCTGAGTACGTTCCGGTTCAGCAGGAACTTGTCTAACTTTGTCTTGAATCCCTGGAGGGTGTTTTCCCCAATGACAGACTTTGGAAGAGCATTCCAGCTTTCTACCACTCTCTGGGTGAAGAAGAACTTCCTTATGTTCCTACAGAATCTATCCCCTTTTAACTTTAGAGAGTGCCCTCTTGTTCTCTCTACCTTGGAGAGGGTGAACAACCTGTCTTTATCTACTTTGTCTTGAGTCCCTGGAGGGTGTTTTCCCCTATAAATGACTCCAGAGGAGCATTCCAGTTTTCTACCACTCTCTGGGTGAAGAACTTCCTTACATTTGTACGGAATCTATCCCCTTTTAACTTTAGAGAGTGCCCTCTCATTCTCTCTACCTTGGAGAGGGTGAACAACCTGTCCTTATCTACTAAGTCTATCCCCTTCAGTACCTTGAATGTTTTGATCATGTCCCCTCTCAATCTCCTCTGCTCAAGGGAGAAGAGGCCCAGTTTCTCTAATCTAATCACACAATAGCATCAAAGCAAAACAACAAAGTTAAAAATGCAGGAGCCTTGATATCCACTTTAATCTGTCATGCTTATCCCTTTCCAGCAAATTAATCCGTTAAAAACAACAATATCTTCACTTCCTTCAAAATCTCAGCTTCCCCTGTTCTGTGTATCCTGTGCTGTTCTTTCAGAGCCTTCTCCTGGGCTTTGATTTCATAAACCTCCTTCGCTGTAGCCAAGGTTTCTAGGTGCAGTAGGTGGGGATAGACACACCACACCCAAGACTTTTGAGGCCACGTTGGGTGGAGGAAGGATATCTTATAAGGCCCCACCTTTGTGGATTCTTCTCTCACAATCTCTCACTCCCAAAAGCACAACATTCCAGTCCCAGTGGCTGTTCAAATAAAAAGGAATTGACCGATAAAATTATTTCCTGCAGTACATGTATAAAGATTCCTGTACTCAAGATAGCACGTAAACAGGGGAAATGCATTGCAAGCCATAGCTCTTTTTTCCTTTTCCCTTCACAGTAAATTCCAATCTTCGCTCTGACGGGAAGAATCCAGACCCCTTGCCTCCTTCAGCTCTAGAGCTAGTGCCAGAATCCTCACCAGCCTTTTTCCCTCTTCAGTCTTCTCATTCGCTCCTTTCTAGAGAATGACACGGTGACAAAATTCATCACCGTTCCCGTCCCCGTGGATAACCGTGGGAAACCATCTTCATGTCATTCTTTAAGGAGAGAGGGAAGAATCAGAGTATAATTGGGCACAGCCACTGACCCACAAGCTTTGCTTTGAAGAATGCTGGTGTAGAAGGACCGAGGCTGAAATAGACACTAGAAAATGATATGGGATTATTTCCCGCAGTTATCCGCGGGGACGGGAACGGTGATGAATTTTGTCACCGTGTCATTCTCTACTCCTTTCCTTCTTGGTTCCCCAACCTTTTCTCAACTGCAGCCCTGTCAAGCCCTCTGTAGGGGGTTTGTGGAAGACCAAACCCACACCAACAAACTAACATAGACCTCCCTAATCCAAGGTCTCTCAGAGCTCAGGACCCCTCTCCCTGAAGTCCAAGCACTTCCCCTGAGCCCATCCCAACCCAAAGGGTTTATACTCACTGCTTAGACACCTCCTGTCTACCTATTTGAGGCTACTTTTAGGGTTACCATATGGCTCCAGAAAAAGAAGGACAGATTGAGACATCTGGGTTTTATTTCCATTGAAAGCTATGGAAGTAAAACCTGGATGTCTCAATCCATCCTCCTATTTCTGGAGCCATATGGTAACCCTAAGACAGGGGTGTCAAAGTCCCTCCTCGAGGGCCGCAATCCAGTCGGGTTTTCAGGATTTTCCCAATGAATATGCATGAGATCTATTAGCAGACAATGAAAGCAGTGCATGCAAATAGATCTCATGCATATTCATTGGGGAAAATCCTGAAAACCCAACTGGACTGTGGCCCTCGAGGAGGGACTTTGACACCCCTGCCCTAAGAGTTCTCAGCCCAGCCGAAAAGAGAAATGACGTGGATATGGTTTAATCAATGATTTGAAACAATGTCAAAACATAGAATTTCGTTTCTGCAAATTGGCACTTAAAAAAATAACGCTCAGAATATAGGAAGTTGGTTGCTTGGGCTGAGAACTTTTCAGCACCCCCTCGTACCTGGCAGAACCCCAAAGAGAAGCAAGATTCAATGTGGAATCCCAAAGATGGCACCATTCCCAAGAGTCCGTGCCACTGATTCTGAGGATACATATTGGCTTGCCCCATATCTAACTTATGGTGTTTACCTCCAGAAACTTATCCAAAAGTGTTTTCTTTTTACTACATCCTCCAGCAACAAATTAACGTAGAACAAAATCTTTTCCAGAGAAAGGAAAATGGTAAACCCAGAGGACATAATTTGAGGTTGAGGGGTGGTAGATTCAGGGGCAATGTTAGGAAATTCTACTTTACGGAGAGGGTGGTGGATGCCTGGAATGCGCTCCCGAGAGAGGTGGTGGAGAGGAAAACTGTGACTGAGTTCAAAGAAGCGTGGGATGAACACAGAGGATTTAGAATCAGAAAATAATATTAAATATTGAACTAAGGCCAGTACTGGGCAGACTTGCACGGTCTGTGTCTGTGTATGGCCGTTTGGTGGAGGATGGGCTGGGGAGGGCTTCAATGGCTGGGAGGGTGTAGATGGGCTGGAGTAAGTCTTAACAGAGATTTCGGCAGTTGGAATCCAAGCACAGTACCGGGTAAAGCTAAGAAGAAAAAATTTAAAAATTTAAATTGAATCAGGTTGGGCAGACTGGATGGACCATTCGGGTCTTTATCTGCCGTCATCTACTATGTTACTATGTTACCAATATTAACTATGAATTTAATGTATAAGAACATAAGAATTGCTGCTGCTGGGTCAGACCAGTAGTCCATCGTGTCCAGCAGTCCGCTCACGTGGCGGCCCTTAGGTCAAAGACCATTGCTCTAACTGAGACTAGCCCTACCTGCGTACGTTCTGCTTCAGCAGGAACTTGTCTAACTTTGTCTTGAATCCCTGGAGGGTGTTTTCCCCTATGACAGACTCCGGAAGAGCGTTCCAGTTTTCTACCACTCTCTGGGTGAAGAAGAACTTCCTTATGTATATACATATACAATATCTATAGATAGATAGACATTATTATATTTTTGGTATTTCGCCCGCATCTAACATACACTGAGAAAGAGAACTGTAAGTCCTCTTGACTTGCCCACTTCTCGACCCTGTAAGATACTGATACTGATTTAGCTCAGTTGTAGGAATCAAATGAGCAGAAGCTCAAGAGAAGCCCTCAGACCACCTCACGGGCTCTGTGGTCTTCCTAGGTTTTAAGGATGGGACTCCAGTAATCCAGTACAATCCTACGGGCTTTGTTATGTAAATATGGTGATATGATGTCACAGAGTTGGCTTTTCCACTCCTTTATTGCCATAATAGCAGAATAAAAAGCTGATTGTGAGAAAGTTAACAAGTAGATAAATTAAAACGAGACTTGGATGTGCTGCAGAGATTCAGTCATGGCAGGGCCTGTGGGCAAGGCATTTATCCTGCCAAGGGACCTCCTACAGATGCTGGCACATGCCGGCAGTTGGCCTGGTGCACATTTCTGAAAGGACTGTTTTGGTGTTTACGGGAGAAATTCATGGCTTGTTACCCTTGAATGAGTTTTCCTTGGTTCATCATGTGATGGGCGAGTTACCATTAACCAGCTCTCTCTTGTCTCTTGCAGTCACTTCAGAGCAGATTGAACACCTGCATCGCAGGTTCAAGCAGTTGAGTGGAGGTCAGCCAACCATCCGGTAGGTACTTTTCGGTGGACACCCGCTGGTGCACTCTCCCATTTTGCTCTTCTCTCCTTCTCCTGCGCAATGTTGAACCAGCCCCTGCCTCCATCACCCCTATTTACTGACAATCTTAAACCAGGAGGCTTGATGCGAAATCGTGTCTAGTTCCGAGGAGTTTTTGGCCCTGAGAACTTCGTCTGAGGGAGGGAGCCTGCTGGGCTCTATTGCTTGTCGCCTGGCCCATTTTGTGTCTGTGGGGAAAAGTCAGAATAACAAAATAAGCTCTGGTCCCATCACTAATGATTTAGCAGCTTAGGAGCATTGCTCCTTCCCCTATAGACAACCAGGATCAGAATACTAGGTTTGTGGTTGACACTGGCACTCAGGCCTTGTCTCTGCCTCCTCTGTTATACTGGAAATGCCTGCAAAGTACTGGTATTTGTGAGTGCCACTGATACACAGGATCGTGTACAAACTGCTGCTGCCACTCAGTGGTGTACCAAAGGTGGGGGCGGCTCGCCCAGTGTGCAGCCCATAAGGGGTTGTTTTCATAGGGGAGGGGTCATGGTCTGGGAACCTCTTCCCCTTCCTCTTCCAGCAGCAGCAACCTTCACAACTTGCTGCCTTGCAAGGATCAGGCCTTTCTCTCTGCTGGGTCCTGCCTTTGTGGAAGCAGGAAATAGACAGGACCAGTAGAAAGGAAGGCCCGATGCTGACAAAAGAAGAAAATTGTGAAGGCTGACGCTGCCAACGATGAGAGAGACGTATCCATCCTGCTGTGGGGGGGGGGGGGGTAGTGAAGAAATGCAACACCCTATTGGGGGGAAAAGGAGAGAGGGAGGGAGGGGTAAGGAAGAAAGCCATCCAATTGGGGGAGAGGGAGAATGAAGACCAGGGAAGGGAATGAAGAGGAGAAAGAGATGCCAGACCATGGGAAGGGAAAGGAAGGAGAGGAGATGCCAAATTATGGAGAGAAAGGGATGGAGAAGGGGAGGGAAGTTGAGGAGAAAGATACCAGGACATAAGGAAAGGGAAAGAGACAGAGATGTCAGACCATGGGGTGGAGTGGGAAGGAAGGAAGGAAAGGAGAAGAGAGAGATGCCAGAACATGGGTTTGTGGGTAAAGACAGAGAGAAATAAAAATGGAGAGGGGACGAAGCTGAAATTAATTATGAATAAAGATGGAACATCTGGGACATGTGTAGTTTATTTCAAATTTACATCTGCTTCCTTTATTCTCCCCCCTCCCCCTTTTTAGAACACCGCAGTAGTAGCTGCCATGTGGCAAACGCTCCAATGCCCATTCAGTTGCTTTGGGCATTGGAGTGATTTCCGCATCAGCCCTATATTTTGCACAGTGTTAGTTGACATGTGCCACTCTTTCTGTTGTGTTGCATTGTATGCAGAGTCTGGCTTCTTGGCAGTTCAGTTTAACTTTTGCCTACATATTTCTATTTCTATTTTGTGATTACGTATTCCATACTGGGCGGAGGTGTATCTGTGTTTTATGTATATGAAAAGGACATGTTCTTCTGTAAGAATTGAATGTGGAGGATCGATCTGTATTAATCTGGCTTGTTTAGTTTTACAATGGATCTTTTGATGTTCTAGTGCTCACCACAGGGTTTAAGATGCTGCTTTTTCCTAGATGATTACTAAAAATAATTTTTGATATACAGAAGGGATGTTTAAAGACACATTGAGGCATCGTGCTACACATGTCCCAGATGTTCCATGTGTTGAACCCCAGCATCAGAACATATGACGTCAGTAGCCCAGTGGTGCAGCCCTTTGGGTTGGCAGGACATACGTACACTGACTTTCATGGACAGGAGGCCACAGGAGTGAGTGGAAAGACGGAGAGCACAGTGGCCACTTGGAGGAGGAGGAAGTGCTGGGATTGGGTTGGTGTGGGGAGATCTAGAACCTTGAAATAAAGCCACCGCAGCTGAGACCCTTCAAACAAATTCTGGTAAATCCATCTCTGGACAATGATGGCCACTTCCTGCAGCCGGGCTCTACATATGTCTTGGCTTCTTGACTTTGCCCCCTGGGTAGATATCTGTTTCTGGGGCACAATTAGGCCTCTATTTTAGGCGTTTATAAATAATAAATACAGGTATTTATTTTCCATCTAATTAGGAGTTTGGTGTTTCCTTAGTGCAGCTTCTCTTTGGGGTAACTTTATCAGTTGAATCAAATACATACAGAAGCAGCGAAAGAGAGGGATGGGATTTGGTTTGATTTTTCCTTTATTTTTAGCATCGCAGACATTTTATCGGGGTTCAATTAAAACCTAACATCAGAATCTCTAGGCTTGATGCATGAATGTAGTGCTCAGACTAAAATGATCAGGTTGGCCTGTATTTGGAGCGACAGTCAGTCAGTCATTACAAACTTTTTTTTTTTTTTTTTTAATGTACAGTTTTTCACTCTGTTCAGAAAAAAATATTCAACTGAAGATTTAAAACCTTCTGAAATTTCCCACATAATAATCATTTCAAGTTGTCTATCCACGGCCAGAGAGAGAACAGAAGCCTTCCACCGATCTCCCTTCTGACCTGCTACTGTACGGGATCCGTAGCCGACAACTAACCATTTGCCTGGCTACTGATTGACTTGTTCGTGCCATCAGTCTTGTTGAAAAATCGCACACCATATGGACGAGAATTTCATGGGGAGAGGGCACGGTGAGACAGAGGAGGCATCATAAGAAAGAACAAAAACCCCACAGAAATTATGGGATGGAGCCAAAGAGAGAAGAAGGCTGGAACGCAGCTGCCGTGTGTTTAATTTAGTAAAAGAGAATTAAGAAATACCATGTCATTAACACGAAAATTATAATCATCTACCAGTTGGTTTTTTTTGATTCCTGTGCTGAAGACACCCCAAGGGGAACATGTTTCATCTATTAACTGGTTTCGTGCCAGCTGTCAACCAGCTCCAAAGAGCACCTGGTTACAAGTCCAGCAATACAGCAAGTCCAGCGTGGGGTTACATCCCTTTCCTTGGGACTTAACTAAGTTTTAAACGTTTGCTACCTTCCTGGAATAACCAAAGTGGTTTACAAAAACAGCCTGGAGTGCGGAATCAGCATTTTGGGGTGACAGCTGAGATGCTTGCTCCAGAAGTAGTATTGGTTAGTGGGGGTTCTTGTGGGTCTCGGGCAAGTCCCTTCAACATACGCATCTAGAAAGATTTAAGGATGCTATTGCTTGGCAAATGAAAACAAAAAAAAAAAATCAACTTTCATTTGAAGCCTTTGGAAAGATGCAGACTGGAGTGGAGACAATTACAAGCAAGGTCTAAGGGCCGGATTCTCTAATATCACTGATAAAATCCAATGGGCCACTAATCTGACAATTCCAAAAAGGGGAGCCATTCTCAAAGAACTGTGCATGCAAATAAGGTTTGCCAGATTTACATGAGATCAGTCACTGGCGATAGCAATTGGCACATGCGCAGAATAGTCCACGGAAAGAGGCATGGGGCGCAGAATTACCAACAAATGCTATGGGGCTGATAATCGAAAGAGAAAAACGTCCAAAAACCGGCCTAAGTCGG
This sequence comes from Geotrypetes seraphini, assembly GCF_902459505.1. Classification (NCBI taxonomy): domain Eukaryota; kingdom Metazoa; phylum Chordata; class Amphibia; order Gymnophiona; family Dermophiidae; genus Geotrypetes; species Geotrypetes seraphini. Next base: position 187,868,336 of record NC_047091.1, on the reverse strand, counting down.
CGCTTGAATGATCATGACGTTCCTCCGGCCCTATTCCAGATGCCACAAGCATGTGCACTTTTTGCATCAGCAGCTGTGGGCACCCACTGACTTCTCTTGTACTGTACAGGAGAGGGCTTGGCAGTGAATTTGTGGGCTGGTGAGGCTTTGGCATCCCTACCAGCGCAGGTTTGGATGGGGCCTGAGCCCAAAGTGGAGACCCAGCTTTGCTCGTGCTTTTGCCCAGCTGTGATTTGACGTGGCTTGAGGACGGGCGAGTGTGGGGGGTGGAGTCTGAGTGCAGTCTGGGCGGAGTCACATCATGCACGTGGAGGTTCTAAAGCGCTCATTTCATACATGCCGGTGCAAATGTACGTGGCTGCTTTTGTGAGGCTCATTTCACAGAGAATGCTAAGACTGGAACCGAGGTCAGGGGTGGGCTCCATTCCAGCCATATTTTATGAAAGGCTCCGCCAAAGCCTTTTGTAAACTACGCATAAGGACTTAAAGGAGCGCACACGTGTTTCCAGCGTGCACAGCAGAAGCAGCTGTTTTACAAATATACACATGGGGAAAAAACTCGGCAGCTTCTGGGTGGCAGTGCCGGCACTCCCAGCTGCATAAGGTGATTTCACAACTTGTGCATGGGAGAGGTGCCTCTCCCTGGATGCTAGTCTATTTTACAAATCTGTACAAATCCAATTGAATAGCGAAGTTGCAATTATCATTTTGTTTCAGCTTGGAGGCAGGACTACACAATGGGGATTAACAGAGAGCGACTCCCTTAATCCCTTGTGCAATAGCCTCTGCCTCTCATATGTGCATTTCTATTGTAGAATGTAGAGCAGTGTAACAGAAACCCTTCATTTGATAACTAGGGACATTTATTTTCATACCAGCTTCTTATACCCACTGAACCAGAGTTACCTACAGCCTGGCTAACATGAATTCAAACAAAACCAACCACAAGCTTTGCATGAACTGAAGGAAAACTGAGCCCCTGTGGATTACATACCCAACATCAAAATCTCTCTGTCGGAGGCAGAAATTCTCCCTTAAATCGCAGGTGAGGAACCTTGGGGTACAGCTGGACTCAGCACTTACACTGATCCCCCAAATTCAAGCGACTTTCAGGAGCTGCCTCTGTCATCTGCAACAACTGCACTGCCTCTCAACCCAATTGTCTAAGAGCTAAACGTCAGCCCTGCATCCTGCCCAAAAATATGAATGTTTATTAGCATAAAAACAAAACATGAAAGTCTGTTTGTCTATATTGATTTTAACAGGTGAAGAGTCAACCCTCTGCTGAACTGGTAAGAGGCCAGGGCTTTGAGTTTTACAACTCAGCTCCTGTAAATCATTTTAAACTGAAAACAAAGGTCCCTGTGAATATAATACCAACCCCCTCCCCTGCCTTAATTAAACTCTGGAATTTGTTGCTGGAGAATGTGGTGAAACCAGTTAGCTTAGCAGGGTTTAAAAAAAAAAAAAAAAAAAGGTTTGGCTAATTTCCTAGAAAAGAAGTCCATTACTGAGATGGCTTGGGAAAATCTACTGCTTATTCCTAGGATGCATGAAGTGAGCATGCTTGTGGCATCTGGAGTTGGTATCTAGAGGCACCCTGCCGATTTCTAGGTTACTGCAATAGCACCAGGAGGGGGTGTGTGGTTCAGCACAGAATTTCTTTGGCTGATGGCAAAGGTACTAATTGTAATGCATAAGGGGGGGGGGAAGAAATATGTTACTGTCCCCCAGTCCACCTCTGCCCTCCCCCCCAGAAAAAGAGGGCTGGCTATACCTTTGGTGGGGAACCTATAGGTTAAGCTTCCCCAGTCCCAACTGCAACGTTCCTGGCCTTCAGACCTGGTGCAGAGGGAGAGGAGAAATGAAGAGAGAGATGGAGCAATCCTGCATGCCAGGGGCCGAGAAGATCTCAATCAGAACAAAATTAAATGGCCAAAGTGCAAAGGTAGAAAAACATTTTTGACTATTTTTAATTGAGGAGGAAGAAATGTGGCAGCAGTGTTCTGGTCACTGCAGACACAATGGGTTAATTGTAAGCAAATCGAACAGGGCTCATACCTGAAGAATCGTTTATAAAATCCTGTGCTCAGGGACATAGCGAAGTCCATGAGGAGCTGACAGGCTGAGGCAACCAGAGGGAGAGAGGCTGCTTCTTTGTGACAGGTGGAACGAGAGGCCATAATCTTCTCTGTGAAGGGAATTCTATAAACTGGACGCCCTAGAGCAGTGATCTCAAACAGGCGGCCCGGGGGCCACATGCGGCCCGCCAGGTACTATTTTGAGGCCCTCAGTATGTCTATCATAATCACAAAAGTAAACTAAAACAGTTTCTTGATCATATGTCTCTTTAGCTATAAATTACAATATTATTATTAAGACTTAGCCAAAAGGAAAGATTTATAAACTATAAAGAGTTTTACCTCATGCAAAATTGTCAATTCTTTAATAACACATGAACTATTTTTTCAGAGGCTCTTCAAGTACCTACAAATCCAAAATGTGGCCCTGCAAAGGGTTTGGGTTTGAGACCACTGCCCTAGAGATAGGCAATGGCATCACTTATGGGCATCATGTTTCTATGAGTTAATAAGTTGGTTCCTATATGTACTGGGTGATATTCCTGGAGGTAGTAGCTAAGTTCAGTAGGACCTAACTGCAAAGGGGGGGGGGGTGGAGTATACACTGGCAGAGCATGGGGGGGGAGCCATGAGCATATATCCCAGTTATGCATGTGGAGGTGCATTTTCGATAGTGGATTTAAGTCCAACTTTGGACGTATCCTGTCAGAAGTAGCGAGACATCCAAGTATCGGGGTGGGGGAAACATCCATTTTCAAAACCACTAGATGTCCAGATGTTGTGATGGTGGGGGGGGGGGGGAGGTTAAATGACGGACTTGGACGTCTTGGCCCCTAAGAATGTCTACCTTTTTTGGCCATTTTGTCCTTGTTCAAATCGTCCTAATCCAGACCATTTCAAAATGGGAGGAGCCAGCACAGTAATGGCTTCTCAACAGATCACTGCTGTGAACTTCACATAAAGGGGGTCGGATGTTTATCTCACCATAACCCCCTTATAATTTTTGGTGAGCCCCCCAAAACCTACAATACCTGCCTGTGTACCACCCCAATGGCCCTTATGGCTGCAGGTGGCACCTATATGGCAGTCTAGTAGGGTTTTGATGGACTCATACTTAATACCATAGAAGTTGTGGGTAGAGTGCCTTATGGGCCGGGGTCCTCTTCTCTACCCACCAGATAAGGCTAAACACTTGGTGTTCTACTAGGCTTCCCCATACCGGATGCTGCTGTTCTCATTTTTGTCTGGTGGAAGGGGGTCAGTGTGAGGTCAGTCTTTCCTTGGTCATCTAGTTAGTTTGGGCACCTTGTGGCACTTGGTCCTCCCAGGAGAGCTCAGAATGGGTTACAAGTCTACATGCATATTAAAGTGTATTTAAGCAAGGTGACGGCAGACATGGCACGGCAGGATATTGTCTGACAGAGATGGCAAAACATAGGGGTCCTTTTACTAAGGCACGTTAATCGATTTAGTTAGTAAAAGGACCCCATAGTTAACGAAGCAGGGCTAGCTCTGAATGTTCAGTTGTTACTGCAGGTTGTCCAAGTCTAACCCGCCCTCACGCATGCCCGTGACACGCCTCCACCACGCCCCTCTCGAGATTTGGATGCACAGCGGCTGGGACGTCCAAAAAGGTGGTATCGATTGTTGGCACTTGGACGTCCTGGCAATTAGGACGTCCAAGTGCCGATTTAGGATGCTTTTTGGACATTTATATTTTTTTGTTTACGAGTCCCATAGTTTATAGAATATTATAAATTGCGCAGGTCACTTGGCGCACTTAGGCACACCAACGTCTTGTGCCTGCCACTGACACGGTGTAAGATGTTGTGCCAACGCAGGGGCACCAGTGCTGACGTACGCTGGCTTTCTCGAATGGAATATTAATGACTAAGTTACTACTTTAGAATTGGCACTAACAACATGGCGTAGGGGAACCCAAACGGAGGCGCCAATGCATAGAATTGTTGCCTCTCCCTTTCTACCACTGTCTTGGTCTCTCTCGCTGCTCATCACTCTCATAGGCCTGTTATTCACACACTTGTTTTTTTTTTATTTTATTTTCCAGAAAGAATCATTTTGACAGCATCACTGACCTGGAATTGAATCCAATCAGGGCTAAAATTATAAACGCCTTTTTTGACAAGAGGTAAGGCACTCCTTCAGTTTGTTATCAGTTTGTTATCCTTCTTTGGCTAAAATAGAGTTTGTTTTTGCTAACGCTTCCAAGACTGAGATGGTTACTCCTAGGGTTAGCATATGGCTCTTGAAAAAGGAGGACGGATTGAGGCATCCGGGTTTCACTACCATTGGAGGGTTTAAAAAAAACTTGCCATTATTAAGATGGTCTTGCAAAAATTCACTGCATATCTCCCAGAGCAGCATCAAATCTGTTGGGTTTTTTCTCCTTAGGATCTTGCCAGGTACTTGGGACCAAGGTTTGCCACTGTTGGAAACAGGATACTGGACTTGATGGACCTTCGGTCTGTCCCAGTAAGGCAACTCTTAGGTTCTTAGGGGAGCCAATTATAGGACAGTCAAGCCATTGTGACATCACTGATGAGTTTGGCTCTTAGGCATTGGTGGAATGAGGCATTATGACATCATAATCTCAGCTCTGGAATGTTGCTAGTCTTTGGGTTTCTGCCATGTACTGGGGACCTGGGTTGGCCACTGTTGGAAACGGGATACTGAGCTTGATGGACCTTCGGTCTGTCCCAATATGGCAGTGCTTATAGTTTGTGGTGTATTAATTATATTCTGCCTCAACATCACATACATAATTCAAAACAATACAAAAATACACAATACAGGTACTTATATATAGTGTAACAGACTACGTCAATAAGAACTTCATCACATTAATTTTTCAAAAAGGAAGATAAGCTGATTATCAATCAAATATGCATCATTAAGAGGCATATTTCATCTTGCAAACAAGATGTCACTTCAGCAGTTTCTTAAATTAACCCAGATCTTTCTGCTGTCGAAGATACACTGGAAGCTTATTCCACTGCATTGACCCAATATGGGAGAAAACACTTTTTCTTTTTTCTTTTTTCTTTTTTTAATTCTTTATTCATTTTATATTTCACAACAAGTGTACAGTAAATATCAAACAATTAGAATACAATATCACTTGAAAATCTACCATATCATACAACAAAAAGATATATCCCCCACCCCCTCCCACTTCCATATACAACAAAAAATATACCACATGAATATAATATCTTATCATTCATATATATTATTAATAGAAATCCACCCCCCCCCAATCCACATGTAAGAATTTTTCTTAAAGTTTCATGCTGTCAAATTTTATAAGATGAAATAATTAGGTCAAAATGACCCACAGAACACAGTAACCTAGTCCAGGGGTAGTCAATTCCGGTCCTCGAGAGCCGGAGCCAGGTCAGGTTTCCAGGATATCCACAATAAATATGCGTGAGATAGATTTGCATCTCAAGGAGGCAGTGCATGCAAATCCATCTCATACATATTCATGGTGGAGATCCTGAAAACCTGACCTGGCTCCGGCTCTCGAGGACCGGAATTGCCTAGCCCTGACCTAGGTGGATCATACGGCAAAACACAGTCCTGCAAATATGCATGCGGTGATTGATTCAAACTCAAAAACATCGTCAATAACAGTTTCTACCTTACTCGATATTAATACATTGAGATAAAATGTGCAGTTACTTGTTCAAATCTATGAATCCCACACAATAAACGGATGATTGAGTTCTGGGCCATCTGCAGAGCTCGGATGATGAAGTACTCAAAAATGTGATGATGCAATAATCCAAGCCCTCAAGGACAATAGATTGAACAACCTGGTTAAATTTGAACCTTTATAAATACAATTGTAGCTTACTAGGCATTTGCAATTGAAAATAAACCTTTCTGCACATGAGACCAAAAAGACAACTGAGGATCCAAAATCACCCCAAGATATTGTACGTCAGTGAAAAAATACAACGATGTATAGGTAAAATTCTGGAATCTCTCGTGGCACACTCGGAATCTCTTCGGGGCACACAGTTTGAGAGACATAGCTTTACACTAAGGAAGTAGAAATAAATTACACACCTGCACTCTTCACAAACCTGTAACTGTCCCAGAACCATGAAATCATTCTGTTCGCTTCAACACTGTATGCCGTCTTGAACTGAAAAGGTATGATGGCATGTAAATAAAGCTATTATTATTAATGCTGAACATGCAGAACCTTGTGGGATACCTGCATTCATTTCTCTACATGTAGAAAGGCTTCTCCCCCCCTTACTTCCTGCATCCTATCCTTCAAAACCAATTCAAACCACTGCAACTCTATTCCTTGAAGCCCACATTCAGGGTTTAATGTATCAAATGCTGCAGCGATGTCAAGAAAAACCATCAAATATTTACAGCCTTAAGCAAATCCAATAAGGAGTTCATCCAAAGGGATCATAAATAATATCTCCGTACTATGAGCCTTTTGAGAAGCATATTGATGTGTATCGATGCACCAGGAAGCGGCAGGCCCGCCATTCGAGTGAAGGCAGGCCAGCCGGCTAGAGGCACGAAGGATGCCTCCAGCCAGCCATCAATATAAGGTAGGGGGGATGCGGGTGGGTTGGGGGTCCTGGGAGGTAAGGGGGAGTCTGGGGGGGGGGCCGGGGTGTGGAGGAGAGGGGCTACTTTACAGGGAGAGACTGGGTGTGCATCCCAACTGCTGGTAGTTTTCGGGGTGGGGGGGACAGGTTGAGGCTAAACTTATCGTGGCAGGGAGATCTCTTGCCGCGATAAACTCAGTGGCAACCTGATTCTCCAACTGGCGCCTGTGACATAGACGCTGGTTAGAGAATCATGGCGTTAGGCAGGACATGAGGACAGACGTGATTCTATATAGGATGCCCGTGTGCGATTCTCAAAAGCTGCGCAGGCGGTTTCTGAGACTGGGCGTCCTATACAGAATCCGGCCCCAAAGTGACCAGTCAGGGCACATGATTGACAGATTCTAGAAAGATATTAAAAATAATACAGGGGTAAAACGTGAAATGTATACACCCCAAAAATATTTGGAAAACACATCTTAATTGTCCAACCCATGCAGCAAGGTTGAATTTAAAGAAATGGCCTCAAAGTCCAAAGGACTAATAAATGTCTCCAAGGGCAGAAGCTCCTATAAGGGGAACTATGTCTAATCGTAGGCCACAAGGAAAAAACTCCCCCCAAAACAGGAGAAAAACCTTAGGTTTAATCCGGACTACAGAAAAGCTGAAAATAGCGGCTTGTGAGACTATGCAGAGCCAAAAATATTAGCAAAAGGTCCTATGAAAGTCAATAGCTCCTGGAGGTTGGAGGTCGTTGGAGGTCGTGGAGGTTGACCGCGATAGATCTCTACGGCAAGTGGATGGGACCTTTTGCTAATAGTTTTAATAGGAGTAATAATAAGGATTGTAGCCACCCGGGGGTGACATGTGAACTTCACGCATTGATGTAACTGCTCGCTCATAACCCGTTCGTACAGGTGTTGCGTATGAATGTTACATATTGACCTGTATTGAGAGGGTGTATGATGTGTGAATGAGATATGATTTTGAATGTTAAATTATTGATAATAAAATGTAGTTTATGAGTATAAAGCGTTTTTATATGAAATGAATGAAAAATGATGTTTAATAAATTGCTTTTTAGTGCTCATATCTATAGCTCTTTCATTTTTGGTGTTATTTAAATGAGCTCTGAAATGTTGCTACTCTTTGGGTTTCTGCCAGGTACTTGGGGCCTGGGTTGGCCACTGTTGGAAACAGGAGACTGGGCTTGATGGATGTTTGGTCTGTCCCAATATGACAATTCTTATATTCTTCTGTGAACCAAGTAGAGGGACAATCGAGCCATTGTGACATCACTGATGATGTTGGCTCTTAGGTATTCGTGAAATGAGGCATTATGACATCACAATCTCAGCTCTAGAATGTTGCTACTTAGGATTTTAAAGTGTTTGAGGCTTGTGCAGATGAGGACGGAGCTTAGGCATTGGTGGAATGAGGCATTATGACATCACAATCTCAGCTCTAGAATGTTGCTACTTAGGATTTTAAAGGGTTTGAGGCTTGTGCAGATGAGGACGGAGCTTAGGCATTGATGGAATGAGGCATTATGACATCACAATCTCAGCTCTAGAATGTTGCTACTTAGGATTTAAAAGTGTTTGAGGTTTGTGCAGATGAGGACGGAGCTTAGGCATTGGTGGAATGAGGCATTATGACATCACAATCTCAGCTCTAGAATGTTGCTACTTAGGATTTAAAAGTGTTTGAGGTTTGTGCAGATGAGGACGGAGCTTAGGCATTGGTGGAATGAGGCATTATGACATCACAATCTCAGCTCTAGAATGTTGCTACTTAGGATTTAAAAGTGTTTGAGGCTTGTGCAGATGAGGACGGAGCTTAGGCATTGGTGGAATGAGGCATTATGACATCACAGTTTCAGCTCTAGAATGTTGCTACTTAGGATTTAAAAGTGTTTGAGGCTTGTGCAGATGAGGACGGAGCTTAGGCATTGGTGGAATGAGGCATTATGACATCACAGTCTCAGCTCTAGAATGTTGCTACTTAGGATTTGAAAGTGTTTGAGGTATGTCCGGATGAGGGCAGAGCTTAGGCATTATGACATCACAATCTGAGCTCTAGAATGTTGCTACTTAGGATTTGAAAGTGTTTGAGGTTTGTCCGGATGAGGGCGGAGCTTAGGCATTATGACATCACAATCTGAACTCTAGAATGTTGCTGCTATTTGAGTTTCTGCCAGGTGGTTGGGACCTGGATTGGCTACTGTGGAAACAGGACTCTGGGCTTGATGGACCTTCGGTCTGTCCCAATATAGCAATTCTTATGTTCTTCCTATTACTATCTAGCAACATTTCACTTTCTAATTTCAACCTTAAGATGTTTTCCCACAGCGTCTATACTTATGACATGTGATATAAAATGTGCATATTTCACCCTGTTTATTTATTTAGTTTCCAGTCTGTCTGTTATCACACATAACAACATTGGCGACAAACACGAAACTTGCTCTGTTTGCATTATTCTAATCTCTAAACATTTTTCAAATCAGCTGCCAAATGTCTGAACAAATAAGCTTTTCAGTTGCTTTTTAAGACCGCTAAAATCTGAGATCAATCACAATTTTTTCAGCTCCCCGTGTCACCCCGCAGCAAAGCTTCAGTCGCTTTGACAGGGAAAGTAATGTTTCATTAGATCACAAAGTGCCTGGAGGATGATATCATTCCAAAGGTGCCAAGCAAAGTTTTCTACGCTAGCATCAAGAACTGAAATCAACTCAGTCTATCCCGCCATTAACCTTGCTGACACATTCTGCACAATTTTTAATGCTTAAATACCAGACTCCTGAATGTGTTTCTCTGGGAGTTAACTCCTACCTAGATGTCTGGGAAAACCTGGACATGCCCTCTTTTTAAAGGATTGTCCAGGCTCCCGGATAGACTTTCCAAACCCAGCATTTGCTCGAGTTTTGGAAAGCCCTGACAAGCTCTGGATGCATCTGGAGGGCCTCTGAGCATGCATGGATGATGTCACTCACATCCGCACATGCTTCAGGCCCTCCAGAAGCGGCTGGAGCTCGTCTGGAAGAAGAGAGGAGGCTCTGTGGGGGCGGAGCTTGGAGCAGAATGGGTTGGGGCTGGAGGCGGAATGGGGCGGGGTCATATAAAATATGGTAACCCTACTCATATCCAAATACCATTAATTCAAAACTATGTAAACAAAATCTTAAAAATTAAAACAACTTGATTTAGAAAGGAGCCAGCTGTTGCTCCTGTTTTAATGGGGTTATATTGATTTAAAGTTTTCAATAAAGTGCCAGCAAATAAGACAGAAACTAACAGCAGAGTTCTCATAAATGTGCACAAATTATACCTTTTACCCCAATCTCCCTCCCCCACAACCCCACACACCATCTGCATGTCAAGAGCAACGAAGAGAGAGAAGAGGAAAATCATAAGTTCAAAAGTCTACTGCAGGCATGAGGAGTAAGGTCCATCCAAAAGTGTTCCCAAATACAGCAAAAGCGACGTCCAGAATTGGAATCCAGGTCACCAATTTGCCTGCGCTCCAGAGAGGCATGTACAATCATCAGCGATCTCCATTGGGCATAAGACAGTGGTTCATTGGACAACCAGTTAGTCAAAATAGCTTTCTTACCAAGGAGCATCACCCTGGCAATAAAAGTGGACAGTCCTGTAGGTTTCGGTGATGCAATGATATAAGAACATAAGAATATAAGAAGCGCCATCTCCGGAACAGACCCTAGGTCCATCAAGTCCGGCGATCCGCACACGCGGAGGCCCCGCCAGGTGTACCCTGGCATAGTTTTGGTCCCCATATCGCTCCAAGCTTCTCATAAAGAGAAGTGCATCTAGCCTACCCCTACCCATGTCACTTCATGCCACTCATAAGGAGATGTACATCTAACTTACCCTTAAATCCTAGAATGGTGGATTCCGCAATTACCTCTTCTGGGAGAGCATTCCAGGTGTCCACCACTCGTTACGTGAAGCAGAACTTCCTGATATTTGTCTTGAACTTGTCCCCCCTTAGCTTCAGCCCATGTCCTCTTGTCCGTGCCACATTGGACATTGTAAATAACGTTTTTTTTCCTGCTCTATTTTGTCGATTCCTTTCAGTATTTTGAATGTCTCGATCATATCCCCTCGTAGTCTCCTTTTCTCAAGGGAGAACAACCTCAGTCTCTTAAGTCTTTCCTCGTAATCCAGGTTCTCCATACCTTTCACCAGCTTTGTTGCTCGTCTCTGCACCCTCTCAAGCATTTTTATATCCTTCTTTAGGTATGGAGACCAATGCTGGACGCAGTATTCCAAGTGTGGTCTGACCATCGCTCTATAAAGCGGCATTATGACTTTCTCCGATCTACTCGTGATTCCCTTCTTTATCATGCCAAAAAGTGCTCGTAGGGCTGGTGTCCATCGCCGGCCCCACAGTGATGTAGTGTAGTGTCCCAAGCATTGCCAAAACTGGGAAATACACGGGCAAGACCAGAACATATGTCCCAAAGAGGCATTGGCACAAGTACATTTAGGACAAGTATGAATTGAATGATAGCCATCCTATAAGCTCGCATGGGAGATATAAAAAGACGTAGAACGAACTTTGGATGAAGTTTCCAATGTATAACATTAGCAGATACCCGTCTGATGTTTTTTCGCACTTGCAGTGCAGTCAGGGAACACTGCAAGTCCTCTGTCCATGAAGCTGCCACAACGTCCAAGTTAGGGCCTGGTTGAGCGTCTCATAAGCCCACATGATGAAATCAAAGTGGTATCAATTGTTGAGCGGAGAGACTAAAAAGTTCTGATAAGGCCTTTCGGCACTCTTACACCAAATGGCAGGCTGGCAAGGAGTAAACATAATCTCGAACTTGGTAGTAGGCGAAAATGTCCATCGCTGGCAAATCAAACGTGGTTTGTAAGGAGGCAAAAGAAGCCAGATGAGCCGCTTCATTGAACAGCTGGAATAAGAACTGTAGTCCCTGAGAAGACCAGCGCCTGAGGTCTTAATATGTGTATTAAAAACTTTATATACCACATAATAGCCAAAAACAGGATCCAAGTGGTTTAAAATATATATTTCAAAACAATTAAGAATAGGAAAAAGAAAGAATTATGTGTTTTTTAGTTATAGAAATCTATGACAATCAAAATATCAATAATAAAAATTAACTAATTAATACAAACTGAAAACTTCTTTAAAAAAAAAATCAATAACTACATAAATACAGATTGCAGTCCCCAACTTTTCACTGACCCCTGCTTCAGGGAATTAAATTAAACCAGTGGTTTCCAACAGTCCTCTATTGTGGACCTCAGTTGGGAAAAATGGTCAAAACCCTCCCCCCCCTCCCCCCTCGGTCTGTGTCCTCACTGTCCCGGCCTTCTGAATGTGCCTTTAGAGCTGCTGCACTGCCCAGAGCCTCTCTCTGTAGCATCCCAGGAAGTTCTCTCTGAGGAAGTGGAAAATGGAACAGCAACTGGCTCCATTTTAAATTAAGTTGTTTCGATATTTAGATTTTGATATCTAGTTTTCAATTTATGGGCTGCAGTGGAAATAAGGTGCGGGAAGGATTTCTATGCCAATAATTATATTTGAGCCGCGGAGTTTATGGGGTTCATAATTGAAGCTTAAACACATCTAAAAACCCAGCCAAGTTGGCACTTGGACAACCTAAAAGACAGGTCGTCCAAGTTCTGATAATCAAACCAGGGACTTTTTAGGCCTCTGTATGCCACTATGTGCCCAGAGCTAAAAGGGGTGTATCTGGAGGAGTGGTTAGGGCGGTATTTGGGAGGGATGTGGTCTGACGTAGACTTAGTCGTCCTGCAGGGATAATCGAAGGTTTCACAAGACTTTCTGGACGAAACCTATACATTGTGAGTTAAATGATGTAAAACCAGGTATAAGTACCAAAAATGGATCCAAAATGACCAGATAACCACTGCAGAGACAACATAAAGGCCCCCCCCCCATACACACACTCCCCCCGTGTTCACTGACCCCCTCACACCCCCACAAAGATCAGAATAAAAATGTACATACCTGTCTCCGGAACATCAGCACCTGCTATAGGAAAGCCTAGTAGAGCTGCCCACAGGTGTCTTAAGTAGGACCCAGACCCATAACCACTACATTTATGGTGGAACATGTGCGCCCACCAAAATACCCCCAAACCCTACTATACTGCCATATAGATGCCACCTGCAGCCATAAGGGCTATTGGAGTTGCAGACAGGTGGGTATAGTGGGTTTGGGGGTGGGGGGGGGGGGAGTTCTGGTGAGATGTTTATTTGGCACCCTTTTTGTGAAGTTCGCAGCAGTGCCCCACTGTCTGGGTGGCCAGTCCATCACAATGCTGGCCCCTCCCATGTCCAAATGGTCTTGTTCTGGGCGTTTGGGACTTTGACGAACAGACGTACTGGTGGTCGGGACGATCAATGGCCTGAACGTCCAGATACACGTATTTTTGAAAATGGACATTTTTCCACTGCCCGACTTTGGGTGTCTAGTGCCATACGTCCGAATCGGATGTAGACGTTTCTTTTGATTACACTGCACAACAAAGTTTTTGCTTCCTGAACACTGCTGGGTGTTTCTTATAGAATTTTGGGTGCTGATCATGAATATTACATCAAAAATTACCCATCACGTACCATTTCAGAGAAATCTTCAATTTTGTCGTGATTTTTTCTTATATTTGGATGCAAACAATTTTTTCTCCCATAAGTGTCTTATCAACAACGGTTTGTGCCGCCTGGGTATGTCCATGCATAAAATCTAGCCAGGTTGGAAGCTGTTTTATGGAAGATGACATCCTGGGCATGTCTGGGCAGGTCTGAACGAGCTTGCGCTGTCTCACCATGCTATAATGGTGGCTTCCATACACCGATCCTGCTCATTTGGTTAATATAGATAGTCCGTGTGTGTATATAGTATCAGTATAGTAAAGTATAGTAGTATAGTAGCTGTAGCAATATAACAGTAAGTAAGCTTGATGCTATAGACGTTTTGGTGTCGGGCAATATGTCTCGTCGGTGTCGTAACAGCCGCGACACATTCTGCTATATCTGTGGGGAATATACACTTACGCCTCAGAGACGTTCGATGACTGCCCTTGTAAAGAAAGCCTATCATCTGTATTTTGGCTGCAAAATAGGTGATCAAGACAAGCAATGGGCGCCTCACATTTGCTGTGCGACATGTGCTGTTAGTCTGAGAGCCTGGCTCAGAGGTACTCGAAAGACGATGCCATTTGCTGTTCCGATGATATGGCGAGAACAGAAAGACCATGTGACGGACTGTTATTTCTGTTTGACTAATGTGTCTGGTTTCTCTGCCAAAAACAAGAAGTCAATTGAATATCCTAATCTGCCTTCAGCAATGAGACCCATGCCACATGATGACAGTCTTCCAGTTCCGAAACCACCAGAGGATTGGACCTTAGACGAACCAGATGAAGAAACTGCAGTGCAGGGTTCTAACAGTGACATTGACCCGGATTTTGAACCATCCTCATCAGGCGATCCACATCTGATAACACAGTCCGAATTGAACGATTTGGTCAGAGATTTGGGTCTGTCAAAAGCAAAAGCTGAGCTGCTAGGTTCGAGACTGCAGGAATGGTGTTTGCTATCACCAGGTACGAAAATTTCTGTGTTTCGAGACCGGCATCATGATATAACCAAATTTTTTGCACAAGTCGACAGTCTCTGTTTCTGTTGTGACATTGAAGGATTGTTCTCGGTCTTTGGTTGTGATCACAACCCGGAAGAGTGGCGTCTTTTCATTGATTCGTCAATGTTAAGCCTGAAAGCTGTTCTGTTGCACAATGGCAACGTTTATCCTTCAGTACCTGTTGGCTATGCAGCACATATGAAAGAAACATATGAGAATATGGAAATGTTACTAAAGTATGTCCAGTATACCAGGTATAACTGGAATATCTGTGGAGACCTCAAAGTCGTTGCTCTGTTACTAGGACTGCAGCTTGGCTATACAAAGTACTGCTGTTTCATCTGCGAATGGGACAGCCGAGACAGAGAGTCGCACTATTCTAGAAAGAACTGGCCACTCCGTAAAAAGTTAGTTCCAGGACAGAAAAATGTAGCACATGAATCGCTTGTTGACCCGACAAAGATATTTTTGCCTCCTCTTCACATTAAACTGGGACTCATGAAGAATTTTGTGAAAGCAATGAACAAGGAAGGGGAAGGTTTTTGTTATTTAAGACAGATGTTCCCAAGAATAACTGATGCCAAGATCAAAGAGGGTATTTTTGTTGGCCCCCAGATCAGACATGTTATGAGTGACAAGCGATTTGAAGATCTGTTAGTTGGGCCGGAAAAAATTGGCTGGAAAGCCTTGAAAGACGTTGTTGACAATTTTCTGGGCAATTACAGAGCCCCAAACTACATTCAGCTGGTAGACAAACTTCTCAAAGCATACAAGAGAATGAAGTGCAATATGTCACTCAAGATTCATTTCCTCCATTCACACTTGGACTTCTTCCCCGCAAATCTCGGTGCTGTGAGTGACGAGCACGGTGAAAGGTTTCATCAAGACATAGCTACGATGGAGAAACGATACCAGGGCAATTGGAATCCGTCAATGCTTGCCGACTATTGTTGGATGCTACAACGTGATGCACCAGACACTGAATATAAAAGAAACTCGGGAGCAAAACACTTTTAATTCTGTTTCATTTAGTCGCTTGTGCGAAACGTAAACTTGACTATATATTTTATTGCCAGTAAACATAAAAATGTCTATTTCTCATAGTTCTTACGTGATGCAGTAAAACCAAAACCATATTTGAGCATACCAAGTTGGTACCTGTCATAATCACCAAAAACTTTTCAGGAATCAAGACTTAACCAAAAAATTGTTGTGCAGTGTTATGCCCCTCCACATATTTATTGAATTTTCTAGCCCATCCTCCCAAAACAGCCCACAATGGGTTTTCAAGTTTACATATACAATACAAGTTAGTGATGAAATAGTTGGAGAAGGACTTCAGTTAAGGATATTATGAGTTAGTGATAAGGTAGCTGGAGTAAGGACTTTAACCCCCCCTTTTACAAAACTGTATCACGGTTTTTAGCGCTGGCTGTGGTGGTAGCAGCTCGGACGTTCAGATGTTCACCTGGAGTCCTGCAGTTTAAAATGTGCTTGGAGTCTATCAAGGATTTCTTTCTTGTTGGGTAACTTTCTTGGGCCATTTGGCCTTTATCTGCCGTCATGTTTCTGTGTCATCTTCTGTGTGTTTTATGTTGTATCTTATGACTTAGCTGTATGTTTTATTCTACCCCACTCCAGCAACTGAGAAGCAAAGCCAGTGATGGGCAGCCTTCTACGGTCTGTGCCCTGGTTGTGGCTGGTCAGATAGGCTTGTGCCGAGCAGATTTCTGTGCTCTGTGCCTTGACTGTAGCTGGAGAACCAGGCTAGAGCTGGGCAGACTTCTAGGGTCTGTGCCCTGAAAATGGCAAGGCTAAATCCAGATCAAGTCTGCATTACCTTAATCGGTAGACTGCATGGACTGTACAGGTCTCTATTATGCTACTGTAAAGTTTGGATGAGTTAGGAAAAAGTTAGGAGCTGAGGTTTAGAGACAATTGGGAGATGTTTAGTATCTCAAGGCCCCACAAATAAACAGATAGAGGAACCAGTTCAAAAAATACTTTCCACTTTCAACGGTGCTCAGAATCCAAGATGGAATGTAAGAACTCAGAGTGGGGGATTAACCCCTACCAGAACTCTTGTGGTATCTATCATTGCACCATGACTGCTGTGAAAAGTTGTTTTGAAACATTGAATAAAATAAGTGATACTTTGTAACTTGCACACTTTCAAATTGCTTATAATGTATGAATGGTTCAAAGGTTAAGTAACTTAGCTGAAGATTGCTGCTAGCGTTAGTTTGGCTGGGTCCTGACGCGTTTCGCCTTACTGGCTTCCTCAGAGAACCCGCATACAATCTTGCATATTGTTATTTATCCTAAGAAAGACAGAAAAGTATGGTACATGTAAAAATGGGTATAAAAAACTCAAATTCATACCAAACTCTCGGCGCAGGAGGCAATGTACCTGGTTTGAAATCAGTCAAATTTTCTTTTCCTGTCACATGAGCGCTCAGCTGAGCACCCGATATTTATGCTTGAGAAGAGATGTCAATCAACTAGTGGAGAAACGCCCACCACTCCACTTCTTTATTCAGTCCCAAAGGAGTCACTGTCTGCCAGTGAAAGATCCAGCTCTGTTCATGCTTCCAAAGCCAAGTTTGAGCCAAATTTGACTGATTTCAAACCAGGTACATTGCCTCCTGCGCCGAGAGTTTGGTATGAATTTGAGTTTTTTATACCCATTTTTACATGTACCATACTTTTCTGTCTTTCTTAGGATAAATAACAATATGCAAGATTGTATGCGGGTTCTCTGAGGAAGCCAGTAAGGCGAAACGCGTCAGGACCCAGCCAAACTAACGCTAGCAGCAATCTTCAGCTAAGTTACTTAACCTTTGAACCATTCATACATTATAAGCAATTTGAAAGTGTGCAAGTTACAAAGTATCACTTATTTTATTCAATGTTTCAAAACAACTTTTCACAGCAGTCATGGTGCAATGATAGATACCACAAGAGTTCTGGTAGGGGTTAATCCCCCACTCTGAGTTCTTACATTCCATCTTGGATTCTGAGCACCGTTGAAAGTGGAAAGTATTTTTTGAACTGGTTCCTCTATCTGTTTATTTGTGATTCCGTTTTTTTGGAACTAGGCTTTTTTGACCTAACCCAGTCGTTTATATTAGTATCTCAAGGCTGCAGTTCCTTTGTGGTCCAGGGAAGTCATTTCATCTCTGTGCCACTTTTGCAAGTGGAGGAGCTGGTATTTGTTTCTGAGAGGTTTGAAAGTGGCATTGTTCTATGTTTTTGGCATCTGAACAGATGTTTTTTTTTAATATTTAACTTTCCTTAAGCAGCAAAGGGCCTGGATTAGGTACAATTTAGACATTAATAAGCAAAGCAGATGGAAGTCTGGAGGAAATATGGTTTAAAGAATAAAGCAAAATATATTAACTATATAACATGATAGTAAAATATACATACACGAATCAGATCAACTGAGGTAGAGGGGGGGTTACTAAGGTATCCTTCATCCCCACTTTCCCAAAGTTTTCTGGGTCATCCTGAACTATTGGTTCTGTTGTACAAAGTTGAGAAAGACAGGCAGAAATCTGTCTTAATAAATAATAGAGAATGACACGGGGACTCATTTTAAGAACCTAAGAATAGCCTTACTGGGTCCATCAAGCCCAGTAGCCCGTTCTCACGGTGGCCAATCCAAGTCACTTGTACCTGGCCAAAACCCAAGGAGTAGCAACATTCCAGAATCCCAAAGAGTAACAAAAGATTCCGGAACCCCAAACAACAACAAGATTCTAGAATCCCAAAGAGTAGCAACATTCCAGTATCTCAAGGAGTAATCAAGGTTCCGGAAGTCCAAAGAGAGCAACATTCCAGAGCTGAGATTGTGATGTCATAATACCTCATTCCACACTGCCTCAGAGCTAACCTCAGCAGTCATGTTGATTGTCCTCTACTTGGCTCACATAAGAATAGCTTTAATGGGTAAGACCAATTGTCCAGCAAGCCCAGTAGCCCGTTCTCACGGTGGCCAATCCAGGTCACTTGTACCTGGCCAAAACCCAAGGAGTAGCAACATTCCATGCTACCGATCCAGGGCAAGCAGTGGCTTCCCCCCTGTGTGTCTCAAAAACAGACTAAGGACTTTCCCTCCAGGAAACTGTCCAAACCTTTCTTAAAACCAGCTACGATATCTTCTCTTACCACAACTTCTGGCAATGAGTTCCGGAGCTTAACTATTCCCTGGGTGAAAAAAATTTCCTCCTATTGGTTTTAAAAGTATTTCCCTGTAATTTCATCGAGTGTCCCCTAGTCTTTGTCATTTTGGACAGAGTGAAAAATCGATCCACTTGTACCCGTTCTGCTCCACTCAGGATTTTGTAGACATAAGAATTGCTGCTGCTGGGTCAGACCAGTGGTCAATTGCGCCCAACAGTCCGCTCACTTGGCGGCCCCCAGGTCAAAGACAAGTGCCCTAACCAAGACCAGCTTCACCTGCGTACATTCTGGTTCAATCCTATCTCCCCTCAGCCGTCTCTTTTCCAAGCTGAAGAGCCCTAACTGTTTTAGTCTTTCCTCATACGAGAGGAGTTCCATCCCCTTTACCATCCTGGTCGCTCTTCTTTGAATCTTTTCTAGCTCCGCTATATCTTTCTTGAGATAAGGAGACCAGAATTGAACGCAATACTCCAGATGAGGTCGCACCATGGAGTGATACAGGGACATTATAACATTAGTCTTGTTAACCATCCCTTTTTTAATAATTCCTAGCATCCTGTTTGTTTTTTTGACAGAAGGTTTCATCGTATTGTCTTCAATGACACCCAAGGTACCTTTTAGGATAAGGACCTCCGTTAGTAGTGCAGAGACTTGAGCCAGAGACTGAAGAGATTTAAAAAGGCTTTTATTAAACAAGCATATGCTGGACTTCTGAGCAGAACTGGCTGCATAAACAGAAGACCCTGAGAATTTCAAACACAAAGATTATATAGGATCCTAACCAGTCCGAACCAGTTTGACCAGTTCTGACCAAAAGGTAGGAGCAAAGAGAAAAACAAAACCATAAATCCATCCTATAATCTACACATCTTAGGCTAACTAGCATCTACATTCCTCTGCCTCCTGGCTGTACCAGGCACTAAGACAGATACATAGTACAGGCCTGCATGCATACGTGATTTCTCAGAGCAGTAAAATGGAGTCACAGGTTGCTGTTTTTAGTTTTACTACCCACTGATCTAAGATGGAGTTTTTCATATACACCGTGACCCAGCTATGTCAGCTAGCTAGGGATCCTTCATTCCCAACTTTTCTTCTGTAGGCTAGCTGACTAGCTGGGTTACGGGAGGTCAGGGCCATCTGTATCAGAGGTGGGGACTGGGTGATAGGAGGAAAGGGCCAGGACTAGAGCGGTGGTACTTTTGTCAATCGTAGTCCTAATAGTACGGTTAAGGGTTTTCAATAAACATGGTAACAGGCAAGGAAGAACACAAAGTATGACAGAGAATACCAGGAAAATTATGGTGAGGGCTTTAAAGAGTCCCGGTTTGGAGGCCCAATCAGTCAGTGAGTTGAGTCCAAACATATCAGCAGAAAAACCCTTCCAAGTCTGGACAGGAACGTGAGCTAATCTGGTAATCTTGTCTATGACCTCTTCAACCACAAATCCTTCATCATCCAGTTGTAGACAGCAGTTGGAAAGATTGAATTTGCCACATACCCCTCCTTCAGCGGCCAATAGATAGTCTAAGGCCAGTCGGTTCTGATAGATGGCGGTACGCATCATAGTGTTCGCTTTGGCCAAGGCTCCCAGGGCCCTAGCTGTTTCATTGGTGATAACTTCTAAAACCGCCTGCAGTCGTATGAGGCGGTTAAGCATGTAGATTGGGGTCCGGTACCCAAACATACCATCATCAGCCCAAGTAGCAGGACCGTAGACAGCAATGATGCGCTCCGGGGGCCAAGTGTCATCCCATTTACCGATTTCCAAACTTCTTTCAGGACGGGCCCGTTGATCGAATACTGGGACAGCCAGATGTTCTCCTTCGGATAACGGGAGGAGGAAGAAGGCTGGTTTGATAGTGCCCGGAACACAAGTGCCAGTCCAATTTGAGGGTAGAGTGGGGTATGCCATTTTCCCACAGATCCAGTAGTATCCTTCCGGTGCAGCCCAAGGGGCAGAAGCAGGCAGGTTGAGGTAGACATTTAATGTGGTAGCATTGCCAGTAGTATTCCATCGTCTGGGTATTTTTAACTTAGGATCTCCGGTCCAATAAGTCCATCCGGGCTGAGAGGTACTGTTTTTAGTCCATAAGGATTGGCACTGCAGGTGTCCAACACGAGTGGTAAAGGATGGTCCGAGACGCTGTATGCAGTGTTTTGCCAGAATGGAGTTTTTCAGGGGCCAGCTGGGTGCCCCTGCAGACATAACAGTTTGTCAGATTTAAGGTGGCTCCTATGGTTTCAGCGAACTGTATGAAAAGGTTGCGGGTGGTGGCAGAGGGCACAAAGTCTTGTTGGTCAAGTTTCATATGTTCATAAAAGTCGGGAAACACAATGCTGTGTTGTTCAGGGATCCGGTGTCTCTCAACGAGTTTGATGTGTAAGACAGTACCAGGGTCTGTGCCCTTACCATATATCTGTAGGCCCACAAGATAGCGAGCTTTCCGGAGGCTATCATCGAGGTTCCATTTAAACGGCTGTAGGATAGTGAAGTTAAGTGGGTTACAGTTCTGGAGGCCACAGTCAGAGGTAGTCACCCATTTTGGATAATATGGCTCGGGTGGTAGGCAGTCGGGTCATACCCCAAGTAGCCCAGGATACACATCTCCAGTAGTTACAGTAGTAGTGTTCGGAAGAACCTTCACAGTGGGACGGCTTCTGTCCCGCCAGGCACATGTATTTATCATTGTGCATATATTCCCTCCTC
This sequence comes from Geotrypetes seraphini, assembly GCF_902459505.1. NCBI lineage: Eukaryota > Metazoa > Chordata > Amphibia > Gymnophiona > Dermophiidae > Geotrypetes > Geotrypetes seraphini. The sequence goes on along the minus strand of NC_047091.1, from coordinate 187,847,106 downwards.
CATGCTAGGGCACCACAACGTCCAAGGAAGGTGGGGTTTTGGTCCATGGCATGGCAAGCATCAAAGAGGACTGAGGCCGGGACATAGGGATTAGTGACCAGGGTTTGTTGAATCAGGGGGCCCTGATCCCAGACTGACCTGACCTCTATCCAAGTATCCCTATTAGTTGCTTTGGGGTCGAAACAGATCTGTGAGTCTCCATTATTACATATAGAATATTCAACCTTGTTATATATACATACAGGGGTCACTAGTTGACCCTTACACTCATAATTAGTTTGAAATCTAATAACATTTTCCGTTTTGCCCCCATTGTCCACTAGTGCCACACAAGGGGCACACCCAGGCGTGGGAGGGGTAGGGGACATGGACAATGTTGGCAAGACGCAAATCACAAGCAGTATATACACAACAGAGTTCATATTAAATATCTTGACAGATCTCTGGATCAGACGTGCGTGATTACTCTTCCAGAGTGTGGGGCAGCCGCGTGATTTTCAGTTGAAGGTCAGTAGGCCCTTTTTCACAAATATACTCAGCAGCAGGCTTCACACGGCTGTAGTGAATCCAAGACTCGTGGCGGGACAATTTGACAGCTGTGGGAGAAGCAAGTAAGACAGTGAAAGGCCCTGTCCAAAGGGGTTTCAGCGGTTCAAATGGGGACAACTGATTGCGTTTACCTGGGGTACAGCGGATGCAAAATAGAACAGAAGGGATCAGTTTGGGCCATGGCAGGCGGCTTTCTTCTGCCGCTTTGCCGAGGAGGGTTTTAATAGTTCTATTGATGCGTTCAACTTGGCCAGAGCTCTGGGGGTGATAGGCCGTATGTAATTTCCAGGTGATTTGCAGAGCCCGAGAGACAGCTTGTGTGACTTGTGATATGTAGGCGGGGCCATTATCGCTGCCAATCACTAGGGGCAGGCCATAGCGAGGGATGATGTCATGGAGTAAAACCTTTACTATTTCCCTACTTTTCTCTGTGCACACTGGGTAGGCCTCTGGCCACCCAGTGTGGGAATCAATGAAAACCAGGAGGTAACGGAACCCATGGGAGGGGGGCAAGTGGGTAAAATCTGTAGAGAGGACTTGCATGGGGTGTGAACCGATAGGCTGGTGACCAAGAACGGAGGGTCTGACAGAAGAGGGGTTGTGTCGGAGGCAAATGACACAGCGGAGCAGAACATGGGAGATGAGTTGAGAGAGATTCGGGATATAGAAATTCTGTCGGAGAAGAGTGCGGAGGGCTGGGTTACCGGCATGAGAAAAATCGTGTGCACGTTGGACAACAGTGAGGGCCAGGAGTTGTGGAACATACAGGAGGGTATAGTAATCCATCCGGATGGGAGGGTGCAATGGCCAGGTTGCTGCGTGGCCCACTTGCGCTCGGGGTCAGTGTACTGGGGGGAAAGGGAATGAAGGAAAGGTTGAGGGGAGGAAAGGGATAACAGAAGAGGGGGTGTGGGCGGACCTTGGAGGGCCGCCTGGCGAGCCGAGCGGTCAGCCAAGGCATTACCGCGGCTGATGAAATCACGGAGGCGACGGTGGGCCCGGCAGTGCATGATAGAAACTTTGGAGGGTAGCAGGATAGCATCCAAAAGGTCCAGGATGAGTTGGTGGTGTTGGATAGGGGATCCAGAGGAGGTGAGGAAGGAACGCTGGCGCCAGAGGACAGCGTGGGCGTGAACAGCTAGAAAGGCAATTTAGATAGGAAAAAAAACAAAAAATGCAAAAAGGGAGAGAAAAAATCTCCAAAAATGGCCAATGGTATAGTTGGTTTCCCCGGGGTACCCCACAAACCAAACAGATAGACAACACAAAGATTACAGGGCATAAACAAACATAGAAAACAGAAAAGGCGTGAAACTTTTCTTCCAGCTGGCAAGGATTCAGAGCTGAACTTAGATCTGCAGAGAAATGCACAGTTATACAAAAACAAACGTCCATCATAGCACGAATCATAATTGTGTGCACACAGTGGCAAAGTAAAGTGCGATATAACACATGGCATAATAATCACATAATCATAAAAGGCATCTATTAATGGTTATTGGAACATCCGAAAGAGAAAACGTAAGAATGTGATCACTCTGGCTTGGTGCCCTGCCAATTACATTCATAAGGCAGACAGGGACGCAACTGCTAGGGTGTGCTTCAATCTTGAAAAATAAGCAAAACTTACTAGGTAAAGTAAGATACAGTGTACAATGTTAAATATAGAGGTATTCTGAAGTATGGCAATGTCAATTCAAAGGGGAAAAAAAGAAACATGTTAAATGTTAAGTGCAAGGTCATTTCAAGGTTACTGAAAGCAGAACATTGTCCTCCTTCTCTGGGTAGAAAAAGGCTCATTGTAACAGGTCCAGAACAGCTCTGTATGTATGACTGCGAAGACAAAGAAGAGACATTTTAACGTGACACCACCCCTGAGGTCACTTAGCCATGTTCCCTGCAGGCAGACCTGGAACCCTTGTCTGCCACCTGGGTCCCGCTACACTCTGAGGAGTGGGCACTGCTGCAGACTAGATGTAGCTACTTTACTCTGCACTGTCCTTACATAATAACTACCCCCTTCCTCTGGAGTTTGAGCTACCAAGTTTATTTTAAAGGTATTTCTGTTTCCAATTGTATTTAGAATCAGATTGATAATAACACTTTATACAAACATGCATGGGAAGAAAGAATTCATAAAGAACACCAGGATAAAGACACAATACGGGAAAGCAAGGGAGACTGTTAGCACAAAAGAAGTAATCTCAATCCATCCGTTATCAATAAAACACATTCATAAATCCAAGAAAGAATCCAATTCAAATTCTACTGCATATTATTTAAAACCCTACACGGAGACAGCCCATCATACTTGAACAATCGCCTCATCCAAGCACCTAGTACCAGACACAGAAAAACGCACTCCCCATTCATACCCCCCCCCAATCAAGGAAGTCAAAAGAACAAAACTACACGACGGCCTCCTAGCCACTCGAGCCGCAAGACTGGACAACCAGATCTCCAACCTTCTGATGACCACCCCAGACTATAGGACGTTCAGAAAGGAAATAAAAACCATACTTTTCAAGAAATTCCTGAAGCAGCAATAACATCACGACCTCTTAGCAACTCTAAAACTGACATTAGACCTACCCATTACCGCACTAATAATAACAAAAGAACCTCCACTACGACCACCTTTTAATTCTTTTACAAACCACCTCACCCACAACAACACGTTAAATGTTTATAAGATCTACAACTTACCTCTCTAGCTAATCATTGTAACTCTACTTTTTTTAATTAACCTTTTGTAATCCGCCTTGAACCGCAAGGTAATGGCGGAATAGAAATCCCTAATGTAATGTAATGTAATGTAATAAAGGGAAAAAAATAAAAAATAAAAAGTTGACCACATTACACCGCTATTGATTAAGTCCCATTGGCTACCTATTAGCCACCGAATTACTTTTAAGATATTATTCTTGGTTTTTAAAGTTCTAGCTTTCAATGAGCCTCAATTCATGTCTAGAATGATCATTCCTTATTATGCCCCTCGTTCTCTACGATCATCATCACAAGACTTATTAACTGTCCCTTCCTTAAAAATTATGGGTACAAGAAGAAATGACATGTTTTCTGTTACAGCGCCACAAACGTGGAATGCACTGCCACTTTACATCAGAAAAGAAAAAGATCTTATCTCTTTTATAAAACTCTTAAAAACTTTGTTATTTAACTTTGTACTTGTGTCTTAAAATTGTTTGTCCTCTAAAATGTGTTTTTTTTTTTTTTTTTTTTTTTTTTTAATTGTTCAGTGCTTAGAATGTTTGTATAGGCGATTCATCAAATAATAATAAAACTTGAAACTTGAACTTGAATCATCAAGCCCATGTTTAGCAAATATTTCAATTTTCAGAAAAATATGGATACTTAACCTCTATCATTGTTAGTCTTGTACTTTAAATCCCCCAACACTGGGATACAAAGGCAGGGATGTGCCAAACACAAATCCCACATGTCTGACAAACGGTTGCTTTTTTTTTTTTCTTTTTTTATTACCAGCAGACACCACTTTGACAACTGCGAGAACACGTAAACTATCTGGCTCAACTTTCTTTAAATTACTCACTGTCTGTAACAAATCCACTGCACGCAACATATATCTAAAATCACAGTCCTTATTCTCGTTCATCAGTGCGAACTCACATTCTTAATTCTGTCTTGATCCACATGCATTTTACCCTGTTAAGCAACTTACACTATCCTGTCTGCAACTTTCGGCAAAACAATCATGCTGGCTTGCTTTACCAACTTTTCCCAGGTTTCCAACCTAAATGCTATTTCCATCTCCCCGGGTAATTTCTCAACATCACCAATTTCTCGTTCTCTGTGTCTTGTCAGGTGTCCCCAGAGCTTTTGTTTTTTTTTTTTTTTTTAATTTGACAAGTATGACAAAAAGTTGATTATATTCCAAATACTAAGCCTTTGACAACAATAAAAATAAGGATGAAGAAAACAATAAAAAATCTTAGGGTCGCCATAATCGCCAGAAAAGGCAGTTGTAAAATATTTAAGCATGATCTGAAGGGGCTCGATGGTGTTCTGACCCATATTATACAATCTATATATGCACCCAACAAAAGTTCCAATTTCCAGAAACCAGAATCCTATATACCTCTCTGTGCTTCACAACTGATTAAGAAGTTACTAGACAGAAGAGATAGAGACAGGATAGAGAAGGAATCAACTTCTCACTTACCAAGACAGGTCCGGTACCGGCACAACAAAACCAGGAGCCAGAAATCTCCACCGATTCGTTCCTTCTCGAGGTGCAATCCGTTGTCTTCGACGAGAAAACCGTTCCTGGTCAACCACCAGGTTAATGCCGGCTATTACGGGTCTCGTAGGAGGCAAGGTTTGAAATCCTCCGAGGGAGACGATCGTGCCAAACAGGCTCAAGTCTGTAGATCAAGTCCCTGTTCGGCTGCGCCAAATGAAGGTACCTTTTAGGATAAGGACCTCCGTTAGTAGTGCAGAGACTTGAGCCAGAGACTGAAGAGATTTAAAAAGGCTTTTATTAAACAAGCATATGCTGGACTTCTGAGCAGAACTGGCTGCATAAACAGAAGACCCTGAGAATTTCAAACACAAAGATTATATAGGATCCTAACCAGTCCGAACCAGTTTGACCAGTTCTGACCAAAAGGTAGGAGCAAAGAGAAAAACAAAACCATAAATCCATCCTATAATCTACACATCTTAGGCTAACTAGCATCTACATTCCTCTGCCTCCTGGCTGTACCAGGCACTAAGACAGATACATAGTACAGGCCTGCATGCATACGTGATTTCTCAGAGCAGTAAAATGGAGTCACAGGTTGCTGTTTTTAGTTTTACTACCCACTGATCTAAGATGGAGTTTTTCATATACACCGTGACCCAGCTATGTCAGCTAGCTAGGGATCCTTCACCGTCCCTGCAAGCTCTGTCCTCATCTGCACAAGCCTGAAACCCTTTAAAATCTTAAGTGTTCGAGGCTTGTGCAGTTAAGGCAGAGCTTACAGGAATGGGGCAGGGACGGGACAGGGAAACTGAGTTCCTGAGGTGACGGTGAAAAATTTGTCCCCATGTCATTCTCTAATAAATAACAAACATATATAAAGAAGGAAGTCATAATGAAAGACCAGGAATGGCATCTGGTGTTCACAGTGAGAACAGACAGGCTCAGAAAACTGTAGTGTCCTGAGTTAACTTTTGTATTGACGCCCCCACCCCCCTTTCCTGAATGTAATATCTCTTTCTTTCCCTCCGTTCCCCAACCTGTGATCCAATGGCTCTGTCCCTCTCTCAAGTCTTCCCTCTCCTGCAGGTGAGGCACTGGCTTAGGGCACTGATGATAAAGGTTGCCAGACTCCCAGTACGGCATCTAACCTTCTAGCAGTCTGAAGATAGAAAGGACTGGTATTTTGGCGCCAGGACCTCACCTGATCCATAGGTTGAGCTGGCCCTGAAGACAGAGCAAGTGAAGCAACTGAGAGGAGTCAGCTTTAAATAACACAAGAGTGAAAGAATGTACATGAGAATTTAGACAGCATTTTCTATCTGCATGATGGATTGATTAGCATTTTATGACATGTAATATCTTCTTTTACCTAAATAACAGGTACAATGGAAAAACTGACTGAATTATTAATTGGCTCCCTTATAAATGATGTAGTGAATGAGGGGAGGGGGAGGGGGTGATGGGACATGTGCAGGAAGCTGCCATGTGAGTGTCACAGACCCGAGTTGGCTGGCAATGGGATCTGGCCCAAACCGCTTTTAACGTGCTCAGTTTCTTGTCGGGGTCTTGCATTTGCTTCACTGCTAAATTCCATGAAGTCCCTGACACAGGCTGAGGCTCAGCACAACTCGTAGATTATTTGGTGAAGGGACGTCCTGTGCAGACCAGCTACTGCAATGGCTGCCATAAATCTTTGCCCTCTTGTGAACAAGACTATATGAAGAATGTCGAGGTGAAATGGTGGCATCTTACATTTTCTCCTATTTTGTCCCCAAGGAACCTGCGGACAGCAGCTGGTGGCTATGCTGAGGAGATCAATTTCGAGGAGTTCCTGACCATCATGTCTTACTTCAGGCCACTCGGGGAGAAGTTGGATGAAGAGCAACTTCAGCAGTGCAGGAAGGACAAGCTCAGATGTGAGCTTTTGTGATCTTTCTCCCCCCTTCCCCCCTCCCCCCCCCCCCCCATTAACCGTAAACCTTCTCTGTTCCTCTTTTTTTGTTACCAACAAACCTTGCTGAGACACTGGCGGCCCAGAAGTTAGATAGTTTCTCTGTTGAAAAGCAGAAAGATTCAGCCACCCAAGCAAATAAATGTTATCTGATGGTGCTGGGACCCGGGAGCTCGCTCAGAACTCAGAAAGTATGTGTTTCTTTTAACCAGACTTCTTGGCATCCCTTGCTGAGAACCACTGCTTCAATGTGTTAAATCTAGAGGGCACCGATTCCTAGGTCAGAGGTGAGCAAATGATAGTCGTTAGGTCTCGGCCTGCAGGAAGTATGTGGCTGGAAGTGCCAATGGGCTTCCTCCTGGCTAGAATGTACAGCAGACCCTTTTCATGGTCCACTGACCTTCACCTGGACCATGGCACCAGTGTGGTTTCTTGGGCCTAAAAGTTTTCCAGCCTTTGCTACAATAGCAAACTGGTGGGTTGGTCCTGATTGCCAGCTCCTGTTTCAAAAGCTTCTCTCGGTATGAAAAATGAGGAATGTAGGAGGTCGTGACCGCCCAGGTGTGCCATCAGGCGAATTCCAGGGCCACTGTCTACAACACAGGAGGTTATATGCAGACAGACAGGCATACACACACCTGGGATGGAGACTCATATCATCTCCCCACAGCGTGTATAATTTATTAAGCCACAATTACACGATACTATAAACCTCATGAGAAGGGACTGCGAGGGCCGGAGCGTGAATCCTGTTCTCTGCCTGGCTCATGTCCAACATTCTGTGTACAGAGCCCAAAGCGACGAGATAATGGACCTCTGAAGAAAACAGAAGGTTCACAAACAGATAATGATTTCTTTGCCTTGATATTAATTCAAGAACCCTGGGATGAGGTGTGAAACCCGAGAGGGGTGGCCATGGCCAGGCATTTCATATTTATGTCTGAGTTGGTTGAAAGCTCTCAGTGGGGAAAGTGTTTCCACTAAGGGGCAGCTGTAGAACTCAGTGTCCAAATTAAGTGTCTTAATGCCATGAGCTGAGCACCCATGATATCATAAGAACATACCAATGGTGCATCTATCCTGTTTCCACACTGGCCAATCCAGGTCAGAAGCACCTGGAAAACCCTCAAATAGTAGCAACATTCCATGCCACCGATCCAGGGCAAGCAGTGGTTCCCTCCATGTCTTTCTGAATAACTGACTGTGGACTTTTCCTCCAGGAACTTGTCCAAACCTTTTTTTTTTTAAACCAGTTACGCTATCTGCAACATGTTCTTTGAGTGAAAAAAATATTTCCTCCTATTGGTTTTAAAAAGTATTTCCCTGTAACTTCATTGAGTGTCCCCTAGTCTTTGTAAATCTTGATACAATATTGGTATGACGGTGCAAAGAATCCATTGCAGGTTTCAAAGGTTAGTCTGCAGAGACTTCAACTAATATAAAATACTGCGGCTAAGCTTATTTTTGGTAAGAGTAAATTCAACCACGTAACCCCTCTGCTCAAGGAATTACATTTGAATTGCATTTAAGATCCTATTTGGCATTTTTGCCACTTTGATCCCTTTAGACGGGAATGTTCATAGATCTCATCTTGCCAGAAGTTCTCAAAAATTAAAACTCTCTTAATGATAAAAACAGAACCTTTAAGAGATTTAGTTATTCTTTTGCTTTTCAATTAACCGAATTCTGGAATGATTTACATTAAGAAGTTTAGGTTCTTTTGCTTTAGTCCGGAAAGCTCTGAACACCTTTTTCTTTGCTAAAAATTTTGAAAACTAACTATTGTAGTCGACTTTTCCTTGTCAAGTTTATGTATTACTTAGAAACCCAAGGATCAAATGTTATAAAAAAGGAAGTCAGAAAAGTGCACACTGTATATTCAACTGACTGAGTTCAGTAGAAGGTTCTGTCTACAGAGAGTGATCAATCCTTGTATACTAAGCTCAGAGATATGAAACTCAAAAAGAAGGCTAAGAAGCCACCTTTGCAATAAGAGTTCCACCTTCCAGTCATTGCGATTTGTATATATTAGATCAGTGTTCTTCAACCACCGGTCCACAGACCAGTGCCGGTCCACAGAAATTTCTTGCCGGTCCACAGGGCCAGCATGTGCATCAGGCCCAAAACAGTGTTCTTCAACCGCCAGTCCACGGTGCGATCGATGCGGCGTTATCTTTGAGCCAGCTCCCTCTTCCTGATTCAGTGCACAAAGCCACGGGCAGTGGCTCCTACGGGTATCCTGTGCCTGAACCGGAAGCCTTCTCTCTGACGTTGCAACATCAGATGAGGCACGGGACGTGCAAGGTGCAATTAGTACTATTATGGAGGCGAGGTCTGGGGTGGAGATTGGGTAGAGATGGGTGGGGTATTGGCCACGACTTAGCCCAGTGTTCTTCAACTGCTGGTCCACGGTGCGATCGATGGGGCGTTATCTTCGAGCCAGCTCCCTCTTCCTAACTGATTCAGTGTACAAAGCCACGGGCAGTGGCTCCTACGGGCATCCTGCGCCTGAACCGGAAGCCTTCTCTCTGACGTTGCAACGTCAGAGGGAAGGCTTCCATATGGGGCATGGGACGTGCAAGTTGCAATTAGTACTATTTTGGGGGTGAGGTCTGGGATGGAGATTGGGTAGAGACGGGCGGCGTCTGGCCCACGACTTAACCCAGTGTTCTTCAACCACCGGTCCACAGAATAATTCTTTTATTTCTGCCGGTCCATAGGTGTAAAAAGGTTGAAAAACACTGTATTAGATCACTCTCAGACATGGTGAAACAATGTATCTAATGTTGATTCAATAAATAGTTTCAAAAATGTTTCAACAGACTGGAAGATGAACTCTTATTGCAAAGGTGGCTTCTTAGCCTTCTTTTTGAGATTCATATATCTCTGAGCGTAGTATACAAAGACTGATCACTCTCTGTAGACAGAACCTTCTACTGAACTCAGTCGGTTGAATATACAGTGGTACCTCGGTTTACGAGTGCACCGGTTTGCGAGTGTTTTGCAAGACGAGCAAAACATTCGTAAAATCGGCGCCTTGGAAACCGAGCGCGCTTCGATTTGCGAGCGCCCCCCCCTGCGAACCGGCACCCCCCCCCCCCCCCCCGCCGTGACCTGAGGTCCCCCCAACCCACCCGAACCCTCTTCTTACTTTTCTGTAGCCTCCGCAGCGGCACTGGCACCAGCATGTCCTGTGCGTGGTGCCGGTGCCTGAAGATGTGCTTCCTGTGCTGGGCCTGAGAGTTCACGTCGAACGTGAACGCTCACGTCGAACGTGAACTCTCAGGCCCAGCACAGGAAGCACATCTTCAGGCACCGGCATGCACAGGACATGCTGATGCCGGTACCGCTGCGGAGGCTACAGAAAAGTAAGAAGAGGGTTCGGGTGGGTTGGGGGGACCTCAGGTCGTGGCGGGGGGGGGGGTGCCCGATGGCGGCGGGGGGGGGGGGGTGCCGGATCACGCCGGGGGGGGGGGGAGGGTGCCGGTTCGTGGGGGGCCTTCGGGGGGAGCAATGCCGGTTCTCGTGGGGGGGGGGGGGAGCAGCGCTGCTGGCCTCGTGGGGGGGGGGGGAAACATATCAAAGCAAGTTTCCCTTACTTCTTATGGGGAAACTTGCTTTGATATACGTGCATTTAGGATTACGAGTATGCTCCTGGAACGGATTATGCTCGTAATCCAAGGTACCACTGTATAAAGTTTACATATTATGCATTAGATTACTGTTAACCAAGTCGAGCTTCTTTTGGTTGATGACCCGGTCTATAAAATTAAGTTTTAGTTTAGTTTAGGATGCCAGTGCAGATCAGCATTGAACTGCTTAACTTGGGCATGCCCACTTATGCCTGGAAGAAAAGTCCAAGGTTTGCTATTGAGAAAAACATGGGGGAAGCCACTACTTGCCCTGGATTGGTAGCATGGAATGCTGCTACTCCTTGAGATTCCGGAATCTTGCTATTTTTTAAGATTCTGCTTGGAATCTTGATAGTCTTTGGGGTTCTGGAATGTTGCCACTATTTGGGTTTTGACCAGGTACTTGTGAGCTGGACTGGCCACCGTGAGGACGGTCTTATGTCTATGGCAGGGTGTGGAACTTAAAGTATTCCGAAAATGGCACAAACAAACTGACAGAACGGTGTATGCCTGCATCTAACTTTTGGGCGCTGGATTTCTGCCTGCTAAAACGTGGGGTAAATGTTGGCACTCAGGTTAAGAGCTGTCAGGCAGTACTCTGGAATTCCAACACACCCCATGCCCACGTCCTCTTTTCGGCTATGCACCATGCGAGTTAACCATGCAGATGCGCCCCAGATTTCAATGAGTGTCACTTAGCATCAGCCATCGGTTGTCAGCGCCCCATTATTAATGCTTCAGAGCTCATTGTCCGATTTATTTGCGCACGCATCTCGGAAGCCCACTCATGTATACCCCCCTTGCGATTGCACAGATAGGTGAGAAAGCGACATACCTGCCTGTACCCAGCTATAGAATTGTCCTGTATGTCTTTTACCTCAGAGCAGACCAAAATCCCAATAGCTAGAATGAAGGGAAAGCAAATGTCTTTATTTTTAGCCTATAGTCTAAGTGGTTTGCATTCAGGTACTCGAGTATTTTTCCCCGTCTATCCCAGTGGGATCACAAGCTATCTAGTGTACCTGGGGCAACGGGGGGATTAAGTGACTTGCCCAGGGTCACAAGGAGCAGCATGGGATTTGAACCCTGTAGCTCTAACCCCTGCACCACACCCTCCCCAGTGAAAATTGTTTCCACCGAGTGCACAAATTACGCAAAAGGATGTTTGTAGAATTGCTGGCCAAAACATTATTAGGATTATGTGGTCCCAAAACTTAATTCAGAGACCAGATTTGTAGGCGGAGAACAGACGTGGTTGACTTAGATGTTATCAGGTGCCAATTAAACCCTGGCTTAATATACCAGTGCCTTTCACGAGAATGCCTAGTGACGCCTAGGCGCTGCTTTGATTCCACAAGCAGCGCCTAGCAGTTGATTGGCAACCGCACCGACCACATAAGAACATAAAAATTGCCATACTGGGACAGACCAATGGTCCATGAAGCCCAGTTTCCTGTTTCCAACAGTGGCCAATCCAGGTCCCAAGTACCTGGCAGAAACCCAAAGAGTAGCAACATTCCGGAGCTGAGATTGTTATGTCATAATGTTTCATTCCACCAATGCCTAAGAGCCAACATCATCAGTGATGTCACAATGGCTCAGTTGTCCTATAATTGGCTCACATAAGAACATAAAAATTGCCATACTGGGACAGACCAATGGTCCATGAAGCCCAGTTTCCTGTTTCCAACAGTGGCCAATCCAGGTCCCAAGTACCTGGCAGAAACCCAAAGAGTAGCAACATTCCGGAGCTGAGATTGTTATGTCATAATGTCTCATTCCACCAATGCCTAAGAGCCAACATCATCAGTGATGTCACAATGGCTCAGTTGTCCTATAATTGGCTCACATAAGAACATAAAAATTGCCATACTGGGACAGACCAATGGTCCATGAAGCCCAGTTTCCTGTTTCCAACAGTGGCCAATCCAGGTCCCAAGTACCTGGCAGAAACCCAAAGAGTAGCAACATTCCGGAGCTGAGATTGTTATGTCATAATGTCTCATTCCACCAATGCCTAAGAGCCAACATCATCAGTGATGTCACAATGGCTCAGTTGTCCTATAATTGGCTCACATAAGAACATAAAAATTGCCATACTGGGACAGACCAATGGTCCATGAAGCCCAGTTTCCTGTTTCCAACAGTGGCCAATCCAGGTCCCAAGTCCCTGGCAGAAACCCAAAGAGTAGCAACATTCCGGAGCTGAGATGGTGATGTCATAATGCCTCATTCCACCAATGCCTAAGAACCAACCTCAGCAGTGAGGTCACAATAACATAAGAATTTATTTCTAGACCACCATTACCGCTAACACATCCATTATAGTCTAATGGACACGTTAGTATTTAGCATGTGCTAAAACGACTAGTACGCCTTAGTAAAAGGACCCCTACAGGCGGTAGAAAGATTTTGACCTGTTGTTTTTTGAACCATATGAAAAGTAAAATCTCTAATTGTCTCCTTCCTCTGCTTGTATCCCCAGTTCTTTTCCACATGTATGACTCGGATAATGATCAGAAAATCACACTGGAGGAATATAGAAATGTAAAGTATGGCTTAAGTCTTATTTCAACTCATACTTCATTTTCGATTGCTTGCAAGCTCTGGGATAAATCTTACTTTCTCTCTTCCCACATCTCCATCCTGCAGGTGGTAGAAGAGTTGTTATCTGGTAATCCTAATATAGGGAAGGAGTCAGCGAGGTGCATCGCAGATGGAGCCATGTTAGAAGCAGCCACCATCTGTGTAGGACAAATGGTGAGAAGCCTGAATCCCATTTCATAAGAGAAAGGTTTGCAAACTTTGGTGCCATTATCCTACGGTTTCAGGTATTGACCAATCCTGAGTTCAAAAGGCGCCTGATTCAATCGTACGTATCCTGAATAGATTATGGCCAGTCTATGAGGTCAGTTTATGGAATTTGTTGCTTGTTAAAATTAAACAATCTCCAAATGTGATGCAATTTAAAAAAAGGAGTGAAAACTATGATGTTTGAGAGAGTATATATGGAAGTACTTTATGCATTGTACACAGGGTTTAAAAAAAAAAAATTTTACTGTATTTTTGTTACAGGAATTAAGTTTATAACAGGTGAAAGTAAAATTGTATAAGGATTTTCCTTATTTATTGTTTGTCATTGTTTTATTATGTATGTTTTTATGTAACTTGCTCAGGACTGTGGATGTGGCAAGATATAAATTTTTTAAAGAAATAAACTCCCGTATATACTCAAATATAAACTAAGATTTTGGGGCCCAAAAAAAGGCCCCAAAATGGGGGTCTTGGTTTATAAACGAGTCTATGCTTAATTACTAGTGTAACAGGTTAAAAAAAATTAAAATTTAAACCTACCTGGGGGGGGGGGGGTCTGGCTGCAGGGACTAGAGTTGCAGGTCAGGCAGCTGATTTCTTCCGACAGTGGCCATAGTGGTCATCCATGCTGCTTGCCGACCGCCAGGAGGAGGGGGAATCAGGAGTCAGTGGCACATATTTATTGGCTTCAGTCCTGGTCCCGCTAAATTTTTTTCCAGCCCTCTTAAGGGCTTTGCAGACCGGGCCATTCTTCCTTGTTCCAGCACAGTGAAGGGGAAGGGAGATCGAGTCGTCCCCCTTCACTGCACCGGAGGAGCAACGCGTTCGGCGGTTTGCCCCGCCCCCAGCAGCCACTTCGGCACCTGGCCTGCTATCCAGCCCTCTTAACCCTTTCCGCCCCCCCTCGGCGAATACCTTTTCTTCCAGCGAGACACCATTACCACAGCCCAAACCAGAGACAAACCAGAACCAAAGAATCTCCCTCTACACAAACAAAATGGAACATTACATATACAAAACCACACTTGCCATCCTAATACTTTCACTACTCATTTCCAACTGGCAAACCACAGGATATCACCTATCACCCATCCCAATTCTCACAACAACCTACAGGCAACCACAACCACCCAGAAAAATCCACACCACGAGAACCCTAACATCCTGCCCACTGACCAGCCAAGACCACATTCCCACCACCTGGGGAAAAAGACCTCCACCAAAGCACAAGACCACTACTCAAAAACAACTCACATCACCAAAAAATATCCTCTACCTTAACTGCAATCCTAATTCCAACACAAAATATACCTCACTAACCTGTGCCTACATGAATATAAGATCAATTAGCCCAAAAGCAAACCTAATCAAAGACTGGCTGACTGAAGAACAACTAAGCTGTCTATTCCTAGCCGAAACCTGGCTAACATCCAATTCGGACCCATGCATAACCGAATTCTGCCCCAAAGGGTACAAATTAGAGCTGGTTTGTCGAGAAAACAAACGAGGGGGGAGGACTAGCTATTCTAGTACAAAACAACCTCAACCTAAAAGTTCTACACAAACACTCAACCCCTCACTTAGACCTTCTTGCATGCCAACTCTCCGACAATACACTCACAGACACCTTGAACTGTCTATTATGCTACATCACTCCAGGAAAATGGAAACACTTCAAAACTTGAACTCGAAGAATTCATATTCCAGAACTCCCTAACCTCCACATACAATTTGCTCCTAGGAGACATCAATCTCCACCTCGAGGACCACACATCCAAACAAGTAGACGATATACTCTCATACCTCGACGCCCTATCCTACCAGATCCTCAATCCTGAACCCACACACGAAAAAGGCCACCAACTTGATATAGCAGCATTCACGTCTCATAACCTCCACACCCCAAAAATTCATATATCACCAATGGTACCTGGCATCCCTCTCTTTGGTCAGACCACCACAAATACACTTTCACCATCAACTGGCCTCAAAATAACACAAAACCCAAGCCACAAAAAACAACCTTCAAATCTAGACAGAAAATTGAGCCTGCCACATTCTGGGATAAAGTTGACCCTATAAATCGCCCCCATCGACCCAACTGACTTCGTAAATCACTGGCGCATCCTAAGTGAAACAACCTTGAACGAGCTAGCCCTGAAAAAAACCAAACATAGAACCTGCAGATCCTCAGACAAGTGGTTCGACTCCGAACTCCTCCTACAAAAAAGGCACTGCAGACAACTTGAAAGATCTTGGAAAAAAAAAGAAAAATGATCAAACCAAATCCGCATGGAGAACCCAAATCATAACTATACAACATCAAACTAAAAGAAAAGCGCAAAACATACTACTCTAAAACTAATTGGCACAAACACTTCTGACACAAAAAACACTCTTCAACTTAGTAAAAAAACTTACGGACACAAACCCACTCCTTGCACTCAAGGCAATAAACCACCAACAGCTTCTCAACTAGCAGAACACTTCAAACACAAGATCACTACAATCAGAAATACCCTCAACAAACTCAACCACCAAACTCTACGAGATAATAACCCCCACAACGGAAGAAACCATATCTGCAGACAGAACATGGACCACATTCCCAACTCTACAATGGTCTGATTTGAACCGACTATACAAAAAATACAGCCACGCCTCATGCGACTTGAACTTACTGCCCATCGTATCTGCTAACAAATGCCTCCCTTAAATTCAAAACCAACCTCATGCAATGGATTCAAAGCACTCTCATAGAAGGTCATTCCCGCAAGAGCTTGGAGAGATCATAATCACAACACCCTACTGAAAGATCAAAAAGGCCCTATAGACGCTCCTACCAACTACAGACCTATCGCTTCGATCCCATTATATGTCAAACTGATTGAAGGACTTGTGGCTCAATACCTCACCAACTACCTATTCGACCAGAATATACTTCACTCCTCTCAATCAGGATTTAGATCTCACCACAGCACGGAAACACTACTAGCAACACTACTAGACATAGCACGACAACACCTCAGTAAAGGACACAGGATCCTAATTATCCAACTGGATCTATCCGCCGCCTTCGATCTAGTCGATCACGGACCATATTACTCCAGATACTTGATGCAATCGGGATCTCAGGGGTGGTTACAATTGGTTCCAAGGATTCCTCAAAACAAGAACGTACAGAGTTAAGACAAACAACAACGAAATCTAACTCATGGTCAAATCCATGCGGAGTCCCGCAGGGGTCACCACTATCGCCCATTCTATTCAATCTCTTCATCTCCTCCCTCGGCACCACTCTAGACAACCTAAATGTAACATCATTCAGCTACGCAGATGACATAACTATTATCCTCCCCTTTGAAATCCAAGATCACACCTCAACAGGACACCTGGAAATAATTCTGGATGAAGTAGAAAAAATGGATGACAAACCACAAACTGAAACTAAAACTCGGACAAAACCAAATTCCTAATGCTAGAAACGGACAAAAACCCATCCATAACAGACCTAGAAATTAAAGCAACCAAATACCCAATCCAGACCTCACTCAGAATCTTGGGAGTGCTGATAGACAGATGCTGCACATATGCAGACCCAGATCAACAAAACTACCAAAAAGCATTCTTCACAATGCGCAACTTAAGAAAAATAAGGAAATTCTTTGACAAAGGAACACTACAGGATAATTGTACAATCCCTGGTACTAGGTCTCGTGGACTACTGCAATATCCTTTATCTCCCATGCCCCACAAACATGATCAAAAAACTTCAAACCGTTCAGAACACAGCCCTTAGACTAATTAACTACACTACGGAAAATTTGACCACAATCACCAATGCCTACCTAGACTCACACTGGCTACCGATTCGAGCCAGAATTCAATTCAAACTATACTGTCTACTCTTCAAAGTAAATTAACGGTACGCTGCACCCACTCTACCTAAATGACCGCGCCTAAACCGTAAACCTTCCAACCAGAACAAGAAGAACACTGACATCATTCACAATACCCACCACTCAAGGGTACTCACCGCAAAAAGCTTTATGATAGCCTCCTGGCAACACATGCTGCAAAACTCGAACCTTCCATCACCAAATTGTTAACCACAACATCAGACCTCAAGACATTCCGTAAAGAAATCAAAACACATGCTGGTTCAAAAAATATATACAATCTACCTAACCTCCCTCACCCCTACCCCCAAGAAACCAAAACACTGCCGTCCAAAACATCTTCCGATGTTATTAAGTCTTTACTATCATTCTGTTATTAAGTCTCTATCCTCAAACTGTATTCTCTATTGTCATGTACCATCCTGGAGAATGTCCAGTTCTCTTCTTATGTAATCCCTTTGAACCGCAAGGTACAAGCGGAATAAAAATCACTAATGTAATGTAATGTAATGTAATGTAAAATTGGTGTTGGCAATAATGACGACAGGAAGCAGTGGGGCTTCCCCTCTTCCCTACATCACTATAGGTTCTGCTGGTCTTGACCCGCCCCCCTCTGAAGAGGAGTGGGATCGAGACCCTATAGCAGTGGGTCTCAAACTCAATACCCTTTGTGGGGCCACATTTTGGCTTTGTAGGTACTTGGAGGCTGCAGAAAAAATAAGTTAAAGGAAAGATTTATAAATTATCATTAACTATTTTTTCTGCGGCCCTCCAAATACCTTATTTTTTCTGCAGCCCTCACATTTAAAGTTTAATATCTTTCCTTTCTGAAAAACGGACACATTTCAATCACTATATAGAAAATAAAATCATTTTCCCTACCTTTGTTGGCTGGTGACTTAATTTTTCTGTGCTTTTAACTATATTTCCAGGGCCGTTCTTGTCCTTTGACTGTTTTTCATCTCCGTCTTCACTTCTGCCTTTACATCCATCTTTCCAATAGCAATTTACTGTAATATGTTCAGGATTATAGGATATAAGGTCAAGGTCAGAAAAAAGTATAATATCTAATGGTACAACTGACCTGAATAGATTACAAAAACCTGTGGAGAGTGATCAAACTTAAATTTATAAAAATACTCAGAGAATATGAAACTCTATAAGGAAGACTGAAAAACCTTCCTTGGTGAAGAGTTCACCTTCCAGTCATTGTAGTTTTATAAAAACTTCGATTACTGACTCCAAAAGGTAGTGTGTTTATGTACAGCTTTAAATCAATTTGTACTTAATTGTTTGCTGGTTCACTTAGAAGTCACTGTATGGTATGTATAATGCAATTGCACTTAACTTCAGCAAGGTTCAGGGGTCCCAACGCAGCAGCCCCGTTTCGTTCCCTGCCTCAGGGGACCCAAGTGTAGATGTTCAAAACAGGGTGCCTGGATCACTAAGTGTGCATTCGTGACTGATAATTCAAAAAAACAAGCATTAAAACATCATGTCAGATGTGATTAATGCAACAAGTCTTTCCCACACTGAAACAATGCAGTTTTATGTACTGCTGCTGACAGCACTGGAATAGAGAAGACACAACAAAGTGAAAAAGAGTTAAAAAAGCTCCTCTGAGTCTACATACCTCTGCGTGAAAGGTACATAGACGGTAATGCGGAAGACAAAGGCGCGCGCCGACAACTGAGCACAAGACGAGGTGCGCGCCGAAGAAAAAGACTGTTTGTAGGGGCTGCGACGGGGGGTTTTGTTAGGGAGCCTCCCCACACTTTACTTAATACATATCGTGGCGGCGTTGTGGGGGGTTTGGGGGGGTTGTAACCCCCCACATTTTAGTGAAAACGTAACTTTTTCCCTAAAAACAGGGAAAAAGTTGTTTTCAGTAAAATGTGGTGGTTACAACCCCCCAACCCCCCCCCAACACCCCCACAACGCGGTGTAATCTGTATTAAGTAAAGTGGGGGGGGGGTTCCCACACACACACCCCTCATAGCCCCTAAAAACAGTCTTTTTCTTTCGGCGCGCGCCTCCACACTAGCGCTCAGTATGTCTGCTCGCGCCTTTGTCCCGGCGCGCTTTTGACCTGACACCGCTTGAAAAGTCGATGGGTTTGTCTCTAAAAGGTTCAAAATCGCCAGACAGGAGCTTGCTACCAGCGTTATTTTATGCAAAAAAAACGTCTAAAAAAAACGTCATGACGTCAAAAACGTCAAAAAAAGTCATGACATCAAAAACGTGATGACGTCACGTCGTCAGGATCGAAAATGAAAAAATATATTAAAATAAATTTAAATGAATAAGGGGGAAGGGCAGGCGTGACACAAATGCACAATGAAAATGGATTACTAAAATGCTAACCACTCAATTTCATTGTTTAAAACCTTGAGGGTGCAAGGTATTTAACCCTTTCAGGACCATAAGGATCGTAGGCCAAATTTTTGTGGTTTTGACGACATTTTTATGGTAAAAAGGGCTTGCAGATGCCAAAAAATTGATTTTTTTTTGTGAAATATCATTATTTTTATTTTAAAAAATCACACTTCTGGCTTATGGACAGTGTGGCAAGTGAATCTTCTCGTCATCTAGCAACGACGCTAATGAATGAATGTCGGAACCAGTTTATTTACATAAAGGCAGTATCCTATGGAATCCGTACATATCAAATTTAGAACTGTAGACTATCCCAATCAAAATTGATAGGATTTTAAAGTTATGGGACAAATATGTCCCTTGGTCCTGAAAGGGTTAAACTGTAGATCCATAAAATCTTAGCTATGTCTCCTCCTCGTGTGGTTTCAACTGTGTCTAATATGGAAAAACTTTAGATCTGACACTTCATGATGGTGCTTCTTTCACACTGGATCTAATTCTGCTGATGCGCTCACTTATTCGAGTTTTTAATACTCCGGATAGTACATCCCACTTAATGAACATTGCAGGGACATTGTATGATGTATACAACCCGCTCTGTGTTGCAGGTTGTAGATGGACATCGAGATTTAATCTGGGTTTGAATGTCATTATGATAAGCTGACACTGTAAGTACACATCTTATAGTGCCCGCACGGGACTGTGCTCACCCACTTCCAATCTGTCTGGGTTCCTTAAAAAATGAGAATGCACCAAAAGCTGCTTGAGGTTCCTCTGTTTGAAAAAGCGAACCGTGGGAAATTCTTGAAATTCTGGGTGGTATCTCAAAATATTCCAATGCTGTTTAATGATCCTCTTAATATGGAATGCATGAATGGAATATGGAAGAACACATACCAGTAAAGGTAGTTTTAACAACTAGTATCTATCGGAAACTCACTGACAGAAACAACCTTCACAGTACACCAGTTTTCCATCCTCAACATCTAAGGAAAAAACATACTGACAGGCCAGTTTTTACGATTGCGGAGGCTATGCTCCACCACTCAGGAATACATCCAACAAGCCACGGATATGAAGATCCGCTTCGCGGAAAAAGGATATCTGACCACAGTTATCCGTAAATCTATAAACGAGCACTGTATGCAAACTGAGAACTCTTGCTGAATTCATCACGTATCCAAGATACACCTTTACTGGTGTCAGCTTATTATAATGACATTCAAAACCCAGATTAAATCTCGATGTCCTATCTACAACCCTGCAACACAGAGCAGATTGTATACATCATACAATGCCCCTGCAATGTTCATTACGTGGGATGTACTATCCAGAGTATTAAAACTCGAATAAGTGAGCGCATCAGCAGAATTAGAATCCAGTGTGAAAGAATCACCATCATGAAGTGTCAGATCTAAAGTTTTCCATATTAGACACAGTTGAAACCACACGAGGAGGAGACATAAGCTAAGATTTTATGGATCTACAGTTTAAATACCTTGCACCCTCAAGGTTTAAACAATGAAATTGAGTGGTTAGCATTTTAGTAATCCATTTTCATTGTGCATTTGTGTCACGCCTGCCCTTCCCCCTTATTCAATTTAAATTTATTTCAATATATTTTTTCATATTCGATCCTGACGACGTGACGTCATCACGTTTTTGGATGTCATGACTTTTTTGACGTTTTTGACGTCATGACGTTTTTTTTAGACGTTTTTTTTGGCATAAAATAACGCTGGTAGCAAGCTCCTGTCTGGCGATTTTGAACCTTTAGAGGACAAACCCATCGACTTTTCAAGCGGTGTCAGGTCAAAAGCGCGGCCGGACAAAGGCGCGAGCAGACAACTGAGCGCAGTGTCGAGACGCGCGCCGAAGAAAAAGACTGTTTTTAGGGGCTATGACGGGGTTTGTGTGGGGGATCCCCCCACTTTACTTAATACAGATTACACCGCGTTGTGGGGGCGTTGGGGAGGGGTTGGGGGGTTTGTAACCCCCACATTTTACTGAAAACAACTTTTCTTCCCTGTTTTTAGGGAAAAAGTTACGTTTTCACTAAAATGTGGGGGGTTACAACCCCCCAAACCCCCCACAACGCCGCCACGATATGTATTAAGTAAAGTGTGGGGAGGCTCCCTAACAAAACCCCCCGTCGCAGCCCCTACAAACGTCTTTTTCTTCGGCGCGCACCTCCGTCTTGTGCTCAGTTGTCGGCGCGCGCCATTTGTCTTCCGCATTACCGTCTATGTACCTTTCACGCAGAGGTATGTAGACTCAGAGTGAGCTTTTTTAACTCTTTTTCACTTTGTTGTGTCTTCTCTATCCAGTGCTGTCAGCAGGCAGTACATAAAACTGCATGGTTTCAGTGTGGGAAAGACTTGTTGCATTATATCACATCTGACATGATGTTTAATGCTTGTTTTTTAGAATTATCAGTCACGAATGCACAGCTTAGTGATCCAGGCACCTGTTTTGAACATCTACACTTGGGTCCCCTGAGGCAGGGAACGAAACGGGGGCTGCGGATGGGGGACCCCTGAACCTTGCTGAAGTTAAGTGCAAATTGCATTATACAGTACCATACAGTGACTTCTAAGTGAACCAGCAAACAATTAATGTACAAATTGATTTAAAGCTGTGCAAACACACTACCTTGGAGTCAGTGATCGAAGTTTTTATAAAACAACAATGACTGGGAAGGTGAACTCTTCACCAAGGAAGGTTTTTCAGTCAGTCCTTATAGAGTTTCATATCTCTGAGTATTTTTATAAATTTAAGTTTGATCACTCTCCACAGGTTTTGTAATCTATTCAGGACAGTTAGTACCATTAGATATTACATCCAATCTTTGGCATTAACTTAATATTCAATTTTTCTGCTTTCTTTTCAAAATATACGTTCCCATATCTTACCTCCCCTTCCTATCTCTCTTCTTCTTCCATCCCTATTTCCATGGGTCTGACATCTCTTTCCTTCCTTTCTCTCCCTCCCTCCTTCCTTCCTGTCCCCTAGTCTGACATCCGTCTCCTTCCCATCCCCCAGCGTTTTATTTCTTTCACCCTGCCCTCTTCTTTCTTTCTCTCTCCATGCCCCTTTCTTTCTGTTTGTCTGTCTTTCTCTCTCTCTCTCTCCGTGCCCCCATTCTTTCTTTTTTTCTTTCTCCATGCCCTTTCTTTCTGCTTTCTCTCCTCCATTCCCCTGTCTGTGTCCTGTCTCCCTTCTTTCTTTCTGACTCCCTGTTCCCCCCCCTTTCTTTCTTTATTTCTCCCTGCCCTCCCCCAAGCCACCACTCATTGGGGAACAGGCCGGTGCCGAGTTCTTAGCTCTCCCTTTTATCTTCCCCAGTGTGGCGGCCAACCAATTCTCACCATCCGACATCAATTCTGCCATCCGAGAGGAAGTTCCGGGCCAAAAAGGCAGCGATTGGCCCAGAACTTCCTCTCTGACATTAGAATTGACGTTGGGTGGCGAGAATTGGTCGGCTCCGCGATGGGGAAGATAAGCGGGGAGAGCTAAGAACCTCACTCCAGCCTGTTCCCCAATTGTGGCGGTATTAGCCTATTCCCCGATGGTGGCCATGTTCCCCAATGGCGGGTGGCTTGGGGGAGGGCAGTGAGAAGGGAAGCAGGTTGGGGACCCCTGCTTTAGGCGAGCCGCGAGCCACACTCACTGACATAGGCCAATGTGAAGAAATATCACCATAGGAGAAATCATAGGGGATTAAAAAAAAAAAAAATTTCTGTGTGACAGACAATTGCAATTTCCAAAGAAACACATTTTTCACATACTTGCCAAAGGCCTACAGCCCTACACTTCAACTGCCACCACAGCCTGGAATGTCTCGTTGTTCGGTTCCGATGCTTGTGGGTGAGCTGCAGGGCAGAGTGAGCCATGCGCTCCGGATCCGGGCTGAGAGGGGGGCGGACGGAGGCTGAGATCATGAAATGCACAGCGCAACCCGGCAGCCGCTCGCTGCCAAAGGGGATGGAGGGAAGTTGAGACTGGGAGAAGCACAGCACCACCAGGAGGCCGTTTGCTGACATTACCTCCAGAGAGACGCAAGTCAATTACAGCAGTTGCGGTCTATACGCGATTGTCCTCTCCACAATCAGAAAACTTGTGAAGTGGAGACGACAGACCGTGGGCCGCAATATATGTCCCTGGGGGGCCGCGAGTTTGAGATATCTGCCAAATAGCATAGGCAAGAGGGAAGGCCCCACAGCATTTGGTCTTCATTATTACCATTCAGTTTAGTGGGACAGGGAGTCAAATGCAAGGTTAATGGCAGCTGAGTGCTGGAAGAGACAAAGGAGAAATGGTGATGGGGAGAAATCTTGGATGGAGGTGGAGAGAAAGTTGAAGTGTTGGAGGAAAGAGGGGAGAGGATATGCTGGATGGAGAGGGGGCAAGGCAGTAGATACTGGTTAGAAGAGGGAAAAATAAAGGGAAAGAGAAGATGCTGGAAGGGGGAAGAGTTAGGAAAAAAAAAACAAAACTTCAAGGATGCAGAGAAATAAATGGCGAAAAACTGAAAGGAAAGGGTTACAGTCAGAGATGGATGTAGGAGAGGAAGTGAAGACAGGAATGAGTAGAAGAGGCAGATAAACTGCAGACCGTGGAAAGAAAATTAAGAAAAGACAGAAAAAAAGCAGAAACTGGGATAAACATGAATATAAATGGCCAGACAACAAAGGTAGAAAAAAATAGTATATATATATATAATTTTTTTATTTCATGAACAGAAAATGCAGTTTTACTGTAGATTTGCACTGTTTTCTTTTTTAAAAGTGTAGAGTGCTGTTGAACTGCATATGGCTTCTTGAGGCTTAGCTTTCATTTTCGTCTACATTTATTTAAGTTTATGGTTGTTTGTAGTTGCGTTTTTCCTATGTAGTACATTAACCAGTCTGTTACAAAAGACGCTTTGTCCTTTCTTTGAAAGACAGACACATCTCTGCTCAGTATGCTCTTGGAAAATTATCCCATAGTCTAGGAAACCAAAGCACTTATGTTGACACCATACACACAGCCACGCATTCATCTCCAGGATGCAAGTTTCCCTCATTTATCCTTTATCCCAAGGCAGGAAGGATTAATAAGAACACTGCCTGTGCACCTAATTACTTCATCTTCTATCCCAGAGCCATGAAGTCACTTTTGATACATTCAGTGGTAGTATCATTTGTGCCAACATGGATGAACAGTAAAGGCTAATGATCAATAAACTTTGAGCCTCGGCAAACTTTCTGTTCTATCTTAAGAGTCTTTGCACCACCTCCCTTGACATCATGTCTGGCCAGCAGATGGGTACTTTTGTAGCTCTCAGAAGAGAATCATCAACCACCATTACCTTTCGCTTCTTATTGGTCACCAATCCAGTGGCTTTGAGATTTTTGAGCTTTGTTTCCTCCTGTTTCTTAAGATATTTTTTTAATCTACGTCCAGGGTGCAAACTGGGTCTTCCGTTGCATGGTCTGGGGATCGGTAAGGTCCATGTTCTCCACTTTCAGCAATAACATCTCCATCGCCTTTGCTGGAGATCCTGGACGCATCAAGATACACACATCTGGGTTGGATTTCTGATTCCCACAGATGTTTATCCAAAACTTGGCAGCTAGACTGCCAAGAGATATGACCACATCGTACCCTCCATTCAGAAATTTCACTGGCTTCCAATAACTTTCCATATTCGATACAAGATCCTTCTCCTAGCACATTAGGGGCATACATGCCGTTGACGTAACCTCTACCATCCACACAACACTCTTTCGATATGAAAACCATCATGTCCTTCCCTCAGCTAGAATGCACAAGGCAGTTGAACTTCTCTAACTTTGACCCTTACCTATGCAATGCTTTTCTCCCAAACCTGGGAAGAGAACTTACCTTCCATTCACACCGTGGCGTATAGGGATCCTGGAGTAGGGTTACCAGATTCTCCATTTGGAAAATCCGGGCCCCCTAGATCCACTCCCAGGCCTGCCTAGTTCCACCCATTCCCGCCCCGTTACGCCCCAGCTACCTCCCCCCACACACACACTGCCTGCTTCTTGTCGGGCAGGAGCGCATCCGCGGATGTGCTCCTGCCCGACAGTGATTTGTTCCAAGTTTTTTCAAAACCCAAAGTGCTGGGTTTTGAAAAGCCGTCCGGGGAAATGTGGACTTCTGGTAACCCTATCATGGAGTCCATGTGGTTCAAGTGGAGAGGTTTACCTCTCTCAGAGCATGAGAGGATAAGCCTCCTTCCTGTCCCTCTCTTCACCCCTCCTGCTTCCGATGCTTTATAAAACTACATTAATCTAATCATTCCAGTATTTCTGAGTCGCACTATGTCTAATTGGGTTGAAGGCAATTTACAATATAAGGAATTGCAGAATGTATAAGCATTATGCTCTTATTTCCCTTAAGAAGCTTCTTGTATTTCATTTCTGGCTCCATATACATCCAGTGTCTCAAACTCGCGGCCCGGGGGCCACATGCGGCCCGCCAGGTACTATTTTGAGGCCGTCGGTATGTTTATCATAATCACAAAAGTAAAATAAAACATGTTTCTTGATCAAATGTCTCTTTAGCTATAAAATGACAATATTATTATTAAGACTAAGCCAAAAGGAAAGATTATAAACTATAAAGAATTTTTACCTCATGCAAAATTGTCATTATCTTTAATAAGACATTAACTTATTTTTTTCTGAGGCCCTCCAAGTACCGACAAATCCCAAATGTGGTCCTGCAAAGGGTTTGAGTTTGAGACCACTGATATACTGTGTAAAACTGCTAAGCTTTACCTAATGGTTTGGAAGGCACTGGAACTATTTTTCCAAAGACAAATGTGACGTCCAAACCTATGAATCTAGTCATGCTGTTTTCTTTGCTTCTGTATATAGCAAATACTCATAGCTGTCGTTCAGTCACACTTGATAAAGCCTTGGTCATTCTGTTGGTGTGTTTTACTTCTATGTTTATTTTATCAGGAGCCAGATCAGATATATGAAGGGAATCACGTTTGAAGACTTCCTCAAGGTCAGAGATGAATTTACAGATTGGGCCTTCTTTTTAAAATGTTTTGACTTTTGAACTTGACTCCTCACAGTGCACTGGACGCATCAGAGCTCTGTTCTGTGCTAGGGTTCTAGGGATCATGTCTGCCTGTCTTTCAACTCCCTGAACGATTGGCAGGAGAGGCTACTCTATGGTGTAATTAATGACAGCCATGTACAAAAGGAGATAACAGGTGAAAAATGCCAGTGTTTTCCTTTTGAAAATAATATCTTCAAAATTCCTCCAATAAGCCTGCTGTTCCCAGAGGCTACTAGAGCAGGGGGTAGGGAACTCCGGTCCTCGAGAGCCGTATTCCAGTTGGGTTTTCCAGGATTTCCTCAATGAATATGCATGAGATCTATGCGCATGCACTGCTTTCAATGCATAGTCATTGGGGAAATCCTGAAAACCCGACTGGAATACGGCTCTCCAGGACCGGAGTTCCCTAACCCCTGCTCTAGAGGCAGCCATCTTAGGTCATGTCTCCAAACTTCTTTAACCCGCTGGATCTCATTAGATAATACTGGCTTTAATGTCTCTATTAAACTAAGGCAGGGGTGTCCAATGTCGGTCCTCGAGGGCCACAGTCCAGTCGGGTTTTCAGGATTTCCTCAATGAATATGCATGAGATCTATTTGCATGCACTGTTTTAATGCATATTCATTGGGGAAATCCTGAAAACCTGACTGGACTGCGGCCCTCGAGGACCGACATTGACACCCCTGAACTAAGGGATATTCAGTTGGCAATGGTCAGCGATTTTCAAGCTGCAGCCTGAATTAACCCCATATATTTAATGCCAGGCCAAGACCAGGTATCTTCAGCCTCGCAGAAGTTAATCAGACATTGGCTATTCAGGCCGGCGCCTGGTAGCTTGATGGCTGAGATTAGGATGGCCTTTTTGCTGTCCTAACTTTATCTGCTTACTTGACTGATTAAGTCTGAATGTTGCTGCTTGCCAGTTTCAGTCTAGGACTAACCAGTTAAGGTATTGGCAGTCAGAAGGGATATTCAGTAGCACTCTCTAGTTAAGTGCTGCGGAATATTCGGGAATGGCCAGCTCAGCAGGGTTTAAAAAAGGCATGCAATGGGAATTCAATTGGACAGTTCAGATTGGGTGTTTAGGGTTTCAGTTACTTTCATCTTCTACTACTTAATATTTCGAAAGTGGTTTCTTAAAGGCAGACAAACAGGTGCACAGGAACACCTGAATTGGGCTCATGTTTTGAATGCTATCAGTTTTCTCCTTCCTCCAAAAGCAGCCATTAGATCAGAAATGCCTTAACCAATGAAACAGATTGCTTGCAAAAAGGACGGCATGGGGTGACCCCCGAGGTTTCCTAGTGCTGAAATGTCAAGGGGAAGCCATGGGAGCTTATGTCTTTTATTACCAGTAATAAAACTGATTAAATGGGCCTAATGCTTCTACTGTCAACATTTTATGACATAGTATTACAAACAACTCATCCTTTATGCCCTGAAGAACAGAGGAGAGGAAAGAGGTGAAAAGGGCAAAGCAAAGGAAACATGACCTGCTTTACTCATGCTATGGATCCCCCTTTCTTCTTGACTTCTTAACTTCTATCCTTAATTGTTTGGGCAGAATTTTAGTGTGATTTCCATTCCCTTTTGTTCCTCTCCTTCCCTTCCCCAACATTTTTGTTTTCATTGTAACCTCCCCTTTCTTTATCGCCTTTGACCCATTTTTGCTTGTATGTTGGTTGAACTTTTGTTTTTTGTTTATTGCCTTATGTCTTTTTTCATTCTCACCCCCTTACCCTTCTATTTACAGGTCCAGCATCCATGTCCCCTCCATTCTCCAGGTTTCCTTCCTCTCCCCACCCCCCACTTGCAGTATGACACCCATGTCCCTTCTTCTTCTCCCCCTCCAGGTCTAGGATCCATGTCCCCTCCTCTCCCCTCCCTACTTGCAGTCCAGCATCCATGTCCCATCCTCTCCCCCCCTCCCAACAGGCTTACATCCCTATTTCTTCTCTCCCTCCACCCAAAATTGTGGCCCAGCATCCATGTCCCCATCCCTTCCCCTACATGGGTCTGGCCTCTCTCCGATTGACCCCCTCCTCCCATGAGATCAGACATACCTGTGGGCCTCCCAGACAAGCAGCAGCTGGCTGGCAGAGGCAGCATTGTGAGCAGGCTGCTTGTGACCGGCACTGCTAGGGCCTTCCCTCTGCTGCATCATCTGTCTACAGGAAGTGATGTGGCAGAGGGAAGGATTCTGGTGGGACCGGCTGCGAGCAGCCCATTCACTGAGGTTAATTTGCACATGTAGCTGGATGTGCACTATTCTATAAGGCATGGAGCCTAACTCCCATATCATGGATCTCTTAAGAGAGCGTGGCCATGAGTGGGTCAGGGGGTTCTGACGAGTTGCACAAAGAATTACAGAATAGTGCCTAACCACGCCTAACTCAGGCACCGGCCGTTGTAGCAGACAGAATTCCAGTTCCCAAACGTTAGGTGCATGATCCATGCTAAACACTAGTTTATTTAAGGCACACGCCCCTGAATTCTTTTGGCGCCTTTTGTGGAATTCCCTTGTACGCTTATCTAACTACAGTGGAATAAATTCATTGATGAAGAAAGCAAAGAAATGACTTCATGAAATAATTAGGCAGACTGACTGGGCCAATTGGTCTTTTGCTGCTGTCATCAGCTATGTTCCTATGTATGGTTATCATCAGTCAGCCGCCATTATCTGTAATGCCATTTGTGGTTCTCTGCCCACAACTCCAAGTTTCTTCAAGTACATTCCTAGGTAGAGCACAGAGCTGAACTACCCAATGAAAATATTGATCCTGAACCCTGACAGTCAGGGCTGGGTCTGTATCTGGCCCCTGGCATTGAATATCTGGGTCAAGGTTTGCTCTTCAGCAGCTGGCTGGCTAAGGGAAGGGGGGTGGGAACTTCTACGCTGCCTTTTAGTAACTTTGGCATTCAAGACTAACATTCGGGGGGGGGGGGGCACGGGGGGATTGGGTGACTTGCCCAGGGAGCAGTGCTGGCATTTGATCTTGCAGCGTCTGGGTGCAGAGACGGCAGCTCTACCAGTGAGGCAGACCTTTCCTCCTTTTAAAATGGGTCTATCTAGCTGCTGGCATTACCCGGTCAGCCGCTGAATTTAGCGGAGACTAGCCGTGTCACCAACCAATCTGGCAAGCAGAATCTTCAATGGGAAGTAGCCACTGTCTCCTGCTGGCTGGCTAAGTCGTGCTGCCTAGTGGGGTGATTGTCTACATTTCTTTTCTCATTCCAAATGGTTTTGATGAGCAGCAGCTACAAATGATTTCTCTGTTTCTGAACGTTTTCCAGATCTGGGAAAGCATCGACATCGAGACCAAGATGCATGTCCGTTTCCTAACCATGGATACTGTCCCGTTCTGCAATTGACATCAATTGGTGACAAAGTCCAAGAAGAATAGGAAGCAGAGGCGTGGAAATTCTTACGAGAGCAAAGAAACACTATTTGTACACAGCCTAAATAGTTTTGCTACAATTGCCCCATTTAGGTCATACTGGGATAGATTTTCAAGAGCCTACATAGAACTGCCTATATGAAGGCAGAATTTACATGAGTATAATGGCTGAATCCAGCTAAAAGTGGATTTTCCAAGGGTATAAGTAGGTTGCGGGAAACCCCACATAGTCAACACACATAGGGGTAATTCCATGCCAGTACACCTAGATGAAGCCTATTCTGTAAAGCAGGGGTGGAAACCTTGGCCCTCAACGCAGTTGGGTTTTCAGGATTTCCCTAACGAATATGCACGAGATTGATTTGCGTGCACTGCCTTAATTAATAGATGCTCATGGAGAAAAGCTGAAAAACCTGACAGGGGTTGTAGCCCTCCTCACCTACCTCTACTCTAAGAAAAGAAAGCACCGCCTAGTGGATGTGCAAATAGGCTTAGGTCTTATTGACTGTAGAAAAGAAAACCAATGCTATGCTCATAACTTATACATCTAATTTATAGAATAATATGAGACCTGCCTTCTGAGTACACCCACCTGTAAATACATACTACATAACTTATGCCCTATATGTCATGTCTGTCTGTCCAAGTTAGATTGTAAGTTCTTCAGAGCAGGGACCATTAAATGACAAAATGTATAAAGTGATAACAGTAGGAGCGGATTTGGCATTTATGCATTCACACAGGTAATGCTGAAAACTTTCCATGGGCTCAGTCAGTTGGGGGCTTATTGAACATTTGCCTCATTGTGTTTTCCCATTGGAGTTACTGTATATTTTGCAGAAATAATGCAGTCTCGTCCTAATAAATAAACTGCACTTCTTTTATTTCTTCAAGAGCAGCATTTAATCATTTCTGACGTGTCGTGTAGTTGATTGGAATCGGCTCATGTGACCTTCTGTTGTGTCTGTTTACTGAAGACTCAGGGACAGTAGTTCACATAAAGAGGTCATCTGTGTGACCTCACAAACATTCCGCTACATTCAGGATTTGGGGCAATCATTTAACAAGAATCAGTGTTTTCTAGAGGACTACCAGATCCAGGGCCAGCTTAAGACATGAGCCAGGTGAGGCACTGGCTCAGGGTGGTGAAGATCATAGAAACATAGAATATGACAAGTCTGCCCACTCTAAGGACCCTCCCCCCTAAGCACTGCCTCGAAGTGAACCCACATGCTTATCCCATTTTTCCTTAAAATCGAGCACATTGCTTGCCTCACTTACCTGAAGTGGAAGATCATTCCAACGATCAACCACCCTTTCGGAGAAGAAATACTTCCTAGTGTCGCTATGAAATCTCCCACCCCTGAGTTTCAAACGGATGCCCTCTTGTTGCCGTAGGTCCTGTAAGGAAAAAGATATCTTCTTCTACCTCAATATGGCCAGTAACATATTTGAACGTCTCTATCATATCAAGGGCAACAAAAAGCATCCTTCATAGTGGTGAGGGCAAGTTCCTTAGATCTTGTAAAAGTTGGCTCGGAACTCCTTCAGCTGGCCTTGACTACACTGCAGGGGCCTCCAATCTTCTACCAGCCCAGAGACATTTCTTTTCCTTGCCCGGGAGATGGCTCTAGAGTCAACAGCCATGGGAAGAATGTGACCCATTGGAGATGTGAGCCAATAATGTCCTTAAGGAGGGCTTGCCTTATTTGGGGTCATGATCCATTGTATGGGACACTCTGCTTTAGGCTTTCCACAATTCAGAAGTATGGGTTCTGTTTGCACTGGTACCAGTTGAGATTACCATTACATTGCAATATTTTTGCAAGCAATAAATTAAGCTAGAAAGTGTTGGATAATAAAACTTTTAGGGGGTGTGTTTGTGTAGGTGTGTATGCATAGAAAAGAGGATTATTATGTCAGCTTTCATTTACTTTTTAAGTGTACATTCATTAATTTGTGCTACCTCCCCTTTTAATATACCCTTACTTAGGTGATTATAGGATTGATAGAATCAAGAAAATTGATATATTCACTGCTCTTACCTAATAACCAAATACTTGTTCCCATGTGTATCAAAAGCCCAATAAATCACTCTTATCGTGCCCTTGCTTGACTGCCCAGAGGATGCAAACCCTGTGTGCAAGACCAGTCCCTTATTTTAATAAGTGATTTCCTCATCCATCATTTAGAAAGCAGGCAGATGGCAGCAAAAAATTCCAGCCTCCACTCAATATCAGCTGTAGGCTGAGGCAGCACTTTATACCACACTATTCAAAATGAAGAGAGTAAGCAAATGATCCGCCTTCCCTCCATGAGGAGTTCTTCAAGAAAACAGTTGTTGTAGGCTGCATTACCTAGAGAGCATTTGGAGGCATCTCGGAACTTGCCTATCATTTGATGTTTGAAAGTGATCACAACCTGGACCTATAGAAACTGAAAGAGGAGACACATTTTAAGAAATTTAAGGATGTTTAGGAGCCATTAACAAAGTATTGTAGAGAATGAATATTGGGGGGGGGGGGGTCTTTCCATTTGAACATACACATCCAAGTTGGGAAGGGGTGGGGGGGGGGGTAGGGATACTTTATGTTTTCTTTTTTTTTTAAATTCTTCATTCATTTTTCCATCTTACATCAAGAACACAATATTACATCATTTAAACCTTGTAAACATTACTTGTATTTCTTCTAACATCATCTTAAAAACATAAATTTATACCTTCCCCACCCACCCTTCCCACAAATATTTTAATCAAAAATATCATATAAATATTATATTCTTATCTATTGATCAAACCTTTAATATAACTTTATACCCTCCCCCCCTATGTACTTTCAGTGGATAATGGCGTCTAATCATTGCAATAATTTGTCAATGGCCCCCAAATCTTTTTAAAATTATTATAGTTCCCTTTTTGTATGGCAATTGGTTCTTTCCATTTTATAAAATACGACATAGCAAATTCCACCAAAAATGTATAGTTAAGCCTTTTTTTATTTATTTTATTTGTTTTCTTATGTTTTAAGGACAATGGTTGAGTATGTGGAGGGAGGGATATTTGATTATGCAGAATATTAAGTCATGTTAAAGTGTAAAAATGATTTTATCTTATACTGCACTTATTGAAAGTTTTCAAAATGAATAAAGAATTAAAGGAAAGAAAGAGGAGACACAGAAGACAGACCCGTCAACTGCACACCACCCTTGAGTTTCAACTTACCTCTCCTTACAGGCTAGGCGATCTTTCATTCTGACTAAGCTTTTATCCTTTCCTTCTAATGGACATCTCTGCTTCTGTACCTTTGTTAGTGCCATGACTGGAAATGTAACCCCAAGATTCACCCACTGTTGACATCAGTAAAACTACTGAACTAACACATTCTCCACTGCTTCATGGCATCTGGGCTGTAGCTGGATGACAGAACCAAAATTTTGTGTTGATGGTTCCTGATTCACCTCCTTGTGCAATTTTTTTCCATTTATTGTTAAACTAGTCTAATACTTTTTAACAGTAACTACTTTCAATTGACCCACTCCCCTCTTAAGTAATCTGTCCATCAATTCTTATTGTTGGATTTCCAGTTGGCAGATCCCCCATTGTGCCAACCCCTATAGACTGTTAAAGAAGAAAATATTATTGAAAACAAAAAGAATACATTTTGTGCATGGGCTTCTTCTTAGCTACTAAGCCTGTGCAAGGGGTGAGCTTACAACCAAGCTGGGGCTCAGATCCACCACCTCTACCCTCCAAATCCATTTGGATCTTCAATTCATTTATGTTTTATGTACGGTTATACAGTATAAAACTTTTATTCTTTGGGTGTTGGAAAAAATACATTTTGTAATTATTTAGAATTGTAGTAATAAAAAGGTTCTCAGTATGATACCATATTTTTTATGTTCCACGTTGTCACCGTTAGTCGTGTATTTTATAAAAAACAAATTTAACTAAAATAAGGGGTCCTTTTACAAAGCTGCGGTAATGGTTTAACACGTGGAATACTGCGCGTTAAACCGCCTGCCGATCTAGTACCTAACACCTCCATTGACGAGGCGTTAGGATTTTAGGCTGCCGCGGGGGATAGCGCATGATGAAATGTCCAACGCGCTAACCCCCATAGCGCGCCTTGATAAAAGGAGCCCTACAACTAATAATAATGGGAAGTGCTCCGAGCCACAACCAAAATGCTACGTGATAAAACACAGCACTGATTGCCAATAAGACCATCACAGCCTTCGCTGTCTTAACAGCTCATTGTTTAGGTTTTAGTTTGATTCTTGATATATCGCTCAGTCAATAGTCAAATAACAGAGCAGAAGTTAAATAGAAAAAAGAGCGAGAGAAAAAAATCAAGAAATCTGCCAAGTAATGTGGGACTCGTCCAAATGGTAGTAAAAGTGAGATTTTTCAAACTTAGCTAAATGCACCCTCAAATAAAAATCATTTATCTTTTTGAATGCATTCGATTGTTCCAGTCTAAGAGGTACAGGAAGGGCCCAGGGACACTGAAAGGGTTTCATTCTAATGGTATCCAAGCTAATAATATGAAAGGATGACACAAATGAAGTGATTTTGCTGGACCACAGGGGGGTCAAAAAGTGTGAAAGATATTCGGGAAACCTAGAATTGAAGATCTTATGAACGAATAAACATTAGCCTGTGATGAACTGGTAACCAGCGTTTGACAGAGTCATGAGGTCACATGGTCAAAAAGCCTGGCACCAATTATCACTTTGACTGCCATATTTTGAATTATCTGCAACCTTTTGATATCCAAAGCATTGATACCATTAAATAAAGCATTACAATATTCTAGACCAGGGGTCTCCAAAGTACGGCCTGCAATATGATTTTATCTGGCCCACAGAAGAATTGTGCAGAATTTTCCAATGAGAATCTGCCCAAAAAATAACCCCCCCCCCCCCCCCACGGGGGTTTAATAAGATTTTAAACAGTTCCATCATTCACATTAATGGTTTTATTATAATTTGTGATGAAAATATGAGAATCTGCTGGCAGCGTTCGTCGCCATTAATATACGCTAATTTAATCTCACATACTCTGTAATTGGTTTATAAAATTTTCTGCTTTCAATAAAACTCATAGATCTAGAGTTATTTTTTATTTTTTTTACTACGGCCCACTGAAAAGTGTTAAAGTAGCCAACGTGGCCCTCGTAGACAATCATGAAAGGTAAGGTGTCTTCTTCTTAATTCACCACTGCTTTAAATCAAACAGTTTCCCAGTTGGCTGAGCTTGGCAGTTGAGTTTCTGTTTTAGTCCCAACTTAAAACTCATCTGAAATGGTTGGACTTCAGCTTGTGACTACAGTTAAGGCTCCTTTTACTAAGCTACGGTAGCGTTTTTAGTGCGTGCTGCCCCCCGTGCTATGCACCAAAAACTAATGCCAGCTCAATGGTGGCATTAGCGTCTAGCGTCTATAGTCCTTTGGTTATTTTTTTTAACGGTATGTGAAATGTTGATTTATATTTGGTGAACTATATCAGGCAGACTAGATACTGAGTTGAGTTTATTCACAGTGGTTCATGTGATGATTGCAAGAATATGAAGGAAAGAAAGAAAGGAGGGGACAACCAATGAGACGGCAGAAACACACACAAGGATTTCTTCTGACTCCCTATCATTTTTCCAATGAGCTTTCTTACTCCCTCTTTTACTGAGGCGTGCTATCCGTTTTAGTGTGCGCTAAACACCAATGCGTCCGTAGAATATAATGGATGCTAAAACGGATAGCGCCATTTCATTTTTCTCAGATGGTGTTTCTATCAAATAATCACTTTAAGCTTCCTTCAAATACTTTTCTTAAATTGAGATTCCCTAGACCAGGGGTGCTCACACTTTTTGGGCTTACAAGCAAAGTCAAAATGATCTACCAATAAAATTTTTAAAACACAAAGTACTGTACCCAGAGAAAATGTTAATTATCATTTATATTCTGGGTTTTTTCAGAGGTCAAGGCATATGACACTATGCAATGTCACTTCAGTATCAACCATACAAAAATAGACAAAACCTTTTTACTAAACGTCGATAGCAGTTTTTAGCGCAAGAAACTGCGCTGAATGCCCCGCGCTGCTATCGACGCTCATAGGCTCCCTGTGCTAAAAAACCGCTATTGCAATTTAGTAAAAGGAAGCCATAGTGCAAAATATAGACAGCAGATATAAATTCTCAAAACGGATACATTTTGATCACTAAACTGAAAAATAAAATAATTTTTCCTACCTTTGTTGTCTGGGCGATTTCATGAGTCTCTGGTTGCACTTTCTTCTTCTGACTGTGCATCCAATCTTTCTTCTCATTCTTTCAGCCTGTATGCTTCCTCTCCTCCAGACCTCATTCCCTCCCCCAACTTTTTCTTCCTCTCTCCCTGCCCTTTCTTTCTCCCTGCCTTCCTTTCTTTTTTTCTCTCTTCGTGCCCCCTTTCTTTCTTTCTTTCTTTCTCCCTGCCCTACCCCAAGCCACTGCCGCCGCCATCGGGGACCAGGCCCCCAAGCTGCTGCTGCCATCTTGGAACAGGCCCCAAAGCTCTTCCTGCTTCCCTGCGTAGGGCCAACCAGCAATTCCTCTCCCCAACATCAATTCTGCTGTCGGAGAGGGAAGTTAAGGGGCCAGCCAAGCAGCGACTGGCTGGCTGGAACTTCCTCTCCGACGGCAGAATTGACATCAGGAAAGGAAGGCTGATTGACCCAGTAGATTGTGAAGGCAATGCGAGTCTATCACGGAGCCTGGGATGGGCTCTGCAATCGACTCACTTTGCCTTCACGATCGACCTATTGGGTACCCCTGCCCTAGGGGTAAAAAAAATATATATATATTTAGATCAGTCTTTTTGTTTTCAGAGCCATTAGTATTCAAACCACATTGGGCGAATCTCTTCATGAAAGTTAATAATTCCAAATAAATAAGATGTATTCCATCTACATTTTATTCTGTAACTAGTGTTTAAGCCCGTTACAATAACGGGTGCTAGAGTAGATGTCTGTATGTCTGTTTTTTGTTATCTCTCTCTCTCTCTCCCTGGATGCTGTCTGTCTGTCATTCTTTGTGTCTGTGTCTCAACCCTGGTCCCCTGTCTGTGCGTCTTCTTTCTGTCTGTCTCCCTGGCCCCCCTGCTTGCCAAAGCAGCCTCCTTCCCTCTCCCCCTGTTGTGCAATTCCTGCCTGCTTCTTGGCCCCCTTCTGTTCCCCCCCATGATTGCTGTCTGCCCCCAGAACAAACATCCCCCAAAGCAGCCCCCTTTTTCCCTCCCCCCCTGGCCCCCAGTTGTGCCATGCCTGCCTGCTCTGTGGCCCCCTTATGTCCCCCCCCCATGATTTGCTTTCTGCCCCCAGAACAACCATTCCCCCAAAGCAGCCCCTTTGCCTCTCCCTCTGTCCCCCTGTTGTGCCATGCCTGCCTGCTCCGTGGCCCTCTTCTGTTCCCTACCCATGATTGCTGTCGGCCCCAGCACATCCATCCCCCAAAGCAGCCCTCTTTGCCTCTCCCTCTGTTGTGCAATGGCTGCCTGCCTGCTTCGTGCACTCAGCACAACCCTCCCACCAAAACAGCTCCCTTTTCTGCTGCTCCAGGGCCCTTCTTTTTTGGCTTCCTCTCCCGTTCTTACCTTCCTCCATGCATCCATGTTTCCTGCCGCCGCTGCCGCTCCTGTTCAAAGCGGCCTGCTTAGGTTCATGGGCGGCTGTATTGAACCTCGCAGGCCGCTCTCCATATGGTAGCATGTTCCTTCTGACGCGATCGCGTCAGAGGGAACGTGCTTCATGTGGAGAGCGGCCTGCGAGGTTTGCTACAGCCGGCCGCGAACCTCATCAGGCCGCTTCAAACAGGAGCGGCAGCGGTTGGTGCGGGAGGGGGGAGTCGTCGACTTGTTCCCTACTGCTGCGGCGCGGAAAGTTGCTGGGCTCTACGGTGGGGGCGCTGAGTGGCCGCGATCCCTCTCCTCCCAGACCCCCCCCCCCGGGAGGAATGGAGATCGGCGGTGTCTTTATCCACTGCTGAGTTACCGAAGAGCAGGGAGTCCAGCAATGGCGGCCAGTGCTGCGCGTTGTAGCTAGGAGCTGGGGACTCGCGCATGCGCACTCCTGCTTGGCCGCAGACCTACTGAACATGGAACAGGGATTACAGATCACGAAAGTTGGACTGCGCATGCGCGGCTAGCGGTTTTATTATATAGGATACTCCAAAAGCATATCTGTTCTCTATACTGGCTAATACATGAGTTATATCTGAAATTTTCATTGTATGATTTGTTGTAACTTCTAGTTTCAAATTTATTAAGAAATTTGATATAC
This sequence comes from Geotrypetes seraphini, assembly GCF_902459505.1. Lineage (NCBI taxonomy): Eukaryota > Metazoa > Chordata > Amphibia > Gymnophiona > Dermophiidae > Geotrypetes > Geotrypetes seraphini. The sequence goes on along the minus strand of NC_047091.1, from coordinate 187,808,866 downwards.
TACCTTCGGAAAGTCTCCTTTCCAGGGAGCTGCTCCTGCACCCTCAGTTTTTGTACCTGTTTTGATCAGTTACTTGAATGTTATCATGTTAATGGATACGAGTACCCTTGTTACAGAGTAGAATACAATTGTACAGTAGAGCCGGGGATTTTTCCCCATTTCCCTCCTTCCAATTGTGTTTGTTATGACAGTGTTACTTGATTGATTTTGTATAAACTGAAGAGGCAGGGGCAGGAGCAGCTCCTTGGGAAAGAGGTGGAGTTCAAAAGATGATTGACAGTATTCTGCAAGCAACTTGTGGGTTCAGATGCAAAACCAGTACTAATCTTATATAGAGCTCATAGCTATTCGCATGTCCTGCTAGCAAGCAGAGACTTAACCCAGACTTTACGTTCTTGAGTGTTTTCCTTTTTTTTTTTTTATCCTCTCAGTTCTTCTGAGAGACAGATAATTCTCCAAATTCAAACTGATCTTAAGGTCGAAGGCAGGTGAAGCCCACTGTCAGGGTAGAGCTTTAGGACCACTAGACACATCTAAAAGTAGTATCTACAAGAAAGAAAGACTAATCTTTGGACTAAAAAAATTTGACCATGTGACACCCTACTACCGGCAGCTACATTGGCTGCCGATGAAGGCACGCGTAAAGTTCAAATTTGCCTGTTTCTGCTTTAAAGCATTACACGGACTTGCCCCCAAATACATTACTGACCTTTTCTCCTTCTCAACCAACAGACACAAGAGAAGTTCACATTCCAACTTCGTTTCCCCCCCAGTGAGAGGTTGCAAACTGAAAAAACACCATGAATTCTTCTCTCACACCAAGCAGCATCATGGGGTAAAGACCTAGAACAATTACTTTCGCCCTCTACTTATGAGGAATTTAGGAAACGTCTAAAAACACAACCTGTTCCTAAAACATCTTGACAACTGATCCACTTATCTCTTTCCTCTCAATAGCGACCTACTGTCCTTTTGATCACTTTTCTCCTCAACAATGAATTTCCTGTCTAATTACTTCTCTTTCCTCTTCCCCTCTTGAAGTCAGTCAATTTGTACCTTTACTTAATCTTTTGCAAACCGCATAGAACTTCACGGTATTGCGGTATATAAGCTGTTATTATTATTATTAGACACATTGAACTAAAAAGGCAGTTTACAGAGCAAAATAATTTAAAACAGGCAAGGAAAAGAACTACAATTAAGGGTAAGAAAGAGCAAACCAAGGTGAAGAAAATTGGGAGACAACTTATATTGTAATCTGCCTTGAATTTAATTGGAAAAAGGCGGAATATAAATTGCTGAATAAAATCCCAGCCACAGTCACCAAAGCTTGAGGAAGAAAGCTTGAGGAAGTCACCATATTAAAAGCTTGAGGAAGAAAAAGGCTTTTGGCCCAATTTTGAATTTAAAAAAGAGATTCAATCTGGGGTGGGTGAGCTCAAGATATCTGAATACAGGTGAAAGGATGATCAAAGTGGTCATCATGCAGTCTTGAACATTCTGTCCTTTTTTGTCTTAGTAAAATGTTGGCATCAATGTACCCTTGGTAAGATTCTTAATGCTCTTCTTCTGTACCACACACCTGGCAGAAGCCATGTTTGAAGGAGTCACAAATGGTCACATGCCCTAGATCCAACAGACCCACATTAATTAGAATGTTAAAATGGTATAACATACTGCATACAATATAATAGGTATGTGTGAAGATGTTTTTGACCATATTTCAAACATGGGTATTCCTAGCTTTATGTATCTTAAAATATTTTGAAGAAAAAAAAACCCTAGTAGGATTCTTCCTTAAAAGAGAACTTACATTCAAAATGTATGTAAGGTTAATTCTCCTTGCTGGCCAATAAGTTGTCCTTTTGGAACAAGCAGATGCAGTTTACACAAAGTAGATGCTTCTTAAAGACTCTAGTAGGTTGCCTCAATTTTGATTAGCTGCAATACAGCATTTCCTGATTGTGTGCTTTGAAGAGGATTATTACTTTACAGGTTCATGCATCATACCTGCTGTGCAATAATTATCCTCATCCCATGCTTGTTACTAAGTTATGACATGCTTAACATAAAAGGTTCAGATTTGGAAGGGAGAGCAAATCCAAAGCCCAAATCAAAGCTATGCTATTGGGTGGCTCGAGAACATGAAAATCTACATTTTCCTACCCTAGGCATTTCAGAGACGGGTCCCACTATTGTTTTATTTAACATATTTATAAATGATCTGGAAATTGAAACACATGTGGACTGTGAAAAAGTGCAGGAAGATTTTAGGAAATTGAAAGATTGAGTATCCAATTGGGAGATGAATTTTAATGTGGACAAATGCAAAATGATGCACATTGAAGAGAATTGCCCAAATGCTAGGGTTCACCTTAGGGATCAGCATCCAAGAAAAAGATCTAGGTATCATCGAAGACAATACACTGTAACTTTCTGTCCAATGTGTGGCAGCAGCCATAAGAGGATGCTAGGAATTATTAGGAAAAGGATGGTAAATAAGACCAAGAATACTACAGTATAATGCCTCTGTACTGTTCCATGGTGCAACCTCATCTTGAATATTGCATTCCATTCTGTTGCCATATCACAAAAGAGATATAACAGAATCAGAAAAGGTTCAGAGAGAGACGAGAGGGCACTCTTTAAAGTTGAAAGGGGATAGATTCCGTACAAACGTAAGGAAGTTCTTCTTCACCCAGAGAGTGGTAGAAAACTGGAACGCTCTTCCAGAGGCTGTCATAGGGGAAAACACCCTCCAGGGACTCAAGACAAAGTAGATAAAGACAGGTTGTTCACCCTCTCCAAGGTAGGGAGAACGAGAAAGCACTCTCTAAAGTTGAAAGGGGATAGATTCCGTACGAACGTAAGGAAGTTCTTCTTCACCCAGAGAGTGGTAGAAAACTGGAACGCTCTTCCGGAGGCTGTTATAGGAGAAAACACCCTTCAGGGATTCAAGACAAAGTAGATAAAGACAGGTTGTTCAATCTCTCCAAGGTAGGGAGAACGAGAAAGCACTCTCTAAAGTTGAAAGGGGATAGATTCCGTACGAACGTAAGGAAGTTCTTCTTCACCCAGAGAGTGGTAGAAAACTGGAACGCTCTTCCAGAGGCTGTCATAGGGGAAAACACCCTCCAGGGATTCAAGACAAAGTTAGACAAGTTCCTGCTGAACCAGAACATACACAGGTAGGGCTAGTCTCAGTTGTGGCAGTGGTCTTTGACCAAAGGGCAGCCGCGTGAGCGGACTGCTGGGCATGATGGACCACTGGTCTGACCCAGCAGTGCCATTTCTTATGTTCTTATGACCAAAATGATAAAGGGGATGGAACTCTACTCATATGAGGAAAGGCTAGAGAGCTTAGGGCTCTTCACCTTAGAAAAGATACAGCAAGGGGAGATAGGATTGAGGTCTATAAAAGCCTGAGTGCTTTAGAATGGGCAAAAGTAAAACCAATCTTTTACTGTTTCAAAAATTGCAAAGATTAGGGAGCGGAAAACGAAGTTACACGTAAACACTTCCAAAATAATAGGAAGACGTATTTTTTCACTCAATGAAAAATTAAGCTCTGGAATTCATTGCTGGAGGATGTGGTAACAGCAGTTAGACTATCTGGATTTAAACAATTTCCTAGTCTGCTATGCCACTTCTTGCCCAACATGGAATATTGCTCCTAGTTGTGTTTCTGCTAACTGCTTGTGACCTGGATTGGCCACTGCTGCAAAGAGGATACTAGGTTAGATGGGCCATCAGGTTGACCCCATATGGCTCTTATGCTCTAAATTACTTTGCATTTACCAGCATCAATCATGACTGGATTTCTAGGGTAGTAAACAGAAGTGCAGTGTCCTTTAGTACTGTAAATAAGTTTGAATGCATTTTTTCTCTCTTTGTGGAAGGAAGGAATATATGAGAGTCAGCTCTGCTAATGTGCTAGGCTACAGCACTGTCTGTTATTTCAGAACTGAAACCCACAAGCATCACTGATAATGGAGCTCTCTCCTGCCCTGCAGAATTTCTGGTATTTTAAGCATTGGCCTGTCTCAACTTACATTCCACATAAGCTACCTATTATGGTGCAAGTGAAGGATTTGAATCATCCGGCCCTTCAAATGACTTCTAAACTGGTTAATATGTGTGGTGCAAGTCTGGAGAAGCTAGCAGTTAATACAGATGTGCCCAACTGGCTCCTGGGGAGACACATGGGGCTTCTTTAAAATTAAGTTGCATCTCCCACTTGCAGCAGCGTTATGGGACCTTGGATAATGACTGGGTAGAAGACAGTTGCACTGACCTGAGGAAAAGAGGGCATCATTGCATAATCATTCACCTCCAAAGGGGAGATGAAGTGGCATCAATCTGCACAAAGTCACTTTGCATGAACCAACGCTGGAAAAGCCATCACTGGGAAGGTGAGGCGGGTCAAACTCACTTAAGGCAAAGCTAGGAGACTCCATCAGGAAAGAGGAGACAGTTGTCCAGCATAGGCCAAAGCCAGGAGATGCATCTATTCTGCTACTGGAGTTGTGGTTGGAATAAGGAAGGGGTGTGGAAATAGAGTGAGATTGGGCAAAACAAAGGAAGGGCAATCAAGAAATAGAGTATAAAAAGGGGGAGGCTGGAGAGAGATATGAAAGAGAGAAAAAACCGGGTAGGAAAGGAGAGGCGAGGGAGAGGGAGAGGGATGTGGTGAGATGCAGACTGAGAGGGGAAAAGAGGTGAACCAATGCACAAACTGACCTCCAATCCGCTTCTGTTCCTCTGGATCCTGCTTTCCTACTTCTTGCTCTATATTTCACTCCTGCTGCCCAGAAATATTATGCTTTGGCTTTTCCTAGCAATATTCAATTCCTTCCACTCACTTGGATTTTCTTTTTTCACAACACGTGGTTTCACTTAAAACAATTAGTATTTGGAAAAGAACATCACTTCAATTAATTATGGTCTGCTATATTGAAACTGCAATGCAGTGGCTACCTCATTATTTAATGCTATTGAACGCTTCCTGAAAATGTACTGACCACAGAAATGCGATAGGAAGAAACCTTACAACTGAGCCAATCAGTCACTACCTTGCTTTTACCATAAGATCTGTATAAAGAAACATCTGGTACCTTTTGCTCTTTTGGGCAAGTTCCTGAGTAGCCAGTGCTGTTTATGCCCTCACGGATGCAGACTTCATCCACAAATGGAAGTCTGTGGCAGAGTGATCATCACTGGCTGCGAGCAAACATTGAGCATGCTGTTTCAAGTCTGGGCTAAATCTGTAGGCTTTACAGGAGGGTAAATCAAAAAGTAAAGGCAAAATAAATTTAACGGCTTGAATAGAAATAACTGTGAGTAATTGAACATATCACTTTGCCACATAGACAACTGGCTTCTACATTCCTGCAGAGAAGTTTTTGGCTGCTCTTCCTTTACTTCATCTGCCACCTCGCAGTGGCTCCTTCAGTGGACCGAAAATGGGATAATCCAGGCTGTAAGGAGAATGTGGAAGACAAGCTGTTGCACCGTCTCTTCTGTCTGAGAACGTTCTCATGGTGAAGCCCGACTGTTTGGGACAACATTTCTCTTCTTTTGCTGTGAATTGCAGGTTTAAGTTCCCCAGAATAGGCCCCTTCAAGTCCCAAAAGAAGGTTAGCCTGATTTTCTTGGAGGAGGGCTGAAGTTTGAATTACTTTTTGGCTTTGTCCGCTGACAATTCTCTCCAGAACACTTGGATGTTCCACAGACCTTCTCAGTGTGGGTCGCAGACTTCCCTCTATCCCAAGACATCAGGCATTATGACAAATGTAGATCCGTGGAGCGGCATAAGTCCTTTTTAGGCCTAAGGCGCTAGTTACACAAAGTCAGCAGTAGAAAAATGTCCATTCTCACAAACAACATCCAAAATGTGGCTTTTTTTCTAGAATGGCCTACTTCTACATCCAGCCCTTTAATCGCCCGGACCGCCACTACGTCTAACTTTATAACATATTTCCAACCCCAAATTTGCCCAAGTCCCAAACGCGCAAAACAAGAAATTTTAGGCATAGGATGGGACCAGTCGTTTGCCTAACCCCATGATTCTCTAACCAGCGTTTGTCATAAGTGCAGGTTAGAGAATCAGGGACCCCCCCCAAAAAAAATTGCCGGCAGGAAGGATGCCTGATCTCTCCTGTTGGACACCCCCATGAACCCCGAAAACATCGCCAGCAGGAAGGATGCCCAATCCCTCCTGCCAGACACCCCCCATAAACCCCACAAAGATTGCCGGCAGGAGGGATGCCTAATCACTCCTGCCGGACACCCCCTCAAACGTTCATTGGCAGGAAGGATGCCAGTCTCTCCTGCCGGACATCCCCCACAAACCCCACAAAGATTGCCGGCAGGAGGGATGCCCTATCCCTCATACCAGACACCCCCCCAAACATTTCTGGCAAGAGGGATGCCTAATCCCTCCTGCCGGACACCCCCTCAAACGTTCGTTGGCAGGAAGGATGCCCAGTCCCTCCTGCCGGACACTCCCATCCCCAAAAGGTAGGCAGCCGCTGGATCCCCACTCCTCCAGGCCAACTGGATCCCCACCCCTTACCCCAGTAGGACTCCTCCCAGCTCAGCCAGACCCCCCTCTAGTCCAGCCAGATCCCCCCTACCTGTTCAAAATTGCAAATACGCATGCAGTTTGTGAAAAATTGCAGGCACACCTTAGAAAAATGGAAGACTGGGCATCCAAATGGCAGATGAAATTTAATGTGGACAAATGCAAAGTGATGCACATTGGGAAGAATAATCCAAATCATTGGTATCGGATGCTAGGGTCCACTTTGGGGATCAGTGCTCATGAAAAAGATCTGGATGCCATCGTGGACAATAGATTGAAACCTTCCGCCCAATGTGTGGCGGCAGCCAAAAAAGCAAACAAGATGCTAGGAATTATTAGAAAAGGGATGGTAAACAAGACTAAGAACGTTATAATGCTTTTGTATCGCTCCATGGTGAACCCCTTACCTTGAGTATTGTGTTCAGTTCTGGTCTCCTTAGCTCAAAAAAGACTAGTGGACATTCAAAGTTACAGAGTAATAGTTTTAAAACCAATAAGAGGAAATATTTTTTCACTCAGAGAATAGTTAAGCTCTGGAATGCATTGCCAGAGGATGTGGTGAGAGCAGTTAATGTAGCTGGTTTAAAAAAAAAAGGTTTGGACAAGTCCATAAACTGCTGTTGAGGCAGACATGGGAGAAGCCATCGGTGGCATGGAATGCTACTACTCGTTGGGTGACTTGGATTGGCCTCTGTGAAGACGAGATACTAGGCTACAAGGACCATTGGTCTGATCCAATAAGGATATTCTTATGATCATGTTTTACCAGCTTGGTTTCATCTCCATTACTTTCCAATACAAAGTTCTTTTGCTTGTATTTAAAACCCATTCTTCACAAGTTCCAACTTATTTCCATAAGCAATTATAGGATCATGTTCTAGCTCAGACTTTGTGATCCCAGAAATCACAAAAGGCTCCACATCTTTGGAATAGTTTGCTGAATAACTTGTAAACTAAGCATGATTTAAGGAAATTCATAAAAAGAATTTGAAAAACATTTATTTAGATGTGCTTTTGACTGAGGTGGTATCTTTTATATTTTTCTAACATCTTTAATTGAAATTTTAACAATTACAACCTACAAACTTGGAATGATATATATATTTTCTTTATATATCATACCTGCCTTCAATAATTTTCATCAAGACATCTCTGTTTCTCATCTTTCCCCCTATTCCCATCAGCCCCCTCCCAAATCAGATTTGTCCATAGTGCTATTATCTAGCCAAACTTCCAGCCTCTTATTCTGTGTATATCTAGTCCATGAAGCATGACCTCATAGCCTCAAACGGATGAAAACTCCAGACCTTGTTTCATAATGCCACACTTCCTTTTTTCCAGTAGGCCATCAGTATATCTGCTGGGCTGTTGTAAGCATTGCTGCCGCCTCTCCTCCTGCCCAATTCCGCCAATTCTAAAGAAGAGGTGGTAAGTTAATTCATGCTATTGGAGATGCCCTTCTGTGGCTGGTGCAGCAACAACACTCCCCACATCCTGACACCCTCCCATTTCTTAAAGGGGATTCCTGGTATCTAGGAAAAGCAGAAGCAATTCTCAATTGCTCCTGCTCCATTGAGGGCCTAAGTTTAAAATAGTACTTCTGACTGCTAGCAGTCTTGACCCCTAGCAGTTCTTCTGTAAGACTACCACTAGAGGACACCATTTGAACCTTAGTGCTCAAGTAAGGGAGGGTGATCAGGGATCCTTGTTAAGAGCTGAGGAGAGTGAGTAGCATTACTAAGCATGCCAGAGCAGTCTCAGTGGAGTATGAGGGGGGGGGGGGGTTGGCTGTTTGGGTATTACCAACAATGCAACTGCAATATTGGCAAAACACTTAACATGCAGAAAATGTCTACACTTTGCTGACACTGGCCACCCCCCATCAGTTACCCCTCAAGCTCTGCAGTTACCATGTGTTAATTTTTTGTAGCTGCAAACCTTACCACACTTTAGTAAACGAGTCTATTACACTCTAAGCCTCTTTGTGCAGAAAACTAACTTCAGTATCTGAACTGTAACTCGTCCTACATTCTGATTTGGAAAAACAAGTAATTACAACTCCAATTAAAATCAAAAGAAAAACTGGATTATTAAAACTCATTCCGCCAATGCTAAGCAACTCGTAATCAAATTCTTTAAACAGAACAGTCTATGTATAAAATATATTAGCAGCATGTGTGTTTTTAACATGGTTAGTTTAGAGAAACAAGTCAGACTTGTTCCCATCTGTGGTAAATCTACATGCATAATGAACAGATCTTCTGGTGCTTCATTTCACCGGATCCTCTTTCCTGGTTTATGTGTCCGAGCATCAGTCCATGCAGAATATCCTGCTTTTCGAGGATATTTCTTCCTCTCCTTCACCCTCCCTGCAACTCATGCAACACTTTGCACTCAGGTCCTTCTCTCGAGTCTTCCCAAGGGTCAGCCCTATGAATTCATATTTGGCAGCATCCACTTGAGATTTCATCAACGCCAACTGACATATCTGGCTTTGTCCAGTCATTTTCCAGCTGCACGTGTCTCATCACTCCTCTTCCAGTGTTGCTATATGTAGGCAAAATATGCAACTATGCAAATTATGGCAGAAAATATTCTAAAGCTTGTCATATGGAACCACCAAACCAATGTTATAGCTGTATCCAGTCGTTTCATTGTAGGTAGAACGACAGATCGGAAGTATGCTCTCTGTAGCCAACTGGTCCACTGAAAATTCGTAGGCACAGATTATTCCACGGTGTCTGGAGGTTCCAAAAAAAAAAAAAAAAAAAGTGAGAGGTTATAAACAAATATATTGTATAGTAAGGACCCTAGTTTATAAGATGTCTATTTTAAGCCTATTATATTCAGGAATTTTTACACTTAAAGGAGAAGTCAGTAAACATTAGAATCAGTAAGCTTTGATAACTCCCTTCAGACTTCCTAATAAAGTAAATGAGGGCAGACTTCAACATACTGTATAGTTTGGAAGAAAGGTAGGAGAGGAGAGAGAAGACTTTTCAATACCTCTGTGGCATAAAGGCACAGGACCTCTTTCAATTCCATTGACTGTGTGATCTTGGGGGTTTGTACAGTTTTGGGCAGGAAAAAGGAACTGCAGGGTGGATAATGGGGAGGGCTGGGGGGATAGTCTGGGTAATAGATGGGTGGAGGAGGGGCCAGTCAGAGAGTGTATGGGATCAAAGATGGGTGATGAAAGATGTATTGTAGAGAATGACACAGGGACAAATTTTTCCCGGTCCCCGCGGGAACTTATTTTCCAGTCCCTTCCTTGCAAATTCTTTTCTTGTTCCATTCCTGCAAGCTCCGTCCTTATCTGCACAAGCCTCAAACACTTTAACATCCTAAGTAGCAACATTCTAGAGCTCAGATTGTGATGTCATAATGCCTCATTCCACCAATGCCTGAGCTCTGCCCTCATCTGCATAAACCTCAGACATTTTCAAATCCTAAGTAGCAACATTCTAGAGCTGAGATTGTGATGTCATAATGCCTCATTCCACCAATGCTTAAGCTCCACCCTCATCTGCACAAGCCTCAAACACTTTAAAATCATAAGTGATAACATTCTAGAGCTCAGATTGTGATGTCATAATGCCTCATTCCACCAATGCCTAAGCGCCATCCTCACCTGCACAAGCCTCAAACACTTTCAAATCCTAAGTAGCAACATTCTAGAGCTGAGATTGTGATGTCATAATGCCTCATTCCACCAATGCCTAAGCTCCGTCCTCACCTGCACAAGCCTCAAACCCTTTAAAATCCTAAGTAGCAACATTCTAGAGCTCAGATTGTGATGTCATAATGCCTCATTCCACCAATGCCTAAGCTCCGTCCTCACCTGCACAAGCCTCAAACCCTTTAAAATCCTAAGTAGCAACATTCTAGAGCTCAGATTGTGATGTTATAATGCCTCATTCCACCAATGCCTAAGCTCCGTCCTCATCTGCACAAACCTCAAACACTTTAAAATCATCCTTGTGTAGTTAAGGCAGGGACAGGATGGGGAAATTGAGTTCCTGCAGGGATGGGGCCAAATTTGTCCCCATGTCATTCTCTAGAAAGATGACCAGGGCTGAGTAATTCAACTAGATCTTATGAATTGCCCTGGAGGAGGCTAGGCTTTTGGGTCAGAACATGGATGGATTGGTGGCATAGTTTGTCTCATTATTGTAAGTTCTAGCTATTAACAGGTTAGTATCCTGGCATGTGGGAGGTACTGCTGTCCCCTGGCAACTCTGATCAAGCTGGTCTTGAACCGCTGTTACTCTGTCTAATTGATGTGAACCACTTGTAACTCTATTTAATTGATGTGAACCGCCTAGAACTCTTCGGGGTATGGCGGTATACAAAAATAAAGTTATTATTATTATTATAAAGAGCCAAAATCTTGGTCGCTGTCAACAGACACAAATTAGACATAGTCTGTTTACAGGAAACAAGGTTAACAGATGCTGAATGTTTAAAACCACAGCATCATTGGATGGGAGAGGTGTTTTTCTCATTCTCAAATAGTGAATCTTAGAAGGAAATCTTTACAGTGTGTGGCTATGGTCAACTGACGGTCAATATCTATTCTTTCCAAACTAAAGTAAACTAAACCGAGCTCGGCACAGTTTACAGAAATTAAAAATAAATACATAAAATAAGGGATAATATGAGAAAAGCAAAGCTTACAATTTCCCCCCTGGAAATCTCAGATCATAAACCTATTTGAATGATACCCAATGACCAGCACACAGATAACCCAATATTGTTCTGGGAAACCGCAAAACTGGATTTGAAAGGAGATATCATATCCTCAGAGCCAGTTTTAGACAAGGTAGGGCTCAGGGCAGAAATTAAGGGGGGCCCCCTGATCCCCTCTCTTCTCTGCACCCTACTACTACTGTTTACTATTTCTATAGTGCTGAAAGGCGTATGCAGTGCTGTACATAGCCCCACCTCCCATTACTTGACAAGTTCAAATCATTTCTAGTTAAGGACGCGTTTGATCTATAACCTATCACACTCTGACTCTCGCACCAAAACAGATGTAATCATCGTTTCCTCTATGTACCTACCTTCTCTGTCTACTTCATCTAATATTTATGTAAGTCTAATATTGTCTTCTAATGATTAGAGTTTGTATTCCCCTTTTTTTACAATTATCTTAAATGTAAGCCGCTTATAAATATGAAAAAAACGGGATAATAAATTTTAATAAAACTTGAAACTTGACTACCACACATAAAACAACTTTAAATCACTTCCTTACACACAAAACACAGACAGACTTTTACCAAATACAGAACAAGGGATCAGAAATACAAATGAAAGTGGGAACCCCAAGAAATTAAACTCAGCAAGAGAAATCAAAGCAGATCTGCATTTCTTTCTATATTGAACACAGGGGGATCCCAGGCCATTTCCCTTGCTGTGGCTGGTGGGATCCCCCAAACCCAGCCAGTTGAAGGCCACTTCCTCCAGTCTGGCAGCCAGTAATCTCTAAACTCTGCAGCTAGCACCAGTATCTCTGAGTTGCCATCAGCAGCAAAGATTGAAGACCTGGAGGAAGAGATCTTCAGCAGGCAGAGCTTTATATTTTGCATTTGGTAGGAGGCATGCGGCATGGTGGGAAGAAAATTTAGTGCCCACCCACTTTGGGTCTGCCCCAGGTGCGGTCTTCCTACTCTTCTCCACCCCCTCCCACTGCTCCTCTCCTTGCCACGCACGGGCGCCCCTTACCTTCCCCTGTACCTTTTTTACTTCCCTAGCGTGAGAATGCTGCCTGCATTGGCATCAGTGCTCTCTCTGATGTCACTTCCGGGACCCACGCCTAGGAAGTGATATCAAAAGGCAAGCTGATGCTAATGTGGGCATGCTGCTCACTCTAGAGAAGTGGAAAAGGGAAGGGCGCACTTGTGTGGAGGGGGTGCTCACCCTTCCTATGCCACTGCTCAGGCCCACTGCCCACCCCCACCCCTCACCAGCTGTCTGGTAAGCCACTGATCACCATACAAATATCTGTGATGCACATATCCAGGTAATAACACACTTTTTTCTACTCTTTGTTTGCACATTTTATTTTTCCATCATGTTGGTCCCATTTTGTCTCTTTTGCTTTCCTGTTTCTTCTGATAAGTGGTTGCCAATCTTTCCTTTTTAGCTCTTCCTGCCCTTTTTAACTTTTCTGCCTCTACGACCTCTCAAAATTTCACCCTTGTCCTTTTTACTTTTCAGCTAATTACCAATTTTCCTTCTTCCTTTCTCATGCTCTAGCTCTCCCATTTCCCATCTCATGCCTTCTCCAGCCTCCTATTACCTTATCATCTCTCTCTCTTCCTTTTCTCCTCTCAGATCTGGAATCTGTCTCCTCCCCCCTCCTCTCATGCTCTGGCATCTCTCTCTTCTCTCCTTTTCCCTTCTTATTTTCTTTTTCTTCCCTGGTCTTCCTTCTCAATTTAATTTCTGCTTCTGTCTAGATTTAATTCTTTCTTATTATTCAGTCCTCACTTTCCCTCTTCATTGTGTCTACCTACAGCTTGCCACCTCTTTCTCTCAACCCTTCCAGTATCTATCCTCTTCCTCCAATCTAACATGTGCCTTTTTTTCTTTATTCCCTCCTTCTATCCAGTATGTACCCTCCCTCTCCTTCCCACTTCCATCCAGCATCTGTTCTCCTCTATCCTCCCCACTTCATTCCAGCATCTGCTCTCCTTTCTCTCCTCCCCACTTCCTTCCAGCATCTTCTCCCCTCTCTCTTGTCCCTACTTCCTTCCAGCATCTGCTCCCCTCTCTCTTGTCCCCACTTCCTTACAGCATCTGCTCCCCTCTCCCTTTCAGCGTCTGCTCCCCTCTCTCTTGTCCCCCCACTTCTTTCCAGTGTCTGCTCCCCTCTCTCTTGTCCCCACTTCCTTCTGGTGTCTGCTCTCCTCTCTCTTGTCCCCACTTCCTTCTGGCGTCTGCTTCTCTCTCACCCCTACTTCTATCCAGAGTCTGCCTCCTCTTTCTCCACACAATAGACCTGAAGCTGCGCAACCTCTTCCCCACATTGGGCCATCTAATTGTGCGGATCAGTGACTGACAGGGCCCTAGTGCACCGAGAACATCATTTAAAGCCGAAAGAAGCCAGACATTGAGGGAAAAGAAATGCTGATGCGAGAACGAAGAAATCAATTTTACCTCTAAAGGTTGAGTAATTTTGTGACCAAAAAAGAGTCAATGCCACCAGCCGGAAATCTGGCTGAATGGGGGCTAAAAGCCAAAAAATGAAAAAGTAAAACTTTTTGAACAAAACTCTGAGAAATTAAAGGAATGTTAAAGAAAAATATAATAAGAAAAATGAAACGGGAAGGCTCAAAAAAGGAGAAAAAAATAGAACAATTGGAGAAACTCCAAAGACACAAATCTTCTTAGCTCTGTAGAAAAATAAGAACTAATAAATCCATAATCTGGAGTTGGGTGGGAAAGCACTCATGCATGCGCGGTATGGGCAGTCTTGAAACTTCTAGGAAGTTAAAGTGACAATACACTTTTGCACTGTCCATATCGGGCTCCGTGGATGACGTCACCCATCTGTGAGAATATGCTGCCAGCTTGTCCTGGGTTAGTAACATAGTAAATGACGGCAGATAAAGACCCAAGTGGTCTATCCAGTCTGCCCAACCATGCAAGCTCCATAAATTAATTTAGTTTAAATGGTTCTTTTTCTTAGATAATACTGGGCCAGAAACCCAGAGCCAGTGTGCTTAGGTTCCATCTACTGGAGTCTCCATCAAAGCTCACTCCAGCCCATCTTAACCATTGAAACCCTCCCCAGCCCGTCCTCAACTGAATGTCCATATATGGGACACAGACGGTACAAGCCTGACCAGCACTGGCCTTAGTTCCTTCAATGTAGACCCATTATTTTCTGATTAGAGATCCTCTGTGTTCATCCCACGCTTGTTTGAACTATCACCCTTTTCTTCTCCACCACCTCCCTCAGGAGTACATTCCACGCATCAACCACCCTCCCCTTAAAGAAGAATTTCCTAACATTGCTCTTGAATCTACCACCCCTCAACCTCTGATTATGCCCTCTGGTTTTACCATTTTCCTTTCTCTGGAATAGATTATGTTCTACATTAATACCTTTGAAGTATTTTAATGTCTGAATCATATCTCCCCTGTCCCGTCTTTCCTCTAGGGTATACATATTCAGGGCTTCCAGTCTCTTCTCATACGTCTTCTGGCACAAACCTCCTACCATTTTTGTCGCCTTCCTCTGGACCGCTTCAAATCTTTTTATGTGCTTCGCCAGTCGCCTTCCTCTGGACCGCTTCAATTTTTTTTATGTCTTTCGCCAGATACGGTCTCCAAAATTGAGCACAATACTCCAAGTGGGACCTCACCATCGACTTGTACAGGGGCATCAACCCCTTCTTTCTTCTACTGGTCACTCCTCTCTCTATACAGCCTATCATCCTTCTGGCAACAGCCACCACCTTGTCAGACTGTTTCTTTGCCTTTAGATCTTCAGACACTATCACCCCAAGGTCCCTCTCCCCATCTGTGCATATCAGTCTCTCATCTCCCAGCACATATGGCTCCTTCCGATTTCTAATCCACAAATGCATTTCTCTGCACTTCTTTGCATTGAATTTTAGTTGCCAGATATTAGACCATTCAACTTGCAGATCATTTTCATGCTTTACACTCCCTCCTTGGTGTTTACTCTATTACAAATCTTGGTATAATCCGCAAAAAGGCAAACTTTTCCTTCTAACACTTCAGCAATGTCAATCACAAACATATTGAACAGGATCGGCCCCAGTATCGATCCCTGAGGGACTACACTACTCACCTTTCCCTCTGAGCGAATTCATTAACCAGTACCCTTCTTTCTTTGGATTTCTTCTGAAGCACCCACAAAACAATTGTGGTGCTCATATATTACATTACATTACATTAGTGATTTCTATTCCGCCGTTACCTTGCAGTTCAAGGCGGATTACAAAAAAGTTATATCTGGCCATTTCCAGAGGAATTTGAGAATCGTGGGGTTGGTTCAAAGAGGTGAGGTGGTTCTTGTGGCATTAAATTGTTTTGAGAATAGTGATGGTGTTAGGTTGATTTCAAGGAATTGTTGGATAGTAGGGTTTTTTGGAATAGGATTGTTTTTATTTCTTTTCTGAATGTTCTGTAGGTTGGGGTCGTTATCAGCAAAGCGGAGAGTTAGTGGTCTAGTCTCGCTGCTTGTGTGGCCATTCATCTACTTGCTCTGAAGTGCTGTAAAGTATCAGTGACTTCCTTACAGTGCATGCAATTTCAATCAACATGGAACCTTTCTAAATACCCTTACCCCTCTGGCTTGAAGCAGAATCCTAAACATTTAATGATGTCTTGTTGTATATAAATTGTTCATTGGATCCCTGTGAAGTGTCCTGGTTATTATATAGGGTAGGGTGGGGGTTTGGGGGGCAGATTTTTGGGGAGTTGTAGGGTGAGTTTTGGGTAGGGTATTTATTGAAGAGAGAGGGTATTTATCTAAATAATGAGCTTCATTATTGAGGCAGGTCATTATGGTTTATTACGGTTGATGCTGTACCATTAATAGTGGCTGCTATTGGGTTTCTTTTCGATCTTGAATTGCTGAATAAAAATTATTTTCAAAAATAAAAAGAAGTTCTGGAATGAGAAGGCATAGGAAGAAGGTAAAAGGGGATAGACTAAGGAAAAATCAAACAAAATATTTATTTTTAGATGTATAGAATAGCTTCCTAGAAGACTATCTGAATTCAAGAATGCATAGGATAAGCACAGATGATCTCTAAGGAGGAAAAAAGAATAAGAGAACTTAGAAGCTTGTTGGTATAAATCAGGGGTAGGGAACTCCGGTCCTTGAGAGTCGTATTCCAGTCGGGTTTTCAGGATTTCCCCAATGAATATGCATGAGATCTATTTTCATGCATTGTTTTCAATGCATATTCATTGGGGAAATCCTGAAAACCCAACTGGAATACGGCTCTCGAGGATCGGAGTTCCCTACCCCTGGTATAAATGGATACACTTTATGGTCTTTATAAGCCATTATTTTCTCGGTTGCTATGTTAAATGAATAATTCAACTTCTGTTAAAATTTGCAAGTTATATTATTCTTGAAAAAAATGTGAGCTCTTAGGGCTCCTTTTACAAAGGTGGGCTAGCATTTTTAGCGCACGCACCGGATTAGACTGCGCTACCCGAAAAACTATCGCCTGCTAAAGAGGAGGCGGTAGCGGCTAGCGCGCGTGCTATTCCACGCGTTAAGGCCCTAACGCACCTTTGTAAAAGGAGCCCTTAGTGTTATTGTTCCTGCAAAGAACACTGTAAAGGCCACTAATGAGCAGCCTGATGCTCCCAGGAACCATCTCAAAGGGGCTGGAAATATTGTACTTCTCCATTGATCAGCACAAACTGCAAAACAGACAGCCCAAGACTCTCTCCTTCCCCCCAGCAAAGACTCTCTATCTCCTTGAACACAACCCTTCAGATCATCCATCAAAATCCCTGTCTAGTGGTAGGGGGCAGGAGCAAACCCCTCATTGCTCCTGCCCTCTAAACTGTCAGAATCAAAATCATACCATTTGACCCCTTTGCAGTAATCTTGCAGTACTACCACTAGGGGGCCAAACTGCTACACTCTATGATTTACCTGCGATGAGCAGTTAGGTCATCATCCATAATGCTGGCACCATGGGGATTTTTTTCATTTGGGATATTTGCTGTGACTAGGGTGTGCGCATTAAACCAGATATGCCGAACAGGGTGTCTACAAAAGAGGAAAGCATTTGTTAACATTCATAACAGTGTTCTTCGGTTAACTGAGAGAGCAAAATAACTTATGTCTCTCCAGCTCAAGAAAAATTTTGGGAATTTTGATTTAATGAAATACCTTTCCAAATCTAAGCTATAAACAGGTAATTCTCTTTCACAAAGAACTTACAAACTCACAGGCTAATTTACTAACCTGCAGTTTGAATGCTACTTTATTGCAGGGCTCACTATCCTCACAATGGCTGGTAAATATTATTTTTCTTGGAGTAATCCTTGTGGGGTCCCACAAGGTTCTCCATTATCACCAACCTTGTTTAACATTTACCTAGTTGCATTGAAAGTTAAATTTTACATCTATGCCGACAATATTACTATACTTATCTCAATGATGTCATTTACGGCAGATATAAAACATCAGATTTCAGTAATTCTGGCACAAATAGAGAAATGGACCATTAACTTTAAACTTAAACTTAACCCCGAAAACACAAAATTCTTTTTAGCCTGTCCAAATGATAATATCAATGAAAATGTACTTCATCTTAATGGACATAATTTCCCGATATCTAATACTATTAAAATATTAGGTGTTGTTTAAGATCGTCATCTTACCTTAGACGATCAGACAAATCTAATGATAAAGAAATGTTTTTCTGTCCTTTGGAAACTGCGCACGATTAAGAAATATTTTGATCTAGGCTATTGGTTCAGTCTTCAGTCCTGTCTGTCCTTTATTTGGGATCTCATAAAAAAATTCTTAACAGATGAAGAAGAATACAAAACTCAGCGGTTCATTTGATCTTCGGTCTGAAAAAATACGACCATTTTAGCTTTTATTATAGACAGCTTCACTATATTACATTACATTAGTGACTTCTATTCCGCCTATACCTTGCAGTTCAAGGCAGATTACAAAAGAGCTGACTAGACATTTCCAGTGAAGTTACAATATATATATTTTTTTTTTTGATAGTAAGATGACTGTACATTTCTAGGTAATATAACAAATAGGTTACAAATAAGATAACATTACATTTCTGTTTTTTTGGTTGGTGTTTTGAGGAGGAAGAGATTACCTAAGTGGAGGCTTTGGGAGGGGAATTTATCTGGGAGGAGGGGGAAGGGGGGATGTTAAGATGTCTGGATAAATTTTTTGAAAAGCTGGGTTCTGATTTCTTTTCGAAATGTTTTGAGGTCGCCCGTTGCCGCCAGCAGGTTGGAGATGGAGTGGTTAAGTTTTGCTGCTTGCGTCGCCAGAAGGTTGTCAAACATCTTTTTGCGCTGAGTGCCCTTGAGCGGAGGGAAGGCAAAAGGGGTCAGGGTTCTTCTTTGTCTTGTGGTGAGGATCTGATTTAAGCGGTTGTTTAGGTAGGAGAGGGCAGAGCCGTTTAATGCTTTGAATAATAGACAGTAGAATCTGAATTCAAGTTTCAAGTTTATTTGGATGTTTGATTAATCGCCTATTAAAGTTTACTAGGCGATGTACATAATCCCAAAACAATCAATAAGATAAAAACATGTAACATTAAACAAAATTAAAACAAATTAACATACATGATTTAGAATGGAAAAAGAGGGGAAAAGTTACAATCTTGTGTATAGTTAATAGATAGAAAAAGAAAAGAAACACAGGGGAAGGGTACATAAATGTTTTCACTGGCAACGGATAGTATTTTGCAAATATTAAAAATAATTATTCAAAGGAAAAGATGGTATCAGAAGTTAAAAACGTCGTTGAAAAAAAATGACTTCAAAAGTTTTTTAAATTTAATAATATCTTTTTCTATTCTGATGTATTGAGGTAGGGCATTCCACCATTGGGGCCCCATAACTGTAAACATATCAGCTCTTCGTGTTCCGATCACTTTCAAAGAAGGTATCGAAAGAAGATTTTGTGCAGAAGAGCGGAGCGAACGTTGGGTATGGTATGGAGTTAAATATCTAAATATAAAAGAAGGTTCGCCTGTTATTAATGTTTTGAAGATTAGTAAAATTATTTTATAAGAGATTCTATGACTAATTGGAAGCCAATGGGCATCCATGAATAAAGGTGTGACGTGATCATATTTTTTTGCGTTATATATCAGTTTGATAGCCGTATTTTGAATTAATTGTAATCTTCTTTTTTCTTTTTGAGCAATATTGAGAAGGAGAGCATTACAGTAATCAAGTTTTGATATAACTAAAGAATGTATAAGAATCTTAATAGAGGATTGTTTGAGAAATTTTGCTATGGAACGAATAAGCCTTAATTTGAAAAAACAATTTTTTACTATGGATGAGATATGCTGGTGATATGTCATTTTATCGTCAATTATTACTCCTAGAATCTTGACTGATGAAACTAAATTAAGAGAGGTGTTATTAAGAATGAAAGGATTAGAAAGAGTCACATTGTTTTTCCAGGCAAATAACATTTTTGTTTTATCAATATTTAGTGCTAATTTATTAGTAGTAAGCCAGGTTTGTACTATTTCAAGTTTGTGGTTAATGGATATGATTTCTGAAGTGTTTCCTGGATCCAAAGGATGAATCAGTTGTATGTCGTCTGCATATGAATATGGAATAAAACCTATAGATTGGCAGATACTTAGCAGAGGGGAAAGAAAGATATTGAAGAGTAAAGGTGATAATATGGAACCTTGGGGGATTCCAAACGAAGAGGAATAGGTAGAGGATTGTTCGTTATTAAATCTTACAGACGAAGTTCGGTTAGTAAGATAAGAATTAAACCAAGAAAGTACATTTTCTTTTACGCCAATTTCTTCTAGTCTTTTTAAAAGTAAACTATGATCTATTGTATCAAAAGCTGCTGAAATATCTAAAGAGAATAGAATAACTGATTTTTGATGGTCTAGAAAGTATTGAATATTAGATGTAAGACCTATCAAGGAATATTCAGTGCTATGAAATTTACGGAATCCTGTCTGGTTTGGATGTAGAACATTTGTCTTTTCTATAAAGTCAGACAGTTGATTAAAGACTAGTTTTTCTGTTAGTTTGGCTAGAAATGGCAAGTTAGCTATTGGGCGGTAATTAGAAAGTTCGTTGATACTGATTTTTTGATTTTTAAGGATTGGAGTAATAATTGCATTTTTCCATTGAGATGGAACTATGGCTTGGTTTAAACTGGTCTGAATGAGAGAGAGAATAAATGGCCCAAAGTGCGAGAAAAATTTTTTTAAATAAAAAGGAGGGATATTATCTAAGTGTGAACCTTTTAGGTTAGTCTGTTTAAAGAGTGACTCTATATCCTGAATTGTCGGTATCTTAAAGTTAGAACAGCATGCTGTTGGTATAATTTTGAACTGATCGGAATTGGAGAAGTTATTAGCTATGTTGTTGACGAAAGAATGACGAATTTTAATGATCTTTTGGTTAAATGCATCTGCTAGATCTTGGGCTTTGAGGATTGATTTTTGTGGAGTATTGTTTATATTATTTTTTGACTCTATTGTTTTTAAGATTTTGTATAGTGTAGAAGGATTTTTTGCCTTTTCTATTTTTTTCGAGTAGTATTTTGATTTTGCTTGGTTAATCTTTTCTTTGTAGAATTTGATATTATCCTTATAAATTTGATGGTTAGTATTTGTTTAATTTTTTTTCGCCATTTTCGTTCTAGAGCCCGTAATTGTTGTTTTATTAGGTGAAGTTCGGCCGAGTACCAGGGGTTGTATTGGTAGCCAGTGAGAGTCTAGGAAGGCTGTGGTGATGTGATCATATTTCCTCAGGGAGTAGATCAGTCTGAGGGCGGTGTTTTGTATAGTCTGGAGTTGGCAGGACAAGGTAGATAGAGGGAATTGCAATAGTCCAGTAGACCTAAGACTAGGGATTGGACAATTAGCCTGAATTGCTCTGGATCGAAGAATTTTCTTATTTTACGTAGATTTCTCATAATTAAAAAAGCTTTCTGGGATGTCTGATTGATTTGGGATTGCATTGTGCAGCATCTGTCTATTGTTATTTCTAGGAGTTTGAGTTCGGGCTGTATTGGGTATTTGGTATTCTTAATTTCCAGTTCTGTAATGGTGGGAATTTTGGCCTTCTTGAGCAGAAGGAATTTTGTTTTATCTGAGTTTAGTTTCAGTTTGTGGTCTTCCATCCATTTTTCCACTGCATCTAGGCTGTTTCCACTAGTTGCTGTTTGAGGCAAGAGTTTTATTTAAATTTGACTATATCTGCTTTAAAGTACTATTTGGTTTAGCTCCAGCTTATCTTGTTTCTCATTTTGAGTTTCATAGAACTAACGTGAATACACGCAAATCTTACTGGTTTCCATTTCCATCACCTAAAGCTTGTCATTACACAAGATTTTTTGATCAAACTTTAGCATTCCAGGCTAGTAAAATAAATACCTGGTAGAGTTCCCTAATTCCTCAAGCTCAATCGTATCATGCTTTTAGAAAAGCATTGTTTGATAAATTTATATCTTAATTGTTTTAATATTGTATTTATGATATGCATTTATATGATTCGCTGATTTTCTTCAAGTAAACCATTTAGAACTCATAATATAGCAGTATAGAAAAATAAAGTTTACTATTATTTCTGCAACAAGGAAGACTATGCGTTTCTGGCTATAGTGAGGCTCTATCTTAGGCTGGTCTAGGAAAATAAATAAAGGTTCTCCACCACCCTGATGGGGAAAGTGTTTAAATGACAACTCCCTCCCAGCCCCCCACCCCTTCTCTGTCAGCATATAAAAAGATCTGCAATTGTAAGCCTCAACCCTTAACAACAAAAAGTGGAGGCATACTAATCTAATCTAATCTAATCTAAATCTTGGGTTTATATACCGCATCATACTCCAGGCTATTCCCATTCCCTTCCAGCAACACTTTCAAGAGAATCTCTGGTGAGGGGGAGAGAAATCCCCAGGTGATCTTAGTCAAAATGATGCTACAAGGGGCAAATAGGTCTATACCCTGATGGACTCAGGCAGGGGTTATCACTTTCCCCACCTGATAGTTGTGTGATTGGGAGAGTGAAGAGGAGTGCTTTTTTTTTGGTCTAGGATGGGGTTTTTTAACTAGATCCCTGGGAGCTCTGCCTCACATGTTTGTAGGCCGATGTTCCTGGG
The DNA here is from genome assembly GCF_902459505.1 of Geotrypetes seraphini. NCBI lineage: Eukaryota > Metazoa > Chordata > Amphibia > Gymnophiona > Dermophiidae > Geotrypetes > Geotrypetes seraphini. The sequence continues at coordinate 187,786,424 of NC_047091.1, read as the reverse complement.
AGAAATATTGAGAACTTTAAGTCTGCCCCCATATGTTTTATGATAAAGACCACTTTTCATGAATAAGGCAGCTTTAAAGAGAGGAACTCAAAGTACAAACCATGAGGCAGCAAAAAAAAAAAAAAAAAAAGCACAAGGGGCCTTCAAGTTCCAGGCAACCATCATTAGAATCTCCTGGAACTTGAAGGCCCTTTGAGCTTGTGAAGTTTAGCATAAGCTATGTTATTCACTTTGCAGAATTATGAGCTGCTTTGAATGTGGGTCAGTTCATTATCATCTAATGTACATTGGCTACAATTTTATATATTTATTTAGTCGATTTTCTAGCTCGTCCTCCCCAAAGAGCCCAGAACGGGTTACAAGTTTACATACAGTAGAAGGCCAGCAACCAAGTTACACGCTCACGTTCAAGCAGACGTACAAAACAGCAGGGCAAGAAAGTGTTATTTGCAAGTAATGCACATCTTTCTTAACAATTAATAAATGCTAATTGGCTGTTGATATGGCATAGTAAAGAGGGTCTTAAATTTGCATACAGGACAATGGAGCTGTAATGCTCTTTCTCAAGGTGACAAGGAGTGCCAGTGGGAAAGGTGACTTCCTTGGTTCTCAGCCCGCTGTTCTAAACATTATCCATTCCTTCTTATATAGGCAGATTTCCAGGTAAACACATAAAGAAGATATGAACTCCTTCAAATTTTCCAGTTTTATAGCCAAACCAAAGTATCCCCAAGTGTAAAGTGCAGTTTTTTCATATGTAGATTAGTATAGACATGTAAAAAGCCATTTTATAAAGAGACTATTTACATGTGGTGATGCTGACCACATCTAAATTACAAGGGGATGTTGTTTTCAGGCAAACATACCGATGTGTACTCCATATTGTGCAAGATGAAGACATATGGCTATGAAAAGTGTAGTGCCTGCTGCAAGGGTAGGTACAAAGGCCAAGGGGAAACCCCTCTTTCCAATCCCACCTATATCAACACCTTCTGATGGAGAATTGTGGCTGAATGGAACTGAGGGACATCAGGTACTTATGATCTTTTGGCCCCTCCAAGCATGGGGTCTCAGTTATCTCCATTCAGTTGCAAAAGCAGGAACATAGACAGTTGAAGAGGTGTTGAAAAGGCAGGGTTGTGAGTGGAAGGTGAAGGCCACACTGTGTTCAGGTGAAATGCAGAAGGCAAAAAGGGACCATTTTGAGGGTAAGATTCAGTCTTTCTTATAGAACTCATGGACATTGTTTGCTGTGGTGCACTCAATGACATTTTGGGCAAAGCATTCTTCTTCTAGTGATATTTCTTGGGAAAATTGTGCAGCCTTTTTTGAATCAAATATCCTGTACTTCTTATAAGAGATGGTGGGTGCCCTTGAGAGCTGAAAAGAGTATAAGAGTTGCCATATTGGGACAGACTGAAGGTCCATCAAGTCACGTATTCTGTTTCCAACAGTGACCAATCCAAAGTAAAACAGACTGAATCCTAGAAATAAGCAATAGATTTCTCCTAATCCATCTTAATAATGGCTTATGGACTTCTGTTTTAGGACATTATCCACACCTTTTTAAAACCCTGCTAAACTAACTGCTTTCACTACATTCTCCGACAACAAATTCCAGAGTTTAATTACATATTGAATGAAGAAATATTTTCTCCAGTTTGTTTTAAATTTACTACTTAGTAGCTTCATAGCATTCCCCTTAGTCCTAGTATTTTTGGAAAGAGTAAACAAGCAATTCACATCTACTCATTCCACTCCACTTAGTATTTATCAAAGAATCTCTTGTAACGACAAGGCTTAATAATCGGGAACACAAATAAGTATTGCCCTCGAGTTATTTTTTTAGGTTTATATCTTTCAAAACAGAGACAGGTAATTAGGATCTCACGTATAAAGAAAGGTTAAAAAAACTGCGAATGTACTCACTGGAGGAGCGAAGAGAGAGAGGGGACATGATAGAGACCTTTAAGTATATTACTGGGCGTATAGAGGTGAAAGATGATATCTTCAGTCTTACAGGGCCCTCGGTAACCAGAGGACACTCGCTAAAAATCAGGGGAGGGAAATTTCGGGGTGATGCTAGGAAGTACTTCTTCACCGAAAGGGTGGTCGATCATTGGAACGAGCTGCCTCAGCGGGTGATTGAGGCCAGCAGCGTGTTAGAATTCAAGAGAAAATGGGATATTCATGTGGGATCTCTAGGAGAGTAAGAATCAGGGAGTGAATCATTGGTATGGGCAGACTCGATGGGCTATGGCCCTTTTCTGCCGTCAATTTCTATGTTTCTATGTTTCTACCAAACAGTACTTTAAAACTGGTGCAACCAAACTTAAACAGTACTCTGTCCTCAAAAGGCAGCCAATGCAATTGTTTATAGGATGAAGTAATATGGTCTTGTTTTTTCAGCCCCAAAATTAAATGGACTGCCGTATTTTGCATAAGTCTCAGTCTTTTTTGAAGCTTTTTTTGGGATCCCATGTATATTATATTACAGTAATCTGCGGAGATGAGCATCCACCACTATCACCATAACCTTGGTGAAAGTTCGGGTTGCTGTTGCTAGACCAAGGGAAGCACTGAGAACTGATAATGATTCTCCAACACATGGGAATCTGAGTTAGATGCAAAGCATTGATAAAGCAAGCTAAGAAACAATATGAAAAGAAACTTGCCAACGAGGCAAAAAACCATAACAATTTTTTAATGTACATCAAAAGCAGAAAACCAGTGAGGGAATCCGTGAGACCGCTAGATGATCAAGAAGCAAAAGGGGCGCCCAGGGAGGATAAGGCCATAGCAGAGAGACTGAATGAATTCTTTGCTTCGGTCTTTACGGAAGATTAAAACATCGGAAATGGTTTTCAAGGGGGATGATGCGGAGGAACTGAAAGAAATCTCGGTGAATCTGGAAGATGTACTAAGCCAAATCGACAAGTTAAAAAGTGATAAATCACTTGGACCGGATAGTATACATTCCAGGGTACTAAAAGAACTCAAACATGAAATTGCTGACCTGCTGCTAGTGATCTGTAACCTGTTGCTAAAATCGTCTGTACTATCTGATGATTAGAGGGTGGCCAATACTACGTCAATTTTTTTAAAGGGTTCCAGGGGAGATCCGGGAAATTACAGACCAGTAAGCTTGACTTCAGTGCCAGGCAAAATGGTGGAAATAATTATAAATAGCAAAAAAAAGAGGAATGGAGGGAAAATATACAATATACTAAAAAACAAATCACTCCATTTGATCAGTACACACCAACGCCACCAAAAGTATTTTAAGGCGAAAGAAAAGCCTCAGACACGGAGAGGTGTTCCCACTCTCTTCCACCCAAACATCACATCGCATATAACTTATTACTGGCAGGTGGGAGCCTGAAAATAGTCAAAACTAACTAGAAAAAACAAGCTAGTTAGGAAAGAGCCAGGCCGACGATTGTTTCATGGCTTTTAAGCCACTCCTTCAGGGCCGTGACACCAATGCTCCGGACTATCCTGCAATAATACAAAACTATAATCAAAACATGTTCAGATACCTTCTGCAGATGAAAGCAACAAAAACTGCTTTCCTTTACTCATGATTCACAGAGTCAAACTCCTGCTTGCTACCACACTTTCAAAGGCACCAGTCTGGTAACATGGCACATGACCAGTCACACGGATGAAAAAACTAGCTATCAAGGCAGGGGGAAACAAAACAACAATCACAGAACTGTCAAATACAGAGAATTCTCTGAGGGCAGCTCAGAGAATAGAAGACAAAACTGAGAAAATTAATACAAATAGAATCAATCAATATTGCTGTTTAATCCGTAGGGTTGCACAGCCCAGAGCTTATAAATCCAGCGTTGTTCTCTTCTCTGGAGCTGGAGTCTTCTATTACCACCCTGCGGATGACTAGGAATATGGTCCAACACTACACACTGTAATTGGAAAAAATCATGACCATGGGTGCTGAAATGCTGCACCATCGGGGCAGAAACAACCCCTCTCTTCAATGTGCTTCTGTGTTCATTTAAGCGCAATTCATCAATCAATCTGCAGGGACAGACAATGCAGTACACAACATGATCAGTGCTGCCCATCTCCTGGGTTAACAAATTCACTGCAGATGATCATGATGTCATAATTTATGCACTTGCAACAGGGACCATATGATCCTATGACCCCTCTATTCCCACTCCTGCTGCATGGCAAAGTGGGACTCAGCATTTGTTTGAGATTTTGAGTTCTTTTATAGGCAAAACGTACAGCATGTGTTGAAAAAGCAGGCAACATCTTGGCCAAGCTCCAGTGCTTAAGAATGCTCCTCCTAACTTGATGGACTTTAGTACTGTAGCTTAGTACATACGTAGTCATATTCTTATCACTGGGCCGAGGAGTGGTGTCCAAAAGTAAAAGGTCACGATTGGCATACAAGGCATGCTTATAAGTCTTGCGAACCACAGAAGAGTATAGCTGGATAAGTTGCAGCTATACTCACTCGAGGAACGCAGAGAGAGGGGAGACATGATCGAGACATTCAAATATGTCACGGGCCGTATCGAGGTGGAAGAAGATATCTTTTTTCTCAGGGGGCCCACGGCAACGAGAAGGCATCCACTGAAACTCAAGGGTGGGAAATTTTATGGGGACACCAGAAAATATTTCTTCACCGAAAGAGTGATTGAATATACATGATCTTCCATTGCAGGTAGTTGAGGCCAGCAGCGTGCCAGATTTTAAGAAAAAATGGGATTGGCACATGGGATCTCTTCATAGAGGTAGGTAAGGGTGGGTCATTGGTGTGGGCAGACTAGATGGGCTGTGGTCCTTTTCTGCCGTCAGTTTCTATGTTTCTAACCCCTGTCCAGAAAATGTTTGGACAAAGCTTTAGATTGTCTCTTGAACTCCTCACGAGATGAACAGATCCTTCTGTAACGAAGGAACTGCGAGAAAGGGAGACTCTGTTTGAGATTGGGATGGTGAAAACTATCAAAATGTAGAGTGGTGTTCCTGTCAGTCGGTTTATGGTGTACTTTACTGGTCAGGACATTATTGACCCTGCACACTTCAACATCCAAAAAAGTCAACCGAGTGGTACTGACTTGCGCTGAAAATTTGATCTTCAGATGGCACTGGTTAAGCCAATCCACAAAACTGAGCAAAGAAGCACGGTTCTCACTCCAAAAGAAAAAAATATCATCAATATAGCGCATCCATGGATGAACTTTAGAAAAGTGAGGGTATTGATTCAACCATTGTTCTTCAAAATTCAACATAAAAAGATTAGTGGCCCCCATGGCAACATCAGATGTTTGTTTGTAGTATCTCCCATCATACAAAAAGAAATTCTCGCACATGGACAGACATACAAATTCAATCAGAAAATCCATAAGAACCCTAACAGGGGTAGGGCTCTGTTCCAAGACTTAGGCCAAAATGGTCAAGGCCTCTTCTTAAGGGATGACAGTATACAATGAGGACGTCCAACGTGACCATCCATAGCTCAGAAAAATCTTGTTTTTTCTAGTTAGTTTTGACTATTTTTAGGCTCCCGTCTGCCAGTAAAAAAGTTATATGTGAAAGTTTTTTGCCAGTGATGCTTGGGTGGAAGAGAGTAGGAACACCTCTTCGTGTCTGAGGCTTTCCTTTCACCTAAAAATACTTTTTGTGGTGTTGGTGTGTGCTGATCAAATGGAGTGATTTGTTTTCTAGTATATTGGAAACAATTATAAAAAATAAAATTGTGGAGCACATAGACAAACATGATTTAATGAGACGGAGTCAGCATGGGTTCATTCAAGGGAGATCTTGCCTCACCAATTTGCTTGACTTCTTTGTAGGTGTGAACAAACATGTGGATAAAGGTGAGCCAGTTGATGTAGTGTATATAGATTTTCAGAAAGCTTTTGACAAAGTTCCTCACGAAAGGTTCCTGAGTAAATTAAAGAGTCATGGGATAGGTAGCAAAATTCAGTCCAAAATAGCCTAAATCATATGATGTTTCTGACAAATTTTCATTTACAAGCTCATGTAACTGCATCAATTATTTGCTTATTTAGTATGGTATTAACAGACCATAAAACAAAGCAAGTCTAGTTTTTTATCCCCAAGAAATATGATTAGAAGTTCTACTTTTGCTTTTATAAGTCTAATAGCTGTAGTTTATTTCCTATATCACCATCTAGTGGCAAAAAAAAAACCCCACAGCGACATTTCCATACAAAATAGTATAGGAGTTGAAAGAAATATTTCAGTCTTGCCATGTCCAAAAACTATCCAAGGCAGGGGTGGGCAACTGCAGCCCATGGGAAGTATACAAAGACAATGTCACTAACCAGAGTTTTGATCTTTTTAAATACGTTATTTTACAAATACGAGAGCTGTTCAAAAAGTATCAAGTTTCAAGTTTCTTTCATTTATTTGATTACTTCGCATAGTCCAAATCCAATGCGATTTACATAAGTTCAAAAATTGAATAAAATTTTAAAAACTGACAAACATAACATTCACTACTAATACATTAATACATGTAAGGAGGGAAGCGGTTGACAGCAATCAGACCTTTATTCATAAAAAATACTCGTATTCAGTATTACACATAACTTAGCTGATAAAGAGCATATACTGTATAAAAATCAAGAAGCTGCAGTGAGAACTGAATACGGCAACACTGATTGGTTTTCAATAAAACGTGGCATCAGGCAAGGGTGCATCTTGTCACCTTACCTGTTCAACCTGTATGGTGAAACCATCTTCAGAAAAGCAAATTTGGAATAAGAGAGGGTTGGTTTCAAAGTTGGTGGCTGAAATATAAACAACCTGCGCTATGCAGATGATATAACGCTCATGACCATCAGCAAAGAAGACGTGCTGTATCTACTAAGAAAAGTCAAAGTTGAAAGTCATAACATGGGATTAGAACTGAATATAAACAAGACGAAGATGACGATTATGAGCTTGAAGTTGATAGAAGTTGTAAAGGATTTCACTCTCCTGGGCTCTTTTGTAAATAAAGAAGCAACTAGCAGGGAGGAAATACTCTGTAGAATAGCACTTGGTCACTCTTCAATGAAGGCTCTTGACAAAGTATTCAAAGGCAAGGAGGTAACACTTCAAACGAAGATCAGACTTGTCCACGCACTCATTTTCTCAGTGGTCAGTTACAGATGCAAAAGCTGGACACTACAGAAACAAGACAGAAAGATTGACTCATTTGAGCTTTGGTGTTGGAGAAGGAACCACCATGGACCACCAGAAGAACTAACAAATCGATTCTGGAAGAGATATCAAACCGGCTATGTCACTCGAAGCCCAAATGATGACGTTATGACTGTCTTATTTTGGTTACACCATCCAAAGAGAGAGATCACTGGAGAAGGACATTATGTTTGGGAAGATCTAAGGCAGTGGTTCCCAACCCTATCCTGGAGGACACCAACCAGTCGGGTTTTGGGGATAGCCCTAATGAATATGCATGAGAGAGATTTGCATATAATGGAGGTGACAGGCATGCAAATCTGTTCCCTGCATATTCATTACAGCTATCCTGAAAACCTGACTGGCTGGTGGTCCTCCAGGACAGGGTTGGGAACCACTGATCTAAGGAACATAAACATAACATAAAAACTCACTTGTATATCGCAAATACTGTTATGTTCTGTGCGGTTCACAAAAGATTAAAAATACAAATGAATAAACAGGTGTCTAACGTCCAAAAGATTCTATGAAGAGATGCATTTTTAGAGTGTGCCGAAGCTATTGGTAGGAGTTAGAAAATGTGAATATATGAGTCAGGTCCCTAATCCACTAAGCTGCCTGAAAGGACAATAGACGCTCCTGGAATTTTTTATATTTACATCCCTTTGCATATGGAAACGAAAATAATGCATGAGATTTCCTGGAATGTTTGGAATTTGTAATGATGAAAGATTCCATAAGATACTCTGGAATCAAACCTGTTAGTGCCTTAAAGCAAATACATCATGCTTCAACTGGGAGGCCATGCAATTGATGATAGAAATAGGTGACATGATCGTGCTTCTTCAAATCAAAAATCAGTCTAACCGCTGCATTCTGTACTTTGCATAATCTTTGGAGATTTTTTGAGCTCCAGCAAAATGAACGATATTACAATAATCAAGTTGACTGAGAACCAGGCGAAGAGGGCGACCTGCAATCAGATGGATGGAGACGTTGAAAACAACCATGGGGATGACTAGTACAAAATCGATTTCTTTTTAGATCCAAAATTCATCAAGTCGCTAGGATTCGAACATGAGTCGATGGCACCTAACAACAACAACAAAGCATGTAAGTACTGCTAAATCCTCCTTCTCTGTAGGCTGGACCTGTGTTGTAGAATGAGATTCCTAGAACGATACATTTGTGTAAAAACGTGTTACAATTTTGAAAATTGCTGAAAACACTTTTTTTTTGTTTGTTTTTACGTTTGGTCGAAATATTGATTTTTGCATTCAGATGAACAGGAATAGTTTAAGAGAGGCCTTTTTATGATATGGTTTATGTATAGATAATTGTTATTTGTTCATTTTATGCTTATGAATGTTTTTATTGCAAGCCACTTAGTTTTTATAAGTGGATAATAAATAAAGAAAATAAAGAAAGATAAAAAAAAAGGAGTTGGAGTCGAAGGTTTAATGGTACTTAAACATTACCTGGCATGCATCTCCCAGAGTTTGGTGCCCATTCGCTGATCCCATACACAGACCAATCCTTCTTCTCCTCCACTGACTACCTTCCAGTCATCCATGTAGACAGCCGAGACACCAAGCTGGTGGGCATAGAAGGAAGAAACAGGCTTGCTGTTGTCACGTAAGTCGTAAACTCTCACTCTGAATGGGAAAAAGTTCACCTTAATTATAAAGATCACTACAACATTATTGTATAAGTTATATATTTATTCTGCCAATAAGTAATTTTAGACTTGAATCTTTGAGTTTCAAGCCCATTTGCAATTTAAAAAAGATGTGTATTCATTTCATGTTGCCTAATTTTCGGATTTTGGTATAGAAATTTCCATATTATGACAAAAACTGGAGTTATCTAGTTACCATAGGCACTAGACAATAAGGCAGTTTTTAATATTATTCAGTGTCAAACAATGGCAGGGCATAATAAAAAAATACTCTACGATATTGGAATATGCTTTGGTTGCCCTGAAGATTTAACTGAACTGGTGTGGCCCGTTTTCCCTATAGAGAAACAAATGGATTTAAATATTAGGGGTATTGAAGGGCACAGCAAAAATGTAGGTTGGTATTCACTGAGGGCCATATTCTATAAACGGTGTCCCGATTGTAGGCGTCGGTAGGTGTCCTACCACTCTCTAACTAGCCAATCATGACGTACATTTTCTAATGAGTGAGAGAGCAGTGAGTACAGTGATAGAAATGTGGTAATGGAGAGTAGATAGAAGGGAATAAGAGGCTGGGAAAGGAGTGAGATGGGAAATGGGAGAGCTAGGGACTGAGAGAAGATGGAGAATTGAGAGGTAGCTGAACATTTAAAAAGAAGAAGGGTGAGAAAGAAGGCAAGATTTGAGTGGACAGAGGCAGAAAAGAAAAAGTTAAAGAAAGCTGAAAGGGGAAAATCAATACGTTGAAGATAGGCATAAGAAGGAAATGGAATGACAGAAGAGGAGAAAAAAAATGGACAGCAGACACTGGAAAGAGAATTAGTTGAAGATAGAGAAAAAGCAGAAAGAGAAACTGGGACCAAGATGATGGAAAAACAAAACATCCAGATAATAAGGTAGAAAAAATTGTTTTATTTTGAATTTATTAACTGGAATACGTTAGCTTTGGGATATGTGCATCACAATTATTTTTGTATTCAGTGGTGTAGTCATATACAGCTGATTTGGGGAAGGTACTGGTGCCCAAAATTAGTGGATGGGCACCAATGTTTCTCCCCGCCTGAGTGCAATTTATAAATACTTGAGTTAGTGGGGATTCCCAAGCCCTGCCAACTGAAGACATCTTCCTACAGTCTGGCAACTCAAACACTCCAAGCTTTGCAGCTAATGGCAATATCCTCAAGCTGCCACTGCTTTATGCATGCATGAAAGCCAAGGGGGGAAGGAGGCAGCTCTGCAATATTGCTGCCAGCTGTAGAACTTGGGAAGTTGGAGGGGGAGGAGGTGGCCGTCAGTTGGTGAGGCTTGGGGATCCCTACTAGCTACAGCAGGGAAGATATTCATTTTGAGGGAGTCTAAGCTCAAAGTGGGAGGCCCAAAAAAGCAGTAATATTTACCCTGATTAAACGATCCTCCATGTGCGCTGCTGACAGCTGACTTAGCATCCCCGCTCTGATGAGGCTCACCTCTGAAGAGGCTCACCGTAGCTGTAATGGGAGTACCAGGAGCACGCATCCCTGCTCTTCAGAGTGGGGATATGGAAGCCTGTGGCTGCTTCCACTGTCAGAGGTGCACTAGGTGGATCACTCAGTCAGGGTAAGTATTACTGCTTTTTTGGGTTCCTCTCCACAGTGTCCCTTTAATGAAGGTTTATTATTAGATATATACATCTTCTATATTAGTGATTGCAGATTTGGGACCTGCTCAACCTTTTTTTTTTTGCTCATCGGCTAGTGTTTGTGCGGCCCCAGAAAAAAATTTTTGGGCCAATGCAGCCCAGGAAAGCCAAAAGGTTGGACACCCCTGCCTTAGATTATTGCAACATTTATTTCTGAAAGGAAAAAAAACCTGTTGTATAACTGTACTACCAAGCACTGACCAACTTTTTAAAGGTTTTAAGAACTTCATTTCCTCCCCAATACAAAGCAAAAGGTTAAGAGCATTGTGTTGGTGCTTTCGTTTTTTCTAATAGATGGATGAATAATTTGAAAAAGTGAAATAATTTTGTTGTAATGCTAATCTAGAAATAACTGGTTTTTTTTCAAGGTAGCATTTGATGAAACCACCAGTTCTGCTTCTGAATAAGGACATGAGAAATGTAAACTTTTCTTCTCTTACAATTTAAAAAAAGAGAATTAGGTACTCTATTTATGCTTTTGCCTTAAAAAAAAAGAAAATTAAATTATTTTTGCAACCTGCTCTACTGGTGGGACAGAAGCCTGGGATTTGGCAGTGGAAAGTACCCGCCTTACAATCTGATACTCTACCACAGAACCAGACCAGCACCTGCAGCCTGATCCACAGCACAGGGAAAGAATAGCTATTAGGAACTGGATTTTTGCCATACCATATTTCTCTGGGGGCTCTGGATCAGACTACACAGATAATTAGCCCAAAAAGGGGCAAAAACTGGACTCTGAGGGTCCTGCAGAAAAAACTGATAATTAACTAAATGGAAGTTGGATTCTGTTCATCTGGAAATATATATATATATATTTTTCGTTACCTGAGGGACACTGTACTGTTCTGAAATACCCACTTGGCACTATGTGGCAAATAGCCCCTTATTTCTCATCAGCAAGGCTTTATCCCAGAGGCTGTTTTAATTTAGTACCAGAAAAGGTAACTCAGACACATCTACTAAAATTTTGTCAGGAAAAAAAACACGATGATCCAAGATGGCCGCGGTGGTGGAGCACTGAGCAACCGCCCGCAAATCTTTACCTTTGAGAAGTTTTTCTTCGGGCGTTTCAGCGCTGTGGAACTTTAGCCATGCCAAAAAGGAGGGGAAAGGGAGCTTCTTCGGCCCCGCGGCGTCCCGGATTAGCCTCCTCTGGCAATATTGAAGATTTGCTGCGACGGATGCAGGGCATCATTGGAGCGTCGGTGTCGCCCCCGGCTGAGACGCTTCCTAGCAACGGACTCGAGGCGTCTCTTCGGGCTCATGAGATCTCGTTGAGCCCCGACGTGAGAATCCCTCCTCCCAACCCTCGAGCCGCCAGTTCCCCGGGAGTGGGGAGACAGCCGGAAGTCGGCGTGAGCTCCCTCCCAGAGGCTGCAGGGAACGGCGAGATGAACATCGACTCAGGCTCACATGGACTGCAGCGGAGCCTGAGTGTGTATGAGGATGTGACAACGCTGGGGTTAACCCCGATACAGGAGGAACAGAGAGGAGAGGTTCCTGAAGCTGGTGAGCCTAATCTACCACTATTAAACTTGCAAACTTTTAATCTTGTAAAGCCCCAAGAAGTCACACTGGAGGCTTTGTGGGATTTGATTGCCAATTTGACTAGAACAGTAAATCGTAATCATCTTCAAATAGAGGGGAAAATAAAAATTCAAGAGAAAGAAGTTCTGCAGATAAAACAAGACTTGGGAGAATCGAAACTAGATATCCAGTGTATTAAAGATCAACTTAAATCTTCCAAGCTGCTTCAGGACACTTTAATTAAGGACAACATAAATTTAAGAAGGAAGATAGAGACATTTGAAAATTTCTCTAGGAATAATAATTTAAGATCGATTAACTTTCCACGAATTTCAACAGTGACTCCAAGAGAAATGTTAAAAAGGTATGTGCTGGAGATATTGGAAGTACCGGAAGATTCATTACCTCCTTTCACCCAGGTCTATTTGCCTAATAAAAATCAGGATCTTCAAGAAAAAACTCAGGGACCAATTGATGTCTCAGCTTTACTTGAACTATCTGATAAAGAAATTGCAATACCTGCTACATTGATTGTGACCCTGGCTATTACGCTAGATAAGAATTGGCTTTTGAGACTATTCTTCAAAAATAAGGAAAAAAAGTTTCTTGATCTTAAGATACAGATGTTCCCAGATTTGGCAAGAGACACACAAAGACGTAGAAAGGAGTTTCTACTATTAAAACCTGGAGTTTTGGCTCTTGGGGGAACTTTCTATCTTCGCCATCCTTGCAAGTTCAATATAATTCTCAGAAATATGTTTTCTTTGAACCAAACCAGTTGACGGCCCTTCTCTCCTTGTCCCGCCTGGAAAAGGGGAAAGAATGAGGGCTTCAAGACATAAGGCGCCTGAATTTCAGTTAACCACGTACCACTTATCTTTAATAATAGTTCTATGTTTAATTCCGTTTAATTTACATCATGGATCATAATTGTGGACTTGAGAGATTATACAAAAACTTGATTTCTATGTAAATTTATGAGGTTTCATTTGTTCTTTTGATGTAATCACTTTCTGTACAAGATTTATCTTGATTTGTTAATTTGAAATTTATAAATAAATTAAAAAAAAAAAAAAAAAAAAAATTTTGTCAGAAATTAGATACGATAATGAATGAAGAGAACCTACGGGATCCCCGTCAACATGGATTTACTAAGGGGAGATCCTGCCAATCCAACCTGATCAGCTTCTTTGACTGGGTGACGGGGAAGCTGGATGTTGGAGAGTCCCTGGACATCGTATACCTGGACTTTAGCAAGGCATTCGATAGCGTACCTCATCGCAGGTTGTTAAGCAAGATGAGTTCCATAGGATTAGGCGACACATTGACGAAGTGGGTTGGGAACTGGCTTAGAGGTAGGGTTCAAAGGGTATTGGTGAACGGCACCCCCTCTGAAATGACGGAGGTGATCAGCGGAGTGCCCCAGGGCTCTGTCTTGGGCCCGATACTATTCAATATCTTTATAAGGGACTTGGCAGAAGGGCTCCGAGGTAAGATAACATTATTTGCCGATGACACCAAACTAAGCAATGTAGTGGGCAAAAGCACAATGGATAAAAATTCAATGCCCGACAATATGATGCACGATTTACTCTTACTAGAGAACTGGTCTAAGACATGGCAGCTCAGCTTCAATGCCAAAAAATGCAAAGTTATGCACCTGGGTACCCAAAATCCATGCAGGACTTATACCCTTAATGGCGAGATCCTAACAAGAACGGTAGCAGAACGAGACTTAGGGGTGATCGTCAGTGAGGACATGAAGGCTGCCAATCAAGTGGAGCAAGCTTCTTCCAAGGCAAGACAAATCATAGGTTGCATACGCAGGGGTTTCGTCAGCCGTAAGCCTGAAGTCATTATGCCTTTGTATAGATCCATGGTGAGACCCCACCTGGAATACTGTGTGCAATTCTGGAGGCCGCATTACCGTAAGGATGTGCTGAGGCTGGAATCGGTCCAGAGAATGGCCACCCGGATGGTCTCGGGACTGAAGGATCTCCCGTACGAAGAACGGTTAGATAAATTACAGCTATACTCGCTCGAGGAGCGCAGAGAGAGGGGAGACATGATCGAGACGTTCAAGTATCTCACAGGCCGCATCGATGCAGAGGAGGATATCTTCTTTTTCAAGGGTCCCACGGCAACAAGAGGACATCTGTGGAAAATCAGAGGCGGGAAACTGCGTGGTGACACCAGGAAATTCTTTTTCACCGAAAGGGTGGTTGATCGCTGGAATGGTCTTCCACTTCAGGTGATTGAGGCCAGCAGCGTGCCTGATTTTAAGGCCAAATGGGATCGACACGTGGGATCTATTCGCAGGGTAAAGGCAGGGGAGGGTCATTAGGGTGGGCAGACTGGATGGGCCGTGGCCCTTATCTGCCGTCAATTTCAATGTTTCTATGTTTCTATGATGAAAACAAACATTTAAAAGCATTCTTACCAGACTGCATACCAACTGCATCCACCGAATGACAGCAAAGACTAAATTAACTGTGTCTAGTGGGAATAAACATGTGGATAAAGAGCCGGTTGATGTAGTGTATCTTGAATTTCAGAAAGCTCATTGATTTATATCTTACTCCTGATCTGCACATTTCTAAATCATGTCCTTGAAAACCAACATCATAAAAAGCACTTGTTTGCACACACCTCCGATCTTTATTGCCAGTGACCAGCATGTTTGGAGGACTGTCCTTTAGGTTGATGCAAGTGAAATCTCCAGCAGAGTTGCCCAATGTTGTTAAACACTGACAGGTTTGTAGGCTGTACACTTGTATCTGCAATTAAAGAAAAACATACTATTAATAGTTTCAAGTGATTAGCAACAAAAGCACCATCATGGTCACTAAGAAGAGGTTAGATAAAAATCAATGATTTTTTTAAAATTTCAATTGGATTTTTTCTAAATAAAAAATATGTTCAGGAAGGAATAGAATCTGTTGAAGTGGCTACGATGGAAACGAAAGAGAAGCTAGAGTCCCTCTGGGTCAAGATTCCTGGCCAAAACAGCGCAGACACGAAAATTGGCCTTTACTATCGTCCCCCAGGACAGGCGGAGGAAACTGACTCAGAAATGATAGAGGAAATCAAACAAGAATGCAAGACGGGCAATGTAATAATATTGGGAGACTTCAATTTCCCGAGGATAGACTGGAAACTAGGAACCTCCAACTGCGGCAAGGAGGCCAAGTTCCTGGAGGTGCTAGGGGATTGCTTCCTGGAACAAATGGTAAAAGAACCGACAAGAGGCAATGCCACCCTGGACTTGGTACTATATGGCCTCACGGGACCGACAAAAGAAGTAGAAGTTACGGTACCGCTGGGGACGAGCGACCACAATGTGATCAACTTTAAGCTTGACATCGGGAATAGAAAACGTGCCAAAACCTTAACCAAAACCTTTAACTTTAAAAAGGGCAAATACGATCGCATGAGAGCCATGGTGAAACAACGACTCAAGAAAAAGGTGGACAAACTTGAAACGGTAGACCAGGCATGGTCCCTACTGAAAAATACTATCACAGAAGCACAAAATCTCCACATTCCGAGGATCTCCAAAGAGGGGAGAACAAAAGGTAAGGGAGAACCGGCATGGCTTACCAGACAGGTGAGGGAAGCCATAAAGGAAAAGAAGGACTCTTTCAAAAAATGGAAACACATGAAAACAACCGAAGCATGGAAAAAACATAAAGATGATCAGAAGAAATGTCACAAGGCGGTGAGGGATGCCAAAAAGGACTATGAGGAAAAAATAGCGCAAGAGGCCAAAAACTTCAAACCCTTCTTTAGATACGTGAAAGGGAAAAAAACCCGCAAAAGAGGCGGTGGGACCCCTGGATGACCAGGGA
This sequence comes from Geotrypetes seraphini, assembly GCF_902459505.1. Classification (NCBI taxonomy): domain Eukaryota; kingdom Metazoa; phylum Chordata; class Amphibia; order Gymnophiona; family Dermophiidae; genus Geotrypetes; species Geotrypetes seraphini. The sequence continues at coordinate 187,770,505 of NC_047091.1, read as the reverse complement.
AGAAAAGGGTACATCAAGGAAGATAAACAAATTGCAGACAAACTAAATTCCTTCTTTGCGTCCATCTTTACGGAGGAGGATACCACTAAAATACCAGAAGCAATGAAAGTGTTTAGTGGAGTAATAGAAGACAGCCTCACCACAGTTGAAGTGGAGTTGGACCAGATATACTACCAGATCGACAAACTTAAAAGTGACAAATCCCCTGGACTGGATGGAATTCACCCGAGAGTTTTAAAGGAATTGAAGGTTAAAATCGGAGAGCTATTGCAAAAACTTGCCAATCTGACAATCAGAGCTGGACAGATACCAGAGGACTGGAAGATAGCGAATGTCACGCCAATTTTCAAAAAAGGATCGAGAGGGGAACCGGGCAACTACAGACCTGTGAGCCTTACGTCTGTCCCTGGAAAGATGGTTGAAGCACTGATCAAGGATAGCATAGTCCAGCACCTAGATACACACGACTTGATGAAACCCAGTCAACATGGGTTCAGGAAAGGGAAATCATGTTTAACGAATTTACTTCAATTTTTTGAGACCGTGAACAAGCAAATTGATAGTGGAATGCCGGTGGACATAATATATTTGGACTTCCAGAAAGCATTCAACAAAGTTCCACATGAAAGACTTCTCAGGAAACTACAAAGCCATGGAATAGAGGGAGATATACAAAGGTGGATAGGCAAATGGCTGGAAAACAGAAAGCAGAGAGTGGGCATAAATGGGAAGTTCTCAGACTGGGAGAAAGTGACTAGTGGTGTGCCCCAGGGCTCAGTGCTTGGGCCGATCCTATTTAATATTTATATCAATGACCTGGAAGACGGAATATCCAGTGAGATCATTAAGTTTGCAGACGACACAAAGCTATGCCGGGCAATCAGATCGCAGGAGGATAGCGAGGAATTCCAGAGCGACTTGTATCAGTTAGAGAAATGGGCAGAGCAATGACAGATGAAGTTCAACGTGGAGAAATGCAAAGTAATGCATTTAGGTAGTAAGAATAAGGAACACAAGTATAGAATGTCAGGCGCAACTCTGGGTAAGAGCGAACAAGAAAAGGACCTGGGTGTACTGATAGATAGGACCCTGAAGCCGTCGGCACAATGCGCGGCAGCGGCAAAGAAAGCAAACAGAATGTTAGGCATGATAAAGAAAGGAATCACGAGTAGATCGGAGAAAGTCATAATGCCGCTTTATAGAGCAATGGTCAGACCACGCTTGGAATACTGTGTCCAACATTGGTCTCCCAACCTAAAGAAGGATATAAAACTGCTGGAGAGGGTGCAGAGACGAGCAACGAAGTTATTAAGAGGTATGGAGAACTTGGAATATGAGGAACAACTCAAGAAACTGGGACTGTTCTCCCTTGAGAAGAGGAGGCTGCGAGGGGACATGATCGAGACGTTCAAAATGCTGAAAGGCATAAAATAGAGCAGGAAAATAAATTATTTACATTGTCCAACGCGACACGGACAAGAGGACATGGTTTGAAGCTAAGGGGGGACAAGTCCAGGACAAATGTCAGGAAGTTCTGCTTTACGCAGCGAGTGGTAGACGCCTGGAATGCTCTCCCAAAGGAGGTTATTAAGGAATCCACTGTGCTGGGATTCAAAGGCAAATTAGATGCACATCTCCTTACGAGAGGCATAGAGGGATATGGGTGACTAAAACTACATCAGGTGTATACCTGACTGGGCCTCCGCGTGTGCGGATCGCCGGACTCGATGGGTCTGATCCGGAGATGGCAGTTCTTATGTTCTTACATTATATTCCAAAAGTTATTTGTCTTGATCTAAGGATTAGTTTTTAATTATATAGCATGAGGCTGTATATTCATGCAATGTTTACATTTTTTTGGTAAATGAATTCCATTAATCTATTCACAATGTCATGGACATGATTTAAATCAAATTTTTTTGACTAGTGATTCAAATCAATTTGATTTAAATCAAATCCACTGTAAAAGGAAGACAATTTTCAAAGCAAATTTTGTAATCAATAATTTTTTTAAAATTTTTGTCATTTTTCCATAAATTCCTAGACAACAAGCATTGTATACTAAATAATAATCAACAAAATAGAGAATGGCCCTTCATATGATCCAACCCCCCCACCTCCCTCACCCTGATCAGTCAGAAGTGCAAAGTATCAAAAGAAAGCTTATTCAACTACCTATATAAACAATCTGAGAAGAAATTCCATAAACAATAGCTACGTTGCACCAACCCTTTATCTCAATGATTCAGAATCAAATCTAATTGATCCATATTTCCTGTGTCAAATCATACCAATCATGGTGTCTATCTGTCAACTTTTCCAGTTCTGCCAATTGTTGTAATTTAAGGAGACAGCCCTGAAGCGTAGGACCACAAGATTGTTTCCACTTGGCCACTATTACACTTTAGGCACACTTACCATCTGCGACTTCTTTTACTATGCAAGCCCAGCAAATAGGCTTTAGGGTCCAATGGGAAGGGCACCCCCTAGTACCACTCTCATATAAGTCACTTATTATAATTTATAAATTTATAAAAATATGGGGGCCATTGACAAAGTATTGTACTGAATGAATAGTAGGATTTATCTTCTTCTTTTCTTCTTTTTCTTGTCTTCTTTATGGCACACATGGAGGGGGGGGTAGTGAAAATAATTTTACATAACATGTTATAATATGGTATACAATATGTATAAGGTGATTGGAAAGTACTTGAAGGGTGGGGGGTGGGAGAGGGGATAAAAAAAATTTGTTCAGAATATTATGTAATAGATATAAAAGTGATATTGTGTATTCATTAGATGTAACTCAATATTTTGTACACTTCATGTAAAATATGAAAATGAATAAAGAATTATAAAAAAAAAAAAAAAAGTCACTTATTATAGACCAAAAGTGCTGAAGTTTCCCACAGGACCACCAAATGTGATAAAAGGATCCCTTTTCTTGTAAACATCGCCAACATACATCTGTTACAGTATTAGGAAACATGGTTTTGAGTTTATCTGGGGTATAGAACCAACATGTAAGAACTTTATAGGCATTTTCTTGGACTTCTTGAAAAATCCTCTTCTATTCATTACGAGTTAACTCAAACCCCACATCATCTTCCCACATAGACATGTATTTATATTTGTAAAATTCCAGTTTACTAAGAAATCTATATAAAATAGAAATGGGACCTTTTAATTTGAGGGGAACTTGCAGCGCTTATTTGCAGCAAATGTGGACTTTGGAATGAAAAATTACTATTGACAGAGCTGAGCACCTTTTTGCTTCTAGTGTCAATGCTTTCAATCTTTTTGACGGCTATTATACTTTTTGAGCTTTCTCTCCAACATCAGTCATACACATTTTTGTTAATAATAAGGAGTGGAGTTTTTTAGACCCATGAAGCTTAACTGAGGTCTTTTTCTCCACTTCTTTTTTTTATTTTTTTAGGAGTTTGAAATAGTGCATAGAATAGTTGCAAATTTTTTGGGGGGTATGATGACTATTGGGTGGAAGCTCAACATTCAATATTTATATATGTACTGAGTTTATTCTGTCTGTGTGAGTGTTTGGTTAACATACTTGGGTCTCTATTGGAATAGACAGTACTTTTTAATTTCCCCAAACTTAAACACAAATTTTCAAGATGTTCTATTTCATTTGGACTCTTTAAGGCAGACCTGGCTAACAATGAAATGCTCTGCCCACCCCCGTCATCTACCGGAGCTCCCCATTAAGAGAAGGGGCCAACGGCGCTCAGCTGTTCGGCGCACGTCAAAGGCGAGCGTTAAAGGTGCTCGCCTTAGCGAGAGTGCCTTTGCGAAGGGCCTTGAGAAGGGATGAGTCACTGCAAAAGAGAATAAGGGAAACTGCAGCAGTCACAGAGGACATACAAACAAGCAAGGAGAGCAGAGGGCAAACGCAGCAGACACAGAGAACAGCCACAGCATTCACAGAGGACAGCCACAGCAGACCGGCAAGCGGGCAGCAATGGAAGCAGCAGACAGAAGCAGGAAGCTGAGTTACCCAGTTTTCTGCACCGTCTGCCATATGTACGACTACCTCCCCTCTGGGAGGCGGTCTTATGTATTACATTACATTAGAGATTTCTATTCCGCCATTACCTTGCGGTTCAAGGCGGATTACAAAAGAGATAAAAAATGGAGGGTTACAATGGAAGAACATTTGTCCTTTCTAGAGAGGTAAAGAGTAGGTTATGTAGTTTCTGTGTGGCGAGAAGAGGGAGGGGGGAAGGACGGTAAGTTTGAAGTTAGGGCTATTTCAGGAATTTCTTGAAGAATGTAGTTTTTATTTCTTTTCTGAACATCTTGTAGTCTGGTGTCGTTATCAGTAGATTGGAGATTTGGTTATCTAGTTTAGCTGCTTGAGTGGCCAGGAGGCCGTCGTATAGTTTTTTCCGTTTTACTTCTTTGATCGAGGGGTGTGTGAATGGGGTGTGTGTTTTTCTATGTCTGATTGAGGTGGTTTGGATGAGGCGGTTGTTCAAGTAGGTTGGGCTGTCAGGCTCCTGGAGGGTAGAATACTGGAACTGGAAGCACTTCAAGCAGTGGAGGAGGAGGACAGGGATGCAGAGAACATCAAGACAGAGGAAACCATCGAGGAAGAAGTCCGGGAGTTAGAGAAGTTCATCGAGGAGGCATACAGGGAGGCCGTGGAAAATCACCAGCAACAGTGGAACTGCCGAGATACACCTACAAAGAGTGAGGACCATCTGGAGGACGGCCACAAGGAAGAAATGGGAGACACAGCAGCGAGATCTGGAAACAGCTGAGGGAACCCACAAGAAGATGAGTCCGATGCAAGCCAACGCCAGGATGAGGGAAGATAGAAGTGCACAGAGAACACGGACCTATGGCTGGAGAGATGGACATATACCAGGGACATGGACCTGTGGCTAGAGAAGCAAGAGAAGATGGAGAGGACAGCAATTGTTGTAGGGGACTCCATCATCAGACAAGTCGACAGCCACATAGCGGGAGGAAGACAGGATCGGCTGGTGACCTGTCTACTGGGAGCCAAGGTAGAAGACATAGTGAGCCAAATCGACAGGATCGTCGATAGCGTGGAAGAAGAAGATACGGTGGTGGTGATCCATATGGGGACAAACAACGTGAGCAATAGGAACTACAACAGGGAAGTACTGAAGGACCAGTTCCGGATGCTAGGAAGGAAGCTGAAGACTAGAACGCAGAGGGTAGTGTTCTCGGAGATCTTGCCGGTATCCAGGGCCGACGAGAAGAGGCAGACGGAGCTGCAAGCAGTCAATGCATGGTTGCGGTGCTGGTGTGAGAAAGAAGGATTCCACTTCATGTGCAACTGGAGGGGAGGGGTCTAAGGTCCAGTGTCATCGGGAAGGAGCCGGAGTTGTTTTCAGTACCTCCTGCTCCCAACCACATAGGTACGGGCAGGGGCCTCCGGTGGCAGGAGGGAGTGGGCATCCCTCCTGCCTTTTTTCTTCGGGGGGGGGGGAAGAATATGTAGGCAGGAGGGAGTGGGCATCCCGCCTGCCATTTTTTTTTGGGATGGAGGGGGGAGGTCCCTTCATGGCAAGAGGGAGTCGGCATCCCTTCTACCATCTTTTTGAGGTTTGGGTGGGTCGCTACAATTGTCAGGGGAGGGGGAGTGCGCAATTGTCGGAGGTCATTGGGGAGGGCCGTTGCGGTGTTGGGGGATTTTTTTTCATGGGACAGATATTTTACATGTGTAATACACACAAAATATCTGTGCCATGGAAAAAAAAGCAGGCATCCCTCCTGCTGTCATCATAATTTAGAGGATGGGGAAGGTTCGCAGGAGGTGGGGGTGGACATCCGATGGCAGGAGGAAGTGGGCATCCCTCCTGCTGATTTTTGGTAAAGTGGGGAAGGGGGTGGTCTGTTCGGGGGTCCGTTCACGGTGCCAGGAAGGGCATCTCTCCTGACGATTTTTATTGAAGTGTGGGGAGGAGGGATCCTGCAGAGGGTGCAGTTTGGCTCGGTGTGAGGGAGGTGGGTTCGCAGCAGCAGGAGAGGGTGGAGAGGGGTGTCACTCAACTTTTCTTTTATGGGCCAGATGTGTGTGTGTTATACATACACACATCTGTTCCCATAGAAAAAAAAACAAAAAACCTATGTCGAGAACTGATGGCCAAAATTATCTGAAACTAAGAAAAGAAAGCAGAGTAGATCAGAACACACCTGAGTTCCCTAAAGAGGGCGCTGTTCTCCACTGCAGAAGGGGAGGAGTTCAGAGTTTTTGAGTGACACCCTTCTGCAGATTCACCACTAATGAGAAGCAACAGGTATGGGACAGAATTCTGTGTCTTCGTTACAGAACATATCTTATGCTCTGAAAGGCAACCTAAAATACTAATCTACACTAAAACACTTTTTATATAAAAATGCTAACAGAAACTCTGAAGGCTACACTATTGCCTAAACTGACTTTGCTTAAAAAGCAGAGTACTGAAGTAATAAAGAGAAGGACAATGAAATAACCTCCTGGCGCCCAAGCCAGCAGGAAAGATATTCCAATGGAGTTTTTCTTCCCCTCAACAGCTCTTCAGGACAAGGAGAAGTTGAGGTCTGGGTTACCTTTTTGTTAGCTGCATTGATCCTGACCTTTTGACTTTTTCCTTTAATCATGTACTGTTGTTTAACTGAAAGATAACTAAACAAAAGAACAGTTTCTAACTGCCTGGCTGAAAAGATCTTTGCAAAAAATATGCCCCATAGGGCTACTTTTTTCTAGCTATATTTTAACTAATGTTAAACACTAAACAAAGACTGCTCTTCTTTAAAAACAATATGTTAAACTTGAGTCTGGCCACTAGGTGTCACTATTAAGTGATTAACAATTCTTCCCTGCAGGAGCCTTCATGACATTCCCTAGTTGACCTGTCCTCGAGAATAGTATCAGATCCTGGGAATCAAACCAAGTTCTCCAGAGAAAAGCATAACACTTGCCAGTGAGCTACTAGGTGGTTCTGGGATTATAAAACATTTAAAATGTTGTATATAAGAAATGTTTTGATTATATGTACCTACTTCCTGAGACAGAATGGTACTGCAGTTGGAATGGTACTGAACACGTCATACGTTTGAAAACATAAGGTTGCACATAGAAATCTAAAATAAAATCATATTTATTGAAGTATATCCTATACCAGGGGTAGGCAATTCCAGTCCTCAAGAGCCGGAGCCAGGTCAGGTTTTCAGCATATCCACAATGAATATGTATGAGATTGATTTGCATGCACTGCCTCCTTGAGATGCAAATCTATCTCATGCATATTTATTGTGGATATCCTGAAAACCTGACCTGGCTCCGGCTCTCGAGGACCGAATTGCCTACCACTGGCTTAGAGAAATGGCAGGAGGGTGTCCAGTGGCTGCCACAAGGTAAAAATTACCATGCTACTAAAAAACCTGCTACTGCTCAGGGAAGTGGAGAGGGAGAGGGAAAGGGGGCTGCTTTGGGGGGAGGGGTGTGCTGGGGGCAGACAGCAACCATGCTTTGCTCTTGGGAGGGGGGAGTAGACAGAAGGGGGCCACGAAGAGACAGAGAAATACAGACAGGCAGTCAGGGGGCCAGGGAGAGAGAGAGAAAGAAAAAAAAAAAAGACAGACAGACAGCGGTTAAGGAGAGAGAAAGGAAAAAAAAAAACCCCACCAGACTGACAGACGACGGCCAAGGAGAAAGAGAGAAAGAAAAAAAAAAACCCAGACTGACAGACAGTGGCCAAGGAGAAAGAAAGAATGACAGACAGACAGGGTGCTAGAGAGACAGACAGAAAGAAGGACAGACATACAGACAGCAGACAAAGAGAGAGAGTGAAAAAGAAAGAATGACAGACAGAAAGGGGGACAGAGAGACAGACAAAAATAAAGACAGACAGAAGCCAAGGAGAGAAAGAGAAAGGAAAAAAAAAAAAGACAGACAGACAGCGGTCAAGGAGAGAGAGAGAGAGAAAGAAAGAATGACTGACAGACAGACAGGGTGCTAGAGAGACAGACAGAAAGAAAGACAGACATACAGACAGCAGACAAAGAGAGAGAGTGAAAAAGAAAGAATGACAGACAGAGAGGGGGACAGAGAGACAGACAGAAGCCAAGGAGAGAGAGAGAAAGGAAAAAAAAAGACAGACAGACAGCGGTCAAGGAGAGAGAGAGAAAGAAAGAATGACAGACAGGGGGCTAGAGAGACAGACAGAAAGAAAGACAGAGAAGGACAAAAAACCATCCCTAACAGAACTGGAAGTAAACTCAATCAAGTACCCAATACAGAGTTCCCTCAAAATCCTGGGAATACAACTAGACAGATGCTGCACTATGCAAACACAAATCCATAAAATCATCCAAAAAGCATTCTTCACAATGCGGAATCTGAGAAAAATAAGAAAATTCTTTAATAAAGACCAATTCAGGATCATTGTCCAATCCCTCGTGCTAAGTATGGTAGACTACTGCAATAGCCTTTATCTACCTTGCCCAATCAACACAATAAAAAAACTACAGACCGTCCAGAACACAGCCCTCAGACTCATATACTCACTCAGCAAATACGACCATATTACCAAAGCATACTTAGAATCTCACTGGCTACCAATAAAAGCAAGAACACAATTCAAATTCTACTGTCTCCTATTCAAAGTAACCCATGGCGCGGCACCCAGCTACCTAAACAACCGTTTTCACTACTATCTCTTATCCAGAAGAAGGAGAACACAGAACATTTTCACCTACCCTCCTCTCAATGGTACTCGACGTAAGAAACTTTATGACAACCTACTAGGGACACAGGCAGCTAATATTGACTCCGACATCTCAAAATTACTGATCGAAATTACAGACATAAAAGAGTTCCGAAAAGAAATAAAAACACTACTGTTCAAAAAATATCTCCCATCAATCTAAACCGCCATCTAATGAGTTCCCAATCAATTCCTTGGGAATAGAATCTCTTTATCCAACCCAAACTAAACACCCCTACCGTCCATATCATCAACATTAATTAACCAATATCATGCAATCATCAAAACAATAATTACACCTCCGCTTATAGGCATATGATGCTACTCTCCATCCGAAGAAACTTGACTCAGCTCATGTAACATCTTTTGTAATCTAGAACATATTGTAATTCCTTATTCTCCACCAGTAGTAAATTGACTCAGTTGCTATGTAACATCTCCTGTGATATTGAATGTACTATAATTCTTCAATATAAACTGTAATTATCTCTTCTCCTGTAATGTAATTCTACTGGAAACGCCCAGATATCACCTTTATTGTAATCCGCCTAGAACCGCAAGGCACAGGCGGAATAGAAATCCCTAATGTAATGTAATGTAATGTAATATACAGACAGCAGCCAAAGAGAGAGAGAAAAAAAGAAAGAATGAAAGACATACAGACAGCAGCTAAAGAGAGAGAGAGAAAAAAGAAAGAATGACAGACAGGGGCCAGAGAGACAGAGAGAAAGAAAGACAGCCAGCCAGCAGCCAAGGTAAGTTTTCAGTAAATTTTTTTAACTGTTAAGTCTGCACATCTATTCTAGCACCCGTTAATCTAACGGGCTTAAACACTAGTAAAAAAATATAGACATTACAGAAGCTATCAAGTGTGTACGTTTTACTTTCATTGCCTTCAGCTTATTTCATAAAAGAAAACCAAAGAGTTGACATAAGAACTTGTGTTAAAGGGCAAACAGGGAATGAAGTCTCAGGATGCGTTATACTACCATAATGCATGTTACTTTACACTCTTGGGTCACGGCATACAGTTACAATGGCATAATGGACACCAAAGGTTACTGACCCCATGGATATATACTTAGTGCTGCCCAAATCCCTGGCTACTCAGTTTTGATGAAGCAATCATGCTTGCTTCTCTTCCTGCACTGTGGCTTTCAAGTTGAAAAGGAGGGCAGGGGTTTATTTATTGATAATATAATCTAAGTTTAAAATATGTTAAAAACCTTGTTGCACTACTTTTATGGTTTGGCACTACTGCTCTGGTGCAGGATTTTCAGTCAACTGTGCAAGAAGGTCTGGGCATTATCAAATTGATGGGATTTATTTCCAGAAGACAGAGGGAAACATTCACAAACACCAAGGTGTGATCAACCAATCAGATTGGTAAGTTAGTAAATACACCATCTGTTATAGTCTCTCTCTGGATCTATATTAACATATACACATACCACCTGTTAAATACAGTGGAACCTTGGTTTACGAGCATAATTCGTTCCAGAAGCATGCTCGTAAACCAAAATACTCGTATATCAAAGCGAAATAATGGAAACTCACTTGGCGCTGCTCCTCCCCCTTTCACAAAGGCCCCCCCCCACATGAACTGGCACCCCCTGCCCGAACAACTTGAAACTATAATAAGAACGTACATTAGAAACAAATAACAAACAATGCTACAATCAATCAAACGCACTGACAAATATTAACTTACCGATACAGGATGGAAATAGGTAGAAATACAATTTATATAGAGAGAAAGAGAGGGAAAGAGGGACCAAAACAAAAGGAAGGGGAACAAACTATAAATAGTCTAGAATAATGTAAAATAAGTGATTAAAAAGTGGCAAGGAACAGATTTCCATTGCCGCCGATCTCCTCCACCACCATCCTGCGGTCAGTCAGTGACCTCAGGTCTTTGTCCCGATACCACTTCTTTTTTCCATCTACACTTCTTCCCTTGGTGCTCTAATCTCCTCCCATGGCTGTCAGTATCACCTCTATGACAACGATGCACAGATCTCCACAGACCAGGGGTAGGAAACTCCGGTCCTCGAGAGCCGTATTCCAGCTGGGTTTTCAGGATTTCCCCTATGAATATGCATGAGATCTATGTGCATGCACTTCTTTCAATGCATATTCATTGGGGAAATCCTGAAAACCCAACTGGAATACGGCTCTCGAGGATCGGAGTGCCCTACCCCTGCCACAGACATTCAGTCCTGGGTTTCAACCTACTCGCCACCATCCAAAATTAAACATGGCCAAGACTGAGCTCCTTATCTTTCCACCTAAACCTGACTCTCCTCTTCCCCTGTTCTTAGTTTCTGTGAACAGTACCCTCAACCTTGGGGTAATCTTCGATTCCTCTCTCTCCTTCTCTTCACATATCCAATAGACTGCAATGTCGCTAAAATCAGACCTTTCCTTTCTGAGCACACTGCCAAGACCCTTATCCATACCCTCATCACCTCTCGCCTAAACTAGTGCAACCTGCTTCTCACTGGCCTTCCATTAAACCATCTCTCTCCCCTTCAATCTGTTCAGAACTCTGCTGGATGCCTCCTATTCTGTCAACATCACTATGCCCACATTACTCTTCTCCTCAAGGCACTTCATTGGCTCCCTATCCATTTCTGCATATAATCCAAACTCCTCTTACTGACCTACAGTGTCTCTCCTCTCTCCTCAGGCACTCCGCTTATCAGATGTCTCTCTTATCTGTACCCTTCTCCTCTACAGCTAACTCCAGACTCAGTCCCTTCTACCTTATTGTAACATATGCCTGGAACAAACTGTTTGACTCAATATGTCAGGCTCCATCTCTGGCAGTTTTCAAATCTAGACTCAGAGACCACTTCTTTGGGGATGCTTTCAATTCCAAACTCCAACCCACCTCCTAAGCTGTAATTCCCCCACCTGAGCACTGTGTATTCATGCACCTTCTTGCCCAGTTTGCCTGTCTTGACTAGATTGTAAGCTCTTTTGAGCAGGGACTGTCTCTTCTGTGTTTTGATGTAAAGCGCTGCATATATCTACTAGAGCTATAGAAATTACTTTTACAAACATAAAACAAGCCAGCAATTATAGTTCTCACATCGTAAGTGGTCAAGGTTGTGGATAAGAATCAACACATCACAATTCAATGAGCCACAAATATCCTGCTGTTCTATTTGGTTAAAGACCACAGAGATTACAAAGGGCATTATCCATCCCAGAGGTATCGCTTTGCATGTTTCAAGTCCCTTAATGACACTTTCCATTTCTCTCTCACTCTGCCTTCACTCTTAATAAGGCTGAGCAAATGGGACTTCATTTTATTGGATTGCCCCGGACTAAAGATATTAATAATTCATGTCGCAAAGGTTTCTTTTGTTTAAGGCCATGCATTACATTAATTCTTTTCAGCGCACTACTTGGCTGAATCTGACAGTGTTCACTGACGATACTGGTATGCCACTAGGCAGGAAAAATGATTGTAACCTAAAATAAGGAACAAAAATGCCGTCAGTCTATCATTCAGGACTTTAAGCCAACCTAAGAAAGAAAAACTCAATCTAAATTAAAATTTTAAGCTTCAAGGTCAGTTTTCCATTGGGCAATTCATTCAGGTGCTTATTATTATTTATTTATAGAACACAGTCTACACTTCTCCCTCCGTATTTGCGGGGGTTAGGGACAGAGCCAACCCGCGAATATGGAAAAATCGCAAATAACTTTTTCTATGTACTTGCCCAGACTCAGAACTAAGTTACATCCTCTCACTTTTCTAGAATGCGATTATCGCTCTAGAGATACAGATAAAAGCACATCTCCCCCCACATCCTCCATTTATTTTCCTTTCAAAGCCTCCCCGGGCAATTACGTCAAGGTGATAACAAATAACGAGACAGGAAAAGTCTGGGATATCTTAGGTTCTGTGGCAGCTGGGATGTAGAGGTGATTGGGGACGCTTCGGGTTTCTTCTTTCTGTCACACTGGCTGAGGGAGCAGCACTTCCGTCGATCTGTCCCTTAAAGAAACGCAGGCAGGCTGTGGTGACAGCTCTCACACTCCACACTTCCCACTTTCAGATCTCAACCCGGGCGACTGTTGCCAGAAGATTTACCAGCACTTCATCTGTGGCTGCGGAGAGACCGACTGCGGTCTATTTCTTTGTCTCTTGTTTACTGGGAAAAAAGCACCAAACTTTTTATCAGCACTCTGGGATGATGTCATTTGGGGGAGGAGCCATCAAGACAAAAACCGTGAATAATCGAAGTCGCAAGTAGTAAACCCGCGAATACTGAGGGAGAAGTGTAGAGGGAAACAAAGTACATGTAATTAGCACTTAAATGGCCAGATTAATCAAATAAATAAGACCATATAAAAATCAGTTCTATTGTTATGCGGTAACAAAGAAAAGAGCCTTCTCATATGGAATACCATACTTAAGAACATAAGAAGTTGCCACTACTGGGTCAGACCAGAGGTCCATCGCGCCCAGCGGTCCGCTCCCGCGGTGGCCCATCAGGCCTATGACCTGTGAAGTGGTTCCTGACCATTTCTATAACCTACCTCTACATCTATCTGTAACCCTCAATCCCCTCATCCTTTAGGAACCTATCTAAACCTTCCTTGAACCCCTGTAATGTGCTCTGGCCTATCACAACCTCCGGAAGCGCGTTCCATGTGTCCACCACCCTCTGGGTAAAAAATAACTTCCTCGCATTTGTTCTAAACCTGTCCCCTCTCAATTTCTCCGAGTGCCCCCTTGTACTTGTGGTTCCCCACAGTCTGAAGAATCTGTCCCTGTCCACCTTCTCTATGCCCCTCAGGATTTTGAAGGTTTCTATCATGTCTCCTCTAAGTCTCCGCTTTTCCAGGGAGAACAGCCCCAGCATTTTCAACCTGTCAGCGTATGAAAAGTTTTCCATACCATTTACCAGTTTAGTTGCTCTCCTCTTGACCCCCCTCAAGTACTGCCATATCCTTCTTGAGGTACGGCGACCAGTACTGGACACAGTACTCCAGATGTGGGCGCACCATTGCACGATATAGCGGCATGATGACTTCCTTCGTCCTGGTCGTGATACCCTTTTTAATGATACCCAACATTCTGTTCGCTTTCTTTGAGGCTGTCGCACATTGTGCTGATGCTTTCAATGTTGTGTCCACCATCACCCCCAGGTCTCTTTCAAGGTTGCTCACCTCTAGCAGAGATCCCCCCCTTTTTGTAGCTGAACATCGGGTTCTTTTTCCCTACATGCATGACCTTGCATTTCTCTATGTTAAAACTCATCTGCCACTTTTTTGTCCACTCTTCCAGTCTCGCTAGGTCTCTTTGCAGGTCTTCGCAGTCTTCCATGTTTCTAACCCTGCTGCAGAGTTTGGTGTCATCAGCAAATTTAATAACCTCACATTTCGTCCCCGTCTCCAGGTCATTGATAAATATATTGAAAAGGAGCGGTCCCAGCACCGACCCCTGTGGAACTCCGCTCGTGACCCATTGCCAGTCTAAGTAATGGCCCTTTACTCCAACCCTCTGTTTCCTGCCTGCCAGCCAGTGTTTGATCCATCGGTGGACATCACCCTGCACCCGTGGCTCCACAGCTTCCTAAGCAGTCTTTCGTGAGGTACTTTGTCGAAGGCCTTCTTTGAGGGAATATCTTATGGCTCCTTCAGGGAACTATTGAAACTTATTCTCTTTCATCTTCACTCTGGATCCATCCAAAGTACAGAATATACAGAACTTTAAAAACCTGTTGAAGCGACATCTTTTTTGCCAGACGACATAAAGGTTTGAGACTATGGGCTCCTTTTACAAAGCCGCGCTAGGACCTTAACTCGCGGAATAGTGTGCTCGAAATTGCCGCATGCACTAGCCGCTACCGCCTCCTTTTGAGCAGGCAATAGATTTTCGGCTAGCGCACACTAATCCGGTGTGTGCGCTAAAATGCTTAGCACACCTTCGTAAAAGGAGCCCTATGTTATTAATGAAAAGGAGAAGATGATAATAAGGTGCTGCTCGTCTATGTATTTTATGGTTTGCATTTCTTGTTGATGGTGTATGTAATTTTGATGTTCTGTATGTAAGTTTGTAACACTTAATACCTGGGTAAGGGTGCGATATAAATGGATAAACAAACGAAAGTCCATTAACGAACGTCTCTAGCTAAATATTGTATGTGAAGCTAGCTTTTCTTGGATAATAAATTGAGGCACTGGAGTGAAACTCAGAACTATAAACTGTTTAATTTTTAATCTTTCTCATTGTACTGTTATTGATATATATATAAATTTAGATTGTTAGTTTAACTATTCTATCTTTCCTTATAATGTAACTATAATACTCATTTTCTTGGATCTTGAGGGTTATTTTTTCTTTGCCTTCGATGTTCTTTACTTTCCATTCCTCCCTCTTATTATATATCTCCATAATGTTAGTGATGTCTTATTTTGCATGCTTAATTAGACTGTGAGCCCGTTCGGGACAGAGAGAGTAGCGCAATGCCTATATTTAGTATTGTAAACCACTTAATACCTATGTTCAAGCGGTATATCAAATGCAATAAATCCAATCCAGTAAGAATTGCCATATGGGGACAGTCTGAAGGTCCATCAAGCCCAGTATCATGTTTCAAACTGTGGCCAAGCCAAGTCCCTATAGCTGGTTAAGTAAGAACATAAGATTTGCCGCTGCTGGGTTGACCAGTGTCCATCGTGCTCCGCAGTCCACTGACGCAGCGGCCCCCAGGTCAAAGACCAGTGCCCTATTTGAGTCTAGCCTTACCTGAGTATGTTCTGTTCCAAGAGGAACTTATCCAACTTTTTCTTGAATCTCTGAAGGGTGCTTTCCTCTATAGCAGCCTCCAGAAGAGCGTTCCAGATTTCTACCACTCTCTGGGTGAAGAAGAACTTTCTTACGTTTGTACGGCATCTATTCCCTTTTAACTTTTAGCGAGTTCTCTTCACCTTGGAGAGGGTGAACAATCTCTCTTTCTCTATTAAGTCAATTCCTTTCAATATCTTGAATGTTTCGATCATGTCCCCTCTCAGTCTCCTCTTTTCAAGGGAGAAGAGGCCCAGTTTCTCTAGCCTCTCATTGTACGGCAACTCCTCCAGCCCCTAAACCATTTTTGTTGCTCTTCTCTGGATCCTTTCGAGTAGTATTTTGTCCTTTTTCATGTACGGCGACCAGTGTTGGACGTAGTATTCCAGGTGGGGGCGTACCATGGCCTGGTACAATGGCATGATAACCTTTTCAGATCTGTTTGTGATCCCCTTTTCGCCGCTGCCACGCATTGTGCAGACGGTTTCATTGACTTGTCTACAAGTACTCCCAAGTCTCTTTCCTGGGGGCTCTCTCCGAGTATAGCACCGGACATCCTGAAAATTAATGCTGGTGCCCAATTAATGCTGGTGTGGATCTAATGCTGGTGTGGATCTAATGCTGGTGCCAGTCATCAAAACGCTGACCATCGTCAACTATTCAACTCAGAATGTTCTTCCATCAACTGCATAGGAAGATACATACTGGCAGCCTGCTACTCTGTTGCAATACTAGTTCCTTTTTCCTTACGAGTTATTGTTTTTGCACTTCCATCATTTCTTCGCCATCAATGTCATTGCAAATACACCCATTAAAACTGTTTGCAGCATTTCATACCATAGAGATGTTCACTTCACTTGTTTATGTTCCCGTTAGTTTTTCATGAATTACAGGTTATTTTAAGAAGGATCTATTTTTAGTTTAATTTTATTAGGGTGCGTTGTCATCCAGCCATCACCTCCAACAGTTTAAGCAGTATCACACTATGGTCAGATGATGTTCGCCCAATAAAACTCAACAAGCTGAATACGGAATCTGAAAATAATCAAGAATCGATTGAAGCATATAATGTATGCACAGAAGACTAAAATGTGAAATGCCTGGTCTCTTTGGATTTGCTTTTTGAATTTATTACTTGTTTCTTTTAAATCTGTGTTCAAGGCAAATTACGGTGAGGTATATGGGTTACTTTCCTGCCGATATAGGTTTACAATCTAAGTTTCGAAAGCCCATGCATCATTCAGTTCCAACTCTTTATTATTATTCTGAATCGATCTGGCATATGACTCATTTATCTGAGCTAAAAGAATATTTGTTCATGATCCTAAGCGCAGGGGCGCATGAGTCCCATCTTTTTAAGTTATGATATCTGCTCTGTCAGTTTCTATATCTGTCACTAAGGTCTCTTTAATCCAGTTTATTTTCTTGATTGCAGAGAGAGTGTAACAGGCTGGTTGGTAGATTCTCAAGTCAATCAGAAGAGGGACTCAGGCAATTGCTAGATTTGACTCCTGCTCCACCTTGCATCATTCAGTATTCCTTACTTAAAGTAATGTTTGCCAGCATTTCTAAAGATAGACCTATTCAGACTGGCTTTTGGGATATGCACAGTGATTTACTTCAGATTTACTATACTGCTAAAAACTGCAAAACAGAACTAAGCGGTTTATAAAACTAGAACAGATAAAAGAATGAAAGTAAAAACCACAAACACACACACACAAAAAAAATTGAGGGGACAGAGAGAAAATAAATGGTCAAATGTGGAGTTTTGTAGGAGTCTTTATTGCTACTTTGAAATCTTTAAAAGAAAGCATGTTATGTCCCAGGTAAATGGAGCTGTGAAATATAAAATGCTCTGTGCTTTCTCATCTCAAGATGGGCCTGGAAGAATGGACAATACGGCATAGTCATACATAATGATCTGGAACCCTGAAATGGAAAGCCTTAAAGGTTAAAAGCAGTTCTATGAATGATTCTTTGCTTAACTGGTAGCCAGGGATGCGATTTTAATAAGGTTGAGACTTTGTGTGTATGAGAGATTTGCAGGCACTAGGTTCCAGCATATGCAAACTTCTTTCATGCACATTCACTATGGATATCCTAAAAGGTTTTTATCCTGTTGTATTCAAATCCGTTTCTCAAAGATAACAGGGACAGTACCTAAGATAGTATGGCATTGAGGGCTTGGGGGAAGATGATCAAGCATGAAGATATGTATCTGAATTTATTTTCCATCTTGGATCATATTTCCTTTTATTGTGGACTAAATGATGAGTTTATTATTTCAATTGTAATGATTAATTTTTGTTATAATATTCCTTTTATCACAGAAGTTCTGTGGGATGTAATTATTGAAAATGTTATAAATAAATAATAAAGAAACACAAAATAAAGCACAAAGGGCCTTCAAATACTAGATAAAACAGTGCTTTAATTAAGAGACTCGATACGGGCTATGTTTTGGCATCTCTGTCCGCCTCAGGGGTCCAAAACGGCTAAGAGACTCCAACGATGTCTGAAGCTCAGCTAAACAAACTGCACCAAAAACCACTGCTCATGCAATTTTGCTTCCGTCACCTTACAGCTCTCCCCTCCCCCCCTTTGTGGTTCTCCTTCTATGTCCGCTTTACTTTTAAATATTGTAGTTCTCCCTACTTGCCTTTTGTTTTTATTGTCAGTATTATGTCTTGTTCAGTTATTCTTTGTTGTTTCCCCTTTTGATTATTCTAAAACGCCTATAATTCATGATAAGTGATGCAGTTTGTTTAGCTGAGCGTCAGACGTTGGAGAATTTTGTTTCGAGTTATTTGGTGGTTCGAACGAGCAAGCTTATTTAAATCGCTGTTTTATTTTGGATATCTGTGGTGAATAAGCACTCTTCTCTTAGCTGTTTTGGACCCCTGATGCAGGCGGAGATGCCGAATCATGACCCATATCAGGTCTTTTAATTAAAGCACTATTTTAGCTAGTATTTGAAGGCCTTTTGTGCTTTATTTTGTGTTCCTTTAATATTGGCACTTAACCGGCCAAATCTTGACGCCGCCCTTGGAATGCCCCCACAAATAGCTGATTTTTAGTTTGGTTCTAGTTTGTAACTGAAAATTAGCGGTTAAATTACTTTGAATATTGACCCCTCTGGGCCCAGCTCCAGAAAGATGCAAATGCTGGAAGGAGCAGAGAGTACTGCGAATTGCTAACAGCTCCAAGAGATTGATGTGGAGAGTTTTCTTGTGAGAAGTCCAGACACCTTGGGTGTGTAGGCCATCGAGGTGGGCTCCCCAGCTTCTGGAGAGATTGGATGGAAGCCTCCACCACTGGAGGTACTGGTGAAGTTCTGAGGTCACCTGTATTGATTGAGAAAGAGACCGGGAGGAGAGATTCCATTGAGGCACTCTGGGATGTAGACGTGAGAACGGAATGATGTGCAGTCGATGCTATGTGCCATAGCAGATTTCGCATCCGATGTGCTGGAATGCATGGTAGGGAGGAAACTTTCTGGCAAAGGCAGATAAGTTTGTCAACTCTCTGCTGAGGTAGAAAAGCTCAAGCTTGCATTGTATCCAAAAGAGCTCTTATGAACTTCAAGTTCTGAGATGGTTAGAGATGTGATTTCTGGTAGCTGACTGCAAATCCTAGTACTGTAGTTCTAATAGACAAACTGTGGATTTGATAGAATGCTAAGCTTGCTGTGATGAGGCCTTGATTAATCAGTTGTCTAGATAGTGAAATGCATGAAACCCGCATGAGCAGAAGATTGTAGCCGCTACCACCAAGCATTTTGCTGACATACTGCTTGTCCTAGGATAAATTAAAATTTCAGAAGCAGAGCAAATAAAAATCCATCTTCTCACCTCACTTGCAGAAGAGAAAAACTTAGAAGATAGGGCAATGCCTGGTGACACAAGGAGGCGGAGCTGAAAAAGTAGATGATGTCTACTGAATTCCCTCGCGGGTGAAGGTACACAACCTACTGGTTCAGGACTCATGTGCTCTTGCACCGCAACAACTGTTCACTAGTACATAGGCTACCAACCTATTTCTCACAGACAAATGGCCAGCTTACAGACAGCAGTGATTTTGGTCCTGCTTAAATGATAGTGTTCACTAGCAAATGTGCTACCCCTATCACTTTACATATGAGCTAAGATTTAAAGAGAGTACCTAAATGAGAAAGGATCAGAGTCCTACAAGTCAAAATGAAAAGTAAATCACACACAGGACAGTCAGTAAAAAAAAGATAACAAAAAAGCAGTTTAATATACATGAATAATGGATGTTTGATTTAAAAGCAGTTTACTCCAATATGATGTAATTTTTGACAATAAGCCAGAAAGACTATCTTGCAGATACAAGTCATTGAGAAGGGCTAAGTAATAAAATGATGCCTGCAAATACAAAGCAAATCGACCTTCATGCTTTCCCAAAGGTGAATGGATGCTGGCACACAAACTTTCCATCTCAGGTGGAGTAGTTATACTGCATAATAGCCAGTAATTTCATTGATTCAATTATTACTCTATAATAGGTCTTCCCAGATACTGAAAGAACGTGGAGGGGGCATAATCGAAAGGGACGTCTAAGTCCGTTTACGTCCATCTCGCAAGTCGTCCAAAGTTAAAAAGAGCCTAAGACACATTTTCAAAAGAGACGTCCAACTTTTGTTTACTTTTGAAAATCGTCTAATTATACGTCCTGCCGATCAGATCGTCCAAACCGCTAAATCATCCATCTTTATACCACATTTCCGTGCAACTTTCCGTCCAAGTCCAAAATGCCTAGAACAAGTCCTGTTGGACATGGGAGGAGTCTGAAAAGTGATGGACTGAACACTCAGACATGGCACCTAAATAGTGGGGTACCTTACAGGACACTGCTGTGAACTTCACAAAAAGGGTGCCATGGCTTCTCCTCACTACAGTTCCCTTATAGGTGACGGTGAGCCCCACAAACCACCTCCAGAATCCCCTAGACCCACTTATCTACCACCCCAATAGCCCTCATAGCTGCAGGGTTTTGGGGGTGTATAAGGGAGTGCACATGTTTCAGTATCAATGCAGTGATTACAGGGGCTTACGGGCATGGGTCCTCCTCTGCATGGGTCCCTAACCCACCTCCAAAATGACTGGGCTGGACGACTAGGCTTTCCTATGCCAGGCGGCCAGGTGATAATGGTCTGGAGGTTGAAATTTAAAGTTGTGAATATATTTCTTATGGGGGTGGTGTGGGTCTGTGTTATGTGTTTGAAGTGCTTATCTGGTGAGTTTAGGTGGGTTTTTGAGACTTAGACCATGTTTTACATGGTCTAAGTCACAACGTCCAAGTTCCGTCTAGGCTCTGTTGTTAAACTTTCGGTTATACATGCTGTATGACTAAGTCTAAGCCGGCCCACATCCCACCCAATTCCCGCCCTTGACAAGCCTCCCGAAACGCCCCGATTAACTGTGGACGTTGAGTGGCACTATGAAGGCCTAGGTCATTTAGAAATATGCCCAAAACCCGTTTTTATTATCGGCACTTGGACGTTTTTGAGAAATGTTCATCCAAGTGCCGACTTAGGCTGATTTTTGGACGTTTTTCTCTTTCGATTATGAGCCCCATACTGTATAATGACTTGTGTGGAACAAAAGTTTTATTCTATTTATACCTGCCAAATAAATTAATCTAGGGGTTGAATGAAAGAATTAATTTGGTTTTAAGGTTAACAGAATTATGAATGCTTATGAAAGGTTGAAGCCATGATGATTGGGCATTATAACGTGTATTAATTTAACCTTTTGGTGTGTTTGTTGAAAAGGATTTCTAGGCATCCAGAACTAAAAACAATCTCAAAACATGAGCATGACAATTTTATCATCTCATTGCCACCTCTGATACGCAGTTTTGGATTAAAAAAGCAAACTAGGTATTTCAAACACACAGTCAACAGACTGCGAGTGAACACATCTAATTTTTGTAAAGCACATTTCAGACTAGAATAGATTTCAATAACAAATACTGTGATAGAATTGCAAAGTGTGGGTGCAAAATGACAATTTGATATATAATAGGACCTATATAGGAGGACCATAATATACCATACCGTACATTTTTCTTCTATACCACAAGTTTCAACTAGGATTCAGTGCAGTTCACAATAGGATTTTGCATAATATACACTGAATATTATGTTGCACTGGTTGCCAGTTTAAGCCAGGATGAGATTTAAGTTATGTTTGGCTATTTGGCCAGGAAATTAAGCTGGTATATGCCAAGCTGCCAATTGAGATCAACTCAGAGAGCTTTTCTGGTGCTAAGACCGAGCTCCTTTCCATCTAAACACACATCTCCCCTCCCCCCCATTCTAGATTTCTCCTTCCACTTGACTGGTCAGCTTGCAACCTCTCTCTACTTCTCTACTCAGATCCAAGTACTATGAAAAATAATCCTCCAACTTCTCAATTTGTTTTTTATACAGACGTATCTCCAATCTGCCCAACTACAAAACGTTAAGGAAAGAACTTAAAACTTTTTTAGTCAAGAAATTTATCAAGTGATCTAACTAAACCCGATCGACCCTCCACAGACCCTGACGCATTCTACATCTATTAACCATATCCGATCCATGGTCAAACCCATGCGGAGTACCACAAGGATCACCATTATCACCAATATTATTCAACCTCTTCATAGCATCCCTCGGCATAACCCTAGACGCCCTAAACACAGTATCATTCAGCTACGCGGATGACATAACTATCATCCTCCCATTAAACAGTCAAGACCCCTTACCCACAAACCACGTGAAAATAATAATGGAAACGGTAGAAAAATGGATGTCAAGTCATAAACTAAAACTGAACACGGAAAAAACCAAATTCCTCCTTCTAGAGATGGAAAAAAAAACCATCTTTCACTGAACTAGAATTAAATACAATCAAGTACCCAATGCAAAACACACTCAAAATCCTGGGAATACAACTTGACAGAAATTGCACAATGCAGTCTCATATCCACAAAATCATCCAAAGAGCATTCTTCACTATGCGTAATCTGAGAAAAATAAGAAAATACTTCAACAAAGATCAATACAAGTTATTGGTACAATCCCTGGTACTAAGTATGTTAGATTATTGCAACAGCCTCTACTTGTCCTGCCCAAACTATATGTTAAGGCAACTGCAGTCGGTTCAGAACACGGCCCTCAGACTCATCTACTCCCTTGGCAAATATGACCACATCACAAACGCATACCTAGACTCACACTGGCTACCAATAAAAGCAAGATCCCAGTTCAAATTCTACTGTCTACTATACAAAGTAACACACGGAACAGCACCCATATACCTAAACAACAGATTACACCGTAACCTATCTCATAGATTAAGGAGAACTCGGAGCCTATTCATTCACCCCCCTCTCAACGGAACAAGACGAAAGAAAATATACGACAGCCTTTTAGCGACACAAGCAGCAAAGATTGATCCCACCATCAACAATCTACTGATAAATTCAACAGACATCAAAATATTCCGAAAAGAAATCAAAACTTATCTCTTCAAAAAACACTTCCCATCATCATAACCCCTCAACAACAATAGAAAATACTCTCATGACCACCACCATCGCAATACATCAGAACCCTGACTTTTATTATTTCTATTCATCACAACAACCTACCAGAATCCTGACTTTATTATATCTACTCATCACAACAACTTATCACAATCTACTATTAGCTTTCAAGTTCCTCCGAAAAACCCAGATTAACAATTGTATCCTGACACATTCTTGAATCTATGTACTGCACCGCTACTGGAAATGTCCAGTCTTATAAATTGTAACCCGCTTAGAACCGCAAGGCACAAGCGGAATATAAATCACTAATGTAATGTAATGTAATGTATTCTCCCTGGAAATGCCCAGGCCAACTCTTGTTGTAAACCGCCTAGAACTGAAAGGTGTTGGCGGGATAGAAGACACCAATGGAATGGAATGTATTTGCCATTCCACTAAAGAATTTTTTTCTCCCACATACGTTCTCTTTCCTGTATTTATTGTAGTTCTCTCCCCTCTTCTGCTCGTTCTTAGTACGTTTATTTTGTGTTTTGTGTTGGTCTGTTTATCATTATTGATTTTAATTTTGTTCTTACCCCTATTTTATTGTTGTAAAACGCTTAGTATTTGATAACCATTCAATCAAATTTACAATAAACTTGGAAAGAGGGAATCCTCATCAAGTGATACAAAAATCTTTTCATAGAGCAAAATATAGCTCTCGAGAACAATTATAGGAATATTGAGAGAAGGATTTGCAAGACAATTTAATAGACTGCATTCTACAACTCTCTTCCATTGCACAAAATTTGGGGAGGAAAATTAAGAGAATTTGGCCTATGCTTCAATGAAAGAATTGCTTTCAAAATGTCGATTGCTTTTTCCAGGAACCTGAATTTAAATAATAAACTTTGTAAGAAAGATGTTTGGACAACTCCTAAGGACAGGAGGGTGGGTCATTTTCGTTGTGGTAAATGTACTGTTTGTGAAAACATGCAAGAAGGGACAGTGGTTAATCTTCCAGGTCGTATCCCTATACCATTAAATACTTATACCACATGTGAAACTAAAAGGGTTGCATATGGAATTGTATGCCCCTGTGATCTTACCTACATTGGTCATACTTCAAGATGGTTTAAAACCAGGCCATATGAACATCGGTCTCATATCACACATAAGAAATGGATTTACTAACATGGCATTGTGTTCAGATGAAACATCAATTTTCCGAATTTAAATGTGTTGTATTGGAACATTCCATTTCAACTAGGGGTAATGTGAAAAGACAACTTTATCAACATGAACAGTGTTGGATATTTTTCCAGAATACACTGTGGCCATCGGGTCTTAATCAGAAAATGGAATGGTATGCTTTTTACTAATCTTGATGATGTCATCCACCGGAAGTAGAGAAACTGGAAATGGATCTGAAGCCTGCTATTTCTTAGAGTGGAGTCTGCCTGTGCTGTTGTGCACAATTGGGATGAAGGATTGATATGAGAATCCCTGAAGAAGCCATGTGTTGGTGAAACAAGGCCTTGTTGGAGAATTTCATTGAGCTCTCACGCTGATATTGACGGTGTTCCGCTACTACAAACTGCTTCACTGGCTGCCAATGGAGACGCAAATAATATTCAAGTTCTCCTGCATATGTTTCAAGCTGGTTTGGGGACTAGCTCCTACCTACCTGCTACCTCACTTCGTACTGTACAACCCTACAAGACAAACCAGAAACTGCAATCTATTTGCATACCCAAGCATGACCGGCTGTAAATACAAAACCTTTCTGGATAGAACTTTTAAGTACGAAGCAAACACACAACAACACTGGTTAGACAACTACATCAATGGAGCAAGACTGACCTATGACGCCTTTAGAAAAGCCATAAAAACTGCCTTATTCGACAGATATATCACCTAAACAGTAACTACACCAACACTAAATCAAATTCTATTATTTCTAACATGTCCACCCCTGCGTATAAGACTAAAATTTGTTCTGCATGTTGTATTTCTCTTATCTCTGCATATTGTAACTCGCTGACTGTCCAGCCCTATTCAATGTAAACCGCCTAGAAATCTCACGACTATGGCGGTATAGAAGAATCAAGTTATTATTATTATTATTATTATTATTAATAAAACTAATGCCCATGAGAAGTGCAATGCAGCTCTAGCATTGGGCACTATGCGTCAGAGCTAAATCTTATATTTCCCTACTTTTTCTTTTGCTATTTTTGCTCTCTTTTGCTTTTTTTTCTCAATTTAAAACTGATCTGATCTTCAATATTGATTTGCACAACATTAGGATAATCTCCTTGTTCGATCCGGACATTTATACGGGTGTGAGTCTTTTGCCAATGACAACAGAAACGCCAGCTTGAAATCACCCGTGATTGCTGCGTGAAAATGATTATTTTTGAGGCTTTTTCTCCACCCTTTTTGAATAATGTGGATCTTCTAGGTAAAAACAAAAAAAACCGTGGATGTTCTGGAAGATGATTTGTTCTTTGTGAATATCCACATCCACAGCTTTCTTTGTTTTGATCGGAATATTGGGTCTTCTTTTTGTTTTTGTTGTGTTTCAGTCTTCTAGGTAAAACCCACTGCTGGTGAGTAACATTTTTGAAACTGGTTGGGATAAATTGTTATTACTGATTTTTTCTTCTTTATTGAGTTTTGTTACTAAAAGATAACAAAATACAGGAAAATAAACAATGTCAAATACAAAACAAATCTAATCAGCCAAAAATGAACATCAATTTCAGTCCACATTAATGGAACCAAATACTACTACATGTTAGTTATATAATGAGAAACAAATTAAAACAAAATAGAGTATTCCTGGCAGGCAAAATAGGCCTCAATCAAATATGTCATGTTTTTATCTTCAACCAAATTAGTATCTGAAACTTTCTTCACAGGTTTATCTTTTAAGAAGTTTTCCAACTGTAATGGATCTACACAAATAAATTTATCATTCCCGTATGTTACAAGGCACTTGCAAGGAAATTTTAGGAAAAATGCAGCTCCCTCAGCCAAAACTTGAGGTTTAAGCTGTAGAAATTGCCTTCTCCGAAATTCTGTCTGTCTGGACACATCCGGAAAAATATTCAATTGTTGTCCACAAAACAGTGCTTTCTTATTTACAAAGTACAATTTAAGAATTTGTTGTTTTTCCATCTCAGATTTAAAAGTTACCAATAATGTAGCATGTTTAGATATCAAATCTTTAGAAGATTCCAGAAATTGGGAGTTGTTCAAGCTGTCTGGTGAGACCAACCTATCATTTTCCCCTTCTTCCCTACTTGAGAGATGTTTAAATACCTATGTGATGTAAATTCGCATGAGTTGAGTCTCTTTCATTTGAAAGGAAACTCTGCAATGAGAGGGCATAGGATGAAGTTAAGAGGTGATGGGCTCAGGAGTAATCTGAGGAAATACTTTTTTTTACAGAAAAGGTGGTAGATGCGTGGAACAATCTCCTGGAAGAGGTGGTAGAGACAGAGACTGTGTCTGGATTCAAAAGGGTCTGGGATAGGCACGTGGGATCTCTCAGAGAGAGAGAGAGAGAGGAAGAGATAATGGTTACTGTGGATGAGCAGACTGGATGGACCATTTGTTTATCTGCCATTGTGTTTCTATGTTTCTAAAAAAGAAACATTAGAACAATAAACCGCCAAAAAACATAATCTCTTTTTCTAGTGCAATAGGTGAGTGATTCTAGACATGTGGGATGTACAAAAGCATTCCCAAAAAGCTAGGGTGGGGGGGACTGTCTTGCCATCATATCCACTCTGTAAAATTTAGCAAACGTGTGCTGAGTGGACCAAGTAGCTGCTCTACAAATCTCTTCAAGGGAGATCACCTAACCTCGTCCAGAGGAGGCCATACTCCTGATAGAATGTGCCTTACCAGCTCCAAAACAGCTTTCATGAATAAAATGAGCTTAATCAAGGTAGCGATGTGGATATATGGAGAAAAATCTGAAAATCCTAGTAACATAGTAGATGACGGCAGATAAAGACCCAAATAGTCCATCCAATCTGCCCAACCTGATTCAATTTAATTTTTTTTTTTTCTTCTTCGAATCCAAAGCTCTACCCGGTACTGTGCTTGGGTTCCAACTGCCAAAACCTCCGTCAAAACTGACTCCAGCCCATCTACACCCTCCGAGCCACTGAAGCCCTCCCCAGCCCATCCTCAGAGTGAAAGCTATCAGTCCTACAGGAACAGTTTTAAACGTTTCATTTGTGTATGGGGAATAATTATATTAGTCGACGTTAGTAATTAATTTCCAGCGTTATATCAATTGTCAGAGCAGTGCCAAGCAGGCGCCTTTCTCAAACACACCCTTACCATCTGGATCACTTCATTCACAACCACATTGCTCTGATTAAGATGTGTACTACCCACTGTCTGATGCTAAATACTTCAGAAGTAAATTAGGAAATACAAGTGAAAGCAGTCAAGGACAGGGAATGCTTTAATATGAGGACATTCACTCGTGAAAGCCAAGCGCACTATTACTTTTCTTGCCTCTCTAAACCAGGATTTCACTGGGGTTTGTGTATTTTAATACAATTAATAAGATAATTTTTTTTAATATTAGTAAGTTTCAGTGGAAAAGAGAAGTAGAACCAAATTTAGCTATTAGAAACCTCTCTTTAATACCTTGTTTCCTTCATTTATTAACCAGCCAACGCTTTTGATGCCAAAAACGGCTTGATTGGTAGAAACATCCAAACTTGTGACTGGATGACCATAGACAGAATGAAGGACAGTGTCGGACTCTCCTGCTTTCAGGACATAAACTATCTCTTCAGCAGCACCAACTGTTATAGGATTTCTGCCAGTGTCTGGAACAATTTGAAGGAAGTTCACCTGCAACAGCACACAAAAATTATTCCTATTTTCATTTCATTTAGAAAGGCTTTTCAAACTGTTTGTGTTTTTAATTCTGAGTTCTGCTGTTGGAAAGAAGGGTAGAAGCAAACATATGTCCAACCATTTCACTAGGTCATGATTGTTTTACCTTTCAAACACAAAAAACAAGAGGACACTCCAATGATTCATTATTTACCCACTTTTACTCAGTGTTTCAAAACTGTTTTAGACATTTACCCCTTCCTTTAGAAAGCTGCGCTAGCGTTTTTAGTGCTGGCTGCCGTGGTAATAGCTCCCGCACTCGTAGAATTCCTGTGAACATTCAAGCTGTTATCGCGGTGGCTGGCGCTAAAAATGCTAGCGTGGCTTTGTAAAGGAAGGGGTTAGAGTGAAAAAATGTTGAATCTGCTGCTAGAGGATGTGGTAAAGCCTGGATGATTATTCCACTTTGCATAGGTTAGACTCATCATTAAATACTAGCCTCATATAGCCATAATACCGTGAGATTATTTCTTTCAACCACTAACTAGCCTCAATTATTGTCAATATCAACTTTACGATTCTACCCCTCTCCCCATAGATAGGCAGCACCTGCAATCATAGCATATACTTAGTATGTGATATACACCGACTTAATCCGTCTCTCTCTCTCTCTCTTTCCTTGCCAATTGAGAGGCACAGACTATGGAAGCCTGGACCACCATTGACCTCACTTCCTAACCTCTGAAGTTGTTCTCAAAGCTCACCTTGAGGTCACTTAAGTTTTGTTTTAATTTGTAGCCATCCTTTCTTCTGTACATAAGAATAACCATATTGGGTTAGACCAGTGGTCGGCAAACTCATTGGTCAAAAGAGCCAAAATCAGCAGTACAACGATTAAGATTTTTTTTGAGAGCCATACCCCGTGCCCGCTTGCGCTATGATGACTACGTCAACTCGACTGACATCCCGCTCACCTGCACGTAGTCAAAATCGATTCGTGGCAGAGCCTAGAGAATGACAGGGGGAAAAAATGTGTCCCCATCCCCACAAATCATCTGATCTCATCCACACAAACCTCGAATACTTTTTATACTGAACTTATTATATTAAAGTATAAAAAGAATCAATATTCTGTACAATTGTCAATTTATAAATCAGCGTCTTCTCCCCACTTCCCTTCAGCGCACGCACATAAAAACAAGCAAGTAATTTTATATCATTTTCATTCTATTCATTCATATAAATTAAAGTCTAAATAATGCCAGTCACATGATTTTACAAAAATAATTCCCTGCACAGTCAAGCCTGCAAGGATTACTAGATGTCTTTCAGCAGCTCCCCTCCCTCCCCCTTACCTTTGTGGCCAGTCAAAATGATCTACCAACAATAAAATTTTAAAAACACAAAGCACACTGTACGCAGAGAAAATGTTAATTATCATTTATATTCCATGAGTTTTCAAAGAGGTCAAGGCAAATGACTTTATGCAATGTTACCTCAGTAACAACTATACAAAAATAGACAAAAATACCACCTCCCTTTTTACTAAACCGCGATAGTGGTTTTTAATACAGGAAGCTGCGCTGAATGCCCCATGCTGCTCTCGACGCTCATAGGCTCCCTGCGCTAAAAACCGCTATTGTGGTTTAGTAAAAGGGGGCCATAGTGCAAAATATAGACAGCATATATAAATTCTCAAAACGGACACATTATGATCACTAAATTGAAAATAAAATAATTTTTCCTACCTTTGTTGTCTGGTAATTTCATCAGTCTCTGGTTGCACTTTCTTCTTCTGACTGCGCATCCAATATTTCTTCCCTTCTTTCAGCCTCCTGTATGCTTCTTCTACTCCAGACCTCATTCCTTCTCCCAACTTTTTCTGTCTCTCTCCATGCCCCCTTTCTTTCTGTATGTCTGTCTTTCTCTCTATCTCTCTCTCTCTGTGCCCCATTTCTTTCTTTCTCTCTCCATGCCCCCTTTCTGTCTGTCTCCCTTCTTTCTTTCTGTCTCCCTGTCCCCCACTTTTCTTTCTTTCTTTCTGCCTGCCCTCCCCAAAGCCACTGCCATTGGGGAACATGCTGCCACCGCTACCGGGGAATAGGCTGCCACTGCCGCCATTGGGGAACAGGCCGGCGCCGAGTTCTAAGCTCTCCCTGCTTCCCTTCCCCACAGGACCAACCAACTTTCACCACCCGACGTCAATTCTAACGTCAGAGAGGAAGTTCTGTGGTGTGTCTCGTGGTATCTGTGATCATAGATTCCATTTTCAGAAGCAGCAAAAGTAGACTCGGGGCCCGGGAGCACAGGCAGTAGCCGTCTGCCCGTGCTTACAGCGTCACGTGACTCCTCGTTATCTACTTTTTAATTTAAGACTTGGATTGGCTACTGCCAAAGGATGCAGGGCTCAGTTGACCTTGGTTTGACTCAGCTGGTATTATGAGGGTGAGAAATAAGGGATTAAGAAGTTTTTATATATAGAAATATTTCACATTTTACTTTGCTTCAAACTTCCTGATGAGCAAGTAATCAAATGTAACAAATATTTAAATAATATAAAACACAGCAGCAGGATTCACTAGGGGCAGGTCATGCCAATCCAATCTTATCAGCTTCTTTGATTGGGTGACAGGAAAGCTAGACTCGGGAGAGTCTCTGGACATAGTGTACTTGGATTTCAGTAAAGCTTTTGACAGTGTCCCACACCGTAGACTATTAAACAAGATGAAATCGATGGGGTTAGGTGAGAAACTAACTGCATGGGTCAATGATTGGCTGAGTGGAAGACTTCAGAGGGTGATGGTCAACGGCACCCTCTCTGAGACTTCAGAGGTGACCAGCGGAGTGCCGTAGGGCTCAGTCCTGGGACCATCCCTTTTCAACATATTCATAAGGGACTTGACCCGAGGGCTTCAGGGTAAAGTAACTCTATTCGCTGATGACGCCAAACTATGTAATATAGTAAGTGAAAGCAATCTGCAGGATAGTATGACGCAGGATCTGCTTACGTTGGAAAACTGGTCCTCGATATGGCAGCTGGGCTTCAATGCTAAGAAGTGTAAGGTCATGCATCTCGGCAGCAGAAATCCATGCAGAACATACACCTTGAATGGAGAAACACTAGCTATGACTTCAGAAGAACGGGACTTGGGAGTAATCATCAGTGCAGACATGAAGGCTGCCAAACAGGTAGAGAAGGCCTCATCCAAGGCAAGGCAAATGATGGGATGTATCAATAGAAGCTTCGTTAGCCGCAAACCTGAAGTCATAATGCCACTTTACAGAACCATGGTGAGACCTCATCTGGAATACTGTGTGCAATTCTGGAGGCCACATTACCGTAAAGA
This sequence comes from Geotrypetes seraphini, assembly GCF_902459505.1. NCBI lineage: Eukaryota > Metazoa > Chordata > Amphibia > Gymnophiona > Dermophiidae > Geotrypetes > Geotrypetes seraphini. The sequence continues at coordinate 187,739,204 of NC_047091.1, read as the reverse complement.
TGTGCTTCGAGCTGAGTCAGTCCAGCGGATGGCCACTAGAATGGTCTCCGGACTCAAGGGTCTCTCATACGAAGAAAGACTGGGCAAATTGCAGCTCTATACTCTAGAAGAGCGCAGGGAAAGGGGTGACATGATAGAGACATTTAAGTACGTCACAGGTCGTGTCGAGGTGGAAAATGACATATTCTTTCCCAAGGGACCCTCGGTCACAAGGGGGCACCCGCTCAAACTCAGAGGAGGGAAATTTAGTGGTGACACCAGGAAGTATTTCTTCACAGAAAGGGTGGTGGATCAGTGGAACAAACTTCCGGAGCAGGTGATCAGAGCCACCAGCGTGCTCGACTTTAAGAATAAATGGGACATCCACGTGGGATCCCTGCGAGGGTCGAGTTAAGGAGCTGGGTCATTAGCACTCAGACTTAATGGGGTGGGTCAGTAGAGTGGGCAGACTTGGTGGGCTGTAGCCCTTTTCTGCCGTCATCTTTCTATGTTTCTATGTTTCTATGAATTTGAACAATAAACCATAATTAAACAGGTAACAAAGTCACTGACTTACCAGCTTTTGGACTTCAAAGTGTGCCAAGGATTGCCAGTAGCCTTTATCATCAGGGCATTCCACTCTGACTTGGAAACCAGAAGCACTTGCAATGGCTGTAGTGTAAGATCCAAGTGCCAAAGCTTGTATTCTTTGGTTGTGCTGGTAGTGGTGAACAGGTTCCCTTCCAACTAGCAAGCTCCAAACATCAATAGTGCCTCCAAAGAGAAAACACACCAAAAGTGATTGTTATTAATTTACAACTGTATTGGATCAGATTATTCTTAGGACTTCAAAAGTTAACACACCTGCCCTCTTCTTACCTCCTCTAAAATTGGATGCTGAAAAGACAGTCATGGTGGCTGATGCAGATAAACAGAGTGACAGGGAACTAGAACAAATCCTGACAACAGAATGACCTCAATGGGCATAACAGAGTAGATTATATGGGCCATCCTTGCAATCTTACCCAAAATATTTAAAATGCCAGTCAATGTTGAATTCCAGATAGTGTGTACCAGGTCATACCCAGATACCTTTGCTGAATGTCCAGGTATAAGTTACCAACTGGCAGTTATTTGGGTACCAGCAATATTCAAACTGGTACCTGTGTAAATTCCTGGATAAAGTTGACAGCGTTTTGCTGTTCTGTCTTTATCTGGTACCACTGAGGTCTGTAAGATAAATAAGCTAAGCAAGACTCTATATGTGATTTACTGTGATGGTTTGAAGTTGAGTCTTGAAAATAGAGAAAAGAATATAAACTGATCTGGCTGTCTAAATAGTTCCTTGGTTAGCATACTGAACATCATTGCTAAGTAGGAAACTGGAAATTCTGCCCAGGCTCTATCTCCAGACCACCCATGCACTACCCGAATAGTTCTGAAATGGTCTATACAGATTTTCAATGGCATTATCCAGATAATGCTGCTGAAATTATAGATAACATTTATAGAGATAGGAGCTACTCCTACATTAAGAAGTGTCACTTATTATTGACCTTTAAAATTAAAATTAGAGAAGTTTTATCAAAGTTATCTTCTATTAGACAGGAATGTTATGTGGGTTTCCAGACCAACTCCATATTCTTCCCAGGGTTCTCCAGAATATATTCTTAGGCCCTGGGTTGGGCCCAACCCACTCTGCCTTCTGCTTCTACTAGGAACCACAAAGAGTCCAGCAGAAAGCAAACCAATGCATACAAAGCAGGAGAGCGAAGGAAGTGGGATGGGACAATGGACCTTCTGCCAATCCAAACAAGACAATGGATCAAAAGGAGCCAACAGGATATTGTAAAGTTGTTTATTAATGTCCAAATAAAACAATCAAGACCCAACATACTACTGTATTTCAGTGTGAAAGACATGCCTGCATTAGGGGTACTGAAAACTAAAGTCTTTTACACAAAAGGACGATGTTTTACACGTGTGAATGCACAATTTGGCTCAACAAAATGAAAAATCTCCAGAGTGTGGTCCTTTTGTGTTGGTTTTGTTTGGATTGGTGGGAGGTCCATTGTCCCATCCCACTTCCTTCGCTCTTCTGCTTCTATTACCCATGCTTCATCCAACTGCTTGCCAGGCACTGGGAAGGTTTGGAGCTCATCTTCATTTGCCTTCCAGTGTTCATCAGGGTAATACCTGAGGCCACTTCTATCCACTTAGGCCTCCACTCTTGCTACCCTGTACTACATCTAGCCATTTGGGATAAGGTGTGTGCCATATCATCTCATCCTAACAAGCATGTAATGTTACTACTCTTTGGGTTTTGGCCAGGTACCAGTGACCTGGATTGGGCACCATGAGAATGGGCTACTAGGCTTGATGGACCTTTGGTCTTACCCAGTAAGATTATTCTTATGTTCATATTTACCCTTCTGTTTCCTTCGGTCTGTCGCAGTATATCGATTTTTATGTTCTTATTGGCAGGATTAGAGAGTCTAACAGTTGGATCCTTAAATTTGGGGGGAATCAATGTATGCTTCTAAACTGACAGAAATTGGCCATTTTTAAGACTAGTAGCGATCTAGTGTGAAGATATGGTTTAAGTGTACTACAGAAATATTGATTAAAGTGTATTAGAGAAATGTTTGATATAATATGAAGGAATGGGATCATGTGGAACAGAATTATTTTTATATTAAGATATGTAATTTGGTTGCTGAGATTACAGGTAGAAAATCTACTAGACAGTGTGGTATTCTATTCCAGGACTGGACTCAAAGGATCTCTTATATTGTTAAAGCATGTGTGATTCTGAGTGGGGGAGGATTACTAAAGGAGTAGAGAAATGATTAGCAATGGAGTCTGCTGTTATTGATGTCTTGGCTGAGGCAGAAATAATACACTCACTCAGCTGCCCCTCACTATATCTCTTCACTTACTTCCCCCTATGATCCCTCCCCCCTGTGAGCTCCGCTCAGCTGGTAAGTCCCTCCTGTCTGTGCCCTTCTCTTCAACTACCAGTTCCAGACTGTCCTTTCTGCTTTGCTGCGCCATATGCTTAGAACAAGCTGCTCGAATCCCTGCGGCGGGCTCTGTCTCTGGCAGTGTTCAAGGTCCAGTTAAAAGCTCACATCTTCAAGAGTGCTTTTGACTCCTAACTCCTCTCACCTTGGGTTCTGCATCCCCAACCCCATATGTCGTGTCTGTCTGTCCAAATTAGATTGTAGGCTCTTCCGAGCAGGGACTGTCTTTAAATGTCAAAATGTACAGTGCCTTTCAGCGCTATATAAGTGATAAGTAGTAGGAGGGTTAGTTAGTGCATACAAGATACCATAAAGTCTTGCCAAGTGTGGTGCTTTAAAATAAAACACAAGCCATGCTATGGCATGCATTGGTCTTTCACACACACCCCCCCCATCAATCTGATGACCTGAGATAACATCCCCCCCACCCATTTTAGAATATAAGAATAGCCTTACTGGGTCAGACCAATGGTCAATCAAGCCTAGTAACCCATTCTCACGGTGGCCAACCCAGGTCATTAGTACCTGGCCAAAACCCAAAGAGTAGCAACATTCCATGCTACTGATCCAGGGCAAGCAGTGGCTTCCCCCATGTCTTTCTCAATAACAGACTACTGACTTTTCCTCCAGGAAACTGTCCAAACCTTTCTTAAAACCAGCTACACTATCCACTCTTACCACAACCTCTGACAACGCGTTCCAGAGCTTAACTATTCTCTGAGTGAAAAAAAATTTCCTCCTATTGGTTTTAAAAGTATTTCTCTGTAACTTCATCGAGTATCCCCTAGTCTTTGTAATTTTTGATGGAGTGAAAAATTGATCCACTCAGGAATTTTTAGGCTTCAATCATATCTCCCCTCAGCTGTCTCTTTTCCAAGCTGAAGAGCCCTAACCATTTTAGTCTTTCCTCATACGAGAGGAGTTCCATCCCCTTTATCATCTTGGTCATTCTTCTTTGAACCTTTTCTAGCGCCACTATATCTTTCTTGAGATAAGGAGACCAGAATTGAATGCAATACTCCAGATGAGGACACACCATGGAGCGATACATGGGCATTATAATATTCTTAGTTTTGTTAACCATCCCATTGTAAATAATTCCTAGCATCCTGTTTGCTTTTTTGGCCGCCGTTGCACATTGTGTAGAAGATTTCATCATATTTTCTACGATGATACCCAGATCCTTTTCTTGGGCGTTAATCCCCAAGGTGGATCCTAGCATCTGGTAACTGTGATTCAGGTTATTCTTCCCAATGTGCATCACTTTGCATTTGTCAACATTAAATTTCATCTGCCATTTGGACGCCCTGGCTTCCAATTTCTTAAGGTCCGCCTGCAATTTTTCACAATCCGCATGCGTTTTAACAACTTTGAACAGTTTAGTGTCATCTGCAAATTTAATCACCTCACTCGTCATTCCAATTTCCAGATCATTTATAAATAAGTTAAATAGCACCGATCCTAGTACAGACCCCTGTGGCACTCCACTGTTTACTCTCCTCCATTGAGAAAAATGACCATTTAACCCTACCCTTTATTTTCTATCCAATAACCAATTCCTAATCCACAACTGAACTTTGCCACATATCCCATGACACTTTAATTTTCTCAGGAGCCTCTCGAGAAGAACTTTATGAAAAGCTTTCTGAAAATCTAGATACACTATATCAACCGGCTCACCTTTATCCACATGTTTATTCACACCTTCAAAGAAGTCAAAAAAATTTGTGAGGCAAGATCTCCCTTGGCTGCACCCATGCTGACTCCCGTCTCATTAAATCATGTTTGTCTACGTGTTCTACGATTTTTTTTTTTTTTTAATTGTTTCCACCATTTTGCCCGGCACTGAAGTCAAACTTACCAGTCTGTAATTTCCCAGATCTCCCCTTTTTAAAAATTGGCGTAACATTGGCCACCTTCCAATCTTCAGTACTACAGATGATTTTAGCGACAGGTTACAGATCACTAACAGCTGGTCAGCAATTTCATGTTTGAGTTCTTTTAGTACGCTGGGGGTCCTGGCGATTTATCACTTTTTAACTTGTTGATTTGGCTTAGTACATCTTCCAGATTCACCGAGATTTCTTTCAGTTCCTCCGCATCAGCACCCTTCAAAACCATTTCTGATTCAGGTAGATCTGTTACATCTTCTTCCATAAAGAGCGAAGCAAAGAATTCATTCAGTCTTCCCGCTATAGCCTTATTTTGACATGTCTTTCTGTGCCCCCTCAAACATATCTCTGGTGTAAGCAGCACTCACCCCTTTTTCCATATGAGAAACTCCTCTTCTCATCCTGAACCTGAGAAAATATCTGGTGTAGTGTCTCCTTCTACCCCCCCCCCAAACAAATTCTCTATTCCAAAAAAAAAAAATTCCTTGGTAGCCTAGTAGGACCCCCCCCCATCCATTCTGCAACCTCAAGCCTAGGCCCCCTCAACCTACCTCAAACAAGGGAGGAATGATGCCCACTCATTCCTACTTCTAACACAATCAGCTGCAAAATGGTGGTGCAATGCAATAAGCAGGGTCAATTTGCCATATAAGGGTCATTGTTTGGGGGGAACTGGTGGAAAAGTAAGAGGGAGTTGGCAAAGCATTTTTTTTATATCAGGGAAGGGTGTGTTGGTTTGGGTCAAGAGGAAGAGCCAATAGATCATCTGGGCTTTTTTTATTTTTTAATATCAGGGAAAGGGGGAAAAGATCAGTAGTGGGGAGGAGGGGGTAACCACTTGACTAACAGGGCAACTTGGTTTTTTATATCTGGACAAGGAGGGCCAGGTTGGAAAGCAAATAAAAATAAAATATTTTTAATACATTGCTAATTATTACCTGCTTCTTTACCTAAACTGTTTTTGCCCTAGCTCTCACTTTGCACCACACTTCCCCCTCCGTATTCGCGAATTCCGTATCTACGGATTCGCTTATTCGTGGTTTTATACCAAAAAATGCATTTTCATTTTCAGGCTATTTTAAGCCCTGAAAGCATTCCCTTAAGCCTTACCTGGTGATCTAGGGGGTTTTGGGGGCAGGAACGATCTTCCCACGCTCTTGCTCCGTGCAGATCGCTCACAGGAAATGGCTTGAGAGACTATGGGAGCTCAAGGCAGCCATTTCCTGTGAGCGATCTGCACGGGGCAGGAGCGTTGGAAGATCACTCCTGCCTGAAAACCCGCTAGACCACCAGGTAAGGCTTAAGGGGGGGGGCTTTCAGGGCTTAAAATAGCTGGGGAAAGCAGGGGATAGGGGCAGAACCGGTCCGAATATTATTCATGGGTTTTTAATATTCGCAGGCCGGCTCTGCCCCTAACCCCTGCGAATACGGAGGGGGAAGTGTACAGCAAAAAAGTAGCAGATAAAGATCAATCACACAGGTCTCCTTCAAGGCTTAGTAATACCTCTTCATAAATTATGTGGAAGAGGTCTGGAAGTGGGGATCGCATCTATTTCATATCCTCAGTGAGACCTCAGGAAGGAACCTAGTGATCAAAACATTATTAGAGGTGCTGTAGAGCCATTTCCTGTATGACTGGATGAGCTATATTTATCTTTTTTTTTAGTTGTTTAAATTCATACAGAAATAAATGGCTAGATTGAACCTAATGACTTCATTAACGCATTTCCCTTTTTTAAACCTCTATACCATTTGAAAGAGGGCAAATATCTAATTCCCTTCTAGAATTGGATACTTCTTAAATTTAGTAAAAATATTCTGGCACAAGTGTCAAACCTTAAAAATGGAAGTCATATTGAGCATTGGAAAATAATAATAATTAACTAATAAAAATAGTAAACATTTAGGGCTCTTTTTACTAAGCTGCGATAGCGGTTTTAGCGTGCGCTTAGCACGTGCAGAATTGCCGTGCGCGCTAGACGCTAACGCTAGCATTGAGCTGGTGTTAGTTTTCCTGCATAGTGCGGGGGTTTGTGCACGCTAAAAACACTAGCACACCTTAGTAAAAGAGGGGGTTAATTTTCCCCACCACCAAATTTCCCCATCTCGCCCCACCCGGCTACTTTTTCATGCCACCCGGCTGTAAAAAATTTCTGGGGAGAATACTGCACGCAATTTTGAAATTACTCCCCAAAAAGACTGAAGTGGATTTTCGGAAGAGCACAGATAAGAGAAACCTAAACCAGCTGTAGCGTACTCATCTCAATGAGACTAATGAAAGTGTGGTAATGAAACAGTGTACTGTGCAAATGGTATTTAAATGAGTTTAAACTGATTTATGCCCACTTTTGTAAAGGATTATTTGATATCTAGAAAGCATTGCCACTGTGAAGTAATGCACATGTTTCTGGAGCCCTCTCTGCCTAATGGCACTCCCATGGAATATTTATATTCCTCAGCCTGGGAATGAGGCATATAATGGATACCATTTTCTTTTTATTAGCAATGCATATTTAAATTAATCTGCTATTTGCCTAAACAATTAGCTGCTTCAGTTTGTGTGCACAAAGCCAAAACTACAATTAGGCTTCCATCAAAAAGATAAGTCCTGAGAAAAACTGTCCCAGTGGAGCCATCAGGGCTCAGAGCACAACTTTCCAAAATTACTTCTTTGCATAATGGTAATTATGTTAATAGTGTGAAAGGTAAATAACTACTGAACTGGTATCATCCCTCGACAATGCATTCTACTTTTAAAGTACCAAAGAATGTTTTCCACTCCTTTATTTTTTTCCCTTAATGTAATATGCAATATAATGTGCACACTCAAATATAAACCAATCTGTTTTCCCCCCAAAAAGGGGAAAAAGGTTGACTCGAATATAAACCGAAGTTAGAAGTTTGGGTTACCATGGTGAGCCAATCTATGAAGACTTCTCACCCTCCCTCCCTCCCTCTCTTTCAGCTATCTCGTAAGTCACTAAACATATATCCCAAAGCTAATATATTCAAAACATGGCCCCTACATAGGAAAACACAACTACAAGCAACCACAAACATAAACTGCTTAGATTTGTAAGCGGTATATACATTTTTAAATAAAATAATAAATGCAGGCAAAAATTTAACTTAAACCTCAAGAAGCCATGCGCTGTATGCAGTGCAACACCAGAGAAAGAGACATAGAAACAGCACTCTACACTGGAAAATAAAAACAAAGCTGTGTAAATTTACTGTAAAACTGCATTTTCTGTTTATGAAATTAAAAAAATACATATATATTTTTTCTACCTTTGTTGTCTGGCTATTTTATTTATGTTTATCCCAGTTTCTGCTTCTTTTCTTAATTTTCTTTCCAATGTCTTCAGTCTCTCTTCCCTTTCTCTCCTTCCTGTCTTCTTCACTTCCTCTCCTACATTTGTCTCTGACTTTAACCTTTTCAGTTTTCCTCCATCTCTATCTGCTTCTACTTACAGCTTTCCACCTCTTTCATCCTATTAGTCTCCAGATTTTTGCTAACTCTCCCCTCTCTCCCCCTTCCAGCATCTTCTCTCTCTCTCTCCCTTCCCCCTTTATTTTCATTCTTCTGACTAATTCCTTTTTCCGTTTCCCCCTCCATCCAGCATATTCTCTCTCCTCTTTCCTCCAACACCTCAACTCTCTCCCCACCGCCATCCAAGATCTCTCCCCATCACCTTTTACCCTTTGCCTCTTCCAGCACTCAGCTCCCATCGGCCCTGCTTTCGGATCTGTCCCACTAAACTGAATGGTAATAATGAAGACAGAAGACTTTGCCTAAGTAGCTGCATCAAAGAGTTTCCTGAGGACCACATCCACATGGCGATCCTGCATATCCTCTAATACTACACCACCCACACTGGGGAGAGAGGTGCATTTAGCTACCTGCGCCACAAAAGAAAACCACCCCAGACTGATCCAAAAGCACTCCTGTGCCAGAGGATACCAGCATGACATAGCAAATGCAATTCTCAGAGCTCATATCAGGGTGCCAGGGGAAGGTTGCAGGCTACAAGCACATACCACAAAGCCAGGAGGAAGAGGTGGATGGAGCTGGCTGAGTGACCAAAATGAACACCTGCAAAGATGCAGAAATAAGGTCTGACAAAGCCGCACTCCAATAATCACAGGATTTCTAGCACACAGTCCCTGATCTTCCACCCCGGGAAGAGTTGCACCTGCAAATAAGGGGTCAGCAAGCAAGTCATCCGCATCAAGATCCCTCAGTCAGGCAGCACAAGCAGAGTAACCGGGCGAAGTGAGGATGTGTCCAAAGGAGCAACGCCACTGAGAGACAACGTGGAGGCGGATTGGGACCACGCAGGAGAAGAACACTGGTTCTGAAATTCAGACCCAAAAAATATCAATGTCTCGAAGATGAACATTGATGAGATGATCTGGAACAATGATACAATGAACAATAACTGGATGTTGAGCGGCGTCGAGAAGAGGAATGATGATGCCTCACAGGAGGTCACTGATGCTCCACCGAACAGCTGGCATTGGTACCTTCAAGCCTCATAACACTATGCACAAGCTGGGCCAGTACCAAGTGAATAGGCTTTGTCATCGGCAGCAGCTTGAATACACTACCCAGATCCCTCTGGAAAAACTCGAGTCTTTTCCAAAATGAGGGCACCGGTACCGAAGGCTAAACATTCAGTACCAATGGTGCAGCAGGTTGCCTCAGTGTGGGTGACCTCGACGAGGAAGCACACCTTGGAGATGAGACAACCTGCAAAGCTCAGGAGCGGTGGCATTGCTGTTTGGTCTGCATCGACTGACTCGTTGCTGTATAGACTAGTGACGCTTGTTGGGAAGCGGACGGCTTCTTAGCAGGTTTCCCCAATACTGGTATGTCCTGTGATGTTGATGGCTGTGAAGACTTGGCACCTTCTATGAAAGCGCTGTAAAACTACTCTAGATAAAAGAAAAGCGTAAATGAAGAAAAAGAAAACGATGTGAACCAAAAAGCTATCAACCTGAAGAAAGTCAATAACTCTACATAACACCATGAGCCCCCTGCCACTAAGACAGGGGGAGTACCTTGATGGAAAGTTGATGGGTTTTTTTAAAAAAAAGAACCCTGAACTGATAAAAAGAAACATAGAAAAAGTAAAAAGAAAATATATAGAGAAAAAAGACACGAAGTGGGAAGGCAAGTAAAAAACTGAACAAAGTTCAGGAAAAAAACAAACTTCTTTGCTCCATGGAGCATCGCGCCTCAGTGGGCAGGAAGGCACTCGTGCATACACAGTGTGGGCAGTTGCGAAGTTCTGCAAACTTAAAGTGACAGTTCACTTATCAGATCATCCGTACCGGGCTCCATGGATGACGTTACCCATATGTGAGAATATGCTGCCTGCTAGTCCTAGGAAAAATAATAAAATCAAAACGTACAATACAATCACAATAAACAAAGCAGTAATAAGATCATAGAGTAAGAGTCAATGATATCAATGAAATCTCGGACCTAGTTAAAAAGAAAAAAGAAGCATTTATCACCTACAAACATTTAGGAAAACAGGAGGCGAAAGAAGACTATCTGGACAGATCTAAAGCTGTCAAAAAAGTAGTCAGAGAGGCCAAACTCCGAATGGAGGAAGATCTAGCACAGAACATTAAGAAAGGGGATAAATCTTTCTTTAGCTATATTAGTGACAGGAAAAGAAACAAAGATGGGATAGAACGCCTGAAGCAATCGGATGGTAACTTTGCAGAATCAGATTCTTCCAAGGCAGAACTACTAAACGAATACTTCTGCTCAGTCTTCACCTGTGAAGCGCTGGGAGCTGGTCCACAGCTTCAGACGGGAGACAGCCAGAAAGACCCGTTTCAAGATTTTGAGTTTACGCCCAGTAGCGTCTACTACGAACTATCAAGACTCAAAGTAAACAAAGCCATGGGACCGGACAACCTACACCCCAGGGTGCTTAGGGAGTTAAGTGAAGTCCTGGCGGAACCATTATCTGTGCTTTTCAATCTTTCCCTACGCACAGGAAGAGTCCCCTTGGATTGGAAAACCACCAACGTAATCCCACTCCACAAAAAGGGCTGCAGGGCAGAGACAGCAAACTACAGACCAGTGAGTCTCACGTCTATAGTGTGCAAACTCATGGAAACACTGATCAAACAGAATCTTAACACAATCCTAGATGAGGAAAACCTACGTGACCCCCACCAACACGGATTCACCCAGGGTAGATCCTGCCAATCTAACCTAATCAGCTTTTTTGACTGGGTTACTAGACAACTGGATGCCGGAGAGTCACTGGATGTGGTATATATAGACTTCAGTAAAGCTTTGGACTTCAGTAAAGCTTTGAACAAGCTGAGATCGATAGGATTAGGGGACACTCTAACTACATGGGTTGGGGATTGGCTGAGCGGTAGGCTTCAGAGGGTGGTGGTAAACGGTACCCCATCCAAAATGTCAGACATGATCAGTGGAGTGCCGCAGGGCTCGGTCTTGGGCCAGATTATTTTCAACTTGTTCATAAGAGATATGACGCAAGGACTTAGAGGAAGGGTATCACTGTTCGCCGACGACGCCAAACTTTGCAACATAGTAGGTAAAAGCATTTTACCTGATAATATGACACAGGACCTACTGCTACTGGAACGATGGTCAGCAACTTGGCAGCTGGGCTTCAATGCTAAAAAATGTAAGGTAATGCACCTGGGTAAGAAAAACCCACACAGAACTTATGTACTAAATGGTGAGACCTTGGTCAGGACCACGGCAGAACGTGATCTAGGGGTGATCATTAGTGATGACATGAAGGCTGCCAATCAAGTGGAAAAGGCTTCCTCTAGGGCAAGACAAATGATGGGTCGTAACCGTAGGGGTTTCATCAGCAGAAGACCTGAAGTCATGATGCCGTTATACAGATCCATGGTGAGGCCTCATTTGGAGTATTGTGTTCAATTCTGGAGACCACATTACCGGAAGGATGTGCTGAGAATCGAGTCAGTCCAGCGAATGGCCACCAGGATGGTCTTGGGGCTCAAGGATCTCACGTATGAAGAAAGACTGAATAAATTGCAGCTGTACTCACTTTAGGAACGAAGAGAGAGAGGAGACATGATTGAAACGTTTAAATACATCACGGGATGTATCGAGTCGGAAGATGATATCTTCTGTCTCACGGGACCCTCGACCACCAGAGGGCATCTGCTGAAAATCAGGGAAGGGAAGTTTCATATCGACTCCAGAAAGTACTTCTTCACCGAAAGAGTGGTGGATCATTGGAACAAACTCCCTCTGCAGGTGATCGAGCCAGCAGCGTATCAGATTTTAAGAGAAAATGGGATACTCACGTAGGATCTCTAGGGGAGTGAATTCAGGGGGGTGGGTACTTGGAATGGGCAGACTTGGTGGGCTATAGACATTTTCTGCCATCGTTTTCTATGTTTCTATGATAAAGTTGAAAAAACAAATTTGTCTTTACTCTTTTTCTAACTTCAACAGATAATGCATTCCACAAATAAGCTCCCTGAATCGATAACACAGAAAGCTGATTAATCAAATAAGGAACAGATTTAAAAGACTGAATTTCAAGTAACAATTGGTTCTTAGAGTATAACGAACATAGAGGATGGTATCTCTGAAACAAAGATACCAGATGCATTATAACTCAACAGTTTGAAAATAAGACACAACACTTTGAACTGTTTATGAGTTGGAATTGGTAACCAGTGCAAATCACGCAAAATAGGCGTAATATGTTCCGATTTAGAAGCATTCACAATTAGCTGTGCAGCAGCATTCTGTGCCAATTATAATGCCTGAATCACATAATTAGGCAAACTAAGATACAGAGAATAACAATAATCAAACACAGGAGTCAGTATAGCAGCAGAAATATAATCCTTCACCCTTCTCAATAGGTGTAACTTGAAAAATGCCTTTGACACAACCACCTTAATCTGCGGTGCAAAAGACGAAGCAGAATCCTAAAAACCTTAAGGGTTATGGGGTATCTGCTCCTTTCCCTTCATGCCTCCATTCACTTAAAGCTTTTGGTTATAAGACTTCTAAGTACTTATTGCTGTCAAATTTTCCATTATGCTCTTTACAACAAAGAAAAAACAAAGAAGAAAACTGCAGAACAGATGTATTTGATGCTGCTACTACTACTACTTGTTATTTCTATAGCGCTGAAAGGCATATGCAATGCTGTACATTTTAACAGTCCCTGCTCAGAAGAGCTTACAGTCTGATTTAGACAGGACATTTCAGGGTTGGGGAGATTATGGTAGAGGAAATGATAGGTATCTGACAGCAGTGAGTGGGAGTTAAGAGATGAAGGTAGTTTCAAAAAAGTGGGTCTTTAGCTTGGATTTGAACACTGCCAGGGATGGAGCATGACATATTGATTCAGGCAGCCTGTTCCAGGCATACGATGCTGCAAGAAAGAAGGGACGGAGTCTGGAGCTGGCAGTGGAAAAGAAGGGTACAGATAACATGCTGGCTTGCCCGATGAGCGGAGATCACGGGGGGGGGGGGGAAGCATAGGGGGAGATACCTGAGGAGAGATATTGGTGGGTTTCAGAGTGAATACACTTGTAAGTCAGCAAGAGGAGTTTAAACTGTATTCGGAAATGGATGGGGAGCCAATGAAGTGACTTGAGGAGAGGGGTAATGTGAGAATAGCGGCTTTCACGGAATATGAATTGAATGGATTGAAGAGGTGAGAGATGGGTGAGCGAAAGGCCTGAGAGATGTACGTTGCAGTAGTCTAAGCGCGAGGTGATGAGAGCGTGGATAAGGGTTTTGGTAGTGTGTTCAGCGAGAAGAGGATGGATTTCGGCAATATTATAGAGGAGGAAGCGACAGGATTTGACGGTTTGTTGGATCTGAGCAGAGAAGGAGAGAGAGGAGTCAAAGATCACTTCATGGTTGCAAGCTGACGAGACAGGGAGGAGGATAGTGTTATCCACAGAAATAGAGAACGGCGAGAGGGGGGAAGTGAGTTTAGGCAGAAAGATAAGGAGTTCAGTTTTAGCCATATGGTGAGGCATCCAGGTGGCAATGTCAGACAGGCAGGCTGAAATTCGGGTCTGAACTCCTGTAGAGATATCTGGTGTGGAGAAGTAGATCTGGGCGTCGTCAGCATAGAGGTGATATTGAAAACCATGAGAGGAGATCAGTGTACCAAGAGAGTGGGTATATATGGAAAAGAGGAGAGGGCCCAGGACACAGCCTTGGGGTATGCCAATAGGCAGCGGAGGAGGATCCATCGTAACATACACTAAAGGTACGACGAGAGAGATAGAAAGAAAACCAGGAGAGAGCAGAAGCCTGGAATCCCAGCAAGGACAACTTTATTGAGTCAATCACACCATTGTTTTAAAAAATGAACCACCTTTAGTTCTAAAGAAATCGGGACCAGACACGGTCCATGTTTCGATTACAACATCTTCCTCAGGGGTCCTAATGAGAAATAAGGGATTATACATGTTGAATAGATCTGATGCACAGAGAAGAGGTGTGCACTATAGATATGCTCAATGTTGCAAATGAAATTTGAAGTGTGAGACTAGTGTGAGTATGAATGTTTGTGCAATGTATAACATGAGTGCTCTTCACTTTGTCTACAATTTTCTCTACGGTGACTACCAAGTTTCAAGTTTATTATAACATTTGATTAATCGCTTATTCTGAATTCTAAGCGATGTACAAAGTAATAAAATTACAAAAATACAAAATAAGGGGAGACAAACTTAAAAGAAATGTATCATAGCTACTGATACATAATAATGATTAAAATTACAAATATAAACAACAAGTTTCGTAGCTACTAATACATAATAAATTAAGATAGACATACATTGATAAAAAAAGAAACAAGAGGAAAACAATTTAGATATACAATTTAGATATAAAAGCAGAACAATTAAGGTAAAAACAATAGGATGGGGAATAAAAAATGATAGAAGTAGTAAAAGAAAAAAAAAATTTCAGAGCCAAAAGCTGTTCAATTAAACATTGAATGCATCTTGAAAAAGAAGACTCTTTAATTTACTCTTAAATATTCCAAGATTCTTTTCATCTCTTAGGTGAATTGGAAGAGAATTCCAAGATTGAGGAGCCGTGACAGAAAAAATAGTCTGCCGCCTTGTGTTAATTACTTTAAGAGAGGGAATGACCAACAAATTTTGGTCACTTGACCTCAGAAGTCTAGGCGATGTGTACGGAATTAAAACCCTATAAATAAAGACTGGGGTTTTAGATGCCAGAGATTTAAAAGTGAGAAGGCATAGTTTATACATAATGCGGTGAGTGACAGGAAGC
Source organism: Geotrypetes seraphini (assembly GCF_902459505.1). Classification (NCBI taxonomy): domain Eukaryota; kingdom Metazoa; phylum Chordata; class Amphibia; order Gymnophiona; family Dermophiidae; genus Geotrypetes; species Geotrypetes seraphini. The sequence continues at coordinate 187,723,995 of NC_047091.1, read as the reverse complement.
CAATGAGCTTTCTCAAGTAAGGGAGAGAGGTGATCGAATTTTTTGGCTTTCGTAATGAGTTTAATTGAGGCATTCTGAATAATTTGCAGACGTCTCATTTCTTTTGAGAAAGTCCTTTAAACAGAGCATTACAGTAGTCAATTTTAGAAATGACTAGTGAGTGAACTAGAATATTTAGAGATTTTGAACATAAGAATTTAGATATAGAACGAATTTGATGTAACCTATAAAAAGTGGTTTTGACTACATGACTAATATGGTTGTGATAAGATAATTTACCCTCAAGCCAGTAAGTAAAATGGCTGATTTACTAACTTTTATTTGTTAGTTACTTGTCAAACTTTTCAAATGGGACCTTCCAGTGACTTTGGCGTTTCGTACTTGGGTATGAGCAGTGGTTTCCTCATGACCCTTGGAACATCGGGCACTGCTATGCCTCCCTCACAAACCAGCCAGCATGTTTTCAGAAATCCTTTTTTCCTATATTGTCCCAGTACTACACTCTTGTTCCGGGTTGGTTACCAGGTCAGGTATACACTTTATTTGAATCCCGAATATTATCGTGCAGTATTGGGCTTGGTCATCACAGCCAGTTATCTTGGATATATTTATTTCGAGATGCCAGATTGTTGTTCCCTTTTGATCCTGGTTTCATTGTCCCCTTTACTGAAAAAGGCCGACCTTGATCCCTCCATTCCATCAAATTACCGCCCTATAGCAAATATCCCTCTCCTAACCAAGCTATTAGAATCTATCATATCCACCCAACTCTCTTCCTACCTAGAAAGATTCTCTATCCTCCTACCCCACCAATTCGGCTTCAGACCCAACTTCAGCACCGAATCCCTCTTGGCCTCACTAATCTCTAAAGTGCAACAACTCCACTCGCGTAACAAATCTGCTGTTCTTCTTCAATTCGACCTCTCCGCAGCCTTCGATGTCGTTCACCACGACATCCTAATCTTCCAACTCTCCGAAATAGGCATAAGCTCCACTGTCCTAGACTGGTTCTCGAAATTCCTACGCTTCCGCTCCTACACCGTTAATACAAACGGTACCTCATCCCCCCCCTGGAAGCCGAAATGTGGAGTCCCGCAAGGCTCACCCCTCTCCCCTATCCTTTTCAACATCTACATGTCCTCTCTGAAACTACTTCATCTATCCCCCCTAGAAACTCTCTACTCCTACGCTGACGACATCCTCATCCTCCTCGAGACCGACTTGAACCTCTCTAACCTCACTGAAAACATATCCTCTTGTATTACGAACCTCCAATCCTGGGCCCAATCTGTACAAATGAAACTAAATGAGTCCAAAACAAAACTACTTTGGCTCGGCCCTATTTCAGACCATTTACCCTCCTCCATTCCACTACCTTCCGGCCCCACTCTCCAGCTTGAGTTTTCAAGCAAAGTCCTAGGCTTCGTCCTAGACTCCTCCCTCTCCTTCAGTGATCACCTCAACTCCCTGGTAAAAAAATGCTTCTTTAGCCTCCATATGTTGAGGAAAGTAAGATCCTACTTTCACCATTCTCATTTCGCCATCCTCGTTCAATCCACCATCCTCTCCAGACTGGACTACTGCAACTCCCTCTATATATGCCTAACTAAGAAAAACCTCCACAGACTTCAACTAATTCAGAACGCCGCGGCCAAGCTTATTTTCACAAAAGGCAAGTTTGATCACGTCTCCCCTCTCCTCTCCAAGCTTCACTGGCTCCCAGTATACTCCAGAGTCCTCTACAAATGTGCCTGCTTATCCTTCAAGATTCTACATGGCATCCTACCCCCCGTTATCCCACTCCTTTGGAATTCCTCCAACCCACTCTCCTCTAGATCCTCCCAAAAACTGAAACTATCTTTCCCATCTACAAAAGGTATATCCCGCGCAGGAAAACTTGGAACATCCCTCCCTTTTAGAACCACAGAACTCTGGAACAACCTCTCATCCCCGCTCAGAAATGTCAGCTCCTTCCAATCCTTCCGTAAACATCTGAAAACTTGGCTCTTTTCAAAAATCTAATCACCCCTCGTTCTCTAGTACCCTGTTCCCTCCCTATCTTCTTATTCCCTCTCCTATATCCATCTTTGTAGTTCCTTTCCTCCTAACCTCTGTAAACCGTGCCGAGCTCTGCGCTTGCGGAGATGATGCGGTATACAAACCTAAGGTTTAGTTTAGTTTAGTTTAGTTTAGTAAACGTATTGTTGATGCACCTTGTTTTGATATTTTGCTTTTTTAATTCTGTCTATTTTAAGCTTGATGTTTGCTGCTTCCTAGATTATGCTTGCAGCCAGTGCTTCCTTGCTTTCTAACCTTGCAAAATAAGCGCATGATCACTAGGATTTTAATCCTCTATTTTTAATTTTTTTCTGGTACATGTTTTATATCTTAGGATTTTTATAAACTCATAAGTGGTTTGGTCGCATTTCTTTCAATTTTCGCAGACACATTTTACTTTTCCTTTCAAGGGACTTTTCTGCACGTTCTTGTGCTCCACTTCGTTCCCTCTAAAGTAAAACCTTGGTATGTAAGTCCAACAAGAGACTCCCGTTCTTATGTCATCGCATATTATGATGCTTCATTAGAAGATGTTTTGTCATCTGCATGACCTTTGTTGACTAAATCACTTCTTATGTGCACTGATATTATGCCTAATGTGCACTAATTGTAAGCTTTTATGTGCACCAATTTCACGTCACAACCATCCATGCCAGGCTGCGCATGTCATCATCACCCGCACTAGTTCATCCTATCATCTCGCTCCCCAAACACCTCAGATGGTGCCTATTATCACACTCACGTTATACATTGCACAAACATTTATACTAATACTGGTCTCACACTTAAAATTTCATTTACACCACTGAGCATATCTGTAGCGCACACCTCTTCCCTATGCATCAGATCTATTCAACATGTAATAATCCCTTATTTCTCATTAGGACAGTGTCGGGTCCCAGTTTCTTTAGAACAAAAGATGGATCAGTTTTAAAACAATGGTTTGATTGACTTAAAGCATGAGTGTCCAACCTTTTGCTTCCTTGGGCCGCAGTAAGACAGAGGAGGGAGCCGGAAAAACGGTAAACACCCGGAGGCAGCAGAGGAAAACACTGCATCGCCCTCAACCGGGGCCGCACAAAATAATAATAATAATAATTTATTTTTATATACTGCCTAACCAGCAGTTCATAGTGGTTTACACAATAGGTACTCAGCATACAATATAATAATAACATCATACATAATAAAATTCTAAGTAACTAATACAAGCATTAAAACTAATGAATAAAAAAAAAACACAATATAACCTATAATAAGTATAGATAAAAAGATTAAAAGTACAATATAACTATGTGATAATATGAAAATCAGTAATGTGTATTATATGGTTTAAATAAGTGGGTTTTAAGATCTTTTCGAAACTGATAGTAAGTAAGAAATGGAGAAACGAGAAGATTCAAACATGAATTCATTAATCCTGCTTGGAATGCGAAGGTCCTATCCAAAATTTTTTTGTAACGACATGCATTTGCTGAAGGGAAATAAAACCAACCAGATCTACGAATATTTTTCTTAGAAATAAAAAAACTAAAATGAGAAACAAGGTATTCTGGCGGTAAGCCAAATAAAACTTTAAAACAAATGCATCCAAATTTAAATAACACTCTAGCCTCAAACGGTAGCCAGTGAAGCTTTTAATAATATATACTGATATAAGAACATAAGAACATAAGCAATGCCTCCGCTGGGGCAGACCCGAGGTCCATCGTGCCCAGCAGTCCGCTCACAGCGGCGGCCCAACAGGTCCAGGACCTGTGCGGTAATCCTCTATCCCAAAATCAATCGAATAGCTGTACTGTATTTTGTATGATTTTTAGGAGGCTAGTAGTTCTTTTATACGATCCCAGATAAATAACATTACAATAATCCAATATTGAAAGGATTGAAGATTGAATGATATAAAATCAAAATATTTCCTAATAGTACGCAGTTTCCAAAGGAGAATAAAACATCTCTTAACCAGAGAATCTGTATGGGCCTTAAAAGATAAGGACCGATCTAAAATAACCCCTAAAGTTTTCAGCTTAGGAGATATTGAATAAGATTGACCGTTTAAAAGTAAAGTTGTTTCAGTCATTTTTCATTAGGACTAGCTAGAAAGAATTTTGATTTGTCCAGATTTAATTTCAATCTAAATGTAGATGTCCAAATTTCCACTTGTGTATGAATAAAATATATATAATTTAACACTTCTGAAGTGATTTCAGTTAAAGGAATGAGTATTGAAATGTCATCTGCGTAAACATAAAATTTTACCTGTAAACTATGTAATAAATAACATAAAGGTGCTAAGTAAACATTAAATAAAGTTGGAGAAAGTGGTGAACCATGAGGAACTCCACTTTCATTTACTCATCTGGTAGAGGATTGACCAGCACCTATTTTTCAAAAATCCTCAAAACCAATTCCATACCCTCAAGCATGCTAGTAATATATCATGGTCAACTAAGTCAAAAGCACTATTCAAATCCAGTTGTAAAATAATTGCGCTTGAACCCGATTTGAATACTTTACACGGCCGCAAGTTGGACACCCAAACACATAGCTTTCAAAGGCTTCAAAGAAGAAAATCTATTTGGATTTTGCCAAATGTCAAATACGATGGCCACAAAGGTCTACCAATTTGCTCTAAATCAAAACATTCTACATATTTGTTGTTGCCAACACTTGGGGCTCCTTTTACAAAGCCGCGCTAGGGCCTTAAAGTGCTAAATTGCCGCACACGTTAACCGCTACTGCCTCCTTTTGAGCAGGTGGTAGATTTCCGGCTAGCGTGCACTAATCCGGTGCATGCGTTAATAACGCCAGCGTGGCTTTGTAAAAGGAGCCCTTGATTTAGGAAACTGTTTTTGAATGGAATTTCTAGTTTTAGTAAATGCATTAGATAATCCTAAATATTTTGTTGATCCCAGATTTTAAGATGGCACGAAGAAAAGACGACTTGGAGGAGAAAACTTTTCATACACAAATCCAGGGAACATGGAGGGAATTCAAAAAACCTGCTTGTCCCAGTAGCTGTGGCATTTAGCCAACGCCATGCAAGCATGGAGCAGATGGAGTCCTGGCAAGGTCCAGCCTATCCCTGCATTAGGAGCATCTGCTCATTACACAGACTGCTCGCCTGCTTTATCGAATGCTTCAAGAAAAGCATTTTTTATTTGATTCATTTCTATGTGGTAACAGGCAACACAATTAGTGGTAAAATCAAACTGGAGCCATGCCAGTGCTGACAACAGGCAAACAAGGCAGACAAAGTATTAAGCCAGTAGGTTGGAATTCAAAAAAATCACAACTGTGCATTAAGTTGCCAAATCTCACTGCCTCAGGTGTGTGTTTGGTGTTCATACTGGGTTTGGAGAAGCGACGAGTAGATGCTTCCTATTTTCCCTTCTTGCCCAGCATAATTTTCACTTCGTCCTCGTTTGCAAATCCTCTGTGGTGGTACCCATGCTGATATTTACTAGCTTTGGCAGCTGCAACTGTACAGCTGAAGTTTGCTGGGCCATTTCATTTCTCTGATATCCCAACGACACATCTAAACTATAATCTCCCAGTAAAGTGACCCTGGGTCTGTCATGTTGAGCCTTAGGAACCTGCTGAGGTCTATTTATGGAGTGTGGAAGCCAGAATATTCTTTCACCGTTGTCCTAAAAAGAAATTCAGCTCTCTTAGGATAATGTCAAGCATTTGTACCTTTTATTTTGTTCTCTTTGCTAACACTGTTTTACCTTCAAAAAGATTCTCTCAGTGAATTCTGAAATTATAGACTTAATCGAGCCTTTTATTTGGATTACATAGTCAAACTCAGGTCAAAGGATGTGAAGAGCGAAGTCAAAATTGGCAATTGGGGAATAGAAAACAGGAGAATGAGAATACTAAAGGTTGGGAATCTGCTAGCGTTCAAGTTAAACTATGGAGCTAGGGGAATCAGTAGGGCTGGCCTTAAGAGGGAGAGACAGGAAATTATAGTGCTGAAGTGAGGTTACTGAGTTGCGTCAGAAGGGGGCGAGGCGCTGGCGAAGGAAAGTTGTGTAGTGGTTTGTTGTAGTCGACCCGAAAGAAAAAAGTTGGAAGTCGTTTTCATCCATAAGCCTTAACTTCCTGAAGAAGCCCTAATTAATGAATTTAGGGTGAAACGGAGATCCTCCGTCGGCATTACCGTCTCCGGATGGATGTGGCTGGGTAGAGAAATTTCGCCCAAGCTAAGTATTGCTTTAAATAAAGATTTGTTGATAAGGAAAACTGAACTAATATAGGGCAACTAATATATTGAACATTTGTGCAATCAATAGTTTAAGGAAACTCTAAAAAAATTTTTGTTAAGAACAACTTTTCCTTTGAGACTAATGAGACCGATGATAGTCTGCTTGTTGGTTACTCTTCATGATTAGCTGGAGATCCTTGCTTACTATAATAAATTTAAGGATGTGTGGAGACCATTATTAAAGTATTATAATGAATAATTTACACTTTTCCCAATTTTAATACTCCTGTGGATTTGGGGTGGGGAGGGGGATTCTTGGTTTTCCACTAATAATAGATTTATGAATGACATAAGATATAATTTTCATATGGTATATTTTAGTTGTATATGGATTTGGGAGGGGGGGTGGGGGTTAAATCTTCTTGTTGTATGATATTGTAGATTTTCAAGTGATGTTGTACTATAATTGTTTGATATTTACTGTACACTTGATGTAAGTTATAAAATGAATAAAGAAAAAAAAAAAAAAAAGATTACTATTGTTACTACTCTTTAACAATAGCATGTCACCTAGAGGTGTTTTTTGTGTGTATCAATCATATGGCCCTGTCACGTTACTGTTTTCTCTTTTTGGCACCATTTAACTTTGCCTGGTTTCTTTATTGGTGGTTACTGCAATCTGCCTGTTGCAGCAGCAGTCCATAATCAGGGGGAATCTCTGCAGCGGTTTGGGGTGGCCCTAAACTTTTCACATGGATGGTGGCCTTAGGTTTTTACCCTATATGTCTCCTGGCTACAGCTGCAGATGCCTGACAGGGGCTGGAGGGTATCACTCCCCTTGATCCAGGGACCTGTGTCATAAACTGTGGGGTCCACCTGTGCATCCATGGCCTGGTTGGAGCCTGTGTCTCCTGCTGAGCAGGGGGCAAGGGGGGGACCTTGGGGGCTCATGCCTTTTTTCTTTGCTGCCCTGCTGAGTTTGTTATCTTGTTGATGTTGCAGGATCTGAATTACATTGTGTACTTTCAATGCTGCTTTGATATATATTTTACTTTTGTGCTAAGTAGGGGAGGAGGGCTGGGCCTTTGGGGAATGTTTTTTATGTGGTGGCTGGGGGGCAAGGGGGGTCGGAATGACTATGAGTATGGAAGGGAGAGTGTTGTGGAGTGAGAGGAGTGTGTGTCGTATAGAAGTGGGTACTGGCTGGAAGATGGGTGGAGAATCTGTTGAGTGGGGGGGGGGGGGGTGTTGAATAGGCTTCCTCTGCAGGAGGGTCTTCCTTCCTCTACACTATTGCTGCCTGGTGGGGCCTAGCTGGGGGACCTCATGGGGCTTTCTTTTATTTGCCCATTTCTCATCATGTAGTGCTTGTCTACATCTAGACCAGTGGTCTCAAACTCGCGGCCTGGGGGCCACATGCGACCTGCCAGGTACTATTTTGAGGCCCTCAAGATTTATAAACTATAAACAGCCCCAAAGCCCTTTAAATCTATATGGGTTTCGGTGCCGTTACCGCGTAGCAGCCGGTAGTGTGGCTTTGTAATACAGGCCCAAAGAGTTTTACCTCGTGCAAAACTGTCATTTCTTTAATAAGACATTAACTATTTTTCCTGAGGCTCTCCAAGTATCTACAAATCCAAAAAGTGGCCCTGCAAAGGGTTTAAGTTTGAGACCACTGATCTAGACCCTGGCTGAAACTGTATTCCTCACTCCGAATGTTGCAGGTATCAACTCCCCAGTCAAACGGACAAAGGTCCCCTCCTACTTAAAAAGAGAACATGCTCAAGCTATTCTCATCCAGAAAGCCCTGGCCTTTGAAGCCCACAAAATTATCTCAGACCCTGAGGGCCAATATGTGCTTCTGGCTGGGGCACTACAAGGCCGCAATGTTCTTTTGTGCAACATTTATGCCCCCGATATATATTCTTTCTTTTCAAAGCTTTTGGGGACTATTTTGTCTTTTTCTATTTATCAGGTTATTATGGCGGGAGATTTCAATATGGTCAGCAACCCTAGCACAGTCGTCGTCCAAAGACATTCCTTCCTCTTCACCTGACCAGAAGAGGAAGGAACCTCTTTGGACGACGACTGGCCCACCTGCTCCGAAGGGCTTTAAACTAGGTGAGTTGGGGGAGGGTACCCACTCTCATCACGATGTGGTAAGTAACCTTTCTGGTGGGGTGAGTAGCCACCCCATTTCCGAATCGGAGGCAAGCACTCACATTGCAGACAAAACTGCAGAGGGCAAACTAACTCAAACGGGAAAATCCCCATGGAGACCGAGCACACTCAGTGTATGGAGGGCTATGTACGTCAATGCCCACAGTTTAGGCAATAAAATCCTGGAATTAGAAACGGAAATAAGGAATGCCGACCTAGATATAGTGGCAATATCTGAAACCTGGTTCACGGACTCCCATGGGTGGGATATGGTTATACCAGGATATAACTTGCTCCGTTGAGACAGAGAAGACAAAACTGGAGGAGGGGTAGCACTGTACATCAAAGAGGACATCAAAGTTACCAAACTCACAGAGATCAAATATACCGGGGAATCCCTCTGGGTGAACCTGGCCAGGGGAAATGACAAATGCCTGTATCTTGGTGTGGTATATACAGACCTCCAAGACAACAGGATGACATAGACAAAAAATTGATCGAAGACATCGAGACCATCACTCTGCGTGGAGACACTGTACTATTGGGAGACTTCAATATGCCCGATGTAGACTGGAACAAACTATCTGCTTAGAGGAAGGAAAGATGAGTAGCAGAGTCCCTCAGGAATCGGTGCTAGGGCCGATCCTGTGCAATATGTTTGTGAGTGACATTGCTAAAGAGTTAGAAGGAAAAGTGTGCCTTTTTGCGGATGATACCAAGATTTGTAACAGAGTAGACAACGAACAGGGAGTGGAAAATATGAAAAAGGATCTGCAAAACTTAGAGGAATGGTCTAATATCTGGCAACTAAAATTCAATACAAAGAAATGCAGAGTAATGCATTTGGGAATTAATAATCGGAAGGAACCGTATATGCTGGGAGGTGAGAGGCTGATATGCACGGACGGGGAGAGGGACCTTGGGGTGATAGTGTCTGAAGATCTAAAGGCGAAAAAACAGTGTGACAGGCCGGTGGTTGCTGCCAGAAGGATACTGGGCTATATAAAGAGAGGTGTAGTCAGTAGAAGGAAGAAGGTGTTGATGTCCCTGTACAGGTCATTGGTGAGGCCCCACTTGGAGTATTGTGTTCAGTTTTGGAGACCGTATCTGGCGAAAGACGTAAGAAGACTTGAGGCGGTCCAGAGGAGGGCGACAAAAATGATAGGAGGCTTGCGCCAGAAGACGTATGAGGAGAGACTGGAAGCCCTGAATATGTATACCCTAGAGGAAAGGAGAGACAGGGGAGATATGATTCAGACATTCAAATACTTAAAGGGTATTAACGTAGAACAAAATCTTTTCCAGAGAAAGGAAAATGGTAAAACCAGAGGACATAATTTGAGGTTGAGGGGTGGTAGATTCAGGGGCAATGTTAGGAAATTCTACTTTACGGAGAGGGTGGTGGATGCCTGGAATGCGCTCCCGAGAGAGGTGGTGAAGAGGAAAACAGTGACAGAGTTCAAAGAAGCGTGGGATGAACACAGACGATTTAGAATCAGAAAATAATAGTAAATATTGAAGAACTAAGGGCAGTACTGGGCAGACTTGCACGGTCTGTGTCAAGTATATGACCATTCAGTTGAGGATGGGCTGGGAACGGCTTCAATGGCTGGGAGGGTATGGATGGGCTGAAGTGAGCTTTGACGGAGACTTCAGCAGTTGGAGCCCAAGCATAGTACCGGGTAGAGCTTTGGATTCTTGACAAGAAATAGCTAAGAAGAAAAACAAAATTAAAAACAAAATTTAAAAAAAATTAAATTAAATCAGGTTGGAAGACTGGATGGGCCATTCGGGTCTTTATCTGCTGTCATCTACTATGTTACTATGGTTACTTGTCTTTGAACATCCCGAGCACTGGCGGCCTTCCCTCTTCATTGGACTACTTCAGACTTAAAATATTTTGGGGTGTTTTTGCATGCAGATTGGGGGCAAGTGTACCAGAGAAATATAGTTGCTAAGATAGAAAGTTTTTGTAACTACTGCAGCCGCTGGGGCTATTTGCCCTTGTTGCTTTTCAGAAGAATAGCCCTAGTTAAGTTGGTCTTTTTACCCAAACTCTTGTATCCTATGCAGATGCTCCCTTTCTGGATTCGGAACAATCACGAGTGATTATTTTGTTCTATTATAGGCTCCTTTATATGGAGATCGCGCAGAGCATGTATTAGTTACTCTACATTGACCCTGGGACTGGACAGGGGTGGATTGGGCTTACCAGATCTAAGGCTAAACAAAGTGGTCACGCTATTCTGATGGATACATGAAGCACATACAAACAGTACCCGCTTTGCTCCAAGGGAGTTTCTAGATTCTTGGCTTCACCCTTGTAGTGTTTTGGCTTATATTTCCCAGGGTGTGTGGATGAGGGAGTTCCCTCGGGTTGCAAGATCTGGCTGGATGCACTGCGTAAAGCGTGGCGGAGAAGATGTGTGTGTGTGTGTGGGGGGGGGGTAACTTGGCAATGGCTCCAGTGCTTGATAATCCACTTTTCCCGCCGGGGATAGGGGGGAATGATAAGTTGGAGGACTGGTTTCAAGGAGGTTGTTATTTAGGCCATTGCATGGAGGGCTTGGAGGCAGGGGTGTTCCATACACAGGACACCCTTACGAGACAGTGGGGGATACCGCGCCAACTCTTTTTCTCTTACTTACAATTACATCATTATTATCCTAGCAAACTCAGGATGTTGCCTCAGGGAGGAACTTTTCTTAAGATTGATTTCTATTTTCTACATTTTCCCGCTTACGCCAACTTTGTCTCTACCTGGTATAGGTTGGGGTGGGCGGAGAGGGCCACACCTTTTCTGGCTTCTTTGGCCAACACATGGTCTCAGGACTTGGGGGGAAATAATAATAATAATAACAGCTTATATACCGCAATACCGTGAAGTTCTATGTGGTTTACAAAAGATTAAGCAAAGGTACAAATTGACTGACTTCAAGAGGGGAAGAAGAAAGAGAAGTAATTAGACAGGAAATTCATTGTTGAGGAGAAAAGTGATCAAAAAGACAGTAAGTCGCTATTGAGAGGAAAGAGATAAGTGGATCAGTTGTCAAGATGTTTTAGGAACAGGTGTGTTTTTAGACGTTTCCTAAATTCCTCATAAGTAGAGGGCGAAAGTAATTGTTCTAGATCTTTACCCCATGATGCTGCTTGGTGTGAGAGAAGGAATTCATGGTGTTTTTTCAGTTTGCAACCTCTCACTGGGGGGGAAACGAAGTTGGAATGTGAACTTCTCTTGTGTCTGTTGGTTGAGAAGGAGAAAAGGTCAGTAATGTATTTGGGGGCAAGTCCGTGTAATGCTTTAAAGCAGAAACAGGCAAATTTGAACTTTACGCATGCCTTCATCGGCAGCCAATGTAGCTGCCGGTAGTAGGGTGTCACGTGGTCAAATTTTTTTAGTCCAAAGATTAGTCTGACTGCCGCATTCTGCGTCCAGTATTGGTCACCATACCTTAAGAAGGATATGGTGTTACTCGAGAGAGTTCAGAGGAGAGCGACACGACTGATAAAGGGGATGGAAGGCCTTTCATATGCTGAGAGATTGGAGAAACTGGGTCTCTTTTCCCTGGAGAAGAGAAGACTTAGAGGGGATATGATAGAGACTTACAAGATCATGAAGGGCATAGAGAGAGTAGAGAGGGACAGATTCTTCAAACTTTCAGAACATAAAAAAACAAGAGGGCATTCGGAAAAGTTGAAAGGGGACAGATTCAAAACGAATGCTAGGAAGTTCTTCTTTACCCAACGTGTGGTGGACACCTGGAATGCGCTTCCAGAGGACGTTATAGGGCAGCGAACGGTACTGGGGTTTAAGAAAGGATTGGACAATTTCCTGCTGGAAAAGGGGATAGAGGGGTATAGATAAAAGATTACTGCACAGGTCCTGGACCTAATGGGCCGCCGCGTGAGCGGACTGCTGGGCGCGATGGACCTCAGGTCTGACCCAGCGGAGGCATTTCTTATGTTCTTATTCTACAACAGTTGTAGGCATCGCATATTTTTTTGGGAAATTGCCAAATAGGCGATGTTACAGTAGTCAAGCAGGCTTTGTACGAGGGATTGGATGTAACAAAATAAGCTTTAAGGGATCTGAGTTTCCAGAGAGTGAAAAATCCCTTTCTGATTAAGGAATCTACTTGGTCTTTCATGGTTAGGCATTGATCCAGAGTTACACCTAGTATCTTTATGGAGAAGAGATCTCTGAGAGTTTCCTTCTGGAATGCTTTGCATCTGTTACTCATAGTTCCCGAAATGCCTACCTTCAGGAAATGCAGTTTAAGATCCTACACCGTGTCACTAGATGCTTGGGGACCCAGGCTGGTCTGTGGGATTCGGATGAATCCCTCGGATCACTTTTTTACATTGCTAGCCATTTTCTCTTTCGCTTGTGCTTTCGTCAGGACGTATCTCTCTCTTAGCTTCTTTCAGTTTTATCTGGTAGTCCTTTCTGCACTCCTCTTCTTGGATATTTTTATATTTCATGAACGCCAGCTCTTTTGCCTTTATTTTCTCTGCCACATATTTAGAGAACCATTTCGGTTTCCTTTTTCTCTTGTTTTGATTTATTTTCCTCACATAAAAGTCAGTAGCCATTTTTATTGCTTTTTCCACTTCCCTTATGTCTTCCCATCCTAATAGCACTTTCTTCATGTATGCTCCCATTTTACTAAAGTCTGTACGTTTGAAATCTAAGACTTTGAGTTTTGTGTGGCTGCCCTCCACTTTAGCTGTTATATCAAACCAAACAGTTTGATGATCGCTTTTTCCAAGGTGGGTACCACTCAAACATTAGAGATACTCTCCCCATTTGTGAGGACCAGATCTATTATCACTTTTCCCTTGTGGGTTCTGTCACCATTTGTCTGAGTAGAGCCTCTTGAAAGGCATCCACAATCTCCCTACTTCTTTCCGATTCCACAGATGGAACGTTCCAGTCCATATCCGACAGACTGAAGCCACCCAACAGCAGCACCTCCACTTTCTTTCCAAACTTTTGGATATCCACAATGAGATCTTTATCGATTTGCTGCGATTGAGTTGGAGGTCTGTAGACCACACCCACTTAGATAGAAGTTTCTTCTTCTCTTTTCAAAATGATTCATATTGCTTCTTCCTCTCCCCAGGTCCCCTGCATTTCAGTCGCTTGTATAGCGATCTTTACATAGAGAGCTACTCCTCCACCTCTTTGACCATCTCTGTCCTTCCTAAAAAGATTATATCCCGGTATGTTTACATCCCATCCATGCAAGTCACTGAACCATGTCTCTGTGATAGTAACAATATCCAGGTCTTCATCTAACATCAGGGCTTGCAGATCAAAAACTTTGTTGCTTAGAGCTTTTGTGGTCATCTATCTTTCAATGGGAACCTTGTTTTTCGTTTATGTTTAGTTCCACTTCCTGTTACATTGCTAAGAAGTGAGTTACTAATATTGTTTATATTACTACCTATTTTACCATCACATCTTGTTTTGCTGGGAATAGCCTCCATAATTGTATTTCATATACCGTATACGCCACCCCCACCTTCTAGTTCAAATGCCTAGAAACATATTGAAGGAACTAAGGCCAGTACTGGACAGGCTTGCATGATCTGTGTCCAGTATATGAACATTCAGTTGAGAGCGGGCTGGGGAAGCTTTGATGGCTGGGATGGTTAAGATTGGCCGGAGTGAGCTTTGACGGAACTCCAGTAGATAAAACCTAAGCACACTACCAGGCAGGGCTCTGGGTTTCTGGCCCAAGAATATCTAAGAAAAAGAACCATTTAAAAGTAAATGATTTAATTGTAGAGCATGTATGGTTGGGCAGACTGGATGGACCATTCAAGTCTTTATTTGCCCTCATTTCATTTACTCTAATGATAATGTTGATAAGTTTACGCATACATCTTGATACTGAGAATCTTGAGGAGGCTTAAGGATTATTTCCAATTTTTGATTCTTTCAAATTATTGTATCTTGGGCTAGACTCCGATACTCAGAGAGTTTAGAGCATTCAGTAAACCTCTTGTGTGGTTTTGTAAAAGGGGGGTTAATTGCATGTCCCCCTAGACCCAGTATTTTTGGAAAAGTAAACAAGCGATTCATGTCTACCTGAACCACTCCATCAAGCGCGTTCCCAGACATTAGGCACAGTTATCGAATATTGTCATTTACGTTGAGCACCAGCGTTTACACTAGGTTTCCGCACTAAATTAGTATCCTGCAAAGGACACGCTGGACAGAATGCCTTTTGTAGAATACTTGTTTAGAGCAGATTTTCCTAGCACCTAACTGTACCATTTACAGCTAAAAGACCTGTTACAAAACTACTCCCCAGCCAGTTCATTTGTCTTTTACATTTCTTCATATTTCCCCCTTATTACTTCATGTGATTCTAATTGCACAGAAAAAAATAAAATTTCAGTATATTAATGTTTTATGGCAAACAATTTAATTTGCTCAGAATGGTTCGGCTCTTCTTGAGCCTGGTACTAAATCCCTGGGCAAAAAACCTAGGAGAATTAATCGGTGCAATATTTCAATGTCTGCTAATGAACTTAGAGTTGCTAGCCAACTCTGTCACATAGAGATAAGCAGATATGTATACAGGAAATCACAGATTTTTAAAAGCTAGCCATAGCTGTTTCATCTTTGAAAAGTTGTATGTGCATGTTATTTTTAAACAGGGAAAAGCATTCTAGTTAGTTACCGTTCTCGTAAGCTGCTACAGCCAGAGACTTGTTTATTTTCACAAAGGAGACCTGTGGCAGACATCCAAGTTCAAAGGTGTCCTGTGTTGATTCCAATATGGGGGCAGTATAATTACAGCTGCGAGTGTCCCATAGCCGCACATCTCCTGATGTGTATCTGGAAGAGAAGTACAGTGTTCAGCTGAAATGAAAACAAGAAGGAAAGGCACAAGTCTGGAGTATTAGAAAAGATTTAAATATTAAATCTACTCTTTGGTAAAAATCAACAAGAGCTGTTTCTTCTAAATGTTTGCTTGGAACAGCCCAGAAATTATGCTAGTTTAGGAGCATTTTAGAGGCCGACTGAAACCGGTGGTTTTGGTTCTGGACAAAACTAAATTCGCAGCTGAAATTTGTCACTCAGTTTCAGCTGGAATCGAAACTCAAAATGGCACCTCAAAGGTCCACCCGGGCCAGCTGATGCCACATCACCACCCCTTTCAGAAAGGGCCAGATGGCCAGCCAATCCTTCTGCCCTCCCAGGGCCTACCTTTGGTTTAAATGGCCTGGTGGACTAATAGTTTCATCTAGGCACGAACAATCCTCAGTTGTTTTTGCCCCTGCAGGATCCTCAGCCAAAATGGCTGCTAGGACTTTTCACGGCAGCCTCGTGAGACTGAAGCAGGAGGTCCCAGCATCCATCTTGGGACTGGAAGCAGCATAAGCAGGAGCAATCTCCAGTCACTCCTGCTTACACTGCTTCCAGTCCCAAAATGGCTGCCAGGAACTCCTGTGACAGGCTCATGAGACTGCCATGGAAAGTCCTGGCTGTCATTTTAGATGAAGAATTTGTGGGTTCAAGAGCAACTGTGGAACCCTCTTGCCTAGAAAAAGCCACTAGACTACCAAGTTAGAGACCAAATGAATTTCAGTTTCAGATTCAACACGAAAACCAACCCAAAATCTGGATTCAGGTTTCAGCTGAAAATACATGTGTATTTTCAGCTGAAACTGAAACTATCACTCTCCTCTACCATCAACTCTCTGGAAGAGGGAAAGTCTTCCTGGAATGGTTGGCCATTTGATCCCAACCCTTCTGTCCTACCACCACAAAAAAACCCTCACCAGACCTATCTTTAAACATCCTGATGGTCTACCGCTTCAAACTTCACGGTATAGCGGTATATAAGAAATAAATTATTATTATTATTCATAGATTCTTTTAGACAAGAGTAATCACCAGTCGCTCGTGCCCTCACAGGTTCCTCAGCCAGAATGTCTGCTGGGACCTCACAAGGCAACCTCATGAGACTGCTGGGACCTCCCATGGCAGTCTCATGAAGTTGCTGTTGAATATATTCAAGGAAGTTGGTACACCTGAGTTTAAAAAGGATTCAGATAAACTAAGAGGAAAGACCATGAGCAAAAAGCAATGGATCTACTTTTTGCATCTGCAAAGCATTCCTTAACGAACTTAATTAATCTCTGCTGGAAACAGGATGCTGGACTTAATAAAGTTTTAGTCTAAATGAGCATGGCACATTTATGTCTTTATGATTCTCTACAGTCAGATTTTAATAGTAACACTTGCACAAACAAAAAAATGAAAATGCTTGTACGAGTCAGAAGCACTTATTGAGTTAAGATAAACATTTTTATATGCTACCACATATTCCAGCATAATATATCCATTCCAACTTGTGGGACTCAACCCTATATGTCATGTCTGCCTGTCCAAGTTAGATTGCAAGCTCTTCTGAGCAGGGACTGTCTATAAATGCGTATGCCTTTCAGTGCTATATAAGTGATATGTTGTGGTATTAGTAACAGCAAACTCAGATGAACATGTTGAAGAAACTCCAAAAAGGGTGAGCAAACAAAGATTTAGCATAAAAGATTAGGTTCTTACCTTGCTAATCTTCTTTCTGTTAGGATTCTAGAAGCTGTTGCTTCCCATTAGTCCTGAATCTACAGAAGGATGTCACTCAAAAACTCTGAATGCCTCCCCTTCTGCAGTGGAGAACATTCAGTTAGTACCAGAGCAATTGAACTTCACTGAAAGAGAAGAAGGGGCATGGGGAACTTCCCCAGCGATCTTATCAGGTATATTTGGAGGGTGAGACTTCCTCCACTTGGAAATCCAGCTGTCACCAATCTTGTTTAATTCTGAAAAATTTTTGCCTTTCATCAGCAGAGACTATATTTACCTATGCAGATGATATTTTCATTTTATTAGAAGTTGATCCTGATCTTAACAACCTGCATTTCTAAATTTTAACTGTGGGCTTTGTCTATTCAAATGAAACTGAACGCTGCCAAAACCAAATTGCTTTGGATTGGGCCAAAATTAGAAAACCTCCCTTTCTCTGTTACATTAAAAACAGGTATCGCATTACATATAGATTTTTCATCTAGAGTCCTGGGTGTCGTCTTGGACTCATCACTTACATTTCATGAACAGATAAATTCCTTGACAAGAAAGTGTTTTTTTAGTCTGTGCATGTTGAGGAAGGTCAGATCACTATTCCATCAAGAGCATTTCTCAGTATTGGTACAATCCACTGGGCTTTCTCAGCTAGATTATTGTAATTCAGTTTATCTGGGCATTAAACAGAGCAGTCTAAAATGACTTCAGTTAATACAGAATACTGCAGCTAAGCTCATTTTTGGGAAACGAAAGTATGATCATGTTTCCCCTTTGTTGATAAAGCTTCACTGGCTCCCAGTTTGCTTTAGGATCCAGTTTAAATGCGCATGCATAATCTTCAAGCTTCTCTATGGAATATTTGATCCTTATGTTGGAATACCCTTAGACTTTGCCATTTGAGAAACACACAAAGATATAAGTTAGCCTTCCCTTCCTTTAAAAGAATTAAATCTGCTGGGAAGCTCAGTCGATCTTTTATGTTCAACTTTGTAGAGATCTGGAATGAACTTCCCGACTCCATTAGGCTTTTAGGCCAGCTGCAATTATTTCGTAAATTCCTGAAAACTTTGTTGTTCTCGCAATTTTTAAATTAAATGATAATATTATAGTTATTTTTCTTATGCTTTTCTTATGTACTTTAGTTTTTAATTAGTTCTTCCTTCACCTATGTTTTCTGCTATGTACTCTAGTCTTAATTATATGTGAACCGAGTTGAGCTCCACTGGGAGATGACCCGGTCTATAAACCAAAGATTAGATTAGATTAGAAACTAAACTAAACCTTAGGCTTATATACTGCATCTTCTCTATAACAGTAGAGCCCAGCACGGTTTACAAGAAATTAGAAAGGAGAGCAGATACAATATGGATTTGGAATACTATTGAGAGGAGCGGGATTTACAACTTTGAAAATAGCCAAGTTTTCAGATATTTTCAAAATGGTTGGAAAGAGCCCAGATCGTGCAGTTGAATAGGAAAATTAATCCACAACTCAGTAATTTTGAAAAGTAGATACTTCCATAAGAACATGAGCAGTGCCTCTGCTGGGTCAGACCAGAGGTCCATCGTGCCCAGCAGTCCGCTCACGCAGTAGCCCATCAGGACTAGGACCTGTATAGTAATCCTCTATCTATATCCTTTTCCTTCAGGAAATTATCTAATCCCTTCCTGAACCCCAAAACCGTACTCTGTCCTATCACACCCTCTGGAAGCGCATTCCAGGTATCCACCACCATTTGGGTGAAGAAGAACTTCCTAGCATTGGTTCTGAATCTGTCCCCTTTTAATTTTTCCGAATGCCCTCTCGTTCTTGTAGTTTTCGAAAGTTTGAAGAATCTGTCCCTCTCCACTTTCTCAATGCCCTTCATGATCTTGTAAGTCTCTATCATGTCTCCTCTAAATCTCCGCTTTTCCAGGGAAAAGAGCCCCAGTTTCTCCAATCTTTCAGCATATCAAAGGTTTTCATACCTTTTGTCAATTGTGTCGCTCTTTTCTGGACCCTCTCGAGTATCGCCATTTCCTTCTTAAGGTACGGCAACCAATATTGGACGCAGTACTCCAGATGCTGGCACACCATCGCCCAATACAATGGCAGGATAACTTCTTTCGTTCTGGTTGTAATACTTTTCTTGGTAATACCTAGCATCCTGTTCGCCTTCTTAGAGGCCGCTGTGCACTGTGCCGACGGCTTCATTGTCTTGTCCACCAGTACCCCCAAGTCCTTTTCTAGGCTACTTTCACCCATCACCAGCCCTCCCATCGTATAGCTGTACATCGGGTTTTTGTTTCCTACATGCAAGACTTTACAGTTCTCTACATTAAACTTCATCTGCCATCTTTTCACCCCCTTTCCTAGTTTGTTCAGGTCCCTTTGTAAATCTTCATAGTTCTCTTTAGTCCTAACTCCACTAAATAGTTTGGTGTCGTCTGCAAATTTTATTACCTCACACTTCATCCCTGTTTCTAGATCATTTATAAATACATTGAACAGCAGCGGTCCGAGTACCGTGACCCTCCTCCAGTCAGAGTGGTGGCCCTTCACTCCCACCCTTTGCCTTTCAATGTAGGAAAGGACAATTTAAATTTTTGAGTAGATCTGGTAATGTCAGATCTTACAGAATTCCAAGAAAGGAGGGTTAAAGGAGGAAGAACAATAATTAATAACAATTAACAATTTAATATGGAACAATAAAGTACGCACATGAGTAGCTAGGAACAAACCTGCTAAGTGCAACTAGTAAGAGCCATAACCCCCCCCCCCCCCCCCCCGAAGTAGAAAGGGAAAAGGAGCCTTCACATTCTTGTAGTTCATCTCTGTTAAATCTTAGTTACAGGAGAAGAGGTCCCAAAGATGGACACCAGCAACGTCCGAGGCAGGAATCAAGCGAATCACAAATCAGCACAGGGTGGGCCGTACAGAATAGGTCTTCTATTAGAAAGAAGATTAGCAAGATAAGAACCTAATCTTTCATTCAGTAGTGAAGACTTAGGATTCTGTACCATAGCTGACATAACAAAGCAGTACCAGATGTCCAGGGAGGAACAGATGAGCCTGCCTTCAATACCGAGGACCCAAAATCGGCATCTTCTCAAGCCACTCTGTAGAACCTCGTAAAAGTGTAGAGAGTAGACCAAGTAACTGCTCTACAAATTTCATGAAATTGAACAGCCCAGGACTCCAACTAGGAAGCAGTCTCATCTCTAGTCAAATGTGAGATAGGGGGCTGTTTACTGCAGGCAATGTTGGAAGATGAAATTGCCATGTGAATCTGTTTGGCAATCGAAGCTGGCTTACCTTGTCTCAATTGGCTGGTCAGCACAAAAAGGTGGTTGGAGAGCTGGGAATCATTAGTCCTCTCCAGATAATGAAGTAGGGCTCTATGAACATCCAGCCTCCACAAAATTCAATCCTGTTTCGCCGAACCCAAAAAGCAGGTACATGGATGTCCTGATTGACATGAAAGGCAGAACCACCTTCAGTAGAAAGGAAGGTACCATCTAAAGAGAAACACCAGACTCCGTACACCGGAAGAAAGGTAGTCTACTGGAGAGGACCTGTAACCCTGAAATCCTCTTCACCAAGACTATGGCAACCAAAAACATGGCTTTAACCATAAGATGCAATCTATAATTGGCTTAACTGATTCAATCATCAAGGAGAGTGTTTGGCCTTGGAAAATGAAAACCTATTCTTAAATACTATAAATAAACGGACATCAGTATGAGCTCTCAAAGTGTAAATGAGGGATTTGAGCTCAGGCGGCAACTCATGGGTGACCAGCACCAGACATAAGTCTAAATGAGCACGGCCTCATACATCATTTAGTCCTGAGTGTGCAAACCATGCAAAAAAATAATAAGGTGCTAAATAGATCAAGATCAAACAGTCATACCGAGGAGGAAAATTAACCTAAACTATATAGACCCTGCCTTATTAATACACAATAACAATTATAGTATAAAGTGCAAAGTGCTACAAATATTGCAAGCTAGCGAAATTGATAAAAAATACACTCTGATATAAAGAAACCCCTCAAGATACCCTAATAAATAAGTAAAATCGCATAAATAGGCTGTAAAGTGCATGAGAATATTTCAAAAATATTAATAAGAACCGTGGAATAATTGCTATAAACAGAGTAATACATGAAAAACCCCTAAATGCTTGAATCATCGAAAAATTCATGAAAACATATATAAATAAATAGATATTCAAAAACCCACATATGATTACAATGTAAATAGTGCTAAGAAAAATATGCAAAAGATCAAAAAGTGAAGAAGTAAAAGTCCTACAAAACATTCATATTTCAATTCATATATTCATATATTCATATATTCATAAACAATTCATATATTCCTCATAATAATTCATTACAATTCATCTTTCTACAAACAGTTCATAATGCCACGTCATTCGTGAGACATTCTCATCAGGAACTGTAATGCACAAGAAAGTACTTAGCCAATCCTATTTCAAAAGGTACTGCCACTCGAGGAGTACTTAGCTCAATCCTGTATGAAAAAGGTACTGCCACTCGACAGAGCTCTGTTTCGTCGTCTTCGTCAGGAGCGGAAGATACTTAAATTAGATACGGCAGAAAACTATTCAAATCTGTCAGTTCTAATTTCCAAAGCGTGGAGAAATTGAACAATCGCTGCAGGAGAGCTAGAAATTTGTAATGGCTTCTCAGGAGTTTAAGAACGCCCTGGAGAACCAACGAGAACAGCGCACAAAATAACGTAATGACGTCAAAAAGATATACAAAATCTTGGAAGGAAGCGTCACAGCGAACACAAGTTAAAAACATATGAATAATTTTTAAAAAAAATAAAAAAAGAGGGGGGAGGAGAAAAAATAAATAGGGAAGATCCGAAAAAACCACCAGAAACTAGGAACTATCAAGGGAAAGTTAGTTAGTAAAGCATCTATCCACATTTTCATTGAGTCCCTTAGGGAAATAAGACTGAAGATAAAATATCCAAAATTCTCTCGTCTGAGAAGGTAAGTGTTTTTATCTCCATTAAAGAATGAAGAAACTTGTTCCAAAATATACCATCTTAACTAAGAAAAATCATGTTGATAAATAATACTGTGGGTAACCATTGGAGCAGTACGGTGTTCAATTAACCTAGTCCTAATATATAAGATCACAAGGACAGGAAATCACATAAACCACATACTTAGACTCGCATGTAGTGTTAGATCTAAGTTGATAGATTTTCCTGGTGATGGGATGGACCCACTGGTTGCCTAAGAAAGATATATCACACACAGAACATTTGCCACACGGAGCATGGTATCCAGTGCCCCTAGAATACTGGGGCTTGACTTGAAAATCAGAGGAAACTAGGTGCTCAGAAAGATTCTTACCTCGAGTAAAGGCAATGCAAGGGTTTTCTTTAAAAACTGGATGGAACTGTAACACGTGCCAGTGAGACCTAATGCTCGCAGCTACTTCTGAAGACTGAATGGAATGGGATAATACACAAATTTGATTGGTGGACATTTCTTTACTAGTACCAGTCAGCATTAAATCCCGATTCGCATGCCATGCTTTAAGGTAGGCTTTATTGATAACATTTCTGGGATAACCTCTGGCCAAAAATCTGTTTTGTAAAAGTTTAGCTTCTTGCTTGAATTCCTCATCTGAGGTGCAAATCTGCCTAATACATAGAAATTGTCCAATGGGAATAGCAGCCTTCAAATGTCTTGGGTGGCTACTCAAAAAGGACAAGAGATTATTCCTCTCAGTAGACTTGTAAGTAATTGCCCATTCTCCAAGATTACATTGGTGTCCAAAAATGTAATAAGATGTTTGTGACTAGTCATGGTAAACCGTAAATACTGGGTAAGAGAATTGAGCCAGTTGTCAAAATTTAAAAGTTGTTCATTAGAATCAGTCCAAACAAAGAAAAACGCATCCAGCCCAACACATGACAGAATTGAGGATTAGAATACAGAAAGTCTTCTTCAAATTTTGACATAAAAAGGTTTGCTATACTTGGGACAGCTATAGTGTCCATTTCAACTCCTTGAGATTGTTGATAAAAGGAGCAATCAAACCTAAAATAATTCTTAGTGAGAACCAAATAAGCCAGATTCATCAAAAAGGAAGTGGCCACTCTGCATGGGAGATCCCGTTGGTCCAAAGTTCTTTGGACAATACTCAGAGCTTGCTCTTGGGGAATACTAGTATATAAGGCCACCACATCCAAGGTAGCAAGCCAAACTTTAGAAGTGGGTAATTGTAAAGTTTGTAATTTGCAAAGAAAATCCGTAGTGTCCTTAATATAAGATCTAGATTTTCCCACATAAGGTTGAAGAAAGTGATCCAAAAATTGAGACAATGGTTCTAGTATTGTATTTTTAAGAGAAACAATAGGTCTACCAGGAGAGGATCTAAGAGTCTTATGGATTTTAGGCACTGTATAAAAAACTGGAATTCTGGGATGCGAGATTTGAAGGAAGCGGCTTTCAGTCTTAGTGATCATCCCAGATGCCAGAGCTTTCTGAACCACCTTGCTTATCTCAAGCTGAAGTATTTTGGTGGGATCATCATCAAGGCGAATATAACTTTGAGGATCATTTAGTTGGCGCAAGACTTCAGATTGATATTGTTCTCTATTTTGAATCACTATAGAACCGCCTTTGTCCGCCGGTTTGATGATCAATCTATGAGCTTACTGTAAAGATTGTAAGGCTTGAGATTCCACAGAAGTCATATTGATAAAAGATTTCTTTCGATGATTAGACTCAATATTTCTCAAGTCCGTCAATACCAAATCTCAAAAAGTAGCTATATAAGGATCAATAGGTCCCAGAGGAGTCCAAGAAGATTTGGAACGTAATATAGATCCATCTGACTCGGAAATATTCCTAGAAAAATGAAATTTATTTGCAGGTTCCGTATAATGCGTGCTAGATCACATCTGGTTTTAAAAGGATCGTATTTGACTATATGCACAAAGGATAGACCCTTATTGAGGAGATTGATTTGGTCTTCAGGGAGAAAAAGCCCAGAGATGTTGGTAACTAAAACATCTTGGGACTGCTTGACCGTGTCTGCGGACAGTTCTGTTGATTGTACTGTATTCTGCCTCGTCCTCTGCGTCAGCAAGTCCATTGGCCTTGCCTGTTCTGTTGGCCTAAAAAATTCCTGTCTCTGGATTGAGATCTTGAATCACTGCCACTAGCTGATCTTTGGTTATCATCCAAGAAACCTTGATAATTGTTGGACTGAGATTTTTTTTGCTGTAGTACCTCCTGTGGTCTGTTGATCACTCTGTTGGTTCAACCAGGGGTACACAACCCCCTGGGTATAGTCCTGTGTGTCTCTCTGTAATTTTTTTAAGATCCAGATGAACATGTCCGACAGGGGCTCATATGGAGCCCAAGAGAGGCCCTTTAGAACAACATTAAAGTTCCAAGATGGAAACAGCCTAAGCAGTGGGGGACGCAATTTGAATGCCCCCCTCAAATACCAAGTGATGTCTGGATGAGAGACTACTGACTGTATGCTTTTCCAAACCCTAAAGTACAAGAGACCTGTACCTTGAGAGACAAAACCGCTAGGCCTTTTTCAAGACCAGCTTGTAGAAATGCTGGAATCACCAGGATGCCCTCTCAGGCTCTATTTACTCCTTGATACACCATAACTGGAAGGCCTTCAAGGTCTTCGCATAAGCCGCAAATGTCACAGGCTTCTTTGCTCTAAGAAGTTGTAACGAAAACCACCAAGTAACCTTTACAAGTTAGGGCCACTCAAGAGCCATCCAATAAGAGCAAAGCGCTCTGGATTCTTCATAGGAACTAGGTGTCAGGGGAAGAAACTTCACAGCTGGCTCCCTAATATCCAGTGTTGTTACACAGGGGCCTCCGTTGGAAGCACGATCCCTCCTCCTTCAAGGCCCACCGATCCTAAATGGTGGGCCTTCCTTCCTCAGTGCATCATGTAATATACAAAAAGGGGCCTAAGGTCCTGATTGGCTCAGACACCTAAGGCATCTCCACTGCCCATTTAAAAAAAAAAAAAAAGTTTCCTGCCCCGACCAGCTGAGTGGCAGCAGGCTTTCCCCCATCTCTCAGCTGTTCAGGTTTCCCCTGCCGGCGCTGCGAATGTGTGAGAGTCGCTCTCACAGCCATCAATCGGATGGGAGAGTTGGGGATTACGACAAACCTCCGCATGGATCATTTGCATGCAAACTTTTTAGTGGATCAATAGCTCTTTTTGAATAGGCCAAAAAATCGGATCGGAGCAGAGCCACACGTTCTTGCCGATCCCCTCAGTGTCCACATTTACCTAGGTTAATAGGAATTGAGGGATCCTTGGCCTGGCTGTAAATGACCAATCATTTAAAATGAGAGTTTGAATGGACTGTCAGAAGATATTTGCTGTTTTCTCCTGGGCAAATGGAAGTTAAAACTACATGTTTTACCTAGAGATGGTGTAAGGTGTAAGAACATGTTTTAAGAATGTATATAAAGTATAATAGAGCTGCAGTCTTTTACTTCCAAAGCGAATGCAATTCTTTTCTTAACTTGTAAGTATCATAGGAGGAATCATGGTTGTATCCAAATGTATTTAAGCTTAAAGGAAGAGTGCAAAATCATATCCCACTTCAGCAGTCACCCAGCTGCTACCTCAAAACCATAAGGCAGTACAACTATAAGCCTTGTAGAAACAACACTAGATGTGGGAGCTGGTCATTGTTCTAACAGAGTGCCACTGAAGAGGCACTAAAAAAATAATGGAAAATTAGATGCTATGCAAATTCTAATTTCAAAAAGCACATTAGGTGAAGGCAGCCAAAATAAATGTTGAATGAAGGGGAGAAGACTGCATTCTCTCTCCAGAGCCTCAGATGTCTTCGTAGATACCTAATGACAATTACGCGCAACCAATTAAGAAACTGATTTAACAACTGCATTGTTAGTAAGCGTTTGGACTTCAGTGTTGATGGTTGTACAATTAGTGTTTCTGCAAAACACAAATGACAAATATTCAAAGGAGAAATTAGAAGAGATGCATCATTTTTTTATAATAATGTGTACATTTATCCCTTTGAAATCTGAAAATTCTAAGTGGATAAAATAACTGAAGTTAATATTGTTATATACACCCATTTTATCACATGGGCATACAATATGCAACAAACACCACAATCAGTATCACACATTGATGTCACAAAAATGTTGTTTATGATCATATGGATTAATTAAAACTAATGACACAAGGATATGGCAAATCTGCCAGTTAATGCAAGAATGACTGAGTGTCAGCCCCACCAGTCTAGTCTTTATCTTTCAATACTGCTGGGCTTAACTGCGCTAAGATTTTTTCCCATGGCGGTAGGCAATGCACAAATATTTTTCAGAAAAAAATATCAAGCACCAATAGGATATCCCGAGTGGTGTCCCACAGGGGTCATTGCTGTTCAATATATTCATCAATGACCTGGAAAGGGGGACGAAGTGCAAAGTTATCAAATTCGCAGACGACACAAAACTCTCCAGCAGGGTCAGAACTATTGAGGAATGCAAAGAACTGCAGAGAGACCTGAACAAACTGAGTGAGTGGGCAAAAAGATGGATGAGCTTCAATGTAGAGAAATGTAAAGTCTTGCATGTGGGGAAGGGGAACCCAATGTACAGCTATACGATGAGAGGGAGGGTACTGGGGGGAAGGCTGCCTAGAAAAAGACTTGGGGGTATTAGTGGATAAAACAATGAAGCCGGCGGCGTAATGTGCAGCGGCCTCAAAGAAAGCGAACAGAATGTTGGTCATTATCAAAAAGGGTATCATGACCAGAACGAAGGAAGTTATCCTGCCGCTGTATTGAGCGATGGTGCGCCCACACCTGGAGTACTGCGTCCAATACTGGTCGCCGTACCTTAAGAAGGATATGGCGATACTCGAGAGGGTCCAGAGGAGAGCAACAAGGATGATAAAGGGCATGGAGAACCTTTCATATGCCAAAAGGTTGGACAAGCTGGGGCTCTTTATCCTGGAAAAGCGGAGACTTAGAGGGGACATGATAGAGACTTATAAAATCATGAAAGGCATAGAGAAGGTGGAGAGGGACAGATTCTTCACACTAGCGGGGACAACAAAAACAAGAGGTCATTCAGAAAAATTGAGAGAGGCAGATTCAAAATGAATGTTAGGAAGTTCTTCTTCACTCAGAGGGTGGTAGACACCTGGAATGCACTTCCAGGAGAGATGATAGGACAGAGTACAATATTGGGGTTCAAAAAGGGACTGGATGACTTCCTGAAAGAGAAGGGGATAGCAGGGTACAGATAGAGGGTTACTTACAGGATATTAAATAAATAGGGTATAAACATATTAGGTAAGGAGCACTTACAGGTCATGGATCTGGGGAGCAGCCGTGGGAGCGGACCCCTGGTCTGACTCGGCAGGGGCAATGCTTATGTTCTTAAGCATTAGCTCCACTCCGATATTGTAATATGAATGTTATTAAATCATCCTTAGTGGCATCAGCTATTTTAAACATAGGAGGTCTCCATCTTTGTGTGTTTATTTGACTACTTTCCAGGCATACCACCTCTCAGATAATCTTTGACTTATTGAAATTGTTTTTTAAAATTATTCACATGTAGAACATATTCTTTGATATCATAAAAATTAGGAAATAGGGAAACTAAGTGTGAAAAAAATATTTTGGTCTATGCTTTTTCTGAAAACTGTGATACAGAAACAGTCTCTTCAGACCTATGGTTGAAAACCATCACCTTGAAGAATATCACGATGTTTTACAGAACCAATTGTTCAACTAGAGCACAAAAATGAGAATATGGCATGGATCTCTGAGGTCTTTTCCTTTATAGATCATCAAAACTTAGGCATGCAAATTTGTATATGATGGGCAGATGCGAACACAATCAGTTAACACAGCATAAACAATCAATAATTGGACTTGACACCAATTTGGATTTGCTCTACAACAATGCCTGACTTTCGTAGCATATTTTCAAAAGGGGTGTGGACATGGGAAGAATGCAGGCAAATCAGGGACATTCCTAGATGTTATAAAACAGTGGTTCTTAATCCTGTCCTGGAGGACCACCAGCCAGGATATCCCTAATGAATATGCATGAAAGAGATTTGCATGTAATGAAGATGATAGGAATGCAGATCTGCTATCCTGAAAACCCGACTGGCTGGTGGTCCTCCAGGACAGGGTTAAGAACCACTGTTTTAAAATACTATGATTTGAATGCTCACTCCCGAAAATTAGGCGCTAACACTATGTTTTAGAAGGCCTAAAGTTAGGAATCAGTTCTAAGCGCTAATCTATCCTGGAGCCCCCTTTATCGAATGGTGGTTAGCGCTGAGTTTGTCCAGTGCTAATGTTTCTGCACCATTTGTAGAATCTCATCTATTGCGTCTGTCATCTGCTAATTGATTTTGTTTCTCAACTCAATCCCACAGTATTAGTTTTATAGCTAGAAGAATTTTCCACGTTGTTTACAATCCTGTAACTCACTAACTTCCAAGACAGCAATCTTTGTAACCTACAAACAAGACAACAAAAGGCTAAGACACACATCCAAATTAGAATCAACACATGGAGATCTGTAGTGCTGCACGTGTCTAGTAGCATTATAGAAATGATAAATAGTAGTATTAGTGGTTGTGAGGACATAGATCATAGGCCACTGCCTTCACTCTATTCCTCGCTGGATCAGCGTTGATGCCCGCCATGTTTAAAATAATTTTGCCATGCCCTGAAGAAGTATTATTGCACGAAACATGCATGTCGGCGTTGGCGGCTAACTGTTCTTGGTATCAGCTCATTCTGAACCAGGACTTTAAAAGATAAGTCCTATGAAATTTTCAATACTATTTATTCAAGCATCATAATTTGATATTTATAAATTATAAACACAAAAATAGAGATTTAGCGACTATAAAATATTATAAAACACAAAATACAATGATGAATTGGTATAGGAGCCTATGAGGAAGCACTAGCGGCAATATAGCCCCTGAAATCAATACCTTGTGTATTTGGGGTGCTGCTTCTGATGGCTCGATAAATACCAATTGAGGATTCTTTGGGAAGTTCAGAAAAGATTTGCACAATTTGATGAGCTTCACTCTATTCCTAGCAGCTCAGAATTAAAGCTCAAGGCTCTTCTTCAGAAGTGTAGAAAAAAATGAATACAATTAAAAGCATTCTTTCAAGAGCTGCTTGTCTGGAATATTAGCATTTCTTTTTAAGTACTGTAGTTAGAGGCACACAGTTTGAGACATCTCTGTGAATAAGATGCATCTATAATGGAGCTGCACACTCCTGGGTATTTCATAAAAGCTTTTTGTAAACTAATAGCTTAATGGTTGGACAAACTGATATTCTGGGTCTCCCACTGAGAAAAAGTGTTCAATTTCTCCTTGTTTCACCAGAGAACTTTGTTTTTCCAAAGGTGGCATTGCCACTAAATTAAGTGGGCAGTGTAACAGGAACCTCCTGTTTTGTTTTAACCTGTCTGAACCTATACTGTGATATTTCTTTTCTTTTTTTGACCTTGCAGTTTCATCCTGCTCCTTTAGGCTTCCAGGATAAATCAGAACCAGGTCTGGGATCTGGCACTATGAATCTTCATTCACAATTACTCTGGGCTTTATGGGGTGGGGAGAAAGCCCTATTTTAATTCCTTCCCAACTTACTTTAATTCAGCTTTTGCAGCAACAGTCCTTGGCTAGGGTCCATGCAAAATGATTCTTTCCAAAACCCTACATTTTTAGCTCCTAACTAGGTGTCACCATTACAGCCACTATGATTCCCCGCAAGGGTCAAACTAAAGCCCCGATGCTCGAAAGCTTGCAATGCAAAACTGGTTGTGGCCAGTCTTACTTGCAAGACAGCTCAGCCTCGGATGATAATAATAATAACAGTTTATATACCGCAATACCGTGAAGTTCTATGCGGTTTACAAAAGATTACAAGAGGTACAAAATGAGTGAGAAATAGGTCAAGAAAACCGTTGTTAAGAGTGGAGTGTGGGTCAGTTGTCCAGGTACTTCAGGAATTGGTATGTTTTTAGGCGCTTCCTGAATTCCTCGTAAGTGGAGGGCGAGAGCAATTGTTTTAGGTCTTTGCCCCATAATGCTGCTTGATGAGAGAGAAGGTGTTCGTGGTGTTTTTTTCCTTTGCAACCTCTGACTGGGGGGGAAACGAAGTTCAAGTGTGAGATTCTCTTGTGTTTGTTGGTGGAGAAGGTGAAAAGGTCTGTTAGGTATTTAGGGGCTAGACCATAGAGTACTTTGAAGCAAAAGCAGGCGAACTT
Organism: Geotrypetes seraphini; assembly: GCF_902459505.1. Classification (NCBI taxonomy): domain Eukaryota; kingdom Metazoa; phylum Chordata; class Amphibia; order Gymnophiona; family Dermophiidae; genus Geotrypetes; species Geotrypetes seraphini. The sequence continues at coordinate 187,693,657 of NC_047091.1, read as the reverse complement.
AAACTTTACGCGTGCTTCTGCCGGTAATAAGGAGTTACGTGATCAGACTTCTTTAACCTGAAGATAAGTCTGACCGCTGCATTTTGCACAAGCTGCAGACATCGCATGTTTTTTGGGGAAATTGTTAAATAGGCGATGTTGCAGTAGTCGAGTTGACTTTGTACAAGGGATTGTACCAGGATTCTGAATGCTGACGTATCAAAATATGATTTAACGGATCTCAGTTTCCAGAGAGTGAAAAAACCCTTTCTGATTATGGAGTCCACCTGGTCTTTCATGGTTAGGCACTGATCTAGAGGAATTGGGAGGGCTTTTTATGCATTACAAGGAACTCATTAGTTTTAAAATGAGTACTCCTTGTGAAGCACAAAAGGGAATGTCTACCTCTTACTGGAGAAAATTTACTGGCAGGTCTGGAGCTGCCAGTAGCAGGTTTGTGTGTCTGTTACGTGAGTGTATATCACATATCTATGGTCAGAAAGCAGCTGTTAGGCACAACAGCTGCATTCAAATCACTTTAAAACTTACCCAGGATCAAATCCACAACCTCAGGGTGCTGAGACAACTGCTCTAACCACTAAGGGTTGTGTGCTCAAAGAGCAGCAGCTCTTTTCCTGTGGCAACCTCAGAAGTCTTTGTTTGGGAGTTGTACTGGGCCTGTGTGGAAGAGCTATGCCAAACATTTAGCTCTTCTGCGCAGGCCCCAGGCACAGTTCCTCCCTCTTTTACAAGGCTACTCATTTGGAATACTGTGTGCAATTCTGGAGGCCACACTACCGAAAAGATGTGCTGAGAGTAGAGTCGGTGCAACGGATGGCCACCAGGATGGTCTCGGGGCTCAAGGATCTATCGTACGAGGAAAGGCTGAAAAATTTGCAGCTGTACTCACTTGAGGAACATAGGGAGAGAGGAGACATGATCGAGACGTTTAAGTATATTACCGGCCATATCAAGATGGAAGAAGAGATTCTCTTTCTCAAAGGACCCTCAGCCACAAGAGGGCATCTGCTCAAACTCAGGGGCGGGAAATTTCATGGCGACACCAGGAAATATTTCTTCACCGAGAGAGTGGTTGATCCTTGGAAAGAGCTCCTGGTGCAAGTGATCGAGGCAAACAGCGTGCAAGAATTTAACAGCAAATGGGATGCCCATGTGGGATCCCTTAGAGGGTTAAGCCAAGGGAACCTGTCACCAGGAGTGGATCCCTAGGATAGTAGACTTGGGGGTGGGTCAGTAGAGTGGGCAGACCTGATGGGCTATGGCTCTTATCTGCTGTCATCTTCTATGTTTCTAAATAGCATGCATTTAATTTGCATACTATTTGTGTTGAACATATCCTAGCAAAACAAAATCACTCCCAACCCAGGGTTAGATGCAAGTTTCAAGTTTATTCAAGTTTTTGATAAAACACTTATCCGAAGGTACAAAGCGTTGTACATAAAAAATTTAAAAACAACAAGTAGACAAACTGTAGACCAATTAGACATACATGACTAATAATAATTCTTGGGCTGACTAACATGCTTAAGCTACAGAAAACAATAGGAAAGGGGGGAGAATTACAATATTTATAGAAAAGGTACACAGAAGGGAAATACAAGAGGGAGTAGGGAAGGTGAAGAATTGCTAGGAAACTGAAAAAGAGAGAAATTTTAGACACTGTTAAGGTAAATATATATCATATTGTCAGTTAAAGGCATCTTTAAAAAGAAAACACTTTAAACTGCTTTTGAACTTTTGCAGATTTTGTTCAGATCTTAAGTATAGAGGAAGAGCATTCCAGGTCATTGGGGCGTTCACTGAAAAGATAAAGGTACGACGAGTACCGATATTTTCAAAGAGGGAACATTAAGGGTCTGCTGTGAAGTTGATCTGAGGGCTCTCGGAGGGTCGTACGGAATCAAAAGTCTGTCTATGAAAGCTGGGGCTTTAGTTTGTATAGTTTTAAAAGTCAGAAGAGCAATTTTATATGTTATCCTATGTATAACAGGCAACCAGTGGGGTTACGTGATCAAATTTATTAGATCCTGAAATAATCTTAATGGCTGTGTTTTGGATAAGTTGAAGACGTTTTATATCTTTTAGGCATATCCCTTTTAATAAGGAATTGCAATAATCCATTTTGGATATTACAAGGGAGTAGATTAACACGTTAAGGGAATTAGCATCAAAAAGGGGGACCAATGATCTAATCATCCTCAGCTTATAAAAGCAATTTTTAACCACTGCACTCATTTGTGGACGAAATGTAAGTTTATTGTCTATAAGGACGCCAAGAATTTTGATAGTAGTGGTTGGTGTAAGAGGTATATTATGTAATGTAATGTAATGTAATTTATTTCTTATATACCGCTACATCCGTTAGGTTCTAAGCGGTTTACAGAAAATATACATTAAGATTAGAAATAAGAAAGGTACTTGGAAAATTCCCTTCCTGTCCCGAAGGCTCACAATCTAACTAAAGTACCTGGAGGGTAATAGAGAAGTGAAAAGTAGAGTTAGAGGAAAAATAAAAATAAAATAAACATTTTAACAAGACAGCATTGATCTAAATACTTTGGAAGGTAGAAGAGAGGAGAGAAAGGAATAGAAGCAGAATGGGTCAGCGTCAGTGATGAAGTGGAGCAAGTAAGTTTAGGAGGAGCGATTGACGTATCCAGAAAGGGCTTCTTCTGGCCGACAGTCCCAGGATGCCTATGTCTCCTCCCCTGCGATGTTCTCCCATCCATGCATTCCCTCCCAGACACACAAATTGAAATTGGGGCAGTTAATTGTACCCCCTTCTTTCCATGAGAAAAGAACAGTGCTAGTCTTAGAGATGCTTAAAGAAAGCATGTTGGCATTTAGCCAATCGTGAATTTTGGCTAGTTTTTGATTAATAATGGTAATATCGTTGTGGCTTGAAGGTCGTCGGCATAAGCATACACGATAAATCCAATCGATTGACAGAGAGTTAAAAGGGGAGCCAAGTAAATATTGAACAGTAAAGGGGATAATATAGAGCCAAAACCATCTGATCATGTACTGATGGAATTTTCTGACCCGATGCTGAAAATGGCTCCTCGCCACATGGTTTTCTATGTGGTCGTACATTCTCTGATTCTGGCATGCAAATGAGATAATTAATATTAAAACCAGCCATCCGATCGATGGCCTAACATTGCATGCCAGAACTAGATCGGTATTACCGACTAGAGAATGTCACGGGGAAAAATTTGTCCCCGTTCCCGTGAGTTCAGTCCCCATCCCCACAAACTGTCTGATCCATCCGCACAAGCCCTGAATAGTTATGATTTTATATTGAATATTCTGTACAATTGTCATTTTATAAATCACATATAATACAAAACAAAGGCCAACAAAACCTTGTCACCCCTCCCGCTCACAAATATCCCCTCCACTATCAAGAAAACTGAACAAGCCAAATTACTACAGAATGCTACAAAGAAAAATCATGCTAACAAAATACTGCAGTCACATATGGCACAAATAGTGTTAGGGTAATGCAACTAGGGCAACTGGCCACTGGAAGCTGAAAAAGACATAGCCTGTTAGTGGGCTTTGGGGTCCCTAGCTATATCTGGTAGGATATATATTTCAAATCTGATATATTCTAATCACAAAATAGAAAATAAATGTTTTCCTACATTTTGTTGTCTGGTCATTTTATTTTTCAAATCATGTTGATCTCAGGTTCTGGTTTCTGTTTCCTTCTGTCTTTTCTTAATACACTCTCCAGGATCTCACCTTTTTTTCATATATCTCCCTGCGTCCAGCTTCTCCCTTCTCATACTCCCTTACAACAATATGTCTTTTGTTCTCTTTCCTCCCTCCCTTTGCTATGTTCAGTATTTCACTTCCTTCAACTCCTTGGTTCAGCATCTTCTCTTTCCCTTCCCTTCTCTCTCCTCTTTCCTACAGGTCCCTGTATAGCTGCAGGCAGCACTGCTTCAGGGAGATGCCTCTTCCGTCCGCCAGTCTTCTGCACCAAGTGCCTTTCGCACCACATTGGAGAACCCCGGAGCCCACCTAGCTGAGCGCCATTCCATAAGCATGTTACGTATAAGCACGCACAATGTCAATGAATGCGTCATCGACATTGTGTGTGTTTATACATAATGCGCATGTGGGACGGCACTCGACTACGTGGGGGTTCTCCAACGTGGTACAGAAGGCACTTGTTGCGGAAGGTTGGCGGACGGAAGAGGCGTCTCCTTGAAGCAGTGCTGCCTGCAGCTGTAAGAGTTTGTTTATCGGGACAGTTCTCAATTTGCGAGACAAAAGTTTGTTGAAGTGTTTTGCTCATTTTGCAAAATACTCGCAAACCGCGTTACTCGCAAACTGAGGTTTGACTGTATTTAGATTTTAGCAAAGCCTTTGACAGTGTTCCACACAGACATCAAAAAAAATAAAGTGAGTGCCCGCGGGATGGGTCCAAAGTGATGGGCTGGGTCAAGAACTGGTTGAGTGGAAGGCGACTGAGGGTAGTGATCAATGGAGATCGCTCTGAGGAAAGGGATGTTACTAGTGGTGTGCCTGAAGATTCTGTTCTTGGGCCTCTTCTTTATAACATTTTTATAAACGATATTGCTGCAGGGCTATAAGGTAAGATTTGCCTCTTTGCAGATGATACAAAAATCTGCAATAGAGTAGACACCCAGATTGGTGTGAGTAACATGAAGAAAGACCTGGCAAAGAATGGTCTGAAATTTGGCATCTAAAATTTATTGCTAAGAAATGCAAGGTCATGCATTTGGGCTGCAAAAACCCAAGGGAACGGTACAGTTTAGGGGGTGAAGAACTTATGTGCACGACAGAAGAGTGGGACTTGGATGTGATTGTATGTGATGATGTTAAGGTGGCCAAATAGGTTGAAATGGTGACAGCGAAAGCTAGGAGGATTTTAGGGTGCATAGGGAGAGGTATGGCCAGTAGGAAAAAGGAGGTATTGATACCCCTGTATAAGACTGTTGAGACCTCATTTAGAATATTGTGTACAATCTGGAGGTCACACCTTCAAAAAAATATAAAAAGGATGGAGTCTGTCCAGAGGAAGGCTACTAAAATGGTATGTGGTCTTCATCATAAGGTCTATGGGACAGACTTAAAGATCTCAATATGTATACTTTGGAAGAAAGGCGGGAGAGGGAAGATATGATAGAGACATTTAAATATCTACATGATGTAATCTAATCTAATCTAATCTTCCATTTGTGAGTCGCACATACCTATACAAGGCTCAAGATGACAGATCAAAGAGAAGGAAAAGTAGAGGGGGAAGGGAGTATGGAGAAGCTAGAGGAGTGAACATAGAAGTAGGGGGAGCTATACAGAAACTAAGACAGTTAATTGTCAAAGAGATGAGTCTTCAGGTTTTTTTCTGAATGTGGTGTAGTTTGTCTCTCTCCTGATAGCTTCAGGTAGGTCATTCCAGGTTTTTACACCCGGATAAGTTAACATAGAGTGGAAAATTTCAGTGGCGTACCTAGGGGGGGGGCGGGGGGGGGCGGGCCGCCCCGGGTACCAGCCCTGAGGGGGTGTTCCCGGCCTTGCCGCTCAGTCCCCCCCCACGCCCGAAGGACCGCTCGCCCCACTGACCTTCCAGCACACCTATGAAGCAGCCCGCAGCAGGATCGCGACGTCAGCAATCCCTCAGCTGCTTGGGCGCTGCTTCCTGCGCCGCGGTCCCGTCCCTCCTCTGACGTCAGAGGAGGGGGCGGGACCGCGGCGCAGGAAGCAGCGCCCAAGCAGCTGAGGGATTGCTGACGTCGCGATCCTGCTGCGGGCTGCTTCATAGGTGTGCTGGAAGGTCAGTGGGGCGAGCGGTCCTTCGGGCGTGGGGGGGGCAGTAGCTTAAGGTAGCCCGGCGCAGGAAGCAGCTCCTAAGCAGCGCAAAGATAGCTGACGTCGCGATCCTGCTGCGGCTGCTTCATAGGTAGTGCGGGGAGGCCAGGGGGGCGAATGGTCCTTCGGGGTGGGTCGGGGCATCAGGCCTTCAGGGTGGGGCGGGCGGGCGGGCAGGCAGACTTTCAAGGGGGAGGGGGGTGACAGGCAGGCAGGCAGGCCTTCAAGGGGGGGTGCAGGTCTTCGGGGGGGGGGTGCAGACCTTCAAGGGGGTGCAGGCCTTCAAGGGGGGGACAGGCAGGCAGGCCTTCAAGGGGGGGACAGGCCTACAAGGGGGGGGGACAGGCCTACAAGGGGGTGCAGGCCTACAAGGGGGGGGGACAGGCCTTCAAGGGGGGACAGGCCTTCAGGGGGGGGTGCATGCCTTCAGGGGGGGGGGCCGACCTTCAAGGGGGTGCAGGCCTTCAAGGGGGGGACAGGCAGGCAGGCCTTCAAGTGGGGGGACAGGCCTTTGGGGGGGGTGCAGGCCTTCGGGGGGGGGTGCAGACCTTCAAGGGGGGGCAGGCCTTCAAGGGGGGGACAGGCAGGCAGGCCTTCAAGGGGGGGACAGGCCTACAAGGTGGTGGGACAGGCCTTCAAGGGGGTGCAGGCCTTTGGGGGGGTGCCAACCTTCAAGGGGGGGTGCAGGCCTTCAAGGGGGGGGGACAGGCCTGCAAGGGGGGACAAGCAGGCAGGCCTTCAAGGGGGGGACAGGCCTACAAGGGGGTGGGACAGGCCTTCAAGGGGGTGCAGGCCTTTGGGGGGGTGCCAACCTTCAAGGGGGGGACAGGCCTTCAAGGGGGGACAAGCAGGCAGGCCTTCAAGGGGGGGTCAGGCCTTCAAGGGGGGGACAGGCCTACAAGGGGGTGGGACAGGCAGACCTTTAAGGGGGGACAGGCCTACAAGGGGGTGGGACAGGCAGACCTTTAAGGGGGGATAGGCCTTCAAGGGGGGACAAGCAGGCAGGCCTTCAAGGGGGGGTCAGGCCTTCAAGGGGGGGGGGGACAGGCCTTCGGGGGTGCAGGCCTTCGGGGTGGGTGCAGGCCTTCGGGGTGGGTGCAGGCATTCGGGGTGGGTGCAGGCCTTCGGGATGGGTGCAGGCCTTCAGGGGGGACAGACCTTCGGGTGGGGGGTACAATCCTTCGGGGAGGGTGCAGGCCTTCAGGGGTGGGGTTTAGGCGTTCAGAGGGGGACAGACCTTCGGGTGGGAGGTAAAGTCCTTCGGGGGGTGCAGGTCTTCAGGGGTGGGGTGTAGCCCTTCTGAGGGGGGACAGACCTTCGGGGGAGGGGGGTCCTGGTGTAAAAGTACACAGAGGGAGAGAGGGAAGGGGGGGTTCAAAGATACGTGCATATGCCAGACTTTGGGGGTTAGAAATAATGGGTCTAAAAACAGAGGAGTGGGAGAGAGATGGTGCATAATGGGATTTAGGGAGGGAAGGAACAGAAAGGGAGAGAACTTGGAAACAGGGGATGGTGTGGAGGGGGGATAGAGATACTGGATAGGAGGATAGTTGGGAACAGAAAGGGAGAGATGGTGGATCCTGGGGTGGTAGGGAGTTGAGAAAAGGTGAATCTGTGGATGGAGACAAAAAAAAGGAAAGATGCCAGATCTCCGGGAGAGGGAAGGGAAACGGAAGGGGAGAACAGAGATGGCAGACGGATGGTTAGCACGGAGAAAGGAGACCCTGGCAAGCAAGACAACAAGAGCCTGGGACCAACAAGATTTGAATATTGATCAGAGAACAAAAGGTAGAAAAAATAATTTTATTTTCTGTTTTGTGATTACAATATGTTAAATTTGAAAAGTGTACATGAGACAGCTTGAAATGGGAACTTTTCTATTTTTGTGAATGGCAAGGCTGAGTTCAGTTAAAATATATGCTTTATAAGAAAATATAATAATGTGTTTTATAAAGTTTATAAGCATTGCTGGCATACTCGGTGAGGTGTTCCTAGTGTTGGTGGTGGTGGTAGCATGTCAGTGTGTTGAGAGGAAGAGGTAGTCTGGGAAATTCTGCTGAGCAAACTCTGGGCCCATTTCCACCCCCAGTTAGTCCACTCCACTCAACTGGATCACACACTGAGTGGGTCTTTGGGTGTTATTTCTGGGTAGTTGTTTTAGAATCTCTTCCAGTGGTTTGTCAGTATCTCCTTCTGGTCCAAGGAAGGAAACTTTGTCAACCTTAGCATTGACCTTCAGAATATGTTTGTAACAGCGCTGCTTGTGTGGCATTAGGCTATGTAGTGATCGAAAGAAAAAAACAGACCTTTGCACATTTTTGCACTATATGGTGGGTGTATGAGGAGATTCATTTCCTGCACAGTTAAGTCCATGTGAAGTTACCTTGTGCTGTATTTGACATCTAGCAAGGTCTCTGTTTGGAAGGAAAGATCTAAGCTTAAAAATGAAGTGGCCAGAAGTTATGTTAAAAGTAGATAGCGTAGCTGGTTTTAAGAAAGGTTTGGACAAATTCCTGGAGGAAAAGTCCATTGTCTGTTATTAAGACATGGGGGAAGCGTCTGCTTGCCCTGGATTGGTGCACTCAGCAGCAACAAATACTAGTTTTGGCTGGCTCTTTCCCCGCATTTCTCCTCTCTTCCCCACGATTTAATATCCAGTTCAGGCAGTAAGTAAATTCATCGGCAGGGGGGGTCTGGTAAGTCTTGGGGGCTGGGGATGGAAGGTGAGAATCAGTTCTGTAGGCTATCAGAAATTTGCTTAATTATCTACTCACACAGAAAAGCAGTAAAGTCAATAGGTTCTCTGAGTGGGAACAACCTGTTTGATCTTGCACTCTTGTGATTGACCAATTGTTTATCACTGTTTAATTTATCACATTGATTAATTTGAGCACACCTGAGGTGTCCTATGATGGTGTGCACTGCAGGCAGAGGAGCCTTATTGTGTAAAGCACTGGAGAATTCTCTCCTCTCGCTTACCTCTCACGCTGAGGACACCCTGCTTCAGTATAATCATTTATATGATTTATCTTATAAACATTATTACGTGGTCTTTTCCTCAAGTGCTGAGACATCAGGTTGTTCCCACTTGGAGAACCTATTGACTTTTACTGCTTTTCTGTGTGGCTTTAACATTTTTGCTATTCAGTATACCTAAACTATTATTCAGTAGAAAAAATATGGTTTGTTCAATCAAATCCTGTGTGGACATTGGACTTCTATGAGTGAATGTTCTGCTTGATTGAGCAAACTAAATTTTTTCTACTGAATAATAGTCTAGGTACAATGAAAGTAAATAGCAAAAATGTTTGAGTAGATAATTAAGGAAATCTTTTTCATATTGCTTGCTTATGGACTGGGAAAAAAGACTGTTCAAGCAAATGTCTCCAGAACTGCTTTAATGGAAAAATGTGATTTTTTTTTTTTAAGTACTTTGTGAAATTTATTGTTGTTGTGAAATTTATTGTTATACTTTGTTTAAACTTAAAAAGCGGTGTCATTAACAGTGAATCTAATCGAAAAATCGATTCAACAGGGTGAATCGAATCGAATGAAATATTTTTCTCTGAATCGGGCAGCACTATTGGCTACCATGAGAATGGGCTACTGGGCATGATGGACCATTGGTGTGACCCAGTTAGGCTATTCTTATGTTATGTTCTCATCTGTAGGGGCCTTTGTTTTCACTTCTTATTTTAATGTATTTTTTTCCTGGGAAATTATCAGTGTTTTTTTATAATGGGAACAAAAATGGAAGAGAATTAATGTGTGTGGAATGGGGGGGTAACTAATTTCTTCAGCTAAATAATTCAATCCACTTCAAACAGACATAGGAGAACTCACGCACCATTCACACACCCTCCAACCAAAAACGTCAAAAGAAAAAAACTGTTCGACATCCTCCTAGCCATTCGAGCTGCAACACTTGACCCCCAACTCTACAACCTATTGACCTCGACCACAAACTACAAAACCTTAAAAAAAGAAATAAAAACCCTTCTATTCAAAAAACACATAAAACCAAACTAACATAATCAGAACTGTCCCAAGCATCACCTGCAACTACTCCATATGTACTTCTGATGTCATGACAATTCCGACATAATTTATGTTATATTATGTTTGGAATAATGGTTACATAAATGAGGTTCAATAAAAGAAAATTTTCACTGCCTGTTTCTATTCTGACCATTTATTCCATTTCATGGTTATTGCAAAAAAAAAAAAAAAAAAAAAAATTTTTCCATGAGGGGGGGGGGGGGTGTCAAAAAATGATGGGCCCCGGGTGCCACATACCCTAGGTACGCCACTGGAAAATTTGCTTGTAGTGAAGGTATTTTGTGAATGGCAGGTTTAGTTGGATTCTGTTAAGGATTCTTTTTGATGTCGACCAAACAGTAGAGAATAATTGGATGAGAGGGGCTGCTGAGTTTCCATATAGAATCTGGTGTAGGGCCAACCTGGTTCGCCCTTTTAAAAAATAGCAAATTATCACTGCTATTCGTGATACCAAGGGGAATCGGCACGAGGGGGAGAGGCAGATAGCTGATCAGTTTGTCTAGTACTACGAAGCCCTTTATGGACGGAGGCCGCTGGATAGGGATGCCCAGGATACTTTTATCCAGGATCTCCAAGTGCCGCAGCTGGACGCCAATCAGGCTGCTTTCCTGAGTCAGCCTGTCTCCGAGGAGGAATTGAGGGCTTCCATTAAGTCTCTCAAGTTAACAAAGGCGACTGGGCCGGACGGGTTTGGCCCGGAATATTATCGGATTCTCCCAGACCTGGTAGCACAGCCCTTGTGTGAGATGTATAATGGTGTGACAGCGGAGGGGGGTGCCTTCCCGGATAATATGGCCCATATAATCTTGATCCCCAAGCCCGGTAAGGACCCGGATTTGGTGGGCTCCTTTAGGCCTATTTCCCTCCTGGACCAGGATATTAAACTCTTGGCTATGACACTGGCGAGGCGATTGAACAGCTTTCTCCCTGCCCTTATCCACACTGACCAAATTGGCTTTGTGCCGGGGCGCTATGCCTCTATGAATTTGCTGAAGGTCCTGGGTGCTATTCATGCTCGGTCTGACCGGGGAGGTTTGGAGGCGGTAGCGGGTTTTATTCACGGAGAAGGTATTCGATAGCATATCTTGGGAATACCTCTTTTGGGTTTTAGGTCAGGGCGGTTTTCAGGGCTCCTTTTTGGCCTGGGTGACTGCTTTGTATACTAACTCTAGGGCACACCTCCTGATTAATGGGGGACTTACAGTAGACTTTGGGCTACAGAGGGGTACGCGACAGGGTTGTCCCCTGTATCCGCTTCTCTTTCTCCTAGCCATTGAGCCTCTGGCTGCTAAGATTCAGCAGGATGAGGATATCCGGGGGATTCAGGTCGGGGGTCAAGAGTGTAAAATCAGTCTCTTTGCTGATGACATCTTACTCTATTTAGTCCAGGTCACTCCTCACTTGCATAGAGCTTTGGACGTGATCAAAGCTTTTGGAGCACTGTCTGGTCTGCAAGTTAACTGTAGCAAGTCAGAACTTCTATCGTTGGGGGGTGGTCCCCTGGCACCTTGCCATGCTTTGATGCCTATCCCCCCTACGACTAAACCTATGCGCTATTTGGGTATCTTCCTTAGTACTGACCTAGCTACTCTTTACAACGCCAACATTAAATGACCACTTGCGGCTATTGGGAAGCTCTGCCAGGCATGGCAGGAGTTACCGCTGGGCATTCTGGGGAGGGTGGTTATGGTCCCAAAAATCTTGTACCCTCTGCAAACTATGCCACTCTGGCTTCGGCATCAAGACGAACTTTCATTCAAAACTGCTGTCTCTCGCTTTATTTGGAGATCTAGGGCTCCGTGGATCGGGCTGCTTAAACTCACCTTGGATAAATGTTTGGGTAGTCTCAATGTCCCAGATCTTTGGCTGTATAATGTAGCCGTGCTTTTATGATGGATCCACGAAGGCTACACCGGGTGCACTCGCTACTCCCCTTTGGACTGGCTGGTGGGATGGAGTTCTCCCTTTCAATTTCTGAATCTGCTTCACTTCCAAGAGGACCCCAAGAGGCGGTACCAGCCTTGTTTTCGATTTCTTCGACCGTTCCAGATGGCCTGGCGGTGGTGGCGGCATATTCAGGGCCTGCATCCAGAGATCTCTCTTTTCTTGCACTTTGATGGTAACTCCCAGTTTCTGCTGGGCTGGGGCCGGACAGTGTTTTGGGATTGGGCGGCTTGGGGTTGTGTGGCTATGGAACAACTGCTTGAGTTGAGTCCCGAGGGTTTCCCTTCTTTTCAACAGATCAGGGATAAGTGAGGTCTCCCCTCTCATTATCTATTCTCCTACTTCCAACTTCGACACTACTGGGATATTGAACACCGGGGCCGGGTGGGGGTCTGGGACAAGGGGCGCTTGGATGTCCTTTTCTCAGCAACTCCAGCATCAGCTAACACTCTAGCCCACTGGTATCGTTTACTGAAATCTTCTATCTCCCTATCTGTGCTTACACCATTGAGATCCCGGTGGGAGTTGGACCTGGGGCATGACCTCCCCGAGCCGCAATTTTTGGCCTGCTTCCAGACCCTTTACTCCTATATTAAATCCAGGAACTTCAGTTTAAGATCCTTCACCGAGCCTACTTTACTAAACAGAGGGGGGGCGCGTTTGGGGCTTTGGGACAGTGACCTTTGCGTTAAGTGCAAGTGTCAGGCCAGCACTTATATTCACTCCTTCCTGGAATGTCCCACACTGAGTATTTGACAGGAGGCACTTCCCCTTCTGGAGAGCGCCCGTGAGCCGCACGGTTGAGTGGGACTTTGAGTTCCTCCTACTGGGTTTGCAGACCTCCCTCCAGGATCAGGGTTTTACTAACCCCCAGTGCCGTTTCTTCTAACACGTTATTCTTCTTGTTAACAAACTGATCTTGACTTACTGGATGTCAGAGGACTCGCCTCTGGTGCCTCAGTGGATGAGTAGACTCCTGTAGTTGGCCCGGCTTGAGATTTGGTCTTATGCTAGGTCTCCGCATCTGGCTAAGCGGCAGTACGTTCGCTTGTGGGAGCGACTGTGGGAGTTGGTAACAGCATGTAGGGGGTGTCCTTGCACAGCCATACTCTCCTCCCTCCTCTTCTTCTTTTTTTCTTTCTTTTTTCTCTTTTTCTTCCCCTCCTTTCTTTCTTCTCTTCTTGGGTCAGTAATTCGTTCATGTTGAGCCCCACTCCCGCTGGTACCTTGGGGATGGGCTGGGAGGGGGGGTTCTGGTTTGTTTGGGGGTATGTATGTTCTGTTGCAGGGAATGGCTGTTGGTGTGAGTGTGGTGGTGAGTGTAGTAGTTGGTCCTTTTTGGGGAGGCTTAAATACAAAATGGTGAAAGGCTGCGACACTTGATGTCTTGTTTTACCATACTTTCTTGTAATATTGGGCTTCCCCTGGACGGGCCGAGCTTTGCTCTGTTTTGTTCAATTGTTCTTCTGAGATCCTGGGGGGCTTCGGTTGAGGGGATTGATGTTATTATTCTTGATGCTTATCTTTTGTATTTGTTTTCACACTCCTGACATACATTTTGTATTATGTCTGGTTGTGACTTTTTTCACTTTCAATCAATAAAAATATGTTTAAAAAAAAAAAAGAATCTGGTGTAGGATACATGATGATTTGAAAATTATTCGGGATGATATTGGGAGCCAATGTAGTTGCCTGATGAAGGTTGTGATTGAATCTAATTTCTTTAATTTGTAGATTAGTCTAACGGCTGTGTTCTGGATTAGTTGCAGTTTGTGGATAAGAGTAGTGTTGATGCCAAGGTAGGCAGAGTTGCAATAGTCTAGTTGATGCAGGACCATCATCTGGCACAAGAATCGTCTCTTTCATAGGATAAAGTTAAAAGGTGATAGGCTCAGGAGTAATCTAAGGAAATACATTTTTACAGAAAGAGTGGTAGATGCATGGAACAGTCTCTCGGTAGAGGTGGTGATGACAGAGACTGTATGTGATGTCAAGAAAGTCAGGTGGGATCTTAAGGTCTACTGATGAACATGGTTTGGCCACTTAACTGTATTTATACAAAACAGAACTAAAGCATTACTGAAGAAAGCATGCCAAAGTTTAGCCTGCCTAGTTTAGGTTTAGAATTGTTATATTTTATAACTGACAAGACTTTAACAAAGAATCAGAGGATCGTCATCCCATTCCCCCATCTGATTACAAGAGAAAAATCACAGTTGTAAGCAACAAGCACATACCATAATAAAAGATTATATGTCTTTAAGAATATCCTTGGAGAGATGTAACTATAGAAAGGCTGGTGTGTATACAAAATTGATTAGAGTGAGGTAACCGCAGACATCGCTGTCTCAAATGAAAAGGAATTCAAGGTCTGACCCAGAAAACAAGCATCGTAACTGGGTGATAAAAGTTTAATGATAAACAAAAGATGTTCCATACACAGCCAAGGTTCAATTAGCTAATCTTTGGCCGTAAATGTAAGGCACTCTTAGAACGTAGAGATGTTAGGAGCCTGCTATGACACAGCTCAGGTTGCACCAAAATCAATATTTGCCATCTTCAGGGAATCTCAGGGGTCAGATGTGGAGAAGCTGCTCCTATCTGTGATAAAGCAATAGTACATATTTAACTGGATTTTTTCCAAACTATTTGAGACTGCCAATAAATGTGCATAGCATCATCAAATAACTCTAAATACTTTGAATGAAGAAAAATAATTGTTAAGCTCAGCAGCCAGGCAAGGAATAAGTAAGCGTGGAAAGGGGGGGGAGGGGAAGGATAGAAGGATTCACTATTTTCCTTCTAGCTAGTTACAATATTTGTAAACAGAAATTGTGGCTAATGTAGGGATTGTTTCAAACAACAAAGGGGATAATTTTGAAAGCCATTTCTGTGCATGAAATAGAAGCCTAAGCACAGAAATAGCTCATACAACTGCTCAGATTTGATATATAATTACATTATTCCATGCATATTCTTATCCAAGATGAGAAGAGGCGTTCCAGGAGGCAGAGTGGGGTGGGACTGCACCTGCGGGCATGCTATTAGATTTACAAAAGTAATAATAAAAATAACTTTATTTTTTCTATACCGCCATAATCTTGCGACTTCTAGGCGGTTTACAATGAAAGAGAGCTGTACAATCAGCGAATTACAAGGCGAGAACAGGTAGGAAGTCACTGAGTAATCAGTGTTTACAGGTTACAAATAGGTTACAGTATAGTCTTAAGCATTTTACATCAAAGGGGCTGGATGGTCAGCGAATTATAGAATAGAGGTGGTGAGGAAGACACTGAATAGTCAAGAGAAGAACAGAATACATTTGTGAAGAGTGTAGTATCAATGTAAAGAGAAAGGTTTTAGGATGGGGATGGGGGGGGGGTCACATCTATGTAGGATGGTCACAGATATTTGTATATGCTCCAGCTGTTCTTTATTAACTGAAAATAAGCAGTTTTTAAAAATGACTTTTCAGAAATAATTAACAAAGCAGCTAATGGACAAAATCAGGTTGGAAAGTTTATTTATTTATTTTTAGGATTTATATACTACATTCAGGTACTCAAGCATTTTCCCCTATCTCACACTCCATCTAATGGATAAATTACGGCTATACTCACTCGAGGAACGCAGAGAGAGGGGAGACATGATCGAGACGTTCAAATACCTCACGGGCCATATCGAGGTAGAAGAAGATATCTTCTTTTTCAAAGGTCCGACGGCGACAAGAGGTCATCCATGGAAAATCAGGGGCGGGAAATGGCACGGCGACACCAGGAAATACTTTTTCACCGAAAGAGTGGTTGATCGCTGGAATAGACTTCCACTTCAGGTGATCGAGGCAAGCAGCGTGCCTGATTTTAAGAAGAAATGGGATCGTCACGTGGGATCTCTGCACAGGGATAAATAGGGGAGGGTCATTGGGGTGGGCAGACTAGATGGGCCGCGGCCCTTATCTGCCGTCTTTTTCTATGTTTCTATGTAATGTGCCTGGGGCAATGGGGGATTACGTGACTTGCCCAGTGTCACAAGAAGCAGCGTGGGATTTGAACCCACAACCTCATAGTGCTGAGGCTGGAGCTCTAACCACTGCACCACACATAGGCTTTTGAAATAACATAATTATCTTGATTCACACTTTGTAAAATAGCTAATGTTTAGAGATTAGATCGGATTAGTATTTATGTTTAACCTTCTAGAGACCTTTCCAGAATCGCTACGAGTAAATGCAGTGCCATCTTCTGATCCTTGCATTGGCTAGAGCTGCTGTGGAGCCAGTCTATTTATTCATTTTACATTTATTATACCATTGCAACTGTACAGGACAGAACTAAACGGATTACGTCACCTCCCTCAGCACCAGTCTAGACCACTTAGGCATTACATCACACAGCTACGCAGATGATATTACCATTCTCCTACCTTTCGACCAATCAACACTCATCTATACTAAAAAAACTGCTAAAAAACTTTAGAAACACTTGAAAAATGGATGACAGACCACAAACTAAAAATGAACACAGACAAAACAACATTCCTACTACTTGAAAAAGACAAAACTCCAACCACTACAGAAATAGAAATAAACACTATCAAATATCCCATATAACCTGCCCTAAAAATTTTTCAGGTGATGATAGACAGATGTTGCACCATGTAACTACAAATAAACGAGACCATCCAGAAATCCTTCACAGTAATGCGCAACCTATGACAAATTCGAAAATACTTTGACAGGGAACAATCCCAATTCCTAGTTCTGTCCCTAATCCTGGGTATTCTAGACTACTGCAATGTCCTCTCCCTACCATTCTCCGCTGGCATGATAAAACAATTACAGACCTTTCAAAACACAGCCCTCAGACTGATCTACTCACTAAGCAAATATGACTACATCACCACAGAATACCTAGATTCACACTGGCTCCCAATGCAAGCATGAATATTATGCCTGCTACACAAAGCCCTAAATGGTGCTGCCCCCACATACCTGAAGAAACTCCTCATCTGGAACAACTCAACCAAACAAAGAAGAACCCAGTCACCGTTTACTCACCGCCTATTCAAGGGCACTCTGCGCAAAAAAATGTACGATGGCTTACTAGCAACACAGGCAGAGGACATAATTTGAGGTTGAGGGGTGGGAGACTCAAGAGCAATGTAAGGAAATTCTTCTTTACGGAGAGGGTGGTGGATGCCTGGAATGCGCTCCCGAGAGAGGTGGTGGAGAGGAAAATGGTGACAGAGTTCAAAGAAGCGTGGGATGAACACAGAGAATCTAGAATCAGAAAATAATAGTAAATATTGAAGTACTAAGGCCAGTACTGGGCAGACTTGTATGGTCTGTGTCTGTATATGGCCGTTTGGGGAAGGATGGGCTGGGAGGGTGTAGATCAGGGGTCTCAAAGTCCCTCCTTAAGGGCCGCAATCCAGTCGGGTTGTCAGGATTTCCCCAATGAATATGCATGAGATCAAATATGTTACGGGCCGTATCAAGGTGGAAGATGATATCTTCTGTCCTATAGGTCCTTCGACCACCAGAGGGCATCCGCTGAAAATCAGGGGAGGGAAATTTTGTGGTGATTCCAGGAAATACTTCTTCACAGAAAGGGTGGTCGATCATTGGAACAGTCTACCTCTGCAGGTGATTGAGGCCAGCAGCGTGTCAGATTTTAAGAGAAAATGGGACATTCACGTGGGATCTCTAAGGGAGTAAAGACAGGGGGGTGGGTCATTAGAGTGGGCAGACTTGATGGACTATAGCCTTTTTCTGCCGTCATATTCTATGTTTCTATGTTATGTGCATGCACTGCTTTCAAAGCATATTCATTGGGGAAATCCTGAAAACCCAACTGGATTGCAGCCCTCAAAGAGGGACTTTGAGATCCCTGGTGTAGATGGATTGGAGTGAGCTTTGACGGAGACTTCAGTAGTCAGAACCTAAGAACAGTACCGGGCAGAGCTTTAGATGTTTGCCCAGAAACAGCTAAGGAGGAGAAGAAGAAAAAAAAAAAATCCAACAGGTTGGGCAGACTAGATGGACCATTCGGGTCTTTATCTGCCGTCATCTACTATGTTACCTCTCCAACCTGCTGATAAGAACACCAGATTACAAAACCTACTGAAGGGAAATAAAAACTATACTGTTCAGAAAATTTGTCAGGATAACTTAACACAGAACCAAAATTTATTACTATGCCTGTAACCAGAAACAACTTAACACAGTATCGCATTTTTCTCTGTTTCTGTAACTTGTTCTTTATCCTCTACCTCCTCTGGTAATAATGTCCAGCTTACAAGGTTAGGCGGAATATAAATCACTAATGTAATGCAATCTAAAATTTTGAAGGAAAAGAACGCCATCGTGTAGATAGGAAAGAAGCCCATCATTCACCCAAGACAAAGAAGCAATTCTAGACGTAGCTCTTAGGTAATGGTGCTGGGGCCACTTGATAACAGTGATCATAACATAATCAGATTTGATATGGAATAAGTTCACACAGGAAAGTCCAATCCAATAAATAGCATTTAACTTTACAAAAAGGGAGACTAGGATAACAAGGGAAGAATGGCAAAAAAACCTTAGAGGAACAGTTGCAAAGGTCAAAAATTTACACCAGGCGTAGATGTTATTAAAAAACACCTTCCTGAAAGCCCAGAATAAATACGAGGTCGTTCAAAAAGTTTGAGGACAGTTTGAATTGTGCACCAACGGGAAGTTCTTTTCAGACATGCTCAGCAGCAATAAGTAGCTTGAAACCTCACAAGTAACCTCAAGGTGGAGGAGTAGCTCTCTATGTAAAGATCAATATCCAAGCGACCGAAATGCAAGGGACCTGGGGAGAGGAAGAAGCGATATGGATTGCTCTGAAAAGAGAAGATGGAACTTCTATCTACGTGGGTGTAGTCTACA
Organism: Geotrypetes seraphini; assembly: GCF_902459505.1. Lineage (NCBI taxonomy): Eukaryota > Metazoa > Chordata > Amphibia > Gymnophiona > Dermophiidae > Geotrypetes > Geotrypetes seraphini. Next base: position 187,674,897 of record NC_047091.1, on the reverse strand, counting down.
GACCTCCGACTCAATCGCAGCAAATTGATAAGGATCTGATTGTGGATATCCAAAAGTTTGGAAGGAAAGAGGAGGTTCTGCTGTTGGGAGATTTCAACCTGCCAGATGCGGACTGGAATGTTCCGTCTGCGGAATCGGAAAGAAGTAGGGAGATTGTGGATGCCTTTCAAGAGGCTCTGCTCAGACAAATGGTGAAGGAACCCACAAGGGAAAAAGCGATATTGGATCTGGTCCTCACAAATGGAGAGAGTATCTCTAATGTTCGAGTGGGTGCTCACCTGGGTAGTAGCGATCATCAAACGGTTTGGTTTGATATAACGGCTAAAGTGGAGAGCGGCCGCACGATACTTAAAGTTCTAGATTTCAAACGTACGGACTTTAATGCAATGGGAAAGTACCTGAAGAAAGAGCTGTTAGGATGGGAGGACATAAGAGAAGTGGAAAGACAGTGGTCTAAGCTGAAAGGAGCGATAAAAATGGCTACGGACCTTTATGTGAAGAAAATCAATAAAAACAAGAGAAAAAGGAAGCCGATATGGTTCTCCAACCTAGTGGCTGAGAAAATAAAGGCGAAAGAGTTGGCGTTCATGAAATATAAAAAAACCCAAGAAGAGGAGAGCAGAAAGGACTACAGGGTGAAACTGAAAGAAGCCAAGAGAGAGATACGTTTGGCGAAGGCACAGGCGGAAGAACAAATGGCTAAAAATGTAAAAAAGGGAGATAAAAATTTTTTCAGATATATTAGTGAAAGGAGGAAGATAAAAAATGGAATTGCTAGGCTAAAAGATGCTGGGAACAAATATGTGGAGAGTAATGAGGAGAAAGCAAATGTGCTAAACAAATACTTTTGTTCTGTGTTCACAGAAGAAAATCCTGGAGAAGGACCGAGATTGTCTGGCAAAGTTACACGAGAAAATGGAGTAGATTCTGCGCCGTTCACGGAGGAGGGTATTTATGAGCAACTTGAAAAACTGAAGGTGGACAAAGCGATGGGACAAGACGGGATCCATCCCAGGATACTAAGGGAGCTCAGAGAGGTTCTGGCGAGTCCTATTAAAGACTTGTTCAACAAATCTCTGGAGACGGGAGTGATTCCTGGGGATTGGAGGAGAGCGGATGTGGTCCCTATTCATAAAAGTGGTCACAGGGATGAAGCAGGAAACTACAGGCCGGTGAGCCTCACTTCAGTTGTTGGAAAAATAATGGAAGTGTTGCTGAAAGAAAGGATAGTGTATTTCCTTGAATCTAATGGGTTACAGGATCCGAGACAACATGGCTTTACAAAAGGTAAATCGTGCCAAACGAACCTGATTGAATTTTTTGATTGGGTGACCAGAGAGCTGGATCGAGGACATATGCTAGATGTAATTTACTTGGATTTCAGCAAAGCCTTTGATACAGTTCCTCATAAGAGGCTGTTGAACAAACTTGAAGGGCTGAAGTTAGGACCCAAAGTGGTGAACTGGGTCAGAAACTGGCTGTCGGACAGACGCCAGAGGGTGGTGGTTAATGGAAGTCGCTCGAAGGAAGGAAAGATGACTAGTGGAGTCCCTCAGGGTTCGGTGCTGGGGCCAATCCTGTTCAATATGTATGTGAGTAACATTGCTGAAGGGTTAGAAGGAAAAGTGTGCCTTTTTGCAGATGATACCAAGATTTGTAACAGAGTAGACACCGAAGAGGGAGTGGAAAATATGAAAAAGAATCTGCAAAAGTTAGAGGAATGGTCTAATGCCTGGCAACTAAAATTCAATGCAAAGAAATGCAGAGTAATGCATTTGGGGATTAATAATAGGAAGGAACTGTATATGCTGGGAGGAGAGAAGCTGATATGCACGGACGGGGAGAGGGACCTTGGGGTGATAGTGTCCGAAGATCTAAAGGCGAAAAAACAGTGTGACAAGGCAGTGGCTGCTGCCAGAAGGATGCTGGGCTGTATAAAGAGAGGCGTAGTCAGTAGAAGGAAGAAGGTGTTGATGCCCCTGTACAGGTCATTGGTGAGGCCCCACTAGGAGTATTGTGTTCAGTTTTGGAGACCGTATCTGGCGAAAGACGTAAGAAGACTTGAGGCGGTCCAGAGGAGGGCGACGAAAATGATAGGAGGCTTGCGCCAGAAGACGTTTGAGGAGAGACTGGAAGCCCTGAATATGTATACCCTAGAAGAAAGGAGAGACAGGGGAGATATGATTCAGACGTTCAAATACTTGAAGGGTATTAACGTAAAACAAAATCTTTTCCAGAGAAAGGAAAATGGTAAAACCAGAGGACATAATATGAGGTTGAGGGGTGGTAGATTCAGGGGCAATGTTAGGAAATTCTACTTTACGGAGAGGGTGGTGGATGCCTGGAATGCGCTCCCGAGAGAGGTGGTGGAGAGTAAAACTGTGACTGAGTTCAAAGAAGCGTGGGATGAACACAGAAGATTTAGAATCAGAAAATAATATTAAATATTGAACTAGGCCAGTTACTGGGCAGACTTGCATGGTCTGTGTCTGTGTATGGCCGTTTGGTGGAGGATGGGCAGGGGAGGGCTTCAATGGCTGGGAGGGTGTAGATGGGCTAGAGTAAGTCTTAACAGAGATTTTGGCAGTTGGAACCCAAGCACAGTACCGGGTAAAGCTTTGGATTCTTGCCCAGAAATAGCTAAGAAGAAAAAAAATTAAAAAAAAAAAAAAAAATTTTAATTGAATCAGGTTGGGCAGACTGGATGGACCATTCGGGTCTTTATCTGCCGTCATCTACTATGTTACTATGTATTTTTTCTGTTTATTGATATCTGTTTTCCTCTCCGAGCTACAGCAGTTTTTGTGAAAGTATGTTTTAGTGATCAGCTATTTTTCATCATGTGCGACCTTGATGAGCAACGCTACAGTGTGAAGTTCTGTTTTAAATTGGGTAAGACCGCTACAGAAACTTATGAAATGTTGAAAGTGGCTTATGGGGAACATGTAACAAGTCATGGAAGGTGTTTTTAATGCATCAAAATTCACGAATGTTGCGCAAAAATGCGATGACAGCTCTTCCCCAGTCACCTTATTCTCCTGACTTGGCTCCTGCTGACTTCTTGTTCCTAAACTTAAATCCAGGCTGAAAGGAAAATGATTCAACACTGTTGAAGACATAAAGCAAAATCCGACACAGCAACTTTTGGCGATTCCTGAAGATGTGTTTAAGGACTGTTTCCAGAAGTGGAAATGGCACCTTAAACCTCATTTGCCATGTCGCGGCCCATTCCTCGAGCGTGTTTATGTCACGTTGCAGGTCTTCTCAATCCTTCTGTGTCTTCACTACTTACCGTAACAGGTGTTATCTGGGAAGAGCAGGTAGATATTCTCACATGTGGGTGATGTCATCCATGGAGAATCTCGGAGAGAGTGGTAGCCAGAAGGCCTTGAACATGCGCAGATGCTCAAGGACCCGCAGCAGCCCAGCAGAGATCAGCGACAGGCACAGCAGGCTCTTTCGGCACCGGCATGTCCTGTGGGTTAGTGCTGCATGCCGGTGTCCTGTCCGCTCAAGGTAAGGGTTTGGGCCACAAGAGGGCGAAGCTGGTTCCCATGGGTGGGGTGTGGTGGAAGCGCACTACTGGCCGCGGGGGGGGGGGTGTATTTTTGGGATGTGGTGGGGTGGAAGCGCATCAGTGGCCTTGGGAGATGGAGGGTCTTTTTGGGATGAGGTGGGGTGGAAGCGCGCCAGTGGCCTCGGGTGGGGGGGAGGAAATGTGTGTATCTTTTTGGGATGTGGTGGGGTGGAAGCGCATCAGTGGCTTTGGGGGATGGGGGGGGTCTTTTTGGGATGTGGTGGGGTGGAAGCGCATCAGTGGCCTTGGGGGATGGAGGGTCTTTTTGGGATGGGGTGGGGTGGAAGCGCATCAGTGGCCTTGGGAGATGGTCTTTTTGGGATGGGATGGGGTGGAAGCGCATCAGTGGCCTTGGGAGATGGTCTTTTTGGGATGGGATGGGGTGGAAGCGCACCAGTAGCCTTGGGGGGGGGATGTGTGTGTCTTTTTGGGATGTGGTGGGGTGGAAGCGCATCAGTGGCTTTGGGGGATGGGGGGGGGTCTTTTTGGGATGTGGTGGGGTGGAAGCGCATCAGTGGCCTTGGGGGATGGAGGGTCTTTTTGGGATGGGGTGGGGTGGAAGCGCATCAGTGGCCTTGGGAGATGGTCTTTTTGGGATGGGATGGGGTGGAAGCGCATCAGTGGCCTTGGGAGATGGTCTTTTTGGGATGGGATGGGGTGGAAGCGCACCAGTAGCCTTGGGGGGGGGATGTGTGTGTCTTTTTGGGATGTGGTGGGGTGGAAGCGCATCAGTGGCCTTGGGGGATGTGGAGGGGGGTGTCTTTTTGGGATGTGGAACGAATCATCCAAGTTTCCCTTACTTTGTATGGTGAAACTCGTTTTGATATATGAGCACTTTGGTTTACGAGCTTCTGGGACAAATTATGTTCGCAAACCAAGGTTCCACAGTATATTAAAAGTGAATTCTAATTTTAAAAAACACCTTATATATGCTCTTCCGCTAAGTAATTATTGACTTACTGTGGCCAAAAACCATTCATGATATAAATGTTTGTTATAGAAAGAAAACAAAGTCCCTGAGAGAAAAAGAACATTCAAAAACACATAGTGGATTCAACTATACCCACCTTCAACACTACGATTATTCATACATTTATCAGTATATTAAATAAATTACTCATATGATCTAATAAATTCACATACATGCATAAAATGCTTTAAGAATCTTAATATAATCATCAATAATCATTAATAATAGACATCTACATCCTAATAATCTTAAAAGAACAAAGGAGTCCAGAAGAACACTTCTCTTGGACGGAGCTCAAATTCAGCTCATCCATCTTCCATGTGCAAAATGATCGCAAAGTCAACGCCACATTACTTACCCAGCAATAACAACGCCATCAAAAGAATGGACGTCACAGAGAACTTTCCCCAGGTCGTACTGCAACTGGCTCACAGCACCAATTCGGTTCTGAAAAATCATAAAGAAATGATATGAAATTCCTGGCACTATGTCTGCATCATTCTCTCTTTACTCAAGCACGTTCTTTTTCAGAGACTATTTATTTTAACTATACGGTTTACAAAAATTATGATCAGTTAAACACCACAGACAGACACAATTGCAGAATAGCTCTCATAAAAAAAACGAACACAAATGATTTTTCAGCATTTTCTTAACATTATCACAAAATTCCAGGCAACACATTCCAAAGCTTAGCACCAAGATTGACATCTTACTATCTAAGCTCAGTTCCACACTATTTCTGATCTCAGACACCTTCTAGGCTGATAAATTTCAAAAATTCCTTGTAAAACAACTGGATAAACATGATAAAAAAATCTGATGTATAGTTGAAAGAATCTTCAAGCGAACTCTTTGCTGAATGGGTAACCAATGCAATTGCTTCAGCACTGGGATTATGCGAGTCTTTCTTGAGACACCAATAATCAATCCTGTATTGCAATAATCCACCCTACGAAAGTCGAATGCTGGTAGCATAGGTTTTAATCTGTATAACAATTGCAACTGCATATATTCTGACCAAATTGTTTTCAATATTTGTTTTTCCAACTATCCAAGCAAACTCCTAATACAGTCATCTCCTTTTTTACTACCAATGCAGGTCACTAGTACCTGGCCAAAACCCAAGGAGTAGCAATCCAGGGCAAGAAGTGGCTTCCCCCATGTCTTTCTCAATAACAGACTACTGACTTTTCCTCCAGGAACTTGTCCAAACTTTTCTAAAAACCAGCTACACTATCCGCTTTTACCACAACCTCTGGCAACGCGTTCCAGAGCATAACTAGTCTCTGAGTGAGAAAATATTTCCTCCTATTGGTTTTAATAGTATTTCCCTGTAACTTCATTGAGTGTCCCCCAGTCTTTATAATTTTTGACCGAGTGAAAAATTGATCCACTTGTACCCGTTCTACTCCACTCAGGATTTTGTAGACTTCACAGAAACATAGAAAGATGACGGCAGATAAGAGCTACAGCCCATCAAGTCTGCCCATACCATTGACCCCCTTTTAAGTCTACTGGCCCCCTTAACTCTACTGACCTGCTCTATTAAGTCTATATCCTAGCGATCTTATTCATTGGTATGACCCTCGCAGTGATCCCACATAGGTATCCCATTTATTCTTGAAGTCTGGGATACTGCGGGCCTCGATCACCTGTACTGGAAGCTTGTTCCAATGCTCTATCACTCGTTCCGTGAAGAAGTACTTCCTGACGTCTCCACGAAACTTCCCTCCCCTGAGTTTGAGCGGATGTCCTCTTGTGTTCGAGGGCCTTTGAGAAAAAAGATATCATCTTCCACCTCGACCCGTCCCGTGATGTACTTAAATGTCTCAATCATGTCTCCCCTCTCCCTACGCTCCTCGAGAGTACAGAGCAGCAATTTGTTCAGTCTTTCTTCGTACGAGAGACCCTTTAGCCCCGAGACCATCCTGGTGGCCATCCGCTGAACCGACTCAATTCTGAGCACATCTTTACGGTAATGTGGCCTCCAAAATTGCACACAGTATTCTAGATGAGGTCTCACCATGGTTCTATATAATGGCATCATGACCTCAGGCTTCCTGTTGACAAAACTTCTCTTGATACAACCCATCATCTGCCGTGCCTTAGATGAAGCCTTCTCCACTTGAGTGGCAGTCTTCATGTCTGCACTGATGATCACTCCCAAGTCTCGTTCTGCCGTAGTCTTGGTCAAAGTTTCTCCATTCAAGGTGTAAGTTCTGCATGGATTTCCATTTCCGAGATGCATGACCTTACATTTCTTGGCGCTGAAGCCCAGCTGCCAGATAGAGGACCAACTTTCTAAAGCACGGAGGTCCTGTTCCATAGTATCCTGCAGATTGTAGCCATTTACGATATTGCATAGTTTGGCGTCATCAGTGAATAAGGTTACCTTACCTTGAAGCCCTTGAGTCAAATCCCTAATGAATATGTTAAAGAGGAGTGGACCCAGGACTGAGCCCTGCGGCACTCCGCTGGTCACTTTCGACGTTTTAGAGAGGGTACCGTTAACCATCACCCTCTGAAGTCTGCCACTTAGCCAATCTTTAACCCATGCAGTTAGTGTTACTCCTAACCCCATCGATTCCATCTTGTTCAGCAGTCTGCAGTGTGGGACGCTGTCAAAAGCCTTGCTGAAGTCAAGGTATACGACGTCTAAGGACTCTCCCGAGTCCAGCCTTCTTGTTACCCAGTCAAAGAAGCTGATAAGATTGGACTGGCAGGACCTACCCTTGGTGAATCCATGTTGATTGGGGTCCCGGAGATTCCCCTCATTCAAGACCGTATCTAATTTATGCTTAATTAGTGTTTCCATGAGTTTACACACTATTGAAGTGAGACTCACCGGTCTATAGCTCGCAGCCTCAGCCTTGCAACCCTTTTTATGCAGAGGAATGACGTTGGCTGTTTTCCAGTCCAACGGAACTTTCCCCGTGCTTAGTGAGAGATTGAAGAGCACGGCCAACGGTTCCGCCAGAACATCTCTCAATTCTCTAAGCACTCTTGGGTGTAAATTGTCCGGTCCCATGGCCTTGTTCTCCTTGAGCCTTGTCAGCTCGCTGTAGACGTCTTCAGGTGTGAAGTGTGTGGAGGAGTCTGTGGCGCAGTGGTTGGATCTACAGCCTCAGCACCCTGGGGTTGTGGGTTCAAACCCCGCGCTGCTCCTTGTGACCCTGGGCAAGTCACTTAATCCTCCATAGCCCCAGGTACGTTAGATAGATTGTGAGCCCACCGGGACAGATAGGGAAAATGCTTGAGTATCTGATTGTAAAAACCGCTTAGATAACCTTGATAGGCGGTATATAAATCCTAATAAACTTGAACTCAAAATTCTGAAACGGGTCTTCTGCAATTTGTTTTGCCTTCTACTGTAGTCCGTGTCCCGGTGCCTCACAGGTGAAGACTTCAATCATATCTCTCCTCAGCTGTCTCTTTTCCAAGCTGAAGAGCCCTAATCTCTTTAGTCTTTTCTCATACGAGAGGAGTTCCATCCCCTTTATCATCTTGATCGCTCTTCTTTGAACCTTTTCTAGTGCCGCTATATCTTTTTTGACCAGAACTGAATGCAATACTCAAAATGAGGTTGCATCATGGAGCTTTACAGAGGCATTATAACATTAGTGTTGTAAACCATCCCCATTTAAATAATTTCTAGCATCTTGTTTGCTTTTTTGGCCGCCGCAACACATTGAGTGAAAGGTTTCATGGTATTTTCTACAATGACACCCAGATCTTTTTCTTGGGCGCTAATCTCCAAGATGGACCCTAGTTTCTAGTAACTATGACCTGGGTTATTCTTCCCAATGTGCATCACTTTGCATTTGTCCACATTAAATTTAATCTGCCACTTGGATGCCCAGTCTTCCAATTTTCTAAGGTCTGCCTGCAATTTTTCACAATCCGCATGCATTTTAACAATTTTGAACAGTTTAATGTCATCATCTGCAAATTTAATCACCTCACACATTGTTCCAATTTCCAGATCATTTACAAATAAGTTAAAAAGCACCGGTCCCAGTACAGATCCCTGTGGCACTCCATTGTTTACTCTCCTCCACTGAGAAAAATGACCATTTAACCCTACCTTCTGTTTTCTATCAGATAACCAATTCCTAATCTACAACTGAACTTTGCTACCTATCCTATGACTCTTTAATTTACTCAGAAGCCTCTCTTGAGGAACTTTGTCAAAAGCTTTCTGAAAATCTAGATACACTACATTAACCAGTTCACCTTTATCCACATGTTTATTCACACCTTCAAAGAAGTCAAGCAAATTGGTGAGGCAAAATCTCCCTTGGCTGAACCCATGCTGATTCTGTCTCATTAAATCATGTTTGTCTACGTGTTCCACAATTTTATTTTTTTATAATTGCTTCCACCATTTTGCATGGCACTGAAGTCAGGGTTATCAGTTTGCAATTTCCCAGATTTTCCCTGGAGCCGTACCTTAAGAAGGATAAGGCAATACTCGAGAGGGTTCAGAAAAGAAAAGAGCAACGCGATTGATAAAAGGTATTGAAAACCTTTCATATGCTGAAAGATTAGAGAAACTAGGGCTCTTTTCCCTGGAGAAGCGGAGGCTTATAGGGGACATGATAGAGATGTACAAGATCATGAAGGGCATAGAGAAAGTGGATAGGGACATATTCTTCAAACTCTCGAAAACTACAAGAACGAGAAGGCATTCGGAAAAATTAAGAGGGGACAGATTCAGAACCAATGCTAGGAAGTTCTTCTTCATCCAAAGGGTGGTTGACACCTGGAATATGCTTCCAGAGGGTGTGATAGGACAAAGTACGCTACTGGGTTTCAAAAAGGGATTAGATAATTTCCTGAAGGAAAAGGGGATTGAAGGGTATAGATAGAGAATTACTGTACATGTCCTGGACCTGATGGGCCCCCGTGTGAGCGGACTGTTGGGCGCGATGGACCTCTGGTCTGACCCAGCAGAAGCATTTCTTATGTTCTTATGAGTCCTTTTTAAAAATTGGTATAACATTGGCCACTCTCCATTCTTCAGATTCTACAGACGATTTTAGCGACAGGTTACAGATAACTAACATCAGGTCAGCAATTTCATGTTTGAGTTCTTTTAGTACCCTGGGATGTATACCATCTGGTCCAAATGATTTATCACTTTTTAACTTGTCGATTTGGCTTACTACATCTTCTAGATTCACTGAGATTTCAAACTGCTTTATAGAAACGATTGAATATCCGCTATAATAATTCCCTTAGCGCGCTTGCCCACTTCAAAGTTGGTTGGTCCGTGATCCGTGGCGCCGTGCCCGCGCATGTGCAGTGCCTGCCTCAGCTGATTTCCTGATCTCTGACGCCAGCTGACTTCTGACTACGCTGTGCTTGCTGCCTTCCCGACCCTGTTCCTTCGAAACCAGAGACAGGGGGAGGGAGGAGAAGCAAAGCCGGCAAGCACAGTGTTAGAACCCCCGGAGCATGGCCATAGTCACTTCCTGGCTAGGGTGGCATTCAATGAATATAGGGCAGAGAGGGAGGCTTCAACTCGTTGCTCCTGCTTGCTTCAGGCCTTCGTCGCTTCCGGGTCCTGCCTTCGTAGAAACAGAAAGTAGGTGGGGCCCGGCAGCGACGAAGGCCCGAAGCAAGCAGGAGCAGCAAATTGTGAATGCTGCGCTGCTAATGGCTGTGTGAGACCTGGGAAGGGGGAGGGGAATGAGAAACGCTGCCGATGGCAGTGTGAGACCACGGAGGGAATGCTGCAGCAGCACCCTTTTGGGGAGACAGAGGGAATGAGGGAGAAGAAAGACCAGGGAAGCGGGAGGGGTTGGGGGAGGAAGAGAAATACTGCTGTTGCACAGGGGGGAGGTAAAAGGAAGGGAGAGGGCTATGGACAGGGGGGAGCAGGGAAGGGTTCCTACTGGACAGGGGGATAGACAGAAAGAAATAAATGCAGACAGACAACAGGCAGGAAAGACAGACCTATAGGGGGCCAGGGAGAGAAGACAGACATAAAGAAAGAAAGGGGGCAGGGAGAGAGAGAAAGAAAGACAGAAAGAAAGAAAGAAAAATTCCTATATATATCTATTCTAGCTCCGTTAATGTAATGGGCTAAAAAACTAGTGTATAAATAAAACCCCAGATGAAAAATAAATCCAATCTGGTATGACAGGCCCGTACCACGAAGGAAGCAGCTGCTGCAGCTTTGATACCCAAAGCCAACACTTCACCTTATGGTCCTTTGCGTCCTTCAGCATCACTCCTCCCTCACTAGGAAGAGAGATGTGCTTGGTCATTTGCGCTACTGCGGAATCCACGTTTGGCTGTTGCAAGTCTGGAGCCATAGGACAGAGCTTAGACTAGCATTGGCCACCTTCAGAGAGCCTTCAGGTGACTCCCCTTGGTCAGTGACTTAAGGTAGTGATGTCCAGATGAGCAAGAAAAAAGGACGTCTGTGCATTATTGCCACTCATAATGGAGCATTGACAGGTGGAAGGCTGCTGGGCTTCAAGTTTCAATGCAGACAGTGTCTCAGAAATGACATGAGAAACGGAAGCTGATTTGAAAAGGTGACGCACTGAGGGATCATCTACAGCCACTCCTGTCTCCTGACTTCAGGACCTCGAAAGAGACCCAAATCATCCACAAAAGACTTCCAATCATCCTAGTTCTGCTCCGAAGGGTCACAGACTCTGGGAGTCAGTGTGGTTTGAGGTGGAGATGCCTGCTTTGGAGCAGGATCCCCCCTGAAGAGGAGACAGCGCACCTGTAGGCAGCGAAGAGCTTCTTGGACCTCTTAAATCTAGGCTTTCCATAAAAGACTAACAAAGTCATAAAAGCCTTGCACCAGAGGCCCTGAAGGCCCCTGTAAGGCCCCAGACTGGGGAATCAAGTTCTCCTCTGCCACCACGTGCTTGTGTTTCACCCCCTTGTTACTTGAGATCTCTGAGCAAGATCTCTTCCCCGCAGACCATGCTTTCCATGCTTTTGGGGGTTCAAATGCCCTGAAGGAATAATTAGAGGCTGAGCCTAAAGCTCCCACCCCTTACTCCCACACCCCACAGAAAATGTATCACAGATGCACATTATCCAGTACATTTGTCCCAAAAACACAGTAATTGGGGCTAGGCTGACCTGGAGCATCTATTACTGATGGTTCCTAGGTAAAACAAGGGGTTTTGAAGCAGAAAATACAATTTAGAAAAAAAAAATCAAAGATAGCTGCCACCAGAAAATGTGCGCCAAAAATGGTCTGTTGAAGTTAAACCAACAAATAAAAAATAGTGATTTAGGGGTTTTGGAGGTGGGGGAATCTAGCCCTAACCCCAGAAACCCTGAAACTGAATTTATTTGACCCCCACCAATAGGGAATAATAGGAGTACTCACTGTGGCCTCTGGTGCCTGTCAGCTTAAATCAGTCTGCCTGCAGAGAAAGGATTTCTGCCTCAGGGATCGTTTCAGCACAAGTCTGTCATAGAAGATCTTCTAGTTGCCAGTTGCACAGACCTCATCAACAGGCTCCTACCCCCAAAGTTCTTGCAACGCTAAGGGGAGAGAAAGTTTGCAGCCTGTGCTCAAACCTCTGATAAATCATAAAGCAAGCAGCTCCCAGGGGAATTGTCCCTGAGCTCCCAAAGGGACACAAAGCAGGTTGGCTCCTCAGGTAGTCAATGAGATTGGCCTGGGAGCAGCAGTCAATCTATGTGAGACCTTGACCTTTCCCAGACAGAGTAAGCCCAAGAAAGGAACCTCCAAGCACCAATGCCACACAGAAAAAAAATCTGAAAGCCCACAGCAAAAATATCCAAAAATAACAAAAAGAAGCAAAGCAAATCAGAGCATACCTTCTGAGTTTGCTTGCAAAAGAAAAAACTGAAGAGGGAGCTGTTCTCCACTGCAAAAGGGGAGGAGTTGAGAGATTTAAAGTGGTACCCTTCTGCAGATTTGCAGCTAGTGGGAAGTTAACAGCTAACGTATGGAATCCCATGTCTTCACTACAGAATGTCTCATGTGACTGAGGATCAGGGAGAGAGACAGAATATAATGTTGGAATATCAAATGAAGACCATGAGAAGGAACCAGTGAAAACTAGAATTCCATAGCGGGTAGTATTGTTTAGGAGGGGAACCTATAGGAATAGCAGGTAATGATCTCACAACCTGAAGATTTTTAGACCCTTATCCACCTTTTCAGTATTCATGTTTGTTTTAATCATTCCCACAATAAATAATTTTCTAATCCCTTATTTGTCTTGCTTGCCTTGAAAAGATTGTAAGCTCTGTTATAAGTTTTGCATACAGCACTGCTATAGAAACGGTAAGTAGCAGTAGTAATCCTACTCTGGTGCTATCACTTCCTGAATCTCCACCAACTTTGCTCTTTCTTCTCTCCAAGTCACTGAAACTTCAACTTCATTGCTCCTACTCTTTATAATCTTCATTGTGATTGCCTTCCCTAACTGAAGTTGGTTTGCTCTATTTGCCCTTATAATAAAAATGTAGTTTCTATTATATACCTCAGTGCATCCTATTTACCTGCTGAAGGATAAAAAGGAGGAAAGAAGAAGAAAAAGAAAATGCTGATCAAACTGAAGGAGCAGAATCAAATAGTCTTATGGGCATCTTTGCAGTAAATCCAGACAGAGCTTCCTATTGCTTTTCTGACTTCAAAAGACAAAGATCTCTGACTTGCTATAGTGACCCTGTCCTCAATGTCCATCTGTGGTCTAAATCAGTGGTTCCCAACCTTGTCCTGGAGGACCACCAGGCCAGTCGGGTTTTCAGGATAGCCCTAATAAATATGCATGAGAGAGATCTGCATATAATGGAGGTGTCAGGCATGCAAATATTGTATTATCACTGTCTTGTATGTAACAATGCTGTCTTTTTTGTTTCATTGCTGTAAATGTACAGTCTCTTCCCCTGTAAACCGCTCTGAACTGCCATGGTACTGCGGTATACAAAAATAAAGTTATTATTATTATTATTAGGGCTATCCTAAAAACCCGACTGGCCTGGTGGTCCTCCAGGACAGGGTTGGGAACCACGGGTCTAAATTATAAGCACTATGGAATAGGGACTCTTTCTCATGTATCTGTACAATGCTGCATATGCCTTGACTCTATACTACTGTTTCTCAATCCATTCCTCGAGGTACACCAGTCAGTCAGGTTTTCGGGATATCCACAATGAATATGCATGAGGTAGATTTGCAAATTCACTGTGGATATCCTGAAAAGCTGAGTGGCTGGGTATATTATGTGTCATCTTATACCCTGCAGAATCCTCATTAATTAGAGTTCTAGGTGGGTTATAGAGTTAAACATGTTACAAAGTCTGAAGTAATATATTAACGATGACAGTTGGCCACTATCATTGTCTTTGTTTTGGATGACTCGTATTATTAGTCTGAGTCTCTTTGAACCCCTGGTAGGGATTTCTTTAAAAAACATGTTTTTTGTGGTTCTGCAAATTACCATGGAAAGTGAGTTCCACACTTTTGCTATTTGGTGGTTGAATGATTTGCTCTGAGATGTCTTGTAACACAGTAAATGAGACCTGAATGGTCCATCCAGTCTGCCCTTTAATTACATGCATTACAATGTCATGATTAACGTGTCTTTTTTTCTTTGTTTCTTCTGGGCCAACGACTCACTGTGCTTAGGTTCCAACTACTTCTTTGAATTCTATCGCCATTTTACTCTCCACCACCTCCCTTGGGAGGGCCTTCCAGGCATCCACTACCCCCGCAACCTCAATTTATGTCTTCCAGTTTTACCAATTTCCCTTCTTTGGAATGATAGGATCAGGTTCAGTAAATCTGGGGAAGCTATTAGGGACATCACCGTATAGCGTTTTAAATGCTAAACTACAACAAGTATTACTACATTACTACAACAAGTATACACACTCCTATTGCCACCTGGACACATGCCCTCCAAATATCATGAAAACTGCCCCCCCTCCCCCACTTTAAAGCAAAAATGATGACATGGGTTAATCACCTACTATCCACAGGAAACTTCCCTTCCGAGCAAGGTCATATAATGATCACCCCAATTCTAAAAAACGCGAAAGAACCACCTAACTCCCCATCTAACTATAGACCGGTCGCCAGCATCCCCCTATTTACCAAAATAGCGGAAGGGATGGTAAAGGCGGAACTTTCCGAATACCTCGAAAAATTCAACATTCTATGTGACAACCAAGCAGGCTTTCGCGCGGACCATAGCACTGAAACCGTCATAGCCTCCCTTCTAGACCACCTCCACACGCTCTTCAGTCAAAGCTCAAGTGCCCTGATCATACAACTCGACCTGAGCAGTGCTTTTGACCTGGTCGACCACACCATTCTCCTTGAATGCCTAGCTCACATTGGCATCTCAGACCAGGTCCTTAACTGGTTTCAGGGTTTCCTACAAAACAGATCATACAAGGTATTCATGAATAACTCTTTCTCTTACTGCTGGGACAACACCTGTGGGGTCCCGCAGGGCTCCCCCCTCTCCCCCATCCTATTCAACGTATACCTAGCCTCCCTAGGTAAACTCTTACACAACCTAAATCTCAAATTCTTTATTTATGCAGACGATATCACAATAGCCATCCCACTAACCAACTTTTCTCAAGAACTACTTGAACACACTTCAAACATTTTCAACCAGATAGAGCTCTGGATGCTTTCATTCAGACTGAAATTAAACCCCGACAAATCAAAATTCTTCTTAGCCTCCCCCAAAGATAAAATCAAGGAAACCACAATTCAACTAAAAGGAAAGACCTTCCCCCTCGACCCGACCATAAAAATTCTGGGAGTCAAGCTGGACAAAAACCTATCCCTAGAAAACCATACCGACATCATCGCTAGAAAAAGCTTCTCGGCACTCTGGAAACTTCGCACCATAAAAAAATACTTCAACGACACTGCATTCCGCCTACTCGTACAATCCTCCATCCTCAGCATTCTCGACTACTGCAACATCATCTTCCTTAACGCTACAAAGAAAACTACCAGGAGATTAAAAATAATTCAAAATACCGCAGTGCGCCTCATTTTTGGCCTAAAGAAATGGGAACATGTCACTCCATTCTATCACCAACTGCACTGGCTGCCAGTAGAATCTAGAGTTCTCTTTAAATTTGCATGCTTTTGTTACAAATCGGTTAACGGTTCTTCCCCAAGTTACATAAATACCCACTTCAACCTTTACTGCAACAACAGGACAGCTCGCAGAATTCAACTGTTCGCCTTCCCCTCGCCAAAACACTGCCTTCTCAGAAGATCCCTCGAAAGAACTTTCGCCTTCCAAGCAGCCAAGTTGAACCCATGGCTGGCCCAGATGATACTCGAGGCCCCCACTTACCTTGCCTTCAGAAAACTACTAAAAACTTACCTATTCAACAAACACGACTCCTATTTAATCCCTTCACCTCACATAACCCCGGCCCCACCCCCAACCCCTTCCTCCCACACCTGATTCCCCCTTGACCCTCTCTCCACTTCCCTTGTCTAGTTCGATCTAATCCACAATTTTCAGTTAAACTGTTGTACATCTTCCTTTCATTGCAGACTACTGTAAATTGTGGTAACTTCATTGCTGACTATTGTAAATTGAAAATTGTTGTAATCTACTGTAAATCTGCAGGTAATTTGTTTGTAAATCTGCTTGTAACATGTTGTAAATAAGCTTGTCAAGGCAGATCATTTGTTAATTGTTGTAAACCGCCTAGAACTCGATGGGTATGGCGGTATATAAGAATAAAGTTATTATTATTATTATTATCATTATTATTATTAAACAGCATAGAAAAAAATAGAATTCAAACTATCAATAACCAGTGTAGTTCTATAAGCAGTGGTGTGACACTGGAGGAGGTGGGGGTGGGAGAAACACAGATATTTAGCAGTAGTAATAGTGGTATATATGGTATCAGCATAAGCAATATAAGTATTATGTAAGGAACAGAAAAATATCCATGTAAGAGAATATTAAAGTCATAAATAACAAATAGAAATGTCAAGTACTACAAGACACAGAAGAGGTTCCTTGAGAAAACTTTTCAGGCCGCTAAAATGAATATATGGCTCGGAAAAATAATGTTAGAAGCCTCTTCTTACTTAGATTTTAGGAAATTACTAAAGACTCAATTATTTAATAGGCTGATATCATAATGTCTTTGTCTTTTTCTTTTCATTTTAACATTATTGCATTTTATTTCTACGTTTCTTACCTGCATGGTTTGCAACTTCCATTTTGATCAATTTTATCGAAATGTCTGTATTGTTTTTTTCATGCTGTGAGCTGCTTAGTACCTCCCTGGTATTGCGGCATATAAATAAATAATAATTATTCATATTTTGAACATGATGTAGGTTAATTGAACTGTGGTTTACCTTCCAGTTGGTTCGTAAAGTGTTCTCTTTTATGAGGCAGTCCTGAAGCACCTGCTTCCAGCAAGAACAATCTGAGATCGTGGCGTCAAGCAAGTAGCCCTCTTGTTTGCACACCCGGTACCAAAGGACTTCATCTTCTGCAAGAACTTTCCAAGTTTTGCTTACCTAAACAGTAACATGAGAGAAATACACATGACTAAAAGAACAGACTTTCCTGAACTACAACTATTTAAACCAAGAAAGGTATCAACGGTTATTATTAAATGACATAATCCAGACCATGATTATTAAAAGATATCACTTTTGAATATTGGGACTATCTTTATTGAATTTATATTGCACTGAGCACTTAAAATTATATTTATAACTAGTGATTGAGACATGACCTGCTTCAAATGCCAAAATCTAAGTAGCATTGTGGGTTTTTTTAAGGCCTCTGAGGTTTTTTTCCCCCTTATGCTAAACAATGGTTTGATTTCTACAGGTGGTTTTGGTTTTCACATGTTGTGACATGTCTCAAGGTTACTCGTGAACAGTTGAGGCTCACTGTGAATCTAACATTCCAAGGGACAGGATGTTAAGAGAGTCCTTGTGTGAATCAAGTCAGAAACTGCTAGATTTGGAGCCCTGTTCAGTGATAAAACTTCTTACAAAAGACCAGGGAGATCCATGAACACATGACTGCAGTTTATGGTGAGTCTGCCCCATCATCCTATAAAGTAAAATTTTGAAGCAAGCAGTTCAAGTGGGCTAGAGAGTCAAGGCAATTGTCTTCTGGGATGATAAAGGACTTTTGCTTCTAGAGTTCATGTTACACAAAACAATCATAACCATGGAGAATATGTTTCACGTGAGTCAATCAACAATCATGTGGGTTTCAGCAGCTGAACCATCAACAACTCTACAGTCCTGACCTGGCTCTCGTGGATTATTTCCTGTTCCGAGTGTTAAAGAAATCTCTCCGTGGACAGCAGTTTTCAAGTGATGAAGACGACATGGAAGCTGTGATGTCCTGATTTGAAGGTCAAACAGAAGAATTCTTTTCAAAGGGGTTAAAGTCATTGCAGAAAAAGTGGATGAAGTATATGGATCTATCAGGGGACCATATTGAAAAATAAAACAAAAATTTTTGGAAAACTCTTTTCTTTCCTACTGAGATAGATAATTATTGAACGCCCTTCGTGGGCTCTCCCATGGACTTTGCCATATTGACTTATTCCATCACTTACTGTACTGGCTAGACAAGCAAAAAATAATCTACATATTCTTGGCTGCTGCAAGGGAAGCATTTGGAGACACACAAAACTATCTGAGACGGGAAGCAGGCTAAATTGATATCTGACAGGGCGGAAGTCTGTTTGCCACAGCTAATGTTGTAGTCAGACAAAATAGCTATGCAGATCCATCTGGAAATTGAAGCCTTAGATCAGGGGTGTCAAAGTCCCTCCTCGAGGGCCGCAATCCAGTCGGGTTTTCAGGATTTCCCCAATGAATATGCATGAGATCTATTGACATACAATGAAAGCAGTCCACGCAAATAGATCTCATGCATATTCATTGGGGAAATCCTGAAAACCCGACTGGATTGCAGCCCTCGAGGAGGGACTTTGACACCCCTGCCTTAGATGTTGGCAGGAAGACACTCGTGCAGAGAGGTCAATTACGAACTTTCTAAAGATCTTAAAGTGCCAATGCACTTTTGCAGCTGTCCCTACCTCGGCTCCGTGGATGATAGAAACATAGAAACATAGAGTATGACGGCAGAAAAGGGCCAACGGCCCAACAAGTCTGCCCACTCAAAGAACCCTCCCTCAACAAGAACCCTCCTTCTAAGCATTTCCCCGGAGCAAACCCACATGTTTATCCCATCGTCCCTTGAAGTCGAGCGCGTTGCTGGCCTCAACTACCTGACATGGAAGACCATTCCATCGATCAACCACCCTTTCGGTGAAGAAATATTTTCTGATGTCACCATGAAATCTCTCACCCTTGAGTTTGAGTGGATGCCCTCTTGTTGCCATGGGACCCATAAGGAAAAAGATATCTTCCTCCACCTCAATATGGCCCGTGAGATATTTGAATGTCTCTATCATGTCTCCCCTCTCTCTGTGTTCTTCGAAAGAATATAACTGCAGCCTGCTTAGACGTTCTTCATATGGGAGATCCTTAAGTCCTGAGACCATCTTGGTGGCCATTCGCTGAACCGACTCCATTCTCTTCACATCCTTTTGATAATGAGGCCTCCAAAACTGAACACAGTACTCCAGATGAGGTCTCACCATGGACCTGTACAACGGCATTATAACTTCAGGCTTTCGGCTGATAAAACTTCTTCGGATGCAACTCAGCATTTGTCTAGCCTTGGCTGAAGCTTTCTGCACCTGATTGTCAGTTTTCATATCTTCACTAATGATTACACCCAGGTCCCGTTCTGCGACAGTTCTTGTTAGGTTTTCACCATTTAGGGTGTATGTTCTGCAGGGGTTACCTCTACCAAGATGCATAACCTTACACTTTTTGGCATTAAAACTCAGTTGCCAAGTATTAGACCATTGTTCCAGTAAACGTAGGTCCTGCGTCATAGTGTCAGGCACGCTTGCACTGCCCACAACGTTGCATAGCTTAGTGTCATCGGCAAATAGTGTAATTTTAC
This sequence comes from Geotrypetes seraphini, assembly GCF_902459505.1. Taxonomy (NCBI): domain Eukaryota; kingdom Metazoa; phylum Chordata; class Amphibia; order Gymnophiona; family Dermophiidae; genus Geotrypetes; species Geotrypetes seraphini. The sequence goes on along the minus strand of NC_047091.1, from coordinate 187,655,324 downwards.
CTCGAAGTCCCTGAGGCAGATCCCTTACAAATATATTAAATAGTATCGGACCCAAGACCAAGCCCTGCGGCACTCCACTGGTCACTTCCGACGTTTCTGAGGGAGTACCATTTACTACCACCCTTTGAAGTCTACCACTAAGCCAGTCTTTAACCCACGCAGTCAATATTTCTCCTAGTCCCAACGCATTCATCTTGTTTAATAAACTATGGTGTGGGACACTATCAAAAGCCTTACTGAAGTTTAAATACACAATATCCAGGGACTCTCCCCCATCCAGTTGTTTCATTACCCAAAGAAGCTTATCAGATTGGATTGACAAGACCTTCCCTTCGTAAATCCATGCTGATGGGGATCCCCTCAGTCTTTTGTCATCCAGAATCGTATCCAATTTGTTTTTAATCAACGTTTCCATAAGTTTACACACTATTGATGTGAGATTCACCGGTCTGTAATTTTCTGCCTCTGACCTGCATTCTTTTTTGTGGAGCGGAATGACATTAGCAGTTTTCCAGTCCAAGGGGACTTTTCCCTTGCTTAGGGAAAGATTGAAAAGCGCGGCTAACGGCTCTGCCAGGACATTTCTCAATTCCCAAAGTACTCTGGGGTGTAGATTATCCGGTCCCATGGCTTTGTTCACTTTTAGCTTCGATAGCTCGTGGTAGACGTTGCTCCCAGTAAATTCAAAATCCCAGAATGGGTCCTCCGAGCACCCCCTTGTCTGTAGTTGCGGTCCGGATCTCGGTGCCTCACAGGTAAAGACTGAGCAGAAATAGCTATTGAGTAGTTCGGCTTTATCTGAGTCCGAGTCTACAAAGTTACCGTCTGGTTTCCTTAGGCACACAATCCCATCTGTGTTCTTTCTTCTGTCACTAACATACTTGAAAAAGGATTTATCCCCTTTTTTAACCTGCCTAGCTATATTTTCTTCCATCCGGAGTTTGGCATCCTTAACTGTTTTTTTAACAGTTCTAGATTTTACCAGATAGGTTTCTTTATCTTCCGGTCGTTGTGATTGTTTGTAGGATACAAATGCTTTTTTCTTTTGCTTTACTAGTTCTGAGATCTTTGTCGAGAACCACTGGGGACTATTATTTCTCCGTCCTTTACTCACGGTTTTTATGTAGAGGTTGGTTGCTTCTTGCAGGGTAGATTTCAGAGTCGACTACAGTACCTCCACACTGTCCATCGTGCCCTGGTTTTGCAGTGCCTCATAGGCAAAATCTCCCATGATGTCGCCCATAAGTGAGAATATGCTGCCTGCTTATCCTGTGATAAATGAATGTACTGACATTAGAAAGCAGAAATGTCTACATTTAGACTGTGCATAAGAAACTTTCAGTCCAGAGACTTGTACAAAAGAGAAAAAAACACATCCTAAAAAGGATGTAGTGGCCTCCTCCTCCCCTACAGCCACTCCCAAATCTCTGGGTCCTCAAGATCAAGGATGTCAAACTCAATCACATAAGGGGCTGAAATCTAACACACAGGCTAATTTACAAGCCAAATTTTTTTATTAAGAAGTATAGATCCTTCCTCACCCTGAGACACCATTCCAGCAATTCACCTGGTTATTTTCACCTCATAGATGTTATCATACTTAATCCCAACTTTATTCAAATAGTCATTCTAGGTATAGGCAGCGGAAAGCTTTTTTGTTTGGTGGGGCCTGAAAGCTCCGCCCCAGACCCCACCCCCATAATAGTACTAATTGTAATGTACTATTTTTTCCATTCATTTTTCATATATACAGTACACACAATATAATGTTATTAACAACACATAATGGTTAACCACAAAATTAAACTACACAAAGCACACTGTACTACTTGAAAGGGTCCAGAGAAGAGCAACTAAGATTGTTAAGGGGTTGGAGGAGTTGCTGTACAGTGAAAGATTAGAGAAAGTGGGCCTTTTCTCCCTCGAGCAGATGAGATTGAGAGGGGACATGATTGAAACATTCAAAATACTGAAGGGAATAGACTTAGCAGATAAAGATGGATTATTTACCCTCTCCAAGGTAGGGAGAACGAGAGGGCACTCTCTAAAGTTGAAAGGGGATAGATTCCGTACAAACGTAAGGAAGTTCTTCACCCAGAGAGTGGTAGAAAACTGGAACGCTCTTCCGGAGTCTGTCATAGGGGAAAACACCCTCCAGTGATTCAAGACAAAGTTAGACAAGTTTATAATGAACAAGGACGTACACTGGTAGGACTAGTCTCAGTTAGGGTGCTGGTCTTTGACCAGAGGGCCGCCGCGTGAGCGAACCGCTGGGCATGATGGACCACTGGTCTGACAGAGCAGCGGCAATTCTTATGTTCACTGTATGCTTTTCAACATTCATTCCTACCAGAACACAGATAACCCCTATGCAAATACAGGACCACAAATTAAAAGTACTAATATATACAAACGAAACCCTAAGATGCAAGACTCTGCATCCAGTACAACCCCAGAGAAAGAAACAAATCAATTTCTTCCTTAACAGTGCAAAATATAGATAGCAGATGTAAATTCTCAGAACTGGCACAATTCAATCATAGATTGATGGTAACATAGTAAATGACAGCAGATAAAAGACCCGAATGGTCCATCCAGTCTGCCCAACCTGATTCAATCTAAAAATTTGTATTTGGGTTTTTTTTTCTTAGCTATTTCTGGGCAAGAATCCAAAACAATGCCTGGTCCTGTTCTTAGGTTCCAACTACTGAAGTCTCTGTCAAAGCTCCCTCCAGCCCATCTATACCGTCCTAGCCATTGAAGCCCTCCCCAACCCATCCTCCACCAAATGGCCATATACAGACACAGACCATGCAAGTCAGCGCAGTACTGGCCTTAGTTCTTCAATATTTACTATTATTTTCTGATTCTAGATCCTCTGTGTTCATCCCACGCTTTTTTGAACTCCATCACCATCTTCATCTCCACCACCTCTCCTTACCTTTGTTGTCTGGTGATTTTGGTTTTCAAACCATCTTTTACCAGTCTCTGGCTGCACTTCCTTCTGTTTGTGCTCAACTGTGTATCCAGGACCACCTTATCCATTTGCTGTTTTTCTCTCTTTCACTTTCTACCATACATCCATCTTTAGAATTAGCTTTTAACATTCAACTTTGTTCCATTTTTCTACTTTCTTCTCAAAATCTATCTACTTTTCCATGTCTTCCCTGCTCATCTATCCATGTGTTTTCAATTTTGATTTGAATTGGTTTAGGGTTGTTTCTTCTCCTAGATAATTTGGTGTGGAATTCGAGGGAGGGTGCGGTAATAGAGAAGATATTAAATCGCATAGTATTAATATGTTTTAAAGATGGAATAGTGAGGAGATTGGCAGATGCCAGATAACTACAAACAGTTTTGTCTCCCTTCCCACCTTACTCACTTCCTCTCTCTATCATCTCCCCACCCCTACTTGTAGGTCCAACATCTGATCCTTTCTTCCCTCTCTCCTTTCTGGTCCGGGTCACATTCTGCCCCGCCCAGCACCCCCCCCCCCCCCCCACACACACACACTTATGGGTCCAGCATCAAAATATCTCTCCTCCCCTGCCCTTCACCCTGCTGGACCCTCCCCACACCCACCCACTTCTAGTTTGCCTTCCCTCCTGGGTCTGGCCTCCCCTCACTTACCTGAAACAGCAGCAGCAGCCGCCGGTCAGCAGAGGCAGCGCTGTAAACAGGCTGCTCACGGCCATATCCGGCAGTGCCTTTCCTCTGCCATGTCCTCTGCTGACCGGCTGCCACTGCTGCTTCAGGTAAAGGAGGGAGGAATGGGGGGGGGGGGGTCAGGATTGCTGCTGCTGCTTCAGGAATGGATGAAGGGAGAAGGGGTTGGAGGGTAAAGACTGCTGCTACTGCTTCTTCGGGCTAGAGGGAGGTGAGGGTTGGCAGGTCAGAACTGCTGCTGGGCTAAAGGGAGAAAGATTGGCGGGTCAGGACCACTGCTGCTTTGTGGCTAGAGGGAGGGGGGTTAGCGGGTCAGGACTGCTGCTGCTTTCGGGCTAGAGGGAGGTTGGCGGGTAAGGACCACTGCTGCTTTCGGGCTAGAGGGAGGGGAGAGTTGGTGGGTCAGAACTGATGCTGCTTTAGGGCTAAAGGGAGGGAGATTGGAGGGGCAGGACCACTGCTGCTTTGGGACTAGAGGGAGGAGGTTGGCGGGTCAAGAATGCTGCTGCTTTGGGGCTAGAGGGAGGGGGGTTGGTGGGTCAGGACTGCTGCTGCTGCTATTACTTTGGGAACTAAAGGGAGGATTTTTTTTTAAATTTTGCTGGTGATTTTTTTTTTTTTTTTTGCTAGTTGGGTGAGTGTCAGTTGCTTGAGTACCGGTTAATTGGGATTCTACTGTAGTGAAAGCATCTAAGCAGCAGCTTTCAAATTTAAGTCACTTCTCACAATAAAGCAGGGAAAGCAGTTATTTACAATGTCCAGTGTGACACGGACAAGAGGACATAGACTGAAGCTGAGGGGGGACAGGTCTAGGACGAATATCAGGAAGTTCTGTTTCACACAGCGAGTGGTGGACACCTGGAATGCTCTCCTAGAGGAAGTAATTGCAGAATCCACCGTTCTAGGATTTAAGGGTAAATTAGATGCACATCTCCCTTGAGAAGCATACAGTGATATGGGGACTAAAACTATGCCAGGGTACACCTGGTGGGGCCTCCACGTGTGCAGATCACCGGACTTGATGGACCCAGGGTCTGATCCGGAGATGGCAATTCTTATGTTCTTAAAACACGGGGAATCAACTTTATATTATTATCAGAATTATCTATTAAAAAAAAAACCCAACAACATCTTCCCTGTTCTGCAGAGCTAGAAAACTACCGTAATACTTGTCTAAAACCAGAACACTAGGCATAATGGGACCCCCCCCCCCCAGAACTGCAGGCCTACACATCAAAAATACCTATAATCTTTAATTGACCTTATTAGCGTAGCCTGCCAAAGCATTCAGGCCCATAAAGACAAATATTCAAGATGTAAAGAGAAATCTTATCAAGAATCTTGTTTAGTTCTAAATCAAATTAGATAAAATTCTGCAATGTCAGTTATTAGCTTCAATTTTCCAAAGGATCTTTAATGTAGATATCCCTTAATGTACTAGAGTTGGCAAGAAGTGAGCCAGTAAAAGCCCCACTGAGTGAGCCGCAGCTGCAAGAAGTCTCTAATAAAACAATCTCCAGCATTTCACTTTACAGCACCACTGTGAGATGGTGTGTAAAAATCAGTCACTGGCTTTCAGTCAATTTTATCTCTGCTAAAATTTGCATGTTCAAAAAAAGCACAAAAGTACTAGAATGCTGTTCAGATGCTTTGTGAAGGAGGTAAGATTTCTTTTTCCAGCATTTTCTGTCCCTTTTGTGTCACTGCTTAATGTTTATAAAAATAAGTGACCAAGCAACACAAGTTAAGCACATACAAGACCAGCACATAACTGAACTGTTCCGGTACTGGACCCAGACATACATCTGCCCAAACAGCTGAAGCCTAACTCGATAGCAACCTGTTTGTTCTCTTCCATTAGGAATCCTAGAAATTCCCTTAAATCCCAACTTCTATCCAGTACTTTGCTTCCAAATGCATCTCGGTCTTAATGTACAACTTTTTTGCTCCTCCACGCCTCCTGATTTCTACTATTATTGTGTCTGTCACAATGAATGGTTGCTGATCTTTAGGCAAAATGTAATATCGTATTAGACCAGTGGTCTCAAACTCAAACCCTTTGCAGGGCCACATTTTTGATTTGTAGGTCCTTGGAGGGCCACAGAAAAAATAGTTAATGTCTTAATAAAGAAATGACAATTTTGCAGGAGGTAAAACTCTTTATAGTTTATACATTTTTCCTTTTGGCTAAGTCTTAATCATAATATTGTAATTTATAGCTAAAGAGACATATGATCAAGAAACTGTTTTATTTTACTTTTGTGATTATGATAAATATACCGAGGGCCTCAAAATAGTACCTGGCAGGCCGCATGTGGCCCCCGGGCCGCGAGTTTGAGACCACTGTATTAGACAAAGGGAAATGTATAGTTTTTAATTATTACTTCATTTAAGGAACAAAGTTAGCCAAGACCCATAACAGCCATGTAAAAAAGTAATTGCCCCCTAAACTTAATACCTGATTGCACCACTTAAAGCAACAATAATTGCAACCAAAAACTTGCTATATTTTTATATTAGTCTTTCTGATTTCTGTTGAGAAATCTTAATTCTGGAGGCAGTTTATAGAATAAGCGCCAAGTGCTGAGGTTTGGGCAACAGAGAGTATATAGAATTTGGTCCTATATCCATAAGCTTAAAACACACCACCTCAGCATACAGGAAGTATATCTACGGTGTCTTCTCACCCATTAAACTATGCAATACAATAAATTAAAAGAGTTAAAGAGCAGCAGTAATCGACATTGTTGGTGAGAATAATGCACTGGAATAGACAGCGCTTTCTCAGTGGTGATGCCAGTCTTGGAAAATTTGGGAATTTAAATACTATTTTTTAGGCTGAACAATTGCACTGACACTGTCCACTGGCCGATTTGCATTTCTATCAAAAACAAAGTTCCATATCCAAGCGACCTTCCAACCCAGCTGAAGGGAGCCTGCACCCTGTTGCTTATCCACCTAAAACAATGCCACTTGATATCTGTCTAGATTAGCATTGATTGATCTCAGAGCAGATGAACAAAAAGAAAAAAATATTTTGATCTCAACTCTCATTTATTTTTTTTTTTTCAATTTTCTATACCGTTCTCCCAGGGCAGCTCAGAACGGTTTACATTAATTTATTCAGGTACTGAAGCATTTTTCCCTATCTGTCCCGGTGGGCTCACACTCTATCTAATGTACCTGGGGCAATGGGGGGATTAAGTGACTTGCCCAGGGTCACAGGGAGCAGCGTGGGATTTGAACTCACAACCTCAGGGTGCTGAGGCTGTAGTTTTAACCACTGTCCCACTCTAGAAATCAAAGTGAACCAAGTGTAGGACAATCCAGCCATTGTGACATCACTGATGAGGTTGGCTCTTATTGGTGGAATCGGGCATTATGATGTCACAATACCAGCTTTGGTTATCAGAGGCTGAAACTTTTCACACTGTTTGTTCAGTTTTCTATACCATTCTCCTAAGGAGCTCAGAATGGTTTACATGGATTTATTCAGGTCCTCAAGCATTTTCCCCTGTCTGTCCCGGCGGGCTCACAATCTCTCTAATGTACCTGGGGCAATGGGGGGATTAAGTGACTTGCCCAGGGTCACAAGGAGCAGTGTGGGATTTGAACTTACAACCTCAGGGTGCTGAAGCTATAGTTTTAACCACTGTCCCACTCTAGAAATCAAAATGTAGTCAAAGTGAACCAAGTGTAGGACAATCCAGCCATTGTGACATCACTGATGAGGTTGGCTCTTATTGGTGGAATCAGGCATTATGATGTCACAATACCAGCTTTGGTTATCAGAGGCTGAAACTTTTCACACTGTTTGTTCAGTTTTCTATACCATTCTCCCAAGGAGCTCAGAATGGTTTACATGGATTTATTCAGGTACTCAAGCATTTTCCCCTGTCGGTCCTGGTGGGCTCACACTCTATCTAATGTACCTGGGGCAATGGGGGGATTAAGTGGCTTGCTCAGGGTCACCCTGAACCCACAACCTCAGGGTGCTGAAGCTGTAGCTTTAACCACTGCACCACACTCTCCTCATTGAGAGCAATAGCTGTAAACCAGAGAGCCAAAGGTTCAAATCCCACTGACATTCCTTATGCCCTTGACCCCACTTTCTCCTTTTCATCTAAATTATGTAACTTTTCCCCTTCCTTCCCTTTTACCCCCACTTTCTAGTCAGTGTAGTCTTTGTCATTTATGTTCACTCCATTTATATCTACCTTTTTAAATTTTACTGTTAACCGGCCAGACATTCGTTTGATGGTCGGGATATTAAAAACTAATAAACTTGGAAACCTCTATTACTTCAGGTACAAAAACTTAGATATAAGTTCCTTTGGAACAGGGAAGCAGTGGAAGAGTGGTTAGTGCAGTGGCCAGTGAACTAGGGGGAATGAACTTGATTCCTACTGCAACTCCTTGCGACTCTAGGCAACCTATCTATCTAATCTTGTAATATAATGGGAAAGGGTTTGGGACTTGTAGCTTTATAACCACACAAAGCGGTTTACATCCAGATACTTCAAGCATTTTCCCTGTCTGTCCCGGTGGGCTCACAATCTATCTAATGTACCTGGGGCAGTAGAGGATTAGCTGACTTGCCCAGTGTCCCAAGGAGCAGCGCAGGTTTTGAACCCACAACCTCACTCAGTTCTAACCACTACTCTACACTCTCTCCTAATAGGTGCTGGGAGAATGCAGTGGCATCACTGATGTCATTGGAATGCATGGTGGGTTTGTTGGGGATTTTTGTTTCTCTCATGATTTGGACATTTAAAAATTAAATTTTTGATACAATTCACTCAACACATGTACCCCTTTTGATTCTGACCTTCGGTTTTACATTTTGTGGAATTTTGCATTTTTCAGCGTTTTATGCCAATACAAATGATTTAAACACTCAGGTAATGGATTTTAGAAGGAATATTGTGTCAAAATACTTTTTAAAAAAAATGAAACAGAATGTCTTAAGAATTATATAGATATCTTATAATACTATGTATGTTGGCTTTCTTTTTTATTGTGAGCCACTTGGTTTCAAGCGGGGTATAAATATTTTAAATAAATAAATAAATGAAAGAAAGAAAAATTAGGTTCTTACCTCAATAATATCTTTCTTGCACTGTAAATACACAAGTTTGCAGAAGGTATCAATTATAGTTTTCAACTCTTCCTTCCTCAGTGGAATGTGCTGCCCCCTTCAGTTTGTACCAAAGCAAAAGCCCTCAAAACAGAATATAAGGAGGAGGGGTGTGGGGACGCTCCCCGATAACACAGGTCTATTCTGCTCTGCAATAAGTATACTAAACACTATTTATGAACAATGTGAACCAATAAAAACAGCAGTGTAAAACAACTGCAAACTTATTATTTATGGAGCTCATACATTCCCCAACATATGACGTTTGTTTCTCTTTTTTACAATTACATAAGTGTTTGTACCCCTTAAATCTGATTGGCCTGAAAATTTCAGACTAGAAACTATCATTTTTGTTTAAGATAGTACTCAGTAAGCAGACAAGTTGTATGAAGCACAGGGCGGGGTTCCAGAATAACACACCTATTTACAAGAAAGAAGATAATCGAGGTATGATCGATCATTAGCCATCACACACCTGTCCCCAGCTACTGTTAAAACAACAACAATAATAGTTAAAACATTTCTAAAACACGTGATCACGTCCCTCAAGGCACTTCTTGGTCTCCACCAAGTCCTCCTTCTTCAGGTCCTCCTTGACCTTCACTGGTCCTCCGGGTCTTCTGGCAACTTCCGATACCATTTACTGGTTTCTCCGCCAGTTGGCACCAGTCCCTGCACTGGTCACTCACCAGTCACCCTTGGCCAATATTTTCAGGGTCTATCAGGCTGCTTCCTAGTAAGTCTTCTGCTAGCTCCCGGTACCATTTATCTGTCTCTCTGTCAGTTGCCACTAGTCCCTCTGCCGGTCACTTGCCAGACCCCCTAATCCTTACAGCTCAAACTCTTCCTGCTTCTTGTGAGGCCGCCGCTAGTTCCTTACTCTTTGGTCCCTATGGGTCCTAGATACTCTTCAAAAGTCCCTCTGCCAGTTATCAAGCTTGAGTACTTCCTGGCTGCAAGCTCTACCGGGCCCTCCGACTACTCCATTAAGGCCTGCTTTCAGTTGTTTAGGCATCTTTTCCCGGACTCATACACTGAAGACTCTTCCAGTCCCTCAGTCATCTTTTCTCAGACTCATGTCCTGAGGACTTTCCCGATCTCCTATTGCTTACTCTCCTGGTCACTTACACAATTCCACCAGGCCCCCTGCCAGTCATCAAGCTTGAGCCACCCTTGGAATTTAAGCTCTACTGGGGAGGATGGCCTATTAGGCTTACCAAGGGTTAGGCCAACATTCCTCCCCTTGAGAGTCGCTTGGCTCCCAAAGGAGCTTCTGCTTTTCTCAGCTCTTAGGTTGGGAACTGTCCTTTTCAGCACCTTACTTCACTCAAGGTGAGTGGACAGATTCCAGGGGCCTTTGCAGGATCATTTGCAAATTAGTTCCTTCTTTCTGCTGCTCAGACTCTCGTCTGCTGGCTAGTGACAGGAATTTCACCCTGTCACATGAGGTAAGAACCTAATCTTTCTTTCTACTGCAAACAGGTTTGTCATTCTGGACAAGGGGAACTACCAAAGCAGTCCCTAGAGCCTAGGATGGGATTGATGAGCCTGTCTTCAACACTGAGGACCCAAAGGCTGCATCCGTTCTCGATATTATGTGCACTCTGTAGAACTTTGTAAAATCACAAAGAGTGGACCAGGTAGCCACCCTATAAATCTCCTCAAGTGGAATCATTCAGGCCTCTGTTTGAATGTGCTCTCAAAGATATCGGCGTCTGTTTCCTGTAGGTAATGCAAGCTGACTCGATGGCTATGCACATCCATCTAGAGAAAGTAACCTTAGATGCCAGCTTGCCCAGTTTAGCTTGACTGGTGAGCATGAATAAATGATCAAAGAGATGAAACTCATTAGTGTCCTTGAGATACCAAAGTATTACTCTCCGCACATCCAGCAACCGCAGAACTTTACCATTTATTTTCTGACCCTGTAGAGTGGATATTTAGTTCTATCTTACCTAAAAGAACTTATCCCTCCTCTTTCAGTTCTCTAAAAATAGGCTTAATTAACGTTAGATCCCTACGGTCAAAACATCATATCATCAAAGATCTTGTAAGTCACCAACAATACGATCTTCTCTGCATTGTGGAAACCTGGCTATCAGAAGGTGAGGAAGCCTATCTCTCTTACGCTACCCCTCCAAACTACAACTTTTGTTTTAACCATCGTAAAAACAAAAAGGGTGGTGGTCTTGCTGTCATTTATAGATCTAATCTATCATTAGTTGTGGAAATAACTCAAGCCATAGAAACAATAGAATACATTCAATTTAAAATTAGAACAAACCCTAATATTAAGCTACTTTTATTATACAACCCACCACCCATTAATCAATCTACTTTTTTTCAACTATTATCAATTGTTTCAAATTTTGTCACTACATCAACATTTCCAATTCTATTGGGGGATTTTAATCTCCATTTGGACGAAATATCTAATCCATATACTTCAGATTTTCTTCTCCATACAAGTGATCTTAGCCTTAAGCCATTAAAAACAGGAACAACTCATCTAAAAGGTCATACTTTAGATATGATTTTTACTCCAGAGGAACTATTTCCTAATTTTTCAGAACCTGAAACCTTAAAAGTTCCATGGTCGGATCATAGCATTATTCAAACAGTTTTAGAACTAAATCATAACCACGATTTACCACAATCAACTAAAGTAGTTAAGATAAGAGAGTTTCAAAAAATAGATGATTCTCAAATCACTTCACCAATAATTGATTTAGACAACTTTAAATCTTTATCAATAAATGATCAACTATTCATGTGGAATAATAATTGTCAATCACTTCTTGACAAAATAGCTCCTATAAAATTGCTAACTATCACTCCTAAGAAGCAGAAAAACCCCTGGTATAATTCTTCCCTTGCTTTATTAAAACGACAGCTGCGATCAATTGAACGTAAATGGCATAAAAATCCAACTCAAATCAATCAAGACACTTATAAACAACAGTCATATCATTACCGTGAAATGATCAATAAAACAAAAAAACAATATTACATGCATAAAATCTCTATGACAAAGAACTCCTCAGCGCTTTTTAAAATGTTAAAACAACTTACAATTTTTAAACATAAACCTATTATTTCCTCAACTGATACCCCCTCTGCTAACGGTTTAGCCAACTTTTTCTATAACAAAATAATATCAATAAGAGCAAACATAACTAATAATGCCAGTGCATCTTCACCCAAAGACTTAACGGATAATTTAGATTTAGATTTAGATGAAGATCAAAAATTAAAAACCAGGTCCCTACATGCCACTTGTTCCAACTTTACCCTTCCATCTTTAACAGAAATAAAACAGCTTTTTCAAGGTCTAAAACTTAAAGGGTCTATATCTGAACCCTTTCCACCTTTTCTTCTCAAACGTTACTTCTCTGTATTTGGTCCAGCTATCCTTCAAATTATACATACAAGTCTGTCCACCTCATCAGTTCCAACGGATTGGAAGCATTCTGTTCTACTTCCTATTATCAAGGATACCAAAACCAGTTTGTCCGACTGCTCTAACTATCGTCCAATTTCGAGTCTTCCATTCTTAGCCAAAATCACTGAAAAAGTAGTATTTCAACAATTATCAGAATTCATTGACAAAACTCAGGTACTACACCCTAATCAAACAGGATTTCGTAAAAATCATTCGACTGAACATTCATTATTAGGCCTGGTTACAACTATTCACTATTTTCTGGATCAACATAAATCTGTTATTCTCATATCTCTTGACTTAGCTGCTGCATTCGATACAATTGATCATTGTTTATTACTTCATCGCCTTTCTTCTATAGGTCTCACAGATCAAGTATACGAATGGTTCCGTTCTTACTTTACAGATAGATCTTCCAATGTTTTCTTTAAAAATTCCTTTTCTAGGCCTAATCAAAAAAATAATTATGGAATACCACAAGGGTCCATACTTTCACCATTATTGTTTAATATTTATTTGGCCCCATTATTAACACTATGTCAATCCATAGGCTTCACAGTATATGCCTATGCAGATGACTTCCAACTCCTGCACACCATTGACCCCAATAGTTTGCAAGACATAACAGAAATTAATAAGAAGTTAGCAAAAATTCACGAATGGTTAAACAATAATCAACTTTCCTTAAGTATTAATAAAACCACAACTGTACTCTTTTCAGAGAAAGAAGGAGTTCAACTTACAAGTCCAATTATAATTGATAATAAACCCCTCATTCAGACCACTAATACTAAAATCTTGGGGGTTTTAATAGATAACAATCTTACTTTTCGAGGACATATCAGTGCAACGGTTAAAAACTGTTTTTACAGATTAAGAATGATCCGTTCACTTGCTCCCCTTCTTGATTCATTTTCTCTTAATACACTGATCCACTCATTAGTTATCTCAAAATTGGATTATTGTAACTCCTTATTAAAAGGAGTTTACCAAAAGGATATAAGGCGTCTTCAACTCGTTCAAAATACCGCAATAAAGATTATCTCAGGTTCCAAAAAATTTGATCACGTTACACCCTTACTTCAAAGTGCTCATTGGTTGCCAATTTCTTATAGGATTACTTACAAAATAGCTCTTTTAGTCTTTAAGACATTAAAATCCAATACTCCGGCTTTCATAGATAGGCTCTTGATCCCATACAGTTCTTCTAGAACTCTCAGATCATCTTCACAATGTACTTTAAATGTCCCCTCTTTAAAAATTATTGGAACCCGCCGTGCTTCAATTTTCTCCGTTACGGCACCAATGTTATGGAACTCTCTTCCTTTGTATTTAAGATTAGAACAAGATTTAAAAATATTCAAAAAGAACCTTAAATGTCTTCTTTTTAAAGAAGCCTTTAATTGACAGATTACAAATTCTCATTTTTCTAGACATCCTTTCGGTCTCTCATTTTTCCCCTTATCTCCCCAATGTGTTTCCCTTTTATGTAATCTTTTAACAAATATTGTATTTCCTCCCCACCTTCCCATTGTTATCAGCTGTCTTCTTGTCTAAAGTTGTTTCCCAGTTTGTTTATATGAATTGTAATTGTATAAGTAAGTCCACTTTATTTTATTTATGTAAAACGCTTTGAAATTTTAAAAGCGTTCAATCAAACAATAATAAAACTAAGAAAAAAACTAAGAAAAATGCCAGTAATCGTACCTCTTGATTGACGTGGAAAGCTAAAACTACCTTTGGCAAAAAGGAAGGCACCATGCACAGGAAAATCCTTACATCCGATGTCTTGAGAAAAGATTCTCTGCAGGAAAGCACCTGCAACTCCAAAACTCTTCTTGCTGATAGCTACTAAGAAGGCTGTCTTCACCAAGAGGTCCATCAAATATGCCCACTATAAAGGCTCATACTGGGCCTTGTTCAGGCCCTTTAGGACAATGTTAAGGTTCCACGATGGAGCAGACCAACGAACTGGCAAACACAACCTAGCTATAACTGGATGATAGGCCAAGAAGACATTAAATCAGACTCTGAAACACAAAATACTTGCCACTTGTACTTTAAGAGAACTGACTGCTAGTTCCTTTTCATTTTGGAGAAATGCTAGCACCACTGAGATTAAAGCTCACAGCAGTTCCACCTTGTCTTTAACACACCAGTGCTGAAACATTTCCCAGGCCTTAGCATAAGCTGAGATTGTGGTTGGCTTCCTGGCTCTAAGGCAGAGGTGTCAAAGTTCCTCCTCGAGGGCCGCAATCCAGTCAGGTTTTCAGGATTTCCCCAATGAATATGCATGAGATCTATTAGCATACAATGAAAGCAGTGCATGCAAATAGATCTCATGCATATTCATTGGGGAAATCCTGAAAACCCAACTGGATTGCGGCCCTCGAAGAGAGACTTTGACACCCCTGCTCTAAGGAGAGTAGTAATAACTACTCCTGAAAATCCCTTGTGCTTTAACTCCGTGCACTCAAGAGCCATGCCATAAAACCAAAGCATTCTGGTTCTTCTAAGGCAACTGGTTCTTGAGCCAGTAGCTCTGGATGTACTATGAGCCAGAGACACATGTCCCTCTGTAGATGAATCAGATCTACCTACCAAGGCCGTGACAGCCAATCTAGGGCTACAAAGACTACTGCTCTTGGGTGGTTTACAATCCTGCAGATTATGCGGCCTATCATGGACCACAGGGGAAACATGTATAAGAGTTCCTTTTCTGGCCACGGCTGAACTAAGAAGTCCAATCCAGTACTTCCGGAATGGCCATCTGCAGCTGTAAAAACAATCCACTTTCCTGTGGAAATAGGATACTGGACTAGGTAGACCATTGGCCTGGCCCAGTATAACTATTCTTATGTAAGCTTCAGGACCAGAAATGAGTGCAGCTGTTCTGGCTCCCTCTTTGGTTTGTTTGTTTTCTTTATTATTTTATGTAACATAATTAGTATGCTAATGTTGTAATTTGTTATTTACCGTATATCTTTTACTTTGTGGATGTATTATTGTATTCCGCACAGAATTGCAGGATATGCAGAATATAAATGTTTACATAAATACATAACTGAATGAGTTAAAAAGCAGGTACAGGGAGGAGAAGTAAGGTGTGAATTGCTACAGGTGTAATGGGAGAAGGTAGCAGAAGGATAAGAGGGAGAAAATAATTAAAGGAGAGGGAAAAGATTAGTAAAGCAGAGCAAAACTATTAAAGAAAATTAGAAGAGAGTTAGATATACCACAAGCTGGTTATGTAGACATGATCACAATGCACACATCAAGAAAAAGGATCGAGGTATTATTGTTAAGAATACTTTGAAACCCTCAGCTCAATGTGTGACAGCGGCGGCTAAGAAAGCAAATAGAACGCTAGGAATTATCCAGAAAGCAAAGTTGAAAATATTATAATACCCATGTATTGCTCTATGGTATCGTGCAATTCTGGTCACCGTATCTCAAAAAAGATAGAGCAGAATTAGAAACGGTACAGAGAAGGGCGACGAAAATGATAAAAGAAATGGGACGACTTCCCTATGAGGAAAGGCTAAAGCGGCTAGGGCTCTTCAGCTTAGAGAAGAGTCAGCTTAGGGGTGATATGTTAAAGGTGGAGTGGAAAGGGTAGATGTGAATCACTTGTTCACTCTTTCCAAAAATACTAGGATTTGGGGGCGTGCAATGAAGCTACTAAGTATAGATTTAAAACAAACTGGAGAAAATATTTCTTCACACAACGTGTATTTAAACTTTTGAAATTCATTGCTAGACAATGTGGTGAAATCAGTTAGCTTTAGTGGGGTTTAAAAAAGATTTGGATTTCCTAAGAGAGAAGTCCATAGGCCATTATTGAGATGACTTGGGAAAATAAGCCCTAGCATGATTTTTGGGGTAGGTCTTAATACAAGTCCTACCCCCAAAATAAGCCCTAGTCACCGGCAGCAGTGCTTACATAGTAACATAGTAACATAGTAGATGACGGCAGATAAAGACCCGAATGGTCCATCCAGTCTGCCCAACCTGATTCAATTTAAAAAGTTTTTTCATTTTTTTTATTTTTCTTCTTAGCTATTTCTGGGCTTCCCCCCACCATGCCCCCCCCCCTGCTGATACTTCCATCTCTCCCTCCCATTAGAACGCCGCCGACAGCAAGACTGATATACCTTGCAAACGGCAGCATCAGCAGCAACCTAATCAGGTTGCTTTGTGGCCTTCTCCAGCCAGGGCATTCTGTGTGCTCGTTTGCTGGTATATCAGTCTCGCAGTTGGCGGGGTTCAGATCGGAGGGAGAAATGGAAGGGTCAGCGGGGGTTCGGCTGCGCAAGGGGGGGATAGAAAGATGCTGCACGGGAGGAAGGGAGGGATTGAAGAAGTGCAAGGGTTCTGCTGCACAAAGGATGGGAGGGAGGGAAGGATAGAAAGATGCTGCAGAAGGAAGGCACAAGGGGATGGGTAAGAGGGGAGGAAAGATGCTGCACATGTGGGGGAGAGAAAGGAAAGAGGAAGAATTGGGGTGGAGGAGAAGAAAGGAGAGATAATTGTACATGAAAAAAATAAGACCTACCCCCAAAATAAGCCCTAGTCACCGGCAGCAGTGCTTCCCCCCCACACCCCCCCTGCTGATACTTCCATCTTCCCTCCCATTAGAACACCGCCAACCGCAAGACTGATATACCTTGCAAACGGCAGCATCAGCAGCAATCTAATCAGGTTGCTTTGTGGCCTTCTCCCGCCAGGGCATTCCGTGTGCTCGTTTGCTGGTATATCAGTCTCGCAGTTGGCGGGGTTCAGATCAGAGGGAGAGATGGAAGGGTCAGCGGGGGTTCAGCTGTGCAAGGGGGGGATAGAAAGATGCTGCACGGGGGGATGGGAGGAAGGGAGGGATTGAAGAAGTGCAAGGGTTCTGCTGCACAAAGGATGGGAGGGAGGGAAGGATAGAAAGATGCTGCAGAAGGAAGGCACAAGGGGATGGGTAAGAGGGGAGGAAAGATGCTGCACATGTGGGGGAGAGAAAGGAAAGAGGAAGAATTGGGGTGGAGGAGAAGAAAGGAGAGATAATTGTACATGAAAAAAATAAGACCTACCCCCAAAATAAGAACTAGTGCTTTTTTGGGGCCCAAAATTAATATAAGAGAGTGTCTTATTTTTGGGGAAACACGGTAGGATAAGTAATATAAAATTTGTTTTACTACTTGGGATCTAGCTAGGTACTTGGGACCTGGGTTGGCTAGTGTTAAAAACAGGATACTAGACTTGATGGACCTTCGGTTTGTCCCAGGATGGCAATTCTTAGGTTCTCAATACGTGTGCATATAAATGAACAAACACAGTAGCCCAAGAGGTGTACTACATTATAATGAAAACAGAACTTTAGAAAGGAATTCACATGCAAATCGTACATCTTTGTGTTGTACACATGCAAGTATATTGAATTCTAAGCCACCTTGTGCTTGAGCTTTACAACAGAACATTATAGAAATATTGCTTCTGCTTAATCTAGTGAACATATATATTTGAAGCAGAAAGCAGCAATCTAGAATTGTTATCATTATAAATTGGCCCGTACAGTATGCATGAGGTCATTAAGAACTTTACTGCCAACATGGACAAACCAGATCCAGCAAGTGATATCATCTGTAACACTTCTGCCAACATGAAAGCTCTCCCAGGAAACAAGGAAATTAAAGTGAAGTTACTGAAAAAGTGAATGTTCCATGTAAAGAAGGTTTATCCCAGTGGTCTCAAACTTGTGGCCCATGTGCCGCATGCAGCCCGAAAGGTACTAGTTTGAGGCCCTCGGTATTATAAAGAACGATTCTTTATAGAAAACTTGTGCCTTAAGTGTCATGCAGTCGTAACTTCACGCAAGCACTTTCCTGCATCTTTACGCAATTGTGAGGTGGAGTCCAATCATGTGCTGACGCAGGAAATCGCTTGCGTGAGGTTACAGCAGTGAGGCGGGCAACGCCAGAACATAAGGTAACCCTTGGAGGCAGTGCAGCTTGTGCGTGTGTCCAGTGATGGAGGAGGTGAGAGCTGAAGGCGGTTGCGGACGCGACCGCAGGACACTTAAGGCACAAGTTTTCCATAAAGAATCATTCTTTATAATACCGAGGGTCTCAAAATAGTTGATCCAAAATCTTGTCTCTTGCAGTTGATACTTTGATAGTTTTTCATTTTCTGCAAGTTGCACTGCTTTCAGCTGTGCATAGCTGAAATTATCAGAAGCAATTAAGGAAAGATTTATAAACTATATTACAACTATATGAGAGGGGAGACATGATTGAAACATATAAGTACAACACGGGTCGTATCGAGTCGTAAGATGATATCTTCTGTCTCATGGGACCCTCGACCACCAGAAGGCACCCGCTGAAAATCAGGGGAGGGAAGTTTCATAGCGACTCCAGAAAGTACTTCTTCACCGAAAGAGTAGTGGATCATTGGAACAGACTCCCACTGCAGGTGATTGAGGCCAGCAGCGTGACGGATTTTAAGAGAAAATGGGATACTCACGTGGGATCTTTAAGGGAGTGAATTCAGGGGGGCGGATACTTGGAATGGGCAGACTTGGTGGGCTATGGCCCTTTTCTGCCGCCATTTTCTATGTTTCTAACTTTGCATGAGGTAAAACTCGTTATAGTTACTATAACGAGTTTTATCTCATGCAAAGTTGTCATTTCTTTAATAAGACATTAACTATTTTTTCTGCGGCCCTCCAAATCCAAAATGTGGCCCTGCAAAGGGTTTGAGTTTGAGACTGCTGGTTTATCCCTTTCTACCCCATCCATCTTAAATCCATTCCTTTACAAACAGTAACATTGACTATAATTTCAGGCGTCATCTTTGACAATAAATTAACCTACCATGATCTGATCAGTGCTGTTGTTAAAAACAGTTTTTATAGGCTGCGCATGATACATTCTGACAAATCTTTTTGAACAAACTTCAATAAACATCCTAATACATTCTCTTCTTATTTCAAAGCTAAACTATTGAAATTCATTTTATAAAGGTATTACACAAAAAGAAATGAGACGTCTGCAAATTGTGCAAAATACGGGAATTAAACTGATTACAAAAGCAAAGAAATTCGGCCACGTAACACCACTCCTGATGAATGCACATTGGCTTCCAATTAGAGAATGACACAGGGGAAAAAATCTGTCCCCGTCACTGGACCACCGTCCCCTTCACCGCCCCGTCCCCTTAGTCATCCACCCTTCCCTCTCGCCACCTCACCGCCCTTCAGAAGCCCAGAATCTCCCTCCTTCCCCCCTTACCTTTGCAGCGTAAAGAAACTTAAGGGAGGGAAGGCTGCGTGCGGCCCCTTCGCTCCCTCCAGCCAAATCTATTTCCCTCACCCTTACCTTTGCGGCGCTTTAGAAAAGAAACAGATGCCTTGCAGTTTTGTGTGTGTGGGCGGAAGCTTGTCCTCTGACAAAACCGGAAGTTACGTCAGAGAAGCTTCTGCCCACACGCGACTGTAGGGTGGCACAGGCAGGCTTCACCGGCTTCAGTTTCTTTTCTAAAGAGCCACAAAGTTAAGGGGGGGGAGGGAGATAGATTTGGCTGGAGGTAAGAGGTGACCATGTGCCTTCCCTCCCTTAACTGCGGGGACAAGGCCATTCACCGCTCCACGGGGCAGTGGATGGCCTTGTCCCGTGCCCACAGTGAGCACTACCCCCCCCACACACACACACACAAACACACCGTTTCAGCGGGTTACCCGCGAGTAACTACCACCATGTCATTCTCTACTTCCAATCTCACACAGGATTACTTACAAGATCCTTCTTCTAACCTTTAAAGTGCGAGCATCCAATGCCCCTGAATTTATAGATAGGCTTCTCATTCCTTACACCCCCATAAGATCCCTGCGATCAAACGCACAACATCTGCCATTGATCCCTTCATTAATATTAATGCAATGCACATGAATATCTTTTCCATCAAATTTGCACCAGAGCGTTTCAAAGCTAATTTGAAAAATTTCTTATTCAAGGACACCTTTGACTTATAATGTTTAAATAGTGGATTTCTATTACAACTTTTTACAAATGGGTTCCCTCCCTTCATTGTTCTTGTGTCCTATAACGGATGTAGTTCCCCCCTCTTTCCCTTTTTGTCCTTCAAGTATGTCTGTTTGATTTATTTTAGTTTTTTGTATGTCTATTTGTTTTATTTTATGTAATGCCTTAATTTTAAAACTCTATATACCGCTTAGAATTTCTGATAAGCGGATTAACAAATTTTCAATAAACTTGGAAACTTTACATTTCCCCATATAAGGCCTTGGTGGCTGTTATTGCAACTCATGCTGAATGCCCTAAATGCCGTGCTGCCCCTGCTGGTTTGTTGCATATGTTTTGGTCCTGTGACAGAATACAAACCTTCTGGTCTTTTGTTGGCCTTCATCTACAGACGATCTTAAAGAAACGACTTCCCCTTGGAGCGAAGGTTTTCCTTTTTTATCACTTTACCTCTTTGGGACTTTCTAGGGGTAATTCCCTGTTGCTGAAGAAGGCTTTTTTGTTATCTCGTAAATGTATCCTCTTGTTATGGAGGCAGGCCGAGGTGCCTACCCTCACAATGTGGAAAAATGAACTGTTTACTTTGCTGAAGTATGAATATTTGGATACTAAAAAGAGTGGCCCTGGTCAATGGAGGAAATTCCGAGTGGTTTGGGCTCCGGTCTGGGACAATTTGTCTCCGGGTGCCCGAAGTGCCCTTCTGAATTTCTGACACTGGAGTGCTTGGGGGGGTGTGGAGTAGGGTTGGATGGGGGGTTTGGGGGGTGGGTTCTTCTTGGCTTTTGCTGAGTATCTTTTGTCTCCGCACAGAAACCACGCGGTAGACCCTCTAGTCTGGTGTTTTACTTTGTTCCTGATTCTTTGTATTCGGATTGTGGTTTACTTCTTTGTATACTTCTTTTCTTAATAAAAAGAAAATTTGAAATTTAAAAAAAAACAAAAAAAAAAACAAAACTTGGAAACTTGGATATATGCATAAAATCCAACATTACTATATACTGAACATGAGCTGTTAAAAGATGTTAAATTTTTTTTTTTTTACTGTGGTCTGCACTAAGATGGGATATGACAATCCTAACTGGATGGTGGAGAGCGGGGAGGAGACACAAAATTATTAAATAATTTAGACAACCGGGGGATCCAAGATGGCCGTTGCAACCTGTAGCTGAGGAGAGGCCATAGAACTTTACCTTGTTTCTGAGATTTGCTTGAATCCATTATGCCGAAAAGAAGGGAAAGAGTGTCGGCGGAGCCTCCCGACGCTCGGAAGTACATTACATTACATTAGTGACTTCTATTCCGCCCGTACCTTGCAGTTCTAGGCGGATTACCTTCTATCGGTACTATTGATGAAATCCTGCAGCAACTACAACGTGAGTCAATCATGCCAAGGAATCGCTCGCTGGAGATGCCGGCGGGGAGTGACGCCATGGCGGAACTGCTTGGGTTCGATGCTACTCTGAGCCCCGACACCAGAGTTCCACCTCCACAACCCCAGCAAGCAAGCTCCCCATGAGAGCTGAACACATCCGAAGAGGCAATGTTTTCGCCCTGCGAAGCCATTACAACAGAGGGCTTGCTGTCGAGTGCTGATGGGGACTTTTTCAGTCCCAGGAAGCTGCCTGAGGAGGGAACGGCGATTATGGAGATGGACCAAGATCAATTAGAGGTACCACTATACTCTGTGGAATCTTTGGAGCCACTTGGAGCTTTTGCCTCAATAAATAAACCTTCTGCGGTTACCTTGAGCGCCCTCTGGGACCTTGTTATAAACTTAGGAACATAAGAACATAAGAATTGCCGCTGCTGGGTCAGACCCGTGGTCCGTCGTGCCCAGCAGTCTCCTCATGTGGCGGCCCTCTGGTCAAAGATCAGCACCCTAACTGAGACTAATTAGAAGGAGCAAAAGGAGGAAATTTCTTCTTTAAAACAAGATTTACTTATATCCAAAAATGAAACTCAAAATATAACAACAGATGTAACATCTACAAAAAAGATTCAGGAAGCATTGATGATAGATAATTCTAATTTAAGGAAAAAGTTAGAAATGTTAGAAAATCAAAGCTGTGCAAATAATTTACATCTGCTGAACTTTCCACAATTACCTATGATAACTCCCATTGCTATGTTTAAGTGGTATTTTAATAATAATAATAATAACTTTATTTTTGTATACCGCAATACCACAAGAAGTTCAGAGCGGTTTACAGAGGAAGAGACTGTACACAGACAGCGATGTTACAGAGAAAAAATTCAAATTACATTGGTAAGCTGGGAGTAGTTAGGTATATCCAGAAGTGTTTCAGAGATGTTACAAGGCAGGGAGAAGTCAGAAGAATTTATCAAAGAGATAGGTTTTAATTGATTTCCTGAAGGATTGGTAGGAGGGTGAATTGGAAATGAGGTTGGTTAGACATTTATTCCATTTGCCTGCTTGAAATAACAGTGATCTATCAAGGAATCTCTTGTAGATACAGCCCTTCGGGGAGGGGAAGGCGAACAGATAGCCATTACGAGTGCAAGTGGAGAGGTAGATTGGGGATGAACTAGTTATAGTTTTGAAGCAGAGGCAGGCAAACTTGAAGATGACCCTTGCCTCCATCAGCAACCAGTGTAGTTTTCTGTAATACGGGCTTACGTGATCGGATTTTTTGAGACCATAGATGAGATGGACGGCAGCATTCTGAATGATTCTCAGTCAGGTTTTCTTAAAGGAACCCAAGTATATTATATTGCAAGTATATGATATTGCAATAATCTAAGGTGCTTAAGATTAGAGATTGAACCAGCAATCGAAAAGAGAGGAAGTCAAAATAGTGTTTGATGGTACGAAGTTTCCAGAGGGTGCCAAAGCAAAAGACAGGGATCGGTCTAGGATGACTCCAAGAATTTTGATGGTAGAGTTGATTAGGTAAGTTAACCCGTTTAATTTCAAGGAGGGGTTCATTAGTTTGTGGTTGGGACTTGCCAGGAAAAGCTTGGTTTTTTTCTGGGTTAAGTTTTAGTTTGAATTGTGTAGTCCATTGTTCTACCCTAGTGAGGATAGATGAGGTGAATTGTTCTGTCTCTTTTGTCAGTGAGATTATGGTAATGATGATTGTAATGTCATCTGCATATATGTACGATTTCAGTTTTAAAGAAGTATTAAATAGACCCACCTGAGCAGTGTATTCCTCCATTTCTTCGAGCGTACTATATTCCAAAGAAAAAAGGGCAAGAGAGTATAAATCAACAAGATATACCATTGGACATTACCAATTTATTGGAAGCCTCAGATGACAGTGTTGCTACTCCAGCAACATTTCAGTGGCGCTTTTGCCTGATAAAGAATGGATTATAAGAATGTATTTTAAAGAGTTTTGGGGACATAAAATCCAGATTTATCCTGAAGTTTCTAAGGAAACACAAAAAAAGAGGCAACAGTTCTTGATATTAAGACCGGCCGTAACCTCAATTATTGGAATCTTTTTCCTTAGGTTTCCGTGCAAGTGTATAATAGTTTCAAGTTTATTAATATTTTGATATAGCGACCATCACAAGTATCTGGTCAGTTTACAATAAAAAATAATGAAAAGTTATATATATTAAAAAAAAGAGACAATAGAAAATCTAAATGATAATTGGGGGATAAGATCGAAACAAAGACTTGCTTACAAAGGGTATGAGACAAAAGGGAAGAAAAGGGAAGGGAAAGTTTTTAAATTACATTGTATAAATAAAAATGAAATGAGGGGAGGAGAAAACAAGAGGAAAAAATGGGGTATCGCTTCCTGGGAGCGTTTTTATTTTCCCGTTTTTATTGGGGGACTCAATTGGAATTTTGATAAGTGTCTTTAAAGAGGAATGTCTTAAGAAGTGTTTTAAACTTGTTTAAGGAATTTTCTGAACTAAGGTTCAATCTGTTTTCCTAGAACCATCTCAGTTGTCTAGTTTTCTATCTCTCAAACGTCTTGGAAAAGAAGAAATTACAACAGCCTCTAAAGAATAGAAAAGACTTTCATCCAGCTGCAGACTACAGTTTACCTAATTACTCTTAATGCCTTTTTTGTCCTTATAATCACTCTGATTTAATCTTGGATCCTGATGTTAAATTTGAGGACGAGATAGATAGCACAGTTACTTACCGTAACAGTTGTTATCCAGGGACAGCAGGCAGTTATTCTCACATATGGGTGACGTCACCGATGGAGCCCGGATGTGGACAGCCTCACAAGCAGACTTGCTTGTAAAAACTTAGAAGTTTCGAGTCAACCGCACCGCGCATGCGTGAGTGCCTTCCTGCCCAGCGCAGGGCAAGTCACCTCATTCAGATAGCTAGCAGAGAAGCCAACCAGGGGAGGTGGATGGGTTGTGAGAATATCTGCCTGCTGTCCCTGGATAACAACTGTTATGGTAAGTAACTGTGCTTTATCCCAGGACAAGCAGGCAGCCTATGCTCAACATATGGGTGACCTCCAAGCTAACCAGAATGGGATGGTGGGAGAGTTGGCAACTTAGGAGAATAAATTTTGTAATACTCTCTGGCCAAAATAGCCATCCTGTCTGGAGAAAACATCCAGACAATAGTGAGAGGTGAAAGTATGAACCGAGAACCAGGTAGCAGCTTTGCAAATTTCCTCAATAGGTGTAGATCTGAGGAAAGCTACTGAAGCTGCCATGGCTCTGACTTTGTGAGCTGTGACTCGACTCTGTAGTTGTAGTCCAGCCTGGGCATAGCAGAAAGAGATACAAGCAGCCATCCAGTTGTAGATGGTACGCTTAGAGATTGGATGTCCCAACTTGTTTGGATCGAAGGAGACAAAAAGTTGAGGAGCAGATCTGTGTGGTTTGGTGCGTTCCAAGTAGAAGGCCAAAGCACGCTTACAGTCCAGAGTATGAAGAGCTGATTCTCCAGGATGAGAATGAGGTCTTGGAAAAAACACTGGAAGTACAATGGATTGATTGAGATGAAATTCTAAAACCACTTTAGATAAGAATTTAGGATGAGTACGTAGGACCACCTTGTCATGATGGAAAACTGTGAAAGGTGGATCAGCAACTAAAGCTTGCAGCTCACTGACTCTTCGAGCAGAAGTGAGGGCGATGAGAAACTTCACTTTCCAAGTGAGATACTTCAGATGAGCCATAGACATTGGTTTAAAATGGAGGCTTCATCAATTGAGCAAGAACAACACTGACATCCCAAACCACAGGAGGCGGTTTAAGAGGATGTTTGACATTAAAAAGTCCTTTCATGAATCTGGAAACCACCGGATGAGCAGAGAGAGGTTTCCCTTCAATAGGCTGATGGAAAGCAGCAATTGCACCGAGATGGACTCGGATCGATGTAGACTTGAGGCCAGAGGTGGATAGGTGCAAAAGATAATCCAGAACAGAAGATAAGTAGGAATCTTGAGGCTCCTTATCTTGAGAAATGCACCACGTAGAAAATCTAGTCCATTTTTGGTGGTAGTATTGTCTAGAAGCCTCTTACAGATTGAGAAAACTGAAGAGGAGTTATGTTGAGAGATACAAAGCTGTCAGGTGCAGAGACTGCAGGTTGGGATGAAGCAGAGATCCCTGATTCTGTGTAAGCAGAAATGGAAAAACTAGTAGAAGATATGGCTCCCTGCTGCTGAGTTGAAGTAGAAGGGAGTACTAAGGTTGTCTCGGCCACCGAGGAGCAATCAGAATCATGGTGACATGATCGTTCTTCAACTTGACAAGAGTCTTGAGAATGAGAGGGAATGGAGGAAATGCATATATGAAGAGATTCGTCCATTCCAGTAAGAAAGCATCTGCCTCGAGGCGATGAGGAGAATATATCCTGGAGCAGAACTGGAGCAGTTTGTGGTTGTGGGGAGCTGCAAAGAGATCTATCTGAAGCGTTCCCCACTGCGAAAAAATGTGATGAAGAGGTGAGGAATTGAGTGTCCATTCGTGAGGTTGCAGAAGACAACTCAAATTGTCCACCAAGCAATTTTTCGTTCCTTGGATGTAGACAGCTTTGAGGAAGGTATTGTGGCGGATTGCCCAGTCCCAAACCTTCAGAGCTTCTTGACAAAGGGAGGGAGATCCCGTTCCCCCGTTTGTTGACATAGTACATGGCGACTTGGTTGTCCATCCGAATGAGGACTACCTGGTCGTGAAGAAGATGTTGAAAAGCTTTGAGAGCATTGAAAATCACTCCGAGTTCCAGATTGATGCGAGACTGACGATCTGTACTGGTCTTGAGTACAGAGACCATCGAGATGAGCGCCCCAAGCATAAGTCGAGGAATCTGTTGTGAGGACCTTCTGATAGGGGGGTGTTTGAAACAGCAAGCCTCTGGCGAGATTGGAAGAGAGCATCCACCAGTGGGGAGACTGTCTCAAGGAAGGAGTGATTGAAATGTGTCAAGAGAGTGGATCGCAAGCCTGTGTCCACTGAGATGCCAGGGTCCACTGAGAAATTCTGAAGTGAAGACTGGCTTGTGACCTAGTAGTACCATTATGTGTCTTGCTGAGATTGAAGAGCGGGAAGACACTGCTTGACAGAGTTGAAGGAGAGCTTCCAGACGTTGTTGCGGAAGGAATGCTCCGAGTTGGATAGTGTCCAGAGCAACTCCGATGAATTGTAGATTCTGAGAGGGCTGAAGTTGGGATTTGGGAAAGTTGATTTCGAATCCCAAACTTTGTAGGAACCACGTAGTCTGTTGGGTCACTACAATAATCCCCTGAGATGTGGCATCCTTGATGAGCCAGTCGTCTAGGTAGATAAATGCCTGAAGACCATGGTTCCTTAGAGCTGCTGCTACCACCACCAGGCACTTGGTGAACACTCTGGGAGATGAAGCCAGGCCAAAGGGTAGCACTCTGTATTGATAATGCAGATTCCCCACCCGAAATCTGAGATATTGACAGGAGGCCGGATGAATGGGAATATGAGTATAAGCCTCCTTGAGATCCAGAGAGCATAATCAGTTGTTCTGATCTAGAAGGGGATAAAGGGACGACAGGGACAACATGCAAAATTTTTCTTTGACTAAATATTTGTTGAGAGCCTTGAGATCCAGAATGGGTCGCAGATCGCCCATTTCGGAACAAGGAAGTAACGGGAGTAATACCCCCTGTTCTGCTGTTCCAAAGGAACTGGTTCAATGGCATGGAGACGAAGCAGAGCTTGAGCTTCCTGAAGAAGAAGGGCGGTTTGGGATGGACTGGAAGGATACTCTCTTGGAGGAAGCTCTGGTGGAACCTGAGTGAAATGAAGAGAGAATCCTTCCCTGATGATTGACAGCACCCAGAGATCGGATGTAATTGTTTCCCATCGGTGATAAAAATGATGGAGACAACCTCCAATGGGGGGAAGAGAGGACAGAGACAGAACAGTGGAGGTTATGCTCTGTTTTAAACAGTCAAAAAGGCTGCGCAGCCTTAGGTGCAGCAGAAGGTTGAGATTTCTGTTGCTTCTGATTCTGCTGTTTCTTGGGAGGCGGACAAGTGTAAGGAGCCGCTCTTGAAGCAAAACGCCTCTGGAAAATTGGAGAATGGCGTGCAGGCTTGGCAGGAGCTGGCTTAGGCTTTGGTCTGACAATAGAAGCAAAGGATTTTTCATGTTCAGACAATTTCTTGGTGGCTGCCTCGATAGATTCATCAAAGAGGTAATTGCCTGCACAAGGAACATTAGTCAAGCGTTCCTGAAGATTAGGGTCCATGTCAATGGTGCGAAGCCAGGCTAAGCGGTGCATTGCTACAGAACAAGCAGTCGCCCTGGCAGACAACTCAAAGGCATCATAAGAAGACTGGAGAAGATATAATCTGAGTTGTGACAGAGTAGCTATGACTTCTTGAAATTCGAAGTGCATTTGTGTATCTAAATAGCAGAAAAATTTAGGAAGAAGATCAATGAGGAACTTGAAATAAGTGACAAAAATAAAAATTATAATTGAGGACTTTGGAGGACATCATGGCAATTTGGTAAAGGCGACGTAAAAACTTGTCCATGGTTTTCCCTTCCCTTTCAGGAGGAACGGTAGCACAAGCAGGGACTGGTGAGACAACTGCGAATTCTCAAATCCTTTGCAATGTAGAGTTTTATATCTGGAGTCCAACTTGCCTGGAACAGCAGGAATTGCATAAGGAGGCTCCAGGCATCGTGTAAAAGTCTGAGACAAAAGCTTATGAAGGGGAAGCTTAAGTGACTCTGCAGGAGGTTGAGGAAGATGCATGACTTCGAGGTACTCCTTAGAGTATTTAGAACCAGCATCCAACTGAAGGTCCAAGTCAGCAGCCATCTGACGAAGAAAAGAAGAGAAAGATAGCTGATCCGCTAATGCCTTGCCTCGAGATCCACTCGTGATCCTCCTCCAGTCAGAGTAGTGGCCCTTCACTCCTACCCTTTGCTTTCTACCCGCCAACCAATTTTTGATCCATCTATGTAGTCTCCTTCCACCCCATGGTTCTTCAGTTTCCTTAGTAGGTATTCATGGGGTAACTTGTGAAAGGTTTTTTGGAAATCTAAGTATACGATGTCTATGGGGTCCCCTTTGTCCATTTGTTTGTTAATTCCTTCAAAGAAGTGCAATAAGTTCGTTAGGCACGATCTTCCCTTGCAGAAGCCATGTTGGCTTGTTTTCATCAGTTTATTTCTTTCTAGGTGCTCATCGATGCTGTCTTTTACCAGCGCTTCTGCCATCTTCCCCAGAACCGAAGTCAAACTTACCGGTCTGTAGTTCCCCAGATCACCTCTCGATCCTTTTTTGAAGATGGGTGTAACATTAGCTAGCTTCCAATCCTCTGGGATCACGCCTGTTGATCAGCCCAAGGCAATTAAGGCACCGACGGTGTGGGTCTCTGAGGGTAATCGCATGCTGGTACTGGCTACACTTCTTGAAGCCCATTGCTGGCTGGGACATAGGAGGAAAAATAGCCGCAGCAAAGTCGAAGCCCCTGGGCTGCGGCCGAGCGGCCTGCCCCACCAGTCAAACGGAAGAAAATAAATTTTTTTTTTTAACTAGAAATAAAAGAAAACAGCGATTCGTGAAGAAAATAACGCAAACTGCGGTGAGAGAAGGCACGAAGTAACAAAGTTGAATGCGGAGAGTCAAAGACGAAGTTTTCGGCTCCATGGAAAACTGAGAACTGATGAGACTCGCCCTGGGCGGGAAGGCACTCGCGCACGCATGGTGTGGCTGACTCGAAACGTCTAAGTTTCTACAAGCAAGTCTGCTTGCGAGGCTGACCGCATCCGGGCTCCGTCGGTGACATCACCCATATGTGAGAATAGGCTGCCTGCTTGTCCTGGGATAATAAAAGATACAGTACTTTAATTCTTCTATTATGTTTAACTTCTTATTTTGGACTTGAAATCCATATCACCTTAATCTAACTTTCTGTACAAGATATTGAATGCTTGGTTATTTTTGTTTGAAAATATAAATAAAATAATAATAATTTGGACAACCAATATAAAAACTAAGAGTCACAAATTTTAAACACAAAGGCCCTGATTAAAATGATATCTAAGGTTAGGCGCCGAGCCTAACTTAACTTTCTTAATTGGCTTAACTGATGTTGATAATTGAAAGCACCATTAAAAAAGTTAACAATCAATTTAAGAAATTAAATTAGCTGGTAGGCACCTAACTTGGTAGACGTATACCACTTCAAGGTAGGTGTCTACACTGAGGCGTCTACCAGCAAGTAGGCATGGTTAGGGGAAGATTCTGGGCATGGTATGACAGGCACTAGTAGGCGCTTAACTTATGTGCACTCATTTAGTCCAAGAAAACTCTGGCCTAAATGATAGTGCACATAAAAATTCAATGTCTTAGGCAGCATTAGATGCAATAATTCTATGGTATTTAGCAGATGATTGACAATTACACTCAACGGTGCCTAGGAGTTGGGCACAGTTTATGGAATCAGGCCCAAAATGTAAATGTCAACCAGAAATTAATATAGAAACATTTAGTTTAAAGAAAGTGAAAAGGGTATATTTTTAGACTCAGGGTTTCCAACAGAACATATCTTATGGCTAAGCTGCTTACCTACTAAATATACTTTTCCCTTATTGTGGCGCCTGAAGTTGTGCAAAGAAATTGGTGAGCACAGCCGATTTGCGCACATATCTTAATTGCCTAATCGGTGCTAATAATTGGCAGTTAACAGTAATTAGCATTAAAAGTTACTCACAAAACAACTTGGGAAAGTAAAACTCTATAAAAAAAAGGATGCAGTACGTGAATTTGAAAAGGGGGTGTGGTCAGCAGATCACGGGCGTTCCTAAAAGTTATGCGCATTGTTATAGTTCAAGTTGATTAATTTTAATATACTGACCATCGCCGAGCACCTGTTAAAAACGAAATGATAAGGGGAGGGGAAATGTGACCATTAAATGGACAAATTACAACTATGAACATGAGCTTGAGGGTCAAGGGGGAAGGGAAAGTTAATAATTACATCATTAGGAAGAGAGGGGGAGGGTATAAGATCAGGAAAGGGAATCGCTTCTTAAAAGCGGTTCATATTTAATTTGCCAGCTGTTGGAGAAGAAATATTTAAATGCTACGATATGCGTCTTGGAATAAAAACATTTTTAGTTTAATCATGAATTTGTCGAGTGAATTTTCTGGCGTTCCATAAAGTTGGAGCTACAACGGAAAAATTAGGGTTTTTTTGATGGAAGGTATGCTCAGCACATTCTGATCGGCATGATCCACGCTCAACTATGCACAGCATCTAGGCCTGCTCTTAGCTGGCCTAAAAAGTTATACAACACACTGGCACTTAGGCCCTGATTCTCCAAAAGTGCGACCCGATTTTAGGCAGCTGTAGGCGTCCTACAGCTGTCTAATCAGCCAATCGGGATGCATGTTTTTTTTAAAAAATGCTCCCCAGGTAGGCCGTCTATATTGAAGGCGAGGCCCGCAAGACACCTAGGCCCTGATTCTGTATAGGATGCCCGGGAGAGGCGTCCTATTCAGAATCGGCCTACACTAAAACCCCGATTCTGTAACCGGCGTCCATGTTACAGACACTGGTTAGAGAATCGGGTTAGATTAGACACGGGCCGCTACACTTATCGCAGCAAGGGATCTCTCTGCCGCTATAAGTATAGCGAGCTGCGGCCTGTCCGATCAGATGCCCCCCCCTCCAACACTACCGACCGCCCCCCCCCCCCCCGACACTACCAACCGCCCCCCCCCCCCCAACATTACTGATCTCCCTCCCACCCCGACACTAGCAATCGCTGGCAGGAGGGTGTCCAATCCCTCCTGCCCGAAGACGCACCCCCCCCGCTAACAACCCCCAAACCTCCAAACTAACCTGTTCTTCAGGCCAGATGGTTCTTGCCCGCCTCGTCGAAATGAGGCGGGCTCACCCCTTCCCGGCCCATCCCGCCGAAGCCTAAGGCCTGATTGGCCCAGGCTCTAGAAGCCTGGGCCAATCAGGCCTTAGATTTAGCGGGGATGGGCCGGGAAGGGGCAAGCCCGCCTCATTTCGACGAGGCGGGCAAGAACCGTCTGGCCTGAAGAACAGGTTAGTTTGGAGGTTGTTAGCGGGGGGGGGGTGCGTCTTCGGGCAGGGGGGATTGGACACCTCCTGCCAGCGATCGCTAGTGTCGGGGTGGGAGTGAGATCGGTAATGTCGGGGGGGGGCGGTTGGTAGTGTCGGGGGGGGGGCATCCGATCGGACAGGCCGCGGCCCGCTATATTTATAGCGGCAGAGAGATCCCTTGCCGCGATAAGTATAGCGGCTGCGTCTACTTACAATGTAGACCAGCATTTTGCTGGCCTACATTTTAAGGTTTCTTCCTCTACTAGGGAGACGCGTAGGGCCACCTAGGTTCGCCTAAGGCCCTTAAGCGAGCTTAGGCGTCTTGCGGGTCTCCCTAGGCTCCCGGAGGTGCCTTCAGGCCTGCCTGGGGAGCATTTTTTTAAAAAAACGTGCATCCCGATTGGCTGATTAGACAGCTGTAGGACGCCTACAGCTGCCTAAAATCGGGACGCACTTTTGGAGAATCAGGGCCTTAGTACGATTACATAAAAGGTATGCACACACTGCAGAATCATGCAGGTGACGACTTTTTATGCACCATATATAGAATCGGGTCTAGAAAGTATTATTTTGATACAAGATTAAGCAGCCTTGCTATAAAACATGTTCTTTGATCCTATGAACCTCTCTCTTTCATTTCCCTTTAACTTCATCGTTTCTGTCTAACTTTTCCTGGTTACCTTTTTTATCACAATCCAAGAAACACTAGTTGGAAGATAGAAGAAATTAGTAGTGTCCAGAACGAACTTCTGTACAAGAGTTAAAACGATAGATTCAAAGCCTCACTGAGAACATATAACTTGCCTCCTTTAAGATACAGTTAAGACAGTTATTCTTGGAATAAAGAGCACCAAAGAAATTCAAGAGACACAACTGCCCTACAATTAAATCCCAATGTTTCCCCAAAGCTCATAGTTTGTTCTTTTACTCTTTTCTTCCACTTAGTATACTATTGTGTCTGTGGGAAGTTGTACCCCAATTTAGAAAGAAAATTAGAGAACCCACTTAATGCAAATAGTTTATGGCGTCCATAACACCATGTGCTAAAACATCTCTGATAATGAGCAGATTCAGATCAAGGGGCAGCAAGGGTGAATCTCAACAAAATTCTCCAGGAGTGTTTGAGGAGAGATTGAATTTGAAAAGGACTCTACAGTCCGCCTAGTCTGTCAAACAGCAATTTGGCAGAATAACTAAGCAAGAAGGTTTTCTCCAAGGGCACTCACATAGTTCATTATGCCAATTCCATAAACCTAGCCCAATCTCACTAAAATCTCAAGGTCTCTTCATATAAAACCCATTCAATAGCACTATGAAGCAGCAGGATGTTCCATTTAGCACAAGCAATTTTTCTACAAACAATACCACTCAAGGACAAGGCACATTTCATTGTTTGTTTTCCTCATTATCTAACCATTTCATGCAACAATCATTTCTTGTATTTTAGAAATTCAACTGGTGCAGAAAGTGCAGTACACAGTGGAGCCTTTGGCCAGCTATATCAGTTGGCTTCTATACAGGACATCAACAGGTTAGAAAAACATCCTCTGGTAAAAGATAAGCAAGTATCATATTGTGAATGACTTAGGGCTCCTTTTATGATATATTAAGGGGAAACGACCCGCAAAGGAAGCGGTGGAGCCGTTGGATGACCATAGAATAAAGGGAGTGTTAAAGGAGGACAAAGCCATCGCCGACAAACTGAACACATTTTTTGAATCTGTGTTTATTGAAGAGGATATACACAACATACTGGAAGCCGACAGGCTATATGCGGGAAACAAAGATGGGAAACTAACAGGGTTGACGGTCAGTCTAGAACAGTGGTCTCAAACTCGTGGCCCGCCAGGTACTATTTTGAGGTCCTCAATATGTTTATCATAATCACAAAAGTAAAATAAAAGTTTCTTGATCATATGTCTCTTTAGCTATAAATTACACTGTTATTATTAAGACTTTGCCAAAAGGAAAAATTTATAAACTATAAAGAGTTTTACTTCATTCAAAATTGTCATTTCTTTAACGAGACATTAACTATTTTTTCTGAGGCCCTCCAAGTACCTACAAAACGAAAAATGTGGCCCTGCAAAGGGTTTGAGCTTGAGAACACTGGTCTAGAAGATGCTGCAGGCAGACTGATAGGCTTAAAAATAATAAATCCCTGGGACCGGATGGCATCCATCCGAGGGTAATCATGGAACTGAAAGGGCTATAGCTGAACTGCTTCAACTAATAAACAATCTTTCGATCAAATCAGGAAGTATTCCGGAAGACTGGAAGGTGGCGAATGTTACGCCGATCTTCAAGAAAGGTTCAAAGAGTGATCCAGGAAACTACAGATCAGCAAGACTGACCTCAGTACCGGGAAAGAAGGTAGAGGCGCTGATACAGGACCGCATCATTGAGCACCTTGACGAACAAAATCTGATGAGGACCAGCCAGCACAGCTTCAGCAAAGGAAGATCTTTATTGACAAACTTGTTGCACTTCTTCAAGGGAGTAAAGAGGCAGATAGATAAAGGTGACCCGGCTGACAATGTATTTCTGGATTTTCAGAAGGCGTTCGATAAGGTTCCGCATGAACGACTACTTCGAAAAATTGCAAGCCATGGAATCTAAGGTGAAATACTCATGTGGATTAAAAACTGGCTGGCAGATAGGAAAAAGAGAGTGGGAATAAATGGACAATACTGGGACTGGAAAAGCGTCACCAGTGGAGTGCCACAGTGTTCAGTGCTTGGGTCCATGCTCTTCAACATATTTATAAACAATCTGGAAATTGGCACGACGAGTGAGGTGATTAAGTTTGCAGACGATACTAAGTTATTCAGAATAGTGAAGACGTAGGAGGATTGCGAAGATCTGCAACGTGACAAACACGCTCGAGAAATGGGCTGCAACATGGCAAATGAGGATCAACGTGGATAAGTGTAAGGTGATGCATGTCGGTAAAAAAATCTTATACACGAATACAGGATGTCCGGGGCGGTACTTGGAGAGACCCCCAGGAAAGAGACTTGGGAGTTCTGGTTGATAAGTCGATGAAGCCATCTGCGCAATGCACGGCGGCGGTGAAAAGGGTGAACAGAATGCTAGGAATGACTACGAAAGGGATCACGAACAGATCGGAGAAGGTTATCATGCTGCTGTATCAGACCATGGTACGTCCTCACCAGGAATACTGCGTCCAGCACTGGTCGCCGTACATGAAGAAGGACATGGTACTACTCGAAAGGGTCCAGAGAAGAGCGACTAAAATGGTTAAGGGCTGGAGGAGTTGCAGTACAATGAGAGATTAGAGAAACTGGGCCTCTTCTCCCTTGAAAAGAGGAGACAGAGGGAACATGATCGAAACATTCAAGACACTGAAGGGAATAGACTTAGTAGATAAAGACAGGTTGTTCACTCTCTCCAAGATACGGAGAACGAGAGGGCACTCTCTAAAGTTAAAAGGGGATAGATTCCGTACAAACGTAAGGAAGTTCTTCTTCACCCAGAGAGTGGTGGAAAACTGGAACGCTCTTCCAGAGGCTGTTATAGAGGAAAACAAAGTTAGACAAGTTCCTGCTGAACCAGAACGTATGCAGGTAGGGCTGGTCTCAGTTGGGGCACTGGTCTTTGACCTAGGGGCCGCCACAGGAGCAAACTGCTGGGCACGATGGACCACTGGTCTGACCCAGCAGCGGCAATTCTTATGTTCTTATGTTATGTTCTTATGAAACTCAGGCAACCTAACTTCCTGGTTGACATGGAAACCCGAGACCACTTTCGGTAAGAAGGAAGGTACAGTACGGAGGAAAACACCCACATCTGAAATATGGACAAAGGGTTCCCTGCATGAAAGAGCCTGAACCTCCAAAATATGCCATGCCAAGACTATGGCGACTAGAAAAACAGTCTTGATCATTAGGTACAGCATCCTTCAGTGGTTCAAAAGGGTCCTCTCCAAGGCCCTGCAAAATGATGTTAAGATTTCACAAAGGGAAAGGAAGATGCAAGGGAGGATGCAGACTAGAGAATGACACAGTGACAAAATTCATCACCGTTACCGTCCCCGCGGATAACCGCGGGAAAACATCTTCATATCATTCTTTAAGGAGCGAGGGAAGAATCAGAATATGAATGGCCACAACCACTGACCCTCAAGCTTTGCTTTGAAGAATGCTGGTATAGAAGGACTGAGGTTGAAATAGACACTAAAATATGACATGGGATTATTTCCTGCGGTTATCCACGGGGACGGGAACGGTGATGAATTTTGTCACCGTGCCATTCTCTAATGCAGATGAAGCACTCCCTCATAAACCTGGTCACATCTGGATGAGCAGTAAGCACACTAGTGCCTTTGCAAACTCGAAAACACGAAAGGCTTGCAACTTGAACTTTCAGGAAGGCCACTGCCAGCTCCGAAGGAAGACTTCACAGGATCCACTTGATTCCTAGCACACCACTTTTGGAAAGCCTTCCAGGCTTTGGCATAAGAAGCCATAGTAGAGGGTTTCTTCGAGATAATTACCCCCGAATAGCCCTGCTTCATCAAGGCCGTGGGTTTTCCATAGGCACTGGTTCCTGACTGAGAAGATAACGATGAAGAGGGAGACGGAGCTTCTCATCCCACTGAAGATCTACAACATCCGCATACCACTGGTGGCGAGGCAAATCCAGAGCCACTAGAATCACCAGGCTAGGATGCGTCACTAAACGGCGGATTACACGACCAACCAGAAGCCACGGAGGGAACACATACAGGAGTTCACAAACTGGCCAGAGCTGCACCAAAACATCCGACCCTAGGCTTCCGAAATGTGTTCTTCAACTGAAATGTGCCTTCAAGTTCTCTGCTGAAGCCATAAAGTCCAGCTGAGGCTGATCCCAGCACTGAACAATCAGACCAAATGCCTTCTACAAGCAGGACCATTCTCCTGGGTCCAGAATCTGTCTGTCAGCTGAGGAAATCTGACTGAACATTGTTGACACTGGCAACATGGGCCACTGAGAGTGACAGAAGATGAGTTTCTGCCCAACAAAACAGCATGCGAGTTTCCTCGCCTAAGGGAGCGCTTCTCGTGCCACCTTGACAATTTATGTAAACCACCGCTATGGCATTGTCAGAGAATATCCAAACTGCTTTTCCTACTAGAATGGGCTGGAGAGCAAGTAACACCAGCTGAATTGCCCTGAGTTCCAGACAATTGATAGACCAATGTTTCTGACGATGATTCCACTACACCTGAATGGATCATTCCCCGCAGTGAGCACCTGAACTCAATAGGCTGGCAAACATCTTGAGAGTCATCCATTCTGATATCCGAAGAAGCCTGCCCTGACGGACAGCCTCCCCCAGAAGCCAACAGGTCAGGCTGCTGCGAGCTGGCTCCATCCAGAGGAGTGGCATCTGAAAGACCACCGAAAGAGAAGGGACTCCTGGAATGGGCACATGTGCGCTCAAGCCCAGGAAACTATCTTCAAAGAGGCTGCCATGGACCTCAAAACCTGAAGATACAGCCAGGCCGTGTGAAACGGGCAGCCCAGAAGAGCTCTGATCTGCTGTTGAAGTTTCTGTCTGCATGCTTCGGGAAAAAAACACATGACCCTGCTTGGTAACAAAGAGAAGCCCCAGATACTCCAAGGACTAGGAGGGCATCAAATTGCTCTTCTTACATTACATTACATTACATTACATTAGGGATTTCTATTCCGCCTGTGCCTTGCGGTTCTAGGCGGATTACAATAAAGATGATATCTGGGCATTTCCAGTAGAATTACATTACAGGAGAAGAGTAGATTACAAGTAACAGTGAAGAGTTACAATACATATCGCAGCAGATGTAACATAGCCACGGATTACAATCAGTGAAAGGAATCAAAGAAGTCAAGAATTTCAGTTAATCCTTGGTTTTCAAATTTTCTCAACTATGGAACAAACTTCCTCTCATTTTAAGGGGTTCTGGTCCTTTTCAACTTTTTTGTAAATCTTTAAAAACTAATTTATTTGCCAAACCAGTCATATTAATATTTTCTGATTGTTACTTTTTTCAGTATCTTTTTAGTTACTGTTAACCGAGTCGAGCTCCTTTCTGGCTAAAGACCCAATAGTCAAAGCTAAGTTTTAGTTTAGTTTAGACCAGGGCTGCCCAAGTCCAGTCCTCGAGATCTACTGGCAGGCCAGGTTTTCAGGATATTCACAATGAATATGCATGAGAGAGATTTGCCTGCACTGCCTTCTTGGTATGCAAATCTCTCTCTCGTGCATATTCATTGTGGATATCCTGAAAACCTGGCCTGCCAGTAGATCTCGAGGACCAGACTTGGGCAGCCCTGGTTTAGACAATCCACTCTAATGCCTGCAATTGTGACACTACCGTCGCAGTGCTGGTGCGTCAGGGAGGGCCGTCATCAGTGGGAGGTGGTGCATTTTTCCTTCTTTTTTTTAATGAGGCAGATATTGTGCATTTGTAACACACATGGCATATGTTCCCATTAAAAAATAAAAAATAAAGGCTCCTGCCACGAACAGCTAAGTGGCAGGAGGCTTTCCCCTATCTCTCAGCTATTTAGGCTTCCCCTGCCAGCTCTGCGCATGTGTGAGTGTCGCTCTCACAGCCATCAATTGGATGGGAGAGTCGGGGATTACGATGAACCTCCACGTAAATTATTTGCCTGCAAACATTTTAGTACGTCAATAGCTCTTTCTAAATCAGCCCAAAAATTGGATCATAGCAGACCCACATGGTCTTACCGATCCTTTTAGTGCATCTAGGCCTCAATATGGTTATTCTTATGTTCCCATCCCATAGGGCAAATGCTAGGCACTCACCTAGGCATACACTCTAATACCAGGGTTACACAAGGAAAAGAAAACACTGACCAGAGATCAAGCACAAAAAATTCAGTATAGTTCTGTGATTCATATAATTTATGTACAAAATTCCAGGAATACTGTGTCTTCTTTGGGGGGGGCAGTGGCATAGTAAGGGGTGGGGGGGCAGTTCGTCCCGAGCCCATCTTCAAAGGGTGAAGCACCCCTCCTCCTCTCCTCCCTCCCCCGCTCCTCTCCTTGCCACGTGCATACGCCCCTTGCCTTCCCTGTACCTTTCTTTCTATCCCAGCGCGAGGTTGATGCCTGTATCGGCATTGGTGCTCTCTCCTGACGTCACTTCCGGCACCCGCGTCTAAAAATGACATCAAAGGGTGAGCCGACACCGATGTGAGCATGCTGCTCATGTTGGAGAAGTTAAAAAGGGAAAGGGAAGGGGGTGCGCATATAGCAGGGGGCAGGGGAGGGACACCACCGCCCCAGGCGCTGCTCTGCCACCGGGGGGGGGAGGAATAGTTTACTTTCAGCCCAATCAGTTCCTCTTGAGCCTGAGCCACAGTCGGGGTAGAGAGGAATTTTTCAGCCATTACCCAGTAGATTCACCTTGTGGCTGAATTATGGTCCACATTAGCTGGACTCTTGAAGAAGCCATATTTTGTGTTCCCTGGCCAAGGACTTCAGCTGCTATAACTGAATTGAGGGAAATATTAAAAAAAGGAGAAAATCCCCAAGAAATGATGGCATGCCAAGACTCAAAGAAAGTTTCAACTGAGCTGGAAGCCCAAAGGAGTAGAAGGAAAACTGCCAGACCAAATTACAGCAATGCAATCTTAGTCAATTTGGACTGAAGAACAAATCAGCTGGTTGAAAGATTATGACAAAGTAATGTGTGTGCAGCAGCTCTTACCTGAGCACACCTTCCCAGTTCCACCCTGTTCAGATACTGGAATATCTGTAGTGCCAATTCATAAGGCAGCTGGATGTCAAAGAAGGGAATCTCATTTATTTCATTCTGGAAAAAAAAACAGCAAACAATTAAACCCAACTTATAAGAAACTAATGTACATTAACCAAATGATATAATGTAGTAGAAGCCAGCAACCCCCTTTCCACTCTCTATTCCCACATATAGCATCTCTCCCTTCTTCTGGACCTGGTGCAAAATTGTAAAGTAAACTCAATCCAGAGCAATGCCACTTGTTTGTTTATTGCCTTTTCATGAAGAGATTCACCTAAAGTGGTAATCAGGTACTCGAAGTATTTTCCCTGTCTGTCCTGCCAGGCTTACAATCTAACTGTGGTACCTGGAGCAATGAAAGGTTAAGTAACTCGCCTAGAGTCACAGGGTACAGGCTGGAATTGAATTCACAACCTCAGGGTGCTGAGGCACCAGGCCACCTCTCCCCCTTTCCCCACATGAATTCCTGTGTCAGAAAGGGGAGAGACGCAGAGCACAGGCCTGTGTTTAAAGGAACTGCACTGACTTTCAGTCTGCTTTAAAGCTTCCATTGTTGGTGTCATGATTGTCATGTTGTCTTGGTCTTGTCGTGTCTAGGTAGGTAAAACCAACATTTCAGCCATCATGCTGTGGCTTTCTTTAGGGTATGCTGCGAGGTCTACAATCTATCTTTATATATAGTGAGTCTACTGACCTGATTGAGAACTGCAGACCTCCCTGTTCTCATTCAGGTCAGTGGACCCACTATATATAAAGACAAACTGCAGACCTCACAGCATACCCTGAAGAAAGCCACAGCATGATGGCTGAAATATTGGCGGCAAATCTGGTTAACAGCAACAATCAAGGTTGAACGCTGTAGAAGAATGACTACAAGGTCTTAAGTGAAGAGAAAGGACAATAAGCTTTGAGCATGGCACAGAGACTTTAAAAATGACTTGGTAGCCTTTAGTGGGGAGGTGTACTAGCAACACACTGCCATTTCTGAGTTTGGCAGAAGTGTGGAGAAATAAGAGAATAGAACTGAGAAGCAGAGATCCTATGAATATATACAATATAATGGGCCCTCCTGCCTGATACACCTGAAACTGGAGGAAAAACTAAGTAAAAGGCAAAACATCTTTAGACAAACGTGGCAGAACCACCCTCAAGATACAATGTGCTGAAAAAGAAAATGAGGGCTCCCATGTAACTCTAATTGCATCTAACTAGACAGAAGACCCCAAGACAAAGTCTTCAGAGATACATCCCACAGCTCTGGCAAAGTGTTTAGGAGCAACCTAAATCTCGACTGAGGCAGTACTAGGCTAGATTGGATAGGAATCTGAACAACTCCTACCCCAACTGCAAAAAGCATGGGGCACCAAATTACCGTTTATACTTTGATAAAAACTTAGGGCTAGCCCTTCACCAAACCCTCTTTATACAGAGAAGAAAGTGAAAAGACCCCGCCTGATGCATCAACCAAAACAAGTGGCTGCTATACACCTTCTCCAGCATGTGGCACCATCACTGAAAAATAGCTATACCCAAATCTACCTCTTGGAAGGCCAAGTTGCAACCTAAAGAGAGACAGAAACTTCCTGAGAATAAGCTGTAATGCAAGCAGACTCACCAACTGCCCATTTATTTCTTTAAAAATGTATACCCTACTTAAAAACCAAGGTGGTTTACATGCAACATACACAATCATTTACAAAGACGTGGTCTTCATCATAAGGCGTATGGGATAGACTTAAAGATCTCAATATGTATACTTTGGAGGAAAGGCGGGAGAGGGGAGATACGATAGACATTTAAATACCTACATGGCATAAATGCACATGAGTCGAGTCTCTTTCATTTGAAAGGAAGCACTGAAATGAAAGGGCATAGGATGAAATTAAGAGGTGATAGGTTCAGGAGTAATCTAAGGAAATACTTTTTTACAGACAGGGTGGTAGATACACGGAACAGTCTCCCGGAAGAAGTGGTGGAGACAGAACTTGAGATAGGTATGTGGGATCTCCTAGAGAGGAAGAAATAATGGTTACTTTGGCACTCAGTTGAAGTAGAAGGAAGAATCCAGGTTGTTTGGGCAACCGAGTAGCTATCGGGATTTTGGTGGCTAACTCTTGTTTGAGCCTGACTAAAATCTTCAGAATGAGAAGGATGGCAGAAACAAATAGAGGAGCTTGTTCATCCAAAATAGAAGAAATGCATCTGCTTCGAGATGATGAGGAGAGTACTGGCTGGAACAGAACTGAGACAACATGTGGCTATGGGGAAACACAGACAGATCTATCTAAGGAGTCCCCCAAAGAGAGAAGATATGGCGCAAGACTGGAGTTGAGAGGCCACTCATGTGGTCAGATAAATCTGATTAGATTGTCAGCTAGGGCATTCTGTTTACCTTGCACATATAAGACTTTGAGAAAGATGTTGCGAGGAATTGACCAGTTCCAAATTTGCTCAGCTTTTTGACACAGAGAAAAAGCCCGTTCCTCCCTGTTTGTTGATATAGTACATTGCCACTTGATTGTCTGAATAAAGAGGACTTGGTTGGATATACAATCCTTAAATGTTTTGAGATCATTGTGAACTACCCGCAGCTATAAGAGATTGATGTGGAATTTCTTCTCTTGAGCAGACCACATTCCCCGAGTCCGGTAACCATCTAGGTGAGCGCCCCAAGCATACATGGATGCGTCTATCATGAGTACTTTGTCATGTGAAGGGATGTGAAATAGCAATCCTCTGGAGAGATTTGTCAGATTCAATCACCACTGAAGAGATTGATGAAGAGATGAGATGATTTTGATCTTTTGAGAGAAGGGATCAGTGGTCTGAGATCACTGAGATGCTAGGGTCGACTGAGCTGATCTGAGATCAAGTCGTGCGAAGGGGGTGACATGAACTGTAGATGCCATGTGACCTATGAGAGGCATCATTTGTCTTGCTGAGATGTTTTGCAGAGTGAAGTAGAACATAAGTAGTCTCCTGAAACTCTTGCAGGCGGTCAGATGGAATATACTGTTCAAAATCAGCCAACTTCTTTATAAGAAGATAAAAAGTTGAGATAAAAAGACAAATAGAAGTTGTAATTGACAACTC
This sequence comes from Geotrypetes seraphini, assembly GCF_902459505.1. Classification (NCBI taxonomy): domain Eukaryota; kingdom Metazoa; phylum Chordata; class Amphibia; order Gymnophiona; family Dermophiidae; genus Geotrypetes; species Geotrypetes seraphini. Next base: position 187,612,668 of record NC_047091.1, on the reverse strand, counting down.
TGTGGGCTAATAGAGTTCTGTTAAAGACGGTGTCCAAACTTATCCATATTACGGCCCTCACTATGCAGTGGCATAGACCCTGGAGCTGTAGGATTTTTAAAAAGTGGGTTCAACCAGCAAAGACAGATGTGACAACTGTGGTTTATCAAATCCAGGACAAGATTATATTCAGTAAAGAGAGTCAATCTTTCTAGGAGCTATAGTAGTAGAGAGAGGTATCTCCCAGTTCTTAAAGAGTGCTTCCTTAAGTAGATTGCGAAGAAAGCAACAACAAGCTCCTTAGGAAGTTCATCAAAATCTAAAGTCTGAAGGAGCTCTGCTCTGGGCTTTGTGTCTGACTCCAATTTGACAGGCAGAGCTTTTCCCACCTGCTTGATATATTTGGTAAATGAAAATCCTTCTGAAGAAGATCTTTGTCTGGGAGAAAGAGGAGATGGATCTGAAGGATGGCTTCTTAGCCAGTTTACTTGATGGAGGAACACCATCCGATGTTGATGGAGGCGTCGATGCTGGTACCGCCGGTTCCGATTGCTTGGATTTATCACTGGAGTCCATGGTCAATGCAAAGAGCTTTTATTGCTGGATACAGTTGAGTGATGGAAATTAGGGCACTGGCACCAACAGCACTTCTTAAAGCCGCTTGAAGGCTTCAACATGGAAGGAAAAATCTTGGAGGCAAAGTCAAAAGAGGAGACTGAGAGGGGACATTATCTACTAAGTCTATTCCCTTCATTATCTTGAATGTTTCAATCAAGACAGGTTGTTCACCCTCTCCAAGGTAGAGAGAACGAGAGGGCACTCTCTAAAGTTGAAAGGGGATAGATTCCGTACGAACGTAAGGAAGTTCTTCTTCACCCAGAGAGTGGTAGAAAACTGGAACGCTCTTCCGGAGGCTGTTATAGGGGAAAACACCCTCCAGGGATTCAAGACAAAGTTAGACAAGTTCCTGCTGAACCAGAACGTATGCATGTAAGGCTAGTCTCAGTTAGGGCACTGGTCTTTGACCTAAGGGCCGCCGCGTGAGCGGACTGCTGGGCACAATAGACCACTGGTCTGACCCAGCAGCGGCAATTCTTATGTTCAATGGCTGACACTGAATACATAAAACAGTGAAGGGGAAAAAGGGGGGCCTGAAGGCCTGATTGAGGGAACAAAAAGGCAAAGAAATATATATATATATATATTTTATTTTTTTTTAACACAGACCAAAGAAAGCTATAATAAAACAAGAAATTAACAAAGTCTAAAGGACCTTTCCGGACTAGCACAAAACTGATTTCTTTTTAGATATGCAATTCATCAAGTCGCTAGGACTCGAGCATGAGTCAATAGCACCTAACAACAAAGGAAAAAACAAACGCTGACAGGGAGGCAACACAATTTGGGATGGAGTCCAAAAAAAATACAACTTCTTTGCTCCATGGAAAACCAAGGATTGAGGAACCACAAGCTGATGTCAGGCAGGAAGGCACTCGCACGCAAATACTGCCTGACATCCAGCTGCCTTTTTTTCCAGAGGTTGCAAAGCTTCACAAAGCTTAAAGTGATGGTGCATTTTTCACTGTCTGCACCAGGCTCCACGAATGACATCACCTACATGTGAGAATATGCTGCCTGCTTGTCCTAGGATAAAAAAGTATTTCCTTAAGATTACTCCTGAGCTCATCACCTCTTAACTTCATCTTATGCCCTCTCATTCTGGAGCTTCCTTTCAAATCAAAGATTTGCCTCATGTGCATTTATGCCACGTAGGTATTTAAACATCTCTATCATATCTCCCCTCTCCCACCTTTCCTCCAAAATCCTACAGAAGCCAGTGACAGACATAAAACCCTGCAGATGTGCTCAGATGCTGCACAGCATACAAATAAATGCACCACTCAGGCTAGAACTCAGGGAGAGGAAAGTGCCTAAGAATACTGCACAGTTGGGTATTAAGCAGCAATCTATCTGTTTATCATTTCCTAGAACTAAATCCAAACCCATTATATCAGGGCTGAAAACTCTAGGTCAGTGATGGCTAACCTTTTTGAGCCCGAGTGCCCAAACTGCCGCACAAAACCAAAGAATTTCCTCAAAGTGCCAGCACGTCAATTAAACCTTAATAACAAGATTTTAGTATCTAAAAACTCTTTATAAAGTTGCCTGAACTATGTAACATCATTTTTAAAGGTTGGAATCTTTGTATTGTCAGAGAATCAATTTGATTCACAATCCTTTGGTTTTCATTTCAATTTATTGGCAATTTGTAATGTTTTAATGATTTCATTCAATTTAATGAATTTAGGAAGAATTTGATTCAGTTACACAATATATTTTAAATGTATTATTCACATAACATGTCAAATGTATCCTGAGTAAAAAAAAAGATAAACTTTTTAAAACTGTTAACTGTGTCAAGACTCGGTGTGTATTCCCAAAGAGTCTATATATGTTTTTTTGTAAAATTTACAATCAAATTAGAAAATAGTTAAATCATTACATTTCTAATAATATGATGTAAAGAAAACAAAAGAGCTTTCAATTAAACCAACCATTTTTATTGGAAATTCCAGATTGGAATACAACAGGGCCATGTAAAGTCCCTTTTTTAAATAACATCTTTAAATAATATTTAAATAACTTAGAAAGTGTCTTATCTGCAAACTGAAAACACTGCTTCATGTAAACATATGCATTGGGCATGCTCTGAAAAAAATTAATGTGATTTTTGTTGTTGCATGCATGCTGATAACTTGTCAATCCTTGGCTCATAGTGCGTTAATTTCAGAGCAACACATGCAGAACTCGTGTCATCCGTTAATCTGTTTCTAGCATCAGATTTTATATGATTCAAAGCCGAAAACAGCTGCTCACAAGCACAGGATGACCCAAACAAAGTAAGAAGAGCAATCCCAAGTGCTTTCATGGACTTAAAATTGTCTGGCAGAGAATTCCACGCTTTTAGGATTTCATTTTCAGAACTGCTAGCAGTGATTTCATTTGTCACCCTTTCACACTCAATACGTTCAAGAGCCGCACGCAGGTCATTGAATTTACTTTTCCAGATAGAGCTTTCTTGAAATTCCAGTAGCTCCATTTCCAAATTTTGAATATCCAACCACTGTAAGCAGGAAAGATCAAGATCTTCAAATGTGGACTTTTCTGGGGAAGTTATAAATGAAAGGGTTGTCTCCATCTTACGGAACTGAGAAAATCTTTTACTAAAATTCTCCTTTGCTTCAGCTACAATGGTGGAATATGCTTTGTGGATTTCCTGGTGTTTTTTATGACTGTCCACAAATGTTGTAGAATTATCCAAATGTATTTTTAGGTTGGGAAAATATTTTAGCTGTCCACTCTCAAGGTCTTTTTCAAAAACATGCAATTTTCTCTCAAAAGCTTTGATGTCACTAAACATGCTTTCTGCTGTTTTTCCCATGCCTTGTAATTTTTTGTTTAGTACATTAAAGTGGTTAGTAAAATCTGTAAAGAACATGAGGTTGGTAAGCCAGGCCATATTGGTGAGTTGAGGATAGTCTTCCCCCTTTTCGTTCATAAATAGGCTAACTTCTTCCAAGCAGGCCACAAATCTCTCTAACACTCGTCCTCTGCTCAGCCACCGGACATTATTGTACATCAGTAAAGTGTTATATTGTGCCCGAACCTCATCAAGAAGGGCTTGAAATTGTCGAAAATTAAGAGCACGCGCCATGATGAAGTTCACCATTTTTGTTACATCTTTGAGGACATCGTCAAGTTTTTTGCTGCTTTCTTTGGCGCAGAGAGCCTCTTGATGTATTATGCAGTGAAATTGAATCAGTGGATGTTTTGCTTCCTTAGCAAAGAAATGAATGAATCCTGATGTTGTCCCCACCATGCTAGGTGCTCCATCGCTAGTAACTGAAAGTACTTTTTCTGGACTTATGGCTAGTGATGAAAAAGCCTCCATCACAGCATTGTGGATATCTATCCCTTCTGTTCTTCCAGGCAAAGACAGCAGTTTTACCAGCTCTTCTCTCATGATGTCACCAGTAGCATAACGCAAAATGAGCGCTAGTCTTGCATGGTTAGTAATATCTGTACTTTCATCCAAGCACATAGAGTAGAAGGGTGCTTTTTGTAAGTCGCAAGTAAGCTGTTGACTAACATCAGCAGCCATTCGCAGAACCCTATCTTTTGCAGTATTTCTGCTTAGCGGCATCTCAGAGATGCGCTGCACAATTTTATCCTTGTTTTGGAAATCATGGAAGAGTGAATTACTCCCAGCCAAAATTGCCTTTTTGATAAAATCTCCATCAGAGAGGGGCTTACCATGTTTTGCCATGCACAGTGAAATTTGAAAGCTGGCAACTGTAAGATGATTAGTTTTTGAAAGATAGTTGCTAAAACTAAGAGATTGGGAGTGATATTTCTTTAATTTTCCTACAAGGAACTCTTTTCTTTGAGCTAAACCAAGTTCAGCAACACTGTTATGGTTGGTCTCAAAGTGACGTTTGACACTTGATGTGCGAGACACAACACTTTCATTACACATAATACACAATGCTTTCCCACTGCGTTCAATCACTCCATATGTACTCTGTCCAGGCCTCTTGGAATGGTCTTCCACTATCTGTTTTTGCTTTTTTTGCTGTACTCATTTTCTTTGTTCAAGACTTCAAGTCTACAAAAAGATAAAATTTGTATAATAAAAAAAATCTAATGAAGTGCTGTATACAAATCCGTCCCCATAAAAAAATATGTGATTGGGGAATTTTACTAATTGTAGACATCCGTTTTGGTCAAAAAATATACTGTCCGGGTGAAAACCGGACTTGTGCAACCTGAGTGTATGGGAAAAGGACTTTTATTTTTCATTATTGGAGCCTTTGTTATTTTATTATGATGTTTACAAAAGCACTGTGAAGGGCCACATATACACTTTACTGTTTTTTGCTATATTGAGTTTTCCATAAGGTACAGCGCAGAGGATTAGTGTGTTGGTTGTTCACAGAGAGCCCAGCCCTCCTCTCAGCTTACTGAACTTCTCTATGCAATCATCATAAGCAGCTTTTTTATTTCCTCGAATTTAGCATGTCCCCCATGGAAGATACAGAGATTTTTACAGAGGAGCACATTATTAGACACATTAACATCCCCCCATATCCTCACCTCTCTAGCATGGGAGCACTAGGAACTGTTCCTGATTACAGATGTCACATGTGGAGTCACACTACAGCCTCACTGAGTTCCTGTGACAGACTCAGTGTGAAGCTTCTCTTCCTCCCCCCACTTCCCCCTCACACACTGCTTGGCTCATAGGATACTAAGGGGAAGACAGGCAGGCTAAACATCCACTCACAGGACTGCAGCCAGCACAGGAGGATGGGCCGCGGCCCACAGGGACAATGCCCGGTCCTCCCAATGGCCAGTCCGGCCCTGTTGCCAGGTGAGCTGCAAAGCAGACACCGGCACACTCGCCTCCCGCCGCGCCGCATATCTTAATTGCGGACTAGAGAGTTGTGCGGGGACAGAAATCCCACCGGTCCCCGCCAAAGTCTCACCCGTCCCCACCCGTCCCCGTGAGGAATCCCACCCGTCCCCGTGAGGAATCCCTCCGTCCCCACCCGTCCCCGCGAGGAATGTCCTCCGTCCCCGTGAGAATTCCCCTCTGTCCCCGCACGTCCCTATAAACTTCAGAAATAGTTATTTCATTTAATTATGCTACTGAATTAAAGGCTCTGGTAGAAACCCATTTACAAATAAGCAAAAAGACTTTATTAATTTGGAAATATTAATTGGGAAGAATACACATTTTGTAAACGGGTTTCTACCAGAGCCTCTTTTGTTTATAAATTTTTATCAACACAACTAATATACTACTTTATCCTGAAGCAAAGAAAAAAAGAAATAGAATTCTTTTCATACCTTTGTTGCCTGGTTTCTGCTTTCCTCATGTTCTCATTCAGTTCCTTCCATCCACTGTCTCTCTTCCTTCTGCGTCTTCCATTTGCTCTGTTACTGTGCCTCTCCCTTTCTCCCCCCTTCCAAATTGGTCTGGCACCCATCTTCTTCCCTCCGCTCCCCCCATAGTCTGGCATCTCTGTCTTCTTCCCTGCCAGCGTCTTCTCCCCACTCTCTCTTCCCCATTTCCTTTCAGCGTCCTTCTCCCCCCCATCTTCCCCATGTCCTGTCAGCGTCCTTCTCCCCCCTCTGTCTTCCCCATGGCCTTTCAGCATCCTTCTCTACCCCACCCCCCATCTTCCCCATGTCCTTTCAGCGTCCTTCTCCACCCCACCCCCCATCTTCCCCATGTCCTTTCAGCGTCCTTCTCTACCCCTTTGTCTTCCCCATGTGTTTTCAGCGTCCTTCTCCCCCCCCGTCTTCCCCATGTCCTGTCAGCGTCCTTCTCCCCCTTCTGTCTTCCACAAATGCTTTCAGTGTCCTTCCCCCCCCACCCCATCTTCCCCATGGCCTTTCAGCGTCCTTCTTCACCCCTTTGTCTTCCCCATGTGCTTTCAGCGTCCTTCTCCCCCCCGTCTTCCCCATGTCCTGTCAGCATCCTTCTCCCCCTTCTGTCTTCCACAAATGCTTTCAGTGTCCTTCCCCCCCACCCCGTCTTCCCCATGGCCTTTCAGCGTCCTTCTTCACCCCTTTGTCTTCCCCATGTGCTTTCAGCGTCCTTCTCCCCTCCCCCGTCTTCCCCATGTCCTGTCAGCGTCCTTCTCCCCCTTCTGTCTTCCACAAATGTTTTCAGTGTCCTTCCCCCCCCCCCACCCCGTCTTCCCCATGGCCTTTCAGCGTCCTTCTTCACCCCTTTGTCTTCCCCAGTGCTTTCAGCGTCCTTCTCCCCCCTCCTTCTCTCCCGCCCCGGGTGCAGCACAGCCGGCCAGGTCCCCTTACTTTTGTGGCGCTTCCGCTACCGACAGACCGACAACAGCCCCGGTCTGACAAACCTCCCTGCCCTTAACCGCGAATCTAAATTTCCTTCTTACAGCTGCTGTAAGAAGGTAATTTAGATTCGCGGTTAAGGGCAGGAAGGTTTGTCGGACCAGGGCTGTTGTCGGTCGGTCGGTCGGGTTAGCTCCACAAAAGTAAGGGGACCTGGCCGGCTGTGCTGCACCCGGGGCGTGGCGGAGCAGACCGCCCCCTCCCTTGGTAGCCACTCGAGCCACTCGAGCTACTCCTCCTTACCTACCCTGCCTGCAGCACAGAGCCGAACGGAAGTCTTCCCGACGTCAGCGCTGACGTCGGGAAGACTTCCGTTCAGCTCTGTGCTGCAAGCAGAGCAGGTAGGGAGAAAAGCCGCGCGACTTAGTACATCCAGCCCCGCAGGAACCCCGTGACCCTCGGAGGCGTCCCCACGGGATCCCCGCAACCCGTGCAGCTCTCTATTGCGGACCTTCCCGCATGCCAGTTGCAAGGCCTTCGCGTGCCACAGGTTCGCCATCGCTGCTCTAGGTAAAACAGGTCAGGAAGGGTTAAACACCAAAGCTAATGCAGTTACAATGAATAGTAGGCAGCCAACAAAGGGAGAGTCACACCAGGGGTTAACCTTGATCACATTGCAGGGAAAGAAAAGGAAGGTTCCTTTAGCAGCAAAGGAGAGCAGCATCAAAAACAGCCTGTAGCCAAGCCAAGAGGGAGCAGGAGTGCTACCACAGTTCCAAGGAAACAGCGGAACCCTGTTGAACCTGAAGCCCAGGTAGACCCTTTTGATAGGGAGATGCAATGGGAGGAATTGTCTGAAGATTCTGACTTTGAGGAAGCCATGGAAGTGGAAGACGGCTTAAGCTGGTGTAGAAATAATAATAATGAAGATTTAGCTGCTAATGAGGAAGTAGGAATGGACACTGCTTAACTGGCTAAGGCACTGCTTTAACAAAGTGAAGGGAAGCTAAATGTTATAGGAGAGCTTTATGTTTAAGGAAGACAGGAACGCAAAGAAGTTTGAAGAGGAATTATTCTTTGGATTCCTAATGAAAAGCAAAGCCTGTCTCAGACTGTTAGTTGCCAGAATCACAGTGAAGAGTTAGGCAATTAAGTGGGGGGGCTCCCCAACAAAACCCCCCGTCAGAGCCCCTAAAAACTGTCATTTTCTTCGGCGTGCACCTCCGTCTTGCGCTCAGTTGTCGGCGCGCGCCTTTGTCTTCCGCGGTTTTGTCTATGAACCGCTTTTAAGATCCCTCCCCAAAAATATAAATTATCCCATTTTGCTCTTTATATTTTAGATGTGCTTCACACACTTGGGTTCTGGTTCATAGACAAAACCGCGGAAGACAAAGGCACGCGCCGACAACTGAGCGCAAGACGGAGGCGCGCGCCGAAGAAAATGACAGTTTTTAGGGGCTCCGGGGGATTTCGTTGGGGAGCCCCCCCCCACTTTACTTAATACAGATCGCGGTGGCGTTGTGGGTGGTTTGGGGGGTTGTAACCCCCCCTCATTATACTGTAAACTTAACTTTTTCCCTGTTTTTAGGGAAAAAGTAAAGTTTTCAGTAAAATGTGGGGGGTTATAACCCCCCAAACCCCCCACAACGCCCCCACAACGCGGTGCGATCTGTATAAAGTAAAGTGGGGGGGTTCCCCCCTCCACACACCCCCGTCGGAGCTCCTAAAAACAGTTATTTTCTTCGGCACGCACCTCCGCGCTGCGCTCAGTTGTCGGCGCGTGCCTTTGTCTTCCGCGGTTTTGACCTGACACCCTTAAAAGCAGATCAATAAGGGTGGATAGATCCCATGCACTGGTTTTACACAGTTGTTAAAACCAGTGAAGAGCTTCAGTGTCACATGTTAGGAACTGTGATGGCTAAAGCAAGGCTTGAAGATTAAAAGGGTTTTTTTTATTCTCTCTGAGCCATTAGGCTAGATGAAGGAGGACTGATCTGAAGTAGTCTGGCTTACAATGCCTGTATGAAGGTAGGTAAATGAACTGTTCTTTATAAGCAGAATGTTTTGATGATGGTTTTCATTGAATTCTGAATGAATAAACTCTGAGCTGAATTAAGGCAGTAAGTATTAGGCCAATTTTCTTAAGAGGAAATCTGTCCCCATACGTCATATGATGAAGACCATTTTAGTAGTTTTCTGGATCGACTCCATCCCGCTCGTATCTTTTTGAAGGTGTGATCTCCAGAATTGTACATAAGAGAAGCTCACACCTGAAGTTTGTCTCACCACCGATTAGAGGATGTAAATTTTAAAAAACATCATCAACATCTTTTCTCTTATCAAGCTGCATTATGGGGAAAAGATCTGGAACAATTACTTATGCATGCTAATAACTATGAGGAATTTAGGAAACACCTAAAAATATATCTGTTCCGGAAGTACTTAGATAGCTGAACTGCACAATCTCCCACAACAATTGATCTCTAGAACAGTTAATCACCAATCTCTAACTTTGTTAGTTCTACTCAATTTGTAGCATTTTTAATCATTGTAAACCGCATAGAACGTCACGGTCCTGCGGTATATAAATAAACTGTTATGTTATGTTATATTCTAAACAAGATCTCATACAAGGGCATCAATACCTCCTTTTACCCACTGGTCATACGTCAGCATCCTTCTAGCTTTCATCATCGCGTTTTCAAGCTGTTTGGCCACCTTTAGATCATCACATACTATCACACCAAAGTCCTACTCTTCTTTCATGCACAAAAGTTTTTCACCTCCTAAAAACTGTTCTATTGCCTCAGGTTTTTGCAGCCCAAATGTATGACCTTGCATTTCAAGATTCACTAGGTCCTTCCTAATGTTATTTACACCATCAGGGGTGCCTACTCTATTGCAGATTTTGTTATCATTCACAGAGAGGCAAATCTTACCTGGCAACCCTTCAGCAATATTGCTTACAAAAATGTTAAAAAAAACAGACCCAAGAACCAAACTTTGAGGCACACCATTGTAACATTCCTTTCCTCAGAGAGATCTCCGTTGACCACTACCTCCTGTTACCTTCCACTCAACCAGTTCCTGACCCAGACCATCACTGTGGCCCATTATGAGGGCACTCAGTTTATTCATTAGATGCCTGTGTGGAACACTGTCAAAGGCTTTGCTAAAATCTAGATACACCACATCTAGCATACTCCCTCTATCCCATTCTCCTGTCACCCAGTCAAAAAAATTGATCAGATTTGTCTGACAAGACCTGCCTCTAGTGAATCTATGTTGCCTCAAGTCATGTAATCCATTGGATTCCAGAAATGTTACTATTCTCTATTTTAAAAGTGTTTCTATTAATTTACTTACCACAGAAGTCAGACCTACCGGCCTGTAGTTCCATACGTTTTCCTTATTTCCATGTTTGTGAAGAGGGAGCACATCCGCCCTTCTCCAGTCCCACTCCTGATTCTAGAGAAGCACTAAAGAGGTCAACCAGCAGAGCTGACAGAACTTTTGGCCCCGTTGCTTTGTTCACCTTTAGTTTAGCTAGCTCCTCATGAACTCAGTCTTCTGAAAATCTATCAGTGTTTACCACACTTCTATCTCTAATTGCATTTGTCTTCTGCTGATGGAAGCACAGAAACACTGGCTAGTTCTAGGATGCACCACTGCTTATACTACTGATGACAACCATCATTAGAATTTAGTGTTCTCTGCCTCCATCTTCTGGATAGAGAATAAACCACTTGTCTGGACTGGTGTAGCAGTGAAAAATTTCCTTTTAAACATCTTTGACCTCCCTCTCACTTGTATGTATTTTTGACCATCTGCTGAACTAAATTTTGCTGATAGACACAATAAAAATTAAAAGTTAGTCAATTATAGCTCCTAGGAAGGGCCTAAAGTCCTGATTGGCTCTGGTGCCTAAGGCCCCTCCCCTGGGAGAGGATAGGGAGGGGACTTAACCGTATGAGCCAATCAGGGCCTTAGGCCCCTCCTAATGCATTTTAGGATGCACTGGGAAGGGGAAGGTCTGCCATTTTGAAGAACAGGGCCTGCCAGCCAGAGAGAATGGGCATCTCTCCTGCTGTCCTTCAACTTAAAGGCATGGGGGGGGGGGTGAGATGTTGTTGGGGGATTCCAACAGTTGGCCAGCAGAGAGTGGGCATCCCTCCTACCAATCTTCTCTGGGTAGGGGGTACAGACAATAGCAGGCAAGAAGGGACGTCGTTGGGAGGGGTGACTTTTCCTTCTGCTGTTCTTCCTGACAGTCAATCAGCTAAGCTGGCAGGACTCAAGGAGACCTGTAGCACCTTTAATCGGGGCAGGGAGAGCAGCCTTGACAGGAGGGAGGAGCTGTACCTAGCAAATACTCTTCTGAGCAAGTGCCAGGCACAGTTCCTCCCCACCTTTACCAGCAATTCTCTGCACAAACAGCATGCATATAATTTGCATGCTATTATACTGAAAATCATCAGTAAAAGAAAAATCGCCCCCACTCTAGCCACTATATCGACCTGCTGGATTTTACTGGTGAGTTTTGAGAATCTAACCCTAGGACTAGGGGGCACCTGATGAAGCTACTCAGTAGTAGATCTAAAACAAACTGGAGAAAATATTTCTCCACACAACGTGTAAATTCTGGAATTCGTTACCGGAGAATGTGGTGAAATTAGTTAGCTAAAAGAGAAGTCCATAGGCCATTATTGAGATGGCTTGGGGAAATCCACTGCTTATTCCTAGGATAAGCAGCATAAAATCTGTTTTACTGCTTGGGATCTAGCTTCATACTTGGGACCTGGGTTGGCCACTGTTGGAAACAGGATACTGGGCTTGATGGGCCTTCACTCTGTCCTAGTATGGCAATTTTTATTGTTACTGCTGGGAGGAGACACTAGCCAATAGCACAGAGACTTTCTATGAGCAGCTGCTGATCTCTGGCACTAAATGCTAGCAAAGGTTTTATCTGCAGCATGAGCCAACTGTTAATTCAGAAAGCTATCCAGTCCAGCCTCAGATTCTTGTTGGTGCTAGGCCAAGTCTGCAACCGCCCAGTGTCACAACTGCAAAACTGGATCATATCTCTACAATCTGGCAAGCCTCACTAGTAAGAGATGGCAGCCCTTCCACTGTAGCTCCCAATGAAGTTGCCTGCCCCCTTTATTTAACCATCTGCACAGATGTATTCCAATTCCTCTAAGCTGGAGACAGTTCAGAACTAAGGTGGGGGGGGGGGGGAATATCATGCTCCTTATACAGAGAATAATGCTCTGCTACATCCATCTTCAACACAATGGTCTGGGTTATGTTTACTGTATGCCACTAACAACCTTGTAGAAGAAATAGTGATAATCCAAAACAGATAAGATTTTAAAAAAAGAAAAAAAAGCTTTGAACAAATTTATTTTAAAAAATTTATATACCGCCTATGATCTAAGCGGTTTCTATAAAATGTAGGCAGTAAGGGGAAAGAGGTAAGGAAAGGAACCAAGGACCCTTTCTATCGTACATGTATGACTGGTTGAGCTCTGAATTCGTCAGATTAGCATTTGCAAGTTTATGAAGCATCCTTTTTTCTTGTTCACTAAGCTAGGAAACACAGGGATCCAAGCATCATCAAGTATATTTTCATGTTTCATACCAATCTATCATTCTAATACACCTCTGTCCATAAATCCTAATAAATAAATAAAGCCTAATAGCATGCAAAGCAATCTTAAAAATAATTAACAGAATTCCTTTTGAAGGAAAGAAAATTACAAAAAGGAAAAAAGCCTATTACAATGTCATGAAGCCTGTAACCAACAGTATTTCTCTTCCCATTTGGAGCCAGCAGACATTAGAGTTAGTAAACATGAAAAAAAATATCACAAATTTCTTTTCAAAGAAATTTTAAATTTGCTTTCTGCTCATTTTCCCACAGACTTTAAAGAAAAAGAGAGTCTTAAATGAGCAGCAGGGAACCCTTTCTAAATTGGTCTATCTGGCCATAATAAGCAGATGCAATTAGGTCTTCAACCCTTTAAATCTTAAGTTTTAAAAAATCCTTTGCAGACCAAAGAATTAAAACTGCTTGCAATGCATATGCAAATAATAACTGTATGTCTGTATTATATAGCAATAATAATAATAATAATAATTTATTTCTTGTATACCGCCAAACCAGTAAAAGGTTCTAGGCGGTTCACAGCAAGGCTGAATATCCAGCCGATTTACAATACAGGTAGTCGTCGACTTACGACCTATCCAAGTTACGACTGTTTGACCTTACAACGCGACTTCCGCTCTCCGAAGAAAAAAAATGTTGTTAACAGATTGCTTTAAGATGATTAAAATATTACCCAGTCTAATGTTCTTGCCTTAATTTAACATAGGCCGACTTACATCCTGATCCACTTACGACCTAACAGTTGGAAGGAACCAATTGCGGTCGTAAGTCGACGACTACCTGTACAAGAAAAGCTATTACTAGAAGATACATAATGCCTATAGATTAAAAGCATTAACATTAGAATACTTAAGTTACAAATTTATCAAATAGTTGTGTTTTTAGTAATTTTCTAAAATTATAGTAAGATGGAACTTCTAGCATAATTTTGTCAAACTAGGTATTCAATTTAGCTGCCTGAAAAGTTTGAGTTCTCTCTAAAAATATCTTAAAGCGACATAATTTGACAGGAGGGTCTGTAAGTAACTGGACTTTACGTGTAGGCTTGTTTGAGTAATTGAAGGAAAATTTGAATAAAACTCTGGCCTCTATCGGTAACCAATGCAATTTTTGGTAATAGGGAGTAGTAACATGTTCCCATTTTTTCAAACCAAAAATCAATTGAACCACTCTTAGGGTTCCTTTTACAAAGCCGCGCTAGGGCCTTAACGCACGGAGTAGTACGCACTAACCGCTACTGCCTCCTTTTGAGCAGGCGGTAGATTTCCAGCTAGCGTGCGCTAGCGCGGCTTTCTAAAAGGAGCCCTTAGTTTTTTGAAAATTTTCTTATAGGCACCCAAGTAGTCAAGAATACTCAATATCAATGACTGAAGGAAACTGTATCAAAATATTTCTTAATTGTTCGTAGTTTCCAGAGAGCTACAAATTATGCAAATATTGATTATGTTAATCCGGTATTCTATTCTGCCTAAGGTCGGGTTAGGTCAGTTACCCAGGAAATGGGCACTTTGACGCAGATGTTCAATAGAGTTGCTAGGTAGATCAGCACAGTTAATACAGTTAGGTCATAGTTACCAAAACTTAGGGCTCCTAAGGTGTGTTAGCGGTTTTAGAGTGGTTTAATATTAAAAATCATCCCCATTCAACCTCCTCCAAATTGAATGAAATTGTGTGTGGATGTTCCCTATAGCCTCAAATGAAACCATGTAAAAATTTCTGCTGTATCTCTATAGAGCATAGTACTGTTTCTATATGACCATCCTGAGTTCCCACTCTGCCGTCGCGTGCATTGCTTTCTCCCAGATTCTGGCTGAAGTTGTCCCACATTGGTCCAAAATATTACTATCATTTTTTTAACTAACCTAAGAGCAATCCAAATAAACAGCCTCCGATGCTCTTGAATCTCCTGCAGGGAGCAGGGTCCTGTCTCCCAACAATAACACCTTGTACCTTCGGTTGACTTTGTGCGGGTCACCCCCCTCAACTAACTCTTATCTGATTTTAAGGGTCAATTTACCACTTTTGGAATTATGTGCAGCTAGGTTCGTTTTCAGAATTGATGCTTTTAGAAATTCAAAATGAAGGGACTAAAGGTTTACTCGTCTTTGTATTTTTTGATTGTTGAGCACAGCAATAAAGATAATTTCAGGTTCAAGAAAATTTGACCATGTCACACCATTACTGCAAAAAGCTCACTGGTTGCCAGTAACATATAGGATTACATATAAAATAGCTCTTCTAGTCTTCAAGACCATACAAACCAACGCTCCGGCATTTATAGACAGGCTTTTGATTCCACAGAGCTCATCGAGAGTTCTTCGATCTACTTCACAGTCTACCCTTAATGTTCCATCCTTGAAAATTATCGAAACACGCCGTGCTTCTATTTTTTCCGTAACTGCTCCAATGATTTGGAATTCTCTTCCTTTATATATAAGACTTGAACAAGATTTGCAGAAATTTAAGAGTAGTTTAAAGTGCCTTCTTTTTAAAGAAGCCTTTAACTGAAAATATAATGTCCAACCTAAATGTAATATCTTACGATTTCAGCCATTTTCAAATTAAGATTTTAATAGCTTTCTTATTCGACCCCATCCCCACCAGCAAGCCTTTTCTTCTTACCCTCCTTATGTACTTTCCCTTTTATGTACTTTTTCTTCAAAATTGTATTTCCTCCCCTCTTTCCTATTGTTTCCCGTGGCTTTAAAAAGCAAATTCCCCAAGTAAGTCTGGTAACGAATTATGTATATGTGATTTCTTTAAAATCATATTTTTACCTTTTGTACAACGCTTTGTAATTTGAGAAAGCGTTTAATCAAATAATATGAATAAACTTGAATAAACTTGAAACTTAAACTTGTTAGGAGAAAATAGATTTTTTGAGACATTTTTGCAGCCAGGAAGGCTCATGTTGATTGCCTTTGTACAGCTATGAAGAGTTCCCTCACTTTGATATTCAAAGAGATAATCAACGCTTTATTGCATCTTCATGAACTCATAACAGTGGTTCATTAGACCTACTACACAAGGCTCTCATGAACCTTCAAAGATTAAATTTCTATAAATTTAGGACTCTAGCTCTTAAGAGGCTCCCATCTGTTCAGTGCTTCTACCCTTACAGTCCAAACAAGTTTACACCCAAAGAGAACAATAAGTACATCTCCCTGAGGGAAGCTGAATGCATTATATAACCCATAAAAATATTACCGTTAGAGGCTACTATAATAAAGTAACTTTGCTTTCTCTGAAGGAAAGCATTCCATTTGCTTCACTGATCAGAATTTGCTAAATTAAAAGATATGTATCAAGAAATGTCAACTAGCCTCTAATGAATTACCAAAAAAGCTACATACATTCAGTAAAACAACTAGAAATCAGTAGAGAACTTTAGGAACATACTTACCTAAGAAGAGGCTAAGAATATATTAGAAACATGAGCTGGAGCATATTTGTAATACTCCCCTCCCAACTAAGCTCATAACTATAATCCCCTGGAAGTAAGTTTGAAGATCTTAAAATATTTCACAATAGAAACAGGGATAACATCCTAAGACTAAGGAGGTTGTTTTAGAAGCAGCTACATAAGTAAATAGCACCATGGATATGTTCAATTCTATTCAAGTCTATTCTAGAACTTTATCTACCGCCCAGTACACAAGAGCAGTAATATCAACTCACTTGTATGAAGCTTCAGAAAATGATTAATATATACTGTATGTATGTATATGCCTGGGATGCAGTATTTTCAAGGAGATGTAGTTTGGTCCGGCACAAAGTATAGAAGTAGAAGGGACACTGGGAAGCAGTGATCACAATATCATCCGCTTCAACCTGGACACAGGGGCAAAACATCGATCCAGAACAACGGCCACAGCACTGAACTTCCGAAAAGGGAATTACGAAGGGATGAGACTCATGGTGGGGAAGAAGATTAAGAAGAGGATAAGCACTGTAAAAACACTAGAGCAAATATGGAATCTTTTTAAGGACACAGTCACCGAGGTGCAAAATCTATATATACCACGTATCAACAAGGGATCCAAGAGGAAAAAGAACAAAGAACCGGCGTGGCCCACTGTAGAGGTGAAGGAAGCAATCAGAGACAAGAAAACTTTGTTTAAGGAATGGAAAAGGTCAAAAACGAATGAAAACTGGAAAAAGCACAAACAACATCAAAGCAGGTGCCAAAAGAGACTACAAGGAAAAAATAGCCAAGGAGGCAAAAAAACTTCAAGCCGTTCTTTCGATATGTTAAGGGGAAACGACCCGCAAAGGAAGCGATGGGTCCGTTGGATGACCATGGAATAAAGGGAGTGCTAAAGGAGGACAAAGCCATCGCCAACAAACTGAACACATTTTTTGCATCTTTATTTACCGAAGAGGAGATACACAACATACCGGAAGCCGACAGGCTATACGCAGGAAACAAAGACGGGAAACTGACTGGAATGACAGTCAGTCTAGAAGAGGTATGCAGGCAGATTGATAGGCTTAAAAACGACAAATCCCCTGGACCGGACAGCATCCATCTGAGGGTAATCAAGGAACTGAAAGGGGTTATAGCTGAACTGCTTCAACTAATAGACAATCTGTCGATCAAATCAGGAAGGATTCTGGAAGACTGGAAAGTGGCGAATGTTACGCCAATCTTCAAGAAAGGTTCGAGGGGAGATCCGGGAAACTACAGACCAGTGAGTCTGACCTCGGTATCGGGAAAGATGGTAAAGGCGCTGATAAAGGACCGCATCATTGACCACCTTGACCAACAAAATCTGATGAGGACCAGCCAGCATGACTTCAGCAAAGGAAGATCTTGCTTGACGAACTTGCTGCACTTCTTCGAGGGAGTTAACAGGCAGATAGACAAGGGTGACCCGGTTGACATTGGGTGTTCGACAAGGTCCCGCATGAACTACTTTGAAAAATTGCAAACCATGGAATCAAGGGTGAAATACTTCCATGGATTAAAAACTGGTTGGCGGATAGTAAACAGAGAGTGGGGGTAAATGGACAATACTCTGACTGGAAAAGCATCACAAGTAGAGTGCCACAGGGTTCGGTGCTTGGACCCATGCTCTTCAACATATTTATAAACGACCTGGAAATTGGTACGACGAGTGAGGTGATAAAATTTGAAGACGATACAAAGTTATTCAGAGTAGTGAAGACACAGAAGTATTGCAAGGACCTGCAAAATGACATAAACACGCTTTAGAAATGGGCTGCGACATGGCAAATGAGGTTTAATGTGGATAAGTGTAAGGCGATGCATGCTGGTAACAAAAATCTTATACACGAATACAGGATGTCCAGTGCAGTACTCGGAGAGACCCCCCAAGAAAGGGACTTGGGGGTACTGGTCGACAAGTCGATGAAGCCCATGGCGAAAAGGGCGAACAGAATGCTAGGAATGATTAAGAAGGGGATCACAAACAGATCGGGCCATGGTACACCCCCACCTGGAATACTGCGTCTAGCACTGGTCGCCGTACATGAAGGACACAGCACTATTTGAAAGGGTCCAGACAAGAGCGACTAAAATGGTAAAGGGGTTGGAGGAATTGCTGTACAGTGAGAGATTAGAGAAACTGGGCCTCTTCTCCCTTGAAAAGGGGAGACTGAGAGGGAGCATGATCGAAACATTCAAGATAATGAAGGGAATAGACTTAGTAGACAACGACAGGTTGTTCACCCTCTCCAAGGTAGGAAGAATGAAAGGGCACTCTCTAAAGTTAAAAAGGGAATAGATTCCATACAAACGTAAGGAAGTTCTTCTTCACCCAGAGAGTAGTAGAAAACTGGAATGCTTTTCCGGAGGCTGTTATAGGGGGAAACACCCTCAAGACAAAGTTATACAAGTTCTGCTGAACCAGAACGTACGCAGGTAAAGCTAGACTCAAGTTAGGGCACTGGTCTTTGACCTAGGGGCCGCCGCGGGAGCAGACTGCTGGGCACAATGGACCACTGATCTGACCCAACAGCGGCAATTCTTATGTTCTTATGAGCCAAAACGTCGGATGTAATTCCCGTTTTTAAAATTTTGTATCAACCGGCTCACATTTATCCACATGTCAAGCAAATTTGTGAGGCAAGATCTCCCTCGGCTGATCCCATGCTGACTCCGTCTCATTAAATCACGTTTGTCTACATGTTCCGCAATTTTATTTTTTATAATAGTTTCCAAGATTTTGCCCAGCTCCGAAGTGAGGTTTACCAATCTGTAATTTCCCAGATCTCCCCTGGAGCCCTTTTTAAAAATTGGCGTAACATTGGCTACCCTCCAATCTTCAGGTACTACAGACGATTTTAGCAACAGGTTACAGATCACATCAGCAGATCAGCAATTTCATGTTTGAGTTCTTTTAGTACCCTGGGATGTATATCATCCAGTCCTGGCGATTTATAACTTTTTAACTTATCAATTTGGCTCAGTATATCTTCCAGATTCACCGAGATTTCTTTCAGTTCCTCCGCATCATCACCCTTGAAAACCATTTCCAGTTCAAGTAGATCTCTTGCATCTTCCATAAACACTGAAGCAAAGAATTCATTCAGTCTTTCCGCTATGGCCTTATCCTCCCTGAGCACCCCTTTCGCTCCTTGGTCATCCAACAGTCCCACAGATTCCTTCACAGATTTTCTGCTTTTGATGTACCTAAAAAAATTACTATGAGTTTTTGCCTCTTTTGCAAGTTTCTCTTCATATTCTTTCTTAATTGTCTTTATCAATGCTTTGCATCTAACTTGCCAGTGCTTGTGTTTCTTCTTATTTTCTTCATTCGGATCCTTTTTCCATTCTTTAAAGGATGTTTTTTTGGCTCTAATAGCCTCTTTCACTTCACCTTTTAACCATGCTGGTTCTCGTTTCCTCTTCTTTCCACCTTTGCTGATACATGGAATACATCTGGTCTGGGCTTCCATGATGGTATTTTTAAATAACATCCACGCCTGGTTTACAGTCCTAACCTTTGCAACTGATCCTTTTAGCTTCTTTTCAATCATTTTCCTCATTTTATCAAAGTCGCCCTTTCGAAAATTAAATGCCCCCTACAGTAGATTTCTTTTGCGACGTTACTCCCGATATCAGCTCAAATTTGATCACGTTATGATCACTCTTTCCCAGCGGACCCAACACAGTTAACTCCCGTACTATTTCTTGCATTCCACTAAGGACCAAATCTAAAATAGCACCCCCTCTTGTCGGTTCCCGGACCAGTTGCTCCAAGAAGCAGTCAATAGTATGTGTGAAGACAGGTCAGAAGTCATAGCTGGTAACTCATAAAATTCTGGATTAAGAAGCATTGAGAAGCAATGAAAAGATGACGGATGGATTATGCCACTGAATTGGCCACTAATTCATGGCAACATACACAGTGAGGAATCCACCTTGTAATGTTTCACAGCAGAGTACAGGAATGCTCTGCCATTGCCTTCTCCTGTGCAGTGTGGCTCCACTGTTGTCACTGCCACCCAACATGAGACCTCTTAGCCTATAGTATCTAGTATACTTTCGTCAGGTGGTCTGCTACCCAGGTAGTAGCCAGGCCTGATCATTGGCACGTGGGATCTCTTAGAGAATGAAAGAGATGACGGTAAGGGGCAAAGGCTTTAAAAACAGCCTTACTGGGTCAGACCAATGGTCCATCAAGCCCAGTAGCCCGTTCTCACGGGCTCCTTGACAATGAAATTTATTTTTAGTTAAAAAATAAGGTGGAGAATAAAAACCAATGAACAAGTAAAATAACAGGATAACTGAAAAAATAAAGCGGAAAGGCAAACTCAGGGAAACAAAGTTGAGATATGTCTTCATTCCACAGAAAATGAAAATCTAATGACCTCACTAGCTGGCGTCAGGCAGAAAGGCATTTACGTATGCGGGCAGTCTCGAAGCTTTGCTAAAATCTTAAAGTGATAGTACCATTTTACCACTGTCTGTACTGGGCTCCGCGGATGACATCACCCACATGTGAGTATATGCTGCCTGCTTGTCTAAGGATAACAATACTAATATCATCAAGAACAGACACTAATAAAGTCTCAGTTTTAAGTTTAAAACCAAATTGATATTGATCCAGCAAGCCCTTTTCATCAACATATGAGTCCAACAAACCCATTGCTGAAGAAGGCTGCAGCCCAAAGAGGATTCTCTGCTGTCTCCCTTTTCTCTCTCTACCATGATTAAGATAATTAGTGTAATTCTCATTTTACAAAGGGAATACATGTATACTTTAAAATATCTCTGTGCCAGTTTCTGCACCTGCTCAGAGGCACACATAAGTGCCAGGTCACCACCAGGGATTTAGGGTGTATGTGATAGCACGAGTGAGCATTGGTGTCCTGAGCCTTTAAACACACAGCCAGACCATGGTTTAAAGACAGCAACAACCTTAATTTGTATAGTTCAGGTTCAAGAAAGAAAATAAGCCTATCTTCCCTCATAGATTGCAAGCTCAAGTTCAAACAAAGTAGAAGAGTCAGCCAAGCTAACTACATGCCCTTCAGACCTTATTTCCACCCCTCTACTTGACCCCCATCTCATCTACTGTTATCCCTCCCATCTGCCATATCCTCAACCTATCCCATTTCCACTGCAACTGTCCCCAATGCCATCAAACATGCGGTGGTTAAGCCGCTTCTCAAAAAACCTTTGCTAGACCCCCCCCACCCGCCTGTCCAATTATCACTCTGTCACCCTTCTTCCATTCCTATCCAAGCTACTCAAGTGTGCTGTTCTCTATCACTGCCTTGATTTCCTTTCATCTCAACAGATTCTTGATCTCCATAATCAGGCTTTCACCCCCAACACTCCACAGAGACTTACGGCCACCAAAGTCTGCAGTGACATGTTCATGGCCAGATCTAAGGGCCTTTACTCAATCCTCATCCTTCTTGAACTGTCTATTACCTTTGATACTGTTAACCACTGCTTACTCCTTGATATGCTTGGATTCCGCAAATCTGTCCTCTCCTGGTTTGCCTCCTAACTCTTCCAACACACCTTTAGTGTATGCATTGGTGGGTCTTCTGTTAATATCCTGCTAGCAGTTGGCATACCCCAGGGTTCTGTCTTAGGACCTCTTCTTTTCTCTCTCTACACCTTTTCCCTCAGTGCCCTGATCTCCTCCCATGGCTTCCACTATGCTGATGACTCTCAGCTCTACCTCTCTACACCCGAAATTTCACCTAAAGTCCAAGAAAAAGTCTCAGCCTCTCTAGTAGACATTGCGGCCTGGATGTCTCACCACCAACTGAAACTAAACATGTCCAAGACTGAGCTGCTCCTCTCCATCTCCATCTCTGTAAATAATACTATTATCATTTCAGTCTCCTCTGCTTGCAACCTTGGAGTCATCTTCGACTCTGACCTCTCATTTTCTACACACATCCAACAAACTGCTAAAACTTCTATCTCTACATCACCAAAATTTGCCCTTCCTCCCTGAGTATACTACCCGCACCTTTGGCCACACTCACGCTTAGACTACTGCAATTTACTTCTAACAGGTCTCCTGCTGAACCGCCTCTCCCTGCTGCAATCAGTGCAAAACTCAGCCACACGATTTATCTACTGCCAACCTTGCTACACTCACTTTACCCCTCTCCTTAAATCACTTCACTAGCTCCCTATCCGCCTCCGGATAAAGTTGAAACTCATGTTACTAACCTACAAGTGTGTTCATGCCATAGCCCCTCAGTACCTCTCCTCTTTTATCTTTCCTTGAATGCCTCCCCAAGAACTCCATTCCTCAGATAAGCTGTTTTTATCTTTACCCATCTCCTCCACTGCCAATTCCATACTTAATTTCATCTAGCTGCCCTGTATGCTTGGAATAAACTACCTGAGTTCGTCCATCCTGCCCCTTTCCTTGTTTAAAAGCAGACTGAATACCCATCTTTTTGATTTAGCCTTCAATCCATAACCCTGCTTCCCTCTGTCCACCCTAGTCAGCAGATTAACCATAAAACAACAATATACTTGTATACCTTAGTTCTATGCGGTTTACAGAATAAAGATCCACAGTGAATCACAATCCATTAGTTGAAAAATTTGTCAAACAAATATGTTTTTAACAATTTTCTAAAAGCCAGATAGCTGTATCCCCATCCTGGCATTTTGTTTGTCTGTCTTGTCTGTTTAGATTGTAAGCTCTTTCAAGCAGGGACTGTCTCTTTTCTGATTCTGTACAATGCTGCGTATATCTGGTAGTGCTCTAGAAATAATTAAGAGTAGTAGTAGTAGTAGGTCTGTTTCCTTTACAGATCAACAAATTCCTGAAGACTATCTAATAAACACAAAAGTATCTTGTTCTACCTTGGAGTCAACAGCTGAGCAAAAGCATTACTTACTCCAATACTTTTCAACCCAAACCTTGGGGCACACCCAGTCAGTCTGGTTTTCAGGATCTCCACAATGAATATGCATGAAATAATTTGCATACCAACTAGCTGAGTGTGTTCCAAAGACTGTTGAGAAAGCGCAGTTACTTACCGTAACAGATGTTATCCAGGGACAGCAGGCAGATATCACACATGGGTGACATCACTGACGGAGACCCAGCCGGACCACTTCAAAAGTGCATCGCCACTTTAAAACTTTCAGAAAGTTCGCAACAGCCTGCACCGCACATGCGCGAGTACCTTCCCACCCAACATAGGCACGCGGTCCCTCAGTTCAAATAAGCCAGTTAAGATGCCAACCAGGGGAGTTGGGTGGGTTGTGAGAATAGCTGCCTGCTGTCCCTGGATAACACCTGTTACGGTAAGTAACTGTGCTTTATCCCAGGACAAGCAGGCAGCACATTCTCACACATGGGTTACCTCCAAGCTAACCAGAATGGGATGGTGGGAGTGTTGGCCTTTAGGAAAACAAATTTTGTAATACAGACTGGCCGAAGTGCCCATCCCATCTAGAGAAAGACTCCAGACAGTAATGTGAGGTGAAAGTGTGAACCGAGGACCAGGTGACAGCTTTGCAGATTCCCTCAATAGGGGTGGACCTAAGGAAAGCTTCAGACGCTGCCATAGCTCTAACTTTATGGGCTATGACACAACTTTCCAGTTGTAGTCCAGCCTGAGCGTAACAGAACAAAATGCAAGATGCCAACCAATTGGAAATCATTCTTTTGGAAACTGGATGCCCCAACTTATTAGGATCAAAGGAGATGAAAAGTTGAGGAGAAGATCTGTGTGACTTTGTTCTGTCGAGATAGTGGGTCAAAGCACTCTTGCAATCCAGAGTATGAAGAGCCGCTTCTCCTGAGTGAGAGTGAAGCTTGGGAAAAAAACACTGGAAGCACAATCGCTTGATTGAGATGAAATTTGGAGACAACTTTTGGCAGAAACTTTGGATGTGTGCGAAAAACCACTTTGTCATGATAGAACAGTGTGAAAAGTGCTACTAATGCTTGAAGCTCACTGACTTGCCTTGCAGAAGTGAGAGAGATGAGAAAGACTACTTCCCAGGTAAGATACTTGAGATGAGCCGTAGCCATTGGTTCAAAAGGAGGCTTCATCAGTCTGGAAAGAACAACATTAAGGTCCCAGACTACTGGAGGAGGCTTGAGAGGTGGTTTCACATTGAAAAGTCCTTTCATGAATCTGGAAACCAAAGGATGAGCAGTAAGAAGGTTTACCCTCTATTGGATAGTGAAAAGATATGATAGTGCTGAGGTGTAGATAACACCGAGGTATAGATCTAAGACTAGAATCAGATAAATGGAGAAGATAATCCAGTACCAGTGAAACTGAAATGGATTATGGATCATAGCGATGTTGAAGACACCAGAAGGAAAATCAGGGCCACTTCTGTTGGTAACATTGTTGAGTGGCTGGTTTCCTGGAGGCTTCCAGAATGAGTCTCACTGGATGAGAAACATGGAGATCAGCAGTGTTCAGCCCGAGAGATACCAAGCTGTCAGGTGTAGAGACTGGAGGTTGGGATGTAGTAATGCACCTTGACTCTGCATAAGAAGAGAAGGAAATATCGGCAGAGGACTGGGCTCCCTGGAACTGAGTTGAAGTAGAAGGGAGAACCAAAGCTGCCTGAGCCACCGAGGAGCTATGAGGATCATAGTGGCGGACTCCTGCTGGACACTGAACAGAGTCTTTAGAATGAGAGAAGTAGAAGGAAACGCATAGAGGAACTTGCGTGTCCAGTCCAGCAGAAAAGCATCCGCCTCCAGACGGTGAGGTGAGTAAAGTCTGGAGCAGAACTGGGGCAACTTGTTATTGAGAGGAGACGCAAATAAGTCCACTTGAGGATTGCCCCACTGAGCAAATACTGGATGGAGAACTGTCAAGTTGCAACAACAGAAAAATCCAACTGAAGCTGCAGTAAAAAATCACCAAAACGGAAAAACCAACAGAAAACTGCAGGCAATGTACTAGATGCAGGCAGGATTTATTGTACCAAATTAAAATGCAGTAATTTTTTTGAGGCGCTTCACTTCTGGCAGTGACCCTTAGCGAATTGAACACACAGGCATTTGTTGTTACCCTTATTCTTTGCGGTATATCTTATACCTTATTTACCAAGGACCCCTGACGAAGGTGTACTGTCCGAAACATGGACCGTGTCGGGTCCCTTGGTTGGTAAAAAGGTTTTTATATTACTGCATTTTAATTTGGTACCATAAATCCTGCCTGCATCTTGTACATTGCCTGCAGTGAACTGTCAAGTTGAGCATCCATTCGTGAGGTTGAAGAATTGCATAAGAAGAACATAAGAATTGCTGCTGCTGGATCAGACCAGTGGTCCATCGTGCCCAGCAGTCCGCTCACGCGGCGGCCCCTAGGTCAAAGACCAGTGCTCTAAATGAGCCCAGACTCACCTGCGTGCTTTCCTGTTGAGCAGGAACTTGTCCAACTGGGCGTGGGTATCATTTTTGCCCGGAAGGTGAGCTTAAGTGGCCCTAGGTGTCACCCTAGGGCCGCAATAAACTGATCGCAGCAAGGAAATCTCCCTGCCCCAATCAGCTGAACGGCCATGGCAGGAAACCCCCAAACCTCACCGCAACTCAGCTAGCAGAAGAGATGCCGACTCCCTTCCACTGCTACCCCTGAACACCCCCCCCTTTCACCACACACACACACACACACACACACATGTACACACTGTCCACGGCTGGAGGGATGCCCACTCCCTCCTGCCGCAAACTGCAAAACAATCCCTGGCAGGAGGGATGCTTACTTCCTCTGGCTGGCAGGCTTGCCTCTTCAGAATGGCATCTTGAGTGCCTAAGTCCTTCTCTGCCCCTAAACATGCCTACTTTGAAGTTAGGCACTGCTATGTCTTATGCAATAGGCACCTACCTTTTATAGAATCATGCATATATCACCTAATTGATTTTTATCTTTTTCAATTATGAGTTTATTAAAGTTCATAATTAAAGCCAATTTAATAATTAAGTTTGCACTTAACTTTAGGAGCCTATTTATTTATGCACCTCTTATAAAATTTCCCCCTTAGGGCCCCTTTTGCAAAGCAGCTGTAGCAAGTCCCGCATGGCAAATGAGATGCAGCCAATTCAATTCCTATGGGCTGCGGTGCATTTGCCATGCTGGGACATACTACCAAGGCTTATGTGCTGAGCTTGTCCGCTAAGCAATTCTGTTCCCCTTGAATGTAGACTGCTCTTGGGTAGCTGTATTGAGCGGTTGCCCAGAGCCAAATCTTTTGAGCCTGCTGACAAATGAGAGAACCTGTGCCTCCCTGCTTGTTTATATAGTACATCGCTACTTGATTGTTCATGCAAAACAAGAGGACTTGATTCTCGAGAAGATGTTGAAAAGCTTTGAGAGCATAGTAGATCAACCTGAGTTCCACTTCCTTTCTGTGCTGGACTTGGCTGGAGCAGCTGGCTGAGATTTATCAGGACATTGTTGCCTCTGCTTCTGCTTTCGTTGTTGAGGACATGGTGGAGCAGAAGCTTTTGCTGAAAATCTCCTCTGATAAGAAGAGGTTGGCTTGAAAGATTTTGATGGGACTGGTTTCTTTTTAGGTTTAACTAGAGTGTCCCATCTGGTCTCATGGGCTGAAAGCTTTTGGGTGGCAGTGTCAGTTGAGTCTCCAAAAAGCTCATCACCCAAGCAAGGAATGTTGGCAAGACAATCCTGATGATGTCCATATCTGAAACCCGTAACCAAGCCAACCTCCTCAAGGCTACTGACATGGATGAAGCCCTGGAAGTAAGCTCGAAGGTATCATAAGCTGAGCGTATCAAACTTCCTCAGCTGGAAATCATGGGAGAGCATCTACTGAAAACAGGTAGGTAGGTACTTTTGATGAGCAGGTAATTTCTTAATGAGATGCTTCAGATAGCAGAAATAGAAATTATAGTTAATGGACCTGTTAGCCAACATAGAATTTGGATAACGTCTCCTGCCAAACTTGTCCATAATCCAACTTTCTCATCCTGTAGGGACAGAGGTATAAACATTTGTGGAAGAAGACTTCTTCAAGGTCAGTTTGACCACCAGAGACTGATGGGGAAGTTGAGGTTTATTGAAACCTAGGAGAGGTATCACTTTATATAGAGACTCCAACTTCCTAGGAGCAATCTGTACTGAAAGAGTGACTCTAAATTCTTATAGAAGGTCTCCCGCAAGATGCCATGAAAAGGAAGCTTCAAAAATTATTTGGGAGGCTGGTCATAATCCAGAGTTTTGAGAAACTCTTTGCTGTATTTGGAGTCAGCCTCCAGTAGAATATTCAAATCTTTCCCCATCATCCTGATAAATTTTGAAAAAGAAAGTTTTTCAGAAGGAGAAGTGTCACGAATTGGGGGCCAGTGAGGAGAGTCATCTGCTTCAGGATGTTCAGCTTCCGTGGACGAAAGAGATGGAGCTGGGTCCGAATCACCCACCAACTTGGAATCATGAAGCAGAGATTTGGTTCTGGATTGGTGCTGGTCCGGCGTGTTTATGAGTGCTTCTGCTTGCTGGACACCTTGCCTGATTGACGCGGTTCCAGAGTCAGTGACCAAGTCGGTTTACTAGACACCTTGCCTGATCAGTGTTGTTCCAGTATCGAGGACTTAGAACGCCTTCTTTTGCAGGACCATTAAGACTCAGTCTGAGCGTCTGATCGATGAAGATTGACGTGGAGAAGAGCGGTGCTGGGAAGTGGAGCATTGACTCGCAGTAGAGCGCTCTGTTATAACAGCACCGGTACTGGTTGTCAGAGCCGTAGTATACTGAGGCTGGACTGGCACCGGAGAGAATAGTGTAAGGAGCTTTTGCAGGCTCTGGATTTTTATCTTCCTGTACACAATATTCCAGATGAGGTCTCACATGGATCTGTACAATGGCATTATGACTTCCAGCTTCTGGCTGACAAAACTTCTACGGACACAACCCATCATTTGTCTAGCCTTGGATGAAGCTTTCTCCACTTGATTGGCCGTCTTCATGTCTTCACTAATGATTACCTCCAAGTCTCATTCTGCTGTAGTCCTTGCTAAGGTCTCACCATTTAGGGTGTAAGATATGCATGGATTTCTGCTGCCAAGGTGCATGACCTTACACTTTTTGGCATTGAAACTTAGTTGCCAAGTCGTGGACCAATGTTCCAGTAAGAGTAGGTCCTGTGTCATACTGTCTGGCACTGTGCTTTCACCCACCAGGTCAGCATATAATCAGAGAATGGGCAATTTTTTGATTCAGAGTTCTTCAAATTTCTGCATAAAAAGATTTGCCACTGAAGAAACCATAGTGGCCCCCATGGGTGACATATAAAAGTCTTTTTCCAAAAGAAAATATGAAAGCACAGAATTTGGAAAACTGTATGTCCAAAGGGGCTCAATTAAGAACCCAAACTTCAAAACTAGATTTTTTTTTTTTTTTTTAAATGCTAAGCCTTTCCCTAGGTCCAAGCTTTCCTTCAAAACCCAGTTCTAAAATAACACAGAAACATGATATCATATAAAGGCCAAATGGCCCATCTAACCTGCTCATCCAAAGCATTTACTATCTCTTCTTCAACCTAAGAGATCCCACATGCTGGTCTCACGCTTTCTTAAATTCAGACAGTCTGCCTCCACTACCTCAAACGGAGACGATTCCACACATCTACCATCCTTTCTGTAAAAAAGTATTTCCTTAGATTATTCCTGAGCCTGTCACCTCTTAACTTAATCCCATGCCCTCTCACTCTGGAGATTCCTTTCAATTGAAAGAGACTCATCTCATACGCATTTATGCCATGTAGGTATTTAAACTTCCTCCAAAGTATACACATTGAGATTTTTTTTAAAGTCTGTCTCCGAACGCCTTATGACATAGACCACCAACCTCGACCATTTTAGTAACCTTACTCTAGACCAGTGATTCCCAACCCTGTCCTGGAGGAACACCAGGCCAATCGGGTTTTCAGGCTGGCCCTAATGAATATGCATGAGAGAGATTTGCATATGATGGAAGTGATAGGCATGCAAATTTGCTTCATGCATATTCATTAGGGCTAGCCTGAAAACCCAATTGGCCTGGTGTTCCTCCAGGACAGGGTTGGGAACCACTGCTCTAGACCAACTCCATCCTGTTTAAATCTTTTTGAAAGTGCAGTTTCCAGAACTGTATACAATATTCTAAATGAGGTCTTACTAGAGTTTTATACAGGGGCATCAATACCTCCTTTCTCCTACTGGCCATTCCTCTTATTATATACCCAAGAATACTTCTAGCTTTTGCTATCACCTTTTCAACCTGCTTATTGCAAGTTTCCAGGTCTCGCTGCTTCTTTGTCAGGTAGATACTGACATTTCAACCCTTATCCTGTGGCTTTCTTCAGGGTATGAGACAGACCAGACCCTCACCAACCTCCACGAGAACATTACAGCTTGCATGATGAGACTCCATTCCTGGTCCTTTTCAGTACAGATGAAATTGAATGAATCAAAAACAAAATTACTCTGGCTCGGCCCAAAATTAGAACACCTGCCCACCATCTTTGCACAACCCTCAGGCGCTGCACTGCAGCTTGAGTTCTCAAGCAAGGTCCTTGGCATCATTATCGATTCTACTCTCTCCCTCAATGACCACCTCAACTCCTTGGCTAAATCATGCTTTTTCAGCCTCCACATGCTGAGGAAAGTAAGATCCTATTTTCGCCAACAACATTTCGCCGTCCTTGTCCAATCCATCATCCTCTCCAAACTAGACTACTGCAATGCCATCTACTTAAGCCTATCAAAAAAAAAGTCTTCAAAGACTCCAGCTAATCCAGAATACTGCAGCCAAGTTGATCTTTGCAAAACACAAGTCTGACCATGTCTCCCCACTCCTAGCCAAACTTCACTGGCTCCCAGTGATTTCCAGAAACCATTTCAAATGCTCCTGCCTGGCTTTTAAGATCATTCACGGCATCCTTCCTCCCTTAATCCCACTATCTTATAACTCCTCGAGTCCTGACTCTACCAGACCTTCCCAAAGGTATAAACTATCCTTCCCCTCTCTACACAGTATTCGCTATGCAGGCAAACTGGGAAAATCCCTTCTCTTCAGAATCACAGGTCTTTGGAACGACCTTACTACTCCACTGCGGTACCTGGGCTCCCTCCAATTATTCCGTAAGCAACTGAAAACATGTATTTTCACTAAAATGTAATTCTATCCCCCCCCTTACTTTTCTCTTCTATATATAAGTTCATGTAAACCTTTTTTTTTCCTTCTCTTCCTATATTTTAAGTTCTTGTAAACCGTGCCGAGCTCCACATCCGTGGAGATAATGCGGTATATAAACTTAAGGTTTAGTTTAGTTTAGTTTTAGTATGCGCTGAAGTCTGCAGTGTGACTTTGGAAACAGTGGGTTCACTGACCTGACTGGGACTCATGTCAGCTGCTGAAACCCTGAGAGAACACCTTTTCAACCTGTTTGGCCACCTTAAGATCATCACACCCAAGTCCCACACTTCCTTTGTGCACAAAAGTTCTTCTCCCCCTAACTTGTACCGTTCCCTTGTATTTTTTTGCAGCCCAAATGCATGACCTTGCATTTCTTAGCATTAAATCTTGGCTGCCAAATTTGAGACTATTCCTCAAGCTTCACTAGGTCCTTCCTCATGTTTTCCACACCATCAGGGGTATCTATTCTATTGCAGATTTTATCATCCACAAAGAGTCAAATCTTACCAGTAAGCCCTTCAGCAATATCATTTACAAAAATGTTTTTAAAAACTGAACCTTGAGGCACACCATTGGGAGCATCCCTTTCCTCAGAGCAATCTCCATTGACCACTACCCAATGAAGCCAACGGCACAGTGCGCAGCAGCCGCTAAGAGAGCAAATAGAATGCTAGGTATAATCAAGAAGGGTATTATTACCAGAACGAAAGAAGTTATCCTGCCATTGTATCGGGCGATGGTGCATCCGCATCTGGAGTACTGCGTCCAATATTGGTCGCTGCACCTTAAGGATATTGCGATACTCGAGAGGGTTCAGAGGACAGTGACACGTCTGATAAAAGGTATGGAAAACCTTTCATACGCTGAGAGATTGGAGAAACTGGGACTCTTTTCCCTGGAGAAGAGGAGACTTAGAGGGGATATGATAGAGACTTACAAGATCATGAAGGGCATAGAGAGAGTAGAGAGGGACAGATTCTTCAAACTTTCGAAAAATAAAAGAACAAGAGGGCATTCGGAAAAGTTGAAAGGGGACAGATTCAATACAAATGCTAGGAAGTTCTTCTTTACCCAACGTGTGATGGACACCTGAAATGCACTTCCAGAGGGCGTAATAGGGCAGAGTACAGTACTGGGGTTCAAGAAAGGATTGGACAATTTCCTGCTGGAAAAGGGGATAGAGGGGTATAGATAGAGGATTACTGCACAGGTCCTGGACCTGTTGGGCCGCCGTGTGAGCGGACTGCTGGGCACGATAGGTCTGACCCAGAGGAGGCATTGCTTATGTTCTTATGCTTATGTTCTTATGTACCCTCTGTTGCCTTCCACTCAACCAGTTCCTGACCCAGTTTGTCACTCTGGGGCCCATCCTTAGAGCACTCATATGCCTATAAAATCTAAATGTGCCACATCTAGCGCACATCCTCTATCCAATTTTCTAGTCACCCAGTCAAGGAAACTGATCAGATTTGTCTGACAAGACCTGCCTTTAGTGTTTCCTCGGATCCTACGTTTCTGTGCTGGGCATCAGAATATGTCACATGGCCTTTCCCACTAGACAGACAACCATGTGGATGATGTCATGCTAGGTGATTTAGACCATCTATCACTATATTTTTGAAGATATCTATAGCATCCAGAATTAGCCACAGTATTCTAAAGAAAGGGAATAAATAGAAATAAAACATAATATTTTTGACAAGCTTCTTCAATGAAGAATCAGCAAAAGATGATAAAATAACAGAGGTGTGTGGTCAGGACTTTCAAGGGATTCACACAGGCCTGCTCTGGGGCTAGGTGGGCCACAGCACAGAGCAGGCCCCAAAGAAGGCCTATGTGAAGCGCCAAAAGCAAAGTGCACTGCAGCACCAGCAGGAGTTAGGAAGAGAAGGAAAAGGAAGCTGCGATGTGCTGCACCAGCAGAGGAAAGGAAAGTACTGGACCTATAATGGGGTGGTAGAAGGGGGGAGCAGAGAGAAACTGGACCTGTAAGGGAGGGAGGGGACAGCTGGAAGGAAGGCAGAGATGAACTGAACCTGGGAGGGAAGGACTCCAAACTCCACAAAGTTTCAGCAGGCTGGCCAAACAGGTCCCCAAGAGATTAACCTGATGGCTGCAGACCCAAGTCTGCTTATTCTCCACGCAGGAGAGCTTTCTCCTGCACTGGGGATCTTTGATGCACCGACAGCTGCAAAAAAAAACAAACCAAGAAAAAGTCTGAAAATAATAATGTATAGAGCAGAACAGAAAGACACCTTCCGGCTCACATGTAAAAGGAAAAACTGAAGGGGGCAGCAGAGTCCTCTGGAGAAGGAGGAGAAGTTGAAAACCTGGAACACATTTCTTCTACACAGCTAGCGAGCATAGGGAGAATACCCTACTGACCAGAATGATACACCTATTGTATGAGAATGGAAGATTAGGTTTATAACTTCAATAATCTGTTAGTCTCTGAAAGATTCCATATGCTAGGTGTTCAATCCCAACCCGCAATCCAGGAGTTGCAGAAATCCACAAACTTTTCTGACCACAAGCTCCACCCCCTTAGCCTGAGAGCTAGCAAACATATCCAGCTAAGTCCCAAAGCCAAGCAACATACCTGGACAAATCAATGACAAGGGGATTCGGGGGAGGATCCCCAGCAACATAAGTAATTCTTGAACTGGATTGCTCTGCAATATATTAATAAGCGATAAACTGGCACAAAGGCAACTCAGAAATATTGAGGAACAATGTAGAACTAACCTGCTGTGGGAAACGAGCACCCCAGAAAGGCCTTCGGTAATGCATACTCACAGAAACTCCCCACAGGATCTGTCATCTGGCTGGAAAGCGTTCAAGCCTGTAAGGATAATCATCAAGGCAGAAAGAAGAAGGCTATTCCAAACAACTTAGTGTATACAAAGAGGGAGGGTGGGTTGTATGGAATCCTACAGGAACTAACAGAAAAGAAATTATAGAAAGTATAAACCTAATCTTCCATTCTGTTACGTCCCTTCTGGATTCCATATGCTAGGTGACGTAACAAAGCAAAGGTAACATCTAGGGAGGGACAGAACCTGCCCTCAACACCGAGGTCCCAAAAAGCGACCACATCCCCTTGGTAAAAAACGGGTAAATTATGAAGAGAGGACCAAGTAGCTGCCCTGCAAAGTTCATCAGGATGAATTGCACGACTCTGCCCACGATGCAGCCTCACTTCCAGTCAAGTGGGCATTAAGCGAAATCGGCAACTGCTTGCCGTGGGTGATGGAAGTCACGGAAATGGCCATTCAAATCCACCGAGCAATCAAAGCCTTAGCCACAGCGAGGTGCAGCAGCCAGGATAAATAGGTGATCATACAGCCGGAAAACATTAGTCCTCTCCAAACAGTGGAGCAAGACTCCCCTGACAGCCAATTTGCGCAAGATCCAATCCTTTCGCTCCGAGCCTGCGGTAGGAAAAGCAGACAAACTTCCTGTTTGACAAGGAAGGCAGAAACCACTTTCAATAAAAAGGAAGAAAGGTACAGTATGGAGAAAACGGATAAATCATGAATCTCTCACTTACTGTTTGTGGTTGAGCCAACTACATAACACCAGCGTGCACGCTCTCTGAGAGCAGAATGATTAAAAAGATGCCAGCGCATGCGGTGTGGATTTTGCTGTCAGTGCAGGAGTTGCCTAGGAGACACCGCGCTTAGCTTTAAACTAGTGGTGAGAGATTAATGATTAATAAGATGGAAACTGTGTTTAAGATATGATTTTTTGTAGACATTATTGCTTGTCTTTAAGATATTTTATTGGATTATTTTATAGATAGTTCCTGCGAAGACCCTTGATAAAGCCCCCCCCGTTGGAGGGGCGAAACGGGTCCCGTTGGGGAAGCAGAGAACAGTAAATTACTCCACCGAGCAGCAGAGGCCATTCATTGGCGTTGCTTAAGATAAGTCTTTAAGTTTATGACTTAAGAATTGTGTACCAGTTTCAAAAATTACACAATTTAAAAATAATCTACATAAAAAGTTTAAAAGACAAAAATATAGCTTGAAAGAGCTGGAGAGTTTTTTGATCGATGATAGAAACTGGAACCCGATCTACAGCAGACTTAAATTTATCCTGATTGGATTGTTTGCTGGGATTCTGAGATTATTTTCTCTCCAGTATTTACATTAGTCTTGAACTAACAAAGGGCAGCAGTTTTTGATGGTTATGAGATATATATATACAGATCTCCATTCCCATCCGTTGTTGATTTATAGAGAACAGAAAGGGACAGAGGGGAGATGTATAAGGAACACAGAGGGAAGATGGAGAAAGATAAAATGTGAAAATGGATAGAAGATCTGGACAAGAGAAAAACAGAAGACACTGGGACCAAAGCAAATGGAACAATCAATATTTATTCTGAATTTAATTGGAATGTGTCAGTTTTGGCAAATGCATATCTTTGATATTTTAAATTTTCAGTTTCTGTTCCTCAAGCAAGTCTTGACATTTTGAAAATTCCAGTTCATTTTTTGCCGTTATATCTCCATTATTGATATGTGGTCCCTTGATTAATATCTCTTGAGGGTCTATTTTTTGTGCATGTGACCAAGGTATGGTACTCTCCTTGCAGGTGGCTTCTGTGAGGCATTCTATTAGTTTTACTTTCAGTGTAAGGATCTGTAGCAATCTGACTTGTTCTTTTTTTGAAGGAGGAAGTATACTGGTATTCTAGGGTGCTGCTGCCTTTTTGTAGGTAGAGCTGTTATTAACAATAGCAGAGTCAGAATGTGGATTTTGGATGGGCCCAAAAATATGTACTCACCACCCCTGTCCCAAGACTCAAACTTCTCAAAATAAATTCTAAGTACCTGAGCTAGTGGGGATCCTCAAGCTCTAGCAGCTGAAGATCTCCCCAAAAGTGCCAGACACTCCTGCATTCAGTTCAACAGTTGGCCGCTCCTTCCTAAGTTGCCAACACTGGCACCCCTATGCATACTTAACTTGGAACTTGGAGGCGAGGAGGATGGCAGTTTGAGTGCAGAGCTCCTCTCCCTGGACATTCTCACTAAAGATTTTATAACTATTTAATCCCTTCAGTTTAACTAAAGTGATTTCAGATGGCTTCAAGAAAACAACTTACATTGGATACTGTATTTGCTACAGATGGGAAAAGCAAAAGACCAAAACCAAACCCTGCAACACCATCTAACACCATTCCAGCAGGGGAGAGCCGACGGAGGAGGGCTGCAGTCCGGCCATCGGACCAACGGTCGGCTCGGGGGCCCGTTCCAGCAGGGCACCCGACACTGTCTTCGCTCCTCTCCCATTCCAGCAGGGGAGAGCCGACGGAGGAGGGCTGCAGTCCGGCCATCGGACCAACGGTCAGCTCGGAGGCCCGTTCCAGCGGGGCACCCGACATTGTCTTCACTCCTCCCCCATTCCAGCAGGGGAGAGCCGACAGAGGAGGGCTGCAGTCCGGCCATCGGTCCAACGGTCGGCTGGGGGCCCGTTCCAGCGGGGCACCCGACACAGTCTTCGCTCCTCCCCCATTCCAGCAGAGGAGAGCCAATGGAGGAGGGCTGCAGTCCGGTCATCGGACCAACGGT
Organism: Geotrypetes seraphini; assembly: GCF_902459505.1. Classification (NCBI taxonomy): domain Eukaryota; kingdom Metazoa; phylum Chordata; class Amphibia; order Gymnophiona; family Dermophiidae; genus Geotrypetes; species Geotrypetes seraphini. Next base: position 187,576,953 of record NC_047091.1, on the reverse strand, counting down.
CGGCTTGGGGGCCCGTTCCAGCGGGACACCCGACACTGTCTTCGCTGCTCCCCCATTCCAGCAGGGGAGAGCCGACGGAGGAGGGCTGCAGTCCGGTCATCGGACCAACGGTCGGCTTGGGGGCCCGTTCCAGCGGGACACCCGACACTGTCTTCGCTCCTCCCCCATTCCAGCAGAGGAGAGCCAATGGAGGAGAGCTGCAGTCCGGTCATCGGACCAACGGTCGGCTTGGGGGCCCGTTCCAGCGGGACACCCGACACTGTCTTCGCTCCTCCCCCATTCCAGCAGGGGAGAGCCGACAGAGGAGGGCTGCAGTCCGGCCATCGGACCAACGGTTGGCTCAGGGGCCCATTCAAGCTGGACTTCAGTTTTGACTGTTTTGATTTTATTTTCAATTCTTTTTAGTTTATGATATATTTTTTAATCTCACTTATTGTTTTACCACTTATTTTATTTTATTTTATCATTCAAATTTCCCCAGAATTCTATTACTTCAACGGTTCTCCCTCTGCATCTATTCTTATCTCCCTTCTTTTTTCAACCTTTCAAAGTCCTTTAGATCATTGTAGTCTTATTTTCTTATTTTTCTCATCTATTCTCTATTTTATTTCTTCATTACTCTACTAATTGTCATTTTTCCAGGTACTTTAGTTAGATTGTGAGCCTTCGGGACAGTAAGGGAATTTCTAAGTACCTATTTTACTTATAATTTTAATGCACCCTATTGTCTATTTTTCTGTAAACCGCTTAGAATCCTAACGGAGTTTAGCGGTATATAAGAAATAAATTACATTACATTAATTACATTACTTAGGGCTCCTTTTACTAAGGTGCACTAGACAACTGGAACCCTCTTCCGGAGTCTGTTATAGGGGAAAACGCCCTCAAGAGATTCAAGACAAAGATGGACAAGTTCCTGCTAAACTGGAACGTAAGCGGGCGAGGCTGGACTCATTTAGAGCACTGGTCTTTGACCTAAGGGCCACCGCGTGAGCGAACTGCTAGGCAAGATGGACCACTGGTCTGAAAGCTAATTGAAAAATGGATTAGTCCAATAAAATGGTATTTTCTTATTTCTCATTATTTGTTTTATTTCTATTAATTAATTTGTAAAGTGATGATTGTTATGAAGCAGTTTTTTCAAATTTACATCTACTGCCTTTATATTTTGCACAGTATTAGAGGACATGTATTACTGTTGTTGTGGTGTTGCACTGTATGCAGAGTCTGGTTTCTTGGCGGTTCAGTTTAACTTTTGTCTACATATTTCTATTTTTAGTTTGTGATTATTCCATATTAGGCGAGGGTGTATCTCTGTTCTGTGTGTATGAAAAGGACATGGCTTTCTGTTAGCATCGACTGTACAGGATCAATTGACTGTGCAGGATCTGGCTTGTTTAGTTTTACAATGCGTGTGTTGGTGTTCTAGTGCTCACTGCAGTGTTTAAGATGCTGCCTTTTCCTAGGTGCACCATTGTTGTGTAACTCATGGATTATTACTAAAAATATCTTTTTTATATAGAGGAGGGGGTTGTTAAAAAATGATCAGCACTGGCTGTCATATATACTAAGTACGCCACTGGATTTAATAACCCTATTCTAACTTTACTGTTAATGTAGATGTTGTTCCTCCCCACACACACACTACAAAGAATTAAAGTTGTGTTAACATCAACCAGCTTTCAAATGACATTATAAGCAAATAAAAATAAAATATTTTTAATACATTGCTAATTATTACCTGCATCTTTACCTAAACTGTTTTGCCCTAGCTCTCACTTTGATCTTTATCTTCTACTTTTTTATTTTGCTGTACTGCAATCACACATGTCTCCTTCAAGGCTCAGTAACACTTCCATAAATTATGTGGAAGAGGTCTGGAAGTGGGGATCGCATCTATTTCATATCCTCAGTGAGGCCTCAGGAAGGAACCTAGTGATCAAAACATGGTTAGAGGTGTTGTAGAGCCATTTCTTGTATGACTGGATGAGTTATATTTATCTCTTTTTTCAGTTATTTAAATTCATGCAGAAATAAATGACCTAATGACTTCATTAACGCATTTCCCTTTTTTAAACTTCTATACCATTTGAAAGAGGGCAAATATCTAATTATTCACTTCTAGAATTGGATACTTCTTAAATTTAGTAAAAATATTCTGGCACAAGTGTGAAATCTTAAAAAGGAAGTGATATTGAGCACTGGAAAATAATAATTAACTAATAGAAATAGTACACATTTAATTTTCCCCACCACCAAATTTCCCCGTCCTGCCCCACCCGGCTACGTTTTCATGCCACCCGGCTGGAAAATATTTCTGGGGAGAACAGTGCAGGACATTTATTTTAGTCATTATAATTAGGATGGGGACTCTAGCCACCTGTTTTACAAAGGTGCGCTAACAGCCCCAAAGCCCATAGAGATTTAAAGGGCTTTGGGGCTTTTGTTGTGCGGCTTTGTAAAAGAGGCCGTAGCTCTCTATATAAGTATTTATAAATAATAATGTTAAATGGATATTTGTTTATTTATGGGCTCAATTATTTAGCCTGTCCTCCCACAGGAGCCCAGAATGGGTTACAAGGTACATTCACAATATGGTTGAGACAGGACAGAGATAACATAATTTACAATAAGACATGACAAAATAAAACATATTACACTGTGCAGCATCTGGTGTCGACTGAATTATTTATAGAGCATGGTGTAATGATTATGTATAAAGATTGGTTAAATAAATGAAAATATTTCTTATGCAGTCGACTCCGCTTAAATGCACACCCCTCGGACCGGGTCACCATGTGCGCTTAAATCAGGGGTCTCAAAGTCCCTCCTTGAGGGCCGCAAACCAGTCGGGTTTTCAGGATTTCCCTAATGAATATGCATGAGATCTATGTGCATACACTGCTTTCAATGCATATTCATTGGGGAAATTCTGAAAACCCGACTGGATTGCGGCTCTCAAGGAGGGACTTTGAGATCCCTGGCTTAAATGGGATGTACACTTAATAATAATAATTTGTATTCTTATATACCGCCATACCCCAAAAAGTTCCAGGTGGTGGGGAGGAGGGGCTGTAGTTAAGCCAGCTCAATGGCGCCTGGGTTGCTGGAGACTAACGTACAGCTTGAGAGGAAGCGGAGAAGTGACTTTCCCAGCCGTCCCAGCGCTTAAGGTGCTGTGTGAAGCCTAGCCATTCGCAGTCTGAACCCAAGTGAACGTAAGCGGACCGTGCGCTTATCCGAATTGCAAATATCCGGAGTTTGCGTCCATGGACTTTAATGTAAAAAAGGGTGCGAATAACCGAGGTGCACTTAGGTCAGGGGTCTCAAAGTCCCTCCTTGAGGGCAGCAATCCACTCGGGTTTTCAAGATTTCCCCAATGAATATGCATTGAAAGCAGCGCATGCAAATAGATCTCATGCATATTCATTGGGGAAATTCTGAAAACCTGACTGGATTGCGGCCCTCAAGGAGGGACTTTGAGATCCCTGACTTAGGTGGAGTCGACTGTCCAGCTTTTTTGTGTGATCTCATGCATATTCATGGAGAAAATCCCCAGGTCCGGCTAGAAACGCAAAGCAGTGTGGGATTTGTAGTGCCTGATGCTGTCCAGCGCTTTCAATCCCATAAAAGGAGGCAAAGGCGTACCAAGTCGCTGATGAGTTGCTCCACCAAACTCGGGGCCGCAGCCTTGGCCGTCGCCGGGCTCCCGCGGCCTCTCTCCCACGACAGGCCGCGACCCTGCAGCAGGCCTTCGGCCAGCTCGAAATAGCCGCGGGGGTCCCGCGGGGACCCGTCGCCCGCCAGCTCGGCCTCGCGCCGCTTTCTTTTCGCGCGCCCGCGCCGTTGCCCTGACGACCCAGCGGCCGACGCGCTCAGCTCTGCCCGCCACTGCCTGCGGAACTCCTCGAGGGGGCCTTCCCCGGCCATCGCCGTCGCTTCGAACGTGTCACCCCGCTCGCGCCTGTGTGGCGGGCGGTGAAAAAGAGCGGGTTGGGCCCTTGCTGCAGCTGGACTACAGCTCCCAGGATGCACCGTGCTCCGGTGAGGCGGGTTCTCATTGGGTGGTTTACGGTAGGCGGAAGCTGAATTCCTTCCTGGCCTTCTCCACCCAGTTGTGATTGGCCAGGTGCAGAAGCCCCGCCCCCACCCGAACGCCTTCCCCAAAGGCCCTTCAGAGATCCTTCGCCCTGCTATTTATTTTTAGTGCCTCATTTAAAACGTGTCATAACATAATTCTGAGTTGGGGTTTTTGTTTTTTGTTTTTTTTTAAATCTTTATTGATTTTCAAACTTTGACAGTTTACAATACAATTAATTGAACATAAACACTGCATAAAACGCACTATTAAATACACAATTAATACATAAAACAATCATTTTCTCCCCCTCCTCCCAATTATTAATACAAGAAGACATGTTATTACAATATTATAATCAAGTAATTTTAATAATCAAAATACATTTCCCATCCCCCACCCCTGGATGTGTAAAGAAATCTAATAAAAAGAGAGATACATGACAATTATTACGATGCAACAAATGCAGTCATTGGGCTCCACGCCCTATTAAAAGTATTACTAAACCTTAAACATTCCGTATTCATTCTCTTATACTTATAATACTTAAAATAGGGAAGGGAACCAGTAGCATATTGGCGAGGCACTGAAAAATGAGCTAGAATCTCAAAACCCCAGGGTGCTTCTGATGTGCTGATGCTGGTGGGGAGGGGAGCAACCAGCCCTTTCCTTTTGGGGGGGTTTTCCTTATTTGTCTTTCGTTCCTATCCTAATTCTATTTCTAACTCTATTTCCTTTTGTCTCCCATCTGTCAATCTCATTTATCCCTTTTTAATACAGTGCTCCCCTGGTCATTCACGGTTGGCGATTCGCGGTCCCAGTCATTCACGGTATTTTCCGACCGAGAATGACCGGGCAGGAGAGGGCAGCCGGAGCACCGGCAAGTGAAAGAAATCACTCGCGGTATACTATACCATAGTGCATGTCAAAGCAGCTCCTGATTGGTGAGGCCCAACTTTAGTGCAGGAAGAGGCAGTTGAAGCATACCGCGAGTGATTTCCTTCACTCGCCGGCACTCCGGCTGCCCTCTCCTGTCTCCCCCGCTGAAAGCCGTATTTGCGGTTTTTCAAGATTCGCAGGGGTTCCTGGAATGGAATCCCCACAAATATCGGGGGAGTACTATATGCCAATTATTAGTTGATGTTTCTTTGTTTTCTTTTTGTAAGTATTAATGGTATTGTTAATGGCATTTTTTTTTTATATTGTAACCTCACTTAGAAATTATTTCAGCGATTAAATCAAATTTTAATAAAACTTTGAAACCTTGAAATGTAAACATTGACCCCCTAAGTACTGGAGAGCCACAGTACAGCACAGGGAAAGAAAGTGTTAGAGCTGCCAGGTTACCCAGTTCTAGGAGGGAGACTCTTTGGGGCATCCCAAAAGTAGTGTGGTCGTTATACATCTCATTGAGCCTCTAAAATCAGTGCTGTAGTTCCGCTAATAAAGGTACAAGATCCTTTATCCAGAATTCCAAAACCCAAAATTTGGCACTTCATTGATGTTTGAAGGTATTGCTCCAGTCCCATAGTTTGGGATATGTTTGTGTTTGAAGTGCTTAAATATTTCCCTAATTTTGAATAAAAAAGTTTGGTGACAATGTTATTGTCTTATGGTCTGTCTTTTTCTGACTTAACATTACCGTTCCAAAATCCGAAAAGTTCCAAGAACTGAAATATGCCTGGTCGCAAGGATTTTGATTAAAGGATCGTGTACAACAAAAAAGTTTTTTTTTATCAGGTAATATATAGAAATAAAACAAAAGAATAAGGTAGTACAGGCATTAATTTTTATTAGCTTTCAAAGGCAACCCTTCTTCTTCTGATCAGAAATAAGCAAATGTTGACAAATATCAGTACATACTCGTGTAAGTAAAATCAACTACCCCTGCAGATCAAAGGATTCCTGAACTTTAGGAAAGCAATAAAAACTTACCTCTTCACCTAATCCCTTGCCTATTGCTATATGAGTAGCAATGAAGAAAGAAATGTATATAACTTTATAAATAACAATGAAGAAATGTACAGTGGTACCTTGGATTATGAGCATAATCCGTTCCAGAAGCATGCTCATAATCCAAAATGCTCATTTATCAAAGCGAGTTTCCCCATAGGAAATAATGGAAACTCGCTTTGATACATTCCCCCCCCCCCCACGAGAACCGGCATTACTCCCCCCGAAGGCCCCCCCTGTAATCCGGCACCCTCCCCCCCGCCGCGATTGGGCACCCCCCGCTGCAATCCAGCACACCCTCCCCCCCCGCTGCAATTGGGCACTCACCCACCGCAATCCGGCACCACCACCCCCCGCCACAATTGGACACCCTCCCGCTGCAATTGGGCACCCCCCCCCCCCCCGGCCGCTTCATACCGTCATCTGGGCACTAGCATGTCCTGTGCTTGGCGCCGGTGCCCGAAGATCGGCCTCCTCTTCTGCTGGGCCTTGAGCATCTGCGCATGCTCAAGGCCTGCAAGTTCACGTTACTCGCAGGCCTTGAGCTTGCGCAGATGCTCAAGGCCCAGCAGAAGAGGAGGCCGATCTTCAAGCAATGGCACCAAGCACAGGACATGCCGGTGCCAGTGCCCAGATGACGGTATGAAGTGGTGGGGGAGTGCCAGATCGCATCAGGCGGGTGCCCAATCGTGTCGAGGGAAGTGCCGGATCGCACCGGGGGGAAGGGTGCCAGATCGCAGGGGGGGTGCTTGTAAATCGAGCCAAGCTCAGTTTCCGAGGCATCGATTTTGCAAATGTTTTGCTCGTCTTGCAAAACACTCGCAATCCGGTGCACTCGTAAACCGAGGTACTACTGTATATTGGAACTAGATCCTCTATATTGATCAAGTTAAGATGAACATATTGGTTTGTAAATCCAACTGTAATCTGTCTTGACTGTATTCTATGTAACCCGTAACCTGTAACCCGTTCTGACTTCATTGTGGAGAACACGATAGAAAAAAAATTAAATAAACAAATAAAACAAAACATAAAAGCATTCCAGGAGGTGGGATGGGTGATAAGAAGAGGACAAAGAAGTATAATTTTGTGGTTTGTAGTGCAATAAAAACCCAAAGTCTTTAAGCCCTGTCTGGTGAGTGTCAAAATATTGTATCATTTTGATTTCAAAGCTCTTAGGGCTAGATTCACTCACCTGCCCGATCATGTGCGATCTGTGGCAGGCCGACGAATTCTCAACGCGTCCTCATGCAAATGGAGGCGATTGGAGACACACCTCCCACCAATCGCACAGATCGCTGGAGAGCGATCCTGATGCATGCGCAGACCATCTTCTTTGCCTGTAGATGGTCTGCGCATGCTCACCGCGAAGGAAGAGCTGGAAACTTTTATTTTATTTTTTTAATAAAGAGCTGGAAACTTTTGCGAGCCCGTGGTTTAATCTGCGGGTTTAAAACGGGGTTAGAGTCGGCGCAGAGAGCAGGGCGGCAAGAACAGGAGAATCGGGGCAAAGAGCAGGGTTTTTGCACAAGCGACTAGTCCTCAGCAGTCGCTTGTTTTTGGATCGGCCAGCCTAGTCGGTGTTCCTGAAATTGTGTGAATCGTGTCCTTCCTACTTTGCATGCCGTTCCCCTTCATTTGCATGCACAGATCGGATTGGATTGGAGGATGATTGGCACAGAGGTTAGTGAATTGGGTCGATATACGATTGGTGGGCTTAGTGAATCTAGCCCTTAGTTCTTGAATTGTCTTAAAATTTCCTTTTAGTATGTTCACCATAAAAAGTCATTGATGCAGTGTTCTGGTTTGCTGAAGTGTTGTCCAACTGATGTGATTATTAGTCCAATTTTAAAAAAGGTATTATTTCCTTTACTAGTCTTTAAGCCCGTTAGATTAACGGGTGCTAGAACATATGTGTGTGTGTCTGTCTTTTTTTCTCTCTCTCTCCTTAGCCGCTTTCTTTTTCTGCCTTTCTTTTTCCTTGGCTGTCCATCACCACCCCTTGCCTGCTCCCCCTGTCCATTTTCCCTTCCTTTTACCTCCACTGTGTCCACCACCACCCCTTCACTGCTCTCCTTATGCAGCAGCAGCCCTTCTCCCTTTGTTTTACCTCCCCCCTGTCCAGCAGCACCTCTTTCCTTCTCCCCCTGTCCAACATTAGTCCTCCGTTATTTTTTCTTCACCTCCCCTGTCCATCAGCATCTCTTTCCTTCTCCCCCTGTCCAGCAGTAGGCATCCCTTCCTTTTTTATCCTCCCTCCTCCTTCTTATCCCTATGATACTCTTACCTTGCTCTGCCCCTGATCAGAGGTTCCCGACAGCTGCCCAGTTGCACCCATTGGAAAAGTTCCCACTGCCGCATCCCGCACCCCTCCTGACGCGGCTCCCGCTGTCCTTTCTGTCTGTCTCTGTCCCTGGCCCCCTTTGCCTGTCTGTCTTTCTGTGTATCTCCCTGACCCTGTGTCTTTCTTCTTTCCTTTCTGTCTCCCTTCCTCCCTCTGTCTGTCTGTCCAAAGCAGCATTCCATCCCCCTCCCCCCACACCAGTTCCCTGTGCACCTGCCCCTGTGTCTTTCTTATTTTCTTTGTGTTTCCCTTCCTCTCTCTGTCTGTCTGTCCGTCCAAAGCAGCATTCCCTTCCCCTCCATTTCCCTCCCCCCCCCCCCCCACCAGTTCCCTGTGCAGCAGCATTAGCGTTTCCTCTACCCGCCCCTGTCCCTTCCCCTTCCCGCGGGCCGGACTACAAAGGTGGTGATTCCAGCAGCGTGTACATCAGTCTCCACACGCTGCTTCGGGCCCTTCTGCCCTGATTTACTCTGGCACGTCCCTGATGACATCATCAGAGACGCGGCAGAGCAAATCAGGGCAGTAGAAGGGCCCGAAGCAGCGTGTGGAGACTGATGTACACGCTGCTTGAATCGCCATTCGGACCCGCGGGAAGAGAAGGGGGTGGGCGGCAAAGGAGAAACGGAGATCGGCGGCGGCGACAGGAGAAACGGATAACGTCGTCTGGCTGCGGTCCGGCTTGTGGAGGCGATCGGGTGGTGACGTATTCGCGCGCATGCGCACTCCTTCGGCCACAGACCTACAGCGCACGGAACACGAAAATAGGACTGCGCATGCGCGAGTTAGCCTTTTATTATATAGGATTGTGTTTTATTTCTGTACATTACATTTAAAATGGACCAGTACAGCTACCACATCATTTTTTTTAAATCGGAAATCCAGAACTGGTCCAAGGTTCATTTCAAATGCGCCTGCCTAGCTTATAAGATCCTACACGGCATCCTCCCTCCCCTAATCCCACTATCTTGGAACTCCTCGAGTCCTGACACCAAAGGCCCACCTAAAAACTCAAACTATCCTTCCCCTCGCTAAAAGGTATCCTCTATGCGGGAATATTGGGTAAATCTCTCTTCTTCAGAATCACAGGGCTTTGGAATAATCTCACTGCCCCGCTACGGAACTTGGGCTCCTTCCAACTATTTCATAAGCACCTGAAAACTAGGCTTTTCACAAAAATGTAATCCTCTCTTACCCCCTGTACTCAATCTCCAACCCCATTATGCTATTCCTTCTTATATTAAGCTCTTGTAACCCGTGCCGAGTTCTACAATTGTGGAGAGGATGCGGTATATAAACTTAAGATTTAGTTTAGTTTAATAGGAGTTACTGGCATGGCAGTTCTAGCCTCTGCCAAAAAGTTAAAGAGTGGTATGGTAGAACAGAGTTTCTCAAGTTGGTCCTCGCCTACCCCCTTGCCAGTCAGGTCTTAGGATATCCATAATGAATATACATGAGATTGATTTGCATACACTGTCTCTTTCATACATAAGAATAGCCTTAATGGGCGGAGCTTGACCAAGATGGTGGTCCTCGGTCCTCGGAGAGATGCCGTCGTGGTAGATCTCAGAGTTTTTGCTTATTTACCTGATGGTAAAGAGGAAATCAAAGATCCGGGTGTTCTCGGACGAAACTATGCTGCAGACTGGCCCAATGGACGTCTTCATCGAGCATAGCTCGCGAACACCACAACCGGGGACCTCCTCGGCTGGAGAACGAGCACAGGAGTTTTCTTTTGAGGGTGTGTTCTGCCATTTATTTCTGTCAAATGGGATGATTAGTGACACTCAGAAAAGCACACAGACAATATAAATGCATAGACAATAACCCTTTATTATACTTTATATACATATATATATTGTCACCTGCCGGGGTCTTGGTACAGTTCAGAAGACCTCCGGTAGAGGGTAGCACACTCCTGACGTGGCTCCCAAAGGGGGAGACCTCACTGGTGTCTCACTATTTTGGGCTTTGCTAAAAATAAAGCACCGTGAGTCAAGTTGAACAAAATACTGTGCAAAGTTTAATTAATCACTTGTCACATAAATCATATCATCCATTATCATAGTCCAAGTTTCCTTTCTCCCCAAACAAGGCAAAAAGAAAGAAAACAGAAAACAAAAAGCCTTTTAACTTTCACCCCAGTCCAGTGAAAGCACAGCAAGCTTGCTATCAGTTATACTTCCAGTCCAGGTTTTAGTGCTTGCTCTGCCTGATCACCCAGGCTCTGGAAAACACTGAACAATTAGTCTCTTAAGCACTTATCCAGCCTTGAGCTGGGGTCCTGGGCTTACTAACCAACACAGTCCAAAGTTCTTCACCAGGTATTTACAGTCTTGCATATAAAGTAAACTTTAAGCCAAAAACAAAAGACAAAAACTGAAGCCTTACTGCAGGCTCCTAAATTTCCAGCCCTGATTAGCTCACAGTCCTTGGGCTTCTCTTGAGCTCCTGCACAGCTGCAATGTAGCAATCCAATCAAGCTGGTGCAGCACTGCTCTAAGCTTGTTTTTACAGCACAAACAATCAAAACAGTTCTTCCCAAAACTCCTCTCCACTATTATTCGTGTACAGCCTTGTACCTGTAGTGTTTAGTGGAAAGTTGCCAAGCCCACATCCATGGCTTCTTCCATATCGGTCTCCAGCATACACCCTTCATCCAGGTCCATGCTTTCTGGTGTCTCCAGCTGCTCTGCTGGTTCCTGAGGCATTGGAGCCTCACACTCCATTGGCTCTGGAGTGAGGTCTGGCCTTCTCCTGGCCCGGAGAACTCTCCCCCCCAGACTCTCTTGGGCAGCCTCCTTTAATGCTCTGGAGAGCTGCTTAACAGGCTTAGGGCCACGCCCTACACTGGGTGATCGTGTGCCTAGCTTGTGTGTTCTTGGGCTCCCCCTCAGGCTACAGGGCAGAATATCACTGGGAGCTTGATTAAATCCCTTAGTGTGACTGGAAGCTTTTCTGGGCCGGGCAGTTAACCTATCCTCAGGGCACTGCTCTAGGCTAGAAGGCTCAGGATAGGCAGCTAGGCTTTCAGGATCCTCTTCCTGATACTTCTCAGTGAGAGTCTGGTCTCGAGTAAGAGACTGAGACCGGGGTTTCACTCTGACATGACCGTCTCGGGGAGCGGAAATGTCACATACCCCCTCACTTAAAGGCTGCCTAGTCTGAGGCTTCTGCTGGGGTGTCTCGTACATTCTAGACAGAACGTCCACATTGGCGTTAAGCTTAGCTAGTACATCAATACCGCCTACGGGTTTTATTAAACTTCTTCCCCTGATTAGTAGGTAATGGGTCAGGATCCATGAAATCGTCGGGCCACTGCAGTACTGGAGTTTCATACCCTGCCTGTACCCCTGGGCTAGTCTCCCCACCCGACTCCTCCAACACGTCCATTCTCTGAGCCAGGGCGGACACTGCCTGTCTGACTTCCCCTAACTCTTTTTCCCGAAGGGCATTAACCTGTTGCTGTAGCTTGTCCATATCCTCACTTGCTTCGTCCAGTGACTCCGCCATCTTTCCGAAGTGGCGTTCCCACCGTTCGAGACCTGCCTCATTTTGTTTGGCCAGCAACTGAGCCTCTGTGTCTTTTCCCGCTAGACGGTCTTTAAGCTCTTCCGTTTTTTTAAGCCTCACCAACATATCTTGGCCGCGAGTTTGTTCCTCCTGTAGCTGTTTCCTTACTTGCTGCACTTGCCCATACATTTGAGCGAGGTCTTTTTGTAACTTCTCTACCTCCGCTCCTGTTGAACTGGCCTGGTTGCTAGCTGTTTCGGGTGTAATTATCTGTGGGCTTGCCTGATTCTGACCTGCCTTTAGTTTCTCCAGTTCCTCTCGTAAGGATTTTATCTCTTCCCGGAGAGTTTGGTCCTGTTCAGTTTGTTTCCCTTTCCCCGGTGGCTGGGACTCCCCTGCTTGCCCTTTATCTGAGGATCCGAACCCTTTTCCTCCCCTTTGAGTATCGGGAAGTTCTTTATATTTTGTCAATTTCGGGTGCCAAATGCGCTCACAAATCATTTGTGCGATTCGGTCTCCGGGGCAGATCTTATAGTCAGTATTGCTCTGGTTAACTAGCAACACGGCTAAGTTACCCCTATAGTCCGGGTCAACCACCCCTGCGGCCACATCAATAGCGTGCCGTAGAGCTAACCCTGACCTCGGCGCTATCCTCAAGTAAGAGCCCGGTGGCGAGGACACCTGTATGTCTGTATTAATCAGTGCCCGGTTTTGCGCTGGGACTACCTGTTCTTGGGCGGCGTACAAATCGTACCCTGCGGCACCGTCATAAGCCCTTGTAGGAATATGGGCCTTATCAGATAAGGGAGCCCATCTTATCACCGGTTTCCAATTCGTACTTGGCCCCCGGGTACTCTCTCTCCTCCCCCATGAGTAACCTTGGGACTGGTTTCGTACCACTCTAGCCCCCATCACCCATTTCTGCTTGTGCAGGGGTTCACGCACCGCCTCTCCAGCTTGGGCGACCTGTTGGGCTAGGCCTGCCCAGTCCTTCCCTAGTACTACTGGATATGGTGAAAAGTCCACCACCGCTACCTTCATGTCCCAACTTCCCCTCTTCGTCTCTATGAGCATTTGGTGGAGAGGGTATTCCCGGGAGTCCCCATGTATACAGGCAAGGAAGACGGATTCGGGCCCTTCCCTAGGATGGCCTGCCTTACCAATCTGTTTCCACAGTCTGCGTGAAATCACAGATTGTTCGGCACCAGTATCCACTAGAGCTTGAACCCTTTTCCCAGCTATCAAGATGGGCACCTGGTAAGGTCCGGTCTGGTTTAACCCAGAGGCCCTGCACACTACGAGGTCTCTTTTCTCCCGACAATATCGCTGGGTATGCCCCTGCTTCCCACACTTGAAGCACCGGAGGCTCGTATCCTGCCCTGTCTTCCTAGGAGTACTGGGTTGTGGTTTCCTCTGGGAGGAATTCTGGGAATCCAGTGACTTGGACCATGGAGGCTGTTCTCTCCATGTTTCCCCTCTACTGGGCCTATCAGCTTTTCCTTCCTCAAAAGAGTTCTGAGCATCTATGAAGGCTTCGGCTGCCTCCACTACCTCTGGTAAAGTCTGACAGCCTTGCCTGCGGATCCATCCCCTCAAATCTTTGGGGACTGCTTCGAGGACCTGCTCTCTCACCACCTCCGCAAAGAGGGCTCTAGGATCCGACAGGTGAGGCTGTAGCCACCTTTCTGCCAGTTTTGACAGCCTCTGTACCAACGCTTTGGGTCTTTCTTTCGTTAGTAACTGCGTGGCTCTAAACTTCTGTCGGTAGTGCTCACAGGTATATCCTAGGTAATCTAAGATGTGTGTTCTTACTGTGGCATAATTACTAGCTTGCTCAGGACTGAGAGTCTGAAAGGCAGATAGAGTTTCCCCGGCCAGGCAAGGCAACAGACGCACGGCCCACTGATCAGGGGGCCATCCGGCTGCTGTTGCAATACGCTCGAAGGCGTTTAAAAATTCATCAGGCGCGTCCCCAGGAGAAATTTTGCACAAATTCAATGTGTGTAATGGAATTTGTCCTACCATGGGCTGCGCCGGAGGACCCGGCGGATTCGCTGCGCCTGGGTTGGTCACCATAGGGTGTAATGTCTGCGCCCAGACATTGGCCTGCTCGCCCATGGCCAATAGAATTTCATCATGTTGCCGCCTCGCGGCTTGCTGTCCAGAATGCCACATCTCCTGATTCGCTTTTATCAGGTTCTGTATGTCCTCTGAATGTTGACGTCTTTCTTGCGCCAGCACCGCTAGGAATTGCTGTGGGTCCATCCTCCGACCTGTGTAAAAAGACAAACACAAAAAAGGAAACCCAAGTGCGGTCTCACCAGAGAGAGTAAACTATCCCTCTTTGTTTTAACCCCGAGGAGTATCTTAACCGATACCTCTCGTATCCTCGTCAGTCCCCTCCCTAGGTACTCTTTACCTGAGGTACTGACGAGTCTGCGCCTTTGGTAAATAGGCCTCCTTGGCCTCCAGTCGTTCTGGCTGTGCTTGTACGTCCTGTTACTCCCGACTCAGGCACTTCCTTCTGGTCTGGTCCTTCCGGTGGTCCCTCAGAAGTATAGCCGGGCGTGGTTCCGGCAGCGTCGTCCTGCGTCACGGGAACACTCCAAAAGAAAAATTATGAAGCAAAAAAAAAAAAAACTGCAAAATTTCGTTTTTTTTTTTTTTTTCCTTTATAGGTTCAAACTTGAAACCACCAGTAGAGTGTGCTCAAAATCCCACCGCTGCCACCATTTTGTCACCTGCCGGGGTCTTGGTACAGTTCAGAAGACCTCCGGTAGAGGGTAGCACACTCCTGACGTGGCTCCCAAAGGGGGAGACCTCACTGGTGTCTCACTATTTTGGGCTTTGCTAAAAATAAAGCACCGTGAGTCAAGTTGAACAAAATACTGTGCAAAGTTTAATTAATCACTTGTCACATAAATCATATCATCCATTATCATAGTCCAAGTTTCCTTTCTCCCCAAACAAGGCAAAAAGAAAGAAAACAGAAAACAAAAAGCCTTTTAACTTTCACCCCAGTCCAGTGAAAGCACAGCAAGCTTGCTATCAGTTATACTTCCAGTCCAGGTTTTAGTGCTTGCTCTGCCTGATCACCCAGGCTCTGGAAAACACTGAACAATTAGTCTCTTAAGCACTTATCCAGCCTTGAGCTGGGGTCCTGGGCTTACTAACCAACACAGTCCAAAGTTCTTCACCAGGTATTTACAGTCTTGCATATAAAGTAAACTTTAAGCCAAAAACAAAAGACAAAAACTGAAGCCTTACTGCAGGCTCCTAAATTTCCAGCCCTGATTAGCTCACAGTCCTTGGGCTTCTCTTGAGCTCCTGCACAGCTGCAATGTAGCAATCCAATCAAGCTGGTGCAGCACTGCTCTAAGCTTGTTTTTACAGCACAAACAATCAAAACAGTTCTTCCCAAAACTCCTCTCCACTATTATTCGTGTACAGCCTTGTACCTGTAGTGTTTAGTGGAAAGTTGCCAAGCCCACATCCATGGCTTCTTCCATATCGGTCTCCAGCATACACCCTTCATCCAGGTCCATGCTTTCTGGTGTCTCCAGCTGCTCTGCTGGTTCCTGAGGCATTGGAGCCTCACACTCCATTGGCTCTGGAGTGAGGTCTGGCCTTCTCCTGGCCCGGAGAACTCTCCCCCCCAGACTCTCTTGGGCAGCCTCCTTTAATGCTCTGGAGAGCTGCTTAACAGGCTTAGGGCCACGCCCTACACTGGGTGATCGTGTGCCTAGCTTGTGTGTTCTTGGGCTCCCCCTCAGGCTACAGGGCAGAATATCACTGGGAGCTTGATTAAATCCCTTAGTGTGACTGGAAGCTTTTCTGGGCCGGGCAGTTAACCTATCCTCAGGGCACTGCTCTAGGCTAGAAGGCTCAGGATAGGCAGCTAGGCTTTCAGGATCCTCTTCCTGATACTTCTCAGTGAGAGTCTGGTCTCGAGTAAGAGACTGAGACCGGGGTTTCACTCTGACATGACCGTCTCGGGGAGCGGAAATGTCACAATATATAAATATAAAAAGAGAATAACTTCACCGCAATCATGGGCATCACCACTCCTCACAATCGGGAATCCCTTTCAATTGATAGATGGGAAGATCACAGTTGCAGTTGCAACAAGATGGATTTTGATTCTGTTGGAAAGTCCTGTTTCTTATATAGGGTGAGAACTGCTGAGTTCACGGTTACAGAAGCTGAATTTCTGCAGGAAACAGATTCCTTAACTACGACTCAGACACCCCTGGTTTTACTGTTCTTGGTTTCTC
Organism: Geotrypetes seraphini; assembly: GCF_902459505.1. Classification (NCBI taxonomy): domain Eukaryota; kingdom Metazoa; phylum Chordata; class Amphibia; order Gymnophiona; family Dermophiidae; genus Geotrypetes; species Geotrypetes seraphini. The sequence continues at coordinate 187,560,794 of NC_047091.1, read as the reverse complement.
CAACGGTCAGGATAGCAAGCAAGCAGACTTGAGGAGACATGTCACGTAGCCTTCGTAGCCATAGGAATAACAGAGTGCCACTCTGTCCCCGGATGAGCGCAGTCCACCAACCCGCCCCACGCGCAGCAGAAGAAGCATTAGCCTGGGACATGCTCCTGCTGGTTAAGCAGAGCGGAAGATCCGACTCTGGTCTGAGGCAGGAGGAGCTGTTTGATTTGTCATCACAGCGATTGGTGGGAGGAGCACGGCCGGCTCATGAAACTTCTATGGTAGCTGCTGTAGCTACAGGTAATTTGGTTGCAACAGGGGCTCCTAGAACTGAGTTTTTTCCCCTACAGAGATATAAGGTAATCAATTTGGAGTGCTATCGATAATATACAAGTCTCACTGGGGAACCAAATACAGCAACTTTCCAATCAGTGCATTAAGGTACTTTCAGAAAATCTGGAACTTAAAAATAAAGTAACAACTTTGGAAAATAAATCTGATGATTTGGAAATTCGGATGAAAACTTTGGTAGCGCAAGCTTTAACCTGGGTTAAAGATAGTGCGAGTTTACATTTCAAAAAAGAAATGTTGGAAAATTCCATAAGGAGATATAATCTGCAGATTATTAACTTCCCAAAAGTTGTTCCAATAACCAGTGGCGTACCAAGGGGAGGGGGGGGGGGCGGTCCGCCCCGAGTGCACGCCTTGGGGGGGTGCACAGCCGGCTGTTCTCACTGCCTCTAACGCCGGCCCTGCATCTCCGGACTTCCCCACACCTTCTCCCCCCCCCCCCCCGATCGCTATTATTTTAAATGTTAGGCAGCCGCGGCGCTGTATCCATCGAAGGAGACTTCTAACCTCGGCCTGTCCCGGAACTCTTCCTGCAGGCACCGCCGCCTAGGCGGGAACAGGAAGTTGCTGTTGCAGGAAGAGTTCCGGGGCAGGCCGAGGTTAGATGTCTCCTTCGATGGATACAGCGCCGCGGCTGCCATAACGTTTAAAATAATAGCGATCGGGGGGGGAGGGGGGAGAGCAGGTATGGGAAAGTCCGGAGCTGCAGGGCCGGTGTTAGAGGGACTAAGAGCTGATGGTGCCACAGGGTCCTGCGTTGGGGGGAGGGAGGAAGAAAGAAGAGTAACCGAAGCATTGGCAATTTGGGGGGAGCAGGTGTGGGGAAGTCCAGAGCTGCAGGGGAGAGTGTTGCTGTACCCAGCTGGAGGGAGAAGGAAGATGAGGGACGGAATGAAAGGAGATGCCAGGGCTTGGAGGGAAGGAGGAAGGTATGCCAGACTAAGGGAAAAGGAAGGGGGAGATCTCGGAGCATGGAGGGGGAGGGAAAGATGGAAGGAAAGGAGAGAAATGCCAGAGAATCAGGGAAGGGCAGATACCAGACTGTGGGGTGCGAAGGAAAGAAAGGAGAAGATAGAGATGCCAGAGTATAGGGGATGGGTTGGTGACAGAGAGAAAAAATGGAGAGGTGGCAGAGCTGAAATCAATCATGTACAAAGGAGAGAAGGGGCACAGGATAGATAGTTATGAAAGGAGCATAGAAAGAAGGAAGATGTATGGAAGAGAGAGAAAGCAGACATTGGATGGAAAGGGCAGAGAGGGCAATGACTGGAAGGGGTGAAACAGAAGGTGAACAGTAGATGGAAGGGGTAGAGAGAGGGACAGACACTGAATGGAAGTGTGGGGGAGAGGAGGGACAGCCACTGAATGGAAGTGTGAGGGAGAGGGGAAGCAGACACTGGAAGAAAGTGGGGAAGAGAAAGAAAAAAGGGCACATGCTAGACTGAGGGACGAGGATAGAGTTAGATACTGGAAGGGGTGAGGGAAAGAGGTGGCAAGCTTTAGATAGACAGTGAAAAAGGACATTGATGAGAGGGTAGTAAGAACGTAATCTAGACAGATGCAGAAAATAAATTGAAAAGGAAAATAAGGAAAAAAAGGGAAAGGGAGAGGGAAGGAGAGGAGAGAGATGCCAGACCAATGGGGGTGAAAGGAGAGATGGAAAGGGGAGGCATACAGTTTCTGGAAGGGGCATAGAAGGAGAGAAGATGCCATATAGAGGAAGAGAGACAGCAGACAGTGGATGGAAGGAAGAGAGTTACAAGAAGATGAGGAAAGCAGAAACCACAGAAGACAAAGGTAGAAAAAAATTTTCTATTTATTTATTGCTTTAGGAGACATGTGTCACTGTTTCTGTGGTGTTGCATTGCATGCAGAGTCCAGCTTCTTACTGGTTCAATTTAACCTTTGTCTATGTATTTTTATTTTATCCCCCCTTTTACAAAACTGTGGAGTGTTTTTTAGCGCCAGCCGTGGTGGTAGCAGCTCTAATCTGATGCTCAGAATTCTATGAGCGTCAGAGCTGTTACCACTGTGCTAAAATCCACACTACAGTTTTGTAAAAGAGGGAGGGGTTAGTTTGTGATTACATATTCCATACTAGGCGAAAGTGTTTTCTGTGTTCTGTGTGTTTGAAAAACATGTTTTTTTTGTTAGGATTGACTGCAGGATTGATCTGTACTAGTCTGGCTTGTTTAGTTTTACAATGGGTTTTACAATGGGCTCTTCCCCATCCTACCTAAACAGCCGCTTAAACCAGATCTCCACCACAAGACACAGAAGAACCCCGAATCCTTATGCCTTCCCTCCACTCAAAGGCACACAACGCAAGAAAATGTTTGACAACCTTCTGGCAACACAAGCAGCAAAACAACCATTCCATCTCCAACCTGCTGACAACATCGGACAACTTCAAAACATTCCATAAAGAAATCAAAACCCTGCTTTTTAAAAAATTCATCCAAAAACCTTAAACCCACTTCACCTACCTCCAGCTAAGTTCACCTACCTCCAGATAATTCACCTACCTCCACTGAATTCATCTACTACCAGATAATCCTCCCCCAAATATCACACCTTATCACCCTTCAAGTAAACAGACCCCTAAAAAAGATTGTAATCTTGCCTACTCTAACTGTATTCCATTTGCTAATATCACACAGCTAGGCACTGTCAGTTTACTATCCAACCCGTAAGATCCCCTAGGGAAAAAAAAAAAAAAATTGTATCCTCACTGGAAAATGTCCAGTAAAATCCTCTGTAATGTGATCATCACTGGAAATGTCCAGTCAAATCTTTTGTAATCCACCTTGAACTGCAAGGTATAGGCGGAATAGAAATCTGTAATGTGTATTGATGTTGTACTGCTCACTGCAGTATGTAAGATGCTGCCTTTTCTTAGGTACTCATGTGTGACATGTGGCTTGTTACTAAAAATCATGTTTTCTGTATAGATGGAAGGGGGTGTCAAAAAATGATGGGCCCCAGGTATCACATATGCTAGATACGCCACTGCCAATAACTACTTTAGTTATGTATGAATGAGATTCTGAAGGTTCCAGAAACCTCTTATCCACCTCTCTCAAAGATATTACCTTCCAAAGAGAATTAAGCATCAAAACCAGCAAAATCTAACTGCTGATAGTTTGGATTTAACTAATTTCCTGGAGAAGTCGGAAACTGAGGTTCAGGTCTCTGCTACATTGTTGGTACAGTTTATGATTGACTCTGAAAGGGAATGGATGTTAAAGCTGTTTTTTTAAATATAAAGATGCTTTATTTTTGACCAATACTATCAGAATGTTTCCTGAGTATCTCGCCTTATCCAGAAAAGACGAAAACAGTTTCTTATTTTGAGACCACAGATTATTCAGTTAGGGGCAACTTTTGTTCTGTGATTCCCTTGTAAATATGTACTGGTTTATAAGGAGGACAGGTATGTCTTCTATGAGCCACAGCAGTTATCTAAATTTATTGCCGCTAAGAGTAATTCTTGATTAATTATGAGTACTGCTGACTCTCAGATAGCTCAGAAAGAATAGTTTAAGAGCAATCAGACTGCATCCTGATTTTCCTCTTTTTCATTTGCTTAAAAAAATTTCAGTCTATCATTAGCTCTACTTCCATTTAGATGGTGGACTAACTATACTTTGTAATATTGTGCTTAAATTCCTAAATCTATATTGTATGTTTGATTGTGTCTTTTTTTTTTTTTTTTTTTACTTGAAAACTGTCAAATGTAAAAATCAATAAATAAAGAATTAAAAAAAGAATAGCCTTACTGGGTCAGACCAATGGTCCATTAAGCCCAGTAGCCCATTCTCACGGTGGCCAATTCAGGTCACTAGTACCTGGCCAAAACCCAAGGTGTAGCAATATTCCATGCTACTGATAAAGGGCAAGCAGAGACTTCCCCCTTGTCTTTCTCAATAACAGACTATGGACTTTTTCTCCAGGAACTTGCCAAACCTTTCTTAAAACCAGCTACAATATCCGCTCTTACCACATCCTCTGGCAACGCGTTCCAGATCTTAACTATTCTCTTAGTGGAAAAAAAAAATCCTCCTATTGGTTTTAAAAGTATTTCCCTGTAACTTCGAGTATCCCCTAGTCTTTGAAATTTTGTGATGGAGTGAAAAATCGATCCATTTGTACCCGTTCAACTCCACTCAGGATTTTGTAGACTTCAATCATATCTCCCCTCAGCCGTCTCTTTTCCAAGCTGAAGAGCCCTAACCGTTTTAGTCTTTCCTCATACGAGAAAAGTTCCATCCCCTTTACCATCTTGGTCGCAATACTCTAGATGAGGTCACACCATGCAACGATACAGGGGCATTATAACATTCATAGTCTTGTTAACCATCCCTTTTTTAAATAATTCCTAGCATCCTATTTGGTTTTTTGGCCGCTGCCACACATTGGGTGGAAGATTTCATTGTATTGTCTACGATGATACCTAGATCCTTTTCTTGGGCGCCAACCCCAAGGTGGACCCTAGCATCCGGTATATGTGATTCAGGTTATTCTTCACATTGTGCATAACTTTGCATTTGTCCACATTAAATTTCATCTGCCATTTGGACGTCCAGTCTTCCAGTTTCCTAAGGTCCGCCTGCAATTTTTCACAACTTTGAATAGTTCAGTGTCATCTGCAAATTTAATCACCTCATTCGTCGTTCCAATTTCCAGATCATTTATAAATAAGTTAAATAACACCGGTCCCAGTACAGACCCTTGCGGCACTACACTGTTTACTCTCCTCCATTGAGAAAAATTCATTGTGGATATCCTAAAAACCTGATTGACAAGAGGGTACTTCAGGACTGACACTGTGGTAGAAGATCACACTGAAGCAGGGTTCTTGACACAGCCCTCTGGGACATATCCAGTCAACTTTTCTGAATAAGTGGTAGGCACAAAACTCATAAGCACATAAGAATAGCCATACTGAGTCAGACCAATAGTCTATCTCAGTGTTTCTCAACCTGCAGTACGCATACCCCAGGGGGGTATGTGGGCCGCCTGTTGGGAGTAAACGGCCTTGCTGCCGTCAAGGATATCTCCCCACTCTCTCTTCCCCATTTCCCAGCGTCTTCTCCCCTCTCTTTCTTCCCCAGTTCCCTTCAGGCTGCTTTAGCGTCTTCTCCTCTCCATCCCCCCACCCCCAGTCTCCTCAGATGCAACCGAAAACAGGAAGTTGCGTCAGAGGAGACTTTTGCAGCAGCCACATGCGACGCGACTTCAAGGCTCCGGCAGCAATACAACGGATAGCCTTATAGAAATCGCCACAAAGAGAAGGAAAGAGAGGGAGGGAGATGCCGGACTGCACGCTCGTTCACCGCGCGTGCTCACTCCTTTAACTGCGGAGACAAGACCATTCACCGCTCCATGGGGCGGTGAATGGCCTTGTCCCCGTACTCATAGTGACCTTTTTTTTGGTCACTGTTTCAGCGGGTTACCCACAGCTAGCTGTAGCTAGCCACGGGTAACAACCACCATGTCATTCTCTAACCTGGAACAAAGGTGGTGGTAGAGGTACAATCAGTGCATTACTGGATCTGGGGAGGATAAGCAGAGGGAAAGACAAAGAGGTCTGGACCCAAAGGGTATGGGGCTGGATTGTGAAAGAAATGTTGGTTAAGAAAGAGAGAAAGAAAAATTGGATGCACAATCAGAAGGAAGTGCAACCAGAGACTAATGAAATCACCAGACAACAAAGGAAGGAAAAATGATTTCATTTCCCCCTCCGCATTCACGGTGATAGGGGAAAAGCATAGCAGTGAATACTGAAAAACCACGGATAACTTTTCGTATGTTATTTGCGGTTTTTCGGTAACAAACCCCTAAAAAAAAAATAAAAACCCGCGAATAACCTAACTTGATTTGCTCCGGGAGCAGCGATTTCTTCCGTACAACACTGGAAGAAGCAATTTCCTGTGATGTAAATTTGGGGGCAGAGTTAGAGAATGAAAAATCACAAATAATCAAAACTGCGGTTAATGAAACTGCGAATACTGAGGGGGATGTGTATTTTCAATTTAGTGATCAAAATGTGTCTGTTTTGAGAATTTATATCTGCTGTATATATTTTGCACTATATTTGTCTATTTTTCTATAGTTGTTACTGAGGTGACATTCCATATTTTAAAGTCATCTGCCTTGACATCTTTGAAAACCCCCGAATATAAATGATAATTAACATTTTCTCTGTGTACAATGTACTTTGTGTTTTTATAATTTTGTGGTTACCATTATGGATTAATAAGATTATATTGTGTGAAAAATGGATGGAAGAAATTGCACTATGGGGGTGAAGTCAGGGGAGGAGCTTGGATGGGGGTACTCGGTTGGTAGGCTCAGGGGGTACTTGGCTTGAAAAGGTTGAGAAACACTGGTCTATTTAGCCTAGTATAGCAAAAGTGGAATAAAAAAGATTAATTTATTGATTTGTCAATTCAATTGCACTGATAGATCATTAATGAAAGAAGGCAAACCCCAGACTGTACTGCTATGTCTCATAACAGCCTGTGGCTATTTGAGAAATGCAATATAACGGTTTCACTCATTGGTCCGCCTCCTTCCCTTTGATATAAATACCATCATTTGTTGAGTGTGACAATTATTATAGAGTTAATATGATTAATATAATTATCAAAAAAGAAAAAGATAATGAAATTGATGAAACATCTATGCAAATAGCAATTGTGTGCAAAATGACAATTTTGTCACATAAAGCTAAATTGAAAATTCATAGAAAGTTCATAAAAAAAACCACAACAAAGTAATGCTGTTCTATACCTCGAGAACAGAGTTACATTTTTCTTTTAGAGCTCAAGATTGTAATTTCTCCTTGTCCAGACGGGACATAGCCACAAAATTGGTCAAATGTTGAAGCTCAAAGAATACATATTTAGTTGAGTGACAAGGATGTCTTAAGTAAAATGTAGCCCCTAGTGAGATGACCCGTAGTTTTAAAAGAAGAAAGTCACGCTTACGTTTTTGCATTTCCCTTGAAACACCAGGGAACATTTGACTTTTACAACCGAGAAATTCCTTCTGTTTATTCTTTAGAAAAAGTCTCAAAATCCAGGACTTATCAATAGAAAGAGCTAATGTTGCAGGTGTTGCCACCTCCGTGTCTGACTTCTCCAAGATCTCAGTAACATTCAATGCTTGTCCTTCAGTAGGTTCAGGTTGCTGTTGAAGTGGAGTTTTGCTGGGGAGATAATACACTTGAGAAAATGGTGGTAGGTTCCCTTCCGGGACTTCCAATATTTCTATTAAGTATCTCCTAAGCATATCTCTAGGTGTAACCATAGTTACTCTTGGAAAGTTTATCAGCCTCAAGTTATTAATACGCGCCTGGTTCTCTAATAACTACTTTTCATCTAAGATTCAAGTTATCTTTAATTACACTGCACAACAATTTTTTGGTTAAGTCTTGATTCCTGAAAAGTTTTTGGTGATTATGACAGGTACCAACTTGGTATGCTCAAATATGGTTTTGGTTTTACTGCATCACGTAAGAACTATGAGAAATAGACATTTTTATGTTTACTGACAATAAAATATATAGTCAAGTTTACGTTTCGCACAAGCGACTAAATGAAACAGAATTAAAAGTGTTTTGCTCCCGAGTTTCTTTTATATTCAGTGTCTGGTGCATCACGTTGTAGCATCCAACAATAGTCGGCAAGCATTGACGGATTCCAATTGCCCTGGTATCGTTTCTCCATCGTAGCTATGTCTTGATGAAACCTTTCACCGTGCTCGTCACTCACAGCACTGAGATTTGCGGGGAAGAAGTCCAAGTGTGAATGGAGGAAATGAATCTTGAGTGACATATTGCACTTCATTCTCTTGTATGCTTTGAGAAGTTTGTCTACCAGCTGAATGTAGTTTGGGGCTCTGTAATTGCCCAGAAAATTGTCAACAACGTCTTTCAAGGCTTTCCAGCCAATTTTTTCCGGCCCAACTAACAGATCTTCAAATCGCTTGTCACTCATAACATGTCTGATCTGGGGGCCAACAAAAATACCCTCTTTGATCTTGGCATCAGTTATTCTTGGGAACATCTGTCTTAAATAACGAAAACCTTCCCCTTCCTTGTTCATTGCTTTCACAAAATTCTTCATGAGTCCCAGTTTAATGTGAAGAGGAGGCAAAAATATCTTTGTCGGGTCAACAAGCGATTTATGTGCTACATTTTTCTGTCCTGGAACTAACTTTTTACGGAGTGGCCAGTTCTTTCTAGAATAGTGCGACTCTCTGTCTCGGCTGTCCCATTCGCAGATGAAACAGCAGTACTTTGTATAGCCAAGCTGCAGTCCTAGTAACAGAGCAACGACTTTGAGGTCTCCACAGATATTCCAGTTATACCTGGTATACTGGACATACTTTAGTAACATTTCCATATTCTCATATGTTTCTTTCATATGTGCTGCATAGCCAACAGGTACTGAAGGATAAACGTTGCCATTGTGCAACAGAACAGCTTTCAGGCTTAACATTGACGAATCAATGAAAAGACGCCACTCTTCCGGGTTGTGATCACAACCAAAGACCGAGAACAATCCTTCAATGTCACAACAGAAACAGAGACTGTCGACTTGTGCAAAAAATTTGGTTATATCATGATGCCGGTCTCGAAACACAGAAATTTTCGTACCTGGTGATAGCAAACACCATTCCTGCAGTCTCGAACCTAGCAGCTCAGCTTTTGCTTTTGACAGACCCAAATCTCTGACCAAATCGTTCAATTCGGACTGTGTTATCAGATGTGGATCGCCTGATGAGGATGGTTCAAAATCCGGGTCAATGTCACTGTTAGAACCCTGCACTGCAGTTTCTTCATCTGGTTCGTCTAAGGTCCAATCCTCTGGTGGTTTCGGAACTGGAAGACTGTCATCATGTGGCATGGGTCTCATTGCTGAAGGCAGATTAGGATATTCAATTGACTTCTTGTTTTTGGCAGAGAAACCAGACACATTAGTCAAACAGAAATAACAGTCCGTCACATGGTCTTTCTGTTCTCGCCATATCATCGGAACAGCAAATGGCATCGTCTTTCGAGTACCTCTGAGCCAGGCTCTCAGACTAACAGCACATGTCGCACAGCAAATGTGAGGCGCCCATTGCTTGTCTTGATCACCTATTTTGCAGCCAAAATACAGATGATAGGCTTTCTTTACAAGGGCAGTCATCGAACGTCTCTGAGGCGTAAGTGTATATTCCCCACAGATATAGCAGAATGTGTCGCGGCTGTTACGACACCGACGAGACATATTGCCCGACACCAAAACGTCTATAGCATCAAGCTTACTTACTGTTATATTGCTACAGCTACTATACTACTATACTTTACTATACTGATACTATATACACACACGGACTATCTATATTAACCAAATGAGCAGGATCGGTGTATGGAAGCCACCATTATAGCATGGTGAGACAGCGCAAGCTCGTTCAGACCTGCCCAGACATGCCCAGGATGTCATCTTCCATAAAACAGCTTCCAACCTGGCTAGATTTTATGCATGGACATACCCAGGCGGCACAAACCGTTGTTGATAAGACACTTATGGGAGAAAAAATTGTTTGCATCCAAATATAAGAAAAAATCACGACAAAATTGAAGATTTCTCTGAAATGGTACGTGATGGGTAATTTTTGATGTAATATTCATGATCAGCACCCAAAATTCTATAAGAAACACCCAGCAGTGTTCAGGAAGCAAAAACTTTGTTGTGCAGTGTTATAATCTCCTGGAGTTGTTGTACTGAAACCATATCCTGCTGAGTCATGTCTGAATGGTGAATCAATTTATTTTCAATTTGTTGGAAATTGGGGCTAATTATCTTCCCAAACTTTGCTACCAGGTCTTTAGCCTTTTCTTGTATGAGAGGAGCTCCATCCCCTTTATCATTTTGGCCATTCCACTGTAACTTCTGCTGGACTGAATAATTGAGTGGAATGGTCCACTTTTTTCTTTCTGATCTGGTGGAAGCTAGGACCCTGAAGAGCAGTTGAACTACCTATGAATGAACGAGTAGCATCACCATTAGTGGATTCGATGTCACAGCTATGCCAACCAATGATTGGCCGCTGGGATGTGTAGAGGTGGAGTACCGAGTAGAGGTCTGCACGGGAATGGGGATCGCGGCAATCCTGCAGGAATCCCACGGGGACCCCCCTCTGGCCCACGGGACTCCCACGGGGACCTCCGTCTAGCCAACAGGACTCCCACGGGGAAGGAAGACTTTGGAAGCAGGGTTCGTCCATATAATATAATGGACACGTCAGCCTTAGTAAAAGTTTATAAGTTAATTACCTGAACAAAACACAAAAAAAGGGTTCCACCAAAGAGATTCCACAAGGAAAACAACAGCGGAAACTCAAAAGAAGCTGTGGAATTGATGATCCTGTCAGAAGTAATTGCTGCTTTTTATTTGGATGGCCGGGGATGGAGGTAATTCCTTGCGGGGTTGGGTGGGGACGGAGAGGATTTCTGCCCCGTGCAACTCTCTAGTACTGAGAAAGAATTGAATTCCTGTCTCGGCGTCTGTGCACACCAGCACCATATTTTGAAACTGAGTTTGGAGAAGCTTGGGCATGATAAAGCACATTGAAGCACTGTTCTTATTCAATTAAAACATGATGACAGATAAAGGCCAGATGGCCCATCTAGTCTGCCCATCCACAGTAACCATTATCTCTTTCCAAGAGATTCCACGTGCCTATCCCAGGCCCTTTTGAATTCAGACAGTCTCTGTGTCCACCACCTCTTCTGGGATACTGTTCCTTATATCTACCACTCCATGCATCTACCACCCTGACGCAGCCTTGACCGGTGAAATGGGGATTCTCTGTTGGGCATTTTTGTAAAGCAGAGACAGCGCTATCCGGAGAACAGAGGAATCGAGGACATCAGAGTAGCCGCACAGATAAGTTCTTTGCTATATTGGAACGGTGCTGGTTGTGATCACACGTTTATAATATTCTGAACAGCTGGATGCCGACTGAACATGTATACGTCGGAATGAATGGACGGTTAAAAACTGCCTTATTGAGAGTGTTGTATTTATAAGAAGAAACACACGACATATGTGGAGGCTTTTTTCTCCACTTAAATTGTGTTTCATTGGTTGAGAGAATAAAAGAAGATTCTCCTTTTTTTGTGGTCTGCATTATGATATACATTGGACAGTGTAGTGGTCTGCATAGTGTCAAGCGTAATCTTTATAATTTTTCTTTTGATTTCAAATACTCCAACATTAGATAAATGCTGCATCAGGGCATGCTAGGAAGGTAAAATTCTTAGATATCATAAATGCTTCTTCTTGGAGTAGCTGGTCCGGGAACCGACAAGAGGGGGAGCTATTTTAGATTTGGTCCTTAGTGGAATGCAAGTGATCCTAACGTGATCAAATTTGAGCGGATAACTGGAGTGACGTAGTGGCATTTCATTTTCTCAAGGGCAACTAAAATTGTTTAAAAAAAAAAAAAAGCTAAAAGGTCTGTGGCAAAGGTCAGAAGTGGAAGCCCAGACCAGGTGTATTCCATGTATTAAAGGAGGAAAGAAGAGAAAACGGGAACCAGCATGGTTTAAAGGTGAAGTGAAAGAGGCTGTTACAGCCAAGAAAACATCCTTTAAAGGATGGGAAAAGGATCCCAGGAATGATATTGGTTGGCCTGTCCAATCAAAGCAGTTTGCTACCTGTACCTTTAAAATCAGTGTGGAGGTCTCGTAATGAATTGTCAGAAATCTCTTTCCTGGAATTTAGCAGTTCTTTACTAAAATACCTGAAAAAAAAAAAAATTGATCTAGTGGGGTTTTTTAGGTGAACAAAAACCATGTGCAAATTTACTTATCACTATGGGAGAAGTTTGGGCTGGATAGGAAGATGCTGTAATGCCCCTCAGAAACAGACAATTGGCCCGATGCTCCGAATCGACCTAGAATTGGAAGCCTTACTGCTTAATTAAAAGAGAGTTTGTGGGATTTTTGAGCCGGCATTTTTCCCAGTTTCAGGAAATATTTAAAACACTATTAAGTTCCAAATCCGGGCACAATCTAAACAAGGAAAACACTTCAGGCGCTAATCATTGTGCATTCAGAATTTGTATCTTGCTATATCCACATCATCAAAATGATAAATATGTTTTCAGGCACTGCTATACAAAATATTCCAATTGTTAAGTATCTGTAAGAAAATGGTCAAATATTACAATAGCGTCAAAGGAAATAGATGCACAAAATGGATTTAACTTGTGAACATCTGCTTAAAAGTCAAACAAATCAGAAGTAGGTAGTAGTTATTCAAGAGATTTGGTTTAACATGGTTCTTAGCATGCATTTTGAGAAATCCTAGTTCTTTTTCCTTTTAGTTCTTCTAGTGACTTGGTAGTGCTACAAAAAGCCTTCCTGAGAGCAGCCAGAGAAAGATTATGAATGAAATCATTGGAATCAAATACCTGTGTTTAAGTCAATGCAGAGGAATTAATTGAAACAACAAATCCTCCTTTTTGAAATCACAGTCCTATGAGAACATCTAGAACAGTGGTTCTTAACCTTGTTGGAGGTACTGAACCCCACCAGTTTCATATGCGTGTTCACCGAACCCTTCTTTATTGGAAAAATAAAATATGATTTTTACAAATTCAAAACATAGGTATACAGTGAGGGAAAAAATAATATCAATTTTGAAAACAAAAAAGTTCTCCTATATTTCAAATAATAATAACAACATAATAATGAAATTTACTGCAAATCAGTGTGACTTCTGCTGTTGCCTCTCAGAGACCAGTTCAGAAATGCGCGGCTTTACCTTGGCAAGTGCCACTCTCATGTCATTTTCGCAACAAAGTCTGTTCTTTTTCTTCGTTTTTATGTCCAGCATCCTCGAAAAGGATTGCACGCTATATGAGTCGGAGGTGTGTTTTGACCTCCGCCGAACCCGCGAGACTGACTCACCGAACCCCGGTTAAGAACCACTGATCTAGAAGGAGGACTAGTTCAGGCATTTTGAACAAAAGCACTCTTTACCTTTTTATTTGCAGTGGTTCGAACTACCGAGGTTGTGGGTTCAAATCCTTGTGACCCTGGGCAAGTCTCCTAATGCCTCCAGGTACACTAGAGAAAGTACCTGGATGTAAAACACATAAAAATAAATGGAAAGAAATCGTATTTGTTAGTTTCAAGGTTATATTTTTAATTTGCCATCGATTGAACATATTTCTTGCCACCTTGTGTATCATTAGATTTCAGGATTTTATTCTCATTTAGCTTTTGATATAAGGGATTCCTAGAAGGTCTGTTCCTTTACCCTCCTAGGGAGAGAGGATTAAGACTAAAGTGCATCTCTTTCACGTTGGCCTGTTAAAATCTCATTTCATGATCTCACAGCACTTCAAATGCTCTTCTTTTGACCTTTACTCGCCGCCTAAACTCTTGTGGCAAAGGGAAGCTGGAGTCTGGAAGGCTTCGAATGATTCCGGATTTCTTGGCTCTGTCTTGATCAATATTGAGAGGAAAAAAATGACCCAAAATTTGAATATGGTGATCGTCCAACTTTTTGAAAATAGCTCATAATCACTGGATGATGCGATTGCTCGACTAGAATTGTCATGCTTCCGACTTTTGATATCATGGAAAAAGAAGAAAAAAAACAACTAGTCCTTAAGACCTGAAATTATTTGAAATGTAATAGTTGTTGCAGGTTCAGCTCCCCCAGCCTAGGAATCATTTTTCTGTTGAAAAAACTACTTCCCAGGAAAAAGCAGGAGTGCATTTCTGGAAATCGCACTTTTCCAACTGCGCGAATTATTCTTACGCTTGTTGAATATCTGTATAAAAATGCACAAGTCAGAAAGCTATTTCGCCGCGGCCAAGGAAGGGTTAAAGCTACCTGTCCCCGATGACGTCAACGGGCTCCTGGCAGCCCCCACCTTCCCTCCCCACGTGACTCTTGAATTAAGAAGGGCCGGCAGCGCAAGCGGCGAGCAAAATGTGTCCCTTCCCTGCCGCTGGCTGCCCCCCGCTGCCCTGCGTCTGCAGCTCCGGGCGGCCGTGCTCCGGGCTGCAGCTGACGGCCAGCCGCCTGCGATGGGTGGGGGACCAGCTGCAGGAGCAGACCCTGGGCCGCAGGAAGCAGCTCTGCTCGTCCATCTGCCTCGTCTGTGCCGTCGCTCCCTTCGCGCTCCTCTTGCTGCTGCTGCGGGGGACGAGGAGCTGAGAGCCAGCGACAGGTGAGCCAAAGGCAGGGACCTGAGAAAAGCCGGCCAGGAAAAGCTGCTCCAGAAAAAGGACGGATCCGTCTTCCTTTTCCTGGAGCCAGAAGGTAACCCGGTTTTGCTAGATTTTCTGCAAGTTAAATTTCTACTTTTCCAAACGGAATTGTGGTGCAAAATCCTACTGGCTGGACCCCAGAAGTCTTTATCTGCCCTCATCTACTAGAAGCTTTTTTTCTTCACGTTTCTGCATTTGACAAAAATAGTCCTACATCCGAATTACAGGTTAAATTAGTCTTTGTTATATTTTGTAAGATTTAGGGTTTTTTTGTTAGTTATGTTTGTCTCCCCCAATTTTGTGATTTTGTTGATTTGTTCATCGCTTGGAATAAGCGATGAATCAAATTTTAGAATAAACTTGAAACTTGTTCAATTATACATTCCAAAAGTAAGATCAGTCCACAATAACAACTGACTGAATCGACTTTTTCCAATGGAATTTGACAGCCTCCAAACAATTCTCACTGAGCAGATTTACTGAAGTTCAAATCTCAGGAAGTAGATCTAGACATTGTAGAAATACATTTGGATAGTTGCTGCAGCTCATAGGAAACATATCTATTATCTTTAGAATGAGTATTATAAAACCAAGAGGCCACTCGGGTGCAGTTTAAGCGACCATTCCCGATCTGAATCTATGGCAAACTGAACCAAAAGTGAAGCAGGAACTTGGGCTTCGGTATCGGACTTCTCAAGGAAATTAGTTAAATCAAAGCTATCGGCAGATAAATTCTGAGATGTTATCCTTGAAACTTTTGAGAGCCTCCGGTACTTGTAAAATCTCATTAAGGTAACATTTCTTCTGCTGTGATAAGAAAAACTTTGGGGAAATTTATAATCCTAACATTACATATTCTAGTTACATTCTCCAACATTTCATATTTGAAGTGTAAGTTCCCACTGTCTTTAACGCAAGTTAAAGCGTGCAATTCCAAATCTTTCAATCTAGACTCACAGTCTGCCGATTTATTCTCCAAAGTTGACAGTTTATTCTTTATTTCCATATGCTCAGAGAGCACCGTTGTACATCGAGAAGATAACTGCAAAAGTTGTAAGCTGGAAATAGCTTCCCAAATCGACTCCATGTTAAAGACCCTAGGTCTTTGCAAGAGAGCAATCTCCATTCTAGGACCCAGGAAAGACACAGATTCCTCTTCATGGGTTTGCTCCATTTCCTCCACCGAGTGTGTTGGTATATCCTCCTGCATCTGTATAGGGTCGAGAAACCGACTCTGTTGAGACGGCAAGGTCCAACCTCCAACAACTCATCCGTAGCCCCTGGACAACTCGGTGGACTCCGCTCCTCCAGAGATAGGATGGTGCCTTCAAAAGAGTACTCGCACGCTTCAGCCTGCGTACCTCCTCCTGCCAAAGATCCCTCTGGTTGCTGTACTCAGGAGCTATACTCCACGAAGGCGTCCATTGGGCCGGTAGAAGAAACAGATTCCTCCGGGAACACCCGGATCTTGGATTTTCTCTTTACCATTGGTAAAGTTGAAAAGTAAAGTTTTTCCTGGCAACAGTGTCTTCGTGGAAGCTTCAAGCTGCCATCTTAGGTAAGCTTCACCCCTTTCAATTTCCACTATACGCTTAAGCTTTTTTTCAAGAGGGAAACCAAAGCACTGCCATGATGCAGTAAACTGGGATATAGGGAGAGGATGTACACGATCCTTTTGAAGAGCATGTATATGATCAGTTGACAAATATATTATTATTGAAGTGCCCTTGTCATGCTTGTCCAAGCATCATACTATTTCTAAATTCTAAAATCTACGATCTGGAAAGTTCAATTATTGGAAAGCTTGCTGGGTTTTGGGGTTTCTAAAATAAATTGATAATTTTTAGACAATTATTTCCACTTTGGAAATTTTATGTAAGTAGGAAAAAACCTAACAACTTCCCTGTTGTGATTGCAACATATAGGTAACTCAGAATATAGGGGAAGAGTCTGTGAGTGCTGTAGAAGACTGCCATTGTTAGCATCCCTATGGAAATAGGATGGTCCATTTGGTCTGCCCAGTGCCAACCAAGTTGTTAGGTAAGATTAGGCAGTTGCCTAGAGCAGCTACTGCCAAAACAAAGTGATAGATCCTGAAAGCCACACCAACTCAAAGAACCATCAATGTGCAGAAAGGGTGGGTGATTTTTCAAATATATTTCTTTAACACCTCTTTGAAAGAATTCACAGCGAGAATAAGTCAAACATAAGTTAACAGACAATTACAGCAGTTAAAAATATTCAAATTACAAAGTATGGCATAGTATGTTACAGAAATCCAAATAAACAAGAAAAAGATGTCCAAAAAAATCAATAGGTCTACATATCAAATTATATCCAAAAAGGAGAAAAGACCTTAGTGTCCAATAGGGGCTCTAAAAAGCTACCTACATAGACAAGCTGGTTTCAAACATAATTTGAGACCAGCAGACACATCCTTGGTCAAAAACTCCCAAAAACGAGAGAGGTAGTGTATAAGACTCTTTCAAATTCAATTTTTTCAATAAAAGTCACTTTCCCTTTCCAATATACTTTTTTTAGTTTTTTTCAATTTTTCAATGAACGTTGCTGTTTGAACGTAGTCCTGGGGTTAGAAAGCAGGAAAAACGGCTCCGTGGAGAGTATGCTACAGCACATTACAATATCGACACAATGCATGGTAAATAAAACATTTAATAGACAGCGTAGGGTGTGAACGATGGAGCATATAGCGTGGCAAGAGTAAGAAAAGAAGTTGCAGATGAGGTCAGAATGTTTGAGAATTCTCAGCTCGGGGAGGACTTGATACACCCCCTCCTATAGTGTCTGTGTGAGTCGTAGTCTGAGTGAGAGGGTGGTAAATAAATACACCCACCACAACATTTAATATTTTAAAAAGCATGTCATCCCAAGGAGTCTTGGGGGGGGGGGGGGGGGGAACTAGAGACCTGAAAGTGAGCAGGGAGAATGTAAGGCTGAAGGCTTACTGAAACTGTGGGCATTTCAACTCAACTCATTAAAGCAGTGAAATCACATTGACCCATTATCATTTAGACTACTAGTGCAATCACTAGTACTCTCTACACTGGATTACTGCAACATCATTTATATGGGCATTCCCCAAAAAACAGTGAGGAAAACTTAGAATAGTTCAGAACCCAGCAGTCCGCTTGATATTTGGATTAAAAAAGAGTGACCATATCAGCCCCTACTGCACTGGCTGCCATTCGAAGCATGAACAATATTCAAGTTCACTTGCATATGTTTCAAGCTAGTATGGGGGACTAGCCCCCACATACCTATTATCACACTTCATACTATACAGTCCCACGAGACAAACCAGAAATTGCAATCTATTTGCATATCCAAGCATTACCGGCTGTATATACAAAACTTTACTGGACAGAACTTTTAAGTACCAAGCAAACAAACAACAACACTGGCTGGACAGCTACATAAATGGAGCTGAACCGACCTACGTCGCCTTTAGAAAAACCATAAAAACTGCCTTATTTGACAAATATGTCAACTAAACTTCAACTACACCTCTCTCTTTTTCCTTTTTCTTTTACCTAATATGTCCCCCCTGAAAAAATTCTAAACAATCAGTATTATGTAATTCACCACTTTATCAAAAAGGACCTCTCTGAATTTCTAAACTAACTGTATATTATAATTGTTGCATTTCTAAGATTCTGTATACTGTCATTTCTCTATCTGCATACTGTAAATCGCTAATTGTCCAGCTCTCTTCAGTTGTAAACCGCATAGAAGTCGCAAGATTATGGCGGTATAGAAGAATAAAGTTATTATTATTATTATTATTACATGTGTCTGTTTTCTCTTCGAGCTAGATGGGACTATTGTTTTAGAAGCATTTGTGACTTTTAAAGGGGTCTGTAGCTACTGGGAAAGGAAATATACAGCAGAGAAACACAGTCAAAACTTCCCCCCACTAGTGAGACCAGGGCCAGCCCTACCACTAGGC
The DNA here is from genome assembly GCF_902459505.1 of Geotrypetes seraphini. Classification (NCBI taxonomy): domain Eukaryota; kingdom Metazoa; phylum Chordata; class Amphibia; order Gymnophiona; family Dermophiidae; genus Geotrypetes; species Geotrypetes seraphini. The sequence continues at coordinate 187,542,201 of NC_047091.1, read as the reverse complement.
ACAGTAAGTATCTGCTTAGAACAGCGGTGCAGCTGTGGCACGAGAGAGAGCCTCCTCCCTACCCCCACCATGCTTGCTGCTGCCACAGCCCTATCACCTTCTGAGCGGAAGCTGTTTTAAGAAGACTGAGGCACCGATGCTCAAAAGGGTTCTCGAGGGCTGCCACACCGAGAACCCTATGCAAATGCATCACAAGGAGCCCATTAGTATTTAAGTGAGTTCTGCATGTCTTGTTTGAGGCACATAACACACGCAACAGCAGTGCCCATTTTTAAAAACCCATTTAAGGCCTGCAGGGTGAGCAGAGGCTGCTGGCTCAGCTGGTGTGCATGTGTTGTGCATTCACACAACACAAGCACAATAGCTGCGTCCTTTTAAAAAAAAAAAAAAAGATGGCGAATCAACTGAGCTAGCAGCTGCCACTCACCCTCCTGTCAGCTCGCTGGTCACAGCTCTGGAGCCAGCAGGAGAAGACGCAAATCAGCTGAGCCTGCAGCCGCTGCTCTGCCAGCTCACTGGTTGCGGCTCTAGAGCCACCATCGCTGGGCAGAGGGAAGGAAAAAGGCAGCTGCAGGCAGGAGGAGCTGTGCTTAACGATTGCTCTTCTAGTAAGCGCCTCCCCCTTTTACCAGGCTGCTCCACACAGATAGCACGCATATAACTTGCATGCTATTGTGCTGAGCATTACCTGATAATGAAAAATCACTCAAATCATGGTGGAGTCAGAGCTTTGTGCACTGGGCCCACTCAGGTGCTTTCATATTCTGCCCCCCTCTTATGCAGTCTTCCTGCTTGTCTCCTCTCCTTTTCTGCTCAGATCCAACAAACCGCCAAACCCTGTCGCTTCCTCCTCTATAATATTACCAAAATCCATCCTCTTCTCTCTGAACACACTCCCAAAACCCTTGTCCACGCTTAGACTTGCACTTAGACTACTGCAACATACTTCTCTCGGGCCTCCCGCGCACCCATCTCTCACCTCTTCAATCCGTTCAAAATTCTGCTGCACAACTCATATTCCGTGAGAGCCGCTATTCTCACATTCCCCCTCTCCTCAAGTCACTTCATTGGCTCCCCATCCATTTCCGAATACAGTTTAAACTCCTCTTGCTGACTTACAAGTGTACTCGCTCTGAAGCCACCTCCCCCCATATCTCTCCTCACTTACCTCCCCCTATGCTCCCATCCCCATGCATAATCTCTGCTCATCGGGCAAGCAAGCCCCTTTTATCTGTACCCTACTCTTCCACCGCCAACTTCAGACTCTGTCCCTTCTTTCTTGCGGCGCTGTATGCCTTGAACAGGCTTCTTGAATCAATACGTTGTGCTCCATCCCTGGCAGTGTTCAAATTCAAGGTAAAGGCTCATTTTTTTGAAACTGCCTTAAGCTCTTAACTCCCACTCACTGCTGTCAGATACCTAGACCTACTGTATCATTTCCTCTACCCTGAAATGTCCTGTCTAAATTAGAATGTAAGCTCTTCTCAGCAGGGACTGTCTATTGCATGTTAAAATGTTGCAGATCATGGCGGTGTTAAAGGCTAGGCTTGTACTCAGTCTTACAGCTTTTGGACCTGGGAAGAGAAGAGGTAGCGCAGTGACAGCAGGAAATGAGAAGGGAAGGAGAGATTCTGGTCACCTGGAAGGGAGGAAAAAGACAGGAGATGCTGGCTGCATTGGGGGGATGTGGAGGGGGGAAATTAGATGCTGGTCCTCTGGGCGAGATTGAAAGAGAAAGAAATGCTGCACTAGAGGGGATGTAGAGAAGAAAGGAGAAATGCTGGTCTAAGGGAGGGGGTAGGGCTCAAAGCATTGGGGAATTGGGCTCTGGTGGGGAGGGAGTAGAGTGCAATGGCTGAAGGTTTGCTTAGGGCAGTATTTCTCAACTTGGTCCTGGAGTCCCCCCTTGCCAGTCAGGTTTTCAAGATATCCACAGTGAATATGCATGAAAGAAATTTGCATATAATGGAGGCAGTGTATGTAGATCAAGTTTATGCATATTCATTGTGGATATCCTGAAAACCTGACTGGCAAGGGGGTTGAGAAACACTGGCTTAGGGTATCAGATACCCTTGGGCTGGTCCAGACTTGGGTGCTTATTCTTGTTGAAAAAATACTCTTTAGTGGGAATTTTAGTTTGGCTCCATAGACTAATTATACAGAGGTGCCAAATAGAACTTTTAATACAAAATCATAGAAATTGCCAGAAAATGGCCAAGACCATAGTAACATAGTAACATAGTAGATGACGGCAGATAAAGACCCGAATGGTCCATCCAGTCTGCCCAACCTGATTCAATTTAAATTTTTTTTGTTTTCTTCTTAGCTATTTCTGGGCGAGAATCCAAAGCTTTACCCGGTACTGTGCTTGGGTTCCAACTGCCGAAATCTCTGTTAACACCCACTCCAGCCCATCCACACCCTCCCAGTCATTGAAGCCCTCCCCTGCCCATCCTCCTCCAAACGGCCATGCACAGACACAGACCGTGCAAGTCTGCCCAGTAACTGGCCCAGTAACTGACCAGAACAATTTAGCCTTTTCTGACTTTATCCCCCACAAAATTGATTGATTCCAAAGTTGTTCTTGGTCAGGTTTTATCCTGAGGAGGAGTGTGTGGTGCGGTGGTTGGAGCTATAGCCTGGGGTTGTGGGTTCAAACCCCACGCTGCTCCTCGTGACCCTGGGCAAATCACTTCGTTCTCCATAGCGCCAGGTACGTTAGACAGATTGTGAGCCCACCGGGACAGACAGGGAAAATGCTTGAGTGCCTGATTGTAAAACCACTTAGATAACCTTAATAGATGGTTATGATTGTCTGTGCCTCAGATGTGGCCCTTAGTTTACAAGGTTTGCATAAAGATCTTAAGTTCTCATTTTATAAGGCCTGGGCATGGTAAGTGCCCCCAAGTGACCACGATTTCTAGACTAGCTCTTCTGTTCAGGAATCCTGACTAAATCTAAGCACCAACAAAAATGTAGTACAAATGGCAGCTCCTAGATTTATGGCGATGCCTTTATTCTATAACTTAAAGCAATGCCTCAGATCCACCCATTTCTGTTCCCCCCTTTTTTTACTTGACTGTAAAATTGAAGTTGGGATTTTGCACCCAAATGTTTGTGCATAACCCATAATTGATTTGCATTAACACCAATATTGCTTGTAAAAAAATGATCAGTGCTAATGAGCTTGTTATATAATTAAATCACACATGCAATTTGGGTACAGTTTTGGTGCCATTTCAGAAGGAGACTAAACGTCCGTGTCCTAAAAGATTGACGTCGAGAGTTACATTTAGGATTTCGTAAACGGCTGCTATTGAGCAGAACGCCAGTCTTGATCCTTCTTTGGTTTTAGCTTCCCAAATGTCAAACTGGCAAGGTAAACAGGTCAGTGTGACAGTATTGGGAACATAACTGGTTATGTTTTCTAAGATAACCAGTTATTGGCCAGTTTTAATGGATGTTTCTGCTGCATTCACCTGGTGCAGGCTCTATGTCGGCAGGTTCTGTTCTAAAATACAGGTGAAAAGATTCTTACTTCTGCAACTTATCTAAAATGACACTGGAAAGAGATCTCACTTATGGAAAACTAAATAGAAAAAATGAAATCTAGTACTAGGCCCCTCCTTGAGGGCCGCAATCCAGTCGGGTTTTCAGGATTTCATGAGATCTATGTGCATGCACTGCTTTCAATGCATATTCATTGGGGAAATCCTGAAAACCCGACTGGATTGCGGCCCTCAAGGAGGGACTTTGAGATCCCTGTACTAGGCCCTAGGATGCCAGATTTGGTAACAAAATATTCTCAAGTACAGTCTTTATAAAACCCATACACTAACAGCAAACTCAAGTTTGCATATGGACATTATTGTAGGAGTCCTGCAGTGTTGGATTTAAAATTGAGGTATCAAAAATATAGAACTTGTTTATCTGTTGACAAATGTTATAGCTAAAATGGAAATGTAAAAAAAGTGAAGATAACTAGCAGTAGATATTTAACTGTCTGGGGAGGGGAGAGAGTTCTTCAAAGTCTTAAGAGGGAACTTAAAACACCCAGCTGAGATAAAACATAGGTGTCCTAAGATAGGGAACAGCATTTTTTAAACCGATGGGAGATCCCAACTAGTAGGATGGAGCTTCCATGAGGGGAAAGATCCCAACACCTGCCCAGACTATGAAAGTAGCAGCTCCATCAATTAGAAGAAAGTCCTATAACTATTCAGGCTGTTACCTTCTTTGTAGATGTACTGCTGTTTCTTGAAATGTAATTCCACTTTTCTTTTCTTTACATCTTGCTGTGAATGAATAGTTGATCGTTCAACAAGCTTGGAAATGCTTTCAGTAGGTATGTATAAAATTAAACTGTTCCATGTTCTGTTGTTTTATTTTCACTTTGTTCCATTTAAAAGATGTCTGATCTTAATCTGACTTAATCAACTAGTACCAGAAATATGAACAAATGCACTGGCACATCAAAGGAACACTGGCATTCCTAGAACTGTTAGAACTGGAAACCAAGTTGGCTTCCTGGAGGTGTCCAAACTGCTCGGTTTCAAAAGAACAATAGATCTGCAACCCAATTGGTCTCACAGATACTGTTTTACAATATTAGGTCGCTTTTCAGGAGCCCTTACCCAGGTCTGAATCAGTTGAAGGGATTACAATTATCAATAAGGAATATATCATTGCAACCTTTCCAACATATATTGTGGCTTTTGGGTCAAAGTCTCCCTCCTCACCATGTCAAATCACTTGAAGCTTCTGAATCATCCAGAATACTTCTTAACCATTGTCTGCTTTGAAGAGCTTTTCATCCTAATAAGGGTGTGGCTATTTTACCAGCGGTAGATTTAGAATCTACATTCCTCCTGGCATTGGCAATTTGGTCCTGTCTCATTCTTGACCCTTTGCAGCCATGCTGCCCCATATAGATGCTCCCCACTTTTTTTTGTTTAGTAAAAAAGCAATCATTGGCTCTATCATTTACACCCCATGTTAACTTCTCTTAATCGCTTCACATCAACAATAACAAGGCTTGGATATATTACTACTTCATGTTTTCTAGTTGAAGTGGGAAAGTCAAGCAGTTTTTGACAGAAACTTGGTTCTCATTGTGTGCCCAGTTGCCCAATCTCATTTCCTTTCTCCTCGGCACCTTACCATAGCCTTCTTATAATAATAATAACTTTATTTTTCTATACCGCCATAATCAGTTGACTTCTAGACGGTTCACATCAAGAGAAGGCTGGACATTCAGCGAATTACAAATGCATGAGGGGAATGTTACAGGAGAAAAGGTTTGTAGGGGAGGGAAAGTAAGGGGGGTGAAAAGGGGGGGAAGTGTGTGTGGGGGAATTGCCTGAAGAATTGCTTTGGGGTTTGAAGGGGGGAAAAAGCGTAGAGAACGCGGAATGGTCTGTTTAGGTGGGGAGCATTTCTCTTTTGAAGTGTGCTTTTATCCTAAACTGAAGGTGATTTTTATCCTTTTTCTCCTAATTCACTATCTAATTTAATCAGGTTTATATTTATTTATTTATTTAGATTTATAACCTGTTCTCCCCAAAGAGTTCAATATAGAGTTTACATAGAATGTGTTGCAATATATCTTCATATAGTATTATTTTACTGATGCTGGTGAAGGGTTGAGGGAGGTTTTACAGCTTTTCTAAAGTTAAGAAGTCCTTTAAGGGCTCTGATATGGAGGTAGGCTGTTCCAGAGGTTTGGTAAGAAAATGGGATAGGATCGTTTCCAGGTTGTCTTGAGTTGGAGAAGTGTCCTGATGGTGTATGTAGACGTATTTCATCTTGGGAGTGTAGAGAGGAAGTTTGTCTGAGAAGTATGTAGTTGTCATGTTGTAGACTACAGGGATTTATATTCCAACACTAGGCCTTTAATAATGCAGCGTTTAGTTATGGGCATCCAGTGGGCCAATATCCGTGCTGGAGAGACTGGATCATGGGCTTGTAGGTTTTTCAGTAGTCTTATTGCTGCATTTTGAGCGTTGCAGTAATCCAGGCATGTAAGGACAAAGGCATAGAGTAGTTGGGTGAAGTCTTGTTCTGTGAAGTAGTTTCTTATCTTTCAGAGCTGGCAGAAGTAGTGCAAGGATGGAAAGACTGCTTGTGCGATGTGTTTGGAGAGTGATAGGTTTGAGTCGAGAGTAATTCTTAGGCTGTGTACTTCATCTTTTGCCATCAAGGTAATTGATTTCCAGGTTAGGAAAGGGCAGGTTTAAGGAGTATTTTTGTTTCCTAACCCATAGTAGTTTTCAGTCTTGGAGGTGTTCAGTTGAAGTTTGTTTGAGGTCATTCACTGTTTAATTTTGGATAAGCAGTTGTGCATACCTGTCTACTCCATTAATTAACAGAATAATATAAATATATGCACTCTTTCTCCCTGAGATTTTTGCTTGCACTTAAAATACACAGATCCCACTGGGTTTTTCCCATCGAGGAAAAACAGAGCTTTATATTCTCTGAGCACCATTGGTTTTAGCTAGATATATATTTCTTTTGCAACCTTGAGTTTTAAATCCTAGTGGACTTATTTAAAAGGATGGTTTATAGATACCACAGTCTCGGTAGACTGTTACATTTCAGTCTCCATAATTCACTGCAGGCTGCCTTCAAATAATCTGATTAACCTATATTTCTTTGGCCAAGAATTACTCTGTCATTGATCCCACTTCTAGATGGGGAGCTTTGATTATTTCTCCTTGGTTTTAATTGTACATTCTGCTGCAAACTTTGCCCCCTTTATTAAGTCATGGTAGAAGTTTCTACTGTGGCCCAGGGCGTTTAATGCTCCTGAGGGTTGGCGCAGCGTCTGAGCATTTAATGCCTCATGGCTTAGGAAAACAGGGCCTTTATTTGTAGTGCTGCAAGTGCCAAAATACAACAGGGTGAGAGAGACTCTAAGCCAATGTCCCGCAAACTTTCTCAAGCCGCGGCAAACTAAAAGTACTGGCCATGGCTCGAGGCACCTGGAAGGGTGTGGATATCGCCATGATGACATCAAGCGCATGCGTGTGAAGGCCCTCCAGGCGGGTCCTGAGATGCCAGAAGGGAAGAGGGCCAGAGATGATAGGTCCTGGCGCCCACTGATTGCCTACAGGACGTGCCTCTCGCCACGAGAGGCACGTCCTGCAGGCAGTCAGCTGGCACCGGCGCCTCTCCTCCTCCCCAGTGTACCACGGCACTGGGAACTGGGTCATTGGGAAACCTGGAGTTCTAGATGGCAAATGCTAAACTCCAGTGACATCAACCTTGTCTTTTTTCCTAGGCATATTTTTCTGATTGGGTTAATACACGTGGTGAGAGAAGGCAGGCAGAAAACCAGAAGTGGCTTTTACAAAATCCCTCCTAACGTGGGGTTAGTTGGCAGTTTTGGAACAAAATAAGTAAAGCTGTTTCATAAGCACTGAAAGAATTTGTAGCTCCACATCTTTAACTGACACTGTCACAAGTCAAACTGTTCAGAATCACTATAGGCAGTTTAACCAGCTACTAAACTAGACCAGAAGCTCTTTCTTGAATATTGATGTATTTGACCTTTCCACGATGCATCTAAAGATCTAAAAGGTTGGGTTTCCCCTCACACAGAAAAATTTAGGCATGACAGCAGGGTTTAATTTGTAGGGAAAGGGGAAGTGGAATTAGGTAGGCCAGGGGCAACAGGCCAAGAGCTGGCTTAGACTGTATTCTGCTCTGCTCCAGTCCCACTCATCTCTTCTCCTCCTCCTCTCCTGCAGGCTGCCTGAGAGAGAAGGACTGGAGTAAAGCACCTCTGCTGCTCTGGAGTCTGAAAAGAAGTGGCAGAACTATATTCCAGGCTGTTTACTCTTTACAAAATTAAGCTTTTCTTCTTAGGGACACTTTTCCTACATTTTCTTTATTTCTGAACATAGAAACATTGAAACATGATGGCAGATAAAGGCCAAATGGCCCATCCAGTCTGTCCATCTACAGTAACCATTATCTTGAATTCAGACAGTCTCTGTTTCCACCAACTCTTCCGGGAGACTGTCCCATGCATCTACTACCCTTTCTGTAAAAAAGTATTTCCTTAGATTACTCTGGAGCCTTTCACCTCTTAACTTCATCCTACGCCCTCTTATTGCAGAGTTTCCTTTCAAATTAAAGAGACTCAACTCATGTGTATTTACATTACATAGGTATTTAAACGTCTATCATATCTCCCTTCTCCCACCTTTCCTCCAAAGTATACAGATTGAGATCTTTAAGTCTGTCCCATTCGCCTTATGATGAAGACCACGCAACATTTTAGTAGCCTTCCTCTGGACCGACTCCATCCTTTTTATATCTTTTTGAAGGTGCGGCCTCCAGAATTGTACACAATATTCTAAATGAGGTCTCACCAGAGTCTTATACGGGGGCATCAAAACCTCCTTTTTCCTACTGGCCATACCTCTCCCTATGCAACCTAGCATCCTTCTAGCTTTCACCGTCACCTTTTCAACCTGTTTGGCCACCTTAAGATCATCACATACAATCCCACCCAAGTCCCGCTCTTCCATTGTGCTCATAAGTTCTTCACCCCCTAAACTGTACCATTCCCTCAGGTTTTTGCAGCCCAAATGCATGACCTTGCATTTCTGAGCATTAAATTTTAGCTGCCAAATTTCAGACCATTCTTCAAGCTTCGCCAGGTCTTTCTTCATGTTATTCACACCATCTGGTGTGTCTACTCTATTGCAGATTTTGGTGTCATCTGCAAAGAGGCAAATCTTACCCGACAACCCTTCAGCAATATCGTTTATAAAAATGTTAAAAAGAGCAGGCCCAAGAGCAGAACCAAGAGACACACCACTTGTAACATCCCTTTCCTCAGAGCGATCTCTATTGCTCACTATACTCTGTCGCCTTCCACTCAACCAGTTGTAATAGGGCAATTTCTCTGAGTCTCCATACTCCAGTAGAATCCATAGCCTGCTGGAATCAAATGAAGCACAGTGTATACAGCTGGAAGAAATCTTCAGAGCATGGGCACATTGGAGAAAATTGTTTTGGGCCTGTGAACTGGTGTGCGCTCATTGGCCTTCCAGTAGTGGGATGGCTGTTGGTTCTCAGGAAATGGTTTCTTTAGTGCCACAGACCTGAGACATATACCTTGAGCATTACTGTATTATCGGTTTTTCTTATATTCAAGGTCTCATGAATTTGCTATCTAACAAAGCAGGTTAGTGTTCTAGCTCTTATGCATTGTATCCATATCCGGATTTTAGCTTCTTTCTTGAACTGAGAGCTGTGCTGATATGACTGGTTGGCTTGTTTTGGTTTGTTTGTTTTTTTTCTCAGAGCTTTTAGTAGTTCTAGATTAGGGGTCCCCAAAGTCCCTCCTTGAGGGCCAAATCTAGTCGGATTTTCAGGATTTCCCCAGTGAATATGCAAGAGATCTATCTGCATGCACTGCTTTCAATGCATATTCATTGGAGAAATCCTGAAAACCCAACTGGATTCGGCCCTCAAGGAAGGACTTTGGGGACCCCTGTTCTAGATTGTGATGAACGTAACCCTATATTTCCTGTATAAGAACAAAAGAATAGCCTCACTGGATCAGACCAATAGTTCATCAAGCCCAATAGCCCGTTCCCACGGTGGCCAATCCAGGTCACCAGTACCTGACCAAAACCCAAGGTGTAGCAACATTCCATGCTACCGATCCAGGGCAAGCAGTGGCTTCCCCCGTGTCTTTCTCAATAACAGACTATGGACTTTTCCTCCAGGAACTTGTCCAAACTTTTCTTAAAACCAGCTACACTATCCACTCTGAGCCTGCGGGAACTTTGACTGCTTGTATATATGTTATATGAAAAGTGGCTGGAACCTGTAATCAGTTTCTACACCTGCACATTCTTTATAGTCACGATAATTGGTCCAGTGAAATATTACAAATCTATCTATCTTAACATAGTTTTACAGTCATGTGTTTTTGTCACATTTTCAATAATTTGAAATATTATTTTTGGTTCTTAGAACATTCAGAGCCCATGTTCTTCCTTTTTCATGCTTTGAACATTTTAGTTTTGCATTAATTTGTTTATGTAATTATTCATGGTTTCTTGGTCAGTCTTTGGTGTTAGTAACTTATGGTTTTGAAAATTATTGCTATTCATTCTTTAGATATCTATTGTACCCCTGAGGCATTCTGCGAGAGAGACAGATCTCAACATTTTTATTCAACACAACATCGATCTTGCACATTTTATACAGATTGATTTCATTTGTATTAATAAATGTGGGTTGATGTGTACAGTTCCTTCCCCACTGTTGAACAACTGCTTGCTTCACATGGGGTTTTGTTTCCTTGTGTTTGTTCTTGACCTCCCCCCCACCCCCTATAAAAACATGCCGAGCAATGTTGTAGGCAAATTCCATGATGAGTAGAGTTTAGGGATCTTGTTGGGTATCCAGGCAACAAAATGTCAGAGCCCTGGGACTTGAATTGACAGAAGGCTCTAGCTATAGGAATCGAAAGAACGGGGATTTTGGATTTAGCAGTAGCAGCTCAAGTTGAGTTACGTTCAGTTACAGTAGGTTTTTCTTTGTCTCCAGAGGGCTTACAATATAAGGACTCCTTCTAGTGGCAGCTTCTGTGGTAATTGTTCCAACGCACACAGGAATTTTAATGGGCAGCAGCGCATTTGCCTAATGGCAGCTGCTACCGCGGCTTTGTAAAAGGAGAGGTAAGTTTGTAGCTCAAGCACTGGAAAGTTTAAGTGAGTTGCCTAAGATCACAAGGAGCAGCAGTGAGTGTTGAACTACGCTCTGGGAGTAACCCCAGGAATTGATTTAGACCAGGGGTGTCAAAGTCCCTCCACGAGGGCCCCAATGAATATGCATGAGATCTATTAGCATACAATGAAAGCAGTGCATGCAAATAGATCTCATGCATATTCATTGGGGAAATCCTGAAAACCCTCGAGGAGGGACTTTGACACCCCTGATTTAGATCAAGAATGGTTGGGTGGGGTTTTAAAGAAAAGGAGAATATATGGCCCAGAAGGAAAAGAACTCTTTGCTGGTACAACTGCTCACTTGCCTGACCTGATCTGACCTGGATTGGACTTGCTCTTCCTGGTCTTTGACTCTGCTTCCAGTACTTCTGACTTGCTGATGATTGTGCCACTTTGTTCAGTCCTCCCGACCACTGTTTCACTGGACTTGAGACCTTTCAATTCCTCTCTATAGAAGCAATATACACATTAGCATCAACCCAAGTTTACTATGATTTGGTCTTGGCCTAAAAATTAGTTATTGCTCTAAGATTTGATTTACATGCTGTATCTGGCTACTTGTCTGTGGATGGTATGCTGATGGGAATTAGACTGGATTCTCATAAGTTATTGTCCGAGACAATATGCAGAGCTGGGTTGTGAACTTCTTTGAAGGCAGGCTTGTAAAGAGGGGAAAATGTGCTATCTTTGTATATAATTCTGTAATAACTAGTATTATTCCAGGACAAGCAGGCAGCATATTCTTACATGTGAGTGACATCATCCACGGAGCCCAGTATGGACAGTCCATAAGTGCAGTGTCATTTTAAAACTTGAAGATCACCGCACCATGCATGCTTCAGTGCCTTCCTGACCATCTTCCAATCGTGAGACCATCAGTTCTCAGTTTCTCTATATGCACCGGTTTTAGATGTACTTTTTCTGCAAACTTTTTTGGCATATGCTCTTCATTAGTACTTTTGTGCCTTCTTATTGACCCAGTTCATCATTTTTTAATTTTTTTAACCTTGTGGTCTTTGGGCCCTTTTAAACTTGTCTTCAGGCTGGACTCATCAAGCCCTGTTCAGTTTACAATCTGCTGAACCTTTCCAAAACTTTGTTTTTTGACTTGGCGTCGGAAGTTTTTCCTCCGATGTCCAAACTTTCTACTGGCTTTAAGCGGTGCTGATTTAACTGATAAGTGCACTAATTAAATATGTGTATCAATGTAATGTAACACTCCCGTAGGTTCAACACCTCCCCGCATAAGATTTTAGAATATAGATGCCAGCAAACCACTTAGCGTTTGTCCATATTGGTTTTCAAATTAGCATTTCCCAACTGGGCCGGGAAGCCAACAATATAGAAGAAAGCTTCCAGGGAAGGTTCGACCAGGCTTGTTTTCAGGGACACCAGGAACCCATCATCAATGAAGTAATAGAAAGCTGAAAGTTTTAGCAGCAGCAGCTGCGGCGTAACAATTCAGAGAGGAGGCGGGAGGATCAGTTAAATTAGCACTATAGCACATGGTGTGTCCCCTATGATGGTGAGCTAAGTCTAGGACAATCAAGCCATTGTGACATCACTCATGAGGTTGGCTTTTATTGGTGGAATGAGGCATTATGACATCACAGTACCAGCTCTGGTTATCAGAGGCTGAAACTTTTCACACTATTTATTTATTCAGTTTTCTATACCGTTTCCCCAGGAGAGCTCAGAACAGTTTACATGAATTTATTCAGGTACTCAAGCAGTTTTTCCTGTGTGTCCCGGTGGGCTCACAATCTAGCTAATGTACCTGGGGCAATGGGGGGGATTAAGTGACTTGCCCAGGATCATAAGGAGCAGCGTGGGTTTGAACCACAACCCCAGGGTGCTGAGGCTGTAGCTTTAATAACTGCACCACACTCTTCTGAAGCTTACTATCTCACACTGAGGGTTCACCATATTTTACACAAATTATATTTATTATTTTCTATGTGCCAGCATTTTGTTACACTTTACACTAGGTCTTCAGCATCAGACAACCCAATACCAACGGTATCGACATCATCTACCTCATCAGTGCTGCCTATAGCAGGGGAAACTCATAAAAAGACTAAGAAGTGTAAACACACATCCCCTTCCAGGAACGCCTCAACATCTTGGGCATCTTCACCATCAATTCGCTCTAAGCGCTAATGTACCAATGACACGTCATAGTTGGCATCACCTTTGAAGTGTGCCTCAATACCGGGGTCTGAGCAAGGGTGAATGCATGTATTTCTACAAATTCTTAGTTTGAGATATCTTTGTTAGGTAGGGTTTGCAGTCACCAATATTCAGGTCAACCAGTGCTTCGATGATCAACTAATACACCTATGATACCAGTGAACTTATCAGTTATGGCACCATCTCTGCAGGAGCAGCTGGCAGTTAATTAAGGCAACATCCTTGGAGCATCAGTGTCTATAGACAGTATGCATGCCAGATGCACATCATCAGCATCAATCATATACATCAAGGACGTACTTCAATGACATCCAGATATCAAGTCAAGCATCTACAATGAGGCATATATCGTCATCAAGAGAGATCAGTTCACTTCATTCTCAGCACTTCTATTGATGTTCATTGAGGCACTCCAGTTGACTCACCTCAACGTCACCCTCTATCTCCTCGATGGTCCTCTCCATGATCTCCTTGATGTTGTTCTTAATTACCATACCCCAGCATCAAGAATTATGACTCTCACCTCACTCGACATTTTTCTAGTGACTGGCCAGAGTTGTCAGCAAATGAAACTTATGCTTTTTCTGATTCATCTCCTTCATGGCTTTGTAGTATGTCTCCCCCCACAAGGTCCATCTTTAATTAAATTCATTAGACAGATGAGGCAGGAACTCCCAATAATGGAGTCTCCTTCAGCATCTCAGGTAGAGCTTAGAGATGCTCTGGCCTGTAAAAACTTATCTCCAGACTGCATAAAGGTTCCTTTACACACCTCATGAAGGAGGCATTACTGAAAAACTTGGAATCTCCTTTGCATGTTGCTTGACTTTATTTTTATTGGGGCAGATATTGTGCATGTGTAACACACGTACATCTGTGCCATTAAAAAAAGAAAGAAAGAAAAAAGCCTTGAACAGCTAAGTGACAGGAGACTGCTTTGGAGCTTCCCCTGCCACTCAGCTCTTCAGGCTTCCCCAAACCAACTCTGCGCATGAGAGAGCCGGTTTCTAAACAAACAATCGGATGGGATTAGGGCAGCCCTCTGCAAAACTCATTTGCATGGGAAGCCATTTGAATTTTGATCACCCATTTAGAAATTGGCCCACAGCGACCTGCTTAGCGACCGTTTTTAGTGCATCTAGCTCTGACTCAGGAATAATATCAGGAAGTACTGTATTTTTCGCTCCATAAGACACACCTGACCATAAGATGCACCCTAGATTTAGAGGAGGAAAACAAGAAAAAACATTCTGAACCAAATTCCCCTGCCAGGCTCTGCACCCAAACCCACACTCCTTGCCAGGCTCTGCACCCTGTCCCCCCTCCCTGCCAGGCTCTGTACTCTGTCCCCCCTCTGGTGGTCTAGTGGTAGGCCAGGACAAGGCAGACAGGCCTAGTAGGCAAGGCCCCCCCAAACCCCCCCCCTTATTTTAGTACCTCCGGAGGTCCTGCCCTTTTATAAGAACATAAGAATTGCCGCTGCTGGGTCAGACCGGCGGTCTATCGTGCCTAACAGTCCGCTCACGCAGCGGCTCTCTGGTCAAAGACCAGCATCCTAACCGAGACTAGCCCCACCTGCGTACGTTCTGGTTGAGCAGGAACTTGTCTAACTTTGTCTTGAATCCCTGGAGGGTGTTTTCCCCTATGACAGACTCCGGCAGAGCGTTCCAGTTTTCTACCATTCTCTGGGTGAAAAAGAACTTTCTTATGTTTGTACAGAATCTATCCCCTTTCAATTTTAGAGAGTGCCCTCTCATTCTCCCTACCTTGGAGAGGGTGAACAACCTGTCCTTATCTACCAAGTCTATTCCCTTCAGTACCTTGAATGTTTCGATCATGTCCCCTCTTCAGTCTCCTCTGTTCAAGGGAGAAGAGGCCCAGTTTCTCTAATCTTTCACTGTACAACAACTCCTCCAGTCCCTTAACCATCTTAGTCGCTCTTCTCTGGACCCTTTTGAGTAGTACCGTGTCCTTCTTCATGTACGGTGACCAGTCCTGGATGCAGTACTCCAGGTGAGGGCACACCATAGCTCGGTACAATGGCATGATAATCTTTTCCGATCTGTTTGTGATCCCCCTCTTTATCATTCCTAGCATTCTGTTTGCCCTTTTCGTCGCCGCCGCACATTGCGTGGATGGCTTCATCGACTTGTCGATCAAAACTCCCAAGTCTCGTTCCTGGGAGGTCTCTCCAAGTACTGCCCCAGACATCTTGTATTCGTGCATGAGATTTTTGTTACCTACATGGTATGTAAAAATCATGGTTTGTAAAAATCAAAGACTAAAATGGGAGTATGCTAAATCGATTTATCCTGCATGCCTCAAAATAGGGCAAACACACTCGTTTGGTTAAGAACAGAGCAGTTAGTCCTAAATCAGTAAGGCACCTCTGGAAAGTCATATTAGTTACTTATAATCCTGGGAACATGGAGATAAAAAGGATCTTCAATTAAGAGTGGCTCCTCTTCCCAAATGCCTCCAACTCCCCCCCACTTCAAATTCAACTGGATTTTCAGCTGTAGCATCCAGTGATCTTACATTTGGATGCAGTCATTCCTGTGTTTTAACCAATGTTTTACTTTACCTTGAAAATCAAAAAAATATACTGGTAATTAAAAAAAAAATCCACACAGGGATCCATTTCACTTGTTCCCTCCTTTCAGACCTCACACATTAATGCCAATTAACATGAATAATTGAGATTCATATGCAAATAAATTGGATAATTTATTTGAATAACCGCCTCATCCACAATACTGCAACCAGACATAGGAAAACTCACACCCCATTCTCATACCCCCCAATTAAGGAGGTCAAACGGAAAAAACTATATGATGGCCTCCTGGCCACTCAAGCAGCCAAACTAGACAACCAAATCGCCAATCTACTGACAGCATCCCTCGACTACAAGACTTTTAGAAAAGAAATAAAGACCATACTCTTCAAGAAAACTCTGAAAAAAGAAATAATACTGCAAGTCTCAAACTCCACCTCTCACTAAAGCCAACTACCCCAAACAAATAACCTTACCCATTTCTTACTCTTTTTTAAAATGACCAATTTATTATTTTTTTTTTTGTAAGTTCTTGTTGTAATACATCTTGGATAATTCTTTTATAATCCGCCTTGAACTGCAAGATAATGGCGGAATAGAAATCCCTAATGTAATGTAATGTAATTAGCTATTAATAATCAGGTTCATGGAGTAAATGTCCCTCAAAATAGCCTTTGAAAGTTGACCACCCTAAAGCAATCCCCTTCCACCAGCACATAAAGCCCCTGTGGGGAGTGAACAGCCTAGCCCAGCCTAGTCTCCAAGATTCGCCCCCCCCCCCCCCAACTCCTGGATGACAGCTGTGCACACAAAGCCACGGCCCCCTCTTTAAGCTGCGCTCACCTTATTCTCCAGCTCGTTCCTGAAACACAGGCAGGCCGCCTGTTTCTTGAAGCCTTCCCAGTCATAAGTCCGAGTCTGGTTCAGCTTAAACTTCATCAAAGAGGCACCGCACCCCCCTCCAAGCCTTAAGCTACTGATGCTTGCCTGTACCTGGCACCACGCGCCCCCTCCCCACCTCTTCTTCCTCTTCATGGGCCGAGCAAGAAAGCCGCGAGGGATAGGGCCCGGCATCAGCTGCAGAAGTCTCTCCCAACGGCCGCCCGTGCGCTGGTACGAATGCCAAGTGGAGGCAGATGGAGTTAGGGGGGAGGGGACCCAGGTCATAAGCGATGGGAATCATGTCGAGCGCGCCTCACCATGGGCTCTGCTGGCTTCCGGTCAGTGCTGTTCTTCAGGGAATCCAAGAGGGCTCCTTCCCCCTGCTTCGACAATGAGCTGTGCCTTTTGAACTGCTCTGACGCTGGGGGGGGGGGGGGGGGTTTATTGGGGTATTTGCCCCAGAAGACGCACCCTTATTTCCACCCACTTTTTTGGGGGGGAAAAGTGCATCTTATGGAGCGAAAAATATGGTATTTTTTTTAGAGAGAAGCTGGTGGATACTTGGAATGCCCTCCCATGGGAGATGATGGAGATGAAACGGTAACAATTCAAATACAGTAAAACCTTGGATTGCAAGTAACTTGGTTTGCAAGCGTTTTGCAAGACAAGCAAAACATTTTATTAAATGTTAACTTGATATACGAGCAATGTCTTGCAATACAAGTACATACAGTATACCAGGGATCTCAAAGTCCCTCCTTGAGGGCCGCAATCCAGCCAGGTTTTCAGGATTTCCCCAATGAATATGTATGAGATCTATGTGCATGCACTGCTTTCAATGCATATTCATTGGGAAAATCCTGAAAACCCGACTGGATTGTGGCCCTTAAGGAGGGACTTTGAGACCCCTGCAGTATACACATCACAACTGAGTCCATGGTTCTTCTCTCTGACACTGCAAGAGTGTAGTGACTGTTCTAAATGAGAAAGTCTTGCAATACGAGTACATACAGTATGCACGTGTCACATCATCACTACTGAGCCAATGGTTCTTCTCTCTTTGACGCTGCGGGAGTGTCGTGACTGTTCTAAATAAGTGAGGTCTTGCAATACAAGTACATATAGTATTTTGCATTAAAGTTTTTGAGTTGTGGAATGAATCATCTGAGTTTCCATTATTTTTTATGGGGAAATTCGCTTTGATATACAAGTGCTTTGGATTACAAGCATGCTTTGGGAACGAATTATGCTCGCAAACCAAGGTTTTACTGTATGTATGGAATCAACACAGAAGAATCCTGTATGGAACGAGGACAAAACCAAACTTAGTAGTGCTAAGATGGTAACTCCAGTAATTAGGGAATCAAATCCATTGTCAGGGTCACTCTGTGTTCTGATTGTGGCTGGACAGATTTGGATGGGCTGGATTGGGGCTTTCATGAAGGGGACAACAAGTACGAGGGGGCATTCGGAGAAACTGAAGGGAGATAGGTTCAAAACAAATGCAAGGAAGTTTTTTTTCACCCAAAGGGTCGTGGACACTTGGAATGCGCTACCGGAGGAAGTGATCAGGCAGAGTACGGTACAGGGATTCAAACAGGGATTGGACGGATTCCTGAGGGATAAAGGGATCGTGGGATACTGAGAGAGGTGCTGGGATGTAACACAAGTATAGAAAGCTAACCAGGTAATAAGTATAGAAACCCAACAGGTCGTGCATGTGCAAGACCGGAGGGTTAGGACTACGATGGGAAGATAGGACTTCAATGAGAAACCAAGGTGGCAAGGGAGCCCCTTCTGGTGATTCAGACAGGTCGTGACCTGTTTGGGCCGCCGCGGGAGCGGACTGCCGGGCAGGATGGACATATGGTCTGACCCGGCGGAGGCACTGCTTATGTTCTTATGTTATGATAGCTTCAGTTGCTGTAGAATAAAACCAATGCTGGGCAACTTTTGTTGGGGTTTTTTTCCACAGTTTATGCCCTAAATAGGACAAATCCAAATCAAGTATGCATAGGTACTCTCACATCATAGCTTTATGCTATGAGTTTATTTTGTTGGGCAGGCTGGCTGGATCATACATGTCTTTATCCTCCATCATCTACTATGGTTATTCTAGAAATGGTATAAACATTTTAAATAAAGATGATAAGGTAGAGGAACACGAATCAGAATCCTACGCTGTAGTGTAGATCTTTTCACCTTTTCTTTTCTACCAGTGATTTTACACACGGTAGAGAATGTTTTGTAGGCTTCTCTTTGAGGCCAGATAGCATCTTTTGCTGTATTCAGTGCCTCTGTATTGACAATAAATGGTTGCGAGAGTTCTGGTCTCTCCGGGGTCGCCAGTGCAACAGCTGCTGGTCCCTTACAGCCAACTTTTCAATTGGCAACAGTCCACTAAGCCGTCCAATCCCTTCCCCCAACAACAGACTTAATTGAAAGGGCATCTTCACTCATTCGTATCATTTGCTTGCAAGCACCTCTAAAACCCATCACATCTGCTTTACCACATCTCAGACATTTACCCCATGAACCTGATTATTAATGTTAATTGGCATTAATGTGGATTTTTGCAAGGGTCTGGCTATGTACAATTCTATAAAGTTTCACACCAAAATCCCACTGTGTGCAAGCTAAAAGGGAGCATGGGCACGCAGTTTTCCAGAGATCTGCGCCTAACTTGCCCACCAGATTGCACAAAGTTGGGTGTGCCCTCCTATACAGGTTGCTCATCCCAGAGCCCCCTTTATACAATAGTACCGAGCGCTGACTTTTTTTTTCCAGCACCATTTAGTAAATTTAGCTTTTAGTGGCTACAATTTAATAATCCTGCTTTGCTCCATTTTGGTTTTTTTCCTATATACCATTATTTTAAACATTCATTTTGATGCAAAATAAATAAGAATATAGGCATTGGAATGGGGGAACTAGGGGGTGCCTTGGCACGCCCCAAAATCTGGAGGAAGAGGAGACCACCAATATCTCCCCACTCCCAACACACTGCTGCTGCTGGTCTGTAGTGGCAAAAACAAAGACTTTGCATTCAATCATGCAGCTGCCAGTCCTGCTCCAGAATAAGAAATAATGTCAGAGGTGGCATCTTCATGCGGGATTTGCGAGAACTGACGGCAGCCATTCAGGGGCCAAGCTGGAGTGCGAAAAACTTGTTCTTGCCTTGTGCGCCGTTAGCAGTGAGATCTGAGGCAGCCATCCAGCGAGGGAGGAGCTCAGCAGGGTCAGGAGCGCAGAAAAGTTGTTCCTGCCAATACACCGCTGGACCACCAGGATTTAAAAAGGCGAGAAAAGGAATATACTGTAAGTTTCCCTGGCAGACAGCTTGGCGCCTGGCTAAAAGACGATAGGGAGAACACAGCACATCACGGTCTGTGATTGCAATATTCGCTCCATAAGATGCACAGACATTTCCACCCACTTTTGGGGAAAAATGAACATCTTATGGAGCGAAAAATATGGTATATACATAGGATGAGTGTATTAACCACTACAGAAGTTCTTGTAAACTGATCTGAATTGATTCTCCAGTCATTAGTAGCGGTATAGAAGCTTTCAATAATCAAGTATAACAATGCTTATGTCCTAATAATTATTACTAGTGCTCTATTATTGGCACTAATTGGCTTGTTATTCAGTTAAATTGTGCACAGAAATTGGCACACGTTCGAAATACCACCTCACTTATCTTTCCAATTTGCAGATGATTTATAAATAAGTTAAATAGCACCGGTCCCAGTACAGACCCCTGTGGCACTCCACTGTTTGCTCTCCTCCATTGAGAAAAATGACCATGTAACCCTACCCTCTGTTTTCTGATAACCAATTTTTAATCCACAACTGAACTTTGCCTCCTATCCCATGGCTCTTTAATTTTCTCAGGAGCCTCTCAGGAGGAGCTTTGTCAAAAGCTTTCTGAAAATGTGAATAACAAAAGCAAGATTTAGAGCACTGCAGCAGCAAGTTTGATAATGGGTGTGTCTAAATATGACAAAAATAAATAAATACAAGCTGGCAGACAGCTGGGCGCCCGGCTAAAAGGACCATATCTCAAAAAACTCCATTGGCTTCCGGTCGCCTTCAGAGTCCAATATAAAGCAGTAATGATTTGTCATCAGTTCTTGCATAGCAACTTCCCAGAATTGTTTAAAAGTAATATACTCAGCTATACACCAATGAGATCTCTGCGTTCTGAGAGTTTGGCAGCAAAAAGGGCAAACAGAATGCTAGGAATGATAAAGAAGGGGATCACAAACAGATCAGAGAAGGTTATCATGCCACTGTACCGGGCCATGTTACGCCCTCACCTGGAGTACTGCGTCCAGCACTGGTCGCCGTACCTGAAGAAGGACACGGTACTACTCGAAAGGGTCCAGAGAAGAGCGACTAAGATGGTTAAGGGGCTGGAGGAGCTGCCGTACAGCGAAAGATTAGAGAAACTGGGCCTCTTCTCTCTCGAACAGAGGAGATTGAGAAGAGACATGATCGAAACATTCAAGGTACTGAAGGGGATAGACTTAGTAGATAAGGACAGGTTGTTCACCCTCTCCAAGGTAGGGAGAACGAGAGGGAACTCTCTAAAGTTGAAACGGGATAGATTCCGTACAAGCATAAGGAAGTTCTTCTTCACCCAGAGAGTGGTGGAAAACTGGAACGCCCTTCTAGAGGCTGGTATAGGGGAAAACACCCTCCAAGGATTCAAGACAAAGTTAGACAAGTTTCTGTTGAACAAGAACATGCGCTGGTAGGGCTAGTCTCAGACCAGAGGGCTGCCGTGTGAGCGGACTGCTGGGCATGATGGACCACTGGTCTGACTCAGCAGTGGCAGTTCTTATGCCTTACTGAAGATGTCCGTGAATCCAAGACTTGTTGCGACAGGTAAAAGGACTTTCTGTTGTACAGGAGTTAAGTTATGGGTCAGATATGAAACTGCTGTGAAAAGGGGAGGTTTAGAAAATTACTAAAGACGCAGCTTTTTTAGTTATCTCAGCTAAAATTGATGAATTATCCAAGAGCCCTGCTCTTCACTCTATGTATTTGCTATGTATGTAAACCGTTTAGTTTTAGACGGTATATAAATTTTTAAAATAAATAAATGAAATCTAGATACACTACATCAACCGGCTCACCTTTATCCACATGTTTGTTTACACCTTCAAAGAAGTCAAGCAAATTGGTGAGGCAAGATCATAGACCTCCCTTGAATGAACCCATGCTGACTCCGTCTCCTTAAATCATGTTTGTCTGTGTTCCATAATTTTATGTTTTATAATTGTTTCCACCATTTTGCCTGGTCCTGAAGTGAGGCTTACCAGTCTGTAATTTCCCAGATCTCCCCAGCCCCCTTTTTAAAAATCGGCATAGCATTGGCCACCCTCCAGTCTTCAGGTCCTACAGACAATTTAAACTTCTGTCATTGGTGAGAGAATTACCTTCATACACTTAACATGCAATGTGACTCAGTATTTAATGTACAGTGCTGTGTAGTAAAGAGGGCATACATTTGCTCCTCCCTTAGAAAGCTGTAATCCATGGGGGTGGGGGAGATAATGAAAGTAAATGTCAGATACTAAGATACTTTCAGGCAACGTAGAACCCAAAAGAAATAATATCAAAATAGCTAACAAATGGAAGAATACTTTCTACAAAATATATCGCCACTGGAGAGGCTCAAATTCAAAACACAAAACAATAAATTTGTGTGAAGATCCTCAGTATTCACTACTCTCATATCAGGAAAACCTGTAATAGGAGTTGTGAGCCATAGTCACCCAACGGGGTAATCAAGTGTGAAACGTCTTCGCCCTATGTGTAAAGTGACCAAACAATAAGTGTCAAAAATAGAATAATTTATAATTAAGTGGTGTTTTTTTAAAATAATATTCCACGAGACAGTCCCAGCGTGCAATAATGCGTAATAGCAGGTAATGTGATTCAAAGTTCAGCACGGGAGAATAACTCTCTCTATAGGCTCCCCTAACATCCACTGCACTGAGTAAAGACTTGACCCAAAAACTTCAAAAATTACTTGAAAGACTCAGCGTCATCATACTCTCCCCAGCGTTCTTTCTGTTACCATCCAGTGCCTGCTAAACAGAGCTCTGTAGAGCATTCAACACTGCACAAATGATGAGCATTTTATTTTTCAACCATGCTCACATCCACTAAGGTCAGTACCAACTTTAGTAATCTTTGAAATTTTTCTGTCAAGGCTTTATTCAGTGCAGTGGATGTTAGGGGAGCCTATAGAGAGAGTTATTCTCCCGTGCTGAACTTTGAATCACATTACCTGCTATTACGCATTATTGCACGCTGGGAATGTCCAGAAATTTATTGTTTCGTGTTTTGAATTTGAGCCTCCCCAGTGGCATTATATTTTGTAGAAACTATACTAAGATAAACAGAATTAAATCTCACTTAGCTTATCTCATGCTTACGTGATTGCTGCTGCTGAGATTTTCTAGGATAATCCCTCGTTTAGCATGCACTGATCCAAAAAGATCATAACATCTCAAAGATTTGGTGCTTCTTTCTTTGTCTGCTTACACTCTTCACTGCATACCTGGCGTTTTAATTGGACAAAAACTATTGCTCTACTTGAGTTTTGAAGGCCATGTAGATCAGATATGTCTAATCTTGAAGGTCTCATGGAACATGTCTAAACTAAGTCCTGAAAAATTATTTAAATCACCCAGACTCCTGTTCACCAACTCACACATGCAAATAGCTTGAGACTGCACAGCCTCCATTCCATACACTAAAATTTGTACTTAAGCCTAGTCCTTGTCTGGGAAACATTTCAAAATGAAAATAGCATAACTTCATTATAATGTGATATGCAACAGGTACTGTTTCACTTTATTGCAATTAATTATGATGATTTGTTTTATAAACATGCAGCATTCTCACCAGGGTTTCCCAGTCTTCTCCTGGAGGCACACCTAACCAGCTGGAAACATTTTCAGGATTACCAGAATAAATATGCGTTAAGAGTTGCATATACTGGATTTCATGCATATTCATTGTGATAATCATGAAAAATCTGATTTGCTAGGCGTGTCCTCTGGAAACACCAATCTAAATAACACTTGCATGAGGATCTCTTCCTCTGTATTAGATGTGAGGTTCTTTTATTCCAGGTTCATCATAAAAGACAATGTAACACCTCCTGTAAGACATTCCTCTTCTAAATGTGTTTCCTCTTTCAGGTGAGAAGAAAGCCCAGTCCTTGCAGAAAGTATGAGAAGCTGCTGCAGGGCAGAGAGATGGGTCACACGAGTGGAAGTTGACTGAGTGGCCATAAGCAATGGCAAGCAAGCACTGTATAACAAAATGGACATGTTTCTGTATTTATACCAAATCTTTGCAACAGATGCAGAATTGTTCCTTTTAATACAACTGCACTTCGAGCAGGGAGAAAAAAAAAAAAAGAAGAAACTGGGATGTTTTCTGTGTCGCTGTACATTTTTCCTGCAGCAGTTGGGGATAGGGATTAGGTGCATGCCAGGTACGCAGGGTGGACATCCCTAGAGCTGAAACTCCTACGTGAGGGGTTTGTTTTCTGTTCAGAAGTCTCTTGGACACATACAATAATGTTTGTGTGTCTGTACATATTGAGGTCGCTGATTTATGTATATAGACGTGGGCTCCATGTCCTAGGCAATAAGTGAGTTATTCTTCACTTTTAACATTCTCTTTCTCCTCATGGTGGAACTGGACACAGGTTGATTTCCTGCTGGAAGAGAACTTGATAACAAGCATGAATACCATAGTCATACAGAAAGAAGCCAGACCTTTACTGGCCCTGCCAAGTTTGAGATTCAAATCGGGTTCTTCTGGACAAAAGTTCCCATCTGTTTATTACTCTATGTATCAGAAGGATGGGGATGGTAATGTCCTTCAGGTCTGTGGTGCTACATTTTAATATGGACTGGTGCTAACTTGCCTCTTTCTATGGTGCTACACAATGAAGGAAAAGAAGCCGATTTTGTCAACATTTAAGACGTGAAGGGCTAAGTAGCAAAAATGCGCTCTTTTACTACCTTCTTCTTTTTTTCCATGAATGAAGAAGCCTTGGCTTGTGCCTGACAATCCTCTTGTCCCAGGGAGTGCTGGAAAGCATCATAGTCAGTGCTTAATACAATCACAGTAGGAATATGAGTAAATGCTTAGAGGTTTGCTATTAAAAGCTCTTTCCAGTGGGGCATGTGAATTTTCCATAAACCTCAGGGCCACTAGTTAAGTTATTCTGTCCAAGAGGGCAGCCATTTTGCTAGATTATGATGTCATGGAGGTAAATCATGGGACAAAGCTAACAGTGCATGCCCTATTGTGATGAGATTTTTGTCTCAAGAATTTGTAAAAATGTTTTCTACATGTACAGAATTGCATACTTGGTATGCACAGTGGAAGTTTGCAGGATCACTACTTTGCTAGAGCTTTTTCGTAGGGAGTTGCTAGATTTAATGCACCCTACAAATTTTTGCTTATAAGAGCTCCTCAGGGTGTTCTTTCTGACCGAGGATACCTTGTTGTATCATTGGATATATCCGTTACAACAAATTTTTGATAAATCATGTACAGTTTCTTTTAACATTTTACCACGTAAGGCCTGGGATTCTTGTGAGTATCAATGAAGGATTGAACTGCAGAAAGCAGGGAGTACTAACCCTGATATATATATGTAGAGCTTTACAGCCAGGACTCTCATTGTGTCATAAGCTATGTGTTTTCCTAGTGCTCAAATAAATCTCCATTTCTTGAGCAGGGGCATTAATTTTCCTATAAGCTGGAAACATTTTTCTGATGAAAGGGACTGAAACATTGCTGTGCATTGGGCGCATTCTTAGAAACATGAAGGCAGATAAAGGCCAATTGGCCCATCCACTATCTCTTCCTCTCCCTAAGAGATCCTACGTGCCTGTCCCATACTTTCTTGAATTCAGACACAGTCTTTGTCTCCACCACCTATAAAAGTGATATGAGTTTGCATAGTCGGATCTGTTGAATAAACAGCCTCATTGCTCACCAGTTTTTTTAGTCAATGACAAGGTTTAGAGGAAGCCTAAATAGAGAGAGCTTCTCAGAGGACAAAAAGGTAGTATATTCTCACATATAGGTGACATTATCTATAGAGCTCAGTCCAGACATGTACCAAAGTGTATTGTCACTTTAAAACTTTAGTACTGTCCATACCACACATGTGCGTGTGCCTTCCTACCCAACATTGACTTGCAGGACATTCAGTTCTTTGTTTTCCGTGGAGTGAAGTTGTGTTTTTCAAACACATCTATGTGAGGTAATATTTTTTTCTTCAAGTGCCTTCTTGTACCGTTTTTGCCTCATATTTTTTCATTTTGTTGTATATCGTTCTTTGTTTTTTCTCCAATTTTGTGATTTTCTTTTTTTGGGCCTTCAGGCAGCTTCCTGCCTCCATCGAGGCTTGGAATGTCGGCTTCTTTTCAGGAATGGTTCTATCTGATTTCCCTTACAATTAAGCCCTTTGATTTAATGTCAGTAGTCTTCCCATTAATGTCCCCAATGCCCAGTGGATTCAAGAAGTACTCTAGATGTAACACAACTAGTGTGTGCAGTGTCTAGGTCCTGAGCATCAGTACATTTCTTATAATCTCTGTGCGTACATGCAAAAGAGGCTCTAAAGCAGGGTGTCCAACCTTTTGGCTTCCCTGGGCCGCATTGGCCGAAAAAATGTTTCTGGGGCCGCACAAATGCGTAAACACTGCAGCAAGACGGAGGAGGGAGCCAGCAAGACAGTAAACACCCAGGGGCAGCAGAGGAAAACACTGCATCGCCCTCGACCGGGGCCGCACAAAATACTTCACGGGGCCGCAGGTTGGACACCCCTGCTCTATAGGATCACCAAATTTAGTGTGAAAAGCTGTTTGGGTTCACTTCTACCATGTCTACAGATCCCATTACCAGCCCAGATGCCCCCTCCATCGATGTCGACACCGGCATCCACTCAGCTACTGGCACTTTCTGAGAAAGCTCCTGCTTTTCCTCTTCTGTGCGTCAGGCCTTGGAGGATCTCCAGAAAGTTTAAGAAGTGTTAACACTCACCTTCCAGATGAATTTCCACATCTTCACCGTCTTTCAACTCCTCAGAAGTGTTGACAGCTGCACAGTTGTTCATCACTCCAGAAGCTTGCTTTCACTAGGCATCCTCCTCCTTCTAAGTCCCTGACACCTCAACGTCAACCTGAGCCAACTGTACCTTTTGACTACATTGGTACCGTACTGGCACCTTCCCTGTAGGACCAGATTACTTCAGCAGGAATTGGCATTTTTACTTCTAGGGCACTATTTCCCTCATCTCAGCACACCTTGGCCTCAGTCCAATCTGACAAGCTACAGCCAGATGATGCTTTGCAGCTAGCACATCCTTAACATCAATCTCCATCACGACATGAATCAACACTTTATCATCGATCTACATCTAAGCGTTAAGCTTCCACGTGTTGACATTGAGATTCTCCTCATCATTCACCTCGTGCCTCCTTGTCCAGCTGTACATCTTGAGCCTCCTCGTGACACTTGATGACTTCATTGACACACCTCTCCATCATGGTCTCGATACTCTTCACAACACTCCCCTCGACATGCCCCATTCTACTAGATAACAGAACATAGACTCAGAACTCTCCATCCATTTGTCTGAGCTTGATGTTTTTGCTGAGGAGTCCTATGGAATCCTGTTGGATCCCTCACTTCCAAGGAGATGATCCCTGCCTGAAAGCATCATCAGTAATATGGTTCTAGCTTTTCCCATTCATATGGAATCTGAGCAGGAACCTCAAGTGGAGCTGATGGAGGCATTGGACTATGTAAAGCTTCCTCTACACAACTTAATGAAGGAAGTTCTCTTTAAAAATTGGGAAAATCCTCTCATAGTTCCAGTAGCTCCAAGGAAATTAGACACACGATATAGGCTCCAGGCTACATCTGCCTTCAATTCCACAACTACAGCATCAGTCCTTAATGGTAGAGACAGCCTTGAAATATGCTTATAGCTCCTGTATTTATGCCAGTATTCCTCCTGGGAGAGATGGCAGGATCGTGGACAGATTTAGCAGGCAGGTTTTCAGTCATCCATGCTCACCAACCATACACTAAACTATAATTTCTATATGACTTTTTACCTTTAATTAAGCAACTGCCAAACATTAGTCTTTAATTAAGCAACTGCCAAACTTCCAACAATATCTTACTAGAGACCAACAGGAAACTTTTCAATGTGTCACCAAAGATTTTTTGGAAACTAGAAAGTACATAGTGAGATCTGCCTTTGATGCTTTTGACATCTTCTCTATGCGCAGACAGGCATGGCTCCATGTTTCTAACTTAGACAGTCTTGGACATTAGTTCTATCAAACATTTCAGAGAAGATTGGATATCCAATCACACTACACCAATCAGTTCCAATCCAATACAGAATCTACTACTTTCACACTACCTATCCTAAAGTGGAGAAAAAGTGTCAGATATAAAGAGCCAAAACACTGTTGAACCCTAATGGAGTATGCAAAATGGGATGGTTCACCTTCATTCATAGGCTGAAAAAAACTCCACCACATAGATTATACTATCACACAATCATGGGAATCATTAAACAATATGCTAAGAATTTCTCAGGCAATACTAAACAGCAAACAAATCACAGGTAAAGAGTAACATCTCAAATCAATACAGTCCCAGTCCCCTCCTTATGATCTAGTCTTGATGTTTTGGGGGGATTATTGGTTTTAATGTTTTATATGAAATGTTGATGTAGTTATTATTACTGTATTTTAGCTAGGTTGCACTTCAGATTTGGGCTATGGGAAAGGTAGTATAGAAATTTTACTCAATTAATCTAAATCAAATCAGATTTAGTTCAGTTCTCTCTAACCTAAATTTACCCAGTAACCTAAGCATTACACATCTCTCATTTTTATGATTTTATTTACTACCCAGTGGATTTCTGAGCAAAATATAACGTAATGGTCACGTGATCATCACCACCCAATGCAGCTGCTCTCTGCCGCCTTGCAGACCAGCGGTAGCTGTATAGAGACTGCCTGTGGCTGCACCAGGCCTTTCCCTCCTCTTCTGAAACAAACGGGGTGGGCCAGGTCAGAGGGAAAGGCCTAGTGCAAGTGGCAAGCAGCCTTTCTACACAGCTGCCACTGCCTAACATGGTGAAAGACTGAATTTAAAGATAGGTAGTGGAATGTAGCCACATTGGGTTGGGGGGAGGTTCAGGCAGGGAGGCTGTGAGTTTAAGGTGGCATGGGGACAATTTAGTCACCACAGTAAGACAGGGTTTGGTTTTACTGTCCCCAACCCTGCAGATTCCCACGGCTTTCCTATTGTCCCATCCCTATGCACACCTGTACTCCAGAACACGGGCCATGTCCAACAATAATAATACCTCAGATGCAGCCCAACAGAACAGTGGCAGTACTAGTCTTACCATAGCACATTCTCTACTGTAATATCTCAGGTATATTACAGCACCATGCATGTAGCTGATAACTACATTGCAGTACCACTCATGCATGACTTGCAGTGACAGTGAATTAGCCCAGTACTACACTATCTGCAATAACAAAAACGCTTTGCTTAACAAACACTAGTACCAGCCACTAGAATTTAAGAAAGCCCAGCATAAGCACTGAGGATGGAGAGGCCATGACAGGAGGGATCAGATTAGATATCAATTTATTTATTGAAACATAGTACAAATCCTCAACCAGCAAGTGTAAAACAAGACTTTGCCATTTATAATAATGTGATTGTAATAAGCTATAGCTCCTGTTTTGAACTGAACAACTGTTTTTCTGCATCTTTTTGTAAAAGGAATGTCATACTTTGGAGATTCTCTGTAAATATTTATAAAGTTTATTAAAGAGAAATATCAGTTGTTTCCAGGTCAATAAATACTGCAGCCCTATCTTTTGCTATTTATAAAGAGGGTTGGAGAGAAAGGGAGTAGGTGCAAACCTTCATTGACATCTGCCTGCTAACGTCTCTTTAAGTCCCATCGCCATGGCATTCTTCTAGTTCAGAAATATGGTTCTAATAAGTCTTGGGTTACTGTGGGAGAACCTCTTTCCTGGGGTTATACACATTCTCTGCAATGCTCTTAGTCTCCATTACATCATGGAGTAAATGTGTTATCTACATGCAGCTAGAAATTTTGGACAAAGAAGTCTACATCAAAAAAGTATGAAAAAACACACACAACGTAAATGTGCTAACGTCATCATTCTGGTAGATTACTATAGGGCAGGGATCTCAAAGTCCCTCCTTGAGGGCTGCAGTCCAGTTGGGTTTTCAGGATTTCCCCAATGAATACGCATGAGATCTATGTGCATGCACTGCTTTCAATGAAAACCCGACTGGAATGCTGCCCTCAAGGAGGGACTTTGGAGACCCCTGCTATAGGGTATTCATATAGGCCTTCACATGGAGTTAAAGCTTCTCTAAGGTAGAAGTAGTTATGTCCGTGTTTGTATCTACAGCTATCAGTGAAATGTGTGTGGTGTCTATAACATATAAGTACCAATCCTATTCTTAGCATGTTAAGTCACCAAGGACAGTGACTGTGGAAAGGACGCCTGCCTTATGGGGGTTAAGTGCTGCTGACTATCAGGGCAATTTAAGCCTCTCCTACCTGTTCAATTCACTTTGAATAGTGACCCTTAAGTTACCTAGAGCAGGTATTTTGCATGGGCATACCCTCCCATCTGTCTTCTATTATAAGCTTTAAGAATGAACGGAAGCAGTCTTGAGATCAACAGCAGGTGGCAAGTGAGCCTACTCAAAAGCTTCTACAAACTGTCAAGCTGGAGTAGTGTTTCCTGCACTGGGATCTATCAGTAACAATTTGGTTCTACTCCTAAGACCAACCCCTTATTTGATTTTTTTTTTTTAGCCTGTCCTCCCAAAGTAGCTCAAGGTCTAATGTACTTGGAGCAGTGGAGGATTAAAAGACTTGCCCAGGGTCACAAGGAGCAGCACACAACCTCAGGGTGCCGAGGCAGTAGCTCTAACCATTATGCCACACTCTTCCATTTTATACTTATCCCATGATCCTTTGCTCCAGAGACTCCTTTCCCTTTTCCTCCAGTGCATTTACACCTCTGCCTCTTCCATCTCTCACTTTCCCTTCTTTCCTTATGGTAGGGGTTCTTGACCCAGTCCTCAGAATGTACCTAGCCAGTCAGGTTTTCAACATACCCTAAATCAGGGATCTCAAAGTCCCTCCTTGAGGGCCGCAATCCAGTCGGGTTTTCAGGATTTCCCCAATGAATATGCATTGAAAGCAGTGCATGCACATAGATCTCATGCATATTCATTGGGGAAATCCTGAAAACCCGACTGGATTGCGGCCCTCAAGGAGGGACTTTGAGATCCCTGCCCTAAATGAATGTGCATGAGACAGGTTGGCATATAATGGAGGTAGTGCATTCAAATTTCTCTCATGCATATTCACTGTGCACTGGCTGGGTAAATCCAGAAGACTGGGTTGAGAAACTTTGCTTTAGGGCAGGGCTGCCCACACTTTTTTGGCTTGCGAACTACTTTTAAAATGACCAAGTCAAAATGATCTACCAACAATAAAATTTTTAAAAACAAAAAACACTGTACACAGAGAAAATATGAATTATAATTTATATTCAGGTTTTTTTTCAAAGAGATCAAGGCAGATGTCTTTAAAATATGCAATGGTACCTCAGTAACAACTATACAAAAATAGACAAATATACCCCCTCCCCTTTTACTAAACCGCAATAGCAGTTTTTAGCGCAGGGAGCTGCGCTGACTGCCCTGCGTTGCTTTCAACATTCACAGGCTCCCTGCACTAAAAACTGCTATTGCAGTTTAATAAAAGGGAGCCATAGTGCAAAATATAGACAGCAGATATAAATTTTCAAAATGGACACATTTTGATCACTAAATTGAAAATAAAATCATTTTTACCTTTTTGTCTGGTGATTTCATGAGTCTCTGGTTGCACTTCTGACTGTGCATCCAATATTTCTTCCCTTTTTCTGCCTCCTCCTGCATGCTTCCTCTCCTCCAGACCTCATTCCATTCTCCAACCAACATCTCTCTGTCCCTCCATGAGTCCAACTTTTCTTCCTCTCTCCCTGCCACCCGACGCACTCCATTCCCTCCCCCAACTTCTTCTTCCTCTCTCTCTCCCTGCCCCCCTTTTTGCCTTTCTTTCTGTTTCCCTGCCCCCCTTTCTGTCTCCCTGCCCCCCAAGCTACCAATGCCGATTTAAGCCTGCTTCCCCAACGCCACGTGCAAGTGCCGGACCCCCAAGCCTCCCCCCCCAAACATCAATTCTGACATCAGAGAGGAAGTTCTGGGCCAGCCAGGCAGCGATTAGCTGGCCCGGAACTTCCTCTCCAATGTCAGAAATGACGTCCGGGGGGTGGGGGTGTGTGAAGGCTTGTGGGCCTGGGACTTGTGCAATGGCTGCATGCGCCTGGTTAGTGATCTGTAACCTGTCACTAAAATTGTCTGTAGTACCTGAAGATTGGAGGGTTGCCAATGTTACGCCAATTTTTTAAAAGGGTTCCAGGGGAGGTCCAGGAAATTGCAGACTGGTAAGCCTGACTTCAGTACCGGGCAAAATGGTCGAAACAATTATAAAAAATAAAATTGTTAAACACTTAGACAAACATGATTTAACAAGACAGAGTCAAAATGGGTTCAGCTAAGGGAGTTCTTGCCTCACCAATTTGCTTAACTTCTTTGGTGTGAATAAACATGTGGATAAAGGTGAGCCGGTTGATGTAGTATATCTAGATTTTCAGAAAGCTTTTGACAAAGTTCCTCATGAGAGGCTCCTGAGAAAAGTAAAGAGTCATGGGATAGGTGGCAAAACTCAGTTATGGATTAGAAATTGGTTATCAGATAGAAAACAGAGGGCTGTTGTTTTTTTAAATAATTTATATTCCGCATATCCTACAATTCTATGCGGATTACAAATTAACTGTCCCGGCGGGCTCCCACTCTATCTAGTGTACCTGGGGCAATGGGGATTAAGTGACTTGCCCAGGGTCACAAGGAGCAGTGCGGGATTCAAACCCACAACCTCAGGGTGCCAAGGCTGCAGCTCTAACCACTGCTTTACACACTCCCAAGTTTAAATGGTCATTTTTTTTCAATGGAGAGTAAACAGTGAAGTTTCTTCCTCTCACAATTTGTGCATCAATATTTCATCAGTCTATTATACTTACCTATTTCACACAATATGCTCACCTATTTCACATATGTACACTATTTCATCCACCAATTCACTGTATGCTTTTTAGCATCATTACACCATCTGACATCACACTATTATTTCTAGGACCCCTGAGGAAGACATCTTTGTCGAAACACAAACCATGTTGGGCCCCCATGTTTCCAGTGGATTGGGTCCTATATGTCTAGATTTTTCTGTGGATCATCAAGGAACTCTTTTAATAAAGTCCAATTCAGGAACATCAATTCTCCACAGGGTCTTTTGTTTTGGTCATACATTTCTCTATTGTGGAGTTATTGGGTCAACTCTTTTGGTCCATATCACCTAAATAGACGGCATCAGGAGTCAATAAAGTTCTAAGTCATAATAATAATGCAGCAATGTCCCTTTTATTTCTCGGAGTCTGCAAAAGGGGAAGAGCAAGAGAAAGGTGATTTAGATATCTTCTGTGTTTGAAGCTCATTGCTACATTATGAATGTGTATGAGGGACTGAGAAATCAGTTAAGTGGCAGGATCTTGGATGTAGGGGGCTGGGTTGGAGACTGGTTCAGTGGAAGGGCTGGGGGAGTCTGGGAGCCATGTCCACAAATGGCTGGGGAGCTTGGATATCATGTCCATGAAGGGCTGGAAAGCTTAAACATAATGTCGAAAAAGGTTGGGGGAGTTTGGGAGCCGCATCCAGGAAGGGCTGGGGAGCTTGGAAGTCATGTCCGTGAAGGGCTGTGAAGCTTGACAGTCACATCAACAAAGGACTGGGGCGCTTGTAAGAAGTGTCCACAAAAAGCTGGGGAGCTTGCATATAATGTCCATGAAAGGCTGGGAAGCTTGAGAGTCACGTCAACAAAGGGCTGGGGAGCTTAGAAGTCATTTTGATGCATTCACAAGACTTGCTGGCTTGGTGTTCCCTGAAATGCTTTGAATGGACTTTCTCCACAATTAAAAATAAATAAATAAATAAATACAAACCATATGAAATACCTACTCCAGCATCACTTTAATAAAGGATGATTCTTCAATATAACTGTATTATTGGTACAGTTTTCTGTGTAATGAAGGCAAAAATCAGAAAAGAAAGCCAAGACATACTTTGCAAAATCAGCTATGTCTGTCTGAAGTAATAACTTTTGCACTGAATGAAAAGGCGCAACATGCCCAAAGTAGGGGCATCACCAAATATCCTTAGTCAGGGGTCCTCTCTTTGTGTTAACAGTTTGGCTCAGATTCCTTATTTGCCACAAGGCAACAACAACCCATGGCTCAAGTCTCGAAGTGGCAGTGAAAGGAAGGCCTATAGCCAGCCCCTCACTCCTCCAATACTGAGGAAAAAAGGAAAGAAATAACTGACAGTTCTCTGTGACCACTCGTAACCCGCCTGAGATTCCCTTCTTGGGTTGCTAATAAATCTGGAAATGAGCTGAGGTGGTACCATCCCTCCAGAGGCACAACGATTCCACAGCGACGGCACGGCAGAGTGGACAGGTCCTCTCCCTGTCAAACCACAGGCACAAGCACTCTTCACAGAACACATGCTGTGGAGACAAAACCAAGCAGTGATGTCACAGTTAATGAAGCGTTGCCTAAACATTTCAAGAAGCTCATAAACCAGTGGTTCCCAAACTAGAGAGTTGCGCGGGGACAGAAATCCCACCCATCCCCTCCCGTTCCCACCAGGATCCTCTCTGTCCCCGCCAGGATCCTTTCCGTCCCCACCCGTCCCCGCAAGGAATTACCTCCATCCCCGCCCGTCCCCATTAAAAGCAGTAATTACTTCTGACAGGATCATCAATTCCACAATTTCTTTTGTGTTTGCGCTGCTGTTTTCCTTGTGGAACCCTTTTTTTGTTTTCTGTTCAGGTAATTAACTTATAAACCCCCTCTTTTACTAAGGCTGATGTATCCATTATATTATATGGACGAACCCTGTTTCCAAAGCCTTCCATCCCTGTGGGAGTCCCGTTAGCTAGAGGGGGGTCCCCGTGGGAGTCCCATGGGCCAGAGGGGGGTCCCCATGAGTTAGGGGGGATTACCGCGGGACCCCTGCGAGATTCCCGCGATCCCCGTTCCTGTGCAGATCTCTATCCCAAACCTGTCCTGGGGACTCCCCAGCCAGCCAGATTTCCAGGATATCGACAAGCAATATTAATGAGAAGAGATTTGTATGCATGGAAATCTCTCTCATAAATAGTCATCCTTAAAACCTGGTTTGGGATTCATGGCTTGTTGCTACTTCCAGGGATCCTGCGAGGTACTTGGGACCTGGATTGGTCATTCTGGAAACAGAATACCGGACTTGGGAGACCTTTGGTCTGGGCCCAATCTGTCACTTGCTAATTTCCTACATTCCATACTAGAAGCAGAACATGGAAGGAACATTTCAGCTGTATTTTTCCTGAAAAGTAACAGAGTATAAAAAACTACATTTAATTAATAAGCCAATGATACACAGCCAACTAGCACACAACTTTTTCTTTATTTGAAAAAATCCGAGTTTATTTGTGATTTGTTATCCTGCTTATAAAATAACATCTAAGCGGAATTACAATCTTTGCGAAAAAGAGTGAGGGACAGTGGGGAAAGAAAGGGGAAGAGCTACAATAATTCATAGGATAGAGGGGTAGGTTTGAAGAAAAGGTGGAATGTCTACATTCAGTCCGTCCCATCCAAACAGCTGTCCAGGGAGACAGCTGGGGAGAGAGGAGAACTAGATGTATGTATCAGGCCTGGGAGAAGGAGCTAAGTGTACGCATTGCAGAATAGAAAAGTTTTCAGATCCTTTTATCATGTCACAATGGCCAGAACAAAGTAGTCGAAAAAGTGCACCTCCACTGCATCCATCCCAGTCCAGACACAAGAACAGATTCCCAGGGTGTGCATATTTGTCCCCAGGTTGAAATGTTAAGTGACAGGCAACGCTTTGTTATGGATACTGTCACTCCTGGGGCTTGTGGCGAAGGATTAGCGGAGGAATGGCAACTCCAAACAAAACCACTGCTCTTGCTGTGCTGAAATTCATTTGTGAAGCAGCTGCAAGGTAGTGTTTGTGCTACACACTGCTGTCGATCAGGCATGCTCAGCACTCTATTTACAATGTTAGATTTGTTGTGCGATCTCCCCCATTCTGAGGGTGCCAATGTGAGAAGACGCCTTTATTACTAAAGGCCAATCTATGTGGACTCCTAATATGAAATATAAACCATATCATTGAATACGCTCATATAATTAACCCCCTACTCTGCAGCTGAGAATGGTGTGACCAGAAACATGACCGAGCTGGAGTTGAAGGACATGAGATCTTGGAGTGTTTGCAATGTGCCAGGTATAAAAGAAAAAAGGGACAGGGACTTAGATATCACCTTTTTGTAGTTTTACAACCACACTCAAAGTGCTTTACATTTCTGTCCCGGTGGGTTCACAATCTATGTAATGTATCTGGGACAATGGGAGGATTAAGTGACTTGCCCAGGGTTTGAACCCACAACCTCAGGGGGCTGAGGATGTAGCTTTAACCACTATGCCATACTCTCCTCCAAAGAATTTGTGCTGGGGTTTCTCAACATAACACACCACCTGGGAAAGACTTTTGAAGCAGCCTTAACCCACTGAGCCAGGTCAGCTTCTACGAGTTTAACTGCTCAGTTTTCGAATAAGGGATAATCTGAAGATCTATTTTGAGAAAGGAGAGAGTTTTTGTGGCTAATAGATGCAATGTTTCAGACACTCGTCTGGCAGGATCCTTACTTATTCTTTAGCAGGGCTGGAGGTTATTTACATGAATATATTCAATTATGTTTTAGAAAGGTAAAAGAGAGTTCAGCTTTGTCAAGTTGTGTTTCACAAGCAGCGCGCCTGGTTCTAGCTGCCAACTGGAAGAACCCTGAACAGCCTGATTGGCGTTTGATGATGTATAGGCTCATGGCGCTTAGACATGGCACTCTTTCTAAATTTTACTGCATATGGGGGAGATTTACCTCTTGTGGGTTGGGCTTCTGTGCTTGGCAATTACCTTGGGATTGCGTGTATATTTATAACTAGGGTTATATTTGGCAAGTCGGGGGGGGGGGGGGTTACAGTGGTTAACTGTTGACTGTAGTTGAGCTTTTTGTACTCATCTGTATTGGAGTTGGTTCTATTGATGCTTGCTTTTATGTCTTTCTGTGTTTCCATTGGTTTTCTTTTCAATAAAAATAAAAGTTTAAAACAAACAAAAAAAAGACACTATTGTGCCTTTATAAAACAGCCTCCTAGAACCTGTGCCAGTGTGGAAATGTGTGCATGCACCCAATGTACGTGCCCATGTATTTCATAAAATAAGCACACACGTTGCAACTGTCTCCATTCCACCCAAAACTCCACCCTCTCGTGTTCCTATATGCAGCTCCTATGAATGGACTTGGGCGTTATATCAAAATTGACCCTCCGTGGGTCTTTATAAAATAACAGGAGTTAACCAGCAGAAACTTCCTCTTATTTTAAGGGGTCTTGGCCCTTTTCAACTTTTTCGCAAATCTTTAAAAACTATTTTATTTGCCAAACACTTTGGAAACTAGTCATATTAATATTTTCTGATTGTTACTTTTTTAAGTGTTTTTTTAGTTACTGTTAACCGGTATACAAAGCTAAGTTTTAGTTTAGAAACTGCACCGAGACTGAAGCTGTATGCCTATAAACCTCTCCTCTCTCCCTGTAGATGAGGGGGTCCTCAGGACAAACTGGCCATTCATTTTCCAGCCAGTCCTCGAGAGCCGGAGCCAGGTCAGGTTTTCAGGATCTCCACCATAAATATGCATGAGCTAGATTTGCATCTCAAGGAGGCAGTGCAAGCAAATCTATCTCATACATATTCATGGTGGAGATCCTGAAAACCTGACCTGGCTCCGGCTCTCGAGGATCGGAATTGCCTATCCCTGCTCTAGCTGAACGCATCAATCTGATTGCGCTGCTACTCATTAGCCATTGCCCATTGCATTGCTAGCCTTCATTTAGGCTATTCATCTTATACACGACTTCATTATTATTATTATTAAGTTTATTAAGTTTATTAGGATTTTATATACCGCCTATCAAAGTTTTCTAAGCGGTTTTACAATCAGGTACTCAAGCATTTTCCCTATCTGTCCCGGTGGGCTCACAATCTATCTAACGTACCTGGGGCTATGGAGGATTAAGTGACTTGCCCAAGGTCACAAGGAGCAGTGCGGGGTTTGAACCCATAACCCCAGGGTGCTGAGGCTGTAAATCCAACCACTGCACCACACACTCGCTCTTCAATCTTTTCCGTTACTGGCCCTTCATTAAGGAACTCTTTACCTCTTCAATTTAAGTTAGAAACCTCTCTAAAAATGTAAAGCTAATCTAAAAACCTCTCTCTTCAACAACGTTTACAATTCCTGATTTCATT
Organism: Geotrypetes seraphini; assembly: GCF_902459505.1. NCBI lineage: Eukaryota > Metazoa > Chordata > Amphibia > Gymnophiona > Dermophiidae > Geotrypetes > Geotrypetes seraphini. Next base: position 187,504,140 of record NC_047091.1, on the reverse strand, counting down.
CTGATCATCCCTCATTTATAGAATGAGACTCTGAATGCAGGATACAGATACGCGCTTAACTGTTCATTTTTTTTCTCGTCTACCTTCCTATTAAATGGTGCAGATTCTTATGAAAGTTATAATCTAGGTCAGGGGTGTCCAATGTCGGTCCTCGAGGGCCGCAGTCCAGTCGGATTTTCAGGATTTCCCCAATGAATATACATGAGGTCTATTTGCATGCACTGCTTTCATTGTATGCTAATAGATCTCATGCATATTCATTGGGGAAATCCTGAAAACCCGACTGGATTGCGGCCCTCGAGGACTGACATTGGACACCCCTGATCTAGGTATTCTTATCTATTCTTTTCTTTTCTCTCACATTGATATCTCCCTTGAATTGCGATATATCAAGTAAAAATAAAACTTGTAAACTTGCTACAAATATTAATTTTGACTTAAATGGCAAACATTGCTGCTCTGCATTTACCCCAAGTTGCAAATGCATGGTCGCAAATTCATTGTACCACTTTCCTTCTGTCTGAATGTCATCCTACAACATGGCTCTTACCTGGCACATCAGGGATAAGGGCTCCTTGAACTCTGCCTGGCATATGGCACAGATATCGCCTGCTTCGGCGCACTGCTGGCTGGTAGCACGGATGGCATAGCTCTGTCCGAAAGCACCAAGCACATATGCAATGCACGTGGAGAAGTAGAAAGAGAGAGGAACAAACATTACAAATGAATCGAGAAACAGGGGCTGCATAGACTGAAACAAATCACTAAGACCTTTCCCTTCTTATGGCAAAAATGACCCCCAATGTGTGTGCTTCAGCAAGATAATCTTACACTCCAGAGTCTGAAGTCGCAATAAGGATCTTCAAATACCGTATTTTCACGCATATAATGCGCGCGTTATACACAATTTTACAAACCGTGCATAACCATGCGCGTTATACGCATGAGCGCGTTGTACAAATTTTTTTTAACATAGTTCCCCCCCCCCGACGTCCGATTCATCACCCCGAAGGACCGCTCGTACCCCCAAAGCCTCCCCCCCTCCCCCTCCCGCATGGAGAAGCTTCCTACCGTTGTTTCCGGATGCCAGTGAGCCCAGCTGCTTCCTCTGCCGGCAGTCCTGCCCCTTCTCTGAGCCCTGCGTGCGCTGCTTCCTCTTCCGGCAGTCCCGCCCTTTCTGTGAGCGGTCCTTCGGAAAGGAGAGTCGGGGCAGCGAGAGGAGAGTCGGGGCGGTATACGCGTGTGCGCGCTATAGTAAAATTTTTTTACATAAATTTCTGTTCCCCGCGCACTATACCCGTGTGTGCGTTTTACACAGGTGCATGATATATGGGTGAAAATACGGTAATCCAGAATGCTGCAGCAAGACTGATAACAGGGGTGACTACGTTTGAGCATATCACTGCGTTTTCAAAAACAGATGTCTACAGAATTACAGTAAATTCAACATCTTGATGCTTATTCATCAGACAATTTGTGGAATATCTTCTTTTCATTTCAGGCAGGTGTTGCAACCACCTCAGTTTGTCAGTTTAAATCAACAGACCAGGAGGGCTGCTTTTTCTACTGTTGGCCTATTAATGTGGAATATGTTGTCTGTAAACTTATAATAATAATAATAATAATTTTATTCTTATATACCGCCATACCGAAAAAGTTCTAGGCGGTTCACAACAAGGTGAGCTAATACACTTATGATTGTTTAGTGATATTTCTCAGCTTAGAAAACATCTAAACACACAGCTGTTTCTGCTAGAGTTATGGAACTTGGAGGAAGATATCAATTTAAGTGGATGTGAGGTTTGGACAAATTCCTGGAGGAGAAGTCCATAGTCTGTTATGAAGACATGGGGGAAGCCTCTGCTTGCCCTGGATCAGTAGCATGGAATGTTGCTACACTTTGAGTTTTGGGCCACTGTGAGAATGGGCTACTGGGCTTGATGGACCATTGGGCTGACCCAGTAAGGCTAGTCTTATGTTCTTATGGATGGATTAGTTGGTATTGTGTAATGTTTTTATTGTCATCTGCCTACAATTTACATGGACTATAACACCCCCCCACCCCCCCTGGATTCTACACTTGTTTAATCAGGCCCAAATATCTGTGTCCAGCTTTATGCATGCGTCAGAGATGACTAATGAGCTTAGAAACGTCAATAACTGAGGGCTAACAACCCATCACCATTGATGTTAAATGGCAGCCCTAAAAATTTCTGTGCGCATCTTGCTAGTAACATAGTAACATAGTAGATGACGGCAGATAAAGACCCGAATGGTCCATCCAGTCTGCCCAACCTGATTCAATTTAAATTTTTTAATTTTTTCTTCTTAGCTATTTCTGGGCGAGCATCCAAAGCTTTACCCGGTACTGTGCTTGGGTTCCAACTGCCGAAATCTCTGTTAAGACTTACTCCAGCCCATCTACACCCTCCCAGCCATTGAAGCCCTCCCCTGCCCATCCTCCTCCAAACGGCCATGCACAGACGCAGACCGTACAAGTCTGCCCAGTAACTGGCTTTATGAACCTTTAATATGTTTTAATTTTAAATTTAATTCTAAACTTAACTTAGCTTTTCGCGCAGCACACACCCCTCCCGACACGTTTCAATTACCGTATTTTCTCGCATATAACGCGCGCGTTATACGTGGTTTTTACGTACCGCACATACCCTTGCACGTTATACGCGTGAGCGCGTTGTACAAAATTTTTTTTTACATAGTTCCCCCACCCGACGTCCGATTCACCCCCCCCCCCCCGCAGGACCGCTCGCACCCCCACCCCGAAGGACTGCTCGCACACACCCGCACCCCCACCCTGAAGGACAGCTCGCACCCCCACAGCCTCCCGACCCCCCCCCCCCCATCATGTAGAAGCTCCTACCGGTGTCCTGCTGCTTCCTCTTGGCGGTCCCGACACGATCGGGGCAAGAGGGAGCTCAAGCCCTCTTGCCCCAGCCAACCGCGGCACCCCCGACACGATCGGGGCAAGAGGGAGCTCAAGTCCTCTTGCCCCAGCCAACCGCGGCACCCCCGACACGATCGGGGCAAGAGGGAGCTCAAGCCCTCTTGCCCCGCCGACTCCCCAACTCCCCGACAATATCGGGCCAGGAGGGAGCCCAAGTCCTCCTGGCCCTGGCGACCCCCCCTCCCCTAGTTGTTCGGGCCAGGAGGGAGCCCAAACCCTCCTGGCCACGGCGACCCCCTACCCCCACCCCGCACTACATTACGGGCAGGAGGGATCCCAGGCCCTCCTGCCCTCGACGCAAACCCCCCTCCCCCCAATGACCGCCCCCCCAAGAACCTCCGACCGCCCCCCCAGCCGACCCGCGACCCCCCTGGCCGACCCCCACGACACCCCCACCCCCCTTCCCCGTACCTTTGTGTAGTTGGCCGGACAGACGGGAGTCAAACTCGCCTGTCCGGCAGGCAGCCAACGACGGAATGAGACCGGATTGGCCCATCCGTCCCAAAGCTCCGCCTACTGGTGGGGCCTAAGGTGCCTGGGCCAATCAGAATAGGCCCGGGAGCCTTAGGTCCCACCTGGGGGCGGGGCCTGAGGCACATGGGCCCAACCCGACCATGTGCCCAAGGCCCCGCCCCCAGGAGGGACCTAAGACTCCCGGGCCTATTCTGATGGGCCCAACCCGACCATGTACCCAAGGCCCCGCCCCCAGGAGGGACCTAAGGCTACCGGGCCTATTCTGATTGGCCCAGGCGCCCAGGGGGGTCACGGGTCGGCTGGGGGGGCGGTTGGAGGTTCTTGGGGGGCAGTCATTGGGGGGAGGGGGGTTTGCGTCGAGGGCAGGAGGGCCTGGGATCCCTCCTGCCCGTAATGTAGTGCGGGATGGGGGTCACCGTGGACAGGAGGGTTTGGGCTCCCTCCTGGCCCGAACAACTAGCGGGGGGGTGTCGCAAGGGCCAGGAGGACTTGGGCTCCCTCCTGGCCCGATATTGTCGGGGAGTTGGCGGGGCAAGAGGGCTTGGGCTCCCTTTTGCCCCGATCGTGTCGGGGGTGCCGCGGTTTGCTGGGGCAAGAGGGCTTGAGCTCCCTCTTGCCCCGATCGTGTCGGGGGTGCCGCGGTTGGCTGGGGTAAGAGGGCTTGAGCTCCCTCTTGCCCCGATCATGTCGGGGGTGCCGCGGTTGGCTGGGGCAAGAGGGCTTGAGCTCCCTCTTGCCCCGATTGTGTTGGGGAGTCGGGACCGCCAAGAGGAAGCAGCAGGACATCGGTAGGAGCTTCTACATGATGGGGGGGGGGTCGGGAGGCTGTGGGGGTGCGAGCGGTCCTTCAGGGTTGGGGTGCGGGTGCGGTTGGGAGTGCGTGCGAGTGGTCCTTCGGGGTGGGGGTGTGTGTGAGCGGTCCTTCGGGGTGGGGGTGCGAGCGGTCCTGCGGGGGGGGGGTGAATCGGACGTCGGGGGGGCATCAGGCTTTCAGGGTGGGGACAGGACTTCAAGGGGGGGAGGAGAGTCGGGGCGGGCGAAAGGAGAGTCGGGGTGGCCAGAGGAGAGTCGGGGCGGGCGAAAGGAGAGTTGGGCAGCATGCGCTGTATACGGGTGTGCGCGGTATATAAAAATTTCTGTACATAAATTTGTGTTTTTCACGTGCTATACCCGTGTGCGCGTTTTACACGGGTGCGCGTTATCTACGTGAAAATATGGTACTTCTTCAGGGTCAGGAATATGTTTTCAGTCATCGAGCTAAGCTTACTTAATGTCTGCTTTTTAATGGGAGTGACTGGCAACGGGAGAGGAGGAAATAGTGGATGCTGCGAATGGGTCATTTGGTCTTTCTCTGCCGTCATGTTTCTATGTTACAGCACCCAAAAAGTTAGGTGTGGAATCCATGCTGAACACTATTCCCTTTACAGAACCAGTGCTTAAGTTTTTTTGCATCAAATTTTTGGGTGCCATTTATTGAATTCTCTTCTAAATGTCTAAAATAAATATTAAACTGACACTATGGGCATTGTATGGACATCAAAAATCTCTTGAGCCTAAGAGGAAGTCCGCTTTTCTCACCAGAGTCCCTAGCCATTCACAGGTCCTCTTAATTTACACATTCATTTAAATCATCTATATACCACAAATTGCAATAAGCGGGTCACAGTATCAGCATAATTCAAAGATATTAAAATAATACTTAACTTAAGTAAACACTTAAAATAAATAATAATACTTAAGTAAACACTTAAGTAAATAATAATACTTAAGTAAACACTTAAAATAATACCATAACAAATACTAGAACATAAAATCAAATATCACAGCCTTTAAATCAATCCTTTAGAAGCCTGGGTAAAATAAAATGCTTTAATCTTTTCCCAAAAATCAACTGTGTCGCAAGTTGATTACACATCAACAGGTTACTTGGTTCCAAATCCAGAAACCTGAAAATGAACAAAAGAATTGCCATACTGGGACAGACTGAAGGTCCATCAAGCCCAGTATCTTGTTTCCAACAATGGCCAACCCAGGTCCCAAGTACCAGATAGAAACCCAAAGAGTAGCAACATTCCAGAGCTGAGATTGTGATGTCATAATGCCTCATTCCACCAATGCCTAAGAGCCACCTCATCAGTGATGTCACAATGGTTTGACTGTCCTATAATTGGCTCACACAAGGACATAAGAATAATCATACTATGTCAGACCAGTGCTCCATCAAGTCCAGTATCCTGTTTTTAACAGTGGCCAACCCAGGTCCCAAGTACCTAGCTAGATCCCAAGTAGTAAAAGAGATTTGATATTGCTTACCCAAGGAATAAGCAGTGGATTTCTCCCCAAGTCATCTTAATAAAGACCTATGGACTTCTCTTTTAGGAAATTATCCAAACCTTTTTTTAACCCTGCTAAGCTTTTATTTAAAATCCTTACACCACATACCAATGAAGGGACATAAATTGCATTAAATTACATTCTTTGGATCTTAGCTGTTGTGAAGGATTATAAAAATTAAAAAGGGACAAAAAAAGAAAGCAGTGCCCCCAGTCACACCAACTTAATAATATACTATATATACTCAAATATAAACCAATCCAAATATAAACCAAGGTAACTTTCTCCCAAACAGGGGAAAAAGGTTGACTTGAAAAAAACCCCGAGTTTATATTCAAAGTATAGTTAATTTTCTCTCTCCTTCCTCCCCCTTCCCTGATATCACTGCACAACAATTTTTTGGTTAAGTCTTGATTCCTGAAAAGTTTTTGGTGATTATGACAGGTACCAACTTGGTATGCTCAAATATGGTTTTGGTTTTACTGCATCACGTAAGAACTATGAGAAATAGACATTTTTATGTTTACTGACAATAAAATATATAGTCAAGTTTACGTTTCGCACAAGCGACTAAATGAAACAGAATTAAAAGTGTTTTGCTCCCGAGTTTCTTTTATATTCAGTGTCTGGTGCATCACGTTGTAGCATCCAACAATAGTCGGCAAGCATTGACGGATTCCAATTGCCCTGGTATCGTTTCTCCATCGTAGCTATGTCTTGATGAAACCTTTCACCGTGCTCGTCACTCACAGCACCGAGATTTGCGGGGAAGAAGTCCAAGTGTGAATGGAGGAAATGAATCTTGAGTGACATATTGCACTTCATTCTCTTGTATGCTTTGAGAAGTTTGTCTACCAGCTGAATGTAGTTTGGGGCTCTGTAATTGCCCAGAAAATTGTCAACAACGTCTTTCAAGGCTTTCCAGCCAATTTTTTTCCGGCCCAACTAACAGATCTTCAAATCGCTTGTCACTCATAACATGTCTGATCTGGGGGCCAACAAAAATACCCTCTTTGATCTTGGCATCAGTTATTCTTGGGAACATCTGTCTTAAATAACGAAAACCTTCCCCTTCCTTGTTCATTGCTTTCACAAAATTCTTCATGAGTCCCAGTTTAATGTGAAGAGGAGGCAAAAATATCTTTGTCGGGTCAACAAGCGATTCATGTGCTACATTTTTCTGTCCTGGAACTAACTTTTTACGGAGTGGCCAGTTCTTTCTAGAATAGTGCGACTCTCTGTCTCGGCTGTCCCATTCGCAGATGAAACAGCAGTACTTTGTATAGCCAAGCTGCAGTCCTAGTAACAGAGCAACGACTTTGAGATCTCCACAGATATTCCAGTTATACCTGGTATACTGGACATACTTTAGTAACATTTCCATATTCTCATATGTTTCTTTCATATGTGCTGCATAGCCAACAGGTACTGAAGGATAAACGTTGCCATTGTGCAACAGAACAGCTTTCAGGCTTAACATTGACGAATCAATGAAAAGACGCCACTCTTCCGGGTTGTGATCACAACCAAAGACCGAGAACAATCCTTCAATGTCACAACAGAAACAGAGACTGTCGACTTGTGCAAAAAATTTGGTTATATCATGATGCCGGTCTCGAAACACAGAAATTTTCGTACCTGGTGATAGCAAACACCATTCCTGCAGTCTCGAACCTAGCAGCTCAGCTTTTGCTTTTGACAGACCCAAATCTCTGACCAAATCGTTCAATTCGGACTGTGTTATCAGATGTGGATCGCCTGATGAGGATGGTTCAAAATCCGGGTCAATGTCACTGTTAGAACCCTGCACTGCAGTTTCTTCATCTGGTTCGTCTAAGGTCCAATCCTCTGGTGGTTTCGGAACTGGAAGACTGTCATCATGTGGCATGGGTCTCATTGCTGAAGGCAGATTAGGATATTCAATTGACTTCTTGTTTTTGGCAGAGAAACCAGACACATTAGTCAAACAGAAATAACAGTCCGTCACATGGTCTTTCTGTTCTCGCCATATCATCGGAACAGCAAATGGCATCGTCTTTCGAGTACCTCTGAGCCAGGCTCTCAGACTAACAGCACATGTCGCACAGCAAATGTGAGGCGCCCATTGCTTGTCTTGATCACCTATTTTGCAGCCAAAATACAGATGATAGGCTTTCTTTACAAGGGCAGTCATCGAACGTCTCTGAGGCGTAAGTGTATATTCCCCACAGATATAGCAGAATGTGTCGCGGCTGTTACGACACCGACGAGACATATTGCCCGACACCAAAACGTCTATAGCATCAAGCTTACTTACTGTTATATTGCTACAGCTACTATACTACTATACTTTACTATACTGATACTATATACACACACGGACTATCTATATTAACCAAATGAGCAGGATCGGTGTATGGAAGCCACCATTATAGCATGGTGAGACAGCGCAAGCTCGTTCAGACCTGCCCAGACATGCCCAGGATGTCATCTTCCATAAAACAGCTTCCAACCTGGCTAGATTTTATGCATGGACATACCCAGGCGGCACAAACCGTTGTTGATAAGACACTTATGGGAGAAAAAATTGTTTGCATCCAAATATAAGAAAAAATCACGACAAAATTGAAGATTTCTCTGAAATGGTACGTGATGGGTAATTTTTGATGTAATATTCATGATCAGCACCCAAAATTCTATAAGAAACACCCAGCAGTGTTCAGGAAGCAAAAACTTTGTTGTGCAGTGTATCCATATTCTTGCCTTCCCCAAGCTGTCCTCTCCAGCCCGCCCCATCTTATCCTGTCCTTCCTGTGTCTGCACCCAGCCCCCTCCCCTCCCAATGCCCACAACAGGTCTCTCACTGGGCCTACCCTAAACTTTAAACCTTGGTGGTTTAGTGGTAAACCAGAAAAGGAGCAATTCCTTGTCCTGTCCCGGCCAGCTCTGTGCCCCCTTCCTGAAACCATTGCAGTCCTCTCCCATGGCAACCTTGCAAGACTGCCACAGGAAACTGCAGCAGCCATTTCCGATAGTGGGTCTACATGGGGCAGAAGAAGCATAAGAGGAGTGCTTCTGCCTCAATTCACTACTGGACCACCAGGGTGTCAAAGGTAGGCATTTGTGAGGTCCAGGAGGCGGGATGGTGCACAGCCAGCTGGGACAGGATATGGGAGGGATCTTTCCTGTTCCGGCTCACCACTGGACCACCAGGGTTCAAGGCAGGTCTGGAGGAAGCCTGCAAAAGGTTTGACCAAGGTGCTAGGGAACTGGATTGGCCACCATGAGAACAGGCTGCTGGAATTCATGGACCTTTGGTCTGACACAGTTCTTAGGATGCAGAATGAATGGAACAGTTACTACACATGGTTCATCTACTGTCAGGCTCTATCCTCTGCTTGCTTGATTGCTGCTGCACATTCTGGTTAGCTGAACTTATTTTCCAATGAGGATTCGTGTCCAACTCACCTGAGAACTACAGAGGATCTTCAGAGCTTTCCTCACACCCCCAATGCGACCGCAAATATCAAAGGACTGCAATGAGAAAACAGACGTGTTTCAAACAGCATTAACGGGTTCCCATAATCTACAAGAACTGTCAAGCAATGTTACACATTGGAAGCAATAAGAGGCACAATTTTGAAAATATTTCTAATATTTGTTTAAAAGATTTTGCATCCATAGATCCAACATTATTTTTCAATGGGCTCTCAGTCTAGGAGAATTCAGTGCAATATCTGATGGTTTGATTTTCAGCTTTTATGTAAGAATTCCTGGTAACCTACATTTAAAAAAGTTGTAGAAAGATAAAAAACGGAAGCTCTTCAAACCTCCTGTGTGTGAACCTCAGTCTGAGAATCGTGACCATTGCTTTGTAAAAGAGGCAGTTCTCTTCTTGGTCTCTTTTCAGTTATGGGCCCCCAGAAAATGCACGCAATACACAAGGTTAGTCATAATGAGCCAATTTTATCTTGACTTGCGGCTTAAAAGATATCGAATCCAATATTTGTCCTGTCACGGTAAACTGAGGCCCAGGAAGGCAAAGTGAAATATCACAGAGTTGGAAAGTGTGCCAAAGTTAAAATGCATCCCAGAAATTCTCCTGACTCTGACATCAGCTTAGTCCTAAAGTTCCCCCTCACCAGTCTGGTTTTCAGGATCTCCCCAATGAATATACATGAAGTGAAGCCAGTGCATGCAAGGCTGAAATCCAGACTGGCTAAAGGGAATATCAGAACTGCCTTGGCTCGGCATGGCCCTTGCTACACAAGGTGCATATTGGTATTCAGGGGTCACAGGGCTGAAGCTGGGGGGCTCACCTTACAAAGACTGTAGAGTATGATTAGAATTCCACCCAGAAAGTAACTGCTGGAGGGGTCATTGCCTACAATGTACTTATACCACAGCTGAATTGGGACAAGGGTGCGAAACAGCTGGCTCAGCTCTTCAATTAACAGGTAAAATTTTCCCTGAAAAACACAAAATCACCATCAGAAACATCAGCCAGTACACAGATATTTATTTAAAAAGAGGTAAGATTGTAAGTGCAATCAAATTATCAGGGCTCAAATGCTTCTCTGTTTCAGATACTTTTACCGACAGAAGGGGAGAGTTCAAGTTTCAAGTTTATTAGGATTTTATATACCGCCTATCAAGGTTATCTAAGCGGTTTTTACAATCAGGTACTCAAGCATTTTCCCTCTCTGTCCCGGTGGGCTCACAATCGATCTAACGTAACTGGAGCTATGGAGGATTAAGTGACTTGCCCAGGGTCACAAGGAGCAGCGCAGGGTTTGAACCCACAACCCCAGGGTGCTGAGGCTGTAGATCCAACCACTGTGCCACACACTCCTCCTGAGCATTTGCCCATCAACAGTTCTCTGGAGTAAATTGAATAAAGACACTGGAGTGGCCTGGGGAGGGGAGGGAACGGCCTCGTGGTTAGAGCTGCGGTCTCAGCGCCTTGAGGTTGTGAGTTCAATCCCAGCCCTGCTCCTTGTGACTCTGGGCAAGTCACTTGCCACTGCCTTTTACAAAGCTGCGGAAGAGGTTTCTACCGTGTGCCGGCGAGGTAAATGCTTTGATGCTCACAGAATTCCTATGAGCATTGGAGCATTTCCCTCACCAGCCCATGGTAGAAATCTCCACCTACAGCTTTGTAGAAGGAACTCTTAATCCCTCCATTGCCGCAGGTACCATATTAAGAGAATTATACGGGGACAAATTTTCCCCAGTCCCTGCGGGATCTCCATTTCCTGTCTTGGCCCACAAGTTCTGTCCCTGTCCCATTCCTGCAAGCTCCGTCCTCATCTGCACAAGCCTCAAACACTTTAAAATCATAAAGCACAGTTACTTACCGTAACAGATGTTATCCAGGGACAGCAGGCAGATATTCTTGACTGATGGGTGACGGCACCGACGGAGCCCCGGTACGGACAATTTTAGAGTGATTGCACTCTAAGAACTTGGAAAGTTCTAGTAGGCCGCACCGCGCACGCGCGAGTGCCTTCCCGCCCGACAGAGGCGCGCGGTCCCCAGTTAGGATAAGCCAGCTAAGAAGCCAACCCGGGGAGGTGGGTGGGACGCAAGAATATCTGCCTGCTGTCCCTGGATAACACCTGTTACGGTAAGTAACTGTGCTTTATCCCAGGACAAGCAGGCAGCATATTCTTGACTGATGGGTGACCTCCAAGCTAACAAAAAGAGGGATGGAGGGAAGGTTGGCCATTAGGAAAACAAATTTTGCAAAACAGATTGGCCGAAGTGTCCATCCCGTCTGGAGAATGAATCCAGACAATAGTGAGATGTAAAAGTATGAACTGAGGACCAAGTAGCAGCCTTGCAGATTTCCTCAATAGGAGTGGAACGGAGGAAAGCTACAGATGCTGCCATCGCTAGGACTCTATGGGCCGTGACAGAACCTTCCAGTGTCAGTCCGGTCTGAGCATAACAGAATGAAATGCACGCTGCCAGCCAATTAAACAACTTACGTTTAGAAACAGGACGTCCCAATTTATTCGGATCAAAGGACAGAAAGAGTTGGGAAACTGATCTGTGGGGTTTCGTACGCTCTAGATAGTAAGCTAGAGCCCTCTTACAATCCAAAGTATGCAGAGCCTGTTCCCCAGAATGAGAGTGAGGTTTCGGAAAGAAGACAGGCAGAACAATGGATTGGTTGAGATGGAATTCAGAGACAACCTTAGGGAGAAACTTTGGATGTGTACGCAGAACCACCTTGTCATGATGAAAGACCGTAAAAGGTGGATCTGCAACTAGTGCATGTAGCTCACTGACCCTCCTGGCAGAGGTAAGAGCAATAAGGAAAAGTACTTTCCAAGTGAAAAACTTGAAAGGAGTGGTAGCCAAAGGTTCAAATGGAGGCTTCATTAAGGCGGAAAGAACAACATTGAGATCCCAGATAACAGGAGGGGCTTTAAGAGGTGGTTTCACATTGAAAAGACCCCGCATGAACCTGGACACCAGGGGATGAGCTGAGAGAAGTTTTCCATGAACCGGCTCATGAAAAGCAGCAATGGCACTGAGGTGGACTCTGATGGAAGTAGACTTAAGGCCAGAGTCAGACAAAGAAAGCAGATAATCCAACAATGTCTCCACTGCCAGGGAAGTGGGATCAAGATGATGAAGAAGACACCAGGAAGAAAATCGTGTCCACTTCTGATGGTAACATTGCAGAGTGGCTGGTTTCCTGGAGGCATCTAGAATGGAACGAACGGGCTGAGACAAAAGAGTATCATGAGAAGTCAGCCCGAGAGATACCAAGCTGTCAGGTGCAGAGACTGGAGGTTGGGATGTAGAAGGGTCTCTTGATGCTGTGTAAGCAGAGAAGGAAACAGTGGAAGAAGAAAAGGTTCCCTGGAACTGAGTTGAAGTAGAAGGGAGAACCAATGTTGCCTGGGCCACCTCGGAGCAATCAGAATCATGGTGGCTCGTTCCCTCTTGAGCTTGAACAAGGTTCTCAACATGAGAGGCAGAGGAGGGAAAGCGTACAGGAACAGATTGGACCAGTCGAGGAGAAATGCATCCGCTGCCAGACGGTGAGGAGAGTAAAGTCTGGAGCAAAAAAGGGGCAGCTGGTGATTGTGAGGAGCTGCAAAAAGGTCTATCTGAGGAGTGCCCCATTGAGCGAAGATGGACTGTAGAGTGAAAGGATCGAGTGCCCACTCGTGAGGCTGGAAAATTCTGCTGAGCTTGTCCGCTAAGGAATTCTTTTCTCCCTGAATGTAGATAGCTTTCAGGAATAGATGGTGATTTATGGCCCAAGTCCAGATCTTCTGGGCTTCCTGGCACAAGAGGCGAGAGCCTGTCCCACCCTGTTTGTTGATGTAGTACATCGCAACTTGATTGTCTGTGCACAGCAGGAGGACTGAGGAAAGAGAAGATGTTGGAAGGCCTTGAGGGCATAAAACATCGCTCTGAGTTCCAGGAAATTGATGTGATGCTTCATTTCCTGAGCTGTCCAAAGTCCTTGAGTTTGGAACTCGTTCAAATGAGCTCCCCAGGCGTAAGGGGAGGCATCGGTGGTGATGATAAGTTGATGAGGAGGTAGATGGAAGAGAAGTCCTCTGGAGAGATTTGAGGATATCAACCACCATTGTAGAGACTGACGAAGAGATGATGTCACAGATATGTGACGTGAGCAAGGATCCATCGCTTGGGACCACTGGGTAGCCAGGGTCCATTGAGGAGTGCGCAGGTGAAGACGTGCGAAGGGTGTGACATGAACTGTGGAGGCCATGTGACCCAAGAATATCATCATTTGCTTGGCAGAGATGGAATGTTGTGGAAGCACCTGCTGACATAGAGATTGAAGCGTTTGAAGACGGTTGGATGGCAGGAATGCTCTCATGAGGACTGTGTCCAAGACAGCTCCGATGAATTGAAGTCTCTGAGTGGGGATGAGATGAGATTTGGGTAGATTGATCTCGAACCCCAGAAGTTGAAGAAACAGGATGGTTTGGTTGGTGGCCAGGAGAACAGTCTGAGATGAATTGGCCTTGATTAACCAGTCGTCCAGGTAAGGAAAGACCTGAAGGTGGTGAGAGCGTAGAAAGGCAGCCACCACAATCAGACATTTGGTGAACACTCTTGGAGAGGAGGCAAGACCGAAGGGCAGCACCTTGTATTGGTAATGACAACGATTGATCATGAAGCGTAGGTACTGTCTGGAGGCCAGATTGACCGGTATATGAGTGTATGCTTCTTTGAGATCGAGGGAACATAGCCAGTCGCCTTGATTGAGAAGAGGGTAAAGAGTGGCCAGAGAAAGCATTCTGAATTTCTCTTTGACCAAGCATTTATTTAGATCGCGAAGATCTAGGATGGGTCTGAGATCTCCTGTCTTTTTGGGAACTAGAAAATAACGGGAGTAGAATCCTTGCCCCTTTTGATCTAGAGGAACTTCCTCTATGGCGTTCAGAAGGAGGAGGGATTGAACCTCTTGAAGAAGGAGGGAAGACTGAGGAGTGTTCAAAGCAGACTCTTTTGGTAGACCTTGGGCAGGAAGAGTCTGAAAGTTGAGAGAGTAGCCGTGGTGGATGATGTTGAGGACCCACTGGTCCGAGGTGATGGTTTCCCAACGGCTTATGAAATGAGTAAGGCGTCCTCCTATAGGCAGCGGAAGATGGGCAGATGGAGGGATACTGGCTATGTCCTGGAGAACCAAGTCAAAAGGGTTGTGAAGGTTTTTGTGGAGGAGGAGGCTTCACCTGTTGTTGCTGCTGTGCAGGTCTAGTGTTTTGCCTTTGTTGTTGCCTCTGACGCCTGGGTTGTTGAGCTGCCGGTTGCAAACGACGAGCCACAAATCGACGCTGGTAGGCCGATTGCTGACGAAAAGGCTTGGTAGGTGGGGTCTTCTTTTTTGTTTTGAGGAGAGTATCCCACCTAGTTTCATGAGCCGAAAACTTTTGAGTAGTGGAGTCCATGGATTCTCCAAACAGCTCATCCCCCAGGCAAGGTGCATTAGCCAGTCGATCCTGATGATTGACATCAAGTTCTGACACTCTGAGCCATGCCAGTCGGCGCATGGCCACCAACATAGCTGTGGCCCGAGAGGTCAGCTCAAAGGTGTCATAGATCGACCTGACCATGAACTTTCGAAGTTGTAAGAGCGATGAAGAAGTTTGGCGAAAGGCAGATTTTTTACGGTCAGGGAGGTACTTCTCAAAAGCAGTCAGATTTTGTATGAGATGCTTGAGATAGAATGAGAAGTGGAAAGCGTAATTCCCTGACCTGTTGGCTAACATCGCATTCTGGTACAACCTCTTGCCAAATTTGTCCATGGCTTTACCTTCTCTGCCAGGAGGGACTGAGGCGTATACACTAGCTCCCGTGGATTTCTTTAGAGTGGATTCCACTAATAGAGACTCATGTGGGAGTAGTAGTTTGTCAAACCCAGGAATCGGGATGACTTTATATAAGGAGTCTAACTTGCGGGGGGCTCCAGGTATGGTCAAAGGTGTCTCTAAATTCTTGTAAAACGTCTCTCTCAAGATGTCATGGAGAGGTAATTTGAGATATTCCCTTGGAGGTTGGTCAAAATCCAGTGCATCAAGAAAAGCTTTGGATTTCTTTGACTCAGCCTCCAAGGGAATAGAGAGAGAGTCACACATCTCTTTTAAAAAAGATGAGAAAGAGGTTACATCTGGTCTAGAGGATGGGTCTAAAGCAGAAGGATCCTCATCACCAGATGAACATTCCCCTTCAGAGAGAAGAGGGTCCTCTGAGTCACCCCACAGATCAGGATCCCGAACCTGAAAACTGCGGTCTCGAGATTCCGGTGTGGAGGGTTCCAGGTGTCGGGATTTGCGTGCCGACTTACCTGACCTCATAGACACGGTACCGGGAGACATTAAGGGCTGCATCGGTGCCAAAGTCTGAACAGCCTGGTGTTGAGCTCTCGGTTCCGGTGCGAGGACTGGCATGGAGACCGAGGAAGCAGAATATAGCGGTACCGACTAAGTGGATGCCGAAAGAAGGGGCTGTTCCACTGTCGGTACCGGTGGCTCAGACCGGACCGGGACCGGAAGGCTCGGTGCCAAAAGTGCAGGAAGGAGTTGTTGCAACTGTTCCTTAAGCTGCACCTGCAGGACAGCGGCGATCCGCTCGTCCAGCGAAGGCACCGGTACCGCCTTTTTCTTCTGCGGTACCTGCGGTGCCGCTCTACGCCCCGAGGATGAGGAACCCGAGGTCGAGGGGCTCACCTCTATTGGGGCGGAGCGCTTCCGTGGACGCCTCGAGGTCGGCAGGACTGGGCTCGCTGCTACTGAGACCGGAGGCGCTCCAACGGGGAAGGCTTCTTAGCCGGCTTACCTGAGGGATGCGACGCCGACGCGGTATCGCGCGGTGTCGACGAGGTGGGTGCCGACTGAGACGGGGCCGATGTCGGTGCCGGTGCCGCAGAGTCAGACATCTCGGCACCAAACAATAATTGCTGCTGGATCTGCCGATATTTCAGAGTTCTCTTTTTTAAAGTCGCACAGCGAGTGCAGGTAGACGCTCGATGGTCAGGACCAAGACACTGTAGACACCAGTTGTGTGGGTCAGTGAGTGAAATTGGTCGTGCACACCGCTGGCACTTCTTAAACCCGGGTTGAGGGGGCATGAAGGTAAAAACGGCTTCTGCCAAATCGAAGGCCGAGGCCTCGATGGTGGCAACAGGCCCCGCCGGGGCGAAATTGAAAGAAGTGAAAAAAAAAAACAAAGGTTTTTTTTTTTTTTTTAAAGAAAAGAAAATAAAAGAAAATGAAGGAAACAATATTTCCTTAAGGGTTTACACGAGCGGGAAGGAGATATGAAAAAAGTCTTCAACAGCCGTTGAAGAAAACGCGTCTTCTTAGCTCCGCGGAAACTAAGAAACTGGGGACCGCGCGCCTCTGTCGGGCGGGATGGCACTCGCACGTGCACGGTGCGGCCTACTAGAACTTTCCAAGCTCTTAGAGTGCAATCACTCTAAAATTGTCCGTACCGGGGCTCCGTCGGTGCCGTCACCCATCAGTCAAGAATATGCTGCCTGCTTGTCCTGGGATAAAGACTTTGAGGCTTGTGCGGGTAATAATAATAATAATTTATTCTTATATACCGCCAAACCGTCAGTTCAAGGCGGTTTTACAATAAGAAAAAACTGGACAAACAGTGAATTACAATACAAACATCAAATGCTTCTCAGAGAAATACAAATTGCAATTGGATCAAATAGTTCTCAAACATGGTTTACAGTAAGAAAAGGCTGGACAAACAATAAATAGCAATCACAAGTCTCAGATGTTTCTGAAAAAATACAAGTTGCAATTAAATCAAATATTTTTCAAACAAATAAGTTTTAAGAGTTTTTCGGAATAGATAATAAGACTGAGTTGGGACATGAATTCATTATACTAGCCTGAAATGCTAAGGATTTTCCTAAGAATCTCTTATTACGACACACTTTTACTGATGGAAACAGAAACCAGCAGGTTCTTCGTGTATTCTTGTTTGAATTATAAAACTCAAAGTGGGAAGACAGGTACATAAGAACATAAGAAGTTGCCTCCACTGGTCAGACCAGAGGTCCATCCTGCCCAGCGGTCCGCTCCCGCGGCGGCCCATCAGGTCCGCGACCTGTGAAGTGGTTACTGACCACTTCTATAACCTACCTCAAGTTCTATCTGTACCCCTCTATCCCCTTATCCTCCAGGAACCTATCCAAACCTTCCTTGAACCCCTGTACAGAGTTCTGGCTTATCACCTCCTCCGGAAGCTTGTTCCATGTGTCCACTACCCTCTGGGTAAAAAAGAACTTCCTAGCATTTGTTCTAAACCTGTCCCCTTTCAATTTCTCCGAGTGACCCCTAGTGCTTGTGGCTCCCCACAGTTTGAAGAATCTGTTCTTATTCACTTTCTCTATGCCCTTTAGGATTTTGAAGGTTTCTATCATGTCCCCTCTAAGTCTCCTCTTCTCCAGAGAGAACAGGTAGGTTGGGACCAGTCCAAATTAGAGAGTTGCACGGGGACAGAAATTCCACCCAACCCCGCCCGTATTCTCTCCGTTCCCGCCCATCCCCGTCAGGATCCTCTCCGTACCCACCCCTCCCCACAAGGAATTACCTCCATCCTCGCCCGTCCCCATAAAAAGCAGCAATTACTTCTGACAGGATCATCAATTCCACAGTTTCTTTTGCTGTTTTCCTTGTGGAATCTCTTTGGTGAAACCCTTTTTTTGTTTTCTATTCAGGTAATTAACTTATAAACCCCCTCTTTTACTAAGGCTGACGTGTCCATTATATTCTATGGACGAACCCTGCTTCCAAAGCCTTCCATCCCCGTGGGAGTCCCATGGGCCAGAGGGGGGTCCCCATGGGTTAAGGGGGATTACCGCGGAACCCCCGCGGGATTCCCGCGATCCCCGTTCCTGTGCAGATCTCTATCCCAAACCTGTCCTGGGGACCCCCCGTGGGTTAGGGGGGGATTCCCGCGATCCCCGTTCCCGTGCAGACCTCTAGTCCAAATAGAACTTTAAAACAAACAGAACCAAATTTGAACATAACTGGCCTCGAATGGCAACCAATGGAGCTTTAAATAGTATTTTTTAAGGCAGGAATGGGACAAGGACAGCGACAAAACTTGTGGGGATAAATTTGTCCCCGTCTCATTCTCTATACACAAGAGGCATTAGCGGCTAGCGTGAGCATTAAGGCCCTAACGCACCTTTGTAAAAGGAGCCCTTAGATTGTGAGTCTGCTGGGAGAGACATGGAAAATACTTAACAGTACCTGATTACTAGTCAATGAATTGGAAATCGCTTTGGGTGAATCTCATCTTGAAAAGGCAATTAATAAATCTAAAATAACTGTATATGGTCTGCTTCTTTTATACTTGCCACATTGGATCTAGCAGACCTCTTGATTTCGTACTTTTACGGTTGCCAATTTGTCTTGTGCTGAATTGCAATTTGCATTTTGCAATTCCACTCCCGCCCCCAAACCTGCTGTGACCCCATCTTTCCAAAAACCTAGTAAGGATAGTGAATAAAATCATAGAAGCATACGCTTACAAAAATAATGATGCAATAAAATTTACTTAAACTATCAAAACCCATAAAACAATGTAAAAACCACATTCCTCTCAAATCTCCTCTGATCTTCCATCTTCACTCCTCTCCTGCATCTCCTCCCATCCACCAGAAAAGAAAAAAACAGCCATCTGCCAAAGGCATGCATCCAGAATGATAATACTGCAAATGCGCTAATTTATCAAAGGATAAATACAGAGGGCCGGTAGCGAGGAAAGGAATTGTTCGCTCTCATTTTATTTTGTCTGGGGCAAGGGTAGTTGCTCTCAAGATTAAAACCCTTGACGGAACAGAAAAAAAGAAGGAACAGGAATGCTTCCAAGGAATCCTTTTCTCTGAGACTTTGCAACTTGGGAAGGAGATTAATTCTGCTTGAAGCACCCTTAGCCTGGATAATGACCCTCCTCTGTAAGGTCCATTAAAACTGATTAGCCCTAAGTACATTTCTAATATTCAGACGTGTGTGCCCTAAATAATCTGTGCGAAAACCCTTGATAGTCTGGTAGCACATTGCCATGGTAATGTTCAGTGATGCTATCCTATCCTAGACCTCTGGCCAGGAGTCGGACATGGGCCCTTTGCAGCCACCCAGGACGATTTCTAAGCAGGTGCATTTCTCCTCCTCCCGCCCCCCAACCATTTGAGCCCTGCGGGGATGAGATCATTCTGCAGGCTCTCGTGGCTCTATTCTGCCTGCCTGATAGAGAAAAAAAACTAATCGTTCAGAGCTTTGGCATTTCTTATGATCTCATGTTCCCCTTGGGACAGAGAGTGAGGTCACACTTCTTACTGCTAGAAGGTCTGTTTTTCTTCTTTTTTTTTCTTTTTTATCTCTCTCTCCTCCCATTTAATCCCTTGTGGTAGCACATCACAAAAATTGTAGCAGCAAACAATCTAAAATGCTAAATGCAAGTGATTTCCTAGATCAGCATTTCTGCCTCTCAAGCACTGTTCATTACAGAAAGAACCTGCCTCTGGTACTGTCGCCGTAGGTTTAACGCTTGCTAATAAATGGCCTGTCACTCACTTTCTAACCCCCCCCCCCCCCCCAGTCCCTCACTGCTCTTCATCCTGAAAATGTCTTATATATAAGCAAGAGCTTGACTACAGTTTCTATTAACATCTGTGAACAAAACGTTTCTGTAACAAAGAAGTAAACAGAGAAACAGGACAGACACCTGCAGCGTCTCTGCTCACTGTCATCACTGTCCCTATTTGTCACCCTCCCTCCCCAGCTCATAAATAACAGCTGCTCCCAAAACTGCTGAAAATCTCAAAGAATAGTATACGTGAAACCAACATTACATTACATTTATTGACCGCAAATCCTTCCAGATCGATGCGGTTTACATAAGCAAGAGATTGTAGAAAACAGCAAATTACAGAATTTGTGACTTAATCAATGCGGCAGAGGTACACCCGGGTGTGAGAAAGCCGCGATGGGACCTGTGATGCCAACTCCATCCTTTTTATATCTTTTTGAAGGTGCGGCATCCAAAATTGTTCTAAATGAGTTGTTGCACCTTAGAGATTAGTGAGGCCAGAAGGGATTCGGTGCTGAAGTTGGGTCTGAAGCCAAACTGGTGGGGTAGGAGGATAGAGAATCTTTCTAGGTAGGATGAAAGTTGAGTGGATATGATGGATTCTAATAACTTGGTTAGGAGGGGGATATTTGCTATTGGGCGGTAATTTGATGGTATGGAGGGGTCAAGGTCGGCCTTTTTCAATAGAGGGGCCAAAGAAATATGTCCCATGTCGGAGGAGAAGAGGCCCGATGTTAGGGCTGAGTTTATAAGTTCGGTGAGGGAGGCGATGGCCTGTGTAGAGGTGTTCTCGAATAGGTAGGAGGGGAAAGGGTCCAAGGTGCACGTGCAAGTTTTTAGTTTGAGGCAAAGTTTGGAGACTTGCAATTCGGAAACGAGTTCGAAGACGATCCAGGATCTGTCGGCTGGAATGGGGGTGGAGACAGGTAAGGTAGGGTGTCAGTAGAGACCAGGGAGTTGTAGGAGACTGTGGGTGGGAAGGAGCGTCTTAGGGTGGTAACCTTTTCATTAAAGAAGATTGCAAGGGCATCAGCTGATATGGACGGTGGGAGCAAGGGTGGGTATTTTTTTGTAGTTAGGGAGCGCCAGATGTTAAACAGTGCACTGATCTGGTTGTTGGATTTAGAGATCTTGTCTCCGAAGAAGTTCTTCCTGGCTTTTTTTAGTGTTGAATTGTAAAGCTTAATACTGTCCCTCAAGGTCTGTCTATCAGAGGGGGATTTAGATTTTTTCCATTTGCGCTCCAGAGCGCGACATTTCTGTTTCAAATCTCTGTGAAGAGGTAAGTACCAGGGGGCCTTTCGGGGGTAGGAGATGGTTTTAGTGGATATTGGGGCAAGGGAGTGGTAGGTGGACTCTGAGAGGGCGGTCCAGTTGCGCCAATGGGATTCGGAGTCTGTAGGTCTAGGGATAGAGGAGAGTTGGTTGAGGAATTTGGACCAGAATAGATTGCTCGAGATTTTTTTGCGGTAGGTTATGGAATGAGAGGTGTGGAGTGGTGATTCAAGATGTGACATGAAAATGGGAAGGCAAGTAGTCCCTAGGAAGTGGTCAGACCAAGGGACTTGTTCCCAGCGAGTGTCGTCGATTGAAGTTTTGAAGGCGGTAAGATCGGGGAAAGTGGTGAAATCTAGTGTGTGCCCTTTTTCGTGGGTTGGAGATGGGGTGGGTGAGGGAAAACCTAGTGAAGTAAGGAAGTTGTTGAATTCAGTCGTGTCCTTGTTGTTGGAGTCTTCAAGGTGGAGGTTGATGTCACCAACGATCAGAAGTCGTTGAAATTTAAGGAAGGCGTTTGTTATGGCCTCAAAGACAAGGTTGGAGGAATTGGCCCAAGGGGTAGGTGAGCGGTATAGTAACAGGATGCCCAATGGGTGGGTGCGGAGTTCATCGTTGACTGAGGCCAGCAGATATTCTAGAGAAGCGTGAGTGCCCGTCTTGAGGAGCTGGACGTCAAAGAAAGATTTATAGAGGAATGCCAGACCACCTCCTTTTCGATTGGGTCTGGGGGAGAAAAGGCCTTGGTAACCGTGGGGGAGGAGTTCGTTTTGTGTGAATAGGTCGTCTTTGGCGATCCATGATTCTGTGATGCACAGGAATCCGGGGTCAAGCTCGTCTAGGAGGTCCTTCAAGATTTGGGTCTTATTGCACGCGGATCTGGCATTGCAATAAAGTGTCGGGACTGGGGTGAGAGAGTCCGAGGCAGTGTAGGGAAGATTGGCAAGGGGCAGGGGCTTTAGTGAATCTTGGTTGACTTTTCGTACGGCGACCAATATTGGACGTAGCACTCCAGATGTGGGCGCACCATCGCCCGATACAGCCGACATCTTTCATTCTGGTTGTAATACCCTTCTTGATTATACCTAGCATTCTATTCGCTTTCTTAGCGGCCGCTGCGCACTGCGCAGTACTGTACAACCCCAGATGAAAAGAAACATATGCACTTCTTCCTGAACAGACAGCAGATGTAAATCAGTCACTAAATAAAAAATTAAAGCATTTCCCCTACCGTTGTTGTCTCTCTCCCTCCATGTACCTTGCCTTCTGGCCTGCCACCTGGTATTAGCTTCAGGCCGGTCCACGCTGTGATCAATGCAAGGTCTTCGGGCTGGCTCTCTGAGTGCTGCATTGCACAAAGCTGTGGGAAGCGTGTCCCGCGCCTCATCTGGAAGCCTTCCCTCTAACGCTGCGATGTTAGAGACAAGGCTTCCGGGTCAGGCGCAGGCCGCGGGGTAGGAGCCTTTTCCCATGGCTTTGTGCACTGCAGCACTCAGGGAGCTGGCCTGAAGACGCCGCATTGCTTGTACCGAGGACCAGCGGCTACAGAACAATCTCTTGGGCCCAATGGAGGTGCTGGCCATGTGGAATGGCAGAAAATTTCTACAGACCGGCGGTTGAAGAAGACTGATCTACAGTATCAATACAAGTATCAGACAATGTCTTCCTGTGCTTGAAAAAGTTACATAGTAACATAGTGGATGATACCAGAAAAGGTCCACTTGTCCATTCGTTCTGCCCAGTGATTCCCCCTATTTTATTCTAAGGCCACATCCCAGCAGACATACTGTACATCCACCTAGTTTATTCTGTTTAGTTGTTTTCTCATTGGACCTCTACAAGCCTGGGTAAATGCATATTCAAGTTCCCAAAATTAGACCAATACTCAAGATAACCCTATCCATGTTCATTTACCCAGCCTCTTCCCCCCATTTTTACCACTACCCTTTATGTATACTCCAGGGACTGGTCTCCACTCTGGTAGATTATTCCTACATCATCCCAAGCTGTAGAAACCAGGAAAATACACGGGACAAGGCAGATAGGCAATAGATGGGCTCTGAAATAAAATCTCTCTCCAAGTATATATATATATACAAAATCTTTAAGAACTGCTGCATCTGTTCTTTATATTATAACCAGGCAAGTAAAAACTACATTTAAAAATAAATTGGACCCAAAAGAAGATATTCCCTGAGTCTTAGTGGAGCAGAAGTGGCAACACAAGTATTTTACGGCAGTGCGATTTTGTTTCTCTTGGTAGGAGGACAGGGGTGGCAACAGTCAGATTCTCTCACCCTCTCCTGAGTTACATTTTCTTCCTTCTACTGCACAAACAGAAGAATCCATTTCCATGGAAAGTGAAGCAAGGTAAATTAACACACAGCAGCCATGTGGTGCTTCAGAGACCGTCAGCATTGCAAGTTGGCAGCGTTGGCAAGTTCCTGACTTTCCCCAGGTAACAGCTTGGTAGGTGTGGAATTCAAAAGCAGAAAAATAAATACATACCCACATTAAGAAACTGCGCCTCGGGAGCTCCTGGGGGTAGGCTAGGTCACAGTGGACCTTGCCAGGGAGGGTAAATGAGAAAAACAAAACAAGGAAAGAAAATAAAAAAAAGAGAGTTCTGCCAGAGCCCTGGGGAAGGAGCTAGGGGACCGTGCCAGAGTCGGGAGACCAATGCCAGGCACGAATATTGAAAACAAAAGCTGTGGGGGGAATTCTCTGCTTTGCATGAATGTTACCAGCCTGGAGGTCTTGGCAGAATGAGATCCAAATGTGGCCGAGGTGTAGGAAACAGAGAACTATTAGGGAGGAATTAAACAAGGTACACAAGCAGAGGTAGATACAGAAAATATTTCCTAACTTTCTGAAAGCCAATTATTAAAAACCCTTAAACTGTTTCCCTTCTGATTTATGCATTTATTGACTGTCTTGATGAAGAGAGTCGCTCTTTTATTTCTTTATCACACCACTCTTTTTTTTGCCTGTGACATGAAGAGCCCAATATTCAGCCAATAACAATCAGTATTTTGCTGCTGTTAAACCTAGAAATTCAATGCTGGACCATGTCCGGGCTCCAGCAGTGGCGCAGTAAGGTGGTGGGAGGGGCGGTCAGCCCTGGGTGCCATGTTGGTGGGGGTGCCGTCTCTTCTCATTCCTCCCCTCTACACACGAGCCCCCCTTCCTCCTAGTTGAAGTTGTTGCTTGTGGCGGTCAACACGTGCTCCTCACGATCCCGTCGGCTGTCCCACTGATGTCTCCTAGGAAGTGACGTCAGAGGGAGAGCCAATGGGGTCATGAGGAGCACATGGTTGACCGCCACCAGCAACAACTTCAACTGAAGGTACGGGGACAGGGAAGGAGGGAGCGTGTGCAGCAGGTGGGATCAGGGCAAGGGAAGGATGCCACTGCCCCAGGCGCCTCTTGCTACGCCACTCGGCTCCAGCCTTGAATTTCTGGGTCTAGGAAACTGCCTAGAACAGAGCTGTTAAATGTGAAATTCAGAACTTAACCAGCTATGAAGAAGCGCATAAAGATAAGACTGCGTTTTGTGAGATTCTATTTAGGCGATTCTCTTAACTAGCCAAGTGTCAAATCCACCCCCGCGATGCCCCAAAACAGCCAATTCCAGCTTGAGTGTTACCAGAGCATTTTCAGCCACCACTATCCGGTTAACTGCTGCTAAAAATGCCCCGTTAGCCCCTCGATAAGTAATTTAAAACTGCTCGGAGCCTCTCGTGGCTGTTTAAATCATTCTGGTTATCGGGTCCATAGAGTCTTCTAGCAATTTGCCAATTTCAATGATATCTCTTTGTAACTGTGTGCAGAGTGCAGGTGAATTTTTCCCTATATGGGAATTTCTACGTTCATATGTAGGCATTTTCTGGGCTATTTCATGTACATACGTGATAATTCTAATTTTAAAAGTATGTGGATAAATGCAAACTCCTCCTTAACCCTGTTTCCAGGAAAACTTCTGCTCACTAGTTAAAGGTATGGAAAACTTGAACTACAAAGAACGACTTAAAAAACTGGGACTATTCTCCCTTGAGAAAAGGAGACTGCGAGGGGATCTGATTGAGACTTTTAAGATAATAAAAGGAATCGACAAGATTGAGCAGGATAAAAAGTTATTTACGATGTCAAATGTGACCAAGACAAGAGGTCATGGACTGAAGCTGAGGGGGGACAAGCCCAGGACAAACGCCAAGAAGTTCTGCTTCACGCAGCGAGTGGTGGACACCTGGCACGCTCTCCCAGTAGAGGTTGCTGCAAAACCCACACTTCTTGGTTTTAAAGGCAAGTTAGATGCACATCTCTTCGAAAGATGCATAGAAGGATACGGGTGACTAACCTTTTTTTTTGTTTGTTTGTTTGTTTCACCAGGTTACACCTGGCTGGGCCTCCGCGTGAGCGGGTCACCGGACTTGATGGACCTAAGGTCTGATCCAGAGATAGCAGTTCTTATGTTCTTTTATCAAGCCGCACTAGCGGGGTTAACGCGCGCGACTTTTCATCACGCGCTAATCCCCGCGCTGGTCTAAAAACTACCGCCTGCTCAAGAGGAGGCGGTAGCGGCTAGCGCAGCCAGAGTTTAACGCGCGCTATTACGCGCGGCTTGATAAAAGGAGCCCAAAGTTACAAGCACGTGCCTTATGTGCAGTTTCATAAAGCGCCTATTTCCACAAAAAAACCACTGCTTTTATACACAGGAATGTTGCATGACTCATGGAGATCCACCTTCTAAATTACACCCCCCCTACTTCAGTAGGAAGGGAGGAGGAATTATTGAAGTGTGGCAAAGTCAACTTTTTACCACTGTGCGTGACTCACCAGTTAGTCACTTCTGTGGCATATAAATAATCCCGCTTGCAATGACTTTGTCATGGCGCCAATGCTCTCAGGCACTTCTTAAAGGGGCTAGCAGGTTATTTCCTGAGGTAGCCCCTCCCCCTACCCATGGCGCCCCAGTTCAAGACCACTCTCCCTCTTATAAGCCTTCTCCCAGGCCTAACTGGCATAATCCCTGGTGTCTAGTGGGGTTGATGCAGGAGTAATCCCCAGCTGGTCCTGTCCTATTCTGGCCCTAGGCAACTCTTAACACTAGGCTTATATGGCAACTTGAACCCTGAAGGTAAAGGGTAAGGGTTTACATTTG
This sequence comes from Geotrypetes seraphini, assembly GCF_902459505.1. NCBI lineage: Eukaryota > Metazoa > Chordata > Amphibia > Gymnophiona > Dermophiidae > Geotrypetes > Geotrypetes seraphini. The sequence goes on along the minus strand of NC_047091.1, from coordinate 187,477,843 downwards.
TTATATACAGATAATTTCTCTGTCCCTAGCGAGCTCAGAATCTAAGTTTTGCACCTGGGGCAATAGAGATTGAGTGACTTGTCCAGAGTTGCTGTTAGGTGCCATCGACTCGTGCTCGAGTCCTAGCGACTTGATGAATTACAGATCTAAAAGGAGATCGGTTTTGTGCTAGTCCAGAAAGGTCCTCCAGCGTCATCCCCATGGTTGTTTTCAACGTGTCCAGCCATCTGATTGCAGACCGTCCTCTTCGCCTGGTTCTTTTGAACTTCCCAAACACGATGCCCTCCTCCAATGATCTTTCTCTTCTGACGGTGTGACCAAAATAAAACAGTCAAAACTTCATCATTTGGGCTTCGGGTGCCATAGCCGGTTTGATCTCTTCCAAAATCAATTTGTTAGTTCGTCTGGCAGTCCATGGCATGCCTAAAATCCTTCTCCAGCACTAAAACTCAAATGAGTCAATCTTCTTTCTGTCTTGTTTAAGGAGTTACATTACATTACATTAGAGATTTCTATTCCGCCTTGCGTTCAAGGCGGATTACAAAAGATTTATGGTTGATCTGTTACAAGAAGAGATCAGTGGTCATGACTAGTAAAGGTAGAGAATAGGGCGGGTATTTTCAGAAGTTAAGAAGATAGGAGGAATGAGGTAATCGTGATGTTAAGACTTAATCAGGGATTTCTTGAAGAGTATGGTCTTTATTTCTTTTCTGAATAACCTGTAGTCCGTTGTTATCAGCAGATTTGGTTACATTGAGAATTGAACCCAGATCTCCAGGTCCTCGGCCCACTGCACTAACCAATGGGCTACTTCTCCATGGGACTACTGCTAGGTGTTGCAGGTGCAATTTCGAGCCCAGCACCATCAAGACAGAGGAGAAATTGAGGATCCCATTAAACACCAAGGATTAGACCAGGCTGGCCAAGAGGTGAGTTTCTAGACATCTGGGGAGAGCGGTGCATAGGGAGAAGTAGCCTTAAATTGGTGGGAGCCTTGAATGAGTGAGATATCAGGAGGGGATATGTGATTGGGGGTCCAATAGGGCAGTTCAGGAAATTGCATGCCAGCCCCTTTAAGAAGTGTCTGGGAGCATCAAAGTTCCCATTGCGCTTCAGATGGAAATATGGCACCAGCTCTTTTGCTGATGGCATTTTCTAGGAATAACACACCTTGTTCAATTTATATACCAATGAGAAATTTTGCATGCTTTGCATCTTATTCCTATATAACGAATTCCTATATATCCTAACATTAATGTGTATTTCGGTAACATAACATGTATTATTGCCCTTTAACACGTTAAGGGGCAAATAATGCGCATTAGGATTGTAATGCACCATAATAACTAGCCTCCTTGCTTAGACAGAGGAAATATGCTTGCTTTTCCCTCCCTCCTATGTGGCACACAGCTGATGGATGCATAGAAGAGAATAGACAGACATGGCGAAAACAGCTTGCTTGGTTAGCAAACGGGCCGAAAAACATAATAGATCATTCAGTAATCAAATACATTTCTATTCTAGCACACAAGAAGCCCTGAAACTCCAGCGTTAGATTAGAAATGCAAACAGGGATTTACAAATTCAATAATTCAATGATTATCAATTCCCAACTTGTACGCTGCTTCGTGGATTCTACATTTAGAGCAATCATTTTTAATTACAGATATGTTTTATCCTATTAAACAAGTGCATTGTAATGCTACTATTAATCAGTGGCTTATGCTGCTTTGCACAAGAGTAAAACAAATTATTACCAAGAAATGCCTCTCAGAACAAATAATCTTATATCTTATCTATTTTTTTATGCTATATTTTCCTGAAGCTGTGATAAAAGATGATTTTGCTATGAAATAGTTTCTTACTACATGAAAAATAGTGACTCACTCAGTGGAAGTGTGTTTATTTAGACCTTGAGGCAGGTCTTTTTGGAAAAGAAATTAAAAAAAATAAAATGTTGTCCATTTGGATGGTTAGCTAGGACAGAAAATGAAAATACAATCAGCATAGTTGAGACAATGGTGCAGGGATAAGGGATTTAGATTTTTTAAGAACTGGGCAATGTTCTTAGAAAGGGTGAGCCTAGTTCAAAAGAGTGGACACCACTTCGTTCAAATAGCCTTTGCGTGCTAGCGCCACATGTTCAAGAGCCATGCCGTAAGAACAAAGCATTCTGCAGGGCAATTGTGCCCTGCGAGAGCAGTTGTGGATGACATGTAAGCCTGAGACCTTGGTCCCTTTGCAGACGGACCAGGTCTGCATACCACAGTCACCTTAGCCAATCTGGTGCTACTAGAATCACCAGACCTTGGTGTGTCATGATCCTGCACAGAAGCCTGCCTATCATGGGCCACGGAGGGAAGACGTCGAGACCAACCTTTGACCATGGTTGCACCAGAGCATCCAGGCCTTTGCTTCCTGGCTCATATCTTCGACTGAAGAAATGAGCTATCTTTTTGTTGACCACCAATGCCATCAGATCAAATGTCAGGCACCCTCACTGACTACCAATACAGGTGAAGGCTTCCTGAGAGAGTAACCACTCCCTGGGATCTAGGGTCTTCTAGTTGAGAAAATCCGTTTGCACATTGGTTCACTCTTGCTACATAAGATGCTGAGAGCACCAAGAGACAGGCCTCCACCCATTGAAACAGCATTTGGGCTTCCAAGTGTAGAGAAGCACTCTTGGTGCCTCCCTGGCGACTGACATAGGCTACCGCTGTTGTGTTGTCAGAGAAAACTCATACTACTTTGTTCTGCAGTGTGTCCCAAAAGCCTGAAGCACCAGGCAGAAGGCTTGAAGTTCCAAGCAGTTGACTGATCACTTCCTCTGAAAAAGGGACAGCATCGCAGCACAATCACCCTTTGCAATGTGCCCCCCAGCCATACAGACTGGCGTCCGTCGTCAGGATCACCCCTGTGGAGATGCGAAGAGGAACTCTTCTGGTTAGAGGATGAGGGACTTATAATCGAGACTAAAACATGTCTAAAAACCTGCCCGTCAGCACTTGGTCAACCTAAAAGACAGGTTGTCTAAGTGCCAATAATCAAACCTATTTTTGGACATATTCAGGGGTTTTTTAGGCCTCTGAATGCCACTGTGTGCTCAGAGCTACAGGGGGCGTATCTGGAGGAGTGGTTAGAGTGGGATGTGGACGGGATGGGGGTCCACCTAGACTTATTTTTCCTGCAGAGAGGTTTTACGAGACTTCCTGAATGGAACTTATACATTGTGACTTGGACAATGTAAAAATAGGTATAAATGCCCAAAAGTACCAAAGAGACCAGATAACCACTGCAGAGACAAAGTAAAGACCCACATACATTCCCCCAGTGTTCACCGACCCCCTCATACCCCCGCAAAGATCGGAATTAAAATGTACATACTTGTCTCCAGAACATCAGCACCTAGTAAAGGAAAGCCTAGTAGAGCTGCACAGAGGTGGCTTAAGTAGTCTGGGGGGGTGGGCTAGTGAACCATAGAGAGGAGGACCCAGGCCCATAAGCCACTCTAACCACTACTAAAACCTATTGTACTGCCATATAGGTGCCACCATAAGGGCTATTAGGGTTGTAGACAGATGCGGTATAAGTGGGTTTTGGGGGGGGGGCTCACCATATCCTATAAGGGAGTTCTGATGAGATGTTTATGTGGCACCCTTTTTGTGAAGTTCACAGCAGTGCCCTGTAAGGTACCCCACTGCTATGTTGCCTTGTCTGAGTGGTCAGACCATCACAATGCTGGCTCCTCCCATGTCCAAATGGTCTTGTTCTGGGCATCTGGGACTTAGACAAATTTTGGTTGAAAATGTGGTATAAAGATAGACGTACTGGCAGTCTGGACAATCAATAGCCTGGACGTCCAGATAGACGATTTAAAAAAAAAAAAAAATATATATATATATATATATATATATATATATATATATATATATATTCTAGGCATATTTTTTGAGAATGGACATTTTACCACTGCCGACTTTGGGCCATACGTCCGAATCAGACTTAGACGTTTCTTTTGATTATGCCCCTCTGAAACTCCAACCACCAGGCTAGATTGCAACATGCTTCTAATGTCCAAGGCAGCTGCAGGCACAAGTGGAGAAGAGCACATTCTGGAGCAGACGCAAGTGCACCCTTGCCCAGGGAACCACATCCACAGTTGTAACCACTGATCTCAGCACCTGCAAATAATGCCAGACCATCAGAACAGTCTCACTCCAAAACTCCCGTATCTGTCACAGAAGCTTCTCTCTGCAGGCTTTCAGGAGGAACACCTTGTTCTCCCTTGTGTTGAATTTGACTCCCAGATACTCCAAGATCGCTGCAGATGGCTTTTCCGAAACCAGCCCCCCAGCTTCTGTAGCAGCTGAATCACTCTTTGAACCACTAGCTTACCTTCAGATTCAGAATGGGATCAGCCAATTGTTCAGATACATTACATTACATTACATTACGGATTTCTATTCCGCCTATACCTTGCAGTTCAAGGCAGATTACAAAAGATTTGACTGGACATTTTCCAGTGAAGATACACTTATTTTTTTTTTTTTAACAACAGAGGAGATCTAGCTGGAAAGATTCCGAGGGGATTTACAAGTTGGTTAGCAAATTGACAGTGCTGAACTGTGTGATATAAACAAATAGATTACATTTGGAGTAGGTAAGATTACAATACATTTCAGGGATCTGTTTACTTGGTAGGTGATTTGGGGAGGATTTTATAGGGGAGAATTATCTGGAGGTAGGTGAAGATATACTGGTATATCCGCTCTGCACAGGTGTGCTGCAACTACAGCCATCAGCTTGTTGAAGGTCTGTGGCGCCATGGCCAGCCCAATTGGTAAGTCTGTGAACTGGAAATGTTTGCTCCAGCACATGGAAATGCAAAAACTTCCGGTGCTGTGGAAAAATAGGAATCTGCATAAGGGCCTCCGTCAAATCCAGAGAGAAATTCCCCAGGCGCCACTGAAGCAACCACTGACTGCACCATCTCCATCCAGAAACAGGGTATCTTGAGGGCCACCATTTACCTCTTTGAGGTTTAGAATCAGCCTCCAGTCTTCTGAGCTTCTCTCTTGGGCACTATGAATTATATCGAGCATCTGCAGGAGTCCGGGTCTTTCTCTGGTACGGATTCTACGGCTTCCAGATCCAGCAACCTTTGCACTGTTGCTTGGACTTTGGCTGATTTTCTAGATTCCTAGCCAGAGAGTTCAGAAAAAGATCCGGGAGGGAACAAAAGAACCCGAGCTTGTACTCCTCCAGTATAATGTCCCACACACAGCAGTCTGTAGTGATCTCCGCCTACGCTCCTCAAGAGATCGATAATCTCCATCTGATGCGTGACTTGATATCATAACTGCTTCTTCGGAGTTCTGGCGAAGTAGGATCCTGATGATTCCCCCAATCAATAGGATCCCACTTCGCCTGGCCCCTTCAACTTTTGTCTGGAGCCTTGAAAAGATCTTTTGCCCGAAGGCCCTCCTGAAAATTGGCAATATTGTCTGAGGGTCTGAAAATTACTGTGATCTGACCACCTAGGGGCTCGAGGTCTGCTGTACGGTAAAGACTTTGGCTTGTGATCCTGCACACTGGCCATAAGATCATCCAGACCTTGGAGGAGGAATCCCTCGCCCACTGTCTGATCCATGGCATCTTGCGGGAGAAAGTGGAATAAGCAGACATTTTGATCATGACTCTGAAAGGATCATACAGAGCATCAGCTACATAATCCACTCCAGACACTAGAAACTGGTTATCTCTCCCAGCAATTGATTCTGGATCATGGCGCAATTTGAAGTGGCAAGCCAGGTGACAAAAGACACTGCTGCAGCTGCTTTTAAACCTGAGGCCGCAGCCTCTTATGAACAAAATCCAGCCTGTGGTCCTGACATCCTTTAATACCGCGCTGCCTTCACTGGGAAGGGAAGTACACTTGGTAACCTGTGCCACCATGAAATCCACTTTCAGAGGAACACAGAGCTGGTTAAATTCAGCATCCATCCAACAGAGCTTTGCCATGGCTTTGGCCACCCGAAGGGTGTGAGCATTTTTGTAATGTCTTGATGAGAGGGAAAACAGATGATCTGTGCTTTTGTGCTGCTCATAAGTGAGTACTGTGTAGAAAAGGACTGCGGAGTCTCTATATTTAATTTCTAGAGTGATTCCATGATCACCTCCAAAAGCACTGAAGGCTTAAACAGCCTGTGCACAGTCGGGTCCTCTCGAAGATCAAGACCCTCCACCAGATCCAGATCTGGCCTCTCTAGAGATGAAGCAGCATCTCCTGCCCTCTTCATCCCAGCCTGGATTTGTGGTCCCTGAAGCAGGTCTCCTGCCATTTGCAAACCCCTTTGAACCACATTAATCACATGACAGAAACTTAAACATACTTCCTTTAGAACAGATCCTTTAGGGACAGGTACTCTGCAAGCAACACGAGTTTCAAAGAGAAGTTTTCAGGTTTCCAAGTTTTATTTAAAATTTGATAAAATGCTTATAAAAATTTCTAAGCAATTTACAATTAAAAGAACCAGGGTAAAAAACCACTTAAATCATACCAAACCAAAGCAAGACAAGCACTAACAGGAAAAAAAAAAAGGAAGGAGGGGAGAACTACAAATATGATAGAAAAGTAACATTAAATAGGTAAACACATAAAGAAGGGTTGCATGGTAGCCTAAAAAAGGCTGGTTATAACTGTGGAATTAATAATTAATTTACGGATCGGATGTTTATCTCTGACTTCTGCTCTCAAATGCATCATTAAAAAGGAAACTTTTGAAGGAACTTTTGAATTTATCTAATTGTATTTCTGCTCTAATAAAGGATGGCAAATAGTTCTTGTATTGATGGTGGGGATATGTTTTCATGTTCTGAACTGGTATAAAGTTCACGAGTAAAAGATATGAACAAACTTTTCCCCTAATACAGACAATTTGAAAATTACAGCTAAAAAGCTTAATTTTGTAACTGTACCCATGCATATAAAGTATGTGCTTAGTCTTATCTATGCTGAATTTTCAAAGCAAAATTATATGTGCATTGAAAATTATGCTAGGAAAACTGCCCTGCACCTTGGACACCCTAACTCTGAGATGAAATACTTTTCCCATCACCCCTTTAATTAGAATCCTGGAAGTTCACCTTGATAAACAGCTATCTATGACCACTCAAGTGGACCAAGTTGTACGCAAAGGCTTCACCACGCTTTGGAAACTAAGATCCATAAGAAAATTCTTTGAACTTGCACCTTTCCGATTACTAGTCCAATCGCTAATGTTAAGCTTCCTGGACTACTGCAACATTTCATACCTAGCAGGCATTTCCGGAAACTGAGTATCATCCAAAACAAGGCAGTGAGACTAATCTTTAACCTGAAAAATTTTGACCAAATAACTCCATTCAACCAAAAATTACATTGGCTTCCTGTCAAGAGAAGAGTTCTCTTCAAATTTGGATGCCTTGTCTACAAACCCTACATGGCCTATTGCCTAACTACCTAACTGCTCAATTCTTGTTCTCGTTGCCAAGCCACTCCACGCGCTCACGATCATTTTTTATCTACCCTTCAGTCAAAGGCTGTACTCAGAAAAGATTCATTAACTGACTCTTATATACCAAGCCACTTCCAGAGATCCTGAACTGGGCCAAATAGTTAGAATATCAACATCATATATGCATTTTAGAAAGCTATTAAAAACCCATCTGTTCTCAAAATTCTTGTAATCCCTTCAAAGCAGCATACTGATGTGAAACTATTGTTAATTCATTGATGCCAATATTCTATCTATTGTAGCTCACTGACAATGGTCAGCCCATCTCTTTTGTACACCGCACAGAACCAAAAGGCTTTTACGGTATATAAATAAAAATTTATGTTATGTTATTAGTAAAAAGATGAATTTTCAAGAAGTACTTGAAACGTGGGCAAGATGGTTAAGATGAAGTTGTTTTGGGAGGGAATTCCAGAGAAAAAGGATGAGATAGAACATTACAGAATGAGTGGACTCAAGATGGGCAGGAGATACAAGAGGCAATATAAGTTTAAATTTATTTGCAAGTTGGGTGGGCGGTTTTATAAAGGCTCTTTTCAGTGGGCTAAGTGATACTTTACCCATTTAAATACTTTTGAAAATTACTCTATAACGGGGCAATTTTACCGAGGTGGAGGTAGGCGTTTACAAAGTCACCTTGACATATACCTGTATTAACATAGGCGCTAGGAAAACACAGCACCCACTTTTATTGTGATGATAAAGAAATAAAAATACATATATTTTGTGGAATTTAATATACCACTATTCATAGTAACATCGAAGAAGTTTATAATATACTGTATACATATATTTAACACATTATCAAAGCTCATGTATTGTAACAACATTACTGAAGCTCATGCAAACCGCTCTGGATTGACTCCCCAGTCATTAGTAGTGGTATAGAAGTTTCCAATAAACAGTATTATTGGGAGTGTGTGGCACATGGGTTAGAGTTACAGCCTCAGCACCCTGAGACTTTGAGTTCAAATCCCTCACTGCTCCTTGTGACCCTGGGCAAGTCACTTAATCCCGCCCCTTGTCCCAGGTACACTAGATAGAGTGTGAGCCCACCAGGACAGATAGGGAAATAAGATAAAGTACCTGAATGTAAATCACTTAGGATATAAGTGGTAAATGTACTGAGCGATCCCGACGCATGCGTAGACCATCTATTTGCCTGTCGATGGTCTGCGCATGCTCTCTCCGTGTAAGGAAGACACTTTCACAGGCCGGGAGGGGGGGGGGGGTCAATCTGCTAGAACACTTGACTCCTACTAGGCCTTAATCCACCCCGACTCTCCTGCTCTCTGCCGCCTTCCCTGCAGTGTGAGCTCACGGGTTTAAAGCAGGGCAGCACTGTGGCGTGTTCTGGAACACGCTGTAGTGCAGCCCCGCTTTAAACCCACGGGATCGCACTGCAGGAAAGGCAACAGAGATCCAGAGTTGGGGCAGCAGAGATCAGTCTGGGTGGCAGAGAGCAGGGGGAAGTGGATATTGTGAACCGAGTTTAGCAACGGTATTTTGGAGCCGAGCAGGGCTGGAAGATCGGGGCAGAGAGCAGGGCAAGATCGGGGCAGAGAGCAGGGCTGGAAGATCAGGGCAGAGTGCAGGCAGCAATGGAGTAGGAGAGTCGGCAGGGATGTGTGTGACTGGTCCCCAGAAGTCGCTTCTTCTGTTGATTGGCCAGTCTAGTCGGTGTTCCAGATTTGTTTAGTGAATCACGTCATTGCCTACTTTGCATTCTGTTTCCCCTCATTTGCATGCACAGATCGGAATTGGAGCGGCACAGAGGTTAGTGAATCGGGTCGGAGGAAAATTGGGTCGCAAACCGATCGGTACACGATCGGTTTGCTTAGTTAATCTACTAGCCCTTAGTATCTTTAGGAGTAATACTCAATACATTTAGCCAAATGTATTCAAAGATTTGTTTTATCAACTCCATTTCACCCCCCTTCCCCCACACTAGTTCATCCCCTGGTGTCCTTAATATAGATTTCATCCATCAAGTCTAGTATATCACACGGAAAAAAGGTAGGATAAAACTGAACCCCCATCCAAAAAGTCAAAAGCAGGGAAAACCCATCAATGTGCACTACTGCAGCTATGACAGGGCCCCATTACCATTCCCCAGACAACTCTCAGCCCTACCGCCTCCCACCATAGCTGGAAATAAAGATGGATTTTGTGTCCCCTCCTCTTCTCTCCTAACCTAGACAAGGATTAATGACCCACTCCACAGAGCTCCCAGACAAGCAGAGAAAGGCTACGCACCTCTTCTACGGCTGCAATTTATCTTGGGAAGATGGTCCCCCCTACCTTGCAGCAGATTGGGTGTGCTCTGCCCCCTGGCAAATTAATCTCCCCAAAGATAAATAAATAAACAAATGAAGTAGATACCAAGGACTTGGAAGCACGCCAGACAGGAATGAATAACTCTTCTGTAATGCTCTCTATCTGCTGAGATCCAAACAAAAAAGGCAAGTCTTGAGTTTAGAGGTATCAGGAGTCTCAGAAATGTTAACTAAGGGAAGAAGTTATCAACGTGAGCTATCATTAAGATGCTTTACTTTAGCACAGGTTAAGAGTAAAATAATACATCTTAGCAATAGCCCATGTTGATAACTTCCCCATTTAATTTTTTTTCTTTAATTAAAGAAGGATGTTATTAGTATGGGCTAGCTTTCTCATGTGTTATGCTACCGTTAACCCCAGTTATTAGTAACTAGTTATTAGCACAAGTCCCATTTTATGCAATGAGACCTAGTTACTAATAACTGGGCTTAACATTACAATAACAACTCTTAATGATAGATAGCTCATATTAACAATGTACCCCTTAAAGAAAAAAGAAATGACTGGAAATGGAAATCCCTGCTCTATGTAATAAAAGTAAGGGACAATGAAGCCATTGTGACATCACTGATGAAGTTGGCTCATTGGAAGAATGAGGCATTTTGACATCACAGTATCAGAATGAGCCAAGTATAGGACAATGAAGCCATTGTGACATCACTGATGAAGTTGGCTCATTGGTGGAATGAGGCATTATGACATCACAATATCAACTCTGGTCACAAGAGGCTGAAACTATTCACGCTAAAGGGGGGGAGTGATCAACATGGACTACTCTGAAGAAGTGCTATTTTACTGTTAATACCAGTTATTAGGAACTAGATCTCATTGTATAAAATGTGGCCTGTGCTAAAAATAGCAGGAGTTACTATGGAATAACCTGTTTTAATGGTAACATCTGTTGATTATTTCACCTCAAAAAAATCCTACCCTCCTAACACATAAAAGCAACTTCCAATTCCAACCATCCAACTGTACCAACCAAATTCAAGAACCAAAAACAATACTAACCTTTAGCACACCTCCAGCAAACATAAGGATGCATTTATCTGTCTGTTGTCTGCATGTGTGGATGCACACATGTATACATGTCTGTTCTACAGTATCTGTTGGTGTTTTGTTGTTGTGTGTGTGTGATCCACCTGGGTGTTGTGTCTGTGTATGTATGGTTGTGTATAGGCCCTCTGTGACTGGAAAAACAGAGGGGAGGAAAGATGTGGTTTCAAAGGAAAAATCTTTATTTTCTGTGTGTTAGTGTATCAGTCTTTCTAGATTAGAGAAGCTGAAACTGCTTCTCCAATAGAAATGAACTGGGGAATTTTTCAGGGGGGGGTATTTCTCTAGAAACCCTGGTTTAATTTGGCCCACTTCAGCCCCCACAACAAACCTCGTACATTTCCATAAAATCTTTGAAGAATTATTTTGCACCCGGACAAAAAAACAGAAAGTTAGAGTGATATTCTTTACCTATTATTTTCCAACATTTGAATGGATTGAAAAAAATTAAAAAACAGTATTCTATAATATATGCATGATTTGGCACACCGTCAAAAGCGCGTCAAACATTGGTGCTTCGACAATCCTGTGGTGACATTTGCATGCAGGACTTGTGCGCACCATCACTTCCGCTACTTTTAAGCCTTTCCATTAGCGCTGTGAGGGGGGTTTGGGGGGATCATTTACAAGTCCTTGCACTCCCATTGGGGGGTTGGGGGGAACCTCCCCCCCCAAGTACACTGAAAACTCCCGTTCTCCTTTCAATTTTCGCTGTTCGAGAGTTTTCAGTGTAGCGGGGGGAGTTCTCTCCCCACACACACCCTCCAAAGGGAGCGTGAGGACTTGTAAATGTAGTGGGGGATTCTCCCCCACACACCCCTCTCACAGGGATAACGGAAAGGCTTAAAAGCGGCAGTGGGCACATGTCCTACACACAAATGTCGCCACAGGATTGTTGGCACAACAAAGTCCAGCATGCTTTTGACGGGTCACCCATGATTTGACCAAACTCTGTCCATTCACTTGCCCACAGGCAAAGTACATGCCATCAAAATAGGGTGTGGACTTTTCCCACTAATCACTATTCTGTAAGACGACACTTATCTTATATACTCAAATATAAATCCTTCCAAACATAAGCTGAGACATTATTTCCTGAAAAAAGGGGAAAAATGTTAACTCAAATATAAGCCAAATATTCCTTCCCCATGATGGCTGGCATTTCTCTCCCTCTTCCCCGTCTTTCCACCTTCTGTGCTGACTAGCATTTATTTCCCTCTTCCTTGTCCCTCCCCCCCCCACGGTGACCAGCATCTCTACCTCGCCTTCCTATACCCCTCCCTCCAATGGTGACCGACACTTTTCTCTTCCCTATCATCCCCTATGGTTACTGGCACATCTCTCCTTTTTTCCCATCTACCTCCTCAAGTGACTGGTATTTGTCCTTACCAGTAAGCAGATGGTGATACAAAAATAGCTGCAAGCAGAGCTGTCCAGGGCCTTGAGTATTTGTGCATGCTCAAGGTTTTCTGGCTCTCACCCTTGGAAGTGGGCAGGCCTTTAGCATGCGCAAATGTTCAAGGCCCTGGACTGGCCCTGCTTGTAGTTCCTTCTGTCTCTGTGTCAGCCTTAGCGTTCGGGCTTACCAGTAAGACAAAATGTTGGTCACTGAGGGAGGGGGGAAGAGTATTCACTCCGCAGTTCCTTAGTATCTCTCCTCTCTCCCCACACTCACCCCAGGCACTCCGCTCATCAGATAAGTCTCTCTTAACTGTACCCTTCGCCTCTACAGTCAACTCCAGACTCCATCCTTTCTACCTTGCTGCAACGTATGCCTGGAACAAACTGCCTGACTCGATGCATCAGGTTCTGTCTCTGGCAGTGCTCAAATCCAGACTCAAGACCCACTTCTTTGAAGATGCTTTCAATTCCAAACTCCAACCCAGCTGCTAAGCACCAATATCTGTCTTATCATTCCCTCTGTAATTCCCCCACCTGAGCACTGTGGATTGATGCACCTTCTTATCCAGTTTGCCTATCTTGACTAGATTGTAAGCTCTTTTGAGCAGGGACTGTCTCTTCAATGTTTTGATGTAAAGTGCTGTGTATGTCAAGTAGAGCTATAGAAATTAGTAGTAGTTAGGCAGAATATTGTGCTGACTTGACTGTAAGCCAAGATCCCAATTTTTTTTTGGGGGGGAGGGGAAGGCATAAATCTCAGCTTATACATGAGTATATATGATATGTGTGTAAATGACTAGGATACTGCTATTATAAAGCCTCCTAGTGGTGAAGAATGGCCAATAATTAAAATCCATTCTTTTGTCTATTCAGCTGAGTGACATCTACTGTGTAGATATACAGTATTATCATAAGAATAGCCTTACTGGGTCAGATCAATGGTCCATCAAGCCCAGTAGCCCACTCTCACAGTGGACAATCCACTAGTACCTGGCTAAAACCCAATGAGAAGCAACATTCCATATAGAACCCCAAAGAGTAACAAGATTCTAGAATCCCCAAAGAGTGACAACATTCCATGCTACTGATCCAGAGTAAGCAGTGGCTTCCCCCATATCTTTCTCAATAACAGACTATGGACCTTTCCTCCAGGAACTTGGCCACACTTTCCTTAAAACCAGCTACGCTATCTGTTCTTACCACACTCTCTGGCAATGCGTTCCAGAACTTAACTATTCTCCGAGTGAAAAAAAATTTCCTCCTATTGGTTTTGAAAGTAGTTCCCTGTAACTTCATCGAAGGGATCGTGGGATACTGAGAGAAGTATCCAGGAAATAAGTATAGAAACCTGACCAGGTCGTGCATGTGCAAAACCGGAGGGTTAGGACTTCGATGGGAAGATAGGACTTCAATGGGAAACCAGGGTGGCAAGGGGGCCCCTTCTGGTGATTCAGACAGGTGACCTGTTTGGGCCGCCGCGGGAGCGGACTGCTGGGCATGATGGACCTATGGTCTGACCCGGCGGAGGCACTGCTTATGTTCTTATGTTATGTTCTTATGTCCCCTAGTGAAAAATCGATCCACTTGCACTCAGGATTTTGTAGACTCCCCTCAGCCGTCTCTTTTCCAAGCTGAGGAGCCCTAACTATTTTAGTTTTTCCTCATACGAGAGGAGTTCCATCCCCTTTACCATCTTGGTCGCTCTTCTTTGAACCTTTTCTAATGCCACTATATCTTTCTTCATTTTTCTGATTTTTTTCTAAGTCAACAGAATATTTGGGTAGCATTCAATCCAAACCACTCCAAGTCAGACACACAGAGACAACACAAATAAACACACATACACAAGCAGAGGTTGGAAAGAAATCCAGGATCCAAGCTTCACATGCTTTATCCACTTGTCTACCATACAGTCTCTTTTTTTCTCCTGTCTTAATACCCTACCTCTTTCCTTTCTCCTTTTGCAGCAAATAAATCTTCATCTTGCTTTATTGTCTTACCTGTCTTTTCTTCCTCACTTTCTTTCACCTAACCTTCCCTGATTCTTTTAGCTCTCACAGATATCCTTTCCTCTGCTTCTCTTTCTAAAATCCTTTTGTACTTTTTGAATGTAACAAATCTGCTTTACATTGGACAAATCCAGGAAATATTTTACCTTTGATTTGACAGCCAGGACAATCCTTGGCAAGGCAAGGATCAGGCATTTTAATGCCACAGTGATGTACTTCAGCACAAAGTCTGCAATGCCCACAATCCACATCAGCTGGAAGAAATCCAGGCTTTTCAGCTTTGGTTTCAGGAATATGAGGCTGGAGACGCATCAGTAGATCAGACAGGAAAGAAAGAAAAACACAGCATGTCAGAGACAATTCCTGAGAGTATAAACAAGTGAAGATTCAGCACATCACAGCAGTCTGTACAACAAGTATCTACAAAGGATATGAATAATGAAAATGATTTTCAGAACTCCAGGAACACTTAGAACTTGGACAGTATTACTTTGTCTTTTGAGGGGTCCTCATTTATAAAAGGTGATGTCAGCTGGAATATTCTGTATGGAAAATACACAGTAATAGTTCCCATCAAGCAAAATTTCAGTTTAAAGAAAACCACGAAAGTTACGTTCTCTTTCGGAGCACTGCAGGAAGCACAACCTTCTGCATCACAGACATTTTATCATTCGCGCAGACTTGAACTCAGCATTGTTTTCAGATTTTAATCCAAATGGAACAAATGTTTAACCTACTTTATGCCAAAGGCACTTTCTTATCAAACTTTCAGGAAGTCAATCAAAACTTATCTCTTTGACAAATTCCTCTGACTCCACTTCTGTCTTGATGCATTCCTAAAACACTCCCAGATAAACTCGATTCATCTTAACATGCTAATGGAAAGTTTCTGTATTATCGCTGTCTTCCTCTGTAAACCACTCTGAACTATTTGTAGTATTGCGGTATATCAAAATAAAGCTATTATTATCCATGTGTTTTTATATCAGGACTTTTAGGGACACCAGAAGAAGACAATATTGTTGAAACACGGACCGTGCTGGGTTCATAGTTCCCAACGGTTTGGATCCTAGATATATTTTATGTGGATTATGAATGTGTATATTTCTTAATAAAGCCTGCATCCCGAACATCACCATCTCCACAGAGATTTTGTTTTTGCTAGATTCGCATTTTCTGTGGGATTAAGAGTCAACCTTTTGCCTGTTATCACACACTGTAATTCACTGATTTATACTGGCTATACTGTCCCAAATTTATTGCGCAAGCCTCTGATACTAAACATGACTGCTCCCAGCTAGAAGAAATGAGAACATGCAGCTTAGTAGTTTGCCGGTCCACAAAATAATTCTTTTATTTCTGCCGGTCCACGGGTGTAAAAAGGTTGAAAAACACTGTTCTAAAGCATTATGTCGCATGTACTGGAAGGAAAAATAATCTGTCATTTTCTTCTGGGCTGCATTTTGATACTACATCACCGGCACGCCACGCACCTTGTAGGCGCCCTGCTCTCTGCCCCGAATCTAAACTCCCCCTCCTCCCTGCCGCCCCAACTCTCCTGCTCTCTGCCTCCTTCCCTGCAGTGCGAGCCAGCGTGTTTAAAGCAAGGCTGCACTACGCAGTGCAGCCCCGCTTTAAACCTGCGGGCTCGCACTTCAGGGAAAGCGGCAGAGAGCAGGAGAGTCAGGGCCAGTGAGTTTTAGCCTTTTAAAGAGGCTGCTGCTGCCGAGGATCACCCTTCAAGACAACTGATAGAAACATAACATAGAAACATAGAAATAGACGGCAGATAAGGGCCACGGCCCATCTAGTCTGCCCACCTTAATGACCCTCCCCTACCTTTCTCTGTGAAGAGAACCCATATGACGATCCCATTTTGTCTTAAAATCGGGCACGCTGCTGGCCTCATGGTAGTTGAAGAGATAGCAGGAGAGTTGGGGCCTTCCCCCCCAAATCAAAATGCAGCAAAAACGAACACGAACACATGCACAGACCATCTACAGGGAAAGCAGATGGCCTGCGCATGCGTCAGGATCCCACACTAGCAATCTGTGTTGGTGGATGGGGGTGTTCCTCCGATCGCCCCCATTAGAATATTATTGGTTGCAGAATCCATCGGACCTGCCTGGATCGGACACAGATTGGTCACGATCGGGCAGGTTAGTGAATCTAGCCCAAAGTTCAGCAAAAGAAACTAAAAGAGTGTAATCATAAAAGTGGCTAAAGAAGCATCGCAGGCACATCATAAACTAAACCTCCCCCCAAAAATACAATATAAATAGTGAGAAATAAATAACAAAACCTTGCGTGCATAAAGGTTTAAAAGTCTCTGCTGCAGAGCGTGAAATAAGAGTAGCTGCCCTGCACTAACAAACGTTGTAGTGTGGCAATAGATTACAGAAAACATACAACAAACAGATCCAACAAAGTCTGCAGTTCAGAAGGCAAGAGCAAAAAACAAGAAAAAACTGCAGATCAAAATGTACAAGATGCAGGCTTTGTGAATTTGTACCAAATATTAATGCAGTTACTGATATCACCTTACTACAAACCAAGGGACCCAACATGGTCCACGTTTCGGAGAACACACAGTGCACTTTCGGCTTGCGTTTCATTCACACAGGCTTTTGTTTTATACCATTCTCATTGCGGTTTATCTTAAACCTTAGCAACCATGGACCCCTGAAGAAGGTGTGTTCTCCGAAACACGGACCGTGTTGGGTCCCTTGGTTTGTAGTAAGGTGATATCAGTAACTGCATTAATATTCGGTATAAATAAACATAGTCTGCATCTTGTACATTTTGATCTGCAGTTTTTTCTTGTTTTTTGCAATAGACTACAGAAAACATAAAAACCATCGGCTAATATTTTATGGGAACTTAAGATAACTTAAAATAAGTTTGTGCACGTTAAAAATAAAAAGGAAGAATGAAATAAAGCCCCGGTGGCTCTTACCTAGTAGAGACAATCTGTAGCGCTCTGACCTGAGCAAACCAAAAGTAAAAACCGGCTCGAAAAAACGCCGGCAAGTTAAAAAGGGGGGACACAGGACAAGTGCCGTAGTCACAACCATAATCATAAACAAAACGTGGCATGAAAAAAGTACACTCAAGAAATCAATGGTCACATGATGAATTAAAACCCGATTAAAAATAATAAATATATAAAAGTGAAACCGGCTCTATTATACTTGAGGGCAGGATGTGGAGGTTCACTGAAATAGGTGGAATCTGTTCTTTGAAATATGTGGGTACTTGTTTCCCATCCTGTGTATATTAAACCTATACCTGATTTTATTTACTGTTTTAATTTTTTAATATTGTATTTTATACTCCCCTCTTCCCTAATGTATTAATGTCTAGTAGTGTTTTATGTGATGTATGTGGGTTTTATTATTTTTATTTGATTTGTTATTTGCTGTAAATCGCATCGAAATATGATTTTGCGATCAAATCAAAGAATTTATTAAACTTGAAACTTAAACTTGACACACATTGTGAAGATAGTATAGCTGTCCTACATTGCCATGCCCAGTGAGCCAACTCTAGTAGTCATTTGGCATTTTCTCACGGGCCAAATATAATTACACTGCGGGCCAGAGACTGACATCCCTGGTTTAAAGGAAGATTTTTTTAAAGATGCATTCTTAATGAGAGGAGTTAAAATAATTCTCCCTAATAAAGATGGAACTTGTCCAGCCCGAAAAAAATGATTTAGAATTGCTGCAAGCCATTCAGTTATCTGAAAGGGCGGATCTGCCATCAGATATGCAGAAGAGCTATTCAATACACAATACGATTCCACTGTACAATATTAAGGTTTTTTGTTTTCCCTGCCTTTTGTTTTTTCCCTGATTGTCTTACTTTCCTTTAATGATTTTGTATTTCATTCTCCTTTATCCTTTTCTTTTTGGTTTGTTAAGTTTGTCTATTAGTCTGCTTGGACGTAATATATTACTAAGTATTGTATTGTTCCCCAAATATTGTAATTTTAAAATGTTCATCGCTTAGAAATATGATTAAGCGATTAATCAAAAATTTTATTAAACTTGAAACTTGATTTAGACAACTTTCTCAATAAAGAGCTGGTCTTACTGGCTGTAATAGATAAAAATGATGACCAGCATTTATCTGCTGCAATTGGTTCAATACTGGAATAAATGCTAAAATTAATAACTATATCCAAAACTGGATGAATAGAGTTTCTAATTTTTTATCTGAAAAGTACTGAACTAAATCCTCATCTGAAGGGGTTATACACTGAGGCCCTGATTCTCCAAAAGTGCGTCCCGATTTTAGGCAGCTGTAGGCGTCCTACAGCTGTCTAATCAGCCAATCGGGATGCATGTTTTTTTAAAAAAATGCTCCCTAGGCAGGCCGCCTATATTGAAGGCGAGGCCCGCAAGACACCTAGGCCCTGATTCTGTATAGGACGCCCGGGAGAGGCGTCCTATTCAGAATCGGCCTAAACTAAACCCCGATTCTGTAAACCGGCGTCCATGTTACAGACACGGGTTAGAGAATCGGGTTAGATTAGACACGGCCCGCTACACTTATCGCGGCAAGGGATCTCTCTGCCGCGATAAGTATAGCGGGCCGCGGCCTGTCCGATCGCTGGCAGGAAGGGTGCCCAATCCCTCCTGCCCGAAGACGCACCCTCCCGACACTACCGACCGCCCCCCCGACACTACCGACCCCCCCCCCCCCCCCCCCCCGACATTACCGATCTACACCCCCCTCCCAACAATATCGATCGCGGGCAGGAGGGTGCCCAATCCCTCCTGCCCGAAGACGCACCCCCCCCCCGGGCGCTAACAACCCCCAAACCTCCACTCCACCAAACCTGTTCTTACGGCGAGATGGGTCTTGTACGTCCAGCCGGCAGGCAAGCCTGGTCGAAATGAGGCGGGCCCGCCCCTTCCCGGCCCATTCCGCCAAAGCCTAAGGCCTGATTGGCCCAGGCTCTAGAAGCCTGGACCAATCAGGCCTTAGGCATAGCGGATCCACCCATCCCCACTAAGTCTAAGGGAGACGCGTAGGGCCGCCTAGGTTCAGCCTAAGGCCCGCCTAAGGCCCTTACGAGCTTAGGCATCTTGCGGGTCTCCCTAGGCTCCCAGAGGCGCCTTCAGGCCTGCCTGGGGAGCATTTTTTTTTTAATGTGCATCCCGATTGGCTGATTAGACAGCTGTAGGACGCCTACAGCTGCCTAAAATCGGGACGGCACTTAGGAGAATCAGGGCCTGAGTATCACTAAGCTCTGAAGAAACAGATGTCAAAGAATAAAAGAGTTTAAACAATCTCCTCTGATCACTTTGATTAGCTTCAATCTGTGAGGAATAAAATGTATTTCTTCAGTGCAATTTTCTGTTGTGTTTTTGCATCATCAGAATGACAACTTCTCCAAGCACGTTTTAGTTTACGACAAGACTTTTTTAAAATCAATCAGTTCATTACTATACCGTGGTGTCAGTGTAAAGAGCCTTAGCTTACAACAATAATGCTCTATAACCTCACAATGCAGGTGTAAAGAGCCTTAGCCTATAGGGAGAGGAGGAGAGAGTGGATGCCTTTATCTGCCATCATGTTTCTATAATGAAAAACAGATATGTTAAAATTACAATAAAAACAAAATAATAAAATAAATCATGAATGAAAAGAAACTGTGACATGAAATACTCACACAATAAACTCAAGGAGACAAATCAAAACCTAAAAACAGAAAAAGGAACTTTTAAGTTCTATTTAACTACCAGAAATAAACTGAAATAAATAAATTACAAAACAAACACAATTAATTAATGCATTTCGGCTAGCCTTGCTTCTTTTTGTTCTGTCAAAGCTTTTAGGTTTTTAGGATTCTTTTCTTTTTCAAAAGATCAAACTCAAACAGTCTTTACAGTGCAAAGCTTTGCTGCTGTAACAAGACATGATGGACGAGAGATAAAGGGTAGTATCCTTATTCAGAAGGTGACTGAAAATCTCTATTAAAAGAGAGCCTGGGGAGCTTCCCAACTCTCTCTGTCTGCACAATAAGCTCATTAGATTTCATTACCATCCCATATCCTTTACAGCAAACACATACAAATGCGAATGAGAAGGCTGTGGCATCACAATATAAATGTACTATGATGTGCAGATTGTGATGTCACAGATGGAGGACTATGACATCACTGCAGGAGACCTGAATAGAAAGGAGCTTGAGATACACAAGTACTGTATACT
Source organism: Geotrypetes seraphini (assembly GCF_902459505.1). Taxonomy (NCBI): domain Eukaryota; kingdom Metazoa; phylum Chordata; class Amphibia; order Gymnophiona; family Dermophiidae; genus Geotrypetes; species Geotrypetes seraphini. The sequence continues at coordinate 187,457,259 of NC_047091.1, read as the reverse complement.
GGACTCTGACAGAATAGCAAACAATCAGAATTATATTTTAAACTAAGAATGATTCTGTAAAAGGACAGCTCACAAGTAGAGAATGACACGGGGACAAATTTTTCCCCCTCCCCACAGGAACTCATTTTCCCGTCCTGTCCTCGCCCCATTCCTGCAAGCTCCGCCCTCATCTGCACAAGCCTCAAACCCTTTAAAATCCTAAGTAGCAACATTCTAGAGCTGAGATTGTGATGTCATAATGCCTCATTCCACCAATGCCTAAGCTCCATCCTCATCTGCACAAGCCTCAAACACTTTAAATCCTAAGTGGCAACATTCTAGAGCTCAGATTGTGATGTCATAATGCCTCATTCCACCAATGCCTAAGCTCCGCCCTCATCCGCACAAGCCTCAAACCCTTTAAAATCCTAAGTAGCAACATTCTAGAGCTCAGATTGTGATGTCATAATGCCTCATTCCACCAATGCCTAAGCTCCGCCCTCATCCGCACAAGCCTCAAACCCTTTAAAATCCTAAGTAGCAACATTCTAGAGCTCAGATTGTGATGTCATAATGCCTCATTCCACCAATGCCTAAGCTCCGCCCTCATCCGCACAAGCCTCAAACACTTTAAAATCCTAAGTGGCAACATTCTAGAGCTCAGATTGTGATGTCATAATGCCTCATTCCACCAATGCCTAAGCTCCGTCCTCGTCTGCACAAGCCTCAAACACTTTAAATCCTAAGTAGCAACATTCTAGAGTTGAGATTGTGATGTCATAATGCCTCATTCCACCAATGCCTAAGCTCCGCCCTCATCTGCATAAGCCTCAAACACTTTAAAATCCTAAGTGTTCGAGGCTTGTGCAGTTACAGGAATGGGGACAAAACGGGGAAATTGAGTTCTTGCGAGGACGGGGAAAAAATTGTCCCGTGTCATTCTCTATTCACAAGGAAGGGAAGAGGAAAAGGTGAAAGGGGCTGCTCACCTGTTGTACAGCTGTTGGGAACTGAAGGTGTAAAACAAATACAGTGTGTTCCCAGTCAGGAACAGCAAAATCCAGAAGACAACCAGCACAGACCGTTTCTCCTGATAGAGAAAAGAAAAGGAATATGAAGAATGGGAAAATCTGATGTGGCATTGAAGAGATGCCTTGCTAAGGGTTCATCAAGCCCAGCAGTACTCAGGAACTACATGGCAGATCCAAAATAAGGAGATCCATTCTCTACTGAGATTCTTAACTTTACTCTTAATGAGCCTAACCCCAAGAAAGAGGTCCAACACTTTTAAAACTCAAACTTATCTAGGAATAAATTCACCAGTTTAATTGTGCATTGACTAAGGATAAAGAACTGTTCTCTATTTACCCACTCATGATTTCACAGTCCTACTGTATGTCATATCTTCTCCTATTTAGTCTTACAACGCAACACACATGTCTTCTACTAAAACTCATCAACAGGGGTGTAATTGTAAATAATAATATAAAATAATAAACATAACAAATGAGGGACGATGGTTGATTAAAAAATCACAACTATTTTTTTTCTCTCTCAAAAATGTGCTAACACTAGAAATTTAATATACCATATTTTTCGCTTCATAAGACGCACTTTTTTCCCAAAAAGTGGGTGATCTCGGTGCATCTTATGGAGTGAAGATACAAAATTTGCTCCCCCCCCCCCCGTAGCGTTGTAAGACACCCTCCCGCTGCCGCTGAACCTTTTCAAAAATCCCCACCTCTCAACACCGCCAACACACTTTTTCTAAACACACATCCCTCCCCCCGCCTCTCAGCACCACTGCCGCACCTGTTTAAAACAAATACCCACTTGCCTGTCGCCGTCGGTACCTTTATTAAACAGCCTGGTGGTATCCCTCCCCCGCTAGATTGCTCTTGTATTCAGGTCAGGAGCGCGGTTGTAAGGAGCAAGCTTTGCGTGCTCCCGCTTGAGCCCGCCTCTGCTTTCTGAATGGCTGGCATCAGTTCTTGTAGGACTCGCGAGAACTGATGCCAGCCATTCAGAAAATGGCACGGGGCTATGCAGTAACATGGAAAGCTCACACCTGACCTCCGTGCTGCTGACCTGTGTGCCACTGAGTACAAGAGCTGTCTAGCGAGGGATGGAGAGCTTTAAAAGGTATGGGGGTTGGGGTTTTGCTTTGGCTAAGTCTTGGGTTTTGTCAGGTACATTTATCTGCTTTTTTTAGATTAGGGGGGTCAGTATTTTTGACTGTTAGGGGGGTATCCTTTGATCTCCAGGGGCCCCAAAAACACAGGCCCCTGGAATGCTGTGTTCTACTTTTTGCAGTTTCACAGGATGGATGGTGGGGGGAGGGGAATTAGGGTATTTTTCTTTATGTAACAAAGGAAAAAATTAATGATCTGATCTCTGTGATACCTTCTTTGAATTGTTCTATTTGATGTTTATTGTAAAGTTTTGGAAAGGTGGTATGATGTATACTACTGCTGTTGGAATGATCATTCATCAATAAAAATAGTTTTAAACTAAAAGGTACGGGGGGTATGATTTAAAAGGTACGTTGGGTTTAAAAAGGTACTGGGGTGTAAAAAATTGTTAGTCGGCTGGGACGAATTGCTCTTGTCCCAGCCTACCCCTAGACCATCAGAGGGGGGAGGCAGGGTATAGGGCAGGGCGGTGGGACAGGGTACAGAGCCTTGCAGGGAGAGAGGCTGACTGCATAGCCTTGTAGGGCAGAGAGGGAAGGGGGCTTGGTTCAGAGTCTGGCAGGGAGAATTTGGTTCAGAATGTTTTTTTTCTTGTTTTCCTCCTCTAAATCTAGGGTGCGTCTTATGGTCAGGTGCGTCTTATGGAGCAACAAATATGTCTGAAAGTGTGTGACATGTACTTCTTAATGTTGCCACCAAATGAGAGATGATAGGGAAGAAGCACAAAAAAGACATTTGAAATCATCATTTTCCCCCTCTTTTACGAACGCAAAGTGTGGATTATAGCAACGGCAACGGTGGTAACTGCTCCGAAGCTCATAGGAATTCTATGAGCATCAGAGCAGCTACTGCTGCTGCAGGCGCCAAAACCCGCGCTTTGCGTTCATAAAAGACGGGGTTTATTAACAAATAAGTAATAAATGTTAGCTGTTTCGCTAAACCAAGCACACAATCAGTTGAGAGTGACTATTTCAGCTGTTAACATCCTTCCAAGCATCGTCATGTAGGATTATAACGCTGTGTAATAGTTCTGGACATTTTTACGATACTTCAGAAATGACTTGTAATACTGAGCATTCACAGTGTGTCCCTCACAATCTGAGAGACTCCTTTGAAGGATGTTAACAGTTAAACAGTTTGTACTTGTACTTTTTTGATCATGTTGTACACTGTATGCCATAATAAAACAAAATAGTCCACAGAACAGCACTTGGTCACTCTTCAGTGAAGGCTCTCAACAAGGCAAGGAAATAACACTCCAAATGAAGATCAGACTTGTCCATGCACTCATTTTCTCAGTGGCCAATTACAGATGCGAAACCTGGACACTATGGAAATAAGACAGGAAGAAGATTGACTCATTTGAGCTTTGGTGCTGGAGAAGGATTTTATGCGTTCCATGGACCGCCAGTAGAACTAACAAATCGATTCTGGAAGAGATCAAACAAGCTATGTCGCTCGAAGCCCAAATGATGGAGTTACGACTGTCTTATTTTGGTCATTCCATCAGAAGAGAGAGATCACTGGAAAAGGACATCATGTTTTGGGAAAATCGAAGGAACCAGCGAAGAGGGAGACCTGCGTTCAGATAGCTGAACACGTTGAAAACAACCATGGGGACGACGCTGGAGGACCTTTCCGGACTAGCACAAAACCGGTCTCTTTTTAGATCTGTAATTCATCAAGTTGCTAGGACTCGAGCACCAGTCAATGGCAGCTAACTTACTATATGTCCTAACGTGGTAGCACACTTCGTGATCTTTCTACTGAGTTGTGCTAAGCGCTAGCACGCGCTTCCTGTATCTTAAAATGGTTTACCACGGGACGCACTCAAAGACCCTGCAGTAAGTTTGAAATCTAAACGTATAAACCGCATGGTAAAAAATATTTATATATTTTTTCCTATGGAGGCGGTGCGTTGGGAGAACAGAAAGTGGCTATTTCTGTGATCAATTAGCGCAGCTACATTACTGCTGCTAACTGATTAAGTGAGAACTTTACTGCCTACAAAACAGGTGTTGGCTAATTTCTGAAGCACTAAATTTTTTAATGGCCATAGTAATGGTAAGTAACATCATAAACAGGCCCCGATTGTCAGTTATATACATTGCATCATCTTCGTAAGTGCTCAGAAAAAAGGGTTTTAAAGAGACCCCTATTTCTCTTTTTGTAACTTCATATCATAAGCAAAATGTCAGCTATTGAAAAAAACATTTATCTAATCTAATCTAAGGCTTGGCTTTATATACTGAGACATCAGTCCAAGAAAGCTCAACTCGGTTTACAATAGTTAACTTAACAAAAAAAAAAACCACAAGAATAAGACTAAGTTTCGGAAGAGTAATTTTCAAAGTGTTTAGCAAATAAAGTGATTTTTAAAGATTCATGAAAAAATTTAAATGAGCCAGAATTCCTTAAAAGAAATGAAGATCATTCCAAAGTTGAGAGAACTTAAAAATCAGAGATTGACTAACAATCTTTGACTCCTTTAATCCCTTTCTTGGAAGGAAGAGATAATTTAAGTTGTTGATTACCTCTTGCAAAGGAGAATCTGTAAACATTCCAAGATAACGGAAGGAGAGGAGTAAAGATACCATATAGGATTTTAAAAACAACACAAGCACACTTGAATTGAACTCTAAAATAAACCGGGAGCCAATGGATTTGAAGAAAGAAACTGATCTTATGCTGGAGCTGGGCAGCCGTGCGGGTTTTGACACGTTTTGCGAAAGGCTGTTTCAGAAAACCCGACGTAGATTTTACATGTGCTGGTCTCGCTGTAAACTTGTGCTCAAAACCTGCACGGCTGCCCAGCTCCAGCATAAGATCAGTTTCTTTCTTCAAATCTTGATAAATGTTTTTTTCAATAGCTGACGTTTTGCTTATGATATGAAGTTAGAAAAAGTGTTGTGACTGCAAAAAAGAAGAGAAATAGACAGCTGGGGCCTAAAGTCTGGTCTCTTTAAAACCCTTTTTTTCTGAGCACTTACAAAGATGATACAATGCATATAACTCTTTGACAATCGGGGACTGTTTATGATGTTAGTATCAACGTTTCCTTGGTGATGATTATCCAGCAATTCACTTCCCCAGTGAGTGTTGGTTGGTAACAGTGTGGGAAAAACTCACGTAAGTGTAGGTACCACTTTATAGACAAGTCCCCTAAGTTTGTACCTGGGGTAAAGGAGCTACAGAAGGATTTGAACCGTGGCTTTGCTCTGTCTCGGCTCACTGCTCTAACCATTAGGTGACTCCTCCTTATGGAGAGCAGAGTCTGAGGGCAGAAAGTATTTGCCGATTATAAACCCCCTCCTGTCCATTTGTGGATGATTTCTTCTCCTCAGGCCTGATGACACGTTTGGACTCCCCCTTCGGATAAGCTCTTCTTATTTATTTATGTTTCTTATACAGTATACAGCTTCGATTCAAAGCCCTTTTTCACATTCAGGTACTCTTAAGTATTTCTCCCTATCTATCCCAGTGGGCTCACAATCTAACTACAGTACTTGGGGCTTCAGAGGGTGCCGACCGTAGAGAATGACACGGGGACATAATTTGTCCCTGTCCTCGTTGATAACCGCATGAAACCATCCCGTGTCATTCCTAAGTGTCTCTCTCAACCTGAGTCCTTCTACACCAGCACTCTTCAATGCAAGGCTTGAGGGGTCAGTGGCTGGGCCCGTTCATACTCTGATTCCTCCCTTTCCCCTCAAAGAATGACACAGGGATGGTTTCCTGTAGTTAACTGCAGGGACGGGGACAAATTCTGTCCCCATGTCATTCTCTACGAGGCTGGCAGAAACCCAGAGTAGCAACATTCCAGAGCTGAAATTGTGATGTCGTAATGCCTCATTCCACCAATGCCTAAGAGCCAATCTCTTCAGTGATGTCACAATGGCTTGACTGTCCTATGCTTTGCTGCTCACTTAAGAACATAAGAGGTGCCGTATTGGGACAGACTGCAGGTCCATCAAGCCCAGTATCCTGTTTCCAACAGTGGCCAACCCAAGTCCCTTTCTTTAGTGTCTCTCTCAACCCGAGTCCTTCTACACCAGCATTCTTCAATGCAAGGCTTGAGGGTCATTGGCTGGGCCCATTCATATTCCGATTCTTCCTTCTCCCCTCAAAGAATAACACGGAGATGGTTTCTTGTGGTTATGAGGCAAGGGTTCTAACCTCTAGGCCACTCCTTCACATCTTTATCTGATCCTGCTGTCCTTCTTGTACCTGTTCCTCAGCACCAGCTTTTCATTATTTTGTTTATAAACAAATATACAAATTTGGCCTCCTGGAGTGTTTTTGGTTATAGCTGAAAATCTGTTTTTCTGGGGTATAAGAATTCCCTGAGTTTTGCAGGGAATATTTTAGAGGACACTTGCTAAGATGGATTTTGCAATCAATGAAGCATATTGGTTTGTCTTGCTAAGTGACAGTGCTAGCCAGGAAGATGGGCAACAAATAAATGTAAAATTTGTGCTCTATTATGTATTTTATCTGGATGAAACTGCTCTGTATATTTTTGAATATCACAAGTTACTCTAATCACACTGGATAGAAACAAGGAATAAAGAAATGGAGGACCTGAAAAGCAATAATGGAGGTGGCAGGCGGGGGTAAATGGGAAACCTAAAAAAATACTTTACTGGCATCCTTCGTTTCCCCCCTTTTACTAAATCGCGATAGTGGTTATGAGCGCAGGGAGCCGCACTGCTCCCAACGCTCATAGAACTCAAAGGAGCATTCAGCACGGCTCCTTGCGCTCTTAACCGCTAGCGTGGTTTAGTAAAAGGTCAGGGGGTGTTGTTGAAATGAGAAATCCTAAAAGAAGATTTTGTAGGGTGAACTAAAGAAGCAGGAAACGAAAGGGGAAACCCAAGCAGAAGTTATTGCTAAACTTTCACCAAAGCAGGTATCCGATGTGTGCAAGTGGCTTCTCCCACGTGCCTCAAAATCAGCAGCAGATAACTTTATTAACAGGGCACTTGGTTTAAGAAGGCAGCAGGTATCATTTTCTTCAGAGAGGGTGGTTTCTTCTTCATGGAGAGAGTGGTAGATGCCTGGAATACCATCCCGAGAGATGTGATGGAGAGGAAAGCGGTGATGGAATTCAAAAAAGCGTGGGATACAAATAGAGGATCTCTAATTAGAACATGAAGGATGTAAAGTAAAGAACTAAGGCCGGTATTGGAAAGACCTGCACGGTCTGTGTGTCATATATGGTGGTTCGGTGGAGGATGGGCTGGGGTGGGCATCAATGTGAACCCCACTAATATGGAACAGGAGAATGTTACTGGCCAGATTTTACGGTACATGTCCTGCAAACAACGGGATGATTGGATAGACTGGAGTGAGGCTGGATGGCAACTTCAGCATTTGCAACCTAGGACAATACCAGGCTTTACAGTCTATGGCCCAGAAATAGCAAAGAAGTAACATAGTAGATGACGGCAGATAAAAACCTGAATAGTCCATCCAGTCTGCCCAACCTGATTCAATTTAAATTTTTTTATTTTTTCTTCTTAGCTATTTCTGGGCAAGAATCCAAAGCTCTACCCGGTTCTGTGCTTGGGTTCCAACTGCCGAAATCTCCGTTAAAACCTACTCCAGCTCATCTACACCCTCCCAGCCACTGAAGCCCTCCCCAGCCCATCCTCCACCAAACGGCCATATACAGACACAGACCGTGCAAGTCTGCCCAGTACTGGCCTAGTTCAATCTTTAATATTATTTTCTGATTCTAAATCTTCTGTGTTCATCCCATGCTTCTTTGAACTCAGTCACAGTTTTACTCTCCACCACCTCTCTCGGGAGCGCATTCCAGGCATCCACCACCCTCTCCGTAAAGTAGAATTTCCTAACATTGCCCCTGAATCTACCACCCCTCAACCTCAAATTATGTCCTCTGGTTTTACCATTTTCCTTTCTCTGGAAAAGATTTTGTTCTACGTTAATACCCTTCAAGTTCATCTAATCATGGATTCTGTAATGAGTATAACTTATGGGCAGACTGGGTGGACCGTTCAGGTCTTTATCTGCCGTCATTTACTATGTTAAGCATAAGTGTAAGTTAGTGTACTCTATAATCTTCGTGTGCACTTGTGAACTCCACCCCTGTACATGCCTAATAGTAAAATACACCCCATCATCTCACTAAGTTTTAAGCTGGAGGCCACCCTGGATCCAAATTAATTGAAGGAGAGCTGCCAAAATTCTTCCCATGTGTCAGACATCCATCCCTTCCAGTCCGTCTTCAAACTTTTCAAGGATACCCTCAAGGAGGTGGGTGTTTCCCAATGCATTCTCTTCTTTTATCAAAAACGTCTTATCCGTCAAGCATACGGTTCTTTCCCCCTTTCCATCGTTAGCTGAGGTAGAGTAACAGACAGTAGTGAAAATAAAAACCCAGCATGACAACGGGGGCAGATGTCAGAGGTCTTCAGGAGTCACCACTGGACCATGTGCCTTGCATTGAAGAACACTGGTATATACTTTTACAGAAGTCATTGCTCGTAAGACTCCATATACACAGACAAAGCCAATGTCAGGTGTGCCAATACAGAAGTTTTCCTGTTCTCCAGAAGCCATTCTTCAGAATTAATGAAAACCAAAAATATGACACACAACCTCCTGGAAAACCTAGCAGAAGCGCTGCATTAAAAAAAAAAGGAAAAATGTTGGCACGATCTCCAAAGAAAATACAAAAAGAAAAACACACCAGTATCTTGTTATGGGATTAGAAGACTATGCTCATTTGAAGTTCTCAATTTTATATTTCATCCTTTTGCAGTGCAATCTGTTGGGGTTTTTTTGTGGTTTATAGCAGTACCGGACCCCGGAAGAAGGTTGTTTCACGAACGAAACACGGCCTGTGTCGGGTCTATACCACCAATTATTCACTGTGTTTTTTGGGTTATTGTATATTGTAATTTGTTGTTATCTGCACCTTTCTCAAATAAGAGTTTTTATCAAGATCATCAGTTCCACAGTTTTTTTTGCCTTTTGCTCTGCTTCTGTTTTTGTGGACTTTTCTTGGTTTTCCCTGCAGTGGTAAAGGAGTACCATCTACTGCCCCATAACTGAAAGGGAATGAGGTACGAGAGTTTTCTACTGTCACTGAGGACGTAGTAGAACCTTAAATGGGGAGAGGCTTTGCCAAGTCAGTCCTGAATGGCAGACTGGCCCTGTTCTTTCCCACAGCCCTCAGGGGGAGCTGCATAAAAGAATAAGCATAACGGCAAAAGTCTGGTAACTCTGTGCTCACCTTCAGAGAAACCTGCTGCTTCAGAGTTGAATTTGCATAGGCAAATGTGGTGGTCAGGCCCAGACAAACCGCAATACCTGAGGGGACAAAAATCACAAAAACCCCTGAATACAGTAGCTGGATCTTCCTATTCAGAGAATGCACTTCTGCTGATACTGAAATTATTTACTCATACATGCAAATACCCCACTGGGTGCTATATGGTGGATAGTCAAGCAAGCAAAGCAAAAAAAAATCCAACAGGTCTGCAGTAAAAGGCGAACACCAAAAACTGCAGAGTGGAATGTACAAGGTGCAGGAATCTTTATTAAAAGTCTATACAAAATTGTAATCCATAAAAATGGCTCTCATATTCATGGAGTAGGAACCAACACTCCTTCCACAGGGGTCCGGTATGTCCGATGTATCACATAGAGAGAGTCGTAAAGAGAACGCTGTAATATACAGTAATCAAAATTTTAGAATCCGAGGCAAGAAATTCTCCTTCTGAGCTACCGCACAGGGTGAATACTGCTACTGAAAATGAAAGAGGACCTCCAAAAGAATTTTGGCATCCAAACTTAGTAAGAGAGATCCAACACTGGTCATGTTTCGATGGAACGCCTGCATCAGGGTTCTATTAAAAGCAATGGGGTCTTAGTGCGTGCTTAATGCTAATGCATCCATAGGATATAATGGATGCGTTAACCTTTAGTGCGTCTTAGTAAAAGGACCCCAATATAAACACACAGTATATTGCACATACAAACTAACCCCCCTTTTATGAAGCCACGGTAGAGGTTTCTACCGAGGCCCAGAGCGCTAAATACTCTGCCGCTTTTAGAATTCCTTTGAGCGTTAGAGCATTTAGTGCCCTGGACTGCGGTAAAAACCTCTACCGTGGCTTAATAAAAGAGAACCTAATTTAACTAATAAAATTGAAATAAACATAATACACTTAAATTAAAAAATGGCAATAAAACAGCAAAAGTGAACAAACAGCATAAAAATTAAAAACATACAGATGGAAATTGGATGCAGAAATAAACATATGATTGATGAATAACGTGAGCTTATGAATTACATAGAAAAATAATAATGGGTAACATCTTGAAGAATCACTGATACACTAGTAAACAATGGTAAATAGTGTGAACATCATGGAGGGAGAAATGGCCTTGTGGCAAGTCACTTAATCCCCCCATTGCACCAGGTACATTAGATGAATTGTGAGCCCACCAGGACAGACAGTGAAAAATGCTCGAGGACCTGAACACATTCACGTAAACCGTTCTGAGCTCCCCTGGGAGAACAGTATAGAAAATGGAATAAATAAAGAGTGTGATAAGTTTCAGCTTCTGATAACCAGAGCTGGTATTATGACATCATAATGTCTCATTCCACCAATAAGAGACAACCTCATCAGTGATGACACAATGGTTGATTGTCCTATACTTGGCTCATTTTTACTACATTTTGATTTCTAGAGCAGTGCAGCGGTTAAAGCTGTAGCCTCAGCACCCTGAGGTTGTGGGTTCAAGCCCAGCACTGCTCCTTGTGACCCTGGGCAAGTCACTTAATCCCCCCATTGCCCCAGGTACATTAGATAGATTGTGAGCTCAGCAGAACAGACGAGGAAAAATGTAGGAGTGCCTGAATGTAATAACCATTTAGGACATCCTCCACTGATAAGCAGTACGTAAATAACTAATGAATTTGGATTTTGGAATCGTGTCAAAAATAAATTTACCCTCAATTTTCGCAATACAATCTGGATAAAATCCTCTGTTCTTTCAATTTTAGTAGGCAATGCCAACAAGTAAACACAAAGCTGATGAAGACAAGTTTCAACCCTGGCCGACATTTCCGCTGTCTATCTTTCACGTAGACAAGATCCTAAAACTGTCATTGATGCGTAATTGATAGGCGATAGGCAGCTGCCAATAGTGCCAGTTACACAATCTGGTGGTGCATAAATATAAAGCCTCATGCTACATAATTAATTAAAAACTAATTCTTATTTCATGATGAATAACTTTTAGACTGTATCTTAAATAGAAAACTATCTTAGATAGATTTTTTCCTCAAAAAAGCATTTTATTAAAAAAATTAGATTAAAATCAAACAAATCCGATTCTAATCAAAAAAAATCTGATTTTTTAAATAAAAATCATCAATTTTTATCCACCCTGGTTTGTATGTGCAATATATATTTATATTGGCTTTAATAGACCCCTGGTGGATGTGTCCCACTGAAGCATGGCCCATGTCAGGGCTCTCATTAATGTTTAACATAAGAACATAAGCAGTGCCTCCGCTGGGTCAGACCTGAGGTCCATTATGCCCAGCAGTCCGCTCACGCGGTGGCCCAACAGGTCCAGGATCTGTATAGTAATCCTCTATCTATAACCTTCTATTCCCTATTCTATTCTATTTCCTTCAGGAAATCATCTAATCCCTTCTTGAACCCCAAAACCGTACTCTGTCCTATCACACCCTCTGGAAGCGCATTCTAGGTGTCCACCACCTTCTGGGTAAAGAAGAACTTCCTAGCATTGGTTCTGAATCTGTCCCCTCTCAATTTTTCCAAATGCCCTCTCGTTTTTGGAGATCCACTGTGTTTTCTTTACTTGGCCTGGTTCCCTGTGTTTTGGATTCCCTCTCATCTGTTATCATATGGTTCAGCCATCAATGTAAAGGTAATCATTGAATAATTTTGTAATTAAAATGAAAGCATAAACAGAAATTGTAGACCCATGCATTGGTGCTCACTGCTGCCCAAAAGAAGACCTGTATCCAAGCCTCTGTGCAGGAATGCTGAAACAGTATTTACCAGCCCTCGAGTGAGGGCATAGCAAACAGTACTCTTACAGTGACCCCTAGTGACAGGTCTAAGTACAGCAAATGTCAACTGTCTCTTCCCCCTCTAATCCTCACCAATAAGATCACCACAGTGCTTTTCCTATATGGGAGAAAAGGCATGGGATAAAATAAAGATATTATTTCATGCCACACCCGAGATCCCCTAAGGCAGGGGTGTCCAACCTTTTGGCTACCCTGGGCCGCACTGGCCGAAAAAAATGTTTCTGGGGCCGCACAAACGCTGCAACAAGACAGAGGAGGGAGCCAGCAAGACGGTAAACACCCAGGGACAGCAGAGGAAAACACTGTATCACCCTCGACCGGGGCTGCACAAAATACTTCATGGGGCCGCATACGGCCCTTGGGCCGCAAGTTGGACACCCCTGCCCTAAGGAGAAAAAAAAAAGACAGAGAGGGTGTCAGGAAAACCTTGAACAAATGATGCCCATCAGCTTCTTACCCAGCTTATGCTGGAAGCATACTTTTGCCAAAAGGATCAGAATGAATGGCAATCCCTTCTGCAGCCAGGAGATGACTGCCCTGAGCTCTGACAGAGCTGGGGCTGGGGTCCCTGGCTCTTCACTGCTTTCTTCAGTATGACTGTGATGCTCAGAAGCCACATGCAGCAGACTTGAGCGATGATGATTGTGGTGAAAGTGCTGGGGCTGCTGCTGGGGCTGCTGCCGGTGGTTATGGTGATGGTGGTAAGTCCCCCCTTCAGAGCGGTGGGCCCCATCCTCCCTCGGAGCTGACATCTGAATGAACACCTCCCCACCACTAGCTGAAGATCCCAAGACCAAACTTGACTGGAAAGGTATAATGGTGATGGCGCCCGGCTGCAGCCCTGCCAGGCTGGAAAAGATCTGCTGCGGGGAGGGTACGTCAGATTTCAACACATCAAATACAGTTCCTTCATCCACGCTGGTCTCGGAGCTGAGCGTCTGACTTCTGCTTCTAAAGCCAAGAAAAACAAATCCCGAGTAGTTAAACAGGAAAACCAGATTACAACATATGCTTTATTTTCAGCTGCATTACAGACTTGTAAAACGATAAGCAACGTGACTTTGCAGGTTAGTATCATTTAGGGGGGAAGTGAGCAACCTGGGCTACTGTTTAGATGGGTTACATTACATTACATTAGAGATTTCTATTCCGCCATTGCCTTGAGGTTCAAGGCGGATTACAAAAGAATTACAAAAAACGTATTACAAGAAGATATCTGGTAATTTCTAGAGGAAATAAAAAGTAGATGAGGTTGCTTTGGGGAATCGGGAAGGTATTGGGAAGAAAGAAGGAGCTAACGGTATTAAGTCGTTTGCAGGATTTATAGAAATGCTAGGTGGTAGTAGTAGTAGTAATTTTACCACAAACTGTGCTATTTTAGCCCTGGTTCCATTTTATGTAATGAGACCCTTTGCTAAAATAGCACACCTTGTGGTAAAACAACCCATTTTAATGGTAGCCCATGTTTAGAACTTTCCCCTTTATTGTCAATTATCTCAACGTTCTTGAATGGAGATGCCAAGGGTGGTCTACCCCAAAGAACGAGACTGGATGACCCAATTAGTGGGACTAAGTGATATTTCCAGGTGGCATGCTCAGGGTACAAATGTGGCAATATCCAAGTGCTATATGGTTCTGGCATCAAAAAGATTCCTACAATCCAGGACCTACAGAGTAAAGACAAACAACGAAAAATCAGACCCATGGTCCAACCCCTGCGGCGTACCCCAAGGATCACCTTTATCTCCCACACTCTTCAACCTCTACATTGCATCCCTCGGCATCACCTTTCTCCTTCCTTTTGATCAACCAGCGCCCTTCATGACAGACACACTACACAGAACACTAGAAACAGTAGCAACATGGATGAAAAAGCACAAACTGAAACTGAATCCAGACAAAACAAAATTCAACCTCCTCAAAAATAACAAAACCCCAACCATAACAAATCTAGTAATAAACTCTATCACATACCCCATTCAACCACTCTAAAACTTCTGGAAATGCTGATAGACAGAGGCAGTACCATGCAGCCACAAATCAACAATACAGAAATCATTTGCTGTCATGAGAAACCTAAGGCAAGTTACAAAATTATTCGACAGAAAACAATTCCAGCTCATGGTCCAATCCCTAGTCCTAGGTCTTCTAGACCAGTGTTCTTCAACCACCGGTCCATGGACCAGTGCCAGTCCACAGAAATTTTCTGCCGGTCCACAGGGCCAGCACGTGCATCAGGCCCAAAACAGTGTTCTTCAACCGCCGGTTCACGGTGCGATCGATGCGGCGTTATCTTCGAGCCGGCTCCCTCTTCCTAACTGATTCAGTGCACAAAGCCACGGGCAGCGGCTCCTACGGGCATCCTGCGCCTGAACCGGAAGCCTTCTCTCTGACGTTGCAATGTCAGAGGGAAGGCTTCCAGATGAGGCACGGGACGTGCAAGGTGCAATTAATAATATTATGGGGGCGGAGTCTGGGGTGGAGATTGGGTAGAGATGGGTGGGGTCTGGCCCACGACTTAGCCCAGTGTTCTTCAACCGCCGGTCCATGGACCGATGCCGGTCCACAGAATAATTCTTTTATTTCTGCCGGTCCATAGGTGTAAAAAGGTTGAAAAACACTGGTCTAGACTACTGCAACATCCTCTATCTCCCCTGACCCGCAACCATGATAAAACAACTATAAGACAGTACAAAACACAGCTGTGAGCCTTATCTATTCGCTGAGGAAACACGACCACATCACAGCGGCTTACCTCGATTCACACTGGCTCCCAATACAAGCAAGAATACTATTCAAATTCTACTGTCTACTATTTAAAACCATTAATGGCAAAAGCCCAGTCTACTTCAACAACTGCCAAACCCACTCGCCATTCACGCACCCTCCAATCAGAGACATCAAATTAAAAAAACTGCACGATGGCTTTCTAGCCACACAAGCAGCAAAACTAGACTACCAACTCTCCAATCACGACCCCAGACTACAAAACTCTCAGAAAAGAAATAAAAACTCTGCTATTCAAGAAATCCTTAAAGACAAACTAACTCCGCAAGAATCATCTCAAACCCCTGTATCAACCTGTTCCACTCTGTAATACCACTGGAAATGTCCAGATAACTCCTTATGTAACCCGCCTTGAACTGAAAGGTAATGGCGGAATAGAAATCACTAATGTAATGTAATAACAAGATAAGAACAGAAGAATTGTCGCTTCTGGGTCAGACCAGTGGTGCAGTCTGCTCACACGGCGGCCCTCAGGTCAAAGACCAGCCTAGAAGTATTCCAAAAATGCATCGTTTTTAAATAAAAGTAACATACTACAGGTTATTAAATCCCATGGCATGAACCAGTATTTTACCGTAGTTTAGTAAAGAGACATGTTAGAGAATGCCAACAGGTTAAGGCTTTTGTCCAGTTTTATTAATTGAAAAACTAATATTTGTTTTCCTGCTCCCATGAACTTTAGCATACAAGTGCACCACTTTGTCTTAACCTTTCATTGGCATACAGAACCAATGAGATCTGTGGTGCCCTTACCCAATCCACAAGAGACGTACGTACTCAGACAGCGTGCCAGACTTTAAGAAGAAATGGGATGCCCATGTGGGATCCCTACGAGAGTCAAGATAAGGAAATTGGGTCATTAGGGCATAGACAGGGGGTGGGTAAGCAGAGTGGGCAGACTTGAGGGGCTGTAGCCCTTTTCTGCCGTCATCTTCTATGTTTCTACTCATTCACCAAAGAACAGATTGAGCTTTCACAGAGGTTATTTGGTTTCTATGCTTGCTGTCTCAAGGCATCAGTGCAAGATGGTTGGAATAATAAACAAACAGACACACATTGTTGTTCTCTTTCAGGTACACACACTTTTGTTGTTATCCTGCTGCCCCGCTGCCCCCCCCCCCCCTCCCTCCAGCTCTGCAGAACATGAAAGGGCATCCCACATGCAACAGGCCTTTCACACATTTTCCCTTCACCGTTCACACCCCTTCCTAACACCCTGGCTCTCAAAGACATTTATTAGTTCCAGTTAGAACGTAAGAGTTGCCATACTGGGACATATCAAAGGTCCATCAAGCCCAGCATCCCATTTCCAACAGTGGCCATCCCATGTCACATACCTGGCAAGATCCCAAGGAGTAAAAAAGATTTTATGCTGCTTATCCTAGGAATAAGCAGTGCATCCCCCAAGCCATCTCAATAATGGCTTCTGAACTTTTGTTTTAGGAAATTATCCAAACCTATTTTAAACCCTGCTAAGATAATTACTTTCACCACATTCTCTGACAACAAATTCCAGAGTTTAATTAGTTTCTCTGACTATACCCATTTTCCCTGTTTTAATATATGTCTCAATGTAACTGTATAACTTGTTTTCATGTCATATTATTATGTTAACCGCTTAGAAATTAGATTAAGTGGTCAAAAAAATATTTTAATAAACTTGAAACTTGAAACTATAGTCAACCCACTGCCTCTTTAGAACTCAGTTCAGCCATCTCACTGGAACAGCATAGAGATCTCTCCTGGCTCAATGACCAGTGCCTTCCATTACCTGTATCCTATCCATAGTTTCATTGACTTTGGACCCTTCCTGCCTGGACTGGTGCATAGGGAGAGGGATAGCCAGTAGGAAAAAGGAGATACTGATGCCCCTGTATAAGACTCTGGTGAGACCTCATTCAGAATATTATATACAATTCTGGAGACTGCACTTTCAAAAAGATATAAACAGTATGGAGTTGGTCCAGAGGAAGGCTACTAAAATGGTTGATGGTCTACGTCAGTGTCCCTCAACCTTTCTCAAGCTGCTGCACACTAAAGGTCGTGGCCCTGGCTCGAGGCACCTGGAAGGGCGTGGATATCGCAATCCGCGTGTGTGTGAAGGCCCTCCAGGCGGGCCCTGAGACGCTAGGGAGGGGTGCCAGAAGGGAAGACAGCCAGAGAGAAGGATAGGTGCCAGCGGACTGCCTACAGGACGTGCCTCTCACCACGAGAGGCACGTCCTGTAAGCAGTCCGCTGGCACCGGCACCTCTCCTCCTCCCCAGTGTACCGCGGCACACCTGACATCTCAGGAGACAGACAGTTTGAGATACACTGGACTACATCATAAGGTGTTTGGGAACAGCCAAAGAGGAAAGGTGGGAGAAGGAAGAAATGATAGAGACGTTTAAATACCTACATAGTATAAATATACGAGGCGAGTCTCTTTCAAATAAAGCCAACTTTTACAGGGTAAATCATGAAAAATAACTTTAAATTTATGAGGGATGAAATAACGGCAACTGATCACTTAACAACCCTATGGAATCCAAAGGCAGGGCACACCTCTTAAGAAGTTTACCTTTCAGGGGGGAGGCTGTCTGTGTTGCTACTGTGGCGTCTTTGCATTTTCTTCAAAACCTAAAAAATAAAAATTTGTAAAACAGGATTTAATTAGCAAGAATTAAATATCAAAGAACCCGGGAACTCAACTAGTATTACAGTACAGGAGGGTGAGGGAAGCAGAGCCCAGAAAAACCTTTCCCCTTATTTCTATAATCTCATGCATCCATTTTCATGCTTAGGGCATAAAATTGCACAACACTTATGACTTCATATCAATTAGTACCGAATTTAGAAATTAAGACCAATTAAATAATTGGGTTAGCTGACTAATTGACACTAGTTTGAAGTAACAATATAACAGCACTTAGGAGTCCTTTTACTAAGGCGTGCTAGCTGTTTTAGCGCGTGCGAACGCATCCATTATATCCTTTGGACACGTTGTCACGCGTAAGCATTTAGCAAATGCAAAAACAGCTACTGCACCTTAGTACAAGGACTACTTAGTATTCCTTTTTTTAATATATTTTTTATTATTTATTTATCATTTTTCAATAATATATCAAGTATCCACTTGTACAGAAAGATAAAGTTAGACAGGAAATAAATTTACAAATCCGATTATAATCTAATAACCCAAATTATCATAACTTTAACTCAAGTCCTCAAAATGGGTCCAAAATGTAGAATCAGCGAAAATAACAAAGAAGTAAAAATTAAAAATTAAGAACTATATTGGCTGAGACAGGAAGTCAATCAGTCGAGCCGCTGACAAGAAGGTTGTCAGCTGGCTAGGATCAAAGAAAACATATTTTTGCTTTTGATACACGATCACACATTTACATGGGTGACGAAGAAAATAAGTCGCCCCAAGAGCTATAACACCTGGCTTTAACAAGAGAAATTCGCGTCGACGTTTTTGTGTGTCTCGTGACAGGTCTGGATACATTTGTATTTTATACCCTAGAAAGTTTTTTTGTTTATTTTTAAAGAAAAGTCTTAATGGCCAGTTTTTATCCGGTGCTAAGGCAACTGTAAGAAGAAGTGTTGCCGGCTTTGCTAGTTCGACTATTTAGCATTCTATAACCATTGTGCGTTATTTCTTTAGCGTGCAATGGCTAGGGGTGGGGGTGAACAAGGGAGGGGCATGGATAACTCAGGGCTGTGCTTAGCACTGAAATGCTAAGGAGGGCGACGAAAATGATAGGAGGCTTGCGCCAGAAGACGTATGAGGAGAGACTGGAAGCCCTGAATATGTATACCCTAGAGGAAAGGAGAGACAGGGGAGATATGATTCAGACGTTCAAATACTTAAAGGGTATTAATGTAGAACAAAATCTTTTCCAGAGAAAGGAAAATGGTAAAACCAGAGGACATAATTTGAGGTTGAGGGGTGGTAGATTCAGGGGCAATGTTAGGAAATTCTACTTTACGGAGAGGGTGGTGGATGCCTGGAATGCGCTCCCGAGAGAGGTGGTGGAGAGTAAAACTGTGACTGAGTTCAAAGAAGTGTGGGATGAACACAGAAGATTTAGAATCAGAAAATAATATTAAAGATTGAACTAGGCCAGTTACTGGGCAGACTTGCACGGTCTGTGTCTGTGTATGGCCGTTTGGTGGAGGATGGGCAGGGGAGGGCTTCAATGGCTGGGAGGGTGTAGATGGGCTGGAGTAAGTCTTAACAGAGATTTCGGCAGTTGGAACCCAAGCACAGTACCGGGTAAAGCTTTGGATTTTCGCCCAGAAATAGCTAAGAAGAAAAAAAAAAAAAATTTAAATTGAATCAGGTTGGGCAGACTGGATGGACCATTCGGGTCTTTATCTGCCGTCATCTACTATGTTACTATGTTACTATGCTGAGTTCCACGCCTGACAGCAGTTAGGGATGCCCATTTACAACACTCCTGAGCTAGCCAATTTGTGGCTGCATGGTACACCTAAAATTCAGAGCCTAACTGCAGACTTAACGATAGTAACAGAGGCCTACATGCGCAATTGGCACTATAGAATTTGCACTTATAGCAAACACTTCAGATGTCTAACTTTAGGCAACTTTTTGAGAATTACCTCCTTTGAGTGTTAAATCAATGATGTAAGTATTAAAATTAGCCATGAAACTACTTAAATTCAAAAAGCTAAAAGGTTAAATGATAAATATCACAGCCCTGAAGCGCCTGAGTGGTCTTCAGCATTATATGACTTATTGGGAAATGCAGTACAAGGTGTTACTTCGTCTTTATGTATCTCCTAAGAGAGCACATGCCATGAAACTCAGACTAGAATCGATGCTGTATGCCCCAGGTGTGGCTTCTTAGAAGCAACCTGGGTCACATGTTTTGGCCTTGTCCATCTATAGTAGTAGTTTGGGAAAAGATGATTGGTTTTGTACAATCTATCTGGAAAGTCACTATTCGCTTGAACCCTCTGTTTTTGTTTGGTATCTTCACTTCTTCTTTTCCTAGGACGAAGAGGCGTGGTGCCATTCTCCACTGGTCCCTGCTGACCACACTTAAGCGTATCTTGAGGACTTGGCTGGATTCTGTTGTGCCAACCATTCATCAGTAGGGAAGACAGATGCTCACTATCCTTCCTGGGAGCGCAGAGATATCACAGATAAAGACTCTATGCTTGGACTCTGGTTTCAATCCATATAGGAACCCTTTAGGAACACTTTGACCTCGGTGGCAAGGAACCTAATCCAGAATTGTTGATGGACATTTCATTCTTCAACTCTACTGTTATCCTTTGGTGCCACTGGGGATCCTGCGTGTGGGGGTAGAGTTGGGTGGAATGTTTTGTCTGAGATACTTTAATGAGCTGTTTTTGCATGACTCTTTCTATTGTTGTGTTGCTCAATAAAATCTTATTTTCCTTAATGATAAATATTCTCTTCATCCTTTCTTCCCCTCCCTGAAATCTTCCTCCTCAATTCCCAAAGCCGCTGGCAGCAAGTACTGCTCAAATTTCAACTCTTAACCATCTGTCATGTAGCACTGTGCTAGCCAACTGAAGCCACCTAGGCCCTTCAGCCTATATGCTCCATTCCTACCACATAATGTTTGCTCCTCAATAGTGGCCCAGGAGTTTACCTCAAAATGGGTAGCCACAACCCATACCAGAAGGGGAAACCAGAAAGTCTGCCACTGAGTGACATTGTTTTTTTACCAGCCCTAACAGAGTTTGTCAAGTTATCCAGTTCCAGGAGGGAGATTTTAGGCTAGTGCTGGATATTAGACATTCACACTTTTCATAGACCCTTAATGTTACTGCTGCCAATTAGAATTCCTTTTGCTTTCCTACAGAAAAGCAGATTACTTCAGTTGAAATCTCAGGGATGCCATCAAGTATTTTTAAAGTTGCTCTGCCTTTGGTTGGTGTCTGTAGTCACCAGCTGACCCCATTCTTGCCTACTTTCCTATCAGGAAAAATTGTCCCCGTGCAATGAAATATTCAAATCAAAAAGTAAAGGCAAAATACATTTAACGGCTTTAATAGAAGTAACTGTGAGCAACTGAACATATCACTTTTCCACATAGTCCCCATGCAAGATGATGCATCTGTTTAACTAGCTTCTGTATTCCTGCAGAAAAGCCGTTTTGTGGCTGCTCCAGAAGCCAGGTGAGCACCACTTCCTTTACTTCATCATGCTTTGTCTTTTGCTCTCCGGGTTGCAGTGATGCACCAATTGCTCGTCACAGGTGACAATTCTCTCCAGATTACCATCTCAGGAACTAGGTCACAACGCTACTGCTTGTGCAGATGAGTAAGCTATTTGGGAACCCATCGTGCACAGACTTTCCTGTATCCCAAATCATCATGCATTATGGCAAACACACATCCATAGCTGTTATCAAAATCTGCAGCCAATTGAGACACTGTTATCTGTCTTTACTAATCAAAGCATCTACCCTGTCAATGTGCTCTTTGTGCACAATGTTGATGGGTGACGAGAATGACCTTCATCGGTTACACCTGTTCTTCCTGCACTCTCTAAAGTTAAAAGGGGATAGATTCCGTACAAACTAAGGAAGTTCTTTTTCTCCCAGAGCGTAGTGGAAAACTGGAACATACTTCCGGAGGCTATCATAGGGGAAAACACCCTCCAGGGATTCAAGACAAAGTTAGACGAGTTCCTGCTGAACTGGAGCATATGCAGGTAGGGCTGGTCTCGGTTGGGGCCACCGCGGGAGCGGACTGTGGGGACAATGGACCACTGGTCTGACCCAGCAGCGGCAATTCTTCTGTTCTTTAAACCTTTTTACCCACTCATAAACCTTCGATTGATTCATGGTGCAATGTCCATACTGAATCAATATAAGACGGTTTCACTCCCTCTGCCTAAAGAAAGCATACTACTGCATGTTGTCCTTCAATGGGGCAATCTTGCAATGGAGCGACCATATTTCTGACCTCATGGCTGCCACACAATTAAAGGCCGAGCACTGCACTGTGTCCAACAGGCAATATACGAGAACATATGTTGCATTTCGCTAGCTCTGTTCTGGTCATCGCGTAATTTAACAATAGCCTTTAATTTTTGTATTTGCATCGTACATTGGCATTGTTTGAGCTAGTCAGTTTTTGATGTTCAATGATAATGGCAAAGAAGTCTTACCTAAACTGTACTCAAGATTATTTGCATGCTGTGCATTATTATGCTGTTATAAGATAAAAGAGGTTGAAACATGGCAAGTATCCAGAGATCTAAAATTAAATTCCTGAAACTTGTTGCAGGGCTGTAGAAAGAAGCCAATTCTGTAGTTTACAGAAGCTGGGAGCATAAATGTATTTATTGGGATTTCTCAACTGCCTTAGGGCCCCTTTTACAAAGCCGTGGTAGCAATTCTGTTGCAGCAAATGCACCGAAGCCGATAGTAATTGAATGGGCTTCAATGCATTTGCTATGTGAAATCACAACTGCAGTTTTGCAAAAGAAGCACTTTATGAAGAGATTTACATAGAGCAGTATACCAAAATTAAAAACGTGGTAAAAGGCTAAAAGAAGAGAACATGAAGAGAAAGAAAAAGCATGCGAGCTGAGTTTTTGCTTTCCTCTTCACAAGGATAACTAACAAAAACACAAACCCAAGAATAAGTAAAGAAAAAAAATCAAAAGTATAGGAAACATATTTATAAACAAAATCATAAATGGTTTCCCTTGATTTGCACTCAAGTTTTCACATTTTTTTTTCAAACCTGCATCCAATACATAATATACATTATATATATATATATATATATATATACACACACACACATATGTATAAAGGTTAAATTGTACTGCATTATAATATTTTCAATACTAGTCTTTAAGCCCGCTCTCTGTCTCTCTCTCCTTGGCCACTGTCTGTGCGTCTTTCTGTCTCTTTCTCTCTCTCGTTGGCCTCTGTCTCTTTCTGTCTCTCTCTCTCCTTGGCCACTGTCTGTATGTCTTTCTGTCTCTCTCTCTCCTTGGCCGCTGTCTGTGGGTCTTTCTGTCTCTTTCTCTCTCGTTGGCCAGTCTCTCTCTCTCTCCTTGGCCGCTGTCTGTGTGTCTGTCTGTCTTTCTGTCTCTTTCTCTCCTTGGCCACTGCCTGTGTGTCTTTCTGTCTCTCTCTCCTTGGCCGCTGTCTGTGTGTCTTTCTGTCTTTCTCTCTCTCTCTCTCAATAGCCGCTGTCTGTCTGTATTTCTGTGTCTCTCTCTCTCTCCTTGGTCGCTGTCTGTGTGTCTTTCTGTCTCTTTCTCTCTTTCTCATTGGCTGCTGTCTGTCTATATTTCTGTCTCTCTCTCTCTCCTTGGCCGCTGTCTGTGTGTCTTTCTGTCTCTCTCTCTCTCCTTGGCCGCTGTCTGTGCGTCTGTCTCTTTCTCTCTCGTTGGCTACTGTCTGTCTTTCTGTCTCTCTCTCTCCTTGGCCGCTGTCTGTGTGTCTTTCTGTCTCTCTCTCTCTCGTTGGCCATTGTCTGTGTGCCTGTCTTTCTATCTCTTTCCCTCCCTCCCGTTCCCTGCCTGTGCCCGGCTCCCCTTCCTTTGGCCGCCCCCCCCCACCCCTTCTCTGCAGCAGCGCCACCAGTCTCTAGCGCCATGGCAGTGGATTCAGAGGTATTGGGTGTTGGTTCGCTGCAGGTCATTCCCACGCACTAAGGCCTTATTTTAACACCAGGGTTAAATGGCCAATTTTTTTTTTTTCCCCATTAATGACCAAGTGCTAATTTTCATTAGTGTATAAACTCTTGCCGTCACCCATTATGTAGGCGGTAAGGGCTCACATGTTAACCAGCAATGTAGTTAGATGAAATGATTCACGCAGTCCAAGCCCAGGTGAGGGCTGTGTGCACACAAGCAAAGTTCCTGTACGACTCCTGAGTGCACCCCGCAGTAAGCCCCTTTTTTTGTTGCTGCGGTAAGCATGCACTAACTCAGGGGTAGGGAATTCCGGTCCTCGAGAGCCGTATTCCAGTCGGGTTTTCAGGATTTCCCCAATGACTATGCATGAGATCTAAGTGCATGCACTGCTTTCAATGCATAGTCATTGGGAAAATCCTGAAAACCCGACTGGAATACGGCTCTCGAGGACCGGAGTTCCCTACCCCTGCATTAGCTGCTCCACTGCCTTCATGTTTCTCTGTTTCTATATAGGACTACAGCAGGGATCTTAAAGTCCCGGGTTTTCAGGATTTCCCCAATGAATATGCATTGAAAGCAGTGCATGCACATAGATCTCATGAAATCCTGAAAACCCGACTGGATTGCGGCCCTCAAGGAGGGACTTTGAGATCCCTGGACTACAGCGAATGAACATGCTCCAATGCTATAAATTGCAAAGCTAGGCCAACTGCAGACTCCGTCCCCGGCAGCGTTCAAATGCCAGCTAAAGGCCCCCTTTTTGGAAACTGCTTTCAACTCTTAACAAACCCCCCCCCCTCACTGCTGTCAGATACCTAAATTAGAGTGTAAGCTCTTCGGAGCAGGGACCGTCTGTTGTAGGTGAAAATGTACGTCTTTCCGCGCTATAGAAACCTACTCGTGCAGTCTATTGCATGGCAATTTGCGGTGCGCGCCCGAGTGTAGCTGGTCGGGATTGGCAGCCGCGTACCTTCCCCGCCGCTGCAGCCCCTCAAACCCTTCGCCTCCCGGGCGCCGTCCGTTGACGTCATCTCGTCGGAACGCGGCGCACGTAGGCCCGCGTCTTCTCGCGCTACCTTCCCGCCGCCAATCGGGAGGCAGGAGAGGCGCGAGAGCCGCGCTCGCGCCGGGGGTAGCGTCCCGGCGCCCGACTCCTTTCCCGCCCAGCTCGCGTGCGGCTGGCGGGCTTTTCCTCAGCGAGGGGGCGGAGGGCATGGGGCGGGGGCGGCCGCTCGCTATGAGCTTCTCGGCTGCACCCCCTCCTGTCGTTCTGCCCTTCGTCTCCGGGGACGGGACGTCGCTTTGAAGCGGCCTCTGGCGGGGCCCGGGCGGGGGATGCGGAGCCTGGCGCCCATGATATGGCGCAGGATTCTGAGGAAACGCTGGGTCCTGGGGCTTCTCTTCGGACTGTCCCTCATCTACTTTCTGGGCAACACCTTCAAACAGGTAAAGGGAATTAGAAGAAGAAGACTTTTATTTTCTGTACCACCAAACCCAGGAACTCGTAGGCGGTTCACAACCATTAGTAGAAATACAAGCGATGCAAATCATTGAATTCAACAAGTTCAATGCCTACTTGTATCCCCCCCGACCCTATCACGAAACCAACCCTAAACCTCTTCTTCCCTCTATTCAACACCCTTACTCTGCAATTCCCTTGCATCTACTGTGTAAGCGTCCCCTAAATGGCAACTTCTTGGCAATGTCCAGCTATCTTGTACTGTTGCTAGTCTTTAAGCCCGTTACATTAACGGGTGCTAGAATAGATGTGTCTGTCTGTGTTTCTTTATCTCTCTCTTCTTGGCCGCTGTCTGTGTCCTTCTGTCTCCCCCAGCACACACCTTCCCCCAAAGCAGCCCCCTTTCCCTCTCCCTAACTGTCTCTCCATGGCCCCTTCTGTCTTCCCCCCCAGAGCAAAGCTGTTTGCCCCAAGCACACCCCTCCCCTCAAAGCAGCCCCCTTTCCCTCTCCCTGTCTCTCCATGGCCCTTTCTGTCTTCCCCCCCAGAGCAAAGCTGTTTGCCCCAAGCACACCCCTCCCCTCAAAGCAGCCCCCTTTCCCTCTCCCTATCTCTCCATGGCCCCTTCTGTCTTCCCCCCCCCAGAGCAAAGCTGTTTGCCCCAAGCACACCCCTCCCCTCAAAGCAGCCCCCTTTCCCTCTCCCTGTCTCTCCATGGCCCCTTCTGTCTTTCCCCCCCAGAGCAAAGCTGACTGTCCCAAGCACACTTCCCCCCCCCCAAAGCAGCCCCCTTTCCCTCTCCCTGTCTCTCCATGGCCCCTTCTGTCTTCCCCCCCAGAGCAAAGCTGTTTGCCCCAAGCACACCCCTCCCCTCAAAGCAGCCCCCTTTCCCTCTCCCTATCTCTCCATGGCCCCTTCTGTCTTTCCCCCCCAGAGCAAAGCTGACTGTCCCAAGCACACTTCCCCCCCCCAAAGCAGCCCCCTTTCCCTCTCCCTGTCTCTCCATGGCCCCTTCTGTCTTCCCCCCCAGAGCAAAGCTGTTTGCCCCAAGCACACCCCTCCCCTCAAAGCAGCCCCCTTTCCCTCTCCCTGTCTCTCCATGGCCCTCTTCTGTCTTCCTCCCCCAGAGCAAAGCTGTTTGCCCCAAGCACACCCCTCCTTTCAAAGCAACCTCCTTTCCCTCTCCATGGCCCCTTCTGTCTTCCCCCCCACAGAGCAAAGCTGACTGTCCCAAGCACACTTCCCCCCCCAAAGCAGCCCCCTTTCCCTCTCCCTATCTCTCCATGGTTCCTTCTGTCTTCCCCCCACAGCAAAGCTGTGTGTCCCCAGCACATTCCCCCCCCCCAAAAAAAAAGCAGCCCCCTTTCCCTCTCCCTGTCTCTCCATGGCCCCTTCTGTCTTCCCCCTCCCACCCCTCCCGAGCACAGCTATCTGTCCACCCCTCCCCCCCAAAGCAGCCCCCTTTCCCCCTGCCCCCCCCCTGTATTGACCCCATTCTTACCCTCCCTCCATCCCGGCGTCTTCTGGCCTGCTCCTCTTCAAAGCAGCCTACGATCGTGGCTGGCTTTAGCGAACCTCGCAGGCCGCTCTCCAACTCGGTGGCATGTTCCCTCTGACGCGATCCCGTGCTATGATAGCAGGCTGCTTTGGAAGAGGAGGAGCAGCGACGGCGGCGGTTGGTGAGTTGAAGCTCCATTGTGTTCGCAGACGCGGGCAGGGAGAGAGCTTGCCTGCGCTTCAGGCTGCTGAGTGAGGGCGGGAGGAGGGGGAGTGGCCAGAGTGATCCCTGCAGCCGGGTTCTAAAATGGAACACGGCCAGGGATCACACACCACAGCGGCAGGGATCACGCTTTTTTAAAAGCGCAAGCACCGCTTAACCTTTTATTATATAGGATTTGTATCTTCCTGGAAATGTCCAGCTATCTTACACTGTAATCCTCTTAGAACTGCAAGGTACAGGCGGAATAGAAGTCACTAATGTAATATAATGTAAAAATCCATACATGCCATGCAAGGAGGGTACAACAATCTTAAAAGATTATAATAATGTTTAAGAGCTCGGCCTGTTAAATAATAGAGTTTTAATCTGCTTTCTAAAGTCAAGATAAGAAGAGGCATCAAGCACAATTTGGGCGAGCCATGAACTTAGTTTAACTGCCTGGAAAGAAAAGGTTCTTTCAAAGAACCTTTTGCAAGGACATAATTTTAATGAAACAAATTCAAAGCTCAGCGAGCCTGAAGAATGCAGAGGGGGGTAAAAAAAAACCAACTGCCTGAGTAAATGCATGTAAACCATTCTGAGCTCCCCTGGGAGAAAGGTATGGAAAATGGAATAAATAAAAATATTGACGTGGCTGTCGTAAAGAACGCCTCTGCAAAGCATAACAAGGCTAAAGAACCGATTCACTAAACTTGCCGACTGGATCGTTCTTGGACGATTTTTGCCCAGCGACCGATCAGGACGCAAGCCCTATAGCGATCGAAACGCATGCGCAGTGTATTCTTGTTGGTTATTGATGCAATTTACACATGCGCTTCGCACTATGTTGTTCTTGGGCAGAGTTTATTCCTGTACGCCATTGGCGGGAGTCGAATGCGCCGCTCGCAAAGCACAAGAGAGCTCAAAAGAAAGGGGAAGGGGTGGCTGCAGTTTACTTTTGCTGGAACTACGAGTTGGACATTTAAAAAAAAAGAATGATTTGTAGCCAGACGATGGACATTTATCGAACAGAACCTGCTTTAAACCTGTGGCTTAAAACCACGGGCTCACAATGCGTGTTTTACAGAATATATAAAACAGGAATGAATTCTTATTTATTTTTATTTATTTAGTCAATTTTCTAGCCCAACCTCCCAGAAGAACCCAGAACCGGTTACAATTTTACATACATAGTGAAAGGATAGCAACAAATTTACACATAGTAAATATACAGAACAACCGATAAGGCAATATGATATGGGGTTGTAACCTCGATTCTGGGCAGGAGAGTCGGCAAGCGTAGTAAGCAACTGGTCCTCTGCAATCGCTTTTTTTTTGGATCAGCAAACCCAATCGGTGTTTCTTCTTCTGCTTAGTGAATCAATCACTTCCTACTTTTGCACGCCATTTCCCCTCATTTGCATGGGTGGATCAGATCGGATAGAAGATTGATCGGGAAGCTGTTTAGTGAATCGGATAGGGTTCGGGGAACGATTGCAAAAATAGTAAAACTGTTTTTTCGATCATCAGTACACGATCGGTAAGTTTAGTGGATCTAGCCCAGGGGTCTCAAAGTCCCTCCTTGAGGGCCGCAATCCAATCGGGTTTTCAAGATTTCCCCAATGAATATGCATGAGATCTATGTGCATGCACTGCTTTCAATGCATATTCATTGTGGAAATCCTAAAAACCTGACTGGATTGCGGCTCTCAAGGAGGGACTTTGAGATCCCTGATCTAGCCCTAAGTGTCTTTTTGCAAGAAGTGATCAACTCAGTTATGGGGAGACTCATATACAACATTTTGTAAGAATCCACCAGGGTTTTTCCCCACAACAGTTGTGCACCATAGGTTTTACCCCTCATGTCATTAATGTGCACCCTGCAAATATATATCATTTTTACTATCATTATTTTGCAAAACGTTCTAATGTGAAAGGAGACTTCAAGAAATATATATTGTATATATCACTAAAACAACCTTATTTTTCAGTGAGAGCTCTAAAAAAGTGTTTCCCAACTCTGTCCTGGAAAACCACTAGCCAGTTGGGTTTTTGGGATAGCCCTAATGAATATGCATGAGAGAGATTTGCATATAATGGAGGTGGAAGGCATGCAGATCTGCTCCATGCATATTCATTAGGGCCATCCTGAAAACCTGACTAGCTGGTGGTCCTCCAGGTCAGGATTGGGAACCACTGTTCTAAAAGATGAGAGAGAAAAATAAAATGCTTATCTTTGAGAAAATTTGAAGGAGCCGTTAATCCTTCTGTGACAGGGGTAGGGCCTACACAGTTACCCCGTTTCGTGTCCTTATTCAGGGGCAAACTCGGGCGCACAACCCACTTTCACCATTCATCCCGATCTCTCTCTGCTCATGGCATAAATGGGTAATCAGTGTTTCAGTAATGCCAGGAATTAGAAAAGATACAGAGAGAGGCGATGAAGATGACAAAAAGGAGTGCAACAATTTCTCCGCCAGGAAAGGATCAGGGGAGATGCGATAAATGGCACAAAACAATTCAAAGTTGTCAGAATGAGACCTGAAAAACTGCATGCACGCCTGCTTAGGGCGTCCAAATGGCAGATGACATTTAACGTGGACAAATGTAAAGTGAGGAGGCACATTGGGAAAATTATTCCAAATCATAGTTACCTGGTACTAGGGCTTCCGTTTCAATTGAGAGAGTTCAATTTAAATGTGCCTGTATAGTCTTTAAAATTTTACATGGACTATTTGCTCCTTTGATGACTTATCTCTAAACACCATGAGATCTTCGGGCACAAGAACAACTAGAAATTGTATAGTATAAAGTAGAAATTGTATTGTATGGTATAAGCTTTCTTTTCCATCGAGAGTAATCAAGTTAGGGTTACCAGACGTCTGGATTTCCCTGAAGATTTCCTCCCTTTGAGGACATGTCCAGGGGTCCGGACGGCTTTTCAAAACCCAGCACTTTATCACAGTTTTGAAAAGCTTGGAACAAATCACTGTCGGACAGGAGCGTATGCTCAGATGCAATGATGTCACACGCAGCACATAGGTCTAGTGGCACTAGTAAGGCATCGCTGCCTTTGTCAAGTATTGATTAGTTGTCAATTATGTCTAGGAGTACTGACTTTGTGCTTATGGCCTGCACGGAAGCCAGATTGAGAAGGGGAAAGGGCAGCTCATTTTTCTATGAAAGGTTGCAAACGGTGGAGCATTATTCGTTCTAGGAGGTTGGAGACCGGCCGGTAATTGCTTAGGTTGTTAGGGTCGAGGGTGAGCTTCTTGAGGATGGGTTTAATGATTGCCAATTTCCAGCTGAGTGGCATCTCAGTGGAAAGGGAGGAGTTTATGATGGGGAAGATGAATTCAGCCATGGCGTCTTCAGTAGGAGGCTAGATGGGCAAGGGTCAAGGATGGTGCTGGAAGGTCTGAGTTCTTTCAACGTTTCAAGGACGTCTGTGTGTGTATGGCCTTGTGTAGTTGGAATAGTGTGTCCAAACCTGGGGAGTCAGGTTTAGGTTTAGAGGGGAGTTGTTGGTGGCAGTGTCGAGATTGTTGTGGATGTTTTGCACTTTGGACTGGAAGAAGTCAGAGAGCCTCACTGTCAAGGTCAGTTGGGTTACTGTGGTTATTCCCTTGGGTGTTGGAGAAAAATTGGTTTGTCAGGGCAAACAGGTGTCTGGACATGTTAGGGACTTTTTGTGGGATGTTTGAGTAATGGGAGAATGAGAGGGCACTCTCTAAAGTTAAAAGGGGATCGATTCCGTACAAACGCAAGGAAGTTCTTCACCCAGAGAGTGGTGAAAAACTGGAACGCTCTTCTGGGGGCTGTTATAGGGAAAAACATCCTCCAGGGATTCAAGACAAAGTTAGACAAGTTCTTGCTGAACCGGAATGTACGCAGGTAGGGCTGGTCTCAGTTAGGGCACTGGTCTTTTCTAGGGGCCGCCGCAGGAGCGTACTGCTGGGCACGATGGACCACTGGTGTGACCCAGCAGCAGCAATTCTTATGTTCTTATGTTGCCTCCAGGATAGCAAATTTATAGGTGGCTGATAAGCTTTTCCAGTGTGTCTTTGCTTCCTCGTTTGGGTGTTTGACTCATTTCCTCTCTGCTTTCTTGAAAATTCTGTTCAGGGATCGGAGGTCACTGGTGAACCAGGGGGCTGGAGGCTTGTCAGTGATTATGCGCTTAGTTTTTTTCTGGGCAAGGGTGTCATAGAGGGACTGGATCCCGGCGTGCCAGGTAGAGGCTGCTAGGTCGATAGGGTGGAGATGGTGGACGCAGGTTTTGCTGAGGTTTTGGATGCCCACAGCCATATCTGTTGGGTTGACTCAGTTTGAGATTCTATACTAGGTGGTTGGGATGGGGCCTCTCGGTGGGGCTGGAATGGCTTTGTTTGGGAGTTGGAATTTGATGAGATGGTGGTCTGACCATGAAACTGGGTTGGCGGTACAGCTCACTTGTTGGAGCTCTGTAATCATGTCTATATATATGAAGACTAAGTCCAGCGTGTTGCCTACTGAGTGTGTGGGGGTGGTTACGGCTTGGTGGAATCGCAAGGCTGTTAAAGAGGAGAGGAAGTCGGCACTCATTAAAGAGCTGTTGGGGTAGTTTGGGAAGTTGAAATCTCCTAAGATGGTTACATGTTTGTGGCAGATGAATAGTCTAGTGATGAATTTAAGGAGGGTTTCTAGGACTTCTGCTGGGGAGTGGGGGGGCCTTTATAGTAGGATGAGGGCTTCTAGCATGGGGAGGATGATGGAGTCAGTTAGTTTAGGCATGGTGGTGGTTTTGATGATGGCAGCCACTTCGTCTCCCTGGAGGGCACAGTTCACTTAGCGTTACTTTGTTGTTGTCTAGGATCTAGGTTTCCATGATCATAAGGGCATCCCAGGTGTTGTGGACAAGATCAAGGAGGATGGTCTTGTTAGCTGATCTAGCGTCTGTGGCATTGTCCTGTAGCATGGTATAGTTTCCTGTCTTGGTCCACATGAAGGGCTAAAGGCCCGTCGGTAGGAAAGGCCTGCCTACTCGGCAGTCCTTAAAAGGGCTGAAGAGAGGGCTGGAGGATCCTGGATGAAAATTGGGCGGGGCTTCCTGCTGAAAAAGCAAACAGGAAGCAGGTTACGATGCAGTGAGGGGAAACAGCTTGGCCTTCCTTCCCCTTCACTGTGCTAGACTTGTGGAGCGTAGGGTGGTCCTCTAACATAGTAACATAGTAGATGACGGCAGATAAAGACCCAAATGGTCCATCCAGTCTGCCCAACCTGATTCAATTTAAATTTTTTTTCCTTAGCTATTTCTGGGCAAGAATCCAAAGCTCTACCCGGTACTGTGCTTGGGTTCCTACTGCCGAAATCTCTGTTAAAACCTACTCCAGTCCATCTACACCCTTCCAGCCATTGAAGCCCTCCCCAGCCCATACTCCACCAAATGGCCATATACAGACACAGACTGTGCAAGTCTGCCCAGTAATGGCCTTAGTTCAATTTTTAATATTATTTTCTGATTCTAGATCCTCTGTGTTCATCCCACGCTTCTTTGAACTCAATTCCTGATTCATCCCTGTGACCACTTTTATGAATAGGGACCACATCCGCTCTCCTCCAATCCCCAGGATCGCTCCCGTCTCCAGAGATTTGTTGAACAAGTCTTTAATAGGACTCGCCAGAACCTCTCTGAGCTCCCTTAGTATCCTGGGATGGATCCCGTCTGGTCCCATCGCTTTGTCCACCTTCAGTTTTTCAAGTTGCTCATAAACACTCTCCTCCGTGTACAGCACAGAATCTACTCTATTTTCTTGTGTAACTTTGCCAGACAATCTCGGTCCTTCTCCAGGATTTTCTTCTGTGAGCACAGAACGGAAGTATTTGTTTAGCACATTTGCTTTTTCCTCATCACTCTCCACATATCGGTTCCCAGCATCTTTTAGTTTAGCAATTCCATTGTTCATCTTCCTCCTTTCACTAATATATCTGAAAAAAATTTTTTCACCTTTTTTTACATTTTTAGCCATTTGTTCTTCCGCCTGTGCTTTCGCCAGACGTATCTCTCTCTTGGCTTCTTTCATTTTCACTCTGTAGTTCTTTCTGCACTCCTCTTCTTGGTTTTTTTTTATATTTCACGAACACCAACTCTTTCACCTTTATTTTCTCCGCCACTAGTTTGGAGAACCATATTGGCTTCCTTTTTCTCTTTTTTTTATTGATTTTCTTCATATAAAGGTCCATAGCCATTTTTATCTCTCCTTTCAGCTTAGACCACTATCTTTCCTTAAGAGGACTGAAGAGAGGGCTGGAGAACCCTGGACAAAAAAGTGGGCGGGGCTTCCCACTGAAAAAGCAAGCAGGTTCCATCCATTGTTAATGATTCATTACTCTCCTCCTGATGAATCATGTTCCTTATATGTCTGAAACTCAGTTTCCAAAATCCTTTTCTATGGTGAACTTAGTGAAGGGACACATTGGTGAGAAGAACAAAAGCTATGCAATGGAACATGTAAAGTATCTATTCTGTCTTGTTTTTCTGTATGATTGTATCTAGAAATGAACTAGTTATTTATTCTGCCTTTTATTTTCCTTGTAGGAAGAGAGGACTGTGAGAGATCGAACACTTCTTCAAGCCCAGGATCACGTGCAGCCTATCATGTGGAGAGTGCGGTTTAACCTAGGAAACAGCAGTCGGCCCAGTAACCAGTGCCGGAACTCTGTGCAGGGCAAACGCCTGATCACTGATGATCTTGGTAAGGCTGTCAACTGATGTCTCTACTAGTCTTTAAAAGAAAACAAATAATTACATGTCATCCTATCACAGTCCTGATCTTAGGAGAAAGGGGGAAGAACTGTTAATATAGTGGGTTAGGTTCTTAACTTTCTACTTCTAAAAATCGGGAGCAGCCACAGCTTGCCAGGGTACTAAGGGATATGCTCTATTGCCGGAAGATGTGGAGAAATTAGTTAGCTTAGCAAGGTTTAAAAAAGGTTTGGATCATTTCCTAAAAGAGAAGTCCATAGGACATTATTGAGATGGCTTGAGAAAATCCACAGCTTATTCCTATAATAAACAGCATAGAATCTGTTTTGCTACTTGGGATCTAGCTAGGTACTTGGGACCTGGGTTGGCCACTGTTGGAAATAGGATACTGGATTTGATGGACCTTCGGTCTGTCCCAATATGGCAATTCTTATGTTCTTCTAAAATGACCCTTCAGTGGGAAATTCTCCTTTAACAAAATATACTATGGGCTATATGGATGTATTTATCCACAGGGTATGGCAACCATTGTGTCCTTTAATCTGTGACTAGTGGTCTGTAGGTTCAGATGGATATCAGTAGTAGTGGCATAGCCCATTCCCAGTATGGCAGTTCCTTATGTTCTTCTAAAATGACCCTTCAGGGGGAAATCCTCCTTTAACAAGGTTTCAAGGTTTATTAAAAATTTGATTGCTCGCTTATTAATATTTAGGAGATATACAGTACAATTAAATTGAGAGGATCAAAATTAAAATAATTAATGAGAACCAAAACACAGACAAGACCCACAGACAAACGGGAAAACAAGAGGGTAGAGGGTGAAATACAATAATTTTAGAAAAGAAGACAGTTAAGGATAACACAAAGGGGTAGGGGAAAGTTAGTTGAGAGCTTTATCCCAGGACAAGCAGGCAGCTATTCTTGACTGATGGGTGACGGCACCGACGGAGCCCCGGTACGGACAATTTTAGAGTGATTGCACTCTAAGAACTTTTTAGAAAGTTCTAGCTCGGCCGCACCGCACACGCGCGAGTGCCTTCCCGCCCGACAGAGGCGCGCGGTCCCTCAGTTTCTTAGTTTCCGCGGAGCTAAGAAGACGCGTTTTCAACGGCTGTTGAAATTTTTTCCTAACTTGCCTTCCCGCTCGCGTAAACGTTTGGCTTAATTTGCCTTTTTTCTTTCTTTTATTTTGTAAAAAAAAAATAAAAAATCTTTCATTTTTTTCTTCAATTTTCGGTTTTCCCCGGCGGGGCCTTCTGCCACCATCGAAGCCTCGGCCTTCGATTTGGCGGAAGCCGTTTTTCCTTTCATGCCCCCTCAACCGGGTTTTAAAAAGTGCCAGCGGTGTGCTAGGCCTATATCTCTCACGGACCCACACAACTGGTGTTTACAGTGTTTGGGTCCTGAGCATCAGGCCTCTTCTTGCACCCGCTGTGCTACTTTGAAAAAACGAACTTTAAAAAAATCGCTTAATTCAACAGCGATTGTTGTTCGGTGCCGAGATGTCCGACCCCGTTCCTTCGACTCCGGCTTCGGCACCGATTCAGTCGGCACCCTCGTCTTCGACGCCGCGTGATTCCACACCGGCATCCCAACAGTCAGGTAAGCCGGCTAAGAAGCCTTCCCCGCTGGAACGTCTTCCGGCCTCGAGTGCAGTGAGCCCAATCCTGCCGCCGGTTCGACGCCAGCGGAAGCGCTCCGCCCCTATAGAGGTGAGTCCCTCGACATCGGGCTCCTCATCTCCGGGGCGTCGAGCGGCACCGCAGGTACCGCAGAAGAAAAAAGCGGTACCGGTGCCATCCCTCGATGACCGCATTACGGCCATCCTTCAGGTGCAGCTGAAGGAGCAATTAGAACGACTCCTTCCTGCTATCATGACACCGAACCTTCCGGTGCCAGTTCGCACCGAGCCATCGGTACCGGTTGTTGAACAACCTGTATCGGTACCGATTGTGGAACCCGTATTATCCACTTCCACTGTTTCGGTACCGCTTCACCTAACCTCATCGGTATCGATGCCAGTCCTTGCACCGGAGCCGAGAGCTCACCATCAATCGGTGCAGACTTCGGCACCGGTGCGTCCGATAACTTCTCCGGACACGGTATCGATGAGGTCGGGTAAGTCGATGCGCAAAACCCGACACATGCAAACGTCGACACCTGAGTCTCGGGACCATTCTTCCCATGTAAGGGACCCTGATCTGTGGGGAGACTCAGAGGAACCCTTTCTTTCTGAAGGAGAATGTTCCTCAGAGGAGGAGGATTCGGCTGTCCCTGACCCATCCTCCAAACAGGCCACTTCCTCTTTCTCTAGTTTTTTGAAAGAGATGTGTGAGTCCTTGTCCATTCCTTTGGAGGCTGAATCCAAAAAGTCTAAAGCTTTTTTGGATGCCCTTGATTTTGATCAGCCTCCAAAGGAATTTTTGAAACTTCCCCTTCATGACATCCTGAGGGAAACTTTCTATAAGAATTTAGAGACTCCTTTAACTGTCCCAGGGGCCCCACGTAAACTGGATTCTCTATATAAGGTAATTCCCATTCCTGGGTTCGACAAACCTCAACTACCACATGAATCCTTATTTGTCGAATCCACCCTTAAAAAGACTTCAGGAGCCAGTGTATATGCATCTGTCCCTCCTGGCAGAGAAGGAAGGGCCATGGATAAATTTGGTAAGAGGCTCTACCAAAATGCTATGTTAGCTAATAGGGCTAGTAATTATGCTTTTCATTTTTCTTTTTATTTAAAGCATCTCCTTACCACCATGGCTTCTTTCGAGAAATATCTTCCTTCACGAAAGCATTCCGCTTTTCACACATGCTTGTCGTCTCTTCTCCAATTGCGTAAGTTTATGGTGAGATCCATATATGACACTTTTGAACTTACATCCAGAGCGACAGCAATGTCAGTAGCTATGCGTCGTTTGGCCTGGCTTCGGGTATCCGAGCTTGATGTTAACCATCAAGATCGGTTAGCCAATGCCCCATGTCTAGGGGATGAGCTCTTTGGGGATTCCATGGACTCAACCACACAAAAGCTCTCTGCTCATGAGACGCGCTGGGATACCCTGCTCAAGAATAAAAAGAAGCCTCCTCCGCCAAGACCATACAGGCAGCAATCGGCCTATCAACGCCGTTTCACAGCCCGTCCATTGCCTACCACTGCTCAACAACCTAGGCGTCAGAGGCAACAGCAACGTCAGCCTCCCAGACAACAGCAACAGCAACAAGCTGTAAAACAACCTCCTCAGCAAAAGTCACAGCCCTTTTGACTTCATTCTCCGCAGTATAGCCAGTATCCCTATTCCTGCTCTCCTGCCTCAACCAATAGGAGGTCGACTTTCTCTGTTCCTCAGCCGGTGGGAAGTAATCACTTCGGACCAATGGGTCCTCAACATCATCCGCCACGGCTACTCTCTCAACTTTCAGACTCTCCCACCTCAAAGCCTGCCAAAAGAGTCTGCTTTGAACAGTCCTCAATCAGCCCTCCTTATTCAGGAGGTCCAATCCCTCCTCCTTCTGAACGCTATAGAGGAAGTTCCTCTAGATCAAAAGGGGCAGGGATTCTACTCCCGCTACTTTCTACTTCCCAAAAAGACAGGAGATCTCAGACCCATCCTGGATCTTCGCGATCTCAACATTCATCTAGTAAAAGAAAAATTCAAGATGCTTTCTTTAGCCATCCTTTATCCCCTTCTAAATCAAAACGACTGGCTATGCTCCCTCGATCTCAAAGAGGCTTACACTCACATACCGATCAATGTAACCTCAAGACCATATCTCCGATTCATGATCAATCATTGTCATTACCAGTACAAGGTGCTGCCCTTCGGTCTTGCCTCATCTCCAAGGGTATTCACCAAATGTCTCATTGTGGTGGCGGCTTTTCTACGCTCTCACCACCTGCATGTATTTCCTTACCTGGACGATTGGTTGATCAAAGACACTTCTGCCCAAGCGGTCCTTCTGGCCACCAACCAAACCATCCAGTTTCTACAACTTCTGGGATTCGAGATCAATCTACCCAAATCCCATATCATTCCCACTCAGAGACTTCAATTCATTGGAGCGATCCTAGATACACTCCTCATGAGAGCTTTCCTGCCATCCAATCGTCTTCAGACCCTTCAGTCTCTATGTCACCAGGTACTTCCTCTGCCGTCCATCTCAGCAAGGCAAATGATGGTGCTCTTGGGACACATGGCATCCACAGTTCATGTCACACCTCATGCCCGTCTTCACCTGCGCACTCCTCAATGGACCCTTGCGACCCAGTGGTCCCAAGCGTCGGACCCTTGCTCACGACACATATCTGTGACATCATCTCTTCATCAGTCTCTTGAATGGTGGTTGGTATCCTCAAATCTATCCAGAGGTCTTCTGTTCCATCAGCCTCCTCATCAACTAGTCATCACCACCGACGCCTCTCTGTATGCATGGGGAGCTCACTTGAACGAGTTCCAGACTCAAGGTCTTTGGTCAGCCCAGGAGAGGAAACATCAAATCAATTTCCTGGAACTCAGAGCGATGTTTTACGCCCTCAAGGCCTTCCAACACCTTCTCTTTCCTCAGGTCCTTCTGTTGTGCACAGACAATCAGGTTGCGATGTACTACATCAACAAACAGGGTGGGACAGGCTCTCGCCTTTTATGCCAGGAAGCCCAGAAGATCTGGACTTGGGCCATAGATCATCATCTCTTCCTGAAAGCTATATACATTCAAGGGAAACAGAATTCCTTAGCAGACAAACTCAGCAGAATTCTCCAACCTCACGAGTGGACACTCGATCCCGTAACTCTGCACTCTATCTTCAATCAATGGGGCACTCCTCAGATAGACCTCTTTGCAGCTCCTCACAATCATCAGCTGCCCCTATTCTGCTCCAGACTTTACTCTCCACACCGTCTAACAGCAGATGCTTTTCTCCTCGACTGGTCGAATCTGTTCCTGTACGCCTTCCCTCCTCTGCCTCTCATGTTGAGAACCTTGTTCAAGCTCAAGAGGGAACGAGCCACCATGATTCTGATTGCTCCGAGGTGGCCCAGGCAACATTGGTTCTCCCTTCTACTTCAACTCAGTT
This sequence comes from Geotrypetes seraphini, assembly GCF_902459505.1. Taxonomy (NCBI): domain Eukaryota; kingdom Metazoa; phylum Chordata; class Amphibia; order Gymnophiona; family Dermophiidae; genus Geotrypetes; species Geotrypetes seraphini. The sequence goes on along the minus strand of NC_047091.1, from coordinate 187,418,571 downwards.
CCAGGGAACCTTTTCTTCTTCCTCTGTTTCCTTCTCTGCTTACGCAACAGCAGGGAACCCTTCTGCATCCCAACCTCCAGTCTCTACACCTGATGGCTTGGTATCTCTCGGGCTGAACTCGACTGATACTCTTTTATCTCAGCCCGTTCGTTCCATTCTGAATGCCTCCAGGAAACCAGCCACTCTACAATGTTACCATCAAAAGTGGACGAGGTTTTCTTCCTGGTGTCTTCTTCATCATCTTGATCCCACTTCCCTAGCGGTGGAGACGTTGTTGGATTATCTTCTTTCTTTGTCTGATTCTGGCCTGAAGTCCTCTTCCATCAGGGTCCACCTCAGTGCCATTGCAGCTTTTCATGAGCCAGTCCATGGAAAACTTCTTTCAGCTCATCCCCTGGTATCCAGGTTCATGCGTGGGCTTTTCAATGTGAAACCACCTCTTAAAGCCCCTCCGGTTATCTGGGATCTCAATGTGGTTCTTTCAGCTTTAATGAAGCCTCCATTTGAACCTTTAGCTACTTCTCCTTTCAAATTTCTCACTTGGAAGGTACTTTTCCTTATTGCTCTTACCTCTGCCAGGAGAGTCAGTGAGCTTCATGCACTGGTTGCAGATCCACCTTTTACGGTCTTTCATCATGACAAGGTGGTTCTGCGTACACATCCAAAGTTTCTCCCCAAGGTTGTCTCGGAATTTCATCTCAACCAATCCATTGTTCTACCGGTTTTCTTTCCAAAACCTCATTCTCATTCTGGGGAACAAGCTCTGCATACTTTGGATTGTAAAAGGGCTCTTGCTTACTATCTGCAGCGTACGAAACCCCACAGATCAGTTCCCCAACTTTTTCTGTCCTTTGATCCGAACAAATTGGGACGTCCTGTTTCTAAACGCACGTTGTCTAATTGGCTAGCAGCGTGCATTTCTTTCTGTTATGCTCAGACCGGACTGACACTGGAAGGTTCTGTCACGGCCCATCGAGTCAGAGCAATGGCAGCATCTGTAGCTTTCCTCCGTTCCACTCCTATTGAGGAAATCTGCAAAGCTGCTACTTGGTCCTCAGTTCACACTTTTACATCTCATTATTGTCTGGATGCATTCTCCAGAAGGGATGGTCACTTCGGCCAATCTGTATTACAAAATTTGTTTTCTTAATGGCCAACCTTCCCTCCATCCCTCTTTTTGTTAGCTTAGAGGTCACCCATCAGTCAAGAATAGCTGCCTGCTTGTCCTGGGATAAAGCACAGTTACTTACCGTAACAGGTGTTATCCAGGGACAGCAGGCAGATATTCTTGCGTCCCACCCACCTCCCCGGGTTGGCTTCTTAGCTGGCTTATACTAACTGAGGGACCGCGCGCCTCTGTCGGGCGGGAAGGCACTCGCGCGTGCGCGGTGCGGCCGAGCTAGAACTTTCTAAAAAGTTCTTAGAGTGCAATCACTCTAAAATTGTCCGTACCGGGGCTCCGTCGGTGCCGTCACCCATCAGTCAAGAATATCTGCCTGCTGTCCCTGGATAACACCTGTTACGGTAAGTAACTGTGCTATCTTTTCATAGATTGTAAAACAGACCTGAATTATGGAGTAAAAGCTTCTCTGTAAAGGAAGCTTTTTAATGCTTTGGCCTTCTAGTTGGAACGCACCAAACCACACAGATCTGCTCCTCAACTTTTTGTCTCCTTCGATCCAAACAAGTTGGGACATCCAATCTCTAAGCGTACCATCTACAACTGGATGGCTGCTTGTATCTCTTTCTGCTATGCCCAAGCTGGACTACAACTACAGAGTCGAGTCACAGCCCACAAAGTCAGAGCCATGGCAGCTTCAATAGCTTTCCTCAGATCTACACCTATTGAGGAAATTTGCAAAGCTGCTACCTGGTTCTCGGTTCATACTTTCACCTCTCACTATTGTCTGGATGTTTTCTCCAGACAGGATGGCTATTTTGGCCACAGAGAATTACAAAATTTATTCTCCTAAATTGCCAACGCTCCCACCATCCCATTCTGGTTAGCTTGGAGGTAACCCATGTGTGAGAATATGCTGCCTGCTTGTCCTGGGATAAAGCATAGTTACTTACCATAACAGTGTTATCCAGGGACAGCAGGCACAACCCACCCACCTCCCCTGGTTGGCTTCTCTGCTAGCTATCTCTTAGAAAACTCGCCCTGTGCTGGGTGGGAAGGCACTCGCACATGCGCGGTGCAGCTGACTCGAAACTTCTACGTTTCTACAAGCAAGTCTTCTTGCGAGGCTGTCCGCATCCAGGCTCTGTGGATGATGTCGCCCATATGTTGAGAATAGCTGCCTGCTGTCCCTGGATAACAACTGTTATCCCAGGACAAGCAGGCATGATATTCTCACATGTGGGTGACGTCATCTACGGAGCCCCGGCGCGGACAGCTTTTCAAGCAAACTTGATTGAAGTTTCAAGTTTGCACACTGCACCACGCATGTGCATGCCTTCTCGCCCACTAGAGGGCGCATCCCACCTCGTGGTCCTCAGTTCAAATTTTTCCGCGGAGCAAGAAAGCCCTGTGGATCTGAGCTCCAGTGTTTTTGCCTTCTAGCTGCCGCGTTTAGTTTGTTTTCCCTTCGAATTAGTTCGCGGTGCTGTTTTTCTTTTCGGTTCCTTTTAAAAAAAAAAAAAAAAGTCTTTCGTTTTTCCTCGGGCTCCGGGGGCTCCCGGAATCCGTGGCCGCGGGACGTCGGTACGTTCCCGGCCTTCTTCTTTTTCTTCGTGGATGTCCCGTCCTGTTACAGGATTCAAAAAGTGCAGCCGGTGTGAGAGGTTGCTTTCCATCACTGACCCTCACCGGTGGTGCATTGTCTGTCTTGGGCCCGAACATCCGACAGACTCGTGTGATCGCTGTGCTACCTTCCAAAACAGGGCCCTCCGTCGCCGTAAGGCAAGAATGGCCGAATTGTTCGCCGTCGACGCGCCGCCTAAGGCCTCGACGTCGGCCTCGGCTTCGGCCCCGGCCTTGACCTCGGCCTCGGCGTCCTCGGGGGCCTCGGCCTCGCCTCGGCCCTCTTCCTCGAAGGCGTCGTCAGTGAAGCAAGCTTCGGGTAAGTCCTCTGTTCCATCCCCTTCAGCAAAGAAGCCATCCTCGAGTCAGGCCAAGGCGGGTGGGTCGACCCCGGCCCCGCATCGGACCTCGACTCCGCACACCCCGAGGGAATACTCGAGACCGAGGTCGCCCTCCAGGGAGTGTGCCCCGGACTCGGAACTCCCCACCTTCGTGGGGATTCCGGCCTTCCAGGATCTCCTCCGAGCTCTGATCTCATCGGAGCTGTCGGGAGCCCTGGAAGTGTTGCAGCGTGCTGCGGTTCCGGCGGCCTCGACCTCGGCCTGGGCGCCTTCGGTCTCGGAGGCCCCGGCCTTGGCTCCCTCGGGAGCCCCGGCCTCGGCGACCTCGGTCTCGGGTACTGTGGCCCCGTTCACCTCGGTCTCGGCCCCGCCCCGGACCTCGACCTCGGGGGAACCCCCTGAGCGGAGTGTAAGGCCCAAAGAAAAGTTGCGCAGAGTGCGCCGTCTTTCCTCCTCTTCCTCCGGGTCTTCCAGACACGCCTCGCCCTCGACGCGACCTCGGACGGGGCGTCGATCGAGGAAGTCTAAGCGGCCCCGAGGCTCGCCTCGGCGCGACCGTTCCTCGTCGTTCGGGGGCGAGGCGCTGCAGGTGTCGGAGTTGCGCCTCGATAACCCGAGGCTCCTCCGCTCACCCCATGGGAAGTCTTCCCGGGCCGCCTCGCCGAGGAAACGGGAGAGTGTCCCACGAACCCCTGGGTCCTCACCCAAGGGTTCTGCGAGGAGGATAACTTCTCCTTCCCCCTCGAGGGCCCTCGAGAGGGGATCCTGGGATTCGGGATCGGTTAGGGATCCTCATTATTCCCATGAGGCCTCCCCCCTCTCCTCGGTGGGGCGGTCGAGAACCCCCTCTCCCCAGGCTAGGCCGTCCTCATTTTCATCCTTCGTTCAGGACATGGCCCAAGCCCTGGGGATTGACCTGTTGGTAGGCTCTCGGTATTCCAAAGAATTTTTGGAGGAACAGGACCTCCCCACTCTTCCTAGGGAGGTACCTAGACTCCCTCTCAACAGTGTCCTTCTGCAAACCTGGCTGAAGAACTTGTCAAACCCTCTTACAGTCACGTCTGTGCCTTCAAAAATGGAATCGAAGTATAGGACGATTCCCCCTAAAGGGTTCGATAAGGCGCAGCTCTCACACCAGTCTCTTCTGGTGGAGTCTGCTCTTAAAAAATCACAGCCCTCACGGGTTTCTGCGGCGGTTCCACCAGGCAGGGAGGGGCGGACCCTGGACAAGTTTGGCCGTCGCCTCTATTCAAATTCCCTGATGGCCACCAGGGTTCTAAATTACGCCTTCACCTTTTCCTCCTATTTGCGTGGTATGGTGAAGGACCTTCCTCAATATCGAAACTCGTTACCGGACTCCCAAAGAGCAGGATTCGATAAGTTTATGTCCAACCTGTCTCAATTGCGGTTGTACCTATTCCATGCAGTGTACGACGCCTTTGAGCTGGTTTCGAGGGTGTCGGCCCTCGCGGTGGCCATGCGCCGCTTGGCCTGGCTTCGCACCCTCGACATGGACCCAAACCTGCAGGAACGCCTGGCAGACTTGCCTTGTGTGGGGTCCGAGCTATTCGACGAGTCATTGGATGCGGCGACCAAGCGCTTGTCGGAACAGGAGCGCTCTCTAGCATCCCTGGTCCGCCCCAAACCTAGGCCCCCGCCGCAGAAACCCTTTCGGCCTCCGCCGCGCCGATACCCTCAGAAGTCGACCCCGGCTTTCTCGAGACCGCCTCCGAGACGTCCGTCTCAGCGAGGCAGAGGGGGACAAACCCAAGCCCCGGCGCAGGGCCCTTCTAAGCCAGCGCCTTCCTTTTGACGGGCTGAGCGGACGGGGCGGGTTCCCCTCCGCACTTTCACAGGAACCCCTTCCTATCGGGGGCCGTCTTCGGTCCTTCCGGGAGGCATGGACCGGGATTACCTCAGACGCTTGGGTGCTCCGGATCGTCTCCGAGGGCTACTCGCTCAACTTTGTGTCCTCGCCGCCGGACAGTCCCCCAAGTTTAGTCCCCTGCAACCGTTCGCAGCTACCGACCCTTATAACCGAAGCCAAAGCCCTCTTGAAGCTTCGGGCGGTCGAGCCGGTCCCCAAGGACCAGTGGGGTACGGGGTTTTACTCCCGCTACTTTTTGGTCCCAAAAAAGACCGGGGACCTGCGCCCCATACTGGACCTCAGGAAGCTCAACAAATTCCTGGCCCGGGAGAAGTTTCGAATGCTATCTCTCCCGGTTCTGTATCCCCTCTTGGAGGAAGGGGACTGGATGTGCTCCCTCGACCTGAAGGAAGCATACACCCATGTTCCGGTGCACCCCGCCTGTCGAAGATTCTTACGATTCCAGGTGGGGGACCTCCACCTCCAGTACAGGGTACTGCCCTTCGGCCTGGCCGCGTCCCCACGAGTATTCACGAAGTGCATGGTGGTGGTTGCAGCAGCCCTCAGGTCACGTGGACTCCACGTGTTCCCTTACCTGGACGATTGGCTCATCAAAGCCCCGACCAGGGAGGGGGTTATCTCAGCGACCCGACAGTCTATTGCCTTCCTGCAAACTCTCGGGTTCGAGATAAACTTTCCAAAGTCTCAGTTGAGGCCGTCGCAGTCTCTTCAATTCATAGGTGCGGTGCTGGACACGGTGCGCCTACGCTCCTACCTGCCGACCCAGCGGTTGGAAGCCTTGGTACGGATGAGCCACCAGGTCTCTCAACTGTCAAGGGTGTCGGCCAAGCGCATGATGATGCTGCTGGGCCATATGGCCTCGACGGTACATGTCACGCCGTTTGCGAGGCTACATCTGAGGATCCCTCAGTGGACCCTAGCGTCCCAGTGGCGTCAGGAGTGCGACCCGGTGTCTCGCCTCATTTCGGTGACTCCGCCCTTGCGGAAATCGCTGCGTTGGTGGACAGACTCTTCAAATCTGTCCATGGGGCTATTGTTCCGCACTCCGCCTTTTCGCAAGGTCCTGACCACGGACTCCTCGGAGTACGCGTGGGGAGCCCACCTCGACGGTCTTCGCACGCAGGGCCTGTGGTCGGCAGAAGACCGTCAGTGTCATATCAACGTGCTAGAGCTGCGGGCCATCTTCCTAGCACTTCGAGCCTTCGTTCACATATTGCAGGACCAGGTGGTCCTCGTCCGCACGGACAATCAGGTGGCAATGTATTATGTGAACAAGCAGGGAGGAACGGGGTCATGGCCCCTCTGCTCCGAAGCTCTTCGCCTCTGGGAGTGGGCGGCCTCCCGGAACATCTTCCTCCGGGCGGTCTACATCCAAGGAGAACGGAATTGCCTGGCGGACAAACTCAGTCGACTTCTGCAACCGCACGAGTGGACTCTACACTCAGCAGTTCTACGCGAGGTTTTCGCTCGCTGGGGAACGCCACAGGTGGATCTGTTTGCCTCTCCGGAGACACACAAACTACCACTATATTGTTCTCGGATGTACTCGCAGGACCGTCTGGAAGCGGATGCCTTCCTACTCGACTGGGAAGGGAGGTTCCTGTATGCATTCCCTCCGTTCCCTCTGATCATGCGAACGTTGGTACACCTAAAATCGTCCACGGCCACGATGATTCTCATAGCACCTCGGTGGCCGCGTCAGCACTGGTTCTCCCTGCTGCTCCAGCTCAGTGCCAGGGAGCCTCTTCCCCTGCCTGTCTCTCCTTCTCTGCTGTCTCAGAGTCAAGGATCCATGTTACATCCCAATCTGCAGTCATTGCACCTGACAGCCTGGTTTCTTGTTCCCTGACTCCTCCGGACCTGTCTCAATCGGTGAAGGAGGTGTTGGAAGCCTCCCGCAAGATCTCGACGAGGCTTTGCTATGCGCAGAAATGGACCAGGTTTTCCACCTGGTGTTCGTCTTTTCACCTGGATCCGGTATCAGTTCCGGTATCCTCGGTTTTAGAATATTTATTTCATTTGTCGCGCTCCGGCTTGAAAACCACTTCGGTGCGGGTTCATCTCAGTGCGATTTCTGCTTTCCACCAACCTCTGGAGGGACGCCCTCTGTCACTCCATCCCTTGGTGACACGCTTCATGAAAGGGTTACTCAGGGTTTGCCCCCCTCTTAAGCCTCCGTCTGTCGTGTGGAACTTGAATGTAGTTCTGGCTCAACTGATGAAACCCCCTTTTGAGCCACTCAACAAGTCCCTCTTGAAATTTCTGACTTGGAAGGCGGTGTTTCTGATTGCCCTCACCTCCGCCAGGCGGATTGGGGAGTTGCAAGCCTTGGTTGCGGACCCTCCTTTCACTGTCTTTCATCACGACAAGGTGGTTCTCCGCACCCATCCTAAGTTTTTACCTAAAGTTGTTTCTGACTTCCACCTCAATCAGTCCATTGTCCTTCCTGTGTTCTTCCCGAAGCCCCACTCCCATCCTGGCGAGACGGCGCTTCACACGCTTGACTGTAAGAGGGCGTTGGCATATTATCTTCAACGCACCGGGTCTCATCGGAAGGTCCCTCAATTGTTTTTGTCCTTCGATCCCAATCGATTAGGGCATCCAGTTTCCAAGCGCACTCTGTCTAACTGGTTGGCCGCTTGCATTTCCTTTTGCTACGCTCAGGCTGGCCTTCCTCCCCCGGGTCGAGTCACGGGGCACAAGGTCCGAGCAATGGCAGCTTCGATAGCCTTTCTCCGATCCACTCCGATGGAGGAAATATGTAAGGCTGCCACTTGGTCTTCGGTTCATACATTCACCTCTCATTACTGTCTGGACACTCTATCCAGGAGTGACGGCCGGTTTGGCCAGTCAGTTTTACAAAATCTGTTTTCCTAAATTGCCATCCTCCCACCTGCCCTGTTTTGGTTAGCTTGGAGGTCACCCACATGTGAGAATATCATGCCTGCTTGTCCTGGGATAAAGCACAGTTACTTACCGTAACAGGTGTTATCCAGGGACAGCAGGCATATATTCTCACAACCCGCCCGCCTCCCCGGGGATGGCTTCCTTGCTAGTTATGGAACTGAGGACCACGAGGTGGGATGCGCCCTCTAGTGGGCGAGAAGGCATGCACATGCGTGGTGCAGTGTGCAAACTTGAAACTTCAATCAAGTTTGCTTGAAAAGCTGTCCGCGCCGGGGCTCCGTAGATGACGTCACCCACATGTGAGAATATATGCCTGCTGTCCCTGGATAACACCTGTTACGGTAAGTAACTGTGCTTTACGGTAAATAACTGTGCTTTATCGATAAAAGCTGGAAGTCCGTATTTGAGCACTTTGAAAGTGAGAAGTGCGATTTTGAAAGTGATACGATGTGGAATGGGAAGCCAGTGTGCATTTTTTAATAACAGAGTGACATGGTGATATTTTTTTGTGTTGCTAATAATTTTAATAGCGATGTTTTGAATTAGTTGTAGCCGTCTGATTTCCTTTTGCGTAATTCCTTTATAGAGAGAGTTTCAATAATCAATCGTAGAGATAACTAGCGAATGAATTAGAATATTTAGCAACGAGGCTCAAGGAAGCTAGAAAGAGATCTGATCAGTCAAATTTTATATGAATGTATTTATCCACCGGGCTTGAACCATCGTGTCCTTTATTCTGATGGATATCAGTAGTAGTGGCATAGCCCATTCACACGTAAAGTAAGTGAGCTGTTGTCATTCAGTGACTAATGGACAGATGTGCTTGAATATTCAGTTGCAGAGAGGAGATCGGGGTCAAGCCATGTCATTTCTGGTACTTGGAGTTCTTCATTGATTTCAGAAGTTTACAAAGGACAACTATAGGGCACATTTACTCCCATAGAAAACTATAGGCAAGATAACTATTTCCTGCAGTTGAGGTATGCTGCTATTTTCATCTTAGCTATCAGTTTGTAGAGCCTTTAATGAAAGAGGAAGGGCTGAGTGCCCAGTACCCTTCTATGTTTCAGCCAATCTAAAAAATGTTGATGTGACCCATTCAGTCTGTAGGGTTAAACTTCAAAGGTACTAAGGGGAGGGAGTCAGATATCAGCCGTTGGGATTATATGCCTAGACATGAAGGTTTGTCTGTTTTTGGAATTGAAATCGTTCTATAATTACTGTCCTCCCACCTCCACCCCAAATCATGAATAAGTCATTGTGTGGATAGAGGATGTTGGTGCTGAGGAGAATTTTAAAAGAATGTGTTCAGAATAGGGTGAGCAAAGTGGGAGAAGGGGATGCCAGTAATGCTTTGTGCAAACACCAGAAAGGAGCATCTGTGGCTGTCGACTCCAACCCTAGCCCAGGAAAAATGCTTAGTAAATAGGGACCATAACTTTGTATTCACTTCAAATGGTGATTATGTGTATCTGGTTATAGTATGCTATTTATATCAGAGTGTAAACAGTTGAGTGAAGGGAAAATGTTCTCTCTGCCAAAATAAACTCCAAATATTTACCTGGAAAAAGTCATTTTTCCTCTCTGATTTTCGCCCAATGTGGTGGTTCTTGAAATAAACTAGCATAAAGATGAAATACAGTGGTCTTTTGATTTCCTTGAAGGTTCTTGTAGGTTCTTGTGTGAGTATATTATGATTTGGTTTCTTTCCTATTTATTTGATTATGGAGTTATTTTTTGTTTTTCTTTAGTCTGTAAAGCTGCCTTACCTTACTTGCTCAAATCGGGTGGAATAACAAGTGTAGAAAAATAAAATTATAAAATACCAGTGTGTGAATATTTTATCGATTCACAGTTGGTTGTAGTTCCTGTTAGATTTTTAAAAATCTTATTAAATAATTGGATCAGGATCAGGCACCTAGAGATGTGAGGCACTTGTTTAGGCTAGTAATTTCCTAACCTATTCTGAGGGAACCCCAGCCAGTCAGGTTTTCAGGATATCCACAATGAATATTCTTAAGAGAGATCTCCATGCAGTGAAGGCAGTGTCTTAAAATCCCTCTCATTAATATTCATTGTGGATGTCCTAAAAATCTGACTGGCTGGGGAGCCCCCGACAGGTTTGAAAACCATTAGATTTTCCCCATTTTCTTGAAATGCCACAAGATGTAAAGTCTGTACCAGCATGTTTACAATTGAAATTGATGAAAAAAGGTGATACACTTCTCCCTCCGTATTCACGGTTTCAGCATTCGTGGTTTCGATTATTCACGGTCTTTAGCTTGCTGGCTCCTTCCCCCAAATTACATCAGCTTGAATAGAGAAGTCGCTGATTCCAAGCGTTTACAGAGAAAATCACCAATTCCCAGCACTTTCTTCACCGTGTTTTGCCTCTCCTTCAGGAACAGGCCAGGTCTCCCACTATGTTATTCACAGTTTCACCATATTCACAATGGTTTTTAATAGAAAACAGCAAATAACATATGAAAAAAGTTTTTTGCGGTTTTTCTGTATTCGTGGTTCTGTTAATCCCCTATCACAGCGAATACGGAGTGAGAAGTGTACTGCATATATTTTAAAGGCAAAGGATGTTACTTTTCTGAATCTCAAAACACAGATTTTACTTGATGTTTATAGTGCTATACTTTTTAATTGATTTCCTTAGATACTGTTTACTTTAAGGTTTCATGTAAATGTTTAAATGTCAGAGGCATAGTTCATGCTTCTAGCCTAGAGCAATTGGTGGCCTTTGGTCTGCAGTGTAGGCAATTTCAAATATTATCTTGTCATTTTGCTATATTAGGTGGATATGTTGCTATTACCTTGACTTACCGATAGCTTTCTACAATATATGTAATTGTTTGGTTAGTGTTGCTGTCTGTTTTCAAATAATCTTATTACCGTATTTTTCGCTGTATAAAATGCATCTACCTGTAGAGGAGGAAAATCCAAGAAAAAAAATCTGGAATAATGTACCCTGTCCCACTGCCCAGCCCTGTACCCTGTCTTCCCCCCCAGCTCTGTACCCTGTCTTTCCCCCACCCCCCAACCAGTGGTAGGCCAGGACAGGGCAAGTCTAGTGGTGGGTAGATCTAGTGCAGTGGTCTGAAAATCGTGGTACTATTTTGAGGCCCTCGGTATGTTTAGCATAATCACAAAAGTAAAATAAAACAGTTTCTTAATCCTATGTCTCTTTAGCTATAAATTACAATAATATTATTATTAAGACTTAGCCAAAAGGAAAGATTTATAAACTATAAAGTTTTAGCTCATGCAGAATTGTCATTTCTTTAATAAGACATAAACTATTTTTACTGAGGCCCTACAAGTACCTACAAATCCAAAATGTGGCCCTTCAAAGGGTTTGAGCTTGAGACCACTGGTCTAGTGGTAGGTAGGAAGGCCCTTCCACCCCCCCCCCCCCCCGATACCTTTTTTAAAATTCTAGTCCAGCGCTGTATTGGCAGGAGTTTTTTGTTCTCCTGCCCCTCCTTCGCTGGACAGCTGCCTCCTCTTCTCTTGCAGCAGAGCAACCCACAAGGCAGGCACAAGCTTTTTGCGCTTCTACCTGGCCCCGCGCCCCTCCCTCAATGGCTGCCATCAGTTCTCGCGGGACTCGTGAGAACTGATGGCAGCCATTCAGGAAGCAGCGTGGGACCAGGCAGGAGCGCGAAAAGCTTGCACCTGCCTTGTGTGCCGTTTTGCTGCAAAAGATGAGGAGGCAGCCGTCCAGTGAGGGAGGGGCAGGAGCATGGAAAGCTCCAGCTGATACAGCGCTGGCTCAGAATTTTAAAAAGGTACCAGGGTAAGGGGGGGGGGGTAATATTCGCTCCATAAGACGCACCTATATTTCCATCCACTTTTTTGGGGTAAAAAGTGCATCTTATGGAGCGAAAACTACGGTAATTGTAGCAGTTAGTCCACAAAGGAGATATTTTATTTTTCTCTTACATCTGATAGTAATTTTCCTCTTCTGAAAAGTTGCTGCTTAATTTTTCTGAAATGTAAAATAAAAAAAATGTCAAGTCTTTGAGTAGAGAATGACACGGGGACAAATTTGTTCTCGCAAGTTTTGTCACTGCCCCTGTAAGCTCTGTCTTAACTGCACAAGCCTCGAACACTTATGATTTTAAAGTGTTTGAGGCTTGTGTAAATGAGGATGGAACTTGCAGGGACAGGAACAGAACTCATGGGGATGGGGAAATGAAGTTCCTGCGGTGACAGGGAAAAATTTGTCCCCATGCCATTCTCTACTAATAAACAAGCACATTTCTCTATTTTATTCACATTATTTCAGATTCTGTGCAAGAGATGGTTCTTTCTATTTGTATCTTTTTTACCCCCATTTCTCTGTGAGTATTTTCTTGTACCAAAAAAGGACAGTAGAGCAGTGTTCTTCAACCTTTTTACACCCGTGGACCGGCAGAAAAAAAAGAATTATTTTGTGGACCGGCAAACTACTAGGACTAAAATTTAAAAACCCCGTTATCCCAGGACAAGCAGGCAGCATATTCCCACACATGGGTGACGTCACCAACGGAGCCCTGCAGCGGACAGCCTCGAAAGCAAACTTGCTTGAAGATCTCGAGCTTTCGAGTGCTGCATCGCGCATGCGCACGTGCCTTCCCGCCCGAACTAGGGGGCGCATCTCCTGTGAGGATCCTCAGTTCAACGTTTTCCGCGGAGCTGAGAAGACTTGTCGACTCGGTCTCCGTAGTGTTGTGCCTTCTCTTCACCGCGGCTGAGTAGTGTTATTTCCTTTCGGTCGCTGTGTTTTCTATTTCATCTCGTTTTCTATTTCAAAAAAAAAAAATTTTCTTGTTGTATTTCTTTGCCGTCTGGTTGGGAGATTGAGGCCTAGGCCTCTCTCCCTCGTTCTCGACACGGACTTTGTCCTATCTATGTCCCGGCCTGTCACCAGGTTCAAAAGGTGTTATCAGTGCGGCAGAACTATCTCCATTACTGACCCCCATAGTCGGTGTATGCTTTGCTTGGGGACGACTCATCGCCCAGAAGATTGCCTTCGCTGCCTCACTCTTCAGCCTCGTGCCTTTAAGCGCCGCTGCGACAGGTTCTTCGAGCTTTTTCCTCGAATGGAGCCGGACAAAGCTGTGGCCTCGGCCGAGGCATCTACTAAACCCTCGGGGACAATCCTCGAGTGCCAAACCCTCGACATCGCCTCCTCTGCAGGCCTCGGCCTCGAAGACCTCTGGGTCCTCGGCCTCGAAGGCCTCGGCGGCGTCCTCGAAGCCTGGACTGGGGGGTAAGTCTCCTGCTTCCTTTTCAGGTACCATTCCTAAGAAGCCGACGGAGTCTTCTTCCACGCAGCCTGGGGCTCCAGGTTCGACTCCATCTTCTCGAACATCCTCTAAGCGTGCTTCCAAGGCCAGGGAATACTCTCATTCGAGGTCGCCCTCATTGGAACGCACGCGACCACCTGGGACTCCGAGCCCCTTGGTCTCTGTCCCCATGTTTGAGGATATGCTTAAGTCGATTTTGACTACGCAAATTTCCTCAATAGTGGCTTAGTTGATCCCGGCCTCAACCCTGTTTTCGCAAGTCCAGCCTGAGCAGCAGCATGCGTCTCTTCGGCAGTCTCCTCGCCACAGGTCTCGGTCTCGGGTCTCCTCTTCGGACTCTTCTCCTGAACGAGCTTCTAAGATGTCTTTACCTCGATTGAAGCATCGGTCCAAGTCCTCGAAGATCCCTCTCTCGAAGAGCTCGAGGCCTTCAGATCTTCCTTCGAAGCATGTACGTCGCTCTCAGAGTACTGTTGCCTCTTCTGTTTCATCGAGGCATTCGAGGTCGAGGACTCCACCTTCGAGACTTTTGTCTAGAAATTTGTCTCCTCTTTCTAAACCTCGTACTCCGTGCACTTCTCCGTCTCGGAGTCTTAAGCGGAAGCATTCCACCACTCCGCCTTTGACTGGCAGTGGAGCATCCTCCATCACTTTATGTCTCGAATCGGAGCCAGTCTCTCAATACTCATGCGAGGCTTCCCCATCATTTTCAGTGGCGCCTGGTTCTCGTTCTGCCTCCCCTCAGGAAGCCTCTACGTCGAAGTCTTCTTCTTTTGCGAAGTTTGTTTTCGACATGGGCCAGGCTCTTAACATCGACTTGCATTCTGATTCCAAGTACACACCAGAATATTTGGCGGATATGGAGCTCTCCCATCCTCCTAAGGAGACTTTGCGTCTGCCCATGACACCGGTGCTGAAGCAGACTTTCCTGCGGAATATGGAAACTCCTTATTCTGTGACGGCGATCCCGTCGAAACTGGAGTCTCGGTATCGCACTGTTCCCTGCAAAGGTTTCGAGAAATCACAACTTTCTCATCAGTCTTTAGTGGTGGAATCGTCCCTAAAGAAGGCTCATCCTTCTAAGGTGTCCCCTTCTAACAGTCCCCCCGGGGCGTGAAGGTCGCACTATGGACAAGTTTGGGCACAGACTATATCAAAATTCGATGATGACTAACCGAATTTTGAATTACAACTATGTCTTTACTTCTTATTTTAATTACTTTTTGAAGCAGTTGTCATCCTTTTGCCCAAACTGGCCCAGAGAACGCCTTTCTGAATACAAACAAATTATCCAATCTCTCTCTCAATTGCGTCTCTTCATGTTGCAGGCATCTTATGATGCATTTGAGCTTTCTTCTAGGGCAGAGGTGTCCAATGTCGGTCCTCGAGGGCCGCAGTCCAGTCGGGTTTTCAGGATTTCCCCAATGAATATACATGAGGTCTATTTGCATGCACTGCTTTCATTGTATGCTAATAGATCTCATGCATATTCACTGGAGAAATCCTGAAAACCCGACTGGACTGCGGCCCTCGAGGACCGACATTGGACACCCCTGTTCTAGGGTCTCGGCGTTTGCAATGGCCATGCGACGTCTCGCCTGGCTCAGAATAGTGGACATAGATCCCAACTTACAGGATCGTTTAGCGAACCTGCCGTGCAAAGGTTCGGAACTTTTGATGACTTGATCGAGGCTTCTACAAAACGGCTCTCTGAGCATGAACGCTCCTTTGCCTCTCTTCTTCGCCTTAAGCCGAAACCCTCTGCGACTAGAGCTTACAAGCCTCCTGCTCGTCGCTATCCTATGAAGTCTACGCCAGCTTTCTCTAGGCCTCCGCCTAGACGGCCCCAGCAACAACGCCCTCAGAAGTCCCAGGCGCCTGCTCCAACCAAACCCGCTCCGTCTTTTTGACGGTCCAGTGGTGAGCATTCCAACCTCCTTGCATCCAAACTCCTCTCTACCCATCGGAGGTCGCCTTTCCCTTTTTACATCTGTCTGGGAAACCATTACATTGGACCTCTGGGTTCTCACAGTCATCCGCGAGGGATACTCTCTGCGCCTTCTTCAGGTGCCTCCAGATCACCCTCCAAGAGAGTGTCTTTCCAGTTTCTCGCAACTCCCCCCTTCTTCTTCAGGAGGCTCAGGCACTTCTTCACCTTTGAGTGGTGGAGGAGATTCCTCCTTCCGAACACAATCTGGGGTTTTGCTCCAGATACTTCCTGGTTCCAAAGAAGACGGAGGATTTGCGACCCATTCTGGACCTCCGAGCTCTCAACAAATTTCTAGTCAAAGAGAAATTTTGCATGCTCTCTCTTCCAGTCTTGTACTCCCTCATGGATCAGGGAGATTGGATGTGCTCACTGGACCTCAAAGAGGCTTATACTCATATTCCTGTCCATCCGAATTTTCGCAAATTTCTCCGGTTCAAGGTGGGGAACCTACATCTTCAATACAGGGTTCTTCCGTTTGGCTTGGCGACCTCTCCCAGAGTCTTCACCAAGTGTCTAGTCGTGGTGGCTGCAGCCCTCCCTGCTCGGGGTCTCCAGGTTTTTCCTTACCTCAACGATTGGCTTATCAAAGCCCCTTCTCTTCCAGGGGTTACTCAAGCGACCCTTCAGACTATTTCTTTTCTTCAAAGTCTGGGGTTCCATATCAACTTTCCAAAATCTCAGTTGGTTCCAACTCAATCGATCCAATTTATTGGCGCCGTGTTGGACTCTGTTCACATGAGAGCTTTCCTCCCCCTCAATCGTCAAGAAACTCTCTTACGCCTTTGTCATCACGTAGCTTCCCTGTCGACTCTCACGGCTCGCCAAATGATGGTCCTCCTCGGGCATATGGCATCTACGGTTCATGTGACTCCCTTTGCAAGACTCCACCTTCGCATTCCTTAATGGACCCTGGCATCTCAGTAGCAACAGGCCTTCTCGTCACATAGCAGTGACTCCTTTATTGAAGAAGTCTCTCCGCTGGTGGATGCTCTCTTCCAATCTTTCCAGAGGTTTGCAGTTTCACCATCTTCCTCATCAGAAAGTGCTCACAACAGATTTGTCCAAATACGCCTGGGGAGCCCACGTAGATGGTCTCCGTACACAAGGGTTGTGGACGACCGCAGATCGTCGATGTCACATCAATCTGTTGGAACTCAGAGCGATCTTTCTTGCTCTCAAAGCTTTTCTTCACCTCCTTCACAACCAAGTAGTCCTGGTTCGAACGGACAATCAAGTAGCCTTGTATTATGTCCACAAACAAGGCGAAACGGGATCTCACTCCCTTTGTCAGGAAGCTCTGAGGTTGTGGCATTGGGCGATTTCTCACAACATCCTCCTTTGCGCTGTCTATATTCAGGGTCAACAGAATTGTCTTGCAGACAAATTGAGTCGTCTGCTTCAACCTTACAAATGGACGCTCAACTCCCCCACACTTCGTCAAGTATTTCTTCGCTGGGGAACTCCTCGGGTGGACCTCTTTGCGTCACCCAACAACTTCAAACTACCTCTGTTTTGTTCCTGCATTTTCTTGCCTCTTCGTCTCGAGGCGGATGCTTTTCTTCTGGACTGGAGGGGTCAGTTTCTTTATGCCTTCCCTCCATTCCCTCTAATTCTTAAAACTCTTGTCAAACTAAAGTCGGACCATGCCACGATGATTCTCATAGCGCCTCGGTGGCCCCGACAACCTTGGTTCTCTCTTCTTCTTCAACTCAGCATCAGGGAACCTCTTCTGCTACCGGTTTTTCCTTCTCTGCTCACTCAGAGTCAGGTGTCTTTACTTCATCCCAACCTGCAGGCTTTTCACTTGACGGCATGGTTCCTTTCTGCGTAACAGATCCTTCTCAGTTCTCTCAGTCTGTTCAAGATGTTTTTCTGGCTTCCAGGAAGCCGTCCACTCGTCAATGTTATGGCCAGAAGTGGACTAGATTTTCGACTTGGTGTTCCGGTTGTTGTCTTCAGCCGAAATCTTCCTCTTTGGCTTCAGTTCTGGATTATTTGCTTCATTTATCTCAGTCAGGCCTTCAATCCACATCTATTAGAGTTCATCTTAGTGGATTGCTGCTTTTCATCAACCTCTGGATGGAAAACCGCTCTCGGCACATCCTTTGGTTGCTCGTTTTATGAAGGGCCTTTTTAATCTACATCCACCTATCAAACCGCCTCCTGTTGTATGGGATCTTAATGTTGTTCTGGCTAAACTGATGAAACCTCCATTTGAACCTATTGACTTGGCTCATTTTAAATATCTCACTTGGAAAGCGGTATTCTTGATTGCCCTCACTTCTGCCCGTCGAGTCAGTGAGTTGCAAGCGTTGGTCTCGGACCCACCTTTCACAGTTTTTCACCATGATAAGGTGGTTCTCCGTACACAACCAAAATTCTTACCTAAAGTAGTATCAGATTTTCATATCAATCAATCTATTGTTCTCCCGGTATTTTTTCCTAAGCCGCATTCTCATCCCGGTGAGGCGTCACTGCATACTTTGGACTGTAAACGTGTGTTGGCGTTTTACCTTCAACGTACTCAACCTCACAGAACATCTCCTCAACTTTTCATCTCTTTTGATCCGAATAGGTTGGGACGTCCTGTCTCTAAGCGTACCATCTCCAACTGGATGGCTGCTTGCATTTCTTTCTGCTATGCTCAGGCTGGTCTTCCTCTGCAGGGTCAAGTGACGGGCCACAAAGTTAGAGCTATGGCAGCATCGGTCGCTTTCCTCAGATCAACACCTATTGAGGAAATTTGCAAGGCTGCCACTTGGTTCTCGGTTCATACTTTCACCTCTCATTACTGTCTGGATACTTTATCCAGGAGGGATGGCCATTTTGGCCAATCTATTTTGCAAAATCTTTTTTCGTAAATTGCCAACTTCTCTCCTCCCTTTTTATTTAGCTTGGAGGTCACCCATGTGTGGGAATATGCTGCCTGCTTGTCCTGGGATAAAGCACAGTTACTTACCGTAACAGTTGTTATCCAGGGACAGCAGGCAGATATTCCCACAACCCGCCCACCTCCCCTGGTTGGCTTCTTAGGTTGGTATCTGAACTGAGGATCCTCACAGGAGATGCGCCCCCTAGTTCGGGCGGGAAGGCACGCGCGCATGCGCGATGCAGCACTCGAAAGCTCGAGATCTTCAAGCAAGTTTGCTTTCGAGGCTGTCCGCTGCGGGGCTCCGTTGGTGATGTCACCCATGTGTGGGAATATCTGCCTGCTGTCCCTGGATAACAACTGTTACGGTAAGTAACTGTGCTTTTCCGCCCCATCTCCACGAGCTCGGTCCCCACAAATCATCTGATCCCATCCACACAAGCCTCAGTTATGATTTTATATTGAATGTATTTTATTAAAGTATAAAAAGAAACAATATTCTGTACAATTGTCATTTTATAAATACAAATAATTCAGAGCAAGGATCAACAAAACCCCTGTCTCCCCTCCCCTTCACATATATCCCCTCTACTATCAAGAAAACTGAACAAGCCAAATTATTACAGAATGCTACACAGAAATATCATGTTAACAGAATACTGCAGTCACACATGACAGGAATAGTTTTAGGGGAGTGCAACTAGGGCAACTGCCCCCTGGTCAGAGAGCGCCCTAAGCCAGCTGGAAGCTAAAGAAGCACTTCCTGGGTTTTGCAGTCCCCAGTTATGTCTAACACCAGCTCTAGCAAGATATATATTTCAAATCTGATATATTCTAATCACAAAATAGAAATAAAATTATTTTTCTCTACCTTTTGTCGGCTCTGGTTTCTGCTTTCAATCTTCTTTTCACTCTCTTCCTTCCAGCGTCTGCCCTCTCTGTCTCTTCAATCCAGCATCTGCCCCTTCCATCCACTGTCTGTCCTCTCCCCCTTCCATATGGTATCTGTCTTCTTTCTATGCCCCTCTCCCCTTTCCATCCAGCTTGTACCCCTCTCTCCTTTTTACATGATTCATTCCAGCTTCATTGCTCTCTTCATTTTTATCTCTCCTACACCAGATCTATCATCGTTGTCCCTCTCTGCTTATTTTTCTGCTGACCCCTTCCTATCATCAATCTCTCTACTTTCTCATGCCTGTGTCTCCCCTTCCCCTCCTCTAATCTCTCTGCCAGCTGTTTCCTTCCTTTTTTCATTCTCCCTTCCCTCCTCCTCCTGTCCAGCAGTAACTCTCTTCCCTTCCTCCCCTCCCAGCAGCATCTCTCCTTCTCCCTCTCCAGTAGCAGCTGTCCCTTTTTTCCCTTGCCCAGCAGCTTCCCAGACTCCTTTCCCTCCTTCCCTCCCAGCAGCATCTCTCCTTCTCCCTCTCCAGTAGCAGCTGTCTCTTTTTTTCCTTGCCCAGCAGCTTCCCAGATTCGTTTCCCTCCTCCCCTCCCAGAAGTATCTCTCCTTCTCCTTCTCCCTATCTAGTAGCAGCTGTCCCTTTTTTTTCTTTGCCCAGCAGCTTCCCAGATTCGTTTCCCTCCTCCCCTCCCAGAAGCATTTCTCCTTCTCCTTCTCCCTCTCCAGTAGCAGATGTCTCTTTTTTTCCTTGCCCAGCAGCTTCCCAGATTTGTTTACCTCCTCCCCTCCCAGAAGCATCTCTCCTTCTCCCTCTCCAGTAGCAGCTGTCCCTTTTTTCCCCTGCCCAGCAGCTTCCCAGCCTCTGATAGTGGGTTTCTCCCCTCCCAGCAGCTCTCCTTACTTCCCAGTGCAGCGATTCAAGAAGGCAGCCTCGGGTCCTTTGTTGGGTCGCGCTGCCTCTGAGGAAAGAGGAAGTTGCATCATCAGAGGCAGCCGCGACTCAGCAAAAGCCCCGAGGCTGCCTTCGTGAATCGCTGCGCTGGGAAGTAAAGGAGAGCTGCAGAGAGGGGAGAAAGCCACTGTCGGAGGCTCCCCAAGATCTCTCCGACCCAGCGCAGACTTGAGATGTTGATCTTACCGGCCCTGTGCGGACCAGCAAAAATTTCCTGCGGGCTGGCGGTTGAAAAACTGTGCAGTAGAGGATTATTTATGGTTCTTTAACTGAGATGCAATAAAATCTAGTTGTAAAACACACAGCAGATGTGTATTTGTTCTGATGAAACAAATATCTGGTCATGGTAATAATTCTCATGTAATATTTTGAACTAAAGACCTAAGATGCGATTCATTTTATAAATGTGTATTTTCTTTTTATTTCAGGCTATATCTGTGAGCGGAAGGAGCTACTTGCCAATGGCTGCTGTAACACCAATGCAGCAAGTTCCAAGCTATATAGCTGTGAGAGCTGCCTGCCCAATGGCTGCTGCAGCATATATGAATATTGTGTCTCCTGCTGCCTGCAGCCAAACAAGGTGTGGGCATGGCTCATAGAAGGGAACTGTACAGGTTACTGCAGATCTGCATTGCAAGGAAAATTCCAAAAATCTAAGTAGAAAATGCACACTTCCACAAAAGTACTGGAGCAGTTGGGAGTGCTCTACTAGGACTTTTCAGCTGCACTGAAAGTTTTTGAGAATTTTTTGACCCTGCTATGATCTTTTCCTAGTAGATGGATTGTAACATTCTGAAAGTATTTACTTAGATTATACTTTAGCAAAATGTTGCATTTACCCTTGGTGTCAAATATTTTTTTATTGATTTTTCAAGAGAGAACAAATAACAGTATAACTGACCCTGCTAAATTCTGCAGTATTTATTAATATTATGGTATGAGTACATAAAGCAGTGATTAATTATATGCTTTTATTGCAATAAAATGGAGGAAATGGAAGTGAGAAGCATCTTGGGAAGTAGAAGCCAGTTAGTTTGACCTCTGGTAAGTAAATTAATGGGACCTCTTGTAATACAGAATAGTGAGGTTTCTAGAATCCAGTGGACTGCAGAACCCAAGGCAATATGGTTTCATCAGAGGCAGGTCTTGCTAGGCAAATCTTATTACTTTCTTTGACTAAGTGACCAGAACGTTGGGTAGAGGGAGAGCGTTAGATGTGGTGTACTTTGATTTTTAGCAAAACCTTTCCCAATTTTGCATGGACAACTTATAACTAGAGTGCCTTCAGTATAGGCCTTAAAGTAACTGACTGGGTTAGGAACTGGTTGAATAGAAAGCAAGAAAGGGTAGTAATAAATGAAGTGTAGTCTGGGGAAAGAACCGTCACCAGTAGTTATGGTGCAAGGTTCAGTTCTTTTAACGCAGTGGAAGGGCTTTCCTCTTTGTGTATTATACCAAAACCTGCTGTAAGGTAGACATACCTCTTGGTTATCCCAGGACAAGCAGGCAGCATATTCTCAACATGTGGGTGACGTCATCCATGGACAGCCTCGCAAACAGACTTGCTTAAAGAACTTTCAAAAAGTTTGCGAGTGCTGCACCACATATGTGCGAGTGCCTTCCCGCTGAACATAGGTCGTGCATCTCCTCTGAGGTACCTCAGTTCTCATTTTTCCATGGAGCCAAGAAGCACCTGTTTATCCCAGGACAAGCAGGCAGGTATTCTCACTAGTGGGTGATGTCATCAGACAGAGCCCCGGTACGGACGTCTCACAAGCACGTGTTGCTTGTAGAAACTTAAAGTTTCTAGATGCCCGCACCGCGCATGCGCCGGTGCCCTCCTACCCGGAGATCCGGGCGTGTCTCCTCAGTTCTTTCTTTTCCGCGGAGCTGAGAAGTTCAACTTCATCATGCGCTAGCTGAATTCAGTTAAATTTGCCTTCCTTGTCCGCGTTTTCGCTTTCTTTTAATTACAGTTAACAGTTCTTTTCTTTTCGTAAAAAAAAAAAAAAAAAAAGAAGATTATTTCCTCCGGCGGGTCGAACGGGCCGGCCACGTGGCTCAGGCCCACTGGCTTCGACCTCGCGGCGGAGATTTTCCGGCCTATGTCCCGGCCAATCACCGGGTTTAAAAAGTGCAGCAAGTGCCAACGCGCGATTTCACTCACGGACCCTCACTGGCGCTGTTTGCAGTGTTTGGGCCCTGACCACATTCCGAAATCGTGCAGGCCTTGCTCTACCCTTACGGCACGCTCATTCAAGCGGCGTTGCCAATTGTGGGAATCGATGTTCAAGATGGACGCAGCTAAGGATCCCTCAGCCTCCACTTCATCCGATACCTCCCCGGTTCGGGCAAAACCGGCATCGACCCCTCCTGCATCGAGCGTGGTGAAACCGGCATCGCTCGCCCCGACACCATCCACGAGCTCGACGTCGGTGCCTGCCCCGGTCTCCTCGGTTCAGGTACCTCTTCCTTCCACAGTGCCACCAATGGTCATCAAAGTGCCGAAAGCTACTAAGCAGAAGCACTCGGCCTCGAAGGAGCGCGATGTCCGTGCAGGAGGACCCCCTTTCGGTGCGGATCCCTCCTTATCGGCTTCGCTACGGTCCGTGCTGGAAGCTCAATTCGTTGAGCTCATGCAGACCATCGGACCCGGGCTCATCGCTGCCATACAGGGTGACCTCCCGGTACCGATCCAAAGGGGCGGTCCGCCCCCTCCCCCTCCCCCACACCGTTCGACCTCGACAACCGACGAGGACGAACGGGGGAGGGCGGCGATGCCCACGCGGCAAGCCTCGCTTACCGATATGCCGCCATTAGAACCCATTACGCCTCCGCGCCAACATGGGACCAGACCTCCGATCGATACTCGAAGCCCTGGGCATAGTCAGGAAGAGTTCTTCCGTACTCCTTACCAGACTTGGGTAGCATCGCAAGAACCCGCATCGCAAACCCAGTTACGATCCACCGCTTCCAGCCCTATCCACTTGGGGGCCTCGGGAGACCATGCGATGCACAGACGATCCCGATCCCCGTCCCGCCACCGAGACGGGCACCGATCGAGACACTCATCCTGGCACTCCTCACGCCATTCGGAGGTGTCACCGCAGAAAAAACTGCAACGTAGGGGATACTCCTCATCAGAGGTGTCCCCGCCGAGGGGCCCGGAGTACGAGGAGACACCGGTGCCCGATTCTCCTTGTCACTCCCCGATGTCCACGGACCTGGAGGCCTCATCATCCTCCAGCCCGTCCCACAGACCGACGCTGGCGGAACAATTGTCCTTCTCATCATTCCTCCGACAAATGGCGGATGATCTGGATGTGACCCTTGACACGGGCTCCAGATACTCCAAAGAGTATCTGGACACCATGCATTTATCTAACCCTCCAACGGAGTCGCTTCGGCTCCCCTTGCATAAATTACTGGACCAGACCTTCATGCAGTGCTTCGAAACGCCGTATTCCATACCGGCGATCCCCAGCAAACTCGATGCTCGATACCGCATCGTGCACCATAAAGGGTTCGAGGGCCCTCAACCAATCCCTACTGGTCGAGTCCTCCCTTAAACGCTCTCAACCCCTCCCAGGTCTACGCCTCTGTACCGCCGGGCCGAGAGGGGAGAACGATGGACAAATTTGGTAGAAAATTCTACCAAAACTCCATGATGGCGTCACGGGTGCTAAACTACAACTTCTTTTTCTCTTCCTATCTGGAGTTCTTCTTGCCGGTGCTCCGCAAGTTCACTCCGTTCATAGACAACCAAGCTCGATTCGAGTTCGAGGAAGTGGTAGCCTCCCTCTCCCAATTACGCCTCCAGCTGATGCAATCCTCCTTCGATGCATTCGAACTCTCGGCACGCGCCGCCGCAAGCGCGGTAGCCATGCGTCGCCTGGCATGGCTCCGTACTATCGATATGGATCCCAACCTACAGGACAGACTCGCCAACGTACCATGCGCTGGAGCTGACCTGTTCGATGAGTCTATCGAAACTGTTACCAAGAAGCTGTCGGATCATGAAAAATCCTTTCAATCCATCCTACGGCCCAAACCCAAACCTCAACAGTCCCGACCTTCCAGGCCACCCCTGATTTACCAGCGGCGTTACATGCCCAGACAAACGCCTGCTGCGAGACAGCCTGCGAAGAGACAACCTCCCCAGAAGTCTCAGCAAAAACTTCAGCCACCGGCTGTACCTAAGGCTCCCCAGCCCTTTTGACGCCCCTCCCGGGAGCATAACCTCGGCCTCTCCCATAGGGGGCCGCCTCCATCTTTTTTACCACCGATGGGAGGCCATAACCACGGACCTATGGGTCCTCTCCATCATAAGAGAAGGATACTCTCTTCAATTCCACCGGGTCCCCCCGGACCATCCTCCAAGAGAGTATCCTTCAAGCTCGACGCAGACCGCCCTTCTTCTTCAGGAAGTCCAAACCTTACTTCAGCTTTTTCTTTTCCTTAATTCTTTATTTTAGTAGTCGCTGTGCGGCGCGTCTCTTTAAAAAAAAGTTTTCTGGTTTTTTCATCGGTTCTTGTCCGGTGGGGCTTGGGCTCAGGCCCTGCCACTGACCCTCGTTTGGCTGCGGCTGTCTTTTTCTATGTTCTGGCCTGTTATGGGCTTCAAAAGGTGTAGCCAGTGTAACCGGGTTATTTCACTCCCCAACCCACACCGTTGGTGTATTAAGTGCTTGGGACCTGAACATTGTCCTGAGTCGTGCCCGTGCTGTGCTACCCTTCAAAAAAGAGCTCTCCGGAGACGTCGGGTTCAGATCCAGCACTCTTTGGTTCTATGGAGCCATCTACAGACAAGGCCTTGACCTCGGTGGCGGCTTCGTTGGCCAAGTCCTCGGCCTTGAACAAGTCATCCTCGTCCGGGAAGACCTTATCTGCTGTGCCTCCTAAGATCTCGTCCTCAGGCAAGTCTGCTCTTCCCTCCGCAGGTATACTAGCCAAGAAGCCTCCAGCTGAGTCTCAGGCAGTCCAGGCAACGAGTGCAGTCGTGCCAGCCTCTACGAGACCTCCTCCGAAGCGTGCCTCCAAAACTAGGGCATACTCGTCCTCGAGGTCACCCTCTGTATAGCGTAATGCTGCACCTTCTAGACCAGAGTCATTGGTCTCGGTGCCTGTCTTCGAGGACATGCCGCAAGCCATTTTGACCAGGCAGCTCACCTCTGTCTTTGCCAAGCTTGCCCCTGCCTCGACCTTGCTTTCTGCAAGCCAGTCTGAGCACCCTGTTGAGGCACAATGAGCAAAACCTGTTAGGTCTCGGCCTTTGTCCTCCAGTGACTCCTCAACTCATCCTTCCAGGTCCGGGTCTCGGGCTACTCAACCTGCTCGAGAGGTGGTGGAGAAGCCTCCATTGAGATCTCATTCGAAGCATTCCTCGTCATCGAGGCTCTTGCCTTCGAA